>NC_062562.1:35099987-37522487 GCF_022837055.1 Prionailurus viverrinus | reverse complement strand
AATTAGACTGTGTCTAACTAAATGCCCCATTTACTCATTAGATAATTCAAAATGCATCTTTCGCTGCAGGCCCATAGGGGCACATTAACTACTCTAAAATATATAAATGACTTCACTGGGACCCTTTCACAAATACCGGTGGAGGGGAAAGGCACAGGCTCCTCACCAGCGGCCACGCGATATTGGCTCACCGAGGTACACAGTGTTGGGACTCAAGGGGCATGATTCGATCATGGCCATCCACATCCGGGAAGCAATGAGTTTTCAACCGTGAGTCACGTGTAAATTTCAAATGTAAACCCTAATTTATATCCTTATGGTACACATTTGCTGGTTTTGGCCCCCAGGGTCCACTCCCTTTTGTCTAATTTTCTATTTAGGTTCATTTCCTTGCCCATTTACACCTGGGGCAGCTGGTTTCGCTCCCAGTTCTGGAATGAAAAGGCCAAAGTGAGCCCACCCCTGGTTGTTGTAGTAATTGGCTTACAGATGAGCATCTTAACCAGGATGGTTGAATTCCTGAAGTCAGGGACGCTTAATCAATAGTTCAGAGAAAAAATATTTTCTTTTCCGCTGGCTGGGCACCTGGGTGAACACAGCCCCAATAGCTGCTGACAGATATCTCTGACTACATCTTTTGAGCAAAGGGACAACCCAGAGGAAGCAGAGGCAACAAAGGGAACTTGGCCAACTCACATGTACCCTATATCAAGCCACCTTGGTGTTACCCATAGATTTACGTGCACCCTTACCTTCTCCACTCCCTTCACCACCATGTAGTTCTATTTCATTTTGTGTTAGCATTTAAGCCAGTTAAGGGTGGACTTTTTGTCACTTGAAAAACTATACACACACACACACACACATACATATGTATGTATGTATATATTTACATTTATGTATACATATGGGAGGGGTTAGGGCTTCTCTTTCTAACTAATACTTCTTTTTTTTGTTTTTTTTTGTTTTGTTTTGTTTTTTTTTTACATTTATTTATTTTTGGGACAGAGAGAGACAGAGCATGAACGGGGGAGGGGCAGAGAGAGAGGGAGACACAGAATCGGAAACAGGCTCCAGGCTCCGAGCCATCAGCCCAGAGCCTGACTCGGGGCTCGAACTCACGGGCCGCGAGATCATGACCTGGCTGAAGTCGGACGCTCAACCGACTGCGCCACCCAGGCGCCCCTAACTAATACTTCTAAATTCCTAACTAATACAACCCAACTTTTAAGATCAGAGTATCATGCTATTTTACCTATTCAGGCCCTGGAGCTCAAGAAAAGAATCCCTATTAAAGGTAGATGGCCCAGGATGTATTTCAGAAGATTAATCAAATCCATGAACTTATAAGAAATGTTTTATCCTATGTGCATTTTTCTGGGGAGTCAAAGTGATTGTTATAATGTTCTCCAACTCAAGAAAGTTTAAGGACCCCTGATACTAGTAACATAAATCTTAGAAGGTAAGTAAGAGGAGGAACAGCCAACATGAAGAAGGATTTCGTACAAAATCACCTGCCTATCAGCGTCAATTTTGGATGACCTCAAAAATTCAAGAGTGTATAGGGGCTCTAAAGAAGCCTGAATAAATAAAAGGTAGAACTTTTGGTTATCCTGGGAGGTAAAGGAGGCAAACTGGGACTACATGTGAATTATGAGGCAGTGTGTGTATGTGTGTGTGCGTGTGTGTGTGTGTGTGAAAGACTTAATGACTGGCCTGTTTCCGAGTTTACTGTATCAATGCACGTATGATGTACATAGACTATACTATACATATATATCTTTTCCCATATGAAGCCACACCAAAGGACCTGAACCAAGAAATACATATTTATGGTGCATGTTGCACCTGAAGGAATATACCGTCCAATGTCAAATGCATTTAGAACCGAGGCTTGCCACAAGGTTCTGTACTCAGGGAATAAAACCAGAACCAGATCCAAAATAGTTGCAATGCCACAGACATGGACGCCGAGTCTATACAATGTCTTCTCATCTTCTCTCCAAAGCTCACCGATGTCTGTTTCATCTGATCTAGATGAAAATAGGTCCTTGCTACTTGATGATGATAGTACAAGAAAAAGCAAAGCAAATGAAAACTAAACATCAAAAGTAAAACCAATCTTCCCAGACTTATCACTCATTTACATTCTGGAATTCTGCCCAGTTTTGTGTCAAAATGATCCAAGTTTGGGATCTAGAGCCAGATTGTAAATTCAAATTCTGGCTCTGCCTATTCCTACCTAAGTGACCTTGGAAGTGTGAATTTACATGTCTGGAACATAGTTCATCATGTAGAAAGTAATAAGAGACTAAATTATATGAAATCGCTTGACATTCATCTATAGTTAGAAAAAGAACAACTTTATATGGTTCCGATCCATACTTCTCCTGTATTAGTTCCCACCCAGTGGGTTAGTTCCAACCCAGTGGTGGTTTAAAACAAAAGGAGTTTATTCTCACAGTTCTGGAGACCAGAAGTCCAAAATCAAGGCATGCTCAGAGTCATGACCCCTCTGAAGGCTCTAAGGAAGAATCCTTCCTTACCTCTTCCAGGTTCTGATGGTTGCTGGCAATCCTTAGCTGCTTCACTCCAGTCTCTGCTTCCATGTTCACATGTTGCTCCCCCTGTGTGTGCATGTGTGTGTCTGAGTCTCTGTGCCTCTCCTTACAAGGGACACCACCCTAACCCAATATGACTCCATCTTAACTTGATTACGCTTGCAAAGACCCTATTTCTAAATAAGGTCATACACTAGGTCCTGGAGGTTAGAACTTGAACGTAAAGTTTGGGAGGATACAGTTGAACATACTCAATTTCCTCATAGGGTTGTTTATGAGGATAAAATAAAGTCTCGAAAGTATTCAGAGTAGTGCCTGACACACAGTAAGTACTCCATAAACTCAACTATTGCTGCTGTTATCAGTGCATGCTATGACAAGTTATCTGCATTTGATGAAGTTCTGCTTCTCTTAGACCCTGGATACATTTGTGTCTACCCCAGAATCAAACAAATTCCTTTTCCTTCCTATATTCTCAAAGATAATCCCTTATGTACTCTTACTCACCCAACTGTATGATCTCTCATCACAGAGATTTAAAAAAAAGACTTAGCCACAGAATTCTTTCTTAAAAGAAAATGTTAGCAGAAGACCAAGACTTAAGCCAGATGGAAAGGAAATTGCTCTTTGAGAAGATGGTGGAAATTCACAAGTATCATCAGCACCCCCAGTGCGCTATCTCGCTCCCATCAATGGCCCCTGAGACCCTTCTGTGGAATATAGGAGGGTCCAGAAAAGACAGAATGGAAACTACTACTTAATCATAAACAAGCCCATTTCAAATAGGGGAGAAGAAGTGGTCTTTGGACACTATTACCCACGTTTGGCACCCTACCCTCCCTTGCATCTCTGCTCCCGAGGTCCTGTGTCCCAAGCAGGCCAAGGAAGGAGGGGATTGCTACTCTGGGAAGAATCTAGGATATTAACTTCCTTACATTTGCCATTATCACTCCTACTCCTGGTTCTGTAACAAGGTCATGTTGAACGCACAAGGCTGTGTTTCTATGTGCTAGATTTCGCTTGGGATTTCCCTAGAAATGGCCATACACAAAAGAAATATTTCCAAGATCTATATTCAGTTGTGCAAACTTGGGAGGCCTCGCTCCTACCGTGGGGCCAAGCTCTATGCTCTTGTGCCCCTTTATCACAGGTCTGCAGGTAGGGCACTGTCTCCGTCTATTTGGGCTGCTGTCACAAGATACTGCAGACTGGGAGATTATAAATAAGAGAAATTTATACCCCACAGTTTTGGTGGCTGGCAAGTCCAAGATCAAGATGCCAGCATGGTAATGTTTTGGTGAAGGCCCACTTTCTGGCTCATAGCTGGCAGCTGCTCAGTGTATCCTCACACGATGGAATCGGGGGGAAGGAGCTCTGTGGCGTCTTTTTGATAAGACCCCTAATCCCATTCCCGAGGGCTCCACCTCATGACCTACGCACCTCTCAAAGACCTCACCTCCTAATACCGACACAGTGGGCATCAAGATTTCAACACAGGAATTTTGCAGGGACACGGAGCCTGCACTCAGGAACCATAGCAGGCACTTAGGAAGAAGCCCAGCTAACATGACATAGCAAAGTTGGTCTCATTTGGCTACCGTTCCCTTGAGATGGAAACCTCTTGTGGCAACCTCTGAGGCAGAGGAATGAATACCAGGGCTGAGTTGGGACATTCCTGTGAAGCCTACCTAAATGCTACTGTCTTGAAATAATCCTTCCTCCTGCCCCTCCAAATGAAGTCTTGGTTTTTCCAGGAGACATGACTTTGGCTGTAGGCTTCTCTTATGCAGGAAGCTGCTTTTCCAGCGTCCAGTGGATGCTGGGTCCTCAGCAGTTTTGAACTGCCATCAGGGCTCTCTGTTTATTCCACATCATCACTTGCGAACTGATTCACAAGGCCCATTAGGTTCAAGAGTCTTTCCTCCCTCTGTCTGCTTTGCTCTCCTTCCTCTCATGGTTATCCTCATTCTCAGCCCCAAATTCCTGTTGATGGATAAGTTAGGCAAGTTGAGTTACAGCTTAGCCTCCCTCCTATTCCAGCCATGTGCTCAGAGATATCTTCTCCAAACAAAAGTGGTCAGAAGCTAAACACGACGTGTATTAGTCAGGGTTCTCCGGACAAGCAGAGCCCGTAGAATGCGCATGTTTATAGAAAGAGATTTATTATAAGGGAATGGCTCATGCAACTGTGGAAGCTGAGGAGTCCCAACATCTGCAGTCAGCAAGCTGGAGGCCCCGACCGCTGATGTACAGTTCCAGTCCACATCTAGGGCTCGAGAACCAGGAGAACCAATGTTGTAAGCTCCAGTCCAAAAGCCAGCAGGCCCAGGATTCAAGAAGGGCCAAGGTTGTAGTCTGAATCTCAGGGCAGGAAAAGACTCATGTCCCAGCTCACATGAGTCAGGCAGGAGGAATTCTCCTTTATCTGTGAGGGTCAGCCTTTTTATTCCATTCAGGCTTTCAACTGATTGAATGAAGGTGGGTCTCCTTAAGGAGGGCAATCTGCTTTACTCAGTCTACCAATATAAATATGAATCTCATCCAGAAACACTCTCAAAGATATACCCAGAACAGTGTTAGAACAAATACCTAGGCACGTTTTAGTCCAGTCAAGTTGACGCATAAAATTAATCATTCGATGGTTCTCTCCACTGAGAGAAATTCTACCGCTAGCTCTTACAACTGTTTTTTCTTGCCATTCTCCTTAGATTATTTAAAAAAAAATTTTTTTTACATTTACTTATTTCTGAGAAACAGAGTGAGACAAAGCGTGAGCGGGGGAGGGGCAGAGAGTGAAGGAGACACAGAATCCGAAGCAGGCTCCAAGCAAGCCTCGGTCAGCACAGAGCCTGACGTGGGGCTCGAACCCAGGAACCATGAGATCATGACCTGAGCTGAAGTTGGACGCTCAACTGACTGAGCCACCCAGGTGCCCCTCCTTAGATTATTTTAGTAGCTTTCTAATTGGTTCTCTATTACCAATGACCTCATTCCAGTCCGTTCTCCCTATAACTGGCAAACTAAACTTTCTAAACGAGCTGACCTTACCCAGCGTTTCTTCTTGTTTATCTCATCCTCCTCCTTGCAAAATACATTTAAAAAAAGTGGGTAGAATTCAAAATCTTTTATGTATACAAAGCCATCCCCAAATTAGCCTATTATACTTTCTTAGCCATTTTTCCCCCAAGCATCCTGACCTCCTATCACACTGAATTTTTCATTCTGTTCTTAGAGGCCCTTTGGTATTTTATTCTCACAAAAGCCATCCGTTCACATAGAATACTTACTATCTTGCTCACCCGTACATTTGTTCTATACTTAGGTAAAACTGCTTGGTCTATTTGTTATGTTTATAAAACATATTCTCCACATTACTGTAGTGATGCTTCCAATCTGTGGTCTGTTTATACATCTATCCCTATCACCATCCCAGGATTTCACAAAATATGTACCTGAGAAGAGCAGCCTCAGGAAAAAAGAAATCCTTTTTACAAAAAAAGGGTTTCCTTTTTTAAAAACTGCAAAATGTGCATACTATATTCTCCTGTAGGGATTTTGCAATGTATATACTGAAGACTCTAAGACAGTCTTCGGAAAACAAACCTACTTGACTTTGGTCTAATCTAATTTTTGTCTATTTTACACTGTGATTTATTTTGCATTCATACTGGCTGGGAGTTTGTTGAGTTTCTTGGACCTATGGGTTGATGTTTTTCACATCATTTGGAGAAAAAAATCAACATCACATCTTCAAGTGTTTTTCTGCTCTCTTTATTTCTTTTCAGGACTCCAGTTATACAATTAGATTATTTGGTATTTTCCCATAGTTCATCAATGCTCTCTACATATATTTAAAAATTTTTCAACCTCTCCCTGCCCCTGGCTTCAGTTTGAGTAGTTTTTATTCACCTGTCTTAATTCGTCCTTTCTTCCTCAGTGTTCAATGTGATACTAAGCATGCCCCATCAACTTAAAACAATTATAGATACTGTATTATCTTTTTTTTTTTTTTTTGGTGCTCGAATTTTCATTTGGTGCTTTGGAAAGTTTCCATTTTCTTGCCAGAAAAATCCTCATTACATCCATCTTTTCCTATAAACCATTTCGTGTATGCATAAAAGTTATTTAAGTTTTTTTAATGTTTATTTTTGAGAGAGAGACACACAGAGTGTGAACAGGGGAGGGGCGCAGGGAGAGGGAGACACAGAATCTGAAGCAGGCTCCAGGCTCTGAGCTGTCAGCCCAGAGCCTGGGATGGGGCTCAAACTCACGAACCGTGAGATCATGACCTGAGCTGAAGATAGATGCTTAACCCACTGAGCCACCCAGGTGCCCCTATGCATAAAAGTTATTTAGAGCCTTTGCTAATTTCAGTAAATATGTCATCTATTGATCTGCTTCTATTGGTTATGCTTTCTTTTGGTTGTGTGTTACACTTTCTTATTTCTTCTCGCATTTCATAATTTACAATTTTCTGCTGAGCTATATCAAATGTAGAGTCTGAAAGAGGATGGTACTGGGAGCAAAGTTGTGGCTCTTCTCCTTCCCTCCTTGTGGAGAATGAAAGTGGAACATTCCATCTTTCTAACCAAGAGTGAGGGCTTCAGGAGACTCCCCTGTAGAGGTGCTAAGTATCTGCAGGGGGGAGAACTGGGAGTCCATTCTCTGGTTGCACATTTGCTTCTAGGTCACTTTTTCTGCTGTTTTTGTGACCTTTTTGCATATGGGAAAATGAACAGGGGAGAGACAATAAAGAGACAACAGTGGGGAACCAGGCTATACTGCTATACTCAACAACAAAAACATGTGAGTTTTGTGTCAGTCAAGTGGACCAACCAGGTTGTGCTGTCTTGCCAGCTGTCTCTGCAGACGGGTGCCTGCCAAGAGGCTGGGGGTGGGGATTTAGGGTGGAACTTAGGGGGAATATTGAGGCATCAAACAGGCTTAGGATCCACTTTCAGTGAGGAGGACTCCTGTAGGACTTTCTGGAGAACTCCTACATATTGGTTAGGAGGTGGGAAAGGAATCATGGGAAGGGCACACTTGAAAGTAATGATTTTACTACTTCATGGCTGATTACCCTACCAGGGTTTCAAAAGCTTAAAAAACTGGTTACATGGAACTTTCCATCTCCTCTGACGAGCTATAAGCCAGGGCCTGTGTCCATCTTGCCTGCTTCTCACTACAGTGCCTTGTACATAGTGGGTACAGTGGGTTTCAAACATGTATTTTGAATAAATGACCACAGGAAGGAGAGTTTCCTCCCCTTCTCCCCATACACCTGCTTCACTTAATTTTTCTCCCCAGCACTCATCACGTCTGACACATTATATATTTACTTAAGCATTTGGTTACTGCCTATCTTCCCCACAGAATGTAAGTCTGATGGTGGGGGAGGGGGGGCTTGGCTTTGTTCACTGTGTGTCACAAGGACCCAGAACAGCGACAAGCACCTGCTATGTGCTCAATAAACATTTTTTTTTTTTTAGAATATAGGGGCTTTCCTTCTTTTCTATTCTGTTATTCTTTTTTTTTTATCGTTTTTATTTTGTTTTTTGAGAGACAGAGACAGAGTGCTGGTTGGGGAAGGGCAGAGAGAGAGGGGGACACAGAATCCAAAGCAGGCTCCAGGCTCTGAGCTGTCAGCACAGAGCCCGATGCAGGGCTCGAACCCACGGAGTGTGAGATCATGACCTGAGCTGAAGTCAGATGCTTAACCGACTGAGCCAACCAGGCGCCCCAACATTTTTGAATGAGTACTTTTTCTGTAGGCCTCATTCAGCACACAGAATATGGAACTGGGGGTGGGGCAGCTAAAAAGATATAGTCGTGGCAAACATTTGATACGTATTTTGGTAACACAGATAAAATTGAGGCAGGAGAGATTTCTCATGCTAAAATAGTTTTTGAAAATGAGTTGTGATGCTAGCCCAAAGGCCTTTATTAAAAAAGCAATCCCATAAGTTTCAGAATGTATCTTTACACATTCACCTTTGTTCACATCTTGTATAAATTATAAGATGTTAACGACACATGGAATGGCAAGGATAAAAGAGAAACAATTCCTGATTGACGGAATTATAACCTAAGAAATAAGCTGAACTCCAAGTATTTTAAAAACCAGTTGAAAAGGTGTTTGAATGCTGGCTAACATGAGGCTTCATACAGTAATTATCCCTTCGGCTTCAACAGATACAGGGAATAGTACTTTGGGAGAGATGAGTTTTCTTTTTAAAAAAAAAAAATTTTTAATGTTTATTTATTTCTGAGACAGAGAGAGAGACAGAGCATGAGTGGGGGAGGGGCAGAGAGAGAGGGAGACACAGAATCGGAAGCAGGCTCCAGGCTCTGAGCCGTCAGCTCAGAGACTGACGTGGGGCTTGAACTCACAAACTGTGAGATCGTGACCTGAGCCGAAGTCAGTCACTCAACTGACAGAGCCACCCAGGCACCTTGGGGGAGATGAGTTTTCAAACAAGTTTTAAATGCAAAATGAAGCAATCTTATATTGAAACTGGCGAATTGTTTTAACCTAATAACATACTTACAGTATGTATTTACTTATAATATTTGTTGACTTCTAGTGGTGCCTGGGTGGTTCAGTCAGTTGACTGCCCGACCAGCTTAGGTCATGATCTCACCGTTGGTGGGTTTGAGCCCCATGTCGGGCTCTGGGCTGCCAGCTCAGAGCCTGGAGCCTGCTTCAGATTCTGTCCCCCTTTCTCTCTGCAGCTCCCCCCTCAAACTGTGTCTCTCTGTCTCTTGAAAATAAATAAATGTTTAAAAATTTTTTTAAACAAGAATATTTGTTGACTTCTAGCCCTTCCTGTATCTCGTATGTAGGAAGGGGCACCAAACCATGAGCTAAATGAGTGAGGAACGATGCTTTGTGTACTTTGTGACTGACAGAATAATCTGGCTTTAGTGTGTTTGTAAACAGGGCTTTGGCTTACCTCCATCTGGGTGACTGTTGGTCACATCATGGACAATAAAGCTAGGTCAAAATGTCTGGCCACTAGAGGAGAAAAAGGGGGGCATTAGACTTTTGCCTTATGACCCTAAGCTTTGGGAAACAAACATCTTCCATAAGGAAGAAATTGACAGTCCAATGAGCCCAGGATCCAGCTCTTTGCTTCTCTTTGTCATCATGTGATTAAGCTGCAACCAACCTGAACATAAGGATTTTCATCCCTGGTAATCAAAAGGTAAGATCAAGGCAGGAGCACCAATCATAACACTGCATTTCTTTTACTTCGATATGGTGTGTAAGTGGAAGAAACATAGTTGAGATTTCACCTGATACTTGTTAGTTTCTTAACGATAAACCTTAAGGCAATACCAGGACTTAAGGAACACCTATTTTAATAACCACACTTCCTAAAAGCATGTGCTTTGACGTCAACAAGGTGTTGTTTCACCACGCAGGAAATCAGCCAGAAAAAGGAATCTGCAAATGGCAATTTTTACAGTAATAGATTTTGATGAATATTTTTTCAAAATGTTCTGCTGATACTTGACGTTGTAATGAATCATGCTAGATTACATCAATCATGTTGTGTCATTTAAAAAAAAAAACAAACAACAAAAAACTACAACAATCCCCAAACCACAATATGGCTGTTAAAGATGGGGGTTGTAATGGGCCATAGTTAGGAAGTCTCCAATTTTAGAAATAAAATAAAAACTATAAATAATTGATACTTAGTGCCCATTTGGCAAAGTAAAAAAGGGTTTCAAATTCTCTCTGAAATGCAGAAAGAGGACAGTGTCACATTTAGCTTTTTTTAAAGTAGGCTCCATGCCCAATGCAGGGCTTGAACTTACAACCCTGAGATCAAGAGTTGTATGTTCTACTGAATGAACTAGCCAGGCGCCCCTTAAGTTTAATTTTTTAATGTGAGATGTACACTAAGGAGAAAGGATCATCTAGAAACAAATATTAAATTTTTTTTAACATTTATTTACTTTTGAGAGACAGAACATGAGTGGGAGAGGGGGAGAGAGAGAGAGAGAGGGAGACACAGAATCTGAAGCAGGCTCCAGGCTCGGAGCTGTCAGCACAGATCCTGATGTGGGGGTTGAACTCACAAACTGGGAGATCATGACTTGAGTTGAAGTCGGACACTTAAGTGACTGAGCCACCCAGGTGCCCCTAGAGATAAATATTTAAAATCCTATATAACCAATTCACAAATCAGATTGATTGAGACTGTTCTCAAAAGATGGTTCAATTCTCTCCCACTTGAACCCAATTCTTAGTGTATGAACCAGGTGGGACAGGGAGAAATATTCCCGTGTTAATAATAGCTGGCCCCACAGAATGTCCACCTGGAACAGGATAAATGTGAAAATAGAGAAAATGAAGTCATCCTGAAATGTTCTGTATCACCTATATAGTTCCCAGGGAAGGCTTTCTATTGGTTTGATTCATGTAGGTACTATTTATGTAGGATGTTGATGCTCTTGGAATCAAGGAACATTTCCTTTTAAGTCCTTCCTTCAGATGTTACTTAACTCTATTTCTTCCTTTCTTGTCCCTAGTAAAAACAGAATGGTATCCACTGTATCACTTATTTTTGTGAGATACAAAAATCGTATCCTTTTTTTTCTTCTCTAAGACTATTATTTCCAAAATAGGCTGGCCTACGAAATCTCTCTTCAAATAAAATTTGAACGTAAAACACATCAAACTTCAAACTCAGGTTGAAGGGGGTATAGGTGTCCTCAAAGCCTTCTTATTTTATTGACCCAGGCAGGTGTACAAAGAACAACTACAGTGTAGGATGGCAACTAGGGTTTCATCTCACTTCGTACACCGAGAACCAATTCCTAGTATTAGTAATTTTGGTGACTCTTTCCTGTTTTGGTTTGTTTTTTTAATCCACCAGCATTTTCATATGTGGACCCTGAAACTGAAAAGTGCTGAAAAGTTCATGCTGAAATTCTGGTGTAAGAAAAAGAATGCCATGGAAGAACAATCTGATGAAGTTTAAGAGGACTGGTCTTTATATTATAAATATGATTCTTTATATTATAAATATGCATCACCTTTGGGGAGATGAATGGCTCCACTGGTATTTCCCTGTTTCTAATATTTGTGATTAGGTGACAACTTTTAGAAGTGTACTGCAAATTTATTGTCTATGGGCTGGCTCTTTGATTGAATGTGGGTCTCTTCATTTTGACTCAGGTCACGATCTTATGGTTGTGAGATTGAGCCCCGTGAGTCTGAGTCAAGCTCTGTGCTAAGCATGGACAGTGCTTAACATTCTCTCTGCCCCTCCCAAGCTCACTCTCTTCCTCTCACTCTCTCTCTCTCTCTCTCTCTCAAAAAAATCATTTTCTAAGTTCGTAAAAACTTGAAGCTGATATATCGCATTCTGGAATTTTATACATGGTTGCAAACATCCTGATACAGGTGGGAGAACAGGAAAAAGAAAAGCAACCTAGGGTGCGTTAATTTGACACACAAAAGAAGATGTCTGCGCATATTTGAAGGAATACTGTAGAGTAGTGAGATCTGCAGTCAATCTGCCTGAAGTTCACATCCTCATGCTAATTGCTAGTTGTAGGCTTTGGTAAACCATTTGCTCTCTCAAGGTCTGTTTTTTGCCTACAAATTGGGAATAGTAATGTCTGCCAAATAGAGTTACTGCAAAGAGAAAATGACATAGCAAACAGAAGGTACATGAAACATGGGGGGTTCTCACTATCGGCCAATACTCAGGTACCATCCATGTTGTAAATTTCATTTGGGAAAATAATAGTCTTTTGTACCGGTGGCATGTCATTTTCAATTTTTCAAGGGTCAAGGATGTAATGAAATATTTTTTTTCAAATGTTTCTTAAGATTAAAAAATCAAACAATCTTAATCATAGACTCTTATTAGAGGCTCAAATACCATACCAACAAGTATTAATGTTCTCACTTATGAGTTGCAGAAATTCAGGCAGAGAGGCAATGTAGCTTGACTACAAGTCATGGTTAGGGAAATGCCTGATTCTTTATACCTCTCCTTTTAACCACTAGGAAATATTTACTCTGCAAAAGCCTTCTTCCTTATTATTGGATCTCTTGCAGCTTTGACCTTTGGGCATTGGCTGATATATTTTTGGATCTTCTTCAAATGACTGGAATAAATTCTGGGTTGAACTGAAAGTTCAGGAAACCCGAAATCCTTCATGGTGAATTGTGGCCTGGGGCCCTTGTAAAACTTCTCAAAGAACATCACAAACAATTTACCACCTGCTCTTACTTGCCGGCTTCATAAAAATTCGTGGTGTGTTGGGTGAGTAGGGACGGGTGAGGGCTGATGATTTACAAAGAGCTGCTTCTGCTACCCAAGTTTTACAGCATGTGAGAGCAAGTCACGTGGGAAGGACCGAGAACGTAGACTGCTTTGATGACGGCTGGCCATCGCCAAGGAAACTGCTTCCTTGGTAACCGTGGTCAGTACATCTGCCTAGTTGCATTTCTAAGACTCACAGAGTCCCTACCATGGAAAATATATTTTAAAATACAAACATGTAGGGGAAAAAAAACAAATAAAAAATAATGGAGTTAATAAAGAATTCTTTGCTTTTATGACAAAGTTGTTAGGACGCAATTACAGTGTTCAGCAGAACATGTTTAGGGGTGTTAACTCATAAATGGAAACCAAAATGTCTTCAGTGTAAGCCAGCCTGTAAAAGAAAACAAATCTAAACCAGATAATCATTGTTTATTATTCGCCATACGCAGGGGGTTTAAGACTTCACAAAAATATTTCTAGGGAGCTTATTTCAAACATCGAGTGCTCCCGAGTACAGTTAAGCTAAAGTTTGCATAACTTTATCCGTCTTTAAAAGAGATGAGAGCAAGAGTGAGGGAGATAAAGACTCACTTCAGGAGAGGGTAGAATGTTAAGATCTAGCAAAAATTCAGAAAAGAAATTCTGAAGTAAAAATCGAAGATGGTAGAAAATATGATTCTATTTAAGAATACTCGGTTTCTTCATAGCCCTTCAAGAACACAATAACGTAATATGTGAGGAATGCCCATAGTGAATTGTCATTGACTTTGAGAGGCTACAGAGAGTTACATTTTAATTTAACTTTGAGTAAGGCTAGAGACAAAGATTTTAATCTACATTACCTACATGAATTTCATGGAGTTTACTGTTTCTGTGACAATAATTTCTGAGTGTCCTTTACTATTAAACATCTATATCATTATAAAAGGCTACATAAATTAAGAAAAGATATGTCATGCTAGTGATATTTTATATTCTGAAAACAGCAGACCAGGGGTCCCTGGGTGGCTCAGTTGCTTGAGCATCCGACTCTTGATTTCTGGCCAGGTCATGATCTTGCGGTCTGTGAGTTCGAGCCCCACATCAGGTTTCGTACTGACAGTGTGGAGCCTGGTTGGGATTCTCTCTCTCCCTTTCTGTCTGCCCCTCTCCTGCTCGTGCTCTGTCTCACTCTCTCAAACTAAGCAAACAAGCATGAAAAAAAGTACAAAAAACCAGCAGACAGTATTAGGGAATTGAGATAAGCTGTTGGGTTGTGTTTTCAGATGTACCTTCAACAAGAAATAGTATTTAACAAGTTCTTGATATATTTTTTTCACAAGTGGAAAGTATCTTAACATGGCTGCTGACCAGACAGTGGTCATGACAGAGCTATCACCAGCCGTGCTTACTCATGAAAACTTACCGCAGCACGGCATGTCAGCAGCTTGGAAGAAAGTCTTGGGGATGATGGTGGAGCATTCTTTTAAGGATGCTAACGTTTGTGATGGCACAGAAGATGAGAGTGTGTGGAAAAACACAAACATCAACAACTGTGTCAAAAATGAATTCAGAAGACTTGGACTATAAGTCTGTGGAGATTTTAGGAACACTTTAACCAATTTATTTTACTCATGTTTTACTTTTTATGTTTGTACAAGTGTGAAATATGATAAAAATGTGTCTAAGTCTAAAATTGTTCTTTTGGTAAGCAAAGAATAAAAACTGTAGGTGATAAGAAAGCATTGCATGAGAGTTTAAGCAGCACTGTGTTTTCTTTCTTGGTAAATAAAAATGGCGCATCTTACAACTGACAGTACCTTAGGCTCAGTGAAATACAGAGCTAAGTTTAGAGATCATCTTTCGTTATCTAAGAAGTGAGGAGAAGAAAACATTGAGAGAGACGGGGATGGAAATACTGACCAACAAGGACACTATCCTCCCCCACAACAAATGGAAAAAAGCAAAGATGATAAAAGATACTTGATGAATTGCTTATTAGGAAAGACAAAAGTACAAAGTTGGGGAAGCACTGCTCTATGGCAAAGCACATCACGATTGTACATGTGATTAAATCGATTTCATAGATGACCTTGGCATTTAATCTTAGTCTGCCTGTGTCACGTAATCTGAAATCCAATTTAATGTCTGCTTTCCACATCGAAGAGCAACACAGGTCCATGTTACGTATTTTCTCAAAAGAAAAAGTTAAATTAAAAGAGAAACATTTTTTCCAAATCATAAGATTGATAACAATGCATTAGGTAGAGTAACACTAAATTTGGTAGTTCTACAGGGCAGGTTGATTTTCTCTCAGATAAATTATTCTTCAAGAATATCTTCCATGTCAGGCTTAAAAAGTTGTCTTTACAATACTGCCAGTCAGTTATTGTATATGCTCTCTTTAAATTGATTTATCTACCAGGGTCTCTTTTGTGCCTGTTGATTGAAAACCCAGCCTTGCATACATTTCGTTTTCCTGATCTATTTGACACAATCTCAGGGAAACATTCAGGAACAGGATCCTGCTTTCAGAGTTACATCACTCTGCTTGAGATTCCATTGAAATTCAGCAATAGATAATACCAATTCCAACTTTATAGTATAACTTCCACTTTGTGGAAAGCTATTTTCATTTTGGCACATTAACTAGTACAATATGAAAAAGAAAAATCCTTAAGCGAATATGAAAATCTGTATACCCTCCAGCTGATTCTTCAAAGTTCATTTTCAAAATGTACTTGTTTTGAGATTCTCTGCAGTAGGAAAACTGTATTTACCAAACCATGTAGCACATTCCTAGACAGACACAATACCACTAAATCCATTTAATGTTGGCACTTGCCTTACTTGTGAGTTTGGTTTTGGGCCCTGGTCTCCTTTTCTCACTGATGGTATGATTTGGGAAGCACCTACTAACTGCTGGCAAATTGTAGCTATTGCACTTAACTGTAGCAGAGACAGACCTGTGTCACACTAGGAAGGTTTTATTTCCCAGCTTGCCTTGCCATCAAGTGGGATCATGTGACTCTATTCAGGATAAGAGAATGTGGAAAGGGGTGATACATTACCTCCACCTCCTGGCCTCATCCTTCTGTTTCTTTGTTTATTGGATGATGGATACCAAGAATTCAGGGAGGGCTTTGAGACTTAACAGAGGGATGAGCAGTAGGAGAAAACAGCCCAGATCCACACATGACTCCGCGGAGCAGAGCAAACCCACACTCCCAGTCCACATTTGACCGCATCAAGAGTGAAACATTCAACCTCTATTACATCAAACCCGGAGACGATACTAGGGTTACTTCACCTGACCGGTCATGATAGTGTAATAGACAAAGTCCCCCTCTATATTGCTTAGGGGCTCCACCAGATAGATTATAGATACAAGGCCTTTATGCCATAGGAAAACATAATCAAAACATATCTGGACATATATTCACTCACCTCACGAATATTTGTGAGTGCCTCTGTTCCAAGCATTGGGATACGTTCAAGGGATATAATCATGAGCCAAATAAACATGGTTCTTTTCCTCATGGAGCTACCAGTCCAAGAAGGAGACATCAGACAAGTGATCATACATAGACACGTAAAGTTATAATCACGATTACTTCCGTGACACAAGAATCATGATCTAATCAGACACAAAAACAGAAGTACTTGTCTTAGTTGGGGAGGCACGCCGGAGGAAGGATTCCAGGCTAAGGGGGAGGGACATGCAATTACCATATGGAAGTCAGATGGGAGGAGACAGAATGAAAGTGAGCCAGAGTAGGTGGGGCAGAAACAATGAAAGGAAATGGTGTAAATGTGTCTGGATGAGCATGCAGGGGCCCATCCAGCATAGAGTAAGTGTTTTGCTCTTCACTAAGATACTAAATAATCAGATTTCCCTTTTTAACTTTGCAAAGGCTGCTCTGACTACATTGTAGGGGAATGGATTCAACATAAACACGTGCCTGCATTTACATAAGGAGAGCATGCGGTGATATGAGAATGACCTATCAATGCTTGCATATTCCCAGAAATAAAAGCAAATATAAAAAGGGTTCAGCACTGAAAAAGTTTTTTTTTTCAATTGGATGGTTGTTTTGGTAAGGGTAGTTGTTTCTAATTTTATGCCTTCTGCCTTTTTTAATAATTACAAGTTACCCACTAGTTCAATCTGGTAGGCTTGACACAGGAGACATTTGCCTTAAGACACGGAGAATATCTAAAGCAGAGGAAACTGCAGCAAAATGTGAGGCTGGTTTGAACAGGATTTTTGTCCTTAATGGCTCTTGTACCCAATCCCCTTTAAGAACCTGTAAGTCATTCATCCACACCTCCAAGGGAGACTCCCAATAGGAGGCATTAGGATTCCCTGACTTATTACTGGAAGGACATTATGACATCTCAGTTCGCCTGTGGAATTTATAAGGGATTATGCCTAAAACATGAAGGAGAAAAGGCTTTCTTGGCTTCCCTGATTTACCCAGATTTCTACCATCAACGTCCATCTGTCTCAGACGATCTCCCAATCTTTGAATTACATGCAGATGTCTTGATTCTTTTATACTGATTTTATTCTCTGTACATGAAAACCACTGCTATAGAGGCTTATGATTACATAATCATCTTGAGATGTTGCCTATCCTATTCTGGATCCCAATCTGATTTCTTGCCCTTGCGATTCAGGTGGGGTCCGGCCATCACACCTTCCCAACCACACAAACGTCAGAGCAGGTTCATACTGTCTCCTTTCTCTCCATGCACGGGAAAAAGAACTAGATGCTCAGCTCTTCATTGCTTTTTCATTTTTAGACACACTTCACCTTTCCAGAAACAATCTATAGACAAAATGCAAAACAGGCTGCCCTGCATTGAGATTCATCTCAAAAAAAGTCTTTTCCCTGTAAGAAAGGATGACTGATTCCAAGTAGTTCTTTTCTAAGGTACAACTGTAGACCTTCAGAGTCAGATGGTTAAGTCGGTGATATTAACTTTTGAGTCACTTGACTAGTCAGTTTAGGAAGCAACAATTCTCTTAAAACTCTTATAATTACACTTGGACAAGTTTGCGCGTAGGACCACAAGTCCATCAGCTTATTATAACCATGGCGCGTTTCACACACCATCTTCATTATCTTGTGCTAAAGAAGAGAGCACACACTCTTCTGTGGGTAATTTTAGATTGGCCACTGACACACTCCGCAGTGTTTATAAAGAAAACAAAACTTGGATGTTGGCCCTTTTAATTATAACTGGCAGAATTGCTACACCCAAAAATCACATAATCTCTTCACCATATTATATCTTTGAAGACATCTGCTTACAAAGCAGTAACAAGGAACTTGAAATCTAAAAACAAACTTTGTACTAGATTGATTGGTTTGGCGAGCCATGCTTCTGAAGTACTGACGGATTCTGAAAGATATATTCCTGAACTTCGGGAAAAGTTTAAAATATGTTATAGTGGAGCTACATCAAATTGTCCGTGGTCTGGACAGGCAGATTAGAGCCCGTTATTAGAATGTCTGTTGCAAAGTGAAATCCACTAGCCCAATGGAATACGCGGTAAATTTCACCAGTCATTCCCGCATGTGTGTTTCACAGTTTTCAAATAAATATCTTGCTAATGAAACATCTTGATAAGCTCAGTGCACTCTTTCACCTGAGAAATGATCCCCCTTAAGGCACAATTTTCTAGGTGCTTTATATAATATCTTGAAGACAACCGAAAACACTAGACATTCTACCAAAGGGTGAAAGCTAATCCATGACATTGTCTTGACTCTATTCATCAAGAAGAGTGGACCTCCCTTCACATGTATTTGGACATGATCTGAGCTCATCTCTTTGCAATTACACTGTGATCCTAGTCACTCACCTTTGGGCAGATCATTTTACGGCTCGTGGAGCTCCAAAACACGTGAGACTGTAACCTGAAAGATAAAATGGAACAATTAATTATTAATTAATCTGTGCTCTGCAGACGAGTAAGAATCTTTCCTTTTGAAGAGGACTTGGGCACATGTACTTGAATTGAGTGTAAAAATAAAATGCAAAAGCCTGAATTTCTTGCCAGAATAAAATTGCCTACATCTTATGGAGTCATGTAATTCATAAGGTCCCACCCTCCTTCCATAGCTCTAGCCAAAGAGTCTGTTTTTCCTTCCCTAACAGTGTTTTCTGAAACCCAGGACTAGTTGTTAAGTACTAACATGACTTAAGGCGGCTGCTGGAAAAGTGAAAGCAATCTCATTGTGCTGCATTAGTTCAACCACAATGACTAACAAATTTCAACATTTAGAAGATCCAATTGGACAAATATTTACTGCTCAGTTAGTAAGTTTATTTTAAGAGTCTTAATCCAAAATGACTTTGCTGGTGGTAATGCTTTGAAGTTTGTCTATATTTTAGACAAAGTGATTTTTCCTGATGGTTAGAAATCACATTTATAAATAGGTACACTGCCTAAAAATGATCAAATTGTGTGTAGAGTATTTTAAATGTCAAAAGGACTCAAGAAGCTTCAAATATGTTGACATTTGTTGTCATTCTAACACTAATTTTATTACTCAAGAGTATTTTTTCCCAAATGTTTTTCCGAGAAGTGCAGAGTAACTGCTGTTAGCCCAGAGCACTGAACTATTAACTGTTAACAGCAGGGGAGTTTCCATGTTCCAGTATTTTAGTGCACGCATGGATGTAAGTTATTTTGCTCATACATCTCCTTGCAAATACATAAGCTGAGAACATTAATAATTTTGGTGTGAATTAAAAACTCCTGCATGTCTTCATATATGTAGCACAGGCCCAGGAAACACTCTTAGAAGGAGCAAACCAGTAGGATAGAAAGTGTGAAAGTAAAAAAAAAAAAAAGCCCCCCAAACGATTATAGCACTAAGAATGATTTATTTTAATGGTGCTAGTTCAGCATTTCCATTTTGCATATTTATGGTATATTTGTATATTTATGGTATAGTTATTCTACATGTTTTCTCCTTCCCTTCTTTCTTTCTTTTTTCCCCTTTCCTTTCCTTCCCGTCTTTTTTCTCTTTCCCCTCCTCTTCCTCCACCCCTCCTTCTTCTTCTAGATTATGTCAGGAAGACTTTGGCCAAAGAAAATCAGAACAGATAAGAGATAATACAAGAGAAACAAACAAACACCCTATCCTATGGGGATGTCATTCTATTTTTTTTTAATATATGAAATTTATTGTCAAATTGGTTTCCATACAACACCCAGTGCTCATCCCAAAAGGTGCCCTCCTCAATACCCATCACCCACCCTCCTCTCCCTCCCACCCCCCATCAACCCTCAGTTTGTTCTCAGTTTTTAAGAGTCTCTTATGCTTTGGGGATGTCATTCTAGAACTTTCTGTTTGCCAGGGAGGGAGATCAAGATATTTGTGGCTAGGTACATTTGGGTAAAGCCTTGGGTTTTCAGAACTTCCATAGAACACTGGGGATGGGGTAGAAAAGGACTAGCAGGGCTCTGACTAGAATAGTTATGTGGCATGCGCTAATTCTTACTTTCTTTAGAGTAGCTTTGTGTCCACAGATAGACATCCAAGTTATAAGCTCTGGGTGATTTTTATACAAGTCTGTTTTGTAGGACTAGCCTTTTAAGGTGTTTTCCTGGGCCAAGCAAAATCTTGATCAACGAGAGAGGGTAAACACATATGTACCCACTGCAAATTAATATGTGTCAACGGCTGCTAACACACAAAATTCCTCCCAGGCTCAGAGAATCTAGAAAACCTGTGACTTCTGCATAACTTTGTCAAATGGGAAAGAAGCAAGCACGAGTGGTCTTTGATTCTCTTAGGAAATGTGAAGATGTAATCTCTGCAGTGAGTAATGGTACAAATAAAATTATGTTTATTTTTATTTTATTCACGGCATTTAATTACAGAGGGAGATGGGTAGTCAGATAGCAAAGCAGCCATAAACAAGGGAAAGGTCCCTCCTTCTTTTTAAATGAATGCTCTAAAACAATTGGGCAGAGCATTAATAGAATACCCAGCAAAAGACTGACTCCCCAAGTCTAAGTGTTCACTTGGGGTTCGTCAAATAATGGACTGTTGGCCTATATTTCAAGCCACTTCTCTGCAGTAACTTGACATGTGATAGGATTACCTTTAGATTCTGGTCTGAGTCTTTGCTATGCCTGAAAAGATTGTCATCTTTTGATTTAAAAATAATAGAGCCAAGCACGTGAAGCTGTCCTGTAGAGTCGACCTGTGACTCATAACCGAATATCGAAAAAGATTTTGTCTATAGTTTGCTTTCTTACCTCACTGTTGCAACTCAAACGATCAAATGACTAGTTGCCATTATAAACACTATATATTTACTTTCTAAAAAAGCTCACATTCTTCAGACATGACATGTAACAGTATCATAAAACTTGGAGGTGATTCTTTTCCCCTGACCACTCGGAGCATTTGCTGATTATAATTTTAATTCAAAAATCTCAACAGAAAACATGAATCAATTTTGCTTAAGCATAGCATTGGTCAATTAAAAAAAATGTGAACAGGTCAGACATAGATTAAACCAAATTATGAGACATTGGAACTATATACTGGGGGACGAACAAAACACAACTAAACACTGGCAATACGACTGACCATTCAAAATATAGTTAATAAGTTCGCAAACATGCAAGTTCGGATTTTAAAATTAAGCCTCCCAATTGCCAATTTCAAAAAATGTAATGAGTTTAGAGTGGCCTTTTTATTATGCATGGCTTTATGTCTTTGGATTTCAAAATTACCTAGCATGCATTTTCAACTTTGCTACAATTTCTGGGCTGTTTTCATTTCTATTTTAAAAGGCTAAACAGTAAGATGTGCCTCCGCTTTGCATTCTAATTGCATGTAACTGATTTGCACAGCAGAACAAAAAACTCATTCTCAGATTAAGAATCGCGCACCAAGAAATAATTATTGTTCTACTGGAAAAAAAAAAAACTATTTTCCCACTTTCTCCCCTCATTTATGTGAACTGTTTGCTATGTTTCCCCCTAGGTTGATCTCTTTTATAGACCACCATGCATTTCTCTTTAGGGACTAAAACAATCCAAATGGAAACAAGGAACATACAACTGTTTTGACTACATTCTCCGGCCTGCAACATAACACTTGCCTTTATTATTTTATCTTCAACAATCAAGGGGTGACTAAATGGTCGCAGGTGGTGATGAAAATAAAAGCCATCCATCATTATTTATTAGGCATGAAAAAGATACACAATAATGTAATTTAATCTCAGAGCAGACAATTATTTCCACATATTGATAATGCAATGTGAAAACTGTCATGAATTCTAATATGATCTTTTGGCTTTATTGGTGCACCACAGCCAACATGACAAAGAATGAAATTGTCTCGAAAGGAAAAAAAAAAAGTAATTGTGTGCATATGTCAATATCATGGGTGGAAAACATATCACCGAAATTTTAAAGCTTCTTCATTACAACTTAACCGATTCAAAAGTTGGAAGTGGGAAAAAGTACATTTTCAGTTCTCACTATTTAAAACACCATCTATTACATTCATGCCACAATCTATAATCTGAATAAACAGTGACTATGTAAGTGTTTTATCATATAAAAGTTTGGAGGACCAGCCAGTCTGCTAAAATATTTGCAAGAAGTATATATACACCACGGGGTCGAATTTCCTAACATGCTCCTCAGTTCACTTTAGTCTGGTAAAAATCTGCAGATGAAAACCCTGTGATCCCTACTTTGGGTAGTGTATACATGACCAGTGAATGTAGCAAAGAATGTACCTTTTGGCCAAATAAAGCAAAAAATGGTTGAAAGTAAACATCTTTGGTAGGAAAAATTCTGTCTGATGAAATGCTCGGTCAGAAAATGCAAACGCGACTTTCTCGTGATAGTAAATGATTCCTACTTCCACTGGGTTGTTGAGCTCTATCCTCAAATAGGCCTTGGAAGGTGAACGTATGACAAAAAAGAAACAAACTCGCATTTGGTCTCTGTAGAAGGGAACCGAAAACATTTATGACTTGTATGTGAGTAGACTTGGGCTTCTGCCAGAGGGAGATCATGATTAGAGGCTTTCTAGTTAGAAATAAATGAGATGGTTTTCAAAGTGCCTGTTCATTATACAGTGTATACACACACACACACACACACACACACACACACACACACACTCATGCTGAGGCATATATACACAGCATGCTCCATGCTTGCTTGAAGACGTATTTATTCACAGTTCACATATTGATTACGGATACAAATATAAGCTTACTGGATAAGATAAATGATCTCCTCTTAGAAAAATGATTTTAGAGTTATTAAGGAGGGAAATATTTTACACTTGGCTTTGAGTGATGGACAGGACCGGGAAGAAAAAGTATCACCAGGTGATCATAACACTGTGACCATTCTGGGCTAGGAGAGAAAATTTATATATCATGTGGTTACTCAATTTTATAAAGAGAATCTAAGAACAAGTGTAGGCACTGGTTAGGAAAAACAAATGAAAGGAATAATTTAAAAAGTCAATAAGCCACAGGAAATCTGGAGACTGTTTAAAAACACCTTATTGGAAGCCTAGCAAGAGTATGCACCAGAGATCAAAGGGGCACTTGGAAATGTGGCCCAAGTAAGGAAACCAGGGAGATCCGCAAACTATGGCAGGTCAGGTGTGAACAAGAACACAGGCGAGCCAAAAGAGAATTCAAGTTTACCTTGCAAGTGACTCCAAAGCTAATAAAAATGTTCTTCAAAATATATCCACGGCAGGAAACCAAGAAGAGAACTAATGGGCCAGTCAAGGGACATACTCTAGGCAGAAGAGATATTCTTCTTGGAGGATGGAAACTCTTTTGACTTCACTCAAGATAATACATTCATTCAGTCATTCATTCATACGTTCACTTTCATTCACTCATTCAATCCTCCACTCCATCCATTCACCCGATCATCGATTTGTTAAAAAAAAAATTAAAGAATGCCTACCATGACCTAGACTTTGGGTTCAGCACTAGGACTACAGAAATGCATCAACCATTCATTTATTCATTCTTTCTTTTCACGGATTTAATCATCAATCCATCCACCCATCATGCATTTGATTACCTATTCATTCAACCAAGAAAATGCAGAATGTATATCATTAGACAGACCCTGGGTTGAGCATTTGGAATCTAGCAACACATTACACATTCATTCAGTCAACAAATATTTGAGTGTCTACTATGTGCCAAGCACTGGTTTAATTCTTTGAGATAGATCACTGAAAAAAAAGTCAACAGTTTTGCTTAAATCCAAGTTTTTTTTTAAACATTTACTTATTTTTTTTTTTAAATTTTTTTTCAACGTTTTTTTAAATTTATTTTTGGGACAGAGAGAGACAGAGCATGAACGGGGGAGGGGCAGAGAGAGAGGGAGACACAGAATCAGAAACAGGCTCCAGGCTCCGAGCCATCAGCCCAGAGCCCGACGTGGGGCTCGAACTCACGGACCGCGAGATCGTGACCTGGCTGAAGTCGGACGCACAACCGACTGCGCCACCCAGGCGCCCCTAAACGTTTACTTATTTTTAAGACAGAGAGAGACAGAGCATGAACGGGGCGGGGGGGGCGGGGGTCAGTCAGAGAGAGAGGGAGACACAGAATCCAAAACAGGCTCCAGGCTCTGAGCTGTCAGCACAGAGCCCGCGAGGGGCTTGAACTCACAGACCGCAAAATCATGACCTGAGCCGAAGTCGGATGCTTAACCGACTGAGCCACCCAGGCGCCCCTAGTTTTTTTTTTTTTTTAAGTAGCTGTGGAGGTAGGCAATACACACGATAAACAGCGAAGCACAAAATCAAAAGCAATCATTTAGTATGATAAATATTACGAAGGACAAGTTCAGGTAGCTAGAACTGCCTGACAGGGGCCCTGGAAAGCAGAACCCTATTCAGATGTATATATGAAGGGAAAGGAGCAGAGAGAGAGAGAGAGAGTAGCAGGAGGTGAGGATGACAAAATGGCACAAGGGTGACACCATTTGGGGCTTGGTACACCAAATGAAAAGCACTAGCTTTTCTTTTCCTTCTTTTTTTTTTCCTTCATAATAAGTATACTCTTTAATCCCCATCACCTATTTCACTCATCCCCCCACTACCTCCCATCTGGTAACCATCAGTGTGTTTTCTTCAGTTACGCGTCTGTTTCTTGCTTTGTCTCTCTCCTTTTGTCTTCATTCGTTTTGTTTCTTAAATTCCACATATGAGTGAAATTGTATGATACCGTCTTTCTTTGACTGACTTATTTCACTTATAAGTGAATAATATTTCACTTATTTCACTTTACAGTCTCTAGTCCATCCATGGTGTGTGTGTGTGTGTGTGTGTGTGTGTGTATTACACACACACACACACCCCAATACACACACACACACACACACACACACACACACACACACACCCCACATCTTATTTATTCATCAATTGATGGGCCACTGGGCTGCTTCCATAATTTAGCAATTGTAAACATTACTGGAATAAACATAGGCGTGCATATATCCTTTCAAATTAGTGTTTTTGTACTCTGTGTAAATACCCAATAGTGAGATTACTGGATCAGAGGATAGTTCTATCTTTCATTTTTTAAGGAACCTCCATACTGTTTTCCACAGGGGCTGTACCAGTTTATATTCCCGCCGATACTGCACGACAGTTCGTGTTTCTCCACATCCTCACCAACACTTGTTTCTCGTGTTTTTGATTCTAGCCATTCTGACAGGTGTGACGTGATATCTCACTGTGGTTTTGTTTGCACTTCTCTGATGATCAGTGACGTTGAGCATCTTTTCATGTGCCTGTTGGCCATCTGAAGAACACTAGACTTTATTTTAAGAACAAGGAAAGCAGCTGAAACGTTTTAATCCAGAGTGATCTGCTGAAAAAGTGTGATACTCTTCTTTTCAAAACCCAGCAATGGTTCCCTACTTCAATCACAGTAAAAGCTGACGTCCTTACCATGACCTATTGAGACCCTCTATATTCTGTTGTCATTAGCTCTCTTAATTTTTTTTAACTCCCTCCTCTGCTCACTCTATTCTTGCTGCACTGGGCTCCTTGTGCCCACTGGCTATTCCCTTTGCCCTCCCCTCAATCTAAATGGATCCACCCCCCACCTTCTTCAAGTCCTTGCTCAAATTTCTACTAAATTATGGGGCATATCTTGAGGACCAGACTTAATACTGTAACTGCCTTGCCATTTCTACTTTACCTTGCTTTGCATTTTTTCCCTCTTGTAGCATTCATTACCTCCTGGTGCAGTGCACTTCATTTATTATGTTTTGTACAATGTCTATATCCCCCAGTAGAATGTATTTTACATGAGGCAGGGATTCTTTCCTTTGTTGACATTTATCCTGGTCAACTAAAACTGTGCCACGGACATACGATTTAGTTATCATTTGCTGAAGAAATTACTGAATGCATTGGACAACATGGTCATACGGGCATTAAAAAAACTATTCTGAAAAAAAATTATTCTGGCTGAAGCTTGAAGAAAAAGTTATATAGAGTTATGGATAGATATATAAAAACAAGAGGCTGTATGGAGGTTCTAATTAAAAAGCAATGGCAATTTAGGCTAGGGCCATAGTGTTAGAAAGGGAAGAAGGTAAAGTGGTTTAAGGGACTTTTTTAGGGTAGAATGATCAGGGCCTATCTAAACAAATTTTTTTTTTATGTTTATTTATTTTTGAGTGACAGAGAAAGACAGAGCAGGAGCTGGGGAAGGGCAGAGAGACAGGGAGGTACAGAATCTGAAGCAGGCTCCAGGCTCTGAGCTGTCACCACAGAGCCTGGCACAGGGCTTGAACTCATGGACCATGAGATCATGACCTGAGCTGAAGTCAGACATTTAACTGACTGAGCCACCCCGGCACCCCGTGATCAGGGCCTGTTTATCATAGTGTCCCAGAGCTGGTTCCTACCAGTTTGCAAGAGCCAATAGTTAAATTCTCAGATTTTCATGAATTTTGTTAGTTCGTTATTACACATAGGCATTATTAAAAATTAAATTATATAAACTTAAAATTAAATTATATTAAAATAAACTTAATAAATATGTAAAAGTAATGAATTCCTATTTTATTACAGTTCATTATTTTCTGTGCTCTTCATATTATTTATGTCTTTTGTGTTTCTATGGGAAATACCATTTGATGGGAGGGGGGTTACTGCACAAATCTCTCCAACTCCACATTCAGTTACATCATGTTTGCAGTTTAAATTAGTCATAGCGGGAGTATTTAATCCTTGGTAATTGTCAAACACTGTAAAACAGGGCTTGCTTTATTATGTTGTTGATTTTCTAGACTCAAGAAAGCGATGGAGAAAATGTTAATAATACAGATTGATTTTAAAAGGGTGTCATGTCTGCAGATGTTTCACTGTTAATATTACACAAAATTGAAGAAACATTCCTCTAGTATGTGAAAACAATGATCTGATTCAGCAAATAAGTCATTCACATCATCGAAAAAAAGAATGAAATTTTGACAAACATCTTAGTTGTTTCACTCATGTCTTACTCTTTAATGTAAAGGAAATTATCAACGAACATACACATCAGAAATACATTCAGTTACAATCCTAAGTTGACCATGGATTCAAGAATTTGGCAAAAAGGAATGAAAGCATCCTGTGAGAATCAACTGGCTATATGAAATTTAAGACACGGTATTGTATAGTTGATTATTTGTAAACTATATGCTATACCTCCTTTATATCGATAACACCTATGATAAATTTCAACATATATGCATACATTCTCTTTTTTGGAGATCCGGTTATCAAACAGGATACCACTGGGTATATATGAGTCCACAGAGAAGGAGTGTCAAAGATGCTGCCAGTTTCTGTCTTGTTCAACTGCCTACATAATGGTACCCACTCCCTTACACAGGGAACTCTATTAGACAAGGAATAGAGTTGAATGGTGGGGACAGAGAAGGTGGTGTCATGGGTTAGGCCAGGTAATGCTGACTTGAAAGAGACAGTTAGACTACACCGTCAGGTGGCCAGTTGGATCCATGCCTCTGGAACTCAGAAGGTAACTCGAACCTGGTGCCATCATCATTTAGGTGGTATCTGCGAAGGGCAAGTAACTGAAGACTTGAAAGTGGATAAAGCTATTCTGTGTTTCTTCTGAATTAACTTTCAAAGCAGAATTTGGAGGCATTTAGACAAAAGTGTTCAATGCTTGATGTTCTAGTTCTAACAAATGAATAATAGCACATATATTATCGGGGCTGAACAGTATCTTCGAAGATTATTGAAAGTTTCCATCAGCAGGATATAGTTCCATGACCAAGGACATGCCCTCCTCTATTAGAGAAAGATGTGTGAGTTAAATGGGTAGTGTCAGAAATAGAGATTACTTTTGGAAGTCTGTGATAAGCAGGAGAGAGCAGGGAGTGCTCTGGGTAAGGGGCTTGAGTTATTTACTTGCCAATGATTCTGAGAACTGTGAGAAGGAGTAGTTAACAGATAATTGATATGAAATGGGGGACTCAGATCCTCAAAAATAGGCTCTTTATTTGAAGGCTTTATATTACCTTTTAAAAAGAGAATCATAAACTTGTACTTCTGGGAAGATGTGGTTTTCCACACTTTCCTCACTAAAATACAGCTAAAACCCTTGAAGTGCATATACAATGTGTATGACATGTCTCTGAAAGGTAGAAAATGCAGGCAGACCAGATAGGGAGCTTAGGATCCAAGAAACAAGGTGGAAGTGAGTTTCTTTTTTGCCTCATGTATCTTAGACTTGGAGCTGAAGAAGTTAGCAATCCAGAAAGTTCCAATGGACACACACACACACACACACACACACACACACACACACACCAGCCTCAAACAAAAGCCCATTCTCTCTAGTCAAAGAATCAGGAAAGGAGCAGCCTGAAAAGACAGAAAACTTTTGGAAAATAACCACTTTACTCCAGGCAAACACCACAGAAAAAATATGGTTCCACCCCAGCCATTCCAGCAGACAAAGTGGGAAGCCTAGACATTCAGTCTTGTTGGACTATATATAACAAAGCTCCCCAACATCACCAGCAGGATAATGTCAAAAAAGCCCAAACAGCATGTTCAGACATTCATCACTACCAAGTGATAATGAGACATCCACCCCAACCCAATTCCCTGTGGTGTTGGTGGAGACCATAGTGTAGCCTAGACTTCCATTCACACAAACAGTAATGTGGACATCACTTTTGGTGTCAACAGAGGCTGAGTGAGGAGAATGAATTTCTACTGCTAGCTGGCAGTAAGGAGTCATTGCTTCCTCCTTTTTCATGCTGAAGCCATACCAAAAAATTAAGCTAAAACAGAGGTTTAAATAAGA
This sequence comes from Prionailurus viverrinus, assembly GCF_022837055.1. NCBI lineage: Eukaryota > Metazoa > Chordata > Mammalia > Carnivora > Felidae > Prionailurus > Prionailurus viverrinus. Next base: position 37,493,272 of record NC_062562.1, on the reverse strand, counting down.
TTCAGAATGTCACAACATACTATGAAAATGTCCGTATTTCTATTAAAAATCACACATCATAGCAAGAACCAGGGCAGTCTAAACAAGAATGAAAGAAGACAATCAACAGATCTTACCACCAAGATGGTGGAAATATTAGAGTTCTAAGAGATTTTAGAGCAGCCATGATAAAAAAATGCTTCAGTGGGAAAATAAAAATATACTTGAAACAAATGAAAAAATAAAACCTCTTATAAACAGAAAAGATCAGAAAAGAAATGGAAGGAAAGAAGAAGAACCGAGTGGGACCTTTAGAAGTAAAAAAATAGACCAATCAGCATAAAAAGATTAATGCATGGGTGCAACAGCAGAATGGAGGGGACAGATAAAAGAATCAATGAATCTTCACAGAGATAAACAGAAATTATCCAACAGAAGGAAAATATACTGAAAAATAATGTGAGTGCCTCAAGGATGGGTGGGATCGTAACAAAAGATGTGATATTTGTGTCAATGGACTCCCAAGAGAAGAGGAGAAAAAGAATGGGCTAAAAATTACTCAAAAAATAATGTGTGAAATCTCCCATATTTGCCAAGATACATAAAACTACAGGTTCATGAAGTCAAGTAAATCCCCAATAGGATAAACACAAAGAAATCTACACTAAGACACATCATAATTAAATGTCCAGAAACTAAAGACAAAAGAAAAAGTCTTAAAAGGAGTGGAGAAAATACTTACCTACAGGGGAAAGATAATTAGAATGACTATTTCTCAACAGAAATCATGGAGGCCAGAAAGAAGTGGCACAGTGTTTTGCAGGCGCTGAAAGAAAATAACTAAAATGCAGGATCCGATATCCAATGGAAATATTCTTTAGGAATAAGGGGGAAATCAAGATAATCTTAAATAAAGGAAAACTGAGAGAAAGTGTTGCCATTAGATCTCCTCTAAAAGAATGGATAAAGGAAATCTGCACAATGATAAAAGAAGGAACATCAGGAAGGAAGGAAGGACTTGTTAAATAAAAATACTGGTAAATACAATAAATTTTCCTCCTCCTCTTGAGTTTTCCAACTTAGGTTTGATGATTGAAGCAAAAATTTTAACACTGTGATTTGGTTCTAAATGCATTAATCCAAGGAAAGCAGGAATGGCTATATTAATAAAATATAAATAAAGATATATATAAATAAAGATATATATAAATAAAATATAAAGATAAAATATACTTCAGACGCAAGAATATTAACACGATAGAGACGTTTTATAATGATAAAAGGGTCAACTCACCAAGAAAGTGTCTGAATCAAACTAAAGACCTATGAAATATGTGAAGCAAAAACTGAAAAAATGTAAAAAAATAAATCCAAAATTATTTATAATTGATAGAGCTAGAGAGAGAACCAGCAATAATATAGAAGAACTCAATACTATCCCATCAAGGTCTAAGTGACATTTGCTTGACATCCCTCAAGCAACAGTGGAATGCACATTCTTTTGAAGTGTCCATGGAAAATGTGCCCAAGTGAACCATATTCTAGGCCATAAAACAAACTTCAAGAAACTTTAAAGAATTGAAATCACACAGAGTGTGTTTTATGGTCACAAGAGAATCAAACTAGGAATCAATCTTTCAAACAGAAAGGTAACCAGAAAGTCTCCCAACACTTGGAAAAGAAACAATACACATATAAATAACTCAGGGGTCAGAAAGGAAGTATCAAAGGAAATTTAAAATATATTGATCTGCATGAAAATAAAAATACAACATATAAAATTTGTGGGGAGCAGCTAAAGCAGTGTTGACAGGGAAAATTATAGCATCAAATGCTTACATCAAAAAGAAACAAGGAAAAGTCCCAAATAAAAAAATCTAGGCTCCCATCTCAATAACCTAGCAAAAGAAGAAAAACAATAAGACCAAAGCAAAGAGAAGAAAGGAAGTAAAAAAGAGCAGAAGTCAATGAATGTGAAACAGAAAAACAACAGATAAAATTAATAAGATCTGTTTCATGGAAATGGTTGTTAACAAACTTACAGTGGGACCGAAAAAGAAAGAAGACACAAATTACCAATAATAGGAATAAAACAAAGGCTTTTGCTATAGACTGTCAGAGAGAAAAGTATAGGAGAACACTACAAACAACTCTACACACATAAATTTGATGACATAGAAGAAGTTGACTAGTTCCTTGAAAAACACAAACTATCAAAACTCACCTAATATGAAACAGATTAGCTCTATGACCATTGAGGAAGTTGAATTCATAATTGAAACAATTCCCCCACAGAAATTTCTGGTCCCAGATGTTTCGCTGGAGAATTTTAACAAATGTGTAAAGAAGAATTAATACAAATTGTACACAGTCCCTTCCAGAAAAGAGGAGGCAAAACTTCCCAATTCATTTTATGAAGCTAACATTACGCTGATAATGAAACCCAAGACAGTGCAAAACAGAGAAAAACAAAAGCTAGAAAGCAATGTTCTTATGAATATAGACTCAAAAATCTTTATGAAAATATTAGGAAATAGAATTCAACAATACATAAAAAGAATTGTATGCCGTGGCCAAGCATGGTTTATTTCAGGGATGCAAGCTGATCCAATAATTTGAAAAATCAATGTTAACCCATCACATTAACAGGCTAACAAAGAAAGTTCGTATGATTTTATCAGTTGATACACAAAAAGCATTTTATAAATTAAAAAACCCATTCGTGTTACAAACTCTCAGAAAAATTAGAAGACAGAGGATCTTCCTCAATTTGAAAAAAGAGCACCTACAAAACAATAAGTTTACAGCATACTTAATAGTGAAAGACTGACCTCTTTGCCCTGAGAATAAGACCTTAAAGGAGATGAGAATGTCTGCTCTTGCAACATCTACGTAGCATTGTACTGGAGCTTCTAGTCAGGGTAACTAGTCAATTGATTTGTGACAAAAGTAAAAAGCAATCCAGTGGAGGAAAGACAGACTTTGCAATAAATGGTGCCAGAGCGAAGGAACATCCATATGCGAATCTTGACCTGAGACTCACGAGTTATGCAAAATTGAACTCAAAATTGAATGTGGACCTAAATGCAAAACTATAAAACTTTTAGAAAAAATATAAGAGAAAATCTTCAGCATCCAGGGCAAGGCAAAAAAATATTATGGTTGCCATCAAAAAGCATGATTTCTAACAAGAGAAGTAGAGACAATGGACTTCATCAAACTGGCAAGTGTTTGCTCTGCGAAAGACCCTGTTAACACGATGAAAAAACAAGCTACAGACTTGGAGAAAACATTTGCAAACCATGTATCCAACAAAAGAATGGCATCTAACATATATGAAGAACTCTCAAAATTCAACAAACCCAAACAATCCAATTAGAAAATGTGCAAAAGATGTGAGTGACTTTTTTTTTAACCAGAGAGAATACACACATGTATGCAAAAAAAAAAAAAAAAATCTCAACATCATTAACTACGAGGAAAGTGCAAATCAAAGCTACGATTGAATAACACTGTATACCCACTGGAATGCCTAAAATATGAAATGTTGGTGAGGGTGTGAAGAGAGTGGATTCCACATGTTGCAGGTGGGGATGTGAAATGGCACAGTTACTCTAGAAAAGTTTGGCAACAGGTGAAATGAACTTTAACAACATATTCTCTTGAGTCCAATATTTACATTATATTATTTCAGCATGTAATCAATATTAAAAATTAACAACGACATATTTTACATTCCTCTTTTATGCTAATTTTTCAATTTGGCTGTGTATTTTACACTTACAGCACATTTCAATTTGGACTAGCCACATTTTAGGTGTTCAAAAGCCATGTGGGCCTTGTGCCTAGTGTCTTGGGCACTTTGAGTTTCTATTGAGATTTGAAAGGCAGAGGAAAGCTTTAATCTCCAGCAGAAGGTGCAGTGAGTCATGTTGGCATTGGCAGACAGGAGACAGGAGGTTTTGCCAGCAGCTTCTCTGAGTCCTACAGGCAGCTGAAATCATCAGTGACAGTTTCCTGTGATCCCTGCACTTGCTGATTCCATGAACTTTAGTGGTATCTTGCCTAACCTTCACTTTCTCTACCCTTTAAATGGTTATATATGCTTCTAATGGCCTGTACTAAATCCCTTCCTACTTGAAATACCTAGAACGTTTTTTGTTTTCCCGGCTGAACCCTGACTAATAAGGCTGGCAGAGGATATTTACTTCTCAGCAAATAGCCATATGCTCTCCCACATTTCCTAGCACCCTTGCAGTTATGGAACTGTGTACATGGTTCAGGCCAATATGCTGAGTATTAGTGATGGATGTTATCTGCAGTCTGGAGCTTCTAGAAGTTATGTGTGACTTGTCAGACACTTCCCCTCTGAGGCAACTTTGGTATCACATATTGATATGACAGTGTCATGAGATAAAAGCCACAGGAATGCATGAATCACTGCAAGGGAGACAGATGCCCTGGAGAGCTGTCCCAACCCATGGTGGACTTTTCTTAAGCGAGAGATAAATTTCTGTTATGTTAAGCCACTGCAATTTCAAGGTTTGTTGCCATACCACAATCTGGATTGTAACCGCCAATAGAGAAATTAGTCCTGCAAATAAGCACCAGTAACAAAACCCTAAAATATGTGGCACTGACTTAATATTCCTGTGAAATGAAGTGAACCAGCACGTGATTGCTTGAGAATCAGTCCATATATCATGGACTAATCAATGAAATCTGATATTGTGTAAGAATGGGAAGCTGCTGGTTCTTTGGGAGGACAAGCCCAACATATTTTGAAATCAGTAATAGTGAGAGGAGAGAATTTTGGGATAGCCAAACATCTACTTAAGACTTTATTTCATATACCCAAGAGTACCTTGTATAAGAAATTTAAATGTGTGATGGGCATAAGGGCATTTCCTCAGAAGTAATCTAATTCCAGAAATATTAACAAACAGAGAAAGAAGAGATATATTAAAAAAAAACATTGTTAACCATAGAGGAACATTTTTTTAGAGTCAAGATTCAAAAGAAAATTTTTTAAGTTTATTTATTTTGAGAGAGAGAGAGAGAGAGAGAGAGCAAGCGCACAAACGCAAGCAGGAGAGGGGTAGAGAGAGGAGAGAGAGAATCTCAAGCAGGCTCCACATTGTCAGTGCTGAGCCTGATGCAGCGCTTGAGCTCATGAACATGATATCATGACCCAGGCCAAAACCAAGAGTCAGACAATCACCTGACTGAGCAACCCAGGTGCCCCTAGAGTCAAGATTTTAAAAAAGTTCCATAGATTCAGTAAATATAAGACAAGCAAATGTTTTAGCAATGAGGAGAAACAGGAGAGGTACATGGATATGGGAAAGAGGCTGACTTGTCCTGGTATTCAGAAAGGAGATAACCAACAGGCTTGAGAAAGTCTAGAACAAAGTTGATGTCAACCATGGGTAAATTTCAAATTGATTGGTCATTAAAAGATAGATGTATTAAGTGGGAAAAAGCATTTTCTCTTCTGACAATAGATGGGGGATCACTGACTGATAAGACAAGAGGCATCTCATCCAATTTGTGGATGGCACAAAATGGAAAGGATAGTCAACATTTTGGGTGAAAGAGGCAAAATTCTCAATGCCTAAGAGAAAACCATTAAGATAAAATAGATTTGAAAGCTACAAATTTAATAGATATAAATTTCTTTAGCCAATCCCTTCCCCCAATAAATTAAGAACAAAATAAAGGCAATTTAAATTAAGAGTTTGCAAATGTGAAGCATCTGGGATTTTATCTGGTTCTTATTAAGCGAGTCCCAAATAATCTGTTGTGAGCTCCCATGTACTTAAAGCACTCTTGGGCAAAATTAATTACTGTCTACAATGAAGGATGTAATAATTTCTTGCTAATCAGACCATAGCTGAAAGTGTGTGTGGTTAAATTTGTAACACTGGCAAGTTGAAAGTGAATTTTGATTCCAAGCAAGGAAAAAGTTTCTAATAATTGTTACTACTTAGTAGCGGTAGTTGTCAAGTGTCCACTCTCCTGACGCGTGGATCCATTTTCCTCGCAATATCTTAAAACTATGTAACAGATGCAAATTGAGCTGCCCAACTCTATCAAGCTATCTGCACCCGCAATCTCACCCTTTGCCTATTCTTCCCCCCGTCAAGCTATACTAAAGTATAATTGACAAATAAAATGGTAAGTTATGGAGAGTGTACCACGTGATGATTTGATAGATGTATATATCATGAAAGGATTCTTCCCAGAGAGATAATTAGCACATCTATCACCTCACATATTTACCTTCCTTTTTTAAATTTTTTATTTTTGGTCAGAACATTTAAGTTCTACTCTCTTAGCAAATTTCAAATATACCCCACACTGCTAGCAACGATAGTCATCATGATATACATTAGATCCTCAGACCTTATTCATCTTTTGAATGTTTATGCCATTTTATGAACTTTATAAATGCAATTGCTGTAAGGCACAGAATCAAAACTAAGGCAGCCCCTCCATTTGTCACTGTCAGCTCTGAGCCCAATGCGGGGCTCGAAATCACGAACCATGAGATTATGACCTGAGCGAAAATCAAGAAATGGATGCTTGACTGATTGAGCCACCCAGGCACCCCAATAGCATCAACCTTCTTAATCCACATTCCTTGTTCCTAGATTCTCCTCTACCTACAACTGTATTGCTCTACTTCCTTCCAGTGAAACTTCTTGGGAGTCATTTATAGTCATCCTTTCCTTTGCCCTATTTTTGTTTCTTGTTTTTATATCCATCAACACTGGCTCTTGCCAAGGTGACCATGACCTTTGCATGGAGAAATCCAATGGTCAGTTTTCTGATCTCTTTTTATTTGACTTCTTAAGCACCATTGGAAAGATGGGTTCCTCCCTTCCTTCTCAAAGCACTCTCTTCCATTGTGTTTTTATTTTTTTCCCCAAAGCAGCACTCACTTGGTTTTCTGTCTCCTCTACTGAATTCTTTTCAGGTTTTTTATTCCTCCTCATCAGTTCATTTAACCTCTGACTGTTGAAATGCCCTATGGGTTCAGCCCTAGGCTTCACCTCTGTTCTATCTATACTTTGTTCCAGAGGACCTCATAAATTTCTAAGGCATTCATCATAATTAATGTATTAAACGACTCTCAAATTCTTATCTCTAGCTTTGACTTTAAAACTCTGATATTCAGGTCTGTCTACTCAACATCTCTTTTTGGACAGTTAATAGGAATATCAAACTTCGCATGGGTAATCAGGATTCTCTTTCCCTTTGTGAATCTCCCCCACCCTGCTTGTTTCCATTTCAGAAAGTGCTATCTTTCCCCTACTTGGTGATTGAAAAGCTAGGAGGAATATTTGATTCCTTCCTTATCCCAGCTCTCACAACCAAGTACTAACAAACGCTCTCGGTGTTTCCTCCAAATAGATGCCCAGGAAATCTAGTTCTTTCCAGCTCCTTTCCAGAGACTCTCATCTGGAGTCAGGACTATTTCACAGTTTCCCCAGCAGATGCTCAAGTAGCACCCTGGCCAACTTACAATCTCCTTTCTCCACAGTTGCTGGAGTGGTAGTCAAAAAACCCTCAAAAGTCTTCCCGCTGCACTTAGGAAAAAAAGTTCATACTTCTTACATGAGAGAGAGTATCTTAATATGCCAAACTCTCTTTTCTGCCCCATGCTCTACTACTCCTGCCTTCTCTCACTACAATCTAGCCTCACCGGCCCTTTTTCTTTCTGAACCTCCTACAAGCCCAGCTCCATCCTGGCTTAGGGTCTTTGTATTTGTCGCTCTTCCTGGTCTTGTGGAATGAGCTTCTAACCTTTCATGTTTCAGCTCAACCTCACCTCCTTAGAGAGGTCTTCTTTGGCTACCGTCTAAAATAGCATTCCCACCTCTATTCCTGCCCCAGTCCACACATATCACATATGTTTGGATATGTCTTTATACTGTCTTTGTAGCACTTGTAGCAGCTGAAATTTTCTTATTCATTTTTTAGAAATATAACCTTCCAGGTTACTGCCTTCTTACCCAAATTGTTAGTGGTTCTATGGTGTCAAATGGAAAAGTCCAGTCCCTTCTGAGTGTCATCCAATATTTCCATGATATGGCCTATTTGAGATTTCCTCATCTTCTGCTTATGCCTATTTACTTGCCCATGAACCCTATCCTATTACATCATACACTCCACCCAATATCCTTCCCCTGGGTACACTGAACAAGTACTTTCTCTTTATCCGTCAAGTGACACTTATCCGTCTTTCCAGGCTCAGCTCAAACGCTACCCTTTGGAGTCCCAGGAATTGCCATTTACTCTTCATCCTGTACTCACAGAGCTTTACATATGCACCTTTTGCATAGCATGGCCCCGTGTCCATCTGCCTTACATTTCCCATTTCTCAGGAGCAGGAGAACAGTTTATTCATCTGAGTATTCTCACCACTCACACGGATTTGGGCACAAAGTACATGTTTTAAAAACATAGGTGACACATGCTTTTCATAACCCTGCCTAGCCTGAACACTCTTGATTTCTCTTCTTTGGATGGTTGTGGTTTGCCCATCTTAATCTTGAAGGGTGAGGCTCAGAAAATTGTAATTAAATTTGTCACAAATGATTTATATCTATATCCCTGGCACAGAGTAGCAACCCAACAAATGTTCACATTGCTAAGAATGAGCACAACACTGTAGTACACGTGGACCCACTAATCCCACTAGAACAGGGTTTCTATCTTTCTTCTCAATCCATGCATACAATTTGTGAAGCCTGGTCATATATCACAAATAGATTTTAATAAAATATTTTAGTAATAGACAGTATGTCATTATAACATGCCTAACTACTAAGATCGCTATTTATCAGCAATCAGTAAGTACCTCTTCAACACCCATTACGTTCTATACACTCTACTAAGCGTTCAAGTTGAGAGAAAAGATGGCATCAGTAAGGCTGGGCTTGCGGTGGCAACAAAAGTAACTAAGTACAAAAGAGGTTTGGAAGTATGTTTCCAGGAAGAAGAAAATCAGTCGGAATAGTTTCTGCTACACAGACAGGGCCAGAGCCTCCTGGATAGGCCAATATGCGTTAAGATGCTTTCAGTCTGATCCCACTATTTTCCTCGAGACAATTCAGATTATTAAGCACAAGTTTTTCTTTTCCTACTTAAAAACATATGCCAGAATAATTAATCACATGGTAGAAGAAACTTCAGGAAAAATCCTTAAACCGCTCGGGGAAAACTTTTAAAGAAGGGGCGCACGAACTACAGCCTGTGAGTTTGAATCGGGGCTGCTGTGTTATTGGACAGCAAACTCAGCCTGGTTTTCACATCAATAAATGGTTGAAAAACATCGAAAGAAGACTATTTCATGACACATAAAAACTGTATGAAATTCAAGTTTCAGCGTCCATACACAAAGTTTTATCGAAAAACTGTCCTGTACGTACATTTGTATATCATCGAGGGCTGGTCTTGTGCTATAGCCGTAGAGCTGATGATTGTGATAGAGACCACATGTCCAGCCAAGCCTAAAATATTAACTGTCGTGTTCTTTGCAGAAAAAGTTTGCCAAGCTCTGTGCAGAGGCATTTGAATAGCATATATTTTAGTGTTGACAGTTAGTACCTTACTTGTAAGTCATCCTAGTGCTTGTATGCACTTTACAGGGGTAGGTTCCAGAAAGCAGCTGGCCTTGATGATGGAAAAACAAAAATTCACACACTAAAGAGCCCAGAGTACAGATGAAGATGCTTTCAAAGCAAAGAGATCAGTTTAGGCAAAGAGGATTATTTACGTACAGATTATCAGAAGAAACAAAGGTAAGGCCTGGTGCTTCTCTGCTCAGATTATTTGTCAGGAACTTAGAAACAGGTGTTTCTCAGTACCAAAGCAAGGCCTCCCGTACAGTGGTACTTCAGCTGCGGCCCTCAACATTTTCTAGACATGGAGACCTGGAAGCGGGGCTCATAAATCAGAACTCCAAAGTTTCCTAAGACAGATGAGTCCCTGTCAGAAACAGTGAGAATAAGCGCCACCGAACTACAGCCATCCCAACACACGAACCAGGTTTCCAAAGAACGTCTAGTAGATATTTTAGTTCAACTGTTTTTATTGTATAAGCCTTTTGACTGAGTGTCTAGAGTAAATTATTTCTCTCAAGACGTTCTGCAATTTAGAATTCATTAGTTCGCACTGGCCACATTTAATGAATTGCCTAACGTATTCAAATGACAATGTGGATCAACAAAGCCAAAGCGACTTATTTTTCTTTTCGAGGAAACTTGACTGTGTTATGGAAATAGATGCAAGACTGCAACCCAGGGACAATTCCCTGCCTGATCTGTGCTGAATTGTTTCCTTTGAATCCTGCTTTCAAATTTCAATGAAACACTTACCATGAGTTTGAATTTTTTTTCATTTACAACTATGAATATATAAATATTTCTATATGTAACTGTGAATATATATAGTGATACATTTTTATTATTGCAACTTGCCTTGTTAGTGTAAATGAGACCCATCACTGTGTTTTCAATAAAAGTTCTAAAAATGATGGGGCCTTTTGCTCATTTCTGTGTCATCGCTTACCCCTAATTACTACTGCGATGTCTTCATTTCCAAAAAGAACCCTGATTGCATTCTTGCTATGACAAGTTCATCCAGTCTAGTGAATGAGGCTGTAACAGGGATCTGGGATCAAAAAACTGGAGTTAAATTTCTATTTCTGCTCCTAACATTAAGTAAAGCTTTAAGTTTACTTTTAAATCTCACACCTCCTGGTATGGATTTATCATGGCCCAGATGGATGAGTGATAGGTTTGCTCATTTTGTTTTCATTTTTGGATTGGGCCATTTTGATGGAAGAAAGACAGAAGTGATTTTTAATTCAATAGGATGCCCTAATTTTAGATCTTTTAGGGCAAAAATATGCCTGCTAAAGTTTCTATGAAGGGACCTTAGTTATGGGTATTCAGGAACTTTGTTTTTATGTATATAGAATATTTTTAAATGATGAAAATACTGGAGGTTCTTTTAGGGGGGGAGGGAAACAGTCATATTTATTGTTTGTTGCCTATCATGACCAACTATCTCAAAATGAAAGCTCCTGTTACTGAAGTTGGGAGCTTTATTGTGTTTTAGGACTTTTATTTTGACTCTCTCTGCTGATTCATTTTAAAGTTTATCTCACTTCCCAGTCATCCACATCTTCTCAACACCCATACCATTCCAACTGTTATTAAAGGTGAGCACAAATGGGCTATTCTCATTTTTATTAGTATGTAATTATATTTGGGCCAAATATTTGTTTGATAGGAGAGTTAACAGATTTGACATCTCAATTTTGAGAAATGAATGGGGGACTACAAGTTCATGAGAGCTACGATTAAAAAAGAAAAAGACCTAGAAAAAATAGAAAAAAAATCATCCTAAATTTCTTTTGGATGTAACCACGAAATATCTTGGAATTTTATAAAATTCAAAGGTAAAGTACGGGAAATGCTGGCAAATTGTTCAGAGTAGCTGAAATTATGCATTACAAATATTTGTGTGTGTGTGTGAAATAACTGACATTTTGTGAGGATCAAAATTACCACAGAAATTTGGCCAAGTCAGCATCAAATGATTTCACACAATTATTGAACTTTTCTCTGTTGGAGATGTTCCCGGCCAAATCCTTCCTTTTTGGAAATTTCCTGGAGCTCCCACGTCTGCTGCAGAATAGCACTGAATGTCTCTCATCCAACGACTGAGGAAGACATTAGTGGCTCCTTTTAGTTTTTAGCCAAGCCTTTATATTTTACCTCAGGACAAACTCCTCAGTTGTTTACTCTACCCTTGGTTTTTGCGTGTTTGAGTGGCTTTCTGAAGAGGCCTCTAAGATTGACCTTTCTCACCCATTCACTTGACTAATTCTGCACGTCAATCTCTAGAATGGTGTTTTCTGCTAGAGCCTTGATGATGGTGGAAATGTTCGACATCTGCATTGCCCAATATGGTAGCCACTACCCATGTGAGGCTCTTGAACACTTGAAGTACACCAGATAAATGAAATTTTAAGTTTAATTTTCATTAGTTATAATTTAACTAGTCACATGTGTTTTCATCAGACAGCAGAGCTCTGGATGGTTTCTTTCCATCCAGACTCTGCAGCCTTTTTAAAAGATTATAAACTCCATGAATACAGGTATGTGTCCTCTTGCTTCCCTAATTATGGCCTACCATGACCAACTGTAAAACAATGCAACAATAAGTGAACTCCTAATGTCCTCTTCTTAGAAGGACACAATCATATTGGATTAGGGTCCGTTCTAAGAATCTCATTTTAACTTAATGACCTCTTATAAAGGTTCTCTTTCTAAGTACAGTCACATTCCGAGGTACAGACATATCTCAAAAATATTGCAGGTTGACTTCCAGACCAGCACCTTAAAACACATCCACACGAATCACACGCACTTTTTTGATTTTCCAGTGCATATCAAAGTTATATTTACACTATACTGCAATCTATTACTTATGCAACAGAATTATGTCTAAAAAACAATGTATATACTTTAATATAAAGATACTTTACTGCAAAAAATGCTAACTATTGACTGAGTGGTTAGCAAATCATAATCTTTTCCTGGTGGAGTGTTTTGCCTCAGTGTTGATGGCTGCTGACTGATCAGGGTGGTGGGTGCTGAAGAATGGGGCTACTGTGGCAATTCCTTAAAATAGGACAACAGCGAAGTTTGCTGCACTGATTGACTCTTCCTTTCATAAACATTTTCTCTGTTGCATGTGATGCTATTTGATAGTGTTTGAACTTCTTTTGAAATTGAAGTCGATTATTTCAAATGTTGCCACTGCTTTATAAATGAAGTTGATTTAATACTCTAAAGTCTTTGTTGTCATTTCAACAAGCTTCACAGCATCTTCACGAGGAACAGATTCCATCTCAAAAAACCACTTTCCTTCTTCGTCCATAAGAAGCAACACCTTATCCATCCAAGTTTGATCACAAGATTGCAGCAATTCGGTCCCATCTTCAGGCTTCACTCCTAATTCTAGTTCTCCTATTTTTACCGCATCTGCAAGTCACTTTCTCCATCGAAGTCTTGAACCCTTCAAAGTCATCCATGAGGGTTGGAGCCAACTTCTTCCAAATTCCTATTCATGTTGATATGTTGACCTCTTCCCATGAATCACAAACGTTCTCAATGGCGTCTAGGATGGTGAATCATTTCTGGAAGGTTTTCAGTTAACTTTACCCAGATCCGTGAGAGGAATCACTATGGCAAATATAGCCTTACAAAATGTATTTATGAAATATGTACTGCAAGTCGAAATGGCTCCTTGATCCATGGGCTGTAGAATGGATGTGGTGTTTGCAGGCATAAGAACAACATTAATCCCACTGGGTGGCCAGGTGCATTGTCAACGAGCAGTAATATTTGAAAGGAATCTTTTTTCCTGACCAAGTGGTCTCAACAGTGGGGTTACAAGATTCAGGAAATCCAGTTGTAAACAGATGTGCTGTCATCTAGGCTGTGTTGTTCCACTTACAAGCACAGGCAGAGTAGATTTGGGGTAGTTATTAGGGATCTCAGGATTTTTGAAATGGTAAATGAGCACTGTCTTCAACTTTTAAAAAAAACATAATTTATTGTCAAATTGGTTTCCATACAACACCCAGTGCTCATCCCAACAAGTGCCCTCCGCCCTGCCCATCACCCACTTTCCCCTCTCCCCCACCCCCATCTACCCTTAGTTCGTTCTCAATCCTTAAGTGTCTCTTATGGTTTGCCTCCCTCCCTCTCTGTAACTTTTTTCCCCCTCCCCTTCCCCCATGGTCTTCTGTTAAGTTTCTCAAGATCCACATGAGTAAAAAAACATATGGTATCTGTCTTTCTCTGCCTGGTTTATTTCACTTCGCATGACACCCTCCAGTTCCATCCACATTGCTGCAAATGGCCAGATTTCATTCTTTCTCACTGCCAAGTAATATTCCATTGTATATATAAACCACATCTTCTCTATCCATTCGTCAGCTGATGGACATTTAGGCTCTTTCCATAATGTGGCTACTGTTGAAAGCGCTGCTATAAACATCGGGGTACATGTGCCCCTATGCGTCAGCACTCCTGTATCCCTCGGGTACGTTCCCCAGCAGGAGCAGTGTCTTCAACTTAAAGTCACCAGATGTGTTAGACCCTAACCAGAGAGTCAGTCTGCCCTAAGCTTTAAATCCAGGCATTAACATCTCCTCTCTGCCTATAAAGGCCCAAGATGGTATCTTCTTCAAATAGAAGGCTGTTTTGTCTACACCGAAAATCTTTTTTTTTTTTAGTGTAGCTACCTTCATGAATTATCCTAGCTAAATATCCTGGAGAACTTGCTGCAGCTTCTACACCAACACCTGCTGCTTCACTATGCACTTCTCTGTTTTGGAGATGGCTTCTTTTTTTTTTTTTATTTTTTTGTTTAACATTTATTTATGAGACAGAGAGACAGAGTATGAATGGGGGAGGGTCAGAGAGAGAGGGAGACACAGAATCTGAAACAGGATCTAGGCTCTGAGCGGTCAGCACAGAGCCTGATGCTGGGCTCGAACCCACGGACCGCGAGATCATGACCTGAGCCGAAGTTGGACGCTCAACCAACTGAGCCACTCAGGCGCCCCGGAGATGGTTTTTTTAAACGTCAACAACCAACCTCTGCTAGCCTCACACTTTTCTTCTGCAGTTTCCTCACCTCTCTCAGTCCTCATAGAATTAAAGAGAGTCAGGGGCTTTGCTTTGGATCAGGCTTCGGTTTAAGGGAGAGTTGGGGCTGGTTTGGTCTTCTTTCCAGACCACTCACACTGTCTCCACATAGGCATGAAGGCTATTTCCCTTTCTTATCATCCGTGCGTTCACTGGAGAAGCACTTTTTTTTTTATTAATTTTTTTTAACGTTTTATACTTTTATTTTTGAGACAGAGAGTGATAGAGCATGAACGGGGTGGGTCAGAGAGAGAGGGAGACACAGAATCCGAAACAGGCTCCAGGCTCTGAGCTGTCAGCACAGAGCCCGACGCGGGGCTCGAACTCACGGGCCGCGAGATCGTGACCTGAGCTGAAGTCGGACACTTAGCCAACTGAGCCACCCAGGTGCCCCATGGAGAAGCACTTTTAATTTCCTTCAAGAACTGTGCCTTGGCATTCACAACTTGGTGAACTGTTTCCTTCAAAAGGCTTAGCGTTCTGCCTATCTTGGCTTTTAAGACCCATCTTCCTTACTAGGCTTAATCATTCCTAGCTTGTGATTTAAAATGAGAGACATGGGACTCTTTGTTTCACCATTATAAGGTTATTAACTAGCCTAATTTCAATACTGCTTTGCCTCAGGGAATGGGGAGGCGTGAGGAGAGGGAGAGATGGGGAAGGCCAGTTGGTGGTGGAGTAAGAACACATACAACATTCATAGATTGCCTGCCATCTTACATGGGTGTGGTTTGTGCTGTCCCCAAACAACCACAAAAGTTAGAAATCACTGCTCACACATCACTTAACAAATATAATAATAATGACAATGTTTGAAACACTACAAACATTCCCAAGATGTGGCGCAGAGACATAAAGTGAGTAAATGTTGAAAAACTGGCACAGACAGACGTGCTCAAGACGGGCTTGCCACAACCCTCAATATGTAACAAATGCAATATCCTAAGGCAAAGCACAAGAAAACGAGGTACGCCCATCCCAGGAATTAGGGCTTTGGCATATGGATTTGTAGGTAGGGGCCACAATTCAGTCCATAACAACTGTCTAACTACAAACCATTGGCAAGCTGTTAGAATAAATAACAGTTCTCTAATATTGCTAGATCAAAGATAAACATATAAAAATGCAAAAATATTCCTATATATGAGTCTTATCAATTTATTACAAAGGCACAGAGTCATAAGGGTAGCAAGAATGTAAGGTACCTACAAACAAATCTACAAAACGTAGACATTGTGTGCAAGGTCACGTGACAGAGACCATTAATATCTATCTTTTTTTTTCCTTATTAATATCTGTACTTTTTTACTCATGAATAAAGGCTCTTGTATTACTGTGGGGAGCAAGAGGTCGGGTTACAAGACCACATTTTCCAGTCCCCCTTGCACTCGAGTAGAGACGGGAGACTATATTCTTGCTAGTAGCACGTAAGGTAAGTTACTGGGTGTCCCTTCTGGAAAGGCTCCTTAAAGGGTGACAGACAGATCAAGCTGTGTTGCCTTCTCGCCTTTCTGACCGGTATACATGAAACATTTGGAGCTCCAGGAGCCAATAGATGACAAGATAACTTTGAAGACAAAGCCATGTGCTAGGATTGTCGCAGAAAATTAGAAGACGCCTGTGGCCCGGGTGACAGTAGGGCTGCCACACTTGCCCTGGATTGACCACCTCCAGATTTCATTTAGGGAAAAATAAACGCTTTTGTTTCAGTTTCTGTTATTTTAGGTTTTCTGCTTTATCTAGTTCAATGAATCCCAACTCACACAATTATCAAGGACATAAAGGAAGACCTGAACAAAAGAAGAGATATTCAAGGATGTGGACAGAAAGTGTCAATGACATAAAGTTGCCAGTTCTTCCCAAATTATGAAATGGCTGGAATGCAAGCAAAATCCCAACAGCTATTGGTGGAAGTTAATAATTCACAGGTTTTTTATTTATTTATTTTTTAACGTTTATTTATTTTTGAGAGACAGAGAGAGACAGAGCATGAGTGGGGGAGGGGCAGAGAGAGAGAGAGAGAGGGAGACACAGAATCTGAAGCAGGCTCCAGGCTCTGAGCTGTCAGCACAGAGCCCGACGCGGGGCTCGAACCCACAAACCGTGAGATCGTGACCTGAGCCGAAGTCGGATGCTCAGCCGATTGAGCCACCCAGGCGCCCCAATAATTCACATTGTTAATTACAGTTACCTGTAATTCATTTGGGTGAGCAAAGCAACATGGGTATCTAAATAGTTTTGAAGGCAATATCAATGGTAGGATGGGAGGAGCATACCGTATAGGGAATCTAGCATATAACAAAGCTATAACAATAAGGCTTTAGTAAACATAGCTTTAGTGCCATACTGTGGCATAAAATAGAAGAGACAAGTAGAGAGCATCTGTATTGACCTGAGGGAAAGAGGGATTACTCGGTCATCTGGAAAAATGGTTACCCGTTAGAAAACCAGCGGCAATCCTGTAGCGACTTCACATCAAAAAGTCCAGTTGGATCAGATACTTACATATGAAAGGAACACATTTTTATGACCTCAGAGTTGAGAAGAATTTTAAAAATAAAACATGAGAAGAAAAAACCCTCATTTTCAAAATTTAAAAAATCCATGCACAGTGATAAAACACAGACTGTTCAGAAAAGAAATCGCAACACATATAACAAATGATTATCATTCAGAATATATGAAGAACTCCTAAAATCAGCAAGGAATAAAAGTACATAGACAAAGAAAAAAAGACACAGATGTGATTCCAAATCTCACAGCTCACAGATATGAAAGAAAACATGAATGGCCAATAAGCATATTAAAAAGGGCTGATCTCCACGATAATCAGGATAATACAAATTCAAAATCTATTTTCGGCTTACCAAGTTTTCAAAAAATTAAGAAATCTGACAATATCAAGAGGACAGATGAGGAGGATTAGGGTGACCATATATCACGGATGGGAGTGTATGGGGAAGAGTGTAGAGGTCACAGCCATTCGGAAGAGCAACTTTGCAATAAATGGTACAATTGAGACTGCATTCCCTTCCCTTGTTGCCTGCGACCCCACTTCTAGAAATGTCTACCAGAGAAACTCTAGTGCGTGTTCACTGGAAGATAGGTACAAGAATGTTCACATCATCCTTGGTACAGTGAAAAGCTGGAATAAATTAAATACTTGTTAACAAAAGAACACGCCAATGAATTTCACCCAATCCATGAAATAAAATATGATACAGTAATGAAAACGAATGACACGGCATGTAGCAATACGGATAAATCTCAAAATATTGAAAACAGTCATGGGTATAATATAGAAAGTAAAATGCTGCTTTTGTAAAACTTAAAACACTCAAGAATTGTGCCTCAAATTTATGGACACTTAGATATGTGGTAATAGGATCGATATCTGCTTAAGAATGATAAACCTAAAATTCAGAATAGTGGTTACTGTGGAAAATGTTGAGATTGGGCTCTAAATAAATCTGTCAAGTTTTATTTTCTGAAAAACTTGAAATAAATATAGCAAAGTATTAGGACCTGATGAAAGACAGTACTATATATATATATATATAGTATACTATATATATATACATATATATGTATATATATATATAGTATACTATATATATACATATATATGTATATACATATATATGTATATATACATATATATATATATAGTATACTATATATATATACATATATACATATATATGTATATATATATAGTATACTATATATATATATACATATATGTATATATATATGTATATATGTATATACACACATATATACATATATATACACTTTTTTGAATATTTGAAATATTTTTCAAATTATTACTATTTTAGAAAGTTTAAAAAACCATTTAAACTAGGATTGTAACATTCAAAATCAAAGATTTTTGCCTATCCACATCTCACGAGTATATCAGGAAGAGTGAATTTATAGAAATTGTGTTTGTGCATGGAGATTGGGCTAGGCTGAAAGTCTGTAAATATTCCCAAACCGATTTTAGTACGTTGACCCAGAGTTTTGCACATTTCGTCTGTGTAGTGAAGGGAGGGGGACACGACAGGTAAATCGAGACTGGGGGTGGGGGGGGGTGACAAAAGATGATGTTGCTGAATTTACCTGAAATATAAAATCCAATTCTACCTTTTCCACAGAAATGAAGCCAGGATGTTTAACAGTGACACAATCATAAAAGCTACAGTTCTGGCACAGTTGAAGAAGTTCTGGTGATATCAAGTTTAGAAATAATAGCAACTACCTTTCCTATAAGATTTATGCACCAGGCAGCATGCTAGGTGAGGTATATTTTTGATTCACAGATAATAATATCCATTATATAGATGAGAAAACTGAGACCCATCTGTGCACGATCACCCAGGTGTTCAGGGGCAGAGCCTGCCTTCCTTCACACACAGGGTTTTTGATGACAAATGAAGGCTCTTTCATGATTCTGCAAGATGGCTTTAGCAGTCTTCTTAAATAGCTTTGATTTCATATCCAGAGTGCTTGGTCCTGTTCTCCTCAGAACTGGTATTTCTAGGCCTCCAATGATCTAAACTCTTCCCATCAAATAAGCATTCTTTGAAGGCCCATTGAACACGAATTCACTTTCCCCCGTTTTTAAGACCATTGTCTTGTATGGGAAAGCATCTATATCGGTTGACCTTCCCTGTTATTACATTTTCCATGCAAACAATGAACGGGTTCCTTGTTCCATGTGCTAGAACTCACAAACTTTAAATTCAAGGGCAGAAAAGGAAGAAAGAAAGGAAGAAAGGAAGAAAGAAAATGAAAAAGTGAAACTTCCAATTAGTTTCTTTCCACTTATTGTTCTTTGGCATGCCAATGATTTTAGATAATCATATGCCTTTACTCAAAATGGCTCTTACAGGGAACATCTCCAAATCTATAACCAGCAACTGAATTTATCAAACCATGGAGGGGTGGGGGAGAAGATGAGAAGACAAGAGAAACATATGCAAACATGCACACCAGATCATGTATATTTTAAATACTCAGGCAGGACCACACCCATTTTGTCATCTAAAAGCTCAACTCACTTTCGCAAAAGGTAGATTGAAAAAAAAAAAACCATCAACAATCTTACTTCTTTACTGCTAACCACTTGAAAAATTCTGTTGACATTATATGGTTATATTCTCAGAGGAATTCTCCCCCTCTCCAAGATTAATTTTCATTTTTCTCAGATGTATTTTCTGCATAAACCCAAGCAAAACAACATTCTAGATGCTCATGGAAAATTCTCTTTCTCCCTCTGCAAATATTATGCTGAAATCTGTCATTCACTCTATGTCCCAAATCAACAAATGGTAAATATTTCAATATAGTTGTCTGGTATATTTTGGTACCTTCCTCTCTAAATTCCTTTTAAAGAAAAAGTATGCCCTTCAGTTAACTAAAGGTATCTGCAAAGAAACTAAAAACAGTCTGGGGAAAAAAATGTCTTTGTTCTCCTTTATTGTCTCACACAAGGACCTTTGTACTTACAATGATGCTGTAGAAATGTCTTTGTGTTTTATCAATAATACATGGAGGCTCAGTTTATTTCATTTTATGTTGTTTTTACTCTGCTTGGTAAATAGCACTCTCTTGACTTTCTCGTTTTAATCAAACTGTAGAATACTAATAAAACAAATCCAAACTAATAAAGCCAATTTCCTCTACCTTAATCCTCTTAAAGTTATCAGGGGTCCACGTTCCTAGGTATGAATAGTACAATCAGACATAAAGTAAAAAGATAAAATATTGATAAAGGTATTAATAACATACAAAGTGTTAAGACAAAAACAATGACAAAAGCTGTACTGAACTTGATGATTATTCAAGACGCGTGTTGGGTGGAGACTCCAGTCACAGGAAATATCTAATACAGTTGAACCTCCATGACCTCTGCACGAATCTTATTTCAGCATTCGTAAAACGGATTTTTAAAGTTTTATTTTTACGCTGACTGATTTGATTTGAAAAAGATTTCAACCTGCAAACCACAAATTTGATAATTGTTTTCTTGAGTGCTTAGGACGAATGAACCACTCTGGAGATTCTTTGCTTTTCACAAAGAAGAATTTCCTCTAAAATCTAGTTAAGTTTAATTATAGCAGTCCGGGTGTGATTTCTGTTTATATCCTTCCACTTGAATCTGCTCTGGCTGGGTTTGGGTCAGAGCTATTTCTAGGAAATGCCTGCTACTTTTTCTCAAACTAAAACTTCTTTGCGTGTTTCTTTTTCCTGCTTGAGGTCTTTGTTCCTTTAATATGAAAACAGGTAATTCGTGTGCACGTCTATAGCTGGAACCGTTGGCATGACACCTGCCACAGCTAGTTCTAAAGGAGACTGGTGCGTGTGTGATTATGGTAAGTATTCTTGTTCAACTATGAAAGCCACTACATTAGTTAAGACTCTTCAGTTCCAGGTAACAACGATCAAGCGTGGTTTAAACCAAACCAACCAAATGCATGATGGTGATAAAGGGATATCGTGGATGTATAGGCAGGAAATCTGTGGGGTTTCGGGAAGCACTAGTCCCCAGTTTTCAAAGCCAGCCTGGAACCCATGGAATACTCTCTCCCACTTTCATGGCTGGTCCATTCTCTCCGTCTGTTCCAATTTCTTCCTTCTGCCCAAACAGCTTTATCCGCTACCCAATGCAGACTGAAGGTGGTCCTCGGCAACTCCCAATGTCACAGACAACAGTTACTTTCTCATGGAGAAGTGATTATTCTCTTATTCCTAGCTCTAAATTACTAGGAATCTGATGAGAGTCCAATTTGGTACAAATTCTCACTCCTTACAGTCCAGTTTTCCAGCAAAACGCAACTGGGAGATCAGGGACCCATCTTAAGAGGCCCCCAGGGGTAGATGAGGGTGACAGCTAAGAGTACTTGTCGAGAGTTTGGTAGTTGCTCTATGCAGTTGCCCTGTTACTAGGATGAGGAGGAAAGAAATTATACACGGGACAGCCTAATGAGGCTGGGATGAGTGATCATCCCACTAGCACATGACCACACAAGTCTCCTAAGCTTCAGGAATAACTCGACTGCTATCTTGAGATGTTTAGTTCAACAGGCGGTAGTGCCTGGAGCAGTTCATAGTTCTTCACAAAGGGTGGGATCTGATCAGCAGAATATCCCTGGTTTGAGGATTAAATTTTGTCCAGGTCTGAGATGGCAACTTGGCATCCCTCCAGCGAGAAGATGCTGGATTCTAAACACGTGAGTTCTCTAAAGCCTTGTGAATTTTATTCCAGAAACTAAAGTTGAATCCGATTTCCCAAAGGAGATTAAAAAAAATTTTTTTTTTAACATTTATTTATTTTTGAGAGAGAGAGAGAGAGAGACAGAGTGTGAGTAGGGGAGGGGCGGAGAGAGGGGGACACACCCAATCTGAAGCAGGTTCCAGGCTCTGGGCTGTTAGCACAGAGCCCAACATGGAGCTCGAACTCACGAACCACGAGACCGTGACCTGCGGCAAAGTCAGACGCTTAACCAGCTGAGCCGCCCAAGTGCCCCGGAATTCCTCAAAGGAGACTTTATAGTGGAAAATTTCAGTCGTCATTGTGTTCAGACCAAAAATCTCATACACACAAAAAAACTAAAAACAAAACAAAACAAAACTAAAAAAAAAATAAAAGATTTGGATTATATTACACAAGTCTTGGTTCCCAATAAAAGTATCTTTCCTTTCTCTGTGAAAAGAGCAAGTTAAAAAAAAAAAAAATCCTCTGGACTACGCCATCAAAATTCATGCCTTTGTACCAATTAAAACCAACCCCGAATCCAAACTCCAATCATTCCTCGTGCGGTGATTTCGTTTTTCCCTCACCCAAAGTAGGCACTAGGAACTATGAGGGCAAATGCCGGGAGGGAGATATTGGCAATTTACCGCAGAGAAACCAACAGGGATACATACATCTGCTGAAATAAATGTTTTCTTCTCGACTCTTTTTCCAGGGAGGAAGGAGTTCCTTTGCCTCTGCGTGGGCCGATCCGTGTTGCTGCTCCATTGAAAGCAAGGAGCGCATCATTGGCTTTGGTCTGTAACCAGCAGTGAGAGCTTCCTTTTCTGCTCTTCTCCTACACGGTATTTAGCGCAATTGTACGCCACAATTCTATGTAACGGTCACGATAAGGAAGACAAATGAGCCTACAGAGGCGTCCTGTAATTCGAGATGCACGGGGCCTCATTGGAGCCACATGCCCCGTCTACCGTTTTCTTCGGAGGTGTATTATATTTTGTAATTGTGCATTTGTGGTGTGTGATTATTGGATCAACCTCTGTCTTTCTACCAGACTGTATGTTCCCCGAGGATAGGGACTCCATATATCTTGCTGTTTGGGGGCGAGTAAAACCGAAAGCCCAGTGCAGTGCCTGCAATGTGGTTTAGTATGTAACCTGCTTCCGTCTAAGTTTCTCACCTATTAAAAAAAGGAGGCTATCCCTATCACAAATATGCTGTGAGGACTGGTATGAGTTACACATAAAGCACCTAGAAACAGTGCAGGCACATAGTAAGTGCTATATAAGTGTTTATTAAATAAATAACAGACTGTCAAATATTTGTGAAACAATTGTTTACCACACAATACAGAAAAATGAATGAGAGAGACATTTACCATTTCATAAGATCTGAAGACTGGTATATAGTTTTATATTTTGTTTTTTTTTTTTATAGTTTTATATGTCGCCCCCATACTCCACTCGATTCTTCTCCTCCTTCCTATTATTTGGCAAACATTTAAACCTAGAGCATTATTTTTTTGTCCCCAAGTGGGTCAGAAAGCTTTCTGCTCTAATATGGGTGGATCTTAGTTTGCTCTATGCCATCAGTAGGAGAGAGAAACATTGGTATTTTTTCAATCATCAGTTGTCTCCAGACGTAAGAAAAATTACTGTGTCGTAGTAAATTTAATTTTAATTTCATCAAAAAGGGAATACATTTCATTACAGAAATTTTTCAAAAAAATGTTCAAAGAAAAATAAAACACAACACCCTTAATCATATTACTTTGAGAGAATCACTGTTTTCTAAAAAAAAATGTTGTGTTATGTTATATCCCAGGTTAAAAATAAAAACACATTCACCTAAAAATTGAGGTTATAGTAAACATTTAATTCTACTGTATTCCTCATTACACCAGGAGCATTCCCCCATGTTATTAAATAGTCTTCAAAAGGAGAAATTTTAAATGTGTGTGGATTTTCTATCACATGGATAATTTATTTTACGCTTGCAAGATTTTTGGAAATACAGGATGCTTGTGATTTTTCTATTAGAAATCATGCTGTGATCAGCATCTTCACAAGGGGGCAAAGGGGGCTTTACCTGAAAATATTAATAAACAGGAAAGAGAAAAATGCCCACAGAAGAGAAATCCCTGCCTTGGTATTAACCTAGAAGCCCAAGGAATATTTATTTCTGGTTTCAGACTTGCCCATCAAATTTTAGTAAGTTCACGTTTCATCTTTTAACCTTCATATTCTTGCCAAGTATTCAAAAAATGCTGAAAATAAGTTCACAGGGCCAGGATCACCATCTCTGCTCAAGAAAGACATGCTGAATGACTGACCCCTATTTGCTTTCTCCGTGAAAAGTTTTAGAATTGAATCCATAAAGCAAGCTCCAGAAAGAGAGGGCAATTGGAAGATCAAGATATTGGAGCAGAGCTGAAAGCTATTCAAAGAATAAAAGGGAAGATGCGTGGCTGAGAAATTTTACTTTTCAACAAATCCTTAAGAATCAGGAGATCTGAGCTGTTGGTTTAATGAACACTTAAGAATTAATTAGTGCTTTCACACAGGGTCAAGAATCTGAGAGGTGAAAGGTTATGGATTCTTACCTTATTTTGTCAGAAGTGGACTACAGAGGTGCAAAGTTTAAATAATTTTCCTAAGGGATCACGTGGAATAAAATCTAAACTCTTGACTCAGGTTTACCAAACCTAACTCCCTGCTATTGTTCCCTGGCACTGTTCCCCTCCTCCTCCCCCGTTCTTTCCAGGAAGAGCTAGGTTCCAGGTACACTGGCCCCCGGAGACCGGGATCTTCAGGGGGGCCCTTCCGGGTGGCAGCCAATCACTGCCCACACACCACCCCAACTTCTCTCTCCTCCAACACCCCTCCACTCCCTCCCTCCCGCCTTGCTACTCCGATTGCTTCCTTTCCTTCCCTAGTAAGAAAAAGAGAAGCAACAAAGAGGGAAATTAACAGACCCCTACTAACCCGTGCACTCACTTTCCAGCCTCTGCACCCACGTATTTGGCCTGGTTCCCTGATCGATACGCAGTTAACAAAGCCCATTCCCGTCTAAAGCCACCCTTTCTCCAGTACACTAGCTCGACCCCTTTTACCTACTCAAGGACTCTGTCCTAGCAGTGCTTTCTTCAGTCTTCTGCCTCCTCAGTTTTTCCTCTCTACCGGGTCAATCTCATCCACAGGCAAACACAGGTTGTTACTTCCCTCATATTATAAAATCTAAAAAACAAATTAAAAAAAACCCTTCTCTTGGCTATCCTTGCCCTGCTTACTACTCTGCTTTCCGTTTCAGCAAAGCTCCTTAAAGAGAGGCTCAGTTGCTTAAGTGTCCAACTCCTGATTTCGATGCAGGTCATGATCTCCTGGTTTGGTTCCTGGGATCAAGCCCCATGTTGGGCTCTGCTCTGACAGCATGCAGTCTGCTTGAGATTCTTTCTCTCCCTCTCTCTCTCTGCCCCCCAGCCTCCGCTCATTCTCTCTCTCTCTCAAAATCCATCTCCTCAAAGAGTGATCTATGTTTGCACTCCCTGATTCTCCTCTCCTCATTCTCTCTGTTTTTAAAAGTTATTTTTGAGAGAGAAAGAGGAAGACAGAGCATGAGTTGGGGAGGTGCAGAGAGGGAGGGAGACACAGAATATGAAGTAGGCTCCGAGCTGTCAGCACAGAGCCCGATGCGGAGGCTCGAACTCGTGAACTGCGAGATGGTGACTTGAGCTGAAGGGGGATGCTTAACCGGCTGAGCCACCCAGGTGCCCCATCCCCTCATTCTCTTTTAGTCTAATGTCAGTCCGGTTCCCTGCCTTGCCACGCTACCAAAATTGCTCAAAGACACGCTGTTAAATCCCCTAGTCTTTCTGTAGTCGTCCTGTTGGGTCACCTATGGATATAGCATTTGATAGAGTTGTTCACTGCCTCTGCTATATTCCTCCATCTGGCCTCTGGGGCCACCACACACTCTTGATTTCCCTTTTACTTCAGGGGTTACCCTTCCTCAGAATCTTTTATGCTTCTCCTGCTCCCCAACCTCTAAACACTGTGGTGCCCACGAGGTGCCCTTGGCTCTGCGCATATATCCATATTGCCTGTTCCTGGAGCATAAAGAACCAGACTCCTCTCCTGACCTGTAGAGGCTTATATCCAACAGCTATTTAAGATATCCACATGGATTCCTAATCATGGATCAACATCAACATGATCACAAATGAACTCCAGACCATCAAAGCTATCCCAACACCAAAGTTTTTCTGTCCTCAGCCTTCTCAATCAATGGCGACCCTGCTCTACTCACTCAGCCAGTAAGTCTTGACTTGTGTCCGGTACATTCCAAATCTGACCCAAAAGGAAGTCCTGGCAGGGACCTGCAAAACATACCCAGAATTGGACCACGTCCCACCACCCCTACAATTCTGGTCCAAGCCACCATCATTTCTCAGCTGCACTAATGAAGCAACTTCCTCACTATTCTCCTTGCTTCTACACCTGCCCCCTGCGAGTCTGTTTTCAGTTCATAGCCAGAGTGGTCCTTTGAAAACATTTTAGATCATGTCACTCCTAGGCTCCAAATTTGTAATGGCTCCACATTTCACTCCAAGTGACATGACAATTCTAACTTTGGCTACAAGGCCCTACGTATTGTGATTCTCCATGGACCTTCTGACCTTTTCCTTGTTCACTCTGTACCAGCTACACGGGTCTCCTGAACCATGCTAGGCCTGCCCCTGCCGGAGGGCATTTTGCACTGGCTCTTCTTGTCCTGCTTCTCCCTTCCCCCCAGTTAACTGCTAGGCTATTCCCTCGCCATTTGCTCAAAACTTCTCAGGGAGATCACTACTCTGCTTGGTAATGTAATCTGCCCCTGGCCCACTTACCACTCCCTGCCATTTGCTAGGTCAGTCCACCCCTACCACATATGACTTTTTACAGCAGAGACCAATCTTTAAAGTGAAATGCAAATTATTTATTATGCCTATTGTTCATGGTCCAATTATACCTTTGTTTGGGTTCACTGAATTCTAATGGTAGAACAGGCCCAGCACATAGTAGGGCTGAATAAGTACTTCTAGAGTGGATTCAGGGATGCATGAATAAATGAATGAACGAACGGTCACTGCTCTTTAACTGTTCCCCGTGTCTGAAATATTTTTTGGTCAATGTCACACGGTGGCTCATTCAGATGATGAAGACCTCGAAGGGGTCTTTCCTGACAACACAATCGGCAAGAGACACCAGTTACTTGCCATCACTCCCTCTAGTTTTATAGTTCTTGCCACTTTTCTAGTATTTCCGTATTCATCTACTTCTTATACATTCCTTGCCCTTACCCTCACTCATTCCTATTCACGTCTGAATCCCTAGGACTTAGAACACCGCCTAGCATACATCAGACACACATTTATTATATGAAGAAATATCACACAGTTAGCGCACCATCTGGAAGGCATTACATAAATTATATGTTAATGGCAGGATCCAATGCAGAAGTCTTTCCTACTGCAGGTCAAAGCCCCCCTAATGGGTGTGCTGCTAATTTAGCCATCGGAAGAACACTAAACAAGAAGATAAAAGATGATATTACTATTTTTAGTAGACTGTAGCCATCATGATTTATCTAACTTAGTCATGACCTAGTTTTCAGACCCATGGCTCAGACCCACGAAGTGTTGCAAATCGTGAACTGAGCTACTCTCCCATTTCATAGGGTTTCTATTACACTGACAGGTCAATCTTTTCCTTGCTTGACAAGGAAATAAATGTACTGTTTATAAATGTACTTGCTTTTGCTTCATTTTATCTGCACAAACATCGAGAGAATCTTAACCCACTGCCATTTAATCCATGTATACATGCCTATATACTTAGTAGGCAGTGAGGAAGGGTCTGTTTTTCCATGCAGAGTTAAAGCTATGAAGGAATGTACGGTCACAGTAATCTTTGCTCGCCCACACACTTCCTGGAATAGCATAATGGGCATGGATGCTCTTATCGGAACTTTGTATGTCACACGATAAACACAGGAACCTGGTGGGTATCCATAAATGTTTAGGGATTATGAACTCAGAGAAAAGGGCTCAAATCAACTGATTGAGATATTAAAAGCAAAACATATCTTGAATATGACAATACACACTCAGGTTACAGGTGTAGACTTCACCATCCCCAGCCCCCCATAATTCTCCCTTTACATAGTAGTACAAAGTTATGAGCATTCTGGATCAGTGAAGAGGTGGGGGTTGGGGCGCCTTGTGGCTCTACTGGTTAAGCATCCAATGCTTTGGTTTTGGCTCAAGTGACGATCTTAAGGTTCATGGGATCAAGCCCCACGCTGAACCTCTTATGGGGCTCTGGGCTGACAGTGTGAAGTCTGCTTGGGATTCACCCTCTCCGTCTCTCTCTGCCCTCCCCTGCTCACATTCTCTCTCTCAAAATAAAATAATATAAATAAACTAAAAAAAAAAAAGATGTGGTGGTTTGTAATTTGGGGGACTTGGCAGAGTCTCGGAGCTTTTCACTAAATCATCCAAAGACAGCATACAAATGGACGGTGAGGGTGGAAAGTCTCTACCCCTGTGCGTTAGAAGATTAGCTAATGGGGCTATCAGAGGTGCACACCCAAATGGTCCCCAATGGCTTAGCCTCGAGATGTATCCGTGCTCCTCCAATTTCTCTTCAAGGAGTTGTGCCAGGTCTGGCACCCTCCTCTCTAACACCTCTGCCTGGCCTTCAATGCCTTCTCTGTCTCCCTTTGACCTAAGTGACCCTCTTTTCATTGTGAGGATCTTAGCAAGCATCCCAGGGCACATGTGGATAAAACCAAAGGACATCCCCGAAGGAAGTTTTTATTTGTTAAAAGTCAGAGTTACATCACGCATCTGAAACAAAGGACTGGGAAGCTATAGCAATGTTCCCCGAGCGGGTGAGCAAGGATAACAGTAAGGATGCTCCCCAGAGGGGTAGAAGACAGGGCTGAGAAAAATCAGGGGCGGGAAGGTCCACAGAGAGTGACAGGAGAAAAGAGGTATCTTGATCCCAAAAGCAACGGCTGCCAATGGTCACTACGTTGGCCTCTAGGCTAAAATGCGTTAAAATAATGGAAAAGGAGTGGGGGGCAAATATTATGTAAGCCGCTAGGTTTTAGACAAGTATATGTATCATTTACTAGAAGTCATTTAAACAAGGCAAACATATACGCCATAAGGAAAAGCACTTAGGAAAACAGGACTTGTCTGTGTGATGAATGCCCCTCATTACTGCTTATCATTCCAGAAGCCACTGAAGGGGGACACCGGCATAGGCAGGGAAATGAGTTTAGCATATGTGGTAGATAGTTTGGTTTGACGCCCCACACTCTGTCCTTCTTCATTTAGTAAAAAGCCCCAATTTAGAGAATCACCACGTCCCCCACTCCTTCTCAGTCCAAGGAGCCTTTACCTCTTTGCTTATGTGGATGACAGTGACACGTAAGCAGGTGTGGTATGAGTACCATAATCCTCGTAGTGAAGACGTCACTATGGGTGACGTCACCACATAGGGGTGGTCACGTGACTCAAGCCCATCTAATAACTTCTGCAAGTTTCCTCGGGGCTATAGGAAAATCTCTCCTTCCCACTGGAGTTCGTGCTGAAAGCCTATAGTTATTTGGCAGGGGCGTGGGGGTGGGGGTTGGGAGTCACAGGGAGAGAACTCGCCCGAGAAGCCAACGCAGAGAAAGGCACGAGCGAGCGCGCGCGAGAGAGAGCGAAGGAATAATTTGCACACCTGGTTCCAGTTGTGTCTTTGTGATTTTAAGTACATTAAGTCAATGAACCCCTATTGCTTCAGCCACTTTGAATGGGGTCTCTGTCACCTGCCGACAGAAAAGCTCGACAAGCACATATACCGCTCATCGTGAGCCAGTGACACCAAACCTTTCATATACGGATTAATTTAATGTTCTGAGAATCTTAGGAGGTTGACATTACAGCCTCCCCATTTTAGAGGCAGGAAAGCTGTGGGATCCCCAGATCATATAAACTAGTCCAGGATAGCTTTAGGATTCAAACCCCAGCGGCCGGGCTCTGGAGTAGACGTCTGTGACCACCACATCCCTGCAGTGTCACTGAGCACAGAATCAGTTTGAAGGAGACACCCTATGTCTTCTTAGAGTGACTCGTCTGTGCCCAGCTCAAACAGAGGTAGAGAATTTCTTCGGGGTTTTGACTTCACTCAAGTGTGACCTCCTGTAGGGCAAGATCTACATTTCACTCTTTACCCCCCCCCCCCCCCCCCCCCCCGCCATGCCTAGCACACACTTGGCTTGCGACTATACAGTCAAGAGAAACAAACCGAAATCGAAGGCAGGCTTCTTTAAAACCGGGGCTGTAGTTCGCCTATATGAAAAAGAAGAAAGGTCTAGAGCCAGGAACCCAGATAAGAGTGTGTGCACACGCTCGCACACGCTTGCACACCCAAGCAGCCTTGCCGAGGGTCAGAGCTGTAGCAAGAATTGCATACAGAAGTGCATGATGGATTATAATTGGCTTTCAAAAACTCTGCACATTTTCTCTCTCTGGCAATAGCTAGAGTTGTTGCCTAAGTCACAAAGGAAATCGGTTTTCTGAACTCTCTCTCGGAGTCCTATGTAGGTTTCACCCGCACCCTCCGTGTGTTTGGCAAGTTCTATTTACTTTGCTGCCTCTGCCCGATGGATTCTGAGCACGGGTTTTCTTCGCCTGTGCAGTCTGTCCTCCCCCTGCCCCCACCTTCCTCCAAATGTCCATTCTGATCAGATGGACAAGTCAGGCTTTGCCCAATTAGTCCACTTTAAGTAGCTTACCCTGTACTTTATTAAAAGCAAAATCCACATTGGGTTGACAAGATTAGAGGAAAATATAAAAATAAATTACTGTATTAAAATTAATTAAATGAAAAGCTGTATCTAATACCAGGAAATGATGGACTTCACAGGAGCAGTGAAGCCCTTAGTTCAACAAATGATTTTTAAAAATCCTAAAAACTCCCAACTCAGGGCTGAATTAAATATTCTACACCGAATGCAAAAGCAAAAAGATGTTAATTTTGGCTTTCTACACAAAGTGAATAAAAAGTTCATTCTGCTCTTTGCTCGGCAGGAAAATTCTTTTGATTGCGACACCATTCCACAGGCTGCGTGTTATAAAGAATACCAAGTCATACTTACAGAAAGACTTGGGTCAGAAGATAGAATTTTGAAAACACTCATGCAAGTGAACCAACCAACAAATAAATAGGACTACAGGTTCCACTGCTCAGCTTAACATTGATAAAGCACATGTTAGGAGCCAGGTTCCGTGCTAAATGACAGGCATATCGAAAAGGTAAGAGACACTGGAAACCAGGAGTGAGGTAAGCAGGATTAGAATCCAACACAAAGGGCCATGTGCGCTGAATTTTTATACCCTGACGTCAATTATTTTTATAGCTTGCTTGGTGATAAGTTCAAATTCCTTCATTTACTCATTAACAATAGAAGGAATTGGATTCGGATTTTAATGCGTGTGAGACAAGTTGGGGGGAAATCAAGTCCAAAATGGAACAAAATGGAAATGGCTAGATGCTTCTATTCTTTGTATTTTGGATTTCTGATATTACATTTCCTTCTGGACCCCAAATCCATTGTCTCATTTTTCTTCTGTGTATGTGCGTTGGTGGGGATGGGCTGAAGCAGTAAAAAAAAGAAATCAGGTTTTCTTGTCTGCCTCTTCCCGGTCTAAAGCAAACCCTCATTGACTCCACCACACCCCAGGAAGCAAATGGAAAACTGAGTGGCAGTCAGAACCAAAGGCTAGGTCCATGCTACTTGGGTGGTGTGATAGAGGGCCAAGGACTCAGCCTCTGAGCCTCGATTTTCTCATCTGTTTAAAGAAGAGAATCAGAGCATCTGACTCCCAGGGTAGCTGTGCAGATAAGAAGTTAGTTTATGTAATGCCCATAGCACAGGGCTTGGCATATAGTGTGGGTTGGCACATTTTAGGTCCTCAACTGAGTTGGTAGTACTGTGTTTTCTGGGCCTTGATAGAATTTCAGTGCACTGTCCTATTTTCCATCCCAGGAGAGACTTGATCACTCTCTAGCCTACCATGTCTCCAGCCCCTGTCACTCTCTGTCCCCATACTCTATTTTTCATCATAGTACATATCGCCATGAACATATATATTTGTATATTTACTGTCTTCCCATCTACTTCCGTGAGGTAGTTACTGTGGCTCTTACAAATGAGGCACAAGAGTTACTTTTTCACTCTCCACAGCTAGAAGCTAAGCTCTGAGGGATAAGGGATTGGTTTGTTTTGTTGCCTGATGCTTACCCAGATTCTAGAACAGAGTATACCACACAGTAGACCCTCAAAATGATTGGAATGAATGAATAAAGTAGTTATTCTCAAGAGCATCCTACTTCGGCACAGGTCAGACCTAGAGTCCCTTCCTGCTTGAATGTGAGCCCATGACGAAAAGGCTACATGGGCTGTACTTTGGATTTGGGGAGAACCCAAATGATTACATTCTACTTGGATTCCTGATGGTGGTGTTTCTCCAGTGCACCTGGTACCTTGCATATCCAGTAGAACAATGTCCTACAATCCCATGTTCCTGAGAGGTGATCATAAGGCAGTCACCTGGGTCCACAGATATGTGTGTGCACCTGTGTATGTGTGCACACACAGGCACACACATGGGTAGATGCATGGGCATCAGTTGGCTGGCTTGGAGTGGCTGTAGCTCCATTAGATAAAGCAGGTGTCTAGTTAGTTACAGTTTTTGCCCTCCTTATTGTCTTTCTCACATGGTGGGCAAGTGCCATTTGCAATTTACTATTGCAATTGAGCAATATTTCCTAAGAGAGAGAAATCTCTTGATCAAAAGTGGGAAAATAGAAGACTTGGTATGTTCAGCCTAGGGGAGAAAAATTTGTTTCCTAAGGAACAAAATTGTTCTGATGTACTTGCTATGCAATTGTCTGGCAGTCTTGACTATTTATGTTTCCTGGCCACTCTATATTTGAATTTGCCACTCAGTCCTAGGAGGAGGGAGGGCCCTGTGGCTTGGACCCCTCAGTTATCTTGGGGTTCTGCTAAATTAATGAATATTATGGTTTTTTTTCTTGCTGATGTGAGCAAGACATGTTTGGATACCAACTTATTTTCTGTCATTAAACTTTATGAAAGCTGGGACGCCTGGGTGGCTCAGTTGGTTGAGCGTCTGACTTTGGCTCAGGTCGTGGTCTCATGGTTTGTGAGTTCAAGCACTGCGTTGGGTTCTGTGCTGACAGCTTGGAGCCTGGAGTCTGCTTCAGATTCTGTGCCTCCCTCTCTCTGCTCTTCCCCTGCTCTCTCTCTCTCTCAAAAATAAATAAACATTAAAAATTAAAAAAAAAACTTTATGAAAGCAGTACTTTGTGTAATACTTCTGCAGGTTATCAGTTCACAAAATATTCTTAGAAATCGCTGTAACTTCAGGATCAGAAACAATAATCTGATTCAAATGCATTAGAGCATTTTATTTCTGATTATACTCATATATTACTCTATCAGTAATAGGTATTATAGGAAAAATGGGTTCCTGGTTAAATGAAACTAGAAAACACAGATGCAATAAGGTTCTAATGGTTTCTTTACTATGAATTCTCTTTTCTTGAGGTTTTTTAAAATTTGTTTTAAATTAAAAAAATTTTTTTTTAATTTTAAATAAGCACTATGGATCTCTGAAGGACTGAGAGCTGGGTGGGGTGAGAGGGGGCTGGTATATATTATTTTCCACACTTATTTTGTCTGGTTATAGATCTCTCATTTTTATTAAGTCACAAAATATCATTTGGCAAGTACTCTAGTTTTTGATATTTTATTCTACATAGAGCAAATTGCCTACATATTGCAGGTCAATTTCAAATGGATCTATGAAAATAATAATACCAAGACATCACCATATCCTGGATCCCCAAGGATAGCACTTGTCTGAAACAAGCAAAACAGCCTTTAGATAATAATCACTAATATCACCCATTCATTCAGTAGGGTCTTATTACTGCCAGGTATCGAACCTGCCTCACATTCTCTCTATATTCTGTCTCTGAATCTTTAAATTAAACAATAACCCTCCAGAGTCAGTTAATATCAACCCCATTTTACAGGTGATGGGAAAAACCGAGACATTGTGACATTAACTAATTACCCAAGATCCCACCTAGAACGGGGGAAGTTAAACCATCAGGAAATACTTCACGTACATGTGTATTTTGGACATCTATTCTCTTTAATGGTAAAAACAAATGGCTAGCATTTACTTAAATGCTTATTAAGAATCTGGCATATATGGATTTTATAGGTATTATCCATTTAAATCCTCCCACTATGAAGTGTTACTCTAATTCTCATTTATACAGATTAGAAATTCAGATTGAAGCAAGGCTCTCAACAGGTACATCATCACACAATGAATACATTGCGCCAACCCTGTGCACATCTGGAGGGACGCCGAGGTCCATACATTTAACTGCCTTCTGGATGCTTCTGAGATATGCCTTGAGCATCTGTTCCTTACAGAGTTCCGTGATAAATGCTGATAGCCAGCAGGGTTTAAAAGCACAAAAGAAAAATAGAAGGATCCTTATCTAAAGCATCAGCACTGTATCACTAAGACAAATAGAAAAAATTCCATTCAGTCCTTTAACAACTTCAGGGCAGGATTTCTAATCTTTGGATATATTTATGTATTTCTGTTTCATTCTCTTACACCAACTTTTGCGTATAGATTTTCTCTATCAGAAACAACAAGAGAAACTTTTCTTGATGAATTCCATGCGAGAAGCTATGTCAAGCACAACCCCCACGTGCTCTCCAAAACGTGACTGCAGCCACCGAAGCAGGTGGGTGTCTCCATTCTCGGTGCCCTCATAACCGGGAGGGGGTGTCTCACCTGTAGTGAGTGGGTCCCACCATTGCAATAAAGAGGTTGGCGGATTCCCCAAGAATGTAACAAAGGCCCAGAGGAAGGCATGCTTTGGGGAGAAAATTGGAAGTGAACGTCAGAGCTTTACAAAGAGCTCCCAAAGTAGGCCCTTGTAAAAGTGAATGAGCTGCATAGACCAGTTCCTTCATGCTGAGCTCAACACACATCTTTAAACATAAGATTGTCAAGGAAGCAGATACTCAGAAACCCTTTCATCTTAATTAAAGTTATGTGGGCTACGAAATACTTTTCCTTTATATTAAGCTCTTATTCCTGCGGAGAAATTTCTATTTGTTTTTATCTAATTTGAGCTTCAAGGTTAATCTCGGTTTAAGACTTTCACTCACTGGGAGAGACAGTCCATCCGGTTCGCCCCTGATCCCATGTATATGCATGCATCCACCAGGACCCTGCTGGGCTCCAAAGCCTCTTGCTGGCTGTGCATTCTTTACACTGTTCCCTTCAACAGAAAGAATGGACTGTGTATCTGGGAAGGAGATAGAGAAAGGGAGGATTTTGAAAAAAGGTCACAAAGCTTTCTATTTTAGGGTTCCGTGTGCCACGACCCTCAAATGTGGAGTTTCTGATAAAACTTGCTCTGGGATGCAGAGCCCGAGGTTTTCATGACGGGGAAATCAGGAGGAAGAGGGACACACTGGAAACAAAGAAGGAGAGTGCATTTTATTCCAGAGAGGGGTTTTTGCAGACTTTGAGACAGCTGATAGATCTTACTGCTGGGCACACCATGTTCCCTAATTTTCAACAAATACATGTTTGATTGGATTAGACTGAGGATGGAAGTCATGTGCGCTTTTGATTTCAAAAGGAAAGTGAGAAATCATAAACAAGTTGCAGGAGATCTAATTTGGGAGCTAATTGGAATGTTTCACAAACTTGACACGCAAACCAATCAGCATTCAGATTAAGAAACAGAATATTTTCACAACCCCAGAAACCTCCCTTTCGGCTCCAACCACTATCCCCTACCCCAAGAGGACTTCGATTCTGACCTCTAGCCGCATAGATTAGTTTGACAACAGTTGGTAAATTTTAAAATGCTTACGTCAGAAGTGGTTTACCCTAAAAATATTCTTTGCTTCGCTATACATACTACATGTCTTGGCTCTAAGTACAGAAAACTCAGTCAGAACACTTTCCCGCCCATCACCTGCCTTTTTTGCCAAATAGGTCCAATAAAGAACTTCCCATTCTTTTACAAGGATATTTGAGCTCATATCTAGCCCCTTCCGTTTTATTTGGGTCAATCTATTGTGGCAAAGCATTTTTGTCTTCTTCAAATTGGAAAACCAAGGTATTATAAAATGGTTTTCACTGAGTGTAGCAAAGTACTTGGAATGATTTCTGACTTAAAATATAGAGTATATGGAATTCATTTTAGCAGGAGGACCTTGGGGGAAACCCAAAGAAATAGCCAACCGTACTCCAGAGTGCCTTTAACTGAAGTAGAATAAAGGTAACTGCCGTTGGAGGGAGACAGATCAAATCTAATAAGGTGCTGGGGGCCAAGCCAGTAAATGGGGGTTTTGAGTGTGAACCCAAATCAAAAGTCCTACTTGCAGGTGTTGAGTTGCGATCAGGAAGCTTCACATAAGGACAACTCTATTTAGCATCCTCCAGAGTGACTAGCAACAGGGAATTGATTTAAGGATTCTTGGTGATTTTCTTATGATTCACTAAGGATGCTTCCTGATTCTCTGAAGCAACAGAGAGGAGCCCAGCGGGTAATAAAGAAGACGCTGCTCCACACTGCTTCCTTTCTGAAATCTCCACACTGTGATTATTGTATATTTGTGGCTCCAGGCCTCCAGGCGTCCATGACTTTCCTGTGAATATCCTGCTCTGCTCTGTAGTCCTCACTTTCTTGGTATTTCTAGTTGTCCCTTTCTCCTGCTTCTAATGAGTCAACCTATCACAGTCAAGAATCAACTGAATTGTGGTGCGATGCCTCATGAAGAAATCACAAGCATTTCACAAAGAAACCACAGAAAGTATGAAAATCTGCCTATCGGATTTCCCCCAAAGACCTTCCTGGCTTATTAGTTAATGTGAACAAATCAGAATGGATGGTCCCTAGACTATGGTAATTTTATTGTGTTTAGTATATCAGCTTGGTTCCCTGAAAGATTTAAGATGACTTACCAAACCATACCATACAGGAAGATAAATTAGATTAAGTAAGAAGTATCAGGAAAAGAAACAACATGGATAGCCTTATTAAGTGAAATGAAAAAGTCCATTTGAACCGCAAATGTTTATCATTAAGTAGTTTGCAGTTTGTGGATGACAAGTTTGACTTCAAAATTCCTGGAATTTAAATATGCAAACATGAAAAGTTACAAAACCGGTATTGCCCATAAGATTAAAAAAAAGCCAACTTCTCTTTAGAAGACAAGCATTCTCACAAAGAAGACTGGTAATGTGAACGGCACATCACTTCATAATGTGAACGGCAAGGTCTATAGAGCAGGTGTGCCAAAGCATTTCTAAAGGCTCTGGCTTAATCACGGTCTTCAAAACAGTTAGATGGCATTGTACCAAAGAAGACTGTGGCTCAGGGTCACAGTTTTCCAATGATGAGTGGTAAACATGAGGCATTCCAGAAAAAAATTGGATAAGCCACATGTGCACCATTAAAAAAAAATGGTTCAAAATTATCACTGGCCTGGAGGGTGGTTCATCTGTGTTTCTCACGGGGGTTGGAGACATAAGTTTTAATAGTCTGTTAAACTGAGTCAAAAGAGTTGATATCGTCTTATGAAGGTATGAGGCACTTAAGTCGTTATAATTTCCTTGAAGACAACTCAGCTGCTGCTCAGAGATGGTCAGGAGCCTAAATTTACCTGGGACGATGACTAAAATTTTCCCCGGAAAATAGTGTTGGATTTACTCCAATGTACTGAAATACAGGCGATGGAAGGCCCAAAAATTTACACGCGAGAGGTTAAGAACCATTTGAATTTACCTTACATTTAAGAGCTAGAAATCTCAGCAAAGCCCCAGAAGATGTCTGCTGTCAGTCCGAGATTTTCTCATGTGTTTCCATAGACTGGTTGCACTTCTCTGTGTTACTCTAAGGACATAAATAAAATCTATACATACTTAACAACTATGCATTTTCTTAATGGCTAAGATCCAAATTAGACACAATAAAAAATCTCTTTCTACTAACTGCAGAATCTTTTCTGATGAGAAGGAAAAGCAATCTAGGCAGTGAAACTCTATCTATAGAAAATTATTCCTTAGCAGAATGAGATAAAATATAGATCTACTATTCTTTGTGCACTTGATCTTTTGTGTTTGATCATAAATGCACATTGTGAAGAGATGCCTCATACCTCCAAGCTAAACACTGTTTGCTACTCATTAGTGATTTATAAATGATATTTTCTCCCTGGTGACATATCTTTTGATATGATTCTCTAATAATAACATCCACCAATATTAAAATAAGAACATCCCCATGTATTGTGATCATCTTCAACCACATTTCCTCATGAAAATTAAATTTTAGCACACC
The DNA here is from genome assembly GCF_022837055.1 of Prionailurus viverrinus. NCBI lineage: Eukaryota > Metazoa > Chordata > Mammalia > Carnivora > Felidae > Prionailurus > Prionailurus viverrinus. Next base: position 37,454,783 of record NC_062562.1, on the reverse strand, counting down.
AACTGATATTGTATGCATATATTTGTCTACCATCATTATAAATCTCCTAAGGGTCTCTATAAAATGATAGTTTTGCCTCTTTGCAGTAATTCTACCTAATGCTCCAAAGCAAGAAACTAATTACATGCTGACTTTTCACTAACTTTGATCTTTCAAATACCATACTATGGAGGTTCTATAGGTAATCATATAATTACAATTCACTAAATGAGTTGAAATTAGCCATAAACCTTTTTATTTAAATTGTATTAACTGTTTCTTCAGTAACACTGTCTGCAAGGCTACTGATTCCTACCTAAGTTTGCCGATATAAGGTTTCAAACTAAAATCTGATTATGGTCACTAATGTTTATAACAAACGCCTCATTATAACACCAGAAGCACCAATGAAGATGAATACGCAAGAATTTCTTAAAATATGCTTAAGGAAAGGCCAGGGATAAACTATAGTGGCATAAGGAAATGACTGAAATTTCTCAGGGGAATGTTTTAGTCAGCAAGAGAAAAAATGACCTCGCTTGTGTTTTCCCATTGAGTGGGTGCAGTATTTCCTGACAGAAAAATTAAAGACAATTGTTTCTTTCATTACACCATACAACTATGCATAGAAAGAGGGAAAAAAAAGAACCCTAGATTTCACTTTTGGAAAATATCAATCCCCTCAGTACAGACTGAAGGGGATCCTAGCAAAGGATGGCACCCTTCATTCTTTAAGATCTCTTAATTAAATTGTATTTGCTTAAAACAGCCATTACAGTTGGTGATTTGTAAGTTCCTCTTGTAATTTTTTAACATTACAGACGATCCTATTTTTGTGGGCTGTTTTTGCCTGGCACTGAAAATTTCTTTTCTTGTTAGTGTATTCAAAACGCTACACCAAAGGCTCGCGACTGGGGTTGGTTTTACCCCTCAAAGGACACGTGGCGATGTCTGGAGACACTTTTGGCTGTCACAACTTAGGGGTTTCTACTGGCGTCTAGTGCATAGAGGCCAAGGGTGCTGCTGAACATCCTACAATGCACAGGATGGCCCCCACAACAAAGAACATCCAGCCCAGAATGTCAACAGTGCTGTGAGGTTGAGAAACCCTGCCTTCGACCACATAAAATGAAAGAGTGTGGGTTAGTAACCATTTTGCAAAGTCTTAAGGGGAAGAAACCCAAGCCTTTTGAGTGGGCAAGCTGGTAATGAATTTCCTCTTCAAAGTTAAGCCCGAAAGGTATGGAAAGGAAACACTCCATTGTTTGGAAAAGAGACCTCTACCTTTACCGTGTTTATGGACCTTATTTATCTAATAACGGTCGGAGCCACACAAAACCCTGACCACCACAGTCACTTTAAAGCTGAGTAAACAAAGTGTGTTTTGACTTGTCATCAATCAAGCCATGCGATCACAGGGAATAGGGTGTGCAAGAGGCAGTTGTTTTATCTGGAGCCTCAGCCTTTAAAAAATTCAAAACAGTAAAGTTGTTTATTTGACACCATTCTTGACCTGACTGTGGTGCTTCAATCTAAGAGAAAGTAGAACACACACGGCTTTCTGATTATTTGTAATTATATAGGACGTCTCTTTCTCTGGCCAACTTAGCTGTGGTCTGAATCCAGAAAGAAACAGGAAAAGCTTTCAAACAAAACAACACAACAACAACAAAAAACCTCCCCGGGAAAATGGGGGTGATGAGGAGTTAGCATTATTTCTAAACCACGTGTGGAACCAATAAAGACCGTCAGTTGATGAGTCTTCGGGAGAGTGAGGGTGCATCTAGCTGTAGGAATTGCATCCCTTTGGAGGTCTTTGTTTCAAAGAATAAAATTAAATATTCAGGAATAGTAACCTGAAAACTGAGACTGTGAAACCCATCCATAAGCCCAAATCACAAACTCTGGGCTTCATGTAGGTGGATTGCCAGCACTGTTTTAGACCCATACTTTACCTATTTTCCAAACCCTACTCTCTGTGAATAGACTTACTGTCAATACCAATTCCTCCCGTTGTGTTTAAAGATGTCTTTTGCTAACTGTGATGGTCTAGTTAAGAAGTGTTTGTATCCTGGGGCATTAAATGACTTTACAGGACAGTCCCGAGAGACCTAGCCTGGTTGACACAACTCTTTCCTAACCCTGTTCTCCCACATGCCTCCTGAGCAATTCATACCAGCCACTTGGCTTTTCCAGTCAATGATTCATACATAGAGTCCAAAGCACTCTTGGGATGATATCTTCTTTGATTCTTTTAGATAAAGGGCACACAAATTCAACAGTCATTATCTTTCTTATGCAGGCTGTTACAATTATTTGTAACCTACTAAGAAGTTAATGAGCCTGACCAAAACCTGGTTTTCAGGAGCTAAAATTACCATATCATAAAGTTAACACTTGAGTTTGAGGACTAAGTTAGTATTTGAAGACGATGGGCTACAGGGGTGCCTGGGTGGCTCAGTCGGTTAAGTGTTTGACTCTTGATTTCCACTCAGGACATGATCTCACGGTCCATGGGAGTGAGCAATGCATCAGGCTCTGTGCTGACAACATGGAGTCTACTTGGGATACTCTCCCTGCCCCCCCCCCCCCGCACCGCCCTCCCCGCTTGTGCACTTGGGCTCTCTCTCTCTCTTATAATAAATAAATAAACTTAAAACAAATTAGATATTGGGTTACAAAGCCTCTCCCCATCCCACATGTGCACAACAGAGAAAATTCTAGTGACCATTGATGAGTGGGTGCCAGGCCATGTATTTTGTTTGCTTGTTTGATTGTTTTACTTGCTTAAGCAGGATGTGGTCAAACACCTTATGCAGTCAGTGCTCTAGTCTCTGTTTCCTCATTTCGGTTTGGGACAACTGGACAAGCAGATTTCAAAGCTACCTTCCAGGGGCTTGTTGGGGGGATACATCTATAAATTTAGGTCATTTACTTCCTCTTGAGTCAAGTATACATTATGAAAGAGTTGGGAAGAAGAACCATTACATTAGCGAAATGAGCATTATATTATATAAAAAGAAGGCAATATTTTGATGTTTTATTTATTTTTGACAGAGAGAGAGAGAGAGAGAGAGAGAGAGAGAGAGAGAGAGAGAGAATATGTGAGCAGCAGAGGGGCAGAGAGAAGGGGAGACACAGAATCTGAAGCAGGTTCCAGGCTCCGAGTTGTCAGCACAGAGCCCGACACGGGGCTTGAACCCATGAACCGTGAGATCATGACCTGAGCCGAAGTCAGCGCTCAACCAACTGAGCCACCCAGGTGACCCAAGAGAAGGCAACATTTTGGACGTAAGTGTAGTCAACATATTTTGATTTAGAAAATTACTTGATCCTACACGTTTGAGGAACTTGATTCTTGCTTTCTCTGCTTAGAATGTGTTACCATCCACCTTGCCAAATGCTACCTATTTTTTGGGACTCCATTCGGCATCTCTTCCTCTGTGACTTGTCTCCCTGTACCATGGGGTCACTGTTTCCTTTGTAGCAACCATAGCCCTTAGCATATACCTACACCTACAACTATCATGCCATTCTATCCTGTTAACAGCTTACTGAAGCATTTTTATATCAGATGATAAAATTCACGATTGAAATGTATAATTCAATGACAGTAAGTTTACAGAGCTGTGCATGCAATGTCACAAGGCAAATCTAGACCATTTCTATCACACCAAAAAGAACCTTCATGCCCATTTAGGTCATTCCCCATTCCCACCCATCCGCTCCCATCTCCACCCCGAGATTACCATTACCACTAACCTACTTTTTGTTTCTGTAGATTTTACATTGTTCTGTGTTGCTTTCTTTGTGTTTTCCCTGGAGAAGCTTCTAAGCTCCGCGAAAGCAAGAATCATGATCATGATCTTGTTCTTTCTTTTCTTTCTTTCCAACTCTTAGCACAACTGCCATAATCACATAATACATAACAGCATGTAATATTTATCAAAACTTCCATTTATTTGAAGTATGCAATTAAAAGTATTACAAATTCCCTCCACTTTAATCTCCAAACCAGTCATTGGATAAGCACTATTTTTATTCCTTTCAGAAATAAGGACATAGCCGTAGAGTACTTAAATAACCCGCCCTGGGTCATGCCAGGACTTGAAGTCCAGGTTGTCTGACTCCAAAGCTGAATGAATGAATGAATGAATGAATGAATGAATCAACGATGAGGAAAGGAGCTCTTAATCTGGAATAGAGTTTTTTTTTTAAGTAACAGATATTTATTGTCTCATAATTCTGGAGCCTGGGGAGTCAAAGATCAGAGTGCAGGCCAATTCAGTTTCTGCTGAGGGCTCTTTTCCTGGCTTGCAGATGGCAGCCTTTTGGCCATGTCTTCACATGGCAGAGAGAGGGAGCAAGATGTCTGGTGTCTCTTGTTATAAGGACACTGACCCTAGTGGATCAGGGATCCATCTCTATGATCTCATTTAACCTCAAGTATCTCCTTTTTTTTTTGTAAATGTAATTTATTGTCAAATTCACTAACATACAGTATATATAGTATGCTCCTGGTTCTGGGGGTAGATTCTCATGGTTCATCGCTTACACACAACACCCAGTGCTCATCCCAACAAGTGTTTTCTTCAGTGCCCATCACCCACTTTCCCCTGTCCCCCACTCCCCACCCACCCTCAGTTTGTTCTCTGTATTTAAGGCCTCCCTCCCTCTCTCTTTGTAACTATTTTTCCCCCGTCCCTTCCCCCATGGTCTTCTGTTAAGTTTCTCAAGGGGAACAGGATTTCTTAATTTTAGAAAGGATTCTAATAGAGACTTCATGAATCTGTTTGTCATGTTTTAGGTGCATATGGTATATATTTATGCTGCGATGTTCATAGATTTTATGAAAATTTCAAAGGTAGCCTTGATCCAAAAATGAGAGGTACTGAGACAGGCTGCAATAGTGATGAGTCATGGTCCCTCAGTGTGCTTCTTTCCGATGAGGATGAAAAAGTGAGATACAATCTTTACCCTCTGTGTCATGTGGGCACGGTTTTCTAAGAACCCACTTGTCCCAAATCTCATTCTGTGTTCAAAATAAGGAAGTTAACCCTACTTCATGTATATCAAAGGAAACACCTTCCCACTCTTTGCCCTTCCTTTGTTTCAAGCTGCCTGTCATGTCAATAAAGTTGTTGGGGGGAAAAAAATTCAAATGGGAGAAAGGCTATACATGGAGAACCCTTAGATCCTTCCTTCTCCCTGGTGTAAACGCTTCCTTTTCCCCCAGAGCTGGGGTAAGTTAATTGTATTTGAATGAATAATTCTAATAAAGCAGTGACCTTTAATGCCAACTGGTGTTTTTAATTTTAATTCACTGTCAGTCACTCCAGTGTGAGCCACCCCAGGATGTGAGCAGTGGAAAGGCCAGTATGTACAGAGAAGAGAAAAACAAACATGCAGAGCTGGGCGCCTGCCGCCCGCAGGTAAACACAGAGATGGCAGATCTGACAAAGAGATGTGGGCCAGAGACTCCTTACAAAGGAGGCAGGAAAATGGTGGATATTAGAATCACGATTACAGCAAAATTCAAGAGAACAATTTTCTGCCTATCAAGAAGATAATTCACTGTTCTTTGTATAAAATTTAGAAAAGACAGGAAAGCAGAAAAAGGAAATGGAAGAATAAAACAAAACAACACCCATCTGAAATCTCATTGCTTAGGGACAACTACTGTGATGAGTATTAATATTCTGGAATATATCCTTCCAGTCTTTTTTCTATATTTATATACATACATAAAATCTATGCATATATTCTTATATCTGTGTATTTGTAAATTGAATTATGCTCTGTGTATTGGGTCAGGGATTTCTTGAGGCATAATTATTCAGGTTCCTTTTGTGCCTTGATATTCAGTCTTTAAAGTCCTCACTCATATGAATGAGAAAGACAGTAGATGCCACTTGAAATAAAAAGGGAGTTCTAGTGGTACAGGACCCTCTAAAGCAGATTTCAGAACTGAAATGCTCCGAGGAATTGGACTGACCTTGAACGGAGGGCAGAGATCCAGGCTGAGCCCTGTGTCACTGAGGCAGCCCTTAGGGAGAATTTGGGTTTGTTCTTGTCCTCTACACTTTTTAGAGGTCAGAAATTCATATCTGGAGCAATCTTCCCATTTAAAAATTATAGCAACTAATTTCAATTAAATTGAAAAATACTGCATTGACCAGGTCAAGCTGATCTCCTGACTGGAGGTGGCCGAGGGGCCAAGTTGCCAAGCGCAGTCTGAGGTAAAATGGCCACCTCTCCCTTTACCCACCCATTACCACCAATCCCCAAACACACCATTTATCCTTCCATGGGAGCTAGTTGGTCTTACCCAGTGTATAGGTAAATTTAAACTGAATATAATTAATATTCCATTTTAATTCCTTTCTCTCTTCACTGCTTCTCAACGGCAACGTCAAATGACAACGGATGATCTTCTTTCAGAGAATTTACCACAAGAGAGGTCTCCATACCCATATACTTATGCATGTATCAGTGGTGTCATTACAAACATTTTAAGTCAACGAAAATTTCTTGTGCATCTACTACTGTATTTAGAAAGAAATGGAACTACCAGTTACTTCACATGCAAAGGTGAATACGCATGCCTGTATTTGTCAATCCATTCAATGTAAAATTGAGTTACTACTGTGGAAACACTGCTCTTAGCACAGGGTACAGAGCTGTGAGCTGACAAAATATTTAAGTAGGTGTGTGCATGTGTACTGTGTCACAGAGAGTGGGAGGGGCGGTCAGCAGTGGGAATGGCCTATAGATTAGCATTCTTCATTCTCTACCAACAAGGAGTGCCGCCCCCCCGCCCACCATTGCCATACCACACAGGAGAGTGCCTGAATATTCCACACCTAAGCTGGACTCCATTGTGTACCTGTGTTTGCCTTTAATATAATAAGAGTCTTTAAAATACTGTGCTGTCGAATGATTTAACTGTATCGGACATCTTGCCTGAGAAGTGAACTAGTTATTCCTAGGTTCTGAAACACGCACACAGTCTCGACTGCTTCTTGTGGATGCACCTGCCAAGCCGTCTTCTCAGACATGCCAGTTCTCAGCCCTAGGCATGCTGATTCTCAAACTCATCCCTCAGAGAGCACAAAAATAATCCAATAGATCAGTGAGTAGCACACAGGCATCGTATAAATATTTTCCACTACAAACAAACTGGCCTTTCCACGCACAAACTGGCCTTTCCGCACACAAATTGGCCTTTGGGTTTCACTCGAGGACCAGTTTGTCATAAGCACACTGAGTGTTGCCCTCTTTAAGTGCATCTTCCTAAATCATGTCACCTAACTAAATGGTGGGTATTAAAATATTTTTGCCTCTCATGGGGCACCTGGGTGGCTCAGTTGGCTGAGTTGGCTCTGACTCAGCTCAGGTCATGATCTCACAGTTTGTGGGTTTGGGCCCCACATCGGGCTCTGTGCTAACAGTTCAGAGCTTGGAGCCTGCTTCAGATTCTGTGTGTGTCTCTCTCTCTCTGCTCCTCCCCCGCTCATGCTCTCTCAAAAATAAATAAACATTTAAAAATTAAAAAAAAAATTTCCATCATGTCTTTACCTCCATTGCCAACTTCCATGGTTAAACATTCAAATGTTGAAAAAGTGACCTAAGTTTATGGAAAAGGAAGTATTTTAGGATCTATAGGCATCTTGACTCTATGGTACAATGGTACATTGTAGCCCAGTGAGGCAAAATGACATTCTTAGGTCACACAGACATGCCAATTTAAATGCATCCCAAAGATATTTTACATGGGAAAAAGAAAACTGATGAACATTATCCCAGATATAGAAGGTGGATGTTTTCATCAGCCAGAAGAAATGGCTTGAGTTATCTAACTGCACCTGTAAGAACTCAGGTGGGTTAAAATGAAACATATCTGACATTTGAAAAAATTGGGAGTGGCAACTATTCATGATTTCTTAAGTGATACTCTATAAGCATGGCAAACCTCTTTGTTCAAGATTAAAATAAAATGAAAGAAAAAAACACATGCCTTAATATTAAATTCAAGAAGGTGTTTAATATTATCTCTGATGGGCAACAGTGATTAGAGTATGGCTTTAATGTCTAATTTGATTCAAAATATGCTTCTTAGGGAGAATCTAAGATGATTCACTATATATGGTTTTGACTAAAATAATATTTTGCTAGACTCTAATAGGATGTTAATACCCCTATGAGCCAGGCTGGCTCCATTCAGTGTTCATCTTAATTAGCTAACATTAACCATCATTAGGGTTTTATATGGTACAATGCACATTACTTCATAACTTCCACCCAGATCACACGGAGCTAGATCATAATACATGTTATCAATCATCAACTTCCTGGGCTTTCTTAACACCTAGCTTTTATTTTAAAAGTTAAGGTCAATGTTAAGTGTTATACTTCAGCTGAAAAAGTTTAAAAAAAATCAATGTTAATTAACAATGTTAATTAAATGTTAATCATGTAAATGAAAGCATTTTTCATTCACTTGCCTAGTAAATTATAGTCAGGTAGTCTCTCCTATATTATTTGAGAGGCCATAGGAAAATGGTATCCACCAAGAGGGAATGGGGACAAAAGTTAGATGAAACAAAACAGAAATTTACATGTGGAAAGTGCGTGTGTTTGTTTTTGTCTGCTTGTTCGTTTTTCACATGGGGAATCCACCATGTTTTTTACATGGGAAATTCCAGGGGGAATTTCCAGAGATTCACTTACTGATACAGAAGAAGGATATAGAAAAAAATAAAGATGCATATTTTGAGGTACTGTGATATTTGGATGGCCTCTTCTCCAACTAGGCTTATCCTTGCCTGACAAGATGCAGACCCTATATACTCGGCCTCAGTATCGTGACGTAATGAAAACAAGGTATTTTTAAACATGTTTTAATATTTAAAAGGATTGCAAAGCAGTTGGGACCCTTCAGCCAGTAAGCCCATTTGGAAAGCTTCCACATGCCTTGTGCAGGCCTGTTTTATCCTTTTCCTACTGGCAATAATCATGGCTACCAACAGAGAATCGGATCAGAAAATTAGGTCTTCTGTGATTTTCCAAACTGTATTGTGGTTCTAAATTCGAAGGCACCAATGGCAAACTTTGTGTCATGACACTTCAGTAAATGTTTAAGTGCCTGCTTTATGCCAAATCCCATGGGAAAATACAGATGGAGGGTGTGTGTGTGTGTGCACGTGTGCAATAATTTATTACAATGCCTGTCAGATAAAATATAAGACGTCAGACTCTGAACTACATACACCCGCACACTTAGAATATAGGGACCTCTTAGGCTACTACATTGGTTTTCACAGAACAAACTGGAGGCCCCAAAGATGCTCAAGGGTATAGCCAAAATCACAATTATGTAAGGCTGGACCTCAACAGTTGTGTATATTTTTACCATTTAATTCATATGTACTATTTGAAAGGAGGCTTGTGTTTGCCTGCTTATCTGAGTAAGAGGATGAGCCCACTTGTCCAGGTTGCTCCTCAACCTGACCTATTAGACAGATGATTATGGTGGACGTTAGAAAACAGCAACAAAAGCGGACCTGAAATCATTGATGAAGCAGCGGATTAACATTGGCCAAAGTGTTCTACGGCCCCACAGCCACCCTCTGATCTGCCCATCTGACCCTGTGCTATCCTCCCTTTCCTTCAATTACCTGACACACAGAACAACCTCTGTCCATTTCCTTTGCCGCTTAACTTAGAAAGTGTATTTCTGTCGACTGCAACTCAAGAATCCGAAGTAAGGAAATGACCCTCCCGTGTCCATCACTTTGGCAGTGAGAAGACTGGTTGAGGCTTATGAACAGTTCCCAAGGCAACAGCTCCCTACCTGTCTGTGCTGGAAGTAAAGGGATTGAGAAAGATGTACTAGATACAGAAAAGACTGCCCTGCTCTGCTCGACAAAGTAGTGAAATGACTCCAGACTTTTTTATTTTGATCATCATTAGCAAAATGTCACTCACATCCCGCTCGTTTGAGACCCAGGTGTGCCAAGCAGTTGTACCGTGTCACCTTTCTAATCACTCTGCGATCTGATGCTTCAGGCTTAAATTTCTTTGGTCAGAAAAGTGGGAATGATGTCCCTCTTCCAAGAAATGACCCAGATGAATGATTTCCAAGGGAGAACACTTTAAAGAGAGTATCTTTTTTTCCTTGCATTAAAGTGGGTTGTGGAATCTCGTAAGAAATATCGCCACATCCACGTCACATTAGAGATTTTCTCCATTTAGAGGTTCTAATTCATTAGACAGGAAAGAAGTAGAAAAAACTGCCTCTATTTGAACACTTTCGACTTCTTTGTCTCCAGTCTTCTTCCTACCTACAAGACACACACACACACACACACACACACACACACACACACACACTCATGCATGTGCATGCATGTACACAGCACACGTGGATTCCAAGAGGCAACACCTTGTATTTGGAGGTGTAACTTTTGCCTTTTCAGATCCAATAACTTCTTTGATCACAATTTCTTCCTGAAACATCTGGACATATCTATATCTATCATGATAAAACAAGGTATTTATGGGGTTCCTGGGTGGCTCAGTCAGTTAAGTGTCCTACTCTTGATTTCGGCTCAGGTCATGATCTCATCACGGGTGAGCTCGAGCCCTGTGTTGAGCTCTGAGCTGACAGTGAGGAGCCTGAGTGGGATTCTCTCTCTCCCTCTCCCTCTGCCCCTCCCCAGTTCTCTCTCTCTCTCTCTCTCTCTCAAAATTAAACAAGAAAGCAAGTTATTTAAGAGAACTTCTCAGTCTTAGAGCGACTTTTTCCAATGCCTTCTATTTAATAGCCAGAAGCCCATACCATTGAATTTGCTAGACTACCTTTAAAATCAAATGTAAGTCACTATGTTTAGCGATCAGGAACACCCACTGGTTTATGAGTCTTTTCTCACCCGTCCTATTAGATACAGCAGTTCTAGAACACCGTAACTTCAAGTTTGTTCTTGAAAAGTCAACCATGAAAGTTACTGTCTTTGGGTGATTTGTATTTCCAGCGCTCTGCATTTAGGTAATAGGATTCTCAGGTCAGTTGCCTGAAGCACCAAGTCAGTGGGGTTCGCATGAGGACCCGTCCAGAAGGCAGGAGCAGGTGGCCAGGGCTGGACCAGGGGAGCAACAATTGGTGCAAGTGAGGGCCCTGAGGACATGGGTAACCTGCAGGATTATTAATGGAAGGCACAGACTCCAGACAGAAAGGAAATTGGAATCCTCTGTTGTGCCGCGGACCCGAGAAGCGAGCAAGTGGCAATATTTTCGTTTGGAAATTAGTAACACCGTTTAATAGGCCCTGGTAGCCTCAGAGGCCTAGGGAACAGAAGACTCAAACATTTTAGATTAATTTTTTCCTTAATTAGTAAATCAAGTCATAATCACAATGAAACTAGAGGAAAGGACATCTAGAAATCCTTAATTTTATTCATTTAATATGCTCGCTTAATGTAGGCTCACATGGAATCAGAGACACAACAATCCCAAGCAGCAGTTTTGATAATGTGATTTACTACTTGCGACTGGGCTTCTGAGGTGGAATTACAGGCGGCAAATCTATTTTTAAAGGGGCGCACTCATAATTGGTCTTTGGAATTTTGATTCAAAAACGAGCCAGGAGATCAGTCTTTGGAAACGATGGCCTTAAAAGGGAAAGGATGAACTCATTTTGGAAAAGCGAGGCATTCAAGAAACCTAGAAGAATTACACTGGCTGTCTTCTTGGTACCGAAATGGAGGCGGGGGGTGCCTGGACCCCAGAAGAGAATGGAACCAAAGACGACGACATAAAACGTGTCAATCCCGAAGCAGCTTCACGTAAACCCTCCTTCCAACACTTATTTTCTCTGGGCAGCCTCATAATAGCACTTATCTCTGCATCTGAGGCAGAGGGAACTTTCTTCTTTAAGTGGCAGCAACCTAAAGCCACGAGTCCGAGCTGTCACAAATAACTCCCACTCCAGAGCGTACGATACTCTACCCAAAACATAAAAGCCGAGTGTTTGTTTTGATAACTCTTGCAATTTTTTTTCCCCTCATTTTTCGCTCTAAGTCTGAGAACTTTGGCATTTGACTAATTTACCATGCATTTAAGGCTGGTAGCAATATCGGGAAAGAAATATGATAATCACTTGCTACCACAAAGTATTCTATATACTGTTCTCTTTTTCAGCCCCAGTGCCACATGTGTTGGTTCAATGGAATATTCAATAGACATTTATAGGAAATAAATTGAGAGATGAATGTAAACCATATGGCATCTGGAGGTTTATTTGCAAAGTCCCTGCATCAAAGCTTTCTCCAGATCACACCATATTAGCTATGTTTTTCCAGTCCAGCAGAATCAGGAAGGTAACCACAGACTTCCTTGATGGAAAACACATGAAAAACAGAGCAAATCTTACTACGTAGCTTGAGTTGCTGGTCAAGGAGCATCCCTTAAAATAATTTTATTACCGGTGTTTTCAGCACATTGTTTAGAGCTGCATTAAAAACATACAACAAGTTGGTTTTGTTTGGGATTTTCTTCCAAATTATAGGACACATTTCTATTTATTTGTGCCAATAAAAATTATATCACCTTACTAGCATTTTATGAAAATCTCAGGACTATTTCTTTTGGCACGGGCATGTAAAAATAGGTGCCAACCAAAGAGAAATGCTACATTTAAACATAGCATAGATACACGAAAGTACATTAGGATTTTTGCGGCTAGGTACAGAGCACACACGCATTCGAATATACTCACACACACAAAACCCCAGCCAACTAAGCTTTGGAGAATCACATTATTATAAGTAATAGTTAAAAAACATTGATTGGACAGAATGAGAAATGGTCCTCAAACTTAATTTATATATAAAAAAATTTCCTCAACCTTGAATGCTCTCTGCTTTGTGCAGTTGGTTATGGCTAGCATTCCATCTGATCTCAAATTAATTCTCATGCAGCCTGTTATATAAATCATTATGAAATGTCAAAAGCTTGTACATATATTTTTTTTAAGTTTTCACTTACTTTCCAAATAGTTTCCATTTTTCAGTGTCATAGACTTTTCAGCCACTCAGTCGATTTTAATGATTTTTTATCACTCTAAATGTTTCCCTCATTTATAGCACATTTGTGCACGCATATGCGCATACGTGCACATGTTACGCTGCGGGACACAGGTGATGTGCACAGTGGTAATCTGTAAGTTTCTTCATTCTTTGGTTCAAAATGAATGGTCAAATGAGCAGCACAGTGAAAGAATGAGGTGTTGCTATTGAAATCTGCCCTTCATAAATAAATATTAAAGATTCAAACAATAGCCAATTGACTCCCTGCCCTGGGCCGCCCATACTTTCCATTTTACGACAGTTGCTAAGGAAAATGGTGCCTTAAACTTTTTGGCAATTACTCAATTACCCATCTCAATGAAGTTCTCCTCCCTTTACAGGTTAAGCTTCGAAATTTATGGCAGTAAGTTAATGCCACTTGCAACTTGAAAAAGGGGGGTATGTGAGCAACATCACTTAAAAAATATGTGGCTAACTGCTGGAAGCTATTAAAAACCAAATAAACAAAAGAGATTACACTTCAAAGAAATGTCAACAGTTTTTCCTCTCTCAGAACAGACGAGTTTTCTTTACTTATATCCACATCCACATCTGGAAAATGCTTATGGCTTTATACATCTTTTATGGTAAAATGAATTTATTGAGTTTTAAAATTTTCGTGATGGATTAATGCAATCTTCATAAAAGGTAAACCCACACCCCAGTAAAAAATCTGTCTTAACAGTGAGGAATGATTTCAATAATAACTAATAGCCCAATGTTAATTTCAAGGAGCAAAATAATTTTGAGAAAGCGTTTGGTTAACCAGATTTTTAGAAAAATATATTGCTACATGGAAATGAAAATGCAGTATCTTGCTCCCTACGACCTATCTTTAGGTTGGTACAATTAATTCTTAAGTTAAGGGGGAAATAAAAGCTGTGGCGTGCAAAGCCAACTCCAAGCTTCACTGAATATACTTGCTCCAATTAACTAACAAAAGAATTCAAGAACACACTAAATTTACTGATAGCAAGATCACCAAGGGAAGATTTCAAAACAGTTAATAGATTTCTACAGTTCCTCACGAAGTTATATAGCACTGCTTTTGTGTGTTTAAGAGGCGAGAATTAATTTCTCACATAGAAATACGCAGCCTGTTCTGGATGTCCAAACAACTGACTTCACATGCTACACAATGTTCTCTCGTGGCCCCAAAATGACAGCATTCATTTAATTTTGTTTTACAATTAACCGGGTAGTAGCAACTTGCTCTCTGTACAAGCTTGCCAAAGAAAATACCACCTTTGGTATCCAACCAAACATCCACATGTGGACAAGTGACTTCAATTTAATAATTTATAGTTTTGATGGGGAGGGGGTTAAAAAAAAAAGACTTGAAATATGGGAGAGGTGTCATCTTTATAAGTCAGGCCAAGAATTAAGGGGAGGGGGGAAACCCCAACCAGAAGAATGTTTAAAATGGAACAGCATAATCTGGACATAAAGTAAGTGGTCTGCAGTCAATAAAAAAGAGAAAGAAAAAGAAAAATAAACTCCACCAAGCCGGCTGCAGAATAGGAAAGTCGATCTATTTTGTTTATTTATAAGCGAGTAGCAAGTAGATTCTTTCACACTAACTAAACCAGACAGTAATTATAAACACAGGTTGGTTAAATTCCGTGCACCCTATGAAAGGAAACAAGCTTCTTTCTTTTCCAAACATTGTCATTTGTTTATTGAGCCTCTTCGGGGCTTGGTTTCATTTAAAACCATGTAAGCACACATCTGTTACCCCCAAACAATGTCAACCTTTTAAAGCCAAACCTGCCTACTTATTCTACAAAAATTTGCAAGTAACCTGACAGCAATTTTTGAAGTAGCCAGTTAGCATACCGAGTAAAGAATTTGGATTATTTTTGTTCCATTACAGAAAAACCTTACATTAGAGTGTAATCATACAGGAAGCAAACAGTCGCCGCCTCAGTAGTTTTGGATAATTAGTTACCTAAATTTTCCGAGGTGAATTCAATGTACTTAGACTGAGGAACATTATTGCTTATATTCTGAAAGACCACAATACAATCTTGGTTAACAATGAAATTATAAATATGGGAGTAAAACGTCATTTTAGAAATCATTAGGTTTTATCAGTACAGTACCACTGAGTCCCTCGTTTAAGGAACTGTTTTATTAAAAAAAAAAACCGGGGGCCTGTGATATTGCTTATATTAGCTCATGTCAGATATCAGATTTCAAAAAACTTTAACACAGTAGACACTATTAAAACATCATTATTAGAGTTGTCATGCTTGGGTGGTTTGAACTAAAGTGAATTTCATGTATTTGCTGGGAGACAGCAATAATAAATCCTGGAGTCTGCATTTCTAAGCAGTGACCTAGAGTCCTAGGGAACCGGCTTAATGAACAGACAGGACAAATGGAGAAGTGGAGTGGGTGGGGGGCCTCGTGGGGAGGGATAGAATCTGATTAAAGTTCACCAGGAAATACAGACATGGCACCCAACCCCCGCCACCTCCCCCCCACCCCCACCCCAAGCAACCATTCTGAACAGCACAATCTCGGTCTACTGTGATTTCTCTGCTACTCACGCACTCCACATAAGCCAAGAGAGGTCCCCAAGTCTTGTGTTGCCTACACTCCTTCCCTCGGAGGTGGCAGACCTATCTAATGGATCCCCTAACCCTGAGTGTGGATGGAGAGCCATGGTGTTTCAGCCCAACGCACCAGTCAGCCACTTTTAACCCATCCACCCGCCAGCGAGGCAAGAGACCATACAGGAGCTCTGACAGAGCAAGCGGAGTATCCCTAACACCTTGCACACTGCTTGGCACATAGTGGGAGCTAAATAAGTGTTTGTTCAGGAAATGATGAGAGTTGGGAGTAGGAAGTCTGAAGCGACTTCCCGTTGTTGATCAAACAAAGTCCAAGGCAACCCGTGTCACCTTCCAAAAGCGAAACCAGGCTATCATTTTAAACCTGTCTTTGGCTCCTGGACCTCATTCCCGCTCTCTCCCTACATTCTCTGCGACCTTATTTTTGGGCTATGCCTAAATTCTTCTTGCTCCATGAGTAGGCTATCAGCTCCCATTCAGGCCTTCTGTCGAACCACCCTCCTTTTTTGTTCAGTTCTGCCTGGTCAATTCCCTTCTCTACTCGACAAACACCGACTTGTCTTTTGAGACACAATTCACATGTTACCTCCTCTGTAAAGCATTCCCTAAATCCCTCAATGAACTAACAGCTTCTCAGCACATTTATCTTCAACGCCGCATTTTTGAACTGACGTCGGTTTCTTGCACTGGCCTTTGAGTTTCTACTGCTCTGCTACCACGTACATCCTTGCACTTAATACATGGGAACCATTCAAATATTTGTTGATGAGTATAGAAATCTAATCCCCAAATTATACTTTTTCTAAGGCTATTTTTCCTTTGCTTTACTCAAGTTGTTAAATGTTAAAATACTCTTTGCTGGTTTTCAACTTACAAAAATAATACATGCCTAGGGTATGAAGTGTAACGAAAGCTAATTAAGATTCCTTCATTCCCATTCAGTCCTGCTCCCTGATATAACCAAGAGTAACAACGTAGTATACATCCTCGCCTTTCTTTTTACTTATGTGAATATATTTAAAATCATGTTTAGCGGCGGCTGACAAACTTTTCCGTGAAGGCCTGGGGAGCAAGGATCTTAGACTTAGCTGGTCACAGGGTTTTCATCACAGAGTCTCAGTTCTGCCCCTGGGTTGAGAAAGCAACTATAAAAAACACATCAATCGGTGTGGATGCCCACCAAAAAGCTTAATTTGCCAAGATGGGCATCCAGCTGGATGTGCCCTACAGGCCAGAGCCTGCTGACCTAAGATTGAATATATATGGGTATGTGTCTACCTACACGCATGCAGGTTTTATCTGTTCCTCTGCTTTTGCACATAGCATCACGCCATACAAATTACCCAGAAATTTATTATAAACTCTATTATCTTCCAATAGGTTACTGGATCGAAACAGAATTCTTTTTGTCTACTTTCATATATACCTAAGGCATATATACACAATGTGCACAGGCCAGAGTTTTTTCATGTTTATTTGCTTTGAGAGTGTGAGAGAGAGAAAGAGAGAGACAGAGAGAGCATTGGGGGTGAGGGCAGAGAGACAGAAACCCAGGCAGGGATTCTGACGCGGGGCTCCATCTCAAGACCACAAGATCGAGAGTCAGATGCTTAACCAACTGAAGCCCCCAAGTGTCCCACACATGCCACGGGTTTAACTAAATGGGATATATCATACACACTGGTGTGTGTGTGCCTGTGCATATTTAATTTTTTTTTTTTGCTTGCCATAGTCTTAATACACTCATACGCATTCTTCCTTTCCTCAATGCTCATCTGTCCATACATGAAACACGCATGTTACGAATATTGTCAGCTTTACTAGAACATGACCACATGGAACACCTGTGTTCGGCACCTTACTGTTTTAGCCCATAACACTCTTGGAAACCCTCCCAAGTCAACCGGAGGAACACTGATCCGTACTTTTTAATGAACACATTACATGTTGTGGATGTACCATCAGTATTTTTAACCATTCGTTGGTTCTAGCTTTTTGCCGCTGAGAACGACACGGGGATTCTTGCCTTTGTACTTCAGATTTGCACCCTGGGGCTTTGATAGCCTTTAGACAGATACTCAGAAATGGGTGCGTTGCCTTGAACCATAGGCACGAGTTATGCTTCACGGATGTCATTCGAATTGTATTTCTCGTGAAACTATAGGAGATTGCTTTTGCTCCGCATCTCAACAAGCGAGTGGTATTGTCACTTCAAGTAAATTTCTTGGACAATCCATTAGGTGAAGTAGTATCTCTATTGTTTCTTTAAACTTTGAAATACTCATGACCTGGAGCATCTTTTCATGGCTGCTGATCATTCAGATTTGCTCTTCTTGAGTTGTCCACTTGCTTTTTCGAAACTGCAGGATTTTATTACCAATAAGCTTGAATCACATTATCTTCAATTATCTTGATGTTTTATCTCTATTGCTCTTAACTCCAGATAATGTGAGCAGACTGTTTTCTCTCTTGTTTCTTTCTTCCTTTTTTTCTTTTTTTGACCCTGCTATCCGGTGTCCCTGTGGACGTACCCAGATTACCGTGTCGAAGGCACATGTATTTTAACTATTTTTCATATGGTCTGAATTCTGTAGTATTTTTCTTTTAAGTAACAATGTTTAATTTCACCACCATTCCAAGTTTTAAAGGTGCACTAGCTGGGATTTCATTCAATGGAAACAGAGCAGGCTCGCCATTAATAACTGTGTACTTAATAAATACTATTTTTACCTTCACTTTTTCTTAACCTTTGCTTTAACTCTGTAATAGACACTATGCCACGTGCTTTAATGCAATACCTTATTTAATACTCAAAACTGGGGCGCCTGGGTGGCGCAGTCGGTTAAGCGTCTGACTTCAGCCAGGTCACGATCTCGAGGTCCGGGAGTTCGAGCCCCGCGTCAGGCTCTGGGCTGATGGCTCAGAGCCTGGAGCCTGTTTCCGATTCTGTGTCTCCCTCTCTCTCTGCCCCTCGCCCGTTCATGCTCTGTCTCTCTCTGTCCCAAAAATAAATAAACGTTGAAAAAAAAATACTCAAAACAATCCTATGAGGTAGAGGTTTCTATTACCTTCCTTTCCTACGATACATCAGAGGGTAAACAACATATAAACAACATACCCAGGCTTGCCCCGATTGTCTGATTTACTCCAAAAGCTTAGCTCCCAACACTGTTATCCTACTAACTTTAAGATGTTCAACAGACAGAAAACATGAACACATGTTAAGTGTTTGTTGGATAATTGTGGGCACCTCCTAAACTCTCCCTTGGATAATCTGTCTAATTAATCCACATTCAATTTGAAAGGAAACTTTTTGTCAATCCAGATCTTAAGAGGTTAGTCTGTAACTGAAAATGTTCAGTTAAGTCATTGTCAGGAAGCAACATACTATAGTTAAAAAGAAGGGGGAGAAAGCACTCTATTTGGAATGAGAAAAACTGAACTTGGGTCCTGACCGAACCAGCCATGAGCCATGGGATCTTGAGCTTTCCTTTTATTCCCCTGATCCTCATCTGCAAAATAGGGACATCATGTTTTGGAACCCACGCCACTGGGTTTTTAAGAAGCCCCAACAGGATCAAGTATAAGGAAGCCCCCTCTTTTCTTCAAGATTTATCTATTGCTTATATTTTGAGTATTTGCATTGTATTTTTGATGAATTCTTTTGAATTAGAGACACTGCTTTTTCATTTTCATCTTACGTACATCAGAATATATCCCTTAAAAATAAGGACAAGAGGAAGCGCATTTTAAACTCAAAAGCATGATGAAGAACCTAAGGTATTGTGATTATTATCACCACATATAAGCCGTTTGGAGGAACACACTTCTGCCTGCATTACTGAATTCCACCTGCACCGCAAGGTGCAAAGTCTGCTTCAACGCAGCTAAGGAGCTTCAGCAACAACAACAACAACAAAAAATCCAGACTACTTATATAATCACCATCTATTCTTCTCATCTAATGGCTGTGAAAAGAGAATCCCTCTCAATTATATTTTTGAAGCCGGGCACCGTATTCAAAGCAGGACACCGCTCAAGAATTCAAGTTACTACGCGTTTCTGTCCATCCTTAACGAACACAGCTGAGGGAATTTGAAGGAAGCACGAGTCCAGGTTCTGCCACTTAGAACATCTGAAGAAATGAACTAAAATTTACACTCCTGGACCTCAGGGGGTGGGAGGAGTCCTGCCACATCTTTGACTGTGTCCCGTGTAAGCCCACGGCACCTAGGGACAGCCCCGTGCTCCCTGAAGGGGCTCAACAAACATTTCTTGATGAAGACAAACACCTGCTGTATTTAAATATGAGATGAAGTCAGAGCGTAAATGAATCTAAGAATAAACTGGGTGTGTATGGGCACACAGCTACTATTAGCTTTATGGGAAATTACATTCCTGCTATTATTATGATTATCATTCTAATGACAAAGGACTACACACTGAGAAAGAGAAAATTATAAAGAAGAAAGGAATAAATCAGTCAAAGAGGAGCGTGAGTTTAAAACACACATATGCCAAAGGCGCGCAAATACAGCAAAAGGACTCCAATGCTCTAACTGAAGCGATAGCAGGGTGATGAAGGGCGCTGAACTCCAGGAGATCACAGGAGGAAATGGCGTGAACCTGTAGGAAGAAGTATGGCGTCTTCTTCACTAGTCCTTATTCCTTCTCCCTCCCACCCAAATGCCTTTGTCCAACATTTTCTATTTAACGGATGCCTTGATGCTTTATTTTGCATGTGTGTGGTGAGTTCCTGTCAATAATGACTATCATCAGATGGATCAAACGTCAGTCAAAGGAGAGAGGCACAAAGGCGTGCCCAGGGGCAGAAAAGAAAGAACAGAAACCATGACGTGAAAAGTTGTTGGTCACAAAGAATTGAAGTTAAAAGTTGTACTGGGGTAGACTTCGCTTAGGAAATCCATGAGAAGCTGGAGTTTGAATCCACTAGACCACCTTCTCGTGCTAGGCGGTCACTGTTTTAACAAATAATCTTTACCAAGAACCTCTTTCACGCGAATGATTTGCGAACACCACTTGATGGAGGACGCTATGAAATTTTTCCAATGCCTTGCTCTTGGCCAGTAAGCATTCAGGGCAAATGTCTGAATTCCAATGCAGTGGGGAGTCTACCTAGAATGCCGTGTTACCATTTGGACTTTCCTGGAGAGGGTTCATCTTTGTAGGAATGACAATCACTTGGAAACAGCACTTGGGGGAAAAACAAAATTACCTATTTTCTTGCAGTTGAAATGGCTCCTCAGTCAGTGAGGACGATGCTTCCAGAAAGAACTTCTCAGGGTGGGAGTCTGATGGGGTTTAGCAGGCCACCACTTCTCCAGACCTGCTCTGACCCTTCTGTGTTAGGACGGGCAGGCAGAACCAAACAAAACGCCAGCTCAGCGGTTGAGGACCTCAGTAGGGCCTTAGGCTGTGGGATAAGGGATAAGAAAACAGACAGAGGCACGGGGAAATCTAGGGCCTCTTATGTTTAAATGCCCAAATGTTTACCAGCTGACCTTCCCCTTTACTGCGGTCCTGGAAGCAAGGTGCATACAATAAAGTTCAAACCAATCAACTGCTTTCAGCTGTTCTTGTGCAATGAATTTTTAAACATTTGGTCATTAAGCCCAATATATATGCAGGTCAGTTTTTGAACAGGATGGGAACAGTCTGGGAGCAGATGCCATGGTACTGCCTTGTGGAAAGGGGATAGTAAAGAAGCACAGAGGATATTTATATGGCTCCGCCCATCAGGTTCAATTTCTCCCAGTTCTTTTACCTCCCAGCCACCTCTATACACTGCTTCAATGATCAGGAATCGTTATGAACTTCTGTTGTCACTTCTTCGCATTAATTGAACGGCAGCCTGAAGACCATGGAAAGAAGGACCCTGGGTTCGTTTTCTCGTAAACTGGACCTTCCACGAAGAGTCTGAAGGTGATGTAGCTGAAAATTGGCCTCGTGTGTTTGATTGGTGAATGGCACACTGATTTGTTAGTTGCTGAGCAGTCCGTGCCAGATTCCTCAACTTATTTTTGAACATCAATGAGCTGAAAGCTTTCAGTGGTGAAGAATTTAAATCACTTAACCATTTCCCTTTGCTGCATTCTGGCGGCCATATGTATGGGGGTAGCTTTAATGCTGATATCCTGGGGGTCAAATCCAAGATTGTATTGAAGATGGGAAAATAATAAGGCACAGTATCCTACAAATCAGTTTAAAAGGTTATTTTTGTTAGCTCAGACCAGCAACCTAGTTCAAATGACTGCATTCCTCATAAGGACCTTCTAACCGCAACGCTCACCGAAGTTTCTAATACGCATTGCCCTCCCTCCTCCACCCTCCCCCCCCAACAAGACAGGATGGGGAAGTTGCTGTAGTTCATGTTTTAGATTAGGACATACATAAAATCTCATCTAGGAGTTACCCTAACAAATAAAACTCCAATTTGGCTAGGTATGTTTGGACCGTGGAAAAACAACCAACCACAGCTTGCTGATAAAATAAAGGGAAGTGGTGGTGAGGGAAAAGGTACCAAACGCGCTTTATAAGGCACAGCTGGTTATGTATGGGGCCTTTTGTAGGACTATGGCAGCTGGCAGTTAGGTTTAAATATTATTTGAATAGCCAGTAATCTCCATATTGTCAAAACTGTACCAAAGCAATAAAGCCAGGGCATTACACCCTCCTCCTTTTCTTGTGGTGGCAAAAGTCTGTACTCCTTACAGACTGTTAGAGGCACATTTTTTCATCAGTAGAGAGTTAACACAAAGATCATTTCTAGAGTTCAGTCTTCGAGTACTCAACCCTGAAGATTTTTATTAAAACAGGGGAACATGTTTTACTAGAGGTTGCTACCTTTGTAGAAAAATTATGGGAAGGGAGAGAATTGTCGAAGCGACAATCTTAAGCCACCAAAGGGCTAAACATTGTTGAAGCGTTGATGGTATGTAGAGAAATTGGTATGGATTTGAATATCAAAGTTTGCCCTGAAAACTCAAGGAGAACTGGTAAACCAACAGCCATAGGACAATCTACTTTATTTTTTAAGCTATTTTTTAAATGTTTACTTATTCATTTTGAGAGGGAGCGAGCGTGAGCAGGGGAGGAGCAGAGTGAGAGAAGGAGAGAGAGAATCCCAAGCAGGGTTGACACTGTCAGCCCAGAGCCCGATGCAGGGCTCCAACTCACAAACCTTGAGATCATGACCTGAGCTGAAATCAAGAGTCGGATGCTTAACCGCCTGAGCCATCCAGACGCCCTGACAATCCACTTTAGATACAGGAAGGTTCATTTTGGAGTTCCCATTTGGGGGGGGGGGGAAGCCAATAACCTAAAAAGTCCATAGGCAAAAACGCTGAGGGGTCTCTGGGTTCTTCTTAGAACAGAAATCGATATGCATGATGGGGCGCCTCGATGGCTCAGTCGGTTAAGTGTCTGACTTCAGCTGAGGTCATTATCTCACGGTTCGTGGATATGAGCCCCGTGTCAGGCTCTGGGCTAACAGCCGGAGCACTGAGCCTGCTTCAGATTCTATGTCTCCCTCTCTTTCTGCCCCTACCCTGACACACCCCCCACCTCAAAAATCAATAAGTATTAAAAAAAAAAAAAGAAAGAAATCTACATGTATGAGAAAAGTAAGAGTCCTTTGACCAAGAAAGAGAGGTTTGCAGATTTAAGACCTAAATTTTTAAGGGATGAGATTATACCAGTGTTCTCCCTCCACATATGTAGAGTATGACTGCAGTTCATTACTGATAGAGAGAAAGGAGGGAATGAACAAGAAAAGGCAACAGAATCAGCAAGGGGAACTTTCAGGGTCTTTACTAGAACTTCATAAATACGAGGAGATAAGCCGAGAAAAATCATCAGGCCAGCTCACGTCTCCTCAGAATAAAAATATTTTCCCCAAATCATGACTCTCTTTCTGATGTATTATAGAAGCAAATGCGACTCGTTTTAATAGCAATTACCTGACAAACACCTTTCAAAATCTAGATACACAGATTTAATTTAAAAAAACTCTATGCCATGCCACCAGGAAAGTTTATTTTTAATAGCCGATTTTTATGTGTCACAAAAAAAACAATGGTTTGTGCTCCCTCTGTTGGCTTTTCAGGAGCAGTTAATTCATGAATCCTGTTCCTGGAGGGACCTTGCCAAAGCTGGACGCTCCCGCAGCTGTGGCAAGGGACGATCTAAGTCCTTCTCCTTAAACACAAAGTCATTCTGATTTCACTCCGAGCAAATAACACAGAAAGAGAAAATATTTGGTAACGGGACAGAGCCACATCACAACTAGAAATGACTGTGCGTGCCCCTAAACTATCAGGTCAGAGGTAGGTTTTTTGTGTGTGTGTAAAAAAAAAAATGTATAAAAAATAATTCTTTTAATCATTTGAGTCAGTGAGGAAACATCTTCAGGGAGTAATTTTCTGTTTATTTTCGTAATTGTTTTTGTCCCTCTAAGAGATGTAGGTGTAACGTCATTAACAGAGAATACTAAAGTGAGAACCGATTCATTTTCACACTCTGGCGAGGGTAAGTTAAAGAGGAAAAAGACTAGAGTTCCACTTAATTTAACTTATCTTCCTATTAAAAGGAGAAAAGTAAGTCGGCGATCAAAATTATTACACGTAATAATACCACTCACCTTCGTGGAGCCTGGCAAAGCCTCCTGAGTCTCTTAATTTACTGGGAAAAACCTGTTTGTGATGAGCATTAGTCTCCAGGGTTTTAATTTTTTCCAGTTAAAGTCTACTTATGGTGTCTCAGGCTAGAATATTTACTCTGAGAATTTCAAAACTCAAGTATGTCAACGTGCTTCCCCAGCTTTAGTGATCACACAAAACCCACCCCGGGGGTATTGTTGAAGTGTCCCTTCTGTCTCCATAGGTCCAGGGTGGGACCTGAGATTTTGCATGTCTAATGAGCTCTCAGGTGCAGCTGCTGCCTGGGGTTCCACATAAAAGATGGAGCCCCACCCACGAGATTCTAATTCTCCAGGCATCGGGAGGGGCTGGGAAGAAGACTGAACCCTAACAGCCCCAAGTGATTTTGATAATCAGGTAAACTCGCAAAACCTATTCTATTGAATAGGATGTACATGTAGCTTGCTACCTTAGGGTGTAGTGTTGTATAGGGAGGTTATAGCTTACAGATGATACTTTGTTACTCACCAAATGCAAGAACACTTTCTATTCTTCAAAGACTATACCTACCATGGGGAAAAACCCCTCTTTTTGCTTTTGTTTTGATTTTTTTTTAAATTTATTTTTGAGAGAGAGAGAGAGAGAGAGAGAGAGAGAGAGAGAGAGAGAGATGGGGAGGGCAGAGAGAGAGAAGGGGACAGAGGATCCGAAGTGGGGTCTGCAATGAAAGCAGTGAGTCCTATGCGGGAATCAAAGTCATGAGTCATGAGATCATGACCTGAGCCGAAGGCAGATGCTCAACCGACTGAGCCACCCAGGCGCCCCTGCTTTTGTTCTTAAAATACTGATTTCCTTTCAGCTAGCTAGCGATTGGTCAGAATGTCTTTGAAGCTGTGCCTGTCTCCCGGAGCAGTGCCTGATGTGGCGATTTGACATGTGGCATTCAAAAAATTTTTCGTGTCAATGTGGTATGTTTTCAAAACGCTGACTATTGAGCAAACATCCCCTTCACCTTGCTTTTTGTCGGATTTCAATCTGATAGTTGTGACTCTTGCAATCACGTGGATAGTGTGTTAAAGATGTGGTTATGTGTTTGGTGCTCTGTCTGAGCTAGAACCATCCTACCAGAACCCAGGTCAGAAAGTCATTTGCGGAGGCATCAACTGAGGCAAGAAGTCACGACATGCTTGCCTGACTTCTCCGCCAACAAGCCCTGTCTGCATATGCACCCAAGGCAAAGCAGGTGCTGACCTCTCGGCTCATGGACACTTCCAGTTTGTGTGCTCTCTTTTCTCTTTCCTGAATCTAGCTTTGGACTGGGTGATACTAAGTAAGGTTGCCTCTTGCTTAGACACACACGAACCAAACTTCACCGCAAAAGGGGCACTGCAGGCAAATTAGAGACAGATTGAATGTTCCTTTTGAAAAGAATCCAAATGTCTATTCACTATGAAAACAGAACTCCCCCCACCCCTATCCATGACAATAAGGCTTATTCTCATTGACTAGAAAATTGGACACATTGGAATACTGTACTCACTCCTGACATTCAGCAAACATTCTAAACTATTTTAGACATACAATAAGTATATAGAGTAATATGACAAATACAAGAATGTATACCACCTAGGTTAACAAATAAAACATCAATGTAGCCCAAATCCGTGGTGTCCCTCCCCTAGACCATTCTCCCTCTCCCTCCTTGATAAACACTAACATGCAGGACTGCTATTTATCATTTTCTTATATGCCTTTAAGCTATTATTATACATGTGCAGACACTTAAGGAATAAATAATGTTGTTTTGGAGGGTTTTGAACTTTATATACATATAGTTATCATACTTTACGTACTTATCTGCAATTTGCTTTTATCACACAATATATTTTTATGTTAAGTGTGGCTCTAGCTCATTTATTTTCATGCTCTATCATATTGTATGATATGAACATACCACAATTCATAAACCCATTCTCTTGCTGATGGACATTTACACTGTTTCCGTTTTTAAAATCTTTGTAACAAGGGGTGCCTGAGTGGCTCAGTAGGTGGAGCGTCTGACTTCGGCTCAGGTCTGATCTCACCCTTTGTGAGTTCAAGCCCTGCTTGGGGTTCTGTGCTCACAGATCAGAGCCTGGAGCCTGCTTGGGATTCTGCGTCTCCTTCTCTCTCTGACCTTCCCCCGTTGATCTGTGTGTCTCTCTCTCAAAAAAGAAATAACCATTGAACATTTTTTTGAAATCTTTGTCACAAGATTGCCCTGAATATTCTTCAAATTCCTGGTGCAAGTTTACGACGGTTTTCTCGGGCACAGTATCAATTTTACTACATGTTGACCTGGCTGCAATGTCCAGTATAGTAGCCACTTACCACAAGTGGATACTGAACCCTTAAAATGTGGCTAGTCTGAATTGAGATGTAGTGTAAGTGTAAATACACACTGGATTTCAGAGACAGTGTGAAATAAAGAATGTAAAACGTCTCAATAACTGTTTAGATTGATTTTATGATCAAACGGTAATATTTAGGATATATTGGTTTACATGAAATATATCATTAAAATGAACTTTACCTGTTTTTTTTTTACCTTTTTAAAATGTGGCTTCTGAAAACTGGGGACTTGGGGCGCCTGGATAGCTCAGTTGGTTAAGCATTCAACTTTAGCTCAGCTCGTGATCTCGCGGTTCATGGGTTCGAGCCCCGCTTCAGGCTCTGGGCTGACAGCTCAGAGCCTGGAGCCTGGCTCAGATTCTGTCCCCCTCTCTCACTGGCCCCACCCCTGTTCATGCTCTCTCTCTCAAAAAATAAATAAAAATTTAAAAAAAAAACAAAAAAGTCCAAAACTGGGACTCACATCTGTGGTTCACGTTTTATTTTTATTGGTCACTGCTGACTCAAATCATCTTTAAGGTATTTATACCAATTTAGTCTCTCACCAATGATCTGTGAGAATGCTCTTATATGCTTACATGGTTTTGTTAAACCCTCATATTTGCCATTTTATCTGTGAAATAACATCTTTGTGGTATGATTTTGCATTTAACTTGTAACTTATGAGGTTGAGAATCAGACTGATTTATTGTCTGTTTTGGTTTCTTCATTGATGTCTCTTGACCATTTTCCTATTGGGTTATTTGTTATTTTCTTATTGATTTAAGGGGTTCTTTATATTCTCATTGTATATGTCTTGAAAAGTTTTCTTTTCCATGGTCTCTTGATATATAGAAATGTTTAATCTAATGCATCCATTTATTGACTTTCAGAACCTCAGCTTCTCAGTAGATAGCATTTTGAAAAGTTTTAGGAGGAGCAAGGAATTTTAAATTTGTTTTATTTATTTATTGTTTTAAATGTTTATTTATAGAGAGAGAAAGAGAGGGAGGGAGGGGTTGAGGGAGAGAGAGAGAACCCCAGGCAGGCTATGCCACGTCCACACAGAGTCCTATATGGGGCTTGATCTCATGAACACTGAGATCATGACCTGAGCTGAAATCAAGAGTCAGACGCTTGACTGACTGAGCCACCCAGGTGCCCCTTAAATTTGTTTCAATAACTGCTTTATCCCCAGCACCTAAAACAGGGCTTGGTATGAATGGGCACCCAACAAGTATTTGTTGAATGAAATTATGTCCCCTTTCTGTGGTTTTCCAGAGTCCATATCATGCTTTCGTCATTAGCTTCCTTGCTCAGGATCTAGAATATCTTTCCTGTTTAGCTTAATGCACCTTGCTTTCATTCCCTCCGGAAGCTCATGGTCATCAGATCTTTAACTCTAGTGATAATTTGTACTTACATGGTGTTTGTCAAAGTGGATTGCTGGCAATAACAATTCCAGAGAATGTTAAAAACGTTATGTGAAAACTAGATGATCATAGACAAAGGGTTTGTGAACAAAATCGGGCAATCTTTTGATGTTACAGGACGTTGGAACCTTTGACATGTTAATATCATTGTGAACATCTAACACATCTAACACAGTGGGGTAGGTATGGGTTAGAGCATCTTCCAAACCTATTTTACCAAAAGCAGGCTTGTTTAAAAAAATGTTTTTGTGCATCTCTGTCTCCGAAGAATACACTTTTTAAAAAGTCATGCATAGACCCACGGGAGGACTGAACGAATACCGAGATTGTGATTGCACACAAAGCAAAATGTTGAATGGGGTCAATATTTTGGACCCACTGAGTATGAAACTCACACATATTTAACTCACATACCTGAATCTTTCAGGGTGAGTTGTTTCCTTAAAAGGTTTAAATCCCTCCTCCTTCACAATGTCTGAACAAGCACACCGCCCACATTAGGAAGTACACTTTAAATTCATGTAATGAATAGAAGGTCCTAAAAGTTAGCACTTTTTTCAAGTTAGGGAGAATATTTTTGAAATAAATGCTTTCTAAAATGAAATATTTCTGTGCCCGTGGAGATTTCTCTTGCACAACAACTTAGGAGAGAAAAACATTCTCGGTCCTTTTTTTTGTATTTTTTTCTCTTTTATTTTAAATTTAGCATTTGTATTGAGAAAATATGTTCTCTTTTAACACTATACGAATTAGTTCTGTGAGCATTAGAACTTGGTGTAGGATAGGCAGAAAAGCATGGTATGTGTTTGCAAACAGTGGGAAGAAAGTGGTAAGTGTATAAAATTCTATTTCATTTGTTTCTGATTTTAGGCTGCTAAGTCTTTCGATTTGGAGGGTAGTTAGAGACGATATGATAACAAACACAAACAAAAACAAACACCTGATCCACAAGAAGGGATATCAGGTTGGTAAAACAAATTTGGAAGACAGGTTGGCAATATCTATGAAAACTAAAAATGGACATTTCTTTAGGTCTAGTCTTCTCCATTTCTTGGCAGCTAACCTGGAGAAAAAAGAAATCACTGATACACATATTCAGAACTAGTCACTAAAATATTCTTTGAAAAGTGGAAAATAGAAAAATTATCGATCACTTAAATGTTGGTTGTTAGTAGAATACCACAAAAACATTGGCTTAGGATATGGAATAATACAGAGAGGTTAAAAAAGAATAACAACTCTATCTAATGATATGGAGAGATCACCAATATATATGTGAGTGGAAAAAGCAAGTTGTACAAAAAAAACATATAAATAATCCTATTTTGTTTTAAAAACACAAAAGCTAAAAAACAAAAATAAAACCACAAAAGCTGTGTATTTATTTCTACATCGGCTCTAATTGTGGTAAATATATACAGCATGAAAAAAAATAGTTCTAGCTGATGAGGGTAACTAAATTGAAAAAGATGGTCAAGGGAGATGCAAAAAATGATTTCTTCTTGTATTGCCTGTGCGATTACACATTAATGAACAGAATTTAAAGAGACATGTTCTTTCAATTTCTCTTTAACCTTTTTACACATTTCACTGCACCACATCTCAAATTTTGTAAAAAACAACTCATGTTACTGATCTTTGCTATCTAAAAAAAGGCCTAACTGATAATTTTCTGCTTACCATTTGGACTTGCATTCTCATATGACTTTAAAGAGTATTTCTTGAAGGAGGAATGAGGGACGAAATGGAGGAGAAACGCCCTTTTCTCCTTGCGATAGCGAGAGTAACTTTTGAAGATTCTCCACTTGACAATTTTTCTTCAGGACAGGACATGTAGAAACATATTTGCCAACAACAAAGCCAGTTCTGACTTTGAGAAACAGAGAAAAATAAAAGCAGTTCTCAGTGAAATTCCTTTGAAGACCTATGCTGTCCATTGTCTACATTCTCCCTCTGGAAAGGAATCAGCAAATATGTATGCGGTGGCTGCACCCCCAAACTGGGCACTAGATTAAAAACATGCCAAAGCAGAGGCACTAGATGCATGCCAAGATCCGAATCTCTCGGGCTGTAAAAACAGGTCGAGAGGTCTGCTCAGTTGAAACCTGCAATTGGGTATTAGGGAGAGCAGAGCTGTGTTCTGGGGGGTGGAATTTATGAACCTCTTCGAACATCATAAGTTTGAAATTTCCAGACAAAATTGAGCCTCGTACGGTTCCATTTATCACACTTTCCATTTCAGGCCGGCTGAGAGGGAGGGAATTTAAGTGACAGCTGGCTCACCCTCACCCCCAGGCCACCTGATGAAATTGTGGAGCAGAGCCTGCCTGGCACGTAGGAAGCGTAGGAAGCGGACGAGAGGAAGGGGACTGGCAGGGGAGGGGGCCGAACGTGGTGGTGGCATGGTGGCGGCACCAACCCAGAGGAGCACCTGATGGGAGGGGAGGCAGGGGCTAGGGGTCCGGCAGGAAGACCTGAGGACGAGCATGGGAAGAAGACTTGCAACCAAGGCCTCGCGCCAAGAGGAGGATAAAAGAGGATGAATCAGAAGGGCAGGGAGTTAAAAATAGCCCAGCTGTTCAAGTAAGTAGAGCCGTTGAAATAGAGGGGGATGTTGATTTAGAAAAGTAATCAGTCAGAGAAGCCTGAACAACAAAAGAAACACAGAAAGGTACTGCCTGCAGGAAGAAAGTCTCCGGTGCATTTTTATTACTGCTTTTAAAATGGAGAGAACTGTAAAGGTGGGTGGAATTATTTCAGCGTCTCTAAACGTGTGGCTACCTGCCTCCCTGTGGCCAGGATGTTTGCTTGGCCGCCTATCAGCTCTTATTTCCTTAGAAAGTTGGAGAGTTCACTTATCCACTCCCATCAGAGGTGTGGAAACCATTCCTGGATTCCCTGGGCAAGAAAAAGTGACAAAGAGTAAGAAAGTTCCAGTTTAGCAATTCATGGCATTTCTTCCCCCTTCTGTTTTATTTCAGGCTACTATTTCTCTCTGCTTTGAGTTTCCGTTAAAAACACTAAATATTTGCGGTGTGTTTTTGTTGTAGTTTTCAAGATCTCACCCACCCCCGCCCCAAAGTTACCTTTGGGAAGAACAGATCATAGACTCCTAGAAATTCAAAACTGCCTTGGGTTAATCCAAGGCATTTTTCTTTTTTTCTTTTTTCTTTTTTTGAGGGGGTCACTTGAGACACATCACTAGGACCAGTTTGTTTTGGAAACACATTTAGCGGAATTTTTTTTTTTTAAGCCGTGAATACGTCTGTGTTGGCCATAAAAGCAAAGAGTAGATTTTGCCAACGAAAGAGGCCCTCAACCCCAAATGAAAGTGTTGTGCATACAAACAATATGATGCTGGACCTAAAGAAAACTAGTCATGAATCAATGACAGCGAATTCCATCGATAGCTACCCTTTCGATTTACAGGCGGTAAAAAACCTTGCCCTTGAAATCAACTGTGGTGCTTTCTCCTCACAGACCCACGGAGATATCAGTCATTCTGCGAAATGAAAGTTGGTACTTTGATAAGCAATTAACATGTGCTTCTTTCAGACAGAGCCAAATGTTTCATCAGATTTTTAGATAACGGCATTTCAAGCCTTTCATTGAAACGCACATGTAGCGTATTAGAAAAGGTCCCATTTGAAGCTATTGCTGAGATTACAAAGGAAAAACATCTCTCTCTCCAGCAAAGCCCTAACAGTTGGCCTTTTTTCACGTGAGCTTTTGCACAAAAACTCCAGGCCACAGTCAACAAGAAGCAACGTCTCCTGAGAATGCCCAAGTTTAAGTGATATCTGTTGGTTCAGGTGGTCATGCGGAGCTGTGAGTTGTTTTCAAGTGCATCAGAGAGATTGCCTGCTACCAAGGAAGCGAAAAAAGAAACTGGCTCAAGAGTGCAATTGATTTGAAAATAACTTAACAATCTGAACCACATTATAGACTGTGGCTAACCCATTGTTCTCTGAGATTCAGAGAGGGAGACAATAAAATGAGATGTTCCTTTGGAATTGACTGTGCTGATCCAGCACTTTCCTTGGCTCCCGACCAAGAGCATCAAATCTGTACTTTGAAAATGTAAGAGGCAATACTCTGATTGGACGGGATGCCATAAGATACTCCGATGGCTTACACTTCACTTGGGATCGACTGGAAAATGTGTGCTGGAAATCTCTTTCACAACTACAGAATTTCACTTCCAATGCAAAAATATCTTGCACGCTAAAAGAGAAGTAACACCACTCCAGAGAAAAGCATTGGCTGTCTCCCAGATTAATATGGGGTTATGGTCCATGATTGGGTTAGATGAGGTAAAAATTTCCCACCACTCTTCCAGATATACAGGAAATTGTTGTGCTTGAAATAGATTTGGGCTAAGTAACTAATTAAAAGAATTTGGATCAAGAAATGTGACATGGAATGTGATGTGGATATTTCCAGTTCTTATTCAGGAAACCTTATTGCAAAAAGGTTGAAAGATAATTGAGAAAATAATTTATATGGTGGTGAGAGTTATTTGTGTGAAGATAAAATACAGAGTCCTTTTCATTGAGATGGGGAAGCTGCCAAATAGCTCTTGGTGATAATTCTATGCACAAAATTTTCATAGTGGGCTTCAATACCTTGCCAGATGAAAGCTTTTGCTCAGTTTAAAGTTGGAAAAGAGATTTGAGTCTCCACCAAGGATAATGTGTTAAGCTTGGTAATTAAAGACTGTTTTTCATAAATAATGCCAAAAGCACATTGGGAACAGTGGGCTCATATATTACTGTACTTTAAAGAAATCAAGGACCTAATAACATTCCCGACAGGATCGCACACACACGCACGCACACATACAAACACATACACACGCGTCCACCAACATCAGGACATGAAATGAGATTCCCTAGTTTTTCTAACGAATATTGTTAAATACTAATAAAGGAGAGTATGCCTGTCAATAATGACAGGTTTAAAACATATGATAAAAGCCTTCAGTTCCAGAACCCAGTGCTACTCAAAGTGTGGTCCGTGGTCCGGTGCTGGTCCATGACCAGACCGTGAGCTAAATAGTACAGAAATTGAGAGTAAGCATTTAGAAACCGTTATAGCAATAAGAGAGCGACCGTTGAGTGTCACCATTTAAAAATGAGCTTGCATTTTCTATTTCCTTATTATTTCACTTTCCTATTTCAAATCTGTGGTATTGTATAAATGCGCTGGTTCACAGCATTAAAAAATACTCTTCACAATTTGAGAAACCCCGACATTAACTATACTTTGAAGAATCTCAATGCCTATTACTTGAATGCAAGTTATCTTTCCCGTTTTAAGAAGGTATAAGATTTATCCTTCATTTCAGGAGGAAAGCCAGACACACATTTGAATCTGGCCAATGTTGCCCTTACCAATCTTATGGCTCTCTCTCCCCCTCATGTATTCTAATCCCATGCCCTTCTCTCTGTCCCTCACCCGTACCGAGATCCTTCCAGACTTTGAGTCTTTACCCTTATTCTTCCCTGGAATGCATTTCCTTCTCTTCCTCCAACAAGTTTATCTTTGCGATGAATGCCTTAGCTTAAATGTCACCTCTTTAGGCTGAGGCTTCCATAATTCTAAGAGACAAATAAAGTCCTTCCAAGACACCCTTAATTATTCTTTTCATGCCACTCTCATGGCTGCTATGTGTTTTTAAATTATTTATTATCTATTTTTCCATAGTAGACGGTTGACTCAATAAGAGCCAGAAACTTGCCTATTTTTTTTTTCACCGCTGTGTGCCTAAAGCCTAGAGCAATGTATAACACGTTGGCATATGGGTTCGTCGAAGGACTGAATCGAAGGTCTGAATATCTATATTCCCTTAATAAAGTTAGGTAAGCCCCTCAAGGATAACTTTTATTTTATTTATTTATGTGTTCTTGACATTGTAGCACAGTACTTCGCATAGATGAGCTACTATGAAAAAGTGTCTTGTGAAGAAATTTATGAATAAATCTATGGTCCTAATGGGACCATCTGGCTGGGTGTCCCATGTGCACTAAGACTCGTGTATTTGCAGCTACGTTCATCACCTTCCTCTGTGGGTCTCAGTTTCCATCACCATTCACTGAGGCTCCCAAGCAAGGAAACAGTGCCATACTTGATTCTGTCTCACTCTTGTTCCTGATCATCAGAAGAAAGAAAATTGAAACCAACTTAAAATTCCAATATTTTTTTAATGTCTGATTATATTCTTACTTTTGTTCTTCAGGACTCTTTCTTCCCTTCCTTCCCTCCTTCCCTCCTCTTTTTTTCTTTTTGATGTAGACAGATTTACGATATTTTTCTTTATGACTCATGCTTTTCACGTCTTCTTTAGAAAGTTCTATGTGTTTAGCAGTCCTACATATTTCCTGTAGCAGACCCTGGAACTTGGCCTAGCTACCTCAGTTTTTCTTACTGGTTCTCCATGCTCACTTCTCTGCCTGTATGAGCTTTGCTTCCAAAGACTCCCACTTGCAACTTTCCTCAGAGAACTGCCCTGGGGTTATTGGAGATGCTTCTACGCTGTGTTCAGAAAGCCAATGGTCCCTGGAACTTTCTATCTTCCTGCGGGCAGCATGAGGCCAGTGACCACTTCCTATGGGACTAGAAGATCCTAGCTCCCTTGCCTTGAGGCAGAATGAACTCTGAGGCATAGTGTATTCTCCAGGGCTCTCCTAGGGACCCCGCTAAAGCTGAGACCGCACCTGAGGCTGGTATGACTTCGACATTTCACTAGAAGAACCTCAGTGCATTAAGGAACTACCAACATACAGTCACCTCTTCCTCTAACCAACAGCATATGAAGAGTATAGCTTTTACTATTTCTTAAGAATGTAACGCTGTGGGGTGGAAGGAACCAAATAACAAATTGTAAGTTGAAGCTTCCCATGTACCCGTGTTTCATGAGGCAACTCATTAGAGCCCCTGCAAGCTTGAGAGAGGAGGTAAGCTGCCATTGGTGAGGCAGGTAGGGTTTGAGGAAAGAAAGAAGAGTGTCTGGACAATGGATGTGGCCTACGGAGCTGCACGGGAGAATTGAGATGAAAGGAAGACACCGAGTAATACCTTATGGAGACAAAGAGAAGCTTATAACCCACACACATATATATCTTTACCTACCTGCAAAAGTGTTTGAGTCTGCATAGAGAACTTGATCTGACGTAAGTAAGAAATAGAATCTAAAGTCAGTGTATATGGTACGTATTATTAAAATATAAATAATGAAACACTAAGTCACACTCATTGTGGGAGGAGGATGATGCCCATGAAAAGCACAGAAGAACTGAAACCTGCAAATGGAAGAACAGATTCGTGTCTCTCATCGAATGTTCGGGCTCGGAGAGAAGCATATTGAGCGGATGGTAAGCAGAGTAGTGACATTTTTAAAGTTGTTCCTTTTCTCTTTCATACTTTGTTTCACTCTTTATGAAGCAATGGCATGTAAATTTAAGAGGGTTAAATGAAATGTTTATATGCCATTATATTATATTAGTATATCGAGGCGATTCCACTGTAAAAAAACCAAAAAAGTCAAATGGGTTGGCAAAATGGTTGGGGAACATAAAGGATCACCCAAAAGAGTTTATGGAAGCAATGGAAGGAGAGGAAGGTCTTCATATGTCCACCAGAATTACCCTTCCTGGGAGGGCTATTAAGACAACCATGAAGGAAATAAAAGTTTTTCCTTGTTCAATGACTGCGAGGTCTACAGTTGCTTCTTAATTAGAGGAACCCATTTAATTAATTTTTTCATTAAGAATTTTTAGCAATGGGAAAAAACTTGCACACATACAGGAAATGGATAATTATTTTAGCATTTGGTGGCCTTTTATTAAATATTCTGAAAAATATAAACTCTGTAGATGCCAAATTTTGCAACATGATCTTCTTCAGTCTGTTACTATACAGAAGTAAGCAGCTGAGTGGAAAGAAAAGCAAAGTTTCTCTGCTCCGAAGAAAGATGGCTTTTATTTATCTGGCCTCCCCTGCTGCTCCTCTCATTGCTATTTTAGAAAGATTACACTTGTAAAAAAGTTTGCTTGCGGTACAGTCTTAGACCAGGCTTATTAATAGATGCCCCCTTTTATTTATTTATTTATTTATTTATTTTTAATTTTTTTTCAATGTTTTTTTTATTTTTATTTTTGGGACAGAGAGAGACCGAGCATGAACGGGGGAGGGGCAGAGAGAGAGAGGGAGACACAGAATCGGAAACAGGCTCCAGGCTCTGAGCCATCAGCCCAGAGCCTGACGCGGGGCTCGAAATCACGGACCGCGAGATCATGACCTGGCTGAAGTCGGACGCTTAACCGACTGCGCCACCCAGACCGACTGCGCCACCCAGGCGCCCCGATGCCCCCTTTTAAAAAAAGGACCCAAATGAGTCAACTTGATGAAAATAAAAACACAATGCAGTTCAGTTTGATATGTGTTTATCAGAAATCAATACCTCTGTACCGTGGATTAAAATTTCGTCATCTGTGTTTCTGTCTAGAAACCCAGTGTTCATTTTTTTTTTCCTAACAGAGGATAAAAATACACAAAAATTATTACTGAACAGGAGACCCAACATAAAGTTCTATAATTGGAACAAAAAGCAGAATTTTTTTTCACTTCTCGTCAAACCCAGGGACATGAAAAGATGAAGCCTGTAGGCATCAGATAGGAAGAGACTGGCTGCTGGCTTTGGAAGCTCGGGTCGGTCTAACCTTGTCCCTTACTAAGAGTGGGAACTCAGGCCAGGAATGCGATGTCTCTGAGCCTCGTCTGCAGAAGGGGGATGATGCTATGTTCATGAACTGGTGGTTAAAGACTTGATATGTGCCGAGCACTTGGGAGTATCTGGCCAGTATACCTTTGATTTAGATTAGCTATTGTGAGTGCTATCACTTGACACAGTACTTTCCTTGTCAGACATCTGTCTCCCCACCATTAAAACAAGTAGACTGAGCAAGACTCACGCTTCCTAAAGAGCAGGGCGCAAACTCCTGGTCTTAAAGCCAAGACCATGTAAGGCGTTACAGGACACGATACCGAATGCATTTGAGTCTCGACAAGAAAATTATATTCCCATTGCAAATCTCATCCAGATTTTCTCATCAAGTCAAAAAGAACATCATCGTTTGGCGCCGGAATGGCTTAAGAATGCTTATTATTTGAGAGGAAAAACAAGACTGAACACCCTTCACAGGCAGTGATAAGATTTTGGTACCACGCGCCATTTTTTATCACATTTATTTTTAAGGTTACCTTCTCTTTATGACAGTTGATACTAGTTTTAATTTATAATAAAATCAAAGACTTTTCTTAAAAATTTTTTTTAATGTTTATTTATTCTTGATAGACAGAGCCTGACCAGGTGACAGGGAGAGAGAGAGAAGGAGACACAGAACCCGAAGCAGGGTCCAAGCTCCCAGCTGTCAGCAAAGAGCCCCACGTGGGACTAGAACTCATGAACTGCGAGATCATGACCTGAGCTGAAGTCGGACGCTTAACCGACGGAAGCACTCGGGTGCCCCCCGAAAGTTTTCTTTTAAAAGCTGTATTTCAGTAACAATTGTTGAGAAAGGAAGGCTTGGGCAAGCCGTCTTTTGACCCTCACTCAGTCATAAGAATGGAGCTTGGACCAGGAATGCATCCCTACCAAGAGGTGTAAGGAGTCCTCCAAGCCAGGGCAGGGCTTACCACTTTGTGTGGTAACTTCTTTCCTCGTTTCAGACTCAGGGGTGTGCTTTTGTTCTGGCGAAGAGTGTGTGTGAATGGCACCTGGCTAACGCCACTGCTCTCCTGATTTCAGGCAGGACTGGGATGTGGTCCTTCATCCTGTGAGGCGAGAGGAGTGCATCTAGGCCAGCTACTCTCTGTTGTTACCAGAAGGGTCTCACTGGCTACAGGGGACCAGTGCCCCTGACAGAAACTGATTGCGCTCTGCCTTTTCTCGATGGGAGCAAAGCATTGGTCCAACCCAAATGTGTTGGGCTTTTCCTTGTTGACCCTGACACCAAAATGCAGTGGGGAAAACTGCTCAGACTTCTATTCCTGGTGATAGATGACAGTTGTCAGCTGCCTAACAAAAATAATGAGCGATTTAAAGAAAAATAAAAGAGTGCAGACACTTACGCAAATGTACCAAAAATCTGGACCCTAGGTTCTAAAGATTAAAGTTTAGAAATGCTGGATTGACCTTAAATTCTAAATTTCTTAAGGAAGAGCTAATTCTGGCTGGTGTCTATCAGCAAGACTGCCTTTAGGGTCAATGAATTCTGATAGCTCTATTTCACCGGTCCTGAACTTGGTTGGGGTGGTGGTGTTGCTTTGCCGAGATCAGACAGCTAGAGAGCAGCTTAGAGATCTTAGAGGAAAAGAAGGTAACTCTATTTACTGGTGCTTAAAGAAAAAAAAAAAAAGAAAAGAAAAACTAATACCCCCCCCCCCACACACACACATACAGAGATAAATACAAGAAGCTCAGTGACTGTACAAGTTCATGTACCATGAAGGACCATGAAGGAAAAGTGGATCAGACACCTCACCCCTCTCTTTATTTATGTTTTTGTTGTGGAAACATACATAAAACTTCCCATTTTAACCATGTTTAAGTGTACAGTTCAGCAGCATTAAGTGATTCACAGCGTTATCAAATCATCACCGCTGTCCATCTCCAGAACTCTCCATCATCCCAACAGAAATTCTGTGTATCTGTTAAACAGCGACTTTCAATCACCACTTCTCTTTAGCCCCTCGTCACCTCTGTTCTACTTTCTGTCTCCGTGAATTAGCCTATTATAGATATCTTATAAAAGTAGAATCATGTATCATTCCTCCATTTCTATCTGACTTTCGCTGAGTGTGTTTCCTTCCAGGTTTGTTGATGTTAGAACATGTATCAGAATTTCGTTCTTTTTTATGGCCAAGTAATATTCTATTGTGTGTATATTGCACACTTTGTTTACCCATCCCTCTGCTGATGAACATCTGGTTTGTTTCTACATTTTGGCTACTGTGAATAAGATTACTATGAACACTTCCTCTTCTATTTAATATTCCACTCAGACAAAGTGTTCTTTCTTCTTTTCTCTTTTCTTTTCTTTTCTTTTCTTTTCTTTTCTTTTCTTCTTTTCTTTCTTTTAGAACTTGCCCTTGAGGATTGCCTAAGTTTCCTATTGCTGCTATAACAAATTACCATAAATTTAGTGGCTTAAAACAACACAGTTTATTATCTTACTGTTCTGAAGTTCCAAGTCAGTCTTGCTAGGTTTAAAATCAAGGTGTTGGCAAGGCTGGTTCTTTCTGAAGGTCTAGAAAAGAACCTATTTCCATGACATTTTCTTATTTTTTTTAATGGATGTTTATTTTTGAGAGAGAGAGAGAGAGAGAGACCATGAGTGGAGGAGGGGCAGAGAGGGAGACACAGAATCCGAAGCAGGTCCAGGTTCAGAGCTGTTAGCACAGAGCCTGACGTGGGGCTTGAACCCACAAACCATGAGATCATGACCTGAGCTGGAGTCGGACACTTAACCTACTGAGCCACCCAGGTGCCCCTGTGCCATTTTCAACTTGGAGAGGCTGCCTGCATTCCATGGTCATGGACCTTTCTTGCATCTTCTAAGTGCCTCACTCCAACCTCTGACCCTTCTGTCTCCCTCCTCCTTTATAATTACTTTGGGCCCGCAGGAGAATCCAGAATAATCTCACCATCTCAAGGTCCATAATCACATCTGCAAAATCTCTTTTACCACGTAAGGCAACATATTCACACGTTCTAAGGATTATGACATGAACTTCTTTGGGGAGTCATCATCCAACTTATTTCAATGACTTTGACCACTGGCAAAATGGCAGAAGGGATCCAGAGGGGGTAGGCTCAGTGATATACTATTACTTACTTGGGATGAGCCTAACATACTAACTCTCCCTTGCACGAACCAACTGATTTCAGAATCCTTCAGGCACTGCGAAGCAGTGTTAGAAAGAGGGTAGGAGGCTCCATTCAGTAAAGCTCCCGAAAGTGGCTCAGCAGAGGCACAGGCTGGGATTAGCAGTGTCTATACCTGGTTGAAGCTTTAAAGTGACCATTATGTCCACAATCTCTTATCCACAGTTTCAAAATACAACACTTGGAAAACTAAAAAAAAAAATAAATAAATTTCTTATTTCCATTGAAGTCAAAAACATGACCAGACATGAGCTAACATAAGGTGATCTGTAGATTTCGTTTATCCTATTTGGTGTGAACATTCTTACATTTTACTCAGGAAATACTGAGGTGTTTGCTTATGGCATGCTGCTCAGAGCCTCAGATCCCGAGGTTTTTGTTACGTGATGGATGGTATTTGCATCTTTGTATCTTTCTGAAATCCAAACAGTTCTGAATTCTGAAATGTATTTGCCCTGAAAGATTTTGAATAAAGGACTGTGGACTTGTATTTTCCATTAATATTTTACAGTCAGTTCTGAGACGCACAATGTGTTACATTCTTTCATCTGTGAAGACTTGAGACCCAGCCCAAACTACTTTAAGCATAATAACAGTAACAACAGTAATAAAGGAGTTTGATTGGCTCTTGTGACTTGAAAATGCACTTCAGCTAGGGTGGGTCCCAGCCCCCCAAATGGCTTTTTGGGGGCTCCTTCTTTAGGTCTGTTGGCTTTATTGTTGGGGATAGCTTGTACCACATGGCAGGAAGGGTGGCTACCCCAATTTCACTTCCTTATGGCTTATCAAAAAGGAAAGTATGCTTCCCCTCAAATGTCATATATCGAATTTCAGGAAGAATCGAATGCACTGGGTTATATGTTTATCCGTAAACCTATCTAGGGTGACCTGGTTCTCTGGCCAGCATGGGCTACATGTGCCACATGGCTGCTGTGACATAGGGAAGAGTTATGTGGGTTATACTATGACCAGGACTTCAGGGAATGGGGAAAAGGCATAATCAAATGCAAAAGTGAGATAGTGCTATACAGAGAAAGAGAAGAGGTGCTGGGAAGGCAAGAAAAGCAAACATATGAATATCACTACTTTCTCAACTTCACCATATAGTATCTTGGAAGGTTTACTTTGCACCAAATATAGGTTTCCTGAAGCAAAGTACTCTATTTAAAAAAAATAATTTATTCAAATGTAGGTATTTTTGTATCTTGCTCTGAACTCATCATGACCAACTTTATCAGAAAACTTGTTACTTCCTAAGGTTTTCCTTGGCAACCATATTGATAGATATCTGATCTAAGATGTACCAATTAGATTCTTTCTGCTGGAATTGGGAGTGGGACTGAGAGACAAGTGCACCTCTTGGCTAGCCTCTTGAATGGAGAATGTATTCTCAGAAGTTGTGGACTGGTCTTTTTTCCTCCAGATGCACAGAAAAGTTGAGAAAGTTCATGTGCCCAGAGAAAAGATTCAAGCAGAAAAGAGGAAAAAAAATAGGAGAAAAGAGAAGGCTGCGAGGGTTCTTGTTGGGCATCTAGTTCCTTATTCTGGTCCCTTCCAGAAGGTTGGTCTTTGCTCCCGTTGGAAATCATGAAGACATCATGCATTCTTAAAACAATCCCCTTTACTGCTTAAGCTAGTGCAGCTTGAGTGGGTTCCTGCCCCTGATAATAAAAGACTCTTAATTAAGCTAATTCATTGGAGTTTCTTAGTTCTGAAATATTCTGGAAATAAAAATGATGGAAGTACCATATGTATATCCAAACATAAGTCAACTCTTAATCACAAGTATCCAGTTGTATAACAGGAGGATGTTTGCTGTAACAGCTATCTAATTCAATATAATGTAATTGGGAGTTCACCACAAGACAAGATATTTAAGGAGATTCCTTTTTTAAAAAAAAAAATTTTTAACATTTATTTATTTTTGAGACAGAGAGAGACAGCATGAACGGTGGAGGGGTAGAGAGAGAGGGAGACACAGAATCGGAAGCAGGCTCCAGGCTCTGAGCCATCAGCCCAGAGCCCGATGCGGGGCTCAAACCCACAGACCGCGAGATCGTGACCTGAGCTGAAGTCGGACGCTTAACCGACTGAGCCACCCAGGCGCCCCGAGATTCCTTTTTATTTTAACGACCAATTTAGAAAAAGAATCTTACCTTCTGGTCAGACGTATACTAACTAGAGGGTAATTTTGATGCTAACTAACTAGATGGATGACAACTAACTAAGTAACTAACTAACCTCACTGTTGAAGTGATCACATCAATCCTTCTAATCCCACCGCATTACAAGTCACCTGAGAAATGCAACTTGCAAAAAGTAACAATACATTTTGCTACTCAGTACACTGCACTCAGAATCCTGGTCGGGGCTGTGTGTGATCTTCCTGGTCAAAACTTGAGGCTAGTAGAAAAACTCAATACAATAATAAAAGAGAAGATCTGTCCTTATGATAACAGAGCCCCAAAGGGTAAATTTATTACCAACGCACCCACATAGCTGCAGAGAGAGGAGCAAAAGGAGGTTTACAATGAAACCAAGAGCTTACAGAGATTTTTATTTATGCAACATGCTTTTGCAATTAATTTATTGCATGCGTGCTTTCAAAATGCTGACAATGGATTGATACGATAGCAGATTTTGTTTTGTGGTTTATTTACCCCCTAAAATTACCTCATGCAGCGGGAAGGGCGTTAACTCTTAGACCACTACAAAACCATTTAGGGCACTAGGCTGCAGAAAGTATGAGAAGTAATGATTCAAGGGAAGACTTCTCAAGCCTCTTTATAAACCTGGGGACTTTACTAGACTACAAAAATCACAAAGACAAGGTATTAGGAAACAAACCCTCAAATAAAGAAGAGTTAGCACTTGCATGTATGAGGAATTATGCTAAAATTACTGGGTCGTGGAGTGCGCATGTCAGTGAAAAGTGTAGAGTAGGACAGTAGATCTCAGCATGTGGTCATCAGACCAGCAGCCTGAGGCGGCACCCAGAGGACTTGTTAGGAATGTGTATTCTCAGTCCACACTCAGACCTACTGAATCCACAATTCTGGGCCCCCAAAGCTGTGTGGTACCAAGCTGTTCAGTTGATTTTAATGTGGATCAAAGGTTCAGACCCACTTGAGTAGAGGTGAAGAGTAAGGATTTTGAACTTGAGCATATGTAGGCTCAAATCAGTTTTCCCTCCTATGGACTATGTAATTTTGAGCATTTACATGATATTTGAATATGTGAAATTTCCTCATCTGTGACATGTGAAAAAGATGACCTTTTCACACCCACGTAGGGATTACATTTATGTTATTTATGAATGGGCTTGTCAAAGTGCCTGATACATTCAATTAGTGTACTGTGTTCGTGGCCCCATTATACAGAGGCGATGTGTAGTGAACGCAGGCCATGAACCTGGTTTGGCTAAGCCCACCATCTGCACTGTAATCAGATGGATCCATGCATGCTTTATAACACTGATTCCTTCTCCTAGTGCTGAAATACTGTTTCCTCTTGCAACTCCACAAGAATCATCTTAATGGGTTAATTCATCCTCTCCACTTACAAAAGAAATACATACCTTTTGTATATTCTCAGTCCAATGTAGGAGACAGAAAGACACAGAGAAGGAACTCTCAGAAAAAGTCATCATAATTTCATGACTCATAAACAACCGCTACTATATTTCGGTGTATGGATTTCCAACCCATCTTTCATTATAAAATCTTTTTTTTTTCCTGTTGTATCTTAAATGTTGGGTTTTTTCCACTTAA
Source organism: Prionailurus viverrinus (assembly GCF_022837055.1). Lineage (NCBI taxonomy): Eukaryota > Metazoa > Chordata > Mammalia > Carnivora > Felidae > Prionailurus > Prionailurus viverrinus. Next base: position 37,410,927 of record NC_062562.1, on the reverse strand, counting down.
AATATTAATAATTAAGAGCCCCCCTTTCATCTTGGTAAATGCATCTAAGAATTAGAAAGCAATTTGAGCTACATGAGTTATTTGAGCACACATGCCATAAAGAGAAAGTAGTATGTCTCCAAAATTTTGAGTGTAACTAACTAGGCATTATATTTGCTCTCTCTCTCTCTTTTTAAAATTTTTAATGTTCATTATTTTGTTTTTGAGAGAGAGAGCGAGAGAGAGAACGCACGACTCAGGGAGGGGCAGAGAGAGAGGGAGACACAGAACAGAGGCAGGCTCCAGGCTCTGAGCTGTCAGCACAGAGAGCGATGCCGGGCTCCAACTCACAAACTGTGAGATCATGACCTGAGCCAAAGTCAGACGCTTAACTGACTGAGCCACCCAGGCGCCCAGGTGCCCCTGTATTTGCTCTCTTAATATCCATAACATCTTCCATTATGTTTCACTCAGGTGGTCTGAATGTTGTCAACCCCAGGCCCACCTCTAGAAATGTGCCCTAATTTGTTTAAACCAATGAAAGTCATCCTATTTTCCTGGTCATATGATTGGTTTAGAGAAATGCACTACACCTTTCCCATTCCCTTAGCTAAATAGTTGGCTCTTGAGCGAATATAGGATTCAAATTAGTCCATTCATAGGGAAGGTATGAACTTCTGTTTGACAGAGAAATGCTTCCCCTATGGACTTAAATGAAGAAACACATAGCCAGGAGATGTTGATAGTCATCATGTGACTAGGAAGACAGTCGAGTTAGAGTAAAACTGACCCCTTAGAAAGCTGGCTTGGGTAATGAGAAGATGAACCTCATAGAGTCGAGATTGAATTAGTCCTGAAGCCTACAATACCACCAACTAGTTTAGTTACATATTCTAATCCAGTCGTGTTTTCTATTGTTTGCAACCTAAAGTAACTTATCTTATAGTAAGTGTAGGAATGTTGGAATCGAGAATTTGAGAAGAACCGAAGAGGTCACCTAATCCAAGTTCCTTTTTTTCAGGGCCAGTCTGATTTTACGCCCACACAATAGTCTTCTCTGAATAACTGAAATGATTTAATTCTCTGTGAGCTTTAGCTTCACAATAGGCTCTGGGACCAGGCCTATTGTTTCTGGCCATGAGAGAGTAACTATACCAAACCACTCTTCCTTCTGTACTCAAGTATAAAACTGCACAAAATATATGTAACAACCATTTACAGATGTTGGAAACAAGCACAGAATTAAACTGTGATGCCTGAGAGAAGATAAATAAAAAAGGCAAGATACATAATCACTCTTTTTGCCTTTGAAGAACCTTAGATTGCAGTGCAAGGTAAAGAAACCCAAACAGACTATGGAAATTTTGCTGAACCAAGAAGATAAAGATCAGAGTTTGGGACTGCTTAAGTCACTGGATTATAAGCAGGTGGGTTTTCTGACAAAAGGGCATTGGGCAAAGGAACTTTTAAATCTGGATCCCAGTGGCCACATATGATATATACTCAACAAAACAGAATCCATTATGTCCAGCACAAAGAAAATAATTGCTCATCATAGGAATGGACAGGAAAATATTGCCCATAATGAGGAGAAAAATCAGTTGTTTGAAACAGGCCACGAAATTACAGAAATGACGGAATTGTTGGACAGGTATTTTAAAACAAATATTTCAGATGAGATCGGGTACGTTCAGGGTGGTATGGCCGTAGACTAAAACAAATTTTTCAAGGATTTGAAAGAAGGAAGAAACATAATAAGGGAAGAATAAAGAATACCAGTAAAGAAACAAAAACTACAAAAAAGAACCAATTGTGCCTTGCAGAAATGATATTATAATATCTGAAATGAAAAATTCAGTAATTAGCAAAGTGGCAGATTAGATGCTACAGAAGAAAAGATCCATGAATGTGAAGACATATCAATAGCAGCTAGTCAATGAATCCAAGCATAACAAAATGAAACTGCACCTTGATGCACCGTATGAAAATTACTGAAACTCAATGATACAGAAAAAAATCTTAAGAGATGTCAGAGGAAAAAAAAAATAAGTACAGGAGAAAAATGATAACAATTTCTGTGGATTTCTCACTGGAAACAATGCAAACTAGGAGGCTAAGAAATTACATTTTATTTTCTTTTGTTTAATCGTTTATTTATTTTGAGAGAGAGTGAGAGCATGAGCGTGTGCAGGGGAAGAACAGAGAGAAAGTGAGAGAGAGAGAGAATCCCAAGCAGATTCTGCACTGTCAGCAGCAAGGAGTCTGCCTTGGGGCTCAGACTCATGAACTGTGAGATCATGACCTGAGTCGAAATCAGCAGTTGGAATGTTGATGTCAGAAATGACATTTTTAAAGAGCTGAGATGTGGAAAAAGACTTGTGAATCTAGAATTCTGTATTCAGCAAAAATATTCCTAAAAAATGAAATCAAAATAATGTTTTAGAAACACACACACACACACACACACACACACACACACAAAGCTTTATTATAAAGCTTTAAAATTTCTTTGCAAGTAATTAAAAGTCAACTTCTGGTAATGGTAGAAAAGTGAAGAGTTTATGTTTACCTCTTCAGGAAGGAAATATAATATGCCATATTTTAAAAACTAATTAACGGCACTATAAAAATTCAAAAGCAGACAGAAAACGGAGGAAAGGTCAATTTCAAATATCACAACTCCAAAAGATAAGAAGTTGAGTTTTTAGTTTTCTGTTCAATAATGTTGCTTAATTCTTTAGCTGGGGAGAAGGCAGGTGGATAAAATGAAGAATAGTGGCTAAAAATCTCAGAGATTATACTTCAGGCCTAGGAAAGAAGCTAAATCTAAATGTGAAATACGAGAATTTTAAGAAACTAAGAAAATATGAGACCCCCATATTTTAGTAACAGAAGTGTATAAGTAACAGAAGACCACAGCATAGGTTGTTGGCAGAATTTAATTCTGTGCAGCTCTAAGACTCAGGTTCCCGTGGCAAGGGACTACTTTCAGCTCCTAGAGCGTTCCCATGTTTCCTTGCTATGTTGTCCCCTCAGTAGGTCCATTCATGTTTTGTATCTCTGTGACTTCATGAAGGGGCCAGTCCCTTTTAAGGGCATATATGATTATGTCAGGCCACCTGGATGATTTCTCTTTTGATGAACTCAAATTCAAATGATTAATAACCTAATCACTGGAACAATAGTCTATCACATACAAAGGTTCTGACCTCATTCAAGGACAGGGGACTATACAGGGCATGCATAGCAGAGGACAGAAATTTGGGGGCCATCTTAGATTTCTGCCTATCGAGGCTATGCATGGAAATTAAAACCATGATAAACTTTTAGTACTTTATTCTAAATAATTATATGTTGGCTCCAGGTAGATTGGGATAAGTTAAAAGGCATATTATAATCTCTATAGCAAGCACTAAAAAAATCTCAAAGGGATATAACTAAGAAGCTGATAGACCAACTAAAATGGAATACTAAAACAGAACTGATCAACTCAAAAGAAATCAAGGAAGAAGTAACAGAAGACCAAAAAAGAAATGAAACAAATATAAAAACAGAAGTACAAAATGTTAAATCTAAATACAACCAAATCAATAGCTACATTAAATATAAGCAGACTAAATGCTCTAATAAAAAGTCAGAGATTATCAGACTGGATTAAAAAAAGAACCAACTTTAACCGTCTATAAGAGATACACTCCTTCAGTCAGAATTAGATGGAAGGAAATTGGACAAAAAGATATGAGTACAAACAATATGTCTGAGGAAACTGGAGAGGCTATATTAGTATCAGACAAAATATACCTTGAATCTAGAAGTATTACTAGAGATAGTGTGGGATTGCTCATAATGATCAAAAAGTCAATATATCAGTAAGACTGTGTAGTTAAAATATGATATAAAACGAACATAGCTGATTCCACACTCTTCTCCCAACCCAATTTCCACAGAGCAGCCAAAGTTATTTCTTTAGAATCAAAATCAATTATCAGAGCCAAATAGACTAAAACTCTGACATAATAAAAGAGAATATATCCCTAGAATGTAAGGATGGCTCAGCATTACAGGATCTATCTTTGTAATTAATAGCTTGAATGAGAAAAATGATGTAGTTATCTAGATAGATGCAGAAAAGCCACTTGCCAAAGGCTACCACATACAGTCAACTTGGAATTGAATAGAATTTTCTTTATAGCTCGTGCTTGTATCAAAAGTCTTCACAAAACTATGCACAATAAGCCATTAGCCACATTGCCTTCAAAATGGGAAAAAGACAAAGATGTTTACCTCTACTAACGTTTAACATTGTCTTAGATGGGTCGGCCAGCACTCTATACAAAAAGAAAGAGGCGTCCCTGGGTGACTCAGTCGGTTAAGCATCAGACTCTCGATTTCAGCTCAAGTCATGATCTCCTGCGTTTGTGAGGCTGCGCTCTGGGTCAGGCTCTGCACTGACAGCAAGGAGACTGCTTGGGATTCTCTCTCTCTCCCTCTCTCTGCCCCTCTCTCACTTGCAGACACTTGTGCATGCATGGGAGTGCTCTCCCTCCCTCCCGCAAAATAATAAAGAAAGTTAAAAAAAGAAGAAAGAAGTAACAGGTGAGGTTTGAAAGGGAGAAATAATTCTATCATTATACACAGATGGCAGGCCATTTTCAAAACTTCAGTAAAGCAAAAGTAAAAGATGCAATTAGTTTTAATACTAAAATTTATTTAGCTCAATCTTCCCCAAATACTTCTATTTCAACATGTGGCACAAGCTATAGTTCAAGTACTCAAGACACCTATGTGGCCAGGGGCTATTGCATATGCCAGTGCAGATCAAGATAGTAAATCCAACAGCTTCAAAAGATAAACGATAAAAGCCAGTAAGAAGTACAGCAGGGTTGCTGTTGATGTTATCAACAAATAAAAATTTATTCACTTTTTTACACCAGCAATAATGAACGAGAGAATCAAAATCAAATATGGAATTACGTGTAATGGCCAAAGAACCTATGAAATATTTAAGACCTAATAAAAATAAATCTAGACCTTGTCAAACAAAAGTATAATACTACATTCAGAACTATAAAAGAAGAGGGGCACCCGGGTGGCTCAGTCAGTTAAGCGTCTGACTTTGGCTCCGGTCATGATCTCATAGTTCGTGGGTTCGAGCCCTGTGTCAGGATCTGGATTGACAGCTCAGAGCCTGGAGCCTGCTTCAGATTCTGTGTCTCCTCTTCTGTCTGAGTCTCCCTGGCTTGTAATCTATCTCTTTCTCTCTCAAAAATAAATAACTATTAAAAAAATTAAAAATATAAAAAAAAACTGAATAAACAAAGAGACTGTTCTTCACAATTTAATATTTATCTAGTTAATTTTTTTTTTGAGAGAGAGTGGGGGGGGGTGGAGAAGGAGGGAGAGAGAGAACCTTAAGAAGGGTCCACCCTCAGAGCAGGGCCCAATGCAGGGCTCGATGTCACGACCACGAGATCATGACCTGAGCCAAAATCAAGAGTCAGACGCTTAACTAACTGAGCCACCCAGATGCCCCCCTAATTTAATCTTTAAAGTCAATGGAAAGTCAAAAAAATTCCAGCAGGAATTTTTGTTTTAGGAACTCAATAAACGTCGCAAATTTAGGCTCCCGGAAAAGAACAGTAAAGCAAACTACTGGTTACCATGCTGGGAGGGGGTGGGATGGCAAAGAGGTGAAGGGGATTCAGAATTAAAAAAAAAATAGTGAGTAATGGCATGCCTTAAAAACTAAGTTACATTATAAATCTGTATGAGGTTGATACCAAAATAGATCAACCAATGGAACAGAAAGATGAGTTTAGCAAACTTAATATTTGGTTGCCAACACCATAAATCAATAGAGAAGGTTTATTGGACAATGTTAGGAAAACTAGGTCAGGTAGGAAAGAAAATAAAATTAGACTTCATAATACTATATGCATAAGTGGACTTCAGATGGATTAAAGACCAAAGTGTCAAAGGTAAACATGTAACACGAGTAGAGAACAATGCAGTTGACAATGAGTACAAAAGTTGACAAATGTGATTATAAAAGAATCAAAACACTTGTTCAAATCAAAGATGTAATAGGCAAAGTTAATATGGGGTTGGCAGTTTGGAAAAAGATGTTTTCAAAGTCAAAAACTGATGAGCCTGATACGTGGATATGCAAGTGGAATTTCTACCAATCAAGAAATAGGAATACCAATGGAAAGACAAGTAAAGGATATGAACAGGCAGGCAGTATGCAACTTAAAAACTCAGAAGGTTGACAAACATCCATGGAGATATCCACGTTTATTAATGTTTAGGAATATGACTATTGAAGCAAGAACGAGATACCAATTTGTACCCATCATACTGAGAAGAATTAGCTAAATAATGCAAATTATTCACAGAACTCTGGGATATAGAAGCTCTCAGACACTTTTGAAGATATAAACAAGGGGAACCTTTCTCTGGGGGCAATCTGGAGTTGCTGGTTAAATGAAATATATTTATACCCTATAATAGATATATGTACTAGAGAGAGTCTCACACAGGTTCAGAAAGGAACATGTACAAAGATGTTCCTCCTGGTTTTATTTTTTTTTCCTCTTGGTTTTCCTGTAGTGGGTGTTGGTAGCAATCTATGTGTTCATTTCTTGGTTAAAGGACGGGAAAACTATAGGGGTTCATGCTTTGGAATACTCTGAGGCCATGAGAAGCAAACAGCCATGGACACACAAACTGGCATGTATTAAGAAAATAGGGTTGGGGCGCTTGGGTGGCTCGGTTGGTTGAGCGTCCGACTTCGGCTCAGGTCACGATCTCGGGTCCTTGAGTTCGAGCCCCGCGTTGGGCTCTGTGCTGACGGCTCAGAGCCTGGAGCCTGCTTCAGATTCTATGTCTCCCTCTCTCCCTGACCCTCCCCCGTTCATGCTCTGTCTCTCTCTGTCTAAAAAATAAATAAACGTTAAAAAGAAATTAAACAAAAAAAAGGAAATAGGGTTGACTCAAGAGAAAGCCTAAAGGAGTTACGTAATTCAGTGCAATATGTGCATCAAGAATACGTGTAAAAAAATGCATGCTTTAGAAGGCATTACACTAATAAAAAGACGCATCAAATGGGTAAGAATGATTACCTGCCGTGGAGGGCAGGATGAGTTCTGTGAATACATGGAAACATACATGAAGAAAAAGGGCACTCATGTAGGCCAATATGGCGCAGCGTGATGGTGTGGTGTGTGATGGTACCCCCAGGGTACAGGTGGAAATCCAAATCAGATTTTATCAATGACAACCGTCAAACGACTTCCCTAGGTGCTGCAAGTCAAATACCAACACTAACCTGGCTATTGGAACCCCAGTGCCTAGAACAATGACTGAACGATGACTAGAACAATGACTGAAATAAGGTAATCACTTGATGACCATGTGTTGTATGTAAAGAGTGAGGGGACGCCTAAACTTCCTTAGGCTCTTAACATATTTAAATGTCTTCTTCCACGAGCCCATTTGGAAAAGCCAGAAACTGCTTGCTTGCCGTTTTTGTGTCCCCAGAAGGTAGGACCGCTCATACCAAGTCTGTGAATGGCTTTTTCAGCAATGCAATAATGTAAGTAAATTTATGCAGGACGACAATAGGTTCAGAGAGAAAAATCTCAAACTTAAAAATATTAATTAATGTTCAAAAATGTTACAGGATGATAATCACAGTCACTGTTATCTATTCATTTAAAGGAGTTTTCAAAGGCATCTCTACTTGGCAACACGTTATGCCCTCTGCTCCATGAAAGCTTGAGAAATGCTTTGCATTACCAAGCACGTTGGAAAATCATGATATGTAATTTCTTTAAAAATATTCTATAATTCTTACTTTTCTACCAGTTAAGTCTGGCTTTCCACCAGTTGGGTCTAAATTAGATTTTACTGTATTTGGCAGTTCCTTAGTATTATATAAATCACTCTCTTATTAACACCCTCTCACCACTAATTAGTTAAGGGACTGTAACCATTGCACACATGTAACTCCCACTACCTTCATGAGGATTAAACATTCATACCTTAGGGCAAAACTGGCATTTAACAAGAGAAATTGTTTCGTGTGAATTAACCTTGAGGATGGGAAATAAATAATCCAGGAGGTACATGAAGATTCCTGAGTGTCCTCATTGGGGATTCCATAATCATAGAGTGGCCCAAATAACGGTGGCATATTGAGAAATTTAAACAACCCTGACTGATGCAGACTGGTGTACTGTCTGTGCTATTTATGTTAAATTTTTCAAGTGCCAAATATTTAAAGAGTATCTCCTTGGATATAAATAAGGAAGTATGCAGCCCCCAAAACCGCTGCCAGCCATTTTGGGACTACTCGTGGTGAAGATAATAAGAATTCAAAACAGGAAAAACCAGCCAGGGAATAGAGCAAAGGTGAAATGGATAAAGAGTGGTCCTGGTCTTAGTATGTGGACACTCAGTGTAACCTCTAGAGATTTCTCATCGGAGAGACCACTAAAATCCCTTTATGCTTTAAGCCAGTTCAAACTATAGCAATTGCTTGTCATTGAAAAGCATCCTACCTGATGACAAAGTTAATATTATGGAGTTCTTGTGCCAAAGACACTTAATGGAATTGTCTCCCCAGCTCAGACTGGCTTCTGTTTTTCTGTAAGTGCTCTACTGCTTATTCACTGGGATGGGGACAACTTGGCTGTTATCTTCTCTGCCTGCATTTGCGGGGCCTATGATTGTGCAACTGAAGCAATATAGAACAATTTCGAATTATGACCAAAAGAAAGATGTATTATGTTGTTTACTCTAATTGGTAAAACGGGGAGCTGTCTGTCTCCCGATTTTGTGCCGTGTAGATAGAAGAGATACAAGAACTTTGTCTCAAGGGAGAGTGAACAATGAACCAGAACATACGTGCAAGGAGAGAAAAATCAAACAGAGAAGGGACTTCTAGATCCGTGGGTCCACCTACCCTGCTGTCAAAGCCCATTTTGATCTTGCTCCTAATTTCTACGCAATCCCTTTTTGCAAGCAAAGAAGAATGTAAATGAAAATAATTTTGTTAACTTTATAGGCTTGTTCAGGGCAGACATCAATTGTGTTGACAAGTTTTTCATGTGGTGCTGGTTGTTTAAAGTGAATACTTACGTGATGTCATGAGTTATAACTTGGGCATATTAAAAATATATTTCCAAAATGGAGACTGTACTTTATAAAAAGCCTTCTAAAATATTGTTTAACTCTTAATATGATATGTATTGAAACTTTCTATTGTATTAAGTATTCTTTGAAATTAAATAACTTGTAGTGGTGGCATGGCCACCATTGCCCAGTATGTAACTATTACTCTACTGTTAGTTGTTCAGAGGTTGTTTCCATCTTTTAACCATTATGTTTCCACAAGGAATATTTCCTAAAAGTCTATATCCAAATTTCTGAAAATTTCCTCAGAAAAAGGCTGTAAAAAGTGATTGTGATATAAGGCAGGGCTATTTTTAAGGTTTATAATAAATATTGCCAACAGCTTTGTAAAGAGTTATTGCCCTTCCCATGGAAATGAGCAAGACTGCCTTTCTTGCTGTGCCAAGTCATGGGTTGTATATTTTCATTAAAAAAATTCTTTACTGGGGCGCCTGGGTGGCGCAGTCGGTTAAGCGTCCGACTTCAGCCAGGTCACGATCTCGCGGTCCGTGAGTTCGAGCCCCGCGTCAGGCTCTGGGCTGATGGCTCGGAGCCTGGAGCCTGTTTCCGATTCTGTGTCTCCCTCTCTCTCTGCCCCTCCCCTGTTCATGCTCTGTCTCTCTCTGTCCCAAAAATAAATAAACGTTAAAAAAAAAAAAATTCTTTACTGAAAGAATGACATCACCAAGATGGGAACATCTTGTCTTCCTGACTGTGTTCCACCTCATAAGAAGAACATGTCAATAGTATTCATGGACAAGGGGCGCCTGGGTGGCTCAGTCGGTTAAGCGTCCGACTTTGGCTCAGGTCACGATCTCATGGTTCATGAGTTCGAGCCCCGCATCGATTGGAACCCCGCATGTGTTCCAATCGTGGTCATTTCTCAAGTTTTCTCCAAAAAAAAAAAAAAAAAAAAAAAAAACCAAAAAAACCCAAAAAACAAAAACCACTTGTAAATCCTAGACGTTATCTTGCTGGAGGCTGAATTTCAGAGGCAGAGGTCAGCCGGCCAGTGACCGTGCTTAGGCCGAGGTGTGGCCCTTGGAAGGGCTGGAAAGGTACCAGGAAGAAATGCAGCGAGAGACTCCTTGCCGGTTTCCTTTTCCTGCGAGCGAGCCCTCGGGGAGGGTGCCCACAGGGCTTTGGGTTTGGTGTTCCGTACCGAAAGCCAGAGGGGGGAAACGGGGCTCTGTCGCTGCCTTGTGCGTTCTCAGACTCATTCGCCGGATGAACCACCTTTCCATAGTCCGTTTTGGGGGCAACGTGTGCGTTCTAAGCGGTGCTTTCAAAAGAACCCTCAAAGGTTAAAGTTAAATTATTCAGTGCTGTGTCTTCTTGAGCTAAAGACCTGCATTACCACCCTCAGTAGAGTTGTTTCCGAAATCTTAATTTTAAATAAAAGTGTGTTTACAACGCCAAAAAAAAAAAAAAAAAAAAAAAAAAAATCATGCTGTGTATCTCTCTCATGCTGTGTATGAGAGCATACACTCATGCTGTGTATCTCTCTCATGCTGTGTATGAGAGCATACACTCATGCTGTGTATCTCTCTCTCTCTCAAAAATAAACTCTTAAAAAATTAAAAAAAATAGTATTCATGGACAAGATACAAGTGAGAAAATCGTAGAACACAAGGGTGACGGTGAAGTACCCGTCCAGTACCACAGAGATCAAAACAGACTGCATTGAAAGAAGATGACGGGTCTTAACTTATTACAGTAATTGTTTGACAATATATGTAAGTCAGACCACTATGCTGTTTACCTTAAACTTATACAGTGATGTATATCAATTATATCTCAATAAAACTGGGGAAAAAGTGAAAAGGAATCTGTGAGGGTGGACCTTAATGCAATATGACTAGTGTGAAAACTGGGGAGAGGAGTAGAGGGAGAGAGACAGAGAGAGAGAGAGAGAGAGAGAATCTTAAGCACATTTAGCATGCTGATGCAGAGCTAAATCCCATGACCTGAGCCGAAATCAAGAGGTGGACCCTCAACCAACTCAGCCATGCAGGTGTCTCAGTGTTTTTGTAAGAAGAACAAAGAGACACATACCAAAAGACACCAATGGCATGTGTCCACAGTAGGAGGAACCATATGAAGAGGCAGGAAGAGGACAACCACTTGTAGCTGAGGAGAACGGCCTCAGAGGAAACCAACCCTGCTCACACCTTGATCTTGGACTTCCAGCCCCCAGAACGTGAGAAAATAAATTTCTGTTGTTTAAGCCAAATATACACAAACATTTTCTTTTTCTTTTCTTTTTTTTTTCAACGTTTCTTTTACTTTGAGAGAGAGAGAGAGGAAGAGAATGAGCAAGTGGGGTAGGGGCAGAGAGAGAGGGAGACACAGAATCCCAAGCAGTCTCCAGGCTGTGAGCCATCAGCACAGAGCCCAATGCAGGGCTCGAACCCACAGACCATGAGATCATGACCTCAGCCAAAGTCAGACACTTAACTGACTGAGCCACCGAGGTGCCTCGGTCTTTTCCTTCTTTTGCTTTTCTTTCTTTCTTTCTTTCTTTCTTTCTTTCTTTCTTTCTTTCTTTCAACTTATTCCATTATTATTCCTCAGTTAAAGATGAGCTATGTGTAAAGCTTTGTGCTTTGGTGTTCTACAGTGCGGGTATGTATGTTGAGGTATCTGCAAGTATTCTATTTTTGGAAACCATCCTTCATATATTTTTCTAATTCCTCTCACATTTAAAAAATCGGTTCAATCCTTCTAGTTCCTTCTATCTACTTGGTTCCAGTCTTCCCCGTGGACACAGCTCTTTACCTTTTGCATACTGATTCAACAGAATGGGCCAATATTGCTGGAAGAGAGGTACATGAGAGGAATGATCCTCTGAGCCTGGTGAGTCAATGAGTTGGCACCAGATCAACATGGGCTCTGAATCTTTGAGTCAAAGCATGATGCACAAAAGGAGACTGGTAGATGGACCTTTTTGTAGGTCAATAAATTTTCCCAGAGGGAAACTCAATATGGCATGTAAGAGTGCATTCACATTCTCAGGTAACATTTTTTTTTTTTTTGACGTCTGAAAGTTTTCACAAGGGAACAACGTGAAAAAGTAAGTATGCTTCAGTTAAATACATGTTTGTTCAGTCTTGCTAAAGCTTCTTTATATTTCTGCACAAACGTGTTTTGAATATATTGCATAATCTAAGTATCTCCTTACTTCTTTTTTTTTTTTTAATTAAAAAAAAATTTTTTTTTCAACGTTTATTTATTTTTGGGACAGAGAGAGACAGAGCATGAACGGGGGAGGGGCAGAGAGAGAGGGAGACACAGAATCGGAAACAGGCTCCAGGCTCTGAGCCATCAGCCCAGAGCCCGATGCGGGGCTCGAACTCCCGGACCGCGAGATCGTGACCTGGCTGAAGTCGGACGCTTAACCGACTACACCACCCAGGCGCCCTTCTCCTTACTTCTTTAAAGCCCAAGGTTAAAACCAGTATCTTCTTTTTAAGTTTATTTTTTTATTAAAATTTTTTTTAATGTTTATTTTTTTGGGGGGGGGGACATGAGTGAGAGAGGGACAGAGAGAGAGAGGGAGACACAGAATCTGAAGAAGGCTCCAGGCTCCAAGCTGTCAGCACAGAGCCTGATGCAGGCCTTGAACCCATGAACTGTGAGATCATGACCTGAGTCGAAGTCCGAAGCTTAACCGACTTAGTCACCCAGGCACGCCAAAGTTTATTTTTATTTATTTTGAGAGAGAGAGAGAGAGTGAGTCAGGGAGGGGGAGAAAGAGAGGGAGAGAGAGAATCCACGCTGTTAGCAGAGAGCCTGATGTGGGGCTGAAACTCATGAACCATGAGATTATGACCTGTGCTGAAATCAAGAGTCTGGACGCTTAATCAACTCAGCCCCCCAGGTATCCCCAAACCAGTATCTTTTTTTTTTTCAACGTTTTTATTTATTTTTGGGACAGAGAGAGACAGAGCATGAACGGGGGAGGGGCAGAGAGAGAGGGAGACACAGAATCAGAAACAGGCTCCAGGCTCTGAGCCATCAGCCCAGAGCCCGACGCGGGGCTCGAACTCCCGGACCGCGAGATCGTGACCTGGCTGAAGTCGGACGCTTAACCGACTGCGCCACCTAGGCGCCCCAAACCAGTATCTTTTTAATACACATCTTTAAGGCCATTCCACCTTCAGTGCTTCTTTATGAAACACTTATCTATTTACTTATTTACTTGCATAATTTTTAAAAATGGCATACTGAATTCCCAGTATGGGACAGGTACATTTTGGGGTGCTGGGGACATAATGACAAACAAGATTAGACTTCCTGCACACATGGAGTTTGTAGTATAAAAGACACATTTTCACTAACCTGAACAAGTTACAATGATAAGCAAGGACAAGTGCTTGAATGAAGCAAAGCCTCAGAGGTCCATGAGAGAACATGTAATTGAGAGAGATACTGACCTAATTTGGAGGATCAAGGGGAAGACCTTTCCGAGGAAATGTTTCAGCTGGTATCTGAAGAATGAGTAGAAGAAATGGGAAAAAAGAAGTTGAGGTAGGAGGGGAGAGCAGATTACAATCAGAGGAAATAACATTTGCCAGGGCCTGATAGTGGAAAGGAGCATTCCTTCTGTGATTTTTTTTTTTAATTTTAAAAATATTTATTTATTTTTGAAGCAGAGACACAGAGTGTGAGCGGGGGAGGGGCAGAAAGCAAGGGAGACATAGAATCGGAAGCAGGCTCCAGGCTCCAAGCTGTCAGCACAGAGCCTGACATGGGGCTCAAACTCACAAACTGCAAGATCATGACCCCAGCTGGAGATGGATGCGTAACCAACTGAGCCACCCAGGCGCCCTCCTTGTGATTCTTTATATTATTTATTAACTTATTCATACAGCAAGTGTTTATTGAGTACCTATTATGTGCTGAGGCTGGGGCTCTGCAAATACAGCAGTGGACGAGATAAAGTTTATGCCCTTATGAAGCTTACATTTAGATGGAATAGACAAAACAAACCAAACGAAAAAAAGTGAGTAATTGTCATAATTTCTGCCAAAGAGTGCCAAAAAGAAAATAGAGCATTTGGGAAAGCACAAAGTCCATTGTATGAGGATTTATTATCATGTAATTTTAATTAAACTGGGACTGTACAAGGGATTTGAAATTAATGACCTCAGGATCTCTTGAAGGTCAATGAGTCGAAGGAGCTCCTATTAACTGAAATTTTGAGAAGATAATAAATCAGTAAGAGAACAAGGTAGTCAAGGTTTTAATAATTTATTGAGAAATGTAGCAGGACTAATTCTTACCTGCCCAAAGTTTGCACTATCAAAGGCATTCCAAGTCAGAGCATAGACTCTCATAGGATAGAACGGCCATAAATATTTCCTTGAGTAGAGCCAGGGATAAATTCTCCATTTGTAATGAATAAGTTTATTTATTTATTTTTTAAAGACCAAACAAATAAACTGGATATTTATTCAGGAGTTAGGATGAAGGAACTCCCTAATTACAAAGAACTAAAGTTCTTTTTTTTAAGCACAGAAGACTTTGTTTATATTATTCCTTTTTTTTTGTTTGTTTACATTATTCCTAATGAAACAGGAGCATAGCATTTTTTCTTTCTATTTTTCAGAGTGTTTAGAAAACTTGACAAAAGGCATTTTATTTTTATTTTTTCAATATTTACTTGTTTTTGAGAGAGACAGAACAAGTGGTAGACAGGCAGAGAGAGCAGGAGAGAGAGAATTCTAAGCAGTCTCCATACAGATGTGGGGCTCGATCTCACAAACCATGATAGCAGGACATAAGCCAAAATCAAGAGTCAAACGCCTAACCGACTGAGCCACTCAGGCACCCTAAGTCAGGTGGCCCAACAAAAGGCATTTTTAAAAAGTCTTTCTTAAACGTTTATTTATTATTGAGACACAGAGCATGAGCATGGGAGGAGCAGAGAGAGGAGCAGACACAGAATCTGAAATAGGCTTCAGGCTCTGAGCTGTTAGCGCAGAGCCTGACGTGGGGCTCGGGGCTCAATCTCGCGAGCCACGAGACCATGAGCTGAGCCGAAGTCAGACACTTAACCAGCTGAGCCACCCAGGCGCGCCCCCCAACAAAAGGCATTGTGAACTTAAGTGGATAACATCATACAGTCAGTGCATGAAAAGTATTCCCGGAAGATCACTAGGTCTGTTTCATTATTTTCCATGCAAAAACATACAACACTTGAAGGAGAACTGAATTAGAGAGATCTTATGTCTGGCTCTACCATTAGTTAAATAGGTTGGACTTAACTACCTGTGTTAGTGTGCCAGGCTGCCATAGATGCTTAAATAAGGAAAATATATTTTCTCACTGCTGTTGGAGGCTCGAAGTCCAAGATCAAGGTAGGAGCAGGGTTAGTCTTTTCTGGAGCATTCTTCTCTGATTTGTAGATGGCCACCATTTCTCTCCTTCTTCACATCACCTACTCTCTGTATGTCTGTGACCAAATTTCCTCTTCTTACAAGGATACCAGCTGGTATTGGACTAGGGTCTACCTTGCTGATCTCATTTTAACTCAATTACCCCTTAAAAAATCCTATCTCCAAATATAGTCACCTTCTGAGGTACTGGGGTTAGGACTTCAACCTATGGATTTGACAGCAGGGGACCAAAAATTAAGTTCGTGACACTGTCTAACCTCCGGGATTCAGTGTATTCATCCATACAATGGGAGTATTGAACGAGACCAAGAATTCATAACCTTGAGTTTTACCGTGGGTTAACGACAGTGTCCCTAGGCCCTGTGAAATATCCTATCACATTTTGTATGTGACTTGCTTCTGAGGAGGAAAGTTTACACTGTGAGATGCCAAAAGGGGTAGATGTCCCCTTCAAAGATTAAGAAGCAACAAATTAGGTAATATCTATAGTTCTCAGCTCTTAAATTGTAAGAATCTACTCTTTCAAAAGGGAAGACAATGTTCTATTTCGCAAGACTTAGAGCCAGGAAATCCTTCTTTGTGGCCTTAATAAACGCTTTCCATTGTAAATATAATTTACTCCATTTTGGCCTAATTCTAAACCTAGTGTGGTGAGGAAAGGTCAAATGGTACATTTCTATTTTTTCTTAGCTTTATGAATGATGTCTCTGGTCATCATTGGACTCCTGAAATCTATTTCCCTTATTATTTTCCTTGGAGCTGAACTCGCTAATCTGTCAATAATTTTTGTGATTCTTCCCTCCTCATTACTCTTGCTCCTTAGAAGATTAACATCCAGATGAATTGTCATCCTGCACAGCACACACACCCACCCACATACACACGGTACAACTTGAACACGGGCAAAATGACTGGAATGCTACAATGAACATAATAAGTGTTTATTATCATTTGTTCCATGAAAAATAAATGACGGAGCTGAACCCTAGGGAAAGTAGTTAAATTCAGTTAATAATTAAGTAACTACTTTCAAAGCCCATAAATAACGCAACTGCATTAGACTTCTGATTATAGGCAATTACCTCATTGATCACTTCAGGTGGAGAAGATGAACCTAGAAAGACCGTCAAAGAGAGAACGTACATGTGAACGTGCATATGCTCGATGTGGGGGCACACATATGTACGGGGCGCCTTTTTAATATTTAGAAACACGCATGCGCAGCACAGGGAAAGCAAGGGCACCGGAAACCGCCTTGCTTTTATTGGTGAAACGTGTGAAACCAACTTGTCTATTTCCCCACCTGGGGGCTCCGCAAAGTGGCTGGAACTGTTCCTCCCCGCCGTCCCGCGCTTACTGCATCACGTGTTAAGAAACCAGGGACCGTGCTGTCCTTTTCACGCCCCTCACTCCTGTATTTATTTGCTCACTGCACTTGCGCGGATGCGTCTGGGCGTGACGGTGCAAGTGGGCACCATCAGGCACACGCAGTCGAGAGAGCGCGTAGAAGTTGGCGCGCGATTTTCACGCGGGCCCTTCCACGGGGTCTGCGTTTCTCTAGCCCACCTGCTCCCTACACTCACCAAGCGTATTTTGCCGTCTGCTCCAGAATATTTAACGTGGAAAGGCTGGGTTGCCCCAAGGCTGGTGAGGAGGCTGGATGTGCGTGTGCTGTCCCGGCAGATTTGCCTCCCATTACACCTGTTTGGGGGCTCCTGCTGTTTGGCACAGTTTGTCTTTTTCAGCATGGTTAACCTTCCCCTCCAGCTTGAACATTCTCTCATGCATTGGGGTTACAGACCAAGGAGAAGTCTGCTTTGGATACTGTAGTCTATTTTATTTGGGGATCATTAATGTCCAGAGAAAACTGAAGCTTTCAAGGGTTCTGCTGAAAGATCAGCGCCCTGTCAGGACTGCATCACAAGGCACTCAATTTATCAGCCTGCCGCTGGGGTGACCCGGCTCGGATTTGAACCTCTGGCTCCAGGGAGTCTAGGTTGAACTACGGTGATGTGGAGGCCACTCAGCCCTGCCTCCAGCCAAAAAAGATTAGTGTCATCAAAAATAGATTAGCGAGTCAGTTAAAAAATTAAAGTAACCCCTTTGTTCTAAAATATTTGTCAAAGTAAGCAAAGAAATTAGCTTTCATTTCAGATTAATTACGGAGTAAATTAGGATTTGGGGCAGGAACATTGGAGATTTTTTTTCCCTTCAACTATGGAAATGGAGAAATGTGTCACATTTATAATATCTATCTCTAAAAGCTCAAGCATTTATGCAAAAGCCTGACAGAGCTTCCTGGAGCTCCTGCTTGTAAACTTTTTGTCGCTGAAGAATTCCTGAAATGTGGACTCTACCCTTACTCTTATGGAAAGAAAAATGTTTTAAGGAAAATAAATGAAAAATTGACCTCCGGCTCTTTTTGATTATGACTTCCAGAACGAGGTGCCCTTATCCCAGCTACTCCCATCCAGTATCCCTGATGCAAACTGAATTGGGGTCCCATTCTCACAAAATGATAATGGTAACTGTGCATTTGGTAAATATAGCCTAGATGTTGTGTGGGGGAGAAGTGGAGAACCTTCTAGCTGTTTTCAGGAAAACCTTGGGAAATTAACAAAGGGAGTCTCCTAATAGGGGCTGTGCTGGCTTGGACAAACTAAAAAGTGGTACACTATTCAGTTCCTAACTGTGAGGAGAGAAATTTAGTTAGCCAACATTCATTCAGTCATGAACAAATGTTTACAAGGTGCCTTTTGTGTGCCAGGCACCAGGGTGATCAAAAAGAGATAAAAAAGAATGGTGACTGAAAAAGTGAAGAATCCTAGCTGACCACCTTCACCACGTGCTTTAAGTCAGTGTCACCAGTAATCGGGCATATGGATATTGGGTACCCCTGATGGGATGCGCTGATAAGCCATGACGTCGTTGCTGCAGAATTCTTGCCCAACGTGTAAACTACAACCAATGAGAAAATGCCAGAGAAATCCAAACGGAGGGAATGTTGAGGACCAGTACCCTTCAAAAAATGTCAAGTTCATGAAAGACGAAGGATGACCTAGGAACTATCGAAGACTGAAGGAGGATAAGAAGGCAAGTCAACCTCCAATCCAGGATGCTGGATTGGATCCTGAGCCAGCAGAGAGACATAGGTAGGGAAATGGTCAAAATTCAAGTGAGGTTCATAGTTCAGTTAAGAGTATTGCTTATCAGTATTAATTTCTTGCTTCTCATAACTGTACTATGGTTGTAGAAGACGTTAACATTAGGGGAAAATGGGGAAGAATATACAAGACGTCTTTGTGCACTTTTTGCAACCTTTCTAGAAACCTAAAGTTATTAAAGGACTTTTTTAAATCCCCAAACTAAATTATAATCCCTGCCCTCATGGAGTTTACCCTCTAAAGGGGAAGATATTCTGTCAATCACACAAATGAGCATGTAATTACAAACATAAATAATAATTGCTTTTAAAGAACGAAACTGTCAGAGAGTATAATTATGGTAATCATTAAGAGAGGCATTTATTTAATGTGTACTATGCGCCCAAAACTGTGTTAAGTATTCAATATATCATCGAATCCCCACCTTCATGTTTATCAGTATCCGTCTCGGATACTGATGAAGTCCTCAGTCAATATTTTAAACATTCTCCTTGAATTTTTTTTTTTTTTAAATTTTTTTTAACGTTTTTTATTTATTTTTGGGACAGAGAGAGACAGAGCATGAACGGGGGAGGGGCAGAGAGAGAGGGAGACACAGAATCAGAAACAGGCTCCAGGCTCCGAGCCATCAGCCCAGAGCCTGACGCGGGGCTCGAACTCACGGACCGCGAGATCATGACCTGGCTGAAGTCGGACGCTTAACCGACTGAGCCACCCAGGTGCCCCTCTCCTTGAATTTTTTCACTTATACAGTCAACCATTGCCGGATAGCTCTATGTGAATGTTCCAAGGATACTCCCAATCCACGTGATCCAAGGTGAATCATTACCTCCTCTCTGAAACCTTAGGTTCTACTTCCTAAGACCTTGGACGGCACGACTGTCATCAACCACTCCAGTTAGAAAGTTTTCCCCAGCTTCCTTTTACTCCTCTAATTATGCCCCTGAACAAGTTATCCTTCATATGTAAAACTCTAAAAGGAAAATCTGGGGCACCTGGTGGCTCAGTCAGTTAAGCATCTGATCTCGGCTAAGGTCATGATCTCGAGGTTCTTGAGTTTGAGCCCCGCATCTGGCTCTGTGCTGACAGCTCAGAGCCTGGAGCCTGCTTTGGATTCTGTGTCTCCCTCTCTCTGCCCCCTCCCCCTCCCTGATGCATGCCATCTTTCTCTCTCAAAAAATTAATAAACATTAAAAAATATAAAAGGAAAAGGAAAATCTGATTATAGCTTTGTTGGCTTGTTTGTTTTACTGCCGCAGTATATTTCCATTACCTATGGGATCAATTCTAAGCTGTATCATGTGCAAATAATGTCCTCCACTGGCTGGCCTCTGCACAGGCCATCCCAGCCCCATACCTCTCCACTCCTCCTCAAAGACCACGCACTGCTATTCTCTTGTTGGGGCAGAGAGTCATGGCCTCCAGGCACCCATTTCCATGCTTGGCTCACCGTCCGCATACCTCGAACAGCATTTTCTCAAGTTGCAGGCGAGTCCCTTAATTCGGGGCACATCAAAGTCATTTTCAATAGAGTTGATGAATGCGTCACAATTCCGCTCTAAATAATTTAATTGCTTTGTTTACTGGTAGGCAATTTTATAGTTTTATCTCTGGTACCACTTTTTCCAAGTGCGTGGCCACCGTTCATGGTCTGGAAGCTCCTAGAGTTTCTTTTACATGTGTATGCCTGATTGGCTCCAATGCCCCACAAGATTCTGATTAAACATGCACCCTAAATAGCTTCACAGAAAATGAACACCAACAGCCACCCCGGGAGTTCCCTCAACAACATAGTCCGGTTAATATAACCACATCTCATCTTTGAGATTTCCACCTGCTTGTGTCTGAATTGCAATCTGACCTTAAAATTTTCAGACGAGTGACGGGGACAATAGTGCTTCTGTGAGCCACAGCCCCAAGAATCCGGACCCATTTCATCATTGATAGCCAAGCCGCGTCTAGTAAGACTTACGTGACTTTCATCTTGGTGGGAAACTTTTGCAACTGCCCGCTTCCCTACATTGTCTGCTTTCTCCAAATAAAGCAGTGGCAGTGGAGGGGGTGACTGTGAGTCATCAACACGCCATCACTGGAACACGTCAGGTTTGTCCACAAGAAACATTTTGATGTCTCTGATTATTTTGTCATTAGTTTAAGAAGACCGTTGAGCTCCCAGGAAAACCATGAGGAAGGGTGATACAGGCATACCTCTGTTCAACAGCTAATGCCTCCCAGACATGGAACATGCTGAGACAAACAAGGGATCCCCAGAGTGCTCATCTGCTGCAGGACTTACTTCATACTGGATCAATTATGCAAATTGAGATGTGAAGATAGCTCCCTCTTTTAGTAAGGTATGATTACTCCTGCGTTCTTTCCAAGGCAGCCTCACCGGAAATACCAGTCAGATTCTGAACCACCTGGTTCCATCTGGAAAATGTGTTTTCTTAATTGGGGGAAGGGGTAAGGGTTTTTAAAATTTCCGCAGCATTACTATTCATATGCATTTAACATTATAAAATGTTTGCCATTAACTTATCCAAGGAAAGACATTTACATATGTGTGAGCTTGATTTCTCAATAAAAAATATGTAGGATCATGAGTAGTTCTAAAAAGTTTAACGATCTTAACACTTAGTTATTATTTCACAGACTTGCAAGCTAGGATAATATGGCAGGTTCATCCTTTAGGACTGTCTTTTAAAAGCCCCTTTAAAGAGCCGCTATGTATATAAAAAAAAAAATGTTTAAAATTCCGAAGAGTAATTTATACAGGCTGAGAAAATTAAGAAGAGTGGTTAATCAGAAAATAATGAGATCAAAGGTAGAGAATAACTGGAGAAATGATATCTAGTTAGAAAACTAATGGGCAATAATTATTATTGCTAGAAATGATAATTATTTCCCTCCCCTTTTCTCTCTGTGTCCAACACTCCTATTTCCCACCTGGGGTGTTGGAGAACCACTTTGTCTGCCTTGTACCCACATCCTGCCTTCTTCATGGAATGCTTCTCTTGGGGAGAAAACCTTTTATTTTCATTATACTACCCAGCTGGTCACTTCTCTGTCTTCTTTTCTGGACAAGCCTCTAAAACGTAGAGAATTCTGCGTCAGAAAATGAGGCGCATGCATTCTTATATTGAGGAATGGCGGGGCAATCTGTAATACTCCAAGGGACCGGAGTGACAGAATTTCAGTGATTTGTCATAGGTGAGATATAGTCATTTTTTTTTTTTTACATTTTATGTATTTTTGATAGATGGAGCACAAGTGGGGGAGGGGCAGAGAGAGACGGAGACACAGAATCCAAAGCGGGCTCCAGGCTCTGAGCTGTCACCACAGAGCCCCACGCGGGGCTCGAACTCACAAACCGGGAGATCATGATCTGAACCGAAGTAGGACGCTTAACCGACTGAGCCACCCAGGCACCCCGGGATATAGTCATTTTTAAAATGGTAATCACGGCTTCTAGTAGAGACCTACGACGGCGTGGCCCAAATGGCTCTCTTTTGTCCTGCTCTGATGCAAACCAGTAGCTCAGAGAAATTGGGAACATTTGCCCACTTGAATAATTGCACACTCACCTCATTTAAAAAACGACACACCCACATACAAAATTGACAGGTCGCAGATATAAATCTCAACTAGTTGAAAGTACTTTTATTTCAAGGCACATAAATCTTTCTAAGTCCATCCATTAATTTTATGTAGTTTTAATTACAGCTTCTAACCTCTACAATTATTACAAGCCTGGATGTTTCCCCTTATGTCAACAGATGCTGATAGGAAGCATGCAAGACGTAGCAAATTTTGCTCAGCTGAACAAAGAACAAAACACTTGCCCCTTTAACCCCTCTATATTCAGGGTTTTCAATTTGTTGCCAGTTCCTTGCCTCAGTTTCCTTTGCAAAAAGCTGGGAGTGTTGGAGCCCACAGGGGCATGAAAATTATTTTAGGTTTACAGCTTTCTGAAGAGTCGAAAGAAAAAGCTCTCTATGTAAGTGCTAACTGTTGCCTTCAGAACTAACCTATATTTTATCAAATATAATGGAGTCAATTATTTAAAAATGTAGACTAAACCCTGTCTATGGCTGACTAAAATGAAGGGAATTAAAATACAAACCTTTTAGGTGTGTGTGTTTTATAGAGCTCCTAAAACACATGCCATCGAAAATCACAATAGTAGAATTTTCCTGAAAGTTACTGCTAAACGGGAAAGTCACTTACACGGGAAGAATTTGTATTGCATTTGTGAAAGCAAAATTACAATAGCTGACAAAACATGAAAGTTTCATCATGGTGGATTAGAGCATCGCAAGGAACTCAAAGGAATTTCTCGTTATTCAACATTTCAGCTAACATTCTTGTAACGTCTCTTCTGGGAGTAGATTTGTCTCCTCACTCTGTAGGAAGCCCATACACATAAAAAGGTTAGATTAGAGACACATAGTAAATAATATAACAAACAGTTCCTATCATGTTAGACTCCACTCAGCATAGAGCAGGCAGGCAAGCAAATATGGAATGTTCTGATCCCTGCTCTGCTGGCTGGTTTGTCACCCGCACGGCGGGACGGCTCCCCAGTGTCTCACAAAGCTCAGCCTTGGATGAGGCAGTGCCTTTCGGTATTGTCGAGGTCTGATGCCACTTTATCCCTCATCAAACATAAATAATGCTTGCAAATTTCCTCTGTCCTCTGAGCTGAGGGTTTGACTTTAGGAAATGACATTAGGTGAAAAGAAAGACGGAAAATGTTAACAGTATTCGGATTAAGGGCTTTTCTTTGTTTTTGCCTGGCAAAGTCTTCTAGTTTCTTTAGGGTGCTGATTTGATGTCATTTCCACTTGCCTTACAAGTACCCTTGCCTTCCCCAGGTGTCATCCTATAAGCCACAAGCCCATTCCTTTAAGACTCCTGACCACATTAGGAGAGAATTGAAATTTGGGGTTTGTTTGTCGGCCACAAGACTGATGATTTTAAATCTTTTGGGCTTGTGAGGTCTCAGTTTAGATTCCCTCAGAAAAAGACCCTGAGACAAGGATTCCAGGGGGAGTGGTTTATTTGGAAGGTGGTCCCAGGCGACATGGTGGGGAAGAGTGGGTAAGAGAGAGGACAGAGAAGGCACACAGCAAAAGGGACCTTGTCAAGCAGTTACCACTATGGATAACTGGAGTTTAATCCCACCGGGAAGCTCTTGGAGCCACTATAGAATTCAGGCCCCCGAGCTGTCACCAGATGGCAGGGAGAGGTGGACTATACCCTGTTTCCTGTCCATTATTGATTAATGGCTGCTTGGCAGAAGGGCGTGAATTCTCACTTCCTGCCTGCCACATGCAGGGTCCGAGAGGTGAGATCATACTGGCTATGAAGAAGAGGGGGGAACCAAGATCAATGTGAGTAACTAATAGCAAAGTGTGAGATCTTTACCTACTTTTCCAATTCCAATGTTGTTGACTGAGAAAAAAAAGATAGGTGAAAATAAATATTGCCAAATATTTTTAAGTAATTCCACGAGAGTTCCAAACCCCGGAAATGCTTTTATGGACCCCAGATTGACAACACTTAAAATAGACTGGGAGCATCTTGAGGGTAAAGTATACTTAAGCATTGTAATATTTTTACTACCTGGTACCATTTCTGTCCCAAATTAGCTCTCAATAAACATTTGTTCAATAAAGAAACAAATAAATACGAGTGCAGAGATGGTATGTTCAATTTATTCATGTACAGAAGATTTAAAATTAAGTAGAGTTATCAACTGTGAGGGGAATGATTGTGGTTTTCTAAAACACAAATGACTAAAATAGGCCTTAATTTATTCTAATTAATGCATAGAGTCTCTGAACTGAGAAGTAGTTTCTTTCCATTGTCAGAGAGACTATGGAGTTAGCAATTTAGTAAATAACTAAAAAAGAAAAAAAAAAGTCACCCACCGACATTGAGGATCGGTTCCCCTTCTCAAAGTTTTTTGGGAAACTCTGTGTTTCAATTCATGTCCACTAAGAAAAATAGGAATGACATGCTAAGAAACCGAAGGTTTGTGTAATCCTAAGAATTCTGGTTCAACACAGTCTTTTGGGGCTGTCTATCCTGGGTCTCTAGATGGGGTACTAGATGTCTATAGTAGACTGCTCCACCATAGATAGAAATAGTCTGGCTCTCTGCCCTTGAGCTGCTGGAACTATGGGAGTCAGTCTAGGATTGGCCAACTGATGCTTTTCCCCACACGGAATCTTGAGTGAGTATTACAAAAAAGTAAGGGTGCTCAGAGATTATTCATGGAAACCTGCAGAACTGGTGGCAGGGAGAGAACCAGTGGGAGCACCATGCGGGAGAACTTCAGACGTGGTCTCCACTGAACAGTTTCCCTTAGTTTCTTGACAATTTATTAGCCTCTTTTCCAGTCTTCTGGTTGACTCCGTGCATTTCCAATAAACTTTTTTTTCTTTTTTTTTAAAAAAATTTTTTTTTCAACGTTTATTTATTTTTAGGACAGAGAGAGACAGAGCATGAATGGGGGAGGGGCAGAGAGAGAGGGAGACACAGAATCAGAAACAGGCTCCAGGCTCCGAGCCATCAGCCCAGAGCCTGACGCGGGGCTCGAACTCCCGGATCGCGAGATCGTGACCTGGTTGAAGTCGGACGCTTAACCGACTGCGCCACCCAGGCGCCCCTAAACTTTTCTTTCTGATCAAGTCAGTCCACAGTTAGTTTCGGTTTTCGTGTTAGTTTTGCTTTGTTTTGATTCTAATCAAGAACCGAGACTGACCAGTGTCCCCGAGAGACTGGTTCCTGAGAAAAGGTTCCTAAGAAGTGGAGTAAAGGAGAGGACAGGAGAACAATGGTTGCCTCAGGCTTGGAGAAAGGGACTCCCACCTCCCACTGGAGGGCTGAAATGCACAGACAGGCAGTTCTGGAGACACATCTGCCCTTCTTAGAAATCCAGAAGACAGGGTACTTCTGAGACTTGCCAAATGAGATGCTTTGCGCCACCTGACATTTTAGCTTAGGCTAAGTGACATCTGAAAGGAGTTTGTAGAGTGATTTCCCGAATTTCTTAGGCTGTATCAGAAGTCCTCAGAGAGTTTGTTTAAAAAAAAAAAAAAAAGATTGCTGGGCCCAGAGCTTCTGATTTACACGGTTAGAGTGTCGGAGACTCTGACTTTCTAGTAAGTTTTCAGGTGATGCACTTTGAGAACCGCTGGGTTAGTAGCCAGACTACTCGTTCAAAAGCCAGCCTAAGACTCCGATGAGCTAAAAGATGGAGAGGAAGCCTGGAAGAGACTGGCGAGAGTTGGCCCGTGTGGGAATGCTGGCTCTTTTACTTCGCACTAGTTAGATGACCTTGGGCAAGTTCTCCTTGTGCCCCAGTGTCCTCATCTATGCCGTAAGGAAGCTCCCATCTACCATGCTGTTGATCAGCTACATCTCTCACATCTGCAGCTTTGTCCTTGCCTCTGGGGCCCCCCCACCCCCCCAATTCTAATTTGCACTGACTAATGCGCCGGGGGATGATTAATCGGATTGCTGGCATTGTCAGGACTGAGGGTAAAGTCTGAATCAGGAAGCTTTGCTAGGTGTCTGACGAGAGCCTCTGGAACCCACCTGCTAAGGCACAGGAGTGACGCTTTCTGGTTCACAGCTGTGACTGCGGACAGGTGATGCTGTGAGAAGCCAGGCCTTCCAAAAGAAGAAAAAGAAAAAGAGGGTGCTGCTACACTGACTTGGCCTTTGGGCAAGGCTGAGCACCAACACTGGAGCTGCAGACTTCTGCCAGATCTGGTAAAAATAGTCAAACCTCCCCTGAGGTATACAGAGCACTGTCGACATTTCAATCCCGGTACAAATAACAACACACGTTTACTTTCCCCTTCTTGTTACTGGTTTCCACGAAAGCCATATTAAGGCTAAAGATCATTTTTTTTTTTCAACGTTTATTTATTTTTGGGACAGAGAGAGACAGAGCATGAACGGGGGAGGGGCAGAGAGAGAGGGAGACACAGAATCGGAAACAGGCTCCAGGCTCCGAGCCATCAGCCCAGAGCCCGACGCGGGACTCGAACTCACGGACCGTGAGATCGTGACCTGGCTGAAGTCGGACGCTTAACCGACTGCGCCACCCAGGCGCCCCTAAAGATCATTTTTAACAGTAATATAATTTTTAATATTTCAATACTAAAGTCTTCTAATGAGGGGAACGTATTTGTTTTTCAGGGGGAGACTGGTTGCTAGATTTCGAGGCTACATGGAGAGGGGCGTCTTAATTTTCCAGGTGTTTTCCATGCAGGTGCTTCAGCTCCCCATGTTTAGAAAGGCCGGCACTCAAATCTTTTCTCCCACAAGGTGACAACACTTTACCTCGGCCACAGGGAGCTGAGGGAAGGGAAGTGTCGAGACAACTGATTTGAAACTCCACTTCCTGTGGTTTTATAGAATATTCCAGATTAAAAATTTCTTCCCCCAACTCTGAAGTCTGTAACAATATTTACTTTACATATGTTCTTTGTTCCCACAGTAAAATTATATTCTTGGTAATTTTACAAGAGTAACTACGGATCCCAAAAAGCAATGACGATGGTGTTTTGTCTTTTGCAACGCGTTGCTAATTATTACTCTCAGACAAAATGGTTCAGAAATAGACTGAGGCTCCTAGGCTGGGGGTAGGAGGGGGGGAAGAGAAATGCATTATGAAAATTATGTATTTGCCCTCCGGGGACCCCACCCCCTTTATGAAGACTCTTGCCAATCAACCCGCGGAACAGAATCTGATTCAATTCTGGGGCAAACATTTGCCTGCTGTTGAAGCTCAAGGAAAGAAAGATGCTTCATATTCTCGTGCCAAGAAGGGAGGTGGAAGAAAATGGGAGTGAAATCTAGGGGGCAAATAAAGAAATATGTACATGTATATTTATGTATTCTGTATTTTGGCTCTAATTGCTTCAAAGATTATTTATTTTTCTTTTTTCCTTTCATTTAAAAAAAATACCTTCCAGCTTCTTAACATGTTTTTCAAAGTAGGAGCTGGAAGGCATAATAAAAAGCAAGCAGGGATATGCTTTTTGAATAGAGTGAAATAATTAATGTAAGAATGCTTCCGTTTGGGCATTTTTTTATGAAGTGAAATATATTATTTTTGCTTTTAAAATGGAGGTAATTTGTTACACAAAAGTGGTGTTTTCTTTAATCTGAAAATAATACTAATTATAACACTATTTGGGAGCTGGAGTTTTGAAGCCTAAAATTCCTTTTGTAGTTTGAAATTACTTCGCTGCCATAACTAAACTGGCTCTACTCCATGAATATTGTCATTTCTTTCCACATTGTTCTTTTACCTTCACTGGCCACTCTCCTCCCTAGGTTTTCTATGGAATGCCTCCTTGCTCCCTAGGCTTTGGGCCACTGGTATTTTTCTCTTTAATTGAAGTTATTTCCTTTGCAGTGAGGCGCTCTTTAAGTAACCACAACCCCACAACGTTTCATTGTTCAGCAGGAGAGGGGTTGTGTGGTAGGGTGTAAGGGGTCATATATTCTTGGGAGAACTTGTAGTCAAGGGTAGGTGGTGGGTTAACCATAGAGAGCAGGAGAAGGACGCATTTCTCTTTTACCTGGAGGATTCTGGGCATTCCAGTTTGACATTCTGTCCCTTTTTTCCAGGATGACAAGGGACATCGATCAACCTCCTGAATAGTCATTTGGGGGCAGAACTGTAGTCCCCATTTTGTTGGTAAATTGCTTTATGACATTTCTTTCAGAATCACAAGAAGATGGGGTGATGATGTTCAGTAGACTGTTGCTCCCAGAATCTGGAATTTATTCAAATCTCAGAGAAATCCTAAAACAGGACTTGCATCCGTGTAGACCTGAGGTACACTTTGCGAGGGACAATAAAAGCCTGAACTTGGACACAGATTTCTAGTGAGCGCTTGCACATGCGTGTGTGCACACCCACACACACACCCACACCCGTCTCTGCCTCTGGTTCTCTGGTTCCTGACACAGAGCTGCTAAAACCCCTTGTAAATAGGAGTGCTAGGAGAAGTGTCTTGTTCCGAAATTTAGTCTTTGACCCTGGTTCCTGACCCATGGCTCCTAAATCTCTTGGAATTTCCTGGGTGATAGAAATGTCTCTTGTTTTAATGAGGCAACTGATGGTGGGCTCCCAGACAGCGTGAGGAAGAGGGCTGACCAAGCCATAATTAGAAGCTTGGAACTTTCATCCCCACCCACCATCCTCTGGGAAGGTGAGTAGGAGAATGAGTTAATGATAGATCATGCCCATGTATGAAGTTTCCATAAAAATTCCAGAAGTATGGGATTTGGAGAGTTTCTGGACTGGTGAACACATCTGTATTCTGAGAAGGTCGTACAGCTCTACTGGGACAGAAGCTCTACTGGGACGGAAGTTCCTATGCTGGAGAGCATTCCAAACTTTACCCTTTGTACCTTTTTATCTGGCTGTCCATCAGTATCCTTTATCATATCCTTTATTAGATCATACACTGGAAAACATGAGTGTTTCCTTGAGTTCTGTGGGCTGTTCAAGAAAATGACTGAATCCAAGGAGGGGATCACGGAAACCTCTACTGCTTAGTCAAGTTGGACAGCAGTCACGGGTAAGTCGGGGACCTACCACCTGTGAATGGTGTCCGAAGAGGTGGACAGTCGTGTGGGATCAAGCCCTTCACCTGTGCCCTTCACCAAGCCCTTCACCTGCACTAGCTCTCTGTCAGGACTGATTGAATTGAACTACAGGACACCCCTCGTGTCACAGAGAATTGCTAGATGTGTGGAAAAGCTACACATCTTCTGTCACAAGTATTGCGAGCGTGTGAGCAAAGGAGAATCAGTGGGGTGTTTTTCTTCCCTAAACAATGGTCCTTTTTGAGGGTTCATGAAAAGAACACACAGAGACGTTCACATGAGAGTTGGTCCGTTGTTAAAGGGGTTCGCGTCTGTCTCCACCACCTGTCTCTCCAAAGGTTTCTTGGTCAAGAAGAACTGTTTAATGTTCCAGTAAGGCCTATTACATTCTTCTTTGTCTTCGTGTTGTGTCATGCACCTCACTGCTCATAATAATTCTGGATTTTCCTGCAACATCGCATGCTTGTTCCTGCTTTGCAGTCTTTGCACCTGCTACTCTTCCTTCTGGAGTGTTCGTCCCTTAGAAGGGTTGCATATCATCCTTTGAAGGCCCACCCAATTCCTACTACCTCAGAGAGGCCTTCACCAACTACTCTAACACAAAGGGATGATTCCCTTTCTTCATCACATGATTCTGCTTTATTGTCTTTCCAGCACTATTCTTACATAAAATACCTGCTAAAGTATTTGTTTACTTGGTTATCGCCTAGCCTCCTCCCTCTTTAGGGGGTCAGCTCCATGAGAACCACCATATCCCCGCCCTGAAAATGGTGCCTGACACTCAGTGAGCACTTAATATATGTGATTAATGAGTCAATCGATAGAAGGTGTTAGGGGAGTTTCAGAAATATTATGTTTTCATCCTTACAGTTTTAGTGTACCTAAAAAACAAACAAGAAACTGAAAACCAGTTTTTTTCTAGGACAGGAGTCTTTCAACCTCAGCACTGCTGACATTTGGGGCTGGGTAATTCTTTGCAGTTGCAGGAGCTATTGCGCCCATTATAAAATGTTGGGCAGCCGCCTTGGCCTCTAGCTACTAGATGCCAGGAGCACCTATCCTCCAGTTGTGATGACCAAAAGCGTCTCTAGACATTGCCAAATGTTCTCTGTGGGTCCAAAGTAATCCC
Organism: Prionailurus viverrinus; assembly: GCF_022837055.1. Taxonomy (NCBI): domain Eukaryota; kingdom Metazoa; phylum Chordata; class Mammalia; order Carnivora; family Felidae; genus Prionailurus; species Prionailurus viverrinus. The sequence continues at coordinate 37,380,439 of NC_062562.1, read as the reverse complement.
GGTTGAGAACACTGTATGAGAACAATGGGAAATCCCATCAGCCCTGCAGATCTTCTGGTTCTTGTGCTTAGATTTGCACTGTTTGGGTGACAGAGAAGACTGCTGTGTGCAACAGGCCTAAGAAATCTGAAAATTAATAGAAGGAACCAATGGTATTGGAGTAACGCCTGTAGTCTGAGAAATAACTATTCTCAAAGAACAAAGGTGGTATGAATGTTTCCTGTGGACCTGGTATAGGACATACACATTAGGGAGCTGTGTGGGCCACCAAAAAGATACAGGGTGTTTTAGAAGGAAGCTGGGGTGGGCCTGTGAGTGTCTAGGAGCTGGAGAAGGTGTCCAAAGCAACCGACAGGAACTCAATACATTCACCATGTCCAATGAACTTCAGACGAGACATGCCAACTCCACTGGGGCACCTGTTAAGAACCCATGAAAATACTCCTAAGAAAAACAGCTCAAATTTAAACCCCTGTCAAACCCAGAGAGCACCCCTCCTAGGTCATCAACCACATGAGAACATTCCTGCATTCTTTTCTTCTCCTTCAATGCCCTGCTCCAATTCTGCTGCGCTCAATCTGAAGTTGGCAAGCTGGGTCAGGAGGCACAGAATTTCAAGGCAGAGAAATAAACGGGGGGGCCACAGTGACTTCCCCACCAGCAGGCCTCCCTTCTGCAGCAAGAGCAAACTGGTGAAGAAGGAGCTTCACATTTAAAGCAGCTGTCATGTAAGTATTACATGGGAATGAAGATTTAAATTATTAGCTTGCAGACACGGCTTAACGGTCATCAGAAAAAACTTGCAACTCTCATCCGCACTTCCATCCGGGGAAGCTTCTGCTCACTGGTTAAACTGAAGGAGATAGTAGGACACAAAAATAACTGTTTTATAAATAAATCCCATGAATTATGTTTGTTTGATCTTCCTCATCCCCGCGTTCCCAATGCCTACCACATAATAGACAAAAAAATGTATATAACTATATACTTTAAAGCAATCTGTCCACGCTTCTGTATATTTGTGGGAGTTCACTGTCCTGTGACTAGTGAGTAGACGAATTTTCTAATTTATTCAAGTCACCAAGAAATGGAATGATTTGCAGCCTCAACATTCTTTGAAACTCTTAATAATCCTTTTCCTTTGGTTTGATGAGATTATAAGTTTTTCTACTCAGATCAGGGCACAATACGTTTCACTTTCTTTTCTTCCATGTGGCTGGCCATCTCCTCTATCAATCACTTTCAATTGGCAGGTCTGACACCGGGCAGCAATTGACGCAGCTCAACTCAGCTTTGGTTTCCCATCAGGGCTCGTAAGGTAAAACACTGTAATCATTAGGTCCTGCTCTAAACTGGCAGGATGTGACAGAGAATCTACGATCCGGGATAAGGCCAGTGTCAACTAACTGTGACATTCCATCAAACAGAGCATCCTTAATGTCATGGAGAGTTACTCTCTGCATGGGTGATAAAGTATGGGTGCGCTGACAGGCTCTTGCTTAACTGTTCTCATTGGCCTTGGTATGTTCATGCCAATTCATTGTTTTATAACAGATTGGCTCACATTGAAAATGAGGATTCAATTTGAGATTTTATTGTTAACCTTTAAGGTCCTTGGAGGCACCGTTGGGCTCCTCTGCCGACAGAGCTAAGTGAAGTTTATGCTCCCATTTGTCGGTGTCTAGCGACCGTGATTTTACGTTGACACGTCCACATCAGTCTCCCATGCCTTTCCAACAATGCTTAACATAAAAATTACTTATTTTCAGATTTGAATAAAAGAGGGCGACTGGTCTGCCATTCTTGCTATACTTTCCAGTGGAGTTCATTTTTGGATAGCAACCTATCTGACTTTCTTTTTACGCCTGATGACATTTTTCCTATTTCATACTGCGACTTGAATGCGAACAGAAGTAGAGCAAGGTCTTATGAAGGGTGACTTAGAATACCACTTCCAAGCCAATCATGGAAATAGCTGCCAAATTTCGACTTTAACATGAAAGCCAACCAGTTCTGAGGTCCTTCAGCTTTGTTAAAATAAATGACTACTACAAGTTTAAAATGAGTCTCAGGAGAGAAGCACAGGAAAAAAATAGGATATACCTGGTCTGAGAGAACATTATGAGCTACTGAACATTGGACTTGACCGGAGCGTACCTAGAATTGAGGTGTTTGTCTTAGACCTAGAAGAACCTGTAATTTACTAGGCAACAATGGCATCAGGACACCTCAGGGATAATGACAACCATACCAGCCATATCTCAGAAACTCCGTACAAGTAAATTGGAGGAGACATACAAAGCAATCTCAGCGTCTTTGATGGGATGTTTTCTTTTTCTCTTTAAAGTGCTATAGAGTACATGAGGTTCATTGGATTATTTCATTTTGCTTTATCCGTGCCCTTTTAAGGCAAGTGGTTGGGCAAGAAAAGAGTACATTTTCCTAGAAGCGAGTGAAGTCATAAATAATGGTCTTGGTTGTGTAAAAACCACTTCTGTGCAGAGAGATGTTTTTGAATCAATGCAAATATTTCTAGTTTTTCATGTGTACAGCCTAGATTTCTTAAGGTTTGGGCTGTTATCCAGCATAGCATCAGGTATGCGAAGGGGTCTATTGTGCCCGGTATTGGCTAAAAGCTTACGAAAGCGAAGCTAAAAGAGTAATGGCATGTAGCCAATTCTACTGTCAATTCCCCTGCTTGTTTTTCTGTTTCTCCCTTGGAACCCAACCATTTCTCCCTTTTCATTTATATAAAGAACAAAGCAACCTACTTCTATTAGGAATTTTTACAATCTTTTTAGCGCTGTTGGTGACAATTGGCAGTATCAATGGCCATGACGGCCCACCATGCTCAGACGCTAAAATGACACTTTCCACCAGAAGGCTAAATTTCACTGTGGGACAACCAAGAAGTTGAAGGATGTGAAATGTCAAAAACATCATAACAGTACATCTGTGAGTGCTAAATTATGATTATTTTGGCGACTCTTTCCACACGATGAAGTTCCTAATAAGTGGGAGAAAAAAATAAAGGGTTTGTTGTTTAGCAGAAAGCCTACAGCGTAAATCTCTTGGAGGGACAAGTGATTGAAAGGTTCTGATCACCTCATAGCAGAGCCGAAGATTTTATTTTGGGGGATCTTTAACCATAGTAGAGTATGCGTTAGATATCTTTCATTTCTTTCTCTATACCTCTCCCACACTACTCCATGTGCTCTCTGCTCTGGGGAGCTCATATTTGGGGTTCTCATATGGTTCCATCAATGGGGACCCCTTTCAGGAACTTGGTGGAAGAGAGAAGAGTGAGGTTAGGTGTTAATTTTCTGGTCCCTTCCTGTGATTTTCCTTGAGCCTGAAGGATACCTCCTCAGAAGGTAGTTCTTTCTTTCAAGGTAGTTCATTCTAAACAATTCTCATCTTCCACATTCCGATAGCCACTATCTCCGTCTGATTTTTCAGGCGTACGGTGATACAAGTTCAGATGTTGCCAGCCCCAATTATAGTTCTACACACACACCTTTGAAAATTCCCTTTGTGAATAAACCTTCCTTAAATTATCCTATTTTGAGGGTCCCATCTGTGTCCTATTTTTACATGTTTGCAGATAACATGGGGAAATAGAAAACTGGAAAGATGTTAATCATCTATCAGAGAAATCATGAGTAATATGTGTGGACGGGAGGCTAATCTCAAGGGTGACTAGTGGACGGGGTTGAAGAATAAGTTCCAAGTCCAATTCTATCATTAGATTAAAAAATTTTTACAGAAAAGATACTGAATATTACTAAATAGCTCAGGAACTATTATATGAATAGTAGACTAAGGTGATTTTGTATAGAGCAGGATCTGTAGCAAATTGATGGAAGGAAGGTAGACTTTGGTTCAGTGTAATAAAGCATTTACTTTTATTTAGAGATGAAATGTTCTGCCTCATCAGGGAATGAATACTGAACTATAAACTCATTAAAATGAGAGTAGGGGCAGTTCCTGAGATGAAAAGAGTAAATTCTTGCATTGAAAAGATATTAGACTGCATATCTTTAAGATGCCTTCCAACTTTTGAGTCTGTGTTGCTGTGATCTCAGTGTAACCCAAATAAAACACAGGGCTTCTTGTGATTCGTTTTGGAGACACAGTGAAAGAAATACAGACCATAAATTGCGATGCAAGTTAAAAGTAACTACAATCTTTTTTGTGTGTGATTTCATGGATACTTTTAAAATAGAGGTAACCAATTACTCACATCAAAACTTTGTAAATTCTTTCTTCCACTGCTTTGGTTTCTTCCCCCTCCCTCAAAGCTCCTCCTAGTAACTCTTGTTTTTATCTATTCTCGAATCTCTCCATCAATATTCTACCAATTATCATATCAACTAAAATGTTGCCTTCCTATGACCCCATCCAACTTTTCTTCTCCATTTTTTTTCTCTCTTTACTAAGAAATAATTCCCTGTGTCTTCTTGATTTTTCTCCCCACTGACTACCCCTAGATACACAACAGGATGGATAGAGCAATGGAAATTGCCATGTTGGCAAGGTCTGGATGGTAAAGAAGAGGGTGGTGGTACTGGATGGGGAGGAAGGAAAGGAAGTTTGATTCATTAAAAATGTGGGTCCAGGGGCGCCTGGGTGGCTCAGTCGGTTAAGCGGCCGACTTCAGCTCAGGTCATGATCTCGCAGTCCGTGAGTTTGAGCCCCGCGTCGGGCTCTGGTCTGACAGCTCAGAGCCTGGAGCCTGTTTCACATTCTGTGTCTCCCTCTCTCTGCCCCTCCCCCGTTCATGCTCTGTCTCTCTCTGTCTCAAAAATAAATAAATGTTAAAAAAAATTTTAAAAAAATGTGGGTCCCTATCACATTAGCTTCTCGAGCAAATGAGCTACCTAGAATATGAACATGTTACTTTTAATATATCATGCCTCTGTGAGGATTCGTTTAGGAAAAAAATTTTGAACTAAGAAAAAGTATTGATAAAAACTGAATTTGAACGTGACAATCACAAAGCTTTCGGTAAAGCATTTTGGGTTCAACTTTAATGGCAAGCTTCCATGCATTTAAATCCTACCGTTTTATTAACTGACTGCCTCACCCACTACTTTTGGCAAGCTCCTGCATTCTCCTATGCTCCAATTTCCCCATCTAAATAATAGTGACGATAATACTATCCACCTCAAGAGGGATACTGTGACATTTATTTATTCATTTTTTATTTTTAATGTTTATTTATCTCTGAGAGAGAGAGATAGAGCACAAGCAGGGGAGGGACAGAGAGAGAGGGAGACCAGAATCCAAAGCAGGGTCCAGGCCCTGAGCTATTAGCACAGAGACCAACACGAGGCTCAAACCCACGAATCCCAAGATCATGACCTGAGCCGAAGTCGGATGCTCAACTGACTGAGCCACCCAGGCGCCCTGGTACTGTGAAATTTAAATGATACATCTCTAAATAGCACTTAACACTGTGTGGCACATAGTAATGTCTAACTAAGGACACCATTATCATTGCTTTTATGGTATAATTTTTATTATATAAGTATTATAGTTTCAAGGCTCTATTTACATAGATATTAAGTTTTAGTTTGAAATTTTGTAGAGAAATAATGTAAAATTTTGATAATATTGATGATAAAGACTGGCTAGGGGGACCTCCAACTAATTTTGTCTTCTTCCTATGTTTTCTAGTCTCTTCTGCAGATAGGTGTGACCATACATCTGAGATATATCCAATGGGAAGGGATTGTAAATAATATGTGTCATCTCAAGAACTGCTCTATAAAACTCTTCTCATGTCCAAGCCTCCCTGATGGTTACCCTTTTAAGATATGATGAACTCAAGATGGCAAACTAATTAGCTACATCTTGAAGATGACAAACAAAACTACAAGGTGGAAGGAACCTTGGGTCCCTGACTCAGTGTCGGGAAGAATCACTTGCCAATCTGAGACTGGTTGGTTTTGGTTTCGGACTTGACGTAAGTATGAAATAAATTTCTCTCGTCTTTCATCTCATTCTCTTATAGGTTTTCCTTGTTGGTGCTGTAACACCTAGGGGTACCTAGCTAATATTATGCTGAACATAGTGATTATTCTGTCCAGTTTAAACATCTTGCAAAACTTCTCACCCAAATTATCTTATTGGAGTAAAAAGTCTTTGACATGATTAAATCACACCATCAAATATTTAATTTTTTTCATTTGTGGATCTTCCTTCTACCTTCAGTATTTCTTTTCATTTCTTTTCCAAGGATTCTCCTCATTCATTTCAAAACATTTTAACTCTTCATTTGATGATTATGTCAATATTTTACTTCTACCAGACCCACAGTTATTTTTTTCTTTTTGCAATTTTGTTCATAAATACTTACAGACAGTGTGTTTGGTGCTCAATATCATGTCTTACATGAGTAGGTAGTAAATAAATGTATTTACTAATACTGGGGTGTAAAAGATAAGTGGAAAGCAATGACAGAAATTGTGCCCAAAGTCCATGAACTTGGTGGGAAGCACTGGGAAAACCATAGTGACATTATAAAGATGGGGGAAAACATGCCTTGATGAAAATCTTTCTTTTTAAATTGAGTTGTGATGGTATTTTATGAATTTAGTTACTCTGTTTCAGGTCCTGTAAACTGAGTCAGAATCCTGTAAAGAATACCTAAGCAGGGGTATCTGGGTGGCTCAGTGGCTTAAGCAGCTGACTCTTGATTTCTTCTCAGGTCATGATCTTGGGGTTTGTGAGTTTGAACCCGGCACTGGACTCTGTGCTGATCGCACAAAGCCTGCTTGGGATTCTCTCTCTCCCTCTCTCTCTGCCCCTTCCCTGCTTATATGCTATCTCTTTCAAGATAAATACAAAAAAAAAAAAAAGAATACCTAAGTAAATTAGCATGATTATTATGTAACTATCTATGAAAGCAAACCTGCTATACATTAATAGAAATTATGACAATAATAGCATTCTCCAGGCTCCTTGGGAACATGGAAAACTCAGTGCTTCAGTGGGTAAAATGCTCTTAACTGTTAAGTGGTTGGGTGAAGATACTAAGTGACAGAGAAAATGAGAGAGCTGGAGGTGGTAGGGAGGATTTAGACGAGTGTATAATTTTGGTTGTAAATGCAGATTTACACATTAAGTATTAATAATGGCAACATCATCATCACCAATAATAACACCAAGAGTAATAACACTACTTTAACATTTTAGAGTTAGGAAAATTATTTCATATTAGTTTATTTAATAATATAGCACTTACATAATTTTATGATTGTGGTTGACATTGTTGACCTGGCTTCTTCCTTGCTAACAGAACTCAAATTTTATTCAGTCAGTGGGTGCTGGTATCTTGATCTTACCAAGAGTTGGCCTCTACCCCAAACCTTAAATGAACTGTGACTGGTCTAGTTCTGTCTGTCATAGCAGTCCCCTTCTAGGACTGGGCTAAGTTTAAGTCTCAGCTTTGACCAATGATATATAATGAGAAGCGAGCTAGTCTGCTTCCAGAAAGAAACTAAGATAGAAAGACCAAGTGAAGTGCAGGTTTGAACGAAACCTGTAACCACTGAAGGAACACTGGAATGAAATGACTTCCTGTAATGTAAGAAAAATAACTTCCATTTGATCGCTAGTATTTGAGAATCCTAACTAATACAGTGATATGGGCAGGAATGATTATCAATACTTTTGTTAAAGTAATCAGATTAGGCCCAAAATGGACTCACTCATGTTAAGTCCCATGTCAGCATACCAAAGCTTAATTAAGTTTCTCTGCTTAGGTACCCCAGAAAAGGAAGGCATGGGTCAGCTTGCTTCCTCTGCACAAGTTACATGAGCTGGGTATAAGACTTCCCTGTGCTCCATAAAAAGAAAGAAAACCTCTTTAACCAATCAGTATAACTTCCTTAATCCTACACACTTTGATCTATAAAAACTCTCTCACCTTATACAGCTCTTTGGAACTACTTCCTGTCCAGTAGCTTGGATGCTGCCCCCTTCATGAATTGCTGAATAAAACCAATGGGATCGTTAAAATGTGTCCAGTTGAATTTTATTCTTTACTAGTTTAACAGTGAGAATCTGAGACCCAAAGAGGCTAAGTAGCTTCTTAATTCCAGCCAGGTCTTATGCCTTAAAATGTAGTATTCCTGCCATCTTATATTTGTAATATCAATAGTAGGGTGAATCTTTATTATTTTTTTATTCCTCACCCACAAATGTGAATATAATGTTGAGCCTATAATTGATTACCTAACTTCCATCCATTAAATAAATGGGATTCTCATCCTTATGCTAAAGAGAATACATCCAAAAGCAAATAATTAATATATTTTCCTAAGGATGAGATATCTCTTATACAAAAAGCTTTTTGTGTCGGTACAATTTTATGTTCATATATTTAATATTTTTTCCACTACTGAGAGGTTAAACATGCTTAATGCTTTCTGTGTTTTTAAGTGTTTTCCTTTATAATGCCCTTTGAATGGATATGCTCCAAGTCATAAGCATCCTTCATGAATTCACATTAATTAGAAAAGAGAAGTTTGTTGATTCTATACTCGGCTACACTGTGACTAAGATATTATAATAGAAGTTATCTGTCTTCAATCAGATAATTTCATTCTAAACAAGAATAATTTTTTTGCATGTGATATTTTATAGTAAAAAAAAGTCTCATGATTTCAATTTCCTGCAACTCAAAACATTTCTCAGATTTTAATATATTTCAAACTGTCTGTCAGATTGGAAAGAATGGGAAAACTCTGGGCAGGAAAAAGTGAAGGATCTGTTTCCTCCTTGCAGTTGGAGAAAGTAAGGCAGACAAAACTAGTCAACACGACTTAAGAACATGTAGAAAACCACAAGGCAAAGTTCTAAAGAAATTGTGCCACACTCGTACATTAGATGACATCCAATTTCTAAATCTGCCACCGAAATACATGTATTTTTGTAGTGAAGAGGCGTTCCTGTTTGAGTCTTTTAAAATAAACATTAGCTTTAATATGGAGTCATTAACATTTTCAAAGTTGTAATAGTCTACATAAATCTCAGTGAACTATAGATGTTTCTAATTGTATTGTAGTTTACTTATCATTGCTGCACCCCCAAGGCTTTCTTTTGTCCCACCTCTAGCATAAATACATCCCCATTATTTTCATTTGTAGAGTTTTCTAAAACCTCACTCTTAATTCTCTTCTTTTTTGCTCAGCAGATCTGTCATAGGTATCGGGTTACCTAAATCCGAGCACTCAGGATAAACTCTGATATCCGTGATCCTCCCTGCACCCCCTTCCTCACCAGGGGAATACTCATTTATTTCCACAATGCTCTGCCCTCTTCCTGCAAACAGGATTTTCATTCTCCAGGCTTGAAGCACCAATTGTATAATTCGATACAAAAATTATCCTGGAAAAGCATAAGGTAATTATAAGCATAATTATTCTGTGAAGCAGAAGAAGGAAAAAAAGGTGCTACTTTAACAGCTGTAAAACTTAGCACTTTGTCTCTTCTTGTGGCTACACAATGCCAAACATCCAGATGCGATGTGATCATTCAATCGGCTAGATGCCTCCAAACTGCAAGAGTTTAGGAGCTGATAAACAAAGCAGCCTGCCTGAGTGGCTTTTTCCCTTGCGCATCTGGTTATTTTGACACTATCCAGGCAGAAACGTTATCATAACATGACCAAAGACGAATGTGTGGTACTTGGTCCAATGACTGGAGGTGGGCACAATGTGTACAATTATTCTCGTTTGTGTGATTGCTCAACACTGCTCCTTCCAATCTCTTAACAAAACTTGCACCACTTTACAAACAAATTAAAAGAGTGGTTACATATGTAAAACTTTTTTTAACTTAACGAAAGCACTTAATCACCCTGGGGCATTTTTGCAAGGAGGAAGGGTCTTCAAAATTGTATCCACACCCACCTTGCCGTAAAAAAACGAGGTGTCATGTTTTGTTGGGAAAAGCTAGCTCTACTGTTAGGAAACTGAAAGAATTCATTTGTTCTTATTTATTCCGACTCCAACGTTCTGTTTGTCGGCATTTAGACACAGGCTGAATAAAGTATATCATATTTACAATCATAATGGATTTCAAACACACTCTTAGCCAAAGCTTTCAACAGGAAAAAAATGCAATTTAAAAAACAAATCAGCTTCGTCAAAAGACTGTTCTCTTTCCCCAGCTCCACCTCCCAGTCATGGTACCCCGGCAAGACGCTTGGTCTTCGAGGGGAAGAAGGACTGGGACCAGGGCTACAGAGAGGAAGAGACAAGGACACCCGCATTAATGAAACCTATCGTCAAATGACATCTTCTACGATCAAAATTCTAGTTTTATAATTTCAGAAAGAAGTATATTCTGCCCCCAGTTTTGGGTGGGGCAGGCTGCCTTTAAGGAACTATTTTGATCTACTTTTGTTTAGCCAGTTGAACACTTAGGAGAGCTGATTTTATTGTCTCTCTAGCCAGTGATGTACCTAGATGATGGTCAAAGAGGACTTTAACTTCCAGTAATCTTAACCCTTTTATGAGTGCAAATTGATCACTTAACATTTTTTAAAAAGTCCATTTGGTATCTGACCTGTTAACCTTCATATGACGCCATGACATCTTAAAATCAGAGAAACTATTAGGAAAATTATGTCTTAAATATGGGCCTTTGTATCTTTTGCACATTCTCTTCTCCAGTGGTTATTACCTAATAATTTTTGACACTGGTGATTAAACATAAAGTTTTACATTTTATGATTTTCTTTCAAACACACGATTGCGAACATATATATCAAGGCAAAAATTAAACATTCTTCAAGAGTCTGCAATTATATTTATACATTAAAATGTCAACTGGGTGAAATGAGTAACTTCAAACAATATTTTAATCTCATTGTTTTAAAACAAAACAATTCATCAATGTTTTATCATCAGTCCTAATAATCTCACTTTTAAACAACAGAAAGGGACATTGGTAGCCTTTTTTAAAAATTAATTTTAGTGGTGATTATGATTAGAAAAATTCAGTTAATTATTTGATATGTTCATAACCATATCATATCTGATTAGAGAGTAATCTCCAATCCTTACAACTTGATTACTGCAACACTTATTATACTATCATTTATTCCTGAATCTTAGCACTTGAGGTCCCTTCTAGAGGTTAGGTCAGTGCTGAAGGCTCCGTGCCTCAAACAAAAACCTTGACTTTATATTGTTGCGTACATGCTGGCAGCCTGCCTGTGCTCAATTCTGAAACAGAAGGTCGAGACTGTCCGAGAGAAAAGCCTTGTTTTGGACAGAGTAGGAATTCTCTGAGCAAAGTTTATCTTCCAGCACCCCCTGCCCTCACTTTCTGTGTTCTCTTCGCTTTATAAGGATAAACAACATCTACTATTCTGAGATGTCCTCGTGATGTCTATTTCATAAGTCGTCTGCTGTGCGTCTCTGCCACTCCAAGGAAAGTGGCTGATGAACTCAGTTCCTGAGCTACAAATGTCTCATATTCTCCGTTACCATTTGACCTTAGCACAAACCAAAGAAGCAGTTAGGTAATGTGGCGGCGTTACATTCTCTAACATTCCTGGCAGAGAAGGAGATTTAAAAAAACAAAAGCGAAAAAAAAAAAAGATGAACAAGACATTTCTCTGGCCTTTGAGGATCTTACAACCTAGTTAGATTGATAAAACCTAAAAATAAATGAGCTTAGATGTTTCATCTTTTCTTTCAAGTCTTTTTACTGCACGGTCAACTGAGAGACCCCTCCTGTGGATAATGCGTGCGTGAGAGTCTGTGTTTGTTTTTGTCAAAGCCCTTAAAATACTCCAAGTAGCCGTTCACTGTGGAACTGTGGACTCTGTAAGACCAGTGACGGTCTTTTATTTCTTAGCATCTAGTATGTCATAGGTTTTTAATAAGTATGTGTATTTTTAAATGAACAGATATAGAAGTACCTTCAATAGCTATCCAAATACTTTCTTTTTCTGGATATGCTGTGCACAGGAGGCAGCAATTGAAGCTATCTACAGTGGAAAGAAAAGAAGAGGTGAAGGAAAAAGACAAGGGAGCCATCTGCATATGAGGGACAGGAGGAAACAGAGAAAGCCAGGCAACTGATGAGGGAGGTCAGGAGGCCCGAAGTCCCCCCCCCCACCCCCCCCCCCCGTGACTCTGAACTCCTGTTACACAACTAGAAATACCTGCTCATAAAACCAGTTTTGAGAAAGACATTTACCCAAATACCAAGGGTTTGACAACATCTCTTTAGACAAAGTAAATCCCCAAATATATGATGTATGCACGGTGATGGAGATACTATACTCCTTCAAGCCAGTTGGATGAGTTCAGAAGTACACATAAAAAGCTCATTAGTTAAAAGTATTTGCAGAGAGGGATCTGAGTGACTCAGAAGGGTGAGCATAAGACTTCGGCTCAGGTCATGATCTCACAGTTCATGAGTGTGAGCCCCGCAGTTGGCATCGGCCTCTCTGTGGTCAGGGCAGAGCCCCCTTCAGATCCTCTGTCCCCTTCTCTCTTTGCCCCTCCCCTGCTCACGCTCTCTCTCTCAAAAGTGAATACACATTTCTTAAAAAAGTATCTGCAGAGAAGGACAAACACGGTATGATAACACCAACACGTGGAATCTTTAAGAAAGCCCAACTCACAAAAACAGAGTGGAACAGTTGTTGCCAGGGGCTGGGTGTGGGGTAAAGGATGTGAGGGAATTGGGCATTAGGGAAAATTGTTTAAGGGTATAAACTTTCAATTAGTAGATAAATAAGTCCTACAGATCTAATGCGCAGAATAATGATTCTAGTCAATAATACTGTATTCCAGACTCCAAAGTTGCTAAGTGACTAGATCTTCATCGGTCTTGTCCCCCCCCCCCCAAAAACTGCAGGGGTGCCTGGGTGGCTCAGTTAAGCCTCTCACTCCTGATGGCGGTTTGGGTCATGATCTCAGGGTTCATGGGATCCAGCCCCGTGTCCGGCTGTGTGCTGATAGCATGGAGCCTGCTTGAGATTCTCTCTCTCCTTCTGCCCCTCCCCAGCTCACGCGTGTGCTCTCCCCCTCTTTCAAAGTAAATAAACATGAAGAAAAAAACCTGCAATATATACAAGTGACACATTAACACCATTGCACACCTGAAACCCCCACAATTATATCAATAAAAAAGCTATTTTCCCTTATATTTTGGAAACGAGCAAAGGAAATGTACTATTAAAGGCTAAACCCCAAGGTTTGCTGCTACTTAGAGAAATTAGGTTTCCAAAAAAGAAAGCTTGATAGTATTACTTAATTATACCACATTCAAAAAATAAAAGTCCTTGCTATTTTAGATCATTATTGGTGCAGGTATTTAATTTTCTGGTGTTTTTAAATCCATTATTACCAGCTATAGACAACAAACATTCTTAAATAGTTTTACATGCTTTTCTGGGAACCCGTATTGAGTTCCAAAAGAACTAGTATTATTACAACCATTATTGTTAGAAGTACATCGTCTTGTCCTCCCTTGTACTGCTTAGAGCTCTGATGTGATGGCTGGAGATCAAGCATCCACATTTTACAATGAGGATGAAGGCTATGTTAAGAGGCAGTGATTCCAGGGTTCTAAATGATTTGGGGGAGTCACTATTCTAGTCCAAGGCTGCTGAGAAAAATAAATTCCCATATTGTTTACATAATAATTATTCTAGATTTTGTTCTGTTTTGTTGTGCGCAACCTAAAGCAAAACTTACCTGATGGCCACGAGTTGTCTCTATATCTTTGGCTTAAAAATCAGTACATATTAAATATGTATATGAAAATAGTAACTTGCTTTCTTAAGATCTAGGTACAGTTTTGGAAACATTGCCAAACTCCTTTATGTTCTAATTCGGGTTTCTTCCTGACAGTTTTTTCCCCCCAACACTTTTATAAGAAGGTGGAGCACGCTTGATACTTTTTGGAAATGAGATATGAGATCCTGCCTGTGAAAACTCTGTTACACAGAGTTTCTGAATTATTATTTAAAAGTCCCGTTCCCACACACTGAAGTTTGAGACCATCTGACTGTCTCTGTAAGTCTTTTCAGCTTCCAGAGCGGGATGAGTTAGAGCACAGTGTTTAGAGCCAAATCTCTCATTAGGACCTCACGAAAAGTTGTGGCAAAAGGCAGAAGAAATCTAGTCAAATCATACTCAGGCTCTAATAGAAACCAGATTATCTTTTATTCCTATCGCTTTGTGATTTTACCTACTGATGGCTGGTGTGCCCAAAGGCTATATGAAAGAGATACTTTATTAATTTACAAAATGAACAAGTACAATGGACCTTTAGCTAGTATTCTGTAATGCTTTACACAATAATATAAACAAATGTTGGCTATTTTGAAGCCTGTAAATAGGACAGAATAGATACACAGAAACAAGGGCTGGAACATACGAAATGTGGAGATCCTATGTTAAGTTGTAAATGGAATAACAATGGCCAGATACCGCCAAGAAGAAAATAAGGGAATAATTCCTATCAAAACGAGAATTATTGTGACCGATTGTCAAGAACTCACACATTGAGATGCTTCTGAATTTTTAGGTTTAAATTTGGAAATATGTAACTGAAAGATGTAGTCTGTGAAATCTACATCAGGGTCTAATTACCAAAGAGAATAAAATACATCTCAGTGCCCTGTTTTATGTTGGCAAAGTGTAAAAAGTTTTTGTAACTTGTACAGATAATCCTATTTTTAAATTTTCTTTACTAAGTTCTGGAGATTTTCACCAGAAATTCTGACTTTTTTAGAAAATAAGGCAGGCAGAGGAGAAAGAAGAAAGACGAAAGGTAAGGGAGAGGCCCAGGCAGTGAGAGTCAAGAAAGGGAAGAACACAGAATAAGGTTTCTCAGAATACATAAAAAGAAGAAAATTACCAAAAGTGAGGGAGAATAAAAGAATAATGTGCTATGTAGCCTGTATGAGGAGGTAGAACTGATTTCATCACTTCTAAGAGATTAGCAAATTGATTCACCTATTTTGGGGTTTGCTTCTTTTACCTTTAGAACCAAAACACAGATGGCAAGGATATTTTTACCTATTATTTTCATCACCCAGCAAGTGCTTAAAGGTTTAATGTTAAAGGAGAAAGAACAAAAGACTGTCCCAGATGCTAATTAAGTGCAGGTAGAAAGGAAGAAGGGAGCGCTAGAGAAAACGTGTGCCAGAACAAACATAAGATTTTTCTCCATTACTGGCCTCATATTCTTTACGGCTAATGCTTTCAGTACTTATTGATTTACTAGACTGGTAATTACACTAACATCGACCTGCGTTTTTCTTTCCTGCATAAATGTTGAGTTTATTAAAAGCTGGTGCCATCAGGTAACGGTAATGCCAAAATACAATGTGGTAGACACTTTGAAGTCCTACTGTGTGCAAGGCTCAACAATGGCTTTGGGGTTTCAAAGAACCCATTTCGTCTCGGTTCTCAGTTTTAAGAAGTTATCAGGCTACTTTGGAAGTTAATCATAGTTTCAACAAAATTATGATACAACAGAAAGAGAATCTCGTAAAAATACGAACACTTGCTTTTGTTTGGGGGGCTTCAAAGGAAAAAAGGAGCCATTATTTTGCAGAACTTGAAAAAAATCTTTGATAATATTGAAGAAGAAAACCAAAGCGGGAGGCATCACAATCCCAGAGTTTAGCCTCTACTACAAAGCTGTAATCATCAAGACAGCATGGTATTGGCACAAAAACAGACACATAGACCAATGGAATAGAATAGAAACCCCAGCACTAGACCCACAAACGGATGGCCAACTAAGCTTTGACAAAGCAGGAAAGAATATCCAATGGAAAAAAGACAGTCTCTTTAACAAATGGTGCTGGGAGAACTGGACAGCAACATACAGAAGGATGAAACTAGACCACTTTCTTACACCATTCACAAAAATAAACTCAAAATGGATAAAGGACCTGAATGTAGACAGGAAACCATCCAAACCCTAGAGGAGAAAGCAGGAAAAAACCTCTCTGACCTCAGCCATAGCAATTTCTTACTTGACACATCCCCAAAGGCAAAAGAATTAAAAGCAAAAATGAACTCCTGGGGCCTCATGAAGATAAAAAGCTTCTGCACTGGAAAGGAAACAATCAACAAAACTAAAAGGCAACCAACGGAATGGGAAAAGATTGGCAAATGACATATCAGATAAAGGGGTAGTATCCAAAATCTATAAAGAACTCACCAAACTCCACACCCAAAAAACAAATAATCCAGGGAAGAAATGGGCAGAAGACATGAATAGACACTTCTCTAAAGAAGACATCCAGATGGCCAACAGGCACATGAAAAGATGCTAAACGTCGCTTCTCATCAGGGAAATACAAACCAAAACCACACTGAGATATCATCTCATGGCAGTCAGAGTGGCTAAAATGAACAGTCAGGAGACTATAGATGCTGGCGAGGATGTGGAGAAACGGGAACCCTCTTGCACGGTTGGTGGGAATGCACACTGGTGCAGCCACTCTGGAAAACAGTGTGGAGGTTCCTCAAAAAGTTAAAAATAGACCTACCCTATGACCCAGCAACAGCACTGGTAGGAAATTACCCAAGGGATATAGGAGTTACTGATGCATAGGGGCACTTGTACCCCAATGTTTATAGCAGCACTTTCAACAAGAGCCAAATGATGGAAAGAGCCTAAATGTCCATCAACTGATGAATGGGTAAATAAATGGTGGTTTATATACATAATGGAATACTACTTGGCAATGAGAAAGAATGAAATATGGCCTTTGGTAGCAATGTGGATGGAAGTGGAGAGTGTTATGCTAAGTGAAATAAGTCACACAGAGAAAGACAGATACCATATGTTTTCACTCTTATGTGGATCCTGAGAAACTTAATGGAAGACCATGGGGGAGGGGAAGGGGAAAAAAAAGTTACAGAGGGGGAAGGAGGCAAACGATAAGAGACTCTAAAAAAAACTGAGAATAAACTGAGGGTTGATGGGGGGTGGGAGGAAGGGGAAAATGAGTGATGGGCATTGAGGAGGGCACCTCTTGGGATGAGCACTGGGTGTTGTATGGAAACCAATTTGACAATAAATTTCATATTTAAAAAATAAAATAAAATAAAATAAAATAAAATAAAATAAAATAAAATAAAACAAAAAATCTTTGAAATAGGTGGCATTCAAGTTATGTGACCCTCACCAACTTACATATGGCCAATAAAGCTCGGTTTCCTTCTCCATAATACTGTTGTAATAACAGCACCTACTTCATGAGACTGCTGTTGAAGAATTGAGTAGAATACAAACTACCAGCACATAATAAGCACTGTGTCATGTTAGCAATTAACATTTTATAATTATTCTATTTATTGTTATTTTTAAGCTTGAACAGGTACTCTCAGAATTCTAGTGAGACCCAAACCACGTTGATTTTCTGAGCCACCTAGTATGTTAAAAAAGAAATGACAAATTGGGGCTGTTAAAAATTGAGGTGTATTTTCAATGTTCACATATAAAAAATTAATGCCCTTAACACCAAGAAACGTAACATCTCTCATCGCATCATAGGCAGCATGATGGAGAAATGAACGGAATAAGAAGGTCGAGGTGGATAGGAGGGATTTCAGGTGAAAGAAATAGAAGGAGCAGGGGTATGGAAGTTAGGGGATACAAGGAGATTTTGGGCAATGCTGAACTGTTTATTTTAGAGGGGGGCATAAGATATATTTAAGAAAACAAGGGGTGCCTGGGTGGCTCAGTCAGTTGAGTGTCTGATTTCGGCTCAGGTCATGATCTTGCAGTTTGTGAGTTCGAGCCCCACGTCAGGCTCTGTGCTGACAGCTCAGAGCCTGGAGCCTGCTTCGGATTCTGTGTCTCCCTCTTTCTCTGCCCCTCCCCGGTCATGCTTGCTCGTTCTCTCTCACTCTCTCTCTCAAAAATAAACATGTACAAAATTTTTAAAAATTAAAAAAAAACAACATAGATATTTTGGGGAACACAGGGTGGTAGATCATCAAACAATTCAACAGGGCAAAAGAGATTAGTTTCTGAAGTCTCTCCGTGTGCATGTGCGTGCACATGTGCGCATTCGTGTGGTCATAGAACTGATTTTAATTTTTCAAGGGATTAATTGGCAACTGTATACAATGTGAACCTAATAGAGACAGGTTGGCAGGGACACTCAGGCAGAGAATTCCCATGAGCACCTGGAAATGACACTAAAAATTCTTATAGAACAACGGTCTTGGGTATACATAGATCATGAATTTCTGCCTCACAATGGTTTTAGCAGATAGCCTTGCTTATTCTCTAACAGAATAAAGAGAAGCCATTACATACACAAAGCAATGCATAGGAAGGAAAGCAGAAGCAGCAAAGGAAACAAAGCAGAAAATAATACAGCCCCTTCAGCAAATCTCTTCCCTAATTTACACAGCCGTGTTCACTCTCATAAGTATCTTCCGGTTTCTCTGTATCCCAAAGGACCACGAAAGGCTATGTACCAATGCATGAGTGATTCTTCCTGATGAACTCAGTGCTCCACCCAGGAACCATAAAAAAATACCTTTCTATGGAAACGTCTCCACTCTAGTCTGAATCCCTTTTGCTTTCACTCCCGTAGAACTTCTTTAATCCATTCTCTTCTACTGTCTCTGCAACCCTTCCTTAATCTTGGTCCCTCCTCCCAGATTTTAAACCTGTTTAACGTGTTCTCATTTGTGATTTCTATCTTCCTGGCCCATTCGCATCCTTTTATGTGGACCCTTTGTCTGTTTTTATCTGCTCCACCAAGGATTCGTTCTTTGGTCTTATTCTCTTTCAGCGTACATACCTCATCTATGTGGGTTCAGTTACCACCGATGTGTTTATGATTCTTAAATATCCGAAATTAGGACCAGGTCATATACACAATGGATTGTTGGCATGACTGGTGTATCTACAACAGAACTCATCATCTCCTCAACCCTCCCGTTTCTGCACATTATGTATCACAAAATGGCAGCACAATTATTTCAATCATCCAACCTCCAGACCTGAGTGAAATCCTAGATGCTTCTTTCCTTCAACATCTCTCACGAATCAGTTTCTAATTCTTGGGCTGTGTACGTTGAGATTCTTTGGATGAAAGCAACATACAGAAACAGTAATTATTACAAGCACACCACTAGGAGTTGGAAGTTTGGAGAACTCGGCAGTAATAAGTTTTGGCAAGGATGGGAAGAAATTGGAACTCTCGTACATTGTTGATAGGAATGTAAAATGGTTCAGCTGCTTTGGAAAGTAGTTTGGTACTTCTTTAAATTACTAAATATACATATGACCTAGCAATTCTACTCTTGAGTATATACTAGAGACATGAAAACATGCTCACACAAACTCTTGTGCGTCAAAGTTCATGGCAGTTCATTTGTCATAGGCGCCCCAGCATGGAAACATCCTAAAGGTTCACTGGCTGATGAATGGATAAACAAAATCTAGTACACCCATACAAGTGGACATTATTCAGCAACAAGAAAGAATGAAGCACTGATACATGTTGCCACATGGATGATAAGTGTAAAAAGCCAAAGAAGAAGACATGTTGGATTTGTCCATCTATATGAAATGTCCAGAAGAGGCAGATCTGTACAGATAGAACATAGATTAACGGTTGTCAGGAGGTAGGGGAAGAAGAAGTGAGTATCAGTAAATATGGTGTTTCTTTTAAGGGTGATGAAAATGTGTAAAAAATAGATTGTGCTGATGGTTACTTGACTCTGCAAATATATTAAAAACAACTGAACTGTACACTTTAAATGGGTCAACTTTATGGCATCTCAATAGATATACATATGTATATTGAAATATATCTCAATAAAGTTGTCTAAAAAACATAGTGAAATTATAGTTATTTAAAAGCCTTCAAGAGACCCCCACTATCTGCCACCATATTTCTCTGGCTGGGCATATTCAGTGGTTCACTGGATGAAATCTGAAACGCATTCACACAGTGTAGAAGGTCCTTACTGCTGTCTGCCCACAGTTCTCTCACAGTCGTTGCAAGTATTAGCCACACATCCTTTGTTCCAGCCAGGTAGAACTACTTGTACGTGGCTCTGCCTTGTATCTTTGCCTTTTGCTCTCTGCTTTTTCTCGATGTCCCCACTCCAACTCATATACCCAATTCTTAGTCATTCTTTAAGATGTAACTTTGCCTATCACTTCTCCCAGTGTGTCAGTTATAGTTGTTCTCCCTCACAAAAAAGGTTTTGGGGGCAATAGAATAAATATAACTTGGGCAATAAAATATTTTGGAAGAAAACAGAATGGCTCAAAGAATGATAGAACGAATTGAAGAAAGGAAAAATTCAAGATCTATACTGCAGGAAATAATGGAGAGCCTCTCTCAGATGAGGTTCTTAGAATGAGCTGGTTCTGTTTTTGGACTCCGTGAGATTCAGTTCAAGAGTCAACGTGCAAAGGAAGATATCTTCTGATTGCCCAACTTGGGTAACATGCCCATGTCTCAACCAGGAGCTGATAGGACATCTGGATGGACAGTCCCACCAAGACCGCATGCAGTGGCATGGGAGGATGGCCCCAATATGTCCTCTCATGCTTCTAAGCCTTCTTGAAGTTAAATGAGACCATGTAGTTAATTTGAACCAATGAGACATGAGAGGAAGTGACATGTCTATGCAATCATGTCCAAAGCAAAGCAAAGCAGAGCCAGCGCAAGTCCTTCCAGCTGTAACTGCCATGTATTCCTGGTAGGATAGCTAAGGAAGGTAGAACCCTAGTCCCCGGGGGGCATTTGGGGCCAATGAAGCCCTCTCTGTCAGTTCAGAATATAATCGTCTGAGAAAGATAAAAAAAATTTGACGGCATTTTCATTAGCCTAGGCAGACGGAAATATTTCTTAAACTAAGGAGGTATTGTCAGAAGAAAAAAGGGGGAATGGATCGTGAGAAAGTAAACCTGCAGCTGCCCACTAAATTGAGTGAAACCTTCCTGACCTCCCTGGAGACACTCGCCACTTCCTACTCTGTGCTCTTGCACTATTTTGGGATATACTTTAACTAGTACATGTTAAGCAGCTGTAATTATTTGATTACGTGCTTTTTTTTTTCTTCTTTCACCAGCTGCTGAGCTTTACATCTAAGAGACAATGAGCAAATATTTGTTACATGAAAGAACGAATAAGTGACTAAAAAAGGAGAAAACGAAACAAAAACAAATCTGGTAAATCTCTATCACGTAAAAGTACCACGGTTTTCTCTTAATGTTTTTTTTTTTTTCCCTTTGTGTATATTCATGTTTTGTTTCAATCTTTGGTACACAAAAGATGTTCCGATGCAAAATGGGTCAAGTATAACTTGCTGGCCTACCTAGCCTGCAAATGTGGTTTCCGTCTGCTTGGCATCTTAAAAATTGTGACTTAATTACCGCATTCTTTTAAATATAGAAAATTTTACCCATGTATCTGGGGTTCTAGCTTTTTTTTTTTTTAATTGGGACAGGTTACAACAATGAATCCCTATTTCCTTACGAAAAGAATTAGATGGATCTGAGGTGCCGTTGTTTCTTCCACACGCCGAGAAGTTCTTCCAACTTGACTGTAGCAAGTCAAGCCTGCTTTTCAGTAACCTGCATTCACTTATCTATTGTGGCTACCTGCCAGGCTCTGCGAGCATTTTTGTTCAAGATCCCTGTAAATGCTCGAGGAAACTGAAGGGTCCTGAAAAGGCCTCTGCTGGGACACTAGCACTGTTCAAGTCTAGGCTGCAGCGAGAGTTCCTCTTTCCAGTGAAGAATGGATCTGTGCCGTCACATATGAATGAAGTGCTAAAGTTTTTAAAACCATCCGGGTCAAGCATTTGTTATATATTATGCTGTAATGGTCACTGTCTACTAAGGGGGCAGGCGATTAACTTTTACTTGGTGATTTCTTCAATTTTCGGGAAACATTTTTGATTTGGTCTTGATGTAGTTTAAATGCATTGTGTGAACCTCCTTTTTTTCTGCACGAGTATAATTTGGTTCATAAATTGCAGATGGTGGAATCATGCTAAATGAATATCCTCATTGCTCAGAAAATTAATTCTTTTGACAGAATCATTCACTTAAAATGGAGTGAATATTTAACTTTATATATTAAGAGGTTTGAATGAAGTATCAATGCCTTCATTTCCATATACTGCCTCCCTCAATAATTTCATAGTTCATTTCCCTTTTATTGAAGTCAGGGATATTTGAGCCATATTTGTAAGTTCTCATTGCCAAACATTTTTCTTTCATTTTTTTTTTTCTTTTTGGTGTAACGTTTCTGGTTCTTCCGCATTAGCTATCGGATGCGAATGGTCATAATCAATACATGTACCTTCAACAACTGACCTTAGCCTGTAGAGGATAGTGGTTAAGGCCTAGAATCAGACTGGCTGGGATTTAAAGACGGGAGTCCCCGTCTTCTGCTGTGTGACCTTGGGCAATCTGCTAAACCTCGATGAATGAATCTCAGTTTCCTCATTCATTCAAAAGAATGAATCAGGTTAATAAGATATATATTATTATAAATATATAGGTATAATATTATATATTACATATATATAATGCATGTCCACTATTACTAAGATGATACCACAAATTCTATACCTACTGTCAATTCTGATTTGCTAAAGAAAATTGCTTTGCATGTATTCCAATCTTCCCGGTCAAAGTCCTCCTACCACCAACGCCCACGAAATGGAATCCAGTTATTTTTCTTTTTAAGGTCTTCCACATTCTAAACTGGTCTTTTACTTACTCGAGGACCACTGAGTTTTATTCTGTGTTTGTTTTGCCGCCGATCACCCTACGTACCTTCCTTCCTTTATGCCGCGGCTTTTGCCATTCTCCTCGACTATAATAATTCTCTCACTCCCTCCACTTATCAGAATTCCTCTTGTCCTTGAAGGTGTAGCTCAAATAACACCCTCTCTCTTAGACTTCTTTTCTCAAATGTAGAAATTTTAATTTTGGAAACGTAAATTTGGCACTTCTATGGCATTTATCTTTTTTATAGTTTCTGTTAATGGAAGCAATTGGGGAGGGATGTGTGGAGATAGAAATAGATGGCCTAAATTTGGATACAGGAAAACAGATAGATTTGAATCGTACAGGATCAGATTAACCATGGTTTAACAGGTGTCTGGGAGTTATTTGTCCTTGAGCAGGTCTTGGCAGTATGCGGCAGGAGGCAAGCCTTAAGATGGGGCTGGTTTGAGGTCAGAGTGAGTTGGATGCGGGGCAAGTTGGAAGCAGCAGCAATGGAGGTGAATTTTCAGCAGAGAGACTGCAGGAAATGAGGACGACCTAGGTTCTTGCTGATTTTTTTTTTTAATTTTTAAAAAAATGTTTATTTATTTTTGAGACAATGCAAGAGACAGAGTGGCAGTGGCTAGAGAGCCAGTGCGAGGAGCGGAGGGGTAGACAGAGGGAGACACAGAATCTGAAGCGGGCTCCAGGCTCCGAGCTGTCAGCCCAGAGCCCGACGCGGGGGAGGCGGGGCTCGAACTCACGCACCAAACCGGGAGATCATGACCTGAGCTGAAGTCGGACGCTTAACCGACCGAGCCACTCAGACACTCCTTGGTTCTTGCTGATTTTTAACCATGGTTTATTGTGTAACCAACCCTGACTAACTCGCAGGGATCAGCAAACATTTTCTGTAAAGGCCCAGAAAGTAAATATTTTCAGCCATACCCACCATGTTACAACTACTCGACTCTGTTGTTTTAGCACGAAAGCAGCAACAGACAATATGTAAACAGACTGTGTTCCAATCGAACTTTATCTACTTCTCAGGATGCAGGCTACAACGGGGTTGTAGTTTGTTGATCCTTGGAACTAAAATCCTTATAAACCAAACATAGACTTTTGAGAAAAGGGTGTCTCTTTCTTCTGTACCTCTAACTGCCAGTAGAGGTTTGATATATTTGAAATATTCACTAAAGATGTATTATTCATTAAGGGTGAAGATTATTTGCGGCATAACACATCTCATTTATAATATATATATGGTAATTCACTCTGATACCTGGAACGTTTTCCTCCCCTGCCATATTTGTGTTGACACTTACTATTTTGGGGGTGACAGTTTTATTTCCTAAATATGTTCTCTGTACTGCGTTCTCTGGATGTTTCATTAGTTAAAAATAATATAATTTTTCTATTTGAGTTTCATAAAATTGCTCCTTCTGCTGATTTTAATCTCTAAAGACTCTGAAAATTAAGCGAACATTATTTATTAACCTTTTAAAAAGAGATGGAAGGCCATCAACTTATGTACTAAGTTACTGCAACAGGCTCATACTTGTTGGTCATAATGTTTTGATGACATGACACGAAGCCCCTGTTCCCAAGGGTTAGAAAGCAGTAATTGACTGATGTTGTCTGTCATGGGCGGGCGAAGAAGGTGTGATAACATTCAGATCTCGTATCTAGTATCCTTAAGCCAAATAGTATAAAAACAACTCTATCCGTCTATAAAAATATGTACATTTATATTTTGTGAGTATGTTCCAAAGATATCCACCAAATTATGAGGTAGGATCATCTGGATGGCACATGACAGGCGATCTTACGTATTTTTTATTTTGAATTTTGTGGATTTTCTAAATGTTCTACAATGAAAATAGTTACTTTGGGGATTTCTGCTTCTGGTAATAAGGGGGGCTAGATACTCAGAATGGTCCATATGTCAGAGTACAACGTAGGTCCCAGATAATGTACATCTAGTGTATTTGTTTAAAGTTTATTTATTTTGAGAGAGAGCGAGCGCATGTGAGCAAGTGGGAGGGGGGCAGAGAGAGAGGGAGAGACCTAAGCTGACGTCAAGAGTTAGTGGCTTGCATGAAGGAGTAAACTTGCAAAGTGGGAAAGTGGTTCTATACCACAACTGTAAATTTCCTCTAGAATAGCGAATCCCAAATGTATGCTGTTGGTACATCTATAGATCAAATTCAACCAAATTTTAGCTCCTGGTAGAAAAGGAAATCACCAAACACGGAGTGAAATACAGCGTTATGAATGAGAGTCAGTACAAAAAATGAAGGTTCAGACTCCATCTGAAGATCAGAGATAATGGAATTTTCAGACACAGAACATCAATTACTGATACAGTATAAGTTTCCGTAAATTAACAGTGGAATAGGGGTGCCTGGGTGGCTCAGTCAGTTCCGTGTCTGACTCCTGATATTGGCTTAGGTTGTGATCTTGTGGTCATGAGATCAAGCCCTGCATGGGGTTCTGCTGATCAGAGTCTGTTTGGGGTTCTGTCTCCCTCTCTCTCTCTCTCTCCCTGCTGCTTCCCCACTCGCACACAACTGCATGCTCTCTCCCTCTCTAAGTAAATAAATAAACTTAAAGAAAAAGTAGAATAAAAAAGGGAAAATTATAAAGAATGACCAACCAAACTGAGTTTTTAGAAATGAGAAAGGTAACTTAAATTCAATGTATGGATGACATAATAGATGAAACACTGTTGAAGTGAGTGCTAGGGAACTAAAAGACAGACCCAAAGAAACTACTCAGCGACAGAGATGCAAACCATGAGAGGTTAAGACACACAGAGACTACAGTCAGAAGGTGTAGGACATTCTCAGTGGGCGTCCCAGAGAAATAGACTAGAGATGATGGTGAAGAAGAGGAAAGTCTGAGGCTTTTCTTCAACTTACCAAACACATGAGTTCACAAATAGAAAAAGCACAATATATGAAATGCAGAGGAGAAACAAACACCCAGACGACCATGGAAAAACTACCGAACACCAAGCTCTCAAGAAAAGGTCTTACCAGGAGCTCCAGCGAAAGGGTGGATCAAATGAATGCAAATCAGAGGTCGGCAGCAGTGTAAGGAGGAAAGTAAAGGGTATTGACTCCCAGCATTGTGAACCTAGCAAAACTCTTTTAAGAAAAAGCGTGAAATACGAACAGACTGATTCTCCTGAGGGGGTTGTTTAAAATTGTATTTCTTCTTTAAATAAAACTGGTGGCTTCACATGAGCCTGGAGTTTTCTTTGTTGGACGTTTCACTTCTTCAATCTCTGAAACAGATAGAGGGCTTTCAGTTTCTTCTTGCGTAGTAACACAATAGCCCCGTTTGTAACTTTCCAAATTTTATCTCAAGTTTCAGATTTATTAGCAAGTAATTTTTCAAAACACTGTTATTGTCTTTTGGGATACATACAGTGATGTTCCTCTGCTCATCTCGGATATTGATTATTTGTCTTTTCTCTTTTCGTCGTTCGGACTTGTTGAGACTTTATCAACTTTGTTTTTAAAGAAAGAACTTTGGGTCCTATTGATCTTCTACATTTCATTAGATTTTCTTTTTTCTATTTAACTTGATTTCTGCCCTTACCTTTATTTCTTTCTCTGATTTTCTTTTAAGTTGCTATTCTTTTTCTAGTTCCTTGACGGGAAAGCTCAGGATAGATTCTCCACCTTTCTGAGGTTCTGACATAAATTGTAGAACTCAGTAGTTCTCAAAGTCAAAGCCTGGACTAGCGAATTAGCACCAATTCAGAACTTGTGAGAAATGGAATTTCTTGGCTGAAATCTCAGTTCTATTAAAATCAGAGTTCTGAGGGGAGGGGCTGAGCGATTTGTGTTCCGGGAAGTTTTTATTTAATAACAGAATAGTGTTTATAACAGTGTGAAGAGTAGACACTTCGATTCAAACTAGGCTAAAGCCTGTAAATTCAGGTGAAAGAGTTCTTTTTCTAAACGAAAAACGTTATTACAGAGATACATCCTGAACCAAATTTGCTTATGAAAACCCTAGTGGCATCAATATCAAAAACAAACCAAAACAAAACCATACACAATGCTTAATTTCCAGTGAAGTTGAATGGTTGACCACTCAAATATTAACCACTAAGATTCATAATTCATCGTTTTAATTCATCCTTATGTTCTTTTATCAAATGATCTGCATCCTCAGCAATGGAAGTTTTTTAGCCATTGCTGCGTATTTCAAATTACGTAAAAGGAATTTCCTCATGATAATCAGGCCCTAACTTCCTTAAGGGTAATACTCAAAGAAGCAAGATCTTTTGGCTATTTTATCAAGTTATTAAAAAAATATAATTTTGACTAAACATTAACAAAAGAAAAAAGCCACCAGGAACATCATCTCAAATAGATTATTGCAAATAGTAGAAATGCTATACTTTGCATGGCCCAATAGTTCCTAAAATAACATATAAATCCATAAATACAAAGAAAAAAAGCAAGCAGACAGAGCGGAGCTGGTGAAATTCACTTGCAGTTGGAATGGAGAATGCCCTGTTTTCAAAGAAATGTCCACAGCCAACAGCACATTAAGTACTGATAGATTTCATTTTCAATCTTCACAAAGAAGAGAACAGGCCAGAGTAGCAATACCAGTAAATAAAGACCAAGAGTACGGTCATTTGAATTTTAAAGAAGAGAGTATCAGTGAGGAAAAAAATTATATATGGAATCCCAAAGTCCTAAGAAAAGCCAGAGTAAAAAAAAAAAAAAATGCAATCCATTTATCACCACTGTGTAATTCAGGCCAAAAAAACCCACTGCTTAATTCTTATAGCGATAGCTTTTGTTGTGTGTGTGCCAAAATGCACAACTTTCGAACTTTTCCCCAAGAAACCAAGGAGTTGTGCTTTAATGTAGAAAAAAAAAAGGGGGGGGGGACCAAGACTTTAAATGTAACAAATAACAGTTTAATTTTTCAACTAAATTAAAGCAAATGAAATGTCCCAAATCTGTAAATTGTTCCTAATTTGACTACAATGGTTGGAAATTGTCAGTCACCTGAGAAAGAGATTTTTTTTTCTTTCTTAATCAAATCACTGAAGAGTGAGTCACATTTCCCTTTTTACTCCTTCCTTTTAAAAATCTTCCCTTAAAATAGTTCTGAGACACTCAAAGGGGATAAATAATGGAAGAAGAGTAGAAAAGCAAAAGTATCAGGATGACCGAGGAAATGGTACTAAGCTTTGATTTTATGCAGAAAAGTGTAAACTCCGTAAATACCATATATCACGGATCACTAAGGAGATTCTTAAATTTAAACTCTTATACACAGGAATTATATTTCATGCTCAAATCAGTAAACATTATGATTTTTATAGACTGATAGTTGACTCTGCATGTGTGTGTGACGACAATATTTTTTATTAGAGATTCTAGGGATATTTCAATTATTTATATAGCAAAATATAAATATTTTATAAAATTAACCAGTTGCATCAATGTTGTTTTATAGTCCATGTGTATTTTGAAATAAAACAAAGCAATTTAAAAAGTGTCTTCAAGAGGCGCCTGGGTGGCTTAGGTGGTTAAGCGTCTGACTTCGGCTCAGGTCATGATCTCACGGTCTGCTGGTTCGAGCCCCACATCGGGCTCTGTGCTGACAGCTCAGAGCTTGAAGCCTGCTTGGGATTCTGTCTCCCTCTCTCTGCCCCTCCCCTGCTCATGCTCTGTCTCTCTCTCTCTCTCAAAAATAAACATTAAGAAAAGTTAAAAAAAATAAAGTGTCTTCGTCTGTGCTTTAGCTATTGAGTATGCCCAAAGTAGATCTAAACAAAAACTTTTATTATTCTTTGTAGTCACATAAATATTAATGACATGTAAGTTTATACTATACCTACTGGATTTCACTTGCCAAGTTTTTGCAGAGCGAAGAAACCTCTTGAAACATAATGACTAACACAACAAGTGACTTTTACTGCTGCATATGACCGTTCTCTTTAAAGAATTTCTATAGTCCCTACATACGGGAATACAGTATCCAGGCCAATTTAAAGGCATCACCAGCCTCCATGTATTTCATGGATACAATGTTTGGGCTGTGAAGAATACCAGCCGGCATAGAGAGTATGAACCCTGTTAAATGTTCAAGTATTAGCTTTCAGAAGGGATAATAAGTTCTATGTCAAGGTTGACAGCGGCGGAGAATGAATAAATCAAAAAGTAAACCCCGCATTTAAAATAGCACCGGGACCAAGGAAAACAATGTGAGCTATCAAGACAAATAAACAAATGGAAACAGTGACTGTGGTAGACGGAAGCGTTTTGTTGGTACTCCCTTGCTCTTCGTCTAGGTCATCAGGTAGATGAAACTAGTCGCAAGCTGTTCATTCATTGCAGAGATGTGTATACGTAGCAGTAAATATGTCCTACCGCGCTGAGAAACTCTCAGAGCCTCTAGGCCAAGGGTTTTATGCTCTAAGAGCGATATTTTTGCCAGGTGCATGTTCTTGACGCTATCACACCCTACGTGTTACTTAAAAGCCTATCACAGTCTACAGAATTTATCTTGTTGGTTAAGCGTCTGACTTCGGCTCAGGTCATGATCTCACATTCGTGGGTTCGAACCCTGAGTAGGGCTCTGGGCTGACACCTAGGATCCTGGAGACTGCTTCAGATTCTGTCTCTGTCTCTCTGCCCCTCCCCTGCTCATCCTCTGTCTGTCTGTCTCTCTCTCAAATATATATATAAAAAAAACACACACACACAAAAGATTCAAATTATTTTGATAGTAGAAAGAGGACTAGATTTGGAATACAAATGATTTCTTCTATTTTTAAGCCAGTTCTTTTAAGTTTTCTGTCCCTTAGATTTCTCATCTGTAAAATCAGAATAAGCATATGAGTAAATATATGTGGGAAAATGTCTTAGGGATGTAAAAATTGATTTAAAATGAAAAGTTATTGTTGATATACTATGTGAAGTCTCTCTTAGTATTCTTATATTATATTCAAATACTGTTTAGAATATTTAAAATTAACAATTATTAATATATGACATTATTTTGAATCTTTCTAGCTAGCTCTCAAGACTTTTTTTTCTCATTTTCACGAATTTATTTTTGATACCAATCAGAGAAAGGATAACTTTTATATGATTAAAGGAATGTTTGAGGTAAAGATACGTTTAAGACAGAAAAAAAAACAAACTAACAAAGCCCCATATTCTCAACTTCCATAAATAAATTCTGAAAAAAACCTTTATGTTCAAATTTTATTCTTTTTCAAAAAATTTTTATTCATTTTTGAGAGAGAGAGACAGAGTACAAGAGAGGGAACGCCGGAGAGAGAGGGAGACACAGAATCTGATGCAGACTCCAGGCTCTGGGCTGTCAGCGCAGAGCCTGACACGGGGCTTGAACTTGTGAACTTGTGACCCGTGAGATCATGACCTGAGCTGAAGTCAGATGCTTAACTGACTGAGCCACCCAGGCGCCCCTATATTCAAAATTTTTTGAGGGCTGATCATGTTGAGAATGCTAAACACACAGTGATGAACACAATATACTTCCTACCTTTGTGGATCTCACAGTCTATTAAAGGCGAAAAACACATAATCCTAACAACCACAAAAATTGTATCAGTACCACGGTCTAATGGTGAAAGATCTACTTCTCATTTAGTCTAATGGGTGGTAGCAAAAGAAAGTTTGGTCTGTTTGCCTACTCTCCACAAAGTATTGTCTTGCTATGTGCTCATTCTACTCAAGGTTTACTTCTAGAACGGACTCGTGCGGTAGCAGACGGAAAAATTGGGATGACAGGGACTTGTAGAAGGCACTTGTTTTGGGCACTAACATGCGAGCCCTGTCTACTCTTCAGGGGATATGTTTTTATGTCAACTATGTGCAATTTATCCATACTTCCCTAAATAGTCACACTTTATAAGGAGTGAAAGCGATTGAATCACTCTTCACCGTCGTACGTATAGTCAGGCTTTCTGTTTTAGACTCAGTCGTGTGTTTCCTTATCATTAAAAAATTCCCTATCATTCCAGGTGAAAGAAAGTAAACAGCTGAGAAGAATTGGTATTTTGTCCCAATTTTGTTTTACTAAAAGTTGGTAAAATAGTATTGGTTTTACGAGCATTACTTTCTATAGCTCTTTGCATGTTAAATGAAACTGCTGATCACCTATTCTGGTATGTGTGTGAGCAAGAAGAGGTACTGATAAAAACATCTCAGTTTATTACAAATATAAACAATAAAAAACAGCATGTGCAAAGATTAAACAATATCCTCTATAAGCAAAAAGTACTCTTTATTTCTTATCATGTTATGACATAAGTAGAGAAAAAATGTTTTGATTTAAAAATCTGTCAGCTATCATGTAATTTAATATGTAGTGACATATACTGCTAAAAGGTATATATTAACATTAAAGACCCAAACTCCAATGATTAATATTATAGTGATGACAGAATGAGTGTGCCTAATTTTAATCCACTGTTTATCTATGTGGGGTAATTTATAGATCACTCGACATGTTTTAATAGTAGACATAAAAAGATATCCTCTAATACCCACTTGCTTTCAAGATATGACATTTGCAATTACAAATACAAAGAAATACCAGGGGTTGCCTTCATTGGCTATGTATACAAATAGCTAGTCATCCCATATACAGTTTATCAAAAGTGATCTATTAATAACAAAACTGCTCCAAAGACCCAGGGTCTCTTAGTATTCT
Organism: Prionailurus viverrinus; assembly: GCF_022837055.1. NCBI lineage: Eukaryota > Metazoa > Chordata > Mammalia > Carnivora > Felidae > Prionailurus > Prionailurus viverrinus. The sequence continues at coordinate 37,348,954 of NC_062562.1, read as the reverse complement.
AGTTGAATATCAAGGGGTTGACTTAAAATGAGGGCAGAAACACAAAGAGGAGAGAGAGAACACATTGATTTGCCCGCCAAATATAGTTTTACCATCATAAATCTCAGGCTGACAACTGCACAAAGCTTTCTTCACCCAAACACTGCCAAGTCAGGGCGTTTATTCGCTGATTGGCTGATAGTTGCCATGACAACTGATGCCACAATTAGACAAGTACAATCCCACTTTCAAACATGCACACAATTCATTAATTCAGCAGGACTTTGTTGGTGATACATTATGAGGTTAGTATTCAATACCATTCAGAGACTGATATATTTGCCTCTTATCTAGGGTAAAATAAATTTTAGGAAGTGATGAAAACAACCATTTAATTAGACTCGAGTAAGTTTGACAAGCAACTCAGTGACTTTAAGTGTTTTTAATAATTTTTACAGGTGTTTCATTCTGTAAATGACTATTGAGTTAACTTTCAAGTTCTTTTCCTATGGGTCCTTTAAAAAATTGGAAAGAATGTGAGTCCAATTTCCTCCATACTAAATAAGATAACAATAAATATTTCTTTGGCACTTGAGAGGAAACAATTTTATCCAATGCTGAGTGATCACTGAATTTTGCAGATATTCATCTATAGAGACCCCAATGAAAATTGCAAAAGCAGTAATTTCCTTATTCTTTGGCTACCTCAGAAACCATATTTACCAGAGATGTTTCATAAAACAGACTGACCATGTAGACTAAGAATCTAAGTACAGATAAAAGTAACTTAAAGAAGAGTATAGTATAATTAAAAGTTGTATTCATCAAAGTTTACATAATTTTAACTTAGTCTTATCAATCAAACTGCTGGAAGTAAAATGCTGACATTTTAACCTCATTTTCCTGTATTATGATCCAAAGGATGTGTAAAAATGTAGTTAATGAGTTCAAACCTTATATATCTGCGTTTCTATTTGCTTCTGTTTGTAGGAACATACAAAGGAAGGTGTAAAAGGCTAGTCACCATATTGTTAGTAATGTTTACTTCAAAGATGTGGGTTAGGAGAGGGTGGAAAGATAATTTCTCTCTACGTATTTTTCTTTATATATTCTTCATATGCGTTTACTAGTTGTTTTATTTACAGTGATGTTTAATTTTTAATTTTAAGTAAAAAACCCAACAAAGTACTGAATACATGACTAGTATTGAGACAGGAAAATATAATGTTCAATATGATCTCATTTTATTATATATGTACCATATGTATCAGTGCACATCTGTGTGTTTGTCTTTGTGTTGTGTGTATGTGTGTCTAAAATAGAAAAAAAAAGACCAGAAGAACATACACTAAATATTGACTCCTGACTGTCCCTAGGTAGTGGAATTATTTTTTATTTTGTTCTTTCCACTTACGTGTATTGTTTGTAGTGAGAATGATTCAATTCTTTCATTAAGAAGAGTCATTATGTTATAAGCAAGAAAAACGAATGAAAGAAACATTTGTTTCTTACCTTCTATGAGAAACACTCATTGTTAGGAACTAAAGGACATGCAAAGAAGAGACGCTCTGTCTTCAAGCTCATTACCATGTAATGGCGAAACAACGTTAAGTATGAAAAATTATAAGACATAGTATGAAGCGTACAGATGATTGCACAGCAGTTCAGAATAATCATCACATACCTTTTTAAAGATATGAGTTTGCCCTATTAATACTACTATTTTTGGTAAAGTATAAAGACTAAATTATTTGATCCAAGTAAAAAATGAATAAGCATTTTTAAAATACCTATCAAATTTGTTGACGCAATAAAAGAAGAAAAATAATTTCAAAAGCTCTTAGGATAATAATTAAAAAAAAGGAATTTAAAACATTCCTTTAAAAACATAGGACAGTCTAAATGGGCCAAATTTACAGACGTCCAAACCCAAAATATTTCATCTTATTCTTTGACTCTGAGTGTAACCCAGAAACTCATTTTAAAAAATGGCTTAGCCTTTAATGAGGTTGTATAAATTAATTCCATTATTTACTCTCACTTTAACATGCTTTTTTCCTAGGATATCACACATCGATTCCCTGGTAGCTAGAGGACTTTCATCATACTGTAAATCATTTCTGTTATTATAATGTTTATGGAAATATTTTTTATGTTTGCTTTCCTAATTTGTCTTCTAACTAATAATCAGCCTCATATTTAATTAGAATTTACTGGGATATTAGTTCATATGAAAATAAGCAGTTATGGTGATGAAATCTTACATCTCCTGAAATGCCACATTCAAGTTGTCTATAGACTGCTGGTAATGTGCCTGAAATCAATGACTCACGGAGTCTAGGAAAGATATGTTGTCTTTTGTCTAAGAAGGCCATAATCCTTTGAGAAAATCCAGAAGTTTTAATCTGGATTCTCCCAGAAACAGAACCTACATGAAGAAAGAAATATCAGGGAATAGGATTGGGGCTAGAGAGGAAGAAAAACAGAAGGAAGGAAAGGCAATTGAAGGGTGTGTTCTTGAGTTAGTCACCAATGAAGACACCTGGTGCTTAATTCTGCTGGGATCTTCTGAGGAGCCACAGAAAATGCATCTCAGAAGTTTTGCCTGACTGACAGAGGAGAAAATCACTGATCCACTGGCTTCCATATCCTGTTAGTCAAGAGTTGCCCAATGAGATGCTGACCTTTACACTCTCTGGTTATGCAACAGGAGTTCCTCTGAAAGTGTCTCATGCCTAGATATCACAGAAGCCCTGAAGTCAGAGGAAAATCAGTTGAGGCAAAGTAATGGCTGGTTGTGAGTACAAGAAACTAGTTACTCCAGCCATGGCTATTGTAAAAGTTTGGCTAAGATGTGAGGAACGAGACAAGGACAGATGTAGTCAATGATAACAGGTGCCTTGAACCTTTGCCAAATGTGGCCAACAAGACAGATATTTGGCCCAAATTCAGCCAGTCTTAGAGCTCTGTGCTACCCAACCTGGTATATGAATATTAGGATAAAAAAGCTCTCATTCTTCTTGGATTGCTAAGGTGGGAAAACGTGAAGGTGACGTTTCTAGTAGACGTGTGCTTTATGAAGAACCCTTGCCTTTGTGAGGCAGCCAAGCGAAGACATAGGCATACAGTATCCTGAAGTCTTGATTCCTGCATCCGTGCCTGTGATATTCTGAGCTGCCCCAGTATCTTTCCTAGCTGGGAGAGCCAACAAATTTCAACTTCAATTTGTTTGTGTCAGCTAGTTTGAATTGATTTTCAGACACCATCAACAGAGTAGTATACAACTCATCCTCCAGTTTAGAGAGTATGTCCTACAATGGGTGGATGGACCTGCTTCTCTCTCTCTTTGTCTTCTTCGTCTCAGTGGAGAGCTACCAATTTATCCCTCAGTTTTTTTTCTTCATTATATATATGCATAGAGTTCAAAAAGCAAATGATTTCCATCACTTTTGTTATTAAAAAGAGCTTCCGTGCAAACTTACATCACTTTTTCAATCTCCCCGAGGCAACAACTTTTAGCACTTCTAGCTATTTCTTTTTGTCTTTAACTCCAAATCTCTAAAAACACAATATGCCTATAATTTTACTCCTTGCACTATCATTCCATTTTAGCTCTTACTTTTGGTAAACCCACCAGTACTCTGGTCTTTGATGTTTTTTTGTTGTGACCTGATTTTTTTTTTTTTTTTTTTTTTTTACATTTCTGGAAGTTCAGATCCATCTTGTCTCCAGGGTTCTGAGATTTTGTGATGATGTATTTTGATGTGGTTCTATCTCGTTCATTGTGTTGAACACTTACGAGGCTTTTCGATTTGGAATCTCACATCCTCTACTTCTGTGAAAGGCATTTGGGTGTTGAATTTCCTGGAAGGATCCTCTGTCTTATCCTCTCCCTCCTGCTTTCTAGCTCTGTGACTTTTTGCGCCAATTTCAGATGGATTTTCTCAATTTCAGAGGGATTTTTTTTCAACTTTATAACCCAGTCCTTCTACTGAGATTTTTTTTTATCTCTTTTCCGTTAATTTTAATGCCTAAGACCTTTATTTTTGTTCTCTAATTTTTTTCTTCTTGTTTTATGAGCTTAATATTACCTTTATCTCTGAGGATACCAACGATAGATTTTTTTTCAGTTTTTATATTCCTGCTCCCAACAATTTGCTTTTTCCATTTGTATGTTAAGGCTATGCCCTTCATGTTGGAGGCTTTCCTAAGATCCCTGGCAGTCTTTGCCTGTCTGCTCATACTTTAAGAGTGAGAGACTAAAAAGCTGATAGAAATCTCTATGCCCAGGAACAGTCACCTACTGACAATGCATCTCGGTGTAAGGTAACATAGGTAGGCTGGTTCAATGGGAGAACCCAGTGTCTGTGTTCTTAGGGTTTTGCTTTCAGGCTATGGAGACTCCCTAAAGAAGAATCTTCCACTGACAGCCTGTAAGATATATAATCAGCTGCCCACTCTCTGGTGGCCAAGAGGAGTAAGAGGGCTTGGGGGGCAGCTAGTCTCAACGTTCATAGCTCTGTAGACCCTTCTTTAATTTCTCAATTTTTTTTTCAACGTTTATTTATTTTTCGGACAGAGAGAGACAGAGCATGAACGGGGGAGGGGCAGAGAGAGAGGGAGACACAGAATCGGAAACAGGCTCCAGGCTCTGAGCCATCAGCCCGGAGCCTGACGTGGGGCTCGAGCTCACGGACCGCGAGATCGTGACCTGGCTGATGTCGGACGCTTAACCGACTGCGCCACCCAGGCGCCCCTAATTTCTCAATTTTTAATGCGGAATCACACCTTCACATGTGCCAAGATCCCCATTTGGGGAATCCCAAATGACATACAGTTTTAGACATTAATGGCTCCTGCTGACCACAAAATTGGAATGGGTCTCTTTCCTACTGCTAGGGAATAGGCATCCAAAATGTTACCCTCATGAGAAGTTTGGCTTCTGAACTTTGAATTCTGGACTAGTCATGTGGGATGTGGGATGATGGGGGTCATCCTTATGAAGGGTGTCATACAGGTCAAATTTGTATTTTGGTGCCAATATTTTCTGCAACTCTTGCTGTAGGGCCACTGAGAGGGTTACAGATTGTTGCCTGCATTCCAAGAACTGTCCTCCAGGCTTTCTTCAATTTTGAAAGCCCTTTAGAGTCTGCCAATAAATTCTATTTTTGCTTGAGATGACTAGCATCAGTTTCTGGTGCTTGCAACCCAGAATGCTAACAGACACAACTGCTCCATCTCAAGGTGCATGGTGCCTGATGACAGCACAGAGAATGCCTAAATTCCACGTAGATACCACATGGCTTATATGCGGCCACATTTCACCAAGCTGCCATTGATGTACAAATTATAACGTGCTTAAATAAATTTGGTAATCAATAAAAATCGACGGAATTAATGAAAAATAAAATCTCAGAGGGGCACCTGGGTGGCTCAGCTTCCAACTTTGGCTCAGGTCATGATCTCTCACAGTTCGTGGGTTCTAGCCCCGCATTGGGCTCTGTGCTGTCAGTACAGAGCCTGCTTCAGATCTTCTGGGCCCCTCTCTGTCCCTCCCCTGCTCATGTTCTCTCTCTCTCTCTCTTGCTCTCTCTCAAAAATAAACATTAAAAAAATAAAATCTCAGAATTCTTCTTAAGAAATTATGTTGTTTTCCTTTAGTGGAAAGATCGACAAAAGAGTTTCAAATCCGAATTTTCTTATAAGCATACAGAATCAGAATCCAGTAGTTTCCCAGTACAGACATTTTTATGGCTTTCCCTCCCTTTCAACAGCAACGTAGAGGAAATGATTACTTTTTTTGCAATTAGCAAACACCTTTGTACAATAATGAAGAAGAAATAAAACCTTTACTCTGAATGTACACTCAACTCTATCTGCATGGCTTGTGGGTTCTTGAATATCATTGCCTCAAAAATATGACCAGTCTTCTGTACAACTTCCAAATATTTCTTTTTGTCACCTTATGTTGAAGCCCGCAAACGCTTAAGATTAAAACTTTCTGAGGCAATAGTCAGTAGTCAGAAAAAAACAGCCATCCAGCTAATTTTTTTTTTCCATTTTGCTAAGCATTTATTCTGGTTCTAAACTGGAGTGTCTTGACACCATGAAAAAAAAAATTGATGCCAGCTTTATTTTTCCTTTCTTTTTTTTCTTCTGTTTTTGAAAAAAAAAATTTTTTTAACGTTTATTTATTTTTGAGACAGAGAGAGACAGAGCACGAATGGGGAGGGTCAGAGAGAGGGAGACACAGAATCCGAAACAGGCTCCAGGCTCTGAGCTGTCAGCACAGAGCCCGACGCGGGGCTCGAACTCACAGACCGCGAAATCATGACCTGAGCCGAAGTCGGCCGCTTAACCGACTGAGCCACCCAGGCGCCCCTTTCTTCTGTTTTTGGAAGTGAAGGGCATTAAATAGTAATCTTTACTTTTTTGCATTTTACATTCACTGGACCTTACTTTGTACAAACTTGTTTTGACTGAAACCCTCTGATTTGATAGCAAACACCTGAACAAAACAAAAACGTCTTTGGCTTGCTAACTGGGTTAACCCTAGCTAGTTACTGATTTTTTTCTGAGTCTCACTTGTCTCAGTTTTCAATAGAGACTACTACTTCCCCACCTCAGAAGCTTGTTGTGAGGCTCAAATGAGGTAATTAGGTATGTGACAACACTTGATAAATTGAAAAGTGTTTTTAAAAATAAGGCTGATGTTCAAAGGGACATAGACAACATTCTCTGTGTAAAGCTACCCTTGCCTGTAGCACTTCAGCAAGTCTCACAAAAGCAAATGCTTACGTGGAAAAATATTCAACCTCATGGGGAATAAAAGAAATGTATTTTGCAACAACAAAGAGATACCATTTTTACTTATTACAAGAAATGTTTAGAAAATAAGGTTACAGCAGTACCAAAGAGACTAAGGTGAAAATGGGAGTTATTCAATGCAGGTAAGATGGTAATAATACTTTTGTTAAACAATTTGGCAATATGCCTATGGAGTCTTAAACATTTCATACGTTTTACCCACTGACTCCATTTACCCAGGATCACTACAAATGCTTGACAATGTGGTTATTTATAATAGCAAAAAATGAAAACAAACTAAATGACCAAGACCAGGAGAATGGTTCAGCAAATTTTATTATGTTGACACAATGGATATCCATACAATGACGCCCTTAAATTATGCTTTCAGAAATTTTCAACAAGCTAGGGAAAATAGGTCTGATACATATTATTGGCTGTGTTATACATTATGTGCGTGTGAATCTGTATGTTATAAATTAACTGAAAAGAGCAGAATATAATATTTACATGAGGCATAATTTCAAACATTTTAAATGTATCAACAAAAAAACCCACCTCACCTAGAACTAACACATGTAAAAATATTAACATGGATTGTCCCTGGATGTTGGCATGATGGCAATTTCATTTTCTATTCCTTTATATTTATTAGATTTTCTTTTCTTTTTTTTTTTCAACGTTTATTTATTTTTGGGACAGAGAGAGACAGAGCATGAACGGGGGAGGGGCAGAGAGAGAGGGAGACACAGAATCGGAAACAGGCTCCAGGCTCTGAGCCATCATCCCAGAGCCCGACGCGGGGCTCGAACTCACGGACCGCGAGATCGTGACCTGGCTGAAGTCGGACGCTTCACCGACTGCGCCACCCAGGCGCCCCAAGATTTTCTATATTAAACATGCATTTTTTTTTTTGCAATCAGAAATCTAGAAATTGTCATCAGGGACACGTCATGCAATCAGGGTCAAACAATATTGCTCCTGTCTTAAACTTATGACTTACTTAAGAAAAGCAATGGTAGTTTAGGGACTTTTTGAAATGTAAGTGCATCCAACAGGCTTCCATACGAATGTCCATTACTCAACACTCTCAGAGAGCATACAGCATTTTTATGCTGGTATTGAGCTTTCTGACAGTCCGAAGAATCTTGCTTTCATGGAAGTCTTCAAAAATGCCATACTTCTTTAAAAGTAAGTCTGGCAACGTTCCTCGTTTATACATCTTTGCATCTAATTTATAATGTAGAGGACACCATCGAACAGCAAGATTCCTGCAAAGTTCTCTGCTTTCGTGCCTCCCTATGGGAAGAGGTCTACCTAAGAGACATGGGTGTTTTTAAGAGATAACACCATTATAGTTCAATCCCTTTAACGTAAGTTGTCCATTTCTGTGCTACCCTATCATTCCCCGGGGGACAACAGTTCTGGCTACTACAACTGATGTGACATTGCAGGCACAGGGGAAAGAGAGAGAGACAGAGAGGGAGAGGGAGGGAAGTGGCACAGAAAGGGCCTTTTATCTAGTTGTGACATATGTAAACTAGTACTTGGGGAAAATTGCTTCCTGGGATTCACTGGCTATGCACTGTTTGAAAGTCAAACAATTACACTAAATTCAGCACTGTGTATTTTACTTTTTAATTACAGGCTTGACGCAAGATTGAAATGTGTCTGTATGTCTTCCAGAAATATGGGAATTATATTTCAACAGTTTTATTGTCTATTTTGCAGAATACACACATTTGAGAAGGAGTGGCACATTGGTCATACTAGGAATCTTTCTGAGGAATCAGTTTAAATGGTAAAACAATTATTGGAAGTCTATTAAGAAGCATTACAACTTTATGCTTAGTGTTATTAATCAACATCTGCTCTATACAAATCCTAACACTGGAAAATGTACAAAATCAGCAAATGGAACACTCGATCTCTTCCTATTCTTGAGGCTCACAGAAACATTTCCACAATGTTCTTTGCCAAACAAGGAAATGGTAGAGATAAAAGAGTAGGTTTAGCTTCCAAGTTTGGGGGAACAACTAAAGGCACGAGTTCAAACTCCAGAGACAAAGCAGGAATGACTAATGGTACAAAGGACATGTTTGCATTTCGGGTGGACAACGGCAGACCATTAACATGAGGTCTAACAAAGACCAGTGTGAAGGTGTACGTGGGTCTATGATAATCAAATGAGATGTGAATGATAGGAAAAATTTTTTAAAAATAACGGGGCCAATCAAGTGTGACTGGTAAGTCACCTATGATAGCCTGAAGGAGGTGGGAGAATTGAAAAAAATTTGCATAAGATATCTAACGTTGGCACGAGTAAACACTAGGCGATAAAGGTGGTGGACGCTGAGAAATTTAGTAATTTTCTAAATGAACTTGGAATGCCACAAAAAGGCCTTTATTAGTGTGTTGTATTGTAGTGTGTTTTATTCCAAATGTTCAAAATAGGGGTTGCAAACCCAAAGCACAGTAGGGACCAGGTAGGGAAGTAAGTAGGAGACACAGGCAGTACGTATGAGAATCGAAGACTGTGGAAATGATGGCACACCAGGAGAAGTGTGCGTCCTTCAAGTGAGGGCCGATCACTACTTGGCTGGAAACTGTCACTATGTGAAAACATCACCCTGATCTGATTTGTAAGGAAGCTGGAAAAGAGGAATGTATATGAAATTTCTTGATATTTAAAACAGTAAGTTGTGGGCCACAGTTTGTAACTTCTGACTTAAAGATAGAAAAGACATTTCTGAATGACATTTTAACCATTAAAAAAAAAAAAAGGTAACTGGGATGGGAGAGTGTCCATAATCTACTGCTGAATGAAGAAAGTCAGACGCAATTCAAGATATATCGAATCGTTCCATCTTGTAAAAACCTGCTTTTGAAACTATGGGAGATGGAGAACAAATTATCTACAAAAGTTTGGCGGCGAATAATAGCTACGTAGATGTGTGTGTGCTTCTTTCTCCCCCAACATGTATCGCTTGGGATTATCAAATTTCATTGATTTTAAGATCCATTTTTTCTACATTTCTTAAAATTGAGATCACTCTTATAATAGCACATAAAAGAGTGGTGCATTATGCAATCAATAAATCTTAGATTCAGTGAAATGTGATTTCAACAATTAAAAGTAAAAATCTTAAGAAGAAAATTCATTTAGTACCATTCCTTTGACACTGATGGCTGAAGAAAATAGTCTGGTACTTACATTTCTTAGAATTGTTCTATTCGTTAAAAAGGATAAAAATATGAAGGTAGAAACTGAAAATCCAGTTGCCTTCTTGGTGGACTGCTCAACAACGCCAATTTCCTCTATGCATCTGAGTTCTGTCCCTTTTCATTTTAAAGGTTAAGGTGTCAGGCACCAAAACTCCAATTGTTTAGGTGACCCACACAATCTGAGGAACAGATTTGGGTATCTGTAAAAATTCTTGCTTCTAAAGAAAGCGATGGCCCCAAATCTTAAAGACAAATGGGTGGAACCTGTCATTGCTCCAGAAAGCAAAAATAGGTTTATTGCAGGTTTCAGATCACAGGTGAAATGTGCGACGTATGGCTAGCTGCATTATGGAGCCGGGAAGTTCCTCTTAGCACCAGCTGAAGCATCCACAAGGTCTAGGGTCTGTCATATCATTAAATTATGAATAATTCCTGGGAAATACTTAATGAATAATTTCTTCCCCCCGTCATATGTGCCATTATGGCGTAGACCCTAAAGAAATTTCTAATAAAAGTATATTACTTTCTCTTTTCTTCATTAGTAACTACAATATGTATGCCGTTGGTGTCAGGGGAGTTCAGTATAAATTTGCAATCAGGTATATTGTGCAAGGTACCACAACAGCCAATGTTAAAATACAACACACCCGGATCTGGGGGTATGATGTATTTTTTTAGGCTATAGACCATGAAATTATAGAATCTCCCATAGTTCTGACATATTATTTCTCCTCCTAAATCATTATAATCACCAGACCCATCTCATGCCTCAATCTCTAAATGATAATGGAAGCAGAGGCACGGTATAATCAAGGAAGCTCTCAAGATTCATTTTCAGAAAAATATGATGCTCACCCTCACTAAGTAGAATTCTTCATTAATTAATAGTGTCATTGATGGTATTATGTTACCCACCACCAAGTTTCTGAAAATCTTACTTTATGGCACCATAAAAATCAGAATCTGTGCAAAGTGTTATATGAATAAATAGTCATATTATAGTCAAACAGGAAGAATGGTCAGAAGAGACTTTTTAAAAATTCCTCAGTCTTCGCTGTTTTCAGGAATGGCGCTTCCTCCTATGAAAGGTGCACAGGGACTGAATGTTGCCCTCCAAACCACCAATGCTGCCAGGGAGTGGCTTATGGGAGAGACTCCTACACTAGAGTCCAGAACAGGTGGAGTACATGAACTTCACCCTCGCTGTTCCCTGCATTCCCAACGTGACTACCTTAGTCTAGGGTCCTACTAGCTCACTTCCCGATTATGGCTTGGATATCCATGAAACAAACTCACATAATGCTTCAAATTAGAGAGCGAGGATAAGACTCCAAAGTGTAAAAGAGTGCACCTGGCCGGAGTAGGCACACAATAAATGTGTGCTCAATGAGAGATTTTTAGCCTTTGTAAATATCACATATGCTCATTTGAGAGAAAGAGACAGAAAGAAAAGAAAGTTTAAGTCCCGTTGACTGTGGTTCTACTGTGTAATCTCTTTCTCTTTCTCCATTATAGGTACTATTTCCAATGATGGGTATAGTTGCGACTCTGTCCAGTAGATACACACACATGTGAATATATGCATACCTCATTCTGTAGTCTGTTCTCATCTTCCTAACAAGTGTGATATCTAAGGATAGAGATGTTTCGTTAACTGCAATGGTTTCACTAACAGCAATGGTTTAATGTTTTCATCTGATCCCCTAATGATGGTCATAAAAATTGATCCCAGTGATACACTATTGTAATCAAATCAACACTTCATTAAACAACTTGTACACTGCAAAATATTTGAGCCTTTGTGGGGAGACCTCCTTTCTCTCCTAAGGATGTAAATTTCTTATATCTTTCAACAAGTTGTCTCCTGGCTGCACAAAGTCATTTGCACTGAGTTTTGGCTTAACATTAGACACATATCTATGTCACTGAATCCCAGACCTGGGATTTACCACCTGTGTGGCCAGATATCCTTGAGCCTTTATAACCCCAAACCTCATCATGTGGTAGGAAGATTAGAAAGTGAAATATCTGTGAAGCATTTAGTAGAGTGTCTGGCATAAGGAAATTCTCTAGGATGAAGAGGTTGATATTGTTGATCTAACTTCTATTACAAAATGACTTGTTAGGTGACCTAATAATACTGCCATAGAGCAAGAGTCTAGAACCCTGTAATTCCCTCAGCGAATAGGAATTAACCCTTCCTGTCAGCCAATACTACCAAAGGATAATATATAACCCGCTGAATCCACATGATACTACTCCATGCTAAGAGACTGCAACCACCATCATTATTAAATGAGTACAATTTTAGATAATTTACCCCCGATTTATTTATCCTTATCCTAATTTACAGGGCAACAAACAGAGAGTCACTGCAGATTGCAATCCGTGGCTGTCTGACTTTGAAGCCACTGCCCTCAATCAAAACACTAACCTGTTTTCCACTCACTCAAGTTAAAAAGGAAGAACTCTTTACAGGAAAATGTGAAAAAAACTGCAAGTATATTCATAAAAAGAAAAATGGTGACTGTGTTTTCAAGTAACTGTACTGGTCTATACCTCACACACCACACAATTCACTCGTTTGATTATTGGTATTTTTTTTTAACAAAATTTCCTGTTGAATGGGTTAGTGACTTCACAGTAATACTTGCTCTTGAATACATACATCTTTGTTGATACCCTGCTATGTGGCGGGACCTGTTCTGGGCCCTGGGGATAAGGCTTAATGCTATAATTCAGTCTTCTTCAACATCAGCACTGGTAACATTTTGGGCTAGACCGTTCTTTGTTGTGGGGCTGTCCTGTGGATTTCAGGATGTTGAGCAGCATCCCTGGCCTCTACCTGCTAGATGTGAGTAGTCCCTCTTCCCCCATTTGTGACCACCAACAATATCTTCAGATATCTCCAAATATCCCCTGAAGGGTCAAACCATCCTGTTACAAAGCACTGCTCTAAACCATATAATCAAGCTCCATACAGGCTCAGGGAGGTTTGATTATGATAACACTTTCCATACCTTGCTTTGATTTAAACTTTGTGTGTGTGTGTGTGTGTGTGTGTGTGTGTGTGTGTGTGTGTGTAATTTGACTCAAGTTTTGATTGCATAGTCAGTTCTTAATCAAGTGGTTCATATCATTTCTTTATTGCATAACTCAAGGTATATGTGCTAGGCAATACATTCCTAACTCATAATAACAGGCAATCTCATAATCTCATAATAATCTCATAATAATGGGCAAACTCATAATAATCTCAGAAGTTAAATTAGAATTTGTACAGTGTTTGTGCCGTATACATACCACTGGGTTTATTTATCAACTTACATTTTAAATATATGTATCAGAATGTGTCTGTAGAGCTTCCCTACTCAGCATTCATGCAAAAGAAACAACAAATCATTCAATAACTCAAAAAATAAAAGCGACTTTGTCGGGATAAATATTCTTGCCCATATGCTGGATGGCACTGATTGATGCCTGCCTGCTGGCATTGTTTAGACAGCTCAAAATTTAAGGCCATTGTGAGGCCCCTGCCATGTCATTCCTAGCTCTAAATTCCTGAACGGACGCCATTACACTTGCAGAGTTGTGCCGTCTGTCTTCAGAACTCTCTACTTCCTTTATTGCCCACAATTCATGTTCTGTTTTCTCTTCAAACTATAGTCAGAGAAGTAGAATATGGACGGAAATGGCTGCTACATCCTCTTTAATGCAAGACAGAATGATAAAAGCCAAGAAGGTAAACTCCCTTTAAAGAGTGGCAAAGGAAAACTCCATTGTTCATTACTGGCTAGTTGGATAAGTTCCTGGTGGTGTTTTACACAACTGTTTGAGTACTCAGATTCTCACACACCCAGTACACAGGATTCCCACTCGACATGCTTGATAATAATTCCTATCTGGAAATTACACAAGAACTATAATGAGACACCATTACCTAACAGCTACTTTCTTAAATGATTGCATTAGCGAGGTGTAAATCAATAAATGGTGATTAATGAGGTTACATTTCATTTGTGTTAATTCCGTGGTACTCAATAAAATAAACTTTGGTTTCTTAGACCAGTAAAAAAAAAAAAAAGGAACAGAGCCACAAAACTATTTTTTTCTTGTTTGACAAACGTATTCTTTTGTGATTTGTTTAGTTATCTGTGGTTATTTTTGTGGTAGCAACACAAAGAAGAAAACAATGATGGTAGGGATGTGCAACACTGAGATCACACCATGGTCCTTCATTGCAATCAAATAGGCAAAGGTATGATAAGAAGAAGGCCTGGCTTTGTTGAGTACTTGCTATGGGCCAGGCATTGTGCACAGAGCTTTATGTGCATTATATCTTGCAATTCTTGCGACAGCCACATGAGACCATGTGAAAGGCACTCTACTGCATTAGTCATTGGAGAAAAGGATAGGAGAACCAGAAGACAATACCTCAACTTGTCAGAATGGCTAAAATGAGAGAGATACTAATGGCTACTCTTGGTGGTAATGTCGAAAAAGGGGAACACTCATGCACTGTGACAAAGTAAACTGGGATAACCACATTAGAATGCTGTTTGCCCGATCCAATCAAGTTGAATATACACATACTCTACAATCCAGCAGTTGCATTCCTAAGTGTAGACCCAATGGAAATGTGCACATGTATTTACTGAAGACGTGTATAAGAATATCTGTGGCAAAATATACAAAAGAGTCCAAACTCTAAAGTGAACAAAGAGCTATTAGCAATAGAACACATAATAAACTGTGGTATATTCACAAAAGGGAACAATGCAACAATGAACAAACTATAGCTACATGCAACAATAAGTATGATCTTTCCAAAGAAGTCAGACTCAGAGGAATCCATATTGTGTGATTTTAGACATGTAAAGGAAAAAGAGGTAACACTGATCAATGAGGCTAGAAGTTATGACACAGGTGAACCTTGGTGAGCTTCTATTGACGAAAAATTGTGAAATAATATTGACCAAAATGAGGTAGGTAAGACTGATATGATTTTGTTTCTTCATCTGAAATTGGGGTACATAAGTGGATTTGCATTGTAAAAAGTATGTTGAACTCTGTACTTATGATCTGTGACTTTTCTGAATGTGTGACATCTCAGTAAAGCAGTTTCCAAAGACATTTGGAAGGATCAGAGACTAATATTTCCCTTTATTTTATAAATCAGATATGGTGGATTGATGGAATTAAGTGACATGGCTAAGGTCATGAAGTGAGAATACGAATCTAGGCAGCCTGACTATAAATCCCTTGTTCTTAATTATTGCTCTGGATGGCAGGCATAGAAGTTTAGTTTTATTCCTCTCTCCCATGCTCATCACTTGCCTCTGATTATCCAGAGTTGAAAGAATGGTAGGGATTAAACAGATTCACTAGGGACTTTTCAGGCTGTGTCTTGAGTTTTCTTGCTTGGTGAGACTTGAGGAAAAAAAAAACTTACTCTGACCACAGTGACCACATATCATGAGTATGACAACCCACTGTGTTTTCTGTTGGTAAATGACAAGTCCAATTTCAGGTAATGCATTTCCCTCCAGGTTTTATTCCAAGAGGAGAAATTCAGAGTTGAAGACCTCTACACTGACACTGCTGAATGCTTTGGAATATGGAATAAAGAAAGTAAGAACTGGAAAGGGTTCTGGTGAGAGCTCCTTAATAGGACATGAGTAGCTGTTAAGAAAGCTTCCAGAGAAGAACAGGTAGGAGGAGGCAAATGAGGTAGGTTCCTCACCAGTACTGACAGAGGAAGCTGCTATGGGCATTATAATGGAAAGCAGGGTAATGAGTCTTCAGTTGAATAATTAGGGAGTCAGTGATTATGCTGTGCTATGCGATTCTTATGGAATGCTTACTGGGTAATTGTGTTCAGCCATAGTACATACTGAAATGCAAATAAAATGCACAAATTTGAGGACTATCCTTAATGATTCCTGTCTGAGGCAGAACCCAAGGATCTGATAGTTCTTAATAATCTAGCATAGAGAGCTCTAATGCAGCAATGAGGCTTGGGGATACCCTGGTTTAGTGAGCGCTGTATGAGAGAAGAGAGAACGGGATACACTGGTGTAGTGAGTGATGCATGAGAGAAAATGCCTGCAAGGGGTCCTTTGACTTGTTTCAGGCCCTTGAGGTAGGGGGGCAAGAGCAAAATAGAATGGCAAAGAGAATTAATTCGTTTCTCAAGCAACCCTTTTGCAGGTTAAATTTTAATCTAGTTTTAAATTGCTTTACAAATACGACTCTGATTAAAATATAAGAAAATCGAGAACAAAAGAAAGAATAAAATAAATCCCCAGTAATCCAAGGTATGCAAACCAAATTCATTTCTTAAGTACACTCTTACACACACATACACACAATTTCTTAAGCCCTCCAGGCTTTCTAAAAATTTTAGCATGATGGATATCCTGGAGTTAATTGAAGAAATCATTTAAAATGAATGTTGATATATTCTGGGAGTTGAAAAAAATGATAGTAACACTAGTGGCTTACAATTTCAAAGCGTGATATAAGATTATACTTACTATATTCTATACATATACCAATAGAAAATATGTTTATTTTCCCTCAAAGTGCTACTTATAATTATTGCCTGATTGTTTCTATGCACTAGAAAATTAGTATCTAATTTAACATTTTACTTAACCTTTTCCTATATCAGTCTTTAGAAAAATAAGGTGTAGTGTGTTTTAGAGAATTCTGCCTTTCCTGACTAAATTTAATAGAGAATATTGTGTGTATACAAACCTGAGTTTTTAGCATATTTATTAATGACATCTTAAATTATGTACCCAGAGATTGTCCTATACTTTTACAAACCATTTAAAATTTTCTTTAATGCTGACTTATTTTTGAGAGAGATACAGAGAACGAGTGGGAGAGGAGCAGAGAAAGGGTGAGACACAGAATCCGAAGCAGGCTCCAGGCTCTGAGCTGTCAGCACAGAGCCTGCTATGGGACTTGAACTCACAGACAGTGAGATCATGACCTGAGCCAAAGTCAGAAGCTCAACTGACTGAGCCACCCAGTCACCCCTACAAAGCACTTAGAGGAAAACCTAGAAACAGCAGTTCAGATAAAATAACATGAACAGTATGACATGTATTAAATTTTAAAAATTTGCCTCACAGTGTTTAGATTTTAAGATTCCTAAAAATTTCCAATGTGAGCTTCTGCTTCTGAATAGCATTTGGTAGCAACTGAATAGTCCCAATGACAATTAGACAAAGCTGGGTAAATTGCAACCATGGTATCTTTACAGGCATCAGAAAGCAACAAACATCAGGCAGACAGCAAGATAGGAGAGACAGGAACTAGTAGGAGGTGAGTTGATAAGTTGAGCAGTTTTTTCCCTGCAAATATTGATCATACTGGCCACAAGAATGAGATTCTAGGGCAAGGAGAAGTCCACTGTACAAAGAAGGAGACAAAGAAAAGTTTTAGTGGTACAATGAAGCTAGAGTAATTTAATTTGGAGATTTGAGGGCTTTCAAACAGCCCATTGCTACATGAATTGATTAATCTCACACTGAGCGAAAGGCTAAAGAAATGAACCAAATGGTTATGAAAGGGAGAATGAGAAATTCCATAATCCTGAAGATTTAAGGAACAAAGACCTTCTGGTGGAAAAGGCCTGATAAGAATCCTCACAGGAGGGACGGATTAGCGCCAAAGATTTACAACTGATATTGCACGGGCACACTTACTGATTCTAGATGCAGCTGAAGCCAATATTCCAGAAAGGTACTCTGGAGAGACAAGAAAATGTATGATTTTTTGATATTTGTGTGTGACTGACAAATAAGGTTGGAAGCTTAGGGGCCTCCAACACATGGCCTTGATACATTTACTATATTCTGAAACTGCCCAACATAAAAGGTCAGAGAGCTAAGTTGAAAATGTTTCTAGGGCAGAATTGAATCTTCCACAGAGATAGACTGGGTTTGCAAAAGCTACATCCCAGCCAGCCTGATTGCTGATTTCATTTGGCCAATTAGCCCCTCCCAGTATTTGCCTCAGGAGAAGAAAGAATAGACTTCTTTTGCAGAAGTTAACGTTTGAAGTCTGTACAGTTTTTAAACACAGTGTCTTATATTCAGCCAAAAATGGTTATACGTAAGATGTGAAATGGCCATAAATCAACAACCAAGAGCAAAAACAGACCATAGAAACAAACCCACAGATAAAGCCAGATGCTGAAATTAGCCAATCAGATCTTTAAAATAACTATGATTAATGTGCTTACAGAAAGAGAAAAAAGGATTAACAAAATAGAGGACAGCTTCAAAATACATGCATCTATAAAAATAATTAAAATGGACAGTTTAGCACTAAAAATACAGTATGTGAATTTAGGAAATCACTAAAAGACAGGATTGGGAAACTGATGACGGGTCAAAAAAGACATTCAAACTGGAGCAAGGAAAAAAGGTGGAAAGAACAAAAAAAAGAGCACAAGAGATATGTGAGTTGGTCAACAGTACTGTCATACATAAAAATGGAGTCCCGGGAGAAGAAAAAGGCAACAGAAAAGTCCCCAAACAAATAAAAGACATCTATGTCAATATTCAAAAAGGTTAGAGAACCCTAAACGGATTTTTTTAAAACTCCAACAAATTATCAAAATCAGAGAGGGCGAGATTCCACTCTAGCCAGCTCTGTATCTTGCAACATTATGCAACAGAAAAGATGCTTAATAAATCTTTGTTGAAGTAATTACTTCTTGCATAGCCTCCTACTACCACCATCAGTTTTTGCAAATATTTTCGTAGCAATTTTACAAATGGTTAAACCTGTGAGTCAATTACCTCTTAGAATTATGAAATGTTTTCATGAAAAGGGACTTGAGGAATCCCCTAGCTAATAGTTTTAAATTGAACTTTGTTGGTTCCCAGGGCTTTGATTTTGTTCCATTAAAGAGGGCCATGGCGGGAAAGAAAGATACCGTGCAGGAGGGCTCTGGGGCACCCATTCCTGCTTTATACAAAATTGCTCTGCTTTTATCTGTTTCACTGGTTTGTGCTCACATTTCATTTGAAAAAAAAAATGTTCTTCAGAGCAAAAAAAAAAAAATGGTTGTAGAACCATGAATCTATTGCATGCCCCCCCCCTTTATATAACAGATAATATAATTGAGGCCTGGAGACACAATGTGACCTTCTCAAGGTTACTTTGCTAATTAATGGCAGAACAAGAACCAGACTAAATGTCTCCTGAATTCTGTTCATGGCCTTTTCTAATACGTCATGCTGCTTCTCCTCATCTAAGACTTTATGCAAAAAAGGATACTTTTGCAACATAATCGTTAAGAACGTGGTACTTTCTACATGATCATTTGAATATTTGTTCTGAACTCCTGTAAAACTCATTATTGTGCTTTCACTGCAAAAGAGGCATAATTCAAAGTTGCTGTACCTTCTTCTCTTCTTTTTCTCTGTTTCCACAATCTCTGCCTCTTTCCAGGCTCCCTTATCTCTACTTGCTTGAATGATGGGGCCATAAGCTTGTATCATATGGATATGATTAAACCATCTTAGTTCATGGTAATACTTCTTGATCTCAATTTTAGGTTCAAATCTACCTCACGACCCCTTCATTCTAAACCTTCCTTGAATGGCATGACAAGAGTGGCCATTTTTTCATTAAAAATTTCCTAGCACTAAACATACTTTTTGCATGTGCCCTTGTGTTATCTTAACACACTAAAAAATTAATTACATAGGCACAGGGAATGTTTGCACCACATCGAAAATATACAAAAGAACAGAGAGTAACAAGTAAGTTGTTATCCCATCCCCCAACAAACTCATCTCTTCTGGGATAACAAATTGTCTCGTGTGTAACTTTAGGAAAATGTACGCATATGGTAGCATCCGTGTATGTATTTTATGTTTTCTTTTTTTAATTTTTTACACAAATGTGAGTTTGCTGTAACACTGTTTTGTACCTTGCTGTTTTCCTTTAATAGTATTCTTAGCTGAAATCCTTACTTGTCCTGAAAGAGATGCTTCATTCTTCAAATGGCTGCATAGTATTTCACAAATGTATGGAAATAAATTTATTGTATCCTCTACTGATGGATAGTGGAGCTGTTTTCACTGTGTTTATTCAGCAAGCAGTGCTGCTACAAGTGTTGTGTATTTTGCCCACAAGTGAGAATGTCCTAGAAATAAAATTGTTAGGATTATTGCGTTTTGGGGATAGGTAATGCTAAATTTTGCTTGAAGGATATTATAACAAATTAAACTTTGATCCTTATAATGTTTATAACAATTTACACTCACACCCTCGCTAACAAGTTGGTTAGAAAGCTTTTTTTTTTTTAAATGTTTTCACCAATATGCTAGGTGAAATGTATTTCATTAATTTGCATTTATCTTATGAGGACTGTAAAGGAGCATTTTTCCAAACATGTTAGTGACAGGTGCATTTCTTTTTCTTTTGTCTATTTTCCTATTATGTTATAGATTTTTATATAGATATGTAGGAATATTGTTTTTATTAAAAATTAGTTCTTTCATGATATGTGTGGGAAAAACACTTCCCAGTTTTTCTTTTGATATTTTATGACGTTCCTTTGCCATGTGGATTTTTCGTGTTAATGCAACATGTATCATTTTTTTAAAATGGTTTGAGTTTCCCGTCATATACAGAAATGTCTTTCCCTTCCCCTTCCCTTTAGTATATAATAGTAAGATGATACAAATATTTTAAAAGGTCTATGTTTTATTTAGTATGTTAATAATTTCATTTTCCAAGTTTTAATCTGATCAATTTGGAATTTATTTTACTATAAGCTATGAGGTAGGGATGTAGCTTTATTTTTTCCAGACACTAAACCTAATTTTAAGAGATTTTTTTTTCTTCCCATTTTATCAACCTTTCTATTAACCTTAATAATTCACCTTTTCTCCTAAGGTTGTAGCTTAAGGTCAGAGACCTATTTTTGATAATGGTGCAATACTAAGCATGAAGTTTGCTCTCAATACATGCTTATGAAACTGAAATGATACAGACAGCATGGTATTATAGAGATCACTCCAATAAAACATGTGGATATCAGATCAATTTCATTTTATAATTTTTTTCCTTTTTTTCAAGCTCAGATGACTAACTTAATTGATTCAGTTTCTTTTTTCTTTTTGCCAATGTTGGAAAACCTATTTAATAAATAAATTGTATTCTCGAATGTGATCACTTTTATTTAAATCTGTTATTTTCTCTTCACTATTATGTATTTGACACACTGAACATAAGTCACTGTCAATAACTTGTAAAAAATTAGTCAAAAAAGGGAGAGACAAAGCAAATCTTATAACTTCCCCTAGAGAAGCGTAGAAAACACTCTTCATTTCTTGGTGCGTGTTACAGCCTCAATGTTCTCTCCAGTATGTATACTACAAAGTGGAGTTTGGAAACCACATTAAAAAACAAACTTTATGCATTAGATGAAGAATAAAGAAATTGAAATAAGAATGTGCTGTAATTAGAAAAACGCCTATAAGAGTTAGAAAGAGCCGCTAGTGACCATATGTTACTAAAGTCCCTGGACAAGAGACCCAACGCCCATCAATATTTTATGTATGTTTTATTTGCCTATTTATTCTGCGGTTCAATAAAAATTACGTGTTGCTATGGAAACATGAAAAATCACAGATACCTGCTCTACTCAGTGGCATAGCATTTCACTTTCTTAATGAAACACACACATCATAGGGGCTTAAGCCTTGTATTTGGTCATAACTTTTGGAAAGTAAAATTTGTTATAGCATGATCAGTTAGTTATTTTGGGTATTGGTACTGATTTAGCCAAAGTGCTAGAAATACTACTTAAAAATAAAACATAAAAAAAAACAAACCCAGACATCTACAACAAGGTAAGTAAAATCTCTGTCTTCACCCAAAGTAGGAAGATTTTTTTAATATATACTTTACAAAATAGTATCTAGGGTAATGCCCACCTGTTGGTAACATGATTCTTTTTAGAAAGAGGATATAGATATTTTTTTCTAACGGGGACCAGAAGGGTGATTTCAAGAAACATAAAGCCCCCACCTTCTTGAGCAGACATGTTTCCACTCTCCTGTTTTCCAAATCCATTCCAGGAGCACTAAATATTCCACACCAAGATTTCCTGGTGCCTGCCACTGGTACAAACAGTACCTAGTGATGTCTGCACAAGTGTCAGAGAGGTGGAGAAATCCTTCAAATCTGTTAAATGTGGAATAAAGAGGAGAATAACTTGAATTAAATTCCTGTCCCCACTTGAAATAGACTCTGACTGTGCCTCTGTACCTGGCCCTGATTTTTGCATGAAAATATTCCTTTTGTCCCTATCTGGTGCTAGCCTTCAAAAAGGAACAGGGTTTAAAAAGCAGGAAATAATGTGAGATTTTAAGCAAACAGTTCAATATTCTTTTAGAATGCTCTCTGTATTCAAAAGCACTTTGATTTATATCTTTAGGAGTCTTTGAAACTGTACCTCTTTTAAAAGACCATCCCTGATTTGGGGTCTTTGTTCCTTTATGAGCTTTGTCCCCGATTTCTAATATAGAGACCCGAGAGGCATGTTGTTAAAGGAAGGAAAAATAATTTTTAAAAAGCCTGGCAAACTGTGTTAAATATGCTTTTGAAAATTAAGTTTAATATAAAGTTCAGTATAACCATCACCATTGAAAGTATTGTCTGTGCCAAATAACTCTTCCGATAAAAATATCCTTTGTTTTCCTGTAATGTAATTAAAAGTGAACCCAAAAGGGCAGCAATAAATCAAGGTGCACAAAAGCATAAAAATATTATAATTAATATTTAACATAAGTTTTGATTGCTTTTAGAGTATTAAAAATATCAATTAGAATATATATTCAAAGTTTTCTTCCTTTCCCATTACACAGTGGAAGGGGCTATTTTTAATTCTGGATACTACAAACCAAATAATACATAGTCCCTAATTAAATAAAAGACTGCAATTGAATTGAGAGTTTCTGCTGATGTCATACATAATGAGAGCACAGCTCGAGGTATGAATGAATGGCAGCCGAACCCTGAGAATGAATTACAATGTTAGCATTCAATCAGGGACTAGGTATTGTTATTTGTAATAGATGTAAAATGATTATTATTATTTTTAAATACAGACAAAGGGAAGGAAATTTGAATTCAAAAATCTGAGACTAGGAGGCAAAAAAGATTAGAAAGTATGTGATTAAAATGAATATACTGTATTGGAAAATGAAATGTACAAATTTACCGGGGAATAATTGCTTTATATATTGTATATAGATAAATAGCTAGGTATAACCATATCCATATCTATGGGGGGATAGATGTGTGTATAAAGCCTCTAAATAGAATAAGACTTTCAGTTTAATATTTTAAAATATTAAAAAGGAGCTTATGATATAATGAAGGGGTAAAATGGTATACATTTAACTTAGCTAAGATTCTGCATAAAATGCTAAGATTTATAGCTGCTATCAGAACAAATCAAAGACTCTCTCTCAGAACCTTATTTTCAGAGGCACATTTTTAATTTTCACATATGGTGAATTAAGTATGCAAATCCAGTATGGCTAATTATTTATTGTTGTTGAGTATTGACAATATGCTTGACTCAGCATAAGGCAGAGAAAACAATGTGTTTTGTAGCCTACGGGGTTTCAGACAAAAGGAGACAATGATTTCCAGCTCTTCCCTCTTTCCCCCCCCACCCCCTGCTTCCTAACTCAGATCATCGCTATGATATAAGTACTTGAGAATGTCATTCCCAGTCTTCCACCTATTCCTTCCCTTAAACTTTTGCTGGTCACACCCCCTGTCTTACTGCCAGGTGCGGAAAAAATGGACTATATTCAATATAAGAGGCATTCAACTCTGGAACAAAAGTGTGGAATTTGCCCTTAAAGCATCAAGACAGGTAGACACTCTCAAAGTTTCCAAGGGAACAAGGAGAAGGAGTAGAGAGTTTTGAAAGATTTTGAGAAAATTAATAGGTCAAGACATGGGTACATAGGAGGAAAAAAGAATACAACAAAGGAACAATCGTACAGAAAAACTCCATCAGTTCTGTCGAACCAGACCTCCATAGTTATAATATTCATCAATTCAAAGTACTACCGGGACAACAATTTGGCTGCCTAGTGTCGAGTTATTTGTGAATAACATCTACCTAGAACAAAGTAACTACAAAGTAAGCAAAAGTTCTTGGGTCTCAAGGACAAAGGGAACAGCAGAGCTATCTCACAATTACTCACTGGCTTTATCCCACGTTACAAACACAACTTTCTTAGAACAATCATACCGGTATTACCAGCACCTCTTGGATTCCCGAAAACAGTTAAGTAACTTTTTTGGCCATCGCTTTCCCTTTTCTTGTATCATTTCTTTTAGAATTGTACGATGTCTGAATTGAAAGAGCATGCAATCTTAGTTCCACAAATACACATATACACAAAAAATCTTTGTTGATGCCTGTCTGGTCATTTTGGTTACCAGAAACTTTCTTGGCTTCTGGACGGATGTCAGTAACCGGCCGATACGTTGGGTTTTGTTGGCGTGAACTCATCCTTCGTATTTTGGGGCTTTTGGTGATAGACTACCACTTTATCTTATTGCAAATACTGTCTATGAGATTCTAGTGTGGCCATGTAGTTGTTCTGTTGTTTCTGTGAGGGACTGAGGAACATCTAAGGACTATATTGCATGACAGTTGCTACCTTTCTAAAAGGCGAAAGATTTACGTGATCTGAAGAGAAACCAGAGTATAGTGGTTGCTACCTTTCTAAAAGTCTGTCCTAAATGTCTTCAATGCATTATCTCACTTAATTTTTACAACAAGCTTAGAAGTCAGTCTTAATGCCCCTATTTTACAAATATAAAAACAGAAAATTCATAAGTGATAAATACTTGTCTGACGTCAAATAGCTAATTGCTGATTGGAAAGCTATTTGACCTCAGGTTGAACTTGTCAGTCTGTATGCTTAGCCCCAATCCTGCACTACAGAGATTTCATATATGGCATGTTTCCTTTATAAACTGGGGCCTTTAAACTTCTAGATAAGATGAACTTTCAAAAAAAATTTAATGTACTATCCCAGTTTTAGTAATCTCAGCTATACCAAATAACACTACATGTATGATTATACCTGTACATGATTTCCTTTCAGAACTTTTGTATTATCGCTGAAGAAATCTCCACTGGATTATTTTAAAAACTCCTTCATGAATGCTCTGTTTCTGGTAAATGGATTGCTTTCACCAAGACTTTACTAAACGCTAAGAATAGGTAGTATCATTTGTGGACAGAGCACAAGACAAATGATCGGAATTCCTAGGTTTCATTCTTGATTCTGTCATCAGCATACTGTGTGGCCTCCTGAAAGCCCATTTAGTCATATGATTATAGTCTCCTTCAACACTGACATTAATTCACTCCTGCAAAGTTAGTCTCTGGTAGCTAATGTCCTTTGACATCATCTTGAGACAGTAGTGGGAGCAAATACGATAAGAGGCACATAATGGATTATGTATTGATGACATAAAGGAGGCATGCATAATAAGGAGTGGAAAATAAATTCTAAGCAAGTATGACAATAAAGGGATTGTGCTGTTCTCTTTAAGAATAATCAAAAAAGGCATTTTAAAAAATTTTCAAAACCCACTCAGATAAGAGTTTCATTAATAAACTAATTGCTCTGATTGTGTTGGTCAGAATCTGAGATGGATTTTTATACATGAGAAACTTCCATGGAATACCCTGTTTTCAACTTCAAATCTGTGGCTCAGCAGCAAGAGTGCCAAAGAAAACCCAAGGTTACTTGGGAGGAATCAGTTTCAGACATACATATATTTGGATATTTTCTCACTAAGAGCTGAATGTTGGATTAAGTGTTGAGGGCTAAACGTAAAACCATAGGGACGGTCAGAGAGCAGTGGGATTTCTTGTGCATTTTGGCTTCAAAGTCTTGAATTTTCATAGAGTTTCTCTGTGTATGTGTAGTGAGAATTAAAAGGTAAATCCATGCTCTGAAATGTTTTCCTTTTTCCCTATCACTGTCAGAAACAAATTTAGAATTATTATGTAATTCTTTTATTACTAACATCTGTTTACACCAAGTTATATAGGATAAGGAAACATGTGAATCTCTCTGGTTTGGATTCTTTCAAAGTGACCTAAAATCTTTACCACACTGGAGCGTTTTCTTTGTATACACATGGAGGAGGAGAAAGAAAACAGAGGCAATGCCACAGAGAAAACAGAGTCTAGAAATCATTTGGGCCATGCCCTGTAACTCAGTCTATATGGTTAAGAAGCCACCCCTGCTATTTTCCTTTATTGTGAACTGACATTCTAGAAAGAACTTCACCTAACCGGACAGAAGTTCCAAAGTGTTTTCATTTTAAATATGTGTGAGGAAAAAAAAATAGTAATAGAATCACTTCATGAACAGGGCAAACCATGTTAATTCACAATAATTTGAGGCTAATTATGTGTGGATGACACTGAGTAGCAGTAATTATTTTAGATCCAAATCATAGCGTCTTCAAGCTGTAAGACAAGTAGGGAGAACGTAACCTATACTAAGATTTCTAAATGGCTCATTCAAAGAGTTCAGAGATCCTCTGAGACCACTTTTAAGTATCTAAAAGTTTAGATGCTCTGGGATAGAAGTGTGATGGGGGTGTGTGAGGAGATACAAGAGACTCTACTGACCCTGATCCCCGCAGAGAAATAAGTCCCATCCTTCCGCACTCTGACATTTCTTCTGTTCATTTCACTCCTTTATCTCACTGTGAAAATACTTGCATCTTGACCACTCAGTGGATGAAATTTTACATTTCCTGGTCAACTTCACAGGTAAGTAAATCCCAGCTTGAGCAACGCAATCTCATTAAACCCAGAACCAACAAGAGAAGGGAACAAATAGAATCCAAGAGCAAAAGATACACGTTTTGATGCAAGTAAGAGCATGGGTAGAGTTTTGCACATTGAATCTGCTTCCAAAGCAGCTATACAGGCATTATGAAGTTTTATGGAGCTACGTGTTAAATAGCGTAAAAAAATGATGATGGTGATGATGAGGATGATGATGAAGATGAAGAGGAGGAGGAGGAGGAGGAGGAGGGGGAGGAAAGATGATGGAGACAGGAAAGGAAGAGTAAAATCATCTTTCCTATATTTGGTTGTTGTTTGGAAAAATCTAGCCTCATCCACTAAAATTCTGATATTACATTTCTATAAGAGACAGACACCATTATTTTTATCTATAAAGTAGGTATTTTTCCATTGGGGCACAACGTGGGGTTTTTATCCACATTGCCCTGTTTTTGTGGGACTATCAATTATAGAGCCCAGGGCACATAGAGTTGAGCCCGTGACCCAGGGACGATCAATCCTAAGGTATCTCATCTAGTGGGCCACAGTGGTTGACACGTGACTTGCACAGGTAGAGCCCTTTTACAGATTTAATGCAGAAATCAGGAGAGACAAGGTTCCCTTGCATTTGGACAAAAAGCCATATAGAACTAGTCTGAAACTATAATGTTGCCAGTGGCAACTTTCTTTCATATGAGAGGAACTGGACCATCAGTGGCAAAATAGAAAAAAAGCATCTACGAACAAAATCTAGCTGCACTAATAGTTGGCGAGAGAGCCCTGACACCACCTTTGAGCCTCTGAATCCAGCCCTTCCTGAAGCCAATTCAACACGTAATTTCTCAGTGCATGAGCCATCACTGTTTCCTCCAACCATTTTAGTTCAGCTTTTTCTTTTTTAAGAAAAAAGTTTCTTTTTTAAGGGGGCTCGCTTGAGTTTGTCTTTTATTACATAAACCTAGAAAAGTTTTGACTAATGTGACTTGAAAGGGCAGAACTATTCTTTTGCATTTGTGTAGTTTAAAACCCAGAAGATGGTGAGGAATAATCAATTAGGGTGGGTAAACTGATCTCATATCTACTTGCAACGGCTGATTTGACTATTTTTAAAAAAATTTTTTCAGTTTACTTATTTTGAGAGACAGAGAGAGCAGAGGAGGGGCAGAGAGAGAGAGAGGGAGAGAGAGAGAATCCCAGGCAGGCTCCATGCTGTCAGAGCGGAGCCCAATGTGGGGCTTGAACTCACGAACCGTGAGATCATGACCTGAGCTGAAACCAAGAGTCAGATGCTTAACCGACTGAGCCACCCAGTGCCCCATGATTTGACTATTTGTCAATAACTGAAACTTAAGTAAGTAGCACGTTTGCCTACTGAAAGTTTATAGGCTAGAAAGTAATTCAACAAAAACAAAAATATACATCAATAAAATATTTTCATATATTAATTCACCTGGGGTTTAGATTACAGGCCGAGAAACTCATATAACAGGCCAGATAGAAAATATTTTTGGCTTTGTGGATCATACGATCTTTGTCATAACTAGTCAGATCTGCTATTACAGTATGCAAATAACCATATACAGTGAATCAAAAAATAGCACGGCTTTATTCCAATAGAACTTTATTTACAAAAACAAGGGATAAACTGGATTTGGCCCATGGGCTAGAGTTTGCCAACCTCTATTTAGAAGAGTCAACTCTGTATTTTTCTCAGTTCACTTTACGACAAATTTCCTAGAACAGCTACATTACACCAGGTGACATATTTAGCCTCATAAAAGATTCAGAGCTGTGTATGGAAAAGTTCCTACCCTTAAGGACTTTGCAATATAATAGGAAAATAAGGCAAGTTTATCCCTAAATTATCATTCAAACCAAATATCAAGTGTCTTAAAAATAAAATAAAATTATATGGAAGCCCAGAGGTGAAGATTATATCTACTGAGAGCATTGCTTCCCCCAATGGTCTGGAAGGATATTATTTACTTAGGATGATACTTAACCCCATGTTACTCTATGTTGCTATGTGACAAGGAGAAAAAAACATAATGATTTTGCACTCTTCTCTTTCCTCACCAAGAAAGGTACGTTCTTTGTCCTGCTCAGCAAAAGAGACCTTTTTGTCTTGATCTGAATTTGATGATGGAAATGGGCAAGTAAACCTGGGGAAAGATGGCTGGTGGCAATATAGCGCTACAAAACAAAGGGCACGGAGATGCATAGGGAAGAACTTTCCAGTTGGTTTTCTAGAGTTGAAACTAGATTACTGGGAACAAATCCTTCTTCTAAAAAATATCTCTATCACAGCTGAATGTTTGGAGTCATACTCCCGTTGCTTTTGAGAGTGAGAACACGCAACAGAGGGCGTGAAGATGGGAGGTAGAAGGCCCAGAATAAATTGATGTTAAATATATAAATGATAATGGATGTTGTGAATGAGAGGTGTCTTTGGAAAGCACACACTGTATGACCTTTTTGTACACTGTTTTCTGTAAAATCCTCATGTCCAAGACAGATCATGAGCAGGTGGAGGTGAAGACGTAAGAAGGAGGCTCTGTGGGTTGGACTCTGGGTCCCCTTGCCCCCAGCTCAATCAGAGCTAACGGGTTTGTTTTTAGACTGTTTTATACATTAGGGTTCCAGATAAGGTAGCTGAAAAGAAGGCATGAAGGCCAGAAAAAGAAATGCTTTAACACTACTGAGTTGAACCAGAGATGTCACAGTGGTTGAGTTGGAGCCAGGACTAGACTCTCACAGTTAGTTTCCTTTTTGACTACTCAGGACTGCTCTTTTGTGTGCATTCTCAAATATGAAGGTGAGCTGCCTGAAGGCATAAAGGGAATTAAATTTGGCGTAAATGATCAGTTCTGAATTCACTTGTTATGTTTAATACCAGAATCACTGCTATGGCCAAGTGCCATGCTTCCTGTGTGTTTGCTTAGAGCAAAGGGCTATACACATATTTTAAAAATCAAATTGAGGGTGCTTGTGCCTCCTTGCTTGACAAATTAGATGTATAATTCTATCAGATCAATCTCTCAGATCAATCTCCTTGGAACTGGGCTTCACCTTTGCCTCTTACATAACTGTTTCTGCCATTTTATCAAGAAATGCTGGCTATCTGAAAAAGGGAACCACACTTTCATTCTTTACTGTAGTACTGAGTCTTGGGACACATGGCTCCAGATGGATCTGGTCAGCCTCTGAGAACATCTATGATGTTATCCTTTTAACCTATGGCTTGCTTTTCTCTCCTACCACAGTGTCTTTCTGGCTCGTAGAAAATCCATCCAAGCATAGTATTTATGTTTATATGCACTTGTGCATTTAGTATATGAAGTTTTTGTCATTGAAATTGAAAATTTCTACTGAAAAATTCAATCTGAATGATTTTTGGTAACATTCTGTAGTTTAGTGGAAGTGAAAGGTGTCTGCTTAATTATTTCTCTGGTTGATGAGTCATGTGCCTTCTTACTCCCCTTCACAGAGAAATAAAGTGAGACTCCTGACCTCATCAGCAGGAATGGTGTAACAGTCATAAAGAAAAAGAAGGGACATGGAAGAATAACAATGGTAACAAGATGGCAGTACAAGGAGTCGTTAATTTTGGCTGTCCACAAGTTCTTACTCATAACACACACACTCAGATAAAACCTTAATGTTCAATTCTTACTGATGTATCATATTTACTGTTCCTTTGAACAGCTGTCCTCTGGCATGCCCACCAGATACCAATCCAAAATTACCCAGGAATCTGTTTTGATCTGAGGCACAACAATCCCCAGAACGACCAATAATTTGAGGGGCTGAGGGGGTTCCAAACCCTGTTCAAAGTACTTCAAGTTCACCACCTGCTGGGGGTCAAGAGCCAGAAAAGAGTCAGATTCCATCCATCTCTCTTGAAGCCTGCCATTTAGGCAAGAAGCACGAGGACAGGAAGGTAGTTCTATGACAAAATATTGCATAGATCGTTGCAAAAATACAGTCCACAGTAATGAAGAGCTTTGTGTTAACCTCCATGAAACGAACGAGCTTGAAGGAGAGACCGCTATACTGAAGACAGTAATGAATAGTATCCTGAAATCAATAATGGAATACCATTTGCTCTATTTTTTTTTAAATGTCAGCTTTTGGATCAATGAACAAATTTTAACAAGCATTTATTTCATTTTGAGTTTCAGATATTTTGTATAGCTATTCACAAAGTTCTGTGTGAATGTATTAACCATAAAACATTTACTGAATTAAACACAGATTAGGAATGTCACAATTTTTTTTAAGTAAAAGAATTAAATATGTATACTTAATGACTTTCATAGGTGCTCTTTCTGATCTAAAAATAGGATAACATACCTTAAGAACAAAATTCTTTCATCGACAATCATTTGTCGTCGTAACATTAAAACATTCAAATTATAGCTGGAAACATACAAGTTTTAAAATTCCACTGAAGCACAAATTATTTTAAATAATTTTTTTATATAAATATTTAGTTGCTGGCATAAAGGCTAAAGTATCAGAAGCCAGGGGGAAGGAACCTGTAATAGTCATAAAGGTAACAATAGGCTCAAAATATAAAAAGGACCAATTCAGCTGGTTTAAAAAAAGAAAAAAGCACAATAGCACACCAGTAAGTTCACCTATTATATAATTACAGGTTTTGTATACAAGTGCAGACAAGCAGACAGAATAAAAACCTCCTCTAGGAAATCCAAAAAACTTGGCAGGTCTGGCCAGGTAGGATGTGATGCGGGTACCAACAACAAAAAGAAACAGACTCCAACGAGGGTTTGGCCTAAGTCTGCATTTGGCTTCTCTTTGCTAAACAGCAGTTTGCGGCAAAACTCTGGGAAACAAAGGGAAAATGGAAAGTGCTAGAGAATTAAGGCAAAGAGCTCAGGTAACTAAAAAAAGATGTTGTCAGTCACAGGCTTTGCCAACCAATGTTTTTGCCTTCATTTATGAGAACAACTCACTTGAGATCTTTCGAGAACTTCAGAAGACGGGAATTTTATAAACAAAGCTCTTTATCAGAAGGCAAAGAAGGAGACAAATAAAACTGTTCTCAGAATGTAGAATGGTGGTGATTATGGACCATTCACAGATGTGTTTTGTACTAAAAAAAAAAAAATCTCAGATTCGACTGCAGTCCTGGGAACTGATGAACCCAGACTTCAGAAATGTGCGCACAATTTATTTCCTTTTTAAAGCATGCTTACCTTTTTCCCAATTGCTTTCCACACTATGTTTACTTGTCACGCAGGGAACTCAAAATATAACTCAGTGATTCCACATCTGGTTATATACGCAAATAATTGAAAGCAGGGACATCAAGAGATATCTGTATACTCACGTTCATAGAGATAGGCAAAAAAGGGAAGCAGCCCATGTGTCCAGCGATGGGTGAATGGATACACAAAATGGGGTATATACATGCAACGGAAAATTATTCAGCCTTTAAAAGGAACAGAATTTCTGACACACGCTACAACGTGGATGGGTCTTAACGACCTGATGCCACACATATAAGCCAGTCACAAAAGGACAAATACGATATGATTCCTCTATTATGAGATTCCTAAAGTGGTCAAGCTCATACAGACAGAAAGTCCGCTAGAGGTCCCAGGGGCTGGAGAGAAGGGGAACGGGATGTTTAATGGGGGAGAATTTCTGTTCTGCAAGATGAAAAATCTTTGCTGATGGACGATGCTCGTGATCGCACGACACTGTGAGCGTATGCAATGTCACCGAACCGTACGTCTACAAATGGCTGAGATGGGAACTTGTAAATTGAGTGTATTTTAATGCAATTGAAAAAAAAAATCCAGTATCTGGAGGCACAGAGGGAGGAGGCCAATAAAAGATGACTGCTCTGTCATTCAAGAAAGTCCCAACACCGGCCAGAGGTTGGGACTAATTAATGATGGGTTGCTTACAAATGGTAGCAGATGCTGTCAGTGCCTGGCCCAGAGTTCTTTAGCCACTTGCCGTTGGGTCACGCGTCAATCTGAATTCCAGCTGCCAATGCCGGCACCTCTTTGCCTGATGGATTTCATTAGCTGCCAGAACTTGCTTTTTCTTGGGTAAACCAGGAGGCCAGAAATGCCGGGAAATTAGTCCCCTGGGAACAGCCCTCAGTCAATGACTGATGGGAAGGGGTGTACAAATACCACAGCTCCCTCACCCTCTTGACTGGGATGGATGAGCGTAAGAGCAGTGTTTTATACCATTTCCAAAATTTCCCAGCAAAACTGCACTCCTATTTCCCCCAGAACTTGCTAAAAATGCAACTTTTGTGGTTTCCCCACACCTTTCCTTTCCATGAAGTGTCATTTTATATGTCAACCTGACTAGGCCACAGTACCCAAATATTTGGTCAAGTATTTTTTCTAAATGTTTCCGTGAAAGTCTTGTTCAGACAATGTGAGCACTTAAATCCGCAACGCGAGTGAAGCAAATTACCCTTCATAAAGTGAGTGGGCCTCATCTAATCCGTTGAAGGTCCTACTAGATAAAGACTCCTGTCCCCTGAAGAAGAGGGAATCCTGCCAGCAGACGGCCTTCTAACTTGAGAGGCAGCACCGACTCTCCCCTGGGTCTCCGGCCTACTGGCCTACGGTGCAGATTTTAACCTTGGATCCCCACAGTTGTGTGAGCTAATTCCTTAAAATGTCCCTCTCCCTCTCTCTGGATCTTCAACCCATTAGTTCTATTTCTCTAGAGAATGCGAATATGCTTTCCCTTCCCACACTAGTGTTGCCTGGGAAACACTTTCTAACTATACTGCCCTTGAACCTTTGACTTAAAGATGTGGTTCTCCATCCAGAGCATACTTAGTAATGTCTGGAGACATTTCTGGCTGCCCTAACTCAGGATGCATGTAGAGGCCAGGAATACCGCTCAATGCCCTACAGGACAGGACGGCTTCCCACAAAAGTGCCAGGGTTGAGAAACCCTGCCTTAGAGCTGCCTGCCAGGAAACCCAAACTAAGGCAAGGGCTAAAATGAAAAAGGTAGAAGTTGCCGAATTAGGGGAAGTTCTAGAATCAGGGTTATGGAAAGCGTGAAAACAAACCAGTTTAAATACTGGCATGGGGGGTGCAAATCTATTAGAGAACCAAGTGCATCCTGACAACCTGAGGGTGCCTCTTCCCTTTGAATTGGCTGTGCCTCAAAATGGAAACAAAACCATGTAAGCTTTGCTCCTGTGCGGGCATTCTGCACACTGAAATCAGCACGGAAGAGGGGCCCAGGAGGATGGTTGATGGTGGAAAGAGATTCTTCCTGGGCATTCCAGTGCTATGCTAATGCGCTAAGTGACTTGTGCCCAGGCTCCAGCCTCGTAGAGCATGGAATGCAAATTCGTGTCTCAGCGAAAAAGACCAATTACTTAACATCACTGAGCTTTGGGAAGGTCCTCAAAAGGTCACCCTTGCCAAGGTTGCATCTGTGAATTCCCTGGGCCTCATGTACAGGATTTCCGGCTTTATGAAAAACATGATTGGTTGTCATCTGTGTTCGCTCATTTTCCTCCACTGGAACCAAGTTCTTTCTTGGCCACATTAAGAAGTGAGCCTGTCAACACTTCCATATGCTCTCCAGGAAGAACGGTCACTCCCTCTCAACCTGCCTTGCCAGAAAAATCTCTTTTCAGTGTTACCTGTCAAGTCTCTTGTTTCTCCTGGGAGATGCTATTTTCCTCAGTCATCTGGATTGTTCACGTTCTCTGGGAGTGTGACTTTAACAGGCACTTTCGGGTGTTGCAATATCTGTTCCTCCCTATCTGTGTGTTGTTCATTTTCAGACAATCAATCGCAAAGTTTGCCTTGGCGTCTTTGATAATGGGGTTGGATCCAGGGCAAAAAAGCAGGGCCAGCAGTTGGTGAGAAAGTACGTGAGAGTCAAAGAGAAGCCTCCAAGAAAACGTTTCTGGCTGCCTTGCTCACGCTTGGATTGATCTGCTGCAGAGATATTCTTGGAGAGTTTTGATTATTAATGTGCCTAATTGTACAGCTTCCATGTAGGAAGTGGGTTCTTCTATGAAGTGAGATCCCAGGAGGGTTCACAGCATGGAATCAACGGCAAGTCCAGCCCCTTGCCTCACACAATATGTTGACCGGAACCTCCACGATTAAAGCTTCCATGCTGCCGCTGAAAATGCCAGACACTCTTCTGGAGCTGTAACAATAGCTTCTATGCCACCTGATTCTATTCCAACATGAGAATAGCACAGAAGAATATCAGAACCTGTCGTTTTACAGACATGGTTTGAAAAAAAAAAATGTATGAGAAGGAAACAGTCAAACATGGTATTGAGCTGCGCAAACTGCGAACTGAGACCCTTGCGTACTGAAAACCCATCGGTTTGTATTCTGATTTGCTCTGTGCTACAAGTTACACTCTTGGGCTATTGCACTGGGCCTTAGTTTCCTCGACTGTAAAATAAGGGAATGGGCAGGACCTGGTTCAAGGATCCCACCCACTCAAGCATTCTATGAGATCTTAGCAAAGATGGGCATCTCCAACTTCCTACCAGAAAGATGGATTTCATAGTATTAATTAGCCTATTCCTCAATCAATTGCAAAAACAGTGTTGACAGAGACCAAAAAAAAAAAAAAAAAAAAGGAAGAGACAGTTTTGCACATGTGTGGTTGATTTGGGACTGAATCAATGAATACCTTGTGAAGAAAACATTAGGGAAACAGTTTCTTTAAGCCAGTAAGATCTACTTAAGTCTATGAAAAGATGATTAGCATGGCTCTATGTGGGAAGCAGAGAATTTTTAGGGGAGGTATTCTCTCTCTTCATACGTTCTACCATTTATCATGGGCAATAGGACACAATGACTTCCTCTGAGATCCAGAGAGTAGAAACACAGGCTGTTAACGTGTGTAAGTTCTAAGTTGTTCCCTGTCTTACTTAGGATTCTCCCCACAGCAGACCCTGGGTCAAAGATGTTGACGCAGGTCACTTACTGAGGAGGTGACAGAAAGAAAGCAGAAGAGCGGGAGCAGGGAAAAGTGAGACAAGGAAGAGAGAAAAGCCAAGAGGGAACATGAACGAGCAGGTTGCCACCGTGGGAAACCAGGGCTCAATCACAATGACGCCAAACTGAGGAACTGCAGAAGAATGATGCTCGTAAGTGACTCACTGCAGGACCAGAAGTATTGGGCATTTGTCCGCTCTCTCTCATTGATTTCCCTTTGGGTTGAAGGCTGTTCTGGGGGCCTTCGGCTACCTGAAATCATGGGTAGTGACTGCCTGCTGCCTTCTTCTATCTGCCACCCTCTTGCAGCTTCAGAGAAGGAAAAATGGGAAGAACCTCAGCACAGGCTGCTTATGGAACATTTCCAAGTAGAGAGAACTGCCCGTCACAGCTGCCTTCAAATTAGCTGGGCCACTGAACGTGTCACGATGCATCACGGTGCCACATTTATTGTAAGCAGATACAGTATATTCACATCTTAGTTCAGCTAACGGGAGAGAGGTACATGTGGTAAAACTTTTAATTTTATTTCTTATTTTTTTATTTTTATTAAAAATTTTTTTAAATATTTATTTTTGAGAGAGAGAGAGAGAGAGCACAAAGAGAGGAGGGAGATGCAGAATCTGAGGCAAGTCCAGGCTCTGACCTGTCAGCACAGAGCCCAGCGCGGGGCTTGAACTTACAAATTGTGAGATCATGACCTGAGCCAAAGTCGGTCACTTAACCGACTAAGCCACCTGGAAGCCCCTAAAGCTTTTTAAAACCTATAATGATAGTTAAGTTGGAGACTTGAATAAAGTTATCTATAATACTAAGTTAGAAAGATCTGTCAAGGGCGAGGCTTGAAGAAGCGGCTAGAAGATGTGCATGGGGATCCCCGTTCTGGACACTGTAGCCAACAGCTGAGCAAGTTAGCTCAGGCTTCTGTATTCCCTTTGGTCATGACTACACCAACAATGACAGCCAGAGAAGTGTGAGCCAGCACCAGGCAAATGATTGTTTACCCTTTCACGTCATTCTTCTATACATATTTTTCCCTCTGGATTTAAAAAAGACAAACAAAAAACTTGGAAAGGAAGAGGGACAATAAACATGACTTAGAAAAGCCACAGGCTCTATTCTTTTTTAATTTTTAAACTTTATTTAATTTGAGAGAGTGAGAAAGAGAGCGCATGTGGGTGCAAGCCAGTGGAGGGGCAGACAGAGAGGGAGAGACAGCATGGAGCCCCATGCAGGGCGTCAATTCACCAAGACCAGAGCAGAACCCAAGACCAGAGCAGAAATCAAGAATCTGGCGCTCAACCGCCTGAGCCACCCAGGTGCCCCCATAAGTCCTATTCTTTGTACACCTTTATTTAGCAATGGGCATCCTATCTCTGAAGAACAAACTTATGAAGCCTTGATTTGGACTTTGATACTCCAACACTGAAAACTTACAAAAGAAAAGAGAAGGAGAATTTTATTTAGGTGAATATAAGAAGAATGCTCATAACATCATTGTCTAATCATTGCCCTTTGACTTAAGCAGCAGAGTCTCCACTCAGGCTCAGAGAAGCAAAGGGGAATTTATTTTAATGATAGAACACAGTACACAAAGACTCAAACAAAGCACACTGGGGCTTCATCAAGGCTGAAATTAGAAACTAGAAATTCAGGGGCGCCTGGGTGGCTCAGTCGGTTAAGCGTCCGACTTCGGCTCAGGTCATGATCTCACGGTCCGTGAGTTTGAGCCCCGCGTCGGGCCCTGTGCTGACAGCTCAGAGCCTGGAGCCTGCTTCAGATTCTGTGTCTCCCTCTCTCTCTGACCCTCCCCCGTTCATGCTCTCTCTCTGTCTCAAAAATAAACATTAAAAAAAATAAAAAGAAACTAGAAATTCAGCAATGAAACCTTTCTCCACTTACTAGGGGCTGTGTTGTTCTCTCTCTGTCTCTCTCTCTCTCTCACACACACTCTCCCTACCTACCCTATCTTCCTCTACTAACTTTTACTCCAGGACCTCAAGTAACCCCCACTCATAACCTTGTACTTCTAGTAACCCTTTTCAACCAAGAATTTCCTGTGTATCTAACACCAAATTTCCATGAGAGGAATCCATTGGATCCATTCCAATTCACACTAGACCAGACAAGTCATAAATTGTTGAAATCTATACAGATACGTCAAGTTCCCATCCTTTGTTCAACTGGCTGTTGCGAGGGCCAGGGTCACAAAGACCATGCATACTCAATTCCTGCCAGCTTCCTGTTTTTATGAATAAAGTTTTGTTGAATCACTATCACACCCATTTGTTTCCATATTAGAACATTTCAATGGCAGAATTGAGTAGCTGGGACAGAGACCTTATGGCCCATAAAGCCTAAAACATTTACTGTAGGCTATAGACTAACCTGAGTCGTTCTTACCCCAAACTGATATGTTGAAGCCTAGCCCCCATTTGTGATGGTATTTGGAGATGGGGCTTTGGGAGTAATTCACTTTACATGAGGTGATGAGGCTGGGAGCCTCCCAATGGGATTAGTGCCCTTACAGGAAGAGCAAAAGAGAGACATTTCTTCCTCTGTGAATACACAGCAAGAAGGCATTCATATGCAAGCCTCAAAGAGTGCCCTTATGAGGATCTGAATCATCCAGCACCTTGATCTTGGACTTGCAGACTTCAGAACTGTACAAAATAAATGTCTGTTGTTGAAGCCACTCAGTCTATGGTATTTTGCTATGGCAGGCTGAGTAGACAAAGACACCATATATCCTTTTACATGCCTAGATTACCGTGAAGATTAATTATGGTAGTGCCTCCCACAGGACATAGCCTGGTGACCACACATTTTCTCAATGTGTATTAAATTCCTTTTGCTGCATTTAGAGCACATTCAGGCTGTAAGACCAAACAGCTCTGGGGGGAAAAAAAAGTAGCCTACAAGTTCAAGATTAAGGAAGTGGTTTTTATGCTTTCAATATAACTCTTGAAATCTTCACAGGTTTTCAGTTAATCTGTTAAATGTAGCAGTGTGTTCATAACTTAATTTGTATATTTTAGCCATTTGCCTTAATGTAAGTAATTGGCAGGTACCACATTAACACACAAAGGTAGTTAACGCCATGTACCAAAAAAAGCATATTTAGTTCTTTGTGATTTCTGCTCAATAATAAAATGTACAAATCATAGAGCTGAGGGGCCTGAAAAGATGTGTGAAGGTGGATTCATTCATCCCTCAGCTTCTGGGCAGCACTTTACATCAATTATCCTACAAAAATCATTGTACGTTAGTCATTAAAATCACCAGATAATGAGATTCCACAGAATCCCTTGGTAATATGCACCAGGGCCTCACAATTCTTTTACTGGGGTATTTTCCCGAAATGGAGCCCAAATTCTTCCTGCTGCTAGGTCTTTTCATCTTGTTCTCAAAGGTCCGAGCCGTTCTACCTGAGTCTGAGCATGGCAGAAAGTCAGCGCAATGACTGGCTCTTTCTCTGTCTCCGTGTGAAGGAGGACAATAGTCACTCTGCCTTCCTAACACCCCGGGCCTTGGAGATCTCCCCTTGCACAGTCAGGGCTGCATCAGAGCAGGGGGAAGGAAGTTAAAACCACTTTTCAAGAGCCTGTTTCCAAGAGGGGAGGCGGCGAGGCTTCTGGAACCAAAGAACATAGTTTTCCTCCAGCTGGTACACAGGGGACATTACCCTTTTGCTAACTATAAAGCTCAAAGGTTGTCAGTGTCATAGTATTATCAACAATACCACCTCCTAGACTGAGTCATCGCTTCAGAATGTTTTGTGATAGGTTTTTTTTTTTTTTTTAAGTTTGAAATGCATTTTCTTAAACCTATATCCTTGATAGGGATAGAAACTTCAGGCTCTCATGACAGTAAATGCTTACAAGTTTGAGAAAAATGAACTGCTTCAGGATGAGAGAGGGTCATTTCAAAGTCCTATCAAATAAGGAGTGGTCTTTCCTGAAATCACTTTCCAGGAGGATTAAGCTAACCAACAATATACTCAAATATATTTCTATGAAAACACTGTAGGTAAAAGGAAAATAATGTAAGTGAAGACATGTTTAAAGCTACGTTTCTGTATTTCTCTATCTTCACAGAAAAAAATTTTTTTTCTTTTAAGACAGGCATGAAAATATACATTCATTATTTTAGAGCCTTCTTCTCATGTTAATGATTAACTTACATGGAGTGTTTGGGGGCTTACGTACCATTCCTGTCTTTTTTCCCCTTCTCTGTGCTCCTGTAATCACGTCACACTGGAACCTAAGCACACACAGATCATTTCTGTAGCTTAATTGCCATCAGTCATCGGACTTGATGACAAGAGGTGTTACCCTAAGAATTCACAGTTGTAGATACACCTCTATGTAAAGGCAGAAATGGAAATAAACTCTCCTAGGTAGCAAGAGGGCTGTTGAAGAGAGGGACCAGTGACATTATTTGGTAAGATTGGTTCTCTCAAATCAGAGATGCACCCCTTGATCTTCGTCATGGGACTTGAGGTGAAAGAAGGAAATCAGCTGGAACATAGGGTCTGACATAGAAACAAACCAATAAAAATTGGAATGTTTCTTGGTAACCATGTCATATGGAAAAGCCAAACAACATTTTATCAACGTATCTTTGCAGATAAAAATAATTATAAGATAGGTACTACATTTCTAGAAATATACATGAGTTTAAAACAAATATTTGTCAGGGCCCCTGAGTGGCTCAGTCAGTTAAGCATCCCACTCTGGGTTTCAACTCAGGTCATGATCTCACTATTCGTGAATTCGGATTCTCTCTCTCCATGTTTCTCTGCCCTTCCCCTGCTCTCTCTCTGAAAATAAATAAATAAACTTAAAATTTTTTTTTAAATAATAAATATTTTTCTGGGTGCCTGGGTGGCTCAGTTAGGTGTCCAACTCTTGATTTTGGCTCAAGGGATGATCTTATGGTTTGTGAGATCAATCCCTACGTTGGGCTCTGTGCTGACAACATATAGCCTGCTTAGAATTCTCTCTCTTTCTGCGCCTCCCCTCTTCTCTCTCAAGATAAATAATAAAACAAACTTTAAAACAAATACACTCTGATAATTTTAGACCATACTTTACTAGTGTCTTTACTAGTGTCTATAGGTTTAACCACTAGATTGCTCATGCATAAGACAGTGTTTTAATAACTGACCTAATGTAGAGTTGTTACCCAAAATGGGTCTGAAAGTCTTTACAATTGAGTCATAAACCTAAATTTACTGTCTCAAGTAGCTTTGAAGAAATACGTTAAAAAACTCCATTTTGATCCAGGGAGGATTCTGAAACTTAAGAATTCTCTTTAGACTCTGTTTCCAGTTTTAGAATGCTATCAACATTTGTGTCCTCTTCTTAAAGAGGACTCTAGGATGACTTTCAACATATTCAACTTTCAAATTTGGTGGACATATTCAAGTTTCAAATTTGATTAATGAAATATGTTATATTTGAAAAGGCTACTGATTTGTAAATTAGTTCCCCATCACATCCTCACCAAAACACTGTGAGAGGCACCTTTAATCATGCTAATTTTAGGCAGAGTCATAATCTCCTGGAGATTTGTAGATTTCAAATTATATCAATCATTACCTCCCCTCCACCCAACCCCTTATCAAGCAGCCCCTCCTCCTATCCCTTTTTCGTTTTTTCTGTTAGTGCACCCATCCTCCCAGCCACCCAGACTCAGCCACCCAGCCATCAGACCTGATTGCCGCATTTCTTCTCTTGCTTAATATTTAACCCAATGACAAGCACCACCAGGGCCACCTTTATAACATCTTATATCCACTCTTCCTTTTCACCTCTTGACTGCATGACTTCATGGGCGTTTTTCATTTAGCTCAAATCAGAGATCCATTGTTCCGAAGTCCCCAAAGTTCTGATGACCCAAAGTTTTTTGTTTTCTGTTTTAATAGTTTGTTTAATAATTTGAATGGACATGAGGCTTTTTATGGACGTCATTTGTAATATTAAGTTTGAATTTATCTGAAAAAATATTGAAGGGTATGACTACAGGGAGCTTATCCAGACTCAAGTGTTATCCAATATATGGTATATGCCTTGTAACCCCTTTCTGAAGTCTGGAAAATTCTGAATCCAAAATACAGCTGGCTTCACGGGTTTTGAAGAAGGAAATGTGGATTTTTGTCATCAGAACCTCTTGAAGGAGACTCTACTTATTTATTTCATCTTTCTTTAATCCATTCTATGCCTTTCTATCAAATGAACTTCTCTGAATACATCTACTCCAAAACTGTAGTCTTGAGCAGATATGTTCACTTCCACATTCTGGCATTCAGCCTTTATGATCTGGTCTACCTTTTCTACGCCAAGCAGATGGGGCTTGGGGGACATTCAGACTGCATATTGACTACCTTTGAGAAATATAAACCATGCCCAATTCACTTTGTATACCCAGAGGTTAGCTATTAAGAGTACAGCAACTCAACAAATATTTGTTGAATAAATAAAAGAACAAAAAACTGATGGAGAAAGGAAAGACTGAAGAAAAGAATGAACAACAAGTATTAATCTGAGAAAGTATGAATGGTAATGTAAAATGACAGATTTTAGTTCTATACCGAACACTGGTAGGAGTCTGTTAAGAATCAACTTTGGAACTCTTAAGGGATTCCTGAATTTTAGGAAAGATCTAGAGATGAGGCAACTAGCCAGTGAAGGGTTGCTATTAAGAATATCTACATAAAAAGGCAGGGATTGGGGTTTTGTTTTTGTTTTTGTTTTTGAGTGAAGAAGTAAAGATGAAGGGAGGTGTATAATTGTCATTTGTGGTGGTCTGGACTTACTGAATATGTGTCTGTAGAGAAGGTGGAGCCTCAGAAGACAGGTAGGGTTTACAGTTTGATACAGTGAACAAAAACATGCAGGGGCGCTCAGGGCCCACGGCAGGCTCCCCCCAACCCCAGCAAGGGTGTAAGTTGACTTAGACCTGATGAGATGGATTTGGTTTATACTAAACAAAGTAGATATATGTGGACTGAAATTGACGGATGTCAGTTACACGACCTGAAGAAACAAACTGAAATTAATTTATAGACTATGTGTGAGTAATAAACTGGATTTAATAAATCAAAAAGAACTTCATGCAATAGGTTAATGATATTGACACAAGTGTTACAATTCTGTTTTAATTTTACTTGGGTCCCTAAAGGAGAAATACAGACACTGATGTTGCTGGAATAGTTTAGAATCATTCCAGTTTGGGAAGAGGCAAGCAAACTGAAAAGCTTTTTGCATAGCCTTTGTGATGTAGGATTCTGAAGAACTATATTCAAAGGGCATTAGATGGAAAAAAAAAGGCAAGCAAGCAAGCTACTGGTGACGGAAATAGAAGCAGTGGAGAGGTTTGTGATCCTTTTGACAATTCATAAGGAAAGCTTCATCTGTCATAACCTTAAGCGCAGTAGAATATCTATGAATACTCCAATAACGGTGGCTTATATCTGAATCACCTAGTCAGCAGCTCTGGTAGTATCAATATGACACATATGAATGGACCAACTCAACCCGCATTCCAATCACTCACTCCACTTCTAACCCAGGACTTTAATGACTTCCCAGCTTCAACACTCGCTTGCACACGCTCACCTCAGACATGCGCTTCTGACAGCTTCTTCAAACAAAAAGGTTATGACCAAATTCCCAAAGCAAGACATACGGAGTTCCAGTGCGGAGAAGCAAGCCAAATTTACAATTTAGAAATAAATTCCAGCAATGTTCAATAAATTACATATTGCAAAGTATAAGAATTACATTATTATTGCCATAATAATATACGGCGGTTATTAGAATCACAGCAATAACATATGCAATGGCTAATGGACTTATAATGTAGCACGCCATTGGGAAATAAAAACTAACTATATTTTTTCCTGTTACCAAACAAATGCTGCTATAATCTATACAGTAATTTGAAACTGAGTAGTTATAAGTAGAAGTTTATACCCCATATTTGCTATGCATATATGGGCCTCTT
The DNA here is from genome assembly GCF_022837055.1 of Prionailurus viverrinus. Lineage (NCBI taxonomy): Eukaryota > Metazoa > Chordata > Mammalia > Carnivora > Felidae > Prionailurus > Prionailurus viverrinus. The sequence goes on along the minus strand of NC_062562.1, from coordinate 37,305,061 downwards.
TCACATAATTTCCCACTAAAGTTAAAGAAGAGGAAAATATCGCACACAGACTGTTTCCATATACCCAAACCGTTTTGATTATTTTGACTGGCTGAGCTGGCTAGGTCAAGTTATTCAGTTAAACACAATTGAACTCAACCCCCTCCCCAAAAAAGTCAGAGAGGTCAAAACAATAATCAAGTCAGTCAAAGAGTAATTTTTTTTTTCCTGAAAAAATCGATTTGATTAGTCAAGTCAGTCAAAATAGTCAAACCAGTTTGTGTTAATAGACATAACCACATTATATCGTCATACTTAGCTCACGGAAAAAACAGTCCCAATGCTTCACATTAGCGAATTTGACGTTTGTACAAATTCTCTGAGGTAGCTGGGACAAATGTTTCCATTTCTCCTTTTAAGCTGAGGAGTCTTCAAGAAAAGTGGCTAGAACATGCTACCTATAACTGCATTACAGACCACCCCAATGCAGTCACGAAAAGGCGATTAATTTCCATGATTCTGTGTCTTGAATGGGCCCAGCTCGACAGATTTTTCGCTCCAAGTGGTACGGACTGAGGTCACTTATGCAGTGTTGTTTAGCTGGACCTTGATGGGAGACAGAATATCCAAGGTGACCTCTCATTGACATGGGTTTCCCTCCATGGAACGACTCATTATTTCAGAGCTGAGCCGGAGTTTCTGTCTCACAAGGCAGCTGACTTCCAAGAACCCCAGGAGGACAAGACTTAACACGCAAACGTTAACTGAGCCCATGATTCCGTCATGCTTGCTAATGTCCCACTGTCAAAGCTAGTCCAGAGACAAGGTGGGAGGGGACTATTCAAGGGCATAAATATGAAGAGATGGGATTCATTGGGGTTACAAAATGTAACATTTTAGCACAACAGGGCTGGTATACTGTAAAGTCAGAATTAGAACTCAGGCCTCCTTCTCATGGCTTTCTTCCCATCACACTAAGCTGACTTACCAATGTCACATTTAACCTTCCCTTAGTAATATTAAGAGGAATTCTTAATATTTTAGCTTTGGTTGTAACTTCAATTCAGAGTACAGAAGACAGGTTAATATTGCCTATCTGTTTTGAAATTACCAGTTACTTCAAATTTACCTTCCCATTTAATTTCTAGTCATGGTAACCTAAGATGGAAATCCAAACTGCTAGTTTTCACATGTCTTCATGTCCAACAACTCAAAACCTTATAAAGACCCAAGAATGATCTTGCTATCTATCATCTTGCCCTACAAAGGTCAAACACGAGGAGGAAGAGTGAGGATTGCTATGTCCTATATTGAGTAGCTGAGAAAACGGATAACCAAAGATGTTGAGTGGCTTGCTCAGGGTCTCATGGTGCATGATAAAGCCAGGCTTCCAATGCTAGAAGATTCTTCCTGTGGAAAACCTTATGGTCTTTAGGGAATACATTTGCATAAAACTTCTACAGGAACTTAACGTGGATCTTTTCTACCTGCTGACTATTTATAGGACAGATTGATGATGCTGTATATTTTGGCATCTGAGGAGATCTGTTTTTTGGGATTTAGCACAAAGGATAGCCCATAACAACAGTGATCTTCTGGGTCTCAAAATCCCTTTAATTCCTAAATATTATTAACCCCCCACCCAAAAGCTTTCAGAGGTTCCTAAACAATGTTTTAAGAACTCCTGTTCTAAACAATTTTCAAGGGGAAAATTGTTTAGAACTCCTGTTCTAAACAATTTTCCCCTTGAAAAACAACAGTGCTAAAATGAAATTATTTAACATCTCTTTAAATTCACTGCTAAGTGGACAAGGAATTAAAATCTATCCTCAGTGGGGTGTCTGGGTGGCTCAGGTGGTTAAGCGGTTAAGCATCAGACTTTGGCTCAGGTCGTGATCTCACAGTGTGTGAGTTCGAGCCCCTCATCATGCTCTGTACTGACAATTCAGAGCCTGGAGCCTGCTTTGGATTCTGTGTCTCCCTCTCTCTCTGCACCGCCCCCCCCCCCCGCCTCAAAAATAAATAAACATTAAAAAAAATCTGTCCTTAGAGAATAAAATGGAAGGGAAAGCACAAATACAGAATGGTAAGAGAAAATTGAGCCTGGGAATACCTGTTCATCTTTTGTGACCAAAATTTTACCTGGACCGAGACGTTGGCAGGAGAAGTCAGAAGAACAGATTAGAGCTAGCCCAAAGTGGTTAATTTGATAGATGGCAATGGAACTGGGCTCTCAGCTTTATGCCAAGACCCCAAAGGGAAAATATATCCCAGCAAAAGTGTGAATGAGAGAAAAGACCTATCTCATAGAATAGGGCATGAGGAAATTTTCTCTCAATATTGGTTTTAGACGGAAGGGGAAAAATATTGCTCAGAAAATTCATAACCACAGGCTTGCCCTCTTATGGGTGGTCAGCCCACTTTTATTATAAAACTGTCTCAGGCTGATGGCTTCCACGTGTGTAGCAAATACAAGTGCAAAGCCTGCCTGGAAGAACATACTTTGAACCCAGGCTTCGAAGCAACCCCCTACACAAATGTCACCAAAAGCTAAGCTCCCAATTTTTTTTAAAAAATCGTGAAATAAATAAGAAACAAACTTCTTGGTCAAACGAACAAAACCCACAAATGCGAAGAGTATAGAATGTTCAACATGCTTATAAAAAGCAAAGATCTGAGGATATGTCAGACGACAGTTAGAATTTAGAAATGAACTCATCACCTACAATTTCTAGGAACCATAAGGTTGGAAGTTAAACAGTTGGTGAGCATATGGAGCCATCAGAATTCGCACACATCGCTGATAAAAGGGTGAACCGCTAAGACCACTTTGGGAACCCGGCAGGGTTCGCTAGAGCTGAATGACACAGACTCCATGTAAAAGCAATTTCTCTAGGTATAAACTCAATACAAATGCTCGACATAAGCTCCTCCCAAAGAAAGACGCAAGAAAATTTACAGCGGCGCTATTTTATAATGGTCATAGATGTGTGTTTACTTCATAAGAATTCCTCTACCTTTCCATTTAGGATGCGTGTTCTTTTCTGCACGTAGGCTGATACCAGATCAAAGTTGACACAAACAAACGTGTACATGCGCAAATCCCTCATACACAAAAATTCTTTAACGTCCAAAGAAAAGGACACCCCTAATAAATCAGAAGAAATACTACTCTTAAATGGATTTAGTGCACGAAATAGAAAAAACAGTGAAGTTTCTAGTTTACTAGGAACCTCTAAAGAGAAAATGAATCAGAAGTTACATCCAACGAAGCTATAAAGCAGGGTCCCAAGAGACTATGGGACGGATGTCATGAAAAAAGAAATAGATACGGTGGATTAAGAAGGAAGATCTAAAATATGTCTATCTATATATGTACAGAAAACAGGCATATCTAAACATGTATATATATTTACATCTATTTATTTAATCCCCAGAGGAGCTGATAGAGATGATGAGAGACTACATTTGAAGTCAAAGACTAAGATTTTCCAGGACTGATGCAAGACCCAAACCTCAGAATCCCGATGAAGATAATTCCAAGGTTGAATGATACAAGGAAACCTATACCAAAATGCATCATAGAAAAATTAGAGCACCACAAAGATAAAATAAAAGCAGACCCTAAAAGCAGTAAGAAAAAAAAGGGGCAGAGTTTATACAAAAACAAAATGTATTTAGGCTGGCACCAACAGTGGAAGCCAGAAGACCACAAATGATGTATTCAAAAGCCCTGAGAGAAAATAATTACGAACATAAGAGCGGGGAAAGTTGAGAGAATTACACAGCATGAAAGCGGGAAAAGACTTCATGTTGTCTATAAAGATATCAAGGTACTAAACTCTTTTCACCAGGGTATTCTGCGTAAAATAGCGTAGTATACTCTTCGGTTGTTTGTGAGATTTTAAACATGTAGGTAATAAAACTGCTCTGTTAATGAAATGCACTTTGTCACCTGTAACATGGGCCAAGAACAGTCTAGACTAAAAACCTAGGTCACTTTTTCAGGTCCCATGGTTAGGCTGAGTGTATAGTTGGTGCTCAGGAAATGCATAAACAGACACATGGATACACAGCTATATATTTAGACAGATAGATACGTACATACATATTCACATAAATACATCCATTTTGTAGACTAGTTCTGTCATCTGTTTCTGACCCCGATAGTCAGAAGGCAGAGTCTGATACAATGGAGTCCCCAATGCTAATTTTCTGAATTTTTAACTCCCAGATCTGAATAGTGTTTCTTGGGCTAAAGGAAATGCAGGGCAACAGCTTTATGTGTCCATAATGCAGAGCATTTTTCTCTATGAACACTCTTTGGGCGCCACTGTTATGTTATCCAGTGAAATCAGCCCATGAAAGATCCCTGCCAGAGTGGAGGTCAGGGACTTCCCTCTTTTCTGAGTGAAATGTGACATCAAATGTTGGGCCAGTTGTGAATATCTTTGCCCAAGTCCCAGAACTTATTTATCTTCTCTGGACACTGACAAAAAAAAAAAATTGTATGGCACACTTTAAAAAGTATGTCACCGTTTCCTGAGAGAAATGATCTCCTTTCTAGGATCTGACTGAAAATCATGGGCAATTGAAAGTCTGGTTTATCCCTGTGGACTATTAGTCACCCTATAAAAGTTAATTTAAAACAAATTAATCCATAAATCTCTACATTGTCTGCAAATACTTACCACTATAAAAAACCTAATTTAAACCCTTTCCCCTCTATTCTAAATTAGGGTTGTGCTGCATTTCAGAAAATGTCTTCCCGACTCAGAATAAATTACCAGTTATTTCCTTTCTTATTGATGTCGGTAGAAGTTCTAAGGGTAGCATTAGGTCCAGTATCACAATCTCTTAGCACTCAAAGAGAAGAAGAAAGTATGCACATTATATTACAGAAGCCTTAATACATAAACTTTATGCTTTGGAAAAGTTTAATTTTGAATGTAGTTCCTCGGGCCATTCCTCCTGAAAGTCACTTAATAGAGTTTCTTAGTTAACGCTTTAGTCAAGCTTCTAAGGAGGAAGAAAATGAAATCGGCGAGGTAGGTCTTTGATAGGGACAGAATTTTTACTTTTATCAGGGTCATTAATAGTGGAGTCTCGAAGAAGACTGAAGAGTGGCCTTCACTTAGTCAAAAGGCTACAAATGGCAACTGGAACCATTCGGTGGCTTAGATTCCTGCCAAAGAAGCCTAAATGCGAACTTGACCCTAGCAAAGCTGCTTTAAAATGTTTGGGGAGCATGGTAAAGCGTTACAAAGAAGGTTTCTTGTCTTTTCTAAGTAGATGAGGTAGTAACAAGAAATACGGTCATTTAAAACACTAATTTTTTACCCCCCCCCCCATCTTGAGGGGCACTCTGTTCAAAAGGGGGTGTTGCCACCTCTGGTAGTTTGGAACTTTTAGAAACACAAATTTTTGCATGGAAAAAAAACCCACCTTATTCCTTCTGCTAAATGAGTTCTAGCCTGCGCATTTTAAAAAATGGCTACCTTCTAAGTCAGAGGAGAACTCAGGTGGTGATTAAATCAGTTAAAGCCAAATGTTCCCCAATTCCATTGTCCACAGCCAATAAGAATAAACAAGAGAGAATTTAGCACGTTGAGACATTTCAAGGAAAGGTGTTCCGGGGCTGTCATTCCATAATCTAAAAAAAGGCACTTACCGAGCTGCTAATTATGAAGCTCCCCTATACCACTATACTGATGGTAAATGGCACTGTTCCATTAGCTGTAATTATTCCATTTGTAATAAATAAGCATTAACCATTTTCAAATGTACACTCACAAATCATTTTTAAAGGATGAGCTTCAGGCATTTAAAATCATATATTTCAAAACAGCCTAGGTGACAAATCTGTATGAAGGCCTAAATTCAAATTAGAAGAGCATTTAAAAAATTATAATGAAATATATTCAGTAACAGAAATCATTACAGCCTACAAAATCTTCACAAAAAGAGAGAGAGAGAGAGTACTGCAACCAAGTAAAGAAGAAAAATGCTTGTATTAATTCTTCGGAAGACCCAGGATTCCTTACTCAGCTCCTGGAATCTAGGAAGTGATTCATAGGAAAATTCACTTAGAGAGCTGAAGACCAGATACAGGCTCCTAACTACACAAATGTATCTGACCTCTATTTTGAGCGAGTGGGAAGTAGCAAGCACTCATACTGCAGAGACACACACGTAGGTGGGAGTGAGTGATGGCAGGGTTTGCAGGTGGAGGAAAGAAGTAGCTAGAATAGTCTTAGAAGATCACCCCACAACTGCTACTTGGAGATTCTTTTAAGGAGTACACAATTTATCACTGAATTCACCAGCGCTTAGAAGTTCCCTCCCCTTGGTTAAATTCAGAACAAAACTCTTAATTAACACTACTATAAAAAGTCATAGAGGGGCACCTCAGTGGCTCGGTCAGTTAAGTGTTGGCTTTTGGCTCAGGTCATGATCTCGTCCTTCGTGAGTTCAGGCCCCACACGGGGCTCTCTGCTGTCAGCACAGAGCCTGCTTCGGAGTCTCTGTGCCCCTCGCTCTCCGCCCCTGTGCCACTTGTACACGTGCTCTCTGTCTCTCTCAAAATGAATAAATAAACTTAACAAAAAGTCATGGAACCAGACAGGTGTGATACATACACTTTTCTTTAAGTATGCTAGAGTGCAGTGAAATTTACAAATCACAGCAAAAAAGAATAAACTATGAAGTTGCCGTAAAAATATTGATGTACCTATATTTAGACCACCAAAAAACGCTAATGGTGATTTAAAGGATAAACCCCAACAACAACTTTTCAAAGCAAATGAAAGATGTCTTTAGTTTAATAATGAGCTTAGAGAGCCAAAGTTCTATTTGTTACCAATCCTGTATGGAAAGGAGGTGCGCATACATTGGTCCAAAAGTTCTCGAATGTGCTCCAGGCGTGGACTGTCTGAAAGTCTCTGTGCTTTAAATAAGACAGTAGAAACTAGTATTATGTCTCAAGTGGTTTTATGAACACTAATTTTACTAGCAGACAATGTGACCTGCGAAATACATCTCTCTCTCCATATATATCTCCAAATATGCAAACGAATCCGTTAACAACAAACAGGATTAATCTATTTGCTACTATGAGTGATTGCTTAGTATCGTGTGCTGTCTAATAAAGCCCTAATGTGGCTCTTTAAATTTAAATTAATTAAAATTAAACACAATTAAAAATTCAGTTCCCCCGTTGCACTAGCTCTATTTCCAGTGTGCAAGAGACACATATACCTGGTGTCTACGATTTTGGACCATTCAGGCACGGAATGTGTCCATCGCTGCAGATGGGTCTGTTGGACAGTACTTTCTAAAAGTACTTTCTACCGGTCAGCAAGAAGGATAGACCCAGGCAGTTCATAGTTTTCTAGAACTATCTTTCTATCTAGAAAAGATATCTAGAAAGAACTACCTAGAAAGGATAGATCTAGTTCACCTGTTTAAGTTTTCTGCCATCAATACACTCTTCAAGTTTTGTGGTCAAGATGTGCCCTGAAGTTCAACTATGCATTCCTCAGAAAGTAAATCTAAGCTTCAAGTCTGAAGGTAAGTGGTTTGGGGAGCCGCATGCACGTTTTCTGTGAATGATGGGAAGAAGAACTGTGATTTTCTGAAGACAAGACACAGAACTGTATAGATTTAACCTTAAACAGAGTCTTTCCTCCACTTGCCTGGTGCTGTCTGTTCATTGTGCTTCTGCCCTGACCTAATGTAAATATTTTCTAAATGTCTTTTTCTTATCTTAGCCCCTTGCCCATAAGGGTAATAGCTAGCACAGTACAAACACAGGACAACAAGATCATTTTATTTCAAGTACTCTCATCAAATGTCATTGTCAATTCAAAGTTTTGCTGGTGTAGAATTTTCTTCCACACTATAAACATTTTCCTTGTTCACTTAGAGCATTTTGTAACATTTAGCGCCCTGAGAAAGTACTAAGCCTCAGCACAGAATTTCTAACAGGAGCTGTCAACCTGTTTTTTCTTTTCTTTCTTTTTTTTTTTTTTTCCGCATGTGTCATCCAAATCTTGACTGGTACTTGAGTAGGGGCCACCCTAATTAATATAATATATAAAATTATATATTAATATATATAATACATTTATATATTACATCATATAACCTATCTCTTTATCTCCATATACCTGTATCTCATATACTATAAAATTATGCGAAAAATTTGTTTCCTTCCAATGTTTTAGCTGAACCTACACTGATCGAGAGAATTGGCGTAGAGTTTATTCTTCCTGCCTATGGACATTATACACCCAGAAACCCACAGTGATTTTGTTTTGAGTTCTGTTCTGCATTCAGAGGAACTTTGGAAACTTTACCAAGCAACCATTACCAAGGGGAATTGTCACTGGCTTGTCTGGTCTAGGTGTCCTTCTATGGACCAAGCTGTATTGGTTCATGTCATCATTCAGTCAAGGACTTCATTAGAAGGTTCCACCCCTGCTTACACACTTACCCAAAGTAAGATGTTTATATTCTGAATATTTAATCAACTGATTAAAAAAATTTTAACATTTATTCACTTTTGAGAGATAGAGAGTAAGTGGGGGAAGGGCAGAGAGAGAGAGGGAGACACAGAATCCGAAGCAGGCTCCAGGCTCTGAGCTGTCAGCACAGAGCCCGACGTGGGACGTGAACTCACGAATCACAAGATCACGACCTGAGCTGAAATCAGATGCTTAATCAACTGAGTCACCCAGGCACCCCTCAACTGATCTCTTCAAAAGGCTTTATTTCCTTATACTAAAAAAAAATCTACCTATATCGATGGTTATAGCTCTCTCTTTCTCTTATTCTTTCTTAAAATACAATTTTATCTGTTCCCACTCAATTAAATTGCAATTCCTAGAGGTAGAGGTGGGGCAAAAGCATTTTGGCAAAGTATCTTGGGCAAGATCACCTAAGACACATCCAGAGGTGAGGAACTGCTCTAATCTGAGTGTGATTCATTTTACTCCCCAGGGCATGGATGCATATCTGGTGCACTTATTCAGAATGTGATGTGGGCCAAGATATACCTAACTGTCTTGAACCTCATGGTCCTCATCCATAAAATGGGAACAGACTCATACAATTGTCAAGAAGCTTAAATGAATTAAAATTTGCGTTCTCTGGTTGGAAATCTATTTCTTCTCATCCACCCGTGTTCCATGAAATGCAATGTGAAGGTGACTTCCAAATTAATTTTGGGGAAGAGGCACATTCCTACTTGGAGTTCAACACCAGAGTGGGGTCCTTATTGGAGAATGCCATTAAATGGCCCTATTCTCAGGCTACCCCTACTCGAAGAAACCACACTCTCTGTAGTTACTGTTTAGTTGCTTCCTGTCGAATACTGTGTCAGTTGCAAAGTCAATCTCTCTTACAGATCACTTATTAACATTCAGGAAGGTTCTAGTTGCAGAAGAAAAGCAAATGGGTAAGAAAAATTTCACTTGAGATAGCGTCATCCATTGGCTTAATTTGATTGGGTGAATGACAAAAAGACACCTATTCCATTTTAGTGTCAGGATACGTTCCTAAAGGAGCATGGTTTGGGTACCACTGAGGCAGTCAACTACATTTTCTGAGCTACTTGGGTATATGAAAGCAGAGGACACAGCATGGTTGTTTTGTGGTCTCTAACATGCCTTGCAAACCAAAGACATTTAGCAAATATTTAGCAAGTATTTACAGGATTGCCATTGAGAGCAACAGGCAAACTGTAGATTCTAAACAGGAGATGATCTGATGTTATTTTTCTTTTTAAATTGGCTATTGTTTTTACCTTCCGATTAAGATAGGACTCAAAGATTCCGGTTTCACTGTGGACTACTCAAGTCCTGATCAACTCAAGAAGAAGATGACCAAGAGGGGAAAATACTCAGGTTTTTTTTTTCCATCAACAATCCTCATGTGTTTTCTAATATTTTAAGCATTTATAAAGCAAAACCTGAGTGTTCTGGCAGAGCCACAGACTTTTTTAAGACAAGCTTGACAGATCAGTTTGATTCCTGACAATGTGAGGGGAGGGGTCGGCTCATTTTTAGCACAGTTCTGTGGAGCTCTGCAGGTGACAAATTATAATTACCCCAGATGACTTGCCCTGCATCCCACAGTGGGTCCAGCTACAATCTAGCCAAATGACCGTGAAGTTTGACTATCAAGAGGTAATGCTAGTTGAGGGTTTTGGTTTAGAGAATGATGAGATAAGGAAAAGATTCTATGTCATAAACCCTTCAGGAACAAATTCAGGAACAATCAAAAGTTTAAAAAAAATCACAAATATTAGAAATACAATAGTCTTGACTAATTTTCCAAATAAAGTCAAATGGGATGACCCTTAGAAAATTCTGAAAGGCACAAGATGTGTCTTCTTGACTTGTAACCTTTCTCTGCCCCTTTCCCCACCTCTCACAGACACTCCTCTGGGTGCCATGAGGCCCCTGAATTCTTGTCAATCATTTGTGATGGCTGAGTGATTGGCATTCTCTGAATGAAACTCATTCACACTCAAGAGTTACCTTGAGCTCTCATTTGCATTTAAACCTTGTTCTTTCTGTGGAGTTGCCAGATTTTGTTTTTCCTTTCTCAAAAGATTTTCAAGCAGAACACAAGAGAGATCTGATACAGGGGCTAAGGTTTCTATCACACCACATCCATTTTCTCAGATCTAAAGGTAAAGCTCAGAACACCCTTGACGTTTCCTTTGGGGAAAGCATAAAGGGTAGGAGTTTGGAAGGATCCAAGAAGGGAGACAAGAATGGACAGAAGGAAGAAAAGGGCAGAGATGATTTGGATTTTTACTCCAGAGTCAAAGATTTCCTTCCTGATGGCCCTATAATGGTGGTCTTCAGGATTATAGAGGGTGGGGGATGGACCTCTTGTCAAGGATTTCTTCCAGAACCTGAATCCTGTCTATGTTGCCCTCTCAGTACAAGTCACTAGGATACTGGTAACTCTCCAGATCCCCACAATTTTTAACAATCAATCTTACTCCATTCTTTCAGCCCAAGACATGGACATATATGCATTTTGTCCTGCAGTATTTTTTTTTTTTTTGCCAGGTTTCCCCTAGGCTTATATATTGGAGTGATTTAAGATAATCCCTGGATATTTTCTTGTTCCAACCTCTGTTTCTGACAAAATAAGCATTTGGCTCTCTTCAGAGCAACACAGGTATCATCAGAGAGCCGGTTGTTATCAATCCCCTTCTCAGCTCAGCCCCTCAGCTGAGAAATGAACAGGAATCTGGCTTAAGACCAGGCAAGACCAGACTGAAATCCCACATGGAAAGAAGGGATCTCACATATCCTTCTCTAACATTGGATTATTAAGGGTCTGACTGCCCTTGCATGTTTAGCAGGAGAGACTGATTACCAATGTCTGCTTTGAGCCCAGGGTGACTGCAGGACACTTACTTACCTCCTCTTGTCTAAGCTTTGTAAACAGTATTGACTATCAAATCAGTGCCCAGACACTTTGTGGCCCTGGTCACACCTCTCTCTCTTCCACTTACTTTCTTAAATCTTACTTGATTTGAGCTTGTCTATTGTCAGCTAGGTGGTCTGAATTAACGGAGATGATGCGTTAGGGCTCTAAACACAGCATCCCAAGATGTCCCTTTTCCAGAGACAACTAATTTTGTAAATTGCATCCAGACTTTGGACAGGTGAAAATGGCCCCAGGCAAGTCCAGCCAATGGGTTGTTACGTAATTGCAAAATATCTCAGGCTTGGGTGGTGCGGTGGCGTTAAAATTGCAAATGTGTTATATCCAGATAATATTAACGGTGAGGATGATGAGGGCTAAATACTTATCTTTAAACAACAGACTCGCAAAGCAAGTCAGCCAAGACTGGCTGAGGGAACAGCAGATTGCCATCTCCCACCTCTCTCTCGCTCCAGCATGCAATGGCAGGTGGGATGACTGGCACTATTGAAATGAATTCCCCCATGCCTTTTTGAGGGGCTGTGGTTGCCAAGTGTGTAAAGTGGAAGTCATTAAGTTAGATGTTCTTACTGTGCGCGTGTGTGCGCACTGTTTTCCCGGCCACGTGCATACCTGGTGTCCCATGCTGGCCGCTTCTTCTGATTGACAAGAAGGGGGGCGTCAACGTGCACGTGGTAGTAATGTCCAGTCAATTCTGGATGGCCTTCACGAAAATGCACTTTGCTAATTAAGGAGGAGAGCTGTCCGTATGCGGGGAGGGAATGTCTCAGACAACATGGCAAGTTAACACACAGGCTTTGGGAAGAGACAGATAGGAGGGAGAATCTCAACCCTGGCACCTACCGACTGGAGCCCTGAGTGACTATTTAACTTCCCTGGGTTTTCTCTTCATCTGTAAAGTGAGTAAAATGGCACCCACCTCATAGAAAGTATGAGGATACAGTGCATAGTAGATAGAAAGCACCTTTTTTGGTTTGTTGTTTGCTTGGTTTTTTTGAACCAGGACTCCAAAATCAAGTGCACCCTGGCCACTTCAATGAGAGAAGCTGCTTTGGTCTTGGCGTAAAATTTAGCCTGTGAACTGTCCTGACGGGCAAAGAGCATGATCATCAAAAGGGCGCATCCGTAATGCACTCCAGCCAATTTCTGCCAAGGAGGACTCTATCCCGATATTTCTAGATTTTCTGATTTTTCAAAGAATTCACAAAGCATACATTTTTTGTTTCTTAATAATCCCTAGTTGAGGAACATTGCCAGGTCACCCAGGTAGACGAGAGAGAACCTGTCCTTGTGTAAGATCTGGCCCCTGCTCTGACTCTAGCCTAACAAATCACAAACACTCAACACATAATCGCCATTCGTATTATCATTAGCTTTGCCACTAGCAGAAAAACAACCCAAATTGGCAATCGTGTAACATTCATATGACAATTGTCTGGTCATATAATAAAGTTGATGTTGGAATCCTTAAAATTAACTGCTGGCCTGAGGTCCTGTATGTTTTCTGAGCTCATTATGAATTTATCAGGTAGTGCCTGCATAAGCAAGCTTTATCTTATCTAAACCCAAATAGATGCAGCCAGGCCTGCCTGGAAATTCAGCATCATCCTATGAACATAACAACAAACCGCAACGCATATGCCAGTGTACAAAGAATGCATTCGACTTGGAAAGCAGAAGAAAAAAAAAACAACAAAAAAAAAAACCATGAGAAGTGCCTGTTTCTATGTATAAAGCCTATCCTATATGTGCTAGGGCAGTTTTACATTATAATAGTACATAAGCAAAGTGCTTATGATATATTTATAAACGTCCACACAGAGATTTGGGGAAAAAAGAAGCAGTTGTGTTTGCTCACGTTGAATTTCCATCGCTCGAGAAGCCGCGGAGGCTCGTTAAGTGCTCTGAGGTAGATTTCAAATTGATTCGGTCATAGTTGTTCCCTTCTTGAGCCGTAGGACACAAGGTCAAAGTGACCCAAGCCCTCCGGGCCTCATCTGTTAAATGGGAATAGATACTAGCTTCTGGCTGAGAGGAATAAAGACAATCGAGACGTGCATAGTACAACGCCCAGAACACAATAGACACTCAGAATGTTAGCTATTAGGGTAGCGAACATCAACAGAGGTTAGTATTCAACCAGTGAAATCAGTATATTCACATAAGTTGGCTTTTTTAATGGGCTAATGTTTTTATTATGATATCTGTCTGAGAGCAAGTTCCAAAAATAAAGACTTCTGACACTTGCTAATATTAACATCTATAAGGTACCATTTAAATGCCTTTATCCTGGACGAAGTGCTGGAGAAGACTATTCTAATGCAACATTTGAGTGTTATGAACAGGGAGCTTTTGCCTTGTAAACTCATGGGGTGAAATCTCATCCCTTGATCTTCAAAGTGTGACAAAGAGCTATTGATTGAGAGCATATTGTCATTTAAATTACAATTAGGGATGGGTGAAAGGTGGTTATTCAACAATTCAAACCTTTCTTTTAATACTGTCAAGGACGACTTAACCTTCACCCAAACACACTTCTAAAACTTGTGAGTTTCAATATGTCTAAAATCAATGTGCTTTTCTTAAAGTAAGAGAATCATGTCATTACTCTCATGTTGAACTCGGTAGTTTTGAATGTGGTGGTGAAAATCTTTCAGAAGGCTTTGCTCTCAGTCACAAAACACTTGTGTCTCAACACAAATCCAGTACTCCATTTGCACCTTAATATGAAATTAAATCATTCAGCGCATTTTTCCTAGAGTAGCTAGTTATACAAGTATATGCATTTTCAAAAATCAAGTGCTATGTGGGTGATGTATGTTTTAATTTAGAGTATTTTAAATAGGAAACCATCCTTCTGAAGGCACAAATTGCTATGAACTTCATGTCTTTTATTACTGGCAAAATAATGTTCAATTCTAAAGGCATTAGGCAGTACGTATCTTAAACGAGACAATGGACAGAATGGAAACTGTGTATGTGTGTGTCTGGTTATTTATGCTTTATTACCAGCTCTCTTGCATTTTGCCATATGAATATACTTCATAAATAATTTGCTTTGATATTGCAAATACACACACACACACACACACACACACACACACACACACACACACACACAAGCTAACACGGTACGCCCGCAATGATAAAATGCTGGACTCAGTCTCACAATCTTGTTCTGGCCAAGTTCCCTGCAGCTTTCACAGGCATGCAGACCGCACCAAGACTGCAGCTCAGATCTCCTATATTGAAGTACAGTTAGAATTTATTTTGTCAAAGCGTCTCTTCTCTCTCTTCCCCTCTCTACTTCTATAATGCATGCACACCTGTCTGCTCTTCTCCCGACTGGCAGGTGTTTACTGGGAGGACATATTATGCCAGAGGTGCTTTTGGCAGCCTCCCATCCTCAGGGCAAGCATTGTTCCTGCAGCAGGAAGTCAGTGAACAGTGCAAGGTCATCCAGACCCACCGTCCTCCACCCCCTTCTCTTGTATGGGTCATGAGCTCCAAGGTACCCTTCACTTGCTTGACACATGAGGTCATGGAAGACGGTCTGCAGCTCAGGTATATACCAGGTAAGCGAGAACACTGACAAGGCACCCATCAGTGGGTGGGAAACCAGAGGAACTCTGAGGGAGCCTTCAATTCTCGCTACGATTAGATTTTTTCTTCCTCCCATGGGTGGGAAATCTCCTAAAACTGTATCCTTCTATACTGAAATGGGGTGTCAAGGCATCTGCTGAACACATGGAAACATCTGATTTTATATTTTATGTGAGAAATCCAAGTAGAAAAATCACATGTGAATGCGATCTTCACATTATATGATTAGGTAGAGAGAGAAAGAGAAAAATAAAAATCAAGCTTAATGCTCAGGTGACTTCTCTTCTCTTAGAAAATTTAGAAGGACTCATTGTAACCTTGAAGAACAGGAAGGGAGAATTGCTTATCAATATGAATGGGCAATTTATGTTATCAAAACTTTAATGATTCCTACTCATCTATCGTAGGAAAAATTCATTAAGGGTCTCATTATGGCCAACTCATATTTACTAGTAAGTTCATTTTGAATGGCAGAGTAGAAACTTGGAGGCAGGATAATTTTTATTGTAATCCACGCAAATATAATTTTTAGATGTTTAGAAAATGAGCACAGGAATTCAAGATATTGGGGGGAAGCAAGATGTTTTACTGCCGCCTTGTGGACAATTTTAAAAGACCTGAGTATTTAAACCAGGGGTTTGATTTGTGAATCTTGGTCAGTAAGAGAACCAGATAAAAATGGGTCTAAGATAGAAGTGGGATAGAAGTAAATATTAAGCTCAGTCAGAATAATATTTCTTTTTTTTTTAAACCCAAGCGATTATGTAACAGTATTTCACAAAATTCCTGAAATCTACAGATGAGGATAAAGTAGGGTAGAATTAAGTATCGGTAATAGAATTTAATCAGAATACTATTGACCTGCTTCCCTCCCCCACCCCCAATCAGAGGAGTTCCAGAGACACTAGGGGGAATGTTCCCACTATATTTCAAGAAAATTTAGAAAATCTCAGTTAGTTGCTATAAAATTAACTGCAGCGCCAGAAAAGCAGTGATAAGAAAAACTGGACATATTCTAGGGTTCAGTCCAGAGTTTTAGTTTAGAATGTTTATTTAAACAAAACATGAGTTTATAAACTTGTTTTCTAGGGAGATTGATAGCACTTTCTGATTTTTGGCTGGATTGGAAAAGTCCAGCTTGACTTCCTGTGAAGAGCGCCTTCTTTAAACCACCTTCTTCTTAACTTTTGGCATGAAAAATAAATTTTCATTGGATATATTTCTAATTACAAGCAAATGTTCAGGTAGCTGCTTAATTTATATGTCGTAGTCAATATCACAGAAATACCATCTTGGAACTTTTAGTATTACAGAACCACATAAATTCTTGTTGACAAAATGTCAGCAAATCTACTGTAATGTCCAATACCCTGCTGTTTACCTGGTGGATAAATACTAGAAATACTAATTCATTCAGGAAAAAGATGCCTTGGCACTTTTAGAGAGTAAATGTAATTTAAAGTTGAAAGAACAAATGAAGAGATGTTTTATAAAAAAATTTTAAAGCAGATCAAGTTACAAAATAAATGCTGTAAAATTCAGAACATAATATTCAGTGACTTTGTACCCAGTATTGAGTCATGCTATTTTTTCACTGGGATGAGGAGGAGACAACTATCTTTAGTGAAATAGTCTGAAAATCAAAGAACAGAGTAATCTAAATTTGCTCAATAACCTAAAATTTAAACTATTCATTTCTTTTTATTAAACTATCTTAATTTCAGAGGTGGGTAGATGGAAATTACTAGAATGATATAAATGTAAACTCCTATTCCTTACCAAACAAGAGTCAATACTCCAAAATCTATAAAGCAGGATGCACAAAAAATTTGTTATTTTTCTTGGTCATGAACATGATGAATCTTAAGTAAATACCTTTTTCAAAATATCTGTCCCATATTTGTTGTAATAAAGGTTTGAAGACCATTGATAAATATACCAATCTCTACTGTTAAAATAAAGGTTCAGTTAGGACATTCATCACTCATTTCTCAACGCTTTGAGTGTTCGTTAAATGCTGTGCACTTTGTTTTTATTCTCATTACAATCTAGAGATAGGTTTTATTATTATCTTTTTCGACAGATGAGAAAATGAAGGCTCAGAAAGGTTAAGTAAACTAGCTGTGGTCACACAGCTTTCCAGTGGTTCTTCCAGCAGCATCATTGACTTTGTGTGGCTCTATCTCCTTGACGTATCACTGGGAGGCAAACATCACTTATTTTTTCAGTGTTTGGCAATCCTTTGAGCTGTATCCAGGTTCTTGCCCAAAGACCACCCATCAACGCTCAAGCAACTGAAGAAGTACTAAATTTGTTTATTATTTACTTGATCATTCATTTAAGTAATTATTTGATACTTTTTCTATACCGGACATAGGGCTAGCAACAGGGATACAATCATGCCACACCCAGAACGGTACTACACTTTTGGAGCTTATGATTTAGGCAGTAAGTTTTAGAAATATAAACATGACTATGACCCAGTTTGTAGGGAAAAGAACAGTAGCTTTGGAACCATGGGAAGTTCAAGTGGCTCTGCTATCTTCCATTTCTAAGAAAGTTAGAAGCTATTTGTCTTCGCCCATGGTTTCCTCTTCCATGCAAACAGGTTTATTCTGAAGCTTAGCATGCAAAATTCCTGACCAAAAGTTGGTGTCTCATGTATAGTGACAATTACTACAACAAGTCAGGGGGATAAAGAGACATGTACATAATTCAGCAATCATGTCAAAGGTACTATTCTAAGGGTACCAACAAGGTTCTCTGGTAACCCGAGGAGAGCACCATGCTGGAGGAGGGTGATGAAATGTCACATCAGAAGTGATATTTGATTTGGATCTTCGGGGATGAGAAGATGCCTGCTGGGCATAGGACCTTCATGTACAAAGATATAGATGGATATATCTACAGGACCAGAAAGGAAGGGGTATGGAGGACTGGGGAAAGATTGCCATCAGTTCCCAAAAGTCATGTATTCCTCAGTATAAGGATAGCACCCTGTAAATCATTTTGTAGCAACTTCTTCCTATATCACTTGGAAATCTTTGCACGTTTAAGTAATTGAAACTCAGATGAGGCTAAATAAATAAGGCATTTTGAGGGGGAGGGGGTCCAAATAACCAGAAACTCAGAAGTGACACTAGCTTCAGGTGAAGTCTGATCCAGATGTCATCATACTCTACTCTTCTGTCAGCTCTCCTGTCTTCCATATGATGATGTCATCTTCAGGTGAGGCTCCACTCTTGGCAGCAACAAGGTCTGCAAACAGTGAAGTCAGGTCTCATGGGCCCAATAGGGTCATAGGCTCGTCCTTTTAGCAAATACTCTGTCCTAGCAAAAATATATTCTGACCGGCATAAGCATTCCCCAAGACCAGGAACACTTTCACCCAAACCATGTGGCTGTGAATGAGAGGGGTAAAATGTAGGAGCTGTAGCCAAAAGGAGAAACGCAACCAACCAAAATCTAATACGCTCCCCTTGTATAATGGAGTCTCAATTGGAGTTAATCCCTTGCAGGGCTGCCTTCCAACTCTCTTTTAAATGAAACAAAACCAAGAAGAAATGGAGTATGTATATTTTCCTATTTTTACACAAGGAATATATCATTGACACATGTTTGAGATACAGCAATGAATGATATAGCTAAAAAGAATTCCAAAAGAAAAAATTATTCTCCAATTTATCAAGTGTATCCACAAAGGAAGGACTTAACTCTGAATCAAGTACATTTCAAGGCTACTTCTCAAGCACATACTCCTAGAATTCCACTTTAGTTTCTATTTTTTTAGAGTCCAATTTTTTATGTGAACACAGGCCAGCATAAGTTTAAATATGATTGGCAACAAGAAAATCTAAATAAAACGTTTATTGTATTTTTCCTTTGTGTTTCCCAAAACGTTTCCCTTGCGTAAGCTTCTAATATCTATAACTGTAGATGTGTCATCATTACTTAGCTGGAATGTTTGCGTGATTAGAACCACATTAGGCAGTAAGCAAAAACACATGCCCGGGAGTCTAGTTATGAGATTTGTGCATGTTTTCTTTGAGTTGAAACAAAAGAATAATGACCAGCAGCATTCAGCAACTTAGCCTTGTCTCTATCCTATTAGGATCATAGTCCCAGGAGAGAGCTCTGGTTTTAAAAGCTATTTGCAAATGGAGAGTGACTTTTTTTATTGTAATTTTTCACAAAGCAGTTGCAGAATAGAGCAAAGGGGAAGTATGAAACGTCATGCCTTGAGGAAGTCCTTTTTTTCTGAAATGATTAGTGAATGACCAAAATGCTAAGGCTTTGTGTTTTTCATTTAGTAAGGTAGGGAGATTTTTCCATTTGCAGCTTTCAGCTTATGGAGAAAGGTGTTTGGCATATTCAGATTGATGATGTATCTTGATTAGTTGGGATTATAGTAATGGTGGAAAGTCATGCCATAGTTTATGTTTATTCCTAATACAGTAACATGTATGTTATCTTATCCAAAGTCCGTAAATCAAGTCTATTGAACTATAACTTCATTACGTCCCTCTATTCAGTGGTGTTTCAATACATCTTACCAGAGAGAGTCCCCCAAAATTTTGACACGCTAGTTGGGACGTCTGTTCATTTACTGAATGTTTATGGAGTCCTACCATGTACCAGGCACTGTTTGAGTCCCTGCAGAATGAGGAAATCAACACACTCTCTACCCTCACAGCAAAAATGTCAGGAGAGGGTCAAGGAATAATTACAAATTTGAAGAATATTTTCTTAAGTTTATGTATTTATTTTGAGAGAGAGAGAGAGAGAGTGAGCAAGTGAGTGGGGGAGAGGGAGACAAGGGGGAGAGGGAGAGGGAGAGAGAGAGAGAGAATGAACGAATATCCCAAGCAGGCTCCACACCATCAGTGCAGAGCCCAATGTGGGGCTCAAATGCATGAACTATGAGATCACGACCTGAGCTAAAGGTGGATGCTTAACTGATTGAGCCACCTGGGTGCCCTGAAGAACATTTTAAAAGAGAATAATTAGTAAACAGACTATGAGAACATATGAAGGACAGATCTAAGGTAGGCAAGTAGGGCAAGTGGTCAGAGATAATGTCCCTGAGGAAGGGACTTTTGAGATCACACAGATGAGTAAGGATTAACTGGGTTTCAAATCTCCGAGTTAAGAGAGAGTAGGATTCAAGGCAAAGAACACATGCCACAGTGTTCATCCCAGCGATGACTCTGTGGTGGTGCAACACATCCTGGAGGACCTTGACATCAAGGCTAAATGTTGGTATTTTATCTTACAGGCAATGGGAAGCCATTGTTGGATTTTAATTTGGGAGTGACATGACCAGATCTGAATATGTCATGATCGCGCAGGCTGCTGTACAGGGAATGGCTTTCAACACGTGCAGAGATTATAAATGTTTTCATTCTTTTCATTATAAGAATGTTTTCATTCTTGTTATGAAACTCTTTCTTTCTCCTCATTTGCTGCGATATGGCAACAAGGACTCCCGGCTTACTGCCTTCAATTATCAGATCAACAACAAGCAGATTCATTCCTACAACTGATTTCACCCAACTTTTACTTATTTATTTAAAATTTTTTTTAACGTTTATTTATTATTAAGAGACAGAGAGACACAGAGTGTGAGAGCAGGGGAGGGGTAGAGAGAGGGGGAGACACAGAATCTGAAGCAGGCTCCAGGCTCCAAGCTGTCAGGACAGAGCCCAGCGTGGGGCTCAGACTCACAAACTGTGAGATCATGACCTGAGCCGAAGTCGGACGCTTAACCGACTGAGCCACCCAGGTGCCCCTATTTCACCCAACTTTTACATGGAATTATACAATTTTGGGTTTTATGTGCTTTTTTACCCCCCAGTGGGTAAGTAGTCTGGCATTGCCCAATGTAGGAATATATAAAGGTTTTACTTGTGGAAGTTCTTTTGGAGCTGGCCAGAAGTAAGGCCGGTCAATTGGCGGCCTTGAAAATCAGTCCCAATGGGGACACCTGGGTGACTCAATCGGCTCAGGTCAAGGTCTCACGGTTGGTGAGTTTGAGCCCCATAGAGGCTGCTTCAGACCCTCTGTCCCCCTTGCTCTCTGCCCTCCCCCACTCATGCAGGCAACCTCTTTCTCTCAAAAATAAGCAAACATTAAAAATCAGTCTGACTAAACTACCTTCTTGTAATTATGACCCCCCCACCCCATATGATAACCCCCTAAGATTTTAGTCCTAGCACATATGAAATTATTGAACGACTCATTTCCCAGCTGTACCTTTTAAGAAGTCTATGCTACTCGGTGTAAGCCAGTATGAGAGAGGTTATATTCCTATAGCAACAGACGGAAGAACGTATATCCCAGAAGGATAGAAGTGTTCCTCTTCTCTCGTTAATTCTGTTCTTTGGGTCATTAACAGAAAATCAAATATATTTGGTGTGATTATACAGGAGAAACAGAGCTTCCTGCTTTCCGGTGAACGGGTTTCGCAGGATGCAAGGCCCTCCCTGCTTTGGCCGGCCAGGCGTCACACAGCCAGATTCAGGCCCACCTCTGCTGCTGCAAGTGACATTTAATATGCATTCGATAGCCTAACAAACCCAGAATTCCCTCACATTCAACTTTCCTGTCATTCCTTTCAAGTTCTCTCTTTATTTCCTTCTAACGGGCACATTCCTAGCCGTCACCTCAGGTAATTTTTTTTTTTTTCCAACCAGGTGGAGGTGTAAATAAACTGCGTTTTTGCTGTCTAAGATATTCCCAACCATAGCTCCCTATCACCAAGCCCTTCTAAGGGTATTGAGGTACATGTTAAATAATATTTCAAAAATCCTGTTTCCGACCTTTGAACTAGCTGTGGACTGACATGTTCCAAGGCATCCCAAACAGGCCGGCTGCAGCAACTGCCTTCCCACCCCTGCCTCCAAATTCTGCCTGCCCATAGTCAGCGAGACTGTGGATTCTAGAGTTCGGCCCAGCCCTCTTGATAATGGATCTACGTGAGCTGCGCGGCTGATCAGATTTTAGAACTGCGAGGTCAGATCCGAGCAAGGGCCTTAGTGAACGATGCTGAACGTTTCCTTGCTGTGGTCACCCCTTATGTGAGCGTAAACGGGACTTCAAAGGAAAGGGAGAGGCCAGCCTCCCAGGAATTGAGCCACCACCCCTCTCAGCTCGCCTCCTTTCGCTGCAATCCGTACAAATCCTGGGGGTTCATCAGTGTTCTGAACTAAAAAGGAGGTATTTTTGTCCCGCGGTCGTTAACAACCGCTGAGAGAGAGAGAGGCCCTCCATTCTTTTTATGTTTTCTTGTGTCATCAACAGGTCCTTTAAAGAGACAATATTCGATTAATTTTCTCTCTTTTTTAAACATTAAACGTTTTGGTAGTTCAAATGGGTTTACTCAATTCCAGGCCATGGGTAGTTAGGGCGTCAGCAGTGCCCCCAACCTAATGTCATTAAATGTTCAACAACGACTTTAAAATAAGTAGCTTTTTGGAAGTTATGTCTTTGAAGTTTCATTAATTAGTCATATCATTGGAAATGTATGGCTAAAGTAAATTACAGTGTTTAAAATATCTACTCTTTCAATGTGAAAAATGAAAGGATCCTGCTACCTTGTCTTTATACTAATGAAGATATTATTAATTGGTTTAGCAAAAACATAGATCTAACCATAATGTGCAACAGTTATTAAAGATAATTAACTACAGATCATTGGTTTGAAACATCTAGTCCAAAATGATTTCTGAAGGGCACATTATTCTACGAGATAAAATAATTAAATTTCTAACTGCTGCATGAGACAACTGTGGCATATCTAGCGTTTTAATTTCTTTTGTTCTATTCTCAGGGTACTCTTACTGTTTTAGGTTTTGAAAAAGCTACCCGTGTTTCACAGTGAATTCTCTGTTCAGCATGTTTTGCCGAAATCTTTCATGTCTATGGAAAAATTATGATTGAAAGAAAAGGATTACAATGACACGAGACCTAATAAAAAGCCCACATAAATTCAGCCTCTTTTTCCTGGAGAGGGGAGCGTGGTAAATCAGACAAATCGAAAACTAAACAAGTTACTTTAATGAAATACCTTTCACACACATCTCTCGCGGAATGTATTTTCAAACACGGAAAGCCTCACATGTGCAAAACAAACAGGGGAAAAGTAGAAGTGTGAACAAATGCCAGGTACTTGTGGATGAATGAATAATGTAATTATGTGCATACCCGTCAAATAAAATGAAACAATTACAGTAAAAACAATTGAGGCACTACAGCAGAAGGCTGTTTAGGAAAAGCTGTAAGACGGGAGGCAGAAAAAATTCTGACCATATTTCTAAAAATTGTTTTACTTGGGATTTCCTACTTGAAAAAACAGTTAAATTAAAGGGGAAAATTAAGACTCAGATGTCCATAACCCAAAGTTTTAGGAATCCTCAACAAAATTATGACCGTGATGTTCAACAAGGCTAGCACGTTAGAATGTTCATTGGTGATAATATTCAAAATGAGACCTGAAGTCCATATTAGCCTCAAAGTCAGATATTCAAATTTTTAAATATTTATCGTATCGTCTTGTGACCAGGAACTTGCTTTGTGTAAAAACCAACAGTGAAAAATAATAGCGATGCGCTTTCTTTGAAGAAGCAATTCAAATTTATATTAAGTCTAAATTCATAAATCCTGCCATAATTCGTGGGAAGCCTTGTAAGGGCAATGTGTTCGGAGTCCCAGCTCAAGGCTTTGGCATGAATTATTATTTTTAGAAATATTATTAATATCTTTAATCCAGTAAGTGTAGTCTTGGTAAAATAGGATTAAAAAACAAAAATAAAGGCATTTCTTGCTAGGACTCAAGCATAAAGACACGACTGATGAGAAAATTTTGAACTTACAAAGTTTACACTGATGCTGATTCCAGATACTTGGAAAGAACACAACCAAAATATTTAACGCATGCCTTTTTTTTTGTCTCACATACAAAAAAAGTAGAAATTCCTAAAAAAAAAAAAAATAAAGTAAAATAGTTTTGGAGACTAAGAGTAAAAGTCATTACAACCTCCTTACTATGGATCCATGTTTCTGAAGAGGTGTATTTGGTGCTCCCTAAAAAGAAAGAAAAAAATGTTCTTTGATCAAAGGTTTAAGAATACAGCATGCTGTATGGCCCTTTTGCAGATATGCAGGACTCAGAAGCAAAACCAAAGGTTCTGAGAAGTCCTGTAATCAGGCTGTTCACTTAACCTAGCTCTCAGACGTTGATGTTCCTAGAACACTGATTCCCAGGGAATTAGTAGTCCGTACAGCTTTTAGGGAGACTCTGCTTTAAGGTACCTTGAGAAATAAGTTTGGCCTGATTTTTCAGGGCCCCCAAAGTCCCTTTCCATAGCCCTCTGGTGTCACTCTCTGTCATCTTCAGCCACCTACTATATCTTTTCTTCTCATTAAAACCATTTGTAGGGCTTCTGTGAGATATTTGCAACTTAGTGAGAATTTAAGTTGCCTCCTAGTCTTTCCTAGGAATATATTTACCTTTAAACGTAGTATTCTAATTACAGAATAAAAGGTTTCACAAATAAGAGATTTACCTGGCATTGTCGAGGTTGGGGGTGTGGGCAAAGGGGGGTTTTAAGTCTTCCTGAGTGTAACACACAAGTAACTGCATATTACATAGAGGAGGACGCAGATGCTTAGATGAACAATGGGGTTGGCCAAGGGCATGTGGCCAATACCATCCAAAGCTGAGGCTTAAACAAACCTGTGTCCTCTTATTGTCAAATTCAGGGCCGTGTTCTCTAATAGTTTTGTACACACATGTAGAGGTAAGTAAGCCAAGTATCCTAAATGTGACCGCAAGAGCCAAACTCACAGCTCCCAAGCTGCACTTAGCATACGGATGTACTTGTTTTTTCTCCTCAGTGTTAAAGTTAAAAAATAATTAGTTGGCAACAATTGAAATTCAGGAGATCCCATACAAAGAGTTCTGTCTTCCTCTGAGAAAAGAGAGGACCTTGTAATATCGGACCCCCTGGATGGAGTGGTCAAGGTCATCAGGTGACCTTTCTCTATCGAGCCATCATTCCCACCACTTTTTAAAGCTGTCCTTGACATTGAATGTTGGTTGCCATTTACTGCCTTACTCTCATTGTCGATTAATTCCTATCAGACTTGCTTCACTCCTTTGGATTTCCTACTTGCATTTTAGGGCTTCTTCTAGTTTCAATTCCTGGTCTCAAGAGTCGTACACATCTGACCCATTGTGGTTTTTTTCTTCCTGAAAATCTTCTTCATTTCCTCTTCAATGCCCTGAGGGGCAGCATTTTAAGCTGATGGCCAAAATGTTGCCTGGAGATAAATAACTGGAACCTGACCTCACTCAACATTCTGAAGTGAGTGTAGGGCTCAGCTACTGTTTTGGGTGACCCTGCTTAAAGCCTTTGGCTATCCCAAATCCAACCGCATGAGCTTGCCTATCTCTACCACCACCACTGGAGAAGATAGATATGTGCTGTTCACGTTGCGTGGCGTTGGAAAGCAGTGGTATTTTTAACTAGTATCTCGACAACTATTCGGTCAGAAGACTGTCTTCCTCTTTATATTTGACACCAAATAATTACGACAATAGCTCAGGGATTCATGACAGTTAAGAAGTGCAGATGTTTTTCTCCTTCACTGGATTTCACTTGGTACAGCCTAAGGAATGTGTGATGTATGTTTTCAAGTACGAAAGCAGAACTTTCCATGGGCCGTATAGCTGTGTTTGAGGGCTCACCAGCAAGACGCGAATTTTATCAAGAAAGATGGCTTTCTCGTAAGTCCATTTTTTTAAAGTTTATTTATTTATTTTTGAAAGAGAGAGAGAGAGAGAGAGAGAGAGCGCGCGCACGCAAGCAGGGAAGAGGCAGAGAGAAAGGGAAGGAGAGAATCTCAAGCAGGCTCTGCATGGTCGGCGTGGAGCCCGACATAAGGCTTGATCTCACGAATCGTGAGATCATGACCTGAGCCAACATTAAGAGATGGACCCTTAACCGACTGAGCCACCCAGACCCCAAGTCTATTTTTGAAAATCAGAAAAACGAGCAGTCGACACAGGCATCAGTACCAGGCCTATAATTGCAGCCTGAGCTCTGAAGTCTGAGCTGGGCTTTTTCGGCCTCCTCTTGTGAGCGTCAGCCGTTCACACGCCTGTCCTCCTCTGTTGCTGCGGGAGTGAGCTAAGGGGAGGTTATGGATGTGCTGCAATCAGATGGAGAGGTGGAGCCATCTGCTCTAACTTCCCAAGTTATTGTTGGCTCGGTGGCTGCCGCTTTGGTTTGGGTCTTTTAACAGTTCATTTAACTGAGGAGGAGGGAGTGGGTTCAGAATAGGAAGCCTTTGGTATTGGTGATGTTTCACTGCAGATTTTCTGCTCTTTCTAACTGGCCCTTTCTAATCCCTTCTCTTCTCTCCTGCCTCAAACCCGCTTTTTTTTTTCTTCTTCTTCTTTTTTATTTCCCTTTCTCTCTCTTTTCCTTTCTTTCCTGGCAAGAAAATGCTACTCCTGGATGGTTTCTGAGTCAGTTCTTCCCAGCACTGACCCCAACATATTCACCACCAGCAATCACTTACTCATGATACTTAAAATGCTTGGTACAAAGTGTCTTCTGGGATATTCTTGTTGCTTTTGAGTCGCGTCCAATAATATGGGTTCTTACTCAACAGTACCATAAGTGTGTCCTGTTAACATAGGTGTTCTACAGTTTTGTTTTGTTTTGTTTTTAAGATGACCGTTATTTCTATTGAATAAAGGGTTCTATGTTGGGTGAAGGAAAGGTTAGGTGGAACCTTTTACGTTTCAGTCCTCATGATTTGTCTTTCCCTTAAATGTATTCTCCATCTCATTCCCATATAAGGCACTTCACCTCCAGGAAAATAATAATTAAGCTCAAATGAGACCATAGTGACTTCAAACTGCTCTGAATATTACCTTACTTTTTAAGTGTGCAAATGGATCCCTATAGAAAGAAATATTTGGGGGTGTCTGGATGGCTCAGGTTACGATCTCTGGGGTCATGAGATTGAGCCCCATGTTAGGCTCTGTGCTGACAGCATGGGGCCTGCTTAGGATTCTCTCTCTCTCTTTCTCCCCCTCTGCCCCTCTCTCCTATTCATACTCTCTCTCAAAAAAAAAAAGACAAAAATAAAAACAAGTAAATTATGGCACAGGACATCATGTTTTTTGTTTGTTTTTTTTTCTTTCTTAGCTATAGCTTTCCCCCGCCGAGGTCAAATGCAGACTCACACTCCTCCTCACCTCCAGAATCCTCCCCAGGGAGAGGCAACAGAGTGACACATATCAGAGAGAAGGGACCCCTCTGTCACTCCGGTGCTTTTTGATAGCAGTTCTGGTACGTTGACTCTCAGCCCCACAGTTCATCATGTGTGGACAGGAACCATGTCTAGAAGGTCTATAGTGAGGGCTCAACCACTGTTTCCTAATAGTCCAAGTTATTTCACGGCACGTGAGTGATGTCTGCTGCCACGTGGAGGACTGAGGCTGAGAATTACAGTGCTTTGGCTACACGAAGATGTGCAATGTTGGAGAACGAACGTTAGAATCAAGAGACTCACTCTGGAAGCCCGCCTCTGCCAGGTACCAACCGTACGATTCAAGCGAGTCAATAGGGTTCTTGCCCCATTTCCTGTTACCAAAAGAAAACAGCAGTACCCAAACAACACTCGCTTCGTATATATGCTGTTGGAATTCAAGGGGATGAATGCTAAGGTGGAAAACTCAAACAGAAGCCGGATGGGTCCTGCGAATGAATACAGCGGGCTGGGTTTAAATCAGTGGGAGGTAGCTGAGGTTCCCTCCTTTGTAGGGAGTGGCAGGCCCAGTAATAAATGTCGGGACTCTGTGTCCATCAAAAGGGGCAGCTGTTCCTACTTGCCTGTAGCCAGTTTTTGCAATGGAAAAAAAAATGGGGACTTGGCGTTGCCAGATTTTTCCGGGAAGCTGGAAATCCGGACTTTTATGTGAAGCCTCCCAATTTTTAGACGTTGGCCATTAATTCAAACTTGAAGCACGGTGCGGGCCAAACAAAACACATCTGCAGGCCGCATCAGCCCTGGGAGCCTCCATTTGTGACCCCGGATACACGTGAGCATGTTTGTAGCAGAACCTGCCTCATTGCAGATAGTCCGTAAATATTTGCCGCATCCTTTCCTCCTATGAGATATCTGGGACGAGAAAAAGAAAAAAGATTTTCTTTGAGCTTTCTAGAATGGTATGTGATTGCTCACTCTTAAGGGTCAGATGTAGCAAGTCCTGTATTAACATGTTCAGTCCCAAGGACGAAATGGCCCACTGGCCATTTAGAAACGCTGACCCCGAGGGGAGGGCGTGTGTTTGGAAAATTGATTTGTATCCTGTGACTTCCTACCCGAAGTTTCATTCTTGTTAGAAAACATACACTGAAAAGGAACTCAGGCACTTCAGGATCACAGCAAGGAAAATTCGCCATTTGCGCTGCCGGGCTGAGTTCCTTTGAATTCCAGTAAGTGAGTGAGCAGCTCCATTCGGAGGAGTTTCCTTGGTCTTCCGAGGGGCAGGACCTGGTTTTCCCTGGCACATCTTCCCGCTGCTCACTCCTTAAGTAGTTTCACTTACTTTTTAACTGTTACATGCCAACAAAACAGGTTGCTTAATTGGTTTGACCTTTCACAGTATTTTTTAATTTTTCAATCTTAGTTTCGTGGTTCCATCTGGCCCTTTAAAACGACATCTGGTTAACTGTACTTAACCAGCTGATCACTGTACAGTTATTTTTAAATGTAATGTATGCTTAAACAGATGTTATTTTTATAGATGTGGATCTAAACTGCACTTGGGTACGTGCTATGTCTGCATAAACTCTTTCTGCAATTCAAATGTTGACACCCAAAATTACAAGCCAGAATGCTTATGAACTCTACTATTATGGTACTGCACTTTGGTGCCGCTTGTTAGGTAAACATCAATTCAGTTCTTTTTTTCTGTCTTCATTGCACATAAATAAAACATTAGCATTTAGTTTATAAAGTGATGAACATTTTGCTGTGTTGGATTTAGCTTTATAAATACAACTGCTGTCAGCAAGAAAAAAGGATTTATTGAATAAATAATAAGAAAGCTAAGGGAAAATGAAAATATATATATTATGCAAAACATGGTGTCTGTCAACAGGTCACAAAGGGGCCTCGATGCTTTTGGTGTTGCTGTCGGAGATAATTCCATCTCTGGCACACTGTGTCTATAGCGTTCTGGACCTTCCTCTCACGGTAGGTGTTTGAGATTTAATCCAGGAAGCACGCTATAGAAAATAATTTGTTTTGTGGAACCCTGAATGCCTAACTGTCCGGGGCATAATTAACATTTAGAACAATTTAAATATCTTCTTCACCGGGCACGGAAAAGGCAGAGAAAACTTGATAAAAAGAAAATCTAAGGGGCCTTTCAATTCTGTGGTTTTCTTTTCTTTCTTCCTTTTTTTTTTTTTTCCCTCTCCTACCAGAAGAGAGAAAAGAGAAGACCGCAGCGGTTCGTAGATACACCAGGCAAGGCTTTCTGATCGTGAAAGCATCTTTAGCACGGAGCCTGTCTGGTTTGCGAGAAAAACCGCGCTCTCCCAAGACCCTTACGGCGGGTACTTTGCATAAGACACAAGGTTGAGCCTTGCACTTGACACAGAGAAAAGTGGTCACAGCCGAAAATATTTGGCCGAGAACTTTAAAAGTATCATTCTCAAGGTTAACAATTGCTGTTATACATAATACCTCGGTAATTGATAGGCATTTGGGCTCTCCAGGGTCCATTTTCTGTGAAAAACACCACGTAACATCTGTTCATAAACAGTCCTTCTGTGAAAACACTGACACAGGTCTTGAGCTTCCACGGGCTCAATTCCCCTGCCATGTGCAGATGGCACGGTGTATTTATACAGCTGAAGCCTGTGTAACAGAAGCACAGCCATGTCTCCAGGTAAGACTCCAGGCAAGCGTGTGCTGCTGGTCCACCGCCTCGCCCCGGGTTGTGCAAGGGGTTCCTTCTGACACAAAGACAAATTGTGTCCCCCTAATGGGCGGGATGTGTCGGGGAAAAAAAAAATCACCTTCGGCAATCCACGTCTAACTCTGCGGAGGGAAGGACGTTTCCTAGGCTTTTCAAAAGATTCCCCGGAAACACCTTAACGAAAACCTAATTAGGTTACAGAGGTGTTTGCGAAACTAAGTACGACCGGGATCATGCAGTTGTCTTTTTTAGTCTTCTCTTTTGGCCTCGGTTCTTCACGCGTGATGTTTTGAGGGGAATGAATTATTGCGATTCAGGGTAGAAAGTTTGGGGTTCAGGCTTGAAGCCTCTCCCGTTCAACTTTTCAGTAGCGATCAGGAGGGGGAAAGCGTGGTGACAGCGAAAGCAATGATTTCTCGCCAATTTCCTTGAGCTTCTCCCTTTACGCGTGGAATGGGGATGGGGACAAGGGTAGAGGTGGGTTGTTTTTTTTTTCTGGTTTTGGTTTTGGTTTTCACTGAGCATTTGTGAAGAAACACTGAAGAGACTTTCAAGTCCCGGGGAGCTTTCGTCCTTTTCAAATCTGGTTTCCTGATTAATCACTGAGATGCTGGGCCCTCGGTCTTCTCTAAACGCGTTCTTTCTCAAAAAGCCAGGCAGGTTTCAAGGGCAAGCAAAGCCTCCTTCTCACGACCTGGAGAAACACTGACTTTAAGTAAAAGCAGGATACTGGAGCTTCCGAAGGGCTTGGGGGCCCCAAAGTTCACCCAAATAAACAGAACGAGGAAGCCATACACATGCATAACCCGGGTTTATTTGTACCTGTCTTTGTTACACAGCTGTAGGGCATATGAGAGTCACGATCAGAGAAACCTATCTACGGTAACCTACTGTAATATAAACTATCCATATTTCATTCTCCATGAGCACCACAGGCAAATTCCTGTTGTATTTGACCAGCTGGGGTCAAAAACGCTACCCAGGGCTCAGAGCTTTCCACCCCCGCTCCAGCGTCCGTTTCAACGCCAGCGTTCTGGTTTGTGCATTTCAAAGATGCTTTTACAGCATTTATGAACCCTCAACTTATTTATGACTATCAGCTCAGGCTATACAATCCACTTTGGGGCAGATTTGCAAGAGAAACAAAATAGCCATTTGAGACCATGATGTTTGGGTGTTATGTCTGACTGGAGGAAGCAGGTGGGGTATAGAACTCCTGGAAAAAAAAAATCTCCTGGAGGGGCAGTCATAGGGGTCCGTTTCTGTGCTGTGGGGGGAAAAAAGTCACATTTTCACGCCTGCTTTTCTCCAGTTATTCCTCACAACAAAACTCACCTGAAACACAGGAACAAAACCAATCCTAGTGAAAAGAAAGTTATACCTCTACATCACACACAAAGCAGGACTGCTTTTCACTAAGTATTGCGTTGCACTGTTTGGCAGAGACGATGCAGTTGAGCAGTATGAAGAGAGACCAAATGCATTTCAAGTGTTGCATTTGAGACAACACGTGCTATGTTAGGCAAAACTTTTCTGGTTTTGATTATTAATTCTTTTTTATTTTTTGATATTTCATTTTTTTTCTGGGAAATTTGAAGTTGAAGGATGAACAGTTTTACCCGACTGAATGCACACACGACGATAAAAGGCTGGGTTTCTTGGAAATCTTTTTATCCTGTTTTTATCAATAAGTTCGTTGCAGCATTATTTATAATGGTGAAAAAATGGAAACAATATTCATGATTATTAACAGAGGACTGATTAAGTAAGCATTGACAGGGTAAAATTATGTCATTATGCTAAGTGGAAAAAAATCAAAATTTCATATATACCATGCAGTCTCAACTAGGAATAGGACATAGACAGCGGGGGAAAAACCTGAAAAAAGAAGAATACCAACATTCAGAATAACTCTTCCTGGGTAGTAGGATTATGACCTATTTTAATTTTCATCTTCTTGTTTTTATGTATTTTCCAAATGTTTGACATTGAACATAGACTTCTTTAACAATCAGGAAAATGTGAGGAAAGGCATCATCAAAGCATTTTCTCCTGAGAAAGGCATTTGTTATCTTAATGACATGAGTTCCTGCATGTTTGGGAATGAAAGTAAGTGGATATGAAGTATGCTGAATTCTATTTTTGTCAGAATTTTTATTAAATTTGGGAGGGATGGTTTAGGGAAGTCTTTCTCCTCCCAATAAGATACCTTTAGATAATCTGCTGCCTGGTTGGTGAAACAATGCCCTGGGTGATCTCCCTGACTTTATTAATCCCTCTCTTTCTCCCTTCCTTTTGTCCTTTCTTCCCTTCCTTAATAAATGTGGACTGATTGCTAACTCTGTGCCCAGGTGCCCAGAGTGGAAGCTGAAACACAGCTTCCTCCTGTGCAATCTGCTGCAGACGTTGGGAGGCGGTCTATGAAACAGTAACAAAACATCCAAGGAATGCAGAAATAAAGTCACAGTTGTGACAGAGCAGTGTACCTGAGGGGAGGGAATTGAGCAGCCTGGCATTTGCAGAGTGGGAAGGAAGTCCTCTATACAACTGGGGTATCTGTGCCAGGAACTGAAAGCCTAGCAAGGAACTAAGTGCTTGTACCAAGTATGGGAGAACGCTGGAGGGTCTGTGCTGGGTCCTACACTTACTGGTCTGGCCAATCTTAAAGCCTCGCACTGCCCTAATCAGGTTTAGTACCCAGCCAACACTCAAGTAATTATTGAATTGGCTCCACTTGGAAGATACACCATGTCAGTCTTCAAAACAGTAGGGCTCAGCAGATTGAATTAAATCCTACCAGTCTATAGGTGGTCATAATTCCACCTCTAAAAACAGCCTGCCTTCCATGAGGTCCATCTTAAAACCAGACATTAACCTGATTCGCTGTTTTTGAAGAGGGAAGGCTTTACTTGTGGAAGCACAGAGACCAGGGATAGTTGAAAATGCATTCTGTGTTTCAGTGGAGCAGAAGTTGACCTCTATACGGTGCCTTGATTAAAGCAGTAGCAAATATGAATATCAGACTATGTAAAATGATTACTGGATTCCTAGAATGCTCTAAACTCACTTCTAAACATTTTAATGCAGTTTCAAGGGATCAGTCAGTACTGTTGGCATACGTGGCTAGCTGCTTATAGGTCTCAATGTTTTCCCTCCAGAAAAAGTATTCTGGCTTAATCTCAAAATCATCAAAAAGACTAGACACTGGTTGGTCCAAACCACTCATTCCTTCTGCGTTTGTAGCAATTACTTCCCACAAAGAGGATGCCCACCCAGCTGGAAGGAAGCTGAAAGAGCAAAAGAATTTTTGCCTTGAGGGGCGCCAAGAGAGGCTTCGAGTTCTTCTTCCCCAGTGGTTTGATGAAATCAAGCATTTGCACCTTTGAAAATGTAAGTAGTGCTGGGTTCCTCGGCTTGATGAGGGCAATGACATATCCACTCTTAATGAGGGACTATCACTCTCAAAGAAGGTCAAATTTAAAAATTGAGAAGAAATAGAATGGTGATCATGGCCATAATACATTTTCCATAGAAGAGTATCTAGGAAGCAAAGGTCAGCGATGATAAATATGGGAAATGATGAACCTTCCACCTCCAACGAAAACAAGATGTTGATCACGTAACTCTATCCCGTGCCTAGTATTTAAAAATTTATCATAAATAACTATCGCCTTCCAGACATGTATAATTGATCCTACTTGTATCAACAGTAAGTTCCTTTTCAGTTTTTTTTTTCCACATTAACTTCTTTTTACATGGTATTATTTTCCTTAAATGGCATTTCCACTGACAGCTATGCCGAATGCACTGTATAATTATCGTGTCGTCAGTTTCTTTTTCTACAGTTCTTTTTAATTACAAAATAATACCCTTTTGAAGCATACATCTTTGATATCTCAACCATCGTTGGGTCAATATAGCAGTGTGTGCTCATTATCAATATATTTTAATTATTTCATTCTTTCTAATGTCCCATTTTTGTTTTCCACGAACTGCCAGGTAATTATGTTTGTATCAGGATAAATAATTAACGTTCTCTGGAGCACAACGACTGTTACTTTCCTTTTTTCCTTTTTTCCCCCAGACACGGCAATACAATAAATAGGCATTTACGTAGATTGACTAAATGTACTTTTTTTTCCTTGGGGCAACAATAACTTATTGATGATTCAAGAACTGTTTTTGGAAAAGCTCAGAAGTGCCAAGAACCAAAGCTTCTGGGCTACTAACTTCTATTTAAACAAAGCAACGTTGCTTTCATGACACTGTTAAATTCCCCTCTGTCCTACTTCATGACCCAGTTCATCCCCCAAAGCAGGTATAAGGTCTTGAAGGTATATCTGCCAATAAGATTCATATGTATAAAATTACTACATTATTTTTTTCACTTGGAAAAAAATGCATATCTCAAGTAAATTCTAATTACCGGAGGCCACTAAAACATGAGCAATTCTAGCAATATTCATTGAGAAGCCCTTATGAGGAGTTACAAGTTCAAAAACAAAAGAGATTAAGGTGAGGTTCAACAGGTAATGCTCGAGGGAAAGACCAGGAGCTAGGTGAGTGGATTAGAGAGGTGGGGGGCAGGCACAGGATCACAGTAAATTTCATTTCTTCATTGTTAGCATGAAATTGTTTGTTAGCAATCTTTCCTCTATGGTACTCTTCCAAAAGGAGGGATTAGCTGTGTGACTGTGGGCAAGTTACTCAACTTCTCTGTGCTGCGGCTTTCTCAGGTAGGGGCTAATAAGACAGACTGCACACATGGTTATGAGCCAGTTTTATGATGTCAAATGCTGTATCAAGACAGATGTCAAATTCCTAGAGTTCTTCAAGCTAAACATCCCAACATCTTTAGCCATCCCTCACATTAGAAGCTTTCAAAGGTCCTCACTGTTTGGTTCACTCTCCTTCTGGCGATGCTGGAGTCTGAGGGCCTCTGATGAACTGTGGACACTCCAGGAAAACCCTGCGCTGTGCAGAGAGCAAGACACAATAACCTTCCTCTCCATTTCCATCCAACAGTAAAACCAAAATAGTTTTACCTTTGAATTTTCAGCTTTCTGATTTTCTCTTTTTCTTCCTATTGTATTATTTTCACGTCTGATAAATGTGTTGATGATTGTGTTCAATGCCCCCCCATCTGCTGATTACTGTGCTTGGTGCCACAGGACACGATATTATAATGCCTGTCTGAATCCCTTCTTTTATAACCGTGCTAAACTAGATAGAGCCGAGGGCTCCCCTTTATTTTTGATAAGTCAATATTCTCACATATAAGGAATAAATGTATGGTAACTTGATAAATCCCCCACTGGGAATGAAAACAGAAGAACCAGATTCTCCCTGGAGAATCGAGGAAGGGAGACGAGACAGGTGAAAAGCTCTTTATGGACATTTTAACCACCAACGTATGAGAGAGGGGGATCATTTACGCATCTCTCAAGTGCTCGTCTTGGATTGATTGGTCAAAGCCAGAGTCATCACAAATTTCGTAGAAAAAGAAACTTCAAGAAAAGGTTGAAAATGAGGACTTCCATGAAACAATCCCGCCTAAGACTCACACAGGAAGAAAGTGTGGCCACCCCTGAAGGGTATGACAAACAATACCAGAGTAGTTTATCCTGTATTCCCCAGACCCAGATAAAGAATTTGACCACTTTCTAATCCTGATACATATTTTCACTGAATTAAGGCTTCTGTACCTTCAGAATGTCACCTGTCCTAAAGCCACATTACTTGCTTAAATAACTCATCCAAAACATATAAAGAAGCACCTTGTGAGTGTAAAGGAACCGGTTTTTGAGAAGGGCTTTTATAGTAACATTTGAACCATTACAATGTGAAACATACAATCAGGTCCGCTTTTATCAGGTATGTGCTGCATGGATTAGGTCTGAGTATGTGCCCTTATTTCTCCAACCCAGAAAATGATGTCACCGTCTCCATTCCTCCCACAATACTGCAACATTTCAAGAAGAGAAAAAACAAAACAAAACAATGGAGTGGTTTCAGGCTTAGCAGTATAAAAACTGTTTCAAGTTTCACATAAAGAGTTTTACGCTGGGAGTTAGGCAAACTCCAGGGTAAGCAATCAGATGTCATTTTCTGTATCTTCCAGCTTCTTCCAAACATGATTTTTCAAATATCCATATCTTAGGCAATGTATTAAAAAAAACTTTAAAAATGAATAGTTAATTATCATGAATACTTTCTTAAACAACCTCCTCTTAACAAAAGCATTTAACAAGATGAAATATAAAAAAAATAATAGAATTTCAAAGATTTAAATCAGAGTACATAATCCATGTATTTAAGACCTCTAAACATAAATCTCTCAAGGGCTGTCACTTAGGGAGTGTCTACAGTGTAAACGAACATTCCAAAATAGGACCAGACAACCTAATTTTGATCTGTGTATGTGGATAAAATCAGAGAGAGCTAATACAATTCAGGAAAATTAGATTTTTAACAGAAGACTTAAAAAATCCTGGCAATAATATGATTTTGATAAAAAGCTCTTCTATATAAAATCTATGCACAATAAAAAATAGTAAACACGGCACCCTTTTAAAAAAAATTTTTTTTTAACATTTATTTTTGAGACAGAGACAGAGCATGAATGGGGGAGGGGCAGAGAGAGAGGGAGACAGAATCCGAAGCAGGCCCCAGGCTCTGAGCCATCAGCCCAGAGCCCGACACGGTGCTCGAACTCACCGACCTCGAGATCGTGACCTGAGTTGAAGTCGGACGCTTAACCGGCTGAGCCACCCAGGCGCCCCAACAGCACCCTTTTTTAAATAAATGACTAAAATCCTCTAGCAACATAAAGATTTTTATTGTTTATTTTTAAAAATCATCTTCAGAGGAGCAAGATAATGCTAGGTTTTTTAAGATCCATGCCTCACTAATAGGCCTTTAGAACCACATAAAAGGGGCACCTGGATGGCTCAGTTGGTTAAGGGTCCGGCTTCGGCTCAGGTCATGATCTCATGGTTTGTTGGGTTGGAGGCCTGCGTGGGGCTCTGTGCCAACAGCTCAGAGCCTGGGGGTTGCTTTGGATTCTGTGTCTCCCTCACTTTCTCTGCCCCTCCCCCACTCTCAAAAATAAACATTAAAAAAAAAAAGATCTAGAGCAGGACACCTATAGAGTAAAACTAACTGGCTAAGAAATTCAATGCAAACAAAGGGGGGTTTGTACACATAGGTATCAAGCTTTTTTAAAAAAAAAAAATCAAATGGCTCTACACTACTCTAAGAAACACCATAAATTGCGTTCTGATGCATTCAACTGTTGAAAACAAAATTGAATTGAGCATTTATTTACAGTCATTCTACATTCGCCACCACCAACTTCATTTCCCACTTTACTTGTGACATCATTTGTAAAAGTGAGCTTCGTTCGTGCTTGGAAATAAATATTTTGGGCACTCCCAATAGAAATAACTCAAACTAAACAAATTCTTTAAAGCAGAAAATCTTTGAAATTATAGCGCATAAAAAATATTTTTTTCCAATAATATGGGATTATAAATATATAACGTTCTTTAAAAAAAAAGTTAATTTATTTGAGAGAGAGCGTGAGTGGGGGAGAAGCAGAGAAGGAGAGAGAGAATCCTAAGCAAGTTCTACACTGTCAGCACAGAGCTCAACGTGGGGCTTGATCCCACGAACTGTGAGATCATGACCTGAGCCAAAATCAAGAGTCAGACACCTAACTGACTGAGGACCCACGTGCCCTATTAATATAATAATGTTCTTCAGACTGTTCTCAAGCAACAGCAACAACAACAACTGGAACATGTACATCTCTTGGAAAAAGACTGAGCGTTCTGTCTTTGGCAGGCAAGGAGAAGGGGAAAAAATATGTCTAAATAACATTTGAGAAATTACTACTTTTTATGTTATAAAACAAGTTCATACGGGTTAAACATAAAGAGGGTAATAATCGCGCACAGGACAAGGGTGGTAGCAATTTGCTCACTGAACAAATTTTCCCGATATACGGACTCACTTTTTATAAGACAAGAACATGTTAAAGTAATATTCACTGGGGTGAACGGGATTGTTTGTATCTATCTAAAGTAACAAAAGAGGGGCTCTTGGATGGCTTAGTCCGTCAAATGTCTGACTTCAGCTCAGGTGGTTCGTGGGTTCGAGCCCCGTGTTGGGCTCTGTGCTGACAGCTAGGAGCCTGCTTCGGATTCTAGGTCTCCCTCTCGCTCTGCCCCTCTCCTGCTCACGCTCTGTCTCTCTCCTCTCAAAAATAAATAAAGATTAAATTTTTTTTTTTTTTAAACAACAGAAGAGTAAATCAACTGCTGATCAAATCCTGAGGTGAAAAATAGGAGTAGAAGGCGTGGTCTTGCCTCCTTTTACTTTTCTGAACCAGCGAGGACGGGTCAATGGGAGCATGGATATTCAGAACTCTGCATTACTCCCAAGTTTTTGGAAATTCCTCGAAATCACAGAAGAGGTTGGACCTGACAACCCATCTTAATATTTTAATGTGAAACTCCATGATAATAATTTTCTACACTCTAAGAAAATTGAGGTGATTATTATATTATCTTTTTAACAAATTAATACCGTGAAAGCTGTCAGGGTACCAAAAAAAGTAATGTAGTCCTCTATTTTCCAGGACTCTCTTCTTTCTCAAATAAAGAAAGATTTTTCAGGTACAGAACGAATTCAATAAGCGATTTTTTCAGGTAAAGAGTAAGACTGTGTACGTAAAACATAAACCATCCTGCAAATGCTAATAGTTGTGAGAAAGCAAGGAACTACAACTTTGAAGAAAAGATATCACAATTAGAAGTCTGTTGAATATTGTTGCAGGAAAGCAATTTGTATGATTTATGTGGGTTTTATCTGTTGGCTTCTCTCAACACACTGTGGTATTAAACGTATTACATTAAGTAGTTGAAATCAGATTGAACACAATTCATTTCTGGTCTACTTGCTGAAACATGCCAATCGGATGTTTTCCAATTTTCTCACATAATATTTCTCTTGTCCTTTGGGGTCATGTGGTAATTTCTGCAGGGAAAATAGTCTAACCACCATGAAACTGATCAAAGTGTTACTACAAATACTGCCTTAGGACAAATGATTTGAACCCTTGCATTATCAAAACATCTGCAAATGTTCCCTTTTATGTATGTGTCAATGAGTGCCCATATGCTGGGTGAATTCTCTTCCCCTTCGGGACACCTGACGTACACCTGACATGTATAATTGATTTCAAGAAAAACTGACAAACGATGGAACTTTTAGGAATGAAC
The DNA here is from genome assembly GCF_022837055.1 of Prionailurus viverrinus. NCBI lineage: Eukaryota > Metazoa > Chordata > Mammalia > Carnivora > Felidae > Prionailurus > Prionailurus viverrinus. The sequence goes on along the minus strand of NC_062562.1, from coordinate 37,265,722 downwards.
AAAGTCAGCTTCTAGGACAATACCCAAATCCTAGAAAGCCAGAAAACACTTTGCCTAGTCGGAACTGTAAATCCACTTTGCAATTTTCAGTTAATATGCCGGTTCCTAAAATATTACTATACATAAATATTGCTTTTGTACCTTTTCCAGAATTTTGTATGGTGGTGCATAAACCTCACCATGATATATACCACTGAGGGTCATTTACATGCCGTTTTAAATAATATCCGCTTGATTTTTGTCATGTATTGGCACAGTTCATGATTTTTAGACACATGTTTTTATTTAAAAAAAAGATTTATACCTTATTTTGCTAAATGAACTCTTAAGCAAAAGTAGGTAAAATATTTGCTTTGACAGCAATGAAGGCATTGCATGTTTCTTTGTGTGCATCAGTGCACGCGCCCAAGTATGCATTGCATCTCTAACCGAAAATTAAGCTTTAAAAAGAGCATGTCATAAACAATGGAACGAATGCCTAATTTCCACCTTTTTTTTCCCCACGTGATTATCACAAGCTAAGTCATTGTTTGGTGTTTGCACATACGCTTTAAAGATTACCAATGAGCGGAATGGTCCTGGCCCATTTCACATGTATGTGTTGGATAAGTGGCGTTGCAATAACGAAATGCAGAATTAAAAATGCCAATTTCCATCTGAGAATCTACATGTGAAGCTACGCATGCCAGCATAACTTTCAAAGTGGAAAATCAGAATAACAATACAGTATTTTCAATTAGTTATAAATTAGGAAAAGGTATGCTTTCTCTCATGGGCAGTCGGGTGGCTTTGCCCATGGACTTCATTTGTTCACGAGCCAGACAGGCGAGCGCCCCCTTCCATGCAATGCAGGGGATTCCATCCCCAGCCTCAGTTTTAGGACACTATGAACCCGTGCCTTAAGGCAACGGGTTTTTTTCCATTAAGAGTTTTATTAGAATTTTAAAATATTCTAGAATCCGAATGGAATATATTCCAGAGTAGTTGGATAATATGACCCACATATATACTACATATCCCAGGGGTTCTTTCTCTATTTAAAGATACTGCAACATGGCAACTTAACATTGTGTTTAGCTGATTGTTAACAGTCAAAATTCTCGGTTTTCAGCTTCTGTGCTTTTACTTCCATCGATTTATTGCTGTTTTTATTTTTCTATATCAAGTTTCTTATTATATTATAAATAAAAGTATATGTTGATGGTGGTATTCTAAACATATTACCTTGAATAATAGGAGTGTTTATTTCCTTTAAACTCTAAATGACATACTTTGTGCTAGTTAAATGTTCTCCAACAATGTAACAAAATATAAATCATCTGGTGGAACCCACATCCTAAAATATAACCAGGTCTATATTCATATGAACTCATGGAAAATTCTTTTCTGCGCTGTTTGAGAGAGTATGCTTAATGTTTTACTATGTTTATTCTTCAATAACTAATCACCCTTCTTGGTCTTCCAAAAGTTCCTGGCATTTCACTGGTTTACACGTTGATTGAATACTGTTCCCAGAATTGCTTTTGGCATCAGGCCAACTGCTGTGATAATCAGCTATAAGATTTATTCCAGCGGAGAAGTGTTCTAAACATAAGGATTCATAAGGCACCGCACTGAAAAGGAATACTGATGTTTTCTTTGAGATGGTTGAAAACTTTTTGTGCCTTCAATGAGCACTAATGCTAGGCTCTACACTCTTCAACTACGTGTGCAAGCTTTGATTTTATGGAAGAAAGGCATGCTTATTAGATTTGATGATTTGATATTTGTATTAATCATTATTAGCCGGTTTCACAAATTGAAATGATTTAATTTCACAAAGGCAAATATAGAAAAATCACAGAGAATCCTTTAAAAGCCCCACCTTTTTGGAACCGGAGGAATTAGCTGCTTTACATGATCTGACTTATTTACTGCAATAGGAGATATTATTATACTGGTTGATGGGTGGAGTCGAAGTACAAAGGAAGCCCCAAAAGTCCCAGGGACAGAGCTGGCAGGTAAATGCCCTGAGCCAGAAAAGAATCATAAGGAGAAACCAGGTAAGGGGAAAACAGGATGCGCAATCAATTCTTACATAAAAGACACACAAGCAAAGAAAAATGTTAGTTTACAGAATGCTGAGAAGAAACGGTTGCAAAATATCAACCTTCGCTAGGGGCAAAGAAAAAGCGATGCGTCTCAAGCGTGGGAACGGCACGGAAGTACGCTATTCAACTACAGTCATTTATGAATGCATAAAGACTGATGGGGTGAATTTGGGGGTCTGCAGAAGAGTTAAGGACTAAGATGGTCTGGAAAGCTCAGGGTCAAAACTACGTGAGTAAAACGTTTTCCACAGCATTCATCCTGTGGGTACCCTCTGGGTACCCCAGGGTCCTTCAAGATTCATTAGCACTTCCTCAGGAGAATCTCCCCAGGTTTCCCCAGCATGTGCTCTCAGAGTTTTTCTTTTCTTTTCTTTCTTTCTTTCTTTCTTTCTTTCTTTCTTTCTTTCTTTCTTTTGCACATATTACCACTTAGGATTATTTCCTTGTGTCATTATAGAACTTTCTCCTCCAGGGGAATATCAACTTCAGGAACTTCTGGCAGGGCAACCTCCCCATGACAGTTCAAAGGTACCGCAGTGCCTGGAGGATAGCAGGCATGCAGAAACATTTTTTGAATGAAAAATGAAAGGATTGAATGAGTACATGATTAAGTGAATGGAGCGACTACTCCGTGCTCAGTAATCCTGCCCAGAATTAGGAAGTGGAGAAACAGGAGAAGAAAGTGAAGGTCCGGCAGGTACAACTGAAAAGAAAGACTCTTAAGAATGGCTTGCAACTATTTGGTGAAGGCGGGTTCTAGAAGAAAACTGGGGGAAAAGAGCTTTCGAGGTTGTAAAAAGTAAAACTAGAAAACCAAGGGGGTGTGGAGTGAAGGAGACAAACATAGAAATTACAGTTGAAATGTAATTTGATACCAAAAGAGGCATCTAACAAAACATGTTGCAACACTTATATGTTTAAAACATTAAAATCTTAAATGTCAACTGTAAATACTGAAATCATAAATAGCGCAATCCTCATACATTCTTCTACTTTGGGCTTTTCTCCAGATAAGAGTGAAAACAGTTTTTTTTTCCATTCAAACTTCTAATGCAACGAGAATAATGGCTCTCCTTTACTGAGTGCATATGATGTTAGCTACCATCATATTTTTATTTCTTTTGGGGTTGTTTTCCCTTAACCCTCAGGATTACCATAGGGGGGAATTGGTATTGTTATATAACATACAAGGTGCTAGCTTACTTCTTTCTCACTCCTTAGCTACCTATAACCTGCATGACATATGCTACCCCCCCCACTTCTCTAAAACCCCCTTTTTTATGTAGCTTCCCGGTGTCCTGCGTGTTACTGACTTTCCACAGAATTTGCTTTACCTGTTCACAGACCACAGAGCAAGCGTGTGGGGACCGCTGCCACCCCGAGGTCATCCCTGATGCCTCTCTCGGCAGAGTGATTCCCAAGAGAAAGGGATGTGCTATGTGCACAGTTGGGCCGGCCAGGTGCATCCTCGAGAGCAGACCACGATTGCTAAAAGCAGAAGTTGGGGGCATGAAACGGGCGTGTTGGAGGACTTCCTTTCTGTTTCTCTGGTGAAGCCGCTGCCCGGTCCTTACCAGACCCCACATTCAGAACACCTGGCCAAGACCCTGAGACGCGGACACCGCCTCAGCCGGACGGATGTGAGTTCCAATCCTAACTCCAATTTACGCTCGCTGTCGGAGCCTGGAGGGCAGGTTTAACCTCACTGAGCGCACTTTCTGCACTGACTGCAAAAGGGAGGCGACAAGACAGACTTGGCAGATTGGAGGCAGAGATTATATCGGATGTTTATAATGTGCCCAGTGGCGTGCCTGGCATACGTGAGCTGCTCAGGCAACGGGAGCTACTGCTTTTACTGTGGCATGGAGAGAATGTGGCCAACGGTGTTTTTTGGAAAGTAGCTGTCTAATTGGGGAAATAAAATATTAAAATGAGTAACATAAGAAGCAGCAGTTGGCCAAGTCTGTACCTGTTGCGGTGAGCTTATCACTTTCTCCTCTCCTTATTTTTCCACTGGCCTCTTTATCTTGGGTGAACAAATTATTCTCTTTTTCTTTCCTCTCCTTCCCTCATTCGGTTAATCTACCAGCATACTAATCTATTTCTAAATCTCAGAGTGCTTCCTCCCAGACACGGAAGCATGTTTATCTCTCCAAGAAGATGTTACGGCGACACCAGAAGTTCAGAAAGGCTGCCATATATTCACGGCTCCATACTTTATCTTGCATTCAAATTAGAATCTCCACGTCCCCCACTTCTGTCTTTCTTCAGATCTGGAAAGGAAATACCAGGCTCCAAGCATGCCAGGCTAGTAGCCTTTTCCGATGACACGTCTTTGAACGTGTCACTTCTTTCCCAGTCTACAACTCCAATATCACCTCGCCAAGGCCCCGTCTTGGCATACCAGTACTTACGTCAATCTCTTTGGAACTCCAAGTACCAGAGACCCTCCTTATCTGCGCGAGATATGCTCCCAGACCCCAGGGGATCCCTGAAACTGTGGGTGGTACTGACCCCTAAATCTACTCTGATGAAGTTCAATTGATGCATCAGGCACAGTAAGGGATTAACAACAGTAACTAAAACTACACCAGAACAATTGTCATATATTGTAACAAAGCTCATGGGAGTGTGCCTCTCTCTCTCAAAATACCTTAGTGTACCACATTCACTCTTCTTCTTGACTATGTGAGATATGTGAGATCAGGAAATGCTTGATGAGATGAAGTGAGGTGAATGATGTAAGCCTTGGGACGCAGCGTTAGGCTACCAGTGATCATCTGCTTCTGGCCCATGGGTGACTGCAGGGAACTGAAATGGCAGAAAGAGAAACAGTTGATAAGGGGCAAGTACCGCATGAAAGTGAGAGTGTGGAAGTCATGTTGCTTCCGTGAATATCTGAGTTCTTCGAGAAACGGGAACGAGGTCTCCCAGCACCTACACTGCTTGTGAGTTTTGAACAAAGGCTCAGCAGTTAAGTGTGGGGATCCACATGTCCTTACTAGAGAGGGCTGGTAGTGTGTCCATGAAGCTGGATTCCTTTTATGCTTCTACAATAAAAGGTCATCTCTTAGTTTCCATGAAGGAAAGCTTGACTGTTGTTCATAGGTGCTAACATACAGAGACACAGGGGATGTGTCTCAACATTTGTCCACGTAGGAAAGGCAAATCAGAAGCAGGCATGCATTTTTATAAAACACATGAACATAGGGGAAGGGGAGAAAAGAGAAAGAGGGAAGCAAGCCATAGGAGACTCTAATGATAGAGAACAAGCTGAGGGTTGATGAGGGTGGTGGGGAGGGGATGGGCTAGAGGGGTGACAGGCATGAAGGAGGGCATTCACTGTGCTGTAAGGGAGGAATCACTACATTCTACACCTGAAACCAGTATTATACTATATGCTAGCTAACTAGAATTTAAATAAGAATTCGGAAGAAAAAAAGGAACTGTATCTGTACAATGCATGTACTATAAGGGCGATAATGACTATAATTAGAAATTTCTTCATTGGTAATAGAAGAATAAACAAAGAACTAATTAATGAATCTGCTTTTCTGGTTATTACTCTGAGCAATACTTTAAAAGTAATATTACTCCATCTTCCCTGGCATTTTCTTTTATTGTGTTGGGCTTTTCCCTTTTGTTTTCTTTTTTATTTTTAATGTTTATTTTTGAGAGAGAGAGAGAGAGAGTGCATGGGGGGGAGGGTGGAGAGAGGGGGGCGCAGAGCATCTGAAGTGGACCCTGACAGCATAGAGCCTAGCTTGGGGTTCCAACCCAACACAACTGTGAGATCATGACCTGAGCCGAAGTCAGACACTTAACAGACTGAGCCTCCCAGGCGCCCCTTCTCTCTTTTGTTTCCTAAACAACCTGTGTTTTATTGTATTATGAAAGGGATGATACATCTAAAAAATCAGAATGAACACAGGGGATCATTTTTGGATTTGAGATTTTGAAAGCTTAGTCCTCAGGTCAATGGGAAAAACCCATGTGCACGGCTAAGAGACTTGGGAGAATGTAAGCAAATCACAGCAACAGTTCCCATCCCACTCCTGAGAATACACGAGATTTCCTCAGTGGTAGGGCATGGGGAAGTCGGATGCTGAGGGAAGGGACTAAGGGCCACAGGTGTGGTGAAGGGGCCACTCACTCAGTAATACCTTGAATATCCAGCTACCCAGCCTTCATTTGAGCAAGCAGTATCTATCGGCAATCAACTGAGAGATAATTTGGTGCCCTCAAAACCACGGAGATGTCATTCAAGTGAACATAATTTAGGCCTGCTCAGGGGAGCCAAGTGATCTAAAAAGGAGCATATGAAATTTCTTTTAAAAGCCTGTTTATCATAGATATAAAATAGTGAAAGAGGTTTTTCAAAAATATAGAGGATCTGAAATACATATCTCAAACATGAGATGCTATATGATATTTGAAGATGTATTTCCGTATGTACATATATTGTATACGAGCAGTATCTATGTGTCGTTCTCGAGTTAAATGCTTATGTGTTCATTGTACATTTAATGCAAATTAAATTTAATATGCAAGCGAAACTGGGAAAACTGGAAAAACACTACTAAAATTCAGTAACTCTTTACATCCCCAGCTTTCTTTCCTTTCTTTCACAGTGGTTTAACCAAAGTGGCCTGAATAAATGTTATCCCCTTTCCTCCTGGCCGGTAGTCAACTTCATCTCACTCCTCTTCAACTCCTTCAGATATTAAGTGGCACAGTCCTGCTTTAAGAACAAGGGCTCCAAAAAACTGGCATGCAGAGCTTATGAGCTTCTTTCCTGTGTTGTGAAATTGGACAATAAACGAACCTTGTTCTGAGCCTAGTTAACCTCAACTTTAAGACTAGGACCATCTATATGCAGGACGGTAGAAAGCCTAGCCAAGTGCTTTGGAACTTACGTTGACTGTATGGAATCATGCTATCTGTCCTTCTCAGGCTCTCTCTTGAAAGGAAAAACTGCCAGTAGGTGGACTGGTCGGTGACAGAGCAGACGCCGTCCGAGTTCAGGCTGTGCCAGTCAGATAGGTCATGGTCTCGGGGTGGAAGATAAATTGAGACATTCTGTTCTCAGGAACCCGAACTCAAAGACTTGCAACGAAATCCCCAAGGGGGAGTAGGAAGAGTACAAGGAGAGCAGAATGGGGAGACAGTCAAAATATATTAAGAGAGGTTTGCCCGAACAAGGCTTTTGTACATCGTGACATCCCATCGTATGGATGGGTAAGATCATTCTGCCGCATCCTCCCACAGAAAGTAATGGAAAAATACCGAAATAAATTTTGAAACCTCTTCTTTTGACACACGGACTTGTTGACTAGGTAGTAAGGAATTAATCACAACAATATCTGAGGGAAGGGAGAGAGCCCCGATACTGGAAACTGAGTACTTGCATAGCCAGGAGAGCTTACTCTTACTTGGGAGAGTTCACTAGATCGAGACCAGTCACAGCCCTGGGCCCACCTACAGTAGGTGGTCTCAGAAGACAGCTTCCGTCTGGACCATTGAGACCCTGCAGGGTATACCCACTCGGTAAGGACAACTCAAAGGCAGACTCGCCGCATCCCTCCCAAACCCCAAGAGCCTTACGGGAAGTGATCTTGCTGCTGAGCAAAGCAGGGACATAAAACAGCTCTGAGACATTGTAACCACAAGCTGGCCCTTGCAGGGATATTGAAGTCAAAGTATTCAAGACACCCCTGTAGTCCAAAACACTTCAGGCCTTCCTTGAACTATCTTTATATGTTCAGGCCTTCCTTGAACTACCTTTGTAATTGCTGTTGTTGTTACAAAATGCCCAGAACAGAAAAGTTCACTATTGTAACTATTTTAAAATGTACAATCCAGTGGCATCACACATTCACAGTATTATGTAACCTTGACCAGTCTGCAGTTCCAAAACATTTCCACCACCCCCAAGTGAAAGGCGGTATGCACGCAACCATTACTCCCCCTTCTTCGCCCTCTCAAATCACTAGCAATCACTCACCTGCTCTCTGTCTGTATGGATTTGTCTAGTCTGGTTATTTCCTATGAATGGGATCCCACAGTATATGTTCTTTTGTGTCCAGTTTCCTTCACTTAGCATGTTTTCAAGGTTCGTCCATGTTGTAGCAGGTGTAAGTACTCATTTCCTTTCATGGCTGAATCATCTTCCATTGTAGGGATTCAGTACAGTGTGTTGATCCGGTCAGTTGTTGTGAAATATTTGGGACTTTTTCCACCTTCCTGAAACTATTTTATTTTACTCTGTTTTTTAAAGATTTTTTTTAAAGTGTATTTATTTTCAAGGACAGCAAGCAAGTGAGTGGGGGAGGGGCAGAAAGAGAGGGAGAGAGAGAATCCCAAGCAAGCTCCATGCTGAGGGCAGAGCCCCTTGTGGGGCTCAAACTCAGGAACCCTGAGATCATGACCTGAGCTGAAATCAAGAGTCGGACTCTTTTTTTTTTTTAATTTTTTTTTCAACGTTTATTTATTTTTGGGGGGACAGAGAGAGACAGAGCATGAACGGAGGAGGGGCAGAGAGAGAGGGAGACACAGAATCAGAAACAGGCTCCAGGCTCTGAGCCACCAGCCCAGAGCCTGACGCGGGGCTCGAACTCACGGACCGTGAGATCGTGACCTGGCTGAAGTCGGACGCTTAACCCACTGCGCCACCCAGGCGCCCGAAGAGTCGGACTCTTAACCAACTGAAAGACCCAGGTGCCCTTCGTAAACTATTTTCAAATATGTCTTACACTAGGAACCTGGCAGAGGCAAATCTGCAAAGACGACTTTAAAGAAAATTCAAGAGGTCGGGTCATTAAAAAACAACCAAGTACGTAAGGAACGAGGGCCCCACGAGTGTGCACAAGTTGAAGCGATGGTTAGTGGCAACAGAAATGCAAAGATTCAAATATGGGAATTTTCAAGTGCAGACTGTAAAAAATACACTCAACGAACAAAAAAAAAATCAAACTGTATACAGTGAGTTGGGTTCACAAAACATATTAAATAAATAATAATGCAGTTCGAAAGTAGATAAGAACAAATGGGACATTTGAATGAAGATGCACAAAGTTCAGGACACTAAAACCTAGATCAAAGCAGGTACCTGAATAACATTCTACGTCTTAGAGAATATATTCATTATTTTTAATTTCCTGAGATTCTACATGTGATCTTTTTCAAAATATTGTTGCTCCTTATTACGTGTTTCATACTGAGTTCCTAGCCAATCGTAAAATTGTTCTTAGCTGCTTTGTAACACGCAGCTTCTCAAGCCTATTTGACAAACACAATTTGACCATCCCATTCTGTGTGCTCCCGAAAGACCCATGGAAGGAGGTTGAAATGGAGTCAAACCCACTATCTAAGGCTTATCAACTGCCTACAGGCAGTTGTGAAAACCCAAAATCAGCAAAGGCTGTTAAAGCTTACCTTCATTATTGAATATAAACATGGACACAAAAGCAAGTGAGTGAAATTTCATAGGCAAATAATAATTCAGGAAGTTGAAAAGATTGGGACAAAATAAAACAATGACAAAATATCTGAAGATGATTTATTTGGCTAAAATATAGTAATTCTTCCAAAAAAAGTAATCCTGAACTGTTTCCTGTTAATGACACAGAAAGCCAAATCACAGGAACGAAAAATGAAAACTTCGAACTATCACTAGACTGCCTTGCCCCCAGAATGCTAAATATCCAGATGATTGATGTCAGTGTGGCTCATATCCTAATATATATGCCCTGCCAATGGGAATTTAGGTGAGCATTAAAGGAGATTTCAGGGAAAAACTTCATTTTTCATTATCAAAGTCATACAGCAAGATATTCCAAGATATGATAAAGGTTTAGGCAAAAACTGCTTATATTTGACTCCTACCTGCTTAGCGTAAGAAATATCAATTAATTTCTCATCTGACCAGAGACTGTGCAGAATTTTGTGTCAAAACTTGTAATACAGAAATGGAACAAAAATATTTGAATCCAGGCACGCCTCGCTTTGCAGGGCATTGTGTTAACGGAAACTCAGGCCTGGTATCCTCCCTGCCTGTATTCTTATGAGCTAGGTATTGTGCATATGCCAAAGGAGCAAAACATCCAAAGCCTCACTACATGGGTAAGTCATGGAACCCTGGGAACTACTTAAAATAGCCTCTTTTTCCCCCCCAAATACCATTCTGTTTTGGTAAAATATGGAGGCAGATATGGAATTCAATTTTTACTCAGTTACAAAGACCAATAAACAGCTGTTTTTATCTGGGAATATTATTCTGGGGTCTATTTAATATGACCGAAAAGACACAGGTTACTGCGTATCACTTTAAGTGAAACTTAAACTCTGAATTCAGATAAGTATATTCTATTCTGAAATGCTCTTTTGAAAAGGACTCTACAAGCACAAACAGATGGATTAATTACATTAAAAACTGACATGTTACATATGAAGTTAGAGAAGCCAAACTTACGCAAATAGAAAATTTATCATTTAATACCCAATTGAATCTAAATGAATTCTTTTTTGCTGTCATCAGGTTTCAAAACATTTCAGGCACAGGGTAAGAGACAATTTATCTGGCATCATATAAATCTGAGAAAATAATTTTTCCTTCCTTTCAAATTTTTGAGAAGAGTCAATTCCTATTTATAGACTAACAATAAAAAAAAAAACTTTCGGAGAGAGACTTTTTTTTTTTTTTAAGGAGTAAGTCAACGTAAGGAAAACATAGACCATTCATTTCCCCAAATCAGCATTTTCTTTTCCAAACCTCATTGTCCTTATCTCATAATGCTGGGAAAATAGCAATTACAGAGTAACAGAAGGTTCACTTTCCTCCAGAGCACTTTCATAGGCAAAGTCACCAATTAAAAGTATTGCCAGATTTCAAACGATATCATAAGAGACAAGTCATTTTTTTCTTTCTCATTTTTATATATCAGAAGGAAGGAACATAACTATTTATTATGTGCTGGAAATTTATTAAATTTCTCTACTTATAACTCACTTATTTGCAAAACTGACTGCAACTATCTCTACCAGACAGAGAGGGTCGTCTGAGCACCCTCTCACACGTCACCTGCTCACGTCTGAGCACAGACGTGGAGCCACAGGGCCCTTAGCTCATCGTCCGGCTCTGTGATTACTGGCCATATAATCTTGGGCAAGTGACTGAAGCACTCCAGGCCTCAGTTTTGTTCCCCAGTAAAATGGGATGATAGTTAATACCTACCCCACAGACTTAAGAGGATTAAATGCGTTGGCCATGAAAAGCATTGCAATTAGCACAACACATGCTTGATCAATATTGCAAAAACAAAAATAAAACCTAACCACAAAAATCGGGATGATGACAACATTATTGCAGATGGATGGATTTCCAATTCAATTTTTAAAGAATCTTCCTATTTATTTCCCATTCTAGGGCTCACCGGCCTCCTCCAAACAATTTGGGTCACAAGAGGACAGGCCCACAGTGTGCCTCCTCAGTAGGAAGCCAGCATGAGAAAACAGGGAGGAATACATCAGAATCCACAAAGGGGGGGGGGGGTGATTACGGGGAGGAGTTCTCTGAAAAGATGCACTGGCCATTTGAGTTCAGAGACTAGTCCCTCATACCCATCTCCACTCTCCCCAGACCTAAAGAAGCAAGTAATTACTTAGAAAGAAAGTAGCAGCATTGAAACTGAGCAGTGGTCAAGGAAAATGGAACTATTTTGAAGCCAAGTCTAGAATTGGAAGTCTTACAGAAAACCAATTAAAACAAGACTTGGAGAATTATTTAAACACATTTGTCAATAACTATCTCACATTTGCATATGCAAATTTGAGAACTCCCTTATGAACATATCAAATGTGAAAACTTCTTTTTGTTTGCAAAAACGACAATAATAATGGCTGCAAATTATCAGAGGGCAGCATTTTGATAAACCCTGCATGTTGTTGATGTTACTTAATTGCTGTACCTTTATGGGGCAGTAACTATCGAACCTTATTGCATAAAGTTACTCATCCAGTGGCCAGAGTCCAGGTTGGAAATAACATTCTTCTGACTTTAGAGTCCATGCTCTTAAACCCTGCTCTATGGCCATGAATTCTGATAAAATGATTTGCTTGGTCTGATTGTCCTTGCTGCAGAAATGATCACGGCACCTCTTCTAACCTTACTCAGACATGAGAGAATTCAACTCTCTTTAGGAGAGGTGCCTCCACCTGAGGCATTTCTAGGACATATCTCTGCCTTACCAGGAACCTAAATGAGAGAACTGCATTTACTGTCCCTCTAATTTTATTCTTCAGATGTCAACCATGTCTTTGGACATAAAAGAGAATGGACTTTTGAAATAATTTCCAAGGACTTCCGATCTTTTGCACTTGCTAGAACTTTCAAGTACTAAGATATGAATTGTGTGTCAGATTCTCAAATCAGATGTAAAAACTATGAAAGCCTCGAACAGCTTTTCAAGATCAAGTTGAGAGGCTAGATATATTTGAAGGGAAAATGACATGTATTCAATTTTAATGTTGGAATTCAAGTTATTTAAACGTAGCTGAGGTGGTTAGTCACAAGGTTTGTGTGTGGAAAACAGATGAAAATATTGAGTCCGTTTTAATACTGAGAACATACGGGCTAGCTGGAAAATTTAATGGAGGCATCTTTCTCCTGGTTTTCTTCCTTGTTATTATATTTCAAGCAACAGTTCTGTCCTGCCAAGTCGTCATACTACACTGAATTTAGAACTCTTATGGGCACATGCTTTCAACAGAAAGATTCCCTTACCATAATATTAGTAATTTCAGGCAGCTTATTTGAATGTCAGTGGAAATTTAGGGTGCCCCAACAATATATTGATTTCCAAAAGTAGAAATGTGGTTCTAATATAACCGCTCGCAAATATTACTGTCGTTCTCTCTTGGTCTGTATTTATTTTTGAAAAATGAAAATGATAGTTTTATTTTAGCAAGAGCAAGTATGGAAATCTTTAATTTAAAAGACAGTGGTAAATCTCATGTAATTGCTTCAGCATTGAATTTAACACTGCATTTTCCTTGTGAACTCGTGTATTTAAATAGATGGGCAGAGGAAGGCTCCCAGCGAAAGTTTTTGGAGAGTAACCATACTGTCCCCATTTATCTACTAAGAGAATGGGTGGTTACACGAAGGGATGTTACGCAGTAGATACCCCTGGCCCAAAAGAAACATGCTTGGCGGGAGATAGGGGGAGGGCACTCGTGGGAGACAGGTAGGAGCTCAGGAACTAAATGTGAAAAAGCACTCATTGCTGAGGGAGAGGAGTGATGTATAAAAGTAATATTTCTCGGAGCATTTGCTATGTAGCTTAGCCCAGACAGATAGTCAATACCAATTGCAAAACTGGCACAGGTTACATGGTAATCAGGGAGCAGAAGGTTTTGCATTCTGATGGGTCTAGGAAGCTTTATTCTGCTACAAAGTAACACGCCTTTTAAACGTGGTATATAATTTAAAGCATAAGTCATTATTTAAAAAATCATTTTTCTAAAAAAATTAAAAACAATAAAAGAGCACTTTCTTTTTCATTAAGAAAGCAAAGCCTTCTTGTAGGAGAAGGGATGTGTGCAAAGAGATGTGAGAAAACATTAAAAAATAAAAACCATTCAAAACTTACCTTCAGAGATAAACACTATTAGGAATTTTGTGCACCTTCTAACGTGTGTGTGTGTGTGTGTGTGTGTGTGTGTGTGTGTGCGCGCGCATATATGTAATGTTTGTGTGTCCATGCTTAAATAAAGCCTGAGTGGTAACAGAAATGGGGACATTATTTTATAATTTTCTCTCTGTAAACACACTTTCCTACATTCTTCCCTGAGAGTCTTTTCTTCCTGTAAAACTTAATGTCTATATGTAGAACAAACAGGAAGAATTCAATTGCTTTGTTCCAGACCAACCTTTGTTCCAGACCAACAAGGTATGTGGAGATGCTGAAAAGACATAAACCTTAAGGAGGGAGAAATCTTATCATACTAGGTTTGTTATTGTCCAAAGAAAGGAATGCTGGGCAGAACCAGAAATATATCATACACACACCGGATTGTGACAAAAATCCAGAGATGATAATGGTAAGATGTGCTACTGAATCTAAAAAGGAATATGACTCATAATTTTAGCATCTCCTTATCCACACATTCATCTAACAAGCTTTCTTTTCTTAATATATAAGAGATATTCAAAGCACAAATAGAAGCCAGTCTACTGGCATATGAATTCAGCTTCCTGAGCCTCAGTGTTCTTTTCTGTAAAATGGGAATGATTAATAGGGTGTTATGAAACCAAGTGAGATAAAGACCTTGGAATAGTGCCTGGTGCAATCCATATATTCCACAGATTAGGCTGTTACTGCTATTGTTGTGGTTAGACTCTAAAACTGATTACTGCACTCTGATTACTTGGAACTCTTCAACAAATTTTTCCAAGTAGAATTACCTTCCTTAGGGACAGGAACTATAATGGTTACCATTGTATGCTTGGCTTTTATCACCCTTATGGGGCACAAAAGCCAACAAACAAGCAAAGCAATATCCTCCTTGGACCTGTCTTGTCCTCTAGACTTTAGTTTATTCTATGAACTACCTGATAAAATCCTTTGATTAAATGTTAAAACAAGTTAGCCAGAGTTGGTTTCTGTTGTTGGCATTTAAAGGAAGCAGTTGTTCAACTGACTCAGACGCCTCCAAGGCTGGAAGAGATCCCAGTGTTCATTGAAGAGGAATGTTTAGAGGAAGTTATTTTGTTATCCGGTCAGTTCATAGAGAATGTTTTCATATAACGACAATGCCTCTTTCCATATAGGACCTCAATGGTGGGAATGTGAAAAATGAAAATTAATGGAAAGAATCAGGTGTAATTAAGACCCTAGTCTCTGGACATGGTACCAGAGTTCCAAGTTTTGTTTTAAGCTCTACTGTGTATTGGGCAGCAAATCATGAAAATTCTCGGCACTCGACTTCTATAAATTTGGCCTCATAGAGTACTGTAGGTATGTAATGTGCTTAAAGGGTTGCCAGAAATAAGAATTCAATCAGTCCTTGGAATAGTAAGATAAATAGTGGTGAATAAGTAGAAGTAAAGCCTAGAACCAGCTCTATGTTCAGTGGGTTCTATAAAGGACAATATTAGGGAAGCTCAGGGAGAGCCCTGAGGGAGTGGACATGATGTTGAACTCAACACTACTCTGATTAAATCCCACCCCCCCCCATTACCACTACACTTTAATTAATGCTTCATTTTGGAGGTAACAAAATTAAATATAGTAGCCATTAAATTAAACCTGAGTGATTGAACTCTCCTGCTGAAGGGCAGAGATGACGATAACTGGCTTAAAACAGCACTAGCTGGATGTTCTTTCTGATTGAAGAGAGAAAACATTGAAAAAGTGAAGGATGTGGAAAAGAATACCGGTGAATATAAACAAAAAGAAAATGAAAATGGGAGTCATACTACTAGCAGACAAGGTGAAGTTGAGGAATAAAAGCGGGAAGTTGGATAAAGAGGGATGGTATAAGAAGAAAGGAAAAAGAGAGAAACCGAGAATCAGACTTTTACCTATAGAAAACAAGTGATGGTTACCAGACGGCAGGTAGGCATGGGGATGGGTTAAACAGGTGATGGGGATCAGGGGTGCACCTGTTGTGATGAGCACTGGGTGATGTACAGAGGTGTTGAATCACTACATTTTGCACCTGAACATAATATTATGCTCTATGTCAGGTATACTGAAAATCAAATCAAAACGAAAACAAAATAAAATAGAGGGACATCATGAAATGTCTTGAGAGACCATCTATGATATAGATATAACGCATTTGCATCTCCAGACAAACTAACAGCTAAAACCGGAAGCAAAAACCATGGTATGCACCAAGAACGTAATAAAAAATAGAATTAACGTGAGAATATTTAATAGCCCTCAAAGAATTAAAGAGATCGACTAAATAAAAAATAAGACACAGAACTGATCAATAAACTTGACTTACCAAGCATACAGATATTTTCATCCCTCTAATAGAGAAAATATTT
Organism: Prionailurus viverrinus; assembly: GCF_022837055.1. Lineage (NCBI taxonomy): Eukaryota > Metazoa > Chordata > Mammalia > Carnivora > Felidae > Prionailurus > Prionailurus viverrinus. Next base: position 37,249,576 of record NC_062562.1, on the reverse strand, counting down.
TTTAAGTCCCTGGACTAGGTACAGAGACTATTAAAAATACTTAACATTTATTAAAAAGCAGAGCTATATTTTTTCAGACTACTTTTTTCAAAATCATAGTCTAATTCATGTATCTGCTACAATTAAATATAGGCAAAAGATCAAAATAACATTATATTTAAAAATTAAAAATTATTATTGTAGATAATTCCTGGAATATGACCTTAAATGCAAATGAGACAGAGAATATCTCATTCTAAATACAGTGGTTCAATGAAAGTTGTATCACTAGCTCTACTTCTGATTTTAAACACCTTCATTAGTAAAGAAAACACATCAAAAATAAAAGTTATGCAGCATCTTAAGAAACAGTAAAAGAATAAGATAAAAAGAAACAAAGATACAACTAAGACTAAGGAAATAAAAAATGAATATTAAGTAGAATGGATACATAAATCTGAAAGCTGGTTCTTGGAAATGGCTAGTAAAGTAGAAGGCCCTTTTGTAATTACCATTAGAGCAAAAACTATGTATAAAAATAGATATGACTAAGAATGAGAAGTGGAACATATAACTGCAGATTCAGGACAAATTGAACAAATCTGAAGGCACTACTGCCTGGAACTTTATGGCAGCCAATTAGAAATCTTAGGAAAAAATGGGTGATTACCTGGCAAAACACATATTAATAAAGTTACCACCAAATAAAAAGGACAGTCTGAACAAACCATTTACCCCAGAAGAAGGTGGTTAGAAATGTGCTTTCAAAGAGATACCAAGTTCCAGATGCTCTCAAAGCTGAGCTTTCTCTGTCTTTCAAGGACACATATACTGTTAAACAGATGATTCAAGCCACCAAAAAATATGGAAATTCTCCCCCAAGACACTCTATAAAGACAAATTTGTGTTAATACCAAAACCTGGAGAAGACAACAGAACACAAAAGTACATTAACTCACTTTTAAAGACAGAGGCAGAATTCTAAATAAAATGTTAATAAAATCCCACAATGTATCAAAAACTAATACATATGATCAAGCAAGTGGCTTAGTATCTGTTAAATCTATCAAATAGCCCCTCAATAAATTAAAGGAGGAAAAAGGAATTTATGATAATATTCATGAACTGTAAGAAGCTCTCTGATAAAATTCAGCAGCCATTTCTTTAAAAAAAAAAAATTAACGTTTATTTTATTTTTGAGAGAGAGACAGAGACAGAGACACAGCCTGAGTGGGAGAGGGGCGGAGAGAAAGGGATACACAGAATCTGAAGCAGGCTCCAGGCTCTGAGCTGTGAGTTGTCAGTACAGAGCCTGATGCGGGGTTCAAACCCACGAGCTGGGAGATCCTGACCTGAGCTGAAGTCAGAGGCCTAAACAACTGAGCCACCCAGGCGCCCCCAGCAGCCATTTCTAACAAAAACTCTCAATCAAATAGAAACAGAAAGACAGTACTTAAATAAAACAAAATAGATTTCCCACGAACCAATACAAGTTCTATCTTAAAACCATTTCACCTTCAAGTTTTATTAAGCCGTTTCTAACTCTTCTCCCTGAATCCCTCCACCCTTTTCTCCCTTCCGCCTGCAAACATTGCTGAGTGCCTGTTTTATTTCAGGCACTGTGCTGGGCTACGATTTGAAGAAATTACATACATAATCCCGAAAGAATCATGAAAAACAAGCAGCAAATGAAAACAAGACAGAAAATGTGACAGACTAGGGGAGCATGTTTAAAAAAAAAAATACTGATGGTGTTAAACTCACTTTTCTTTCCTGAATCAAAGGAAAACTGAAATTTAGCTTTAGGCGCACTACAAGTAAAAACATTTTCTACCCATAGACAGGGTCACTGATCTGTTAACAAGGAAACGATCTCTATTTTTCTCGCATACTGTAACATTCTCTGAAGGAAACAAAAACAAAAACCTTAATGACGTATTACCAAACAGAAGTGGACGCGTTTCTTTGGCATTTCTGTGTTCCCGGCTCTTCCGTAGGGTTTCAGATAGTTTGCATTTAATTAGAGCGCCCTGAAGTGACTGCAGACAGGTGAATCCACTATTATGCCTCCGGGAGAGCTGACAGACAGCTTCAGGAGCGTTTAGCTAACAAATCATTACTTAGTGTTTGTAAGACTTCTACCTGAACCCAAACAGAACGTGTAACTGTCTTGAAAGAACAAAGCCATCAATTGTAAAACAAACCTTGGTGAAGGCAGCTAGGATCAGCAGGGAGGGGAAATAAAGTAATTTATTCAAATTGTATGTTTGAAGGGTAAGAATGTGGTTTTTTTTTTCAGCTAAAAGTAACAAATTTGAAATCATTAAAAAAAAAAAACAACGAAAGTACGAACGATGGGTCTCTGCTTTCGGTTAAGGACGAGTTGTGTGCTTGTTATTTAACTTGAGGAACAGTAAAAATGACAATGGGAAAGAATATTAATAAACCATTTGCCGCAGAAATGACCACGTGTCTAACTCTAACTTTTGTGTTCAAGCAGGCTGCCGCTTTGGGTTTGGTTTTATCGCCGAAAAGAGAAAGGCAAAGTATTGACGCAACCCTATCATCGTGATTTCTTGACTTTTGCCCCATTCCAGACCCTTTCATCTTAATCTGCTAATTGCCAAAGCCACGAATAGGCAGGGGAGACAAGGGCGGGGCTGAGCCAAATGCAGAGCAGGAAAAAAAAAAAATAAGGTCAAAGCAGCAGAGTTAACTATTATTTTTCAAAGACTACGTGAAGCATTGCAATTCTGATACCTCATTCTTGTGACAAAAATTGTAATGAGAACAGGAAATGGTACCACATGAATCCATTGTCCTGACAATGATTTAATGAGAATGGGAAATGGTGAGGGCATAACTAATTCGCATTATGATCCTAACGTTGTCATCTTGTGGTTCTGCTCAGATGCCGCGAAATGAAGGATGTCGGACATCAGCTGGGAGAGCGCAGGGAGAAGCGTGAAGCTGGTGACATTGTGTGCCTGAAAGTGATGGCAGAGGGTGTTAGTGATGGAGGGGCAGACCCGGGAGGGGCAGGAGGGGGATACAAAGCACGGAGTTCCTCTGCTGAATGACAAAACAGGAATACATTTAGAGGTGGCATGGGTGTCAATAGAGGGGAAAGACCAGCACATGAAGCAAAATCAGTGATGGAAAACTCGAGATGAGAAGAAACCACAAGATCAAAGGGGAATGCACCAAACAGGTGCATTCTGGATACTTTGTGTTCGTTTTATCTTCTCTTGGAGACATACAGGTTTATTGAGCAAAAGTTGATTTTCTAGTTTTAATACACGATTTTTTTTCCTCCCCCAGTAAATAAGGTTTTTACCTCCAGATCTCTAATTTAAAGAACGCATTTTATAAGGGAAGCTTTCAAAGATACACCATCCCAGGCTACAAACGCTCGGGAACAAAGTGGTCAGTGGCAGAAAGAACATTATTCAACTCGATTATTTTGGTGGGAACCAGCTTGTGATATGTTAAGATTATTTAAAATTGAAATCCCACAGCTAACAAAGTAATTTATTTCTTGTTAACAAATTTTCACCTATTTCTCTTTGTAGCAACTCAAGTTCTAGACAGTTTCAAATCCAGAATTTCAGGTCTTCTGGACTTCGGTGCCCATGCTAAGGCCACGTTAATTATCTGCTTACATTTATGGAAACAGTTAAGAAATTAAGAGGAAAATTGATAAATCAAACTTTTTAATATGCTTTTCCAAGTCTGACTTATTCCCCAATGTGCTACCTCATCATTTAAAGTGGTTTCTTAGGGGCCTCTGGGTGGCTCAGTCGGTTAAGCGTCCAGACTCTTGGTTTCAGCTCATGTCATGATCTCACAGTTTGTAGGTTCAAGCCCTAGGTGGGGCTCCCGCTTGGGATTCTGTGTCTATTGCTCTCTCTCTAAAATAAACATTTTAAAAAGGAATAAAAAAATAAAGTGTTTCCTCAAAAAAATTCCCTCAGTCAAGTTGGCCTACCATTTACCATGCTTCTCACAGGTGAACCCTTCCCAGAATACACAAAATAGAGGCTGGAGGGATAGCAAATGATATAAACTTCTTGGAAAATAAACTTTATTTTACCAATTATAACATCAAAGCAGCAGAGTAATCATGTTCCATATTCATTCTATAAAATAATGATGATGGTGACGATAAAGGGTGGTGTTTCCCCCCTTCAGTTTTTTCTGAGCATCTTTTATTTAAATGTAATGATAAAGGGAAAATTTTTGAAGATGAAAAGCAACTTGAATAAAAATGAAAATTCTTCTCACCACTAGTCAAAAGCCTTTCAAACTAAGATAAATGCCTCTAAGCCATTAGAAAAAAATTATTGCCAACTTATGTGTGCCTACGCCCCCCCTACTTTGCATTTTGATTCCTATTTAAAATATTGATTCCATCAAACGGAGAAACAGTTAGTGTCAGTGAGAAGATGATGGAGAAAATGAAGTCAAAGGGGAACAATGTAAACAGTGGATTTATTTATTTACCCTTAGGTGAAGGTGCCATATTTCACTTATATTGAACATTTATTCAATTTATTTTATTCATTTAATCCTCCTAAAGTGCTACTTCATACTCTGATGCAATTTCAGATCAAACAGATCACTGTGTACTTGTTGAATTCAGGGTTAATGATACATGAATTTATAATCCAGAATGATTCATAATTGAGTGAGCCACCTTCTTTTACGCCCCTGTTATAGGAGAGGTTCAAAACGAAAGGCGATAATGTGCAAAGAAGAAATGTGAAAGATATTCTTGAAAGTTGAACTATACTGTACAGTAATAATGTCGAGTGAAAATGAAATATTTAATGTCCATATTTAGGTTCTTGTTCATTTATTATGTGGCCATGTAAGGGGTGTCAAATGCTGATGAGAATTTCAATTTGACCTGGCAAAAACGAAGTAAGCAACACACAGTATTTCATCCGTTATGTCCACTTTCACGATGAAGGATTGGTTCCATAATACTTTTTATTCAATCCAATGTCAAGGTCTTAAAAACAAATGTCGAAAGCACATAAGAGGTTCGTTTAACAGCTGTATTTAGTAACAAATGACAGAGATCTATTAATGCAAGTACGTCTTATATAAAATATTTTAATATGGATCTTAAGTGATAGTATATTCTTATTAACATCAGGTGTAAATTGACACATCACAGCAGGTCTTTCAGATGAAAGATCCATTTAGCTCCATCTTCAAATTATGGATTGATACAATATTCTACGCCATAATGGTTCCAAAAGTATTGTTAGTGCTATGTATTATTCATGTTTTCAGGTGCCATTGTTTCAGATGATAATAGAGTGTCTCACAATTGCGACTGAAGTTGATAATGAACTGAAGAAAACTACCTAACTGTAGGATTTTAATGGGTCACCTAGCTGGCCCTGAGGACATAAGGGGACTATATGCACATCAGTACGTGCGTGGCACTACACTCAAATTGGAGAAAAGAAAAATCTTTCAATGATCTACTCCCATCACATCAGTACAGGACATTTGAGATGATATTTTTAAGGGTGCATCTAATCATCTGGTATAATGGTTATCATGGGGAATTTGATTTGTAAATTCAAGTGTTTAGCTAAATTCAAGTTAATGGCGGTTAACTTGGCCAATATCTTTCCATTAGAGGCAAGACAAATTATGCTATGTAGTCATGGAATCTAAATCCGGTCAATTTCAAATACTTGTTTTTCAAACGTTATATGTCTACAAAAATCACCTGGGACATCATGCTCCCATGCAGATCCTGGTTCGATAAATTTGGGGCAGGCCCTAAGGCTCTGCACTCTCACAAGCTGAGGGATGATGCTGATCAGTGAATCAACAAGGCTGCAGAGAATCACGGTGGATATCCAAGCACCCACTGTCTGGTTCAGGAATTCCCAGTCTGTGGAAAGTAATGTACTAGCACTAACCACTTAAGAACTAGGTTATATGGAGATAATCAAATGAGAAACTCATGCAAAGCAGTGTTTAGCCTAATAAATGACTCCATCTTTGGGGGATTATCTACTTTGTTTATTTCTTGGGTTTAACACCCAATAAGTCTAAGTTTAAAACAAATCCTTGAGTGAGCTCTAATCTCTGAGCGAGCGAGTGGATCCAATGATAGGTCATTATCAAGACCTTATAAAGCGGTAGATCTAATTATTACAAAGTGCTTCCTACTTCAGTTGATAGCTGCTCTCCGGCAGTAAAAATGTTGCCTCCAGTTTTGTGTTTTGGAACCGACCAAAAGTCAAATTAACCTCTTTCCCTACATCAGCATTGCTAATGTGTTACGGTATGTGGTTATTTTATTTTTCTTTGTGGATTTTATTAATTTTAAAATAATTAAAACAACTTCTTTTTGTTTTGAGCAGAAAACCTTCCCTTGATTCAAAAATTGGAATGAATCCGAAGGTATTGTGATATATGCTGTGGGCAGTGGGTTTACCACTCCATGCCCGGCCCCACCCTCAAGTAGGTGCAAATGATGAGGGTTCCTCACCTACTGCTGGGGAACTCCCAAGCACAGTTCACACTGTCTGCCGGAGGTTGCCAGGGGGGTGGAGATCTGATCTCCCTCTGTGGTGACCTGTTCAACCATTCACGATGTATTGCTTCCTTCTCCTGTCTGCTCTATTTATGATTCCTGGGAACACTTCCTAAAAAGCTCCTTGGATGAAAATCCTCACCTCAGGGTCAGCTTCTGGGGAAACCACATCAAGTCAAGTAGGAAGAAGAAAGTTTCCCTCTAGGGGCACCTGGGTGGCTCCCTCAGTTAAGCGTCTGACTTCAGCTCAGGTCATCATCTCACAGACTGTCAGTGCAAGGCCTGTGTCGGGCTCTGTGCTGCCAGTCCAGAGTCTGGAGCCTTCTTCAGATTCTGTCTCCCTCTCCCTCTGCCTTTCCCCTACTCATGCTCTGTCTCTCAAAATATGAATCAATGTTATAAAAAAATGAAAAAGGAAACTTTCCCTCTAGTCCCTGTCTTTATCATCACTCTGGCCGGTACTCCCTCACAATAGGTAAGTTAGGTTTTTCTTTTCTTTCCCAGTTCTAACTTTGTAAATCTCTAAGTGAATACAGATGCTTATTCCTCTCTTTTTATATAAAATAGAGCGGATTATACTCATACTATGCTGCAACTTGCTTTTTCTCATTCTTTCTTGGACATCATCCAGCCTCGGTACACAGAGATCCTTCTCATTTCTGTACACGGCCGCCTCGTATTCCACTGTCTGTAAATGACCTGCTGGGCCAAGCCTCCTTTGCCATTTCTTCTCCAGCTTAAACCTCCCCATTTCTTTTAATTACTTATTGAATGACAAAGTTTAATCATTTTTATGATCTCTTCTGGCCACGCGCCAACCTATTGATGTCATTCTTCAGTTATCATACCCCATATTGAACGGTTATCTTATGACATATTGTGTGAAGCGCAACAACAGTTGAATGCTACTCCTCTTTCTGGAGACAAAAATAAAGTCTAGACAACCTGCTCACACTGTTACATGGTAGGATGATACTCGATTTATACAGAGTAAAGATCTTAAGGCTTTTTCACGTGGAATTTCTTATGCTGTATTTATATAATTGATTTCTTTTAAACATGGGTCTGGGATTTTACCTTTTCATGTCTATTATATGTCCACTGATTTCGGTCTATGTCCTCCTTCATAGTGATCACACAATTACTTGCTTCCACTTACTCAACTGTTAAATATGTGCCAAGTCCTATAATGTCTACCTTACACATATCACTTACCCCCCCCCTTTTTTTTCCCTCAGTTAATGAGTCCATTGTTTGCCCCATTTGCAGACGAGGAAACTGATGCTCAGAGAAGGAAAGCCATTTGCCAGGGTCTTGTAGCCAATAAGAGGTAAACCTCACAAAGGGAGCAGAGAGAGAGAGAGAGGGAGACAGAATCCAAAGAAGGCTCCAGGCTCTGGACTGACAGCACAGAGCCCAGCGCAGGGCTCAGACTCACAGACCGTGAGATGATGACCTGAGCTGAAGTCAAATGCTTGGCCGATGGAGCCACCCAGGTGCCCCTAGAGGGAAACTTCTTTCTACTTGACTTGATTTGGTTTCCTCAGAAGCTGACCCTGAGGTGAGGATTTTCATCCAAGGAGCTCTTTAGGAAGTGTTCCCAGGAAGCAGAAATACAGCAGACAGGAGGGTGAGAACTACCTTTCCCACCTTTCTGTCAACTTCATAGAACAGCTGCTATCTTTATTTAAGTCACTGGTAAAATCACAAATTACAATATGACTAGGGATTGGCCACGAATGGATTTCTATAGAGAATACTCTCCTGTTACATTAGTCAAAATTCTCCAGAAATATAGAACCAGGAGGATAGATACAGATATGTATCACAGCAGATCTTTTAGATGAAAGATCCATTTAGCTCCATCTTCAAATTATGGATTGATACAATATTCTACGCCATAATGGGTCCAAAAGTATTGTTAGTACTATGTATTATTCATGCTTCTGGAAGCCATTGTTTCAGATAAAATATAATATATATATTTATATATTATAATATAACATATTATAATACACACACACACATATATAAATCACCTCATGAGGGGATTTATGATAGGCATTGGCGCATGCAGTTATGGAAGCCAGGAAGTCCCACACTCTGTCATCTACTATATGGAGAACCAGGAAAGCCACTGGTGTAAGTCCCAGTCTAAAGTCAGAAGCCTGAGGGCTGAGCCATTGATGGTTAAATCCCAGAATCTAAGGGCTCATGAACCTTGAATTCCAGTGTTGGAGGGCAGGAGAACACAGATGCCACAGCTTAAGAACAAAGAGCAGGAATTCATCCTTCCTCAACCTTTTTGCTTTAGGGGGCCTCTCAAGAGACTGGATGGTGCTTACCCGCATTGGTGTAGGCAGATCTTTTTTACTAGTCTATTAATTCAAATGCTTAATCTCTTTCCAAAACACCCTCACATACACACCCAGAAATACTGCTTTACCAGCTCTCTGGGCATCCCTTGGCCCAGTAAAATTGACATGTAAAATTAGCCTCACTCCTGCTTAGCAATGATCAAGGATCGACATGCTTTAGATAATCATCTATCAAAAAGCTAATCCACTCGATGGGTACTATTATAGACTTTTCACCAATGCCCAGAAGGCTATCAAGGTTGTGAGACGTTTAAAAACAGCCATGTAACAACAACCACCAAACCCAAATCCCTTTACTATATTAATATTTTCCCCTGTAAAGAGCGATTTGATTGACATGGCTCCTTGCCATAACCTACACTGTGGACTACAGACACTTTGCTTTTCAAATTGTCCCATCTGCCACTTCAGGAAGGAGTCGCCGGATTTTCCGAGCTATCAGTGCACCCTCATGAAGTTATCTCTTCTAGAATCTGCTTGTTTGTACATTCTGAGTGTGTGTTTAAATGTTTGTTTATTTAAGAGAGAGACAGAGAGAGAGAGGTAGGAGGGGGTGGCAATGAGAGACAGGGAGAGAGAGAATCCCAAGCAGGCTCTGTGCTGCCTGTGTAGAGCTGGATGAGAGGCTCAAATTCATGAACCATGAGCTCATGACCTGAGCCAAAATCACGAGTCAGACGCTTAACCGACTGAGCCACCCAGACCCCCCTGCCTGTTTCTACATTTTGGAAAATTCTAACGGATATAGTCCTTTCTAGTATTCCAATCCTTCTCCCATCCCCCAGAATCCCTTACCTATGACTGAAGTAGGTTCTAGTATTATAAATGCAAGTGGTACCCTGGACAAATCCACATGAGCTTTAGGACAACTCACTTTACAGAGCCACATGCAGTCTCTTGGCTACCTTCCCTTGGCCTCATTCTTGTTGTTCCCATTTGAGCACCATTTCTGGTGGAGGAAGCAGAAATATAGCTGGCCATCCAGGAGACTGCTTTCTCATTGACATACCATCAGTCTCATCTCTTTCCCAATGTTTCCTTTTCTCCAAACATTCCATAAAAAGCTTCTTTTGAAAAGTTATTTGCAGAACATTTTGAAAGCTGCCGATAGGTATGTTTTAGACTTTGGCCTTTCAAACATTACTCTCCTGTCCCAGGCCATCATTTGTTCAAGTCAGGGTTTTTGTTTTGTTTTGTTTCTTGTTTGTTCAGTTTTAGTTACTGACTCATCGAGGATCATTCTGTGCAGACCCATGACTTCTATTGACATCTTATAAGAATGTGATTTATAAGAGCCTAGCATTCCTTGCATTACCTTTTCCTTTTCCATCACTGGCCATGAAATTTTATGCATCATTTCCAGCAAACGTAAACCTTACTGCGATCGAGGGGTATGGTTTTTTCAATTCCCTTTTACAATTTTGTGAAGACAAGGGATAAATGCTGCAGAGTGGGAAGCAAGATGATGTCAGGCCAACCATACCCTCTCCCCTTAATTTAGTATTTGCATCCAAGCCAAACATGTGCATCGTTTTAATATCGAAAACTGTAGGACCTCATTTTAGGAGAACTTGAAAACTCTAAATGTGTACTACAACATTAAAGTCTTAACAAAATCTCACTTTATGCCAAGAAAAAAAAAGAAATAATGGAAATTGTTCTAGATTTTAAAATTTCACCAGGAACACCAGTTTAAACAAGGTGGTCCCAGGAGATTGTGTTTATGTTACTTCTAGAAAAGTTTACTCCCCACCTTTCAATCGTTTGAAACACAGTGGGGTTTTATGTGCACCTTTGGTAACCATCGTGCAGGCTTTCAGCATTCTAAAATTTACTACTATGTAAACATATTTTCAGCTATTTTACAATAATCCATGTATCTTTAATTAGCCAGATATTTGGTTTTTGTTTTTTGTTCTTTTTTTAAATAAGCTTCACACCCAGCACGGAACCCAATGCCAGGCTTGAACTCATGACCCTGAGATCATGACCTGAGCTGAGATCAAGAGTCGAACACTTAACAGACTGAGCCCCCCAGGCACCCCTCCCACGTATCTTTATCTATTCATCTTCGTTAAAAAAATCTCAGAGCATCTGTCCTCCCATCTATTCCCCTGAATCCTCCTTGGTGCTGGAGACCACCTGTCTCAAGGCCCCCACCTTCTTCCCACCCTCTATCCCCACTCTAGGACTGCAAGTGGGTTTCCTTTTGTTGGTTCTGTGTGACGGCTCCTGCCGAGAAGGTCACTTGATTAACTGTTTTCCGGCTAACATGATTTGAAGAACAACTACCCAGAATCTATTAAATTGAGTGTTTTATTCCTGGGCTACTTTACACTACACTAAGGCATTGTAGAAAGATAAGGTTTGACCAAGTGGTTGAACAAACGGACTTCATTCATTCGCTCTACACTCCCCTTTGAAACTACTCAAGCAGAGAAACAGGAAGACACAGCTATCCAAAGCCCAAATAGAATTTATAACAACTCCATCTTTTACTAACGCAGGTGGTGGAAGAACTTCTTGCCCTGTTAACCTGGGGGGGGGGGGGTGGGAAGAGCCAAGTCCTCACTCACTAAGAGCATCTTTTATAAGAGACAGAAGTTGTACTGACCAGCTGACTCTTTTCTCTGACACCTGGAACCAGAATCCTACCTTCAATAGCTCCTCTCTAAAAATTCTGTGTAAGGTCACAGGAAAACATATTAGGTCTACCAAGATAAATGGATATACAGTCTTGTGGGATCTTCCCACACATTATTACAAAATAAGTAAGAAATAAGTAAGGATGAAAGGATTTAAATGATGCTTAATAATGTTGAGTTGAAAACTCAGGTGCCCACATGCCTGAGTGCATATGCGATACAGACATTATTTGCTAAGCGCTACATTAAATATATTGTTAACTATAATAATACCTTCTCAAAAATATGTAACAGAGTGACGAATACTAAATTCATTCTTGAAACACATAGTACAGAATACAGTCTCTGAGTAGAAGGTAAAATTAACATTGCACAAACTGGGTATTCAAGAACAATCTATCCTCCTCCACCTCCCCGAAAGACTATTGGTCTGAAAATCAAACACAAAACTGTAACTTATTGTGGAGATAATAAGTGAGGCTGTTATTTCTAGCATTTAAAGAGGTCCAGCAAGTAAAAACCAAGGAACCAATTTAAAACATGACATTTACGTTTAAAACATAAAAACAGGCAATGGGGCAGATTTGACCTGCAAGCAGTGGTTTGTCTACCCTTGTTCGAAGAGATGACCTTGTTAAGAGGCACACAAACATTTTCAGAGATTGCATACCCCTAATGAGAAAAAGCGTGAAGTCCAAGTGTGAAGGAGATGAAAGCATCAGACTTTCGGCCAGCCCTGTTTTATCCCCTTTGTAGCCCAGTCATCAACACATAAAGTGATAATAACGCATTGCCTCTTTGTCAGACAAACCACCACCATTTCCCAACGGGCAGACCTAAGGCCTCAGAATCCTTCTTAATTCATTTCTCCCGGCTGCAGCAACCAAAAATGAAAGGCAATGTGAAATCTATTTGCTAGCCCTGGTCTTCCATACTTTTCATAGAGTCTATTATACAGAATATGATCCAGGACTTTGATGTGACTGGGTTCTCACAGAACAGAGAGGGACCTGTCATCCTGCTTTACCTAAATTGTTGTAGCCTAAGGTCCTAAATAGTATGCAATTACATCACGCCTTTGACAAACACAAGGCTAACAATCACCTAAACTTTGAAGCCTTCTCCAAAAGGTTGCTGTTAGGTAGCATCTTGAGTGCTTTATACTTTAGATCCCAATATAGAATTCCCAACTTCAATTCAGTGAAATTAAAGTTAGCATGACTTTGGATCTTTTTTCCATTCAACATGGTTAATAACAATGGTCTTAAATAGAATCCCTTAACACGTCATTTGAAACCGTCTTACTGATAACCAAAGTAACCAGGATTAAATTACTCTCTGCATGAGGTGGTGAGGTCTTTGGAATAATACTTCTGTCCAAACTATACATAATATTTACACAGAGAGCCCTAGTTTTCAACGTTTATTTATTTTTTAGAGACAGAGAGAGACAGAACATGAGCTGGGGAGGGGCCGAGAGAGAGGGAGACACAGAATCTGAGGCAGGCTCCAGGCTCTGAGCTGTCAGCACAGAGCCCGACGTGGGGCTCTAACCCATGAACTGTGAGATCATGACTAAGCCCAAGTATGATGCTTAACCAACTGAGCCACCCAGGCACCCCCAGAGAAGTCTATTTTTTGCAGAGCATAAATGATTTTTTTTCACAACTACATCATTGGTTTACTGAATTAAAAAAAAATAAAGATAACTTTAAGACTGTGGCAGTACCTTTGAGCCTCATGCACTGACTTCGGCCACAAAAAGCTCGAGGCAAGTAGTGTTTCCAAGGAATTTCTTGATTTCCAACTCATCTCTTGGTTGAGAAGGATTCTTGTCATCATAAAAGATAAAAAGAATGTACACACAATTGAGTTTCATAATGCTAAACAAAAAAAAAAGGTGAGTTATTGCTGTAATACAGCTATAAGACATTAAGTACTATCATGAGAGAGCTTTGAAATGTTACAGGTGGTATACAAACGTAAGGAATCACTTTATTAAGTATTTGTTGCCTTAGAGCCAACAAGGTTACTACATGTATGCATTTCTAGAGCAGAGATGGCAGGGGAGAGGAGCATTTTATCGCCTTTGATTTTATCACCTCCTGATTGTATTTTTTTCATTTTCACTTTGCTCTCTCAAAACATAATTATTTTCCTTTTAGAGCTATTTTTCTTGGCGAAAAGTACAGCAACATATATGTAAACTCTAATTTATTGTGATGACAGAATGCTTTCAAAATAGTAGTCTTCCTTGGATATAGTCTTGTGCGAGGGTCAGCCAGCTCATGGGGCCAGAGAGTAAAGACTTTAGTCTTGGCAGGCCAAGAAGCAAGGTCCTCAACTGAAATAGTAAGTCTTTTTTACATGCTGCATTTTCAATATGTAAAAACCATCTTGGCTCACAGACCATGCACAAATAGGTGGAGGGTGAGACCTGGCCATTGCTTGGTGACCCCTGTATTAGCCTATTGACCATTAAACAAAAATAAGATCACAGGGGTGCCTGGGTGGCTCAGTCGGTTAAGCGGCCGACTTTGGCTCAGGTCATGATCTCGCAATTTGTGAGTTCGAGCCCCGCGTCGGGCTCTGTGCTGACAGCTCAGAGCCTGGAGCCTGTTTCGGATTCTGTGTCTCCCTCTCTCTGACCCTCCCCCGTTCATGCTCTGTCTCTCTCTGTCTCAAAAATAAATAAACATTAAAAAAAATAAAAAAAAAATAAGATCACATAGACTGGATATCCATCAAAACCTGCAACTGGTGACTTATATTTTGTTTGGGTGACAAGATAGAGGATGCAATTCAAAAATTAAGTTTCACCTGTTAAATAGCATTCTTTAATCTGAAAAGAAATTGGAACCCAAAAGAATCCTGTTCCCTTTTTTTACATAAAAATTTTATGTTTTAATTTTTTTCTGTTCTTTCTCTTTCAAATAACAAATACTTATTGCCATTTACAGCCTGTGGGCTGGGAAAGAGAAATAGATATTAAGACCGATACCATGAACCTAATTAGACCCTAAATCCATTTAAAAACTTTAACATTTATAAATGATCCCTTCCTAGTTCATACAAATATTGGCATAGGTCTCACGAAGCAAGATATTAAAGGTTAAATGTGACTTTTCATAGAACCACCAGAAATGAAACATGTAATCTTCTTTAAATTGACCTTCCAATCTCAGTTTCTCCTCCTACACAAAAAAATTATATATAAATTGTAATAAATAATCATACAGCCAAAAGCTGAATACACACGCAGCTCTTTAGTATTATAACGAACTACAGAGTAAACATTCACCAAGAGTTTAAGGAAGAGTCACATTGCATTCTAAGGCAGAAAATACAAAGCATCATGACAAGTTTGCCAAATCAGAAGTTTTTATTTCTTCTCTTTCATAAAAGAATGAAACTGATATGTAAAAATGCAGGGACAATTCTGTCTACCCTGAGGCATTCCAATTTATCATTGAGACTAATTGGAGTAGTGGTTTTCCATGTTTTCTGACTTTGTGACACATTTTGAACATTTCTCCTGGATGGGAAGAATTTCGCATTGTAGGAGAGCTGCATCCCCATGGAAGGAAGTCGAAAAAACTTGCTTTCTCACTTTCCCTTCATATCTTGGCTTTGCCCCATTGAGATTTCACTTTGGAAGAAGAAACAGGGAGCGACTGGGGCCATACAGAGTTCATTGTTTCACAATACTCTTGTGAGAGGTTCCTGGATCTCAAGGATAAGAAATGGAAGTTCTACAGTCTCACACACAACAGCAACAGTGGCAAAAGTAGCTAGCTGTCCACACTAACCGGGAGCGGCTCTTCTCAGCAATCACTCATTCGTATGCTTGGGTGGTGTTCCTTGCTTTGTAGTCTCCAAGGCTAAATAATCTCTGGTCTTTCCTATGAGTTCCCTCACTTCATTTCTTAGGTTACTATTGTGGGTTCAAGCGTGTCCCCTCCAAAAGATAAGCTGAAATTCTAACTCATGGTACTTGTAAATATGACCTTATTTGGAAATGGGATCTTTGCAGGTGTAGTCAAGTTAAAATAAAGCCATGGATCATAATCCAATATGAATGGTGCGCTTATAAGAGGAGAAAACAAAATATACTTGAGGAGAATGCTATGTGAGGACGCAGAGACACATAGGGAAAACGCTGTGTGACAATTCAGGTAGAGATTAGAGGCAGCTGTAAGCCAAGAAATTCCCAAGGATTGATTGCTACCACCAGAGGCTGGGAAGAGGCTAGAAAAGATTTTGTTATGGCTGCCCTAAGAAACCGCTACAGTTGGGTTCCTTAGAAGGAGAGCCTAAACAAGGATTTGGTACAAGTGACTTTTAGAGTTTATTTGTTTTGAGAGAGAGAGAGAGAAACAAAGGGAGCACAGAGGAGAAGGAAAGGGGCAGAGAGAGAGAGAGAGAGAGAGAGAGAGAGAGAGAGAATCCCAAGCAGGCTTGCACTGGAGCCCAACAACTCAGGGCTTGATCCTATCAAAGGTGAGACCATGACTTGAGCTGAAATCAAGAGTCTGGCACTTAAGTGACTGAGCCACCCAGGTGCCCCACTACAAGTGACTTTTAAAAAAGTGCTTCTAGACAAACCAGTATGGAAGGAGAGAAAACATGACAGGGAAGGGTATAAAAGCCAAGTAAGTACTGATCTCAGGGAAAGTCCCAGCCTCTGTCCAACCCTGCAAGGTACTCCAGAGTTTAAATTACATCCAGAATTTGTCCCAACTGCAGGCAAGGGAGCTGACTTGTATCCTTCCTATGAAGTATATGAGGAGAGGCCATCAGTCGTTGGCTGAGAGCTGCCCTACCACACCTAATCTCCCTGGCACTTCAGGCCCCCAGTGCAGCAGCAAAAAGTAGTCTTGGGACGTGAGGGCATGTGAAGAAAGTTGTGGGTGCCAACCTCAAAAAAATTTTACTGGTGTATCTGTGAATCAGCACACAGAGTAAAAGGAATGTGGGTGTATGTGAGCCAAGCGTGGGTTTTGTCCACCATACCAATTAGTAAATTTCTTTTCTGCTCAAACTTCCCAGAGTGAAGTCTGTTGTTTGCAACTAAAAACAATCACTGATGTGCCACCCAACAGAAGAAAATCATCTGTGGTTTTTTAAGCCAAAAATAATAGCTCAAAGTCATTCATTTTTTAAAACAGAGACAGGCTCCTGGGGCGCCTGGATGGCTCAGTTGGTTAAGCGTCCGACTTCGGCTCAGGTCATGATCTCGCAGTGCATGGGTTCGAGCCCCGCATCGGGCTCTGTGCTGACAGCTCACAGCCTGGAGCTTGCCTCAGATTCTGTGTCTCCCTCTCTCTCTGCCCCTCCCCTGCTCATGCTCTCTCTCTTTCTCTCTCTCTCTCTGCCTCTTAAAAATAAAATAAACATTTAAACAAACAAACAAACATAGGCTCCTAAAATGTTGTAGAAACAAAAGCTGAATTTTTAGAAAGCAAATGATGTTTTAAATGCGTTATGGGGAACTCAATATTGAATGAAAAACCTGTGAAGTAGTGAGTAAAGTGAAGACTTTCTTTTAGTGTTCAAGTATCAATTCTGTCATTACATGCTTCTATAAACCTATTATCAACAAATAGGACCCAAGTACTTCTTAGTTAGCACTATTCTTAGGATGATACAAAATATGTAAGCTATACTTCCTGTTTTAAAAGGTTCTTAAGCTAGTATCTGTAGGCTCTTTGGCCAAGTCGCTTAACATTTCTGAGCCTCTGTTTCCCTTTCTGTGAAATGTAGATGATAATGTGAACTGCAATGGAGATCATCACATAACTTATATAAATGCCTTTTGTGAATGTAAACAATTATATCAATGTAATGCTATTAAGAAACACATTAAAATATGGTATACACAGTCAGTCCCACAGGAATTCCAAGTGAAAAAAAAATCCAGTTCATGTGACCTGTTGATTCCTAATGGCAGGTATATTCCTCTTGAAGATACAGGTGAAGTTAACATTTGTCAGTGGGTTCAAGAAACCCTTGAGCCATTCATCGCAACGTTCGTCTGCTGAGCTGAATTCCAAATGCCTCAAGTACAATTCTAATTATAACTTACCTTACCACTGAGCTTGCCTGTGAGGAGACACTGTGCCAAGCAAAGAACAGGAAAGTCTAAGGCCTAGACAATTAAATTTATCCTAATAATTTGAGAACTTGGTATTCTGATGAGTAAGCGTGTGTGTTCTGAATTTGGCAAGTTTGGCCTTAAAACGTGACTCTGTTCTTAGTGAACAAAATCAAGTTTGTGAGCTTTCCCAGTGATACCCAGGCTCTGAAAATTTTTTTAAGTCACTAAGATACCCTAGGTCATGGCTTGGTGGTAAGTAGCCAGCATCTTCTTTCTTAAAATTTTTATGCTGTTTGTTACATTTTAAATAAAATAAATACCACGATTTTCTGTAGGCCCCTTTAATTAACTCTGCCCAGAAGCCTATAGAATTAAAAGGCCAAAAATAAACAAATAAATACTAAAAATTAAAAAAAAAATAATAAGGTATTAATAAGGTATTGATAGTCTTAATAATAAGGTATTAATAATAAGGTATTAATAATAAGGTATTAATAGGTATTAAAAATAATAAGGTATTTATGGACTGCTGGTCTGTAAAACAGAAACTATACAAAGCTCTCCATTTCTTTCTCTTTTGGATATAATCTCTTATTCACTGATATTTCAAATGTGTTTATGGTCTTTTTATGCTTGTTTGTTTTTCGTTCTATTCTCAGTATAAAGGAATGACAGGAATTTAAACACTTTCTACTTTTATATCTGGGCAAGTATCACTGAAAATTTCCATTCAAGTTCAGTTAAGATATTATGTTGATATTCTGGCCTGGCCCCGCTTGCCTCAGAGAGAGGATTATGTACTCCCTCGTTTTTCTTCCTTCCTCGCTTCCTTTCTTTTTTCCCCTAACATTTGGATCATATTTCCTCTGTCTTTATCACTTCAATTCTCATTCGCTCTCTCGGGTCTTCAATCTCCATGAAACCACAGCCCTGTCTTTCCTTATCCATGCACACATAAGCCTTCTCTTTGATGGAAAGACAAGATAAATAGAGCAAAGGTGACAGGGAGAAAAGGCAAGGAAGGAAAAAACAAAGGAAGGACATAGAGAAAAGAACTGAGCACTTTTAAGTCCATCACGAACACATGCCTACAGGAAAAAGTTTTTTAAACACCTGCTATGTGTAAGACTTTGGGCTAGGTGGTGGGGAAATGAAGATAAATGAGATGGTCATTTTCCATCTAATAGAGTAGACAACACAGAAAAAAAGGGAAAAAGATGAGAGTCACTTAACTGGGGGACGTAGAGAGCAGAGAGTCTCATGCAAAGATGGCACGTGAGATTGGCCTCTGAGGGTAAATAACATTTGCTTTTCCTTCCAATTTCTCCCATCAGTTTCACTCCACAGTTCTGCAAGCAACTTCTCTAGACCCCCTTTCTCACCATTCACTTTCGAGCTAATCTGCCTTCTACCCTTACTCCATCCCCAAACTCATCTTTAAAAGAATACTTCTGACACTTGTACGTTCAAACCCCGCATCTTGGATTCTTTTGATTTTTTTTTAAACATTCTTTAAGGACAAAGCTTGTTCTCTTCCTAACTTCTGTAATATGGCATCATCCTGGGTTCCTTCTCACCTTTGACCCCAGGCCACATACTTGACTGAAACTGCTTGGCGATTCACCACTATCCATATCAGCAATTTGCCCTTCTGGGAAGTCTTTAAAGACCAACTTGGAGACCTTATTCAAGACTTGTTATACTCTTGTAACTTAAATGTGATGCAATCCCCTCTGAAAATCTTGTTTTTTGATCTATGCTTGCCTTCCACCAAGACTGAGCACATAAAGGCACCTCTGCAAAGTGTATTCCCCACCAAGCTACATTAATAAGAAAAATGGATATTTTACTGAACATGATGAAGCAAGATCATGGGATTTACACTGCCCAGTACTCTGGAGAGCCACTCTACTCATTATGGACTATTGTTCTTCAAATAAAATCTCTTTCATTGGCTGCTCAGGTCCCCTTTTCTATAGACAGAAATAGAAGATTAAATGATCTTTGCAGAACAGAATGAAAATTATGCTAAGTGGCAAGGTGAGATGTGGTATTGTAACTAGGAATATAAATTAGAAAGTGAAATATTGTAGAGAGAGAATACCTAGGCAGAAAAGAGGAGTACTGGTATTTTTATCTTATGTTGTTGGGGGTGCTGAGAGTAGTCAATGACCAACAAAACAAAACTATCACAAAGTGGTACTAAGGGGGGAAATGGAAGTTGGCAGGGTAGTATAAATGAGGCAGTGTCATCGTCTCATATTTTATGTCCAATATTTATTATTTCAATTTGATAAATTGTGATATAGTAATTAAGCATATTATTTGCCTTTTGGAGGCCATCGCTCCAAAGGACTACATCGGAAGCCATTAAAATTGATTTCCCCAGCGAGGAAGACTGATTGTACCAAGGAATGGGGTGGCCAACCACTGCTTGCATTATAAGCCCTGTAGCCCATTTGATTTTTTTTTTTACCTATGTGCATGGATTCCTTTATTAACATTTCACAAAGGAAAAATGTTATCGGGAAAAATATTTTTAACATCAATTACTTGAATGAAGAGTTTTTATATTCCGTGGTTAAAAGGGCCTAGCCTAAAATAACAAATCTTTTTATTCTTAATATAACCCACTGTAGACTTTCGTGCTCAATCTAGATGTTAGCAAAGGTAAGCAGATGCAGATACAAAGGTTTAATGAAGAAATAGGAGGGAGAACAATCTTCAGAGAGACATTGCTTTATTTATGAAGTATTTTTTTCAGTGTGAATCGGATCGTTTAAAAATATTTAGCTTCAACTGCCCACTGCCAGGGCATCGTTTGAGAATCAATGTCCTAAATATTCACAACTGGGTATGTCTCGCCTAAAAATAGAGAGCTTCTATTTCATCAAAATGCATGTCCCTGTGGGTGGTGGTGTCTGTTAGTCTTTCTCTGCTTTTCCTCTTTTCTTCCCTTTCTCTATGGGGCGTTCTAGTCCGTCAGGCGGTTTGTGGTCTCCCTGCCTGTCTGTTTTGTTCCTTTTTTATTTCCTTTCCTTATTCAATTACTCTTTCTCTGTTTGCCATCCATGTAACAGTGCCTGGATAGGTTTTAAATTGTTACCCAGAGTGAACAATTTGTTATCCTGTGCTCTAAATTCAAAGAGCAGATCAAGGTACTGTTTTTTTGTATTTGATATTAAAATAATGAATGAAGGCAAAAAAAAAAAAGGAAGGAGGGAAGACAGAAAGAAGGAACAGAGAGAGAGAGAGAGAGAGAGAGAGAGAGAGAGAGAATGAAGGGAAGAAGACACAAATATAGGTAGAAAGAAGGCAAACAGCTTTATCTTAAGTAGCCCTTATTTAATTTTTCCCCTTGTGCTTCAGAGGCCTTAGTGGAAAAGAACTGTCATGACTCTGGTTGACATGCTCTAAACATTGTTAATAATTCTGGGGTATGGAAATATGTTTTTTTCAGGTTTATTGAGGTATAATTGATAAATAAAACTAATAAATGCAAGGTGCATAATGTGAGGATTTATACAGAAACTGAAAAGATACCCTAGGAGATGGAAATGCTGACAAAGATATTGAACCCAATATTCAAAGACAGGCCATTGTAAGGGAGTTAAATCTTCATTTCTCAAAGTTGGGGTAACTTGAGAATTCAAGTTGGGTACATGAAGAAGGGATGTTTAAGCCAATCACTACCAACATCAGGCAGGCTGAACCTGTCTTTCGACAACTGTCTACAGAGGGAGCTATCCTTGGGAGAACATAGATCTTTAAATGTATTCTCACATGCAGATAGCCTGAACACAGAACTAGAATCCTACTTTGGGCAGGGACTGTAGAAACAGCCTAATCCCTTATCACAGATGAAGAGTTTAAAGTCCAGGGACATTCCAAGATTTGCCCATTGTGTTACAGCTCAGTATCAGAAAGAGGCAAGCTATGGAAAAACCTATCTATTCAAAACTTACTAAATGGCACACTTAAAAATAGGTGCGTTTTATTTGATGTAAATTACATCTCAATAAAATTAATTCGAAATCATTGTATTCACTTCTTGTGTCATGTCACTGACTTAACCAGCCTGATCCTCATTATCCTTTCATCAAACATGCATATACCCCAGAGAACGTGCTAGGCAGTGGGAGTAAATGATGAACAAAACAGATACAGTGCCGGTCCACATGGAGCTTACAGGCTACTGGCAAAGAGACACTTACCAAAGAATCACACCCATAAAAGATAACTCAACTATGCTGACAAATGCTTAAGGAATAAACACTATGTGTTCCCAGTAACAGGTAGTAGGGGTGTTCAACCTATCACAGAAGTCAGGGACCCATTTTTTGAGAAGAAATCATTGAACTGAGATCTGAAGACATTGAACCTAGGACAGATGTGGGGCAAGAAAGTGAGGAAACATGTGCTCCGGGCATGGGGAAGAACATGTCCAAAGGCCCTGTGTTGGTAGAGATAAGTACCTTCAAAAGTCAAAAAGACATGAGGAATCCAGAGACTGAGAGGGAACATGGTTGGAAAACTTCTATGAATTTTGTTAAGAAAAAACTAAGTTGGGCACCTGGGTGGCTCAGTTGGTTAAGCACTGGAATCTTGATTTCAGCTCAGGTCATGATCCCAAGGTCATGGGATCGAGCCCCATGTCAGGCTCCATGCTGAGTGTGGAGCCTGCTTAAGATTCTGTCTCTGCCCCTCTCCCCTGCCCCCTCATGTTTGTTCTCTCTCTCTTCCTCTCTCTCTCTCTCTCTCAGATAAAAATAAGAAAATAAGTACATAAAAAAAGTGGAGTAAGTTTGTGCTCCCATCATACAATTATAGAGATCGAATAACTCAAAATGAAGTTATTTTCCTTTGGCATATTGACCTAAAGTAGTTAACCAATTAAGTTAATTCATTGAGTGTTTCTATCAGTGATGCCAAAAAAAGAAAAAAAAAACCCAAAAAGTAAAAACCCAACAAACAGATTGGACAAATTTGAGTAAGTTCCTTTCAATTCATTCAGTGGCACACAAGTACTCTATTAAGGGATCAATTCCGCCCAGCAGTTGTTTGACTGCTTTAAGTACTTATCTGAAAAACATTCTGTCTTTGACTAAAATGGTAAACTTTAATTGATTGTATTTTTTACTTGAATGAAATACCCATAAACACCAATAACTGGAGTAACTATACTTTAGCATACAATTAGTCAAGTCAATGCAAGTTGAAAAAAAAATAAAACCAGCCATACGGATCTATGGGTCACTTTTAGACCAAAATTTTGGATTAAAATGGTTACTTTTAAACCAGAGGAGCTCATTAAGCTGCCTGTTGGGAGGCTTTAATTATTGAGATCCAGAAGCCCAACTCTGGGACATCAGGGGGAGCTGGGAAATGTAAAACCTCAAGGCAGTGTTGCCCAGCAGATAAGGAACTCAGTTCCGGATGTTTAAAAATCTGCTTTCACATCTGGCTATCTCCCTTTCCAGCTGTGACCCCCAACCATACCCTCAATTCCTTAACTTTCTAACCTGGTAGTTGAGGACAATGATAATTCCGTTTCCGATTGCTCGAAAGATGAAGTGACACAATGTAAGTAAATTACCTAATGCAAACAAGGACACTCCCATCTTAACCATTATGACTAGGTGATGCAAAGCAACTCTTCACATTTAACAAAGTCAACAGTCTACAACACTGGACTCCTTGGCATCATCTCAAAATCTGTCAACTTCAACATCAAATGAAGCAGCCATCTGTGTGGCTATGATGGCCG
This sequence comes from Prionailurus viverrinus, assembly GCF_022837055.1. NCBI lineage: Eukaryota > Metazoa > Chordata > Mammalia > Carnivora > Felidae > Prionailurus > Prionailurus viverrinus. The sequence continues at coordinate 37,226,145 of NC_062562.1, read as the reverse complement.
AAGTCGAAATGAGACGTGTGCGCAACAGTTTGTGATCAATAACTATCTGGGTTAGAGTCGTGGAGGCAAAAAAAAATCCCATCTTGTGTAGGAATGTGGACATTCCCTTACCCAGCTTTCTGAAGGCCGGCTGGCTCCCTAGACAGGTGGGAGTACACCGGGTCTAATCTGTTATAAGGCTGTTTTAACGAAGTTGAGTGCGTATCATAGATCACTGTCTTCTATTTTTCCACACTAGAATGCCTTTTGAACAAGATGTTTTATTTTCATGGTAATTTAATCATTAAATGTTATTAAATAGGGGTTATAAAAAGGCAATTGTTCCTCAGGAGCTTGAAATTGAGGATTTTCTTTTGAGCTGCCCCTCATTCCCCTTTTCGTTGTGACCTTGGGATTAGTTATTTAGCTATTCTATACTCTAACTTTTTATGCAAAATGAGAAAAATGCCACTTTTATGAGCAGGCTGTAAATTCCTAACTGATGCTTAAAGCACGCTGTAGTTCCTTTCATCTGAGAAAATTAAAGTAAATGAAAATATTTCATTATTAATAATCTAATTCTCTTTGAATCTTTGATTAATACCATTTTAATATATGAGATTTTCAAAATTGGGTCATATTCTATATACATTTTTGAAGGTGGAAGCTATATACAAATAGATAAATTTGAGTTAAGACCAATTGTAAGAAGCTCCAAAATGCACACAATACGTCGTGAATTAAGCATAAAATGGCAGGTGCAGGTCGAGCCTTCCCTCAAAACCTACTAACACTACTAGCCACTTCCGGTATTTTATTTTCGTTAGTGGTGAGATGATCACTTTATGATTTTGAAATTTTCAAAAATGTAAACCATCACCCATTATTTGACTCATTTCTTTTAAACATCAATTGAGGTTGTGTCAAAGAGGCATCACGCACCCACCGGAAATGGCACATTTAGGAACAGATTGTCATTGGGGATTGGTGAAGTTGCCCCCCCCTCCTCCCCCCACCCCCGCCCAAGTCACTAATTAGAGAGTAGTGTGAAGATTTTCTCACCACTCTATACGATGCTCTGTTAAGGCTTTCAAAAATACGGTGATTTAACAGGAATGGCTATTTTCAGGGAATCTTAATGAACACTGACATTTCAGTTGGACCTGGTTGTGTCAGCCTAAACTTTCCTCACATCCTTCTATTCAATGTGTAAACCTACTAAACCGTAAGGCACCTTCCAAAGGGAGGGTCTGAAAGTGTTAAAAAGAAAGTGTCAAATATGTTATAAAGTTCTGCCACTGAACTCTGCGTTACCCTTCCCCTTTCGTATTTTCCAGTTAACATGCACACAGCTGCTCATGCCATGTAATCAACTGATTGTTACACAAGCATTTTCTGAAGCTATGACAATCTCAGATTTATGAGGTCAAGAAGTGCAGACTTAATCCATTCAATAGCTGCAATTTATCGTCTGATTATAATTGTATACACAAACACAGTAATGATTTAGATGACATAGTGTAAAGATGAAATCCGTTTATTTTAAAAGGGTTTCTAACCTTTAAAATATGTTGCCATGAACACCTTTCAAGGTCTGCTTTTAACAACACAATTATTATTGTTTTATTGATCAGGGTTTTATTACGGATTTGACACTTATATTTCATGCTAATCGAAAAAGGTGTAATTTTTCTGCACAATTTTAACAAGAATATGACTGTAATTAATTATATCACTATTATGTTTTCAGTGTCTAGAAAGAAGTGCTTAATTTATCACACATGTCTTCTACAGCATATGGAAACCTCTTTTAAAAAGACAGGGCGCGTGCTCCTTCCAGAGATGATAGGATATGACATAGGCACTATATTTATAGATTTCTGCTGCCATGCTGACCTGGTTTTATAGTGACGGCTCTTCTGGAATGGGATTGTACATTAGCAACTTAGATAGCTGGGATGGCAACCAATATTACCATCGCTGGGTCTTACACCATTGCTAATTAGTGGTCATTCCCTAATGTCTTCATAGATCAAGAAAACAACCTGCAGACAAGGCTGAAGAGGCGTGCCGAATAACACAGCAATGTATGTTTCAGATATTTCTTCTAGTTTGCAACTTTTAACAAATGATTAAATGTCACTTGCCAACTTGCTTGGCTATATATGGCGGTTTTGTTCATTTAATACTCACCATTATACAACGTCACTGGTTGTCAGCTTCGTAGATACCCTACAATGCACATACACGTGCACACACACATCCTTTTGTATATTTGTATTATTTACATTGATCTCTAGTTTATTGTTAATGATCTTATTACTTTTCTCAAGTATCATGGCTCTGTTGTCCAAGAGAATTAGAATCTCTGCCTAGAGCAGTATAATTTATGTTTCACACAAGATTTTTTAAATAATTTGCATCACATGCTAATAAAGCCAAGCTTTTTCTTGTTCAATTTTTATACACTGTTCAATAACAACCTTATTAAATCACATAAATTTACATTTCACTTTCCATCTTAACTTCATATATGAACTACATTTCATTATATACTGCTGTCCTATAGTCACAGCATTAGAGTTTCTATTATATTAACCCATAAATTCTAATTAATACACATAATTTGACACATTTAATATTCAGGAACATGGTTTTGTGTTTTCTAAAACTCCTTATGTATTGTAAGGTTTGATCTATCTCTGTATCTATTTCCTAAATTTTCAGTATGATGCTGATTATTTTAGCCCGTTACAAATCATTTGATTTAAGAACCTAAATGCAAAGGCATTAAATATTTAAAAGAATTTATAAATATGAAATTATATACTGAGCATTGTGTAGAATGGATGAAAAAGTATATAATCTATTATAAGATGGCAAATGAAGTAAGATCAATAGTTGAATTGGTAGCATGTTCTACTGTAATTAAACAGCCTGCTCACTTGCTTTTCTGCCATATTGTTTTAAATAGCACAATCCCATGGAAAAACACAGGCTAAGAGTTTTTCTTTCACCTTTGAAAGAAGTCAATCAATATTAGTATAATCAATACATTTTATTTTTACTACGAAGGTGAGGGGAAAACGTCCCAAATAAAAATGGCCATCTTCTAGTAATTCAAATTTTATTTTTTTAAAAAAATTTTTTTTCAACGTTTTTTATTTATTTTTGGGACAGAGAGAGACAGAGCATGAACGGGGGAGGGGCAGAGAGAGAGGGAGACACAGAATCGGAAACAGGCTCCAGGCTCGGAGCCATCAGCCCAGAGCCTGACGCGGGGCTCGAACTCACGGACCGCGAGATCGTGACCTGGCTGAAGTCGGACGCTTAACCGACTGCGCCACCCAGGCGCCCCGATTCAAATTTTAAAAGACACATTATATATGTTCTTTCAGCATCTCATCTTATCCACACTCACCGATTTTTAAATTTTATTAAAAAATTTTTTCTTCATCACTAAAACCAGTGTTCAGTTGTAGTGTTCATTCTGGGTCTGCTTGTCACTCTGAATGTTACACAAAACAAACAAACAAAAAAAACTTGGCTATCTATGTCATCATTATGCTTCTAGTCTTAGGTCTGCTGTGTTGTTAGTGAACTTTGAAGTCATTAGAAATACACAGCTGAAATAGTAGAAGGATTTGTAAAATGTTCACTACTGGTCACTTTCATTCAAGAGTATTTCTTGAGCACTCACTATATTCTTGACACTCTTCTAACCCTTGCTGAGCTGTCGGTGAACAAAACACACAAAGATCCCTGCACTGACAGAGTTTATGTTTGAGAATGGGTAAGAAAGCCAACAAACATACAGTAAAAAGTAAAGTACACAGCAGGGTACAAAGTGAAGGTGGTGTGGAAAAAGGAAAGGGCAAGATGCCCAGGGTGGAGAATGGACAGGGGAGAGTGGGGTTCACATGATCAATAGTGTAGTCTGGGTAAAGGTTGTTAAGAAGGGGTCACCTGAAGGAAGATTCCAAGGAGGGGAAGGGAGGATCCATTCGCTATCTGCGGGGATGATGTTCCAAGAAGAGGAAACAACCAGGGCACCAAAAAATGGGGCAGTACTTATGGACCGTAGGATGCTCGGCAAGTGGTGAGGCTGGAGTCAAAGTGAGAGTTGGAGGTGGAGGACACAGAGTCAGAAATGTGGGGGTAGGTATGAGAGGTAAGAAGGACAGAAGCAACAGGAAGTCATTGGTGTTCTACTCTGAGGAGATGGGAGACTACTGTGGCTGTGGAGCAGTGAGGAGCGTGAGCTCATTCAACTCACATCGTGAGAGGGTCCTGTGAAGAGGGTGTTGTCATGAGAGCAATCTGGCAGGAGATAGGCAAGGAGCAGGGAGATGATAGCAGGAATCTGATGGAGAGAAGAGGGAAGGTCAAACCAGGGTCTAAGCAGTAGCACTGTGATGGAAACACAATGTGGGTTTAATTTAACACTATTCTTCACTGTTTACACATACCTAAATGTTTTGCTCAAGTACAGCTAGTTGGAAAGCAGAGATTATTTATGGTGACGCTTCTGTTTTCAGATCAAAATCAAATTCTGGAGAAAGAACTTTCTTAAAAAGCCTAATTTTCACCAAATTCTTATAGGTTCCTCTTTCTGTTCCACCCAGCCAAAATAATTGTTTCCCTATTACTGTTTCATTATTTGCTAACAATACTACCATAATATGTGGTATTGTTTATTGAAGATTTTCTCCTCATCTCTGAAATTCCGTGTTCTTTGGGGGAGCTGAGATGACTTACACAGATCTATGGGCTACCAATTGCTTTTAGAACCATTTATTTTTATTCCTTCTTCCAATATTTTGAGGACCTACTCTGATCCAAGCACTGCGCTTGGTAGTTTGGTGTTAACACACTTAGATTTTAAACAAACAGTTGTTTTTCCTTTTAAACTTTTCTATTTCTCATTTTTAAAATTTGAGAGAGCGACAGAGAGAGCATAAGCAGGGGAGAGAGATAGAGGGAGAGAGAGAGAATTTTAAGCAGGTTCCATGCTCAGTATGGAGCCTGATGTGGGGCTCAATCCTATGACGATGTGATCATGACCTGAGCCAAAATCAAAAGCCAGACACTCAACCAACTGAGCCACACAGGCGCCCCGACATTTACTTTTCTTTAACAAGTACTTTCATCCCAGTTCACCTAAGGTGATCTCTTAGATCCTTTATTTGTGGCATGACCCTTCCAGTTGCACACCATGTATTTTTTTTTTTTAGGATTTGAACCCTCCAACAAGTTGTAACAGAAAATAGAGTTTCTACCCTTAGACTTTAGTACACAAGGACAAACGGGATAAAGGACAAGGTAGAGCCTTGAGCATAGTCCTGTGGTGGTAAAAAGAAAGGCTTTTGAGAATGAGCAGGACTCATAATGCCAAGATGTGAGCGGGGGGAGGTAGGGAGAGAGAATTTTCTCCTTCCTACTCCCTTAAGACAGGAGTGGTGACAGATACTTGCTGTAACACATACACCTCCTCTTTTCTATCTTACGATAATTTCTGCTATGTTAGGTTCAGACTCTGTTTGGGATATAGCTTCTTCATGAGTAAAACGATACACATCAGTTCTTCTATAATGTAACCTAGAGATTCTTACAAATCACCACATTATTTAAATTCACATGATAAAGACTGCAAAGCTTACACGGAACATAGGGTTAGGGGGGTAACACTCAAAAATAGTGACACATACAAATAAAAATTCAAAAAGGAGCTTAACAAAAGCAGTGGCATAATCGTACACTTTTACGAAATACACAAATAGGACAATAAGCATGGAACTTTACAAAGACATCAACAGCAAAAGTTTGCTCAGGGATGCGAATTGGGTGTTACAGGGTTGCAGCTTCTGAGTGTTATCTGGACCTGGTTCAATGCTGTAACACCAGGCGTGAGTGGGTGTGCTGTGTACCACATGTGGTGAACGGAGGCAGATGCTTAAGATACATCTGTGTGTGCATTTTCCATTTACCTACGTGACCCAGTTTAGCTACGTCCCTTTCCTGCATTTACCTAGGGTGTCTTGCTTACAAAATCACCCACATGCAAATGGACAATTCATATGTTGCTGAACTGTCCCCCTGCATATTATTCATGGTGTAACAAATCACATTTTCAAAACAACTATTACAGCAGAACTGCTGTGGTTTGCGTCAGTTTTGAACTTAAGATTTAAACACGCCTTCCCCACACAAGTGGATTTTAAAAGGTTTGAGTAAACGCCCTCAGAACTGGTGCAGTCTCACTAACAGGCTTACATGAAGGGTGGGACCTTTGGTGGATTAGAAAATAATGCCCCTACCTCCATCGGTGCAGAGGTAAGGCTAGATTTCAGGTTCTACTTGCTTCTCAGCCTGGCTGGTATTATGCTAAACTAAGGTGAACTTTGAGAGGTTAACAAGCCAGAAATTCACTGATTGCTTTGCCAGAGGGTCTATGGTTCAATGTCAATGTTCTGTTTCTTTTCAATTACTACAGCTGTTAAAAAGTCTTAACCTATTTACTACTGTTTCATCACCTAACGATAAAAGAGAACTCATTAAAAAGAAGCCAAGGAAGGAAGGAAGGAAGGAAGGAAGGAAGAAAGGGAGGAAGGAAGGAAGAAAGGGAGGAAGGAAGGGAGGGGGAGAGGAAGGCAGGGAGGAAGGAAGGCAGGGAGGAAGGAAGGCAGGGAGGAAGGAAGGCAGGGAGGAAGGTAGGCAGGGAGGAAGGTAGGCATGCCGGCCTCCCAGAAAGGACACAAAAAGCCAAAACCATAAAAAAAAAAAAAAAGAAAAAAAAGACCAATGGGACTTGATGCCAAATAAAATGTCTGCTTATGAAAAAACAGCTTGATTGAAAATCTATTAGTGTACGTACGATCACATCAATACGCTAAAGAAGAAAAATCATAGGGTAACAGTAGATAAAAACATTTGACAAAATCCAATACTCAATGATGATAAAAACTTTCAGTAAGCTAAGAATGGGGGGGGGGACTTACTTAGCTTGGTAAAGAATACCTACAAAATATCTACAGTTCACATTATAGTGATGAAAAAACACATACTTCTCTGCTGAAAATAGCAACGATGGTATCTCCTCTTACCAGTCCAATTCAACATCATACTAGACGTCCCAACTAATGTAATAAGAAAAGGAGATTCAAAGTATGCATATTTGGAGGGAAACATTAAACTATCTTTGCTCACAGATGATTTAGTTGTCTATGTAGAAAATCTCAAATCCGCACTCCCAGAATTTCTGGAATTATAGCAAAGTTGCAGGATATAACATGAATGTGTTAAAAAATCAATTGCTTTCTTACATACCTACGAACAATTGGATTTGAAATAAAAAACCATAATACCATTCATATTACCGCTAAAAAAGGAAATACTTAGGTATAAATTTGCAAAATACGTGTAAGATCTACATGAGGAAAACTGCAAAGTTTCGATGAAAGAAATCAGAGAGCTAAGTAAATGTAGAATATTACATGCCATGGATAAGAAGACTCAATATTGTTAAGATACCTGTCTTTCCCAACTTGATCTACAGATCTAATGCACACTCAATCAAAATCCCAGGAAATTATTTTGTGAATATCTACAAAATGACTTTAAGGTTTATATGGAAAAGGAAAAGACCCAGAATAGCCAACACAATATGGAAAGAGAAGAACAAACCTGGAACACTGACACTGCCTGACTCTAACACTTACTGTCAAGCTACAGTATTCAAGACAGTGTGGTAGTGGTCAAAGAATGGACGAATAGGTCAAGAATACACGACTAGACCTACCCAAAGCTAGTCAACTGGTATTTGACAAAGGAGCCAAAGCATTTCAGTGGAAAAATACTAGTCTTTTCCACAAATGGTGCTGGAGAAGTTGGACACCAACGTGCAAAAAGACAGAAAAAAAAGAAAAAGAACATAAACATAGATCTCACAACTTCACAAGTAACCCCTAATGGATCACAGATTAAATGAAGAACTATAAAACTCTCAGAAGATAACACAGACGATCTAGGTGAACTTGGAGTTGATACTAACTTTTTAGATACAACACCAAAAGCAGGATCCATAAAAGACAAAATTGGTAAATTGGACTTCATTAAAATTAAAAACTTCTTATCTGTGTGGCGCCTGGGTGGCTTAGTCTATTAAGCATCCGACTTGACTCACGTCATGATCTCATGGTTTGTGAGTTTAAGCCCCATGTCGGGCTCTGTGCAGATAGCTCGGAGTCTGGAGCCAGCTTTGGATTCTGTGTTTCCCTCTCTCTCTGCCCCTTCCTTGCTCTCTCCCTCTCTCTCTCTCTCAAAAATAAAACATTAAAAAAAAACCAAAAACTTCTTACAGCAAAAGACACAGTTAAGAGAATGAAAAGGCAAGCCACAGACATGAAGTAAATCTTCATAAAACATTTATCTGATCAAGGACTGATATCCAAAATATACCAAGAACTTTTAAAACTCAACAGTAAAAACAACCCTGTTAGAAAATGGACAAATGATCTAAACAGACACCTCATCAAAGATGCAAATAAAGATGGAAAATAAACATACAAAAAATGGTGTACATCTCATGTCATCAGGGAGTTACAAACTAAAATAACAAGATACCACTGCACACTATTAAAATGGCTGAAATGCAAAACATTGAAAACACCAAATGCTGGCAAGGATGTAGACAGAGCAAGAGGAACTTTCATGGCTGGAAGAAATGCAGAGTAAAACAATTGTTTTGGAAGACACATATGTGTGTGTGTGTGTGTGTGTGTGTGCGTGTGTATGCACAGTACATGTATTTGACAAAGAAATTGTAGGTAGGTATATAAAGAACTCTTAAACGTCAACAATAAAAGAGGAATAGCCTGAAAAAAGAGTTTTAACAGATACTTCATAAAATAAAATGTATTAAGGGCCAATTATCATATGAAAAAAATTCACAGTGAGTTGACACTTCTAACCCACTAGAAAGACTATAATAATAATAATAATAATAATAATAAAAAGATGAAACCACTTGTTAACAATATGGAGAAACTGCAAGTCTCACATATTGCTTCTGATAAGGAATGGAAAATTCTGATAAGAATGTAAAATAATACAACTTCACTGGCACACTGTCTATTTCTTACAAACATTCTTGTCTCATGACCACCATGACCAAGTAATTCTACCCATTGGTATTCATGCAAAAGATATAAATACATATGTTCCCACAAATATTTTTATCTGAATCTTTCTAGCAGCGTTATTCAGAATAGTGAAAAGTAGAATACATTGTGGTATATCTATACAATGTATAACTGCTCAGTGATATGGGATGAATGAACTACTTTTACATGCAGAAATATGCAAAAGTATCAAAAACATTCTGTTAAGCAAAAGATGCCAGAACCTAAAGAACATATATTATGGATCCAGATCCATTTATATGAAATCCAAATACAAGTGAAATCAACCCATTGTGATAAAAATTAGATAATCATTGCAAGGGAAATTGCCTGGAAAAGTGCATCAAAGAAATTTCTAGGAAACATTCTTTATCTCATTTGGGGTGATCATTACATGGATGTATACAAATGCCAGAACTCATTGAACTGAACATTCAAGACCTATGTATTTTATGGTATGTTAATTATAGCTAAATAAAAATGCCCAGATGCCAGCACAATAAAATATATTCACATGAATTAAAATGTTTCCTACTATAGAATTTGGGCAGACCCTGCTCCCAAACTAATCGTTTTCGAGACAGACTGAAATATTTTATTATATTCCTATTACTCCCAAGGATTCTTATCCTAAGAGAGTTTCATTCTATATTAAAACAAGCAAAACTCAGGATCTCTCGAGAATCATGTCATGCTCTCAAGTATAAAAGGGAAACATGGCTTGTACTGGATGAGGTGTCTCAAGGATTTTATTTCAGCCCAAACTAAAACTGATGAACACGTGTAGTTACTAAGGCCGTATTTCCGATCAACTCCATTACCTCAACATTTGAAATTTAAAACACACAAGAATCAACAGCTGAGTGACGGTTTTATTTCACTGAGAAGGGATACTTCAAAAATGTAAAGCATTTTGAGCTTTTCTGAGGACTTCATATATATTTTTGTACTTTTTTTTTGTTCTTCTCATTTGAGCTTTTTTGAGAGAGTTTCTACTCTTTTCAACAAATAACTCAATAGACTGTCCAAGCTATTCTCTAAAAAACCAGGAGCTTAAAGAAAAATTCAGTAATCATCCGTCCAGAGCCAACCACTGAAAAGTTGAAATCTATTCTCAAGTGAAAAAAAAAAAAAAATGAACAGGAGCCCAAGTAATGAATTAAATGAGGTATCCTCTTTGTTGAAAATCCTGGTGGAATTGTCTCAAAACTGCAATGTAAAGATAAAATAAGAAGGAGTAGAAATTATAACTATACTGTGGTAGGCACATATGCATAACCGTATTTAATAGTTTCTGTCAACCAGATTCTTGATGACTGAGGAGATGAAGGAGATTTTTAAAACCTCATCTTGTCTGAGTTTGCGCCTAGCAGACAGCCACTGGTGCTGCTATGAACAATAAAAATAATGGCCTTTAATCTCATGAATTCAAAATTAGAAGATCACACTTTAAGAACTGTGTTGCTTTTTTAATTCTGTCAATTCACAGATTCCAGTTATGGTCTCCTGCATACTCTGGCTGGCTACGTCCATTCAGGTCTCAAACTCATTCTTTTTCTCTAAGAAACCTTTACCAACTGTGCCAGCCCCCCACGTTTTTTACTAAGTTGATATCAAGTCACAGTGTTCTCTTAACAACTTGTATTTTTCAATTCAACTTACTATGATTTCAGTTACAGAACTAGCGTTGTAAGGATTTATTGATTGTGTCTCCATTGTGTACTCTAACCAAAGGTCCCTAAGAGCAGGGATCTACGCTCACCCTGTTCATTACCGTAGCATCAGTCTGTGGCAGTGTATAATTAATTACTCAATAAATATTTGTTGAATGAATGAATGAAACATCATTATAAGATAAAGGGAAGACTTATATAAAGCCTTCACAAAATCCTACACTAGTGACCTATCACATTTTTAGATTATAGTATTCCCACAGGCAAAAGCCATTAAATTCCAAGTTCATTTTGTTGAGGGTGGGCACCTAAATATCCAATGGTTCTGGTGCCATTTATTAAAAGCTCTCTCTCTGTGCATTGCTTTTGTACCTTTGCCAAAAGCCAGTGGTCTACTTGTGGTGGATTTTTACCATGTATTCTTTTCCACTGATTTACTTATCTGCTTTGAAGCCACTTTTATGCTATTTTGATTATGGATTCTTGCAATCAGGTCATTTTATTCCTTCAATTTTCCCTTCCAAACTTTCTGGCTATTCTATGCCCTCCGCATTTCTATATGAAGTTTACAATCTGTTGCCAATTTCTACGCAAGCCTGCTGACATTTTGAATGGACTGCCTCCAATCTATAGATCAATTTGGAGAGAACGGATCTTGACAATGCGGAAGCCTTTGGCCTATGAACAAAGTATGTATCTCTGTCCCTTTAAGTTTTTACTAATTTCTCTCAGAAATATTTTATAGCTTTCGAGGTGATGATTTCTCACTTATTTGCTCAGAATTATCCCCAGTATTTCATATATTTTCATGCCATTATAAATGGTGTAATACTGTTTAGTTTACAGTTTTTCTGATGGTTTTATTGCTAGCATACAGAAATAGTTTATTTTAAATGCTGTGTATTTTATCCTTCAACCTTGCCAATAAATGACCCTACGTTGATTGACAAAGATGTCCTTGAAACTAACACTTAAATAAAGACATTTCACAAGTATTTTCAAAGCCAGCATTTTATAATTTGTATGAGTAATAAAGATCGTTGGGACATTGTCATGAGAATTGATTTCAGGATGTTACTATACTTGTATCACTCAAGCATGTTGTTCCGTGTTTTTCCCTGAGAAAACATGGAATAAATACAGACTGTAAGCCTCAATACTTTATAGAAATACTCATTAGTAGACACGACTAACAAATCCCATTTGAACAAATGAATGAATGACTACCACAGTGCACGGAAGATCAAATCTGAACACAGAAAATTCTCAACTGTCTCCCACCACAGCTTTAGAATGTATTGCTCCCTATCAGTAGAAACTCAAAAGCCAGAAGGCTTTTCCTAACTTCAATTTGATCACATTATATGATGAACAACTTCAGGCACATGTTTCATTTTTGCCTTAAACCTTGTCTGGGGGGAATGGCCAGTGGAGTAGCTTTCTGAAGAATTTAAACTGATTACAAAGTATTAAATTCTGTATCGTATATGTGCCTTTTAGCTGGGTGATCCAGCTAGTTAAGTGTGTTCCACTTTCTTCCTATTTTCACATTTATCCTTTCTGCTGTTACGTTCTCAAAGACGCCAAGAATCCGAAACAACAGTTTTGTGTTGTTCAGGGCATATGAGTAATTCCACTCTCTTGTGAGACCTTCAGTCTATGAATGACTAAAAGCTCTGTCCACTGATGTGGAAGTTATTCTGATGCTAAAAAACATTGTTAGGCGGAAAGAAGTTTAGATTACCACCTTTGCCACACTTAAGGAGAAGCAGAAGAAGATCAGAAGAAAAAGAAGGGAGAGGGGAGGAGGAGAGGCAAACCAAAAACAAAATCGCTGCTTTTTCATGTTATGGGTCGAAATTAACAGCCTCAGAATCCTCAACGCAAGCATCCTAGCAGATTGTCAAATACTTCACAGGGGATATTTCCTCAAGGTGGGGCACATTTAATGTCTGTTGCTCCTCTTCCAATCTCTGCTTTGGTAATCACAGTGGTTTTTGCAATACACTGTTGTTTCCAATAAAAGATCTGCTCTGTTGAGTTCGAGGAATTTGGGGACAGGAACCTCCTCCAAGCTGTCACATTTGGTCTCTTCACTCCCTGGCAAATGGTCAGGATCAAAAGACTCAGCCTTGAGAAGTGAGCCTGTTTGATAACACAGGACAACAGGCTTGCCAAGTTGTTTACTATTTGTCCCGCTGTTCATGTTCAACAAATCCACCTGATGCCACTGAATTAGTGAGTGATTTATGAAGGTTTGAGCACGTAGTTCTCAAACAAGGAAGTATCCCAGATGCAGTATTTATGAGCCTTTTTTTCCAATCAGCATCGCTTCTGTGTTTAACATGAAGTGTGTCTGTAGCCCAACATAAGTTCCTGACGGTATCATGGAGGTTAAAGAGCCCTGACTTCAGATGGCACAAAAATAACTTCAAAAATATTTCTCTTGGACCTGATCCCAACAGAATTATTAGAAATATTTCCTTTCAAATAATGTACAACCAAATCTTAGAGGTTACTCATCCTGAGTCCTCACATGGACCTCAAATAAGAGGAAGTAATTCTTAACAGCTTATGTCAATTGCTAATGTTCATAGGTATTTCCATCCAATAGCATAGAAGATAGCTTAAATGAAGTCACTAGCCTGCTTGTTGACAGAATATATTATTGAACGTTGAAGACCTATTAGGGAGGTTCTTGGTTCAACTTCTTTTGTGCTCCTAACAGTCCGGGTGTACGAAAAGGGATCCAGTGGAGACCATTAACTTTAACATTCTTGTGTGACAAAGCAGCAGCTGAGAACCAAGAAAATGAAATGACATGACCACATTCTCCATGTTTATTCCAAATAGGGCCGTGATGGTAGCACTGATCTATTGACACATGGTCTAAGTTATTACTAAGTAATGCTGCCTTCTGCAACGTTCTTTTTTCTTCTCCTTTTCTTCCCTCTCCTCTTTCTTCCTTGTTCCCTTAGTTCAGCCCTTCTCAGATGGGAACAATTTTGTCCCTTGAGGGATCATGTCTGGAGACATTTTTGGTTGTCACTACTGGAGAAGGAGTATTAATGGCACCAGGTGAGTGGAGGCTAGGGATGCTGCTAAACCTTCTACAATGTACAGGACAGCCCCCTGCCCTGACCAAGATTTACCTAGATTGAAATTTCAATAGTGCTGAAATTGATCAAGCCTGTTCTAGTTACAGTCTGCAGTGATTACAGGTGGGTACAACCTAGAATAGATTTTTTTAAAAGCAGAATCTTCTATATTCTTGATGACCTCTTATGCATAACTCCAGGAGGCAAATAAAAATAGTGTTCTCTTAGAATATATTTGAGCTCAAATGCAGAAGTTTTACATGTTATGAAGTCATGCAACAGAAAATTCAGTTCCTGTGTAACATTGAGTGTGAAAAAATTTGGCATTTAACCCATTTTAGTCAATTTGTTGTTTTTCAAGATCATTGAAAAACAAGCATGTTTTGAAAAAAAAATACATAACAATGTTTAAAAGTGAAACCCAAATCAAACATTTGTAAGATTCTCAATTACCTCTACAGAGTATCGGAGTTCTGTGGACCACCTTTTGCTTTGATCTGTTTGTTATAAATCCCAAATAATGTATTTCAGGTGTTAAGACAGGATTTTTCAAAAAGTAAAACAGAAGACTTTTATACAAATATAAAATTAACAGGTGTCAAAAAGTAATAAATTAATGAGGAAACCAGTAAAACATCAGAACTGGTTCTGAGATTTCAAATACCACACACACACACACACACACACACACACACACACACACACACACACAGAGTTAGAAATGAAGACATGACACAACTAGGCACTGGGCAATAAGATATACATTTGGGGTCATCTTTTCTACAGAATGGAAATTTTATCTCCACTGAACAAAACTCATTCACTTCCTCATGAACCAAAATCATTGCAACTTAACCTCTACCCCAAAAGAGTTGTAAATGAACTTAGACCCGTCAAAGGTGCATACCCCCATAGAGTCTAGGAATCCCAGACCAGAAAGGTGAGCTCAACAGTGCCCAGCACTCCACTGAAAGATACCTAGTGATCTCTTTTGCCTGGATTTCCCATTCTGTGCTAAAGTTTCTGTATTATGAAGAACTCTTTTAAGAGTTCAGAGTCACTTTCAGGTTTTACTTAACGATCTTACTCCTCCTGCATCCTGCCCCACCTCACCCCTAAACACACACACACACACACACAATGTTTCTAAGAAGCCCTACACAATTAGGTCAGCTGAGCCTACAGTTTTTAGGCCTCCCATTATAGAGAAGAAAATGTTAATTACTTAATGTAAAAATAAACCAGGAGAACACGTTTTTCTCACTGATTGCCTGACTGTATCCTGGTACTTACAGCTGAGAGGGAAATTAAATTATCATCACTGATTGGAAGTTCAATGCTTGTTTTTATTTGGGGAGCAATCTGGAAAGGAGATGCTATTAGGTAGAAGGGTAAAATGTGATCTCCATGTCGAGTGCTCGGCATGCCTACCTGGAAGTATGCAACAGAATTTCTAGAATTGAAATTCTTGCGGGTAATAAAACCATGGTGGTCCCATTTCTCCATGGAAAGGAAAAGAAAGGGAACATTTTTTCAAACATTTAATCTGAGTAAAAGAGAAACCAACTTGTGCCAGAAAAGTTATAAAATAGAGAAAAGCACAAAGAACACAAAATACACCTGTAATCCCCAGACCTAGAGATAAACCTTGCTAATCTATTAGTATAAATTTCTTTCCTTCTCATATAATTTATCTTTCTCAGTCCATTGTTCTTTTTTTTTTTACATGCACATATTTAAACACCTCATTTTTAGTACACGTTGTATACATAATTTTAACTTGCTTTTTTATGTAATGATACATTCGTCCCAATCCCTAAAAAATTTTGCAACTCCATTATAAGTGGGTGTGTGAATTTTAGAAGTAAAACATGGTTTGTATTAACGTTTGTCTAAAAATTATAAAAAAAATATAATTGCTTGCTTTTAGGTCTAATTTTGGATAAATGAAAAGACAATTAGGATTTTTTAATATAATTATTATGCATCTATATAGATGCCAACAGAAAAAAAATACATACTGTATTAATGGAATTTCCCAAAACTGAATTTTGTCTTAAACTTTCTTAAATAAATCTTTGGCTTTATTTCACCCTTATTAGAGTTTTATCGGGTAGATCCAACAGAAGTGAAATGAGAAAATCTTACATTATGTAACGTATAGAAATTATATAAGAGGCACAGTACAATGTGGATAGGATTTCGTTTTCTGAATTTGGATGGTGTCACACAATACATTTGTACCCAAGTAACTCAAATTGTGCTTTTGTGTTCTTCTAGCTCAAA
This sequence comes from Prionailurus viverrinus, assembly GCF_022837055.1. Classification (NCBI taxonomy): domain Eukaryota; kingdom Metazoa; phylum Chordata; class Mammalia; order Carnivora; family Felidae; genus Prionailurus; species Prionailurus viverrinus. The sequence goes on along the minus strand of NC_062562.1, from coordinate 37,209,930 downwards.
TTCCATACTCTAGGAGTAAAGAACTCTAAAGAGTTCTTTTTTTTTTTTTTAATTTTTTTTTTCAACGTTTATTTATTTTTGGGACAGAGAGAGACAGAGCATGAACGGGGGAGGGGCAGAGAGAGAGGGAGACACAGAATCGGAAACAGGCTCCAGGCTCTGAGCCATCAGCCCAGAGCCCGAGGTGGGGCCTGAACTCCCAGACCGCGAGATCGTGACCTGGCTGAAGTCGGACGCTCAACCGACTGCGCCACCCAGGCGCCCCACTAAAGAGTTCTTTAGTCAGAGATTATGAAATAATAGGTTCAGAATAAAATATGGATTAACATGAGAAACAGGGAAAATTTACAATGCGTGATAATGAAGATCAAAACTACCAACAGATTCCAGAAACATATTTGTCGTTGATAATCTCTTTATCAGGGTAAACCTGAAGTTGAGAGGTTAGGAGTGAAGCAAACAGGAATTGAGTAAAATAACCCCAAAAGAACAAACGATATTTTATGCTTTTCCTCCTCTGCCCTCCTTCAGAGTAGGAGTTTCCCCACCTACACCCTTCATTAAATACACAAAGTGCCTCAGATTTTTTTTTTCCACTTTCTCAGTTGAACATCATACTTTATCTAGCACAATACTGCAAAGTGAACAGTTTTATAATGTTTAGCATACAAAATACAAGGTTTATCTCAAAGAGTTCACACTGATTTTCTCCTTTGTGGTATTTGTAGGTTGCATTTTTTTTTTTTTTAATGGACCAGGCACGAGTCAATTCCATCTACATTTTTCCTGGTGTAAAATACCGGCGTAATTTATTTTAATCAATGTAGCCCTCAGCCATTTCAAATATCTTTAGGGAAAGGAATGGAAATCTCTAGAGAACAAGAAAACTGAAAAGTGTGAATCACCTACATTTCTCATTTACCCATGCTAATTAAGACCAAGCATTTGAAAGTTACCATCTGAAGGAAAATTAAGCCAATTAACCCACTGATGAAGATAATTTTCAATATTCTATCAAGAGGCAAAAATCTTCACCAGCCCTTCTTATTCCTACTGTGGAGATAATTTTCGAACTGTCTCTGAGTGCTAAGAACTAAAACGAGTGTCACGCCAGTTCTGTGGGTTCTAATTGCAACTTTTATTTAAATTCTGATTTTCTGCCCCACAGCTCGGTTTCTGATTGGTTGGACCTGATTGCTTTCCGCCTTGATTAGGTTTTATTTGTAGGCCCTTGGAAACTTGCATGGATGAACATTCTCTGAATTTAGAGGGGAATCCTCCTAAGATCTAGCTTTTCTAGGTCAACTGGAGCATAAGAACCACTAGAGGTTCTGTAGGAAAGGGATTAATTTGAGAGCATTAATTACCCAATAATTACAGCCTATGTATAAGTGACTCATAAAGATGTATTTCCAGATCTAAAGCTGTTCTCAGATTAATACATTTCTCTTTAATTTCACCATATGCAGCATTTTGTCATGTATGTACGCATGTATATATGGATGTATGTATTTATTTATTTCTGTGCTTGTAATCAGCCAGTATGGACAGCATAAAAAAAAACCCTTACAGTAAAAATACCTTGGCTAACTGAAAACTGAAACAGTTATTTTGCCCATTCCTTTATAAGACCTTTTTTTTGCTTTGGGGAAGGGAGAGTGAAGTGTTTAAATTATATATAATAATTTAGTATTTATCATGTATCACATATATGACCTATATCATACATATAAACCAGGAGCCTTTTCAACATAAATGAGAGTTGTAATTTTTATCTAAATCTTTAAACACTTTCAATATTTTAGAAAGCAATAAATTGGCTTGTACAGAATAACATGAAATAAAAATTGTTATTTTACATAGGGCCCTGTTCATGCTTTTGCTGCCTGCCGGCTTCTCAGTTTATGGTGCTCGCTCTAGGTTCTCCATGACTGGCACACGCTGCCATTTAGTCCTGCCTGTTTCCACCTCAAATAAGTTTGGGAAAATGTTGGTACCTTTCTGCCATGAGGAAAGTAGCCAACCATCTCTATCTAAGTTGCCATGATTTCCTCCTATGTGTTATTTCTGGAATGAGACCATCTTAAGCTTCCTTAACTACAAACAAGAGGAGATAACAATCCCATGAGTCTCCTGGGAGATAGAGGTGACACATTTTATGGTGTTATTTTTTTTACACACAAAAAATTTTTACAGCACAGAGCTGACTTATAGGCATGTAATATTTTTACAGTACATTTAAAAAAATAAAACGCACAAGCAATTTATACTACTACAATGGAAGAGAGGTTCAAAGAGACTTTAAGAAAACTCTTTTTTCTTAATATTATGATATGTCAGTGCAAGTGACTACACATTTCATTCAACTATATTTACCATTAACAATAGGAGATTAAAATAGTTGTTCTCACCGTACACTGAATCTGGGAAAACACAGATCAAGAAAAAAAATCACCCTTCATTTTAGTTACAGCACAATCAAATCATGGCAGCAAAGTCCACGAGCACACCTCCAGAAACAAATGGTTCCTTCTCCTAAAAGCATTCAGTGAACAATTTTGACTTGTGGTGTGTTTGTAATGTCCAGAGGCACGTCTTTCCTGGTTTGGGCTATTACAATGAAATCTGTGATACTCCGGGCAAACAACTGTGGAAGCACAACAGAAGCCACCAGCTCCATCAGAGAACATGTCAAACAGCTAACTGTTCTGTGGCCATTTACCTAAGACGTGGACAGTGAGCCATGAAATCCAGGTATCTTTCTCCAGAAAGGCTCTTCATAGAGGGTTTACACCTCTCTTCCGTCTCTCCTGCTTCTCTTTCCAAGGGTTTTTGGAAAATTCTGAGTCACTTTCTTCAGTGAGGAATGGGACGATAAACCAAAGCAAAAGAACAAGCTCTTTTAGGTATAATTTCATTTTACAGAAAGCATAATCATGGTAGGGTTGCAATGTGCAAGGGAATGTGTCTTCACTTCCTGTATCATCTATATCCTGGGATTGACTTTCTCAAACCCTTCTCATCGATGTCACGTTGGCATATACAGAGATAACCTAGTTGTAGCACTAACCCAGAGGAGTGCTCTGACAGACCCATTTGGGGATAGTATCTATGCAGTAGGGTAACATGTGGAGGTCTTAAATGAGCAGTGCTACCCTCATGTATTATCTCCCTGACTTCATTGAGAGTTTACCTAGGCCACAGAATCAGTCTAACACTTGGGCTCCCTTGTAGTTTTTTGTCATTCAAGAGAAACAGGATACTTCTGACCTGGGCCACATAAGAGACAAAAAACAAACAAACAAACAAAAAAACCCCGTCATGCTACGAAATCTTAAGAGTGAGCATCAAAAGCATGTTCTGAAAAATCTGATCATGTCTTGTGCTAGGTTCTTTGAAAACAGACTCCCACTTACTAAGTCACCTGCAGAAGGTTTATGGGGGAGCACTCTTGAGAAATAAAAAAGGATTCAATGTCCTACTTTAATGACAAAGTTACATACAGTGGCTTCAAAGTGACCACTGCCCAAGGGAAAGAATACGTAACACACAGTTCAGTAGCACCGTGACTTAACACTTGGTTCTGCCTAGGGCTCCTTAAGTTAGTACATGATCATCTGAAATTACTCCTAAAACCAATTGCACCTGACTGATGTCTTGGTTCTAGGAAGGAGGCTGACCAAACCCAGTGATGATTGACATTGGCAAAGGGAACACATACTCTGAGGGGTAAGATCTTCTCATACTGGAAAGGATGCTGGATTTTACTCCTGTGCCAAGCTATTTGATGGCTTTGTTCCAGGTAGCTGCCTGGAACAATGGATAGAAAAGCATTCACTGAGCTCAATAGAAAAGTGGTCTCAGACTATTAGTGATGTCTGTCACAAGAGTCAGAGGGGGAAATGGTAGGATCTCTGCCAGCTGTTTTTGCTATTCCTGCTCTGGCTATAGAGGCTCATTTTCAAAAGCAGAGCCCTTGAGCAATGGCTTATCTAACACGAATTTCCTGGGCCAGTGAAAAAATTCAAAAGCTCTTTTAGCTTATTTACATGGGCAGTATCAAACGTTGCAACTAAAAAGATTTAATCCTTCGTCTATAACTTTCTCATGGAAGATTCTCATGAATTTCACTCAGTTGAAAGGGTTCTTTCTGATGGTATATATCCCTTTAAACAATTTAAAATGAGGCTAAGGGGTATGTGTGTGCATATGTACGTGTTAGAGGCAAGAGTATATACCACACAGATGAGTAGAAATTCTATTTAAATCAGCCATAAAATTATGTGTCTGGTTAAAGAAAATAAGAAAAAAAAAACTGACCAAGGTCTGCACAATACATGCAGAAAAATCACTTTATATTGTATTTAGATTGATTTGGATGACAACAGAAGGAGAAATGTAATGTAAAATGCCATAACTTTTACCACCCATCCGTGAGTAATACGCTGCTAAGATATAGCATATTTACAGTAGAAAGAAGGAGTCCAGATTTGTCCCAATTAACCTTGTAACTAGATGTACTCCAGTGCTTATTAATGACAGTAATGAGATGCAGACAAGACAATGCATTAAACATCATTGGCATATAAATTAAATTCACATACAGTTTAAAAGGAAGAGATACCTTTATGTACTGGACACGAAGGGAAATTATTAAGAAGCTATTTCATAAGAAAAAGCTAATTAGAAAGAAAATCCAATACTTTCTCTAGTGCTCATCTCCATCAGTGTTGGAAACAAGTTTGACCACGAACTAAGAAATTGTTCCCATTGAAATTACTGTGCAAGGTATGAAATTAATTTTATGATTGTCCCAATGGAAGCTACAGTAGCTACAAATACTTATATGCCCATTATCATTTTCCTCTATATTGGCCTACATTTTAATTTGCTTAGGTTTCCATCTAAAGCTTATGAATAATTTAAAATAGAGCTTCTGCTGTCTTTACAGCAAAATAATGATAGATAGGAGAACAAGATAGACATTTTGCTGTACACAGAATTCAAACTCGACAGCAAAAAAAAATGTGAAATATATTCAGGAAGATTGTTTTAAAGGGCAGGTGTAAGACTCTATAATACAGGGTAGCTCAGTATCCAATCTTTGACAAAATGACCATGATTCAAAATATTTGGTAATTAGCCAGAAGGATTCCAGACAGGATTGGGGTGTTCTATGCTAACTACAGAAGCATACAGTTATATATATAGCATCAGAAGATGGTGTTCCCTATATTAGGAGGAGAATCTACATTCTTTTCAAAGCTCCAACAGTCGAAATTTGATGAGGACATTGACCTCTCCTGACAGTTTTTAGAAAATATTAGCATATTGAAAGGCTGAAAACAAAACTAGGTCTTCCCAATTGTCACAGGCTAATAACTACTGTTTTTCCCTCCCCCAGATCTAACTAAAAACCAGAGCCAATCTGACAAAAGCAGCAACCAAAAAGGAGGGGGAACTCCTCCCACTCACCTATGTAATAAACATCAAACAATCAGGCTGGCACCGACATTAAGTACAATAGTGTCAGAGTCACCATTAGAAATCAATCAAAGACATTTTTCTTTTGTGAGTTTTTTTTTTCTTTTAATTCACAGCAACTCAGAGAACCAAAGAGGAAAAACAAGCTTCTAAACAAAAACGAAATTAGTAACAGCAGACCCATTGCCAAGGGCAACATGCATTTGACAGAAGAGGAGATGACAGATGAGTCCTCATTCCCAGCCTACGTTTTGTCTACAAAATGAATTCATAATATCTTAAATATTATCAGGCACGCTTTGCTCACCTTTGTTCTACAGAATGGAAGGGGGCTGTATAGGCAGAAGTCAACAGAGGTGTAATTTCCTCCATGTGCCCACTTGCGATCCTCCCCAGTTACAGTTGACCGTAATTGTTGTAGTTCCTCTACCCACCCCCCACCCCAACCTCTTCATCTTGTCTCTGTATTCATAGATCTTTCCTTTCTCTCTTCTTCTCCTCCACTGTAAAGTCAGCTGCCATTGTCTAGTTTCTGTCACTGGGACCAGGAGTTTTTAAGAATCACATGAAATACTCTTAATCAATATCATGCTTGAAGTCAATTCAAGAGACTTCATTGTTTAACACTAGAAGTTGCCAGGGTTCATCCACGGAAACCTCCTTGTTTCATAAATGAGAAGATTGCAATCCAGAAAGTTTACATGGTTTAATCAAGGTCACATTAAATATGTAACATTGTTGAGCAAACTGTTTTCAGTAGTATCGCACTCTGATTTTGATTCTCTCAAAAGCTCATGGGAAGACCAGGCATTAGTTATCACCACTTTATAGATTAAAAAAAATGCAGGCTCAGAGAAGTGCATTAATTCACCCAAGGTCACACAGTAATGACAGCTTTGCTGACTGCAAGTATAGCCCTACAGTATGCCACTCTAGTATGATAACACAATAGGTAGGTTACTCACAAAAAATATAAATATCTATCTTTATATTCCACGGGAAGTGTTAGTTTCACTTTCAGTAATTTACCCCTAACTCCAAAGTAAACTAATCAGTTTGATAAAGACTGTCATCTCAGTGTATTTACAAGCTCTATGAATTTAATACAAAATGGGCCACGGTTTACTGCTCAATACCTTACATCATGAGATAAGCTGAACTGAACCCATCATAATGGGTTTATATGTGTTATTGATCAAAGCAAATCAGTCTTACACTTTACAAAATTTGGGCCTGTCACATAAGACTTTATGAATTGTCTAATGATTACAAACTAGAGATTTTCAGAGAGCTCTCAATGGAACAAAATTATCTAAGACAAATGTAGGACAGATACCAAAAATTATTCTGGTACTCTACATATTAAGCTCTTTGATACAAAAGACTGGATTCTCTCTTCTCCCATTTTTTTTCTTTGCCTGATAAGCTTCAGAACAGTTTCTATAAAGGACTAGCTAGAAAACAATATCGAGCTTTCAAGCACACGATGTTTAGACAGGCTGCAAAGGTAACAAAAGGTACAATTAACAGAAGCTACCGCAAACTAATAATGGCAGAGCTATTTATTATTGAATCATCTTCCTCTAATTTTAGAAACTGAAGAACCTTCATTCCCTATTGTCCATGTTTTAATTAATGCCTATTATTTTCCCTAAATAGTGCCCTCTTTTGACATGCTATTTATACACACAATTTCTGAAAATATACAGAATATGCATGGCAAGCAGAATCTCCACAAAATGTTTTGTACGATGTATTTGGGTCTTCTCTTTTGTCTCAGGAATGTCTTGAGGACAAATTAGTAGTGGTGCCCTCTTGGGGGTATTCAGCTTTCAGTTTCTTTTTATGTAATTTTAATATCTGATGTTGTATTTTGATTACTCTGCGTACATTTTCTGCTTCGCTATTAATTTGGCTTCTGCAGGACAGGCTTACATTAAGGCATTTCAGTTGGGTGCTGATTGGACTTTTTCTGGTCCTTTTCAGGGTGACTTTGGACAAACCCACTGGTGTGATCACACATAGAGTGTTTTAAGAAGGCTTATTCACATAGAACAACTGACACAGGAATATTTGTCCAGACTAAATGAAGTGTGGCCTAAATTTCTACTGAAGCAATAGAGTTCAGCTTGACATAGGGAAACAATAGAGACTGAACACCAGAGCAGATTACTAAAGAAGGCTAATTAATCCATACTTGTGGATATCTAGAATTATAGTACTTCAAATGTTTTTCAGGGTAGAAGCTTCAGAACACAACAGATATTTGACATATCCTCCATTTGTTTGATATTTTGATTCCTTCTTTCTCAGTTATCTTAAATTAGTAAAAAGAAGTTTTAAAGTCTTATTTTTAGGATATTTTCTTAAGAAATGCAGACTCAATGTTTTTTTTAAAAAAAAAAATAACCTGCCAAGTTGAATAGGCTGTCATTCCCAAAGTCAGCTTCTCAGGCCTCAATTTGCTTATACTAAGCCCAACCCCACTGTGCGCTGGTGGACTGCCCTTCCAAGTCAGGCTTGCCTCAGTCCCAGCGGAGCAGGCCCCTCCTCCAGAAGACCAGCACAACCTCCTGCCCACACCATGTGCTCTGACCAGAGAGTTCTACAGGGCCTCAGTTCTGGTGGAGTTGGTGCCAAGTCTCATTTCACAAGCAGACCAGAGCACACCTAGTTAAAACTTGTCACATTCAGCTCAGAGACCAAACACTGCCCACAGCAGGCAAAGAGAGCCTCTGTAGATGACTGACCTGAAGGACAGAGCACCCAAAACACAGTAGTGGAGCACACACAGCACACACTGGAGATACTCCCTGAAGTGCTGATCCTTGGGCACACCTGACCTCTTCTTCATAAAGCCTTTACTTTCAGGAGCAGGAGACTGAAGTGACTTTTCTAACATAGAGAGGAAGACAGAGACTTAGATAAAACAACAAGACAGAGTAATTCATCCCACATGAAAGAACAAGATAAGATCAAAGCGAGATAACTAAGTGAAAAAGATATAAGTAACATGCCTGATGGAGAATATAAAGCAATAATCATAAGGATACTCACTGGAATTGAGAAAAGAATCCAAGACATCAGTGAGACCCTTACCACAGAGATAAAATAATTAAAAAATAATGCAGAAGAGTACAATAAATGAGATTGGAAACCAGCCTGATGCAATGAACACAAGGCTTCAAGAAGAAGAGGAACAAATAACTGATATAGAAGACAAAGTAATGGAAAATAACAAAGCTGAACAGAAGAGAGACAAACCTCAATTATGACTTGAAATATTTTGTGGTTAGTTGAACTAAGTGTGTGTGTGTGTGTGTGTGTGTGTGTGTGTGTGTATACATATACATATACATATATATATATGTAATATATTTTAAAAATTTTTAACATTTATTTTTGAGACAGAGAGAGACAGAGCATGAACGGGGGAGGGGCAGAGAGAGAGGGAGACACAGAATCGGAAGCAGGCTCCGGGCTCTGAGCCATCAGCCCAGCGCCCGATGTGGGGCTCGAACTCCCGGACCATGAGATCGTGACCTGAGCTGAAGTCGGATGCTTAACCAACTGAGCCACCCAGGTGCCCCTATATGTAATATATTTTAAACATAAAATGTATCTACTTGTACAATCTCTAAGAGATGCAAGGCACAAGCATATTGGTGATATATTAAGAACACCTTTACTCAGCATCCTTATTTTATTCAGGATGTCACCTATGCTTGAAAGCCACCAACTATATTCTGTTTGATCTCTGCCACGTCACAGCAGGTCATCTCTCTGATATCAACACAGGCAAAAGAGACACTGTGTTGAAACACCATGAATGTGCTGTTGATCTGTGCTTAAGACTTCATCAGAACCTGAAAAGAGACTTTATTATATCTCATTTCACATCGAACATTTCTGCATCATTTGTTACTGGATGCACAAAGCCACCACTTGGTAAATAGACAACTCTTCCTACATTTTATTTGTTCTTTTGCCTTTGTCACTTTGTATACACCAAAACATTCCTCCAGGTTTAGGGAAAAAGTAAACAATCTAGACAGTTCAATCTTATGTGTGTTTCACAAACTATTTTAATGATCAAATATTTTGTTAAATATGCCATGTATTAAAAATTAGTAAACACATTGTTACAGGAAGGTTGTCAGCCTGGTATGTTTAAACTAGAGGGGATATATGATATAATATGGGCTTCAGTCCTACACTCCATCACACTTAAAGATGTCTGTCTAACCACTTTGCTAAGTTAAAATAAGTCCATAATTGTTAATATGTTTTTACATATTCAACGCATGAAGTTTAACTGCTTCTTTTAATTTCATCAGTGTTGAATTAGTCCTTTAAAAGCTTCCCCTCATTAACGTAAAAGGAAATTGAGAGGAAAAATGAATAGAATGAGTTGTGAGATCATTAAAATTATTCAAAACCAGGAGGAAATGTCCTTCTTGCTTCCAAATATCATAAGCACTTTTTGTTAGATATTTCATGTGTTTATACATTTTCCATCATTCCAAAGCACAAGCAAAATCATTCTCATCATTATACATATACTGTCATATCTACTTAGCCCAAGAACCAAAGCTTCCAATGTCTAGAAATAAACAACAAAAAATGTTGCTGATTCTGTTATCATGAATGGACAGGCTGAATGTTTCTCATCTAATGTTACTGTGGGCAGAGGAAAGCTCTGAATGAAATATTCAAGAAGAGTCTTCTATAAAAGGAATTTTCTGTCCACAAATCAAGAACTAGTTCATGTATTTAAAATCCTTACCTCTAGAAAGACTCAAATCTAAGCCACCCAAACAGACTGAATCTGATAAAATGTAAAAATCTTCTCTGAAAATAAACACTGAATCTCAATCTGCCTCCATTTTAGCCTCAACAATTCTGCTATATTCTGGTCTCTGTTGGCTTTAATGTACTACAATGTACCACCTTTCAGACTATAATTGTGCTACTTTAGGTAGATCAATGGTGGCCTTCAAAGGAAAGGAAATCCAATTGGGGAAATGCAAGAGACAAATGTTCATCAGTAATAATCAATCTCAAATGCTCCTGCCTTCTTAGATACAAGAGTGAATGAGAGAGCATCTAGGCCCTCAGCAAGTATATAGCATAGTGAGTGGTTACAGTACCCAGAAATTTTACAAAGAAAAATGAAAGGTGCACATTTCTTAGGAGTTGAGAAAAGAAACATTATTATTGGTGAAGTCATTCCTCGGCCATGTCCATCTCAAAACAAGTCTTTATAGTAATTTTTAACATCAGTTTCATGGTAGCTTTTTCTGTTTTATGACAGTAGGGACACAGTTAAATTATAATTTCACAAGGTAATTTTGTTACCTTATTTTAAGTCACAGCCTCATCAAACTTGAATGTTAGTCACAAATTTTAAAATTATGGAGCTTCAATTTTATTGCCCCTTTCCAGTCCTCATTACCATATGGAAGATTCTAAAAAGTCCTATAGTCAAGAAAACTGCGTTGATTCCCTATCTCTCTAACTTGTTTGCTTCTGGATACCTTTTTTTTTATCCTTCTTAAGTACCCCCCTTTTTTTTAAGTAAGCTCTACATCCAATGTGGGGCTCCAACTCAGGACCCTCCAATCAACAATCACGTGCTCCTTTGACCAAGCTAGCCATGTGTTCCTCTTTCTCAAGTATCTTCTACTTAGAGACCTTTGGGAGTTAAGTTCTAAACATATCTTAGAAAAAGGACTACGTTTTCTAGGTTCCTAGTGTTGACTGTCAATGTCTTGGGTCTTTTGTGGTGGTTGTTTGTTTTTTGCTTTCTTGGTTTTGTTTTTAGATATCCTAGCTGACAAGAAGCTTGGGAGAGTGATTAAGAACTAGGGGTAAGTGGCAGCCAAAGCATCAGGACCAAGGACTGCATCCTCCTCTTCTTTGTAGCTGCAGAACAAACACAATACCTGGTCTACCAGAATATGTCATTTAGCTTGGTGGAATATAGGTTGTAGAAAAGATTCACAAGCAGGATCTAGTGAGGAGGTCAAACATGGATGCCAAGAACACACGGAAAATGGTGAGATTCAAAGACGTTGAAAATGAAATGTAGAGTAGTTTAGGGAGCAAAGAGTTTTGAGTTCAGAAGTCTGAGGGTTCGTATGCAAAGCCACATCTCTGAAGGACGTAAGGACACCAGGGTTAAATATATCTCACTCTGTGAGGCTTTTCTTTTCTAATTTCTGAAGCCAAAAGGGGTAATAAAAGCAGGGGTACATTTTAAAAATAGTAGATCATCACTGATGTGTTAATTGTGCCTTGAAAGATCTTTGGCCCCAAGACATCTTAGTAATACAGACCACACCCCCTCATTTTACAGAAGAGGAAACAAAATGTGAGGAAGCTTAAATGACACAGACAATGTCTTGGGGCCCATTTTGTAATCAGAATACATGCCTACACCTACTGTGGTCAGCATTCTTTACCAATAGGAAAAAAATCTTAGTCCATTGAGAACTTTTTTAAGTGATTTTTGTTTTGTGTGCAGTAACGTTTCTTACAAGTGATATTTAAGTTTCATTGTATTTCATGAAATTAATCTCCCAAAAAAATTAAAACGTCATTCCCAAATTTTTATGACACCAATAATGTATCACAATCAAATATATTTTTGACAAAATGTCACACAATAGTTGTTGGTACCAATAATTATATTAGCTCATCACAAATAGTTTCACAGGAAGATTCTCAATTATCTGACCATTTATATTTAATGTTACAGTACTCTACTGGGTCTGTTGTCTTAATGTTTTTTTTTGTTTGTCTCATCTATTCTTTGTCCTCTTTTTCTTCTTCTCCTATCTTCTTTTATTTTTTTATTTTTTTTTTTTTTTTATGAAATTTATTGACAAATTGGTTTCCATACAACACCCAGTGCTCATCCCAAAAGGTGCCCTCCTCAATACCCATCACCCACCCTCTCCTCCCTCCCACCCCCCATCAACCCTCAGTTTGTTCTCAGTTTTTAAGTCTCTTATGCTTTGGCTCTCTCCCATTCTAACCTCTTTTTTTTTTTTTTCCTTCCCCTCCCCCATGGGTTCCTGTGAAGTTTCTCAGGATCCACATAAGAGTGAAACCATATGGTATCTGTCTTTCTCTGTATGGCTTATTTCACTTAGCATCACACTCTCCAGTTCCATCCACGTTGCTACGAAAGGCCATATTTCATTTTTTCTCATTGCCACGTAATATTCCATTGTGTATATAAACCACAATTTCTTTATCCATTCATCAGTTGATGGACATTTAGGCTCTTTCCATAATTTGGCTATTGTTGAGAGTGCTGCTATGAACATTGGGGTACAAGTGGCCCTATGCATCAGCGCTCCTGTATCCCTTGGATAAATTCCTAGCAGTGCTATTGCTGACAGCACACCTAAAGGAACTAGAAGCAGAACAGCAAAGGCAGCCTAAGCCCAGCAGAAGAAGAGAAATAATAAAGATCAGGGCAGAAATAAACAATATAGAAACTAAAAAACTGTAGAGCAGATCAACGAAACCAAGAGTTGGTTTTTTGAAAAAATAAACAAAATTGACAAACCTCTAGCCAGGCTTCTCAAAAAGAAAAGGGAGATGACCCAAATAGATAAAATCATGAATGAAAATGGAATTATTACAACTAATCCCTCAGAGATACAAACAATTATCAGGGAATACTATGAAAAATTATATGCCAACAAACTGGACAACCTGGAAGAAATGGACAAATTCCTGAACAACCACACTCTTCCAAAACTCAATCAGGAGGAAATAGAAAGCTTGAACAGACCCATAACCAGCGAAGAAATTGAATCGGTTATCAAAAATCTCCCAACAAATAAGAGTCCAGGACCAGATGGCTTCCCAGGGGAGTTCTACCAGACGTTTAAAGCAGAGATAATACCTATCCTTCTCAAGCTATTCCAAGAAATAGAAAGGGAAGGAAAACTTCCAGACTCATTCTATGAAGCCAGTATTACTTTGATTCCTAAACCAGACAGAGACCCAGTAAAAAAAGAGAACTACAGGCCAATATCCCTGATGAATATGGATGCAAAAATTCTCAATAAGGTACTAGCAAATCGAATTCAGCGGCATATAAAAAGAATTGTTCACCATGATCAAGTGGGATTCATTCCTGGGATGCAGGGCTGGTTCAACATTCGCAAATCAATCAACGTGATACATCACATTAACAAAAAAAAGAGAAGATCCTATCTTCTTTTAGATTGAGATGTTTTTAGATTCCAATTAATCTACCGTATCAGCCTCTTGGCTTGTTTAGCTATACTTACTCGCTTTATTTCTTAGTTGTTGCTGTAGGATTATAGCAGGCATGCTTTACTTGTCACCATCTACCTTCAAATAAGACTATATCATATCATGTAGACTATAAAATCTTCCATTTCTCTTCTCCCATCCTTTGTGCTCCTGTTACTATAAATTTTATTTCTATATCAGTTTAAATTTTCTTATTGCCATCTTTAAACAATTGCCTCCTAAATTTTCAAAGCCACTAAAGCAAAATGTTTTACATTTGCTTCATATGGATACCATTTCTGGGCTCCTTAAACATTTCTTGAAGTACAGGTCTGTTGACAATAAGTTGTCTCAGATTCCTTCTAAAAAATTACAGCACTTTTATTTTTAAAGCATATCTTCACTGGATACAGAATTCTACATATATTTCTGTTCTTTCAGAACTTTAATGATGTTGTTCCATTGCCTTCTGGTTTTAATCGCTACTGAGAACCTCGTAATAACTAGTATCTTTGTCTCCATTGTTTAATACAACTTTCTGTTTTTATGATTTTTTTTCCTTCATCACTGGTTTCTAAAATTTTGTTATAATGTGCCTTGGCATAATTTTGTGTTAATCCTGCTTTTGGTTCATTGAGCTTCTTGGTTCTTTGAGTTTATACTCATAAAATCTGGACACATTTTTTCTGTCTTGTTTCCCTCTTTCCTTCTGAACAACGGCATGTGCATTGGACTGCTTGACACTATCCTACAAATCACTGAGTTCCATTCATTATTTTCATAGCTTTTTTATTCCTTTGTGCCTAAGTTTGGATAGTTTCTATTCTACTGCAATGTCTTCAAGCTCATTGACTTTTTTCCCTACAGTGTCTTATCTGCTATTGAAAACAACCAGTGAATGTTTTATATTAGCTACTGTATTTTCACTTCTAGAAGGTACATTTGGCTATCCTTACATAAATCCCACTCGTATACTTTTATGTTCACGTTTTCCTTTAAGCCTTTGAACATATTCATAGTAGCTATCTCCAAATCCTATCATCTCTATCTTTGTGGGCCTATTTTTAATGAATGATTTTTCTTCTGGTCGTGGATTACATTTTTCCTCCTCTCTTTACTACACTAACCATATGAAGCCATTTTTAGTTAAATTCTGATAATTTTCTTAAGTGTTTGGATTTTTACTTCTTTAAAAAGTATCAAGGATTTTTCTTTTTTTTTTTTTTTTTCTTTCAGGCCAGCATTAAGCTTTATCCCTGGAGTCTTGTTTTAAAACTCTGCTGGAGCAGAAGAATTAAAGAAGAATATTTAGGGTTTAGCTTACCTACTACTATGGTGTGACCTTTTTTGCTATCTGCTAAATGTCACAGTTTCAATGAGATTGTGTCACATTACCCTGTTGGAATTTCATTATCTCCCACCCTTTTGAGCTCTGGGAGTTATTCTACTTAAAACTACCTGGCAGTTATTCTTTCACTGGTGTTTTTTTCTTTGCTGGCCTCAGGGATTCTCACCTTACACCCGAACAGTTTAGTATTTTGCCAAAGACTCAAGGTGACCCTTTATAAATTTCTGAAGGTTTTTCTCAGTGTACTTCCCTTCTCTCCTGTACTCTGTTCATCAAACTCCAGATGTTTCAGGTTCACCAAACTCTGAACTCTGTGTCCTCGACTCAGGGAGACTGTTGTGCTTTGCTTAGATTCCCTTCCCTACACTGCTGTCTGTAAAGTATCTCATACAGAAATTCAGGGAAATCACAGGGCTTGCTGCCTTTTTTCCCCCTTCTCTTAGGGATCACAGTCTTACGTTGCATTTTATCTGATTTCATTTCTTATCTTTTGATCAGATCTGGTTGTTCATGACCTAAGTACAAATCTAATACCACCACTCCATCATTCTTAGAAGCAGAAGAGAATCATACTTATTTAATAAGAGAATATCTAAATTAATTCAAACTATATACAATCCTTACTATGGTTTTTATTCTTATGCTTGAATCCCAAGAAGATTAATTATATCAAGTCAGCCTAGCTCCTTCCCATCTGGTCCTCTCTGTCTACCGGGTATCTCTGAATCTTGACAAGATCAAAACTGCCATATGGAAGCATATCTACAAGGGTCCAGGTCAATATAAGGTTCATTAATGTCTTATATGGGTTACATTTGATGCACAACATTCCTAGGTCTCAAAGTCATAGATAATGAGTTATTTCTCAATTGCATAACTTTAAATATCAACAAATCCTTCCAAAATATAAGCAAAGCATTGTGATAACGATGGTAAGGATACTGGGAAAATAAGAAGCTATGTAATATCCATGATGAATGCACGCCCAATCAGCTTAAAGGTAATAGCAGTAAAAAGTCTTAATCACACAGATATTTAAGATATAACCAAAAAAATTCATTCACAACTCATGAATGTTTCAATAAAGTCACTATTTTGAAAGTTGATGAAAAAAACATTTGAGACTGCTTCCAAACATGGACCTTGTATTTTGAAAACTATAAGCTATTTGTCAAAATCTGGAAATTTTTTATAGATGCTATGAGTGAAATTGGATAGAAAGCATAATATCTGTTCTGGGTCAAGAAAAATCTTTTAGCAAATTTAAGGAAATTTCTGCGAAAACACACACACATACGTGTATATATATGCATTATATACACACAGATACACATATGTGTACATTTATCTATATATCTTTATCTATGATCAGAGGATCCAAATGAGGACATTTGGTAATCCTATTACAAGATTTCTTTACAGCAGGAGTCAGCAAACATTTTATGTAAAGAACTCTATCATGAATATTTTAGACTTTGTCACAAGTGCTCAACTCTGCCATTGTGGTGGGAAAGCAGCCATAGAAAATAAGGAAATGAATGGGTGGGGCTGTGTTCCAATCAAATTTTATTTACACAAAAGGTGGTGAGCCAGTTTTGGCTTGTGAGTAATAGTCTGCCAATTAGTGATCTATAGTACAGGAGAACCAAAAGACCTAAAGCCACTTGCAGATAGATGCATTATGTAGAGTCAGCTTTGAACCATTAAGACAAAGTATGTGCCCATCTCTTGTATAAGCACAATATGGAGTCAGTGACATTCAAGGGCTAGAAATCAACCCAGATGCGTATCTGTCTGTTCACATTTCAATCCATGTATGTGCTTGTTTCCATTTTCCTTTTTGGCCCCCACTCCTGGCTTTGGGGATTTGTTTGGTCTCGGTAGCAATTCTCCAGGAAAAAAAAAAATGACTGGTTTTTTTGTCTCTGGCTTTTTTGCTCTTGAGTCCCTGAGGCAGGATACCCAAACTTGATTTTGTCTCTATGTCGCCAAACTTGGATGGGTCTACCTAGACCAAGGTGTGGGATAGGCATATGGCCTCTTAAGCCTATCATTTGAATTTTACATATTATTTGGCAGAATAAGGTTATCCAAACCATCTTTTTTTTTCTGCACCTCCCTAAATTCACCTCAAAAACACAACACAACTGACTTACAAACTGGGCATCTGTGACTATACATCAGAAGCTCTGACTTCTATCAGGTTGGTTAGGCAGAAACGTCCATCAGACACATGGTTTATGATTTTGAAATAAATACCTTTAATAGATTTTATCTGATACTCTACCAGTTTTGGTATGTAGAGCCTTCAGAAAAATATGCCAACCGAAACCACGTACGATCGACTTCATAAAACAATGAGTTGCTGTGGGATTTTAATGAAGACAATGCATATAAAGTGCCCATGACAATACGCGTCAAATGGGAGACATTCAAGCATTACTTCCAGGACTGCAACATAGCAGACATGGGAAAAAATACCACCTGAACTAATCCAATTCAGTAACAGGAATGTCTACTTTCAGATGGTGGTTTAGTAAGAAATACGTGTTTTATTATTCCTCCATTCAAGTTCTAGTACTTTAGAATGAATACCAACTGAAATTCTAAGGAACCAAGATGCTGCAAACAACCACTCGTTCCCCTAGAAGGCACTCTATATAAATATACATATTACCTCTATAGAATAAATCTCAGGTGACAGATCATATTCAAAGACAAGAACATAATAGACCAAGATTTTAGCAGAGTGTATAGGGTCACACTTTTATATAACCCTGGAAAAATGAGGCCAGTTAATTATCTGTTGAATTTTGGTAAGCACAAAAGACATACTCAAGAAATACGATTAGCGAGAGGAGAACAAGAAGGGCTTCAGCCAAGGTTTGTAAAAATAAACTTCAGTATAAAGAAGAACCTTGTAAATGTTTGCTCATGACTTTCTTCAAAAAAGCAAAATAAAATATTTAATAATCTCTTTCATATGGCATAATTTCACTAGTTTTTGCCTTAGGCAAAAGGAAGATATTTGCCAATGAATTTGCTTTGAGCTTTTTCAAAAAGGAAACCTAAGCTAAAAAGGTACATTTCTTTTAGCAAGAAATAGATCCTCAGACTAAATCTTAACCACATTTTCAATAATGTTTTTGAATTGCAAAAACAGTGAAAATAAATAGGAAAAAAAATCCAGAAAAAAATTGGAACAAAATTATGGAAAAGTTAGAATTGAGAATTAGCAAAAAATTTTATTCTTAGGAAATAAACTGATTTGTGATTCTGTTTCATTTTCACGTTATTCAGGGGAACCAGTAAACTTACAACTGAATTATTTTATCCAAATGACCAAGAATTATTTTTTTATTCAAAAACATTAATGAGAATCCTTTAACCCAAAGTACTTGAGACTGCCTTATGTGAAAGCAGGGCAGGAGCCTACACTGAAACTTGCATTCTGGAATTATGTAGACTTTCTCAAGCATCAAAGAATTCAAAATTTACCTAAATTATTGCCTCATCTAGAAAACGAGAGATCTTCATTTTGGCTTTCCTATCTTGAGGTATATAATGGATAGAAAGACAGTCCCCAAAAAACCTTTACCCATGTGGGCTCCACTAAAATGTAATGGCAGATCCATCTTTTGCCCATAGAGAGAATGTAAATATCTATTATATAAATTATGAGTGTGAACAAGAAAAGAATTTGGCTTTAAGAATGAAGGGAACAAAAGTAAAAGAATAGACCAGCTTACAGCACTGATGAGCCTTATTTTGACAATAATCCTTAACTGTAATATAAAGTGATATATTCTCTTTAGAGATTCACAGTGACAATCATCACTAACTCCCTCGAACATTCCCCTGACTCAATGTTTTCTACACCAGAGATTCATGTACCAAATTCCTCATTCTTTCCAGGTTTGTATGCCATGTCTACTAATTGCTTTTAACCAACCAGATTTTTTTTTCTTGATTAAATGCATTTAACAAGAAAACTTAATGCCACCATAAAATGAAGGCTTTGGCATTCCAGTAATATTTTGAATACATATTAAATTCAAAAGTGTTATTAAAAATGTTTATCAATATTATCACATAAAATCCTCACATACTCTCCTTAGTCCACTTAAAGAAAAACTACCCTATATTAGAAATGTGTAATTCGAAATAATGAGAACACTAATATCCATGAAAGTGTTTTTTAATCATAAACATTTTGCTCAAATGCTATCAATAGATTGTGTATATATATATATATATATATATACACACACACACACACACATACATACACACACATATATTCATATATATATATATATATATATATATATATATATATATATATATAATTACCTGGACCTCTAGTTGGTCTACAGCCTGGGAGGAAGCTAACAGTAAAGAATAACCAAGTCCTTTTATTAACCACTACCATATTTGCTAGCATTTTATCAGGCTCTTGAGTTGAATACAATTTATTCGCATGAGAGCTCAATGACTTGGGTACTTTTGCCAACTCCCCTCTCCACCCTCCCCCAGTCCCCACCTTATTTTACAGATGAAAGAAACTTGGTTTCAAAGAATTTAAACAATTAAGAGGGTACAACTAGAATGTGCCTATTATCTGTCCTATTGCAACATCTCTCTCCAAAAACTAAGACAATGAGGATGTCGCGGAACAGGAGTTGATGGGCTGCTTATTACAAGTAAAAACATTTCTGTCTCTATTTCCATTGTAAATTTCTCTAAGACTAAAGTCGCAAGATTCATATATTGTCTTTCAGATGCGTCTAGCTCTAAAACAGAATTCATCTAAGACCCACATTTTCAAATGATCATTCAAAGATGAATTAAGGTATATTTCTCATTAGCTCAACTCCATTTTTTTTCAGTCTATTAACTTATTTATATGGAAGCCTTAGTTTCATAAAGCAATATAAATCATATTTTGTCACATGCTCATAATTTTGGAGTTAAGAAATTTTGGCTCCCAAAAGCCATGAGGCTGACAGATAGCTGTAGTAATTCCAACAAATCTATATTTATGTGAGTCTCAGCAGAGCATCGAGCATTTACATTTTTTACCACACACTCCCTATGTTGTTGATGAAGTGAAAAGTCAAATTTGAAGAGATGAGTATAAAATTTACAGGACATCTTTAGGATTCCACAAATTATGAAGAGTTACTTCAGGTCATATAAAAGCTATTTTGTAAAGTATTCCTTTAATATTTAAAAAATGCTTCAGAAACATCTGCTATTTACATAAACTGGTCAAACAAATGGCTTAGTCAAGGATCACAAAGATGTATGCTACTGAGAAAAAAATTAGTAATGAGAATGTGCTATGTTTATTTGAATGTTAAAACGAATCCATTGCTTCAGAAATTTCTCTATTTGTTAAAAAAAAAACAGGTTTGTAAATTATGGAAACATAGGAATACATGGTGGGACTATGTGTTAAGATATGATCTACAAAAGTATTTTGAATCCGTTTTGGATGAAAAGTCTTTAATTTACTTTAGTCCAAAATATACAGAAAACCTTGTTCATTCTCAAATGAGATCAGTAAAAAATGATCCTAGGATAAAACCAATGTGAGTAATTATCTCACTTTCTTCTCAAATGTTACGCGTATTCAAACCACTCAAACACCTATGTAATTTTATAGTTTTCTTTTAAATACCTACTCTATAACCCTGGGCATTTTTTCCTAAATTGCTCTGGTGTTATTGTTATGTAGCACAGATTGGCCCCGAGACATTTTGCTTCCAGACCCTGGCCACTGTGACCACTGTTACTTAACATTGTTTTGGCAATTCTAGGTAAATTAGTTAGGGAAGATATAATACGTAACTATTAGAAATGAAAAGATAACGTCAAATATTTGCTATGATAGAAAAGCTAAGCAAATCAGAATTAAGAAGCTTTACTTCTTATTCAACAATATTCATAACAAAAAGTACAAAGAAGTTGGATTATACATTTTGTCTAATCTATTAGGAAGTTAAAACCAAATACTCTGGTGTGGGTACTGTGAGACTAGCTTTCTTTTCCTCAATGTTGAGAATGTAAATGGTATTATCTTTCTCAAGGTAATTAGATCATAAATATTAACTTATTTATGCCTTTGATCTGATCATTTTACTTTTAGGATTCTTTTCTAAGAAAATTAAATGAAGTTCAATATATTATTATAACTGTGATAACTATATTATTATCATAACTGTATATATATCACACACATAAATCAAAAAGTTGATTTTCAACAATGGAGAAATGATTATTCTGTAATCCCTCTCAACATTTGCCAAACATTAAAAATCATTTTCCTAGAAGAGAACAAATGAAAAATCTTCTGATGCAACAATAAGCTAAAATATGCAATACAAACATGAGGAAATATATCAATGCAACACTGAACGTTTCTTCCTGGTGGAATTTGTGGCGATGGCTGTTTTCTTCTTAATCACATTAAATACCAAAGGGTATATAACGATTTGGTACACTTTCTTGTTGTTTTCTGTTTTTATGTAGTGGACCATAGTCCAAATAAAGAACTCATTAAGTATTTGCTAAATCTGCTTTTCCATTCAAAGCCAAATTAAAATTTACACAGATAAGCAAGTAATACCATTTTTCTTTAATTAGATTAGCTTCTTAAGTCCTCCTGAGTTACTTCCTTTATCCTTCCCCAAACTCTTCCCCCTCTGCCCTAACATTTAAGAATAAGACATGATACTTTTGCTTTCAGGTTCTTTGTGCTGACTTTTTGTAATACAGATACTCTGATTATTCTGGAAGTTATGTTTCTAAGCCAGGTTTCATTCTACAACTCTAGAATCACAGAATCAGCTGTCCATTTGAAATCCCAATTTGGATATCTATAGGCTTTTCACTTACTGTATCCAAAGTCTACAATATTCTGGTTGTGGTTTGGTCACTGCCCCATATCCCTAGAATAATGGAGGAACCATGGCTTAGACATAGTAGATGCTCATTAATGTTAAACAATTAATGCTTAAATGTTTGCTGAATGAATAAATGCCTGAATTATTACCCAAAGGGCCTGTGAGCTTGTGTAATAGTCACAGAGCAACTCAACATGGTTGAGGATCATTGAAGGAGTTGATTTCTTAAATACTCTACAATTATGGTTATTAGTTACTGAATGAGACCTGGAAATGACTGCAAAAGAATCCTGTGTTTCGGCCTAACCTTTCATAATATGTAACGCCATTTCATATTTGTTTACATCACTTCAGTCTTTCAACAAACTGTGAATCAGCCACAGGAGATAATCTTTTTTTTCCTGTCATAAATGGAGAAAATAATAGTAGCTGTCATTTTTGAAACACCTACTGTATGCTAGGCACTGTGCTTACTGCTTTGCATGCTTGATCATGTTTAGCCCTTGGTGCTAAACAGGTGTTTTAAAGGTGAGGAAACAGGCTTGGAGAGGCTTAGCATCCTCGTGAGCTAGGGGCCTTATAAGCTGGGAATTACCAGGAAATTTAAATAGATTTAGGGATGAAATAACACCCCAGTGTCTCATAGGGGACATTGGATGAGCCAAGATTCAGACCCGGGTCATTGGATTCCCAGACTCATGCCTTTAAACACCACACAATGCAGCCTCCAAGGGAAAAGCCTGGCCCTTCTTGTGCTGGCCACAACGAGAAAGCAGACTGTTGACTCCTGCCTGGGGCACTTTATACTTCGCCATAAGCTTATTTAATTTTACTTAGTAGGATTATGATATTTGAGCTATTATGTGGCTGTCTCTGCCACTCCAGGTTCCCTGAACCCATTATATCCTCCTAATCATTTAGTTGCTTCAGGGGAGGTCACAGAAAGCCTACAACACAGCCATCAAATACACTTCTGGACGGATTTCGTGAACCTATGTCAGAGGATAATAACCTGACAGCTAACTACTTTCCAAGAGAAAATAAAGGAGTTTTGCTGGCATTCCTACAGCTTGGTTTGAATATTCATATCACAACTTTAGAGGTCCCAAAGCAGAGACTCCAAATCACTGACTGTGGGTTTCATGAAGTCACTTTCTCGACATATACAGACAAGATAAAAGTCCTTATGGGCAGGTTAGAGGCATAGGAGTGGATGGTAGCAAAGAGAGAGAAGAGAACTTCGAAGCAGGCAATGGGTTCCTACCCCTCTCCTGCCTTAGCTTTTGATCTGGGGAGAGATAAGAGCCGGATCAAGGAGCAAGAACATATACCCATGATAGCATTAGCGAAGTTTAATAGCAACAGGGACCACTGTGTCCCGTTCCCCAGAGTGAGCCTGAGACGAGGTTGGTTTCTGAGACATCGTTAGTTCACAGCAAGCCTGCTAAGCAGTGGGGTGATGGTTCTCCAACCATAAAGAGAGAGGTGAATGAGGTTCTGGCCTTGGACACAACAGTGAAGGGAGTCCCTAAACCCCAAAATTCAAGATAAATAATATCTGAATGTACGATCTCAAACAAATCAAAATTAGTGCCGAAAACCAATGATGAACAACATACCAAAATATTAAGTAAACATCAACTGGTGTTGGCTGTTTGTTTCACAGCCCTGGTTACTCTGCAAAAGGAACCATCATTTCCCATCACTCTGTGGTTCCTGGCCTCCAACGGTTTCCGTGTCCCCGGATGGGTGTGTTTACAAGGATTGGCAATGAGGCTGGCAAGACAGGGCAACACAAGGCTTTACGTGTAGTTTCACTTTGGGGGGCAATTTTAAAAATTGCGGCAAAATGTAGGTATCAGACAATATATCATTTTAAGCGTACAGCTCAGTGGCCTGAGGCACAAATTGTCATGCAATCACCACCAACACCATCCGTCTCTAGCACTTTTTCATCTTCCCACACTGAAACCCTGTACCCCTTCAACGTGAGCTCCCCCATTTCCCCCACTCCTCCAGCCCTGGTAACTGCCATATAGTCATGTTATTTGGTTGTTGAGCTGTTACTTTTTCCACTTGGTTCAAAATAGGGGAGAATGTTTCGCTAAGTGTATACACGGGCGAACCTTTTTCCTTTTGGCTCCAAGAGATCTGGCAAAACCCTACAAAGGCTGTTGCAGGCTATGACCTGCTTTTCTTTTTTTTTTTTTTTTTTCCCTGCACGCATCACTTCCGGTCAGTAATCAGAGTATGCCAGACAATACTGAGAAAAGCCAGGATTCGCCCAAATGATCAAAAACCCCCCAGTTCCCACACATCAAAGTTGACTCGACACACTTTAAACTTAGACATTTCTCTCCAGTGATAATACATAGCCATCTCTTCTATAGGTGGTAAAAAAAAAACAAAAAAAACAAAAAAAACCAAACCTATGATCGGAAAGGAGTCTCGGGCGCATCCACACACCCAATCCATCTAGAAGTCCCATGCATTCCACTTCCAAAGACCAAAGGTTTTTGACCAGCCCCACCGTTAGTGTCTGAACCCAAGCCATTATCACGATGTACCTGCACTCACTTGCAAACCCCTCCCACTTCAGCACTTGTCCACCATGCCTCCTCCGATCCGTTCTGTCCCAAGTGCTACCAAAGCCATCTGGAAAAAATACCCATCTCTACCCAGCAGAAAACTCACGAGCGGCTATTCTACATACACAGAATAAATCCAACTCTTGAGCAAACCTTGTACAGCCCACCCAGCCCACTTCCCTGCATTCAGTCCCAACTTCTCTCAGGGTTTTGCTTTACTCAGAGACTGAACAGTGAAGCTCTTCCCCACCTTCAGAACTTTGCACCTAGTTTTGTGCCTGACTCACTCCTTTCCATCTCTCAAACCTCAGCCCAGGTATCATCTCTTCAGAGAAAGGCACCAAATTATCCTTTCACGTCGGATTGTTTAAGCAGCTCTTCTCATGAACGTGTACTTAAATCATTCTATTTAATGGCTTATATGTTTTTCTCTACCTCTAAAAAAAAGGGCTATTTCGGCGACCACTCTCTCCCCACCCTTGAGCGTTGCTTGTGGAGTATAGTAGGTACTCACACAACTTGTTGCAAGAATGATAAACAAGTGATAAAGGTTTTATGAAAAATAGTAAAACAGCCAACCATTTGTTGCGATCAACTGAGCGCTAAACATTGCACAAAGCACTTTACGTATACTATCTCATATTAATGTCCCAATTTAATGTGAAAAAACGGAGGCTCATAGAGTTTTATGGACTCGCCCAAAGCTGAAACCATGTTACGTTGAGCTTTGTAACGTGAATTAAAAACTGGCGTACCAGTTTTTTGGAACCCAGAAAACGTATCGATACCGAGTGAACATAAAAATTTATCACAGATATTCACAGCACAGACCATAAAATGGCATACTACTGAAGAATCTATCACAGTAATACTCAGATATTCAAGCTTTTCTCAAACACATTCCACTCAGTCTCTACTCCGTTCCTGCTTGAATCACATTTCATCAAAAAGAGATAGGAATTACCTTTTCTAAGCAAAAGCTTCAGTGGAGATCCCATAACGTGCAACACGAACGTTGTGAAGGGAATTCAACTCTACCCCACCCCAAAGCCTCGATCTCCTCACCACCCCAGGCTCCCATGACTTCTGCTACTTGAATCCTTCATTTGTTTGTATTGTCTTCATCTGGTAGGGCCCCATCATCACCTGAACTCAGTCAAAATTAGCACACGTTTGATCTTCTTTCATCCTGCAACAACCCTGTGAGATTCATATTGTCATTATTTCCACCCTACAATGGGGTAATGGGAATTGAGTTTTTAAGTCAGGGTCATGAAGCTGGCAGTGAGTCAGACTACATACACGGGTATAACCACGCCAGACCCTCAGCTTTTAATTCTTCTGTTTCCCCTCACATATTCTTCAGGATGGTTCTGTGAGTCTTCTGGTGGGGGGCAGAGCCGTGCTCTTGCACAGCGGGAATCTTCCAAAGCTGCAAAGCCCCAGATGTCTGCCATTAGTGAATCCTCCCTTGAGGGAGGCCATGTGCACATTATTTACTTGGAGGGGCTTTGAAGCCAGATAAACTTATGCTTGTGTCTTCTGTGACGTTCTATCTGTGTGACCCTAAGTTATATAACCTCTCTGAGCCTCCAGCTCATGAGAATAAAATAGTACCTAGCTCCATTTAGGATGGGGAGACGTTGAAGGAGATCCAGGATGGAAAACACATCATGTGGTGTTGGTCACAGAATAACTATTCAAAAACCAGAGCCATTATTATGGTTAGGATCTTCAACCTCTTTTAGTCCAATTTTTAAATTTTCAGAAAGAAGATACAAGTTTCCAAGACAAAGTCATATCAACTGGCAACATGTCAAGAGCTAGCCTAGATGGTGATGTACCTACTTCTTTCTATCACTGGACAGAGGGAGCTTGATATTTGTGAGCAAATGGGCTTAGCACTCATGGAAAGGAAATAGTAGGGTTCTCCGGAGGCAAGAGGAGAATATTTGGCATGTAGTAAGAACTAACCAGTAAATCTTATATTGTCTCATTGGTCTATTGGGAACTGAAAAGAGATCACTATTTTATACAAAATTTGTCAAATTTTTGCCACGTACATTTTTCATAATGGGTCAGTGAGGTTGCTTTTGTGTAACAAAAATAAAGTGCAATTTTAATTGATACCGTTAAAAGTCCCATACTTTTAAAGGGGATACATTTTAGCTTAATACCAGGACACTGAAACAAGCAAGCTTGAAAAAAACATGAGTCACTGTTCCAAGTCCCCTTTATTAGAAGGAAATGTAATTAATTATTAAAATAAAAAGGAACCAGAACATAATCCTCAATACTGCTGACAATCAAACTTTGGCTATAGTGAACAGAGACAATTATGCACATATCATTGGACGACAGACAACTTCCGCCTTGCAATTACAAGAAGAATATCCCTACAAGTACCATGAAAGACACACATTACTGGCACTTGCCTAAAACACATGTTGTGCCATTGAGAACCCAGAACAGGTGCCAACATGAAATGAACCTGAAATTGTACACAAAATATTACAAAATATTATGCCAAAAGGGGCATAATTCTAAAGAATGTATCAAAATGATTATAAATATTTATTCAGTTAATTTGAATCTTTTAAGTTCAAAATATTCTCCTCATTTATCCATTCCTTTTTTAATACATTTTTGTCAAAAGAGCAAATAGGATTGACTTTTCGAAACTACTGTCTTCAGAGGCGATCTCAGACATAATAAAAACAGCATTCAAACATGTAACTCCTAGGATATGTAGTTCCAACTGTAGACGTGAGATGGTTTTTCATTGACACTGGCACTTAGCCTTTCCAGTCTAAATTACTACCAGTCACTCTACCCAAGATATGGCCTGACCATGCTAAAATATGGTAACATATTTTTCACAAATTGCAGTGGCATAAACGGGTGAAGTTAATAAAAATTAATTAAAAGAATATCTTGATGGAATAAAATAAACAATAAACACGTGTATAGTTTTGAATATTTTCATCTCCCACATTTACTCCTTCCATTCTTTAACTTACATATTCCTCCAAAATTTGGGGAAATCCCAAGAACGAAGAATTACTTTTTTTTTTGGTTTCCCTTACATATAGAAAAATCGTATTTATTAAAATAATGTTTTTTGACATCAATTTTTATATCTTCTACCAAGTTCAAATAGCACAAGCTGCAACAATGGGAACTATCAAACTTAAAAGCACACATGAAGAAATTTTATCAGGGCAACTGTTCTATAAAATGATCATTTGTGTTCATGTTAGAAATGAAGACACTGAAATACGAGGAAGATAATTTGCCAAGACATCACATGCCAAGCATTAACCTTGCTGTTAGGAATTGTGTTTTCACAGGGAGGCCATGCTGTCTTAAATGGTGGGTTAAATCTAAGAGTTGTATTATGAGATTTAGATAAGTTGATTCTATTTCTGCCACCTTAAAACAACCACTCTCTACCTATGATCGTCCCTCCTTCAGTTGCTCTTGGATTTTCATTAAGAGATCAGAAAGTTATTTGTACTCCTTTCTTTCTTCCCATTTTTTCTTGAATACACTTTCTATCAGGACTTGACTCTGAAAGCTCTGCAGAGATTGCTACAATCCAGGTCATGAATGATGGCCACCTTACTGCATCCAATTGATAGGTTCCTGTTCATCTTCCAACTGGATCGGTCAGCAGCATTTGAGCCCGTTGAATATCCCTCCCTCCTTGAATCACTTTCTTCTTTTTGCTTCAAGAAAGATCTGCCAGTCTTTTAAAGGCCTGGGCCTCGCAGGTCCCAAAATGTTGATTCCGCGGCATTTAATCGGTCAAGGCAAACCACAAAGGCCAGTCTAGATTCAAGAGAAGGCAGTCCAGACCCCACTGTATGAATGCACAGGGAAGGAAGGAATCGTGGGTAGCCATCTTTGGAGACTAGAGCAAAGGCTTCAACAATAAATATTAGTCAAATAGGTGAATGAAGTAAAAGGGTATAGAAGGAGATAAAGGGAACTATGTTCGTTTACACAGAATAGTCGTAATTTAGCAAAATGTGTTTGTCATGCCCATCGCCTATTTTTTTTCAGATTGAATTGGGGCAACACTCCTTCCCCTGCTCTCTTTTCTGCCCCACCCCCCAAAGATAAGATTTACAAGAGTTCAAATGACCATCTTATATTAGATAGGCTTACTTATGACTGATAAGCAAAAATTGAAAATATCAGGACTGGTATTTTTGCTGTTTCCTGAGGCTTTCCCACACGGATCAATACAGCTGCCCCATATCAAGGTTTTATGTTCACATTCAAGGCAAGAAAGTAAGCATACGGGATGGTGCTAGTCATGGTTGTTCCTCAGAATTCCACAGCCAACTTTGATTCATATAGCAAGGACTAGATTTTTAATAAAGAAATTAGAAAGTGCGTGAGTAGATTTTCTCAGACTACATTTTCGAGATAGCAGTAGAGAGGAGGGTCGGACTAAATTTTGCATTCCTGAAATTATGGCAGTTTCTATTTAAAAGAAAACCCCCCAAACAAAATAAAACCAAACAAATAAAAATCTGTCTTTGACAGCATGAGTTAGAACAATTCTTCTGTAGGGGCGCCTGAGTGGCTCACTCGGTTAAGTGCCCGATTCCAGCTCAGGTCATGAACCCATGGTTCGTGAGTTCGAGTCCCACATCAGGCTCTGTGTTGACAGCTCAGAGTCTGCAGCCTGCTTTGGATTCTGTGTCTCCCTCTCTCTCTGCACCTCCCCTGCTCACACTCCATCCTCTCTCTCTCTTTCTCTCTCTCTCTCCCTTAAAAAGAAATAAACATTAGAACAAATTTTAGAAAAATTCTTCCGTAGAGGTTGAGAAACATTTTAGACTTTGGAGGTTGGATATTTCTGTCACAATGACTCAACTCTGCCATGGTAATACAAAGGCAGGTATAGACAATTGTAAACCAATGGGTCTCTATGTTCTAACACAACTTTATTTACAAAAGAAAGCATCCATCACTGCATTGCTTTTGTGGGTAGGGAATTAACAAGCAATAACAAAACAGACAAACAGAAACAGGCTTAACTGTAGCAAATGTTAAATGAGGATTTCATTACAGAAAAAGATATCTTTTTTATAATACACTTCAGTCATGTTCTACAGTAAAATTTCCTACACACACTTCAAGTAACTCCTATATCTTTTTTTTCAAAATTTTTTTAAACGTTTATTTATTTTTGAGACAGAGAGAGACAGAGCATGAGCAGGGGAGGGGCAGAGAGAGAGGGAGACACAGAATCTGAAACAGGCTCCAGGCTCTGAGCTGTCAGCACAGAGCCCGATGCGGGGCTTGAACTCACGGACCGCGAGATCATGACCTGAGCCGAAGTCGGACGCTTAACCAACTGAGCCACCCAGGCGCCCCAAGTAACTCCTATATCTTGATGATATTAAGTCATTTGAGGTAGGCAGAAGCATTTAATATAGTCCTTATAGGGCTCTTAGGATGGACTTCATAGCCATAATTCAAGAAAGAGCATATCCCTAAAACCTGTGTACTCAAAAACTGTAGCCTGGATAAAACAATTTCGGTGCTATTTTGAAGTTCTTCATGTGACCTGATTGTTACATTTTGCCCTCACTTAGTCAGAATCTCTTCAACTCAACAGAATTTTCCCAAGTATGGTATCATCATAATAGCTGAAAATGAAAACGATTCCCAAAATAACTTCAAGTTCATTGTGCAGGTGAGAAAAATATATCCACCTACACATCAACCAGTGCCAAACTGTCTGAGTGAAAAAATAAAAATCTGGTAAGAGAGCAACTAAGCCCCAGTACAAAATACGCCACGATAGGATGAGAACACTACTTACAGTTACAAACAGCATCATTTCAAGTATTCTACAGGAAGTGTCCTTTATAAAAATTATATGGGAAGACTTTCCCTTTTGAAGTATGCAAAAGACAAACTGATTTGTGCACATTCCTCTATCCACTAGATTATTTCCCTTGTATGGCACGCCGCATTCATGATTCGATTTTGTCTTATATCAACCTTCCAACTGTGACAATAACTGCTCAAATCTTTTTTTTTCAAAGAGTTTAATTCTTATGCTAAAAAGAACTCTATTGGTGATCTCATGAGACCAACTTCTGGCCAAGAGTTAGATACAATCTCTACTATTTCCTCTCGTTGCCATGTCCCCCTATTGTTTCCAGAAAATCTATAATATGTAATGATTTAGAATTAATACCCCAATTCCCTAGATCTTTTAATGAATTCACTTACACTTGGGGATCTGACCAAGGCATCTGTTCATGAATAGTGGAATGGTTACCAAATCCTGATGGGGAAGGCACGATGCCATCTTTTCCTGAAATACATCCCAAATGAGAAATCAAGTGCCTCATGCCTGGATTTTTTGTGCGTCAATTTTTTTCATTAACTAAAAAAATGCTTTGGACATTTTCTTCCAAGCTACCTCCCTCTACCGTAGTATATCCACTACAAAGATTCAGGATGTCAAACTTCCCTCGTGCACCTACACTAGGACTTTCCATGAGAACGGAGCATCTGAATCAATTAATAGCCATTGCTACTCCAAATTTCAGAAATCATTTTTTAATTACATGGGGCTTAACTGACACCTCCAAATTCCCCATCTGCCAAAAACTTAACATGAGATGAATCATAGTCTAATTCCTGCCGCACCTCTAGTTAAAGTAGTTGGTAACAGAGTATAATATACAATCTCTATTTCATTGGTTTTCTCCTCATTTATCACATATTCTACTAAAGTTCCAGCGGGTTTTTTTTTTTTTCATTTCATATACTTAAAATCTAAGTTAAATCCCTTCACAAATAGAAGATGGCCTTAACAGCGCATACTTTCTGTTTCCAGTGGCGTGAAGTAAACCCCCCAGGGGGTAGAAGTGGCTGATAAACCAACTCCCCTCTTGAAATGAGAGAGCAAGACAGAGCTGTTGACTTTGAAATGGAAGACAGGGCATGCCAGGGACCTTGACAATCGGTGGGGCTTCTGTCATTGTATGTCTGGCTTGAATTTAAATTGTTGACCTCATAGCATAAGGCTGCGATTTTCACTCACGTTTTCCAGGCTGCTTCAAAACTCTCTTGCCAATGGTATCGTGCGGTTCTTCTCCCTAAGCACAGAGGCAAGCAGCCAGGGTGATTCTCCACGGTGAATAACCTTCTTAACTCTTACAGATTGTGACCCTGGGTCTGGATGTTTGTTTAAAAGCTTACCTCGTTTTGCCTGGGCATCACACTGCTAGTTTGAAACTCATCATGGAAAAACACGGCTCCAAAGAGACTATCATTGGTGTCCTTCCAGAATAGTTTGACACTTGTTAGACTTTCCCATTATCCATAGGAATTTTTCAAAACACAGAACGTCAACTCCGCCACTGTGTAAACCGAGTTAAGACACTGTATCTGTCCTTCAGGAGCTTAAGATCAATAAGGGATAAGAGTGAAGAGAATGAAGATACATTGAGCTATTGCCACTAATGAGGTAGCTCTGTTTTTGGCA
Organism: Prionailurus viverrinus; assembly: GCF_022837055.1. Classification (NCBI taxonomy): domain Eukaryota; kingdom Metazoa; phylum Chordata; class Mammalia; order Carnivora; family Felidae; genus Prionailurus; species Prionailurus viverrinus. The sequence continues at coordinate 37,177,803 of NC_062562.1, read as the reverse complement.
CCCATTACCAAGTAGATCATGCCATTAGTCAAAATTGTCACGATCGACAACCCATGGCTGTGGCCTTCCAACTCACATAATCACACAACTGTCTTCAAATACATACCCCAAGAACTCAAAAGCCAAAAGTGCTCTTGCTACATCTCTGTCACCGTCACAGTGCCTACCAGAGTGCTGCTTGCAACCTGGCCCCGGACTGTATGCTAAAGGAGTAAATGGAATAAATCGAACCTCTGAATGACTTTACACATTTTTGCTGGGTTCCCAGGAGACCACCCACACCTGCAACAATTAAATGCTCTCTGGCTAATGGCTGTGCCCAGTTTAGGCCCAGGTCTTCCATCATGAACATCTTTGCAATGACTTTGTGGAAGTATTAATATTTGATTAGCACCTCTTAGATGGCAGGTCTTTTTCTAGTCGTCCTAGGAATGTTTTCTCCGTTAATCTTCCCAATGGATTAACAAAGTAAGCGTTATTACTCCTACTCTACAGGAATCCAGCCTTAAAGAAAAAGTTATTCAAAGGGTGGACTGTCAGCACTTGAACGTAGATGCTCAGACTCCATTTTCCCTTGCTCTTATGCGTGCATCACCTTGCCTATCACGGTGCATGGCCCAGCCTTTCCTTAGGAGAAGCAGATAATGTCTTGGTTGGAGACGCCCACTACTTTGGCTAACCTATTTCCTGATGCCTGCACTGTGTTCGCCCATATGTTGGCCACTATTAAAATTGTGTGTGGTGGGGCGCCTGGGTGGCTCAGTCATTTGAGTGTCCGACTTCAGCTCAGGTCATGATCTCACGGTCTGTGATTTCGAGCCCTGCGTCGGGCTCTGTGCTGACAGCTCAGAGCCTGGAGCCTGCTTCCGATTCTGTATCTCCCTCTCTCTCTGCCCCTCCCCCACTTACACTCTGCTCTGTCTCTCAAAATATGAATAAACGTTAAAGAAATAAATAAATAAAATTGTGGGTGGTTATTAAAATTAATTGAAATTGCATAAAACTAGTTTCAGAACCGTTCACTAGCCACATGTGGATAGGACTACCTCATTGGATGTAGTACATTTCCATCAGCATAGAAAGTTCTAGCAGATCACAATTGCTAGTAGGAAACAATACCCTTATTTTCTAGGACCCTAATTCTACCACCTTTTGCTGAGAGAGAAAAGGTAACTTACAGTGTGCTTGTTCCTTATTCTGACTGGGAACGGGGATATTTCATGACCTATTGATTAAAATGTGTCTTTTGTTTAGAGTTATTGTTGGCCCCTGCTAGACAGAAGCATAAGTGCTTCTCCTTGCCAGTGACACTGGAAAAGGACTTAGGATAATTTGCCCACTCCCTTTTCTCTGCTGCTCACTTCCAGTTTGAGAGTGAGCTGATTGCTTTGTGTCCAGAGAACAAAATTATTTGATCCTCTTGGAGATGGAGATCAAAATACCACAACTAAAGGTCTGGCCTCAGGTTATCAGACTGACCCATATTTACCTCTCTGATTGCAAGGAGGAAAGCATCCAAGGCTTCTATGTTTTAATAGACATACAGAACTACGAACAGGCTTTGATGCATACATACCATTTGGTTTTCCTTTTTTGAGAGGTTTTAAAAGGTACACTAGCCACCGTCAGATCATTTTCATTCCCCATTAAGAACAAAAAAGCCCCAATGCATTTTATTAAAATTCTTCATCACATGTATTACGCTCCGATTTCTATTTTTTAACTGAAAAGGATTGATTAAATCAGCAGGTAGCAACAGAATCGTGTTAAAGACTCAGTATGACTGGAGTAGATTATTTTATTCCTAGTTTCTTTCTTTCTTTTTTTTTTTTAAATCTCTGGGCAAGGCTTGCTATCTGCTTCTTTATTTAGTGGTACCCAAATGGTGTAGCTTTAACCAAGGGTTTTACTGGTCATTTCACTCCCCGTCAAGGACATCTAGAGTAGAAAAAAAAAAATCAAAATGCCTCAAATTATGTTGGTTAATAAACATGGACAGTAGCGTTGATACAGGAGAAGCAAACGGTTACAGGTGAAAACCTAAGCACAAAGCAGGTCTTGCTACAGTACTGCTGGGCAGATTTTATAGGCTTGTTGCAACTTGTAGCAAACTTAAAATCATAATGCTTTCGTAGTAATAATACCTTACATATCTCGAGTGCTTTTCATCTACAGTTAGCCCAAGGCTTTTTGCCTTCTATATATAGATACTGCTCTCAACTCCACTGAAATCCAGCTGCCTTTGGGGTGGAACCAAACATCCTCTCTCTGCCAGCAACATTACACAACAGTTTTCAGAAGGGAAAATGAAGAATAATTTCTCCTGTTGAAACACCAGGAGGAATTTCTGAGTGGGAAGAATATAATTTCTAAGTTAGAATTGGCACTGACACCAGGACTTAACACCCCGATTCATACAGAAAGTGGGTGTGGAAACTTGAAAGAACATGAGGGGTCACCGCCATAGTTTTATTCCGCAAATGATTAATGATAGCATTTATAAAAATGAAAGCGATTTCCTAATGTGACTTCTTGCTTTTACCTGTTAGGCTTGAGAGGACCATAGGGTTGATTTTTTTTTTTTCACTTTTTTTTAAGGGAAAACAATTATAAAAATACACCTACACTTTAAACCAAGCAGGAGGGTCAACAGATGTAACAAAGGTACATTAGCATTGTAGGCACCGGAGGAGTAATAGACGTCTGCATGTAATTGATTATTTTATTAGTTTATGATTTTCAGAGAAATATAAAAACTACACGTAAAAAGTCTTAATGAAAACTATTTAAAAACATAGCGGGTTTAGACTTTGGGATTCCCCCTGTCTAATCTTCTATGGAAAGGACTTATCAAGGGAAGTTACCAATTGGAAAATAAGCATGGAAAAGAGGGGCTGGGGATAGGTCAAATAGGAAAAAGCAGGAAGGGTCCATTTTCACATGTTCCGAAGTAAAACATAAACCAACAAAATAACAACAACCTTCATGTTACAAACTAGAGAATGGTTGAAATACTCCTTTTTTTTCTCCCCGATGTGCTCTCAAATTAATTTTCTTTCAAATTAATCCCTCTCAAATCTTGCGGAAGAAAGGGCTTCAACATCTATACACTTTAGACCCAAACCTGTATATTTGAACTAGCCAGTTCCTAGAAGGGAAAAGGCAGGAAAGAAATCGCTTTATTTCCCACTGTTCAAAGTTGGGTTTTGGTTCCTATATTGTCTTAATGCAACCATGTTAATTTGGGAAGAATACCTTGCTTCTTCATACAACAGGTTCCTCAAGGAGCTCCAAGCTCCTTTTAGAGAAGAATGGTAGGTAGAGACCATAACCTGAACAGTTAGTACTCATGACAACTAGCCTGTCAGTTTTTCTGGGGCTTTGCGGTGCATAGAACTAGAAAAAAAATTAGTTTTAATGAGCCATTCTCATACTTTCATTTCAAATATAATGTTGCAGAATATTTACTTAAATTCTTTGACTTTAGTGATTGTGTCTCCTTTTTCCTCACACTGAAAATTCAGGTTCTCAACAATAATAGCATAATTATTTATCCTACAATGTATGCACTATAGTCTCAAATAACGATCCCGGTAATAATGAAGTTTAAAATATTTTGCAGTCCTTAAAGTTTTTGACCTGAAAATGCCTCCAACTAAGGTTATATAGTCAAAATCCTATTCTAGAAAGACTTGAAGTAATTTTTGTCTCTTGGTTATTATGTCTCCTACGCTTGATAAAGATTTACTTATTTCAGTTTAACTTTGTAGGTCTTTTTTGCTTCGTGTCTATAATTTCATTTTTTGATAACATAAAAAATTTACAACCAGAGTCAAAACTATTGAACAAAGTATACTCAGTGATGTCTCTCTTCTATTGCCCTACTCCTTCTTTTTGCCTTTATTAACCATTTTTATGAACGTGAATGCACATTTACTATTAACTTGCACAAAATATAATCAAGTGCCCCATATATTGTGCTTTATGCCTTTGAAAATCAAAGGGAGCATACGTTGTATTTTTTGGCCATTTTGCTTTCCTCATTGTGAGGGAAACAGAAATGAGTCACGTAGATTCCCCTTCAAAACAGGACCTTTCGCTTGGCTGCTGGGAATGATATAAATAGATGATCTTCAGGTGTCTGCCCCTTTGGGGGTGCCTCCCCCATAGAAAGCTGCCTTGACTATCCCCAATGACTGAGGAAGAAGATAAAAGAGACCTGCCAATGTCCCAGTAGAGCACACCGATGGATCGTTTTACTTTTAGAGCTCCTTGTGGAATCACCTGAAATTGTTGTTTGGCTTCTCAGTGCGTAACTTCTTCCCCTGCCCAGTCTTTTCCTGTATTCACAGATGCTGATCCCAGGGACGCCGCTATAAACATTCTGCACACTCAATTCTGGCTCAGAGTCTCCTTCCCAAACAGGGTCATCAGATTTAGCAGATAAAAATACGAGATGCCCAGGTAAATTTGAATTTCATATAAGCAAGATTTTCTAGTAGAAGTATGTACCCTGTAATATTTGGGACATATTGACACTTATCCTAAAGAATATGACGATCATTTTGCAAAATATTCTACAGATCATTCTCCATTTGTATATTTATCTTTTCTTCATTTCTTTCTGCTGGCCCATTACAAGAATTTACACTTTTTGCCGTTACGTATAATGTGACAGAGAATAACCCAATGCGTACATCATTTCATATTTGTACCATTGTACTTTGGGGTACGTTCTCCGGAATAGGATTGCCAGATTAAAAGTCAATGCATACGTAATTTTGTTAAATATTGCCAATTCCCGCTCGATAAGGACCGTGCCAGCATGGTATGGTGGAAAAGACAGAGATCAAAATTTTAGCATAGCTTTTGTCTAGATCAGGGGGTTATTCATTACTTTTACTACAGCTTGTCTTTTTTATTTCAATGCACTGCAAATTTAAATGATTACAATTGTTTTTAGGTGTGTGTACGTTACTATTTGAATTTTCAAAATGAGAAACCCCCCAGAAAATGAAAGAAAAACATGAACAAGTTAGAAACTAAGAGAGGAGTAAAAGTAGGCAAAACTTGGAAGCATTGTTCTCTTAAAACCTGAGCAGTATGGTAGAAATAATTTCTAAAAAGTATTTGGCAACAGATATTGGGAAATTTCAAAGTGTTTGTGTGTTTTAGTCTTATACCTATGCTTTTGAAACCATTTCTAAGAATATGGTCTGAAATGTGGATGATTTACATGCAAAGTTGTTCGTAGCACAAATTTTGGACACAAGTAAAACACTGTGTGGTTATAAGAATGAATATTATTTTTAAATAATTTAACTCAAACCTGCTATCAAAATAACAATGACAACCCAAAGGAAAATTCTCTGGAATTTCATCACCCAATCCACATTTCCATTTGTACCAACAAAACTTTAGTACTTTTGCATGCATATGCAATTTGTACAAAGTTACAATAAAATAGAATTTGAAAGTCTACATTTTATAAAACATACAATCAATATGTTTCCATTTTGTTACTGCCTTGGGATTTCTTACCTCATTCTCACCCCCCTAAGATTAGCCTATTTATTCGTGAGTCCTCACCTTCCCCTATACCCAGGTAATATGTGCAAATTCACATGCAGAGATCATTTTGGTCATTGCTTATTTTTACATAAATGTGATCATTCTTTAGACATTTCTCAATAAGCGGCTTTTCTCACTGAACATCCTATGTAATGGACTATGGGGCATCACATATAGCTCTCAATCATTTTTTTTTTTTTGCTAGCTGAATAAAATGATGAAACATACTTTATTGTAATCATTCTCCCATTTATTGGCCTTCAGGGTGATTACAAGTCTTCTTTTTTTGGGGGGGGAGGGGTTGCCGCGGGAGGTTTTTGTTTTTGTTTTACTTCTGTGTACTGAAATACACATCCTTATACCTATCACTACATAGGACTGCTTTAGATAGGGAGGATCCCCACAAGTAAAGTTACTAGAGCAAAGGGGATGCTGTTTTAATTTGGAATGCAGATTTCTATATCACTTTTTAAAGGTCTATACCAATACACTTTCCCACCAGCAAAGTATAAAAAGTACCCTCCTCCCATGTACTCAATAGCAGTTTATTCCATTTTTTGCCAGGGTGATGGGGTGAAAGTAGTATCTTATTGTTACTAATGAAATAAACATCGTTTCATATACTTATTGACCTTTTGAATTTCCACTTCTGTCCATGGCTTATTTACATTCTACGAACATTTTCCTATTGGGGCACATACCTTTTGCTCATAATAATCGTAGGTATTTTATAATGTTATGGCTAATACTCTTTTTTGGTTGCATGTGTTACATTTTCCTCCAGCTTATCATTTTTTTTACTTGGTTTGTGATGTACTTTTATTTATTTATTTATTTATTTATTTATTTATTTATTTTTTAATGTAACTTTATTTATTTTGAGAGAGAGAGAGCACAAACAGGGGAGGGGCAGAGAGAGGAAGACACAGAATCCGAGTGAGGCTCTAGACTCTAAGCTGTCAACACACAGCCTGATATGGGGCTGGAACTCAGGAACCATGAGATCACGACCGGAGCCGAAGTTGGACACTTAACCGATGGAGCCACCCAGGCCCCCCAATATTTTTTTTTAAGTTTATTTATTTATTTTGAGAAAGAGAGAGAGAGAGATAGAAAGCAAGCAGGGGAGGGGCAGAGAGAGGGAGACACAGAATTGGAAGCAGGCTCCAGTCTCTGAACTGTCAGCACAGAGCCAAATGTGGGGCTGAAACTCCCGAACCCCAAGATTATGACCTGAGCTGGAAGTCAGACGCTTAACTGCTTAACTGCCTGAGCCAACAGAACCACACTGGCGCCCCCTGTAGTGTACTTTAACATGCGAAAATACCTTTCTAGATTTAAATGTTTCTTTTACGGCCCCGAGTTTTCTGTTTTGCTTAAATTACTTTCCTTCGCCCCAAGGTTATAAAAACATTTTCCTAAATTTTATTATCAGGTTTTTTTTTTAAATTAACCTTTTGATCCTTCGGGAATATATTTCTGTTTATTGTATAAGATGGACATCGAAGATTGCTATTTTTCCAGATGGATAGCCAGTTGTGAAAGCCCATTTAGTAAATAAACCACTCTGTCTCTACTGAATCAAAGAACCAACTTTATTATAGTTTAATTTTCTAAGTATACACATGCATATTTTTCCATATATATATATGTCTGTTTTATGCTAATATCTGAATATTTTGAGCATCATACTAAATTACAGTATATTTTAATTTCTAGAAATAAATCACCTCTTGCAATTTATAATGCCATTTTAGATATTCTGAACATTTTTTCTTCCGTGTGGATATCGAGAGCATTTCACCTTTTTTTCCTTCACTCTTTCCGAAAACACTTTAAAGGAACTTCTGGACTTCTGAGATTATCATTTACTTACATATTAAGTTTTGGATGATTGACATTTTTATGACACAACTTGCTACCCAAGGATGGCGCGTCTTTGCTTTCTTATTGTCTAGCTTGTGTGTTTTCAACCAGATTCAATAAGAATTTTATGCAATCACTTCAAAGATATGTGTAACGATTTTAAGTAACGTTTAGGAACATTTACTATTAAACCAAGTAAAACCAAGCAAACAAAAAATTACACGGAGAGCATGGTGCCAATTATGCACAGAATGCACAGAAAAAGACTGACTGGAAATGCTCTAAAATATTAACAGTGTGGCATGAGTGAGGAAAAAAAAAAAAAAAACAAACATGCGTAGATGACCTTTATCTACCATGTACAATTTTCTATAGCTTCCGAAGTTTTAATAGTGGGCTGGACCCAGAGCATAGTGGTGGATGAATAAAGCATATAAACTCTTGTATTTTGCCCCCTGAAAGACGTAGGGAAGTAGCAATCCTAGAATCAATAATGAAAAATAAGTGGCACCTCTTGATGTGTGCCAAAGTCCCATTTTGTCACAGAAGGACCTATAAAAAGCCCTCTATGACAAGGTGTCTGATGGATTCAGTCAAATTACATAGCACCATTATATGTGTAGAACGTTTCTTTCCTTATAAAACAGAAACTCTAAAATAAGCACACACCAGTTCAGTCTTCCAACATAAGCATTATGTTGGAGTTCATGAGAAGTAATAGCAATTAGTGTATAGGGCATTTATAACTTCATTCCAACATATAATAAATGCTTCATGTGGAAATTTTGAAGGCGCTTTACCTGAAATCACCAGCTAGTCAAAGAATGAACTGGAGACAACGCCTAGTTAACTCGCAAAATTTTTCTGTGAATTTTCTAGAAAGTATTTTGATGAAGGCTAAACTGCCAACTGAAAATTGTTACCCCTGAACAAACCCTATCAACATGTTCTTTGTTGTCTCCTCTTCCAATCTACATCTTCTTTTGATCCTTTTGAAGTATGAAAATGAAAGACTGAAACATTAGGTACTCAATAAATGCAGGTTGGAAATTTCCACTAGGAAAATGTCTCCCTAAGTCAGCACTTTTTTTTTTTTTAACCTTCTCTTCTTGCAGCTCATATAACAGCAAGACGAAGACAGGGAGGAGGGTGGAAATGTGTGCAAACTCCATTTTCAATGAAGCTAAGACGTCGATAGAACCCTGAGACATATATTTGATCTGCCAAAAACAGCTTACAGTGGGAAAAGGTGAGGAGAGTTTTAAAAATAAAGGCGTTCCTGAGAGGCCTTGGCAATAGTAACTACCAGAAAGGGTTAACAATAACACATTTCCTGAAAAGGAGAGCCTCACCCTGTGGTGAAAACAGTTTCATATCCTGTATAAGCAGTAAGTGGGCAGAAAATGAAACAGACAGGACTGGCAGTAGAAAAACTCTGACCGGGTTTCATTCAGAGAAGTAGATGAGGTGGGCCTCTACCCATAATCCCACTGATGTGTTACGTGTTCAGGAAGGGTATATTTGCATATTTGTCTCTGTGGCAACAGGGGAGACAGCTTTCCCGTTGTTGTGAACCTGGAGGACGTCCCCATCCTGACCTCTCACACCACAGCAAATCTCTTGCAAATAACCACTCAATTGGTGAGGAGTGATAAGAAAAATTCTAGAACGGTATCGACACAAAGATGTAACATGAAATCTCCGGCGAAGAACGGCAAACGGTGCAACAGACAAAAACGCCTTTACCATAAAATATTGCCAGGAAACAGAGAATAATTACAAACAAAAATATCACTGAGTGTTCTGTAAATGTGAGCTAGCAATCACCTCCAAGAAGACCATAAAGAAACATGCAATAACACCCGCATGAATGTGAGAACGTTATGCAAAGCATAAATGCGAGAATTTAGGGGAGACACTGAGATATAAAAAAGATATAAAATGTGGTGTGCATGGATGGTGCTTAGAGGTGAAAGATAAAAGCAAAAAATTGGGATGGACTTTTGCTTATGGCAAAAAGGTAGTAGATGTGGCTTTCGCTTTTCCTCCCACGAATCACAACGAAAAACTCCGAATATTACATACCTGTGCTACATGTAGACATAGACGAACTGATTCTACAGTTTATATGCAAAGACAAAGACCTGGAAAAACCAATGCAATACTGAAGAACAGCAAAGCTAGTGGACCCATATTTTAAGACCTGATACAAAGGTGAAATGATCAAGACAGTGTGATATTGGTGGATGAACAGGGACATAGTTCAATGCAATAGGAAAGAGTTCAGAAATAGACCCACAGACGTATAGTCAAGCAATGCTAAACTAAGGTGCAAAGACACTTCAGCGGAGAGAGGATAATCTTTTCAACAAATTGTACTAGAAAAATGGAGGTCTATAGGCAAAATAATAATAATTAATAATAATAATGATAAAGCTAGAGACCAACCTTCACTTTACACAAAAATCAACTGAAAATGTATCACACACAAACTTTTAGAAGGAAACATTAGAGAGTGTCTGTGTGACCCTGGGTTTGGTAAACAGGTTTTAGACAGCACACCAAAAGCACAATCCATGAGGAAATGCTTTGGTAAGACAGACTTCATTATTATTCACATTAAAAACTTCTGCTCTGCAAAAGACACTGTTAAGAAAATTAAAAGGTAAGTTAGGACTAGGAGAAATATTTGCAGAAAACATACATGATAAGGAACTTCCGTTCAAAATAAACAAAGAACTCTTAAAATCCGACGAGAAGAAACACCTCCATATGAAGATGGGCAAAATCCCAGAAGAGACCCCTCACTAGAGGAGATACACAGGTGACAAATACGATTATGAAAAAGTATTCCACATCATTTGTCTTTAGGGAAATGCAAATCAAAACAACGATATGAAACACATACATTAGAAGAGCTTAAATCCAAAAAGTTGGCAACGCCAATTGCTGGTGAGGATATGGAGCAACAGGAACTCTACTTCATTGCTGGTGGGAATTCACAAATGCCAGACTCACTTCGAAAGACAGTTGGGCAGTTTTTGTTTAGAAACTAAAACAGTCTCAACCTATGATCCAGTGATTGTACTCCTAGGAATTTACCTGATTTGAAAAGTCCTGCCCTCACGGAAGTTTGCACAAGAATACTTATGGCAGACTTACTCATAATTGCCCCAAAGTGGACGCAACCAAAATGTACTTCGGTAGCTGAGTGAACGAACAAATGGTGGTCGATCCATACTGCAGAATATTATTCTGGGATTAAAAGAAATGAGCTACCAGGCCAAAAAACAAGGACTTGGATAAATCTCAGTCATATGCTGTTACATGAAAAAAGCCAATATGAAAAGTCTACAGATATCACGATTCCAGTGATATGACAGTTTGGGAAAAGGCAAAACATGCAAAAGATGAGGACTTGTGTTAGAAGGAGGAGGGGGGACTGAGAAGGCACTTTGAGACTGAAAAATGAAGCAAACCACTCCATACTCTTTACACAGTTAACTTACTGAGAGGCGATCAAAAAGACAAATGATCCGGGCACAGCACAGCTATTCTCCACTGCCCAGGCAGTCCTCAATCCACAGGTTTCCTAGAGCAAAGGGCATCATGGTAAGGTCAAAATGTAGTTATCTAAAGGGGTGCCACCCGTGCTTGAGTTTTATCTCTACTAGTTGTTTCAAGTGGAGCCTTCTCCGTGCCACTTTAGGGAAGATCAGAACAAGCCTTCCCATTTTCCTGTCTGGGCATACATTAACCTCCAAGAGGCCTGGAAAACCCAGCCCCAAGAGGGGGGTCACTGCACTGACATGAACTAGATGGAGGGCTGAAGACAGAGTAGCCGGCACACTATAGCTTGCCAGATATTTATCTTTTATTTCTTTATTTAAAAGATTTTTTTTTATGTTTTTACTTATTTTTGAGACAGAGAGAGAGAGTGCATGAGCAGGGGAGGGGCAGAGAGAGAGGGAGACACAGAATCTGAAGCAGGCTCTAGACTCTGAGCTGTCAGCACAGAGTCCGACGCGGGGCTCAAACTCACAGACGTTTACATCATGAGCTGAGCCAAAGTTGGACGCTTAACCGACTGAGCCACCCAGGCTCCCCATAGCTTGCCAGGTATTTAACGGGAAGCAGAGTGAGATGCAAAAGCATAGGGGATTTTTACTCTGGCAAAACTACGGGGTACGATATTGCAATGGTGCGTGTACAACACACTATATTTTTCAGAATACATAGAACTTTGCAGCACAAACAATGAACCTTATTATATTCAAATAAAAAATCATTTAGGAGGTCAGCAAATTGCAGAATAGAATGAAAAGTGTGACAAAACACTCTGACTACATGGAAAATATATAAAACAACTCACACAAGGGGTTGGGGGAAGACATCGATCTTGGCAAGCGGAAATGAGTGGACTTCTTTTTTTTTTTTTAATTTTTTTTTCAACGTTTATTTATTTTTGGGACAGAGAGAGACACAGCATGAACAGGGGAGGGGCAGAGAGAGAGGGAGACACAGAATCGGAAACAGGCTCCAGGCTCTGAGCCATCAGCCCAGAGCCTGACGCGGGGCTCGAACTCATGGACCTCGAGATTGTGACCTGGCTGAAGTCAGACACTTAACCGACTGCGCCACCCAGGCGCCCCTGAGCGGACTTCTTAAGATGAAAGATAAGAGGACCCATATGTAAATGTTATACTCTAGTTGATAAAGTTTCCTACACAGGTACTGGCTAATAATCCCGATACCCTATAAATGTTTGCTAGAATTAACAATAAAGTAAATGGATGGCAATGGATGGGAGTCAGGTTTCTTAGTGTTGCAAGGAGATTTTAGAGATGAGGAAGGGCAGGGAGCTCTAATGATATATGTGGTGATGAATTAGCATTGGACACATTAGTGTGAATTCATGTTTAGCCTAATGTAGATACAGATAGTTATATGCAGAAATGTCTTGAGATATATGTACTTATAGGCATTAGTATACACACATATGTATTTCCTTGGTTTGTAAGCTGAGGACCTAGAACCAATAACCTCAGTAGCAACGAGCACATGTACCTCCCAGATCTTGGTTTTTGATGCCATTCTCCAATAAAAGGCACCGGGGATCTCGGGAGGAATAGCTGATTCTAGAACTCAGGTGGGAAACAAAAATATGATCCTGGAGCATCTTGTAATGTTTGAAAGTAAGGAACTGCTATTAACTAAACCAAACCAAAACAAAGCAGACCTATCATGATGGGAGACATGTCAGAGGGGATACAGGAGCCACCTGAACGAGTTTCCAATGCCCAACGCAACAAAATTAATAAGGTTGTAGAGGACTGTAATGCAAAATATAAAATAAATATCCTAGAGTTCATACTCTTATACATAAATCACGGAATAAGTAAATAAACACATAAATGAGGGAGAAGACACAAAGCTCTCATGCACAAGAATTCCCAATAATTTGTGCAGATACTCAGCTCTCAAGGAGGTACTCAGCTCTCTGTGATCTTCCCACCAAAGCCTCACAACCCTTACCTAATCGCAAGAAAAATATCAGTCAAATCCCAATTGTGGGATGATATATAAAATATTTGACTGGTACTCCTTAAAACTGTCAAAGTCATCAAAAATAAGGAAAGTCTGAGAAATTGTTATACTCAGTAATAACCTAAGGAGACATAAGGACTAAACATGATATCTTGGATCAGATCCTGGAACAGAAAAGAGATAGTAGGTATAAGCTAAGGCTATCTTAATATAGACTTAAGTGAATAATAATATATCAATATTGATACATGAATTGTGACAAAGGTACTATAATAATGAAAAATACCCAATAATGAGGAAAACTGGATGTGGGGTGTATTGAAACTCTCTGTAACATCTTTGTGATTTTCCATGAATTTTAAGCCATTCTGAAGTAAAAAGGTTTTTAAATGGGCAAAAGACATGAACAGGCATTATACTGAAGAGGACATGCAAATGGCAAATGAGCACATGAAAAAGATGTTCAGTCTCATCTGTTAGGAAATGCAAAATAAAACCACAATAAGAACATAACTACACATCTATCAAAACAGTTGAAAAAAATGTTTTAAACAGTTAAAATTAAAAATATATATACTGACAACACCCAGTGCTATAGAGTTAAACTGGGTCACTTATACATTGCTAGGGGTAACATAAAATAGTACATCCACTCCGAGAAACAGTTTAGCAGCTTCTTAAGAAATGAAAAATGCAGGGGCTCCTGGGTGGCTCAGTCGGTTAAGTGTCCGACTTTGGCTCAGGTCATGATCTCACTGTTTGTGAGTTCAAGCCCCGCATCCGGCTCTGCTCTGACAGCTTGGAGCCTGCAGCCTGCTTCAGATTCTATGTCTCCCTCTCTCTCTGCTCCTACCCTGCTTGCACTCTGTCTCTGTCTCTCTCAAAAATAAATAAACGTTAAAAAAAAAGGAAATGAAAAATGTCATAACCATAAGACCCAGCAATTGCACTACTGAGTATTTATCCTGGAGGAGTGGAATTTTATGTTTATACAAAAAGCATACATGAATGTTTTTAGGAGTTTAATTTTTTTTAGTTTTTTTCTTTGTTTGTTTGAGTATAGTTGACACACAACATCAGTTTCAGGTGTACAAGATAGTGATTCAACTTCTCTCAATATTATGCTATGCTCACAAGTGTTGCCACCACTTGTCATCACACAGTGCTATTACTGTATCACTGACCATATTCCCTATGCTGTGACCTTTATACCCATGACTTATTCATTCCATAATTGGAAGCCTTCTCCCTCCACTCTCCGTCACCCATGTTGCCCATTCCTCTACCCCTCCTTCCCCTCTGACAAGGGTCAACTTGTTCTCTGTATTTATAGGTCTGATTCTGCCATTTGTATGTTTATTCATTTACTTTGGTTTTTAGATTACACATTTGAGTGAAATCATATGGTATTTGTCTTTCTCTGCCTGACGTGTTTCACTCAGCATAATGCCTTCTAAGTTCATCCATGTTGTTGTAAATAGCAAGATCTCATCCTTTTCATGCCTGTGTAATATTCCACTGCAAAATATATACATATATACATCTCATCCTTTTTATGCTGGATAATATTCCATTTCTAGATAGATAGGTAGATAGGTACGTAGATAGATAGATAGATAGATAGATAGATAGATAGATAAATATCACATCTTAGCTACTTATCTATCAATGGACACTTGGGTGCTTCCATATCTTGGCTATTGTAAATAATGCTTAGCAGCTTTATTTTTAACAGCCCCAAACTGAAGCCAACTCAGATGCCCTTGGGCAGGCAGATGGTTAAGTAAACTGCAGTATGTCTGTATGCTTGCATCTTACTCAGCAATAACGGGGAACAAACTACTGATACATGCAACATCTTATTTCCAGAGAATAAACTTTAGTGAAAGAATCCAATCTTAATAGGTTACGTGCTGTATAATTTCATTTATATAATATTATAGAAACAACAAAATGATAGAGAACAAAAAGAGGTTAATGATGACCAGGGTTAACGTCAGTAGGGGGGTTGGAGGTCCCTTTTGGGTATGGCTCCAAAAGGGCAATGTGAAAGATTTTTGTGGTGATGGAAACTTCCTATATCTTAACTGCATCTATGTTAATATTATGGGTGTGGTATTGGGTGGTTTGATAGTCTGGTATAGTACTGAATTTCAGTTCTGTAACATGTTATCGTAGGGGGAAATCTGGATAAATGTTAAATGGGAATCTCTCTGTATTATTTCTTATGGTTGTATATGCATCTGCAATGATTTCAAAAGGAAAAGTTTCATACAAAAGGAACCCTGACACAAACCCAAATTACAAAAGCAATGAGCAAAAAATCGCAAAGAATGCAGGGAGAACAGCCTCTGTGGAAAACGTGGCAGAAGATATGGACAACTGAGAGAAAAAAAACAAACAAAATTAAAGAAACAGGGAGCTTACATTAGAAAAATAACAGCTATAGTATGTAGGAAAAGGACATGCAACGTTTACATTCGAGTCCTCAAGAGAAGATCAAACCAATGGAAAATTAATATATTTAACGATGTGCTGGAAGAAAAATGTCCTGGGTAGAGAAAGACTTGAGTGTCCTTAAAGAAAGGCTATACCATGAACCACAGATAACTAGCCAGAAACAGTGAACATTAAGACACATCTTTGTAAATTATTTGAACTTTTTTTTTTAATTTGAGAGAGAGAGAGCATACATGAGTTGGGGGAGAGAGGCAGAGGGAGAGATAGAATCTTAAGAAGGCCCCAAGCTCAGCACAGGGCCTGACGTGGGGCTTGATCCCTTGACCGTGGGATCATTACCTGAGCTGAAATCGAGAGTTGGTCACTCAACCTATTGACCCACCCAGGTGCCCCAAAGTTTTTGAAGCTTAAAGATACATATTTGAGAGGGTAATTCTGGTGAGGAGTAAAACCAAAAAGTCAAGCCACTTTTTAAAGGGGAAAGAAATGCAGTGGGCCTCAAAATTTCTTCACAATGACATTTTTAACACCAGAAGAGGATTGAGCAACATCGACAAGATACAGAAGTGAAGGGTGAGCCAAAGATTTTACATCCCTCCAAGCTGCCCTTCAAGAATAATGCTATTAAAATACACACACACACACACACACACACCCAGTTTGGAACACTGAAGAACTCAAGATGATTTTTCCCCTAAGCCCTTCTTGGTAAAACCACCTAAGGGCAAACTTCCTCTAACAGAGAGATCATTGGGGCAAAAAGACAAGAGTGGGCACTGAATAGGTTTAAGTGTAAAAGCAAAATGGAAATGAATACTGAAATTAATTATAAATGTTGTATGCTCTGTAGGATAGGAATGGTGGAAATAAGTATTAGGGAGGAAAGTGGGAGAGAGTTTTGAGATATCAACAGAAAGGAGCCCAAGGAAATGAAAAACATTTATACATTTTTTAAAAGCCCATAGAAAACTAAATAGAAAAAAAATAACCCTAGAAATATATGTGCAGCTCATACTATATTACATGACCCATGTAAAACAATAAGAAAATATTAAAATTTCAAGAAATATATGGGAAGAGGTCAAAGACAAATCTCTCTCTCTCTCTCTTTCTTTCTCTCATGCACTCAACATACAATGCAATGATGTAAAATATCAACTTTTTAAAAAATGATAAAATTACACATGCATATGAGGGCCAATGAAATGGACACTCTCAAACCGTGTTAGTGGCATTGCAAATTAAAATGAATCTTTGAAAAGCAATGTATCACATATACACATACACAAATCTTGTACTAAGACCTTCAAAAAAAATTTTTTTTTTTTGCAAAAAGAATGTTCACACACACTGACCCAGTAACTCCTTTTCTGGGCGTCTGTAAAAAGATGATTCTGAGCTTAGAAAACGGCATATAACAATGCTATGATTTAATGAATACTGATGAGTGCCACTCATTCTATTGAGCTTTACATGCACTCAATATTTTAATTCTTGTATCTCTTTGGTAACGATAGTAGGTACTGTGAAAAGATACATAACAATATAGAAATGTTTATGAAATAATGTAAGAGACACGGTATATATCAAACATATACACACACATATATATGTAACACACACACACACACACACACACACACACACCTATATATACATACAACATGACTGCTGCTACATAAAAACATCTAACAAAGGACCATGTAGTACTAAAACTCCAGGATATGTTTTCCAAAAACCTTGCAGAATTTTCTTTATAAAACTTGGTAATGTCTTTAAAGATAGTTAAAGAAATAAATAGGGGGAGGAAATGAAGGAAGGGAGGGAAGTAGGTAGGGAAGGGGGGGGGGGAAAGGTGCAAACAGCTTGATTAAATGCTTGTAATTTGAAAAAACATACCTATTGACTTCTACAGGTTTCCTCTAATTATTGTTCTAAAGCAGAGGTATCAAACTGGCATCAGTTTCACCATGTGGCCTGCTAGGCAATTTTTGTTGGCATTTTGTAATTAACACATGCTCTCCTCTTCTCTCCTTCCTACTCTACTTTTCCTTTCAATTCATCATTTTATTCTGTCGCCCCTTTGACCGCACTATGGTCTATACTTTAACCCATACATCTGGGTTTAACCCATACATCACTGCAAAAGAATCACCTGGAATGCATTGACATCCATAGAGACCTAGGCTCTACCCCAGACCTATAGGTATCGGTATCATTGCAGATGGCTCAAGAATCTGCATCTACCATGTTTCCTGAGTAATTACTGCTCACCCTGCACTATGAGAACCACGGCTGTATTCAACACATAAACCTTGCTATTTAAATATCCATCGGAAGAAAGAGATTAAAGACAGACAGAACAGATCTTTCCTGGATCTCTGAAATTCCACAGAACAGAGTAAGTAGCATATTGGGTTAAAGTCAGTGTTCCTTAGATGCAATCTGGGGGTAAAAAAGCAATTAAAGTGATTTAGGGACTTAAAGAAATCACACACACACACACACACACACACACACACACACACTTTTTACCGAGTTCAAGGATTTTCAAACAGTACCATGTAGGTGGTCTTTTTTCCCTGTCCCTCACTTCAACCAGATGAGCTCTCTGCTTTTAAGTGTTTTGCACTTAGTATTCCGTGAAATATTTTGTTTAATAAAATGTTCTGTTTCTCAAGGAAAATGCTGGAAAAATCATATGTTTGGTTCTCACACAAACCTCCTAAACGGATCACATCCACAGAAATATAAGGTCAAAGCGAGGCAGGTTGAGGGCTTTAATAAATGAAGAAAATGGAGAATCATCTGCCCACTTCTTGTTTTCTGAAATTTAAGATTGATCCCTGCTAAGAAATCCAAGCATCTTAAACTTTATCTGTTAGATCAATTAATTTCTTACATTTGATCTTAGATTTGAATGTGTGGTCAAATGACCTCTAACTCTCCTAGTGTTTCATTCAAAAGAAAATCCAAACCTCTCCTCATTCTCCAAGAATCAATTCAAATATTATAGCCCAAGTGAAGATTCCCTGACTTCTTCAGTCCTATCTCGAGAGTGCCTCTCATTTTGCTACTCTACCTCCCAGGTGTTTAATACAAAATTGCAAATGACGGTTTACATATCTAAATCCCCTCTAGACAATGGCCAAGGTGTAAACATTTATCTCGGGAAATCCTGGCATAATAAGGTACATTAAAATGACTGCATGAATCTAATTACACAGTAAAAAATTCAGTCCTCTGCTCTAGATAATTCTCCAGTATCTTCAGAACATACTAGGAAAGTGTTACCCATTTAAAATTTGTCTTCTATTCTTGGATTTGTTTTCTTGCTTTCTGACCTTCATTTGTGATGAAAATGTTCGAAGAATGATGTTGCCTGCTGCCGAGTTCATGTTGAAAAAGGCACTATATTGAGGTGCAGTTTGAAACATGACAGCATATGTAAATGTGTTGGTGACGCTAAAAATACACAGATAAATGATGCATGACATCCACAGAGTGTGCACAACTTTGTATTTATATAGTACCTACATGTAGACATTAGGATTCTATTTATGCATTTGCCAAGAAAGGGAAAAGTGTCTACATATGTCTCGTAAATATGGATCCGGGCTCATGCCCAATGCAGATGCTGCAGAGAGATGCGAGTGGAGAAAGGGGCGTGCTGCTCTGGGAGCAGGCTGTCTGTCAGATCACTTCCCCAGAATAGGTTTCTGGAAACACGAACAAAGATGATGGCCCATAGACAACGGAAATTTATCCAAAGAGGATGAAAATTCTCTTCCATAGTGCTTCAGTATTGTGTATAATTTCTTAAAATTCTTTGAAAATTGGTAATCTAGAAATGTCGTATGTGGCTGCTGTTAGCTTTTGAAAGAACCGAAGCACCTTCCTTTCCCAAGTATGTAAAGACATGAGAATTCTGCTTATTCCTTGCCTATAACCAGGATAGGGACCCATGAGGACACTACGGGCTTTTTCAAGGAAGGAATGATGTTATCACCGATGCAGTATATGTTTAAGAGTTTTGCCCTTGGAGTCAGAAAAAATAGGATGAGAGTTCTGGTTTTACCACATAGTATCTCTGTGACCTTGGGCCTCTGAGCCTGAGTTTTCCAATCTGTAATATGGGCATGATTAAGTATCCCCCTCATTGTGGCATTTTGGAAACCTCAGTGATATAATGCTAGGAAAATGATTAGCACAGTGACAAGAGAACATTCAAAAATGCAATACACTGGACCTATTCATTGCATTCATGCTCTACTAATAATTCTCCTTTGAATAAAACAGAATGGACTTCTTCATTTAGAATGACATCAGATTATACAACATTTTGATATTCTTAAACCTCAAATGTGAACATATAATTCAAAAGAGCTTAGCACGCGCAAACTTTCCAAAAATCTGGATTTTTTGCCCATTTATATTATGATGTTTATCACGATCTTTCTCTGACAAGTGTTGGATTGTTTGGTCCCATTCAAAATTCAGTGCCTGAATTCATCTTATGACACTCAGAAAGTCCAATCAAATTCCGTGTCTCCCACCCTACTTTGCCTGCAGGTTTTCCTGAGTTAGTATCAGAAACCTACTAGGTGTGCGATCAGTGGTGGGGGGAGGTGGAACAGAGTGCATTTAGTCTGGCGAAGTGAGCAAGTTCCTGTAATTTCCTTCGCTGCCTCTGCTGGCTGGTTTAAAGTACATAACTGTCACTTTCACAAGAGAAAAAATGACTTACTTGTATAGTTGTCAGTTTTTACTGCAAAAGAATTAACATCCATAACCACGTGATTAGCATTGTTTCCAAGAAGGTCCTGTCCTTATTGTACATGAAACCGTAATGGGCAGTGATGCAGAATCCATGTGTTGAATTTGGAAAACCTGGTTTTTTGCAAGCTTAACTTTACAGATTCTAATCCATGGGAGGGACCAGAATCAAACAAAATGGTATGTGGAGAGAAAGGGTCTTTTGTCTTCTCCTTCCTGTTAGTTCTTTGACTTTTCTCGTCCCCCCTTCCCCTCCCACTACTCTCTAATCACCTGGCTCATTTCTTATATTGACAACAACATAAAAGGAATATGGTGATGGAAATAAAGGCTCCCGCTTTGAACAACAAATGCACTGATAGCGGTCTATTCCATTTATGAGCTCCAATTCCTTAGATGAAGGATTTGATCTTTATAGTAAAACTACTCCACATTAATACTGTTCAAATGTGAACCCCACGGTGCCAATTTCACCACCAACTTAACCTATTTGACAGTCGATCTGTATTCTTCTAACTCTTGGAAAGCCTGAAAAATGCAGAGATAAGTATATGCTAAACTAGTACACTGTAAGGTCTGAAATGCCACAGTCATTATTCACTCTAAAATAATTTTTCTCTGAATATCACAGAAAACATATTCTTGTTAAGTACACAAAACCAGTATCTTTGCATCAGAATTAATAATAAATGAGAAACCTAAATATTTTAAACAAGCAAATGAATATTCTTAAATGTTGGGGCCGAGATTACAGGACAGAGAAAAGGCTCACTATACTTTTAAATAATAGCAATACAATTTTAATAAGGTTGTATTTTTTTATTAGGTATATTTAAACACTCCTTCTGATCTTTCATATTATACTGAGCAGTTAAGCAGCTTTATTTGTGGAGCTTTTGTAACCACCTCATTTAACATTAGGTATATCTTTTAGTTTAATTAAAGCATTCCTCTTTTTCAGTAATAGTCAATTGTTTTCAGCTCACCCATTATGTATAATTGTTTTCTTTGATCCATTCAAAACCTGGCTATTTTTCATGGCTAATTAAATCAACACTTGACCACTGCATTTAATGCTTAACTCAGTTTTATTTCTAATCTTGCGGACCGGGGCTTCTGCACATAATACGCCTTGAAAAGATTGCTCACATTATTAAGTTACGTACCGCCTACAACTTGTCCCTGTAAGTAGAGGCAAAGTGTATATTTCAGGAATTCCAGCAGAGGGCAGTCAAGCAAGAATAATCACTTCTGCAAGAGGAGAAATTGATGATGATGTTTCCTGATATTTTTTTCAAATCAAATTAACATCAGAGTATGTGTGTGAGAGTATATATGTGTGTTGGGGGCTGACGGTGGGTGGGACAAATGTATCCTTGGCGAGCCAACTCATTTCTCACTTAACCTCTTCCTCAGCTGAATAAGAGCCACTGTGTGCACAAGATAAGAGACAAGATATTTTCAAAACACTCCTCGTATTAAAACCAAAGCCATAAATTCTGTTACTACAACTGACATTTTTATCACTCTACTTTGGCTTCTTTTACATTTTATGGATTTTCAAAGAATAAGTTCACATCATCGAAGAAAGTAACCAAACTTTTGAAGAATACTACTTACCAAGAAATTATTGAAACACATTTTAATTTAAAATAATATAAACAAAAGTAGGATGGATTTAGTTTTCACAAGAAAAAAATTTCAAAGATATATTCTCTACGCCTATTTAGGAGACAGGAGGTGGAATCCCTCATTCACAAAATGTTCACTTGGAGCATGATTAACAACTCCCTACCATGCTTGGCCAAGATGTTCGCAATTACTTACCATCTACTCCTTTTCAAGGAAGATTCAAGGAAGACTTCCTCTACCAACTAAAACGACCGCACCAGGAATCATTGGCCAGGGAAATAGAAACTCATTTCCATTTACTCTTATG
Organism: Prionailurus viverrinus; assembly: GCF_022837055.1. Taxonomy (NCBI): domain Eukaryota; kingdom Metazoa; phylum Chordata; class Mammalia; order Carnivora; family Felidae; genus Prionailurus; species Prionailurus viverrinus. The sequence continues at coordinate 37,155,644 of NC_062562.1, read as the reverse complement.
TTCCGTGTTGTGCTGGTAAGTGTTTAACGACCACCTCTCCAAGAGGAAAAAGTCCTAATTTATTGCTTTCCCCAATTTCCATAGTATAAATACTCCCACCAAGGTAGATTTTGAATTACCACCATGAATCCACTGAACACAGAGCTGGGGAAAAAGTGCACCGTCCAACACCATCAGATTACATTTCCAGCCTACAGACACAGTAGCCATGAGTAGCTTCAAGAGCAAAGAAAATAGTAAAATGTAGCAAAATAGGAAGTGGTGAATTTTGAGGATTTATTACCTTTGTTTTTTAACATAGTTTGATTGTTAAGCTTGTATGATTTAACGGCTATATTTAACAACTAGTTCACAAAATTACTGAAACTCGAACTCTTGCGACATGGTACGAATTGGATTATCCTCTTTGATAATTCTTTTTTCTCCCACTAGACACATATTTTTGTATTGAATCATTTATAGGACACACTGATTTTTTTTCTGCCATATCTGTGGACAACTTTATTATTACTTACGTGAAAAAATCAACTCAACTTTTAAAATTTAAATAATTTTTTTGAAAAAGAAAAATCTCACATCCATGGAGGAGAAATCATTATCATATTTTTATAAATTGGCATTAGCGTGATAAATAAAGGGTGAAAGCAAACTGGTAGTAAATTATAAATAGACACTACTGTTTGACAAAAGCTTTACCTCTGAGGCCTGTTCCCTTTCTGTGAAAAAATACTCCAGCAAAGGGGTGCCTGGGTTGCTCAGTGGTTGAGCATCCCACTCTTGATTTTGGCTGAGGTCATGATCTCGGTGTCATGGGATTGAGCCCTGTATCCGGCTCTGCGCGGACCATGGAGCCTGCTTGGGATTCTCTCTCTTTCTCTCTCCCTCTACCCCTCCCCCTGCTCACACTAGCACTCTTTCTCTCTAAAATCAAACAAAAAACAACTCTAGCAAGGTTCAACAAGGTGTTAAAAACATATTAGCACTCATTGAGACTATCTCCTTGACATAATCCGAAAAAGCGGAACTGAATGAAGATCACTATGTAATTCAGTGTTGTTAGTTTTCTTGTCTACATCCTTATGCTTAAAATCTTTTAGGGTGGGGGCGCCTAGGTGGCTCAGTCGGTTGAGCATCCGACTTCGGCTCAGGTCATGATCTCACAGTCTGTGAGTTCGAGCCCCGCATCGGGCTCTGTGCTGATGGCTCAGAGCCTGGAGCCTGCTTCCGATTCTGTGTCTCCCTCTCTCTCTGCCCCTCCCTCGTTCATGCTCTGTCTTTCTCTGTCTCAAAAATAAATAAAAACATTAAGAAAAAAATTTAAAAAAATCTTTTAGGGTGTACCCTAAAATCATCTCACCTTTCACTAAGGGTGCATATTCTGTGTTCTTAACAGTACAACTATTCCACCAGCCATGCAGGCTTAAAATCCCCAGCATCTAATTTGCTTTCTCCAAATTTCACTCCAATCAATTCTACTTCAAGTCAGTGTTCTTGTGTGAATTTGGGCAAATTACTTCATATCCTCTAATTTGGACTTTCTCACTCAGTTATTATGAAGATTAAAAGCACTTACCATAGTAATTGCCTGGGGTAAATCAAGTGCTTCAAAAAATGGTAGCTATACTTGCTGCTTTGGGTGGAGTTATGATTATTAATAAACTTAGCTATGTGGTTTCCTAGTACACAGCAAATTAAAAGCATTAAATTAGAAACTAGAAGACACAGCATGGGATTATACTCTCAGGGCAGAAAGAAGCATTAGTTAATGTTGATCATTCCTGAGAAAACAAGCCATAAGAAATAGAATTGGGGTCAGGTGTTTGAAAAGGAGGAGTAGTGAGGAACTATGGAATGCCAGAGCGAGGAACTGATGTCTCTCAGTAAATCTTGAGAATGTCACTAACCAACAACTGGGACTTGTAACCGGGACTCAGAATTATCGAGAAAAGTTTATAATATATTCAGTTATCTGTTTATTTAGTAGGTTAGGGGACAGCAAATTTTGGGTGTCATTTATTGACGTGCTTAAATTTACGAAAACCAGTTAATATATATATAATTTGATCATATTCCTTTGCAGGGATAATAAATATTAGAAAGATAATATAACAAAATCCTAATAGCTGCTATTTCTTGATGTGGAATTATGGGTGATTTTTTGTTGTTTTGTGTGATAAATTCCAAGTTTTCTAAAAAGAGCATGTGCTGTTTTGTAATCCATAAAAGTGTATTTAATATGTATTTTTAAAAAACTTGGGAGGGGGCGCCTGGGTGGCTCAGTTGGTTAAAGCATCTGACTCTTGATTTCGGCTCAGGTCATGATCTCACAATATGTGAGATCCAGCCCTGTGTCGGGCTCTGCATTGACAACATGGAGCCTACTTGGGATTCTCTGTCCCTCTCTCTTTTTCTGTCCCTCCCCTGCTCACATGTGTGCATTCACTCTCTCTCCCTCTCAAAATAAGTAAACATTTTTTTAAAATTTAAGGAAAGAACTTCACATCTTCAGAGACTTTGGTTAAAAATAACCTCTACTTCCATTTAGGTCACTGAGTCATTACTGTCAGATCTTCAATTGGGGCACCTGGGTGGCTCAGACAGTTGAGCATCAGACTTCAGCTCAGGTCATGGTCTCGTGGTTCATGGGTTCAAATCCCATGTCGGGCTCTGTGCTGACAGCTCGGAACCTGGAACCTGCTCTGGATTCTCCATCTCTCTCTCTCTCTGTCCCTACCTTGATGGCTCACTCACATGCTCTCTCTCAAAAATGAATAAACATTAAAAAATAAATAAAAAATAGATCTTAAATCAAGTGTTAGTCATTCAGATTCATGTAAACATGAAGAACACTTCTTTTCATTACTCTTCCTATGGTGAACATTGGCTTAAACCTATTTTCAATAATTATGAAAAATTTACGATAAATTTATTAATGATCAGGACATATTTCTTTGGTCATTCTTTATTTGCTGAGTACTCTCCCATGGAATTTTTTCTTAGAACATGTGAAGCAAATCAAAATGCAAATTTTTCTTAGAACATGTAAACCAAATGTAGTAAGAAAACCTGGATTATATAACCCCAAAAGATTGTTGAAAGTACAAATGAAATCATGTCCCTGTGTGTGGGACCATAAAAACAATGCCAGCAAGTATTATCATACATTTAGCTCAGCTTTAAAACTCTCCAACTGTCATTTTCCTGTTTCTGAGAATGTTGTCAATAGAACACGTTGTCAGGTTCAGCTCCTTGGATAAGTGAGGTCTTAATAATATTTTCTCTAGCCTTAGCAATACCCGGAAAACCCAAATGATATAATTGAATTGAAAAGTAAAAAACAAATAATACAAATCCTAGATAGAAGTAATTTGAGGGGTATTCATTTTTCCTGACTGTGGTCCTTCAGTTCTATCTATCTGCCTGTCTGTCTATCTATCTATCTATCTATCTATCTTTTTTCTATCATCTATCCATCCATGCATCTGTCCATGGATCCATTCATCCATCATGGGCCCATTAGGGAAGCTTCTGAAAGCTCTGACTCTCCCTAGACCAATGGATATTTATGCAGAAACTTATAAAACATATCAACTGGTTCACAGACCATCTATGCATTTGAAGAATACCTTCTCTTTATCCTGTAGCTTTCCCTTTTTTGTACATTGTCTCTCATTGGCGTGTTTTAAGCATTAATAAAATGTTATGATTCTATGGTTCTGTATCTGGAAGATGTTAAGACAGTCTCTTGCCAGTTTGCTGGGATTTCACAACAATGTGTCCAGGTGTGTTGTTTACCACTCCCCTCCCCCACCATTCCTCATGCTGGGCACCTAGTAAACACTTTCAATTTGTAGTGTGCCTATCAGTTCTGGAAAATCATGCTTGTGTTACTTATTTAATCATTTCTTTCCCTCTACTTTTCTCTCCTCTCCATTTTAAAGTTACTCTTAAATGGATTCTCATTTTTCTGTTTCTGTTCTTTTTTGGTTCTACTCTCTACAAAATATTTCATCTTCTGATTTTAAAATTGATTGTCTTGCTAGTACTTTTCTTTTATTTCCAAAGAGCTTTCTTTTGATTTCTGGTTATTTTAATAAATAGTATCCTGCTTTATAGAAGCAGTATCATGTATATTTTTGAGAATTTCTATTAGTTTTTCTTTTTAAGTGTTTTTTTCTTATTCCTACTCTCTGTATATATTTTATATTTATATATAGCTTACTATATCCAGTTGGCTCTTTCCATTTATTCATTTCAGCATCTTTCTTCCTTGGTAGTTTTCCCCAATAGCTGGTGGTGCTTAGTTGATTTCTATTTAGAAACAAACTATGAGAAACTGACTGGAAACTTAGCAGAACTTGTTGACCATTAGGGAATGCCACATTCCTAGGCAGATCTCCAGTGTCAATGCATAGATACCTTGCCTTCACAGCTGTTCAGCTGATCCAGGAAAGAAACCCAAGGTCTCCTGTCTGAGGTACTGGGGTCTGGCTGCTGGTGTTCTTTGCATCAGTCAGGGGTGGGTTACTTATTTTCAAGTATGAGATTTCGTTTTATCTTTTGTTTTTAGTCTTTGTCTTTGACAGTCTTTAGTGACTGTCTTTGACAGTCTTTTACTGTCTACCTGGAGCCTCAAAGTCTTGGTAGACCTGTGTGTGAGGTCAGGTCCTCTAAAGAGCAGAAGCCAAGACATGGTTAAAAGCCCAAGGATTTTTGGGTGGCTCAGTCAGCTGAGCATCTGACTTCAGCTCAGGTCATGATCTCATGGTTTATGGGTTCGAGCCCCACATCAGGCTCTGTGCTGACAGCTCAGAGCCTGGAGCCTGCTTTGGATTCTATGTCTCCCTCTGTCTCTGCCCCTCCCCTGGTTTTACTCTGTGTCTCGGTCTTTCAAAAGTAAGTAATCATTAAAAAAAATTTTTTTTAAGGTCCAAGGATTTCTATGAAGGAAAACACCCGTACGAGAGTAAAAGGAGAAGGGGTTTGGTAAGAAGAAAGCAATCAGTCCATGAGGCAAGGCTCATGCCCAGTGAGGGAGAGGGAAGGAAGGTTGAATGGAAGCATTCTAGAATATAGGCAGTCCAAAGAATTTTGACAAGGCTGCTAGGGAGCCCCTCAAGACAAATTCGGAAGTTCTGTGTCTTCCTCTACGCTCTATCATTGGCTAGATGCAGATAGCCTCACATACATAGCACTGGATTTCCCAGCCCAGAAGCCGGGGCTCTTGGTTAGTTTCCCCCCCCGCCCCTGCAGTCAGAAGGTCTGAAAGATACATCTTCATGGCCTCCATTTCCATCATGATTCTCCCCATTCCTTAATGAACGGTTGATTCTGCTATCTACTGCATCTGCGGATGACTTTTATTCTATGACCACATTTATTGTCTTTAACCTATTTACAGCCTGTTGACATTCTTCATGCAGTTTCTAATTTTAAATTTATTGGATCTCATCTTTACTCTTCTTTTAAAGGTCTATTTTTTTTCTTGAATTTTGAGTGTAAAGCCAGTATTCTCTAAATTTGACTTCGGTTTATTTTAAACTAAACTTTTATCTTGACACAGTTGTAGATTCACCTACAGTCCTAAGAGGTGATACAGAGTGGTGTACCCTTAACTCAGATTCCTCTAATGGTAACATCTTGCAAAACCTTAGTACGGTATCACACTCAGGGTATCTATACTGATATGTTCAAGATACGAAACATTTCCATCATCAAAAGGACCCTTCATTTTGCCTTTTTATAGCCACACTTACCTGTCTTCTACTCCCAAGGCCTCCCGAGCCCTGGCAACCATACTCTGTTCTCCATTTCTGTACTGTTGTCTTTTATAGAATGTTGTATAAATGGAGTCATACAGTATATAACCTTTTCAAATTCTCTTCTATCACTTAGAATATGTCTCTGGAGATTCATTCTGGTTGTTTTTTTATTCTTGAGTTGTATTCCAATAGTATAGATGTATCTTGGTTTAATTATTCACCCATTGAAGAGCATTCGGTTTTTGGTTGTAATAAATAAAGCTGCTTACCAACGGTCACTTACAGGCCTTTGTGTAGACATCAGTTTTCGTTTCTCTGGGATAAATGCCCAATAATGTAATTACTGAGCCATATTTGTAGGGGCATATTCAGTGTTTAAAGAAACTACAAAACTGTTTCAGAGTGGCTATATCATTTTTCACTCCCACGAGCAAGGTATGGCTGATCTGGTTTTCCAAATCTTCTCCACCATTTACTGTTGTCATTTTTTTTCCTAGTCATTCTGAAAGATATATAGTGTATTGACATCTCACTGTGGATTGGTATTTCCCTAATGACTAATGAACACTTTTTCATGTGATCATTTGCCATCTGTACATCCTCATCAACAAAATATCTGTTGATATGTTTTGCACTTTTTTTTATTGGATTGTTTATTTAATGATGAGTTTTGTGAGTTCTTTCTATATTGTAGATGCTAGTGCTTTATCAACTATGTGATTTGTAAGTATTTTCACCCAGTCAGTAGCCTGACTCTTCATTCTTTTTATTTTTTTTAAGTTTGTTTATTTTTGAGAGAGAGACAGCATGAGTAGGGGAAGGGCAGAGAGAGAGGGAGAGAGAATCCCAAGCAGGCTCCAATGCCATCAGCACAGAACCTGATGAGAAGCTAGAACCCACAAAACTGTGAGATCATGACCTGAGCCAAAAGCAGCACTTGGGCACTTTACCAACTGAGCCACCCAGGGGCCCCTGACTTTTCATTCTTTAAAAGGGCCTTTCATAGAGAAAAGTTTGTGTTTTGATGAAGCTCAACTCATTAATTTTTCCTTTCATGGATTGCGCTTTTGGTATCAAGGCTAAGAATTCCTTGTCTAGCCTTCAAGGTATGATTTACATTTAAGTTCATGATCTATTCTAAGATAATTGTAGTATGAGGGATAAAACTTAAGTAGGGCTCTTTGTTGGTTTGTTTTAAACCTATGGCTAGCTAAATGCTCTAGTACGGTTGGTTGAAAAGACTGTATTTCTTCTACTGAATTAATTTTGCATGTTTTTCAGAAATCAGTTGAACATCTTTGTGTGAGTCCATTTCTGGGTTGTTTATCCTTTTCCATTAATCTCCGTATCCCTTCCTTCACTGATACCACACAGTTTTGATTTCTATGGTTATATGATAAGCTTTGAAATGGGATGGCCTCATTCTTTTTCAAAATTGTTTTATTCTTTTTTAAAATTTTGCAAATAATTTTAAAGCACTCTTGTCTATATCGACAAAATTGTGCTTATAATATAGTTTTCTTTATTATTTCCTCTACATAAAATCATATCAGTGTTAAGATTTTTGCTCAATGTCAAGCACATTTTAAAAACTTCAAATGGAAAATCAGTTGTATTTACCCATTTCTGCTTGCGATGTTCTTTCCTGACTTTCCAGGTAGCTTCTTTTATTATTTTTGTTTGTTTCATTCTCTTTAGAGACCCTCCCTTAGTTAGCCACCTTATGGTTGGTCTGCTGGGGACAAATTCTCTTAGGTTTCCTTTATCTGAGAATGTCTTGATTTCCCCTTCATCCCTATAGGATATTTTTACTAGTTATAAGGTTTCAAGGTGGACAGGTCTTTCCTTTCAGCACTTGAAAAATGTGCCACTTGTTTCTGGCAGCCATAGTTTCTCCTGAGAAATCTGCAGTCATTTGAATTGCATTCCCTCCACAGGTAGGTGTCGTTTCTCTCTCACTGTTTGCAAGGTTTTGTTTGGTTTGATTTTTTGCTTGTTTCGTTAGCTTTTGGAAGTTTGGCTCTGATGTTTCTTGGCCTCTATTTATTTGGATTTCTTGTTTGGGGTTTTCTCAACTTCTTGAATCTGTAGGTTCATACTCTTATAAACAGGAAGTTAGGTCATTATTTCTTTGACTACTTTTTCATCCCTGTCATTTTTTTCCTCTCAATCCAGAACTCTCATTACATGAACATGTGAACTTTTGTCATAGTCCCAAAGGTCCTTCGAGTACTGTTAACTTTATTTATTTATGTCTATTCTTTCTGTTGTTCAGATGAAATCATTTCTCTTGCTTTTTAATCCATCCAGCCGGGAGAGTCTTGTTATGGCCTCAGGAGGGAGGAAGTCTAGACTCCATTCTGAACCTTTGCCAGCAGGAGGGAGAGATGGAGTCACAGGTTTTCTGCTGTGTATGACTAGATTAGAGTGGTTATTGTCTAAAATATTTTGTCTTCCTAGGTTTTCCTTGATGGTCATTTGGTAAGAGAGAACAGGGTTTTGTTAGAAAGTGTATATGTCTGTGTGTGTCTGTGTATCTCGGTGTGTGTGTGTGTGTGTGTGTGTGTGTGTGTGTGTGTGTATCTCAGGATATTTGTTTTTGTGTGAATATCTATGTGTTTGTGTGTGTGTGTGTGTGTGTGTGTGCTCATATGTATGTGTGTGTGTATGTGTGTGTATGCCCATGTGTGTGTCTGTGACTGTTAGCATTTCTCAGGGGCTTGCTTCTTCAGGTATAAGTCTAGGTACAGGAGATAAAAAGAAAACCCAGGGAGATATTCCCATGTTGTTCCTCAGCTCCCATGATCTTTAGCCAGTTTTTCTTCTGTTTTTCCTTCCACTTTTCTACTTAGGTTTTTAAAAATATATAATGTCTAGGAGGTTTAGTTGCACTCAGCAGGAAGAATAAAGCAAAGTGAATCTATTCCATCTTCCTGGAAATAGAAGTATTTCTGTTAATTTTAAAACATTTTTGAAACATATTTTTATTCTCTGCCTCAAATACCATGTTCTCCATCTTTTCTGCTATAGAACCTGGTAAAAAGCCTATACTTTCTTTTTTTCTGATTACTTATCGTTAAAGAAGACAAGCTGTGCCAGGTAGTTGTTTACAAAATTTAGGGTTTCTCTTTCATTCTCTTAGATACTTGCTCTTAGAATCCTTCTCTTGGTTTTTGAATTTAAAAAAAAATTTTAATGTTTACTTATTTTGAGAGAGAGAGAGAGAGAGACAGAGCATGAGCAGGGGAGGGGCAGAAAGAGAGGGAGACACAGAATCTGAAGCGGGCTCCAGGCTGTGAGCTGTCAGCACAGAGGCCAATGTGGGGCTCGAACTCACAAACTGTGAGATCATGACCTGAGCGAAGTCGGGTGCTCAACTGACTGAGCCATCCAGATGCCCCAAATCCTTCTCTTGGTTTTTGAATTAGAGGAATGGTTGCTATGAATTCCACCTGCCATTTTCCAATTTTCCCACTTTATTTAGGGAATAGGTCTTTATTCCTGAAATTCACATCTGTCTCCAGGGTATGATTTTGCATGGCAGGATATCACAGATTACATACAACACCTGAAATAGGATATATTTTAGGTATACATTATGAATCCTATGACAACACTACTCAAGTCCTTTTTCTGACCCTTCAATACATCAAACTCATTTCAACTTTAGGGGCTCTCTTGACTATGGCCTCTGTCTGAAATGCTCCTCACCTACATCCTTGCAGGAATGGCTCTGTCTCACCATTTAGGTCCCAAATCAATGTCAACTCCTTAGAAATGTTGTTCCTGATCGCACCACCCCCCCCCCCAACCAATCTAAATTAGCTCATCCATTGCATAGTATTTCTGATTTCATTACCTTACATTATTTTCTTCATAGCAAGTCTAAATATTTCCAATTACTTTAATTTATTTACGTATTTTACATTTGTTTTCTATCTTCTCTCTTGAATGTAAGTTTAATGAGGATGGATCTTTGAATTTGAATGAAGAAATGAATGAACACTATGACACATTCTAAAACAGTTTTATATTTGTAATTAGTTTGACACTTTCTATTTGTATGAAGAAGTGGTGAAAAAAAAATGTTATAAATGGGACTGTCTTTCATAAATAGTCCCTAGCTATTGTATCATAATAGGTTAATGATATTTCTACTACGATAACCTACTTAAGTACACAGTAAGAAACAAACTCAGGCGGGTGTCTGGGAGACTCAGTCGGTTGAGTGTCTGACTTTTGATTTTGGCTCAGGTCATGATCTAATGGTCGTGGGATCAAGCCTTGCATTGGGCTCCATGCTGGGCGTGGACCCTGCTTGGGCTTCTCTCTCTCCCTCTGCCTTCCTCTACACTCTTGTTCTCTTTCTCCCTCTCAAAAAAAGAAAAAAGAAAAGAAAAGAAAAGAAAAGAAAAGAAAAGAAAAGAAAGAAACTCAGATCTTAGAAACCAATAGTATTCCAAGAAAGAAAGAAAGACAGAAAACAAGAAAGAAGAGGAATCCCAGTATAATTTTGGCAGCGAATCCTGAGGTAGAATATTTTACATATTTTGTTCAAAATAGAAGAGCTAAAAAGATAATTGCTCTTTAGAATTTCAATATCCTTCCACAGAAGAAAATGTTAATTATTTTTAGCCAAAAAAAAAAAAAAGCACCTCTCTGACAGAATCTTTGGGAGGTCAAAAAAATTAAAACAGATAAACAGAACTATATTTTGGAATGATAAGTTTGGGGATTTAGCATTCCAGAGCTTTTAAACCCAGAGGATTCTTCCCTGGCTTAAAACAGATCATTTAGTTGAAGTGCCTCTGGTATCTCTTTTGGAATGTGGACCATGGTATGTCACCAGCACTGGTGTTCAAGTTTAAGTATCCAAAGGGAAGAAGTGTAAGTAGAAAATTTCCTACTACATTAATCAATATATCTATAGACTTTCTAACAGAAGAGAGTTGTGCGACAATAATATTCATAAAAATAATGTGTTTTGCACCGACATTTGTTCTTGATCCCCTTTCCCTTTATTATTTGTTGGGTGCATAAGCAAAGGAGGATGCGTTTGCTAAGACAATTATGCATTATTGTTGAGGAGCTTAGCAGTCTCCTGAGTAAACTCATGCATAATTTGTTCGTGCATAATATACTGTCTGCAGTACTTTACCTATCTCTCCCTGGGGGAGGAAACATTTAGGTCTTCTTGCCCATAACGTTTCTTTCTATATTAAATGACCTCTTGTTCCATCCCTGCCTCCACCCCCATCTCCATATGGCCAAATCCAAACTATCTTTCAAATTCATGACCCACATAAAAGCGATTTTGCCTCCTCTCAATCTCCCTTTATACTTTACTAATACCCCTCTTATTATAGGTAGCTGTAATATAGGGAGAAAATATTAATGAACACATTTCATTCTTTTAGACTGTAACTGACTTGAAGTGAGCAACTAATCGGTTGCCAGCCTCTTCACACTCTCAGCCCCACTTAGCTCCTCACTTTCTGAAAACCGTTCTTCCTCCTCCCTCCACTGCCCCCATCTCAGTCATGGGTATGTGCCCCACCCCAGGCACCGATAAGTTCCCAAGGAAGCAAATATGCTCCAGCAACCTGGCTAACCTACTGAGCCACAGCTCCACGGGAAGCCATGATTGGCCTGGGGTGGGTTCATGACTGACAAGAAGGAGTAGGAGACAGATTCCTTGATTCACTCATCTGTCTCCACATAGCTCAGACAGTAAGATCCAACCCTGACATTGAAAAAGAAGTCTCCCATGGCTCCCAGTTTCCTCAAGGGGAAAAGAACCAGTCCTTAGCCAGCAAAGTTCCACATAACCAGTGGCCCTGTTACCTTTCTGCTGGTACCTCTCAAGCCTTGAGTTCTCTACTCCGGGCATGTTGGCTTCCATGCTGTTCCACAACACCTGTAGCACGCTCCACCTTGAGACCTTTACCAGATCATTTCCTCTGCCCGTGATGCTGTTCCCCTGGATACCTGCATGGTCAAATCTCGTGTTTCTTCCAGTTTTTTCTGCAAAGGTTATCCTACCTATGAGGCCTCTTCTGATATCCTGTCTCAAGTTGCAACCTCCATTCCCCATTCCTAGCCCACATCGTCTCTTTTTGGCACTTAACACTTTCTAACCTTTTCCCTATATCTTACTCTTGATGTTTATTATTTATTGTCTATCTCTGTACAGTAGGGTACAAGCTCAATGAGAGCAGGTGTTTTCTACCTTCTTCACTACTGTCTGTATTTGAGTGCTTAGAACAATGCTTGGAATGATGAGCACCCCATAAATATATGTTGAATTTGTATACGTGCAACTATTTTTGTTATGCAAATAACAAAAAGGCAGGTCTGACGCTAAAGACAAGCAAGCACAAAACATGCATACAAGAGAGTCCAAGGTGACAGGCAGAGGAAGGTTACCTGCCAGCGTCCTTTAGTGTTCTTGTTCACGCCTCCACAGGTTCCCAAGGCCCTTTTCCACCCTTATCCTTAGGTTGGAAGACACTCCTATGCAGTAAAGTTCTTCTTCTACTTCAGCCAGTCCTAAAAAATTACTATGGCTTGATCTAGGATTCTGATACAATTAAGAAGGCAAAAGCCAAATTCATTTATTTCTATCTTTTGACTACCTTCTCTTGATTTGTCACAATGCCTTGCATACAATGCACAGGTCTAGGCTGAACGCAATTTAGAATCAATACATTTCTGCCTAAATGAATCCTAACTTGCGGAGTTATTTGTTCCACAGTAAAGAATTCTTCTTTTGCTACTGATTACAGTCAGAAATTCAGACTGATGATGCATTTATCGTATTTTGGGTGGTGATGCCCATTTCTCTTCTGCTTAGATCTGTGGTCAGTAAACTATCAGTGTGCAATCAACATGTATTTGTGTAATAGTTATACGTTAATTTCACTGCAAGATCCACTTGCGCATTCCTGAAGGAGTCAACAACTTGAAGGTAACGCATAATACGTCAGAGATTATTGCTTTGTCCTTGAAAAAGGGATGTTCTATGAATGGATTCCAGGTAGACAAGTACTAGCAGCACATTTATAATGTCCAATTTTGTTCTTAAAAACAAAAAGTCTAATGTATCCTTCACAAGAATTTTAGAATTAAAAATTATATTATAAAAAGATCATTGTTAGTCCATCAAAGGGAAGGATTTGGAATAGTGAACCAACTGTGGAAGACTGATGACATGTTTCTTTAATTTTCATATCCTCCCTAGAAATTTCTGTTTAAGACGTTTTTCTTAAATAAATATATGTAAATATAAGTAAACACAATACAACTTAAGTAAATATATGACAAGTTTCTTCTCCTCTTGCAATGTACCTACTACAGAAGAAAGCTTAAATACACTTGTGCTGAGGTTTTTAACAAAAAGGACACCAGAGGAAACATAAGAAAGAACTGAAAAAGAATCTCATATTTTTCTATTACTTTCTCAGACCTCTTGATTTTCTGATGTTAAAAAGTCTTGAAAGGAAGAAATAAAATTTTCTCTATTCACAATGACAAAATTGTCTATGTAGAAAAGCCCAAAGATTTGACCAGAAAACTTCTCGAATGAATAAATGAGTATAGCAACGTCATAAAATACAAAACTAAATTGTTTTTCTAGATAAAGGCAACAATTTTCAAATAATTGGAATTGGAAATTATAAAAATAGTATCATTTATATTTATAACAGACATTTATAATAGACCCAAAATTAAAATACTGAGGTATAAATCTAACAATACATACAAGCCATCTGAATATGGAAAATTACAACAAAAGTAATCAGATTTGCAAATAAATGAAAAGATGTTCCATGTTCATTGATTAGAAGACTCAGTATCAATTCTTGTGAATTTGATCTTCACATTCAACAAAATTCAAATCAAAATGATAGCAATATATTTTGTATTTGTTGGTACTGATTCTAAAGTTTATTTGGAAAGGCAAAAGACTTAGAATAGCCAATACAATATTGAAGAAGAAGATCACAGTTGTAGGACTCACACAATCCCATTTCAAGACTTGGTATAAAACTACAATGATCAAGAAACAGTGGTGTCAGTGCATGAATAGACACCTAGATTAGTGGAGTTGCATACAGAATTCAGAAATAGATTCACACAAACGCAGCCATTTGATATTCGACAAATGAGCAAAGGCGATTCAACAGAGAAAGGATAGTCCTCCCAGGAAACACTGTTAGAACAACTGGACATCCTTATGCAAATAAATAAATCTAGAGACAGACCTTAATCAAAAGTAGCTCAACATGTATGAAACACCTTAATGTAAAATGCAAAACTATAAAACTTCCAGAAGAAAACATAGGGGAAAATCTGTGTGGCCTTGGGTTTGATGATGACTTATTATATATATCCCCAACAGCAAAATCCTCTATTTTAAAATAGACGAAAAATAAATAAATAAAGTGAAAAAGGCAAAAGATCTAAAATGATACGTCATCCCAAAAGATATCCAGATGGGAAATAAGCATATGAAAATATGCACAACATCATTTTTAATTGTGGAGATGCAAATTAAAGCAATAAGAAACTTCACATCTATTAGAATGGCTGAAAAAAAACAACTGACAATACAAAGCAACAGGACTCTAATTCATAGCTGGTAAAAATGCAAAATTGTACAACCATTCTCAGTGTCCATTTGGCATGTTTTCAAAAAGCTAAGGATAGTTTTATCATATTATCCAGTCATTATGCTCCTTGGTATTGGCCGAGTAGATTGGAGACCCATGTCCACAACAAAAACTTGCAATATTTATGGAAGCTTCGTCCATAATCACCAAAACTGAGATGTCCTTCAATTGGTAAATAAATAATCAAGCTGTGGCATACCCATAGAGTAGAATACTACTCTGTGATCTAAAAGGAGTGAGCTATCAAGCCATACAGAGATGTGGATCAATATTCCATGCTACTGGTAAGTGAAAGAAGCCAGTCTTACAGGCCGTATGACTCCAATGATATGACATTAAGGAACAGGCAAAATAATGCAGATAGTGAAATCCAGGATTTCTGGAGAAAACGGGAAAAAGGTGTCAACAGGCAAAGGACAGGGGATTTTTTAGGGCAGGGAAACCATTCTGTATGATACTGTAAGGGTTGACACACGACGCTATGCATTTGTCAAGATCTACAGAAATTTACAGCTCGATGAGCAAACTTAAGTGCATGAATATTAAGAAAATAATTTAGGACATTGGAGAATTAAAGGATGAAATGCAAGACGTGACAAAAACATCTGACTGCTTTATTAGTACATGCAACAACTTGTACAGAAGGGTTGGGGAGAAAGATACCTACCTAAGTAACATGAGAAATAACTGGAGCTGGGGAGCCTGGGTGGCTCAGTTGGGCAAACTTCCAACTTTGGCCCAGTTCATGATCTCGCGGTTCATGGGTTCGAGCCCCGCGTCAGGCTCTGTGCTCAGAACCTGGAGCCTGCTTCTGATTCTGTATCTCTCTCTCTCTCTCTCTCTCTCTCTCTCTCTCTCTCTCTTTCTCCCCTCCTCACCTGCTTGCGCTCTATCTCTGTCTCTCAAAATAAATAAAAATGTTTAGAAAGAAAGAAAGAAAGAAAGAAAGAAAGAAAGAAAGAAAACTGGAGACTGTATGACTCCAAGCAAAAGGAACTGTTAATACACAGTAAATTACACTTGATAATGTTGTTTCCTGTGGGAATATGGGTTATCACTTTGGGGACCACCATGCATGTATACAGTAAATGAACAATTAAATGGATGACAAATGTTGGGAGCCATATTTCTCACCGTTGAAGTAGGAGGTCACAGATAGGAAAAAGTTACTGTGATCCGTGTGAAAATGGATTAGAGTTGAAGACATAAGAATGAAATCAAGCTTAATTTAATATAGACATAAGTTGTTACATGTATGAATATAGATATAAATATACGGAGGCGTTAGTATGTGTATGTACATTTCCTTGCTCTGTCCACAAGGAAGGCCTAAAAGCAAAGACATCATGGTAACAAGCATCCTTAGCACCTAGATCTTGGTGACTGATACCATTCTCTAATAAAATGAACCAGAGATCCTTGGAGAAAAGCCCTACTCTAGGGCTGGGGTAGCGAATAGAGTAGATGACCTTGAAATAACTTGTAGGAATAGAAACTAAGGAAGTGCTCAAAAATACCCACAATGATGGAGGTATGTCAAAAGAACACAGGATCCAGGTGGAAAAGCCCCTGATGGCCGAAGATGGGACAATTGGAGAACTCTATACTATCTTCCCAATTTTTTTCTGCAAGTCTAACATTATTCAAAAATAAAAGCTTATTTTTTAAAAAGTAATGAGGAGCTGGCTTCAAGTACAAAACTGTCTTCCTTAAAAGAGTAACATGCCCAATTCTATCTGGCTTGGCACTTGTAACTCTTCAGAGCATTTTACACCCATTGCTAACTCTCCGTACCCAGTGCTTACCTTTGTCAAATGCTGAAGAGCCTGAATTACAGTGTAACAGGAATCAGCCACCTCTTTACTTCTAACTGCCTCAATTCACAAACCTTGGCAAAAGATGTAGAGACAAGGAGAAGATTTGAAGATGAAAGAGAAATACAAGAAGAGATGCACAAACACATTTATGTTGGAAGTGCCAGGGTCGCCAACAGTGACCTCATGCAAGGCCCACTGCCCTTGGCCATCGGTTGTGTGTCCCTGCATAAAGATGATGTTTCCGGAAATAAGGAGAGTCCCTCTCATAAACTCGCTGCTACATTCTGCAGCAGAATTCATAAAAGACCACAGGACACTTGGGATTCCTTTGGAAAATGTAGCTTACAGTTATCCATTAATCAATCAATTTAGTGAAAGAGAAGTGGCATTTGGTTCTTCGGAAGTTAATGAGACACTAAGATGAATACTTTGGAAGGATAGTGTGAAGCCAACTATGCCACTGTGCACCATCGATGTATCTCAACTCAAAATTGTCATCAATAATTCACAAATTGTAAGCCAGCTAAGCAGTTATGCTAAGATATAGATTCTTGAAAAATTTTCCACTTATTAACAAGCAGTGTCAAATATGACAGCAGGTGTTTACTGCAGCTACTGAAGCTAGGAGTTTGAAGTGAGTCACCTAAAGTGTCTTATTATAGACACCATGTGAACTTCTCTCCAATTTTTCTAAGTAAAAAAAAAAAAGTGCTTTCTGTCATCACTATTTCTGCCTCAAAAAAAAACTGACCCCAAACACTCAATAGTAATAGTATTTTATAACCAGAAATGGTATAAAAAATAAGCATTTCTGCTAAAGGTTATATTTCAGAATACGGTTCGTTACTTTTGCTCTAAAGGTGTTTGTTTCCCTTGTAATAATCCAAAAGAAGTCTGTTTTGGGACTCAGACCAAGGACAGTTTTTCATCAAGGCTCAGGTAACCAGATATGCAAATGTTTGCTTTGGATGTGGCATATTCATTGATTCACAGGATGTTTATTAACAGGATGTATATATTACTTATTGTAAACATTGTTGCATGTAGCCAATATCAATAAGGCACTACTTTAAAAGTTTCTTCTTATTGGAGTGCTTGCCACGTGTTGCACACTGCGTCTCAATAAGGAAACACTGTGATGCTCCATGACTCCATTAAAGACAAAGGTCTTTCTGTCCTTCTGTTCTGACATCCTTACTCTGCCGATTCGTGTCCTCAGGGACACAACACGGCCACTCTGCTTCCAGTCATCATGCTCAGGTTCTTGGCAGGAGAGAGTTAAGTGGGAAAAGGCTTTTGCCTCGTGAGGCTTTGTTTTCTTATGTAGGAAGGGAAACACCCTATGGCAGTCTTACCTTCTATCTCGTAAATCACCACCTAGCCACCCATCACCTTGTCTACCAATCAGTTATCAAGGGGAATGAGATTATTTTAGCACGATTCACTATGACCAACCAGGATCCATCCTCTTAGCTGAGGTAGAAACTCACCTTCACTGAGATGAAGCGATCTTATTCTTCCCACGAAAAAAAATCAGGGTTCTTTTTTTTTTAATTTTTTTTTCAACTTTTATTTATTTTTGGGACAGAGAGAGACAGAGCATGAACGGGGGAGGGGCAGAGAGAGAGGGAGACACAGAATCGGAAACAGGCTCCAGGCTCCGAGCCATCAGCCCGGAGCCTGACGCGGGGCTCGAACTCCCAGACCGCGAGATCGTGACCTGGCTGAAGTCAGACGCTTAACTGACTGCGCCACCCAGGCGCCCCAAAAATCAGGGTTCTGATAGGTGGCAGTGAGGATGGTATGTTATGCAAGCAAAACAAATCCAGGTCTGTCATGCCATTCTAGATGCTAGTGGTGGAGAATTGGCTGCACTATGGTAAAGTCCTTTCAGCTTTACCGTAGTCTCTTCTAGACTAATCATGGAGCCATGGCAGTGCGAAGCTGAGAAAAGGGAATGATGCGGATGCTTCTCTTTTCCCTTTATACTGCATCAAGAAAGTGTATCTCAAAGCCCCAGAAAGAGGTCTAACGTAAAGGATGTGAGGACAACGATGCTAATCATAAGAAGTAGCCCAACGACTCACATGCAGACACTACTTTGCAGATATATACATTTCAACTTCAGAGTCACCCTGAAAGGGAGAGATGTCAGCATCATATACGCAGAAGGGAAGGGTGGCACAAACTCAGAGAGGTTTATTAACTTGCTCAAAGGGTCCCCACAATGCCCTAGGGTCAGTGATTTGCCAGGAGGACTCCCAGAACTCAGCGGGCCATCATCCTCAAGGCTGATTTTTACAGTGAAGGGATACAAAGCAAGATCGGTAAAGGAAAGGACGCGTGGGTGACACGTGGAGGAAACCAGGGGCAAGCTTCCGAGAGTTCTCTCCCAGTGAAATCATAGAATACGTGTTTCATTTCCCCAGCAACAAGTTGTGACAACACATGTGAAATGCAGTCTTCCGGGGAGGGTCATTACGGATTTGGCGCCCAGGGTTTTCAGTGGTTGCTGATGATGTAGGCATCCTCTGCCTGGCACATACCAAAATTCCAGATTCCCCGAAGGAAAGCACGTGTCCAGCACAAACCACCCCGTTTTTACACACACTCCAGGCACAGCCAGCCACTCTTATCATCCCCAAATCCGAGTTCCCATGAACCAGCCAGAGGCCAACATTTCAAGCAGGACCTTCTGAGGATAATTGTCTCAGGCCTAAAACTAACTTCTTTATGCACAATCACATATGTAGAATATACCAAAGCTTGAACTCAAACCTGAACCTTCTGATTCCATATCCCATTATCCTCCTTTTTTTTCTTTTCAAATGTAATAAAGGGAATTAATAACATTAAAAAAAGAATAGATATAGGGATAACTGTGTCTAAATATGACTGTGAGAAAGCAGGGGATCAGACAGTTCATATATCTTGCCCAAGATAAAATGTAGCCTTTGTTAGGGTTACAGGACCAGGATTCTTTTTTTTTTTTTTTTTTAATTTTTTTTTTTCAACGTTTATTTATTTTTGGGACAGAGAGAGACAGAGCATGAACGGGGGAGGGGCAGAGAGAGAGGGAGACACAGAATCTGAAACAGGCTCCAGGCTCTGAGCCATCAGCCTAGAGCCTGACGCGGGGCTGGAACTCACGGACCGCGAGATCGTGACCTGGCTGAAGTCGGACGCTTAACTGACTGCGCCACCCAGGCACCCCATACAGGACCAGGATTCTAACACAGGCTTATCCAAATGTGGAAGTGAAATTTTCTACTATTAAAACCCACTGCTTTATAAAATCGATCAGAGAATATATATTTGAAATATAAATTTTGATCATCAAGTAATAAAAACACATGATTATAATATTTACATATCGGGAAGTATACAATCGGAAGAGTTTAATACCTTAACTATTATTTTTGGCATGTACAAATTAATGTACTTCAAAGGAACCAGAGAAATAAAAGGGAACTCAATTTTAAATAAAAAAAAAGAGATTAATTTAAGGCTATAACATACATGTGATCTATGGAGGAAAAAAACAAAGTAATTACTAATTAAAAGATAACATAACAAATGCTACTGTCTTAAATTTTATTTTTGTAAATTTTCGTTGAGTACATGACTAGTGGAATTCCATTCAGAGAATCATATTTTTAAGTCAGTTTATGAAATGCACCATCATTATTTAAGTTAGTATTCAAGCCATATCCCAGCAGAAATAGAGGCACCTTCAAGTATCCGTTATAGCATATGGTTATGCCAAGGAGTGACAAAATCTCCCTAAATAAAGCTTGTAAAATGTCTATCATCATTGCAAGAAATTATAATAAAGTTTGGACATGCAAGATGTTGAGCATTTATTTATTCATATTCTTTGCTTGCTGCTTTTTCCTTGGGGAAAACTAACAGCTGAAATGTAGCCATAATGCAGAATATGCAATAGGGAAAACAAGCACTTAACAGGGTAACTGCATTCCAGCTTCCCAGGCCCACTCCTAGAGCCGGAAGCTGTGACTCAAAGATGAGCGGGTACTCTCTTTGTGGTTCTAAATCCTGGAACACCGGAGCAATTATTTTTAAATTAAATACCTAAGAGCACGAGATATAAAATTCCCTATTAAGTTTAGATATTATTATTAAGTCATTCTAATTTTCTGTAACACGAGGAAGAATATTTGATTTAGTAGTGGTGGTCGGGGAATAGTTAGCAATAGATAAACTATTACCTCTTGGTAGAGACTCTACTCTTCAGTGGACTTTCTCTCTCCCTCTACCTCCCCTCCAATACACACACACACACACACACACACACACACACACAGAGAGAGAGAGAGGAGATAAAAGCAAGATGAACAACAAAACTGTCTATTACATTTAACTCCTGTAACAAAACATTCCAAAGAAAACACAGTGATTCTCTCTAAAGGAAGAATCCATACCTTATGCACAAAATAAAATGTTGCTGGTAAACTCAACGACTGGACTCTACCCAGTCCCAACTCAGGCATCATACTGTTGTGGTTTATTTTTCTTGTGCAAGACTGATGAAGAACAAAAGTTGTTCATAAGTAGGAGATGTCCATACCAATCAAAAGAACTAGAAAATGTTAGTTTCCTGAAGCTTGACTTTATCTGACTCCCACATGTTTCTCCCACAAACCTCCAGGATTGACAGATAAGTCTTTGTGTGGGAAAAGGGAACTCTTTGTAACATGGAGAACTCTAGAAAGGAAATAAATGCTTGTATAACTTTAGAGGTACCCCCTGCTACACTGATTACTCTTGTCTCACAACCGCTAGTATAGAGTACGGGGGAAACATTCAGTTTCCGAAGAAACAATAATGAAATTGTCGAAAGCCATCAAATTGGTCCTTGCTTTCAAAAAATTCAGGCTCTATTTACTTTTTTCCTTTCATATAACTTACCAGGCAGTTCTTAGATATGCAAAATAGTTGATCACAATTTTTAAGTTAAAGCCACAATATATATTCCTGAATTGAACTGCAAGATTGGGAAATGTCCAAGCTCACATATTTTCTGGGTGCTGAGTGCTGTTTTGTACAGTGATTCTTTTAAATATAAAAGATCTTGATTGGAGTTCTGCTCATTTAAACTTGAGACTCCCTTCTGAGGAAGAACTTCCAGTCTTGCTGGTGATACCAATTCCTAACTTCAGCCTGAAACTGTTACTATTCTGGAAGAATGCCTAGACCATGATACTGCCTAACCATTGAATTCTTTTTTTTTTTTTTTTTTTTGCTCTCCAAGATGGAACTCCCTGTTTTGGTATAACTATGATAACACAGTGGGAAAGATCAACGTGAGATTTATAGCTTATTTTAAATCTATTACTTGAGGAGTTTGAAGACTGAGATTCCTATTTTTATGGAATCCAAATAAGCCTCTTTACCCTTTGCCGATGACATCATAAAACTGTTTTCTTGTCGACAAAGTGAATTTAGCTTCTATATTTCACAAGCATGGTACTGACTGAAAATTACCCAGATAGGAATGGGCACAAGTTCAAGATACCTATAGTATTTCAAAGTCACTCATGATTATAGCAGTGGACAGCCCCACAGCAGCTAAGTAAATAGGCTGTCTTTAATTCAAGGCAGCTGCTTCAGTCATTCAACCACAGAATGGTCCATTCTAATGGAGCCCTTTCAAAGAAATACTGTACGTGGTATCAACATCAACAAAAATATCTAGATAACATTTTGATGAAAACCTTAACGGGCACCTGTGTGGCTCAGGTGTTTAAGTGTTTGACTCGTGATTTCAACTTAGGTCATGATCTCGTGGTTTGTGAGTTCAAGCCCCACTTCAGGCTCTGCACTGACAGAGTGGAACCCGCTTGAGTTTCTCTGTTTCCCTCTCTCTCAGCCCCTCTCCCACTGGCTCTCTCTCAAAAATGAATAAATGTTTAAATTTAAAAAAAAAACTTAACAAAAATGATCATGCGCTGGTCGAAGGGACAAATGCGGAGCCTATGTATTGTTCTGTTTCACAACCCACCCCAAACAAAATGAAACAACATTTGGAAATTTGAGGAATCCAGGAGCAAGTGACAGTGTTGTGTCAACATGCACCTAGCATACTATGCTCATAATACTGTGAAAGACACAAAACAGCAAAGCACCCACACGTCAACCTGAAGGAATTTGCAGTCTAAATGGAGATGAGATATACCCACCAGGTGAGAAAGTAACATTCGCATGAGTACATACCCATTGACTGGGTTAGGTGTTTTTCATCTCAAGAATGTCTTTTTTGTCCATTCTACATGTGAAGGAACTGTAGTTTCTTACCCAAATGGACTCATTTGTGGGTGAGGCACTGAGATTAGATTTCAAGTCAGCCTGGAACCAAATCTACTTTCCCCCATGACATCACACTGGCTTTGATGGGTAAAACCAGGGACTACAACTGTCACAAGGAAAGGATACAATCAAATGCCAAAGGGAAAAAAATGGTAGGCATTGTTTCTGCATAAATTTCAGAAGGAGGTAAGATTATAGTGGGATGGAAGATATGGTGGCCTCTTCATTAGAAGAAAATAGGAGATACTGACAGCTAGCTAATAGGGTTACTGACAATGTTTATTGTAAAATGTTTAAAATACCTATCATGCTTTCTAATACATAGTATATGCTTAGTTTCATTTCCTTACTTTTTTTCCATTTCCTTGTTGCCACTCTACGGTACCATAAGAGCTGAGATAAAATAGAATAATTTAAAGCAGTAAGTACGGCTTACCTGTAGATTGGATCCCAGTTCTCTAACTCATTAGCAGGGTACCTCTGGGAAAATTCTTAACATCTCAATTTCTTCATCTGTAAAAATGAGGGACAATATTCAGTTTACATTGTTGTTTTTAAGGAATATTGAACAAAATAAAAGCCATCATGCATAGGGCTTAGCACAGTGCCCTACATACACTTAATACACTTAATGCATACATTAAGCATTAATAAATGAGAGCACTTATTTATAATTATTTTATAATAATTAAGAAAAAGCAGAATTTAGCTCATTAGGAAAAGGAAGATATTGTCCTGTAGGTACAGGTGTCCAATTTATTCCCATTGAAATATGAACTAGAGAAACATGGTCTCAAGCCTGTGCCCCAATGTGTGTGTGTATATATATATATTGCATACATATTATACATATGCTTCTATCATGGGCTAATTTCTCAAGACACTCTCTTCTCAAGAGGTGGTATCATCATTAATAATAGTGCATAGAAATCCATATATTAAATTGTCTTCTTGATAATTCTTGATGTTTTGGCTGATTCATGTTGAGTATGATTACATTATTGTTCATGTCTTATAGTGAGTCTGACAAAGAGCTCACCTGCTGAATAGCAGAAATATGCCTGCATAACTGTACTACCTTCAAGCACTATAGCTTAACAGAAATCTCTCAAAGCCATTTTTTAAGTTTATTTACTTATTTTGAGAAAGAGACAGAGAGAGAGAGAGTGAGAGAGAGAGAGAGAGAGGGAGGGGCAGAGAGAATCCCAAGCAGGCTCTGTACTATCAGCACAGAGCCCAACATGGGACTCGAACTCACAAACCATAAGATCATCACATGAGCCAGAATCAAGAGTCAGACGCTTAACTGACTAAGCCACCCAGGAACCCCTCTCTAAGCCATTTTTTAGAGTTAGGTTATAAAAAACTAAATTATATAGTCCACAAAACCGCTTAATGAAGCTCAGGTTATATTCAATACCTCTGAATATTGGTATTGAAACTTCAGAATTTCAATATTCTGAATATTGGTATTGAAACTTCAGAATTTCAATATTCTGAAAGCAAGTGAACAGGTGAGGGTGCCTTGTCAATAGATCCCCAGTGTAGAGTTCCCACCTTGTGAGTATATGTGGCCATCAGATAAATGGACTATTGAGAAAGTCAGTGATAACCAATATAGAAAATGTTAGCAAAGTTTAATTTCTCTCCTTTACGTATTATATGTAATGGTTTCTTCACATGCTCCACTGGGTTAGCCTGCCTACCCCACTCCATTTGAAGATCACTATTACAGAAGCTAAAAACCGTTAATGGTGTTTAAATAGGATTAAGACATAAAACTTGGAAGGTTTGAAGATGACTATTTAACAGCAATGTGTAGGGCAGTTTGGAATGATCAAAGAAGAAACTAGCAAACCAGTTAATAGACCAATTTAGATCTAGGCTCCGTAGAACTTTGAGAGGGATAAAATCAAATAAAATCCGGAGGGCTTCCAGCTATCCCCCCCGGTCATCCTCTATAAAAGTGGTGTTTTCTAGCCTAGTATTAGGATGTCTATAGCAATTCCAGGATGACGTGTAAGTGTGACAACTTCTAGTGAAGAAAACAATGGAAGTCTCCAGGTAAGTCTTTTTTATAGTTTGTCATCATTTCACTGATCTCCAGGTAAGTCTTTTTTATAGTTTGTCATCATTTCACTATTTGAAGATATTTTGTTTCCAGTTATCAATTATTTAATTTTTAAAGAGGAGAATACCCTTCCTAAAAGTCACCCTCACGTCTTATAGTCAGGAGCGGGTCACATGACTCTGCTTCAGGGGCAGAGGAGGATGGGAATGTGAGCCTATGGCATTTCAGCCTCCAAAGTGGGAAAGAGGCCCTGTCAACAAGGAGTGGAGATTGACTGTTGCTTAGGCAATATCTGAAGCAGAGGCTAAAGGAGGACAGTGACAAGAGAAAAAGAAATTCCTAAAAGACAGTGTGTCCAGGAATGTGTGACCAAGTTGGACAGCCTGAGTGAGGGTGGCCAAGGAAGTGAAATGACGTGAGGTTTTTGAGGCCAAGTGGTCAAGGAAAGATAACGTGGATAACACAGAGACCACAGGAGGACCCATTATATCCAAGAATATATATTATCACTTGTAATAGCATCAACTAATAGTTACTAGGATGTTCCAGAATGCCAGACACTAAGACTCCCTTCTCTCACTTGTAATTCACATATTAACCCTTCTGATAAGTAACTTCTTCACAGAGATGGTAATGAGCCAGTTGGGGAGCACCAGGGCTTAGATGACACCTGGACACCCACGAAGAAAGTGAACACAGGAACTGAGTCAGGATGAGGACTGGAAGAAGGGGCAGGGGAGTCATTCAGAAGGGGCTCACTTAGCCTACACATGGCCTAATAGCCTGGAGCGCCCAGGAGGGAAATAGAATCATTTCAGCATCAAGAAGGAATTCTACAAGAGTCAGCCAGCCTATTTATGGGAGAGTTTTTGTGAAGAAAAAAATCCAAATCTGAAGTGAATTTCTGGTAATAGCACTGGTATTCCCAAACACATCTTTCAGAACACTGTGGTTTGAATTCAAGAAAGCTATCCTAAAATATCTGCTTAGTTGACTTACATTGCTGCGTCCTTCACTTCGGATATTTGTACAGAGAAAGAGAAAGCAACACTCCAAAAAGATTCACAGTTATCTAAACAAAGGAGGGTTTCATTTCTAGACCATTCATAAGATCTATCAATATGGAATTCACAAATGGCCCACTTCCCTTTGTCTGCACATACAGTAGTGACATGGTAATTTAATTGTGAAGTTACCGTACCAAATCTCATGAGATTTTCCCAAAATCTCACACTAATACCATTTTGTTCCATTAACTTTTATAATCTCCTGGCACTTGATAAATTCTGAATTGTGCCATTATCTGAATATGACAGTCTTCTGTGAATCGAAGCAAATGGAAATTTATTCCTCCAATACTTTAATGACAGTAGAGATAAAGGGCAGAGATGCAAATTATCTGACAATTTTTAGAAACAAAAACAAATGCACTCTACCATTTATATAAACAAACCGCTCTGAGAAGTTTAAGTAAGTGATTTCTACCTTTTAAAACGGTTACATGCACTTCGCTCGCAAGATCTGTGTGTGCAGACTTTGTTGTTTTATTTTCATCAACAGTGCCTTGAATTTTCCACCTTATCTATCATAAAGTACAGTGAAGTGTCGAGGGCTATGTGGAATGCTAAGTCTAAAATAGATTGAATAAATTGGATTTGTGGGGGAGGTAAAATCTAGGGTCTGATATCAGGTGGCCCCAAGTCTTGTTCTGATAAGGAGGAAACAGAAAACACACATTTTCTCCCCTGGACTCCCATGATGTGATAAGCTCCCCATAAGCCCCAGCAGTCACAATATTAGATCGTCCACAAGTACCAATTACTTCATGGGACTAAGTTTTGATTGGGCCATGTAGGAGGGTTGAGAGTAGCAGGAAATCATGCACTGCAGAGAAAAAAAATATATAGAAGGGCGCTGGAAATAAACAAAAGGCTATAGGAGCTATTCCTGACGAGTGGGTTGAGAGTCGGTGGGCACATTTAAACAATGCTCAGAGGTTTCAAGTATTTGTGCTTTGCCTAAGAGGAAGAAACCTTCACCTTTTAAATCTCACTCCTCCCAAGTTCCCTGTCACCATAGACTAGTGAGGCATATTGTCGTCAACAGAAATAAAACAAAATTAATTAAGGTACATAAAATTTTAACTCATCCCAATTGAAAAGTAATTACCTTTTGGTTTCATTTGCAAGTGTATAAAATCATGTCTAACGAATTGCCTGTAATTCATCTTCAATCGCACCAATCATAGAGGTTCGGTAGACTGTCATTTTATAGTATTTTCTGTACAAATTGAAATAATGTATTTAGATGCTATTTGGAATGTTTTATTGAGATGTGAAGAAATCACAGCATTAAATTAACCACTCACTCCCATTCACTCTTATTTTTATATTTAGTTAAAAACCCAGAACATCCTCCCACTCACAACTGACCAGCTTTTCAACAAGTAGCATAACATTAAGAGGTACGGCATGTAAACAACTATTTTTAAGTGGCACGAAAACCTTGTAAGTGAAAGTATGAGAGAATAAATAAGCAAGCACTGTAACATTGTTTTCCCCCCTACTTTGATTATTTCCTGGTATTCTCTTACTTACAAAAGACCTCAGGAAATCAAAATGGTGTATTCAATGGTATTATATAAAGATAAATATAGATATACCACAAAGATAAAGATAGCTTGTCTGAATATGCCATTTAATTTTAATTATTCCTTTCACTTTTCATGTACATCAGATTACTGATATGTTCTCAAAGTTCTACAACTAATTATAGAAAAAGGCATGTGGGTTTTGAAAGATTTAGATCAACTATCAGTTCATCATTAAGATTTTTAAATGATTTGACTTTTTAAAAATGGAAAAACACATTTACACATATTATTAGTTACTCCTTTTATTACTTTTGAAGTTTCTCTGAAAGTTCATAGATTCTTTTTGAATTAGGCTTACCAGCAGTTAACATTAAGTAGAGAATGTATGTACTTATTTACAGAATATTCATTCTCCTTTTCAAGACAGGGTTAGTAGTCTTTTTTTCACATTGGAAGCAAGTATTCCAGCTATCCTTTTATACAGACTTAGATGATGTATTTTCCTGAATTAAAAAAAAAATTAAGTATCTAGTAACTTTCCTCCTTCCTTCTTTCCTTCCTTCCTTCCTTCCTTCCTTCCTTCCTTCCTTCCTTAAAAGAAAGGCAGACTGCTACATGCAGTACCTCCTTTGGATGTGTCTGCAGTCTTGGAAATTTGAATACCTGATGTTCTTTTATAAATGGACCATGAGAGCTTGCTTGGAGGCTCCAGCAGGGTGGCTCAGTTACTCATATACCCTTGACCTTGACCAAAGACCAGTCTTCCTTTGTCAGGGTCATAGTCCTCTTTCACCTAATGGATCCAGAGCCGCAGCTGCAGGAGGGGCGCACGTGGAGCGAAGGGGGAAGAAGGCAGCACTCACCCAACCAACCAGATCAGCCAAATGCACCCTGGCCATCAATGAAGTGACAGATGTCATGGCCAGATCCCTCTCACATCCTACCTAGTGACCTTCTATTTCTATGACATATAAAATTATTTCAGGATCTACCAATATTGATAGATGTATGAGAATTTGCAAGAATTTGAGAATTTGAGAATTTGCAAAATGTGAATTTTTGAGAATTTGCACAATGTGAAGTGGGAGGCTCTACTCGAAATATTTATTATTCACCTAAACCTTTTATTTCAATGAAGTCTTGAGAAACTTCAAGCAAGCAAACCATTAGACCAAATGATGGTATTTGTGCCTTCTAAACTTAAAGTAAAATCTTTAAAATCCATTCAACCATCTGATTTTCTTTTCATTCCAGGTAACATATCTATAGATGAATTTCATGACACATGCTCAAATTCATATTGTCATTTTTCTTTCATAAGCAATGTTTTCTAATTTCACTAGCATATCAGAATCAGGTGAAAATTGTTTATTAAGACAGTAAACTTTGGTGTGAGAGTTATATTTTCAATGATAGAAGCCTGTGGACTTTTTTTCTATGATGCAATACTTTAACAATAATGCACAAATTCTTACTGAGATTCACTATGTAGGATGAAGTTACTACTGATTGATTAATATGACCGGACATAAATTAAATTTCAAACCTCCCTTACCATACTTCCAATTTAATAGTGTTTAGAAAAATTGAGTAAAATAACAGTAAAAAATCTTAACCATTAACTTGCTCATGGATAGCATTTTTTGAATTTTTTTAATTAAAACAATAAAGGAAAATGTTAATAGGGCTTTTAAAATGTCACAACTTATAAAAGATGTAAGGTTAATCTTTCACTGTTATTCTGAAAGTTTCTACTGAAAAGCTTAAGGAATGCTATGAGTCTTTTTCTTCTTTAATTTTAAATATTTCAGAAAGTTACTGCTATTATTATTTTAATAAGATAAATGACCTTGATTGTATATATGCAATAATTGATTATTTAAAGTTTTGGACTGTGTTGCCTAAAATCTGTACTGTATCTTTACTGTTTAAAATATAAAGAAGGGCTTTCTTTAACTATCTTTTCTAATAACAAAGTTCATTAGTAAATATGAGCACTCTTTAAAATGATAATAACATTGGGGCGCCTGGGTGGCTCAGTCGGTTGAGTGTCCCATTCCTGGTTTCAGCTCAGGTAATAATCTCATGGTTTGTGGGTTCAAGTCCACATCAGGCTCTGTGCTGAAAGTGAGGAAACTGGTTAGTATTCTCTCTCTTTTCCTCTCTCTCTCTTTCTCTCTCTCTCTCTCTCTCTCTCTCTCTCTCTCTGTCCCTCCCATGCACACGTTCTCTCTCTCTCTCTCAAAATAAATAAATAAACTTATAAAAAAGAAATGACATTAACAGCTGACTTGCCATCAAACGTTTATTAGACACCTGTTTCAATTGAAGTGGTCCCACCTCCTGCCAAATGACAAAACACGCTATTCCCTGGAAATAAATTAGGTAGGACTTAGACTGACTGATGAAACAAATATAAAGATGATAGATCTTTTTTTTAAATTAAGGCTTCCATTTTTTTATAGCAGTTTTAGGTTCACAGCAAAATCAAAGGGAAGGTACAGAAATCTCTTACGTAACTTCTGCCCCCCTCCCCCCCGCCCCCACATGCAGAGCTTCTCTCATTATCAATGTCTTCCACCTGATTGGCACATTTGTTGTGAGTGATGAACCTACTTTGACACAAAGTACACAGTATACATTAAGGCTCACTCTTGGTGTTCTGTAGTTTATGGGTTTGGTCTAATGTATAAGAACAGGTATTTATCATTATAGTATCATACAGAGTATATTCA
The DNA here is from genome assembly GCF_022837055.1 of Prionailurus viverrinus. Classification (NCBI taxonomy): domain Eukaryota; kingdom Metazoa; phylum Chordata; class Mammalia; order Carnivora; family Felidae; genus Prionailurus; species Prionailurus viverrinus. The sequence continues at coordinate 37,125,667 of NC_062562.1, read as the reverse complement.
CTGCCCTAAAAATATTTCATGCCCAACTTATTGATCTCCCCAAGCCCCCAACATCCACTAATTGTTTTCGTGTCTCCACAGTTCTGCCTTTTCCAGATGTTATCCAATTGGAATCATACAGTGTGTGGCTTTAAATCTCTAGGTGCAAATTCTGTAGTCTGGCAATACCACGTCTGTGTTTCTTTAGGATCTCACAACCCTAATTTTTTACTCCATAAAGTAGATTTGCAATAGCATGTATCTATAAGGTTTGAAAAAGGATTACATGAAGAGCACATTAAATGCTTAGCACATTGTTGTTCTTCTTTTCCCATTTTTTTCTCTTTGTCTTTTATTTTGAGTAATTTCTATTGCTATGTCTTCAGGATCACTAATCTTTTCTTTTTCAGTATTTAATACGCTTTTAATCCCATTCATTTCAATGATTTTCACCTCTAGAAGTTCAAACTGTTGTTGTTGTTGTTGTTGCTGCTTTTGTTTGTTTTGTTTTGTCTTGCTTTTGAGATCTTTCATGTATCTCCTTATGTGCATGCTTTCTTCTGCCTTTTGGAATGTAAGGAGTATAGTCTTAACCACTGTCTTGAAGTTTTTCTCTACTAATTCTATTACCTAAGACATTTCTAGGTCTATTTATAATGTTGATTCTTTTCCTATGTATTACAGATTGCGGGGTTTTTTGTTTGCTTCTTTGTTTTTTGTTGTTGTTTTGTTTGTTTGTTTGTTTGTTTGTTTGCTTCTTGGCGTACCCGGTAATTTCTTACTGGATCCCAGATATTGTCTTTTACATCTTTGAGTCCTGCAGGATTCTTTATTATTTTAAGTATTTTCATCTTTGTTCTGGGACACAGTTAAGTGATTTAGAAGTAACTTGATCCTTTTGTGCCCTGCTTCTACAAGTGGGTTGGCTGAAGATTTACTTGATGCCCAGTATGTTAGGTCTTTTCACTCTGGGTGATGATAATACAAACTCTTCCTAGTCTTGTGTAAGCTCCAGGTATTGTTCTGCCTGTTCCTTTCTGACAGCCTTGCCTAGACTCCTGTAGTTTGCTCATGTAGGCACTGAGCCATATTTTGCTGAACAATTGAGAGGAATCATTTGCTCTGCGTGTAGCTCTCTCTAACCCAAGTCTGCTTTGTGAATTCTTTCTGTCTTGGCTTCGCTGATCTCTGAATTCTGTTTCTTCAACTCTGTGCCGTGTCAGCCTCTATTTCAGTTCCTCTACTCTGCATTAAACCTGTAAAATCCTCCTGGGAAGCACACCGAGGCAATCACGGGGCTCATCTTGTTTGTTTTCCTTCTGTCAAAGATTACTGTCCTGAACGGCTTGTTGTCCAGAGTCTGATTACTGTGGTTGTCCAGATGGTTTTTTTATTGTTTCAACTGGGGTGGTGGTGGTGGTAAATATGGTTCTTCTTGTTCTATTATGGCTGAAAGCAGAAATCCTTTATCATATACTTGATGAATGTTAACCCTACCACTAGTAGTAATCATCTTCCTCTTCCTCATGATCAAATATGTGCAGTGAGACCTTAAAATATTATCAAATGACTTTTGTCCATGACTGTCTTGCCATTGTGGAATAAACTACATGCTCATGAAATAGACATTTCTGGGATAATTGAATAATGGGAATAAGGGAGAGGTAATTTAATTATATTAAACACGGGAAAATGTCCAAAGTTTGATAAGACAAGAAGGAAGAAGACATGGAAGGATAAAGACTCTGGGATAACTCTTCATCCCTCCCACGTGACTCCTCAGAACATGAGAGAAGACCACTGCACCGAACTTCATGCATAAGTGCCATGGACGTCTGCACTCTCAAGCCAAAAAGAAAGTTTGCTGTCCCACAGAAGGGAAGAGAAGATTGCATGGCACCAAGAATATCCACAAACATTTATATTGCATTTACTATGACCCAGCAATTGTTCTAAGCACTTAACATAATTAGTAATCATTTAATCCTACCATGACATTATGACATGGATACTATCATTAATCTCCATTTAATAGATGAGGAAAGCACAGGGTAATTGAATAACTTACCCAAAAAGTCAGACAACTAATAAGTGACACAGCTGAGACATCACAATCATCATGTGAGAGATATATTAAGAACAAACTGAGGATGGACAGAGGGGTGGGGGAGAAGGAAAATGGGTGATGGGCATTGAAGAGGACTTGTTGGGATGAGCACTCGGTGTTGTATATAAGCCAATGTGACAATAAATTATTATTTTTAAAAAAAATTTTTTTTTCAACGTTTATTTATTTTTGGGACAGAGAGAGACAGAGCATGAACGGGGGAGGGGCAGAGAGAGAGGGAGACACAGAATCGGAAACAGGCTCCAGGCTCTGAGCCATCAGCCCAGAGCCTGACGCGGGGCTCGAACTCACGGACCGCGAAATCGTGACCTGGCTGAAGTCGGACGCTTTAACCGACTGCGCCACCCAGGCGCCCCAATAAATTATTTTTTTAAAGAGAATCTCCAGGGGCGCCTGGGTGGCGCAGTCGGTTAAAGCGTCCGACTTCAGCCAGGTCACGATTTCGCGGTCCGTGAGTTCAAGCCCCGCGTCAGGCTCTGGGCTGATGGCTCGGAGCCTGGAGCCTGTTTCCGATTCTGTGTCTCCCTCTCTCTCTGCCCCTCCCCCGTTCATGCTCTGTCTCTCTCTGTCCCAAAAATAAATAAACGTTGAAAAAAAAATTTTTTTTAAAAAAATAAAAAAAAAAAAGAGAATCTCCAGTAGTTTGTAAACAGTACACTCTGTGGGTACATAAGGACAGAAAGAATGACAGAAAAAAGAACAAAAAGAGACGAAGGAAGGGAGGGAGGGAGGGAGGAAAAGAGACAGAGGGATGAAGAAGACAGAGAGCACATTAGAAATGAGATTAGAAATTCACAGAATTCAGAAATGCTCTACAGTCCAAGAAGACCAGGGTGTGGCTGAAATCAAATCAATTTTTCTAGGCTTGGAGAATGTTATTAGCAAAGGTAATGTACTAAAAAAAGTTGCACAATCAACTAGATTGTAAATGTATAAGGGAAAACAGTTTGAGAGAAGGTGTCTATATCAGTCTAGAAGAAGGTAAGCCAAAAGGATTTATCCATATTTTATTTTATTAAAATTTTTTATGTTTATTTATTTTTTGAGAGAGAGAGAGACAGAGCATGAGCAGGGGAGGGACAGAGAGAGAGGGAGATGCAGAATCTGAAGCAGGCTCCAGGCTCTGAGCTGTCAGCACAGAGCCTGACATGGAGCTCGAACCCATGAGCAGTGAGATCATGACCTGAGCCGAAGTTGTTCACTTAACTGACTGAGCCATCCAGGTGCCCTGGGATTTATTCAGTATTTTAGACTGACCCAGGCTATCTCATGATGGCAGTGGTAGCCTGGTTTGTTTGTGAAGATAGGAACTGAAGGCTAGTAAAGATGGTTACATGCCTTTCAATTTTGTGTGTGTGTATGTGTGTGCGTGTATGTGTGTGCGCTAAAGTTATGTGCTCACCATTTGTTTCCTCATTCACTCATCCACCCCTTCCTCCAGAGTATTTCTACTCAAAATATGGTCTATGGAACAGCAGCCTGGCCATTACCTGCAAGCTTGTTTGAAATGCAGAATCCGGGTCCCCAACACCAGACCTCCTGAATGAGAGATTGCATTTTGACAAGATGCCCAGGTGATTCTATAGGCATGTGAAAGGCAGGGGCTTGGGTAGGAAGCAGTCACAGGACAGACAAGGTCTCTGTTCAACCTCTTCGCCATTGTATTCTCAGGGCCTAGTTCAGATCATAATAAATGTCTGCTACGCTTTTTAAAAATAAATTATGGCTACTATTAGTCACATATCAAGTCTGAAAACCAGCCCTGACTTTTTCCTTAATTATGTCAACTCTGACCTCTTCCCTACTAAAATCCTACAAAGTTATTGAACGCTGGATCTCCACCGGCACTGATTAATATCACACCACGTTTTGTTGGCTACCTTTCCATGTGCATATGGCATTGTATGCGTGGCATCTCTCCAACTAGAGCAACGCCTCTCTGATGGTATGGATTACTTATACTTCCCTTAGAGTAGCCCATTCAATAACGGGCTATATTCAGACCTATCTAGAACATGCACACATCTAGAACCTGCAGGGCAGCTTATAAAGCCAACTAAAAAGACCTGCACACTGCAGAGCATGGTAATAAAGTATGAGCTTAGATGTTAACCCGACCTGAGGTCAATTCTGACTTCTGCTGTTTCTGCATTGAGGGCATTAGATTTTTAAGCCTTCCAAGCCTCAGGTTCCTGTCTTTAGGATGGAACTGATGGCACATTGCAGAGTGTATATCTTCCATATACACATGTAAAGCAGCTAGTGCTATAACTCATCAACTACTCCATCTCCTCTGCCTTTGGGGTTTCAGCCCAAGGTAGGAAACAGTAATGCAGAAAAGGATCATTATGCCATATACCGGGAAAGGAAATCAAGCATTTTTGTTTGGGTCATGTAGAGGCAAGAAGGAAAGATAGGAGGCTGCCATCTTGTCGGAACATTTATTTTTCACAGAGAGTTCAAGTTAATAGTTCAGATAAAACTTCTTTACATTGACAGAGACATGATTTACACTATAATGTATCTACCGGTTCTCTATAAGGGCTGGTCTTTTGCTTCTATAAACGTGTATGTGCAAAGGTTAAAGGTGGATGCTGTACAGATGCAACATTAGTCACACATATTTAATGTATTGTGAGTGGAAGGACAGAAAAGCACAGAGTTTGAAATGAGCAAATTACAAAGGAAAGGAAAAGGCTGCCAAGTTTCTCTGCATACAAGAGGACTACATTACTATTCTAATAAAATATTTTAATATATTTTTCCTCTCAGAGCATCAATTAGTTAGAGACTCTCTGGAGTTGATTATTTCCTCTTTTGAAATGTAAATGAACACTTGAAAGTTGAGTTTTTTCCATCTTTCTGCAATAGCTTTTATCAGCTAATCAGATCCACACCTAGTTGAGAGATACACAGCCCTCATGGGTAAGATGACTGAAACAGAAAAGGAAATATACGGAGCCAGATGAAGTGCTTTCAGTGTTTCTCAACGGTGAGGCAACTCATTTTGGGTAGGTCATTTCTTTATTGTGAGGATCCTTCTTCTGTAATGCAATTTTTAGTAACCTATGTACCTCTCCTTTATACGCCAGTGATGTTTCTCAGTCATCATGGCAACCCAAAGGAAGTCTCTTGAAAATCACTGTTTGCTTCATCGAGAGAAAATAAGTACATCGAAAGTTAGCCTTGTCTACTGTATTTTGCAATTATGCCTGGGCTGGGCCTAAAGCATCTAGTGTGCCACTGAAATAGCTCATCTACATGTAAACGCCTGAGTTAAGGTACAAAAGAGATGTGCGGGGACAGCTCTGAGCCTGATCTTCCTCCATTCCACTAAAGCTAACCTGGTTCCAGCTTTCAATAGCTAAGGCCTTTTCTTCCTGATCTCATTGTCTTTTCCGCCGTTCCCATATTCACCCTCTAACTCAACATTAAGAGGGAAAAGAATGGAGAGAGGAGACGAAACATTTCCTCTGTTACCTCTCTTCATTGCCATGGTGAAATACATGGTGTCTTTCCCGTTCAGGGTATGTTCTCTACCACAAGTCTTTCTCTTGTGGTTCAATATCTCCTAGAAAGTACTGGAATGAGTTACACTGCACATAAGCATGTGTTGTTCTTCATTATATTCTTATTATCACATCCCCTGTTTGCATTTAATTTTGACTGCCTAAAAAGGATTTTGAGTCACGTTAACTCTGTACTTAGATAGCACTTAGAAATGATGACCGTCAAAGGTTAAATGACTGGGCTTATCCGAATGTATTCCAGTGTTTCTCAAAGTGTGGTTTGTAGACCACTAATTCCAGGGCTATGCTAGCAGACAGTACCTAGAAAATGATTCTGTTATCAAATAAGTTTGAAGAAGGCTAGACTGAACAAATTCGTGCATGCCTAGCTTTACAGTGTCTTTGCTGGGTGAGTGTGGAAGGATCTCAAGGCAGAGATGCAGAGTTATTTCGGTGTTTCCCAAATGTATTTGGCCATGGAGTCAAATTTCCCACCTATTACTGTAGCATTAAACAGGAAACATCCCAAATGATTCTTCTCTTTGTAGCATTTACGCTATGGGACTACAGACTTCCAGGGCTCCCGATGTGGCCCCCGGGCCGTGCACTACGTGACTATAAGAGGTGGTGTCACTTACATGATGCAACGTACATGGTGCACGCTTTCAGTCAGAGGTCAGTCAGAGGGCAGAACTACTAGGAGGTTCTTATACGAAGGAACCTGATACCAGGATTTGACCTTCCACAAATTGGGGAGCTGGTTAATCTCTGTAAAGCTTCTGTTTTTGCTTCAGACGTAGTTTCTGGCTGGCAGAGAAAGTATACATGAAGAGAAGAATGCATGTGAAATAGAAGATGACAAAGATAAGCTGGAAACCACATGGATTGGAACCGATGTCCATTCTCCCTTCCTCCTGATGATGTGGCTGTCCTACAGAAGAAGCTAGGGCCCCTCATAATGGAGATAAACGCAATCACCCAGCGATGGCGAAGCTGCAGGAAGATGTAGGGGAAGACGGAAAGTTGCAGAATGGGCGCTGTCTACACCAAGGAGGTGAGCCAGTAGGTAAGGAGCAATGTTCAGGAAATACACAAGGGACCACCCTAATCTTCCCGTGTGGAAAACAAGATAGCCCCTGCTTTACTTGCGTCTTTCAAATCTCCCACCAAAATATCTTCGGTGGCCCATTCTAACTGGAACTACACAAGGCAAGGGATTCTGGAAAACACAGTTCAGCCTAGCTGAGTAGACATATTACAAAATCCCCTGGGCCTCATGCACTCTGGAGTTCTGCAGGGTACATCGTGCAGAACTGCATGTGCCAGCCTGAAGGCATTAACCATACAATGGTAATGTTCCTACCGTGAGAAGGACTACAACGAGGAAGAACACAGTCATGTAAGAGACTATCCTAGTGACACCATGCAGTCACATCTGAGTCATTGACAATCAGGAGAAATAAGCGGGTGGTGTTGAAAATTTTCCTGTCAGTGGTACTACCTTAAGGTCCATAATCTGGGGGCACCAGGGTGGCTCAGGCAGTTAAACATAGACTTCAGTTCATGTCATGATCTCGCAGTTCATGAGTTCCAGCCCTGTATTGGGCTCTGCACTGGGGGTGCAGAGCCTGCTTGAGATTCTGTCTCTCCCCGCCCCCGCCTCTGCACACTCTCTTCCCCACTTGCACACTCTCTCACAGTAAATATATAAACTTTAAAACTCCACAGTCTAGGGTGTCTGGGTGGCTCAGTCGATTAACTGTCCAACTTTGGCTCAGGTCATAATCTCACAGCTCACGAGTTCTAGTCCCGTGTCAGGTTTTGTGTTGACAGCTCAGAGCCTGGAGCCTGCTCCTGATTCTGTCTCCCTCTCTCTCTGCCCCTCCCCAACTTGTGCCCTCTCTTTCTCTCTCTCTCAAATATAGATTAAAAATTTTTTAAAAATCCATAATCTTACTGTAAATCTCCATCCTGTCACTTATTAGAGTGAAATGAACACATTCATAGTGGTTTTGCTTCCTTCCAACTTTCACAGTAACCCAAAATCTTGGAGCCAACTTAAACATTTTTCTTGACTTCAAACAAAATTTACAAGACAAAGACAGCCTTTCTTTTCTTCTTCTCAGGTCCTTTGTGACTTAGAGGAGACTTAAAATCCAAGAAAAAGAAACTGGTACTTTTTATTTCTCAAAAAAGGAAAGAAAATGACATTTTCAATCTACTTTGTGGAAGGAGAAATCTTCCCTTTTATCACCTTCACCCATTCCTTTCCCACATTCAACCACTGTTGTTGTTTTTTTAAATCTCTTCCCACTAAAATGTTCTTATCTCTTCTGCGGAAAACGCATTTTTCCCTTCAGAATTTGCACGTTAACAATTATGTATTCTTAGATCACTGTGGCATTACCTATGTAGGTCCTGGGTGGTTTTAGGTTTATTAATTTCCTAATTTATGGATATACTGATATCCTTTTCCAATTAGTCTCTATGGCTCTTCAAAGAATTATTTTATCTCAGATAACATCAAATAAAACAGCTTACAATTTTTTATTTGCTTTATAGTTCTTTAAAGGATACAAAGACATCATTTGTGAATAGCTGATCAAATGTTAGAATTTCTCTTTGGATCCAAAAGTCCTGTTAAACTGAAATTGTATTTGAAGTTCAATTTATTTAAATGTCCTGCTTTAAGACTGACCCATGAGAGGTGGTCTAGAGAAAAGACTGATCCAGATAAGATTTTTTTTTCTTTCTTCCTCTTGGGTTAAAAAAAAGAAAAGAAAAAGTATTCCTCACTGATGTAGGTAGAAGACCAAGTATGTATGGAGGAAATTATAGTTGTCTGCCCCCCCTTGGCAGAGAAGATCTTGGAACTACAGAAGGAGAGACAAATCCAAAATGATGACAAAGAACTTGATAATTAAGGGACAAAAACAGGAGGAAAACAACTGCTTGCAAAAGAGAGACATTTCCAGATGTTAATATTTAGGGTAAATTTTACTGACATGTTGCATCGATTATAGGACTCGGTTTTAAGCATCATCATACCTCCATCAATAATATCTATTAGTTTACATAATCATTTTAAATAATTATTAAGAATTTAGCACAGGGTACTGTTCTCTAAGAATCAATACATCAATACCTTCTTATTAATAAATAATGTTAAAGTAATTTCTAATACAAACTCGGTAAACAACGTTCTATAGTGCTGCAATCACTATCATCTAAGTATTTCAGAATATCTAGGTTTTGACTGAAAAAGCAAGGCTGCCATTTCTATAATTGATCTTTAAAATGAAATAAACTGAGTTTGCAAAGGTACTAAGAGTTCACTATCTTTTTATTTTTTTTTATTTTTATTTTTTTAAATATTTTTTTCAACGTTTATTTATTTTTGGGACAGAGAGAGACAGAGCATGAACGGGGGAGGGGCAGAGAGAGAGGGAGACACAGAATCAGAAACAGGCTCCAGGCTCTGAGCCATCAGCCCAGAGCCCGACGCGGGGCTGGAACTCACAGACCGCAAGATCGTGACCTGGCTGAAGTCGGACGCTTAACCGACTGCGCCACCCAGGCGCCCCATTCACTATCTTTTTAAAAAGTAATAGTCCCCATTTACAGGAAGACAGTATACCTCTTTATCTCTACCATTTTGAGAGGTTAAGAGGGTAGCATCTGATTTACTGTCTTTTTCCCCTTTAGAAGTTTTCCAGCAGATTTTAGTTGGTCAAATATTTCAGAGTAGTCAAATATAAAGATGAGACAGTTGTAAACTCCGTTTGGATGTCAACTAGTTGTATGTTGCAGGATAAAATTCACTTTGTAAGCAAGGGTGGTATTTTTGATTTTACTATTCTTATTTTCCTAATTTTTATTATGCCTTAGTTTGTCTTTTTTTTTTTTTTTTTAGTGGATATTTATTTTTGAGAGAAAGGGATTGCACAAGCTGAGGAGGGGCAGAGAGGGTGGGAGACAGAGGATCTGCAGCAGACTCCGTGCGCTCAGTGCAGAGCCTGATGTGAGACTAGAACTCACAAACCGTGAGATCACGATCTGAGCTGAAATTAGGAGTCAGATGTTCAACAGACTGAGCCACCAAGGCACACTGGGTGGTATTTTTTACATTGTATTTTCTAATCACGGTTTTATTTATTTGAGAGTCTTTCTCATTTTTTCCCTTAAAAATGTGGCATTTGATAAATACTAAACCGACCAAAAGTAAAATCACAAACTTACACACAAGTGTTCATAAGAGCTTTATCTGTAATATTTATAATGGAAAACCACTCAAATACCCATCAACAGGTGAATGGATAAACACACTGTACTATGCCTATACAATAGAATGCAAAAAAAATAAGGGCTCTATTGATACAATAAAATGGATAAATCTCAAGATCATTGTGCTGAATAAAAGGATTTAGCAAACAGAATACACACTGTATGCTTCTGTTTATATTGAGTTCTAGAAAATGCAAATTCATCCATAGGAATGACAAAAAGATCAGTGTTTGTCTGGGGATAGGGGTGGAGGGAGGGTTGCATTACAAAGAATGAGGAAGTTTTTGGGGTTATGTAGATGGTTATTTTGATTATCATGATAGTTTCGTGGGTAAATACATAGTCAAAACTGATCAACCCACATATTTCAAATATATGCCATGCGTTGTTCTTCAGTTGTATCTCAATAAAGTTGAGAACAAATCACTCATAATAAACATAATGGCTAAGTCTTTATTCCGTCTTTACTCTAGGCTCAGGCCCCTTTCCAAGTGCTTTATATTCATTAACATTTAACCCCCCAACAACTCCATGGTAGATACTGTTATTATTATCTCTATGTTATGGGTGAGGAAAATGGAACGCTTTCTTCCACTTTCCTACAACACAAAGAGGCCTCCTTAGAGGACTTAGACAACCCTCGTTGACATAAACTGCTAAATCCTAATTGTTGGCTTCAAATTCAAGTTTGGTAGTGAGGATATTGGATTAACCAGATTGAATCACCTATTTCTGATATAATCCAATATGGCCAAGGAACAAGGTCACCTGGCGGTGTTGGACTCACCTCTGTGAATGCGGGCAGCCATTATCTAAGAAGAAAATGATTCTAAATAGGGCTCCTAAAGTACGGACTACATTGATGAACTCATTTTATAGCTGTCAGGAGAGTAGCTGGTATGGAAGTATGGCACAAGGCAATGTGTTCATCTCAACAAAACATATGTTTTTACTTTCCCACAATAACTGATATGAACTTGGCATTTGAACCCCCATTTCTGATGATGATGAAAAACTAACTTACAAATTCAAGTTAGTTCAGTCTCTTCCAGCTTCAAAGAGAGGCCTTCAGGCTATGTACAATTCCCTCTTGCTTTCTCCCTGGGTAGCAAATCTAGTACATGATAATCCTCTGTCATTGCTGCTCTCCACTTAGCTAGCATTTTCTGTTTGCCTTTGGGGATCATCTCTTTTCTCACTGTTTCTTCCCCCAAACGTAGTAACCCGTCCATTGCCTGTAGCTTGTACTGTCTATGCAGCATCCACTAATGGCACTGCTGACTGTGACCAAAGGCCTTGTTCCTATTTGCTGACCCTCAGCACTTCTCTCGCACTTGGAGGGAATCTGGGATTCCCTCCAGGTTGTCCTCAGAATACGTCGCATGATGGAAAATACTCAAGATTTTCCCACCTAGTTCTCCATCTGCTATCGATACTTAGATGTCATGTTGGATGCCAAGACTTTTTTCTAAGTCTTGAAAACCACTAAGGTGCTTCTAAGAAAGTGGGCAAAGACCTCTTCTGCTCCTGTCCACCAGATTACCTGGAGATCCTATTGTTCCAATCATTCTAGGATTATCTGAGAAAATAATGCACCGAATTCCTTTCTAATGAACATTCAGCATCTAAACCATAGTCAGACATCCCCTTTAAACTTCCTTCCTACTCACTTGTCAAAATTTAATTTGGTGGGGTGATTAGCTCAAGCACTCCTTTTAAGCAATTTTGTATTCTTACCTAATATGTGATTTATGGCTTAAATGTGATCTTAATTCTTTGGTACTTATCATAAAAAAAGGACTTGCTTGCAAAACTACTAATTCTTCTATGAACTTAAAATAAAGTGAAATTTGAATCTCAAAGGTAAGATACCCGTTGTTCTTGGTTCATCTGCCCTGCACGAGGAGACGGGAAAGAAAGCTATCTCTGTTATCTCCTTGATTGGAAGGACAGCGGTAAAGAAATTTTTCGAGTTCTTTCTACTTCATGGAATAAATGCTACCGGACTTGCATTTCTTCATATGTGGTTATAAAACCAGACACCACAAATAAGGAAGCCATTTTTCAACATTGGGCAACAAGCAGAACCATACTGTAATTCTTGAGAGTAGGAACGCACAAAAATCTACACTCTACATCTGCTCCGCCTCCTGTCTTGGCAGCACTTGGCCTAACAATAGCTCAAGTAGGTGGAACCCATATCTACCGGCAGATGTGCGCAGCTGAAGAGGGAGAGACTGCAGTTCGGGCTATTGAAGTGGCTAGAATTTTCAGGGCAGGATTCTGGCGGGGAGACACTGGCTCAAGGTAGGGAAGGGGCAGAGTTGACCACAAGTAGTCTGTGCTGTGCATGCATAGGCTAAGACACTAAATATCGTCCAAAAAGTAGCTTCTGGGGAGCTGAGCAATTAACGCAGCTACCATGGCTAATACAGCAGGAGACACTCTGCCTCAACTAGAGTGGACATATCTCAGGACCACTTGGGATATTCAGTTGAGATCTAGGAAAAAACATGCCTTGGCCAGAACAGCCAGATCTCTTAGCCTGAGCTACATCGTAAAACTAAGACGAAAAACTGAAATCGAGCCACCCTATCAAAGCATAAAACCAAGTCTGATAGGATACAAATTATGTGTCTGCAATTTACCTGTTTGATAGAACAACGTTCATTCAACACCTCTGTAAAAGAACACAGCATAGTCTAGGATTCTCTACAGCATATCATAATCTGAAATGTCAAGGATAGAATTAAAAAAATATTACACACGTAAAGAATAAAGAAACTGCAACCCATAACGAAGAAAGCAAATAGCCAATAGAAGATAAAGATGTTAGAGTTGGCAGATAATGACTTTAAACTGGTAGTAACAGATACAATCAGGAAACTGAAAGAAAAGATGGTGATAATGAGAGTTAGGTATCATCCGCAAAGAAATAGGAACAATTAGAAATAACCAAATGTAACGCAAATTCTAGTATTATCTAAAATGAAGGAATATCTCAAATATAGGGGACTGGGGCACCTGGGTGGCTCAGTCAGTTAAGCATCCAACTCTTGATTTCAGCTCAGGTCATGATCTCATAGTTTATGAGAGTTCGAACACAGGTTCGAACCCTGTGTCTGGCTCCACACTGTCAGCTTGGGATTCCCTCCCTCTCTTTCTATTCTCCCCTGCTCTCTCTCTTTCAAAATAAGTAAATAAAGTTAAAAAGAAAGAGGAAATCGTAGTATAAAGGAGTGTGTAAGCAGAATTACATAGTCATAAAGTTACTACATTCAACATGGAGTAGAACAATATTTACACTAAGTAGACTGCATTAAGGATGCATACTATAATTCCAAGGAACCAAAAATCTTCAAAATAAACCCACTAGTAAGTGTCATTGACATGTTTAAGTCTTTTCTCAATGCCAGCCAACATCTAAGTCAGTAAAAGGAACTCTATAAGGCATAAAAATAATTTGGTAAAGGTAAATACTCTTTTTAATGATCTGGCATGAAACAAGGATAAAACTTAATGCATTTTATAGCCCTGAGTGTTATTTCTTGAGCCTAAACTTTTGATGAGATCTAACATCTAATAAATCCTTGAATTGGTATGCCTGTGGTGTTAGCTGTAACCTTTCCTTGGAAAAGCCTATGTTACAAATATGGAATTTTCTTCTTGTTTTATTTACCTTTGTCTCTGATACTTTGGACCAATGTTTATTTACGCCATGTGTATTTTTGTATTGGGGCCCAAAAGACCCAAAAAGAATGTTAAAAATGCAAACTATTTAATGGCATATATCAGTCATTAGAATGGCTATTGAAAACATTTTTTTTAAATTTTTTTTAACGTTTATTTATTTTTGAGACAGAGAGAGACACAGCATGAATGGGGGAGGGGCAGAGAGAGAGGGAGACACAGAATCGGAAGTAGGTTCCAGGCTCTGAGCCATCAGCCCAGAGCCCGACGCGGGGCTCGAACTCGCAGACCGCGAGATCGTGACCTGAGCTGAAGTCGGACGCTTTAACCGACTGAGCCACCCAGGAGCCCCGGCTATTGAAAACATTTTAAGTAGCAGCTAAATAATATAGAGATTTAATTCTTTAGCAAAAAAATATATATATATTTTCAAAGAATAGCACAATTTCTTATTCCATTTCCATTTGGATCCAACCCACTAATCCTTTGGGAAAACCTCTGCTCTACAGATCATACACCTCAAATCCAATAATCTGAGTTGGTGACTTGTCTCCACATTGATTAATATCATAGTGTCCCATGACACATATAATTTTATTGTTTAGGAAAAAACAGCAAATGACAATGTAATAGTTTTGAAGACTGTAGAAAAGATAATATGATAGCACATAATTTTTCTTTGTTAAAGAAAGTTCTAGCTTCATGCCTTCAATTTTATTTTATTTTTAACAGAAACAAGAGCATGAAACATAAGATGATCTTACGGGTTTTTCTCTTGGCAAAGATTGCCTTCTGCTGGATCGTTTGTCCTTTAAGTTTCTACCTCTAATCAGATTTTGACTAGGAACTAGAAATACTGGTGCATGAGTCAAAATAAAAGGAATAGAATTATAAAAAGAGTACATTCAAACTATCTCTATTTAGAAAAGAAAACTAAAACAGAATTTAACAAGAAAACTTGAGACTTGAGATCACATCCACGGGTTTGAATTGTTTAGCTCATTATTTTAAGTGGGCACAATGAACATAATTTGGGCGGAGGTTTCTTTTTTTTAATATGTTTATTCTCTTTGAATTCTAGTCAAACCAGCCTGATTTCTGAGGTTGGCTTGTCACTTTTTATCTTCATTTTGGATTATCTATTGTTTCCTTGTTATGGCTGAGATTCATCAGACTTGATTTCTCTTTACTTCCTACTATCAACTGTAATTTATCTCATTAATCCCAAGGCTCATTCCAGCTCAAGAGACTATTTTGTGGCCACATACATCTCTAGGTGAACGTGTGAATGGTTTAAAGATTGGTAAGAGTATGCACTACCCTTAATCCAATGTCTCACAAGGACACTAGTGATAGACATTTGATGCAGGAAAAAGTACTTGATACCTATTCTTATCATATTTACTGATGAAAAAGATGAAGGACGTTGAATGTGAG
Source organism: Prionailurus viverrinus (assembly GCF_022837055.1). Classification (NCBI taxonomy): domain Eukaryota; kingdom Metazoa; phylum Chordata; class Mammalia; order Carnivora; family Felidae; genus Prionailurus; species Prionailurus viverrinus. Next base: position 37,110,640 of record NC_062562.1, on the reverse strand, counting down.
ACTAATTAACATCTACAGATCTCATAATGATTGCTAATACAAAGAGAAGAATAAAATTCAAAATGAGCTGCCTAATTTCCAAAAAAAAAAAAAAAATGGTGCTCTTCAAAATAAATCAAAATTCCATACAGAAAATTCAAGTAATGTCACACACTCTCAAAAACAAAAAAACTAATTCAAAGAGCAAAGGCAAAATCAGAGGGCAGTGAGAGAGTAAGTAGAGAAAATGGATAAAACCAAATAACAAATATTCCAAGTGTTAGAACAGGTTGAAAATAATATCTGACAAAATTGGATACTTTCAAATTAGAAATGAATTTTGGGATACCTGGGTGGCTCAGTCACTTGAGCGTACGACTCTTGATTTGGGCTCAGGTCATGATGCACAGTTCGTATTTTTGAGCCCCGCGTGGGGCTCCATGCTGACAGCATAGAGTCTGCTTGAGATTCTCTCTCTCCCCCTCTCCCTCTCCCTCTCTCTCCGCTTCTCTCCTGCTTGTGCACTCTCTCTCTCTCTCAAAATAAATAAATAAACTTAAAAAAAAAAGATTAAAAAGAAACGAAATGGATTTTGTCTTAAAAATTCCCTCCTCAGAACAATGCTTGCAAAGGGATTTTAAAGTTTGCAATTTACTTAACACTGGTTCTCATATGATTGTATCACAGTGAGTGCAAAAGTGAAACAAGTGGAGAATATGTAGATATCAAGAATAATCAAAGAATAAACCAGATGCAAAAGTAATCTATAATCACAAAAGTAAGAAATGTTGACAGGAGTTTGAGTTATGGATTGCTCTTGGGACAGATAACTAAAAAAGGGTTTAGATGAAATTAAATATATAAAAATGATCACAGGATCTCAACCTGGAAACATCACAGGCCACAGGCTCACAAGTAGAAATGACTTCCTTGTCTTAAAAACTACATAGAAAAAGAGGATACGTGACTTGTAACCCTATAAGCATCCCAAATCCAATGTGAATCTTCAAAAAAAATGTTTTTGTTGGGGCGCCTGGGTGGCTCAGTCGGTTAAGTGTCTGACTTCTGCTCAGGTCATGATCTCACGGTTCATGGGTTCGAGACCTGCTTCGGGCTCTGTGCTGACAGCTCGGAGCCTGGATCCTGCTTTGGATTCTGTGTCTCATTCTCTCTCTTCCCCTCCCCCACTTGTGCTCTGTCTCTCTCTGTGTCTCAAAAAGAAATAAATGTAAAATTTTTTTAATTGTTTTTGTTGAGGAATAACATTAATAACCATGTGGTCTAATATTACAGTACAATTGAAAATCCACTAGGAGTAATAATCCATTCAACTGTGTTCCTGGCTCATTTCATTTGCTCCTCGTTACTTAACTGCCTCTTTTCTGCTACATGTTTGTGCCTTATCTTTTCTTATCTCCCATGTTGTGTCTGTTCACTGTTTTAAGATTGCCACGACTGTTGTTTACCAAAATTCTTCCTGGCCCCACTGATACATAATATTTTAGATAACATGCTTTTCCAAAGGACAATGCCTAAACTATTAAGGAAATCAGATTAGGTCACCGAATGTATAAGGGACATAAAATGCTATAACAGAACATATCCATTTAAGAGCAAAACTCTTCTTTCTTGATCCCTCCCCTAATGTAACACTTGCCCAAACACTTTAATAAGTCCCCTTTAGCTTTCCTTCACTGAGAAGTCCACTTTTCCAATGGTTTGGCTTCCCCTTCATTGCCACAGGTCAATGAACACAACTTTGTTGGACTAAAAAAAATGTCATAACTATAGAAAAGAGACAACTTAAAGGAACTTTGTAATCAGGTGTATCCTAGGACTTTGGGACAAAGGAAAACACCATCAGTTTTATATGCTGGTTTTATCTGTCTAGCCATTACTTTTTTAAGTTTATTTATTTTGTGAGAGAGAGCTCAAGTAAGCGTGTGAGCTAGGGAGGGGCAGAGAGAGAGAGAGAGAGAGAGAGAGAGAGAGAGAGAGAGAATTCCAAGTAGGCTCTGCACTGTCAGCACAGAGCCTGATGTGGGGGCTTGAATCCACAAACTGTGAGATCATGACCTAAGCCGAAGTCAAGAGTCGGACACTTAACCGACTCAGCTACCCAGGTGACCCTGTCCAGTCATTATTAATCTATAGATGATCATGCCACACGATGAGCAAGATGCAGAAAATGCTGAGATCCAGGCTGAGTCCTCAGCGGGTTTACAGTCTTATGAGGAAGATAAGACAGGTTAACATGAGAAGAATGTGGAGATGATTACACCCGGAGTTCCAAGTGGGGTAGAGAAGGGAGCAATCATTTCCATATCAGAGGGATCCAGAAGGCTTCAAGGTGGCGGTGGAGATGGTATTTTGAGGAAACATTCTGGAATGTTAATAACAGTAGCAGGCAAGTTCAAGGAACAGCAGCATGAGAATTAGGTGGGAGTAAAAGGTTAGGCACCTGGAGAAATCTTAAGACCTTAAGCCACAGTTTGAACAGGATGTTGGAGAATCTGACCATTCAAGGTCTTCCTTAGCTGCCTAAAGAATTTGAAATGTATCTTATTGATAAGGAGAGGAAGTGAAAGTAACCTGAGTATGAAAATTTGATTATCAAGGTAGTTTTTAAAGATGATGAAACTGGAAGCAAAGTACAAGAAACGAAGCGGGTAAAGGAGATGAAATGGGTTACAAGGTGATCAGATAACGTAAAGTCATCCGGGGACACTGAGGGAAAGAAACCACTTTGGGCCAAAAATAAAGACTATTTTCCATGATGAAGAAAAAAAACCAAAACATTTAGGAATATTGGACTATTTATCATCGTGTGTACTAAGGCTTATGCTTTTTGTTGTTAACATTCACTTGAAAGCTGTATTATCTTTGACTAAGAATCTAATGACAAATCCTCTTTTAAATGTTATTCCAAGGCCTTTTTGGAATATGTGCAGACTCTCAAAAAAAAAAAAAACTGGAAATGTTTTCTGGGTGCCTAGAAAATGTTAGAAAAACTTGCTTTTCAAAATGTCAGCTGCAGGATGAACTTTTAGAGAAGAAAACTTTCTAAGAGATTTCCCTTCCTTTTCTTTGTAACCCAAATAGCCTCTATCTGTTTTTTCAGTCTGTTTTTCCTGCATCCTTTAAAATTAACCCTAGGTGATGAATGCCGGGTCTGAAAGGAAAGGGACTGGAACAAGAGTCAGTTTGCAAAGAGTTCATTATTTTTACCCTGTTTTGCAGAGGGTCATTCTAAATAAGCGCTAGCCTGGAGAAGGTTTTTATTGTTGTGAACCACAGGCTTTATATTACCTTAAAAAAAAAAAAGAAAAACTCTCTCAGCCGCAAGTTAGATGCTTCTGGCAGCAATACAAATCTAGCACCACCCAGGGAGAGAGCGTATTTGCCTCTTCGCTCACTTCTGGGAGGGTGGAGGAAGGCTGGACATGGACAGACAACAAGGAAGGTTGCCCAGAGCATCACCAAACTGCTCCCCTATCCCGCGCCTTGGGCCTCCTCCTCTGGTAACACACAGGTAAGTTACACTAAGGGGCTGATTCAAGTGGAGCAACCGAGCTCATGGCAAGCAAGCCAGGAAAGTCAAGTGGAATGCACTCAAGGTGCCTAATAGGTCTCAGCACCTGCAGGGAGCTCTACTTGGCCTGGTTTAGGTGGTAAGGTTCAATTTACTTGGATCCAATAAATTGCTGAAAAGGTCCGTTTGTCGGTTATTATTGGTTATATCTTTGTGTATCACTTTGCAGCATGCATTTTTAGAGACTGTAAAAAAGACATTAAAACAGCAACCGAATGTTTGGTTTGTTTTGTTAATAAATCTGTGACTAGTTGTTAATCTGTTATTCTTTCGTATGTAGAAATTATTAGATCTTATAGCCATCATTACTGCTGGAAAATGAAACATCGTATAAAGTTTCATTCTCATGGTCAGTGTTTTAAAGTGCTACAAATGGGTAAAATGTAAGACTTAACATTAGACAGCAAACTGAAAAATTACAGAGATAAAATTTTCCTATAATATGGCAGTAGTCTCTAAATATAAAGCGCAATGTTATAAATTCGGGTTCTTAATGAATTTTTTATACCACAAATTCTGTTTCCACTTAGATGTCAGAAACTGAGCTGGAAAAGATAAAAGTAAGAACAGCTGAGCATTTTGAAAATGATAAAAATAACATTTCTTGGTTAAAGGAAGGTAAGTCCTCCTGATGTCGATTTTCTATCAATGTGAAAAATTGTGCTTTTGTTTATTAGCAAAATATAGTGTGGAAAAAGAAGGAAAAATGTCCCAGCAGCTCAAATAATGTTTGTACTTCTGGTTTTCTTTTTCTTTCTTTCTTTCTTTCTTTCTTTCTTTCTTTCTTTCTTTCTTCTTTTATTTATTTATTTATTTATTTATGGCCTAAGTGGTAGTTTGAGCATCTTTAGTATTGAAATATTTTTTTGTATTCCCTATGCTGCAGTAAACACTGATTTTTTTGTTGCTTAGAGAGTATAGATTTTCAACCCAGATACATATTATGTGTGAGGTTCTTATACTGTAGAATGTTCTCCTTTATAGCCAATAAGACTAAATAATTTGAAGTATTTTTAAAATAATAGTCACAGACAGAAATGCATGCTGTAGGAAGTAATGTCTACAAATAGAATCACCATTCACTGCAATTAGAGAAGCCACCTTCCCAAGGGAGAATGCTGTCAGCCAGGGGCCTAGCGCGGGTGAGATGATTGCTTGAAATACACACACAAATCAATATGTTCTCCTAAGATGAGTACAAATTTGTGCACTTTTGAAAAAATGTATAAACTCGTGATTATTTACTAGAAGGTTTGGTTTTATAATCTTTTCGTTTGATGAATACCTTTAATGCCTCTTGAAGGAAACTGACTTAACATTTAAAGGAAACTGACTTAACATAAATAGGTATGTGCCTTTCACACCAGTCTATTCAGTTGCAAAGAGACTCTTAAGTAGTTGCCATTCCACAAAATGATTTTATAAGGTCATGGGAGAATTCAATGTTTATGTCAAGAAGGCTCCGCAACACCAGAACAACAATAAGGACACCAACCCCACTGACAATGTGTACGGATGAAATGCTGAATCATCCTAACAACCCCGTGACGCAGTAACTATTCCTAATTTTGAGATGAAAAAAATAGCCTTTCAATGAGTTCAAGGAAAGTGGCATCACATCACAAAATTAGGAAGTGAAAGAGCTGGGCTTTGATCCCAGAGAGTGTGACGATTTCACCACCACCTCGCACCGTGTTTCAAAGGGACGGTATTTAAGTTACTTGTCAAGGCATGTTAGTGCTCAGACGTTTTCCTACAGTGTTTAAATCAATACGTTTACCTTCACATCCCCCACCCCCCAACGTCCACTCTTAGGCTTAAACCCATCCTCATTGAAAAAGGGCTGGCTTTTTAAAAGAAGATCATTTCTTCAGCCCAATGGCCCAATAACCAAAATTATTGTTTAGAGCTCATCTCTACCAGAGACCCCATTTCAGGATAAAAGCTGGTAACAGAAATGAAATATTCTCGAAATTATTTCCTTTGAAAAGCCACAGGACAAGAAAATTCTCTAACTTCGCTTTATTAAAATGTTTTCATTATGTAAGGTATTACATTTTTGTTTTTTTAATATAATTTATTGTCAAATTGGCTCACATACAGTGCGAACAGGGTGCTCTTGGTTTTGGGGGTAGATTCCCGTGGCTCATCGCTTCCATACAACACCCAGGGCTCATCCCAACAAGTGCCCTCCTCACTGCCCATCACCCATTTTCCCCTCCCTCCCACCCCCTCATCCACCCCGGGTTTGTTCTCTGCATTTAAGAGTCTCTTATGGTTTGCCTCCTTCCCTCTATGTTTGTAACTCTTTTTCCCCTTTACCTTCCCCCCATGGTTAAATATTTTTAAATAGAATGTTTTAAGCAATATGGAAGTAAAAAACCGTACCTGGGTCAAAGATCCCCCTTTGCTTTTCTTGTACACCCCAAATCCATGAAGACCCAGGTGTTTGTCACTACTACTTACAGTGAAGTTTACATTATTTATTTTTGCTTTAGTTGCTCCAGGCTATAGACGTCTCACAGAGAAGTAATGGTAAAATTGATAGAACAGTCTATTGTCTCCTGAAGAATTTTTTTTTAAAAAATACTGCGTCCATTAAGTACGATTTAGGCATTGAATTCTTGTAATCTATAAAATCTAATTTCCCAGGTGACCTGTTCTATCTCATTTGGACACTTCATTTAAGCTATACTCAAATTATGTTTACTATATTTCATAAAACGAAATTGAGCCAGATGCTAGATGACAACGTCTTAATTGGGAATTATCAGGATGAGTTAGTTTTCAAACATAAATGTCTCTATTTTTTTTTAATGTGAAGAAAAAGTATATGTGTTAGCTTTTTTTTTTCTTTTTTAAGACACATTGGTGCAGAAGGAAGATCAGAGTATTTGAAGTCAGGCAGGGGTGCTCTTTAAATCTCAGCTCAGCTACTTACTAGCTGTGTGACTGTGGCATGTTACTTAACATCCCTGAGCCTCAGATTCCTTACCTAGCAAGGGACCATGACACCTGCTTTGTGAGATTATGTGGATAAGATTTCATTATTACTGTGGGTTTTCCCCCTTCTTAAAGCATGGTTCACAATAATGTAACTATATTTTTTGAGATCTTGATTCACACTTTGAACAATCTGTAATAGTAACAGCACTGTCTGCTTTTACAGTATTTTATAAATTCCTTCATTTAGTGCCCATAACAGTTTGCTATGTGACAGTATTGTCCCCACTTTACAGATGGAAGGACTGAAGTTCAGAGCGACTCTGGATCTTGCTCAAACTTGCAGAGCAGTTAAGCAGCAAACTGAATCTTGAACCCAGTTCCAAATTCCGTTTTTTGCCTTAAACAACTTTGTCACAGTGACTTCTCTAATGGTTATCGATTCATTAAGTTAAGTTGATCAATCCCTCACTTTCAAAAATCATGAAATCAATGCTTTAAAGTTATTCAAACGTTTTTTTTTTTCCACGAATGACAAAAATGATTGCTTCTCACATCACAGTGTCTCTTGCCTTTCCCCACAACTCCGGCTGAATGCTCCCTGTTGTCGCAACATAGGGAATCATAGCAATGCCTTTTAGTAGGGTTGGAGCTAGCCTGCACTGGGATTATCCCAGGCTAACTCCTGCGCTGGGATAATCCACAGAAAGCACTGAATGAGTGTCTGACCTCAGAGTGAGCATGTGACCAACAGGCGTTATCGCCATCAATGCCAACCTGAGAACTGATACTCTTTCTGACTTCTCAACTTCAAAAATCAATTCAATTAATTCAATGCGATTCGATATTTATTTTTATATTTTAAAAATGTTTTATTTATTTTTGAGAAAGAGACAGACAGAGTGTGAGCAGGGGAGGGGCAGAGAGAGAGAGGGACACACAGAATCTAAAGCGGGCGCCAGGCTCTGAGCTGTCAGCACAGAGCCCGAAGGCAGGGCTCAAACCCGTGAACAGGAGATCATGACCTGAGCTGATGTCGGACTCTTAACTAACTGAGCCACCAGGTGCCCCTGATTCAACATTTAGCAATTGTAGAATTACTGGAATCAATTTAGGAAATGGAAACAATTTTTTAAAAAAGCAAACAGCAAAACAAACACGGCCCTACACTTGCAGGAGTTTATCTAATTGTCTTGCTTTTCCCCTTTCCCCGGGATAGGGGTGGATCCCATGACTGCAGGCATCAGAAAGGGTGTCAAAGACCCACTTAAAGCCACACCCAGAGCTGTTGTCACCAATTAGGGTAAAAAGTATTTGGGAAACATACTGACAGACCTGACAAGGCACTCATTGTAAAATTAATTGAATCTTACTTTATTTTCTATCAAGCCATCAAGCACTCTTGTACCACTCTTAGTCAACAGGCCTTTAAATTCCAGACTTTTCAGATTTTCGATTTATCAGATTCCTGGGCCCCAACGTAAAGAATTCAGGACTATATAGGTTAAGCCTAGGAATACATGCTTAAAAGCAAAACAGGTGATTCTGAAATAAGATGTGCACACACCGTACATGGACAAACTCTATTTTAAGACCATCAGAGAGACAAAATATAATTCTGAAATATGCATGAAACAAAAGGACCCGTAATGTACAAGTATGGACCAAGATAGGTGAGAAAGGAGGTCTTACAGAAGCTGGTGGTCTATTTGCACAAGTGGAGAGGAGGGGACGGCGCTGGGCGCAGAGGCATCAGGGCTGGAAGAAGCCTGCTTTGGTGCCAAGGAAAAGGGCGTGGTGGCTAGTTATGTGTGTATGGATTAACACAAACTGGGGGAACAAAGAGCCTTGGGTTCTGCCTCTAGGTTAAGCAGTTGGACACAGATTCCGGGTTGTCACCGCAGGTCTGAGGGCAGGGACTAATATACCGAAGCGTGATTTGGGGATGTAAATCTGTAACTGAAGCGCAGATCGGGAAGGGACAGGCAGAGGAAAGGTTAAAGCAGGAGGGTGGCTGATGGCTAAGACAGTGATGCATTCACTCAGGAGCCCAGAAGTGAGGAAAACAACCTGGATAAAAGTCATAACAAGGAGAGGAAGAAAATAGACCCAAATGTGAAAAACTTTATGAAGGAAAAATTGATATAAGACAGAAATTGGGGGGAAAATTACAGGTGGAATAAGATGGCGTGTAATACCCCATTAAGCCAGGGAGCATTCTGGGTAAGCATTTTACTGCTTGTACCTTACACCATTTGATACGGAAGAGAAACATCAAAATGAAGGGATGGAAGCCTTTAAATTGTTGCCATTTGCAGTTTAAAATCACAGCATCGCCAGTGTTTGAACTGCACACAATTTTTTCCAGTGTCTCCTGATTTTTCAGGAGATGGAAGTCTGGATTTCTGTGTAAAATCTGCAGATTTCTAAAAGCGAAGTAAAAACAACAACAATATTAAAGCACGAAGCAGGACAAAAGAAGGCAGGTCCTGTAGGACTATTTCAGCCCATAGGCTACCTGTTTGTAACTTCTGTCCTAAGCGCTTGCATCTCTAAACAAAATCTATTACAAGTTGCTAAAAAGCACTTTTCCGTAAATATCACTGCCTTGGCATAGATATATATAAATAAACACACATATTGATATGTGTGAGCAAAGTCAAACCTAAAAATATATAAAATTAAGAACACTGAAATAAAACTTTGACCTTCAAAAGACTCACTATTTATAATTACTTTAGTGAAGTCTTCTCTTTATGGGTGTAAGAAGCGAAAGGAAGAACAAAATCATCCCAAGTCATAGAAGTGTGCCCTCAAGTACGCCCCAAGACATAGTTTCATAATCTGAATGGGTGTTCACTCCATCCAATAGTTGTTAAAGTGGATGAACCTCCAATGAGAAAATACATACTTCGAAGACAGGTCTAATTGAATAAAAGGAAGGAGGAAGACAATATACAAGCTTTGCTCTCACCTTCAATAAATGCCAGGAAGAAAAGAGCATGAAAAATGAGAATTCCATGGTTATTTTGAATTAAGTGTAGGTCCTTTTCTAGAGGCAGTTACATGGTGACTACACTCTTGGGTGATTTCAAAATAATTATTTAGATACATTTCAGAGTAAACTTCCCTGAACTCATTTAGCATTGAAGTAGAGGGGTTCGATCCCCAGTGACTTGGAAACTGGAAAACACTGGTTATCATTCAATCAGAAATCATGAATATTAGAGGCTAATGATCCAAGATACTGAAAACAGCCTCAAGGTCCCAAAAGCCATGTTCCCACAACTCCCTTTTCAACATAATGCAAAACATCAACTCCGTACTACAAGAATTACATCTCACTCTTAATCAATGTATGCTTGCAAATGAGGCAGAAAAAGTAAGGGTCTTATGTTTACTGACATTCCTAAGTTCACTGGCCTTCTCTCAATTCTAAGTGAAGACAGTTTACGTCATTTGCTCAAAAAAATAATTTCAGGGGCGCCTGGGTGGCTAAGTCGGCTAAACGTCCAGCTCTTGATATCAGCTCAGGTCAAGATCTCATGGTTTGTGGGTTCAAGCCCCATGTCGGGTTCTGCACTGACCGTGCAGAGCCTGCTTGGGAGTCTCGCTTTCCCTCTCTCTCTGCCCTCCCCACCCCACTCTCTCTCTCAAAAGAAATACAAAATAAACTTAAAAAATAATAGTAGTTTCAGATCATGAGCATTAAAACAATTCCAAAATGCATATTTTATTTCTTGAATTCACAGATAATGTGTTAAGCAAAGAAATAAAGATGCCAAAAAATGAACCTGCCACAGTTTGTGCCCTCAAGGATCTCATGTATTTAAGTGCTTTCTTATAATGACTAATATTAATTCATGCTAATTCTCTCCCTCAGATAATTCTCATTTTTAGAAGGGCTTTTTGTGTGTGTCTACCCTAAAAATTAAAGCACACTAATATCCATTTTGAATTGTCAACTTCCACAAAGAGCATGTCTGGAAATTCCTTTTACTATGTATACACACAAAATGGAATTGTTAGCTCCTTTTTCTATAGTCTTCATTAACTTGTTAAAATGTGTTACCTAATAACTAAAATATAGGTGAGTAAAAAGTAAAAGCCAAATAGAATGTTGTCTTGTTTTTAAACATAGTTGAAAGGAGAAATTAGATGTGAAAATATGCTCTTGCAAGTCATATAAATAAATTAAACAAATACAAGAACTTGATTAATTTTACAAGACTAATTTTTTGAAGCTCTGAAGGAAGATGATGTGATATAAATTGGCATGGGGATTATTCTTTAGAATCAGTGGTCAAAGAAGTTCTGAGGGAGAGATATTTGAGTTGAGACCTAAATGAACAGAAGGAGCCAGCTGTGCCAAATCTGGGAAGAATATTCCAACAGGGAGAAGAGCCTGTGCAAATGGTATGGCTCACAATGGCAGGAGTGGAGGAAAGGAGGGAGGGAGGGAAGCAAAGGAAGGTGCTTGAGTTGGACATAATGTAGGACCTTGCTGGCCACAGTCAGGAATTTGGATATTTGTTGCCTAATGGGAATTAGGTGCCACTGATGATTCCAAGCAGGGGAATATACACAGTCACTTATATGGTAGGAAGTAAAGAATGTATGCAGAAATAAATTAGAAGACATTGCAGTAGACCAAGCGAAAGGTGATAACTAAGATGGGATAAAACTGCGAAGGTGAAAGTGGGAGAATGGGGATTGGGATCTATTTTGGAGGTAGGGCCGACTGAACTAGCCGGTGCATTGGTGTGGGGCAATACAAAGAAATGAGTCTCTGGCTTGAGACACTGCATGACAGTAATGCTGAATGGAGAAGAATGAGAGAAAAATGTGTCTGGAGATGAGAGCATTAGAATATCTGGGTGGGTCAGGTGAAGTGTGAAATGCCTATGAGGCACCCCCATGAAGACTATCAATTGGGCATTAGGATGTAGGAGATTGATTGTCCACCTTTGCTAATGTTGATGGGGAAAGTCTGTTGGAGATTTTGTTTAGATCTAAGAATGAGAAGGCATCTGTTGGTGGGGAGCATGAAGGAAATGAAATAAAATTTGGGGTAAAGGACCTTAGGCAGGAAAGAACATGTCATGCTCCAAGAAGTGAATGGAGTACAAGACTGTATGGAGCATCCTGACCCGAAGGAAAATTGGCATTCAATGAGTGTGGAGAATTTTCTCAAGAGCAGAGCTTAGGACCTTTCATAGACCTTGGTCAGCATTTTGGATTTCAATGCAATCATTATTCTGGAAATGCCTGTACAAAATATATTTTATATTGTATTAAAAATATCCCACTACATTTCATTCTCAAAAGAATGTAAAGTAGGAGACTAACAAAGGATAACATATTATCTTCAAAACTGAATAATTACAAAATAAAGCTTTCATAGTTTTTATTAGTCAGGGTTCTCCAGAGAAACAAAACCAATAAGATGGATGGATGGATGGATAGATGGATGGATGGTTGGATGGATGGATGGATGCATGGAATGATAGATAGATAGATAGATAGATAGATAGATAGATAGATAGATAGATAGGCAGACAGACAGACAGGACAGATTTATTATGAGGAGGGACTGGCTTATACAATTATGGAGCCTGAGAGGACTGACGACCTGTTGTCTGCAAACTGGAGGCTTAGGAAAGCCAGGGGTATAGTGCCCAACCAAGTCCCAATTTCTGAGTCAATGATGTAAATCCTGGTCCAAGTAACAAGTTCTGAGAACGGGGAGTGCTAACATTCAAAGGCAGAAGAAGAAAGATTTGCCTTTCTTTGCCTTTTTGCCTCCATTAGATGGATGGATTATCCCTACCCACATAGGTGAAAGCTGATTTTTTTCTAACTTCTTTAATGTTTATTTATTTTTGAGAGAGATAGAGAGACAGAGTGTGAGTGGGAGAGGGGCAGATAGCGAGAGGGAGACACAGAATCCAAAGCAGGCTGTAGGCTCTGAACAGTCTGCACAGAGCCCAATGCAGGGTTCAACCTCACACAATCTGAGACCATGACCTGAGCCAAAGTCAGGCATTTAACTGACTAAGCCCCCAGGCACCCTGAAAGCTAATTTTTTTACAATCTACTACAAATTCAAATACTAATCTATTCCTGAAACACCCTCATGGACACACTCAAATAATATTTTACCAGTTTCTTGAGTATCCCTTAAGTATCCCAGCCAATTGACAAATAATTTTTTTTTTCTGAGAGAGAGCTAGAGCACTTGAGCGGGGAAGGGGCAGAGGGAGAGGGAGAGGGAATCTTAAGCAAGTTCTATGCCCAGTGCAGAGCCCGCTCTCATGACTGTGAGATCACAACCTGAGCCTATATCAAGAGTTGGACACTTAACCAACTGAGCCACCCAGGAACCCTAACACATAAAATTAATTATCATGTAGTTCTTGAGAAAAAAGGAACACACAGTGATTCTAGCTAAATTAATTTTTTTAAAAAGGAGCTTACTGGAACGCTTGGGGTAGCTCACAGTCTAGAATGAAGATCCGGGTCCAGAATGGTCAGGTACTAACCTGGCTATGGTGATCCAGATAGAAAGACTTAACAACATAATCAGGTTACCACTCCTAGAACAAATCAGCTCTACATACTTTTCTGTCCCCTTATGTCCTTATACTCAAGACTAAAATCCCAAGGAAGAAAGTTCAATAGCTTTGGCCACGAGTCCCCCTTGTGGTTAGGCAGGGCAGGGAACGTTGACCTACAGTACACAAGGCTACTCCTAAAGGGAAAGAGATACCTCTTCTGAGGGAATTCAGGGAATTTATCACCAGAAAAGAGGGAGAACAGATGCTGTGTGGCCTCCGAATGAGGTCAACTCCAGGAGCTAGTACCATGGTCTGATTTCCCATGCTTTTCTCCACAAGGGACAATATTTTCTTAAGAACCTGACACGTACTGTTGATGGAAGGCTGAACACTTCAGGAAGGAGAGTACTTATTTTAAATGTATTGGCCTTCTACTGAAGTTCAAATGTCGGAATCATTTTGATTCTCTGATAACCTTATTTTATGTTTAGAAAGTTCAGAAAAAGATGAGATATTCTGTGTTCTCATAGGTCAACAAATTAAATTCCAGTGGCACATCCTACAGCTGACGGTTGAAATTTCTTTCGAACTGAGCCTATAAAGTAGTAAGCTCATTTCTTATGATATGATGATGTTGATCCCAATGGAACGGAAGGCCTACAAGATGCCATGTCAGCCTTGGGACTATGACCAGATGAATTAATCAGTGCAAAGTCCCTATAAGTTGTTAAATAGCAGATTTAAAGACTCTCTTTCAATGATGATAGGGCAGTACATCAAATCCAGAATGATCTTAGCTCACCATTATTAATTGCAATTTTATGAACTAGGAGTGAAGCAATCCATAGAGACTGGAAACCATCTCTCCTGTTGTAACAGGAAGAAGAAAGCGGTAGATAACTAGAAACTTTGAGATATTTATTCCTTTCAGTTGAGATTTCAATTGATGTGTTCATATTCTATATGTCACAACAGCTGTTGTTGTGGCACACCTAATCAACATTAGTATAAAGAGCAATCTTACAGTGAGAGAAAAACGTCCCTTATGTTCTATGCCTCAGGAATAAGGACATTCCATTTCAGGTGAATTCGACAAAGAGATACTTTATTTTTATATGATTATGGCCCATTTCTCTCAGCTTAGGAACAGCATTTAGAGGGAATATACTCTCTAATAAAATGCACCTACACTAGGTGTTCACCAGACCATTAGTAAAAAAAGAAATGTGAATAAAGCAAATGAAGACATCACTCTACAGGCATAAATCATTTCAACCATTTTAGCCATTATTTAAGCCTGTCTAAAAGTAAATGTGCAGCTAAGACGAAAAGCAAGGGCAATGACAGTAGTTTTGCCAGTGTATAACTTTAAGAAAAAAATAGGACAACTCATAGAGGCGTAGTATTAAATAAGACATCAGGAAATGCTTCCTCTTGAGCTGAATTTCCACACCAAGGTGGATTTGAAAAGGAATAATTACATTGCAGAAGGTAGGAAAGGTGCTTCGTAATGTTTAATCTCAACAGACAACAGGAAAGGAAAATCTGCATTTTAGCCCTTCTTTCATTCACCAACTTTATTTTCTTTCTAATATTTACAATAGTACACATCACAGACAGGAAAACAAATTTCTTCCGAAGTTACCAAAAAATGGGTGCTAATACTAAAACATCTTGAATATAAATTACACAAAAATATAAAAAGTGTATATAAATAAACCCTTCTGAAGAACAAAAAAAAAACATATCAAAAGTTATATTCAGGCCACAATGAATAAAAAAGAAAAAACTCCACTCTATACATTATGTCTTAAAACTAATTTCTTAGAATAATATAAGAAAAATCAGATTGATAAGATAAACCATTCATACCATAAAACAAAGCATAAAATAATGTAAAATTAGGTAAGCTAAAACAACAAAAGTTTTGACTTCCTGCAAGGAACAGACTTAAACAAATGATATATTATGACTCCCATGGCCAAGGACCTTATAATTCAGTTGGGGTAAACCAAATATCAACAGAACATCCTGTTTGCCATATGATTCAGACAAGAGTGAGCTGGTAAGCTGAATTTGAATCATAGTAGAATGTGCACAATCCATTTGGATGGAATCTTTCAGTATCAAATCTCTCTCACACCAAACCATATGGGTAGACCCAATTCCTTAGACGGGTGCAGATTCCTCTTAAGATAATAGTGCTTTTTGGTTTGTTCGTCTTTAATGAATTTAGCAGATTTGAGTTAAAACAACTATACTAAGGAGTCGCTCGGAAACAGCAGAATTCATTTTAAAATATTAACTTAGATTCCTTATATAAGTAACTTAAAAGAAAAGGCCATTTTGGAAATATTCTTTACTACCAGGCTTCTACTTAAAAAAAAAAAAAAAAGAGCGAGAAAACAACTGATATCCTCATCTTAAAATGAGGAAAAACTGTAACATAGAGAGATACAGATATTTAATAGATAGTAAATGAGTTCATTTTCCCCAGGGAAATTCTTAAGAGAATAGTTTTCTTTTTTTCATGAAGAGGGAAAATTGCACTAAGCACTTTTTAAAATTAAAGTAACAACACAACCTGGAGGCATAGTGTGTTTACAGGTCATAAATATATTGACTATCCAAATTCAGTACTCTGTGAAGCCTCCTAAATTCTTGTAGGTCAACAGCTACTAATTAAGAAGGCATGCACTTTCCACCTCAGATTTCCGGGCCAAACTATTGAGTATCAGATCTGTAACATAACTTGTTCTCCAATAGAAGAATATACTGGGCCTCACTTTTACTTACAGAAACTAGTCTCATCTTGGACTCCCCATGGAACAAGGAGAAATAATTTGTTCTCATCATTTAGAGATCAATAATGCTACTTAGGAACCAGATTTAAATTTTAAAAACAATGGACAACAAAAAAGTAAATGGTTAAAAACTTATATATATATATATATATATATATATATATATATATATATATATATATAATACCTAAGTATATATTATATATAATTGTATGTAATGTATATAACTATACATATTACATCGACAAAACTCATATATTACGTATATAACCATGTTGAACAAAATATTTTATTCCACCCTTCTCTCTGGCTTTCCAACAGCACATTTGTTGGCTATATTCTATTTGTCAGATAACACAGTGTTTCTCTGAGAGGCTCAAACATAAATAACACTCAAGGTGCCTGCTATCAGTGTATGTGTGACTGCAGGGTAAGGAGGTAGTTAAGCTCACCAGAAGCCAATAGACTTAAATAAAACAGAAATGTTAAGTATTAAATTGTTAATTGCCCCAGGGTGAGAATGTCTCTGGGTTGTGGACCGCTATTTTTGAGCATCCAGGTAGCCCCTGGAACATAGCAGATGCTCCAAAATGATATGAATAAATGAATTAATATACAAATAAGTTCCAAAAATTCTGTGAGATTCAGAGATAGGAAAATGTACACCCAGAATTCAGAAAAATAAAAGGGAGCTTAGCTGGGCTATATAAATGATTTGTAGGGTTTTAACAGGCAATAACATTACAAGCAGTTGGAAATGATGACTTAAAGTGGAGACAGAAAAGTCTGGGGCATTTGGAGAAGAGTGTTATGTTTTGCTGGGTAAAGGGTATGCATGGGAGAACAGGAAATAAACCCTGGCTGTATTATAAAAGGTTTTTAATACCAGGCTGAAGAGCATACACCCAATGTGTAGGACCCAATGTCCTAGGACAAAGAGAGGGGATCAAATACATCTGGGGTTGAAATCGGGAAGGCAGACAGTAGCAAGGTAACAGAATCAACTCCAGAAAACCTTTGTGATTTGACGATCTTTATGAAGATGGATTGGAAGGGGAGAAATAGAGGCAAAGAGTGAAAACTGAGTGACTAGTTAGAAGTTTGTTGCATCCACAGATGAGGAAGTATGACTTCTGAAGTGGGACACTGGTTGCCATGGCCATGGAAACAAAGGTACTGGCAGCCAAGAGAGTGCTGGCCCAAATGCCATGGACTGGATATTAAGGGGTAGGAGAAAGAAGGAGTTACCAGCTATTACAAGAAGCCTCTGGATTGAAACTGGAGTTTCTAACGTCTGTAGTGGCTTTTGTAAATATTTTATGTTTATTTCAGAAAAATGAGAAGATGCAAACGACCAAAACCACTCCAAATCCCAACACCAAGAGATAGCCACTTTACATCTTTTCTTATATATTTTATATTCATGAGTCAATTCATGTGTTTGTAAGCTTGTTTGTATGCCTGCATACAAAATTAGCAATTCGTGATCAAAAATTAGTAATTTTAATAGAATCTGATTACACAATACGTTTAATAATGTGCTTTTCTTTTTTAAATGTTTCTTTATTTTGAGAGAGGTAGAAAGACAGCGTGCATGCACACGTGTGCATGCACATGGGGGAGGGCTAGAGACGGAGAAAGAGAATGACAAGCAGGGTCTATTCTGTCAGTGCAGAGCCTAACAAGGGGCTCAATCCCATAGACTGTGAGATCATGACCCTAGCTGAAATCCAGAGTTGGACACTTAACAGACTGAGCCACCCGGGTGCCCCTAATAATGTGTTATTCAAGTAATTAATATTACTTGTAAATGAATATTAATTCCTATCCAGGTTAATATAGATTTGTAGCATCATTTCAATGGCTGGACACATGGTATTCCACTGGTGAAGTAATAAAATATAGACAACCAATCTCCCATTTTTGGATATTCAGTTTGTTTCAAATGTTTTCTTTTAAATTTTCATACTACAACACCTATTAGACGTTCCATACAAGGGAACGAAGGAAAAGCATCTTGAAGAGTCCTCACCCATTACCTTTGGCTTACAAGTGACAGGTTACAATGTTTTATACACCAGTGCTTCAGTTTAGTTTCCTAACCAAAGAAAGCCTTATCATGCTTTTTTTTTTCGACAGATGAAGAAGCTGAAGTCAGAGAAGTTTAGATAAACTTGGCCAAAACAAGGGCAATGGTCCTAAGTCTCATGGCTGAGAGGCAACAGGGCCAGGTCTCATTCCAGGTATTCTGATTCCAAATCCAGGGCTTTCCCATTATGGACTCTGCTTGGAAATTCAGTTGAAGGTAGATAACTAGTAACCCCTCACCGATGCTTATTTTTGACAACTCAAATTAAAAGAGATGGGGAAAGTTTGTAGAAATAATGCAGATGATGCATTTCTATTTATTTACTTACTTATTTACTTACTTACTTACTTACTTACTTACTTACTTGAGAGAGAAAGCACGCACATGTGAGTGGGGAAGGGTCAGAATTCAGCTGAATTCTCTAAACGCATATCTTCAGCCTGGTCATGGTGTTTTGAATGGGAAGGAGGGCTGAGTTATGACATTAGGCGAAGATTCAGAAGCCAACTTATCTATGGATTGCAGTGATTAAATAGTTCAAAATGAATTACAACTCTGTAATATTATACCGCATTCATGTTTAAGAGATAACAATTGGAGTTCAGCCTCATGATTTCCAGTCACTTAAGACACAAGCGAGTTACAAGGATTAATCATTTTAATATCTTCCTGTTGAAGTTGGCTAACTAAACACAAAACATGGCCAATGGAGGAGGGAAGTGGATATCTTATTTTGTTTGGTGATGTTTGTGAAACAAGCACTTGGAAACAAAATGTATCACATCAAAGTGTAGGGGAGAAATAACTCTACCGGCAGAATTAACTATTATCAGATTATGAAACAGCAATATATTTTTGCATGGCCAATAAACAGATCAAAACCTGAAAACTTACGGGTATTTAGATGACAAATCTGACTTTAATTTTCAGATATCCCTATCTGGTCATACCATCTCTCCAGCAAGAAAATTATATTACACATATTACACACAGCCTTGCTTTCTCATATACACCAAGTAGCGCCCCACTGTCAACCTTAGACATGACCTTAATTTTCCTTGTTATACTTAGAATTTTAAAAATTTGTCCCCTTACATCTTTAAAGAGTAGGATTTGGCAAAGAATAAAAGATACTGTTCTGTAAAAGCTTTAAGCCAGAAACAAATATAATTCAGATAGCCATTACGGGTACCGCATCCATGGTATTTTTCAATCATGAATTAATCTCAGTTATACTTTGGTGATCAGAAGCCTGTGAGGTTACAATAACATGATTTTGTTAAAATTGTAAAGCTTAGAGTTCAAAAAAGCTAGGTAACCAAATGATACTTTCTAATTACCTGCATTTTTAACATCTACCTCACAGAAGGAAAACAACAGTAGCAAAAAGCCTAATGGAGGATTTTAATGCCTCATTTTACATAAGGAGAAAGCCAAGTCGAATATATTTCCACCCTCCAAGGAGAAATGTAATGCAGCTCAAGGAAATGTGATGACACAACAACGCTTACTGTTCCACAAGGCAATGACACGACAGACGTTACATGAATGTGGCATTAGCAGGAGGAGAAACTAAATGAATAACTTGGGGGTTAAGCAAAGGTATAGTCTACAGCCCGTTATTGGTTCAAATATCTAAACAGTTCATTTTCACCAAGACACTCAGTCTTTTTGCGGTTGGGAGCAATTACATTACAGCCTCTGTCTCAACTTTCCCTCGCATATTTCAGTAAACAGGTAGACCCTTTGGTTCTTTCACTTTGTTTTTGTAAGAACTCATTTTACAATGACTATCCAGAACCAGGCAAAACAGTTTGTGTAACTGTTAAAATTGTCCATGCTAAATTCAACAAGAGAAGTGTGCCTAAGTATAAATCCAGTTTGTTCACTCTCTCTTTCTCTTTTTTTTTTAAAGTAAGCAAGGACTCAGAGAGAAATAGGTTTGCATAATTTCCGAAGAAATGTTTGATAAAACATGGTACATATCCTCATTGGTCAATCAACAAACACTGGTAAAGCCATGATACACTGGGGGACATTGGAGTAGAGCCTGGAAACAGGCTAAACCAGAGAAGCAGATCACACAGTACTGATCAGTAGTGGAAAGAAGTTATGCTGAGGGCATTGATAAAATACTAAATAGCAGAAAGCACAGAGGGGTCATTATTAAACCTGCCTTTCAGAAAGACTGTTCTGGCAGTGGTATGGATTGGAAAGGAGCAAAAGCTGATTGGTGAAAAGCAGGTAGAAGGGCTTATGGCAACCAGAGTAAGAATTTAAAGAATGGCAATGTGAATAAGAAGATAAACTGGAGAATTCATTGAAAATTAGAATTGTGAGGACTTCCTGGTAAATTAGTTCTCGAGATAAAGGAGACAGACACATCAAAGATACCACCCAGGTTGTTTGGTGAATGATCAAGCTCTTTGCTCAACTGGAAACATACGAATTACAGTGTTTACTCCACCTAGCATGAATTAAATAACAACTTATTTTAATCTTTTAGATTTATCTTAAACTTTTTAAAAATTACCTTATCTGGAAAAGGATGTAAAGCAGCATCGTGGTGTAAAAAGTGACAGGTCTAGAAACTGGGGCTAAGTGTTGGACTTTGATGAAATAAAATGAGGTCCAATAATGTTCTCTGGTAGGTTCTGGAAGCAGTAGTTACTATGGAAAAAGATCATATGTACTTTGTTTCCACCACTTAGGGAGACAATCAGCTGACGGTTTAGAGAGGGAAAAGAAACATGGGGTTCAAGTTATATCTCATGACATCTCATGTGTTAAGCTACAATTTATTTGGGTCTTATAGGAAAAGGAAATCTAAGGTTTGGTAAGGGATGCAAAGAACCCCTTCATTTTATTATTATTATTATTATTATTGTTATTATTATCATCATCATCATCATTATTACTATAAGAAAGTGAGGAAAATGTCTTGATAAACAAGGCTTTCACCCTTTCCCCATCAGTAAAAATACTGCTGTTCTGAATAAGCTGTCAGATGTAAAAGAGATTTAGAACTCTATGGGGTGCCTGGGTGGCTCAGTGGGTTAAGCGGCTGACTTTGGCTTAGGTCATGATCTCATGGCCCGTGAGTTCGAGCCCCACACCAGGCTCTGTGCTGACAGCTCAGAGCCTGGAGCTTGCTTCTGTTTCTGTGTCTCCCTCTCTCTCTGCCCCTCCCCCATTCACACTCTGTCTCTCTCTGCCTTTCAAAAATGAATAAATGTTAAAAAAGAAATTAAAAAAAGAACTCTGTTGGTGTCCTCAACAAGTTGACATCCAGGTTAGACACTCATTTAAATGTTGTACAAAGAGGCTGTGAGGAGAGTGAGACTTGGGGCCAGGGGGTAGCCTGCTGGGTATATCTGGTGAAGATTTTTGAATACTTGCTTGCTTTATTTTGTTTTGTTTTTGTTTTTTGGCTACTAAGTTCCCTTTTGGATGCTGTCAAGTTTTCATGTGACACCTGAAAGTGGGGAAGCCAACTTGCCATCATAAAATTTATTATCAGACTGATAATAAAGGCACACACCTAACCCAGAATGACACAGGACAAAAAATGGGAAAAAAAGGCTGTTGTAACAGTTGTTGATAGGGGGAGAAGCCAAGATGGCAGAACAGCATGGAAGTTTTTTTGCGGCTCATGGCCATGAAATACAGCCGGATTGATACTAAACCATCCTGCACACCTAGAAATCTGATTTGAGCATTAACACAACAATCCACACAACCTGAACCACAGAACTCAGCAGGTTTATGGCACAGAGAGGTAAACTGGAGGAGAAAGAAGCCACAGAGGGTAGGGAGCTGTTTTTGCTTGTGGAGAGAGAACTGAGGTAGGGGGAGAGTATGGGAAAAGCACCCCCTCAAAAGCAGCTGGAGAGAAAGTGGAAAAGTGGAAACAGCCATAGAAATTGAACCTAAAAAGAGAGAAAGGAGAAAGGAAAGAGCTTAAATTCCATTAAGACTCTATAAACAGGGAGAACACAGAGTCTGAAACTCCACAGCTCCATACCTGGCAGGGCTCTGGTGGCAAAGGCGAATCTCCAGGAGCAGAGTGAGGTCTGGGGATTCTAGGGCCACACAGGGAAAGGTGGTTCCCCTGCTGGAAAGACATTTGGTAGAGGCTGTGTGGCCACCCAGTCCCAGCAGACCCCAGAGAACAACCAAATTTGCTGGTGCTGGAACAAGGTCGTTAAGGGTGAAGCCTGGTGCCAGATGTGTGTTGTAATTTTCCATTATCCCTGAAACACTGCTGCTACACAATCACGCAAACTTTTTCTGGGGTGGACTCGCAGCTAACCATAGGCTCTGGGCATCCGCAACAGCACAGTCCCACGAACGTTTCTGGATGCAGCTGGCACCCAACCTTTGCTCAGTGAGACCCTCCCACAGAGGGTCAAACAGGTCAAAGCCGCAGATACTCAGAAGTGAGGGGTCAGGAAACACAGCTGCATCTAAGGTAAAACTCAGGAAGGAGATGCCACCTGGCAACCTGATGGCTTGGTCATGGACGATGTAAAAGCAGGAAGTGGATGGAAGGCAGAGACATAGGACAGGTGCATGATAGCTGATCAGAGAGAACAGAGTTCTGATACTAGAGACTGGGTAGTTGGGTGATACCACTGTCACCCCTCCTGGCCATGCACATACACACCTACAAGCGCCATAACAATCCACCCCAGTAAGCTAAGTAGCAACATCTAGTGGAGAACAGAGCCATTACACTAAACCCTGCCCAACTGGGCCAACCTCGCGCTTCAGGAACACCACAAGTCTCTTCTTCTGCTTAGTTTATGGATTATAAATTGCTTCATAGTTTTGGCTTCTAGGGGAAAATGATGTAATTTCAATCGTATTTCAGTCTGTTCACTGGTCCATGTATTCAATTTTCTTTTTTTTTCTTTTTCTTTTTCTTTTTTGTTTCTTTTATTTTTCTTGAATACAGAAAGAGAAAAAAATATTTTTATTTTCAATTTTTATTAAAAATACGTCTCTTTAATTTTTTCTACTGTAGTTTTTACTTTTTTGTAAATTTTGCAAATTCTATTTTACTCCCATCATTTACTTTTATTCTATTTCATTGTATTCATTTTTTCAAATTTGCAAACATTTTCCTTTTTCTCTTTTTCCCTTTTTTCTCTCATCTATCAAACTCATTTCAACACCCAGACCAAAACACACCTAGGATCCAGCATCATTTATTTGACTTTTATGTGCGTGTATGTTGTTTTTAATTTTTTAATTTAATTTAATTTTTTACCTTATTAATTCCTTTTCTTCCTTCAAAATAATGAAACAAAAGAATTCACCCCAAAGAAAGAGCAGGAAGAAATGACAGCCAGGGACTTAATCAACACATATCCAAGCAAGATGTCAGAACCAGAATTTAGAATCACAATAATAAGAATACTCGCTGGGGTTGTAAATAGATTAGAATCCCTTTCTGAGGAGATAAAAGAAATAAAAGCTAGTCAGGATGAAATAAAAAATACTATAACTGTGCTGCAATCTCAAATGTATGCCACGGCGACAAGAATGGATGAGGGAGAGCAGCAAATCAGTGGTATAGAAGACAAACTTATGGAGAATACTGAAGCAGAATAAGAGAGGAAGACTAAGGCAAAAGAGCACGATTTAAGAATTAGAGAAATCAGTGACTTGTTAAAAAGGAACAACATAAGAATCATAGGGGTCCCAGAAGATGAAGAGAGAGAAAAGGGGTAGAAGGGTTATGTGAGCAAATCATAGAGGAAGACTTTCCTAACCTGGGGAAAGACAAAGACATCAGAATCCTGGAAGCACAGAGGCCTCCATAAGATTCAACAAAAACCGACCACCAACAAGGCATATCATAATCAAATTAACAAAATAATCAACCAAGGAAAGAATCATGAAAGCAGCAAGGGAAAAAAAAGTCCTTAACTACAAGGGAAGACAGATGAGGTTTGCAGCAGACTATGAACAAAAACTTGGCAGGCCAAGAAGGAGTGGAAGAATATAGTCAATGTGCAGAAACAGAAAAATATAAAGCCAAGAATTCTTTATCCAGCAAGACTGTCATTCAAAATAGAAGGAAAGCTTAAAAGTTTCCCAAACAAACAAAAATTAAAGGAGTTTGTGACCACTAAACCAGCCCTGCAAGAAATTTTAAGGGGGATTCTGAGGGGAGAAAAGATCAAAAAAAGGAAGAAAAGACAAAAAGCAACAAAGACTAGAAAGGATCAGAGAACACCACCAGAAATTCCAACTTTACAAGAAACATAATGGCAATAAATTCATATCTTTCAGTATTCACTCTAAACATCAACAGACTAAATGCTCCAATCAAAAGACATAGGGTAACTGAATGGATAAGAAAACATGATCCATCTATATGCTGTTTACAAGAGACCCACTTTAGACCTGAAGACACCTTAAGATTGAAAGTAATGAGATAGAGAACCATCTATCGTGCTAATGGTCAACAAAGAAACCCAGAGTAGCCATACTTATATCAGACAATCTAGACTTTAAAATAAAGACTGTAACAAGAGATGCAGAAGGGCATTATATCATAATCAAGGGGTCTATCCACCAAGAAGACCTAACAATTGTAAACATTTATGCACCAAATGTGATAGCACCCAAATATATAAATCAATTAATCACAAACATAAAGAAACTCATTGATAATAATACCATAATAGTAGGGGACTTCAACTTCCCACTTACAGCAATGGACAGATCATCTAAACAGAAAATCAACAAGGAAACAATGGCTTTGAATGACACACTGGACCAGATGGACTTAACAGATATATTCAGAACATTTCATACTAAAGCAGAATAATATACATTCTTCTCCAGTGCACATGGAACGTTCTCCAGAAGAGATCACATACTGGGACACAAATCAGCCCTCAACAAGTACAACAAGATCGAGATCATACCGTGTATATTATCAGACCACAACACTATGAAACTTGAAATCAACCACAAGAAAAAAATTGGAAAGGTAACAAGTATTTGGAAACTAAAGAACATCCTACTAAAGAATGAATGGGCTAACCAAGAAGTTAAAGAGGAAATTAAAATGTACATGGAAGCCAATGAAAATGATAGCACCATGGCCCGAAACCTCTGGGACACAGCAAAGGCAGTCATAAGAGGGAAGTATATAGCAATCCAGGCCTTCCTAAAGAAGGAAGAAAGGTCTCAGATACACAACCTAACCTTCCATCTTAAAGAGCTGGAAAAAGAACAGCAAAGAAAACCCCAAACCAGCAGAAGACAGGAAATAATAAAGATGAGAACAGAAATCAATGCTATTGAAACTCAACAGTAAAAGAGATCAATGAAACCAGAAGTTGGTTCTTTGAAAGTTAACAAAATTGATAAGCCATTAGCCACTTGGATCAAAAAGAAAAAGGAAAGGACCCAAATAAATAAAATCAAGAATGAAAGAGGAGAGATCACAACCAACACAGCAGAAATACAAACACTTGTAAGAGAATATTATGAGCAATTATATGCCAATAAAATGGGCCATCTGGAAGAAATGAACAAATTCCTAGAAACATATAAACTACCAAAACTGAAACAGGAAGAAATAGAAAATTTGAACAAACCCATAACCAGTTAAGAAATCAAATTAGTAATCAAAAATCTCCCAAAAAACAGAAGTCCATGGCCAGATGGCTTTCCAGGGGAATTCTACCAAACATTTAAGGAAGAATTAACACCTATTCTCTTGAAGCTGCTCCAAAAAATAGAAATGGAAGGAAAACTTCCAAACTCTTTCTATGAATCCAGCATTACCTGGATTCCAAAACAAAAGACCCCACTAAAAGGAGAACTATAGACCAATTTCCCTGATGAACATGGATGCAAAAATCCTCAATAAGGCATTAGCCAACCGGCTCCAACAATACATTAAAAAAATTACTCAACATGACCAAGTGGGATTTATACCTGGGATGCAGGGCAGGTTCAATATCCACAAAACAATCAATGTGATTCATCACATCAATAAATGAAAGGACAAGAACCACACGATCCTCTCAATAGATGGCGAGAAAGCATTCGACAAAATACAGCATCCTTTCTTGATAAAAACCCTCAAGAAAGTAGGGACAGAAGAATCATACCTCGAGACCATAAAAGCCAAATATGAAAGACCCAACGCTAATATCATCTTCAATGAGGAAAAACTGAGAGCTTTCCCCCTAAGGTCAGGAAAAAGACAGGAATGTCCACTCTCACCACTATTATTCAACATAGTATTGGAAGTCTTAGCCTCAGCAATCACACAGCACAAAGAAATAAAAGGCATCCAAATCAGCCAGAAGTAGGTCAAACTTTTGCTCTTCACAGATGACATGATACTCTATATGGAAAGCCCAAAAGATTCCACCAAAAACCTGCTAGAACTGATCCATGAATTCAGCAAAGTTGCAGGATATAAAATCAATGCACAGAAATCAGGTGCATTCCTATACATCAACAATGAAGCAAGAGAAAGAGAAATCAGGGAATTGATCCCATTTACAAATGTACCAAAACCCATAAAATACCTAGGAATAAATCTAACCAAAGAGGTGAAAACTCTATACA
The DNA here is from genome assembly GCF_022837055.1 of Prionailurus viverrinus. Classification (NCBI taxonomy): domain Eukaryota; kingdom Metazoa; phylum Chordata; class Mammalia; order Carnivora; family Felidae; genus Prionailurus; species Prionailurus viverrinus. Next base: position 37,084,072 of record NC_062562.1, on the reverse strand, counting down.
CTGAAAAGTATAGAAAGCTTATGAAATAAATTGAAGAAGACACCAAAAATGGAAAAAGATTCCATACTCCTGTATAGGAAGAACAAATACTGTTAAGATGTCAACAATACCCAAAGCAATATACATATTCAATGCAGTACCTATCAAAATAAAACCAGCATTCTTCACAGAGCTAGAACAAACAATCCTACAATTTGTATGGAACCAGCAAACACCTCGAATAGCCAAAGCAATCTTGAAAAAGAAAACTAAAGCAGGAGGCATCACAATCCCAGACTTCAAGCTGTATTACAAAGCTGTAATCATCAAGACAGTATGGTGTTGACACAAAAACAGACACTCAGATCAATGGAACAGAATAGAGAACCCAGAAATGAACCCACAAACATATGGCCAACTAATCTTTAACAAAGCAGGCAAGAATATCCAATGGAATAAAGACAGTCTCTTCAGGAGGTGTTGCTGAGAAAACTGGACAGCAACATGGAGAAAAAATAACTTGGGCCACTTTATTACACCATACACAAAAATAAACTCAAAGTGGATGAAAAACCTAAATGTAAGACAGGAAGCCATCAAAATCCTTGAGGAGAAAGCAGGCAAAAACCTCTTTGACCTTGGCCGCAGCAACTTCTTAGTCAACACATGTCCAGAGGCAAGGGAAACAAAAGCAAAAATGAACTATGGGGACCTCATCAAAATAAAACGCTTCTGCACAGCAAAGGAAACAATCAGCAAAACTAAAAGGCAACCAATGGAATGGGAGAAGATATTTGCAAACGACATATCAGATAAAGGGTTAGTATCCAAAATCTATAAAGAACTTATCCAACTCAACACCCAAAAAAACAAATGATCCAGTGAAGAAACAGGCAAAAGACATGAATAGACACTTCTCCAAAGAAGACATCCAGATGGCCAAACAACCCATGAAAAATTACTGAACATTACTCATCATCAGGGAAATACAAATAAAAACCACAATGAGATACCACCTCACACCTGTCAGAATGGCTAACTTTAACAACTCATGCAACAACAGACGTTGGCGAGGATGCAGAGAAAGAGGATCTCTTTTGCACTGCTGGTGGGAATGCAAATTGGTGAGCCACTCTGATAAACAGTATGTAGGTTCTTCAAAAAATGAAAAATAGAACTACCCTACAACCCAGAAATTGCACTACTAGGTATTTAGCCAAGGGACATGCTGTTTCGAAGGGGCACATGCACCCCAATGTTTATAGCAGCACTATCAACAATAGCCAAAGTATGGAAGGAGCCTAAATGTTCATCGATGGATAGATGGATAAAGATGTGGTATACACACACACACACACACACACACACACACACACACACACACACTGGAGTATTACTTGGCAATCAAAAAGAATGAAATCTTGCCATTTGCAACTATGTGGAATGAACTAGAGGGTATTATGCTAAGTGAAATTAGTCAGAGAAAGACAAATTTCATATGACTTCACTCCTAGGAGGATTTTAAGATACAAAAGAGATGAACATAAGGGAAGGGAAGCAAAGATAATGTAAAAGCAGGGAGGGGGACAAAACACAAGAGACTCTTAAATATGGAGAACAAACAGAGGGTTGCTGTAGGGGTTGTGGGAGGGGAGATGGGCTAAATGGGTAAGGGGCATTAAGAAATCTACTCCCGAAATCAGTGTCACACTTATATGCTAACTAACTTGGATATAAATTTTAAAAGTAAATTAAATTAAAAAAAAGAGTTGTTGATGGATGTGATCATCCTTGAACCATCCTACTTATGAACTGACACATGAAAAATAAATGATCTTCTTTTTTCAGCCAGTGTGAGTTGGAATTTTCTGTCATTTGCAGATGAAAGCTACTTCCTGAATGAGCAATAAAGGAAAGGACTGAGAACCCAATAGTAACTACTATTATTATTAGTTTACTTTTTTTTCTCAAGGCCATGTTTTAGGTCTTTTTCTCCCTTTACCTGACCATTTTGAAACCATCAGGGTATGTGTGGTTTCTTATTATTTCCCAGATTTCCCTACACATCTACACAGTGTCTGGCAACAGTAAGTACTCATAAATACTGTCAAATCGAAATAAAATGGAATCTAAGTATCCTCACACTGAATTATAAGGTTTCATTAGCAAAAAGAGAAAATATTTTATAAAGAAGAGTATGCGAAAAATCAATGTATTTTTCGTTCTTAAGAATGATGTGTTTCTCATTCTACAGAAAAATATAAATTCCCATACATGGAGTTTTAAAGGCTGGGGCAGTATTATTTTGAACAATTGACATCTCTAAAGCACTGAGAAAAGGAAACAAACACGAGAATACTTAAAACATGACAACGGCTTTGTAAAACCAAGCTGCATCATTAACAAAAATGAATAAGTTTTAAAAATTCATTCAACTCTTGGCCAAAGTACCATCATGTTCCTGAGTGGTAGCTTGGGTTTTCTGTTTGTGTGCTCGCTCCTTCATCAGATAACTTTGCTCCTTCTCCAGCTCCAAAAATCTCTTTAGGCTTCATAAGAGAGTCTTTTTTCTTTCTTTTCAGTAAGGTTCAGATACTCATTCATCTTTATTTTTTTTCCTTAAGACTGTCTGGATGAATATTAGCGTCATAAAAAAAAAATCCCGTTTCTTCTGGTGAAGTGTTCGGCCAAATGACAAAATGGCAAGTAAAGGAACAGACCTATTAACAAGTCTTACCTGAGGACAAAAACCAAGCTAACAAAAATTTTATATCCCTGAAGTAAAGCTGAAGTGTTTTGTTTTCACAAATCTCCAACTAAAATTTAGAATTCCCCTCACTCATAAATATAGACACTATCACAAGAGTGATATTGGCAACAACTGTGATTTTGTGAAGAACAGAAATCATGGATATTTTCGGATCACATTATAATTGTCACTGGTGTCTCAAAATATTGGTTATTCTTTTTTATTTTGATTTTATCTTAATTCCAGTAAGCACACAGTGTTAGATTAGTTTCAAGACTGTTTATTCTTAACGTTTATTTATTTTTGAGAGACAGAGAGAGCATGAACAGGGGAGGGGCAGAGAGAGGGAGACACAGAATCCGAAGCAGGTTCCAGGCTCCGAGCTGTCAGCACAGAGCCCAATGTGGGGCTCGAACTTACAAACCATGAGATCATGACCTGAACTGAAGTTGGATGCTTAACCGACTGAGACACCCAGGCACCCATTAATACTGTTTATTCTTATCTCATCATTAGTTTTTCAATTTCTAGGTCTTACCAAATTTATTGATAAATGTACACATATACTGCTTTATCAAAAAATGTCAAGTATTTTGCTAACTGTATGTAAATGTTTTTTTTTCTAATCCTATTTATTTTATTTTATGCATTGAAAACATTATATGGGCTTTACCAGGCTTCCATGGAGTAAAAATATGGTAAGGACTTCTAAGCTAAAGGAAAGGAAATAAGCAGAACACTTCCTAAAATCTAAAAAGCAGGGGCGGGACTGAACGTCTGCCCCTCCTACCATGCAATATGCCACTGCTTTTCTGTCAAACAACAAAAATCAAAGCCCTGAGATTGCATGACCAACAAAATCTTCCCGTCTCTCAAAGAGGTAATCACTTCAATTTTTAGTAACCGACTGTACATGTTTCTCTCATTAAATAATTTTAAATCATAAATAAATGAGGCCTATTTGGAAAGAGTTCATTATGTAGAAAATAGATCCACAAAAGTAATTCAACCATTTGAGAAAAAAATCTGAACAGAACTGCTAATTTTTTTTACAATTTTTGTGCAATTCCATTGGTATAACCATGTAAAGGAAGGAATTCTTCCCTTTATCCACAAGTTACAGATGGGTGGGTAGGTAGGTAGGTAGGCAGATAGCATCAAATATATAGTTTTAACCATCTGTATATCATTAAAGAGAACATTTCATAGGTGTCATGCTGGAAATTAATTTTACTTTTGTCAAGTTATTAGTCGTTTTAAAAGGCTATTGTTCAAAAAAAGAAGGATGCATCCCAATACAAGATAAAAACGTGTTAAAATGCATAACAGATACAAAGTACTCCTACATAAAAAATTTTCAAAATAAGTTTATCAACTTTCTTTTCTCAATGTCTCCCAAACTAAAGGAGCCAGACACACAGAGCTTGAATTCCATCTTTGCAGGTATTTGTAGGTTCACTCAGTAGGGATTAACAGTAAATGAGTTAACTATGTGTCAAGCACAGTACCTGAAACTATCAAGGGGATCAAGTCAGGCATAGTAACAACACTCAGAGGTCCCAGTCGAGATCAGCAGATATTACATATTACAAATAATTGGTTAAACACAATTGTTACCGATATTATGAGAGAAAATCACAGGGTGTATATTCTCATTTAATGCTTACAACAACTCCGTGAGATAGGTACTATTATCTTCATTTTGTGGGAAGAAGCGTGAATTCAGAGAGATGGAGTAATTTGCCCCATGTCTTGAAGGGGCCACAGAGCTGCCAGTAGAACAGGGGAGGTTAATACACATAAAATTAGTCATAAAGTAATAGCTTTATATTATGTTAATGTTTACCTTCTTGAGGAAAGAGATCATCTATTCATCTCTGGAGCCATGATGTCTCATACGTGATGGGCAGAACTTAACAAATGAATGACTCTTATAATAAAACTAAAACTTGGGACAAATTTAAGTAAGAAATGGAGAATGGGAAAACAGAAAGTATCACACTCCTACATTCTGCCAGGAAGTCAACGACAAGATCGGCAGATGCAGGCTACACATCTTGGAGTTAGGTTCATCCTTAGTTAAAAACAAAACAAAACAAAACAAAACAAAACAAAACAAAACAAAACACCCACCATCTGGTTTATAATCAAAGAGGCTATGTATGTGTGGGGGCAGGGAGCTTAGGAAATCTCTGAACCTCCCTCTCCATTGTTTTATAAACCTAAAACTACTCTAAAAATTGTTTTTAAAGTTTTTAAACAATAAACAAATACATCAACCGACAAAGGAAATTTATATTACTCCCTTGATGAACATCTATTATATGGGGAACCAATACGTTCCATCTTGAACTGTTTGGTTCTAATCTATCGTCACTGAGTCCTAGGATGCTGTTCTGAAGAAGCTTCTGAGTGGGATGAGATGAACAACACTATCACGAGTACCAGACGGAAGAGTGAAAGCACATTTGCCAAAGATGTGCCCTTTTTGTCCACTAACACTCCTGGCACTGTGCTAAGGGTATTGTCCCTTCTCAGGAGAATCTCAGGGTGTAGTGGGAGATAAGGGCAAAGAAACAGGAAAAGTCTGATAGACTGTGACAAATACAGGAATAGAGCCAGTTTGGGATTGTGGGCCAGTCCAGAGAAGGGAGATAAGTGTTCTGGAAGGAAAAATTAGTCACTCAACTTATTAGTTATAATAATAATAACAGTGTACATATATTGCATGCTTACAATTTGCCCACCGTTGTCCTAAGCACTTACATGTTTTAATTCATTGAATTCTCTCAAAAACTAGTGATATGACTGTTATTATTATCCCCATTTCACAAACGAGACAACTGAGCTCTGGATAATATAAGTAATTTGCCCAAAATCAATATGTGATAAGTGGGAAAGTTGGGTGCAAACCCCATATGGTCCAGAACCATAGTTGTTAATCATTAAAATAGGTTAAAAAAATGCTCTTTCTGTCCAAGATATGTTTCCTACAGAGATAAGTAAAATTGCTTCAAGAATATTATTTTCCTGGGTAAGAAACAAGTAATTTGGAACTAGAGTGATTAAAGTGTAACCCACGTAACACCGTCAGTGAAACTTCAAAAACATGGATCAATTCCATTTACCTACTTTATTTACTGGTGATTTCTTCAAAGAATTCCCTTTTGCTTTTGTTTTTGTTTTCGTTTTCAGAAAGGTTGATACAAACATATAAAGAGTCAAATACAAATTTTGATAGCTGACAAGTTGGAATTGAGTTAACCTCACTAGAAAATTTAGGGCAGGATTACAGGAAAAAATATTATAGGGATGAACAAGTACCAATATCTTGCTTGCCTTTCTCACTTTTCCTGCTGGTTAGCATTCCTTATGTCTGTCTAATGAGATAAAAAACTGTAAATGAAACACAACATGACCCTTGCTTCCATGGAACTTTAACTGGAACAAGGTGATGGTTTTAAGAGTTGTACTCATGAAAAACAGTCTAACTGGGCCTTAAAATCAAGTTCTATTCAGGATTTTAAGAAGCCATTAGCCAGTATTTCTGTCACCCAAAGACATGTAAAGGCCTTCTGTATAAAGGTGGGATGGTGGAATGGTGGAAAGACTAACATGCAGGGATCAGAAACAGAGCTAATATTAATAAACTTGCAAGATTACTAATAGCACATATATTAACTACTTGGCTTTGGACATTTTATACATTCTTTTAAAAATATATTATTTATTCACCACCCAGATTTAACAGGAGTTATTAACATTTGGCCATATTTGCCTTGGATCCTTTTTCTTCTTTTTTTTTTTCCCTCCTTCTTTTCTCAATCTCTCTCTCTCTCTGTCTCTCTCTCTTAAGAAATAAGCATCACATAATCATTATTCTCTCTTACTCTGTATGAAATCAGGACTCTTAACTGGAAACGCCCTTAAAATTCAGACATCCAAACCCCGACCCTTATCGTGATAACAGCTACAAAGAACCTTATCCAAACATCAATTCCTTTCATCCGTGCAAGTCCCACAGAGCGAAGTGGGTGACCCAGGTATGTCCATTGTATAGATTAGGTAACAGAGACGAAGAGAGGCTGGGACTAGCTGAAGCTAGTAAGTGACACACGTGTGATTTGAATTCAGCTCTGCATGCCTTCAAAGTCCTTGTTCCTTGCATATGTCTACAGTACACATGAAGAATAACGATATCCATCAGACTTAGCTTCTGCCAAATCTAGGTCCTGTTCATTCCACAGTTATTCAGCATTTATTATCTGCCAGGCACCGTGCAGCCAGTGCCAGTGCCAAGATAAGTAGATTCCATTATTTGATTATTCATCACACCCAAACCCATTGCTGGAGAGAATCCTACTGAGGTTTCCAGGTAGTAGCCCCCAAACACTTGGCGACTGGGATACTCAACGGCTTCTTCAGTCTCCTGCCCCATTTGCCTTGTTACCAGAGCAAGTCTTAGTGATAGGCATATCTTGGACAGTCAATGTTTATAAGACTTATCTCTGATTTCTCATTTCCCATTTCGTTATGGTGACAGAATGTTGGCAGAGTCATTCATTCTACAAATACTTACTTAACACCTCATTTTTCTAGCCACTGTTTTAAGCTTTGTGGAAGGAATATTTTAAAAAGTCATTTTGTTTGTATTTTAGTGGAGTATGGTAGGCAATAGACAAACAATCAAGTATATGAAATGTCTGGTGTGGAGAAGTGTTAAGGAGTAGAAGCAGGTAGCGTACAAATTGGGTAGTTCAGAAAGGCTTCTCTGATTAGGTTAACATCCCAGCAAGGAACCAGAATGAAATGAGGGCAATAGACATGTTTATATCCACAGGGAGAGAATTTCTAGCACGAGACGTAGCAAGTGCAATGTCCCTGAGTCCGGAGAAGGCTTTCCATGTTCAAGGCCAATGAGGCAGGCTGAGTGGTAAGAGTGAAGGCCATAGAGGATTAGAGGCTGGGTGAGAGAAGATTTTAGATTTTAGTTAGGGAGAAATAAGAAATCAATTGCATTTGTAACATGATATGATTTACAAAAGGTAGGTGGTAGGAATAATTCAGGTGGCCACTTGGGAATTCAGTGGGAGAAAACATCAGATTCTAAGTGACAGACCCATCTTTTTGAGTAGTGTGTCTGTCCAGTAGAGCTTCCGTTTCAAGCCAGAAATTGCCATGTATGGTACACAGAGTGTTAAAGCAGGTTAAGGGGCCACCTACACTGGAATCGCTCAAAGAGCTTCGTAAGCCTGAAGATTTCATGAGACCCACCCAAGATATGATGAACCAAAATTTCTGTGGAACTAAAGAATCTGCATTCCAAACAAGGTGCCCTGGTGATTTATGAGTATAAGAATTTTGCACAACTACTGGAGTCAGGGAAAGCTGAGTAATGAAGAGAATTACCGAACTGAGTTTCAAAGACAGGAAAGAGTCAACCTGCGGGAGAGAATAGAAAGGTAATTATGATGAGGATCCCCCTGAGAGAGGAACCATCATGGACAAAACCCCAGGGGTGTAAAATATCATCTGATAATTGGATTCCTGCATTCTATTTGACACAACTGGAGCAATCTTATTTTTTTGAACTTTTACCCTACATCAGGCATATATGTGGTCTCATTTTAACATCCCAATCACCATGAAGGGAGCTCTAAGAAAGTGAGGGCCAGAGAACCTAAGTGGCCCATCCAAGACTACTTGGCTACTAAATGGTAAAGGCATAATTGAATAAAATGTGGTCTAACTCTAAAGCATGTAATCTTAATCGTTACACTGAGGAAAGTCAAATATTCAATTCGGAGAGATAGGAGAACAGATCAGGAGGGGCTGAATATTTCCTATAGGAAGGCAATATTCGAGACAATATTCTAGCTTGCTACTTTACAAACATCATTTCACTTGTCTTCATGACAACACTTTAATTTGTGGTGTTTTGCTATGCTTTACAGGAGAGGAAACTGAGGCATCAGGTAACATGAGTTACTTTACCAAGGCCACTCATTTTTCAACTGGTGAGATAGAGATGTCAACTAAATCCCTCTGATTCTAAAACTTGTGTTCTCACCACCTCTCTATGGCCCATTGTGTTCTCCACACATGGTCAAGTGTACATAGAAAACAGATGCCAAAGACAAGTGTATTTTCCTTGCATGTACAGAAAACACTTGTCTTGCATTTCCTGTACATGCAGCATATAAAAGCATTTAAAGCTATTAAAACAATAGTGCAACTGACAATACCAAACACTGGCAACAACACACAGCACTTGAATTCTCATATGCTACTGATGGATGTATGTCTTGGAAAACTGCTAAGCAGTATCTACGAAAAGCTAAACACCAAAAAAGAAAATTCCCATTCTACAATCCAGAAATTCTGATTCCTAGGTTTACACCCAACAGGAACGAGTGTCCCTTGCACAAAAACATATGCCAGAATGTTCAGAGAAGCTTTATTCAAAATGGTCAATCACTTGGAACACCCTCAATGTCCCCCAACAATAAAATGGGTAAAGAAATGGTGGTATAGTCCTGCAATGAAAATACTACATAGCAATAAAAAGAATGAACTACTGGTACGTGTAACAACATGGATGAATCTTACAGATATGATATTTGACAAATGAAGTTAAATAGAAAAGAATTTACATTATATGGTCCCATTCATATGAAGAAAAGGCAAAAGTAATCTATAGTGATAGAAGACAGAATAGTACTGTGGTTACTCTTAGGGCAAAGGTGTTGACTGGGAGTGGGGTGACAGGAGCTGTCTAAGGTGCTGAACATGTCTATACTTTGATGGGTAGTGGTTACATGGGCATACACAAAAAATTAAATCAATCCGTATGCTTAAGATTTGTGAAACTTATTACACATAAGTAATATCTCAATAAATTTTAATTTAAAACACGGAGGAGCCAATAAAATCTGGCCAGCAGGCTATCAATCATCAACTTCTTATTAAAAATGGGTTCCATCTTAATCAGATCTGTCTTATCCTTTCATCCCCTATACGTGGCACATAGTGGAACTCAACAGGAATTTACATAACAAATGAACACAGGTCTGTGACCATACCCAAGCTCCTACACATCTTCAAGTGCATCCATCCTGGTTCCTCAGATGAAGCATAGACCACGGTGGCAGCAGACCCTGCAGCACAGGAGGTGATAAAACCATCCCCATACCTGGCCATACTTTCATCAGAAGAAATAAACTATAAAACCAAGCAGCAGTTTTTCAGTATGACACAGCAGTATTGCTTGCATTAGGCCAATTTTCCACTTATGACAGCAGTAATAGCACTAAAATCCAATAAAAGCGGTCTGTTCGTTCAGAGATCGGCTTTTATGGCTTATTCTAAATATTATCAAGTGAATCAAGAGCCGTCATTATAGTGTCTAAAAAGCCTTCATACCTTGTAAGCAAACAGTGTGACTTTGACAAATAATCATTAGTGTGCCTGTGTGAGGCCAGTGCAGGGGGAAAAATCAAATAACTGATATTTCCGTTTACATAAGTCATTAAGGTAATGTTGGTTAGTTTCAGAATAAACAAAATGGACTTCATATGTAAAATGATGTACCATTGCTTTCAACAGTCCCAGCATTTTTTAAAGTCTTATTTCTAGGCAGCTAAGGCTATGAGTGACTTTACTTATTCAAGGCTTCTTGGTCCTTATGCGCATATAAGGAAAGCTCAGTAAAACTGCTGAGGGCTCAGTCAATCACACAGGCTCAACCAATATTTCTCATTTAAAGTAAATCTCATAATTCTGATCCCACTAATTTCAGATTTTATGATTATCCATGCATGTCATGCTAAAAATGGCCTGTGTTGTATGGAGTTCCTTAAGAAAAAATAAATAAATCTGGTGAAGACCAAGACATGTTTGCCTTGTTAATGTGAGGATTTTTCCTGGGTTACAGTTGAGAACGTAAACTTTCTGGAGGGTAATTTGACAAAATTAAAACTGACTAGATCAGTGGTTGGCAAACTGTTTTCTGTAATGGGCCAGCTGGTAAATATTTTCAGCTGTAGGGGCGCCTAGGTGGCTCAGTCACTTAAACGTCCGACTACGGCTCAGGTCACGATCTCACTGTCGGTGGGTTCGAGCCCCACGTCGGGCTCTGTGCTGACAGCTCAGAGCCTGGAGCCTGTTTCAGATCCTGTGTCTCCGTCTCTCTCTGCCCCCCCCCCGCCCCAACTCACGCTCTGTCTCCCTCTGTCTCAAAAATAAATAAACATTAAAAAAAAAACTTAAGTATTTTCAGCTGGGTAGGGCATACAGTCTCTGTAGCAACTATCCGACTCCACCGTTGTAATGTGACAGCACAGACAGTACATAAATTTTTAAGTGGGGCTGTGTTTCAATAAAACCATTAATTAAAAAAAAAGTTTAGGTTATGTTTGACCCATGGTCTATAGTTTACCAAACTCAGCATTAGACTCTATGATCCATGCAATGGTACTATCTGCTTGACTCACCATGGTATTCCCATGTAGGTGTCCAGTAAAGGGAACGGGTTAGATATTTGGTAAACATTTACTATGTAAATGTTGAATGAATCATGAGCCTTAAAATTCTATATAATTCATTGGTCAGCCACGTCTAGGTGCTACGCCAAGAAAATAATCAGGTGAATACAAATTTTGCTATAAGTACTTGTCACGGTATTTGTTTGAAATAGCAAGACAGGAGAAGTAATGATAATGTCCGACAATGGGGGAGAGGATGAAGAAATATTTATATTAATCAGATAAGATATTAACCACTTATTAAAAATGACATGTAATATTGGAAGAAGAATATTTAACACCACTAAAATATCTTCAAATACATGAAGTAAAAATTGTATTACAATAAAAAACTTTATTCCATTAAATAAATATTTATTGAACACCTACTCTATACCAAACACTATTCTAGACACTGAAATTCAGCGGTAGTAAAACTGGCAAAAATCCTGTCCACATACAGCCTGTATCATACTACCTTAAATAAGTATGATTATCCTGTTTTTCTTAAAAAGATCAAGGGCAAGTACGTATATACGTTGTCATAAAGTTTGAAATGTTCTTCATCAGAATATTTTTCACAATTAATTGTGGGAGAATAAAATCATGGGTAATTTTATCTCCATACTTTGCCTGAAAATATTAATCAAAACTGATTAGGTAACAAAGTGCATCAATTATAAATAATCTGCTTTTAGGTAATTATTGCCTAATTAAACACTCATAGGATACAATACGGATTTTAGAATCTCTTAGCGAAAAAATCCTTATTTCATATGTAATTTATTTTTATTTACCAGGTCCTTATATAGCACTTATTACACACACACACGACACTACTCTAAGTACTTCACAAACATAAACTTCTTTAACCCTTGCATTAACCCTATGAGGTAAGTATTATTATTATCCCTGATTTATGGATGGGGAGACTGAGGCATGAGAGGCTGGATAAGTAACTTGCCTAAGATCACAAAACTAATGAATGGCAAGGCCGGGGTTTAAACTCAAGCTATACGGTTCCAGGGCAATCATCACGAACTATTTGGACACACAATATACACAGCAGATAATAATTTGTTAATATCAGCTTCTCTGTAAGTTAAAATTTCTAACATTTTTATAATTATAAGATCAGCAAGAACCATGAGGTGATGTCTCTGACAACCAGGGGAATTTTTGTTTGGAAGTGAAAAATGACAGCTACAGACTTCTTTCACCCAGAAAAGGCAGCTTATTTCTGCAGCGTGCTTTAGAAGACAAAACATTGAGAATCTTTGTTCTCACAGAAAAGTAGTTTCACGTGGCAATAGATTTTCTTCTCCCTTTTTATATAACTCATTTTATAAACCTGGTAAAAATCTTTACTGGAACTAACCTAGAGTTTAGAGAAGGAGTAATGAGATATTTGGATTTTGAAGTTAAATCACTAGCAATATCTAGTAATTTTTATAACATTCCCTAGTGCATCCTCAATTTACAGGCTCCTGAGTTTGTCAGTCAGTTTAACATTAATTATCTGCCGAAAATACTTTTCAAGCATATCTTCTAACTCCAAGTTGATGAACAATGTCATGAAAAAATTATATATCAGTGCTCATTTCTGTCAGATATTTACTCTATATTTCAAAAGAGTTAAGTTTATTTTATTGAATATGGTGACTCTAAACCTTGTTTCATTTTATCAATCATAATTTATCTGCAATCGGAAACACCAAATGTTATAATCTGAACTGCCTAATCAAACTCCCTGAGACTAAAAAAAAATCTGTTCTCTCCAAACACATTGCATGTGCGTGCAAGCACACACAACACACACACACACACACACACACACACACAGCCATTTTTCCACTGTATTTAGAATATTTATTATAATCTCTTTTTTTCTGAAAGGCCAATTAATTTTGGTATCAGAAGCAAATTCTAGACCTCACTGTACACTTCATTACTGAGTAACTCTGAAAAAAACACTGTCCTTTAAAAACTATGACCAATTAGCAATGCTTGCCATTGGCACACTCCATCGAGAACGGCAGAGTATATGTGCCACATAGGTCTATGCCTTGCGTATTCCCCCCTCTGACACTATCAAAAAGCTCCCTTAAACCAAAAATAAGACCCTGCACTTCTTTTTTTAAAGTATCTTTGTAACTCAGACTTTACACAAGTATTGACTTTTTCCCAATTAGATGACACTATTGTATTATCTGGAGTTTACTGTTTCACGGAGGATTTTTCTGGAGCATCTCCTGGGTGATGGCAATCATCCTAAAATACTCCTGGAGAGAAACAATTCTGTGATCTCATCCTGAAGCTTTTAAGACTTCCCTTTGGATTAAAGGTCTTAGCATCTCATTTTTAAGAAGAAAAAAGAGGTGATAAGTACTATATAAACACATATTTTCTTTAGAGTAATCTTCAGAGAAATTGTTGAGTCAAGAAAGTTTTAATGAACTAGCTGGGCTTAGCACACTTGTTATTCTACCTCTGGGACCAGCATTCACATCTGCATGAAACCTCATGCATACCTTTCATGTCTCACTGATCACTGGGGTAAATCTTAGATTTGGCAGTCCTCGGGATCTTATTCATCTTAAGACAGCCTTTCTCAGGCAAAACTCAGGCGTCTGGCTGGACTTGCTTTGGCAATAGGTAGGCAGGAGTGTGAGAAGATTATTTGGAGGTGAGGGGGGGATACGATTTGACCTGGACCGCAGGGGCAGGAGTCAGAAAGGCACACGCCTATGAAGGGCTGTTCAGAGAGGTTGCACAGATGTTGCTTGCTAGCTGTCTCTGTACTGGAGTGATCTCTGATCTCTTTTCCATTTCTGTTCCTCCCTAAAGTCTTGGGGAAAGAAAATTCTAACTCAGTGACTCAGGAAATATTCATTTATGCTTGTCGATGAGAATTTAGAGGAAAACATGGAAGAATTTACTTAGAGTAAGGATAAGAGGGTTTCTGCATTCCAGCAACGCTACAGATTCTGTCTAAACTCACAATTCTAAATTCGCTGAGCACTTTTTTTATGAAGTGAAACATGCTCTTACCATACAACGCAGCAAGTTCACCCCTAGGTATCTACCCAAGAGAAATGAAGACCTATGTCCTCAGAAAGACCTGCACATGAACGTTCATAGTAGCTTCCTTCATACAGAAAATATCTAAATTTTCATCACAGGAGATGAGATAAACCAACGGTGGTTAATTCGTATAATGGACTATGCCTCAGCATTACAAACACATGAGTTCAGTAATACGGATGAATCTCAGAAACATTCTACTGAGTGAAATAAAACAGATACAAAAGGGTACACACTGTATGACTCTACTTCTATGGAATTTGAGAAAAGGCAAATTTAATCTATAGTGACAGAAAGCAGATTACTGGTTGCCTGGGGCTTGTTGGTGGGGGGCATGGTGACTGTAAAGGGGCAGGAGGAAGCATTCTGGGGAGATGGGAATCTTCTGCACCTTGATCATACTGGTGTTTTCATTTGCCAAAACTCCGCCCTGTATTTAGAATAGGTACAGTGCTTTGTCTGTAAATTATACTTCAGTCAAATTGACCAAACTAAATCACAACTCTTGGCTTGTGATGGGGATTATTATACCTTCTTTTTTTTTTTTTGTAAAGTGTTCGACTCATCACAGTTTCAACCACTATGATTCAGGACTAGCACATTACTCTGCTGTGCCTTCTCATAGGTTTTCAGGGTAAACAGTCTTGGCACCTGTGATTCAAGACACATCCCTGCCCCTGTCTCTGAGACCTCCTCAGATGGGTCATTTAACGTACTGGGGTCCCAGTTTTCTCAGATGTAAGATGAAAGGAATGGACCAGGCCAAAATTTGCAAACTGGTGGCTTATGGGTCACATGGGGTTAACATTTGCAGGTCTAGTGCAATGTAATCCTTGCAGTGCAATTCTTGTTAAATATTTGATTTAATTACAAACACTTAAAAGTCAGAAAAATTTCATAGAAATTCCAGACTTCTGGCTTCTCTAGAAAAGCAAATATGTGACGGTACTTAATCTGAGTCCCAAATGGCACCAATTAGCTGGAACTGATTAGCCACAACCCTGTTTACCCATGTGTAATATACTCCAGTTAGCCTTGTTTCCTACCTGGCTCTTTTCATTATTTACATACCTGCCTCGCCCCTGGTCATGTTGACTTTGGAAACCCTAAACGAGAATAATGATAAATAACTGGATCCTTAAGATGTAAACAGCTTCCAAGCTTTGATAAATGACCTATGATCTAATTTTAGGGAAGAAATTTTAATGTATTAAAAATTAGTCCTGCAAAGTCACTCACGTATATACACAGAGAAAGCACTCCAAGCTGTGAAATTCCAGTCAGCCTTTTGCAAACACTTGGGTAGGACTAAAGAGCAGCCACACATGTATTAGAGAACGTTTCAATAATTAAAATAGCTCAGGACTTAGACTATGATAGGCAGCCTCTGGTCAACAAGTGAATGAAACAAAACTCAGGCCTGAAACAGATCCTGTATTGACATGTGACTTCTCTGTATTTTTCCTGTTTTGTTTATCATTTTGGGTTCAGGATTAAATATTCTTTATAAAATTATCTTGGAAGGTGCTCTTATTTATGTGGCCTTATTTACTTGTTCTGCTTTGAAATATTTTATGAAGTGCTGGAATTAGCTGTACCTTGGAAATGTGAAAGGACTCATCTGTGAAATCAGCTGGTAATTGAAACTTTAACTGCTTTTCTGAAAGTTGTTAGTCTATCCTGCTTGTCTAAGTATTCCAAATTTAAAAATAGTCTAGAATTTCTAATTTATTTATAAAACTCTGGGGTTTATATTATTATATTTCTCAGAACTTTATCTGTATTCTCAGTGTCTTTCCTTCCCCGGAGGAAAAATAAACTCTTGGATTCATTTATCTTTTTATTCTTGTTCAATTCTTAGTTATGCTTCAATCTGTCTTCCTCCCTTCTCTCTTCCTTAGGATCATTTTCTTTTTCAATTTTCTTGACTTGAATAGTTACCACTTGAGAATAGTAATTTTCCTAAATTTATATTTAACTCATGCTTTCAGGTTGGATATTTACTGTGACTGTCTTTTGTCTTCTAAAAATAGAGTATAATTTTTTTTGATTTCTTCTTTGTCCTAGTAATAATTTGGAGCATTGTATTTAAACTTTCAATTGGCTGGGCATTTCTTTTTTAAACTGTTGCCATTGATTTCTAATTTTATGTTAGTGTGGTAAAATGCAGCCTGTATGTTTTCTGCTTTTTGGAATTTATTGCTATTTTCTTATGACCTAGTATGTGATAGGTAATTAACTTTCAAATTTTATAAATAGTGGATGTAGTATTCCAAATAAATAATTCCACCTTCTAAGTTTTATTCTCCCAATCTTTATTTTATTTCTGTATAAACATTTGTTTTTTTTTTTAACTTTTGACAGATTGATAAAGGGATATTGAGATTTCCTAGGACAATAGTATTTTTCTAAATTCCCTTTATATTTGACCTTGGTAATATATAGGGAGCTGAAACTTTTTTCTGGTTCAGTGGAGAGTCCTATGTTTTAATTGTTTCTATTGTTAATTATTAATAGTGGGCCTTTTGAGTGTGTGCTTCTGAAAAACTAATTCTCATATATTGAGAATTTATAAATCTATTGATACTAAATGTTTTATAATAATAGTTTAAGTATTTTGGAAATGAAAATATTTCTGAAGCAAATAATTACAAATAAAGTGGACACTTTATGAAGGTACTTCTCTAGAGGAATTGCCAAAATCAACAGCTTTTTTGGTATCAGCTTTAAAACAAACAAACAAACAAACAAACAAACAAACAGGAGAGAGGGATACTAAGAACTTAATGGTTTGAAAAAGAATGCTCAGAAATTAGAACCAATGCTGAACTTCCCAAGTCCACTTTTCAGAAGGTGAATTAATAATGGATTAGTACTCATATAAGATTCCCATTTTTATTTAACATAATTTTTCCCTTAAACAACAACTTAGCTCTCACCTGGTGAGGGTCTTTATCTTAAATGGTGTGCCACGCAGCTGCCATGAAAATACTATTTAAAAAAAAAGTCTGTATTAGAGATTAGAGTCCACCATCCTAAAAAGTGAGACCACATTATTTTAGAACATGATAGAAATAGAAACACCTCCACGATACTAAGATGCATCCATCAGTTCTGTTTTCATTTGTCCTTCATAAAAATGAAGCTTCCTTCAGTATCTGAGAAATATGGGGTAATTAAGTATAAGATCATTACATAATTGATCGGAGAAAATTTATAAATTGGTTTATAATTGACACTCTTTTCTCTATGTTCCCCCCACCCCCCACAAGCCAGCAATTTTGGTGGTGACCCAAATTAATTTACTGACACAACATTTCTCAGAAGGAAGCTACAATGGGTCATTCATGAGAGCTTGGATAAGAAAAACTGAGAGGCGAATGTTGACAGTGTTCACCCAAGCATGGCCATATGTGAAGGCTTCTCCACCAAAAGCCTCCAATATCTTATCCCACTGCCAATCATGCCTCTTACAAGGTTGGATGCATAAGATCAGTGTTCCCAAACTTCCACCTTAAAGATTTTTTTGACATACTCATGTAACATCTGGACGGGTATTTACTAATTTGCTTTAAAATGGATTCATGTTTCAAAACTTAAATAAATATATATTAAATTATAATTTTTTAATATTTATTTATTTTTTAGAGTGACAGAGACAGAATGCAAGTGGGTTGGGGCAGAGAGGGAGGCACAGAATCTGAAGCAGGCTCCAGGCTCCGAGCTGTCAGCACAGAGCCTGACGCGGGGCTCGATCTCACGAGCTACGAGATCATGACCTGAGCCGAAGTCCGACGCTCAACTGACTGAGCCACCCAGGCGCCCCAAAATAAATATACTTTAAAAGAAACTATATAATTCCATGATAAGTAAAACAGCAAAGTAGTTATAGTTGCCATAAAATGCTTACATAAAAAACAACTACCATTTAAACAGAATATCATTTAACTTTATAAATTAAAATTTTGACATTACATATAAACAGTTGAATATAATAAATGATGTAATCGACTTATAAAAATGCACAACTAAAAATAAGTTCCTCGATGAAAAGAACAGAAAAGTTTACACATACTTGGTAAACAGACATTCTGTTTAAGGCTACTTAACTGAAATCAAAGATACCAAAAACAAATAAATGTAAGAGCCCTTCTTGTTCGATAAACTTATGGTTCAAAAGACAAACAAATCTCACATTCTCTTTTTCTTCTAAAAATGCCTACTCATTTTGAAAGGTCCAAAGGATACTATGGAAAATGTCCCTCATCCACTTAATACTGTTATTCCACTTGAGAAAAATACTAATGAAGCACCTTGATCATGTCTTTCCAGTGTCTCCACATTATGTGCCAATATCTTTAGGGAGCTTTTTAGATGAGTTTAAAGTCAGGCTGTGCAGAGGAAGGAAAAAGCTTTTGTTATTTGTGTACTGGTTAATGAACAAATAAATTTAATGCATTTTTATCAGGTCTCAGGGGGTAATGCCTCTGATGCAGAATAAAATAATAATGCTATCATTTACTCATTAGACACTCATTAGAAATAAGGCATTATGTTTAAACACACCTCATTTAAATTTCACAATAACTACAAGATATAGGTACTATAATTATCCCCACTATAAACCCAAGGATACTTTCCAAAATTGACCTAAGGCCATGAACACATGGCGATTATTTCAACTCCAGAGCTATGCTCCTAACTACTGCCTTCAGCTGAATCATATTTGAAGGCTACAATTCTTCCTGATTGTTCCCAAGCCCTCTGAACAAATGGATGCAGTTAGGGGCCCTTCTATGTACAGGGATCCAGGGACTACTGTTTCTAACTACATTCCCTCTTGATGGTTCAATCTCACCCTAAAAGTCACAAGATGGGTGGGAACTTTCATTTATGAACTATGTATTAATGTGTGTGTGCAGAGTGTTGAGGTGAGATGGCATGAAGCAGGTCTGAGGGGAGCTGGGGTGGTGTTCATTTAAGTTCCAAAGTCAAAAGAGATGCCTGATTTCTCTGTTCACTCTTTCTTCCTTCACTTCTAGTACAAAACCTATACCCTATCCTGATATTGCCTAGTATCAGTGAGAAAAATGTCACACTTTGGGAATACTTAACTAGGTCAGTTTTCCTACCTTCTTCATCCAGATAATTCTTATTAACCCTTTATATCTCAACTTAAATATGATGTTCCCAGAGACCTTTATCTGAATCTGACTAGCTTACTTTATTTTCTTCCTTGATACACAGATCCCAAGAGTTCCCACAACTCTTTATACATTCCCTATCATGAGATTTATATACTGCTGTTGCTCCTTGTCTAATGTTTGCCCAAGAATTCTGACAGCATGAGACGGCATTTGCCTTGTTTACTGCATTCAGCAAAGTAAATGGCATATTATAGGTGGTCAGTAAATATTTGTAATGAGGGACACAATGTATGGCTAGCTACTATTTGATTCACCTAATTCATTTTGCTTAAATTCCATGCTCATAAATGAGTCTTCAGTTTGTGTCTCCTACAGGGAGAGAATGCACAGGTCACGTATACTCAGGCACTTTGATCCTTATGATTGGTCTGTAAATTAACAAACTGAAATTCAGTTCTTAGACATTCGCCTGATGAGCGTATTGCTGTGAGTAGGTCCCGGAAGAATAAATCCACTCTTAGAACATTAAACAAATGCACATTCCTAAGAATGTAAAGATGATGAAGTCCTGCACTATGAAAAATTACAAAATAAACTTAACCAAAGAGACAATTCATATCCCCCTGACAATACCAAGGCCTTTAAGAGGTCAAGGGATGTCAAGAGAGTCTCGAACCACTGCCATTTTTTTCCTAAGGCAATCTACATTTTTTTAAAATGAAGAAATACCAAGACCTTGTTGAAAAATCTATGCTATATTTTAAATATTTATATTTTTAATCACTTTCAAAGTAATGCTTTATGTACAGAGATAAAATGCAAAATGATTGTGCTAGCCACAAGATAATTACAGAATTTTAAAAGTAATAATAATTCATAGCAAACTCACTGCTCCCAGACATGAGGATATATGAGGATCTGAATCATCCTCCCACCTAATATTCACAACTAAAAAAACTGGACAAAATATAGGAAATCACTATTTTAGATATTGGATGACAGAAATTTCATGACTTTGATCCCATGGAGAAAGAAAACAAAGTCAACCCTGCCATTATCCAGACCTTCTGTTTGCGGATAGTTTCTGGACTGCAGTATAGAAAGGGGAACCCATATGGAGCCAGATAATGTCAGTGAGTTGAGGAACTGCAGATTGAAGATGGGAAATCCAAAAATGATAGAATTTGTAGGGCAGAGGGCCCAAAATGAGGGAGTTATGCAGAGAAATATTTGAGAAATGTGTATAGGAGTCCATTGAGGCATACTGTTTATATGGGTAGGGGGGAAACTCCATGAAGTTAGGCATCACAAACTTTCTGGGAGAGAACAATTAATAGAGATCTGAAAGCCAAACATTTTCAAGAAATTACATATAGGCTGAGAATTATTTGAATTTCTACCAGGCAAAGTGGTAAAACCTCTGTGAACACATGGACATTCAGGAAAGACTCCAGGAGGGTCACATCTTAGAAGAAGGGCAAATCTAACCCTAGAGTAAATATTACTATAGGTTTAGCAAAAAGGAACTTAAAACCAAAACTTAGAAGAATTACACTGATCACAATTAATTTAACTGCCACTAGAACAAGTCTAACACACCTAGAGGGATATAAAAATACTCAGACCTTGATAACACTAAATTTACAATGTCCAGCATAAAATAAAAATTACTAGGCATGAGAAGAAGCAGGTGATCCATAACCAGAAGGAAAAGTCAGTTGATTAAAACAATCATAAATGACAAATA
Organism: Prionailurus viverrinus; assembly: GCF_022837055.1. Taxonomy (NCBI): domain Eukaryota; kingdom Metazoa; phylum Chordata; class Mammalia; order Carnivora; family Felidae; genus Prionailurus; species Prionailurus viverrinus. Next base: position 37,062,844 of record NC_062562.1, on the reverse strand, counting down.
TAATGGATTTTACAGTCAAGGGAGTTGAAACAATTAAAATAAAGCTGTTTCATATACTCAAAGATTAAAGGAAAACATAAATGTAATTAGGAAGGAAATAAATTGCAGAGAAATAAAACCAAATGAGATATCTAGAGGTGAAAAATACAAAACCTACAATGAAGAGTTCATTGATGTAATTACCAGTAGATTAGGCACTGAAGAAAAAAAGCGTAATGAACTTGAAAATGTACCAATAGAAGCTATAGAAAGCCAAGCACAGAGAAAAAATACTGAAAACTAAAACCAAGCCTTATTGACCAACAGGACAAATCAAGCAGGCTTACAGAAGTGTAACTGGAATTACAAAGGAGAGGAGAGAGTTGAGAGACAGAAAAAGTCTTTGAAGAAATAATAACTAAAGATTTTCCAATTTGATAAAAACTATCCAGTCACAAATCCGAGAATCTCAAATAACCCTGAGCAGGATTAACGCAATGCATGCACAAATCATAAAATCCAGTTATGGGACACAGCGTAAAACTGCAGAGTGACTGAATGTCTACTTGTTTTGAACCCAGTGGTACATCTTTATTTATGTGTCACGTATCATCTTATTTAGAAATAACTTTTAAGTAATTTTATTTAACAGTAAATAAGGCCCACATAAAATGATCTTCCAGATTCCTCTAAGCCATCCTCCATGACAAACTCCTCTGCATTTCCTAAAAATGCTCTTATTCCATTTTACAGAGAGACTTACTAAGAATGTTTCTACATCTTTTAAAAAGCTTTTATTGAAGTCGCTGTCCATTATGCTGTTGAACAACTTAAATATAAGTAGCTACTTAAATTCCGCTTAAGATTTTTTTCTCTCATCACAGCTTATTTTTTCAGATGATGAGTCTTAACAATGCATCATTTTCCACTTTGCTTTGGCCCCTAGGAATCTCAGAGGCACGTTTTATTCTGAGCCCTGGTACCTATTTTCAGTCTAAAGTTCCTGGTATAACTACTTACCCATTCCCACTCTTTCCTCATATGGTTCTTTCATCTTTATTTGACGGTTCTATTAAAAGTAGAAATTGCTGAAAGTGAAGAAAGCTCATTCAATATGATTTTATATAAACAGCTTCCATTCATTGAACTCCTCCATGCACTAAGCACCGTGCTGAGGACTTTACATGCACTATTTCATTAATCCTCATAGAGACACTGTCAGTGGTATTATTTCTCTGTAATCCAGATGAAGTAAAATAGGCCTTTGAGAAGTTAGGTACTTCCCAAGGTCGCAGGACTCAAACTTATTTTGAATGATGGACTGATTCAATGGTCATGCTTTCAAAAACTATCTTAGCCAGTGTCTGTACATTCTGGGTGCTTGAGTGTAACAATCGCAAAACATCAGGGATGATGGAGCATCAATACCAAGAGAAGAAGATTCAAAACTACATTAACATTCAGAAGGTAGTGAATGAAGCAAGAAAAATACAGTCACAGCCATCAAGGGAAGCTGCATCTGAAATACAGAAAGGTCACAGCTAATGGAGTGAAGTGACTGAGGTTTCAGATCTAGAATATGTGTATTCACATGCACTTTTTGCAAGGAGAGGTGTTAGAATATGATGAAGCGACAAATCAACAGAACAGCCAGAAAAAAGGTACACTGTACTGACTCCCTTCACTTAAAAGCAATAGTCATGCTTTTGATTTTAAGAATCTAGGATTGACTCATGTGCATGATTTAAAGCTTTGAGCATCTAAGATTTTTGAGTTAATTTCAAACTGTGCAAAGAGGACTAAACTGAAATACACTATTTTTCTGCTCATGGACATCTGATTTTTGTGATTTTGTCCAAAATGAATGGAATTAAACTTTAAATCCAATTCTGAAGTTCTTATATTCTTACTGTTTGAGTAAGATAATTCTGTAAGTTCTGTTTGCCAAAGGGAATTTTTCAAGAGATCTGGAGTCCACAAGTTCTGTAAATGTTATGGCCTTTAGAATTGTGTCCACCCAAAGAGATGTTGAGATATTAGTCCCCAATACTTCAGAATGTAATATTATTTGGAGACAGAAACAGGCAGGCGTAATTAGTTAAGATGAGGTCATGCTGGAATACAATTGGCACCTAATTCCAATATGGTGTCTTGGTAAGAACATGTGAAGATACAGAGACACAGAAGGAGAATGCCATGTGATAACAAGGACAGAGATTGAAGCTATGCATCTGCAATCCAAGGAGCACCAAAGATGACAAACCACTAGAATCTAGAAGAAGCAAGTTTCAGAGGAAGCAGAGCTCTTCCAACATCATTATTTTGGGTTTCCAGCCACCAGAACTGTGATATAGTCAATCTTTTCTGTTTTATGTCACCTAGTTTGTGATACATTTTTAAGGGCAACCACAGGAAACTAGTACGGGAACCCAATGATACAGACAATACACATAGAGCTTTCAGGTTCAAAGATGATTGGAAAAGAGTAGAAAGGGAAACTGGAGGGAAACATAAAATATATCCAGCAGACAGAGTAATATAGAAAGCCCTTCTTAGCTTTAATTTCTGAGACAGATGTGAATAAAGCAGACAGGTCCTGCCATTCAAGAATTTCTGTACTACTTCTCCTTTTTTCATGTTTATTTATTTTGAGAGAAAGAGATAGAGAAAGTGAGAGAGAGGTGGGGAGGAAGGGGCAGAGAGAGGAGGAGAGAGAGAATCCTAAGCAGGCTCCGCACTGTCAGTGCAGAGCCTGACGCAGGGCTTGATCCCATGAACCGTGAGATCATGAACTGAGCCAAAATCAAGAGTCAGATGCTGAACTGACTGAGCCACAGAAGCACCCCTTTACTACTCCTACCACAACCTGGACCTGAGTGCAAGACTTGACTCATTACTTTCAACTGGTAAATGTCAGTTTTCTTCAAAGATAATGCAAAATTCCAGCCCTTACTCTTCCTTTAACGTTGCCAGCCTTGACTACGAATAGAATACATTCTGGCAAATGGCTAGACTTGGGGCTGTAGACCCGGATAAGAGCTACATGATAAAAGGCCTTGTCTTCCATAAAAGGTTGCATCTTCCATCTTAGGATGGATATAAAATGGGATATAAAATGAGAGCTCTTGGGAGCCATAGGATAATTTTCAGCAGGAAATGACCTAATACCTACATGCTCTTGATCTAGTTTGTTGGCAGTAACTTCAGGATCTTTTGCTATTTTATCTTTTGCAACTTTCTTTAAATCTTGAGTTGTTTCTCAGCTTTACATTTCAATTTTCATTACAAAAGTGACAAGTTCACTGTTAGAATATGCCCAAAATTTTTTTAAGAAAAAAAAAATCAACTACAGCTACCCAGGGGCAGCATTTTTATGTGCTTCCTTGTAATTTTCCATTTTATTGGATAAATAACATTGTATTTCTAGTTTCCTGTTTTTCTACTGATGACTGTTTAATAACTTTAAAGTGTTCAGTATTTAAAACAGGCTTAAATGCACACTCATACATAAATATTTAACTGAACAGTTTCTTCTTATTTTCTATAAATTTCCAGTAGCTCAGAGTTGGGTTAGAGCATATGAGTATTTTAAAAGATTGTGCCAATCAGTACTCTGTGTCTACACACAACAGAAATACAAAATTGCTAATTTTAAAATGAGACTCTACTGGCGCTTATGACTGGATACTCTAGAGCTTGGTCTAGAGTTATGGTTGCATCTAGAATTGCTAATTTTAAAATGAGACTCTACTGGCTCTTATGACTGGATACTCTAGAGCTTGGTCTAGAGTTATGGTTGCATCTAGAGTGTGTGTGTGCATGTGTGTCTATGTTTATATGTGTTGTGTGTGTTCTCAAAGAACTTTCTTTGAAAGTACTTAAGAACTTTTCTTTGAGAATATGTAAGTTCTGTGAATATTTAATATTTAAAATTTTGTTTCCATATATGAGTTGCCTTTTTATTTTCTTAATGGTGTCTTCCAAAGAGAAGACAGTTTTAATTGTATCATAATTAAAGTGTGATTTATTCACACAAATAAGTGTGATTTATTCATTGTACTTATAATTCATGCTTTTGGTGTCTTAAGAAATCTTTGCAGGGGTGCCTGGGTGGCTCAGTCGGTTAAGCGTCCAACTTCAGCTCAGGTCATGATCTCACGGTCCGTGACTTCAAGCCCTGTGTCGGGCTCTGTGCTGATAGCTCAGAGCCTGGAGCCTGTTTCAGATTCTGTGTCTCCCTCTTTCTCTCTCCTCCCCTGCTCATGCTCCGTCTCTTTCTTCTCACAAAACAAATAAATGTTAAAAAAAAAAAAAAGAAATCTTTGCATACCCTGATGTTTGAGCTGCAAAAGTGTGCCATCTATGATTTATTCTAGACAATGACAGTTTCTGCATTTATAACTATAACAAATTTGAGGTTAGTTTTTTTGTGTATCATTTGAGATGAAAAGTTGGGATTTATTTAATCTGTCCATATGAATATCCAGATATTGTAGTACCGATTGTTGAAAAGACTCACCATTTCATTCATTGCATTACCCTGGCATCTTTGTCAAAATCAACCATTTTAGTCAAAAATCAACCATTTAGTAGGCTTCAGTATAAAGGTCTTACACATACATCCTTAAATTTATTTCTCAGTATTTCATGGTTTTTGATGCTACTGTAAGTGACATTTTCTTCAAATTTATTTTTCAATTTCTCTCCTTCCCTCTCCTTTTCTTCCTCCTTTCTTCTTTCCATCTTACAACTCTGCTTGTCTGTGATTATTTTGTCTTCATTGACTTCTGCCACAAATCGATGGTCTTTAAGAGCAAATATGGCCACTGAAAGCCCTAAGCCTATTCCCCTAAAGTTCATCATCCAAAGAGAAGAGGTTATTCCCTGTTAGCTCTATCAATAAATTCCCAAAGAAGTGTCCTCAAAGCGCCCTGATAAAAAGTGGTAAGAATTTGGGAAGAGTTTGCCAAAGAAACCTCTTCTCAATATTGATGGAGGGTGCTGGGAAGACAAAAATCATAGGTAATGAGGTTCTCCACAATAATCATGACATATATTATCAAATTACTTTCTAGAAAAGTTATGCTGGTTTACCCTTTCGTAAACACCGTACAAATATTCTCTTTCCTCTTTCATAATCTATGCCCTATGATGTTTATTTTCACCATGAAATCTCTAAATTTTAGAGTACACACCAGTTATTTTCCCCTCCACTGATGTTGCCTTCTTATTTACTTAACCCACAATTTCCTTGGGTTTCACAGAAGGGACAAGCTTTAATCCATTTCCCAAGGAAATGAAAGCATCTGCTAAAATCCCAGTATCCATCTAAAGAAGTTTATTTAAGCTTCTAGTTGTTAACAAAGGGGAAATAGTCTATCGACTTTGAATTGCAATAGCATATTAGGATATTAAACATGTTAGCAGCTCTTAACTTGAAAGCAAATGATTAATGGGGTAATGTCTCACAGTCAGAATGAACTAAAAGACCAATAATGTCATTGGACCCTTTGCATTGCTTCTTCATACTTCTAAAAAAGAAGGGACATATCCCACAAATTTAGGCTTTCCTGTATAACGCATTATTTAATTTATGGGTGGAAGAGGCAGTGACGTAGGTTTTCCAATATCGTATTAATTTCTTTAAAGTCACCTGAGTTCGAATATACAACCCTTAGAAGAACTAACTGAACAATTGGGTCCGAAGATCCAAGAGTTAATATACTTCCCTAAATTATAATTGGAATCATAAGCTTTGAATAGTTACAACTTACAGTCCACATTCCATCTTAAAGAAACCTTAGAAATCAGTTTATACAAGAGAACATCATAGGAAGGGTTGATAAGGAGGCCAAACCATGCCTTTCAAAGAACCAGTACACTTCTATATGTCCCAGAAAACTTGTAACATAGGTACACATTATCTCGATTTGTATAAAGTGGTTTTATTTTCACTAGCAACAATTTATAATATAATTAAGGTTTTAAATTTTCCATGTTAAAATTTTTTTTTCAACATTTATTTATTTTTGGGACAGAGAGAGACAGAGCATGAACGGGGGAGGGGCAGAGAGAGAGGGAGACACAGAATCAGAAACATGCTCCAGGCTCGGAGCCATCAGCCCAGAGCCTGACGCGGGGCTCGAACTCACGGACCGCGAGATCGTGACCTGGCTGAAGTCGGACGCTTAACCGACTGCGCCACCCAGGTGCCCCTAAATTTTTCATCTTAATTACTAGGACCCATTTTATTTTGTTTTATGTTACTTATTATTTTTTTAATATGAAATTTATTGTCAAATTGGTTTCCATACAGCACCCAGCGCTCCTCCCAACAGATGCCCTCTTCAATACCCATCACCCACCCTCCCCACCCTCCCACCCCCATCGACCCTCAGATTGTTCTCAGTTTTTAAGACCCTTAAAAACTAGGACCCATTTTAAAGAGTTTCCTTATCATGGAGAAATTCACAGATAAAACTCTTTGACCTGGCTGCTTCCTGACCCATTACTTAGATTACTTAGATCCTGTCCCATTATCTGTACTGAAAATAAATTGGGGGTGGTATTATGACATCTGTAAATTAGCTCCATTTTCATGGAGTCAGAAGAGGGGGTACTTCCTGATTCTAAAGAATGCATTTTTAAAATTTCACTAATTCTCTAGGCAGTAAAGTTTCGTTTTCTTCATAAAATGTCCAGGATCTACAAATTCCATATAACCAAGGTGCTAGCACACTTTCCAAAGTGACAGAGGCTTCCATCAATGGATGTGCATTGTTCCCTAATTCCCAGTGTGAATTCAGAGGGTACAAAAAGAGTTGAGGAATAGGACACTTGGATGGTCATAAATCACAGAAACAGTACATTCCTGCCCTATCTGCTTGTTATGAACCAAATGTCAAGAACAGCCCACACTCATTTTTGGTCCTTTTATTTGTGTAGTTGTGATGCCTTATACAATTACAAAATATTTCTCATAGTTTTGTTTCACAAAGAAAAATGACCAGTCATTAATATAATCTATTGTTTTTAACATTTATTTACTTTTGAGATACAAGAGAGACAGAGTGTGAACCGCGAAGGGGCAGAGAGAGAGGAGACAGAATCTGAAGCAGGCTCCAGGCTTCGAACAGTCAGCACAGAGCCTGATGCAGGGCTCAAACCCACATCATGACCTGAGACATCATGACCTGACATCATGACCTGAGCTGAAGTCGGATACTTAACTGACTGAGCCATCCAGGCACCCCAATATAATCTATGTTTAATCTTATAGTTTACTAATACTTTAAATTCCTTTTACTCTTCTTTGTAATGACCTCTCTCAAAATGACTTCCATGCCACCAAAGGACCAGAATATTTTGATCACTATTTTGATTAATTGAACTGTGTACCTTTAACTGGCCCCTCACCTTTCCATGCATGTCTCTCTTCTTCAAGCTAGTTCCCCATTCATTCCAAAAACTATTACTATAGAGGTGCCTGACTGGTCCAGCTGGTTAAGCTTCCGACTTCCGCTCAGGTCATGACCTCATAGTGTGTGCGTTCAAGCCCCACGTCTGGCTCTGTGCTGACAGCTCAGAGCCTGGAGCCTGCTTCAGATTCTGTGTCTCCCTCTCTCTCTGTCCCTTCCCCGCTTGCCTCCTGTCCCTCTCTATCTCTTAAAAGTGAATAAACGTTAAAAAACTTTTTTAAGTATATTACTATAACACTACAGGAAATAATCTATGTTCTAAGTCTATTACTGGTCGAATGCACAAGAATATTATGAAAACATTAAAGAGAAATGTTAAAGTGGGAAAAAATAGAGACCAGTGCCTATAATAACCTCTAATTTTTTAAATAAAAATGGAGAATGTTACATATGCATAAATCATGCACAGAAGAATATGGAAAATCAATCACAGTTTAACTACTACTAATGACTGGACATCCCCATTGAGGCAGAGTGGATGAGAGATGACAGGACTCCTAATTTCATCTTAGACTCTCAAGATTTTTGATCACTGATTTCAAAGAAGAAAATTGCTTTTCACTTTTTGATTTTTAAGTGCACTACCGCTGCCCCTTCACCATTGGGGAAAATGGACTTTTATTTATTGTTCCAAAGCCTTCTAAGTGAAAACTAATTTTCCCCAATGTTTGGCGGAAGGAAAGCCCAAAAAAGTCTATTTGTCCTTTTATATCCTGTGTATCTAAGGTGGATTATGTTATTTCCATTCATACTCACATCTGTTTATAATAATGTAAAACTTGCATAAACCAAAATAATAATTTAGAATAATTGCACAGATTGCATAAAAATAAGCAATTTTAGAATGTCTGGGATTGAGCGCTTTTTTTTTCTTCAGATTCTTTTAAATAGTCATAAAATATGACTTTAATATATCCATTAAATTCAACAGAATTCAAATAAAGAATTTACAGCTGTTAAAATCATGCAATTTGACACTAATGTTTTATCATTACTATTTAGCATATAATTTTTTAAACCAAAACTAGGTTTTGTTATGTACAATTGCCACGAAAATGTAATATTCTGAAAAGGATATTAAAAATATGTCTGTCTACTAAACATCTGTTATGTGAATCAGACTCTACAGATTAATCTTATTGCTGCATTGTTAACCTCTTTTTTATTCTCTGGAACTACCACTATTATACCAATGATCAGAATAGAAATTCTCCTGGATTTTGTTTTGTTTTGTCTTTGGACATGATTTTGGATTTTTAATATATTTAAATATTGTTATCTCCTGGAGCAGAATTTCTTTTTTCTTTTAGGTATATGTTTTGCACGAGTTGCAACCCCTTCTCTAAATGGGTTATAGCATATGCTGGTTGAAGGTTTTATGTTATCTTGCTCTTTTTCATTTATTTTTTTTTTCTCCTTAGCACTTACAACAATCTGAAATACTCTTCAGTTTACATATTTACCTTCTTTTATGGTATATTTCATGAACTAGGATATTAATTCCATGAAGATTTTTGTTTGTCTTATTTATTATTGTATCCACAGAATCTGTAATAGTTCCTGGTACACAGTGGGTATCCAAAAAAAATTTTTTTTTGAATAAACAAAAGGCAATACAGGGCCTGTATGACAAAACCAGTTGGAGCCCAATGGCTACCTCTTACAAATGGGGCACATGTTCTCCAGTTTACCATGGATGTCACACTCCTATTACCTGGCCCACTTTATTGATTTATGTTCTTTTCCTGGCTTTGCTTAACTTCTGAGATTGTAACTCTTGAATCATACTTCTAACCTATTACTCTCCAACCTATCATAAGTGAACTACTTAACTTAATAATCCATTTGAAAGATATTATTATAATAGCTTATATTATAAGACTTGCCCCCCACTCCCATCACCCATTAAGAAAAGGTCATGTATCAATTCACGAGAGGTTTATGGAACACTGGTATGCCCCACCATACCCCAGCGGTAAATCACAGCATGGGATATATATATGTTAAGCCTAAGTGATATATTTATTGGGTAAGAGTTCTACCCAGACTATGTATCTCCGCTTCATAAATTATTTTAGGTTTGCAAAAACATTGTATTTTGTTCTATTTCACCAAGTAACAGTTTTGGGCACTGATCAATTACACATGACGCATAGTTTATTGAAGCTTTTCAAACCTGTATATGCTAAAGTCAAAAGGTATCCTCAAAGCTAGCATAGAGCCAAAAGACTTCATCAAGAACAATGGAGATGTCTTCCTTTAGATCAGCTCCTTCTCACCTATGCAGAATGTGATGTTTTGAAAACACTGATTAAGGAACCAAAACTGGGCCCACTGTACCAGTCAGATATTGTCATAATAATATTGCATAACAAACCACCCAAAAATTTCAAGGGCAGATGACAAAGAGAATTTATTTCTGGTGCAAGCAAGATATGCAGTATCTTTTTATTTTTTTTATTTTTTAGTGTTTATTTTTCGCAGAAAGAATTCGAGTGGGGGTGGGGCAGAGAGAGAGGGAGACAGAGAATCCTAAGCAGGCTCTTCACTATCAGTGCAAAGCCCAACAAGGGACTCAAACGCACTAACCAAGGGATCATGACCTGAGCCAAAGTCAGACACTCAACCAATTGAGTCACCCAGGTGCCCCAAGATATGGAAGTCAGCTGCAGCTGGGTTCATCTAGGCTGGGTGCAGAAGGGCTCAGGTCAAAGTTACAGAATGGGTTCAGGTCTGCTCCACAGGTCTCTCATCAACCTTGGACCAACGACTATTTAGGCATGATATTCTCAATGCAAAAGGTAGGAGCTCCTATTTGCAAGTACACTGCTCTTATTATAGTCTTCATCTTGGCCAAGTGGTGAGACAACACTAAATTCTCCAAACAGAAGCAGGGATGTATACTCCACCCAACAAAAGCCAGAGCAAGGGCCTGCAGAGAAAATGCTATTTGAGGGAGTGAAAAGTTTTGAGAAATCAATCAATCTAATATATCAACTATTATGTAAAAGTAGACAGAGACCTGATGCGTCTATATTCTTAGGCCTCAGTATGCAGAGTCAGATCAAATTAAATGCTGGTGGCGGCCTTAGTAAGGCAAGTAAGACGGTTTGTCTTATTTACTATTGTACCCACAGAACCGATAACAGTTCCTGGCACACAGTAGGTGTATCAACATTGTATCAACATTGGCTGGGAAGACTGAAGACTGCAGGTGAATCACTTCACCCCTGGACATTAAGTTCTAAGAACTCAGGTCGTAGAGCTGGCACTCTCCAAAGCCCAGGCCTCTCAAAATCCTGAGACAGCAATAACCACAGAGCCTGAGGAATCATTTGGTCTCCAGAGACGTGGGCAGAAACCACCTTTTTGCAATTTCTCTAATGGAATCACAATCAGCCATGAGGCTGTTGTGGAATAAGTCTCCCCTGGGTATTACAAGTTTGGCTTAATGAATACAATTCAATAGCACCACAGCATAGTCTCTATGTCTTTCCGGCAAGGTGCTTAAATGGTGATTTCACCAAATATTACTTTTAATCAAACCACATTGGGACAGGTCATTATTTTTTAGTTTATCTTTCTCTAGATTAAACTTTACAGAAGATCACTTTTTCAGCCAAACATGCTATATAGTTTTGATATAGCCTTCTTATTATTTGACAATCGGCCCATTAAACCTAGCTTCCTCTGCAAAGAACTGCGTGCTGAAGAAGAAATGCATATGTTTATGTCAATAAATCCAAAGAGAACACAGTATTTTCTTGGTCCCAAACTGCAAGATGCTTCCAGGACAAATGAAGAATTGCCAGTGGAAACTCTGGATATTGGTATTTGGAGTGTAGTGGGGAAGCTGGAAATTTTTGTGAAATCAAAACATACAGTAATTTAAAATTGCACACATTCACAGAACTAAACCTTTGCCAAACTGGCTGCTCAGAGACTATTTTTCCACCCAAATAGTTTAATGGCTTTTAAGTATTAGTTGAAAATATTTACCACCAAGTTGAAGGAATGTCCCAGAATTGATTGAATTTGGTTGGAAAACATTCTGAGTTTTTTTTTCCAAAGATTCATTATGAAGAAAAAACAATGTTTTCTTGTCAATAACAATAAAACCTGAAACAGGCTGTGACTTCTTTTCAATGACCTGAACACTGTCACTGACCTCAATAAAATTACAAGGAATGTATACATCATGGACTAAGCAGAATTAATAAATGAGAAAGATTTGGGGCATTAGCTACACAAGATGAAAAGAATTAAGAGACCCAACTGAAGAAGTTGCAAGAAAGTGCTAAAACTTCAAATCGCTCAAAATATGTATTGAACAGAGGAAATTAACCAGCAACAAATTGGAGGGAAAAATCCCTTGGCTTAAAAAACGAAATAGAAGAAGGGACATAAAATTTGCAGAACCTAATCATTCCCTTTGTTTAAAAACAATAATTTAAGAATAAAAGAAAAAAAACCAAAGCCAGAAGTTCTGTCTTGACTTTCAAATGAAATAGTTCAACATTAGCTGGACTAGTAGATCTAATTATGTGCTATAACATAAGCCACTTGGTGTACTGTTCTTTTTTTTTTTTTTTTTTTTTCCAGAAAAACACTCCAGCCCCCTCAGGAATGTTTTTCATTAGAGTTAGCAAATAAAGGAATTTTAGTTCTTTATTTTATGACCACTGGCATCGGTGGTTACAATTTAAATAACTACCGTATCTTAGCAACTCTAATCTTAACAAAATAAATACAGCAAGGAGCAAACAGGCTCCATGCCACACTAGTGTCTCATCAACATCCAAAAAAGGGAAAGGGGGAAATAAACGGAGGATGACTCTCATCGTGCTGGTACTCTGGGCTTGGCAGCTTTCCTGTGGCCAAAAACATTACATTTCTTTCCATTTTCACAGCAGGGGCACCTGCAGTGATACATTTTTTTTTAATTCACTTAGACCTACAGGGGCAGGCATGAAAGAGAGAGAGGATAGGGTGATTAATCAAAAAAGAAAGATGTAAAGGGAAAAATTGAAACCTAATTATTTTCTTCCCCCTTTTCTTTTGGGACATGGTTGTGACAACAATGGTCGCATCTGGTAGTCGCCTCCTACAATGCATCTAAACCAATGCTCATACTTGGGCAACATGATAAGTTCCTTCCCTTAAACACGAAAGGCTGAAGTAGCAACAAATTATGACTAAAATAAGAAAGAAGTCTTTAAACAAATCTTGAGTGAGGGAAAGAATGAAACCTGTTCTGTTCTTTCAAACCGGGTAGGAAATATCAAAGACACAAAGCTTTTGAAACCACTTCCTACCTAAAGTGTGGCTGATGTAAATGAAACCCTTGTTCTATTTGATCTAACCACACACACCAGTCTGAAGTCAACCTGAGGCTATGCATTTTACAGAGAAGATCAGGAACTCTGTGGTTTGATGGGCTTGAAGAGGGACCTCCATACCATGATTTTCTAGCTATGGGAACTTCTAACAGTGCATTTAACATTTCTGGTATTCAGTTTCTTCTTTAGCCAAATGGGATAAAACTCCACAGGGGGAAAAAAACATGACTGTGATGTTGCCCACTGGCATAATATATGTAAAACTACCTAGTCCATTTCCTTATAAGTTGATTTATCATCCAAAAAGTTAATTCACTTTCTTTCTCTTGATTTTCTTTCATCTGAGTCATAGAGGTTACCATCAGCAAACATATCACAAATGGCACCCAACTCAGTACAATCCTGTTTTATTTTAGCCAGGTTTATCACCACTCTCCAGAATGTTCAGCTATTGAATGCTTTGATTCATTAACTTTTGAATTTGTTACATCCTACCCATCTCTAATTACAAACTGACACATCGCTTAAGCTTTCATTACCTCTTGCCTGGACTATTGATTGTAAGAGCCTAAACATTGCTCTTCTAACCTAATCTTGTCCTTTCCAATCTGCTGCCAGGATTCCCTTTCTAAATTTGACCATTTTCCTGCTTTAAATTCTCCTTTTTATGATGCTCAAGACCTCCAAGTTCTGAGTTATGCCTCTTTCTCGAGTCCTGTTTTCTGGAATTCTTACTACACTGAACTTTACTCTTGTTTCCAGGAGAAACAAGTTGTCTCCTTTTGATGCTGCTTCCTAAGTCAAAACTCTGGTACACAAAATGGTTTTTGTAACTTTTTTGGCCAGTTGATAAATTCTTTCTGAACCAAATTCAAGCATTATCTCCCTAGTGAAGACACTCCTGCAATTGCATTATAAGGTTGATAACATTCTGTGTCAGACCATGTCTGTATAAGATTCTATGTCTTTTATAAATTTTTTTTAACGTTTATTTATTTTTGAGACAGAGAGAGACACAGCATGAACGGGGGAGGGGCAGAGAGAGAGGGAGACACAGAATCAGAAGCAGGCTCCAGGCTCTGAGCCATCAGCCCAGAGCCCGACGCGGGGCTCGAACTCACGGACCGCGAGATCGTGACCTGAGCTGAAGTCGGACGCTCAACTGACTGAGCCACCCAGGCGCCCCTAAGATTCTATGTCTTTAGCACACTTCATTGCAATATGCTACAATCATTTGCTTCCTTGTATATCTTCCCCATTAGGCCATGAGTCAGAGTCCTGAGATCATGAGGTACCTGGCTGGCTTAGTCGCTAGAACATGTGACTCTTGATCTTGGAGTTGTGAGTTTGAGCCCCACATTGGATGTAGAGATTACTTACAAAGTAAGTAAAAATTAAAAATTGAAAAAACAACAACAAAGAGTCCTGAGGTCAGAGATATGGTTTAGAATTCCCATTATCTGGGGGGAAAAGTGCCTGACTATAGAAGATGCTTAATAAATGTTAGTCCATCTCCTCCACCAGTCTTCTCCCTAGGCTTTAAGTAATAAAAAGATGGGTTTAATTGGCTTCTTTGGACTTTTAGTTTGATTATCTTAACTTTATTAATGTAATGTCTAAGCTAATCTTAAAAAAAGAGTAAGCTTCCCTGCAACACACACACACACACACACACACACACACACACACACACACACCAGAAACTTACACTGAAAAAAAAAAAACAACCTAGAGATTTGATGTTATTTTTGTGCTTGATGAATACCTCTGGTTTCCGCTTTTCCGATAACCATAATCCTATTCCTTGTGTTTGTAATCTTGAATTGTCTTTAAGGATCTATTTCACTCTGCTTCTTGCTACCCTTACTGTACGCCTCTCTCACTTTATACTGTATTTCTTTAGGAAATATCCATAGCACGTTTACAATAAAAACAAAATCAATAATAATGATGATAGGGATGAAAAGACTTACTGTTTTCTATTAAAGCATCATAAAATTTCAAATTTTAAAAGAGATGTAATGTTACAATTTTAACACAACAGAGTTGCACCTTCCAAAGTTAGTTCAGTACCTAAGATAAAAATTCTATATACTTAAAGTCCTCTGAGAAAATTCTTAACTCCTTCCTATAATAGATAATATACATTCCACAATAAAGAATAGATATGAAGTGCACAAGAGTATACTTAAATATCTTAAGTTTAATGTTTCTATAATATACCTTTCCTGGTGGGGTTAAAAACATACCTCACTAATTCTCCCCATCTCCAGGAGAATGGCCATTAACCATCCAGACCTAATCTAGTCCCATCCTTGTAAGAAATACTGCCAGAGAAATACTGCCTATACCTCACTGCTGTATCAGTATAACATTTCACGCTGTGTATGTTGAAGAATATCTCAAAATAGAAATTAAGATGTAGAGAGAAAATTATCATTAAGTCTGAAAAGGAGGAAAAGGAGAGAAGTTTAGAAGAAAGGAGAGAAAATAAATTCAATGGTCAGAGAATAAATTTATTGAAGCAATATGGATTGAGCTCCTACCGTCTGCTTGGGATCATAATTTGTTCTCAGGAAAATAAATTTTAAAGTATTGTTTATCCTTTATGGGCAGTCAAGGAGACAGATAGGCATGCAGCAATTATTATGATATATCCTGAACCTTATATTGTTCAAACGTATTCTTTCCAGGAACTATACTCACAGCTTTTAGCAAAGTCATGTCTGAATCTAATATTATGAATTACTATTCTGTAAGGAGGAGAAGAGTTTTACAAACTTTTAAGTTGGTGAGTTTAAGAATAACAAAAAGATAAAAGGCTATTTTTTTCTCTAAAAACTTTCTTTACCCCAATTATAAAACACTTTCTGAAGAGTACACAAAGCCCTGTTTTTATAGTTAGGCTTGCCAGATTAAATAGAGAATGCCTCGCTCGATTTACATTTCATATAAATAAGGCAATTTTTAAAATATTAAGTATGTACTACATACTGCATGGGACATACTTCTACAAAAACTTATGCATTGTTTGCCTGAAATTCAAATTTAACTGAGCATCCTGTAATTTTATTTGTTAAATCTGATAACCCTATATTTAGGGGTGCCCATCCAGTCATCAGGCTCTTCCCTCTCAGTTTACTGTGTGTGGTTTTAACGGAAACAATGGATCCCACGGTGATACAAAGCAGCCTACTTGCCCTTGTGTTTACAACAGCACTGTTTTTCAAGTATGCAGATTCAGACAACTATGTTCCCTGCTTACTTTTCTAAACTGCTTCTGGTTTGTCACATAGGTAACAAAGCGTGAACTTTATCCTTTTCTTCTTCCTGAAGAAAACAAATTTTCTAGAGGGGTAAAAATTTCAAAAATTAAAAATGACTATGAACTACTCCAGAATCCTAAGCCTGTCAATGCTTTGTGCTTTTAAACAGTTGCCATGGTTTACCCCAGAAGCATCTGCATATTTCTGTGGGTTTTTTCACGGTGTGTAGTGAACTTTGATATCTTTGGGGAATAAAAGAAGTCTTTATCTACACATATATATTTAACAATGCAAGTTATTGTTATATAAATGTAGGCTGTTGTCAATTTCAGCTCCCTGCCATATCAGAAGAACAAAGCAGGCAGGAGGAGCAAGGAGATGATCTAATATGCCTACGCTAATAACAAAGCCAGTGTCCTAAATTGGCAATGGCAGCCCTCTTCTGCGGAGATTGTTTTTAACACCAGCAGTAGACATTTAAAAAAAATTGGATGGTGACAGGAAGAGTACATTTTAAATTGTCAACCTTCATGATGTCCTTTTGAAGAATAGCAATTACATAACTCAGGGAGCTTTATTTTGCATTTGAAAAAAATATATATATAAAGCAGTTTGCAGTGTTATGCAAGACTCCATATTCAGAATTCTTTGTGGAAATCAAAGTTACTTTTTCTTTACTATCATCTTTTGTCCTTTTATTACTCAATTGTTAGTTAAGGTTGAAATCAATATTAAGTATTAGTACAAAATTAAAACTGTTTTCCAGTTAATTTATTAACAAATTCACTTGAAGAAGCTGTCAGCCATATGGCATTTCTTAATCAAATTTGAGGTCCAGTTTGTAATTTTCTCAGGGTCACCCACCTTTCTTCATCTCTATGGTATTAAACGAGTTTGCTAATAATATTGTAAAATGTTGTGAAAGTTTTAAGTTGCATCCTCTTAAGCCGTGAGAGAAAAATGTTATGCAAAAGTAATTTTATATCACTAAAATGTCATTTGGTCTTTTTTTCTAATTCTCTTCTTCTTTTGAAATAATTTTAGCAAAAAAAAAAAAACTCTTAGAAAAATACAGACTTAATACCAAGAGAAACGTATTGCAAGTACCCTAAATAGTTAATGTATTTTCTAAATGAATGATTTAAAATAGCTATTAAAGGAAAGGAAATGAGCTTAGGTTTCGAGTAATGACTTCTCCTCTTCAAAATGAAATCTGTAAATCCCTGATTGCAATTCCAAATCCCCAAAGGACCAACAGTTCTGGGACCAGGGCTCACTGGCTTTATGTCTAATAGCACCAGATAAGTAGCATGATTTTTATATATGTAATTTGGGAGAATATTCAGAATTTATAGACCTGGAGACAATTTATGAATGAATTTCCTTTTTAAAGTACATTATTCTAAAAATCAACTTTTCCACCCAAATGGTAAGCAGAGCACATAGGAATGTGAGAGGCATGGATATATACGTACAGAGACATATGTATATGTATTTATATATGCATGCACACACATGCACAAAATATAAGTAGCATCTTATTCATAAGAGCATAATGATTCAGGCTGTGATTGTTAATAAAAATGCATTTCTAACCATCAACTTTGAGTCTATTATTCGAAGTTAATTGCATTTGCCCTAAAGAGACTTACAGCTGGCTGCCAGCCTGTTTGTGTCAGTTCCATTTTATCCATCAGTCAATCTTGTCTTGTTATATCCCATATATTGATCAAATAGATTTGTTAGCATACCTCCACCGCTTTCACAGCATTTAAAAAACTAAAGAATAATCTCAATACGATAATCAGATGAGTGTGACTACTTCATTCGTTTGCGTGTTATCTTCATCACAATTTCAGTGGCAAATAGATGCCCTTTGGAGAGGCCCATAAGACTGCCATTAAAGTACAACAGAGGCAACACTCTAGGAGGCACTGAAAAAAACTGAAACGAGAGTTAAATGCGTAAGTCTCCACTGCAGTGGTGAGTGGCATCCAGCTTTTCAGGGGGAACAGAGGTTACTCCTCGTGGTAAACATGAATTCTCTACCGGAGTGCATCACAGAGGAGAGAGCATCTTGTTAAAATTCGTCCTCCAAAGAGGTGTATTATTAGGTGGTGAAGTGGATTAAAGAAATAAATGGGCACCATGTTCCCATTTGCACCAAAGAAAACCAGGGAGGGGGACGGAAGAGCAGAGAGGTTAGGGTAGAAAAGTAGTTAAGGTGGAAAATCTGAGAAGAATTAGAATCTTCCCTATGTGAGTCAAGTTGCTTAGAGGGGAGATAAAAGGCATCACAGGGTGAGGAGATAATTAGCAGATCAGAAGCAAAGCAGTTAAAAGGTGACCCTTACCTCCTCTGTTACTCAGTCTAAGAAACTATAGACAATTATTACAGTATTTTCTCCAGGGATGTGTGATACAGTTCCTCCAAATATCCTCCAAGATACAAAGCTCTCTCAGCATTGTCATTGCGTTGCTTGAGTTCAGTGCTTTTTATGGAAAATCCTTTACATCACGCCAGCCTTGTCTTTCAACCTTGCTTTAGATCAGTGATTCTCAAATGGGGTGATTTCACACCCCCCCCCAGGGGACATTAGGAACACATGGAGGCATTGGGGGAAGGTGCTACAGGCATCTGGGGGGTGGAGGCCAGGGATGCTGCTACAGAGCCCACCCTGCACAGGGCGGTCCCCCACAACCCAGAATGATCCTGCCCCAAATGACAATAGTGCTGAAGTTAAGAAACCCTGCTTTCTCGATGGATGACTGAAATGTACTTAAAGCTAAAAAACAAAACTACATCACAGTTCAGCAACAGTGCGATGAGTAGGATTTAAGCAACTCTGAGAAGGCACAGAGCAGGAGAGCCGCCGCACAAAGAATTTCACACTTGCCTATTAAATAATACAATTCATTACCTAGACCCCAGGAACAGTTGAGCAAAATGCAACCCCAATTTTGAGCAGAACAAAGAAAAATGAAAATCATTGCCTGATAGAAGACATTTCAAAGACCTCCAAGACAAACCAACTGAAAAATCCCCCATAAAAAGACTCAGCAAGAAAATTGTGTCACAGTCCCTAATCCTCAACAGACCTTAACAAGATGCTCATGAGCCAAAGACTCATGTCTGCAGAAGACAAAAGACAGAGGAAGCAATGCGGTCTAGGGAAGGATTATCATTAAGAGGCAGGAGAAAGATAAAACAGATTCCTCAACCTTACAATTAGGATTCCTAAAAATAATAACCAGAGACGTGCTAGAAACCGTGTCACGATAACTGTTATAGCTTTCTGCTCCTGGGGAAATTAATATTTAGGTGAGGTCTGGAGCAATATTTTTAAAACCTTTATTTCTGATGGATGCTTTTTTACCCCACCTGACCAGACACTCCTGTCACCAAACCACTCCCTGGCACAGATGGCCAAGACATTTGCTTTTTCAAATACTCCATATTTCCACAGCCACCCACCAGACAAAAATTAGATTACCAATGCTTGTGTAAACTTTCCAAGCTCTGACACAATAAGATTCCAGGAAATGTACATGCACAGCTAAAAGCAGCATTATACATAATGCACTGTAATTCCAACAGACAAGTTGCTATCTTCGATAGATATACACATTTTCCATGCCAAACACATGAACGTCAATACATTTTTCTCAAGTTAAAATGGAAACCATTTAACAGATATAATGGGCACAATGAATTTCATTTTGCATTACTAATGAAGCAGCAGCGAAGGAGGGAAGCTTTGGCAAGGATTGCAATGGGACCAAGAAAAACAGGAAACAACTTAGAAGCTGTCATTGGTGTCCAAGTTATTGCCCCAAAGCATGGTCATGGAACCCAGGGGATAGTGAAATTTCATATTCTCAAAAATATAATTCCACCTAAACAAATTTTCTGCTTACGGGGGGAAAAGGTTTAAAAAATGGACAGAATAGTTCGCTGCATTTATGCAAAAAGACCCAGAGAGCGTCCCCTGGTATTTTTCCCTCCATTCCTGAAGAGATGTTACACTCTATTCAGGAGTCTAAAGGAGATGCATATCCCACGAGACGCTTTTTCCTCACTGTTATAAAAATGTCAAAAACAGCAATACATATCATTGGCTCTTACCTGTATCTCAAGTCTTACTGGCATCTTACTTTATGAAGTCATTGCACACGGAAGGTTTGTGTGTGTGTGCTATCTACTAGATTTAGGTAATAAACTCTAAAGCCCTAAACAAATGTTATTATGCAGTTTAGAATGAAGGTTTTGAGCACAGGGTTATTGGAATCAGGCAAATCTCAATTCTAGGCCCATCGCCACAGCTTATGAACTGAGTGAGCTTGGGTAACTGACTTGGGCAAAGTTTCGGCTTTTCCATCTGTAAAATGGGTACATGTTCCCCATGTTAATCATTTTTAAGAAGGAAGAAATGGGCCATGTGGGTAAAGCATTAGGTATCTTAATGTCTAGCGGCAGCAGGGACATGACTCAATACTCCGGCCTCTCCTGGGTTCAAATCCCTGCTACCACAGCTGTCTGGCTCTGTGAGTTTTGGTTAGTCAGCCACACTAAGTCTCAGTTTCCTCATCTCTGAAACGAGGATAGGAATAGTAACAATTACTTCTAGGATTGTTATGAGGACTGAAATCATAAAAATAAAGGGCTTTGCAATTCCTTACATAAAGCTCATTACATTTTAATCATAATCATTCTTCCTCTCATATTTACAAAGGGGATAGAAACATCTCTGGTATTAGGCTCCTACATAATTGGGGAAAGTATCTCAAAATGTAAACGCATATACAGAGAAAGACTTGGAAAGAAACCAACTGGAAGGCGAGGCTGAGACTGTCTCCATTATGTTTGTCATGAGTTCCAGCAGTGATTTGCTTTTACTGGATTTTATTTTTGCCTTTAGAAAACAAAAACACATCTCTCCACTGGAAAAGTGGAACACGACAATATTCAGGAATATCAGACTGAGCACTGTTTCCAAACTATCCCCACTCCCAGCAACTGATGACTTGTTTCCATTAATGTATTATGTGGCACCTCAACTAAATACAGAAGGCAAAAAACGTTGTGACAGCAAATTGGTTTCGAAGCATAAAGAACAGTGGACACGCAAAAAAATGAAGAACATCTTTGGCTGTGAAAGGTCAAGATGAGTTAGTAAGCTATTAACTTGGCTCATTTTTCAAACTTTAACGAGACATATTCAGTGTTTCCACACTGCTTATCAAGATCCTAATTCTGTCATCTTTCAGGCCTAGATTACTGAAATTTTTAGAACACCACTTAATATCTTAATTGTTAAATTACAGGGGGGTGCCCTGGAGGATGAAAATAACTCCACCTTTTAGCTTGTTTCCATCTTCCCAGGCAGAATCAACTTTTCAAAATGAAGGGCTTCTAAGGTGCCCCATGTTTAGCCAGATGAAAGATAAACCAGATTGGCATGACAGTCAGCAATGGAAAGACAAACAAATTAAGTACTTATAATTAAAGCTGGAGGAATAAAAGAATTCACACTTTCTTAGAGCTATTATTTCAGACAGTCTGGTGTCAGAATTAAAAGCCAACCAGTGCATCTGTTTACATTGCCAAGGATTTTCACAGAAAGAAGGGCTAGGAAACACATATTTTTTAATTAGGGTCCAAATTCCAAAGAACACCAAAAAAATAGTATGTCAAAAATATATGTTCTTGTGATTTGTATTGTTCAATGTCTAAACAAAGACAAAAAAATTATGTTTCTTCCTTCTCCTTCATGAACACAAGTGAAAGAATAAAAAAAAAAAGTAATTCTGTTGCTTTGGCCACAGACTCCTTTTTCTGGTATCCTTCTTGCTTCTGGCTTAACTACTGCTTTTCTTTCCCAGGATGAAATAATATAGGAAAAGCCGATTAAAGAAGGCTTCATTCACACAGAAGGTTCACCAGGATGGCTGGGTTACCAAGACTTAAAAGCTGAGTTACAATGGCCACCTAAAATGACCGTTTTACACTTTAAAGTACATCTTTTATTTTAAAATTTTGAGTTAGCTCTTTGCTTATGTTGAGCTTTGAATGAAAAGAAAGCCCTTTTTAAAAATCTCTGTTCATGTATAGAACATCGTAATACTAGAATCTATCACTCACCTATTTGGACCTCTCACCCGGTAAATTGGAAGCGTTTCAAACCCTCTTGGTCAATTGGAAAAAAAGAAATCAAAATATAGCGTAGTATTCTGTATACTAAAGTTAAAAGACTTTGTTCCCTCATATATTTATTTAACAATAATTATTGATCATCTACTATTTGCTATATACTGGCTCACTGTTGGGAAATACCAAGTCGAACAAGACAGCACTACATCTAGCATATCATCATAACACTACGATGGTCCAATCTCTAACAGATGGACCACTAGGGTGGTCCAGTCTTTAACACAAGATATACAGCCTTCTGGAGAAACATTTACCTGTAAAAGGGGGCTGACATAGACTTGAGAGATAATTGGCCCTTATCTTTTCCTTGATGGAAGAAGAGGAAACTAAGATATGGAAAGCTTGAGTCATAATCATGGCGCTTTTTAGTGGAAAAATCACAGGACTGGAATTCACATGTCCAAACTCAAATCTCATGCTCTTTCTGTATCAATATACTTCACCCCCAAAATGACCGCTTTCCCCAAAACAATAATACGAAGCCATAAATGTCAAGACAGTGGACTAAAAGTTGGAAAAGTGCTTTGAGAAGAGAGAACAGTCAGTAACCATCCTAATTTTATGGCATTACAGATCGTGGAGAAGGATGGTTTAGAAGTCACACCCAAATGGATTCTAATCTTACAACTATTAAACCAACCAGCCAGGGCACACTGGGCAAGACTGGAACTCTGAGAGTCATTTGGATTTTTAAAAAGTTTTCAAATCGGGATAATGATGTTTACGTGAAAGGAATAAATTCCATGAGACAGTGGAAGTGAGCAGGTAGTCAATATAGATAAGTTCCCGTCTCCCTCTTCTCACCAACGTAAATTGAATAAAACTGATAAAAGACCAGGTCAGCAGAAACCACATTTCAGTTTTTTGATTTCTAACCAGTCATTTTAGCATAAGATCCAGCCTCCAATTTTAAGCCATTTTTGTAGATCATTTTTGGCATACCTTCACAAAATTAAACATTTCCATTCTGTGAACATTTTGGGAGTTAGAAAGCAGAGACTAAACAATTAAATTTAGAGAATTTCATCACCATACATCCTCTAAAAAGAGATGGGAAGAAAATAGAGTCAGAAGAAATATTTAAAATTAATTAAACCTTCTATGTAATTTTCTGAGTCTCTCTCCATTATAGGGCATACAAATTCAACTAGCTTAGGTAAAAGGAATTTGGACACTCACTTATCTAGGATATCCAGGAGTAGACAAGCTTCAGGAATAAGGAAATCAATGGACCCAAATGATGAATTAAGTGTCCTGTCTTTACCTTCTTTTCTCAGCCATTTGACCCCTGTTTTGGCTTTACTCTCAGACTTCCTACCCATGGCGGGGAAGTGAGCTTCCGTCAATCACAAGGCAATATTATCTTTCCACCTCACAAGAGAGGAGTCAAGCCTCACTCCTGGCATGCTTACCTCAAGTTGGAGGGATCATCCTCATTGGTACAAGCTGAGTCTCATAACCATCCCACAACAAACTGGTACGGGTAGCCAATGGAGAACTAGGGTTACCATGTTTCTGTGCACGGAGCCGGGGTGGGCAAGGCCATTCTACTCAAGCTACATGCAGGTCCTCCATTGAAAGATAGGGTTCTCTTTCCTGAAAAAGAAAACGGGGGTGGGGAAGGATCTTGGAAAGGCAAAAACAAAGCAAAATAACAACAGCAAACAATGGATATCCAGGTGAATCATTCTTTTTAACTTCTTTGCTTTTAGGATTATCCAGCTCACTTCAAAATCCTCTTGGAGACCCTGGTAGGTTCATCCCTATTTCTTTGTAACAGATTCCTATACTGACTGGTGGGTACTTTGGATACAACATGATAGGGGAAGAAGTCCATCTTTGTTCCTGTCCATGACACAGTTGACACAGCATTGGCATGCACATCATCAAATATCGACATTAGTCAAGGCACAGAGACATGTTTTTCCCTTGAGGGTGCTTACAGCCCATCTATGCATACATGTTAGACAACAACAGTTAAAAATCATGTATTTGTTTATGCAAGACAGAGATTCAGAATATACCATACACGGAGAGAACCCTATGTTTAGCTTTGTGGGCGTATAAAAACCTCAGTCTCTGTCCTCAAAATTGGGGAATCTGTTAAAAATATCACTTTAATCTGAAGTTAGCACAGAGGACTCCAAGTACAAGTTAACATTTGAACTGGGTTTAAAGGATAGGTAGAAGTTTCACTGTAAGAAATAGGAAAAGAGGCACGCACAAAGAGGCCAAAAGAGGAAAAGTTTGGAACGTGTTTTCTCATTCAGGTAAAAGATCATGCATCTGAAAGGGATGAACAATAAACATCAAGGTAGCTTTTAAGAATTCACCAACAGGCGCACCTGGGTGGCTTAGTCGGTTAGCATACGACTTCTGCTCAGGTCGTGATCTCACGGTCTGTGAGTTCGAGCCCCATGTCGGGCTCTGTGCTGAAAGCTCAGAGCCTGGAGCCTGCTTCCAGTTCTGTGTCTCCCTCTCTCTCTGCCCCTCCCCTGCTCATGCTCTGTCTCTCTCTGTCTCAAAAATAAATAAAAATATTTAAAAAAAAATTTTAAAAAAATTTAAAAAAAAGAATTCACCAACAAAATCTGCATAAACATGTTACGGAGCTTCAGTATGCAGCAAGACTGTGCAGTTGACTTCTAGGAAGAGGCAGATCTGAAGGAGCACTCCCTCCAAGATGTATTAATAAGGGGAACATTCCAGGGGCGCCTGGGTGGCTCAGTCGGCTAAGTGTCTGACTTCAGCTCAGGTCATGATCTCACGGTTTGTGGGTTTGAGCCCCGCGTTGGGCTCTGAGGGGACAGCTCGGAGCCTGGAGCTGGCTTTGGATTCTGGGTGTCCCTCTCTCTCTGTTCCTCCCCCCACTTGTGCTATCTCAAAAAGAAATGAACATTAAATTTTTTTTTAAAAAATAAGGGCAACATTCCAGTTTCACATTAATAAATACAGTAACGTGCATTTATGTAAAGTAAAAGTCAAACGTACATTTGTTCATGAATGTAAGCAAAAGGTCTATAAAAGAGTTTTCCCAAACTGATGATAGGAATCACCTGTTAAGAATAGTAAGAATGGGCAAGCATCAGTGGTGAAGTAGGGATTCTGCTTTTAACTTTACACTTCCGTGCTGCTTAAGTTTTTTTTTTTTACAATAAAAATTTATCTACATGTTGCTTGCATAATAAATATATACTGTTTCATAAAAGAAAGTTTTCTATTAAAATAAGGGTCAACTTACTAGCAGGCTAAGGTATCCGGTCTTTAAAAAATTAACGTTATTATTTTTTGTTTCAATGGGGCAGGTAGCTAATAACTTGAGGAACTGATTAGGAAGAATAATATTTTGCAGGTGGCATTATCTTAGAGCCCATAAGCAAATAAGGATGTAGAGCTCTTTGGAAGTTGTTAAAATATATAATACATATTCTCTGTATGTGTGTGTGTGTGTGTGTGTATATATATACATATATATATATAAATTAAATGTACAGGTCAGACACACACACACACACATATATATATATATATATATATATATATATATAAATTAAATGTACAGGTAAGACATATATATTTTATACAGGCGGCTATTTTAAATGTGCATGTATAATAAATAAGTATATAAGAGTAAATATATAATGTATATATGAATGAACACTAAGAGAAGGAAAGAAGACTTTTTTTTTAAACATAGGGATTTAAAGGCATCAAAGACATGTCTTAAGCATATTCGTTTGGGAGTTATCTTCAAGACAGCAAATCTGGATCTGGGGTCACAGTGAGCTGAATCTGATTTCAGTTTAGACTTGGTGGTGATCTACATGAAGAAGATGGTTGAAAAAATGAATGAAGTTAAAATATCCTCAGGGATTAAATGAGGTCAGCAAAGGAAAGGGGGAAGAGAACTGAACCCAAGGCTTTGGGAAAGATCATCCGTTAAGAGAAGGGGAACAATTCATTTGCTCACTCATTCACAACTAAAATCTTTGAGGTTTTGAGGACAGAAAGGAGAAGAAAGCAGCATGGAGACTGCCCATAGGGAGTTTATAGCCACTGGAATGAACGCAAATACTAACATTAATGGAGACTTTACTGCCTCTACAAGGGCACGAAGCATCACATCAACCTTTAGAACAACATTACTGTTACCTCCTTTCAAAGTACGAAAAAAGGGGCACTTTGTCCTAAGTCATACAGCTCTGAAGTGTCAGGGACTTGATCTGAACCCTCCACCACAGACCATAAACACAGGAACCACTGCTTCCAAAAATGTGGTCAGTCAAGTGTCATAGAAGAAGCATCACAGTAAGAGGAAAACCAGAACTCTGTTAAAGACAAAGATGAGTTTCATTTACATGGGGATGAAAATCAATTGTGAGGGACAAGAGAAGGAATGGATAATGAAGTACTATGTGTCAAGGACTTCTCTGAGGAAACAGACGGAAAAATTAATGCGAGAAGGATCTGGGACTATGGTACATCTAGGCACGCATGCAGAGGGAGGAAGGAGGCAATAGAGTGAAATTCAAAATACAGGGAAGGGGAATAATGTGGATAAAGACATGTCTTGTGTATGGTGAGGAAATAAGGACGCATCTCCTGGATGTATACATTCACTTTTAAAAGGAGGAGGGCCTCTTCTCTGACAGGGTATGGAAAATGTAAAGGAACAGACAGATATTTCAGTTAAATAGAATCACAGCAAACTGTAACAATAAGATCTTACATATATGTTTTGTGGAGGGGGAGTGTTTTCTCATTTTTAAGTGTTTTTTTTTAAATTTTTTTTTAATTTTTAGTATTTATTTAAGAATAAGTGACAGGGGCGCCGGCAGGGGCTCAGTCGGTTGAGCATCCGACCGTCTCAGGTCACGATCTCACGGTTCGTGGGTCCGAGCCCCGTGTTGGGCTCTGTGCGGACAGCTCAGAGCCCGAAGCCTGCTTCGGATTCTGGGTCTCCCCTCTCTCTGTGCCCCTCTCCCGCTCATGCTCTGTCTCTCTCTGTGTCTCAAAAGTGAATAAAGATTAAAAAAAATTTTAAAAAAAAGAATAAGTGACATACAACACTGCATTAGTTTCAGGTACACAACATAGTGATTCTATATTTACATACACTACAAATTTGTTACAATATTTTTTACTACATTTCCTAGGCTGTACATTTCATTGACATGTCTTTCTAACTGGAAGATGGTACTTCTTAATTCATTTCACCTATTTTATCCATCCTGAATACTCTCATGCCCTGTGGCATCAGTTTGTTGTCTGTATCTATGAGCCTGTTTCTGTTTTGTTTTATTTGTTACTTTCTTCAGTTTAAATTCCACATCTAAGTAAAATCATATGGTGTTTGTCTTCCCTGACTTATTTCATACAGCTAATACCCTCTAGGTCCATCCATGTTGTTGCAAGTGGCAAGATTTTATTCTTTTGTGTGGCCAAGTAATATTCCACCCATGTGTGTATATACACCATATCTTCTTTATCCAGTCATCTACTGATGGATATTTAGGCTGTTTCCACATCTTGGCTATTGCAAATAACATTGTGATAATCATAGAGGTACGTTATCTTTTCAAATTAGTGTTTTCAGGGGTTTTTTTGTTGTTGCATAAATACATACAAGAAGCTGGATTGTATAGTTGTTCTATTTTTAATTTTTTTAGGAACTTCCATACTGTTTTCCCTTGGACTGCACTAATTTACATTCTTAGTCAAAGTACAAAAGGGTTATCCTTCCTCCACGTCCTTGCCAACATTTGTTATTTCTTGTCTTTTTGATAAGAGCCATTTTAACATTTGTGATAAAAACTCTCAGCAAAGTGGGTATGGGAAGAATGTACTCAACATAATAAAGGCCATGTAAGTAAGACAAACCCACAGCTAACATCGCATTCAATGGTGAACAGCTGAAACCTTTTCCTAAGTGGTATCTCATTGCAGTTCGATTTGCATTTCCCTGAGGGTAATGCCGAGCCTATTTTCACGTGCCTGTTGGCGATCTGTACGTCTTTGGAAAAATGTCTAGTCAGGTCCTCTGTCCGCTTTTAAATTGGATTGTTTGTTCTTTTGATATTGAATTATACGGGTTCTTTACATATCTTGGATGTTAACCCTTCATTGGATATATCATTTGCCAATGTCCTCTTCCGTTCAGTAGGTTGCCTTTCGTTTTGTTAATGGTTTTCTCTGCTGTGCAAAAGGTTTTTTTGTTTTGTTTTGTTTTTTGTTTGTCTTTTGTTTTGATGTAGACCCATTGCTTTTGTTGTCCATGCTTGAGGAAACAGAGCCACAAAAATGTCACTCAGATTGATGTCAAAGAGCTTACTGCCTATGTCTTCTTCTAGGAACTTCATCATTTCAGGTCTTACATCTAAATATTGGATCAATTTTGAATTTATTTTTTCAGTTTCAGTTTCATTCTTCTGGTTCTTTCTGGTTCAGTTTCATTCTTTTGCATGTAGTTGTCCAGTTTACCCAGTACCATGTACTGAGGAAATTGTCTTTCTCTGTTGAATATTTTCACCTCCTTTGTTGTAAATTAATTAATCATGTAAGTGTCGGTTTATTTCTGGGCTCTCTTCTGTTCCATTGATCTAGGTGTCTGTTTTCATGCCGGCACTATACTATTTTGATTATGATTGCCTTGCAGTATAGTTTGAAATAAGGGCGCATGATACCTCCAAATTTGTTCTTCTTTCTCAAGATTGCTTTGGCCATTTGGAGTCTCTCATTATTCCATACAAATGTCAGGATTATTGGTTCTAGTTCTCTGAAAAAGAGATTGATGTTTTGACAAGGATTGCATTGAATGTGTAGACTGCTTCAGATAGTATGGTCATTTTACATATTAATTCTTCTAATCCATGAGCATGGGAAATACTTCCATTTATTTATGTCATCTTCATTTTCTTTTATCAATGCCTTATAACTTTCCAACTACAGGTCTTTTTCCTCCTTGGTTAAATTTATTCCAGGGCATTTAATTCTTTTTGATGCAATTGTAATACAGGATTTTCTTAACTTCTGATAATTTATTACTGATAGAAACACTCTAGATTTCTATATACTGATTTTGTATTCTTCAAATTTACTGAATTTACTAGTTCTGATAGTTTTTGGTGGCATCTTTAGGGTTTTTATTATATAGTATCACGCCACCTGCAAATTGTGACCATTCTGTTTCTTCTTTTCCAATTTGGATGCCTTTCATTTGTTTCTCTTGCCTAATTGCTGTGGTTAGGACTTCTAATACTATACGGAATAGAAGTAGTGAGAGTGGATATCTTTATTGTGTTCCTGAACTTAGGAAAAGCTTTTAGCCTGTCACCACTGAGGGTGATGCTAGCTTTGGGTTTTACTTACATGGCCTTTATTATGTCGAGGTACATTCTTCCCGTACCCACTTTGCTGAGAGTTTTTTATTATAAATGTATGTTGAATTTTGTCACATGCTTTTTCTGCATCTATTGAGATGATCACATGATTTTTACCCTTTACTTTGTTAATGTGGTACATCAGGTTGATTGACTTGCAGCTATTCAACCATCCTTACATACCTGAAATAAATCCACCCAATCACAGTATATGATCTTTATAATAAATTGTTCAATTTGGTATGCTAATATTTTATTGAGGATTTTTGCATGTAGGCTTACAGGAATATTGATTTTCTTTTCTTTTCTTTTTTTATGAAATTTATTGTCAAATTGGTTTCCATACAACACCCAGGGCTCATCCCAACAGGTGCCCTCCTCAATGCCCATCGCCCACTTTCCCCTCTCTCCCCCCCCCCCATCAACCCTCAGTTTATTCTCAGTTTATTTTTTAAGAGTCTCTTATGCTTTGGCTCCCTCCCTCTCTAACTTTATTTTGTTTTCCTTCCCCTCCCCCATGGTCTTTTGTTAAGTTTCTCAGGATCCACAGAAGAGTGAAAACATAGGATACAAAATTAATGTACGGAAATCAGTTGCATTCTTATACACTAATATGAAGCAACAGAAAGACAAATAAAGAAGCTGATCCCATTCACAATTGCACCAAGAAGCATAAAATACCTAGTAATAAACCTAACCAAAGATGTAAAAGATTTTTTTTTATAGCGCCTTGTCTGGTTTTGGCACCGGGGTAACGTTGGCCTCGTAGACTAAGTTTGAAAGCACACCTTACTCTTCAGTTATTTGGAATAGTTTGAGAAGGATAGGTATTAATTCTTCTTGAAATATTTGATAGAATTCACCTATAAAGACTTCTGGTTCTAAACCTATGTTTGCTGGGAGTTGTTTGTGTGTTTGTTTTTAATTACTGTTGCTGATGCAATTCTGGATTGTCCAATTTGGTGGCATATAATTTTAGTAGTCTCTTACAATTCTTTGTATTTCTGTGGTATCAGTTGTAATTGCTTCTTTTTCATTTCTGATTTTATTTATTTGGGTTCTCTCTATTTCTTCATGAGTCTGGCTAAAGGTTTATCATTTTTTAAAGATCTTTTCAAAGAATCAGCTTTTAGTTTCATTGACCTTTTGTATTGTTTTTTAGTTTCTATTTATTTCTGCTCTGATATTTATTATTTCATTTTCTACGAACTTTGGGTTTTCTTCTTTTTCTAGATGTGTGTAAGGTTACATTGCTTATATGAGATTTTTCTTGTTTCTTGAGGTAGCCCTGTATTGCTATAAGCATCCCTCTTAGAACTGCTTTTGCTGCGTCCCATGGATTTTGGAACATTGTGTTGTTACTTTCATTTGTCCCAAGATGTTTTTTTATTTCATCTTTGATTTCTTTTTTGATCCATTTGTTGTTTAGTAGCATGCTGCTTAGTCTCCAGTTTTTTTTTTCTCGTTATCTAATAATTGATTTCTAGTTTTATACTGTTGTGGTTGGAAAAGATACTTGATATAATTTCAATCCTCTTAAATATATTGAGACTTGTTTTGTGGTCTCACATGTGATCTATGGAGAGTATTCCATGTGCACTTGAAAACAATGTGCATTTTACTGGTTTTGAATGGAATGTTCTCTATATAGTTTTTAAGTCCATCTGACCTAACATGTCTTTTAAGGCCAGTATTTCCTTATTATTTTTCTGTTTGATCTACCCATTCATGTAAGTGGGGTATTAAAGTTCCTTACCATTATATTATTATTGTCAGTTTCTCTCTTTGTATCTGCTGATATTTGCTTTACATATTTAGGTGCTGCTATGTTGGATACATAAATATTTACTAGTGTTATATCCTCTTGTTGGATTCATCCCTTTAAGGGTATTCATTTTGTAATGGTCTTGTTTGTCTCTTGTTGCAGCCTTTATTTAAAAGCCTATTTTGTCTGCTAAAAGTATTGCTATCCTAGCTTTCTTTTCATTTCCATTTGCATGGGGTATATTTTCCCATTCCTTCACTTTCAGTTTGTATGTGTCTTTAGATCTAAAGTGAGCCTCTTCTAGGCTGCATACAGATGGGTCTTATTGATTGTTTTTTTTTTTTAATCCTTCCAGCCACTCTAGATCTTTGATTGGAGCATTTAGTCTATTTATATTTAAATTAAGTATTGATAGGTGTTCATTGCCATTTTCTCAATTGTTTTCTGAACGTTACTGTAATTCTTCTCTGTTCCTTTGTTCTTCTCTTGTACTTTTTCCTTGAGATTTGATAACTCTCTTTAGTGTTATGTTTGGATTCCCTTCTCTTTATTTTTTTATGTATCTATTATAGGTGTGTTTGTGTGTGTGTGTGTATGTGTGTGTGTGTGTGTGTGTGGTTACCCTGAGATTTATATATAACAACCTATGTATATAACAATCTATTTTAAGTTGGTGTTCACTTAAGTTTGAATGCATTCTAAAAGCACTACATTTTTACTGCCTCCTCCCACATTTTATGTTTTTGATGTCATGTTAAATCTTTTTATTTTGTATATTCCATAACTATTGTAGAGTTGATATAAGAACTTTTGTGCTTTTACTGCTATACTAGCTTTAAAGTGGTTGATCCATTACCTTTACTTTACATTTGCTTCTACCAGTGTGATTTCTTTTCTTTCATAGATTTTCTTGTTAATCAGGGCTCTTTGTTTTCACTTAACGAAGTGCCCTAATATTTCTTAAAAAGCCAGTTTAGTGCGTAAGAACTCCTTTAGTTTGTGCTTGTCTGGGAAACTACTGGTCTTCCCTTCAATTCTGGATTTTAACCTTACGAGATAGGGCATTCTTGTTTGGAAGTTCTTTCCTTTCAGGATGTTGAATATACATGCTACTTAACTTGTGGCCCGCAAAGTTCCACGGAAAATCAGCTGATAGTCTTATGGGGGTTTCCCTTACATGTAACTAATGGCTTTAAGATTCTCTCTTTATCTTTCCCTTTTGACATTTTAATTATTACATGTTTTTCTGTGGATCTCTTTGGGTTCATCTAATTTGGGACTTTCTGTTCCTTGTGGACCCGGATGTCTGTTTCCTTCCCCAAGTTAGGGAAATTTTCAGCTATTATTTCTTCAAATAACTGTTCTGCCCCTGTCTCTCTTCTCCTTCTGGGACCACTATAATGTAAATGTTAGGATGGTTAATTTGGTTCCACATTAACTTTCAGCTACCCTCATTTAAAAAAAAATTTTTTTTTTCTATTTTCTGTTCAATTTGGAAGATTTCCACTACCCTGCCTCCCAGGTCACCGATCTGTTCTTCTGAACTATCTAGTTTGCTGTTTATAACCTCTAGTGTATTTTTCATTTCTGTTATTGTTTTCTGCAGCTCTGATTGATACTTGCATTTTCTATCTTTCTGTTGAAGGTCTCACTGTGTTCATCCACTCTTCTCCCAAGTTCCGGAAGCATTTTCATGACCAGTATTTTGAACTCTTCACTGGCTAGGCTGCTTATCTTCATTTTGTTTAGCTCTTCTTCTGAGGTTTTGTGTTGTTGTTGTTGTTGTTGTTTTTCATTTGGAACATATTCTTCTGTTCTCTCCTTTTGCCTAACTCTGTGTTTGTTTTTATGTAGTAGATAGTTTAGCTATGTCTCCTAGTCTTGAAGGCATGACTTTATGGAGGAGATGTGGGGCCCAGAAGTGCAATCCCTGTACCATCGCAGCCAGGTGCTCCAGGGGTGTCCCCTGTGTGGGCAGCATATATGCCCTCCTGTTGTGACAGGGCTGTGACTCTTGCAGGCATTCTGGTGGACAGTGTTAGCCTCTGGCCCTACTGTCTGCAAGGTCTGACCACAACTGCTGGGGGCACACTGCAGGGAAGCGTTATCATCCTATCAGCTGTGTGGCCAACCGAGGTGCAGGCTTGTACAGGGCTCTCAGGGGGATATGCCCCCTGACATTCACATTTTAAAAGGAAGTTTCCAAAATGGCACCCACTCTGCCAGGATCAGCATAGGAGAACAAGATAGCACAAATGGCTTCCTCTGGCATCTCAGTCCTTGAGGAGAGGCCCAGCTACCTCCTGCCTGTTCAGCAGGTGCTACAAGATTAGTGAGTGGGTCTCCTTAATCTAGGGTTTGTGGGTCTTTCAATCTGATATTTTTGCACTGTTTTCCAGGGTGAGTGAGTCTATGCACAAACCCATTATGAGCAGTCTCCCTTTTCCTACAGTTCTGTAGCTTTTCTGGAGGTATTCCCTGTTGGTTTTTAAAGCCAGACGTTTTGGGGCTCGCCTCACTTTAGAGGATATAACAGTTAGGGTTCCTGATGTGGAGCTCAAATCTCTTGCTCTTCAGGGAAACTTTGAGACCCCCCCCCCATCTGTAAAACACTGTTCTTGGGTGTTTTTTTTGTCCCCTTGAGACCGTGTGTCTGCCTTCAACCCATTTCAGTGCTATCCCTTATTATGCAGGCTCTGTTTGTTCAGTTCCTACATCCTCTTCAGAGGGAATTATTCCATATGAGGTTGTAGAATTTGTTGTACCCACAAGAAGAGGGGAGCTCGGGATCTTCCTACACCGCCATCTTAAACTCTCCCTATATGTCCACTTTTGGACGGTGGTTCTCAACCCCGGCTAAACATTATAATGATCTTGGCAGCTATTACAAATTGTTACGCCCACCGTGCACTCCAGGCCAATTAAATCAGAAAACAATTGAGGTTGCTTTGGGCTGAGCGCGTCCAAAGCAGGTTTTAAAGAGAAGCTGGTATGATTTAACTAGGTGAGGAGAAGGGAGGCATTATATGTGACAGCAACTTGAGCCAAATTTTAAAAACTAAACTAGGAATCGATAAAGAAATTAATTTGCCTAAAACAAAGGAAGCAAGGAAGAAGTAGTGAGGAAAATAGAAATGCTAGAATATGGGCAGATCACAACAATTCTTTATAAATTTCTAAATTGCTGCAAAGTAGATATACTCACATCCCATTACTTACAATGACAAGCTATACTAAGCACAGAGATCTTACCAATACTAGTCACTTTTTCATTCCAAAACCGTCATCAGAGTCCCTGGCATATAGTAGATATTCAATAACCAGTAGTTGAATAAATACATCTGATAAGTAAAAAATAGATAACTCAGATAGCAGCCCAGGAATCTCTTCAGGTATCTAGAATTCTTGAGAAAAGCAAAATTGCCTCATACCCAATCCCAAGTTGCTCATTGCAAACACTTTTCCACGCCCTACTCAAATCTCCCTGGGTCCTCAGCTGGCTTCACTGGATGTGGTTTCAATCTCTTTGTTCTTAATGCCATCAACAATAGATTGTGTCTAATAGTTTTTTACTAAAGTTTGACAAAAGTGAAGTAGCAATGGGGATGAAGGCTTTATGATCAAAGTACAAGCTAGCAAGCAATTTAAAATGATGTCAGGTAGCCCTATTGTTAACTGGGTCACTTGACCGTTCTCACTGGCCATTATTCCATTCTGAGATCTTGCCTTCTGCCATATTACTTCATTCCTATTTTTCTAAGACTTCACTAGTACCACCCAAACTACAAATTTCAGCTTTTTCTTATAGAGAAATTTAACTAGGATTATCTCCTACACCATAGCTTAGGGGAAACTCGCTTGTAATATCCACCTTTCTCAGAAAATATTCTGCCAAACCAAAGTTCAGTTATTAATCCCATTTCTCTTAGGGCCCCAAACTTTTATAGCCAACTATGATTTTAAGTGGTAAGTTCTGGGGGGCACCCGGGTGGCTCAGTTGGTTGAGCACCCGACTTCAGATCAGGTCATGATCTCACAGTTCGTGAGTCCAAGTGCTACATCAGGCTCATGGCGAACGGTATAGATCCTCTGTCCTCCTCTCTCTGTTCCTTCCCTGCTTGTGCCCTCTCAAAAATAAATAAAACATTTAAAAAATAGATGGCAATTTTTTTCTTTCTCTCTATACAAAAGAATGAAACACATAGGGAAGACAAGTGGAGAATCTCGAACCCAATACCAAGTAAGGACCCACGAGGGAATTAACAGTCATTATCGGTGGTTCACAAAACAATATATATTCACATTATTGTTGAAAATAATCCTTCTCTTCTTTGCTAAGGAGTCACAAAATGAATGTCTTTGTCTTGCAATGTCATCGCCATATCCAGTCACATAAGTGGCAGTGTGAATACAGTGGGTACTCAACACATGGACACTAATCGTGAGGATAAAGGGTAAAGATGAGATACTCTCTGAGATTTTATACCTTATAATAATAACTGTAATAATAGCTACTTTGTATGTCCAAAGTCGTTTAAAAGCATTAACATTTCACATGGCACACATCCTCAGAAAGCAGATCAATATTTATTCTTCCAAGTGTGTCGAGTATACAGTTGGGGCACCTCGAGGTGAAAACGTCACCCTGCCAGTGTCAGCCTCAGAACTTGGAAATCACATCCCCCAGTTCATTATGTCAGAATAATAAAGCGACCCCGGCCAGTTGAACATATTCATTAGCGGTCAGGGGGAAGCAGGGCGGAAGGAGCAGACAATATGGCTTTGGGAGCATCCAGAGCTAACTAGCCTTCAAAAAAAACAGGACTATTATTTGACATAGCATCAGTATGGGAAGGGAAAAAGCCATGAAAACACACACACACACACACACACACACACACACACACACACACATCACAGCAGGTCTGTTTAGTCCTTCCAGATGAGAATTCATCTTTGCGACTCGTCGTCCAAGTAATTTCATTGCCACTAATTGGGAAGGGTAAGAGAGAGGAGTAGGGACTACGTTTTGCCCCATCTCCTTTTCTCTCTGCCTCTCTCTCTCATTAGAGTGTGTTTAGCTGATTAAGCAAATCAACCTTAATTAGTAACTAACTAGGGAAGGACTCTGCAAGGTTTGGTTAAGCGGCATCAAAACCCACAGCCGGCTCTCAGAGCCCATTAAGAAGTAATCATCCAGCGCAACTAACAAGTCACTAGACCATACTTTTGCAATTTGGCTCTTTTGTTCTGTCAGTTTGAAGAGCCCTGTGCATGTGATGCCATTTAGAAGGGAGCTCTTTTAGAGCTTTCACTCAGGAAGGCATCGGGAGCTCTGGGGGTAGAGCTTAGCTCAGAAAAAAGGGAAAGAATTCAAGTTTGCGTTGACAGCTTGATCCCAGAGAGAGACGACTGGCTGCTTGTCTAGCAGGTCCTTTGGGTGTGGATGAGGCAGGGGCAGGAGTCTCCGTCTTAAGTGAACGTGTGTGCCGCCAATGTTAAAGGCACAATTACCTTCCCGCGCACCTCTGTTTGCTAGTGCTGTTTCCTTCCATAAAACCTCTTTTCCGCTGCCAAGTGGAGCCCGGCAGGCAATAATATTTTTCATGCACGATACACATACTAAAATGCCCTTGTGTGTTTTTAACAGATTTACAGTTGATAACAATAGGGCTGTTTTGTCAGGCAAGGTAAAAATGCATTTATTACAAATGCAGAGCCCTGGCCAGGGTCCATGCGCCTCACAGCTGCTAGTCCCTCAAAAGGGTCCGTCCAGCTCCTGCGAGCAGGGAAAAGTAGCAAAAGTAATCAAACTGAAGGTCTTTTTATTCAAACTGAAGTTCATCTTTCCGATAAAGATTTTTATTTGTTGAGACCCTCTTCTCCCACCTACGAGGACCATGATAACATAGACACGGCGGGCGGACGTGAGCATCCTTGTATTTGAACGCATACGTGGCCCTTGCATTCTTCGGGGAGTACGGTCTTCAAAACTCAAGGAGGAGAAAGGGATGGGATAAATTGTTGCGTAAATCAAACCACAACTTAGAGGAGGTATCCCTCAAAACGTGAGAATCCTTGACTAATAATTTACAGCTTGCTATTAGTCCGGCTCAATTTTTTGTTAAATGAAACCACATATTAAACAATAACTAATAAATAAATGACTTCTATCAGTCAATTCCAAGAGAGATTTCTGCTGTTATAAACATCCATTTACAAATACATATTTTTATGAAAGGACATACTGGTGAAAAGAATTTTCTGTTGTTATATTGAGGGTGAAATGAATTTTCTACATTATTTTACAGAAGAACAGGTTGATATCTATGCTGGTTGATATTAAACTGTGTTTACCTTCTTGTAAGAAATAATATGAGACATTAGTTGTTCGACATATGGTATCATATCTACCGATGCGAGACAATATACTGTTAAGTCCGCAGCTCTGATGTCTAATAGCATGGATTCAAATCCTGGCCACAGTGTTGTTAATTCTATGAACTTACGTAAATGTTTCCAACTCTTGAGCCCCGATTTCTCAACCATTAGAGTGGGGATGGCAGGAATCGCACCTACATCAAAGCATTTCTTGCAAGATAAAATTACATAATAAATATCCTCTCTACAAATCCTGGAATTCAATATATATTACTTACTTTAAATTATTATTCTATAATAAGTAGTGAAAATAGTCACTAATCAATTCGCATATGAATTGTGTTACATATTATTAGCCAGATTTATTGACAGTAGCTGCTGTAAAACAAACAAGCCCTGCATTACAGGGGCCTCATTTAATAGCAGCTCATTGGAGGTTACTCAAAGCTCACTGCAAGGAGACATTTCTCAGTCACTCTGCAGCATGTGGTGACTCAAGGACCCAGGCTTTTTTTACCTTTTGGCTGTGCTATCCCCAGGGGGTTCCTCACTTTTCTACTATATTCTTTGGTTAACACTGTCTATTAAATAGAGACTAAAATGTGGAGAATCATGTGACCTGTTTTAGCAGCCAAACCTCCGCTGTGGCACATCAGTTTTGTCCACAAGCCTTCTGCCAGAACTATTTGCATGGCCCCGCCTACATTCAAGAAAGCCACTGGAAAACACACTTTCACTGGGTGTCCAGAAGAAGCACATTCAACTCAATATGCATCCAGTCAGGATGTGTCATTAACGTAAATCGTTAGGAGCTAAAATTGGTATAATTGAGGGGCCGGTAGGTGGCTCAGTAGGCTAAGCATCTGACTCTTGATTTCAGCTCAGGTCTTGATCTCACCGTCAAGGGATTGGGCCCCACCTTGGGCTCTACACCGACAAGGAGGAGCCTCTTAGGATTCTCTCTCTCCCGTGCTCTCCACCCCTCCCCTGCTCACACACACATGCCCATGCAGGAGGCATTCACACTCTTTCTGCCTCTCTCTCAAAATAAATAAATAAAGATGGTGTAGTATCTACAACGTGTACCAGAATGCTCATAATAGAAAAAAAAATGTGTTTTTTTACAAAAAGTTCTATGCTTTCTACACAAGAAAACGTGCATCCCTCTCGTTCTTCCTCTAGATTTCTATTTTGATTCATCTTTTCTGGGAAGACCTTTTATTATGGAAGCTGTGGGCACCCTCACTGGTATCCCCATAGCCTCTGTCATAGCATTTGGTCCACGGGATTCTCAGTGTCTCTTTACTGGACTTGGCTATTGGACCAGAAGTTATCTGAAGAGTGACTTAGGTTTTCATCTGAATTTTTCCTCACCTAGTACAATCTCTACCCTGTAGTAAACGCTCTACACCACTTACCAAACAAATGAAGGAATTTCTAGGTATAACCCAGCTCAGTAAAGAAAACCATAATACAACTAAAACCTGCCTATCAAAGAATAAACGATTCATGAAAAAAACATCAATGGGAGGAATATACATTTTCCTTTATAAGAATATAAAACTCAATTTCTTGCGTTCAATTTTCAACACTAAGCACCATACTTTTAAAAAGTAAAAGATCTTGACTTTCACCAGGGTCCAGTAAATTGACTTGGAAACATTTTCCTTCCCTATGTGTCTTCATGTATTATAGCTGGAAGACAAGGACTAACAACTTAGAGCAAGGACCCCAGGGATCCTTCCAGAACTTTTGTGCTATAATTAAAAAAGAGATGTTGTATGGAAACCAATTTGACAATAAATTATGTATATATATAGTAAAAAAATAAAAAATAAAACAAACCTATATAATGTTTTTTCCTGAAGCAAAAAAAAAAAGAGAAAAAAAAAGGAGAAACCATCTCTGAATCTCTATTAGTGAAACATTATTTTTTTGGCAGCCTAAGATCGGTTACGAGACAAACGGTTCCTTTTGAGGGGTAGGAAAGAATACTTAAGCTGTAGATAATTTACTTTCCAAATTAAACTTTCACTAGAGACAAAAAAAATGTGTCGAGATTTTTTTCTATTTACAGTGAAATATAAAATGATACAGTGTTAGGTTTCTTCAGTATTTTTTACATTATTGTAAGATTTTAGATCTTATTGTAGATATTCACCTTTGAAAAATGTCTTAATTCCTACCAAAACTTCTAAAACTTAGGACTACTAAAGACTACTGTTAGCACCTTACCCAGTTGCAAATATTGAAATATTTAGCCGACATTATTCTAACAATAATGGTGACCTATTCAAATTGAAATCACTGAAGTTTCTCGTTGGCATATAATTTATATTACTTACTAATTCCTATCATGCTACTACTATATTATCAATATTTTACCTATAAAGGTCACTATTTCCTTTACCTGTTAAATTTATTTTCTCGGAGGCAGTTCACTGCAGTAGTTAAAAGTTCATCTTCTTTTCTGAAGCCACATTTCTTACTTTAAACAGCAACTCTGCCTCTCGCTCTCGGTAATTTTAATTCACAACCGTTATTATCTTTCTGTGCCTCAGCCTCCTCGTGTGTCAAATGTGGCTAGGAATAACGTTTAGCCAACAGGGTTAAGGTAAGGACTTAGGCAAGCTTACACATCAAAAGCCTTGGAGAACATTGACACTTTGAAAGCCTCTAGAAATATTTAGCTATTATTACCCGTGTTCAACTTTCCACATTCTTGTTTCTCTTTTCCCCCATCATCGTAATCTGTCTTCTATCCTTACCCACCTGTTGGAATTGTTCTAACAAACATCACCGCATTGCCAAACTTGGTGGTTTATTTTCCATCTGGAAGTATTACTGCTTTCTTTGTAGCATGTGGTCCTTTTAATCACACTCGTTTTCTTAAAATGTCTCATCTCTTGGACAGGGAGAAGAGGTATGGAAAAACGCAGAGACACTGTTATCATAGTCGCTCCGAGAAAACCAGTATAAGGAGAAGGCAGAAATTGGTTTACAGGTTAATTTGAAGGAGAGTGGTCCAATAAGACTAACTAGAATTCCTGGACTCCAGTCTACTTTCCCTATAATCCATTCTTTATATTGGCATTTCTGAGACAAAAATAGGGTCTTGTTTTATTCCTCCTTAAAACCTTTATTTCAGACTCTTAAATAGGAGTGAAGAGAACTTGGATATAATTTGTATGTTTGGGGGTAAGGGTGGATAATCCATATCATATGTCTGAATACAGTGCATTATTCCGAGAGGAGATCCATATATACATTTCCTTGGGGTCCATCTGTCCTAGATCAAAAGCCACCATTCCAATGGTTAAAGTTTAAAATCCATAAGCAAAGATGAAATCTTCATCTTAACTCTCACCTTAACTCTCAAGTACCTCTCTCCCCTTCTCCTATCACCACCACGATCTTACCATGCTCTGCTAAATACTGTTTTTCACAATTCCAAGCTTTACAAACTTTTTTCTACTTCATGGAATATCCTTGCTTTCAACTGCCAACTGGCAACTGAATACTAATTTATTAAGATCCAGGGAAAATTTCATCTCCTCTTCCACATTTTTCTGCATGACATCAAACATAATTGCAAATTCCTGAATTTTTCACCCACAGAACTGTGTATAAACCCCTACTCTCCACTTATCACATGCTAGCCATTGAAGTTGTCTGAATGCCTGTCGCCCCAATGAACAGTGAACTCCGAAGGCAGGGGCCAGGTCTGATTTATCTCGGAGTATCTACCAGCACTCAGCCTATTGCCAGGTACTCTGTAAAGAGCCTTATAAATGTTTCCTAAATGAGTGAGTGAATTACTGATTGCTGTCTTGCTTCGAATTCATCTGTTAAGTGAAGGATTGTATGGTGTTTTCTGAGGGATCTTTATTTAAATGAATGTTGGTTAATCCACATGATTCCCATACCCTTCCATGTAGAGATGAACTCGGGAATAAAGTGGTATGTTTTACACCACTTCTCAATCCTGTCAACAGCACATCAATAATCAACTTGGTAGTTGCCGAAGGAACAGTGATTTGAGGCCATCCTTTCTAAGTCTTAGGTGGCCAGCACGCACTCTTTCCAGCGGTATCATTTGTCCAAACGGGGCTCACGGTGATATTACTTCAATAACACCTCCACTGTATATCCTGGAGTGTCCCATGTGAGTCCCGTACATAGTTCGAGAGAGAGAAACTGAGGCAGAAGCAAAAGACACACATCTAATAACATTTTGTTCTTAACACTCAACTATATTTTCATTCTATTGTCTCATCTTTGTGCATTTAAAAAACATCCAACCTCTATGCATCAGTACTCCTGTCTCCCTTGGGTAAATTCCTAGCAGTGGTATTGCTGGGTCATAGGGTAGGTCTATTTTTAATTTTTTGAGGAACCTCCACACTGCTTTCCAGAGTGACTGCACCAATTTGCATTCCCACCAACAGTGCGAGAGGGTTCCCGTTTCTCCACATCCTCTCAAACATCTATAGTCTCCTGATTTGTTCATTTTGGCCACTCTGACTGGCGTGAGGTGATAGCTGAGTGTGGTTTTGATTTGTATTTCCCTGATGAGGAGCGACGTTGAGCATCTTTTCCTGTGCCTGTTGGCCATCCGGATGTCTTCTTTAGAGAAGTGTCTATTCATGTTTTCTGCCCATTTCTTCACTGGGTTATTTGTTTTTCGGGTGTAGAGTTTGGTGAGCTCTTTATAGATTTTGGATACTAGCCCTTTGTCCGATATGTCATTTGCAAATATCTTTTCCCATTCCGTTGGTTGCCTTTTAGTTTTGTTGGTTATTTCCTTTGCTGTGCAGAAGCTTTTTATCTTCATGAGGTCCCAGTAGTTCATTTTTGCTTTTAATTCCCTTGCCTTTGGGGATGTGTCAAGTAAGAGATTGCTACGGCTGAGGTCAGAGAGGTCTTTTCCTGCTTTCTCCTCTAGGGTTTGGATGGTTTCCTGTCTCACATTCAGGTCCTTTATCCATTTTGAGTTTATTTTTGTGAATGGTGTGAGAAAGTGGTCTAGTTTCAATCTTCTGCATGTTGCTGTCCAGTTCTCCCAGCACCATTTGTTAAAGAGACTGTCTTTTTTCCATTGGATGTTCTTTCCTGTTTTGTCAAAGATTAGTTGGCCATACATTTGTGGGTCTAGTTCTGGGGTTTCTATTCTATTCCATTGGTCTATGTGTCTGTTTTTGTGCCAATATCATGCTGTCTTGATGATTACAGCTTTGTAGTAGAGGCTAAAGTCTGGGATTATAGCAGCACTCTCAACAATAGCCAAATTATGGAAAGAGCCTAAATGTCCATCAACTGATGAATGGATAAAGAAATTGTGGTTTATATACACAATGGAGTACTACGTGGCAATGAGAAAGAATGAAATATGGCCCTTTGTAGCAACGTGGATGCTAAGTGAAATAAGCCATACAGAGAAAGACAGATACCATATGTTTTCACTCTTATGTGGATTCTGAGAAACTTAACAGAAACCCATGGGGGAGGGGAAGGAAAAAAAAAGAGGTTAGAATGGGAGAGAGCCAAAGCATAAGAGACTCTTAAAAACTGAAAACAAACTGAGGGTTGATGGGGGGTGGGAAGGAGGGGAGGGTGGGTGATGGAGGAGGGCACCTTTTGGGATGAGCACTGGGTGTTGTATGGA
This sequence comes from Prionailurus viverrinus, assembly GCF_022837055.1. Classification (NCBI taxonomy): domain Eukaryota; kingdom Metazoa; phylum Chordata; class Mammalia; order Carnivora; family Felidae; genus Prionailurus; species Prionailurus viverrinus. Next base: position 37,019,381 of record NC_062562.1, on the reverse strand, counting down.
AACCAATTTGACAATAAATTTCATATACTGAAAAAAAAGAAAAAGAAAAAAAAAGAAAAGAAAAAACATCCAACCTCCTTTGATCCACAGGAGATAACAAATTTTCTTAGGAGGGTGCATAAAGAAGTTAGAATTAGGGATGCTTCTGGCATCTTCGCTTTGTACAGAGGAAAAGATTTTGAAGCAGGGAGAACATAAACAGTATACACTAACTCCTGACACACCACTGCTTTCTTAAACGAGAATAATAAAAATTTGCAAATGAACAAAAGAGTGGGAGGTAGATATCTGATTTACAATGTTTTTGAGATAAAGAACACTAGAAAAAAGATCAATGTGAATAATAAAGCATTGTTAACTGAGTCATGACATTTCTATTCTAGTGACGATTGAACGGCAGAACTGCAAATGAGCACCTTGTACCACTTTCTAAGTGGGAAGAAGACATATAATTATAATCCTCACACTGACGAGAATTCAGGAAAATCTGGGGAAAAGTTTACGGAAAAACATATTGACATATCAGTATTATAAATTACTTTCTCTTATTAACCCGCACCCCCCCCCAAATACTTTTGTGGGCTAGCTCATCATGGCACAGAAGGTGTTTCACGAAAAGACATACCTGCCTTAAAAAGTCTTTTTTTTTTTTGAAAAATATCTACCATATATTTATTCCGTAACTTGCTCCACATGCAAGATATATCGGAGAAGTATATTTTCAAACACGTTTAACCTCCATTGTCTTGAGCGCCTGTATCAACAATGTCACGTCACTTAACCGAAAATCCTCCTGGAAACCTTGTATTTAGTCAAAACGAATGAATCTGTTTCAACACCCTTTGCGAAAGTAAAAGGAGATATAATACTATGTTTTCCCTTGACATACATTTCCATCCATCTCCTTGCTTTGTCGGATGGTTCAGGGGGAAGAAAATGCAAAAATTACAGGGATGTTATCAACTGTAGGGTCTTCGTAGAGAACAGAATGGAAAATGGCATTTTGCTGAGCGAACTTCAAAATGAACTAAAACAAACAAACAAACAAACAAAAAAACCCACGAGGATGAATTTTCTCCTGATGTTTCACTCCACTGAAGTCTCCCGAGGGGAGACACTCAAGCATTGAAGGAAGCTCTCTAAGTGACCCCATTACTGCCTCCGGCACTCGGGAAGGCAAAGGGGCAGTTGTAAAGTCAGACACGGAGTGAGCGTTGCAGAAATTACAGCAGTGCCTTAAGTGTATCCTCCGCAGGGCGCTTTCCTATCTTCAGAGGACACACTCATTAAGTGCTGCCGACAAGAAAACTACGCAGTTTTCTTTATAAAAAGTGCCACCTTTTATGGAACATCTGGAGCTCGTCCAAAGGGCTTCCAGAATAGGTGGTGGAACATAATGAAGTAAAACGGCTCAGCCACCGAGGTTTTAACACCAGCTGCAGCATGGAATCATCGCTACCCGGGGAACTGGGGTTATTCATCAGCCATTATAATGTGCTGGGAAGATCCAGGAAGAATGCAACGTGTCTGGTCCTTGTCAAGTCCTTAGCTGGGATTTGGAATCAGTATGCGAAGGGTCTACTCGCAAACTTAGAGGAAAATATATTTTGGCTGTTTATTATAGTTGACTAATCCAGATCTAGCCACACTCAATTCTTTTCCCTCCGCCTATTAGGGATAAAGATACACCCGGGGATTTGATTTTTACATTACCTTGGTGTTTTCTGCAATGTCTGTTGTGATCAAGAATGAAGATTAAGATGTGTGGGGAAATATAGAAAGACTATGGAGACTGCATTCTTGTATATATCCAATGCAGATGGCCTATCAGGTTATACTCAAGAAAGAAAGTCAGCCACAAGGGTAGCAGGAGAATTGGAGGGCACAAAGGTCAGTTTGACTAAGTAGTATCAGACAAAGAGCACAAGAAAAGAGGAACAAACATTAGGTCTACAAGAGTGATAAGAACAAATTCACCCATGGCGGCGGGGTGGCGGGAGGGGGCCAACCACTGAAAGAACCCCAAAGCAACCTAACATTCATTGGTATGTGAATTAAAGTGATTGCATGCAACCTTGCAGTTTACCTGATTCTGTTCTGTGATGCCCTTAAATGTGGCTAGTACATTGGGAAAACAAATTTCTTAGATTTAGGTGTTGAAGATGAACCTGGGACAAGAGCACCAGCCTTTACGACTCATTAGGACAGTCCAGAGTGTGCATGAACTTGTTAATAGATCCCTCATTCCTCTAGGGAAAGAGAACTTCCATCTTTCTGAATTGAGGCACTACAACTAGTTTCCTTGAAATCTAGATGAATAACTTTTGCTTACAAAGGGAAAGGGAATCATTTCTAACTCAGCCTCTAATATCTTCTGAAGCATAGGCGGGCTCAAAGTTCCAGACACGAGTGTTTACATCCCTGCTTTGCAATTATCTCCGTAAATTTTAAGGAACCTGTGCAGAGATGGTAGCAAGGGTTAAAACTTTGGCGTTTGAGCAAACTGGGTTTGAGGCTGTGTGACCTAGGGCAAGTTGCTTCATCTCTCTGAGTTTCCGTTGCTTCGTGGCTCATGATAGGTGCACAATAAATGAAAATTTTAGCCAAAAGTCTTGCTTTTGCATATTAACACCGTGCTGCAAATAGACTAAGAGAACAATACAGAAGAATGAGAATCACCTGAAACAGGTAACAGACATTTGGCCGTAAGCCCTGCCGAGTTTTCCATCACTCTCTATTTAATAGAATTTACTTGAAACTCAAGTCTGCCCCTAACACAGACCTACAGAATCAGAAATTCTGAGAGTATAACACAGCGATCAGTGTTTTAACAAGCACTCCAGGTGATTCTGATGAACGCTCAAGTTTAAGAATCACCACCCTGGCTATTATAAAACAAGACCGGGGGCGGGGGGGCGGCGCTCACCTCAACATACCGTATAAACTATGCACATATGCCAGCTGGACTCAACAAGCCGATCACCTGTAAAGGGATTCCTCTCAAAGCAACCTTGACAAAAGCAAATGTACTTCCTTTAAAACATCAGCCGTATCTTCTAACTTATGGAGCTCTCCTAAGGAGGAAACACTCTCTCAGCCTACCACAATTTCTGAATTGGAATCACCTGGTGTACTTATCCTTGTTTGTATCGCCAAGGGACAACTTCAAACAAAGTATGGCTGGCTCATTTCAGGTTTAAATATTCCATTAGCTAAGCAGTGAGTAAGTTCTTGTAACCCAGAAGGCCCTATGGTTCCATTTTAAGCATTATTCCTTTAGCGTCTCCGTTACTGTTTTCAACCTTTTGAGCTTCTGCAAATGTATTTGGCATTCAATTAAAGTGAGATTAATCCGAAGCAGATGTAGCAGGAGCAGAGAACTGCTTGGTTGAAAGCCTAGCCATCCAAAGTACTAAATTATAAGCACGCAGACACAAACAAATCCATAAATATCAATTATTTAAAATTATTTAAAATACATAGTTTTGTATAACTCATTTGACAAAAATACAAATGCCAATGAGCTCTTAACGACGAGCTCTAATGACTAGTTTTACCTTTATGGCAACATAAAACTATTTCAGAAGCTAGAGACCTAGAATTTCAAAGAGTCCTTATTTCCAGTTGCCAAGAATTCCAATTTTACCCAAAGCTTCAAGACTCCATTGCTATGACTGTAGTCCTACCGTAGGCCTTAGATTTCCAGAGAAAGAAAACAGCATAACTCCTTCGTCCTGACAGCTTGAGGCTGAGCATGTGGAAGATAAAAGGACTTAGAGAACCCTAAAGCATAAAGGGTGTGGTTAATATTGTTATTTACTAAGGTGGATAGAGCCAGAGTACTTACCTACAAGACACATGGGATGTCAGCCAGGCTCAAGAGTGTTTTCTTTCTTTCTTTTTTCTTTTTTTTCCTAGGCCAACCTAATTGGTGGAGCCTCTTAAAGGGGAATCAGGTGATTAATCTACCCAAACTGATAGAATGAGGACCAACACTCCTCATCTAATTTAGCGATACCGCATAAATATGGAAGATGGCCTTGACAGTGATAGCCGGACATAATCACATGCATCAGAGTCCCAGAAAGTGGGACAACAGCCAAACGTGTGTCCCTTCATACCCAATCTCACTGCCTTTTCTCCCCCTTCATTTGAACCTTGCCTCAATGGGGAATTCTGACCAGCCATTAATCATTAAGTGGACTTACCCTGGTCCAAAAATCAGGTTACGGATGGCGTATAAGGAATGCCTGTGGGCAATCCCTCTGTTGACATGTTTGGCTCCTTTAAGTACATCATAAAGTCCCCAAAGATACAATCATGTCTCACTCATCTTTGTATCCCCCACGCATACCACAGTGGTTAAGAGGAAAACCTAGCTGCCAAGTACCTAAATTCAAATTCTCACTCCATTCTTTACTAGCTTGGGAACATGACAATGAATAAGGCAGAGCCCCCTTCCTCACTAGGAAAACTGACCTTGTAATAACTCCCTCACTGGGTTATTGTGAGAATTCATTCAAAGCTTCTCATGGTATGAAGCAAGTGTTAACTATCATTATTTTTATTATTATAGCAGGTGCTGAATGAATGGATGGGTGAATTGTGTGTGGGAAATGAAACTGACATGTACAGTTCATTCCACATCTAAAATTCTATAATTCTACTGAGTTTCTAATAACTCCATCTCTGAAAGCTTCTTTTTTTAATGTTTGTTTATTTATTTTTGAGAGAGACAGAGAGAGAGAGAGAGAGGTAGAGAATCCCAAGCAGGCTCTGCACTGACAGCAGAGAGCCCAACTCGGGGCTTTAACTCAGGAACCATGAGACCATGATCTGAGCCAAAGCTGAATGCTTAACAGACTGAGACATCCAAGCGCACCCCCCTTCCCCCACCCAACCTCTGAAAACTTATTTGAAAAATATTTTACCAGTGTTGGCTCTTATAGTGCATGATTTGAATTTAACATAATATATGAAAGTGCACAGGACTAGAAGCCAGAGAACCATATTTAAACATTCTATTACCTGCCACTTAGTAAGCTGATCTATACCCACATTCATTCAACTTCTATGTCAAGCACTGTGCCAAGTTCAGGGACACCAAAGCATCAGTTCCTTCCCTCAAAAGTGGGAAAGATACACTTATCACACAGTGGTATGGAAGCACAGAAATGACCTTCTTTTTCACAGGTTAAGGAAGGCTGAAATGTTCCTGAGGGCAGAGAATGGGTTTCATTCATCCTTGTATTCCTGACTCCCTGCCAGGCTGCCAAGTACGGTAGCAGGTGACAAGTAGTTGTCGAATAAAGTATCACTTTCTCTGAGTCTAGAGTGATAACCAGGAACTCAGTAAGGGGAGACAAGAAGAAGGGGACTCTAAGTACAAGAGTGACCTTGTAAAGGGCATTCACAAAATTGGGAGATGCAAGTGTATGCGTGTGGTGAGCATGCTGTTGGGAGGGAAGGAATTGCAGATAAATGAGATAGCGTCTATGAAAGCAATGATTTGAAAGTGTTGTACAGCTATTTTGTTGTTGCGTTGATCTCTGCCCTTGTTCTGACCTCTTTGACATCCATATAGTTTTCTGAGATGGATGTGTCCCTCATTCAAACATTCACAGGACAATGTCCTGTCCAAACTGCCTTAATTCTCTCTCTCTCCTTTCTTTACGAAAATCAGTTAGAAAATCACTTAAGAATAAAAATACACAATGGGGCACGTGGGTGGCTCAGTCAGTTAAGCGTGAGACTCTTGGTTTCAGTTCAGGTCATAGTCTCAGGGTTCATGAGTTTCAGCCCCACATGGGGCTCTGCGTTGATGGTGCAAAGCCTGCTTGGGATTCTCTCTCTCTCTCTCTCTCTCTCTCTCTGGCCCTCCCCCACTTGGGCACACGCGCTCTTTCGCTCTCCCTCAAGATACATTAAAAAAAAAAAACTTAAAAAAATCACACAGAGAAGACGCAGGTTAAATAATTTTTTCGAGAAAGTTTTCATTGCTTTTCTTTGGAGTAGGGTATTTCCTTCTGACAATGCGTGACGAGAATGCCTTACTGTACTTCCGCGCAGAAAAGTCAAGTTGATCGAGGATACAGTTATCCAGGCATCATTGTGTTCCCTCAAAATTTAATAACTGTGATACTGTTGTTTTCTGGCACTTAGTTTTGTGCAAGGAGGATTAGGGGACAACCTCAGGACAGCTTGTTCTACGGTTTTGCTTGTCGGAGTATTTGAAAAAAAGCTTCATTTTTGTAACTCAAAATACTTTCTAGGATTGTAGGTCTGTTTCCTGAATTTTAGGCAGGGAGGTGTATACTCAAAAACTGCTTCTACTCAGAACATATACTTAAGGAGTATTCTGGAGCAAAGCTTATGTTTAAATTGTTTTGGTTTCTTCTTTAGAAAACTCATTTATTAGTGTGCTCTGACCTATGTTACCCAGCATCTCTTTTATTTATTATCATAGCTTGAATCCTGTGTTTTTCACTTTTGAACCACGGGAAAGTTTTTCATATTTTCTCTCCACACTACTATTGATATTTTCTGCAGTGTCCGTTCTGTGTTTTGCTGCCCCTGAGGCACATTTTAATTCTGTGAGTACAGTTTTGACTTTTTCAGAGTCGTTTATTTCACCACGTCCCTTTGGATCTCTCTTGGAGGCTTTTCATCTCAATTTGCTTCTTAAGATTATCTTCTCTTTTCTTCACAGAGTTCTTCATGCTACCTAATGAGAACCTCGAACAATTTTTGAAAGTCTTCCTCTTGTGTAGTGTAACAAACCCTACCTGGATTGGTTAGAGTGACAAAGAATTACCACTCCCTGGCAGATCACAAAGCACACCTCTTCAAAAGCCATGGCAACCCAGCTTTCTGGTTGACAAAATATTGATTTCCGAGCCAGGAACCAGGGGGGGAAAGGCTATTTGGGAAAAGGCCCCTCCCCACAGAACTAGCATAACTCACTGAATTCTTCAGCTCAATACTAATGGGTTGATATGTAGTGTAAATATTTCCCAGATCAACGTAATATGTATTTTGTGGATGTGAGCATTTGTCTTTTTTGAATAGTGTCACAAGCATTTTAGAAGAAAGCTAGGGGAAGGTGTATCAAAGATGGCTAAAAAGGTATTTTAAACAGGAAGCATTGATGATTACAATGACCATTTGGCCTCCGGAAATGACTTTTAAACCTACCCCATTATTAATAAATGGAATAATTGGACATTTTTTCAAAGGAGACTTTTTTTCCTTGAAATGGCCCAAACCCCTCACAGAATTGTCCTGTTATTTTTTTAAGACCTGCAATTTTAACCTCACTTCATGCTAGCTTGTTTTAACACTCTAAAATATATTCAGAATAGTCTACCTTAACACGCTTGAATGTTGAATATTTTATGCTTGGACAAAGAGCAAACTGTAGGTCTTTCGCCAAGCACAGTCAATGCACTTGAGTATGGGTTACCAAAAACGCTGGAGATTTTTTTTTTCTATTTATTGTTATAGCTCAAATCCTTGTGTCTCTGGTAGGCTTTAAGTGACATAAATATGCATTTCCATCTGCACATCCTTGTCAGGAATAGTTCTGCTGGGAGGTGTTATGCCACCCAAGTACTTCCAGAATAGAGTCTGTTAATCCTGTTACCACTATAGAAACTCAGAGGAAAAGTCTACTCAGGCCACTACTGCAGCTGCTGTGGCTGTAAATGTTCCAGCAACCACACCCTGGCTACCAAGAGGAAGCATAAGAGAATTGACTTTCCTTCAGGTGGAGAGGGCTGAAGAGACAGCTGACCTTAGACCAGTAGTCTCCGAAGTTTTTATTGTAAACTTTTAATAGGTAAAAAAAGGGCCGGGGTGTGGGGCAGGGGCGGGGGGGGGGGGGGGGGGACACAGCAGGCCCACCTTCTAGAAAGATGCACATGCACACGCACACAATGGTCACATATGCCGCCATGTTAACTGCTCTCTACATTATAAAATACGCAAAATAGCTATTATATTAGGGTTTTTTAAAAGTCCATATAAATAGATGCTCCAACCCCACTGGATAGTTTTGTGACTCCCCTAGGTGTATATGTGCCATTTTGGAGACCACAGGGTTAACTTCTACCAGGTGGTTCCACCAGGAAAATAAAATTTAACCCCCCAGTTAGATTCATAGGTTCCATAATACACTGGGCACACAACGTGGGCGAAAGGAGTTGTGAATAAGTGGGTCGTTTGCTTCTCCCGCTTATTTCTTGCCCTGCCTTCTAGTGTGGCTCCACTTCCGGCCTCTCCAGGGTCTCTGTATAGATCATACCCTATTCTATTCAGGCATATCATGGATGGATACTAACTAGCCAAGGCCTAGAAGCAAACAGGGAGCCTCCAAAGTCTGTCAACTGATACTTTACCTCAGAGCACAAAGGTGAGAACCAGCTAAAAATACCAAATCCAATCGTCAAACGTCCAATAAACATTTTCAACAAGAGTTTATTGATCTACGAACACAGAATGAGTGTCTTTACCTATCTAATCCCATTCAGTGCAGGAAGGCTCCAAATTATCCATGAATCTAGCTGTGGAACCAAAATCCCTCAGAAAAGCAGTGAATATGAAAAAAAAAAACCTTCGATCTCTCATGATAGCGAAAGACTATCTTTTTGGATGCAGAAAATTTGGAAACTTGACTCAAAGTTCTTTTCGAACTGATAAAAATAATGATTTTATTGGTAAAACCTGAGTTGGCCTGAGAACAGCAAACTTCTTCCGATCCCTGTTGGTGTAAGTATAAATCGATACAAGCTTTCTGGAAGTCAATAATTAGTACATTATGTTCAGAGCTTTAGAAATCAGGCCATCAATGCAATAGTTCCTTCCCTCTGAATTCAACCTATATAAACAAATACATATATGAAAAGTTTCACGAAAATAATGTTTAAGAATATGTAAAGTAGCAAAAAAAAAAAAAGGTGACGATCTACATTTTCGTTGAATGGGGAAATTGTTAAATAATTTATGGTACACCATGCAAGAAAAGCTATGCAGTTTTTGACTCCTTACTTATTACAGACCTACTATGTCTCAGGCACTCTTCTAGAATATGGCAATTAGTTAATATAGACAAAACTCTTATGAATGTGATATTTTAGCCAAGGAGAGAAGAGACCTGAACTCCATAAACAAATCAACAAACACATAGAGTAAACATTTTCAGAATACTGGAAAATGCTATAAAGACGATGAGACAGAGATGTCATAGAAGTGGCTGCTGGCGAGAGGCTGGGACTACTTTGTACGTGGATTTCTCAATTTCGGCACTGACAGCTGAAACCACAGTCTTTATATATCGTTGGGGGTGGGGGGAGGGTGTGTGGAGAAGGAGTTCTTGTGCACCAGAGGATTAGTTTAGCAGCATCCCGTTAGCCACGCACCCTACTAAATGCACTCACCCCAATCATGACAATAACACAAGTCTCCACCCACTGCCAAAATCTGCCCCAACTGAGAAACACTGCTTTAGGTTTAGGGTAAGGGAAGTCCTCTCCGAAGGGGTGATGGTTAAGCTGAAACTTGAGGGTGTTTTTAAGTCATCTTTAGGATAGAGAGAAATGCTCATGATATACTGGTAACCTATATAATATATTCAATAAAATCCTGATACTGTTCTTTTTAAATCTCTATCTAGAAGACAATATAGCATCATGGTTAGAAGCACGAACTCGGAGCCAGATGGCTAAGTTAAAGACGCAGCTTCCTCCCTTGCTTGTTGTGTGACTTTGCTTGTTGTGAGTCACTTGTTGTGGGACGGTACTTAAGTGTCCGCATCCAAAAAAATGGGGGTGGCTCCAGTAGGTCCTGCCATAGAGTTGCCGGGAGTATTAAATGAGATAATATATGTAAAGGTCCTAAAAGAGTGAGTGACACATCTGGGAAGCACTGTATACAATATATATATTAAAGTGAGTGACACATCTTAGAAGTAGTATACATAGGATTTATGTATTATATTAGAATATATTAAAATTAGAATCGATATAAAAATACACTTTTGATATTCTAATTTCAGTATATATGATATATACATCGTCCAGACCTGACACATATAGAGATATAAATACACCAAATATTTCCACTGTCTTTTGGTGAAGCAGACGCAGTAACGTGTTGATAATGGTAGAATTATAGGGGGTTTCATTTTCTTTGGGTCTTTTTATATTCTTCACAGTTTTACAGATATAAATGCAAATGTTGCCTTCAAATCAAAATAAGGATTAATATATATTTTAACACAAAAGGGAATGTTTAGGCTTTCATCAGGGTTAACTGGCATATCGAGAGTGGGGGAGGAAGACCAACGAAGAGGTGCTCAGAAAACCTGTCCCAGAGAAAATGAGTCAATCGTCAACTGAAAACTGAGACACCCCACGTTCACTCCGTCAGTCACCTCGTCAGTCATCTGAAATTTATTGAACACTTGCTTTCTGCTAGACACTGTGCTATAGGTGCTGGGAAATTGATGATGAATGGAGCATGCGTTTCCTCGAGGAGCTCACAACAGAAAGGGGAAGAGAAACACCGCCGCAATTAGCCACAGTACAAAACACTCAGGTATCAACCCAGGCCTTTGGGGACTCCCGTCGGGAACAATGCATTTCAGTGGGAGTGGGGGGTAGGCACTGTGGCAAACTTCACTCCGAAGATGGCACCTGCACTGGGCTTTGAGGGGTTATGGAAGCTGTGGTCTTTTGTAGAAGCTCTGGTTTTGAGCACACACATCAAGTGTCTCCCTCATCATCTACGAGCAAGGCCAGTTAACCTGGAGGGAGAAACTTCAGAAGGGTCACAGGAGTTATAACCTCAGAAAAGTATCTTGATCTCATATCAGAGTGCCTGGTTTCATAGAGCAATTGATGAAAGTAAAGCTTGACTGTCGCAGGAATGAGAAGACCCGAGTGCAATCTGCCCCTAACCAGCAGGGTAATCTGGGGCAAACCACTCACACCTCTGACCTTGCATCCATTTCCTCATCCACATAATAGTGCTAATAACACTCGGGAGCACTGTGGTGAGCCTCAAATGAGACAATGCCAAAGAGAGACTTTAAGTGACATTCACTTAGTTGGGATGAATGAATTGTGATGGTTTTCACATAATAGAGAATATTTGGAATAACTATATTATAGCTTAATTTTTAACATTTATATTTAAATACTGACAATAAAAAAGCCACTGTATATATAACACCGATTATACAGGAGTTTATAGCCTGATTGGCTTCACTGATATTTTTAAAGCTCTAAACCTATTACCAACCCAAGTGCCTCAAGCTCTAACAACTGCTAACCAATTTTTTCCCCGAGATAACATAATCTTTATTTCTTGAGACACGTTATACAAACATTAAACTGAAGGTAACTGCATACAAATGAATTGGAGACTCATATTTGCAAACTGTTTTCATGTCTAAAGAAGATTCAGTCACCTCCTAGGACTGAATTGTTCCTTTTTACAAGCTTAGGATCTAGCTATGAAAGTATATCACTTAGCCTATGTCTGTCTACAGGTGTGAAGTGTAGCAGGGAGCGGAGAACAGATCATGATCTAAGAACGTTACACCAAAAAACCCACTCCCGCCCCAAAAACATTGAAGATGCTTTGCAGGTGTGGAAGAAGCTTTGCCACGGGGCTGTGTTCAACCTTCTCTCAGTTCTTTTTTCCTCTTTAATCCTTTTCACCTTGAACACTCACTGCTATTGTATCTGGAGAAAATAATATTCTTTTGCTTCTTCTCTCTTTAAAAAAAAAAAGTTTTACTAATGCTGATTGAAAAGGATTAAAATGTCCCCTTGTCATTGCCTTTGATAAACATTTCATCTAACGTTTTCTGGGGCAGTTTCAATTGAAGCACCACAGAAGACAAAACAAGGATATAGAAAACTACTGCTTTCACCTGAAAGTCTTTAAAGGACATCTTCTCACCAGAGCCAGCGTTTGAAAATTACAGAAAAAAAAATGTCCAATAAGTTTACCTCATTTATTCCTCTCCTCTCCAAAAAAGAAATGTAATGAATCCAAGACTTCATTTTGCCCTGTCTCATAGGACATAGCCATGGATCAAGCCATCCATAACTTATTTCCATTCATTAAAAAGAAGGTGAGAATATTTTCAACCGTCAGTTTGAGAAAATTATCCCCCACTCAGCTTCCAAAATGAAAATGAGTGTGTGTTTTTCTCAATATAGCTTCTTTAAGGACCAGTTACCTTTTATTATGCTTTTGGCAGCACTTAGAAATCCTCATCTTCCTAATTTTGTTCTGTCTTCTCCAGCCATAGTATCAGTTCCAAAATTGTACACAATATAAGAATAATAGTTCTCTATACCTTTAGAAAATGTGATTCGAGCTCTTTCTAATAATTTTCAGCATGCTCTATCATGTCAAACGCTTTTGTATATTGTGTTCTTATCTACCTAGCTGTGGAGAATCATTTCTGACATTTGTGTGAACTTTATAAAGTTTACATACAAAGGAAAAAAACCTTTTTTTCCCCTCTTTGGGGTTGCCTGAGTTAACCATAATTATTTGTTGATGGTTTGGTAACTTATACCTTGAAACGCCACCTGTCTGCTTCGATCTGATTTCAACCACAGATAATTACAGTATTAAATTCTAAGCTAGAGTACAGTTTAAATCCAAGGGAAAATATAATTTATCATGATAGCTTTAGAAATGGCCCATATAGGGGCGCCTGGGTGGCGCAGTCGGTTAAGCGTCCGACTTCAGCCAGGTCACGATCTCGCGGTCCGTGAGTTCGAGCCCCGCGTCAGGCTCTGGGCTGATGGCTCAGAGCCTGGAGCCTGTTTCCGATTCTGTGTCTCCCTCTCTCTCTGCCCCTTCCCCCTTCATGCTCTGTCTCTCTCTGTCCCAAAAATAAATAAACGTTGAAAAAAAAATTTTTTTTTTAATAAATAAAAAAAAGAAAAAAAAAAAAAAGAAATGGCCCATATATTTGAAATACACACTCACTGTAAACATTTTGGTTCAGAATTAAAATTAAAATCACCCTGCTTTAAACACTTACCTGACAACATTCACGTAGGCTTCTGGAGTTTACCACTCACAAGGAAAATTTAACAATAAGATACCTTTTTCAAAAGACAACTTGGCAATAGAGTGCATAGATTAATTCAGAACAGGATAATGGGAAAATATTGTGGTAATGATGAGCTATTAACATTTGTGTGTGCACGATGTGTGTGTATTTTGTTTTAATTTTTTTAATGAATAATAGGGTCAGAAGAATATTACTCAAAACATCATTTCGATTATAGTGTGTAAGATGTCTTGGGAAGTGTTGTCACTATAGTTGAGACTGATGGTGACAGAAATAGTCAGATTTAAGAACAGAGAGGATAAATCTTGAGAGGTAGTGATGGGAATGAAAAATCAGAGATGCATTTGTAAGATATTTAAAAGGAAAAAATAAGGGGTACCTGGGTGGCTCCGTAGGTTACGCATTTGACCCTTGATTTCGGCTCAGGTCATGACTCGTGGTTCATGGGTTTGAGCCCCATGTCGGGCTCTGCACTGACAGTGCAGAACCTGCTTGGGATTCTCTCTCTCTCTTTCTCTCTCTCTCTCTCTCTCTCTCTCCCCCCACCCTACTCTCACTCACATGCTCTCTCAAAATCAATACATAAACGTAAAAGAAATAAAAGGAAAAATTAATAAGAACTGGTAAATAATTTGGATGGAAGGATGGGGCAATTCACTGGGAGTTTTTTTAAAAATGACAATACAGGGGCACATGGGTGGCTTAATGAGTTAAGTGTCCAACTCTTGATTTTGGCTCAGGTCATGATCTTGCAATTCCTGGGACTGAGTCCTGTGTTGGGCTCTCGGCTGAGTGTGGCAGCCTGCTTGGGATTCTTTCTTTCTCTCTCTCCCTCTCTCTCTCTCTCTCTCTCTTTGCCCCTCCCCCGCTTGCAAATGTGTTCTCTTCTCTCTCTCTCTCAGTAAATAAACATCTAAAAATTATAAATCAATGAAAAGAAATTGAATTGTGGGTTCTCCAGGGATAGCCAGAGGAACCCAGTTGGGGGGAAAGAATAGGGCTTAGCAGAAAGATATACATTAATTGTAAAGATGAGCCGGTAACTCAAATAAAATGTCCAATAGTCAGTAAATTTGTGATGACTGTAGTCCAATAGTCACAATTTGTGATGACTGTAGGTCTCTTGAGGACCAAGACTGTTTGCTATTCTTCTTTGAATCTCCCAGCACCCAGTGCAGGAAGGACACATAGCTTACTCTCAGTAAATGTGGCCTAGCCGGCTGACGAACTGCATAGAGTTTGGGGGCCAGCTTCACAAAGAAAATCATAAATTGTGAGTGTGCACAAATACAATCTTCAAGGGTAGGGTACAAAGAAAGGAACTAAGAGGACAAAGATAGGAATAAAGGAATAAATACACTGAAGGAACCAGAGAGGGAAAAAAAAAAACCAGTAACAGAGGAAGGGCAGGTCTGGGAGTTAAACTGAGAGAGAGGAAGGGAAGGGAAGGGAGGGGTGGGGGAGGGAAGGAAGGGGGGAGGGGGAGGGGGAGAGGAAAACAAGAATAGAATCAGAGCCGTTAGGCAAGAGAGATGCTACTTATTTATAATTGGAATGTGTATTTATCTCTATATACCCCCAGATAGAGAATGCACAGATGCAAAAATTATAAAGTCACATTTAGTGAGCAAAAATGAAAATCATTAACATGTTTCCTTAATAACTTAAAGTAAATAAATTAATAGCTCCCGACATATTGATTCATCTATCGCATGTGGGCACTCAATAAATGTTAATTGAATTACATTAATAACATTTGCTCAATGGTAATAAAAAATTAATTAACTGTCTGTCTTTTCTGTTACTTAAGTTTATGCCCATTGGTTCTGCAATTACTTCTAGCCCAAACATGAATTTTCTATGTCACTGGCTTTTGAGACACACTTTAATTTTTTTTTTCCCTAAGAAATACGGTCGAGCTTCTAATTTTTGTCCTAATTTTGGTGTTTTTTTTCTGTTAAAAAAATTATTTTCCCTAAGTTAATGTCAAGAACTATGTATAACATCCCAAATATAGTGTCACGAGTTCCTTATTTAATTCCAAAATCGTTTTCTCGGCAGGAGTTGTGATACTACTTTTTACTTGTTTCTCCTTTTAGCCTATGCTACTTTATGATACTTTGGATACAATGTCAAATAACACCACAAAAGACAAATCTGGGGAAATTTATTGTTAGCTTTCCATCTATAAAAGATGGAAGATGTCAGTCACATTCACCCAAAAATTGTGACTCACTTCAGATGTCAGAATTCTGGGTTGAACAGACTGGGTTCTGAAATGTGTGTATGTCAGATGATTTTCTAATGAGCAACAGATAGTCCCCACTGGGGAATGGAAAAAAAATAAAAATATAAACAGAGACATAGAATTAAAATAACTTTATGAATGGCAGTTTAACTTCTCCATAAAATTCTCTCCGTACAAACCCAGGGGCTCCAAATGGTTGCTTAATGTAACACACTACTTAGATTCAAAATGCTATACTTAAAATTGTCGCAAAATTAAAAAGAGAATCATATACCACTTGGCTGTATACAGTATTCTCCGCATGTTCTTACATTCCAGTAACCTCTATCCAACATTTTTTTTGTTCCTGAATTACTTTGTGCAAAAGCAATTTAAATTACATGCAGCCTGACTACGTGTGATAATTTGAACTGATTGTTAATTAATTCCATAAGTAAATAGCCGCCGCAATCTCTATACTCATCAAGGTTTCGTTATCTATCAGCTCTTTCTGAGCTGCTCTTTAATGTACAGTATAAAGCAGCTGTAACTGAAGACACAGGATTCCCTGAGTGTGCAAGAAGGTAGTCTTGCTTTGCAGAGACTGCTCAGGGAGAGAGGCATCTGTGGAGCTAAGTAATTTCTGAGGCTAGATCTTGAGCAGGTGACGCATCATGGCATTTCGGGTTAAGAGGGGTTTGCTGATAGGCAGTCTCAGCAGCTAGGCAGCAGAGAACAAAGCTAAGAACAAATCAGAGATACTGTTGCAGACTACAGAGACGAGGATAAGAACAGAGCTTTTGGAACACGCCGGGCCTGGGTTCAAATCCTAGTTCTATCATTTGCTAATGAGGCAGACTTGGGCAACTCAGCTCAATAAACTATCTAAGCTTTGGTTACACTCATTCATCTGTTAACTGGGGATACCAATGCACACAGTTGCCATCTGTTCACGGAGGCTGACAATAACTACCTCCTGGAGTCTTTGTGAGGCTTAAGTTAAATGAGGTATATAAGTGGTAACATGGAACTTGACATAAAATGCATGCAACTATGTATGTGGGTGTGTGCAGAAAGCAGTGGTCTGATTTTCAATCCAGGTGACTTTGCCCCATAGGCCAAATTTGGCAATAGGTGCAGACATTTTTGCCCGTCCCAACCTAGGACAATGGGTGCTACTGACAGAGGACAGGGAGGCTGTTAAAAATCCTACCAGCTCCCCAAAGAATTATCTCTCTCCAAATATTAATACTGCTCTAAGTATGCCAAAGCATAACTTGAATGGCTGTTTGTAATATTAGCTAATTACTGGACACTTGGGGACCCAAGAAAAATAAACTGTTATTTTTATAGCATCATCATTACAACATTAATTTGGTAAATCTCTCTGGGGATAGAGGAAGCCTAGAGTTTCCCCATTGATTGAGCTAATTCTATCTATTCACAATTACATTAATTGCTATTCATGAGAGATGTTCCCATGAACCCCAATTTCTACCAGTCCAATTTAGAGTGAATCAAAGCATAACCAAGAGATTGAAAGCCAGCGACAGGAGGGGGAGGGAATAAAAAGCAAACCTTGCTGAAAGCCAAGGCTGTTTGGACGCTGAGAAAGAAACAAACATGGCCTAAGACAATTGTGTGAGATGTACTGATAGTTCCCATGCCAGTCACGAGCCTCTGGAACTCCATATAGAGAGCTTCAAAAATCCCCACCCCACCCCCACCCCCGGGGTTGTGATCTGATCTGTTGAAGGATGGGAAGGGTCGCCTGAGCTTTAAAAAAATTCCAAAGTGTTAAGAGATTTCCCAGGTTATTCTACTGTTTACACAGTCTGGGAACCACTGCCCTAGGAGGCAGGACCCTGTAGAGTTTTCCATCTGCCCGAAACAAAGCAACTTTTGAAAAGATGATGAAAATGGGTGGTGGCAAGAATACACTTCTTGCATGAGCTGTGTGAACATGGGAAAAACCATGTTGGTTGTTGTATTGTTGATTCTAGTCACTCAATGAGCATTATTGGATCAACCCGGCATTGTGTTAGCGACAAGAATGCAAGTCTCCAGAATGAATCCTCACCATCTCCCAGTAGGGCTGCTAAATCACCAGGACTGCCACTTGTTTAGGTCTCAAATCATCCCTAGGAACCAGCTGGTCCACAAGTTTGAGAATACCTTCTGTTAATTCCTTCCTAGGTTTTAGGATTCTGTTTAACAGGTGTAGGTAAGTTACTACCCAGCCTGGTTCTCTCTCTAATGTAATTTCATGGTGTGTTTCTCTCTGTCCTACACTCCTCGATATTGTGACTTCGTTATTTCTCTGCTAACATGTTTGATGCTTGTGAAAGTTGAGGACCATGCCTGTCTCAGGTACCACTGTACCCCCAGTGCCCAGTTCAGTGCTTCTTATGTAACAGGCCCTCAATTGTTAGGTGGGAATGAATGAATGAATGAATGAACGAATGAACAAATGAATATGGGAGTTCTCAAAGACATGAGGCAACTAGGGCTTCTTGGTCTTCTCTATGATGCTCCAAACCAGAATCTCAGTCCAGGACTTTGCTGGAGGTTCCTTTCTAGGTGGTTCTATGGAAATAAAACATGTTCCAAAAAGCCTACCCCCAAAGCTCACATTGATGATCACCTGACTGGGAGCTTAACAAATGCCAAGGCAGGGAAAAGAATGGCAACTGAGACTCTCCGAGATCAGAAACAGGAATGAGCTTCTAGACTGTTCATTTATAATCACTTCTCGTATACAGAGGAGGAAACTGAGGTTTGTAGAAACAAACAGGACAATGTGATGGAGATCACATACATTATGGAGCAGTACTTTACTCAGCATTGAAGACCCTTCTACTGCTCCTGGGATCCAGAAAACACTTTGACAATGAGCTGACAACAAACTATGAGATCTCATTGATCCAAGTGAATGAATTCTTTGATTCTCTCCACCCATCACTAAAATAAATAAATATATAAGTGATTTTAAAATCACACACAGGAGACATAAGTGATACAAATTACTGTGATAGGAAAACTTGTAACGTGTGTAAAATGTTATCATGATTGCCTCTTTTATTCTTACTTATATTTTTATTCAAAATGATCCTGTTCAATGATGCTTCATTCTCTTACCTAAGATCTTGTTCTCATAAAAGCCTAGAGTGTGAAGTTTTCTGCAAATGTCCGTTCTGAAATCACTGGGTCACGTCAACTATAATGGGTTTGTGTATTTTTTCTTTTTTCGTCTAGATATGCAACTCACAAATGAAAAGCATGCAGACGAGAAACCCATTAATGCTATCATTATAAATTCAGTATCCGAATTCAATATCACAGATGGACCAGCCAAGGAAACCCCCAGTGAGAAAAAACTGTCAGAATTCAGCACATCACTGTCCTCCCTTGAAGAATGCCAAACGAAATTTTCCTACCTCCAAACTGATACTTCAGTTCATCAGAGAGACACTGATGGTATGTTTCTCAGAATCAACCCATCTCTAAATAAAGCTCCCCAACCCCCGCCCCTGTAAAATCATCACATATGCTGTTAGAAAAAAAGAGCCTTTATGAATATTAAACAGGAAGACTTCGATTTGAAAACCCTGGTGAATGACACATGTCAAGGTCACTCTGCAATTATGAGGTGCTTGGCAGATTGTTTGCTCTCAAAGCTGGAAATCGGAGGCAAAGTGTTTTAAATAGCTGGAGTGAGGTATAATCATGCTTGCTATGGAGTTATGATGTAGATAAAGAAAAATGGCAAACTTTTCTCAAATCTGGGACTGTTCAGCCCCTGTCTCTAGGCTGAGAGGAGAAGAAGGCAGAGGGGAATGGTATGAAAATGCTGGAAATGTATAAATGTAGACTGTAAAAAATATCAATCTGCTTACATCAGCAAGCAGTAAAGAAGGATTGGTTACTCTAGCTGATATCACCTCCTGGGCATTCTGATCAGTGCAAACCTACACCAAACTACCCCTGTATATGACATTAAAGGCACATTCCCTTTCGCAAAGCCAACTTCAAATTGATTTGGTGCTAAGTGATCATCACAGTCAAGTTCAAAGTCATGGACTCCACACCAAGACATATGTAATTTTACTCAGGTTGACTTTGCAGTGACCTTTACAGAAGACATAAACCGTTCAGGAATTTCATAGTGTTCCATACCTACGTTTGCATTTAAAGAAACCTTGCAATCTCTCAAAAGAGAATGTAATAGGTCCTAGTTACTAGTCTAGATTTAAATTAACATTTACTTTTTGAAAAAGAGAAAAAAGAAACACATAGACTTTGTATTAGCAGGAGTTTGGAATCACATCAGTTTAATTCCTGGCTCTGAAATTTATTAACTGCATAAACCTGGGTAAGTTTTTTAGCATCTCTGACTCTCAGACTCTCGGTTATATATAATGGAGCTAGTAACACATCATAGGGTGTTTTGAAGATCAAATGAAATAACATATATAAAGGATCCAATAGAGAACCTGGCACATAATAGATATGTGATTTTTGCTTTCATTCTGGTTCTGGTTTTAGAAAGTAAGGGGAGAGATTTCTAACACATGTTATTTACGATCTTATGCACACATTGTCAAGGATGCTTCAGACCAGAAGCTACAGACACAATTGCTTGCAGCTGCCAGGAGATAGTGTGAATAATGCAGAAGATGGGCAGTGAACAATAGGGGTGGGCGAGGACTATGGCAAGGTGAAGAGCCCTGCCACTACTCAGCTCCAGCTAATTGTTTCCGGAAGAAAATAGAGGCTCAGAGTTGCCAGGTCCAGGGCGTTACGGGACATCTCTGCATTTCTTAGGTGGTGGCAAAACTTCTATCTCATTTATGAAGCCCCAGACGCTCCCAACAATACATGGCTTTGGGCCAACTTTGGCCGGTGGACTTCTGGGTTACCACCCCAAATTCAAGATGATGCCCAAGTTTCTGGCTTTGCTAGTGTTTCATGGCAATCAAGAAAACAGGTGATACAGGATCGGCTTGCATCAAGGATGCACGGATCTTACGTGTAACGGGTCTTGGTTGTAATGACCCCAGAATTAGGAATTGCCGTTGTACATATCCACACAGTACAACACAATGCCGTCCAGAACCACTCTGATTTGTCCTATTGGGGATCCAGGGAGAATGAGAAGGGCAGGCGTAGCTGAGATGGTACCTGAACCCTTGTATTCTCAGGAAAGGGCCAAAATGACCACTCCATGAAAATGGCAATGGATAATCAGGGGCCTCACGCAGGAAAAGAACGACTTCCTCTTGTTTTTGAAGAGCAGAGGAGATTCATGAGGACAGTTGAATTAGACTGTTCTTCTTAAGCTCTGGCTGAGAGGCTGGTACAACCCGGAAAATTACAATTGTAGGCCAACAACACAGGTAACAGCCCGCTAATCCATTCTCACAGTGTGAACTCCCCCCATCAGCAACGTAAGAGTTTTTGGTATCTGGATAAAAGAGAGAAACATTCCAACTAGGGCCTACAAATGTGGGTAGGAAGCTCTCATTATCTTAAACAGCCAACATCAAGGATATCAAGAGTTAAGTTGGAGAATTTTTATAGTAATTAATTTAAGGATGCAGAAATTGAGAGCTGGGGTCATTGTTCGTACTGAGATAAATACAGAAATATCTTGCAGGAACAGCAGGGGAAACAGAAGGGAAAAGAGAAGATTGCATCCACTTTCATGTAGTTTGTGGTTAATTTATTTTCAAATGTATAAATGAGTGCATAGGAATGGATGCTTAATTGCTAATATCTATTATTTATATACATTGCCCCACTTAAAACAGAATGGAAAAGCCTCACACATGCAGATTTTGTAAAATGTGTTACATCCATTAGCACAGTTCATGGTGTGTGCTCTGATGGGAATTTAAAAGGATCTTTACTGCACATCACACACTATGTGCTGCAACATTACTTTATTATTAAATTGTGGCTCATCCTGTGTGGTCCCTTTCCCGAATAAAATGGAAAAAGTCCAGAGCACTGTCTGTGTCTCTGCTTCTGTTTCTACACTCTGATTGCAAAGGCATCCCTGTGGGTAATAAAATCAAGCATATACACAATAGTCGAAAAGAGGCTCCTTAAAAAGAATCCTGAGAATACACCTAATTGATGTATAATTTTGAATCTGAGATGTCTCATCCAGGTGGAAGAGGAAAATCATAAATACAAGATACCTCAAAAGAATAGTCTTAATTACACCATGGACTACTGAATAAAATGATTACATTTTCTACACTGTAAATTTCATACAATTAAATGCGGTAGTGTCACCTTATAAAATGTTTCAATTTTATAATTATTTCAGTTCATTTGCTCAGAAAAAAACATAAGCACAAATTTACTAAGTATCACCCAAATCCAGTCATCCTCGTTCTAAAGAACTGACTTGAACGTTAGTTGTGCTTGTCTGAACTTAAATAGATCTTGACATATTTAAGTAGCTATTAAAATTGATAACATCAGGGATGATACCCCAGCTAGAGAAAGGCATTCAGTCACACTTTATTTATTCCTATTCTACATTACAGACTTTTTTTTAAAAAAAAAACTTAATGTTGGAAGAGTGGGAGCCAATTTGTATACTTTTTCACCAAAAACTTTGAGTAATTAGTCGGAGCCACTGTGTCATGAATCTCATGATTATGCTGAATCTGCGGTGACCACACATTAACCATTAACATATTAGAATACTGGGTTTGGGCCAGGTTACTTGCTTTGAGGGGATGGGAGGGGGAGAATGTTGTTTATGTGGGACCCTTTATGGAAGAACCACATTCTTGCTACTTTGCATAGTGATTCCCAAACTAGCGGGTGAATGTTTCTGGAGCTGAGGAAAACCATCAGAACTACAGGAGACAGCTACATCCTCCACTGTCTCTCCCTCCTCTGAATTCCAGGCATTTTGGTGACAAGATTCAAAGCTGGGAGGGCAAACCCAGTGAGTACTGGACCACGACTGCGAGGCTGATCTCTGATACCCTGGTGGAAACTCCTTGCATTGTTACCTTTTCCACTATAATTAAACATGATCCTTTCTAATGAGACAGATTCTCCCTCTTAATTAGCCAATCCCCAGCTGTACATTTAGCACCTCTGGAGGCTGCGTTAATCCTTCAGCATCATTAGGGTATCACTTAGCACATTACAGCCTCAGTGTCCTAAAGGTACCCTAGGGGTGTAAAAAGGAAATGAAACAACCTAAGCAGGTTTTTGTCATGGCTTTTTGCGCACAAATACCGCTTTTGGCTGCAAGGCTTGCAGGTCATGGCTCCTTCTCGAACCTTCCCTGATCCGGATTTAAGGAGGTAAGAGGTGGGAAAGCGAGCTGGGTGCTCTGAGAGCAGTGATTACAGCCCGGGCCAGGATGCCAAGGCAGTCAATAAAGGGACGTCAACATACAGAGACCTAGTTACGAAGATATTAGGAGAGGTGAAAAGCCAGGTAAGGGAGTAGTGAGGCCTCCCAGGACTTAGCAACAAGGCTCTGACACCTCTTCCCTTGGTCCCTCCCAGGCCACTAGTAAATGACAAGCACTGGCCTGAGCTCATAGGCCACCAGCAACTAACCATTACTTGACACACCACTAGTAAGTGGCATTAACAGTAGCCACAGAAAGAAGGATTTTCAGAAAGAGATAAAACCAAGGGGTAGATACACCTGAGACACCACTCAAAGCAGAGAGAGGGGAGAAGAAATACCCCCTGCATTCCCTTCTCCCCCGCTCCCCACCCTCTTTTCCTGTCACTGCTTCCCATTGGCTGAGGTTGGTGAGAAGCCGCTTGACAGAACCTTGAAAACAGACTTTAGCAGTCTTGGGAATACAGAGCAGAGCAGGGAGGAGAAGGGAGAGCAGGCCTTCCACAAGCTGGCCACGTCCTGCGCCATGTTGGATCATGACAGAGGAGGTGTGAGCCTTCTGAAGGGCAGGCCAGCTGCAGGGTTAAGAGCTCTGGAGGGGACAGTTTGAGTCAAATCACAGATTCACCATTTCCTATGCTTCTTAAATTCCCTGAGCCACTATTTCCCCATCTATAAAAGAATTGTGATAGGACTCAACTCAGGCCCACTTCAGGACCTATGTGAGGAGCACATAAAGTACAGAGGGCCAAGCATCTGCTTCCAATGTAACAATGGATAAGAGAGCACAGGCTTTGGATCCAGAATGACTGACATTTGAACCTCTCACCCACCACCTTAAAGTTGAAAGACTCAGGACATTCAGGGACAATCCCTGAGCCTTAGTCTTTTCATCTAAAAAATGGGGACCACTTTATTTATCTCCCATCATTCATTTACTCATTCTTTCACTCAACAAGAGATACAGCTTTCTTATAATTCAGGTGCTAGTAGGGAGAGAAACCCATTCACAAACGATTTAGCTTCATAGCATCCTGTGGTCAGTACTATGAGGAAAAAATAGAGTGCTATGAGAGTTTCAACAGGGTGTGATTTAGAGAGAAGGTGTTTTAAGCTAAAGACTCAGAGGCTGAGTAGGAATCAGGTCAAGCTGTGAGGCAGGGGTTTATGGAACACAGGCCAAAGAGAGAGCATGCACAAAGGCGCGGAGTTTGGTGTATCCCAGGATCTGAACAAAAGAGAACCAGTGTGACTGGAGTGCAGTCGGTGAGGAGAAGATTAGGATGGGAAGCCAGAGAAATAGGCAGAAACCTATACGAAGGCATATGGGCTACGACCAGGATGGGGGACTTTACGGGGGAAGTGAGCTCATCTCATTTCCAGTGAAAGAATATCACAGGAGACGATGAATCTGAGCTGCACTCACGTAAAAACCAGTGTGTTCGATAGGAAGCTATTGCTTTGGACCTGACGATGGCCAAGAGTGGCTAGAACTATGGCGTGGCCCTAGAGGCAGGTAGAGGCTTATGAGTTTCACATACTAATATGAGATAGAATGTGCAGAATTCGGCAGGGAATTGCATGGGGGGCGGGGGGGCGGTATGATGGGGAAAAGGAAAATGACAGGAATGAGTCCCAGCTTTCTGTTCATTTCATGTGAGTGTGCAAGAGCCATTCACAAGAGAAAGCCGAAGGTTTGTGGAATAAGGAATGAGGGAGGGCCGTGGTGCAGCCTGGCCTTGGTGAGTGGGAGATGTCTTGAAGACATTGCAGAAGCCATGTGAAGGAGGCAGATGGACGCACAGCATACTCTTTGGGATGGGCTGAGAGTAGGGGTGCTAATCATGGGCTATGACTTTGCATATCATGTTTACTAAACATTAAAGCCCCAAGAAATAGTGCAGGCAAAGGAAAATACACCCATTCAGGCAGGAGAAGGAGAGGTCCAACTCTCTTTTCAAACACTTGCAAATTTCCCCCTGAACTGCTTGTGTTACTTTTGTGCAAACAAAAATTGCCCATATGCAAAACAGTTTTGCCTGCCCGTGTAGAATTATTTAATGTGCCTTTTAGGAAAAGTTTTCAACACTCTTGAAAGTTTGGAAAAATCTGTTTTCAATTCATCAATGTTGCCATGTTTTTTTGGGCAAGAGGCTCTGCCTTTTATAACCAAATAAAAAGGACTGACTTATACACAGGGAAAAAAAAAAAAGAGCTCTATTCTCAAATGCAAAATAGAAGAAAACAAATACCAGTTTGGCCAAAGGATTAGGCCAAACATTTTTGTGTGTGTGCAAATAAAACCTACGGTGTACATCAGAAGCAGAGACCTCCGGAGTCTGCCAACTTGAGAAAACATTGGCAAGAGGAGTTAAACCAAAAGATTATATGCCCTCAGGAAATTATAAGGCCATTTCACAAATAGGGTCTCTACACTTTGATACAAAACCCCAACTCCCATCCCCATGTCACCAGCTCCCACCCTAACTTACCTGCAAATCAAACTTTTACCCTGACATCTACAAAGGACACAGATCTAGTGGGATCATTTTTATACGATCCTAGCGTGAGTAAGTCTCTTAAGCCTCCAGCCTGAAGGATATGGAGCATTTGCTTGGGATATTTTGTACGGAGAACTTCTTCTTTTCCAGGGGCTGCTCTAGTAACCTTGCTGGCATCAGCGTAAGTTGATGAGGTTTTATGCTCCGTATCTTTGACCACCAACATGCCCTCCTCAGAAATGCATACGTAAAATAGAGTCTATGTACTGTACTAACTGACTCCTGAATTTTTGTGGCTGGTTTGTGGTGACTTATATGGGTGACTTGGCCACATGCTGGAAGCTGGCTCTAAGTGAATAAAAAAATACACCCCATCTGGCAAAGAGATGAGTGCATACACCCTGGAGGTATTATGGGATATGCTTCCTAAACCAGAAATACTTAGGTACAGCCACAGCACCTGCAACAATATATGGCAATTAAAGGAGTCATAAAAGTCACCTTGAGGTTCTTTATCACTGTCTGATTGGGAAGAAAGGAAAGGAGGGTGTGAGGCAGGGATGGCACATGGGACAGAGGCAAGAACGAAGACTTTGGTTTACCTATATGCACAGTCATTTTCGACCTTTATATAATGACTCGAAGTTTCTTCAAGATATTTGTTCCCTTTTAGGGCAAGTTTCCATGCTTGCCCTCCTTTCAAGGATGAACAAATATCTGAACAAAAAAAGTAAAAAACTTTTCTGGAAAATATTGTCGGAAGTAAATGAACAGGCCTCTAAGAACAGTCAGAACCCAAGAGCAAAATCTCTCCTGCAGGCTTGGATAGTCTCAGCCAAGTGAAGCCTGAAAACCAGAATTTATTAACATTAACATTCTTATTGGAAAGAAAATAAATCCTTGCGAAAATATAACTTTAATTGATTTGATAAACCCATCAGGAGGAGGAGATGTTTCTCCAATTCAGGCCGGAATGTTACTTTCAGCCACGAACAATCTTCAGGATAGTGATTTTCATTAATTGGATGATATATCATGTAAACATACTTACCTTCCCATTTATAAAGTGCTTACATGTTTTTGAGACTTAACTAAAAAACAAGTTATGATTTTAACAAGAGAGTTGCTGCATCTCCTAACTAATTCCCTTTATGGAAACAAAAAATATCATAATCTATAACCCATCACAGCTGTTTGGCTAGAAGTACCAATTACCTTCAATACCTTAGAGATACTTTTCCGATTTTTACAAGTCTGCAGTAGTAAATTTTTAAACCAATTTTCTTAAGGAGGATTGAGAAGATTTCTACGCTTTCAGGCATATGATGACGTATTTCATTTAACATGAATATAAAATCAAGGCTTCCCCAAACTGGAGGACAAAGGACGCAGGGATTGAAAACAAAATACAACCAAAACAAAAACTCTATTTAAAAAATTCTTTCTCTGGGTTTTGAAATGTGCTTTTCGCTGGCATGCGAATATGGGTGTGGCAGATTTATGGGAATCCACACCATACAAATGAGAAAGCCTGGTGACGAGAAGCCGGAAATGTGTACAGTCTCTCCTTGTCCCCAGCCCTAATTGCTCCTGAAAGCTCCCTGCACCTGCAGAGGACCGGCTATTTTTCAGACAGCTGCAAGGTTTCCAGATAGGTAGCTAATTGCGTGGCTTCTCAGCACCTCTGCCGGCAAAGTAAATAAAGGAGTTTAGAAAAGTGACAGCACTTTAAATAACCAGATTATGTGGAATCAATAGAAATGCTCAGGAAGTTAATAAAGCAATTACTTAAGTAGAGCGGGTACGGCAGGGAGGTGGGGAAGAGTAATGGTGTACTTTACCCCTAATATGGACAATTAAGAGTTGGCCATAAAGTTATCACGCGTGCCACCCCACCTGCCTGTCCTTCGGAGACGCCCCTCTACGTGCCACCATTAATTTCTTCCTCTTCTTTTCCTTCTCCTTCTTCTTTAAACAGAGGAGTGTGCCTCTCTCATCCTCACCTGTCTGTTTTGCCAGTTTTGGGACTGCCTCCTGATGCTCCCAGATACGTGCGAAACAGTGTGTACCAACCTGTGCTGCCCGTCTCACAGGTACCACCACACCTCGGATGAAAGCCACCCGCGGCACGACTGCAAGTGCAACTGTGACGTCGACTGCAGTCTTTTTGAATCTTGCCACGAGACCAGCGAGTGTCTGGAGTTGGCCATGGAGATTTCAGAAATCTGTTACCGCTAGCACAATGAAGTCAACGACGTTCCGGCAGACCCTTTGGCCCCACAGGGAAACTCCATGACAATAAGACTGATTTCTATGCGCTGAAATGTAAGGATTGTACGCATTTCTTGGATGCCATAGACCATTTTATTCTGCACCTGGCTGGCAAGGGTAGTGTTGTCAACTCAATGGTCTTATTCCAAATTTCATTACTGCATGGCTCGTTGGAAAAAAATATCTTGATCATGTGTGATGAACGATCTTAAATACCTCGTAAATGCCATAGGTACAAGGTGTTTCTTGACTGCAAAAAAGCATGCTAAACCACTCTGTGTTACTGCGTTCATTGGCTTGCATCATGGATTCAACTTCATTCACAAATTCAGGACAAATTAGTACATTCTTTTGGAACTGACATACATTAGCTTGTCTTTGTAATGGCCTCATGCATAAACATTATGCATTGTTGGTTATTATTAATAATGTATTGTATAACATCATTTTGTAATTAAAAATTTATTTATACAGTCTCTTAAAATTCACTTATATGTACAGTTTAGGTAGGAAAGGGAATTAAATGAATTAGAAACCATGTTCCTGTAATTACAACAGATGTCTCTAAGACATCTCCAGTGAATTTTGAATATGATGTACTTGAAGAGAGTACTGTAATTCTAGACCATATTATTATACATCTATGACTATGTCATAACAGGTTATGCATGTTCTTAATTTGTTACAGAAATACTCTTCTTTATTCCAATGAGCGTAAATGGGAATTATATGCAAGTTTCACAAAAATGACCCCAGATAATCAATTCTTCATTTTCCTCATTTCTGTTTGTCAGGTACAATAAGCAACAGGATATTAAAACAGAATCAGTTCATTTCACTAAACTATCACTTATGCAGGAATCCAGAAGAAATACATGTTTAGGTACTAATTCACCATGAGTCTCCTAATACAGCATGTGCGTCAGAAATCATATTTTTCCTTTTCTGATAATTAAAGTAATTCACAATTATGCTGAGTACCTCCTCATACTTACAGAAAAAAAATGTTAAGATGTGATATAAACTTGGAAAATGATTTTCAACTCAAACAAATTAAAACAAACATTTTGGGGGAAAACACACCTAGGTTGAAGTTATATTGGATTCTTCTTTACTTTTAGTAAGGCACGGAATTGTTCATTAATGTGTGCTTATACATTCCCACGGAAATACACACACACACACACACACACACACACACACTTTTCTATCAGTAACCAAAGAACACAGAAGTGAAATGAGGAGGAGAGGGAACTTTCCACAATCCAGTCAAACAACAAATAATACCAAAGTATCTGCTTTCACCTGACTTGGGTACTTTCAGGCAAAAGCAACATTTATTTTGTGTCTTTCATAAATGAGCACATTTTTCTATTCTGTAAGAAATCCCTCCCCATGTTGAAAACTATTAATCTTTAAAAAAATGTTTTTAAGCTGCTTATAGAAAGGTATTTAACTGCTCCTGTCTTGCTCCTGACAATAACAGCGCAGGGACGGTTAATGCAGCTTTGTTCCTGTTTGACGAACCACAGAGCATGACAGTGCCCTATACTGCCTGCCAAATACCTCAGCCTCTCTGCTTTTCAGAAGTTCAAGGACAACTCTAGACTCTATGCTTAGAACTGCAGACCATTAGCAGGGAAAAGAAGTGGATTCCTAGAATAGGAAGGGAACCTAGGACTGTTCCAATCCAATATTCTCGTTCTCCATAAGAGAAAATAGGGGTCCCAAGAACTAACTTACCCCAGACCACACAGTGAGTTGAGGGCAACGTTACGAACTCCAACTGGTGGTCTCATTTTCTAACTACACTGCACCACTCGATAGTTTTCCACTTCCCAGTCCAGCTGCTACACCATGGTACAGCTGTTTCGATGGTTCGAATATTAAAATACTACCAGACCGGCTCATAAACAGTTGTTACCTTGTACCTCCTTAGTGTTTCCTCTATGCCTCCAGCCACCCTGGCCCCTCTCCAAGCACCCATCCCACCTTCCCATGGTGCCAGCCACTAAAAGAAGAACACCTGGCAGTTGCAGGGTCTCTGGGATCCCGTTCCAATAAGATGGTACCTGGCTGGTGTCATCGATGAGGCCCTGTCACCTTAGTGTTACATATTTTGACCATTATCGCTTATCCCTTTCTAGTCTATACTCTTCAACTGTGCAAAGATTATGCATTTCAAATGTGAGTCGAATGCTTGTCAATTAGAGACATAAAAATTGCCAGGGCTGATTTTATAATGTGGTCACAATACTGCAAGATTTTTCTGTGGTCTCTCCACGGTTAGTTAACTTGCTCCCCACTCTCAGAATTCACCACGCTATAACAGAAAGGGTTGGTTATACAAAGTATGAAATTTCTTTTCTTTATAACCAATAATAAAACATCATCCTTTTTGCAAACATGAATGGCTCTTTCAATTGAATTCTTATACAATAAAACATACGCAGCTGGGAAAATGCAATTGCAGAGGTAAGACAGATGAAAGAGGAATGTGGTTATTGATTAAATACAGATATCAGAATCTGAGAAGGCTCATTTTTTTTCCTATAATGATGAAGGCGTGTGATTATAAATAATGACAATGTTATTCTTTAAAATGGGCTTCTTGGGGAACAGACTATTCCTATTTAAGAGAGCACATTAGATAAAAAAAAAAAGATTTGAAAACATACAACATTTATAGGGAATGGAAAACAGAGATTTCCCCCCCCCCCACAGCAACATAACAAGATAGTTACATTGTCTTTGCTCTGTTCAATGGATTTCTATAAAACCAATGCTTCTCTAAAAGCCTACAAAAAGAGGAAAGCAATGAAGAAACATAGTTACACTTAACTTGTTAATGAAAATTTCCCCCCACATAAGCTGATAGGTCTACAGAGTTCATTATCAATGCTGGACAAAGTTAATAAAGCAAAAGTCACTTCAGTTTTTTCAAAGGAAACGAGAAAACATTCAAGGCAAGGAAACTTTACATGTAGGAAGCATCACATGAAGGCACTTCAGCATTTTTTTTAACTACATGTGTAGACAGAAATGTTTGAAGGACAGAATTCATGATCCAATGGCTCTAAATGTCCCCTTCTATAAATGGACCTAAGGAATAATGCTTACACTTAAATAAGGTAGTTTGACTATAAGAGATTTGCTCATCAAATGTTAAGTTCACCCAGGCAACGCAACCTGATGACCTAAGATAAGATTGCAGTACCTGGTTTAATAGTTTGTTGTGTGTTCGTTGAGGACAATATCTGAGCTAAAACCCAAAGAGTTTCCATGTATAGCCTCATGTGAGCTGTCTGGAAAGGCCGAGTGAACAGAGAATGAGTGTCTAGTGATTATAATCAACATGGAACTAAAATGTATTGTTGGGCTTCTCTACATAGGTCTAGATAGCCCTTGACTTAACTGGGAAGGAGCCCAGGATATGGGGAGAGGGGAAGGAATGATGACAGATCAGGCCCAGATCATTATTTGGATGGATATACAGTTGACTCTTGAACAGTGAAAGGTTTAGGGGCCCTGATCCCCTGCCCAGTAGAAAATCCTATGATATAACTTTTGATTCCTCCCCAGACTCAACTACTAATAGTCTGCTGTTAACTGGAAGCCTTACTGATAACATAAACAGTTGATTAATACATATTTTGTATATGGATTGCGTACTGCATACTTACAAGAAAGTAAGCTAGAGAAAAGGAAATCTTACTAAGAAAATTATAAGGAAGAGAAAATACATTCACACTATTGCACTGTATTTTTATAGTACTGCACCGTATGTATTGAAAAAAAATTTCACATATAAGTGGACCCACACAGTTCAAACTCGTGTCGCTCAAGGAGCAACTGTAAGTGTCACCTTCTGGTCTACCATCTTGATATGCTTCACAGTCCTGCTTTTGTCATTATCCCCAAACCAGGGGTTCTCAACTAGGGGTGACTCTGCCCTCCAAGAGACACTGGGCAACGTCTGGAGACATACTTGTTTGCCACAGTGGAAGCAAGGGAAGTTCTGCTAGCATTCAGCCTGTAGAAACTAGGAATGCTACGTAAACATTCCAGAACACACAGGATACATCTCACAACAAAGAAAGAGCTCTGAATGTCCTCCTATCAGTCTCAGTGAACCATCCCCAAACTGACCTTAAAACACCACTGGAAATAGAATTGCCAGACAGCCCAGAGGATGCCCAGTTAACTTCAAATTTCAGATAAACAAAAATAACACCTTACTATCAGCATGTCCCAAATATGGCATGTGACATACTTATACTACAGAAACAATTCCTCGCTTATCTAAAATTCAGATTTAGCTGGGTGTCCTATATTTCTATTTGCTAAGTCTAGCAGCCCTGGTTCAAAAGACTCCACATTTTGAAAGGAATCTATGGAAGGAATGATCCCCCAACTCCCTCCCTGTCTCTGAAAGAGGAGTTGTTTATCTCTTTGGTCAGAGGCCAGGACATTCACTGGACCCCATTTTACAACGTGGTATAATTTAGGTCAGGGTGGTTGGCTTAAAGATCAGCAACAAAGCAGGACCACTCTCATTTTTCCTTCGGCCCCAGGCTTATACTTTGACCTTCGACTAAGCTAGCTTCATCCCATTTTCTTTGCTTCACATTCCTGAGGAGGGACCTCAGTTAAGAACTATCTGGATACAAGGAGTAGAAGCAGTAGTCCTTACTTACACCTTGACGTTTAAACCACACCATCTGGTTGAAGTTTGGCCAGAAAGACCCATCCTGATTGGTGCTCGCACAGCTAGAAGGATGTATTTTTTTTTCCCTATCCAGGTATTTTCCTTTCCATATTGCTTGCTCTGTCAAAACTGTGGGGGAAAAGAGTGTGTGAGCATTTCTTGGGCCTGGATTCAATACCATCTACTAACACATGAGCTCAACCGTGCACTCTTAGTTTATAATCAGGGGTTGAGCAGAGAACCTCCATGTGTTCCCTTTACTACATTATTCTTATTTATTTTACAGATGAGAAAATTCTCAATAGGAAATATTTAATTAAGTCTTTGTATATATTATCACAGTTCTCTAAGTAGCTCTATAAAACAGATTCTATTATTAATCCATTTTTCTAGGGGAAATAGAGTCTTAAGGAAATTAAATAGTCTGTCGGAGGTCACACACCCAATAAGCAAAAGTCACAAGGTGTGAGCTCAGGTCTGTTCATTTCAAAGCCCATGTTTTCAACCACTATGCCTAGAAGCTGCAGAGATGAAGAATGATCAAACCAAGATAAAGTTCAAGTATTCACTTCTAAAGCAAAATCAATCAAAAAAATCTAATGATGAGACTCAAAGAAAACCATTCACTGATGTCAATGTTTTAAAAGTTGTTATCCTGTGCAATGATGAGAATTTGGAACATACTCAAAATGCTTTTAAGATATGTCCCCAATAAGTAATAAATGCAAAATCAATGTATTGCAATTTAATCTTTATGTCAGTAGCTTTGGCCCATTCATCTGTAGTTATGAAGGCTTACCTTTTAGTGTTCCATTTTAGCAAAGCAACTTTGATCTCTGCCTCAAGAATCCATCTTGCACACGGCACCCAGGTCAGCCCTCATCAGCATTCTACAAGGGGTTCAGGAGCATGAACGTTTTTAATCAGTCAACAACACTATGGTCAACCAAATGCATTCTGATACTTAGACCTTTTATCTCAAAAGCTATGCAGAAACCAAGGTCACGGCAACCTCTTTTATGGTTTATTGTTTCTCAAATGTACTTAGAGTGAATTTACAAAGCCACAACTTATGGTGTGGATACTGAGCTTTCACGAGGTTCAGCCCTCTCCAACATTGGCTTTGTTTCCTCTTTCAGCGCTTTCTGCCTGTGGGTCCTTATTTAAAAGCAAGTTCCCGTAAATTAAAAAAATAAATAAATACAACAAGAATACCGAACAAGATTTTCCCAGTAGCTGAGCTGCTCATCCTTTGTAATTGAGGCTCTTCAGAAAGCTATATTAATGTCTCAAATCACTGCTGAATAGCTTTGCAATACCAGCTGCATTTCCCTCCAGTTGGGGTAGGAAGCCAAGAAGGTAGGAGGGGGCCAGTGTCATAACTCTGCCATTGTTACAACCAGGTTACTGCCGATGTGGGCATGGCAGGAAATCACTTCGCTCAGGAGGGGTGTCTGTCGAACTACCCTTGGGAGGTGAGGTGGAAATGGGATTCTAAATGTTTCAGAAGAGCCTCAGCAGATCCACAGATCTCATGAAGTTAGCTTGCTTCTTTGATGGCTCTCAATCTAAGCAATAACATGCATAAACTTAAAGTTTTGATCGACAAGTGACATTTTTACGATAATGGATTAGCAAAGTGTTAGAAATAATTTTGAGAACCGAAGTATCTGTGTGGCACCCAAATCATCCTGCATGCCACCAGTGGTCTTTGTGTAAATATGCTGAGGGACACTTGGTTCGACAAAAAGCAAGAGCGAGACCAACTTGGTGACTGGTTAGGAGGGTACTGACTACTGCCCAACTTTGGGTAAGACCTAGCGCAGGCCTGGGCTAAGGTGCTGGTATGAACTGAAAGGTTGTGGAGGAAAAGAAGAGGCAAGAGCCGTGTCTAGAAAGGACCTCGAAGGCTAGTTTGTATGTTACTTGGGAGCAGATGAAGAGCCACGGATGAATGGCAGGGGATTCCATGAGTAAAGTACCGTGTGAGAAAGCCTTGAGATGTAGAAGTGTAAGGGACAGATTATGGCAAGGAGAGACTGGACACGAACAAAGTGGCACTTGCAGTAAAGGCATGGGGTGATGAAGGCCTGAAATAGGATGGTGACAGGGAAACAGGAGGGAAGAGATGGATGGGAAAGAAATTAGAAAAGGATCATTAGCCCTTTCTCAAAACTCTTCTTATTTTAAGACTCAAATATTCCCTACTGTCTATCACATATATGAGTCATGAAGCCATTATTTTCATTAGGGAAGGAGCGGGTTGCAGGGGGGGTGGGGGGATCTATTCCAAGTGGAAAGTCAAGGTATATTTTTAGCTACATTAAGCCAGCCTTCTGCTGCTCTGCACACTGATGTAATTCCAACATAAAACATAATCTATAATATTCCCGGGGAACAAATCCAATTCTGGGTCATATAAATTTTCATATAAGTCCATCACAATTCATTCCCAAAACATCTCATTCTCTTTGAAAGCTGGAGCTGCAGCAAGTGATCAAAAAAGAGTCGTTTAAAATGGCTCTGGAATTTCCAGAGATGCTAAATCTAACCTGCCTACGGTGCAGGACCAATCCCCCAAACTTTAAATCAGAGGGAAAGCATTTTATGTTTTAAAAGATATATTCCTCAAAGTTTATCACAGTGTATTAAAGTCAAATGTGAGTTATTACTTACCAAATCTGGAGCTGATGTCTCCTCTTGATTACCCTAGGTAGGCGAGAATAAGTATCTTCCAACCAACATATTTTTTACCTTTTCATCTGCCTCTTGCTATTTACAATAGAGTGAAAAATAATAGCCAAGGAGTGACTTTGCAGGGTTGGACGAAGTGCAAATCCCATCTGACTGTAGCCTAAATTGTATTCCAGGCCCCTGGCAAGTTCTGCTGCATGGAGAAGAATTATGGAAACTGACTTCTCAATAGCTGGATGGGTCCTGGAGGAATAATCAGTGAAAAGTCATCTGATGAACTTTCAGCACATTTGCATTGGCTTAGAACCCAGTGTATATATTATTGGTCATGCCTGAAATTTACTTCTCCCTGCCCTTGCTGGGGCTTTCTGCACGAGGGAGCTAGGCCATGAGCAGGACGCCCCTGTGAAACCCTAGAGTGAGCAGAAATTTTATAACTAATACCATTTATACGGGAAAAATCCCTGCCAATTCTTCTGATTTTATCTGTTGTAAACATAACAATTGGTAGTAACTCTAGAGTCCTCCTAGGGGCTGAGAGGAGCGGGAGGATGAAAGGACATCCTTTGGTTTAAAGCTATCTTAGAAGGGTCAGTCTTCTCTGAGGGTGGGGGCAGAATATTACCTAGGTGGTCCATATCAGGGGAGCATCCAAAAGTTATGTTTCAAGGGCCCTCCCTTCCGGTCTTTGATGTGGTTGGGCTATTAGAAGGCTCCTGCTCCAGAACAGTCCATTATATTGCAAGTATATTCCATGAAAAGTCTTCAGTTTCGCCTGTAATAAGGTCAAGGTCTACAAACAGACTTGAGGTCCAACAATCCTGCGCCCGCGCCCCCCCCCCCCCCCCCGCCATTTACTAGCTAAATGCAGTACTCAGTAACTAAACCTTTTTCAGCCTCAAGGTTCCTCATCAATAAAATGTGGCTGATAACACCTACCCCATGGGTCACTGTGAGGAATGGAAAAGATAATTCAGCAAAACCCTTAGGGCTGGTGTGGTACCTCCAGTACACTTGCTAAATTTCAGCTACAATTATTGTTAGCATCACTGCTCAGTTCATTTGTTTCCATAACACATGCGAGATGTCTATATCTTTATTTCTGCAATACTCCACATCATACCAATTTTTTGAAACTTACCCATTGTTTTTGGACAACCTTTCGTTATTCCCTGCTTCCTCTTCCGGGAAATGAGCACCTCTCTCTACTACCCATATTTCTTTTTTTTTCCCTCTCTTTTATGATACTGTACCCTTTTCTCTGAAATTAGTATAATACTTATGATAGCGGGTAATCATAATAACCACGTATAGGTGCCAGGCACTTCATGAATGTCCTCTCGTGCTTATATGACTAAATCTTCTCAACAACCCCTGAGGAAGGTGCTATGATCCCCATGGTACTGATGAGGAAAGTCAGGCTTGCAATACTTAAACAATTTTCAAATGCCAAGGAAACATGATGGCAGAGTAGAGATTTGGAAGTAGGAGTTTATCTGATTCCAAAGCCCCTGCTCTTACCCACTTAAGGTG
The DNA here is from genome assembly GCF_022837055.1 of Prionailurus viverrinus. Lineage (NCBI taxonomy): Eukaryota > Metazoa > Chordata > Mammalia > Carnivora > Felidae > Prionailurus > Prionailurus viverrinus. The sequence goes on along the minus strand of NC_062562.1, from coordinate 36,982,962 downwards.
TAAGGCAACCATGGCTGAAAGTCAGGTTGGCCAATTCAGCCCTGTGAGGGGTTAAAAAGGGAGGGCAGTGGGAATGCCTGCCCTCCTGCTTAATCTGATGAGAGGGACTTCAGTGTGACCACACAGAGAGGTTGACACGTGCCCTTGTTTTTTCTGGAAAAGAGGGGGACTGCATCATTTCCCACCCAGGAAATCAGAGGGGTCAGCCGCTGTGCAGCTGAGTGACAGAGAAGTGCCTCCACCCAGAGAAAGCACTGCATTCCAGAGTGACTGCGGGCAAAGGGGTGTCATAGGTTAGGCAGGTGCAGTGTCCACAAAAACCAAGGCATATTTAGAACTCTCACTCAGAGGGAGGGGAGCAACCAATAGTTCAATCTGCCATAGCCTCACCTGTTGGGAACTCTGGGGAACGGCCCCAGACTCCTTTGGTAGTTGACCTTGGGCACTGTTTAGGATACACAGGACATGCTATTATTGCATTAACCAGGTCTCTGAATTTCAAGGGCGATCTGATATCCTTGGCAATACTCCTTGACACAGAGGTATAATGGTGGCCACTTTGCCAATGAGCTCAATCTGCCGTATCTAGATACTGAGGGGTCAGTCGCTAGGGCTCACACCTGGGCTAGGGCATCAGCTTCCCGATCACCAGGGAGTATCAGTAGCTCATGAGCCAGGATGCAGAAAACAGTGAGGACTGCCTCAGGCTGTTACAGGCAAACCCAAATGTCTGGCCATACTTCCTGACACCATAAGGGCCACTCGTGATCATCCACCCCTCAGCTTCCCACTCTCTAAGCCATAGGGTCAATCCTTTTAAAACAGCCCAACTAGGCAAAGGGTTAATGGTCAAGGCTATTAACCGCTCTGAGTTCAGCCCCCTGGCTGCTGCGGTTTATTCCTTCCCGAGAAGCTCTCCCTGGAAGAGCCCTGCGCCCACCCCTAAGAGCTGGTGTTCTTGGGGGCATGTATACAGTTCCTGCCCCCTTCCAGAGCTGGAACCAAAAACCTTAGGGGTACTCTTTTTTTTTTCTGTGGTCTCTGCCTCAGGGCTTGACCTGTATTTTTCAGAGTCACAGATAGGCCTATCTAACTCAAATAAGGGATTCAGGCACAGTGCCATGTGGAGACTAAAAGTACTCAACAACTCTAAAATCCCTACAAACTCTTGGACTTCTTTCACATTCTTAAGCGTTGGAGAGGCTTGGACCGTGTCAGTCACAGTTTCTGAGACAATGCGTGTCTTCCTTGGTGTCTTCCAAACACCTCCCCCGAACTTGACGGTGGTACCTGGGCCTTGAATTTTCCATAGGTTTACCACTCGCTCATCCTCTCCTTCAAAGATGCAAAGGCCGCAGAGCGTCCTGCCTGCCACAGAGGCCAGCCTTCACGCGTGAGCATTGCCCCATCACTGGGCCCACTGTGCTGATGTGAGGGAACAGAAGAGGCAACAGCTCTTGGGCCACCATCCCGTGTCATTAATTCTTGTTCAGTTCAGTGGGATGATCTTAGTTATCAGAAAACTCCATTTCTCAGAGTCTTTTCCATGAGTCTCCTGGAGGATGAAGCACTCTGCAGGAGCACTTATGCAAAAGCGTTGGAATAAAACAAAAGCTCTCTGATGAGAGCTTATAATAATGCAGTTGACAAGGAAGTTTGCTTATTTCTGTGACGTACATTTAAAACTAAGAACTAGAATTATTGGGGCACCTGAGTGGCTTAGTCAGTTGAGAGACCGGCTCTTGTTTTCGGCTCAGGTCATGATCTCACAGTTCGTGAGTTCAAGCCTCACATCGGGCTCTGCAGAGATGGTGCAGAGCCTATCTGGGGAGATTCTCTCTCTCCCTCCCTCTCTGTCCCCGCCCTGCTTGTACTCTCCCTGTTTCTCAAAATCAAGAAATAAATAAAAAAAAAATTACTAGAATTATGACTGATAACATCACACCAGGATGTGTCAGATTTTTAGGAAGTTCATATAACTTCTAGAACACATATTAATAACTTCCATGCAAATATTTCCTACGGAAAGTTTAGCATCACTTAACTGACAATGCTTCCCATTTAATGTAATGCATCAAATAAGCCCTAATGAGTTTAATATCTCTGTTTTAGAAGGAGAAACAAACAAACAAACAAATCTTTTGAAATCTTCCAGAAACGCTCCAGAAATCCCAATGTTAGTTCAAGGTCAACAAGACATCATTTAGAATTTGATTTGGGAGAAGTTTATCAAAAATATCAAAAGGTTCCTATAACATTTGATTAAGTAAGAGTACACGTCACTGTGAAATAATAGTTATCCAATTAACAAAAATGACAAAAATTTCAAAGACAAATACAGAAAGTTACATGGTTGAAAAAAAATAATACCTTAGCTCTTTTAATATAGAAGACTGTTTTCATAAGTAATCAAAGGCATGATAAAGACAACATGAAGGATAGGAAATTATTTTGATAAAACACAGAATCTTTGTTTGCTAGGCAGATGATTTAAAAGGTAAAGAAAAATCTTTTACTACTCCATTAAGAAGAGACCATTATTCCAAGGAAACTTTGTCATGCTAGCAGATGAAAGAAAATTGTCTTACTTTTACTCTAAGTGTACTATTGATGTTAAAGCTTGTTTTTCTTTAAGTCAGTTAAATAGGGCTATTTTACAAATTAATTTTGGCAATACCCCTGGAGGTACAAAAACATCAAATACACATAACCCATATCCAGAGACATACAGACAGAGACCCCTTAACTTTCATTCCAGACTTCAGCCCTTGGTGAGGAATCTTATAGAGGCTATGACTAGTCTTGGGGGCAAGAGCTTCCCTAGCAATCTGTATTTAAAAATCCTCTTTTCAGAAAAAAAAGGAAGAAGGAAGGAAGGAAGGAAGGAAGGAAAGAAGGAAGGAAGGAAGGAAGGAAGAAAGGGAGAGAGGGAAGGAGAAAGGGAGGGAGGGAGGAGAGAGAGAGGGAAGGAGCAAAACAGAGCCTCTCCGCACCCCCTTTCTTTTTCCAGTCTCTGTGGGTAGACTTTGGTTACCTCCAGATGTGTTTACATTTGAAAGACATGATAAGATTTACAACATCAAGAGACAGAGAAAGAATGAAAGTGTTCTCGTAGGGGTTTTTTAGAGGTATATTCTATTATTAGAAGTCTAGGGTAATTGCTATGAAATTTTTGTTTTGTATCAGAGGTCATTTGTTTCCTCCTGGACCACCACAACATCCTCCGGCTCCTTTTCATCACCTTCCCATGGACTCCACCTCCTAGGGTCTTAATCAGACTTTGTCACAAGTGCTCAGACCTTCACCCTTCATCCCACGTGGCGTGAACCCTTCTGGCTTTGCAAAACCACATAGGAAGGTCTCCAACTTACCATCCTACATCCGTCTACAGCCCCGAAGCCAGAAGAGCAGGGGATGCTTGTCTGTCTTTCTCTCACCTCAGCTCTTCTTCCAACTCTCTCACCAGAGTTTCAGCCTCTAGTTGGGCATCAGGGGTCAGTCCACTAAGGCAGCCATTTGTTGCCCTCCCCTTGGATCACCTTGGGCCAGGAGTTTTCCACACCCACCCAGCAAACCTTAAAAGTTTATATAGAAGCCTTAACTGGCTTCAATCACATATTCCATCCAATTATCTCAAGGTCACATTCCTGTCTCAAGGCTCTCTTAGAGGTCGGCTTCTGGGAGCAGGGAAGGCAAGGGGCATGTACAGTCCAAGGACTGGGGACCAGGGTAAGGAGCAGCTGATTGTCCAGGGTCCGGTTCACAGATCAACAGGCAGTCACGTCCCCTTGAGGACCTCCCCCAACAGAAGCTTATGCCATATCTAGGGACACCTGCATGGCTCAGTCAGTTAAACGACCAGCTCTTGACTTCGGCTCAGGTCACGATCTCAAGGTTCATGAGATTGAGACCCAAGTCAGGTTCTGTGCTGTCAGCACAGGATTCCCTCTGTCTCTTTCTGCCCCTTCCCCCACTCGTGCTCGCTGTCGCATCATAAATAAAATAAACCTAAAAACAAAAATAGGAGCCTATACAATATCTAGACATGTTCTAGAAGGAAACTCGAATCATTAGAGATGTCTAAGCCTTTTAATCATAGGGGAGAAAAGAGAACAGACACTCATAGCTACAGCTGAGCACCTACACGAAGCCTTCAGGTGAACACTCCAGCACGTGAAAACGTCATTCTGAACCTTTTTATTGTATTGCCTGCAGTTGCTTAGATATGCATTGCGGATGAGATTTTAATACGGTCCTTCTTTTTGTGGTAAAATCCAATTAAAGCCTTCTTTGGAGTGGGGGCAGAGCCACGTTTTGTGGGGCTTGCTGCTTAACACTTGGGAGAATCTTTTTTAAGAACGAAGAATGAAAAATATCTTAATGTTGCAAGTTCATAAGGACATATTAACAGGTCGAAAGGGGCTGAGCACAAGGGAGGATGGGAAAAGCATACGTTTCATTAGCTTCAACGTGAACCCGCTTCTGTCTGGGATACGGTAGCACAGGTCTTTCTTGCAATCTATTGACAGAGATCTAGCTATCGAAAGAACAAGGAAGTTCACAGTTAATCATAAGGGGCCTCAGCAGGGCATTTGCACATGCTAGCACTCTCCTTTGGTGCAGACAGTCCTGTCTTATGCAAAAAGGGCACCGCAAACGTGGCCCGTCGTGCTTCGAAACCGCACACAGCACACAGGCTCCTCTGACAACTTGAGAAGGAAAATATGCTGTGCCAAGAGGAATCACAGGCTTCATTTCAGGATCCTTCCCCAGGATTCCCCATAAAGGGGACATAATTGCACGTAGTTATTCCAGCAAGTGCTTACAACTAAATTATTCAGTGGGAGCCGAGACTCCAAATTTCAGTTTTGACTTACCCTACTGCTTTCATTTGTTCTTCGACATCTTTAATTTATGGTTGTCTGGAAATCTAATTAGTTATTAATCCTTAGGAATTATGTGCTACAAGCATGATAAGAAACCAAAGAGGACCAAAGGAAGGTGAGAGAAGAAGGGTTAACTGAAAAATGTATTCCTAATGAACTTCTACGTAGATGGGGGGCTTTGCCACGTTCACTGTAACTACGATTAAAGAGCGAGACCCTTCTTCAGTTAAGTCGTGGTATCTCAGCCCTTCCCTAAGACTGCTTAGCAGCACAGTCATTTCAAACAGGTATTCTGAGGAGAAAGCATTCTCCGATCCGATGGTGTCATATTACTCCCTCTTAGAGACTCATGGGGGGTATTGAAGGCTCTGAGAAGTCCTGCAGTAAGAATAACCTGCACGGACATGCTTGGCTCAGCATTGTCCAAACATATGAACTGAAGAAACCAGCCTATTAATAAGGGCAGATCTATCTGAAACCCTGATTGAAGCATTTGTTTAACATTTGGAAAGCGTCATAGATGATGCACTCGGTTGGGTATGATAATTCTCTGAGAGAGCACAAGACAGTTTTTCAGAGAAAATGAAATGACCCACCCCATCTTTGCAACCACACTGCTTCAAATAGGAATCTGCACCAACATGGAGCATCCATCTGCTTTAGCTCACAGAACTAAGATTTGGAAATCTTTTCAACATGACATCCAACAGAAGATTTTGATTCTGCCACAGGGAAGTAGTGACACCCTCTCTCTTCTTACTTTTCCTTTTGTTTCATGGCATGCAACTTGCTCTTTCCGTCTCCGTACCCCATCCCTCTAAATATACATCGATGCTGTTATTATTTTTTTTTTCTTTTAACTGCTCGCAGTTTGAGAACCGTAAAAGTGCTCATTTATTGACTGATGTGATTCAGGAGAATCAAACAGAGGCACAACTTTGGGGGTGCCTCCTTCACATTATGCCATTTCTAGCTTATTCCAAGATGGCTCTACCTTTTTGTCACAATTCTGGCACGCCAGGGGACACGGGATATCCGTTGGCTCTTACAGCAGAGCCAAAATGCTCCCAAAATAATAAAGTAACTGTAGCTTCCATATTGATTAGTTATGTCAGAAATTCAGCTGCATATTCATTAATTCCCCTGAAAAAGAAACGTCTTGACCGCTGAGAAACAGAAACCCCCACTTCTGGGGTATTGGGGTCATCTTTAACCTCCTTCCAGGATAACTCATCTTACACAAGCCACTGAGTACAGAGAAGCGGGTGCAATTTTTATTCTGGGAATTGTGGGATATTTTGTTCTTTGTGGCTCCTGCAAACTTTTCAAAAGGACTACACAACTCAATCCATAATGCACATTCCTAATAATCCTTTTCCCTTAGAGAGTCGCATAAATTCTCTAACCTTCAGTTTCCTCAGCTGGTGCATGGGGATCACACTCAGGCCTCATAGTTACAATAAAGGTGAAATGAAAATGTGCACGAGAATCATTTGGGAGAGGGGCTGACACAGAGCTAGTATTCACCAAAGAATAATTATTATTTCAAGCCAAACGCATGAGGAGGACCCCAATGCCCACTTTTCCCTAAAGTGTCCCAGTAAGAGGCACTTTTTATATGCAAATTTCAGTTTCTGATTAACTTGGTCGAGTCTTTCTTTTGTATCATTTACATATAGTTATCCCCCCCCCAAATCTAATTAGTCATTAGTCCTTTGAAATTAGGAGCCATAACCATGATAAGGAACCACAGAATGCTACAGAGAGGGAGAAAGATGGATAGTTGACTATCAAATGTTCATTCACAATGAACTTGCGTGTAGGTAGGATCTAAGCCACAGTGGCCCTAAATTAGCAAGAAATTTGCATCACTAAGAACAGTCCTGCCATTTCCATTACATGGAAACTGTTAGATTATATTTGAGTAAAATTGAGCTAAATTGGGCTAAAATCACATTTGGGGGCCTCACTATAAATTAGCCTGTGAAACCATTGAGATTGAGGTGAAATTTCCAAAAGCTTAGTCTTCATTGGGAAAATGTACAGACCAACAATTCCTTCGTGTTAGCTCCACCCCACTCCAATCTGTTACTTTTACGTCCAACGTCAAAGGCAAGCTCTCCTCATTCCAATTGTACCCTGAACACTCTCCCCCATAAAACACGGTTTAAAGGCCAGCTGCAGTGTGGAGCCTTTTCTCGGAGCCTACGGTTTCAAACAAACGACTGGGCAGAAGCCAGGATCTATATGGGCTCACGAAGACTGTAAAACATTTGGTGCCGAGTGGAAAAAGACGCCTGTGAGCTCTGCCAGACGTTTTCAGCTTTCTTGCACCTGTGCCAAATGTTTTTCAGTTCCCCTACCCCTTTCTTTTGAAGGGGGTGGGGGGGGGGAGCAAGGAGTAGGGAGATAAGCAAGCTTTCCGAGGGCATATGCCATGGGAATTGAAAAACTTGTTACCACCATTAGACACTCATTTCCTGCCCAGTCCCCTTTCTGAAGGCAAAATGAGGACTTCCAGCCAATCTTGGTTCTGACATTCTGAGCATTTGAGCCTACTTGACATTCATTCATCCTATCATACATCACAGTGGATTCTGAAGACCACCCTCCCCCCACCCAGCCCCAGCCCGCTCCCTGCAGTCTGTCTGAAACCTCTTTCTTGAACTCTCAGTTGAATCACCCCTGCCCATCACAGACACTAAATTGCCAATTATTTCAAGGAAATAATTTGCACGTTGAGACAGTTTGTAACATGCAAAAATATGTGTGGAAGAAAGTATATGTTTCTTAAAGCAAGAACACCCAAAATGTTTTCAGAGGAAAGTGTGAAAATGTCTAAACATAGATGACATGATACAGATCATGAGAAAGTCAATTTGAAATTACCCTGGAACCTTGCGATAATGTTTTCAAAAAAAGGAGATTTCAGGGGAAGGGAGGTCCTTCCCGGACCCAGCACAGTAGCATCAAACATAAAGAGTTCCACAATGGTGTATTTATTCCTATGCATCATTTCAGTTAATCCCACAATTCTGAGTCCCCCTCTCCCCCCATTTACAGATAAGGAAACTCTGAGGGTTAAGAAGATTGAATATATCAACTCATACACCTGGGGAGCAGGGCTTGGACTTGATCCCTAGTCTTGTCTCTGAGCTCTCACACACTAATAGGCTGGCCATGTTCCTCTGCATGAGAAGCCCCTTCAGCTCTGAGAGTTGTTGATGGAAGAAAAATCACACTTAGAGATTCATTCCTTTGGCTTAAACTTGGATCTCTGTTAAGATATAAATGTTCTCTCAAGACAAAATATACAGCCTCATAAGCCACTTTCTCTTAACAGGAGTGAGAAAATTAAATCCCTGTCTCTGGGCATGTTTCACTAGATAGAGAGGGCAGATGCATCCCTGGCCTGCTGCACATGGGAGTGGAACAAAAGGCCAGCAGCTGCTGAAGGGAAGATGGTACCAAACACGTCTCTTAAAAGTGTCAACTGAAACTTGTCACACTTGCTTGCTTAATACCTTCAATGTCCCCGCACTGCTCCCTGGTAAATTCCAAGCTCCTCACCACGACTTACACTGTGATCCTTGCACAGACCTTCCAGCCTGAGCAGAACCAGTCAGTTTCCCCAGTACAAGGGGCTTTTTATCCACCACAGGCCATTTGCTTTTGCTGTTCGTTCAACTGGCTAACTTTGATTCACACTTCAGACCAGATAACAAGTTTTGATCTCTTACCCCTGAAACCTCAATTTCAAGTAGGAAGCCGCTGTTTCTGTTTGTGAGCACCTTTCTTTTCCTTCTTGCTACCTAATTACCTTTGTAACTCCGTGGCAGGGAAGGTATGTCTTATAGTCCATAGTACCCTGATCCTGGTATATAGTCCCTGGTACACAGTTGGAATGGGTTTAATATTTAGTGAAAGAATGAACGGATACAGGGCAGCACAGTCTAATCTGGTATTTCTTGGTTGTTCGGTGAAGAAGAGTACATCTCAAAGTTCAGCTAAGACCTTCAATATTTGCTTACCTGGACACACTAATGCAATTCAAGGGGATTTATGCCCACGTGGATCTACAAAAGAGACTGGCCTGTAAAAAGGTTTTAGATCCTAGAAAACTATTTTCTAAGGCCTAGTGTTATATACCCATATATAATACATACATACATACATATATATTTGTATTATGTTTGTGTTATATACACTGCCTCTGTATATTACGTATATTACATAATATCCACATGATTGCTATTTTGTCATTATTGCTATTGTTAGAGTAGTCCCCATTGGCCTGAAAACTTGCCATCTACCAGGCACTAACCGGACTAGGCAATTCATATATATTATTTAGCTCAAACTTCATTAAAAAAAAAAACAAACAAACATAAAACGCTATTACCACATTCATTTCACATACGAGGAATTAGGACTCAGCGCGATGAAGATATCTCACAGAGATGTGTTAGAGCCAGGATTACAAGCTAAGTTCATTCAAAGTCATTTATCTTCGAGGACAAGGAATCTCCACCTCATTACTCCAAGGCGCGACAAAAACACAAAGCCAAACAACAAAAAACCGTCCTCTTTACCCATCTTTTCTCCTCTCACGTGTGCACACACAACATGCACACACGCACCAAGCTTAAGTAACATACCAAAAATCTATGCAGCGAAGAGAGGAAAAGAGAAGAACACGAGGAAAACGAAGGCCACGGGGCTGTCAAAACTGTCTGCCGAGCACCTTGCCGCCACTCAGGAAGTACATCCCCCTTAGAACTTGAGCCTGTCCCTAAACACTTGTGGGCACGGCAAGCCTGTCGCTCTGATCCCAGGACTGCACACAGAAGTCCCCTGACCCCAGTCGCAGACAGAACAGAGAAAACTGCGGCACCAGGGGACAGCTAAGTGAGCTCGGTGAATGGCTGGAAGACAGTTATTCCCGTGCATAAGTAGAGCCCTGCCTAGGAGCAAAGCCATGGGCTGGGAGATAAAAGATCCTAGTGCTACTAAGCTCCAGCAAACACGAAGGCCCTCAAAGTGAGCCCCTGGAAGTCGTCCGGGGGTACTCAGTGTGGGGTGCGGGTGGTCAGTGGAGACAGGGTGGCAGTCCAGGGAAGCCGGGGGGGACAAGATGCTGGCCTGCTCTTTCCCTGAAGCCACTGTGGCTCCAGAGTCTTAGGCGCTGGGGTCGCACCTCTGGCTTCATTTACATTCACCCAACAGTCATTCCGCACACACCAAAAAGGATTCGCTGAGCACTAGGCTCCGGGGGATGGTGACGGGCCTGAAAATTCCACTTCTAAACAAGAAGGGGAGCAGAAGCTTCAGAAGGGAAAAGGAGAAAGAGGGAAAGGATGGAGGAGAACTCCACACGTCTAGGATTCTGACAACCCGTCCAGCTTTGACATTCCCAGGTGCACGCGCGCTTACCCCCCTGCATCTGGATTTGCCCATCATCAAAAGGGGGGTAATGACCCGGCCGCGGTCTTGGCGAGGCCGTTGCGATGCGGGATTCCGGAGGAAAAGGAATCTGCTCGCTTAAATCTGAAGAGGAAACTGCTCTCTTAGCCGTAAAGTTCTTACACCGGCTCCACAAGCGGCTAAAAAGTCATTTTCCCTAGTGGGGTATCTGATCATTCCTCGCGACCCAATAGGGGAAAATTCTAAAGGCGGACCCAATGGTATTTGTAGAACGGGAAATTCCCGGTGAATGCATCCTTCACAGCGCCATGGGCCAGTCGCGAAACATTAGTTCCTTGTCAATTTAACGTATTTTCCTGGGTTGCAGAGACTCCTCCCCTCACAGGCAGAGGTGCATTAGTGGGAGATTTATGCTAATATCTCAGCGGTGGAAATCATGAGGCTCACTATATTCTCATTCGGCCCCAGACGAGTAGCCCGGGTATGTCCTTTAACAGGATTTCCAGGAAGGATACTGCAGCTTAAGAAATGCTGATTTGCTGGCATTTATGTATTCCAGGAAGAGGGCTGTCTTAAGTGTATCCGAGCCCCAGCAGAAAATTATTTTAATGCCCCCTCCTCCCTCCACACGTCTCTAGCATCAGAGAGGAGCAGAAAATATCCATTGGCCACTGAAATGCTGGCACCAGAGAACGGCCTGGAACAGTTTTGAAGAGCCCTCATAAGACAATAGGACAACCCTTCTGGAGAATGGGGGTGCTATACATCCCCAGCAACTGCTCCTAAGATGGCCGTGCCAGCATGTGTAACGGCCAACTGGTTCATCTTGCTAACTATAACGCTCAGCATATGGGGAGGGAGTGTTTATAGATATATACATACACCATACATTTTTCACAGCAAGTACATATAGAGACCATCCAACTGTATATTTTGCAGACATACAAACACGCACATATATTGTCCATATGTTCAAACAATTTTTAAGCTATATCATGAACAAATAAGGCTCTCTTTACAATAAAAGTGGCTAAAGGTAATAGCGGGCACTTTAGAGCAAGTGTTTTCAAAATGAGCAGAAGCGGGCTTCAATCCCAGCCTTACCTTCTCCAGCCACGTATCCTCTTCTAGAAAATGGGATAACACTGGGATCTTCGGCACAGGATACCTGTGAGGACTGCTCGGGAAGATGTATGTGAAGCATTGAGCACGTTGTCTAGTGCAAGGTAACGTGAGCCGAAAATGTGAGCATTATTACTACGGGGTACCAAACCACGTCGTGACCAGTAAAATCTTGCCAAACCAGAAGTCAAACATCAAGATACCATACAGGGCTCATCTGCAGCCTTCAACTTACTGTCCTTCCTTTACTTCTCACCATCCCCCAGGTGCGCACCTTTCGTTGTACTTACGCTATTGTAACTCTCTCCCTTCATTAGATTATGACCTTCTTGAAGTCAGGAACAGTGTATTTTTCATCTTTGTTTTCCCGGCTTCTGGATCCGAGATCGCTTCATTGTAGGTACTCAGTAAATACTGATTGAGCAATCTATTATTGACAGATGCCAGCAAGTGGGAAGCGTCAGATTCTGTCAGTCAGGGAGATCTAAGAATGTAAATTACCACAGTAAAAGCTGATCTCCTCAACAAAGAAGTCCAGATGAAGTCAAAGAGTACAAAAGAAGACCCATACTTTCTTCTGACATTTTCTTTCACCGAGGATGTACAGATGTACATATTCTCTCTAACCTTTTAGGGGAACACCAAAGGACAAGTGGATATGTGACAAAGTCCCACATCATTTTTCTTGCATACACCACCTCATTAGCACATAATCTAAATGTTCAGTCTTGGCTCTTAAAGATCTTACAGACCCTTAGAAAAACCAAACACCTAAGTGAGGAATTCCTCTGGATATTCTATTTTGTGTTGTGGTGAATTTGGTGAATTCAAAATCTTACCTAAAGTGCAAATCCCTAATGCATGGAGCTATTATGGGTATGCTGAATTTGAGTCTAGGAGCAGTGGCAGAAATACCTCTAGAGGAAATGTTCTCTGGGCTGGCAAACAATAAAAAATTAAGCCTCATTATTATGTGCAAAGGTGTTTTGGTGGCCCAATGTAAAGACCCCCGAAAGGTCAGGACACCTCATTTTAAAATTAGCTCTCTCTCAGTGCGACCTAGGACACAACTTTGTACCATCAAAAGGGATTTTTATGCTAAGATTTCCTTGTTATTATGGAATAGTCCTGAGAAGCTTACCATATGAAGTCATTCTAAGCCATTAACACCTCATCAGGGATTCATTATCCAGTCATTTGGCAGAGTTTCTGGAGGAGACTGCAGAGGGAGCAGGGTAACAGAAAGAATAAATCCAAATCCTTGGATAATATCTGTGAAGTCAACAGCCCACATTATTATTTTTTGGTGCAATAGATTTGTGGACCTGGGTCAGTTTACAAATAGCCACTTCCCTTAGGTGGACACTATGAATTGTCTACTCAGATGGATTCCTTCTGCCTCTCTCCTAAAAGAAGTCTAATTATCCATCAAGTACTTCCTGTATCTCCCACAGCTCATGTGTTTCAAAAGACCCAGGTGAAGTTTTAGGGGTAGAGCCTGATGAGAATAAACCAGTCAAGGTGAAGCAATGCCGTGGGAACTCTGATTGGCCCAAGGGTGGCCAGGAGATCTAAACTGAGCCAACCAGATTGAAAGGAAGAGGTTTTCTTCCTCACTTTCGGTTGGCGTGAATAAGGAAGTGAGGTATCTTGGTTGCCATTGACAGCCACCAGATGGCCATAATTAAATCAATACCGTACCTATATTCTTATCATTGGCAGAGAAGAGATAAAAAGAACCCAGATCTCTACTATTATTAAACCGCTGTGTCAATTAAAAAGCAAACCTATTCATCTCTAGACTTTCTGTTAAGTGAGAGATAATGTTTTTAAATATTTTTTATACTTAAGTCAATTAAATGCCAGCTTCTGTGATATAAAAGAAAAACTACTGCATTAAATGTCCGTATTGATTTTCAGATGTAGTTCAATGTGAAAACATTAAAATGTGTATGGGAAGGTGGGGGAGGGGAAGTACTTATTAGAATTGGGGAAATCAGCTATAATACAAAAATAAGTTAGAATTGGCTTGGTTCATGATTTTGAAATTAGAATGTCCAGTTAGGATTTATGATCTATAATGAGAAGTGGTTCCAGCTCAGTGGCTATTCCTTCATAGATGGCAGCCTAAAAAATCTAAGGCCTCGTTGATATTAATTGAGTAGATAATTAAAAGGATGAAAGATCAACCTTCAAAAATTTTTTCATTTATAAGTATATGAATACAATAAAACCAGATCCTAAAAAGAAAAAATAGATATTCTGTTAAGAAGAGTTGAAAAAAAATTCTTTTTAGGTATCATGAAGTACCTCTAACTCACATAAATGTTTTTCCTATAATTGCTGTCTACCTACCTAAATCCAGGGCCATTAAATAGCCCTCACCACTTCCAAGATTGTTTATCTCCACAGCACATCTTCTTTGGTTCCTTTCTTTCCCATGCATTCACATACATTCTATTTAGGCTCCACTCTGAGCTTAAGTTTCAACTGCTTCCTAAAGCAAAGAACACTTTCTTTTTCCTCTATTCAGCCATGGCAAGCTCTTTTAAAGATATCAAAAAAAGGACTAAATCTACCACTGAGACTTTTCTCGAAAGGTGAAATAGTGGTTTCCCAGAGTAAACAGATTTCTATTCTCACCATGCTCTGGTACCACCTTACTAAATGCTCCAGGGTAAGAGTGTTTGGTTTAAGCCTGAGAACAAGTAACAAATCCATCCAATCATCCCAAAATATGAGCTTCAGTCAAACAACGGAACCTCATGCGTTAGCTAGGAAAAGTGTGAGAAATGATACTGAGTAGGACACTTTGTAAAAAGGAAAGCTCAAGTAATCAGAGAGAGGATGTCATCTAGAGGGTTGCACTTTAAGTCTCCTGGGGAGTTCACGTTTGTTTCGTATTTTTTATCTTTTTTGTTCCATCAGCCATTCTGATTCCCCAGATGCAGAAATGTGGACTCTGATAATTATGTTGTGATCCAGCTAGATCATGTCCCTTTAAATGCAGAAAATTGTTTCTTACCCTGAAAAGTACGTAAATATCACTTTTAAGAAAAGATTTTATGAGTATTTAAGGGAAAACAACCTTCTTGTTTTAAAAGTCACATCAGAGAAAAAAATTAAACAGTTTTTTTTACCTAGTTTTTACCTAGCTAATGTAATTAACAAGATAGTAGGAACAAATTGTGCAGAATTTCAAGTTCTGTCGTTTTGGCACACAATCACTATAATCAATCAACAACTCAGAGAAAAGTGTGTAGAAAAGATCCTGCAAGAATCATCCAGTTTGAGCATAAATGAATTGTACGATTTACGAAAACCACAGGTAACGTAGTGGTGGGGGAGGGGTGTCAAGGATAATATGCCTACACAGGTGACTGACAAGTTATGATATATACTTGCTTGTTTAGCTGGAGTGGATTTTGTTTTTTACTACTGTGAAAAATCTGGGCAAATTTTCCCCCACTTACTGAAATATCCCAAATATTAAAAGTGGATTTTGAAAAGGCATGACAAACAGTAGGCATTTGATACATTTTTTAAGAACTGAGCTGAATTGATCAATGCAGCACCACATCGGCCATGTGACAAAGAGAACAGAGACTATTTTAAAGGGAATTCATGCTGAAAAATAAGCGGTTGAAGAAACAGTAGCTTGTATTACAATCTATTAAACTCTCAATGCATTAATACAATAGGGTAATAATATCTCCATCAGTCTAAATTTAGGCCGCTTATATTTATCCAAGAAGAAAAATGCAATAGGCTGTTAGTGGTTAAGTATGCGAGCAATAATTTATACATCCTCCTAATCCCTGTATAGGGCTGGATCATCTTCTGCGGATGGTTTCAGCATCTTCAGTAGGAGAGTACCAGTTTGAGATTAATTCATGAGGATGCTATGAGGCACACTTCACTAAGAGAAGAAAATTCTTGGAAAATAAAAGTTCCAATGAAGAAGCAAATAACTTAGGTGCAAAACTAATATTCACCCTAAACTGATGTTTTTTTTTTTTCGCGGAAAGATGAATAACTACTATGGAAAATGTATCTCCATTACCTCATTCCCTCCTTTAAATTAAAAACTCAAAGGAAAAAAAGAAGAACTCAGATTTAGGAAATGTGCCCAGCTGAACATTCTGAATTTCCCAGATTCCTCTGGGCTGTGATCAGCTACGAGAAATAGTTCCGTTGGACGAGCTTTTAAGGAAAATATCATTATCTTTACAAAGGTCAATCCCTGCCCCCATAGCCCTCCCCACCGCCCTCAGCTCTTTCTCCTTTGTGTTTGTTTAAGTCATTCTTATATGAGCTTCCTACTTGCAGCCAGAGCCACCCCTAACCCAAACATGGGTCTGACATCTTACAAGCAACTTACTGCTATTAAATAGAATCTCTTGAAATCATCTGGATATAAACAAGCAGACGCAAGCAAACTAGCATAATGAACTTTTTACCCCTTTAAATAACATGAGAGAGCTGGCCGTAGCCGTTTCTTAATGGCCCTGAATTTCCAAGGGCTTAAAAATGAAGCTTTGTTTTCTCTTTCTCATGGATGCAGGTGGGACCATAAACTTTCTAGCGTGACCCAGAGAATTCCCCATGGCTAACAGGAGACTGTCACCTAAAGAGAAAAAGACCACTCGTGAAACAAAGTAACAACTCGGGGAGGAAAATGTGTTTGGGTTCCAATAACTAACTAGCCTATAAGGAATTTAAAAATATTGTACCTGGCCCGTGGTTACCCATTGAATCAAGGCAAAAGATGTAAAATATGAAACTTAAGTGAACAAAGCTTGAGAGAAAGTTCTCTGTAGTGAGAAGCGTATTTCTAAAGGATCAGATCAGCAGTCCAGATTAAATCATTGCAGTTTAGGTAGTATCTCCTTGTCAGAGAAAAATGATCACCTCACTGCGTACTTTTCAAATCTCTTATCTGCACAAACCCAATCACTTAAAATAGAGAAACTTGCAACTTGAAGGTTCTTCAGCTTAATGCTTTCTCCTGCTCTCTAACATGCCAGGTGCTTTCTTGAAATTCATGGCAGAGTCTGGAGAGGGCAATTCATTTATTTTTGAATATCCGGTGATTCTTATTTAGATTTTCTGGAGGAAAGCTTTTGCTTCTTGAAAAGAGAACAGGTTTGAAGCGCTACAGAACAAATTCCTAAATACACCACAGGAAAGTCACAAAAGAAGAGTATAAACAGCTCTCTGTTTTTAATGAAGGACCATATTGAAGAAAAAAACCGGGAGTAAAACTCCCTCAAAAGACTATGCCTTTTAAGTTACACCAATGTCTGCTTATTTGGTACTTTTTCAAAATTATTTCAGCCAAAACTAATACTCAGATTTTCCATTTTCTGCAGTGCACATTTTGAAAATGTATTTTTATTTATAGCATTATACATAAAACCTGTAAATGCTCCCAACAGTATGGGTTTGCTATGTCTGAAGATTTAAAAAAACAAAACAAAACAAAAAAAACTGATATTCACAACATCTTCCAGGAGAAATATATGGCAATGAAGCTAAGTTTTAGGTAACCTTCTAGACATAACTCTTAGGTACTCCCAGATTTACTAGTGATCGATTCTCCACACTTGTGAAAGACATAGGCTAGTCTATCTCTAACACTCTGATAGACAAATTTTACTTTTAAAATTATGATGCTCATAGAGTGTCCTAGGAGAAGAGACTTCTTAATTTGTGAGAAAAGAGTATAGAGGAAAAGTAATATGGGAATTTTTTTCATGGGTGTTTTCTGGACAGCAAGAAAGTAGGCAGTTATTTCTGGAACTCTTGCATTGCATTAAAATATCACAGAGCCAAATTCTGCCCTCCAATGATTTTTTCTTAAAGTTACTTGAGTCCATATGTTTCTAGAAGCTGAAATTTTGCTGCATTGCATTTCAAGGTCTATCTTGCAGGTACTACGCAGGAAGAATGTCTGAGAAATTGAGTTTTTGTTTCTGTACGAACAGTGTATTTGCGTGTATCCTGAAGCACAATGTGGTCCAAGGTTATGGAGAATTAGGGTTATTGGAAAATAAATTGCAGATGACCAAAACATCTCTGCACTTTGCTAATTTTTCCTACAAGATTTCTCTGTGCACTTGGGAAACTCCAAGAAGACTTCTGAGAACACAGAAAGTCATGTCTAGAGAGTTTTTATGTCTCGCTATCTCTGAAAAAAATTGACAAAGTCTTTTACTATTTCTCGTTTAAAAAATTTTGTCTCCGTGTAGCTAGTGAATAAAATACAAATGTCTATGCGAAGCACCATAAACGTAAAGTAAGGAAAAGGAAAATCTATGCTGCTAGTGATTCTGCGTAAAATTGTTATTTTTGAAAGTCTGGTTGCCAGTTTAATAGCATATGGTCATTAATTGTGCAGTATAATGTAAAATATTATATGCTTTTCTGTATAATTAACGAATCTTAGTTGAAGAATTGAAAAGAGACAAAAAAAAAATTATTCCGCCAGATTCCAGACATTCAGGAACCTCTATACAATATCACAAATCTTCTTTTAAGGTTTCTGAACATTTGTCATTTTTCCTGTAAAGCTACATTCATTTTCATACCAAAAGTACCTGTTTCACTTTTCAGATAATAAGGGGGAAAAAAACTCTCTTACATCTGCACAAAATATGTCTATCCTCATTAGATCCATTTTCTCAATTAAATTCAAGTTTCTCTGTCCAAAAGGCATAAATCTGGGTATTGATTTAACTATAAAATCATGAAACTCCCGGTAGTCTTCTAAAACCATTTTACTTGGATGAGCATATAAGCTTTTAAAATATCAAGTTATTCCAGTATTTAATACACATAACTGCTTCCAGAGGGCTAAAGGCAATAAGGCACAGCTGCCCATTCCATTTGAGGAACTGTAAGTAGTCTACTAGCCAGTGTCTTGCTACTTTCTGTTTTTTTTTTTAAGCATTTGCTTCTATTTTATTCAGCATGAGTTTGATACCTTCTGAACATGAACCATATCACCAGCAGCCAAAATCAATAACCTATCTAATCAAGGCCCTATAAACTAACAACAGACCCTCGGTGCTCTGTTCCTATAAAATGTAGTTCATTCTAAGTCTTTCCTTCCAAACCAGTCTAACTCTAAATTTATTATCCTCTTCTGACAAGGTCAGAGCATTGTCTACCCAGAGTTCTAGAAAGACCCTTTTGGGGAGCAAATCAATTACGTCTTGAAAGAAAAAAAAAAAGGAAGAAAGAAAAGGCCTCTCTAAACTCTCCTTGAAATCTTTTTATTTATCTTCAATTTTCTTTTGAGAGCAAGGAATCTTCACCAGGAAGACTTTGTGCAGCAACCAGCCACTCCTTTTCAAATAAAAAGCATGTGTAAATATTTCATAGACATGTCTCTCGTGTGAATTGCACAATATGAAAAGGAGATGTTAAAGAAATGTTTCCCTAAATCATACCAAATAAGAAATACAAACATTTCCCTAAATCCATGAAGTTTGGAAGTATAAGCCACAAATTCTCCTGGTATAAAAAAAATCATATGCTTTTTTGACATCCTGTACGCTGTGGCTGAACAGCTTTCACTCAATGACTTCATAGTATATTTGATACTTCTGTTTGTTTTAAGCCTCTTCAACTGACGTTTTCCATCTTAAAAACCAAGAAGGATTTTTGCCTTGAAAGATTATTCATAGGTAGCCATATAAGCAAAACCCAAAGTTTATCCAATTTTTTTTCTCCTCCAGTTCTGTGACATTAGACACATGTGTGCAAAACCACTTTTCATGATAGCAATTTTCCTTTATATTTTAGTTGTTTAACGAGTCTTTCTCCCCAGCCAGATTCTGAGCTCCTTCTGGACAGGGAGTTTGATGCCTTCACCTTACTGCTGTAAGATTTCTCTGGAGTAGAGCAATTCCAGCATAGTCTGTGATAAATACACAGCTCTTGAAGTGGTTGGAAAATAGCAAACATAGGAAACAGCTGGAGAATGTGGAGAAGTATCGGCAAGAACTTTGGTATGAGTTCCACATATAACCTACTGCTTCTCGGTAAGATATAATCGACAAACCCCTTTAGAATAGCACAAGAAATTAAAATTTGGTATAAATATAATAAACAAGAAATGTGCTAATAAATCGATGGACAAGCAGAAATGATACTATTTTTTGAGAACACTCCTAAGTAAACCTAATGTCATAAAGAGGGGCCATAAATAAGTATTGATAGGGAAACGTTAGTGCTGACGTTGGCTAACGATGCTAAGTCTAACAGGGTTCTTAACTGCACTCATTGATCTCTTGTGTTCAGACAATAAGAGGGAGCTTGTGTTCTTTTAGGATCTACTGATAGTCCCATATTTCAAGGAGCTAATCTCTTTTGCTGCTTTGTTTACTGGCTTTGCATCCATTCTCAGCTTTAGCTCTAAGGCAGGCTATCATTGAAAATTCACGGTGATCCAACTTATAAGGATAGGACTCTTCCTGATGGTGCAAGCTCTGTGTGCTATATTTGTGTAAAAGGTGCCATTGCTGGGGTGCTTGGGTAGCTCAGTCGGTTGAGTGTCTGACTCTTGATTTTGACTCAGGTGGTGCTCTCAAAGTTGTGGGATTGAGCCCTATGTTGGGTTCCCTCTCTCCCTCCCTCTCTGCTTCTCTCTCTCTCTCTAAAAAATAAAAGGTGCCACTTCTGACCCATGCTCCATAGTTTATGAGTTGTTTGACCAGTAGTGGTTATGGATGGTCCTTATCTGCCACCCCTATTTCCCTTAGTTTTCTTGGGATCAAGCACACACTCTTTCAAGATAGCAGCTGGAGGAAGCAGAGGATCTGTGACCAGGATATATCACTGGTCTGTATGATGATTGAACCTATGACCTTGAACTCTACAAGCCTGCTAACTAAAGGTCTCATCAAGATACTCAACGATGGAACAGGAAAGCATGAGGAGACCACTCTTGGCCCTTGATTCAGAAAATTAAGAGTCTTTCTCTGAGTGCATTTTGAGCACAAAACAACGTTTTATTTTTCACTCCTTAAAACTACTTCTGGGAGAGTGATTCCCTGTGACGGTGACACTCTGTGATTCAAAACCATCGTCTTTTTCACATTCAGATGTAATCCAAAATCAATAGCTTTAGCTACTCTCCTTACAAGCTGTTCAAGTGATCCTTCAAATGCAGTGATAAGATGATATTAGCACCACCTGCAGTGACCACAGGCTTCTTCCAGCATGAAGTCTATCACGGAAGCCATCTCCAGCGCGGCCATTACCATGAAAGATTTAACAGCTAGAGTGTCATAATGCAGTTGGTGCTGATGTTCATCTGGTTCTGTGATGCCCATTTGTTCCCCTAACACTCTTTATGCTGGCAAGAAAGCTGATGCATTTCGTTGACCAAGTATCCAAGAGATACAGATCTCCTAGTAGGAGAAATTCTGGAGCTTCCTAAGAGGAAGTTGGAAGGAGCACATTGGCCGTGTGTTTCCCAGCTCAATCTCTCAGTCACTGTGTTCTCATAGGCATGTTACTAGATTTGTATTGTCCAACATATATTGCCCACCATGGCCAAAGGCTGTGATGATACAGACACAACTGCAACTGGGAAAGTACTGCATTAAAGCAAGGTCTTTATTTTTATTTAGAACATTCCACCAAAAGATCGTCTCTTAGAAGATGCTTGAATTCTGCTCATGTTACTTAAATGCAAAAATCACTAACTGTATATTCTGTACCTATCACGAAGCAAATAACAAGCCACGTGTTTCCCTTAATCTGCTTATTTAATATCTGTTAGTTAACTATAGTTTAATATGCATGTATATAGAACTGCACTGTCCAATATGGTAGCCACTAGCCACATGTCACTACTGAGCATTTAAAAGGTGGCCATTCCCAATAGAGATGGGCTATAACAGGAAAATACATATCAGATTTCAAAAACTAAAAACCAAAAATGTTTTTAAAGAATTTCATGTTGATTACATGTTGAAATGATATTACACACACACACACACACACATATACACACTTAAAATATATTACTAAAAATAATTTTACCCTTTTGTTACCTCTTTCATGTAACCACTAAAAATTTTTAGATTAAAAAAAATTTTTTAAAGAAAAATAAAAATTTTTAGATTACATATAGAGTTCATATTTGAAGCTTCCCTCATGTTTCTGTTGAACAGCACTGATACAGAAGAGAAGGCTAGCTTCAGAAGTCAACTAAGGCAAATAATATCCAAAAAAATGCAATACTTTCTAGCCCTACTCATTTCCAACATCTCCTTCCTTGGAGGGGAAGGAGGAAGAAATCTAAGACACTTAATGTACAAACCATGGACTTCAATGATTTAGAATTTACTAAACTTTGTTCTAGGTAAGTATTCAATGTTGAAGATTCTCAAAGAAAAGTGCCCCTTCTTAAATTGCCCCTAGCTGACTGTGACAAGTTTGAAATAGAAGGGAACTTCCTTAACATGAGAAAGAGCATCTATGAAAAAACCTACAAGGAATATCAGAGTTGATGGAAGGAGGTGCCTTAGGATTAGGAACAAGGTGCAAATGCCTTCTCAACACTTCTTTTCCACGTTGTGCTGGAAATTCTAGCCAGGGCCATCAGTCAAGAAATAGAAATAAAAGGGATCCATATCAGGAAGAACTAAAACTGTCTGTATTTGCAGGTGCCACGTCCTGTATGTAGAAAATCTTAAGGAACACACACACACACACACACACACACACACACACACACACATTAAAACTAACAGGTATTAGTAAGGACACAGGATTTAAGATTGATATACAAAAATCAACTGTATTTCTATATACAATGAACAATCGAAAATAAAGTACACTTTCACAATTGCATCAAACATAAACATAAACAAATAAATAAAATACTTAGGAATATATTTGATAGAAAAGTTTCCAGAGTTGTACATGGAAAATCACAAAACATTGCTGAGAGCAATTGAAAAAGATCTAAATAAATGGAAAGACATTACATGTTCATGGACTGGAATACTCAGTATTGTTAAGGTGGCAATTATCTCCACATTGACCTGTGGATTCAATGCAATCTCTTTCAAATTTCCATCAGGCCCATTTTGTTTTTGGTTTTCAAAAATCAACAAACTGATTCTAAAATCTATTGGAAATGGAAAAGATCTAGAAGAGCCAAAGCAATTTTGACAAAGAACAAAGTTTGGAGAACTTTTACTTCCCAATTTCAAAATTTACTATAAAGCTACAGGTATTAACAGTGGGGTATTGGCATAAATATAGACATAGAGGTTAATGGAGCAGAATTGAGTTCAGAAATAAATTCTTATCTTTATGGCCAGCTGATATTCAAAACACACACTAAGGAAGTTCAATGGAGAAATGATAGCCTTTTAACAAATGGGACTGGTACAATAAATGATCTACATGCAAAAAAAAAAAAAGGAAAGGAAAATAGACCCTCACCTCACATCATACACAAAAATTAACTGAAAAAACATCATAGACTTAGAAGGAAGAGCTAACAATACAGCTTTTAAAAGAAAACAGACAATCTTCAAGATCCTCAAAGATTTCTTAGATACGACATCAAAAGATTGATTCATAAAAATGTTAATAAATTGGATTTCATCAAAATTTAACATCTTTATCTTTCAAGAGACATCATTAAGAACACGAAAAGACAAGCAATTGGCTGGTATAAAATATTTGCAAAATACATATCTGACAAAGTACTTATATCCAGAACATACAAAGAACGCACATGCCTCAAGAATAAGACAAACAACCCAATCAAAAATGAGCAAAAGATTTAAATAGAAGATTTAAAGAAGACATACAAATGTCTAATAAGCACATGAAACAATGCCCAACATTAGTCACTAGAAAAATACCAATAGAAACCAAAAGCAGATGTGACTTTACACTCACTAAAAAGGCTATAATAAAAAAGATAGTCAATAATGAAGACTGGCAGAGACGTGGAGAAACCGGAACCCTCAGACGTTGCAGTAGAAACATAAAATGATACACTTTGGAAAAGTGTTTAGAAGTTCCTCAAAATGCTAAACTAACATAGAGTTATGCTATAAACTAGCAATTCTACTCCTAGGTCTATATCCGCGAGAAATGAAAACATGTGTCCACACGAAGACTTGGACAGGAATGTTCTCATCAGCATCATTCATAATAGCCCAAACTTGGAAACAATTTAAGTGTCTATCAGCTAATGAATGGATATCCAAAGTGTGGTATATCCTTTCAGTAAAATACTATTCAGCAATAAAAAGGCAGATACTATGAATACATGTCACAACATTGATGAATCTCAAAAACATCCTCAGTGAAAGCAGTCTGACGCAAATGCCACATATTATATTATTATAGTATATAATACTACTTACAGGAAATACCCGGGAGAGTAATAAAAACAGAAAGTAGATGAGCAGTTGCTACGAATAGGAGAAGAGACAGGGAAGGAATTAACAAGGAATGCACATGGCAGATCAGGATGAGGTGATCAAAATATTCCAAGACTGCTTTAGACTGGTGGTTGCAGAATTTGGTAAATTTACTGAAATTTTTTGGAATTGTATACTTGGAAAGGGTGAATTATCTGATATGTCAAAAATGCCAAATAAAATGTTTCTAAAACAAACAAACAAAAACTTGTAATCTGGCATTTAAGACCCTGGGTTTTATCATACGCAGAAGAAAACAAGAACAAAAACAAAAATGAAACATATACTATGAGTGTATAAGAGTGTGAACTCTAGAGTCAAGCAGATCTGACTTCTAATCTGACTTTATCACTTACAAGCCATGGGTCTCAGGGGAGTGATCTTACCTCTCTGAGACTTAAAATCCTTGTGTGTAAGATAGGGTTAATAATAATGTCTCCTTGCAAGATCATCCTGAGAATTAGAAGCAGGGCACACAAAACACTGAGCCAAGCTAAGCACAGTAAATCTTCATTGATTGGTGGCTAGAATTATTAGCTATGTTTTCAAAGTACTTCCAGGCTTTTCCAAAGTAAGCTCATCTTTGGCTATTTTGGTTAAGCTGTTACTCCTAGACATTCCTGATTTGGAATATTGTATTACGGTTCTGTTCATGTAAAGGTCTCTTTACCGCCTACCGTAACTACTTATTCTTTAAGATCCACTAATCCCTTTAGAGCATGCCATTTCCCCAGGGGTGCTTCTCGTTCAAACTCTTCTATAAATTTATAAACACACAATCACATTATTGCCATCTACCTTTCCTTGAGTGTACAATTGGACTGATGTGTTTCCATAGTCTCCACTGCCTGAGACCATGGAAGTTACCAAACTCCAGAACTTTTGATTAGGGAGCTCCGGTCAAACTTTTTTTTTTTAATGTTTATTTATTTTTGAGACAGAGAGAGACAGAACATGAACGGGGGAGGGTCAGAGCGCGAGAGGCAGACACAGAATCTGAAACAGGCTCCAGGCTCTGAGCTGTCAGCACAGAGCCCGACGCGGGCCTTGAACTCACGAACCGCAAAATCATGACCTGAGCCGAAGTCAGACACTTAACCGACTGAGCCACCCAGGCGCCCCAACGGTCAAACTTCTAAATTCTTCTTTACCACCATTGCAGAGGTGGTATGTAGTTTGACAGATATTTACTATCCCTGCATCCGGATTAAATCTTTACAGAAATATATTTGCATCAATATCCATTGACCCATTTGGAATGGATAAATAAAAATGTTTAGGAAAAGATAAAAGTCCTATAAAATGCATATGAACAATTTGCCCAGGCAACCGTTTCATCTTCTTTGGCTGCTAGACAAAGAAACCCAAGCTCATTACTCCTTATCCTGCTTTCTAAAGGGTTAAGCACTCAAGACTAGTAGAAATGAACTCGGTGGGAATAGACAAGAAAATAAATTTCAGTGTCTTAAATCCCTAATTTGTAAAGAAAATTTGAGCCCTCTATTCTTGAACTCTCTCAATATACTGCAAACATTCAGCCGTGCTTTTGTGAATGAAGCGAGGCATTACCGTAGTCACAATTAATCTTCCTTATTAACAACTTAGTAGCTCTGTTTCTTAGAATAGAAACATACATTGTAAGAAATGTTTCCTTATTTTACCTCCTATAGTTCTTTCAAATGAAAAAATCAGACGTTTTCCAGGAGTTTAGACATCAAAATCTCAACCAAAAGACCTGTCTTTATCAAAGGAAATAACTGCTCTTGCTAAGATTTTTATTCTTCAGAAGATTTCTAAATTGCCCCCTTCCTTTTTTAAAATACCTTACAACAGATAACGACCTACATCATTCTGTTTTTTGTCACTTTTGATGGGATCTTCTCTTTTAGGCTCCATTCATTCGTCTTTCTCTATCAAAAAGTATTAGCTGTTATACAATTTGAGAAAACTTCCTGGTAGTCCCAGTGTGAGGTTGGGTGCAGCTTTTTCATGGCCGTGCGTCAACACAGACTAGGAGTGTGACCTTAGATGAGAGCTTCAAAATGTAGTGAGATCAAAATACCAACCCATGTATCTCAAAAGTATTTTCAGGTAATAACTGAGACCGACCACAAGTATGAAAATACTTAGTGATTTGAGGTAAAATTCAAAATCATCATCATGCTCATTACATCTCTTCCTGGCTCCGAATGGCAGGACCCACCAGAGATAAATCTCAAGCTCCCATCTGTCCCTTGAATTTCAAAGGTATGTCGGCTTAGTAAATTTCATCTTTTTTTTTATTCATGAAAGAGGGGAATGACCTTCATAAATTAACTTGGGTTTTTCTGTTTGAAAAGAAGCAGAGATTTGGGGCAGAGGTTTATTTTGAGTCTTGGCCTCACTACTTAAAGCTCTGAGCAAATCACTCAAACTCTGGTCAGTGTCCTCATCTGAAAAATGGGAGTGAACACCAGTGGTTATAAAACCCTTTAGCGCTGCTCAGATGTAAATGCTCATGCAATATTTAGTAAGTCTGTTTTAAAAGAATGCATGTGCAATATTTGAGGAATTCTAACACCTATCAGCTCTATTGCTTGTTCTATTGTGTGGTTCTCGAAAAGCTCTCCCCTGGCCTCCATCTGTAGCAAGAACTGAATTTACAAAACAGAGCAATTTTGTAGGAACAGAGGAAGAGGCAAGGAGAGAGACTGATGTACAAATATGCCAAAGTTGAAAGGATATTTCTTGAATATCTTGCCTGTTTTTATAGCAGAATATGGGAGAAATGGGTAAAAAGAAAGCTTCCTCACCGCCCGAGCCAATTCGACTCGTGCAGAGCTAATTAAACATGTCTTGAGTATATAAAATATATCATCCCCAGATAACAGCATACTGTTAAGTTCTTCATCTTATTAAGAGCTTGCATTAATGCTTCTTCAACATAAATTTTATACCCAGACAGGTACTATTTGAGACATCTCACAATAGGAATGACCTAAATTAGGGTGACAGAGGCAAGATGGATCACCGGTGCCTGTCTCAATGAGAAGAGGAATAAGGATTCCATCTTCCAAGATTGTCCAATTCTAATGCACTAACATTATTTTCTGAAAAAGCTTCCTCCCTCGGGCCTTTGGGCCCCTGGGAGCTCTGTATACACAGAAGAGATTTCACAATCCAGGAGGATAAACCCCAAGCCCCAAAGTCATAAAATCAAGGCTGAAAGGCCCTTACAGAACCCTGAAACTTCACACTTCTCCAATGAGTAAAACAGAACCCAAACAGGTGCCAGGTCTAAGGGTATGGGCACGGATACCTAGTATAGCATTTTGAGAGAAAAAGAAAGCTAATATAAGTAAGATATCCACCAGAACTTATTCGAACGCTATAAATAAAAAGAAATAAAATTTT
Organism: Prionailurus viverrinus; assembly: GCF_022837055.1. Lineage (NCBI taxonomy): Eukaryota > Metazoa > Chordata > Mammalia > Carnivora > Felidae > Prionailurus > Prionailurus viverrinus. Next base: position 36,955,673 of record NC_062562.1, on the reverse strand, counting down.
AAGAATGAAACAACTCCATCAATTGATCTCAATGGTCCTTTCCTTTCCTATTTTCTACTACCTACTCGACTGTCCTAAAACACTACTCTGGCTCATGACCGCCTACACTTTGGATATACTACCTCCAGAGCATTATTCCTCTAACTTACATTTAGATACCCCTTTTTGGTGCAGACGTTTCCCCTCTGGGATGCCCCCTCTCCACACCACCAAAGGTGAAGCGAAACCCAGCAAGAGCACCACGACTCACCGCAAGATTCTACAAAATAGCTGGCAACTAAGAACTTGATCATATTGGATTGCTTAGAACAAGCTCTCCTTATGTAACTCCCCGGAACTTCCATGACTTCTTCCACTGCTAAATAAATCAAGGCCAAACTCCTTCAGGAGACAGCTATTCAAAGGCCAATTCACTCAGGTACCAAGGCTCATTTTCTATTATTTTCCTACGTTCTATTCCACAAGTTCTCAACTGGACGATACACTGGAATCACTTAAGGGACTTTAAAACACTGTGAGTGAGCACTCAGACCCCACCTCAGACCAATTGAAGCAGAGTCTCTGGTTGATGGGACAGGAACATCAAAGGAAATGACAGACAGTGACTGAAAGCACAGCGTCTAGAACCGGACAGCCTGGGCTTAACACGGCTACACTACTTACCTGTTGTAATGCTCACAGGCAAGTTACTTAACCTTCCTATGCCTCAGATCACTCTCTATAAAATGGGGAAAATCACAGACCACTTTTGCAGGGATATTACAAGAATTAAATAAGTGAATACATGCAGAGCACATAGAATTATGCCTAACACATAGAAAGCCTTACGTAGTGTTGTCATTATTATTATATTTGAAGATGTAGGACAGAGATATGTCTAAAGGGATTAATCTATATTTCCTGATTTGAATTTTTTTTTCAACGTTTTATTTTATTTTTGGGACAGAGAGAGACAGAGCTTGAACGGGGGAGGGGCAGAGAGAGAGGGAGATACAGAATCGGAAACAGGCTCCAGGCTCTGAGCCATCAGCCCAAAGCCCGACGCGGGGCTCGAACTCACGGACCACGAGATCGTGACCTGGCTGAAGTCGGACGCTTAACCGACTGCGCCACCCAGGCGCCCCTCTGATTTGAATTTAATTGGACATTGCTTTAAATAGCCCTTAAAACTGCCTTTAAAAAAGTCAGTTTTAAGGAGTGTTTCGGTATCACAAAACTTCATCATTTAACACTGAAAACAAACATTATGGGAAAAAAAATCGCAGGACGCATAAAACTTCAAGATAATTGTGGTAAGTGACATAAGACAGATATAAAAGGCCAAATACTGTATGACTCCACTCAGACGATATAACTAGAATCGTCAAATTTGTAGAGATAGAAAGTAGAAATGTGGTTGCCAGGGGCTGGTGGTGGGGTGGGGAGAAGTGGAGAGTCGCTGTTTTATAGACACCGAGTTTCAGTTTGGAAAGATGAAAAAGCTGTGTAGTTGGATGGTGGTGACGGTTGCCCATCAATATAAATGTACTTAATGTCATTGAACTGCACACTTAAAAATGGTAAATCTCAGGTTATGATATTTAACCACAATAAAACATGTTAAGGGGCGCCTGGGTGGCTCAGTCAGTTAAGCGCCCGACTCTTGATCTCAGCTCAGGTCATGATCTCAAGGTTCCTGGGTCTGAGCCCTTCACTGGGCTGTGTGCTTGTGAGTGGAGCCTGCTTGGGATTCAGTCTGTCCTTCCCCTGCTTGTGCTCTCTCTCTCTCTCTCTCTCTTTCTCAAAATAAATAAATAAACTCGAGCAATGTAAAAAAAAATAAACAGTAAAATAAAATCACAGAACATAGAATGTACAGTGTTTTCCCAGATTGTAAGATTACCTTCAATCTGTTTTTCTTTAAAACAAACAAACAAACAAACCATTTGTATTCTTTCTTCTCTTTCATGCTTCCCAGGCCATTATTTCAATGACTTTTTTTTTTAATTTATGACCTCACTTTTCGTGGGTACAATGGGAAACTAACCCAACCACAAAAATATTTCTCAGTGATATCCTTTGCCGTGAATTGGAGCTATAGAGAATGCCCTGTGACTTCTAGGGTTTCCCCAAATAGAAAATCCTGAAAACTGATGGGTAAATTTTCACTGACATTGTACAGTTTCTGTAGAGTTGACATCTGATTGATACTGTGACAGCTTTTTCAAACCTTATATACCGTTAGTTCAAATGTATTAGAGAATGCTCTTGACTTTGTAAAGTCATTAAAAAAAAAAACAGGGGGTAGGGTGAGGATTAAAAAATACTTCATTGACATCCCAAGGGCACTTACATTGACAGAATAATGGTCCTCATTTGGGGATCATTTCTTTGGAAGGAAATGCATGTGTGTGTGTGTGTGTGTGTGTGTGTACATATATATACATATATACTGCTTCTAGGGACAATGTGTCGCCCCTGCAACTCCTCCAGATTCATTAAAGGACCAATGGAATGGCGACTCTGCATACATTTACGCACCGTGTGAGACACTTCTACTGAAATTCAATTGTGACTCTGAATGCTTCAGACCAGATACAATTTTAACATTTTCTGCTACACGAGTGGGAAGACCAAATAGCTATTTCAGATTCACATTTCCCTTTTCCAATTGATCGTGGCACTCCCCCTGGAACGCCCCCCATGTTACAACAGCTCTAACTTTCCAATTCATTTTCACTGGAGAAGTCTAAACTTGAAGCAATCCCTTCTACTCTAGCAGTCACTGTGGTTCCCCTAAGGGTATTTTTGTGTTGAAGTAAGTCACTGAGTGGCAGACTGATAGCTTTTTGTCTTCCGAAGCTCATTGACTAAGAAAATAATACACGTAACGGCAGCCTATTCCAACAATATCCCAAGGGGAAATGAGTCCATTGCCACCCACTTTTAGTGATGGGGATAGGGAGGGTTAGGGAATAAAACACCTTGGGGGTGGGGGTGGGGGCTACAAAGGGTAACACACCAATACTCTATGTTTTGATGAAAAAAGTAAAAAAGCTCTATCGTAAAAACTGTGCCTCTTTATCAAATATAGTATAAGGTACCCACTGTCACTTGTGGTTAGAAGAGAGCTGGGAAAAAAAAAGATTCATGGATAATAGATATTTCAGTGAATTTGTACATTGCTTTGCTAAGCGAAAACCCAAAAAATGAAAGGGGCATCAAAATGACTCTCTGTCATTCAGAGGACACAATCTCTCCAAATTTTCAGGGATTGTCAATGCTCAAAACAACATACTTCATTCAAATGGTGACTTTAAATCCTCCCTCCAAGTGCTTGATACTATTTTTTTTTCCTTAAGGGTATTGCACACCAAGTGTTCAGTTTCAAATCAGAAATATAAAATTTGAAGGATCAACGTATTTCTGCATCAGGTGCCATAACTGTATCTTATAAATATTTTCACTTTCACCTGTGTAAAAAGCAGCATACTCAGGTTCAAGGAGCATGGAATTGTATTTCTGTTTACAATTTTATAAACACAGCTATGCTTTTCTTTCAGCGCCATGATCTGCAGCTGTAAAATGTCCTTAACACTATTGGTTAATAATCTGATTTCATGTAAAGTTTCTTCCTTCCTTCTGAATAGATTTCTTTAAAAAAAAACTCATTTATATCTATTTTTTAAGAACTGGTGCACTGAAAAATAGTTCACTTGTCCCGAAACACGAAACTCCTAGGGCTTCGAGTGTAACGTGACAATAACATCAGAAAGTAAACAAAACAAGGATTTTAAAAAGAGAAGTGGCTCAGGAAGTTAAGCCTCTAACTTTGGCTCAGATCATGATCTTGCGGTTTGAGTTTGAGCCCTGCATCGGGCTTTCTGCTGTGAGCACAGAGCCTGCTTCCAATCCGCTGTCCCCCTCACGTTCTCTGCCCCTCCCCCACTCATAACCTCTCTCTCTCTCTCTCTCTCTCTCTCTCTGTCTCTGTCTCTCTCAAAAATAAATAAACATTTAAAAAAAGGGAGAGAGAAGAAGAAACCACTTATTTGATTAGGCAGTGGGATTGTAAGCAATTGTCTTAAGTTTCTCTTACTCCAGTATTATATTTTGAAATAAAACCTAAAAAATAACAAGACCCAGAATTGATTCGGTATTTTATCATTTCCCACGTGTTCTAATATTTCCTTATTTTCCAAAGACACCATCAAGATGAGTAGAGGCTAAGGCTATTAGTCCCATTTTATGGATGAGGACAATGAAGTTCTTAGAGACTGAGACAAAGAAAGAAGGCACACACATCCATACAGCATTTCAATCTGAGAGACAAATATCTATAAATGGTTTCAATGGAAATCCTGAATGCACCACAACTCAGAATAAGAGGGAGTGTCACCCTGAGAGCAGCAATCACCTCTGGCATCTAGCTCCTTTCCAGAACATGGAACAGCATGCAAAGTCACTAGCACCCCAGATTGCCTCACCCCTTCTCAGAGGTGTGATCTCCAGCTCCATGGGGGCCTTCCTCCAAGCTTCTGGGTTTGAGAAACCCATTATTCCCTTTGCTCCTCCAGCCTCAGGCATGGTGACAGCTTCCTGTAGTTAGCTCTGTGCTACCCCAGCTCCCCCATTTTGATTTTTGAGTGTCCCATACCCACTCAGCTGGTGCCCTTTATGAAATTCTCTCTGTGGAAATATTCAGTGTGTGTCTGATTTCCCGACTGAACCCTGGCTAATACAGACATGTTAACCACACAAAGAAGCACTTACTTGTACATTTCTGTCAATCCAGTAACACGGAAGATTACATTTTTAAGTGTAGCCTGATTTAAGAAGTTAAATATTCACTCACATCAGTCTATGTTCTTGGAGATTTGCCATGTGCAACCTTTGGTCAGACAGCAGCTGGCCACCTGCTTTCCTTCCATGTTCCCCAACTTCCAGGGCTAAATGGACAGACAATCTCTCTTCTCGTGGACATTTTAGAGAAAGCCCTACCCATCACTGAAATGAAAACATTGGTACTACAGGTAGTTTACTGTCATTTAGATTCTTAATAATTTCCTCCAACCTTGCACATGTGACTGCATCCAGAGGTACAAGTCAAACAGTTCTATTTTTCTGGAATAGTGAAAACAATCCTGCTAATCTGTTATAACTTAAAACGTAAGGCATTTAAGGCCAAATTCAGAAACAAAGCCAAATATGGTTCAACTTTTCTAAGCCTTGGCTTGGTTTATACTTTGCAGTGTTTTAGCTAACATCCTATTTCTAAAGATTTCAAGGAGTATGTGATACTTAGAAAAAAACTAGTTCTAACAAAATAATATTCTGATGAGTTAAGTGTAAATGAATCAGAAACGTAAGAATGATATTTCCCTTGAAACACACAGGGATTTAAAAGTTAATGGAAAAAAGTGCTGGCAACTCACATCTAGAATTTTTATTGAAACCAGGATGTTTGAATAAACATTAGACATTCAACTAACTCCAACTGAAATGGGGTTCACCAATCCTTAATTATAACGGCGCTTGAAATGATGAGGAAACAGGTCACATTCATGTTTCAGACAGAAAGCTTTACTTGGCAGACATATTTCTGATTTAAGGAACCTCTGTAGTCATATTATGGCAACCAATTGAGATATTAAAACAGACAGTGAAGTTTTAAACTCAGTCTGGCAAGCACCATGCGAAAATAACTACCAACTGGAAATTTAAAAGAGAGAGAGAGGGAGAGGGAGAGAGTCAGGAGTATAATGATTAAGTTTTAGAAGGAAGTTAGAACACGACACATAATTTAGAAAGAATATGTCTTCTTAAATGGGCTAATAATGAGCTAATCACATAAGAATCTGAAGAGTGGTATGTGTTCAGGTTCCTCCTGCTCATTCTGGGGATTGTAATTTGAAGCTGCAAATTGAAAAGGCTTATGAGTAGGAAACGGACAGACACGTGATGGAATTTTAATGCCTCAGATGCCTACTGCCGAATTAAGCTAGTAGTGGGCCACTTGGAACTTCTGTGGCCAGGCGGTCGGCTTGGGACAGTATCATGTGAATTCCCAATGGCTGGAAAATCACCTCTAGGGTTGTCCAGAGCCCTGCTTGAAATAAGGCAGAAGCGAAGCTAACTGTACCCTAGTTGCTAAACCTTAGCGTGCATCTGCCAAACTTAGCTTGGATCAGAATCACCTGGAAGGCTTGTTAAAATGCACATTGCTGGATTCCACCCTAAATTTCTGACTCAGAAGGGCTATCTTGGAGCCCTAGAATTTGCATTTCTAACAGTCTCTGAGGTGAGGCTGATGCTGTTGGTTTGGGCAATCTTTAGAGAACCACTGAATCATACACGATGGCTAAGGACTGTCCAAAGCCACGACTAACTGTAGAAGCCAGTTTGCAAGTGTTTTATATTAACATCCTAGAAAAGGGCTGCAGGGCTTTTAGCTCTAATGCATCCCCTCACAGACCAGAGCTGCTTGAGGAATTTGCCGAAATAGAAAGAGATGAACAATTCCACAACAAAATCATCATAAATGCTTTTGGAATTAAGTATGGCACACCTTCAAAAAGGATTTTAGAAATAAACTCAGAGTAGTTCTTCTCATCCCGCTTGACCTGCTGTTGAGGGAAATTTTCATAAATTTAGACGGGTCCAGGAGTCCAGGTTCCAAAAGTGATCAATCTAGAGAGAGGGAGAGTTGGAGGGCTCTGTAAATGCCAATTGGTTTCCAATTGTTTAAAGGTAGTTTTCAGTCCTTCTACACGCTTGCTGATTCTATGTCTACTCTTTTTATCAATTACGAAGAAAAGAGTAGTGGAATCTCCAACCGTTAGTGTGGATTTTTTGTTTCTCCTTCTATTTCTATTAGTTTTTGCTTCATACATTTTGTAGCCCTGTGGTTCGATGGATCCAGCATGTAAAAGCATGCGGTGGGGGATACTGCACAGAGCTGACAGGGACCTGCCAGCTTTGTATGATGGGGGTAGCATTGTGTAAGAAGGAAGAAGAAAGGAAAATAGAAAAAGGTAATGAAAGAAAAATGGAGGATAGATTATAAATACACTTACATACCCGTAAGAGTTCATTGGTGGGCAATGGGAATAATTGGACACTTTTAAGCTGAAAATAGCATAATCAGATTGTTCTTTCCTAAGTATAACTTGCAGAATATTATGGATAGAGTACATGATCCCTCAGTGTGAAATGTGAACTTAAATTTAAAAAATAGCTAATGGGTGCCTGGGTGGCTCCATCAGTTAAGCATCCGACTTTTGATTTCAGCTCAGGTCATGATCTGATGGTTTGTGAGTTCAAGCCCTGAGTCAGGCTCTGTGCTGATAGCACGGAGCCTGCTTGGGATTCTCCCTCTCCCTGTCTCTCTCTGCCCCTCGCCCCTCCCCACCTTGGGCTCTCTCTCTCTAAGTAAATAAATAAACATTAAATTAATTAATTAAAAAGAAACAGTTAAATTCTAATTAATAGAGGTGAAAATTCAAAGATAGCAGAACTATAAAGAATGTGATTTCTTAATTTCGGTCGGAAAAGCATTCAGAAAGAAATGAACCTTATATACACACAGCAGTCCTGAGGCCCACTCAAGTTTTCGCAGTTATGGGTAGAAAGAGGAGAGAGAATTATTTTACACACAGCAGTTTGACATACTCATTACAGATTTAGCATTAAAAGTTTAATGTAAAGGCCAATTTGCCAATTTGCTGCCCGTCCCTGTGAATGGACTTATTAATAAATAATGCATATTGTTTAATGAGAAAAATGATGGTCAAGGTACAAATATGAAACGTTTTAATGGGATGCCTTTACAAAAGGTCATTGCCCTTTCTAAATATTTTTTGATGATTTCTTCTTCCCAAGAAAGCTGTTTTTAAATGCACACACTTAAGCATGCAATTAGTCCAGCAGCCTAAGAATATCTAAGTGTACCTTGATAGGAATCCAAAATGGTCTCCAAAAATGCTTAACAAGAGGCATAATGATGGTCTGCTACTTATGTACTTATAAAGGTCTACAAATAAGAACAGTAAACAAGGACTTCTCATTAAAAAAAGGGCATATCAGGCAGTAACCTGGCAGGACAACAGAAAACAGTCGCCAGCCCAAAGGAACACTGAAAAGAATTTGAAAAGAAATTATTTACAAAGATGTGGGCAAGGCTCTGGGAAATCAACAAGAAATGGCCAAGCGCATCAAGGCTTGCAAAGCAGGTGCTCACTCTTTGACCTGATCAGTTAAGGAGAAGATGTGTTTTCCAAAGGATGCCGCAGGGTAGCTGTAGTTGAAGAAGAGAACCCCTTTTACATTCTGTTCCCCAGCCAGGTGTTAATTCATTCTCCTCCCCTTTACCTCTTGCCATTGGCCAAACCCAACAGAACGTGATTTAATCCGTAAAGCTCAGCTACCCAGGACACAGAGCAGGGGAGAAAAGTGTAGAGACTGGGTTGGGGGCTAAAGTAGGCAGGCAACTGAAAGCATTAAGAGGTACATGAAATAAAAATTTTCTACTGCACATACTAAAATTGAAATAATTCCACCTCCACTCCCAATTACACACACACACACACACACACACACACACACACATATTCTCACTTACTGATTCTACTCATTAAGAATTTATTTCTAGGTCTCACATGGATAATTTCTTTCACTAAAATTCAAGCCCTTGATACTCCTACTGCCATTGAAAGATTAATGTTGCATATTAGAATTCCAAGCCCAGATGTTTCATCACATGGGGAAATTATGTTACCTTCTCATATAGTATAGGAACTGTACCTGCACTCTGTCCATTGTCTTAACCGACTGGGCTTGGTGTTGGGACAGCAAACGGACAAGCAACAGGTCTAAAACTCTGAAGTTCTATAAGTGCATCTGATTGTGCAACTCTGAAAGTAGCTAAATGTCTCAATGATTTAAAGTGCTTGAGGCTTTAAGTGGTTCATTCAGAAGGCACACCGAGATAATTCTGAGTCCTTGTCTTTTTTTTTTTTTATCATCACTTGATCACAATCCCTCTAATGAGATGAAGGGCTTCCTCTCAGTGAAATAGGGGCTCGAGCATGCTTAAAGCAATTGAATGATGTTTCTTTTGTACAGGTGCTTCACAGATTTGCTACTTTTTATACCCCTCAGGCTGGGGCTGGGGCAGAAGCCCATTGGTCTTGTACCCTACTGAAATGCTGGGACCTCACACAGGGTCGATGCCCAATAGATTTTTTGAATAAATTAACAAATGAACTAGACAGGCAACATGGCAGTAGGGAGATCCAAGACTTATTCCACGTCTCGGCTCTAGCTTTTTAGCTAGAAGAAACCTGGTGTCTTCAGGCAGATCATTTAACTTTCCAGAGGCTCAGCCTCAGCAGCCATAAAATAAGGATAAAACCCCGTCCTACATGGAGTTGCCAAAGCATCACGGAAAATGATACGTTTGGAACTGTTTGGAATCTGCAAGGCATTCTAACACGTACACTAGTTTTTACTACAAAAACTGGTGGCCAACACCCTCCCCAAAAACTATGGGGATTTCACATTAATGCAGATTTTAAAGCACCAACAAAAAAGCTCTTTCTCTTCTACAAAGAACACCGCGAGAAAACAACATGGAAAAAAAAAAACACTTTTTCTGGTGATGTACAAAAAAACATGCTCTTACCTTTGAACTTCACTCCAAAAATAAATTCTTGTATCTGTGAAAACTAACGCTGTACATGTCCTTGACTCAGCAATTCCACTTCTGGAACTCCAGGCTGCATAGATATAAATATGCATAAGGACAGCAATGTTGATAAGGACAAAAACAACCGGAAACAACTTGGGTGTCTATCAGTGAACTATATAAATAAATAAATGAACATCCACATACACTTATATATATAAATCATGGTTACCTGCACTATATAATTACACTGTCTTCTTCAGCAGTCACTAGCCACATAGCCACAGAGCACTTGAACTCTGGCTACTATGAGTCCACACGTGCCGTGAGTAAAAAGTATAGACTGTACATCCAAGACTTAGCATGAAAAAGAAGCATGTAAAATGTCTCATTTATAATTTTTTAGACTCATTAAATGCTGAAATGATATTTTTGATGTTTTGAGTTACTTAAAACATAATATTATTTGAATCATTTTTCCTATTTCTCTTTATGTTTTCTTAATGTGGCCAATAGGACATTCACAGTGACTTTTGTGACTTGCATTATATTCTTATTAGGCAGCATGCTGTAGAAGAGGAATTGACAAGCTCTGTAAAGGGCCCAGTAGTAAATATTTTAGGTTTTGGCAGTCAGAAAGCATTTGTTGCAACAACTCAGCTGAGTTGTGAATATATAAACAAACGAGCCTGACTCTGTCCCAATAAGACTTTATTTATGGACACTACAATTTAAATTTCATAAAATTTTTACCTATCAGGAAATATTTTCCTATTTTAATTTTCTCCCAACCATTTAAAAATACAAAAACCACTCTCAGCTCATAGAGCAGGCAAAAACAAGTGGCAGGACATTTTGGCACACAGGCCATAGCTTGCCAACTCCTGCTTTAGACTATTAAGGAAAAGAATCGAAAAGAATGGATTACATCTATATATACTATATGTAGTCTCTCTAAAGGAAAGCAGCCTATGGTCGAACAGCATGTTCAAGTTTGACCAAGTATGACCAAGATTTCATGTTTATTAAAAAATATTATTACGCTTATATGTTTATTTAATATTATACGACGAGAGGGCGATGGAGGGATACAAATCAAACTGTCCGACCTGTGATACAAAAGAGAAGAAGATCCCTCTTATGGCCCGGCCTTTGATGTCACACATCCACAATATCCTCATTGGTTTCCAGGTCAGCTCTGTTCAAGGGAAGAAGGGACTACACAAGGGTGTGGATACCAGGAAGCAAGAATCATGGGACATCAGCTGGCTACCAGTCAGTAGTCAAAAATATTTAGAGATAGCCAGGGACATGGCCTAAATCTAGCTACTAGCCATGCTTTACAAATGGAAGTCTGATTACATTATTCTAATTTTGTTTGTAGCTGTATTGCAGGGGGAAAAAAAAATCTTTCTGTTATATTGAAAGCATACTTAACTATAACTTGTCAAATATATGACCACCAACAAATCAGTGCTGTTAAAACACTTAGAGAATTCAGGGTATTTTATACAAGCAAATTATCTAACTGCATAATTCACATGCAAAAGTGAAAAAAATACAAGTAGCCAGGCATTAAATGGAGAAAAATTATATTGTAAAAATTACCTGCTTTAGCTTATTATTTTCTTGACAAAGTGGTAGAGCATAAAAAGTACAAAAATTGATCTGGTAAAAATTTAGGTTGCTAATAGTAGATAGAATGCATTTGGGGAAGGACACGTGTATGCGTGGAAAAAAGACTGGACGTATATACACTGACATTAACAGTGATATGTCTGGGTGTCTTCATTGGACATGACTGTTTTCCTTCTTGCTTATGCGTTCTTATCTCTGATGTGCACAGAGAACATGCATTAGTTACTTTTATCATAAGCGAAGACTTATGTAAAATTGCTCATACTATTGTTCTTCTCGTGTACATTAAGTGATTTCTCTCCCCTCTAAATTGCCTTTGGAAGAATTTTGTTTGATGTCCATGAATCATTCTTATAAACCAAGAAAGGATAAGTTACCTATTCTAACATTTATCCCTGAGGCCACTAGAAGCTAATTGGGAATCTGTGAAATAAGAAGCAGATTTCATTTACATTACCTTACTGTTATGCTCAATAAGGTCAAAGGTAAAGGTTTTGTCTCTTTCTGGTCCATAAAATATGGATTGCTATTTTCAAAGTACATCAACACTGGTAATAACTATTCCCATTAGTCAGTCATATAATCTTATGAAATATTGACATGATAAAATAATGCAACTGAGAAAAAACCAATAGAGCACACGTTTTATTGACAAATAAATGCACAGGCTTAAATGGTCTCTCACCACCTTTATACCTGATTGACATGTTATCAGAAAAATAAAGATTTAAGCTGGCCAAGATCAATGACTTCAGAATGATTCTTTAGTGCTTCATCAGATAAAAATACAAATTCAATCCAATCATAATTCACATTTGGGTTCATGCCACTTTGACAGTTACATTTTATGGCAAAATGTACTTTAATTTTATATTCAAACCTTTTCCCAGCTTTTCTTAGGGAATTCACTTTTTAATTTATGATACTTCCTTGCTCAATTCAAGCTTCATTCACTTTTAGATACTTTGGAAAGATAAATAACTGACAAACTATGTCATTCACGAGCAATGTAGTGCCCATAACTTAAGAAAATAAAATAGGTGGCCAAAGATATATGTGTATTACAAATAAATATGTATCATATGTATAAGTGATAAAATAACAATAAATTAGAGGTATGTCATAAAAAATGCTTTCCCATTTTACTGAGCTTAAATTATATACCATAGTATATTGTTAGGTCATATACATTTTAAGAATGAAACATTTCAGTTGTGGCTTATGCTCAATGTAACTATGTATCATTGTAAGGTGTGCAAGTCACATATTTACATCTTATTACAGACTGCTACTTTCTGCATACACCCATTGAGAAATACTTTTTTTTTCTGCTAAAATATTATGTCAGCACAACATCAATCAACAAAAAACTTGGAAAGCAAGGGTATCTCAGTGTTCCAATTAAAACTTTTCTCCTGGGGCACCTGGGTGACTCAGTCGGTTAAGTGTCTGACTCTTGATCTCGGCTCAGGTCATGGCCTCGCGCTTCGTGAGTTCAAGCCCCACATTGGGCTCTGCACTGACAGTGAGGAGCCTGCTTGGGATTCTCTCTCCCTTTCTCTCTGTCCCTTCCCCTGCTCTCTCTCTCTCTCTCCCTCTCTCAAAATAAATAGATAAAAATAAATAAACATTAAAACTCTTCTCCAATTTATAAGCCGTGGTATAATGAGTACTCTTTATAAGCAATATAACAAAACAAATAAAAACCAATAACGATAACCATCTATTGAGTACTTCCTGTGAGCCAGGAACACTGGCATATAGATTCCTCCACATGCATTATTGTTTTATTTAATCTTATAACCTGCTGTCAAGGTGGCAAATATTATGTCCCCTTTACTGATGAGGAAACTCACATCAGTTTGAAAAAAAAGCCTGAAGTCTTGACTGCTATCTTACAAAAAGTTAACACGCGTATATTTGTGCTATATATACTTGTTTTCCTCATTCACTGGTGGGATCATTCACAGGATCATCATTCACCCAGTGACGAGGACTCCTATGAAAATCAAACACTAGAGGCTTAAAGTAGCCCTTATAGGACCTGCATTGTAGATCCAGCCTTTAAAGAAATTTTAAACAGTGCACATCCTCTCCCATTTATTTCCCAGATTTGATTAGAAGCAAAACACTTCAAGCATGGTCAAAAATTGCAAATTCTATTACCCTGAGCTAACCAAATCCTGTTCTTCCTATTAGTGACTGAGATGAAACAAACAATAAAAGGAAACAGTGAACAGGAAGGTGACTTCCCCATATCCATTCTGCCCCGGACAAGAGACTATGTCAATCATGGTAATTCCTTCCTCATCCCTGCTGCTCCGGGTCGGTAAGAGTTCTCAGCTGGCGATGAGATGTACAGTGAAATCTCATGGAGGGAAAAAGGTTGCTTCTAGGCAAAGTTCCTGCCCCTAAGAGAATCACAGGAAAAAATAACCTCTTTTTTTTTCTCCTAGATACTGTTGTGACTGGATAGAAAACAGACTTCCAAAACATCTGGCTTCCAGACTGAAAAAAGCTACCCTTAAGAATGACTTCAGGAACACATGAAGAGCCTGAGCTCTTTGATGACATCATTAAACCATCATGAATACCAAATTTAGCGCTTACGTAAACTCTAGGTGCCCTGTTAAGTGAGATAATACAGCCTCTACATGTTTAAAACTAGTCGAAATCAAGTTTCTGTGACGTGCACCTAAAAGCACCATGCTTTTTGCCAGCAGTGACCAAATAATGGCCATTCAGTTGCGCATTTAAGATCCTTCTCAACTGACTAGTGTTCCAGTCAGTACACCCCAGTAGAAAAATTATCCCAAAATTCAGTGGCATAAAACAACAAGTTATTGTGCTCACCAGTTCTGTGGGTCAGGAATCGGTTGGACAGGGCACAGGGGGAAGAGCATTTCTGTGTTCCACGGTGTCTGAGGCATCCGCTAGAGGCTTTACAGTCCTTGGAGTCCTCAGAGTCCCTGAAGACTGAGGCTGTGTCATCCAAAGACTCAACTAAAGGCCATTTGCTGAGAACTTAGTTGAAGCTGCTGTCTGAAACACCTACACACAGCCTCATCGTGTGGCCTCAACTGCCTCAAACCACGGTGACTGAGTTCCACAGGTGAACATCCCAAAAGACAGTGAGGACCAGGCAGAAGCCACATCACCTCTGACAAGCTAACTTTAGAGGTCACCCAGGGTCACTTCCGCTGCATTCTATTGCTCATGGCAGTTACCCAATTCTACCCAGTTTCAAGCAAAAGGACCAAGGAAATGCCACTATCACATCGGAAGAATACCATGTGGGATGGGACTGGAAATGCAATCTGCCACGGTTTGCCTCCGGGGCACAATAATTCACATCCCTAGCGTGTGAAAAACACACACAGTCCTCTCCTGAGACCCTCACATCTTAATACAAAATCACGTCAAGGTTAAGGATCTTGCCATGTGCCTCAGATTCAGGTACAGATGAGGCTCCTCAGATAAGCTTCCTTAAATATAGCCCCTCAAGTATATTCCTCTCCATCTTAAGACCCGTGAACCAAAGGGGCAAGTCATCTACCCCGGACGCATCCAACATTCAGTAATGGGACTGACACAAAATAACGGCCAAAGTTGGTTCCTATTCATAAACGCAGGGCAGGGAGAAACATTTATGCTGCTTAAAAGCCCTGTTGTTTGCTTGAGGCACCGCCTTAACCTTTTTTGGTTCGTAATAAAGAGTTTGACAGTCACACTCTTACATTTATCTTTATGAAATGTTTTCTTGACATTATCCTGGATTTGATCTCTAACTGGAAAACATTTCCTAATTTGAGAATCTTAGAAAGTCTGAAATAAGAAACAGTTTTACTCTTTTACTTGGCAAAGCCTGGCTCTTTTATGTTTGCTCTAAATTTCACTTGAAAACTGAACAAGTTCACGAGGTACCTTTCCTCTTTTCTGCATCCCCAAGGTAGCACGGTTGACAAACTTTCCACCACTATACCACTGACAGGACTTCTTGACCATTCAGCTTCGCTCATGTTCTTTTAAGACCTCACCGATAGCCTCTCTGAGGGCCTGACTTCTGTTACCCATGTACCCTTCTCAAGTTTCTCCAAGAGACTCACCAGGTCTCCACTAAGAATATCTTCATGGCCCTTCCAATTCCATCTTCTACTTAGTCCCAAAAGTCACTTCATCTTGGGCTGTTAGCTGGGACACCAACACATGGCTCTTCCAGGTGTCTTGGCCATCCTCAAAACATGTTTCTTGGATTCCAAAGCAAGAGTCTCGAGAAAGAGTAAGGCACAGCAGCAGCCATATAACCTTCTACGAACTAGCCTCGGAAATCACCCAGTGTCATCTCTGCCATATTCTATTGGTTGAATTACAAAACTCCACCCAGTTTAAATGTGAGAGAAAAAGACCTCACCTCCTGATGGAACAGCATCTGCATCATATTGTAAAAAATAGCATGTACAGTAGAATGTATCGATATGGCCATGATGGAAATGCAATCTGCTAAAGCAAGCTTGGAAATCTGTTTGATTAGGAATAATTTTACATCTACAGACTATAGTTTATATTTTTCAGTTTATTTGGTTATCTTGAGAGTGCACAAGTTGGGGGGAGGGGGTTGGGGGCAGGGGAGAGGGAGAGAGAGAGAATCCCAGGCAGGCTCTACAGTGTAAGCACAGAGCCAGATATGGGGCTCAAACTCATGAACCATGAGATCATGACCTGAGCTAAAGTCAGACACTTAACTGAATGAGCCACCCAGGCACGTCTACAGACTGTAGTTTATAAGTAGTCCCCAAATCACTAAATCACTGGCTGGATAGAGGACGTGAGTCTGACCAATGTCCAGATCATCCAGAATAAGATTCTATTCCTTCATATGCTTCCGTATTGTTATTTATAAAAGAAATTATTATTGTTTAGAAAAGAGATTTCTTAAGTAGATGATCTCTTAAATTTTTCCATGTGAAATATTCTCTAACTCATCTATTTTAAAAGATGCACAAATATTTTCCATCAGCTGCTATCTGTGTAATCTCTGTTACGTAGCTTTGCTTAAACATCAGTGTTCTCACCTGTGAAATGGGTATAAGAGTGTTTACCTCTTAAAGTAATTACAAGAATGAGGGGTGCCCGGTGGGCTTTGGCCTTGGCTCAGGTCATGATCTCATGGTTCATGAGTTCGAGCCCTGCGTCAGGCTCTATGCTGACAACTGAGAGCCTGGGGCCTGCTTCAGATTCTGGGACTCCCTATCTCTCTGCCCCTTCCCCACTCATGTTCTGTCTCTCTCTCTCTCTCTCTCTCTCAAAAATAAATAAACATTAAAAAAATTGTAAATGATAAAATAAAAAAGTAATTACCAGAATGAAAAGATATATGTAGAAATGCTTAAAACAAAACCTGAAATATAGTGAGTACTCAATAAATATTGCCTATTTTTCAATAGAGTGTTCCATCACATTTTGAAAACCATGCTAGTTTCACCATTTGGGAAGCATGTAATCCCCCCAAAAGGCTACTTTTATTAAAATATTAACCAAGATATGTAGAACTCCAACCTCAAATAAGTATGAGTAGAAATTATTCTTTTCTGTTATTTTTAATAGAAAATATTTATTGGTACCAGGCCTGGTGTTAAAGATTTACATGCATTTGAAGCTTACATAAACCTTATAAGGTAGTTTTTGGAATTGAAAATTACTACCCTTACCTACACTGCGAAATACTACTATTTAGTAATATTTCAAAGTAATTGCTATAAATTCTCTATATTTTTAATAGTTTTCCCTTGCCTGAACTATTAGATATACCAGGTAAAATGTTTAAGAGATGCTGAGGGTTATTAATAGACATCATTAGTAATAAACCATAAAGTTAATTTCATGCCCCAAATGCCTCTTATCTTGCTCCCGATTGAAAAGAATTCCTTTGTCTGACCCTGTCAGTCTCACGTCACCCCCAAACCACAGCTAAGAATTGATTCCCATTCTTAAGGAGGCGGACAATCTGCAAACTATAGGGCTCTTAAATACAGAGAGTAAACTGGGGGTTGACAGAGGCGGGTGGTTGGAGGAATGGGCTAAATGGGCGATGGGCATTAAGGAGGACACTTGTTGGGATGAACACTGGGTGTTAAATGTAAGTGATGAATCACTAAATTCTACTCCTGAAACCAATACTACACTATATGATAACTAACTTGAATTTAAATTTTAAACAATTGAAAAAAAAATTAACCTGATTCCTTTCCCCAGGAGTTTTCAGGGCTAATATTTGAGAAAACTCTGGAAGGGTCTGTGAAGCATTTTCCATACAGATTTAACCTTGACTTCCTTTTTTTTTTTTTTTTTTTTGTTTTTTTGTTTTTTTGTTCCTGCTGGACCAGTATTCATTGGAATACAATTCAGAGACTGGTTAGATGAGCTTATCAGAATTTTACACAATGTTGTCGGCCAATCAGATGTAGAAACTGTCGTTTTGACTTGGAAAGAGCATAAGAAAAACTGGGGTAGGCAGTCTCAGATGGGCGGCAGAGTGAAGCACTCCAGATGTCAGCATCGAGTAGGAAGACAAGAATGCCTGCAAACCGGGAACAGGAAGAGGGAAATTCCCCCAAAAAAGTTTATCTCACTTCACACTATTTTCGTTGAGCCTACAAATTTCTGCAGGCCATTTGATTCATTCAAGATGTGAACTCTAAGGTGCCTGATCCAGGGACTTCCTCCAAGGCCGTCCTCACTAATCTTTGTGCTCCAGAGTATAAACGGTTGTAAATAAAATGTGGGGCATACACTAACTCAGGGATGGCAAATAGGTTTCATACCACTTTGCCAAAGCTGATCAATCAGAGTAGTGTCCAAACTTTTTGCTAATATTTTTAAAATTTTTTAAATGTTTTTATTTTTATTTTCGAGAGAGAGAGAGAAAGAGAGAGAGCAAGCAAGCAGGGGAGGGGCAGAGAGAGAGCGAGACACAGAATCCGAAGCAGGTCCAGGCTCCGAGCTGTCAGCACAGAGCCCGACGTGGGGCTCAAACCCACAAACCATGAGATCATGACCTGCGCCAAAGTCAGATGCTTAACCAATTGAGCCACCCAGGCACCCCTGTTAATATATTTTTTTTTTACTTGTGAAAACTTCTATATCCTTTGTGACATGTAGGGAAATGGAGCCGTGGTAAACCACCCAGGTCTGCTACTTGGAGAAAATAGCAACATATGGCCTTCTTACCTGCCATCCTACACTAGGGATTCCTTAAGTTCTGACAGTTTATGATGCCAAGCCTAAAAAACCCACGGACCACTTTTCTCTGCATGCTGTCCTACATCATCCCTAGAAAGAGGAACATAGTGAGAGGAGTCTGAACATTAAAAATAATAATAGTGATAATAAAGCTTTGGCTCTACACATTTTATTCTTCCTTTTGGGATAAAAATAAATAACATATTTTATTTGTGATGTTTTGAATTAGATAACACCTCATAGACATAAAAGCTCACGGTCTTAAGTTGGAATTGCTTTTGTCATTATTGAAAGCATTTATTCACATAAGTATAATATATGCCATCCATCTTTGACATTTCAAAATACCCCACTTAATTTTACTTGATTAAAAGTGTAATTTTTTTAGCCTTGCTCAGCTTTTCACAACTGATCTTGTCACATAAGGCAGTGAGTCCAAAGAAGAGAGAAATTTTTCAAGAGTTTTAAAATCAAAAAAAAAATTATATGAACCTTCCTTTTGATAGATAGTTTTTCCGGGTAAAATGCACTTAATGATATGTCTACTACACTTGCTTTTAGGCAAATTTCATAGAGAAGTGGACCCTCAAGTTTGGCAGGGACAGTGTTTTAACAGCCTCATCATGAAGAATGCTTGCATGGCAGATAAAAATGTTCTCCACTGGGGCGCCTGGGTGGCTCAGTCGTTTAAGCGTCCGACTTCAGCTCAGGTCACGATCTCACGGTCCGTGAGTTCGAGCCTCGCGTCGGGCTCTGGGCTGATGATGGCCCAGAGCCTGGAGCCTGCTTCCGATTCTGTGTCTCCCTCTCTCTCTGACCCTCCCCCGTTCATGCTCTGCCTCTCTCTGTCTCAAAAATAAATAAACGTTAAAAAAAAAATTAAAAAAAAAATGTTCTCCACTAACATTAGAAGATTCGGACATTTTTTTTTATATGTGGTATTCCCCAACACCTACCGGATGAGCTTTGTAAAAATACATATTGCTTCCCCAAATGGTGAAAATGTGTGATTAGTCACACTACTAACTTGCAGGTTTATTCATTAGTTCATTCAGCACGTATTTATAGAATATCTACTTTGAGCCAAACACTTGGATAGATAATTGAAGAGAAATACATTCGTTTAAAAAAAAAAAAAAAGAAAGAAATACATTCGTTGATTTCAGTCACTCATTCAACAAACCTTCATGAGCTAGGCTTTCTGCTAGAGCTGCAGTGGTGAATAAGACATGGGGAAACCGGCAATCAAACCATTATAATGATTAATCCCAAAGACGAGAGAAAGTTCAAAAAAGCACAGCCAAGAGTCTGGGACTTGGCTAGGTCATTCCGTTAGTTGGGAAATCAGCCTCTGGGGCATATCTAAGAAGTTTGGGAACCAAAAGAGACAGCATTCATCACAACTCAAAACCCCATTTGGAATGCCCCCAGAGAGGTGAGATAAATATTTAAAAAAAAAAGAAAAGAAAAGAAAAAAAATATTGGGGGGGAAAAAAACCTCAGGAATTAATAAGGGTAGAGAAATTGGGCAGAGGAGTCACAAACTAAAGTGCTGAAATTCATGGCAGTACATTCAAAGGTCACACTAGAAGATCTTTTTAAATTTATTTTGCAAAATAATTTGATTTGGAGTTATTGATTCTAAAGTCATGATTTTTAAAAAAAAAATTTAAGTTTATTTATTTTGAGAGAGAGAGAAAACTTGAGTCCGGGAAGGGCAGAGAGCGAGGGAGAGAGAATCCCAAGTAGGCTCCACACTGTCAGCACGGTGTCGAACAAAGGGCTTGAAACCAAGAATCGTAAGATCATAACCTGAGCCGAAGCCAGATGTTTAACCAACTGAGCCACCCAGGTGCCCCTAAAGTCATGATTTTTAAAGGACAACAATTTAAAGAATACATGCTTGAAATAGATACATAGCTCTGTTGCCAGAACTTTTAATCTTCAAAAAAATCTATGCCATTTTTTTCCTGCTGTTTTTCTGCTTACATGTAGTGCTACTTTAAATTATTACTGTGGTTTAAGTATTTGCAATATGATTATATCTTTGTTGATTAAACATACCCATGTCCTTTATGTTCTTAATGATTGAGAATTAATAGAAAAGGGGCAAGATCTAAGAAGAACATCACATTCTTGATTGTAGGCTGCATATAGAACAGGTGAAAAGTAAAATCTTCAATTGCTAAGACTTCTTTTTTAATTTATTTATTTATTTTGAGAGAGAGAGAGAGAGAGCCCACACGTGCCCACACATGCATGCACTCACACATGAGCAGGGGAGGGGCAGAGACAGAGAATCCCAAGCAGGCTGGCAGAGCCTGAAGTGGGGCAAACCCATGCACCACAAGATCATGACCCGAGCTGAAGTCAAGAGTCCTATGCTCAACCGACTGAGCCCCCCAGGGTGCCCCTGAGACTTTTTACTTCTTAGTGAATGCAAGGTAAATGGCCCAAAGAAGCAACTCTGATAGGATACACTTTTGGAACTCAACAGGTACCAGTGAAATTCCAGATCTGTGGAGACCCTGGGCAATGACGTGATCCCTCAGAGTCTTTCATGAGATTCGTGCCATGTGTTTGGAAAGTGCCAAGGGCTTTACACGCATAATTGTTCTTCCAAAAAATAAATATATAAATAAAACCCGCTGTGAATGTGGGACCATTAGAATCCCCACTTCAGAGAAGAGAACAAGCTTAGAGGGGGTAAGCCACATAGGTTGACCCCAATCATCAGCTGACCCCAAGCAGCCTGTCTCCTTTCAACTCACTATCCTGCCTCTCTCTTGCCTGCCTACCATGGTACCAGAAATACAGCATGGTACCAGGAGCACTCTGGAGATGTGGGGCTGTTTTCTTTGCTTGCTGTGCACATTTCTTTTGCTTTGCCTAGCCTGGCTTAAGGCTTCCAGGGCCCCTAAGAACTCTGACATGTATCAAATTTTGAAAAGCTGACATATATCATATTTTAAAACCACACTCAACTATAAAGTAAGTCTAAGAATGTTGAACAAAGTTATTTTTCTCAAGATGACTATGCAGATGCTTTGTTCAAAGATCAAATGTAAAAATTTTTTTTAAATAAATATTTATTGCTCTAGCCTCACTTGGTCCACTAAAAACATACATATGGCATCACCCAGCGTTGGTCTATTTCAACTTAATTCACTGGAGGTGGGGGCAGGGGTGTGGAGGAGAGGCAGCAGTACTTTCTAGATATTTTCTCTACTCAGGGATAATGGGAGGAAGAGAAAGGAAACTGCCTTCTACCTGATCTCTGCATACGCTTATCACTAGAATGCTGTAAGAGTCAGGGTAAGAGGTGACTTTCCTGGGGTTTGAATATTCTGATACCAATCCACGGTTAGCCACCTTAGTCAAAAAGATCTTGGAGTCCCACCCCCAGGACATTTGCTTAGCAAGGAAGCAAGGCTAAATTCAGTTCGTGTGTGTGTGTGTGTGTGTGTGTGTGTGTGTGTAGGAATCCCTGCTGGCAGAGACCCAAGCGATGGTCCCAGCGTTGTGTGCACATAAGCAGGTGGCTACTGTCATTAAGATATGCCAAGAAGAAGAAACCAAGCTTTCGCAATAAACCAAATATAAAACACTGTGTCCAGCTCTTGGGCTTGGTTGTCTTGGGAAAATGCAAATTCCCCACGGCAGATTAGCTCTCACTGATCTGGAGACTCTTCAGTGCATTGCCTGACCAACTCGCCTTCTAAAACGCTGGTTCTTAAATGCCAGAGATTCCTGGGCTCCATCATGAACTCCTCACCTTGCTCTGAAGCTTCCATAAGAGATGTCTTTTGTGACAAGTGTGGGGAAAATGTAGCAAGAGTTAAAAGTGAATCTCTTACCTCTTTGAACTGTTTTCTTCGTACTTCGTGTACACAGATACACTTTTGATGTGTTAACTAGAAAATCTGACTAGAAAAGAACAAAGCAGCTGTCAGTGGAAGGAAGATTCTGACAAAAAAACCACACAGCCCTTTATTGAGGAACTGTCAAGCCCATCCTACAGTTCTGGGGCTGTCTGTGGTATTTATCAAAGACCTAGATCTGATGCAGGAAATTAAAAATAATAATAATAATAAATCTGTCCACTGGACATTTATGAAAGGGATCTAAAATTATATTACATTTAAAATAACGAAAATGGATATTTTAATAATTCTCATACAAGGTTGTTTGTACTCATTGTATATACATTTGTGTATGTGTGTGCATGCTTTCCTAATCACAAATATACCCATGTATATAAAGAGAATAAAGGGATCCTTGTAGATAAAATGTCTACGTAAAAATCAAAAACATATACATTCTTTCTCACTATGACAGGAATCTTTTAATGCATTTAATGTTTTTCTCAATGTAACTTTCATTTTAATATTATGTATACAATTGAATCCTTTAAATATTTCTGAAATTAGCTTAAACAAGGTCCTTTCAGGCAAATGGATTTCTTTAGGTCATGTTTCTCTGCTGACTCACAATATTTTACCAAATGTCATTCCCAAATTTAAGGTAATATGCATGCTTCTCTTGACTCCATATTGTCCCATATTGGCTATAAAATGATATGTTCTATGTGTTATTTGGGCTCATTCCGAACTATTATACTGCACAGAATCTAATAACCTTTTTCTAAGCAAACACATTGTATGTAACAGCATGGGGTTCTTTGGGGGTGTTTTGCTTGTTTGTTTACTTGTTTACATAATCCCAATAGCTTGAATATGAGGAAAAAAGAAATCTGTTAAAGATGGCACAGAAAAAAAGTGCTAAACATAACTGGAAATAGTTCATAGATTCAAATGAATGTATTTCCTTGTATTTTTAGGTCACGGTGCTGATTATGAGATACAAGGCTTGGGAGCACCTGGGTGGCTCAGTTGGTTAAGCTTCTAACTCTTGATTTCAGCTCAGGTTATGCTCTCAGGGTTGTGATATTAAGCCCCACACCAGGCTCCACCCTGAGCGTGGAGCCTGCTTAAGATTCTCTTTCTTTCCCTCTGCCTTTCTTTCTCTCTCTCTCTCTCTCTCTCTCTCTCTCTTTCTCTCTCCCTCTCTCTCTCTCAAAACAAATAAGCAGACAAACAAAAGATAAAAGGTTTGGGGCTTCAAATCTTAGCTATATCACTCAAGGTAGTTGTATTACCTTAGGCAAGTTACTTAACTTCCCTGAGCCTGTTTCTTTGTCTGTGAAACACAGAAGTGTCTACCTCACAAGCATTGCTCAGATGAGAAATAAAAGCCAGGTTCGATAGGTAAGTAAGTTAGGAAAGTGCTGCTCTGAGCCATTCATTCTACATTGAACAATGTAGAACAGATTGCAGAACAGAATGGAGAGCTTCTCAGAGCCTTTCATACACTGACATAACTTTTTAATCACAAATATAACTCAATATTTAGAATTCTCCAGAATTATTTGACCTGGAGGCTTTTTATGAGTATTTCTGGAGATGAGTGTTTCTCAGAAGAGAGTTATAAAGGGTGGTGGGGAGGCTTCTAAGGGGCACATTAATTCAACAGAAACCCTTTTACAACTTGCTTGGGCTTTTATGCATAAAGACCACGTGACAAGAACTGGTCACTGTTGCCTTAGTTGCAAAGTGACTTTTGTGGCCTAAGTTGACAAGGGTAGTTTCCTGTGTCCATTGAGAAAGAAACTGTCTGTAGGACAAATTATTAAGGAAATAAATTACCAGGGATTTTATTTTAATAAAGAATTTGAAATTCCCTTACTTTTTAAAAGTTTATTTATTTTGAGAGAGAGAGAAGGAGAGAGAGCATGAGCAGGGGAGGGGCAGAGAGAGAGAGGGGAGAGAATCCCAGGTAGGCTTCGTCCTGTCAACGCCGAGCCTGACACAGGGCTTGAACCCACAAACCGCAAGATCATGACCTTTGCTGAAATCAAGACTCAATCGCTCAACTGACTGGGTCACCCAGGTGCCCTGTGAAATTCCCTTCTAAGTGGTTTATATGTATTTATGTATCTAAACATTTATCAGGTTACAGAGTGAACCAAGCAAGTATCTAAATTTAAATTTTTTTAACGTTTATTTATTTTTGAAACAGAGAGAGACAGAGCATGAATGGGGGAGGGTCAGAGAGAGGGAGACACAGAATCTGAAACAGGCTCCAGGCTCTGAGCTGTCAGCACAGAGCCCGACACGGGGCTCAAACTCACGGACCGCGAGATCATGACCTGAGCCGAAGTCGGCCGCTTCACCGACTGAGCCACCCAGGCGCCCCCAAGTATCTAAATTTAGATAAGGACAAGCACTGGTGGGAGTTTGATGGTCAGTGGGATGAGTTTTACAGGATTTCCATCCAAAACTAGTGGGTGGGGGTGTACCATGAGTCTGTGATCTCTTGTTTATTTTCAAAATACTGTACTGAACAAGGGCTTTCTCAGTCTCTCTAATTTAATGTTTCAATCAATTGAAGACAGGAAGCATTGATGATTAATTTCTCTCCCTTTTGAAAATTCTGTCCTCTGAAAATTCCAACATTTTCAAAGGATCTGATAAATAATA
This sequence comes from Prionailurus viverrinus, assembly GCF_022837055.1. Taxonomy (NCBI): domain Eukaryota; kingdom Metazoa; phylum Chordata; class Mammalia; order Carnivora; family Felidae; genus Prionailurus; species Prionailurus viverrinus. Next base: position 36,930,593 of record NC_062562.1, on the reverse strand, counting down.
CTAAGTTCCTGGGCATTTCAAACAGACAAGACACTTATCTATTTTAAACCATTATGAATGTCATATTTCCATTCAAACTTGGGAAGATCACATTTTCAGCTACCAACCAACTATGGAAAAAATCTTTCAGGCAACAATAACCTCTTAATTGAAGATTTCTCTTAAAATTATTTTTATAGAATAATGTGGGTGTTATCCTCCTGAAAAACAAAATTACTTTTAATGAAGCAGTTCAAAATCAGGGCAGGGAAAGAGCAAAGAGTTTCCTTGAGGTTCTGGTGACAGTTTACATAAAAAGATGTTTTATTTTCTCTTTGCAGGGTGTACACCATCATTTTGTCTTATTATTCTTGACATTCAGTTCATCATATTAGCATCTTTGTGGGAAACAAGAAAGCAATTAAGGGTTTTGCTCTTTATTCTTCGGGAGACAGAGATTTTGCTTTTCCTCAAAATTCTTAATGATGAGGCAGACCTGGTCAAACACCAAATGCACAGATTTTCAAATGCAATAAAGATAGAGCTTTAATAATTTTCAATTACAGTTTTTCTGCAATAATGTTAGCGGATCTCATCTAAAAAGTAAATTATTCATTGAATAGGGAAATGGGAAAGCTTTGGGATTGTGTGACTCTCCCATTTAAAGTTTCACTAAGATTCTCCTTGATAAGCTTCTTTTTAAAGATTACATATTTTATACTTTGTTTTTATCTCTTTTCTTCATTCAGGATGCTGTTTCTACTTTTTAATATACTTTTCTAACAAAACACGGTAGTTATAGACTGGCCATTCAGAGAGATCTATTCAGAATAAGTATTCATTCATTTGCTGCCAGAAATCCTGATAATATGATATTTTTTTATTTCGTTTTAAGAATACATTTTTCATTTTCAGCAAATGAAACTTATAACCAAATTAAAAAAAAAACCTGTCATTGGTTTTCATTAGAAAATTGGCAGGAAAAATTCTTGCATGTTGTCTTTACATTAGCAAAGCTTGCCTTTCACGTAAATAAACAGATCATTTATTGGAACGTTGCATGGGATGTAGCAAAACTATAGAATCTGAGAAAATATTTTAAGTCAAAATAAAATATGACAGGGGCGCCTGGGTGGCTCAGTCAGTTGAGTGTCCAACTTCGGCTCAGGTCATGATCTCACAGTTCAGGGGTTCAAGCCCCACATGGGACTCTGTGCTGATGGCCCAGAGTCTGGAGCTGGCTTCGAATTCTGTGACTGCCTCTCTCTCTGCCCCTCTCCTGCTCACATGCTATCTCTCTCCCTCTTTCTCTCAAAAATAAACATTAAAAACATTTTTACATAAAAAAATAAAACAAAAATATGACAAAATTAAAAAAGGGCAATGCAGACAACTTTCTTTAAGAACAAGAAGCCTCGCCCCACTCATGGAACTTAACACCAAGTTATTCACCTAGCCATTTTCTCGATTCCCTGTGTATTCATTTCCAGTATTTGTGTTCTGATAAATTAGAGTTTTTATCATCTGCCTCCTCACTCTCCTTTCTTTTGCCATGGAGTTAGTTACTTTGGTTAATCTCTCTATGTTAACATTGAAGAGGGTGTCATGAATTTAACTTCCTAATGAGATTTGTGCAAAACTCTTGCAGTGGATCCCGTGACGGGAAGACTTTGCATTCAGAATTCTAGAACATGTTCCAAACTTCCTAAGACGTATGGGAAACGTTCCTGAATTCAATAATACACGAACCTAAACTTCTAATACGCTGAATAGCACCAGTTTATCGTACAAACCCAAGCCAACATGTTTGACAAGACAATGCTGTGGGAAATTAGAAGGCGCATGTCCAATTTAGTGGTTTCAGCTGAATGTTATTTTAAGTTGGTGCTTTGTCTCAAATCTTGTTTAAGGAGAGCATTTGTTTATCCACTTCAGTGAGAAACTACATTAGGGTGAGATTAAGTGACTTATTTCCAGTGCCTCCAGACATCCCTTATAACTGCCTCCATCTACTATTTTCACTCATTCCCTTTTATAAAGTGCTTTGGGTTCATTACGATGGCAAATACTTTAATGACAAAATGAAAGAAATGGAATCCACTTTTTTGCCTTAATCAGCATCCCTCAGCACTCCCTCTCTAGACAGGATACAGATGCTTGAAGTTCACAAGCTTAATTTAATTTACATACTTAACATATATTTAAGTATGTATTAATACATGAATATCAGAGAAATTATCTTTCTCATGAAATTATTCATGAAGAATCTTTGTAGCATTAACTTTTATTTTATAACTCTTCTTTCAAAAGCTCTTTACTGAGAATATTTGTGTAGACCTAACACAGCAATTACATGCATGGCTTAGGGTCTCTTAGGGTCCAAGAGACATGAATTTGGATTCTGTCTTGACCAATTACCAGTGAGATTTAACTTACCATATCTAGACTTTTGTTTACATTTTTATTTTGAAAATGGAGATAATAATACTAGCTACCTAATGGGTTATTGAGATGATTAAAGGAGACAAACACATCTGAAGCCCTCACACCAGATCCTGGCATAGAACAAGTACTTAATGAACGTGAGCTAATGAATAGTGAATCATTATAATGAATGATCAGAAGTAATAAGGTATTTTCTGGAATCTTGTCAAAGTTTACCAGGACCAATCAAAATAATGGCCTGATGTCAGTTTGGTCTCTTTCAAATTCAGGGCTATATATTTGATTCCATAATTTTCTACATGATGTGTATGGTCTTGTTCTCTACTGCTTTCTCTCTGCCTCTCTCTAGGGAAATACTGTCACAAATTTCTCTGATATGACAAGATTATTATTAGTGAGTCTAAAAAATGCTCCACAAAATTATGAACATAAAGGGCTATCAAAAAGATTGGCCAATGCCAATTCTAAAGGAAGTTGTATCTTAAACAGAACTCACATTGTGATTTAAAATCTCCACTGGAATAATTAATATCTTTATATACAGTGATACCTCGAACTCCATATTATGCTTGAATCGCTATGCAATATATTCTATCAGTGAATTCAGTGTTCTTCACCTCTACTAGGCCTCTGTCGAAGATGTTTCCTTAAAATTCTCTTCCCAATGTTCTGATTTCTCAAAAATTCTACTTTTCCCCAAATTCACGGCTTGGTCCAGAGATATGAATGAGCACACAGCAAACAGACGCAGCAAGAAGCACAAAGATATAAGCACTATTTGTGAAACTATATGACCTCTACTCACTTTAGCTCAAATGAATCTCTTAACAAATACGGTGAATAGGGAAGTTACCCAAACAGACCTTTAATTCATGCGTTTTAATGCCCATTTGCATAAAAAATTTATGTGTGACTTCTACCCCTTTTATTTTTATTTTCCTCTATTTACAACGAGGTTTTGTTGGAGAAAAAAAATTGCCCAATATTTTCTACCTGAGGCCAAAAGGAACATTAGCAAAGAATGCAGGAACCAGATGTCTTATCAATTCCTCCTGAGAGCCCATTAAGGCAAGAAACACAGGGTAATGTACTTGGTGTAATGCTCAACAAAATGTAAAGGCAGGTTCAGTTTTAAATATTCTTATTACAAACACACACACGCAGACCAGCACCCACCAGAGATTTAGGCTCCGAGGGTTTAGGGGCTACTCAAGGTTCAACCTCCCTTCCCACGTGTTTCTCTGGTGAGCACGAAACAGAGATGGATGAATCAGCACCTCCAATTTGACCTATTTGTCAATTCCAGCCTCATCGGGGAGCCCTGTTGTCTTAGCTCAGGCTGCTGTGACAAAATACCGCACCGAGTGGCTTGAACAACAGACACTTATTTCTCACAGTTCTGGAACCTCTAAGTCCAAGATTCCTGGTGAGGAGCCTCTTCCTGGCTTGCCAATGGCTGCCTTCCCACTATGTATACGCTCCCAAGGCAAAGAAAGAGAAAGCTCAGGACACCACGGATACTAATTCCATTCTAGGGGCTCCACCTTCGCCACCTCACCTCAACATAATTCCATTGCAAAGACCTCATCTCCAAATACCATCACATTGGGGATTAGGGCTTCAACATACGAACTGGGGGGAATGCAAACGTCCAGCCCCTAACACCTGTTTCAGGGTACCAGGGTGCCATATCTGACTTTCAAAATCCTAGCAGGAGAAAAACGTGTGCACGTCACTTTTTATTTATGAGTGTGCTACATCGGATCCCTGAAGGCCAGCTCTCCCTTCATTATTTGAATCAGCGGTGAAGTAAACTATAAATATAGATGTGTTCAGATAAACATGCAGTGAGATTTGATGGTCCACATTTTCAAAAGCCACCTAACTTTGCCTCTCTATATATGTTGAGTTTATATCATTGTAAACTGGGTTTGTGTGCAGTTACATGAACATAACCCAGCCTATTATTTACTCTGGCTTTTAAGAACTATGGGCATGAACAAAACATCAACAGCCTGACATGATGGAAAAACTGATTTAGGAAAAAGAAGAGGTTGGTGTCATAGCATCATCACAGCCAAGTAATGCTTTCATGCCTTTTAAATTTCTATTTTACCATTAATTATGGTGTGGTAAAACTTCATAATTAAAATAAATATGCCATATGCTCTCATATGTGTCCATTTTGTTCTAAAAGGAGACATGTATGTCCTTTCCTATGGTTTATTCACAGCCATCTGTGAAAACTAATCCTGTGGCAAACACGGATGAGCAGGTCTTCAATTTGATGTTATAAAGCGTTAAAATACTTGGAATCCTATGTCCAGCCATGTTCAATTGCTGTTCCTTCTTGTTCACAGAAGGCACTCAATACTCCAGAATACATGCACGTGAGTTTTGGCATCTATCACGAGAAAGGAGTTTTAGTGACTTCATTAGGGCTCTCAAGAGATGAAAAAGAAACCAAGTCTGCTATAATAGCAGGTGTCTTTATATTAAAGGTCTGTCTTTTGAAAGAGTATCTAAATGAATTTTTTTTAAACCAATGTAAATATCAGACAGCCAAGTGGCAAATTTATTCATTTCTATTAACTGTGGTTATTAAAATATTTGGATTTATTTCTGCCACTTTATTTTACAAAGAGAAACCTACTGGCCATGTGTTTCCTTTGCCTGTCTCACTCCCTTCCCCACAAAAACAACAAATCTTTTTAAACTTACATTTTTACCACACTTTCTTAACAATGGATGGAAACATTTTAGATGCACCCAAGGGCACTTGAATTTACGTTGTTCAACAGGATATTGCAACTCCCTCGTTTATGTTTTTTGTTTTTTTGTTTTTGTTTTTGTTTTTTTACCCTCTACCATATTAGTTGTTTCCCTCATATCAATATCCTTTCAGGTTAGCTCACATAATTTGCAACATCTTGGAACCACATTGCTTCTTCTGTCCCACTCTTTACCTCCTGGACTTCCATTTCCCTCTTCCTAAAGCCAATCCTTTGGTGATTATCTTAGCAAACCTCTATTAGAAAACATGCTCCTAAACAGTAGATTAGCTGGGTCCCTAAATGTAAGGTGATACTTATTTCTGTCTACATGTTGCAGGTTTTTATGGTCTTTTGACACCTGCTACTACTTATGAGAATTCTATTCAGTGGAATTACCGCTCCTTTGGAGGAAATCTATCTTTTCTCTCTAGATGTTTCTAAGGTTTTTGCTTTTTCTTTGGTGTTCTACAATTTATTTACAGTGTTTCCAGATGGTCATTTTGTTTGTTTACCCTGCTTGGGATTTGATGTAGCTCTTCAATCTGAAGAGCTATATCTTTAATCAGTATGTAAAATTTGCAACAAAAATAAAGTTTTTCTCCAAATTCACTCTATTCTTTCCTTTCAGAAAATCCAGCAAATTTCTTGGGTCTTGTTATTCTATCCTGCATGTTACTCCTTTATTTTCCAATTTTTTGTCCTTCAAGACAGTAACTGGTATTCTTTCTTTAGAAAAATCTCTCTCTCTCTCTCTCCCCCCATCTGTCTCTCCTTCCCTCCCTCTCACCTTCCCCCACATATTTAATCTGCTATTTGACTTATTCAATGAGGTTTAATTCTATGTCCATATTTTTTATTTTATATTTTTATTTAATTCCCAATTTTGAAATCAAAATAGCCTGTTCTTTCTTTTTAACAAAATTTTTAATGCTTATTTATTTTTGAGAGACAGAGCACGAGCGATAGAGGGGCAAAGAGAGAGGGAGAAAAGAATCCAAACCAGGCTTCAGGCTCCACACTGTCAGCATGGAGCCTGACATGGGGCTTGAAGTCAAGAACCGTGAGATCATGACCTGGGCCAAAGTTGGATGCTTAACCAACTGAGTCACCCAGGCACCCCATCAAAATTGCCTGTTATTTCATTGATTCCTTTCCTCCTCATTCATGAAATCTTTAACCAGTGGAAACCTACTTAAATAATACCATTAAAAATTTTTTTAATGTTTATCTATTTTTGAGATAGAGAGAGAGAGAGCATAAATGGGGGGGGGGGGTGGTCAGAGAGAGGGAGACACAGAATCTGAAGCAGGCTCCAGGCTCCGACCTGTCAGTACAGAGCCTGACGCGGGTCTTGAACTCATGGACCGCGAGATCATGATCTGAACCAAAGTGGGATGCTTAACTGACTGAGCCAACCAGGTGCCCCAAATAATACCATTTTAAATCTTAAGGTCATTTCAGAATCAATCCTCTTATTTGTAAAGTCAGCTGATTCTCCCTAATAATGGATCATTTCCTCATGTGATTTTTAATTTTTAATTGTGAATACAACTTTAGCTGAGAGGGTTTTTCTATAGAAGTTCTATGTACCATGAGTGGCGGAGACAATTCAAGAATGCTTCGTATTTGATCTGAGAAGTGGTCTAAGCTGTGTGTTAAGCTCCCACCTCAGGGTTAAGAGTTCAGCCTCTTGTCTTTAAAGATCTGTTATTTTGCTAACCACTATGGACATGATTTCCTCTATTTATAAGTCCATGATACCGGGATATTTCCCTTTCTTTCTTTTTAACGCAGCTATTAAGTGTTTCAAAAAAGTATTTGTATCATGTATTCTACCTAGCCTATCCATGTGTTCTCACTCATTGCCTCTGTTCTTTGCATTACAAAAGCTAGAAGCACCCCCCCCACACACACACACACCATATCATTATGTAAAGGTCTAAGATCAATACAGCACACTATTCTTGGGAGAATAATCATTTACCAAAGGAGTTAAACCAAGGGACATTATTTTGATTAAATGAGGAGCAGAGTCCTTCAGGAAAACCAGGATCATTGTGAGCAAATGTCATCAAAGAACAGTTGTTTATTAATTTCTTATATCCTGGGAGTGGTATCCTGCCACACCCAGGAGCTTTTCTCTCAACTGTCTGGGTGGATGGTATTTCTTCAGGTGCTTGCCCAGCTCAAAAAAGTGTCCTCTTTCTCTGGGAACTTCTTTTCTTTCTTTTTTTTTTAATTTGTATTTTATTTTAGAGAGACTGTGTGTGCAAGTGGGGAAGAGGAGCAGAGGGAGAGAGAGAGAGAGAGAGAGAGAGAAAGAGAATTTCAAGCAGAATCCACATCCAGTGTAGACCCCAACACGGGGCTTGATCCTACAATGGTGGGATCATGACCTGAGCCAAAACCAAGAGTCAGACACTCAACCAACTGAGCCACCCAGGAGTCCCTGGGAAACTGCTTTTTACCACCTCTTTCCCATCTCCACAAGGCTTGGTCCTCAATAGCCATAACTTAATGACCCAATGGGCAATATGATTCTCTCTTCAAAGAGTTTAGAATTGAGACTGAGAGAAGCTGGGTTAGTCTTTTCATGTGACTGAACCTAAAATAACTAAACCTGGGAGGTGTAATGTGGCCATATTTTACACCATGAAGATAGAAGAATATAGTCATTCTGCAAGAGAAGGTAGAATGAAAAAGAGAATTCCTACCTCTGATTGTAGTTTTCTCCTGAGGACTAGCCATATTCTATACTTGATTTCCATGATGCACCCTTGTATCTTTATAATAAATCACTCATCTTCACTTAAATTAGATCAAATTGGCTGCTATGTCTTTTTTAATTTTTTTCAATGTTTATTTATTTTTGAGACAGAGGGAGACAGAGTGCCAGAGAGGGAGAGAGGGAGACACAGAATCTGAAGCAGGCTCCAGGCTCTGAGCTGTCAGCACAGAGCCCGACGCAGGGCTCGAACCCACGAACCGTGAGATCGTCACCTGAGCCGAAGTTGGACGCTCAACCAACTGAGCCACCCAGGCGCCCTGGCTGCTATGTCTTAAAGCCAGTAGAGTCCTAAGATATAATTCCAGGGGACACAAGAGCATGTGGCAGATAGCAAAGGAAATACGCTAGCCTCTAGTACAGCAAACATTGGCTCGACATTAACAAAGTGAGAAACTATAGCTGGTGCGGGAAAAACAAATATGGAAAAGACAGTTCTAGTCCTTGAGTATCTTATAGAGCAGAATGAAAGACACATAAACATATAATGTCAGTACAGGATGTTTCTCCATCTCAAAGTTTTCTGCTGTTCCAGACCACCATCCAGACTGGGATGGGTGCCTCTCCCACAGCATCATGTAGCTATATTACTAACATTACTGTGTCAGATGCAGTTATAGATACCGACTCACTGGCCCATCTCCTTTATAAACTGTGAGCTCCTTGAAAACAGAAAGGGTGTTTTTCATTTATGTCTCTAATAACTTACAAAGTTCCTATCACATAATAGTTGTTCAATGAGTATCTGCTGAGTGAATAACTATGTGAAAAAATAAATATAGGGATCTATGTAGAAATAGGGTAGACGAAAGTATAAGTTATTACTACCATTTCTTGGCAGACCTCTCAAAGACAGTATAAGATAAGAGCATGGGTTTTAGACCAAGAGATCCCTGAGTTCAGGGGCTGGATCCAACATTTATTGGCTGTGTGACCTTTTCTTCGCCTATAATATGGGGATGTTCTTGATAAACACCTTATGGAACTATTGTGAACATTAAGTATGGGAAAGAACCAAGGAGGACACACGCGATCCTGTTCGTTACAGTCTGGATTTTAGGGAAAGAGAATAGGAGTGGAATCTGCCAGGCATAAAAGATCAAGCTCTTCTCCTATGTATCATCCCGTTACCATTGATAAATGGACTGGGGCAGATGGGAATACAGCTTAAAGCACCTCTAGATCTGCTGTTGGCCACTTTAGCAGGGAGAATTCAAGGACTCGTAACTAGATAAAAGCAGGCTCCATGCAGCTGGGACCTAAGGGCAATGACTATATAAGAGAAAAGGGGGGCCTGAGAATGGTGGTGAGTCCAGTCTGGGTGAATGATTAAAAAGGTCAACCAGCAGGACTTGTGTTAATAATAATGGTTTGGTAAAGGCACTCCTTCTGGGTTCCAATAGCAGGAGCCTCAATACATGACTCTCTGACAAGTCTGTGTTTGACAGAAGGCTGACTCTAGGTGATCCAGTTTAGAGATGCCACAGGAGTGTGAGGACAAGATCTTACCCCAGAAAGACAGAGGCTGGAAAACTCTAGACCGTGTGCCATCAATGGGGGAAACACTGTTCCAAGGGGCCAAACTTGGTTCTTGTGAGTTCAAAAGTTTTAGATATTATGATGGTTTGTGGCCTTCCAAAGGGCAGGGGAGGAATAACAATTAGGAAAATCATGTCTAAAAAAGACTTCTTAGGCATATGATGATAAAAACAAGAGTAGAGAAATACTGACATAGGTCAGCTATGCCAGGCTTGATACTGGCTGAGCCCATCCATAGTATTTATGTGGCCTTTATAAACTTAGCTTTTTCCATTCCCCACTCAAATGATTACTTCCCTCTTTCCCTATGCCTGCAATTTTAGTAGGCTGCCACCAGGGTGCCTCATTCCTAATAAGCCATGTAACTTGAGTAGTCAGGCATCCCATATGTAGGATTAACAGAGTGAGACATTAGCATACTCTTTTTAATTCTTTATATATATTATACTTTTTGAAAATGAAAAAGAGCTCTTCATTAAAACAGTCTAACATAACCAGCGTTAGGAAACATTAAAGTTTAAAAAACAAGAGGAAAACACATTTAAATATAAAATGGTACCTCTGTCTGATTTTAGACTAGTGTTAATTACTGTATAAATGAAATTTAAGCATAAATAAAATTGTTTAAATATATTTAAAAAATATATTTTTAAAGGCTTTAAATTACATAGTGTGGAGTGAAACTCTGATCGAATGAAACTGATGATCCAGGAAGATGTACCAAGTTTATCCCTCCCGTGTCACCTACCACATTGCTGGATGCCTTCCATGTAAGAGACATAAATTCAAATATTTCCTAGCTAACAATTTCCACATCTCTGGATTATACCTTCTTTGCAATTTATAAGACAGAGTCACCTCTCAGAGGGCAGTGCATGGAATCTTCCTCCTTCCCATTCTCCATTTCCTGTTAGTTCCTATGACAAATGTGTCTTCTTTTTATAATCTCTTGTATAGACTACCAAAAGAAATTTGAAAAGAAATAAAATGTCAATTTACACACACATACACACACACACACACACACACACACACACACAAATGATTCAAATGAACAAGACTGAAGACATTTTAGAAGGAGAACTGATGGGGCACCTGGATGGCTCAGTTGGTTAAGTGGCCGACTTCCTCTCAGGTCATGATCTCGCGGTCTGTGAGTTCGAGCCCCGAGTCGGGCTCTGTGCTGATAGCTCAGAGCCTGGAGCCTGTTTCTGTTTCTGTGTCTCCCTCTCTCTCTGCCCCTCTCCCATTTACACACTGTCTCTCAAAAATGAATAAATGTTAAAAAAAATTTTTTTTTAAAAAGAAGGAGAACTGAGAACAAGTGGATTGGGTAAGGGACAGCTCCTCACTGCTTACTAAATTCAACCCAAGTATCTTCCACTGTCTTTTAAGTTCATTTCCAACTTTCTTTCTGAGGTTATTGGCAACCAAACCCCTGCATGAAACCTGCATTTCAGCCAAACTGAAACTATTCCCCAAAATACACATAAGCTCCTTTTCCTATCATGTCCTTTCTTCCAAGGTTCCCCTCCTTTTAATATGTTTGCAACTCAGCCCACACCTCACAGCCTCATTTCTACACACCTAATCCAAATAGTTGAAGCCTCGTTCAGATGCTTCCTTCTCCATGAAGGCTCTGGGGCTCTGCCATCAGATGAACTAGCTCTCTCTTTTCTTCAAATCCAATTAGTCTTTAATTTGGGTCTCACTTAGATCTGGTATCACTTTAAAGAGCCTCTATTTTATGCAGGTTTTTATATGCATGCTCTATCTCCCCCATCCCTCCCCACCCACAATGGAGTTTAAGTTTCTCAGTCGCGGGTATGTACCTTATTCAACAGACTTTCACACAGTCCTCAAGACAATGCATTGCACATAATGGGTGTCCAACACTTGCAGAAGCTCTCCTGGCTCGGGCTCGGGCTATGTAAGCGAATTGTGGATGTCATTCAGATTAGGAGTAGTATTTGCAATTCAATGCGAGCTCTTCAGAAAATAGCTCTTATTAGGCAAGGATTTTTGTGAATCATTAACAGGCAGCCGCAGTCCTAGGGATTAATTTTAATAATAGTTCTGTTATAAAATTCAAAGGCTATCTTAACCAAAACATGTATATCCCAGACAAGTGCACCTGTTGATAATCACAGTGACCACAGCTGAATTTTAAGACTCCTCCTTGAGTTGGAAAGACAGGTCAAGCTTTGCCATTCCAAGTGTGATTCAGACACCGTCAGCATTGTTCAACCAGGGAGCATGTTAGAAACGCAGATTCACGGGGTTCTCTCCAGACTTACTGAGTCAGAGCTACATTTTGTTTTTGTTTTTGTTTTTGTTTTAGCGCTACGTCTTAACAAATGTACACAAAAGAACTTTAGAAGGGCTGGTTTAAATGGACGTTTATTAAATTTTAATGCCCATTTATTTCCACTTATTTGGACATCTATTTGTGTTCTACTCTATTCTGTCTATATAGTCATTAAATGGGCATATCATAAGAGCATGTTTTGTGCATTTACCGGAATTTAAAGTCAGAAAGTTAACTGCATATACTAGAAACCCAAAATGAAAAGGAATTAAAATATTTGGAAGCACCTTTTCTTACATTTTTTCCCCTCAGACTTCCAAAAAAAAATAGCACCGGGAAACTAAGGACTAGGAAGCACCAACGACAAAACTGTTCCCCCACATTTCTCTTCTCGTGAAAGAGATAAAAAACACTAAATATCAACATGACAGGGTTGCAAGTGAAGAGGCAGTTTCCCAAGTGGGACTCATGAAATCCAAATTGTTTGATTCAAGTCTTCAAGGGGAAGAAGAGCTTCATCTAACCTCTAAGGAGAGACCCACAAGACCCCCGAGAAGAGCAGAAATATGGTCTCCCTGCCATGCTGACACCCTTAATTATGGCTTTTGAGCTTTTGATGTTCTGACACATAAATAGCTAAAAATTTGCTTTTTCATTTTGTGCACTTGCAAGTTGGAAATGTCATCAAGTTTCATCAAGATTGAAATGGGGTCCAATTTGCTAAAAATGCCTCATGCATAAGGAAGTTTTGTGCTCTCTTCCACATGGGAGTCAGCCTGCACAATACATTATGCACCTCGTGCTGGAAGGATCTCGACATGCCACTCAAATACTGAAATGGAGGGAGCAGTCACGCTTCAGGGTCTTTGCACTTTCAGGGGGAGGGGTCCCCTAGCCCTCGAATATTCACTTCCCAAATAAAATGGCTCTGTGTACTCACTACAAAAGGACTGATGTATAAACTACGCCTATAGCCTCTCCTCGCTCATTATTTCTGAAGCACGGACCTTTATTCTGCCATAGCACACCCCCCAAACAAAGAAAGGCAGGCTAACGGCAAGAAATAATTGCTATTTTATGTCCCTTTTGCCTTTCACAAAGTATAAAATCAACAACTTTTCTCTTTAACAATGGGAAAGCCAAGTGAATTAGTCAAGGGAAAGACCCCCTTCTTATGATTTCACCTTATCTCTATAATTGGGATCGTATTTCCCCTGGTTCTGTCAAGAATCTTTCCCTGAATAAGATTCTGTGCTGAACAACAAACTTTTTACAGGGCCTGAGCTACTCTCTGGAGAGACATGTTTCTATTTCTTTCTCCAAAGTTGATTTTTCCCCCTACTGCTTTTGCCCCGAATCCACACACTATTACTATTTTAAATACTCATAGTGTGGTTCAGACCACCAAGAACCTACATCACAAGGAGTCTTTGCTGCCCAGTGATTCACAATGAACCTCGTAGTTTCCAACCCACCCACAGACAAAGATACACACCCAAGGCCTCGGCATACAGCTTAAATGCACTACCACAAAGCCAAATTTCTGTGAGCTCTCTTGTTGTATCCAAACCTTATACCAACTCTGTACTGCGTTCCTTAATATACCCGTTTATTTTAAAGGGTCAAAATATAGTTTTAAGCTCCTTGCCACGCAGTCTAACCGGCACTTTCTGAAGCTTTTCCATGATTTGAAGCACACCTTGACCCAGCTCTTCTCACCTTGAGGTTGATCATACCCTCTCCTCCATGTTGAAGATGAAGGGTCCAGGTGATCGTAAGAGTTTCAAGCTTCGTATTTTACTGCACCATCAAAATATGAATGGCCAACAATAATTGAATATCTCCTGTATATGAGGCACTCTGTAAGCCCTTCACAAGCATCATCTCACTTAATAGTTAAAAATACCCCAGTAAGCAGGAATTGTTAGCCCCATTATACAGTTGTGGAAACTGAGGCCGAGAAAAGTTAAATTACTCGGTATCACAGCCATGAAAAACTTGTTTTTACTGACCTCGGCAACATACTGCCCATTCATATTTGTTTTTCACACAATCTGTAAGGACTTTATCAGACTCTCACATTCATACGAGGACACCCAGATTCCCAGCTTAACATGACATAGGTAATAAAAGGCAGAATCAGTCCAACATCTTCTGACCATTGGGTTTTCTGTTGTACTTCAGACACTCAGACCACTTACAGTTCTACGTTTCTAGAAATCTATAATATTAAAAAAAAAAAAAGCTTAAATGAATCTGTGGAACACGATGAAACTTGGAGTCTTTATTTTCATGCAAATAGTCTCAGAATGAAGGTCAAGACATAAAGATTCAATGACCTTAATTGTAAAAGAATCAGAAATTCCATTAGTAACTATCACAATTTAATAATGCTCGTTTTTTGGGTAAGAATGGATAATAGTCACAGGAAATTATAGCAACCTCTTAATTTCTAAGACTATTTTTTCAAGTGCATTTTCCTAAAGATTAGATGCCTTTTCAGCTGCCAATAACAAAGAGGTTGAGCAAGAATTTTTACCATTAAGAAGTTTTCTATCTTGAAAACTGTCTAAAACAGGAGTGGGCTATCTTGTGCAGTAGTAAGTTCCCTGTCCCTAGGGCAATCCAAGGAGAAGTAGATGACAACTTGTCAAAGATGTAACAAAAGAGACTCACGACCTCTTAGGGTGGCAGACTCTTGAGAATATCATAAAGGCAATACCATAATGCAAAATTTTGCATATATTGGGGTAGGAAGATTTGCTCTGCCGTCTCTATGTGGGCAGGAAATCAATTGGCTTGGTATATATACCTCCCATGCATCTAGGGGTAGATAGCAATACGGAGACGGGAAAGTCTTCCCACGAGCTTTCTCTGGTACCCCTTCTTCAGCCTGGTTTCCTAACGTATGTGCAAATAAGTAGTTGCAAGCTGGCCTAGTTTGTGTAACCTACATGGCAATTTACTTAGCTACTTTTTCAGTTTGTGAAATCAAGAGGTCTCACGTAAACATTCAGATTTCTGACTTGCGATGGGATAAACATGCGAGTATTGGGTAACTGTGGGCCTGCATTCCAGGAGGGTACCAATTTGCAGAAGCTGTGTGGAGACCACAGAGCACACTTTTAGATGGGGCAATGCCAGTTTGCCACAGCCTAGCCCCTCACTGTTGCAACCCTTGGTCTGCTTTACTCGTTGATGTCTCTGACTTCAGTATACATTTGGATTTGTAATCCCTGAAATAGGAGATTGACTTTTGGTCCAAAAATTTCCAAACTGGTTCTCGAAAGGGTTGGTATGCTTCTGTTTAACCACAGTCACTCTCAATAGAGAGACACATTACACGAAAGAAAGGGGGAAAGGTGAGCTTAAGGCCAACCAAACATAAGAGCCCACAATCCTCTGTCTTTGGCAATCAGAACCTAAGAACTACCAAGCATACCCATTAACTTTCACTCCATAGGACCATTTTCTCCTGTTGAATACAAAGAGAGATCAGTTAGCATGCACTCAGAAGACCGGGGACAAGACCCAGTCCTCTGAACTGGGAGCTAACTGTTCAAGCCCACTGACTATGAACTTGAATTTGATGCTATTCATACTGGAACAGAGAAGCAGTCTCCCTCCTTTGCCTAATTCATCGTGTAGAACAGAACCCCGAGCTCAGTGGTCAAGGGGGGAAGAATGATCTGGGAAAGAGGACACGACAGGAAATGGAGATGCTCCTTCTGTGGTCAGTCAACCACAAACTGGGATTCCCAGAAAAGTCCAGGGGTGCCTAGAAAAACAATTGCAGGTGGTCCTCGAATTTCATAGAACTCATACTCCAGTACTCACACACTGAAATTAAAGCACAGTGTTCAAGTGTTCTTACATCAACTGTCAAACAGACATTTCCAGCAGTGTCGGGATGGCTTTGTTACAATTCCTCTAGATAGTAATGTAGGGCCATTGATTTGCAAGTTGTATTGGTTCTTACCTCATTATTACTAAGAACAGAAAAGAAGACAAAAAGATGAGACACTGAGCCTAGACATAAAAATTGTAAATTTTTTAAAGTTCTGCTTACTGTTTGTCTATTTTGAAAGAGAGAGAATGAGCAGGGGAAGGGCAGAGAGAGAGGGAGAGAGAGGGAGAGAGAATCCCAAGCAGGCTCCATGGTGCCAGCACAGAGCTCAGTGCAGGGCTCGAACCCACGAGCCAAGAGATCATGAGCCAAAATCAAGAGTCAGATTTTTGATCTGTCTGAGCCACTCAGGTGTCCCTAAAAATTGTAGATCTGACAGGCTTGATTCAAATAAGGCAAAGACAGAATCCCCAAACAAGCTGAAAATGGGAAGCATTTCCCTTCCAATTGAATGTTTACTGGAATTAAGCTGTATGTTAACGATGAAGGAAAAGAATTAATTATAGAACATAAAGGAAATGCTAAAAATATATCAGAGAGAGAAAACAGTGGATGCAGTTGAGAAATTGATCGTTTATTTCTAATATTCTAGTACTGGGTTACGTCATGTCTCATATTTAAACCCTCCGACCTCGTAAGCAGTATTCAACTTTCTCACATTCTATATTATGACTATGATTTCAAGAAGGCATTAGGCACACTGTCAGGGAACTATAATTTTAGTTTTGTTATTAATTGATTTTTCAGCTTTATTCAAGCCACGTAACCTGTTCTGGTCTGTTTCCTCATCTGTCAAATTAGGAATTCTATCGTCCCAGGGATAGCAGAAGGACAAAATAAAACTGGATGTAAAAATGCTTGGAAAAGGTAAAATGCTCTCCAGATGTAAGGTATTATTAAAATAGGCTCATGCTGTATAGATAATGTTATTGTCTCCCATAAAAACATAACTCACAGACAAGGAAGTTATATTTTTTTTTCCTTAAAGGTGTTAAAAAACGACATGCTTATTTTATCTTACTTTATAATCCTTTCCTAAAATTCTTTTAAGTTCTTTTTTCACTAAAGGACACCCCTAACATTTTCTCAGGTAAAATAACGAATATGCAATCTAGAAAATAAGCGATTAAAATAACTTAAATATTCGTTTACGGCTTCCATCCTGCCATTTGTTATCGTAACGTTTATGGCTTTAAATATTAGCCCCATCTTATTTATAACAACCCTGGATAGCGCTGCTCATTTATCTGTTTAAGATAGGCAATTTGGAGGAGGGGTAGCTACAGTGATGGCAATTTGTCATTAACAGCAGTTCTAATTAAATAGCCTCATCTACACATGACTACACCGTTTTGTACATTTTCCCTAAGACAAAATATCTTCTAAACCATAATAATCCACCAGATCAAAAATTCAGCTGCTTGGAAAAGTGAGAAAACAGTGATTTACATGTTACACTTTGAAAGCTTCATCAAAGCTGTAATAATTTTGTTGGATAAACAATATGATTCTCGAGATTAATAAGAATTTCTAAATACGAACAATATGTACCCTGAGGAGAATATTATCTAACAAGGAACTGATAAATTATGTTGGGCAAATAATCTGCATACTAAAATGTGTGTAATGGAGACAGGAAATTAAATATTGAAATGTGTAAATAATACACAGTTTGGTGTGTTGGGTTTATTTTCCCCTTTAGCTGGGTTAAATCCCAGCTTCAAAATGAGAGATGGCCTAGTGCATGTTCTGGTCACACGCACGAGGAAAAGAGGAGAGAAAACCGACATGCGTCTCAGATCCAGATGCCCACTGGGTAGGAAATTGTTAAGTTCTTTGATGAGCTCTGTTTGGAAAAGATACTTGGGAAAGAATAGGGGAAAATGTCCATGGAATTTTTTTCTAGGCTTCCAAAAATTACATTTTGGGCTTTTTTTTTTTTCTTTCAGTGGTAACCAGCTTTGAAAATCAGAACAAAATGCTGCTGGTTCAAAAGACTATGATGATATGGAACCCAGTGGAAACACTGCCTAGATTAAATTAGTCAGAATGTTTACATAGGACCTGGAATCTGTAGCTGAGCCCTGGCTGAAAGTTTCTTCAAAAGGCCATCCCGCCACCCATTCCTGGTAGGCCTTTCGGGGAGACTTCACCAGAGCCAAACATGTGGGTGGCAAAACCATCAGGCACTATTTCTGGGAAGAGAGAAGCTGAAAATCTTCCCAGGGGGCTATGAAAGTACAGAGAGGTGGCACAAAGAATGGCGCGGGGGTGGGGGGGGGGGGGGGGTGGGGGCGGGCACAGCAAAATCTTTCCAAAAGATTGGTTTGTGAAAGAATGATACATGTTAGCCAGGCAAAGACCATGTAAATGCGCTCTAACCAGAGGGAACAACCTAAGCAAGAACTTGTAGAGACGAGATATATTTGCCAAAACAGGAGTAGGAGGTGGAAATTTTTTAGAAACAAGACTAAGGGGGCAATCAAGGCCAAATTATCCACATCTGCATTTGCCATGCCAAGAATTTTAGACTTTTAACCTGAAGGTATAAAGAACAAATCTGACAAAGATATGAGTAATACTGGCAACGTACGTAAGTGACAAATGATGGCTATCCTGAATATATGAAGAACATTTACAAAGCAATAAAAAGACAATCCAGTTGAAACACTGAACAAAAAAAAAAATTTTTTTATTTAAAAAAAATATATAAATAACTTAAATGTCTATCAACAGGAAACAATCCAAAATACAGCACATTGGTAGAATGAATTATTAAATTGCATGAGAAATGAACCAGAGCCACACGTATCAAGGGTGAATCTCCTATTACAATATTGAGCAAAGAAAAGAGAAAGCAAATTGCAGAAACATATAAATCTCATCATAGAAGCATGTGCCAGTTTAAAACATGCCACATAATAATTGATATTGCTTGGAGACGTGTGTGTGTGCGTGTGTGTGTGTGTGTGTGTGTGTATACACGCATTTATATATGTATACACACACACTTATATATGTATACGTATATATGTACATATATATATGTAGTAAAGTATAAAGAAAGCCATGGGAATTGGGAATGATAATTGTCACACTTAGGAGAAGGGTACCTTACTGGGTAGGGACAAAGACCCTGGGACTTTCTGCTTATACTGGAAACATTTTATTTTTAAAGCAGAGTAGTAAGGATAGGAGAGTTTATTACAACGTTCTCCATACGTTTTTATAAGTTCAGAACCCCTCAAAGTAAAATTTAAATAATAAAAAAAAAAGAGAGCTCACTTAGGTAGCAGGAAGGGGAATGGAGTACGGTGAGGGAGGAAGAGCGAGAGGCAGGAGGCAGCAAGTCCCGCTTCCACTTGCAAAGACCCCTGCCTTCAATGACATAACATTCTCTGAGGAGGACTGGACAAGAGGCTGACCTCACCTGGGCTTTAATCTCAAAATTGACTCTGCAAGAATCGTATATCCCAAAATATCCACAAATGGGTACGTTTTGGCAAATGGGACAAAAACGTCAAGCTGGGAAGCACAAGACAACTCCGTTCTAATTCAAAAGTAATACCAACTTCCTGGCCGTGGGGGAAATAAAGCTAATTTAACCTTCCAACCCCTTGCTCCATATTTATTATATGGTGATAATAACATGGGGGATGTTGTGAGGATTAATAAAGTCATTTCTCAAGCTTTGTAGATAAAAATGTGCTCCATAAGTATTTTAAGAATTATGAAAGACCTTGTTTATGCCAGTGTCCTATTCGGCCATTCCTTAAACCTTATCTCCCACTTCTGCGTCTTGAGATGAATATGGGGTCTTTGAAATGACTGCCCATAACCTTTGGGGATTATGCATTTTAAGCAGTGGTTCACAGTGAATCTGTGACCAGATATATGTCACATAGGAGAAAGTCAAAAATATAATCCCTAAGAGGTTAATGACACAAATTGTATTTGGAGTTTCAATTTGCCGCAATAATTCTGAAGACTTTTGAATGAATGGCTTTGGCCTTAGCACCCAATGTCTGCCAATACAAAGACATCCTGATTTGGGGGTCTATCAGGAATAAGCTACAGTTTGGGCTGGAAAGCAGCAAATCAAGTCATAAAATTCAATGGAAAGGGAGTCTATGCTCTTTATAAAGATAATTAAAGAAGATTGTTTGAGCAGTTTTTCTAGAAGCAAGTAATGGTTTATACCAATTCACCCATACTCCCTGGCCTAGCCTCCTTTTGGTAAGAGCACATTCCTGAACAAGGCTGGCTCTCTTTCAAGGGGCAGTAGGACTCATGGCCTACAAACAGTCATGAGTGCCATCTCAGGCTCACATCTCTCTTGTTCTTAGCCTTGTTATTTCTCTATATGAACCAACAATTCTGGTCACTTTGTGATAACCCTACCTTTATTCATTTATTCCACAATTATGTGACAAGGGTGTGCCTTTCACACCTTTTCTTGACCAGCTACATTAAAACCAGGGATTGCGTGGCATCCTACACTCAAGTTGTGGGTCAGCATTTCCCAAATTAGGTTCTTAGATGTTCACCAGTGATCATTTGCCTATCACCATACCTTCTTCCAGGAAAACCACAAGTCATACTGGTATTTTCAATTCAGAAAAAGTCACAAACTAGATTCACTTTGATAATCTAATGTCTCTCAAACACATCAGATCGTTGACATATGTCAACATCTCATAATACCCTGGATTACTCAGAACAGGGTTTGGGAAACACTGTTCTATGTATGCATCTTGTGACCTCATTGCCAGCATGAGAGCAACATAAACAATGACACCTTAAGTAGTCAAATGATGTGGCAGGCAGCTTCTAAGATGGCGTCCAATGATGCGTGTCTCCTGGTATTCATGCCCTTGTGCAATCCCTTCCCTTTAAGTATGGATGAGACTTGTGACTTACTTCTACCCAAAGGATGATAGGATGTCACCCACCATCAATGGTCACAGATGTGACCTCTGTCTTATTGGCAGACTTTCTCTCTTGCAGGCTTTGATGAAGCAAGCTGACATGTAGGAGAGGACCACGTGGCAAAAAACTGACAGTGGCTTCCCTCCAATAGCCAACAAGAAACTAAGTCCCACCAGTAATTATGTGTGCTTAGAAATCAACCCTTCCCTAGTACAACCTTAGCCTTGGCCAACACCTTAACTTCAAGCCAGTGAGAGACCTGAGGCAAGGATCCCGCTAAGCCACAGATCCCACCTGATCCACAGAAACCATGAGATAATGAATGTGTGCTATTCTAAGCCTCTAAGCTTTAGGTCATTTGTTATGCAGTAACACACAACTGATTTAATTAATTAATTATCTTTGATATGTCAGTGCGATGCATGGAGATATATATCATATAATAATATTCTAGCTAACATTACTCTAGCCCTTATCATGTGGCATACACTGAACATTCTAAGCACTTACTGTGTATACTCTCTTTTAATCCCCATAACAATCCCTAGGAACTATCATTGTCCACATCTTACAGGTGAGCCAACGGAGGCCTGAAGCAATTGAGTGACTGTCTGGCATATCCTTTCTGGTAATTGGTAGAGCCAGATGAGGAACCTACTTCTTTTTTTTTATTTAAAAAAAATTTTTTTAACATTTATTCATTTTTGAAAGACAGAGAGAGACAGAATATGAGCAGGGAAGGGGCAGAGAAAGAGGGAGACACAGAATCTGAAGCAGGCTCCAGCCTCTGAGCCGTCAGCCCAGAGCCCGACGCGGGGCTCGAACTCACGGACCGTGAGATCATGACCTGAGCCGAAGTCGGACGCTCAACCGGCTGAGCCACCCAGGCGCCCTGGAACCTACTTCTTAACCACGATGCCATAATTGCACTAACAAGGGCAAAACGTCCACCATGATGAGCTCTACAAGGAAAACTTATGGGGTCTTGAAAGAGTCTACCATAGGGGATTGAAGCCACCCAGGGAGTAAGAGACCCCTGAGCTGAAATCTGAATGATGAGTAGTAAGAGTTTACGAGAGAGAGGCAGGGATTCCAGGGAGCAAGAAGGGCAAATACCACGGCCTGTTGGCAGGAAGAAACAACCTAAGGCAGACAGAACGAAATAAGGCAGACGTTGGGAGGAAGGCTGAGGCACTGGAGAGAGATGAGTTCAGAGGCTCCAGAAAGCACACAGCGTTGCGGACCATGTTAAGGAGTTTTGTCTTCATCTTAAGAGCCAGAGATGAAATGCCACTGCAGGCATTCACTGGGGACGAGAAGGAGCCGGACGCTCACACGAGCATGTGTGCCTGAGAGACCATCACCACAGACTCTAAAATACAACAGATTGAAAGGAGGCACGGATAGATATCTGAGGCTCTGAGATTAGTTCAGGTGAAAGACAATGGTGGTGACCTCAACAAAGGAGGAGGTGTAGGGAAGAGAAGCATGCACGACCAGGAAAGCTTTGGGAGATGAAAATCAACAGAGCTTGGATAAGGGGAAGTGAAAGTTCAAAGACAGATGACTCACAGGTTTCAGCCATGCGCAACTTGAATTTTATATAATATGACCCAATGGCAGGCTGATGGTTATATGGTTTCCAACGTCAAAGTCAGCGCCTCAGGAAAGTTGGCCCCCGGAGTCAGGTTTGTGGTTTCCCCATATATCACAACATAAAACATAGAAAACTTACGACAGAAGGTTAGGGGTTGCATAACATCCCCCAAAGGCACCTATGGGCTTTGACGGAGGACTTCAATCACTCATTTAAAAATCAAATACCTTCGGTTTTAGAAAACACGTTTTTTAAATGAGTGGGCTAATATAGTTTTGCTCCAGGCATCATTTCAAACACTCTCTTGCAGAAGAATTTGCACGTCTCAGTTTGCATCGCCAAACTAGAGAACCAAAGAGATCTGTCCGGTCCACCCCAACACATGAGTGCATAGAACTCCACAACCCTAACTCCTTCCTTTCACAGCTGTCCAGGGCTCCTCTGTGCACCGGACCCCAAACCACACCACTCACCCAGCTGACAGGAATTCCTGAATGTCACTCGGAGAAGAGCCCAGAGCACACCCTGTTAATACGAAACGAACTTAGAAGCAGTGTCTTTCATGCTGAAGATGGCAATGCCACAGATGTAGCACAAAGCCTGCTATAGTTGTCTAGTTGTCCTCAAACAACTAAGCCGTCTTTTAAGCCAGGCAAAAAGATCTGCAGTCCAAGCCAATGGCAGCCAAGGTTAACACGATCCTCTAGAGTCTTAACGGCCAGTCCAGAGCATTTTTCCAGCTTCTAGTTTTTGTTGGCCTCAACTTCCTTATCCAAACAGTGGGTATAATAATAGTTATCCATAAAGTTGTTGTGAGGATTGAGTGAAGAAATACATAAATGCGGGGCACCTGGGTGGCTCAGTGGATTAAGCAAGCGTCCGACTTTGGCTCAGGTCATGATCTCGTGGTCCATGGGTTCGAGCCCCGTGTTGGGCTCTGTGCTGACGGCTCAGAGTCTGGAGCCTGTTTCCGATTCTGTGTCTCCCTCTCTCTGCCTCTCCCTCACTCATGCGCTATCTCTGTCTCTCAAAAAGAAATAAACGTTTAAAAAAAATTGTGTAAAGAAAAACAGAAATACACAAATGCTTCACGCATTGCCTGAATAGAGCATTTCTTCATATGTGTTTATTATTATGATTATGCCCTGCCTGGTGATATTCAGGAAAGGAGAGAGGACATTGAGGGTAGAGAAAAGACAGCCCTTTGCTATAAGAGCTTCACATTCCTAGTGGAAGAGATTCAGTACAAATGAAGGCTTGTAACAGGAGGATTCGTAAAGATACCCTGCCATGCCCCTGACCACTCACGTCCCTTGATCCTCCCAAGGTTCTTGCTGTTCTGATCCTGAGAGGGCCCCGTGAGGAGCTCTGGCGCAAATCTGCAGAAATAAATTTGAGGAATACAGATCTGGTGGGGGAAAAAAATCAGCTAACACCCCCAGAGACTTTTACCTAAGAACTTAATAAAGCAAGTCACTACGTTGTCCGTCTCAGATCCTCTTCCATAAATGAAAGGAGCCACAATCTCCTCTATACACAGAAGCACATGTGCATTTAGAATATGATAAGATGAGATGCTAAGAGAACAGGCTCCTGAAAAAGCAAAAGCAATGAATCCAGTGTATATGAGGCACCTACTGTTTGCTCAGCAATGCGACGGATGCTGAACAGAATGCAGAATGAGTTCCTGCAAGATCCCAGCTTGGGGACAAAAAAGAATGCTTCCTCTCTGGGTGGGACAATGAGCAGAAGTTTTAAAGCTAAACAGTGCAAAGCAGAATACAGTAAAATGAGAAATGATGTCGTAGAGATAATCGTATTGTAGTAGTTAGAGCAATGAGGGAACACTAAGAGGAAAGCATTATATAAAGGACAGAAAATAAGCACTAGATTGAGAAAGATGATCACATGGAAAGCAGAGGCTGTTGCAGGGGGAAAACAATCCAAGTGATGATCCAAAGTTGGGAATAAACACGGCACATTTGGAGGAAAGTGAAGTACAGGAAAAATGTACATATAGCTTTGAAGAAGCATAATCTTTGAAAACGTCTAATCCCTTTTTTGTCTCATCGCTTGATTTCAAAACACTATGACTTTGTGCATGGGAAAATTGAGACCAAGAGAGGTTCATTTCCAAGGCAAAGCCCACCAGCAGAGTAGAGATGCGGGTCTAGAAGCCAGATCTTCAGTTTCTTATTCTTATGCTCATCTTAGACATGACAGTCTCAGGCTCAATGAGGAAGAAGTGAGAAACTCTAATCTCTTTTTACTTCTTCCATGGACTGAAAGAAGGCATCCAGGATTCCCAGAATGCAGGCAACTGGAGTTCAACTGAAGATTGAATCCAATATTACCGAGAGAATATTATTCTCCTGATAACGTTGCATGGGCACAGACGTAAGCGATCTTTGAATGCACATCTTCTGGCTTTTAGAAGAATACAGTTTAAAGCGCTGACGGTTGCTGCACCCGGCATCTATTATGTGCTCAACCTCTGAGTTTGGTTTCTGGTAACATCGCCAAATATTTGCTCCCAGCTGCAGATGCTGCTAGACCTTTCAACTGCCTGACAATCCAATGAAGACAACTTGCTTAGGAGCCGTACACATATATCAGTATTCTCCAGTAGTAGAAGTGCTTGCTTTCAAGATGCTTTATCCATAAATTTGAAGGGTACTGGTTCAAGGTGACCTATCAGGGCTTTGTGAAATCAGTGAACAACAGAAAAGTCAAGCCCTGTCAATCAATCACTACTTCAGATCAGCAACATACCGTAAAAGTTGACAAAAACTGCTCTCGCTTTGGCTGGCAGATGTGCCCAGGTGGTACCCAATCTCTGGACGGACCTTGCCAACACAATGAATCCCACCACCATAAAATCACTGTGGCTTATCTTAACTGAAAGCTCTCTGGTTGAGCCGAGAGAGATCCGGGAAATACAAACGCATTAGTGGGAAAGGCGGCTGTGACCTATGCCTGAAGGCTTCACACACACAATCATTTAGGGTCCTCGTCTCCCAAGTGCCTTGAAATGGTTGGAAATTATGCAGGCTGGGCCATGTTGCAGCCTAATCAAAAATAGACTTGTACATTTTTCCCCCTGAGGTCACGTGTTAGGTCACCCAACACAAGGAACGATGCGCAAAGCCATCCAGAGTGTCGATTCGCCCCATTTGTATATGGTCTATGATGGATGGATGAGCAGAGATTAAATGAGACCCCTTTCTCAGAGGCTAACGTAAGTTACAGTTCCACTTACATGTCAAGCCTGAGTATAATATTAACATATACATTGATCCTGCGTTTTCAGAAGGGGGAAAAAGGATTTCTAATAATATGCCACTGCATACAAAATTTATCTAAGTAAATAATTATTTTTAAACCTAAGATTTAGGCAGCTTTAGCATTCCACATTATGCTAATGCTTGACAATTACTAAGTGTGGGTATCAGCCAGTGGTTTTTTTTTTTTAAGTTTAATTTAAAGCAATTTGACACGGAAAGGTTATTACTTTAGTTGCCAATAAAAGCTGTACTTTTAACATAAGTGTACAGTAGGCCCTAGGGTATGTGACTATTATCTTTTCTGCAATTATGTGGTGTTCTACATAAATGTTAAAAAAAAACTTAGAAATATCAAAAGTACTAACTTAGATACAATATGAAAGTTGAATAGAGAGAGAACGGAAAACCCGATTATTTTAGGCACAACATGGGTTGAGGTTTCCTCCTAGAGGTTATATTGGGAACAGCACCAGCTGGCTTTGAATAAATTAATTCAAACTATATCTTAAAAACACACACTTAGCAACCAGAATATCGATTTTATGAACATTCTGTCTTGAGATACAGTTGTTCAATTTCACAAGCTAAATGCCATTAACAGTAAGAGCAAGTCTCTGAACCAATTAACCTATTTTCTGGAGTTGCTGTGCCACCAAAATAAAAAGAACATTTCTCAGATGGTAGTTGCCATCCTAAGCTTTCATATGTCCCTGAGAAAAGAAAATAATTTATTGCCAGTAATTGGGTAATCTAAACTTTTTCCCTTCCCTTGATCTTTTAGGAAGCTAGGACTTGAACAAAACAAAACAAAATAATAATATTTTGTTCTTAAAAAGACAGAAGGCGGCCCTAGACCAGCTCACCTCTCCCTTCACCTTTTTACATTTATCTCTGAGGTGTTCATATTTAACTAATGGAGGGAAGTCAAGGAAAAGAGGCTAGAAAAGAATTGAATCAATAGCTCCTGTCAATTTTTCATTATTATGGGATACTCCCTTCCTACAATAGGAAATCACTCAAGGAAAGTAAGGCCAGCAAAGACAGGGACATTCACCCAGCCATCTGCTTAATAGGAATATTTAATCCATCAAAGGAGGCCCAAGTGGGGCCTCAAGGGAGAGAGAGGGCTGAGAAAAGTCGAGTCCCGCACACTGCCCATGAAGACTGACCCATGAGAGTCAAAGGTGCACCTGAGCAAATATTTCTTTTAATCCTGAATAAATTATCATTGTTGTTATTAACATCTCATTTCTTGAGAACAACCGTGTCCTTGACCCTGAACTAAACATCTTAAGAGCATCACCTTATTATCCCTCAAAATAACCCAAAGGCATAGGTGGTGTTCTTACAGGCATTTCCCATATGACAAGCCAAGGTCCCAATGTTACTAGCGTTCGTACTAAGATCCCAACCCCAGCCTGTCTGCCAGATCTTCTGACACTGACCTTATGACAGTCAAGCCGTAGGCATCACAGGTTTTCTGCATTTGAATCCTAACTTCGTCATTCCTCAGCTGAAAAACCTCAGCTAAATTACCGTGCCTCTGTTTGACTCAGTCTCCCTATCCATAAACTGGGGGTAATAACCGTACCAACCTCAGAAAGTCATGAGAATTATGCTGATAACATTTTAAGCCCTTCGAACCTGGCACAGAGTATACAGTGATTAATAAATACCAATTAACTTCCTATTATTGCTTTTCAGCACATACCTATTAGCTCTCTTTAATAAAGGTCTTTTTTTTTTTTTCTGATCACTTTGAGAGACTCCCGAATAACTGAGCCAGCCAGGAACACAGTCGGAATATAAGTGAGATACAGAAAGCACACGTTCTCAAAGAAGCCTCGATAGCAAGCAGTTTGTTTTTTCAAGCATCCTCCTTTATTGCCCCACTTCAGCGCAGAGGAGACCTATTTTTAAATTTAGCAACTTCTATTTTGACTCTTTCTTTAGCAGCCCCAAGGGTCCGCTTGTCTTTTTGCTGAGGCACAAACTTGGATCTCCTTAGGAGGTTTGTGGGTGAAAACAAGCACCTCACAAGTGGATGTGCCTAGTTACCCGCCCCCCACAGCACGCACCTCACAGTCTGGATCAGCAGTAACTCTCATCTGAAATCTGAAGGGATCTCTTTATGTTCCTATCATCTCTACTCTACCCGACAGCAAAACAGATACACCACGAAGATGTTCGCAGATTTGCGAATGTAAAACGACCACAGCTCCTTGGAATCGTGTGACATCTATCCCGTGAATATCCCTTTCGATGTTTACAATGAAACTACTGTAGAGATAACATCACCCTCAGTTTCAAAAAAGAGGAAACTGAGGCCAGTAATTGAGCCACGATGGCCCACCTGTACCAAGTACACCTCCTATTTCTGGTCTGCCCTTCTCCACAAAGCCTCCCAGCCTCCCAGAGAAGGCTTCTCCCAGAGAAGAGCCAATCTGTAATTGAGACTGTCTCTCATTTTGACCTTAGCCGTAAACCTTGCCTTCCACCCTAGTTACTGCCTTACTTCCATTATGAATGCATCGTGGCAGACATCTGTTACCTTTGCCTCCCTCCCCCGGGTTTTCGTATTATCACAGTGTTCCTTTGAAACTATATTATCATTCTTAGTCCATGTGGCTTATGTGGTAGGAATAACTTACTCCCAAGATTGGGTGTGGATGCCAGGTGTGGTCAATCAGAGCAGTCATAACCCAACCAGAGACGGGTTCAGGGACTGGCATGAAGCCCAAGGCTGACTGCTGTTTCATGTCCATTGAAGGCATTAGAAGAGAGAAGCTGTCTTTACCAAAGGCTTGCTCCAATTCTAGACTACAACCCTAGAGCATTTGGAGACCTTAGCTGAAGACAACCTACCTGCAAGTGAAGCCATCACAGGGGAAAGCAGACTGAAAATAGAGAAGAAAGCACATTTTTCTAGCAACATTTAAGTGCTTGGATTCAGCCATGCCTGAAGCAATGCTGTCTCCTAGATTTTTCAGTGATGTAAGCCAACTGACATTTTAATTCACGTCAAAGTGGGTTGTGCTTCTTGGCCTTCTCTGTGTTGTTGTTGTTGTTGTTGTTGTTGTTTTTAATTTTTATTATTGAGAGACAGTGAGACACAGAACATGAGAAGGGGAGGGGTAGAGAGAGGGGGAGACACAGAATCTGAAGTAGGCTCCAGGCTCTGAGCTGTCAGCACAGAGCTCCACGCGGGGCTCAAACTCACAAACTGTGAGATCATGACCTGAGCCAAAGTCGATCACCTAACCAAATGAGCCACCCAGGTGCCCCAGCCTTCTCTGTTAATACACTAATCAACATGGGCCTGCATTGGGGGAAAATGCTGTCGTCCTTCTGAGTTATGAGCTGCCTTCGTGTGTGCCTGCTGTATAGACAGTGAGGGTCTGGAGCAATGAAGGGCCTCTTACTCCTTTTTGATCACTTCTGGCACATTGCTGCAAGTCTCTAGGTGGTATGGATGATCAACAGCAAAGATGATGCCTTGCCCAGTCCACTCCATTTCTTAACCAGGAAAGCCACCTTCCACGTCTCTCCTGAGCATAACTGAGCGGGGGAATACCTCAGGTGTCCTCTCTGCTAATGAGCACATCAGTAGGCTCTGTGCAGAAGAGATCTACAAGACCACTGAGTCAATAAGGCTACTTCTTTGCAAATTTGGGGTCTCTTTTATGTACATTCACAGGAAAAGGTCTTCAGTGAGGATCTCTAGGATGGCAGGAATATGCCTCCAAATTACATGGCACTGGCTGCTTCTCCCATAACATGTATTTGTATCTAATGGGAAATTTTCTAAGATTGTTTCCCATCAAATTGAATAAACTAGTGTTAATCTGTAGATATGATTCTGGTCACTCTCGACAACTTACAGTCCAAAGCTAGCAAGCCAAGATCAGGAGCTGGGAAGTAGGGTTTGACCAACTTGGCCAAAGTGAGAGATTATCCTTCTGCCAGCGGCCACTACAAATATTTCTGAGAAACTTCCAGAAAAAAAGCTTAAGGTCAATTAAAGATGGCCTGAAGCTCAGAGATGAAACCTCTTGGGCTAAGAGAGAGTGAAAGTATGGTACATAGACTTCTCACACAGCCATGGCCTTGCATCCACACTCAACTATGAGCTCTGTAACCTTGAAGAAGTTACTTTCCCTTTTCTAAGTCTCATTTTTCCCCCTCAGATGAATGGGACCAATAAAGGCTTATAGGATTGTCACGGGGATGAAATGAATGAGCCCCTGCATGTGTAAAACACTGAGGACATTGCTTCACAGGCAGGAGGTGTTCAACCAACGTGAACTCTGCTGTCAGAACTAATTACAATCATCACGAGAGCCAATTACATGGAAAGGCTTCTCAAACAAGGACATTTGAAAGAATTCAGGAACAACATAGTCCAGGATTTGGGAGCCTAAAGTTATACAATTATAAGAAGCTGTTTTCAGAAGGGACAGAAAAATTTCATCAAGCCTGACAGAACTTCCAACCAAAACCTACTTCGGGCTGGAAGTCTGAGTTTCCTGTTATAGATTCTAACCCGGACAGGGCTGAATGTGGCAAAAGAAACCAGGGGTAGGGTGCCCAGTAAGCGTGAACAGCCAAGCCAATAGGTAGCAAGACCTCAACTATGTTAGCATAAGATTCTGAATAGGACAAGGTCAGTTCCCTGTCTTTGTATGGTTTTCTTTCACTTCATTTTCTGAGTAACAGATCCTTTTGAAAACACTCAAATTTGTCTTTTTTATATTCCTTTTTTTTTAATTTAATTTTGTTTATTTTGAGAGAGAGAAAGAGGCGGAGAGAGAGAGAGAAAGAGAGAATCCCAAGCAGGCTTTGCGCTGTCAGCGCAAAGCGGGACACAGGGCTTGAATCCATGAACTGTGACCTGAGCCAAAAACCAAGAGACAGACGCTTAGCCTACTGAGCCACTGACGCACCCCATCAAATTTGTGTTGGTTTAAATAAGGGAAAAGAATTTTCACACTGAAGGCATAAGATAAAGGGATTGGCACACCCCCAGAAGACAGCCATGAGTCCACAAAATAGAGCGATCATATGGAGATGAGAGAAGAGGACGGAAAGCTGTGGCCCCTGAGATAGTTTCCTGAGGGGATTTTCTTTGTCAGTATCAAAGTTTTCTTCCATAATTGTTTTTCTTAGTGATAACAGATTGACATCTTGTTGAAATGACCTTCTATATCCCATAATAACTTCTTGGAAGGCTTCTGGAAATAAGACAGCTGCCATGATAAATGCTTACTTGAAAAGGGATGCTTCTAAGAAACCTAGATTCAGTTCTTACACATTCACAGGCAACTGAGAGATCAGAATGTTACTTTCTCCCTTAAATGGAAGGCCTGGAGCCACAGACCACATCTGTGGTTTCACAAGGTGACTAGTTGATGACTTCTTTAAAGGACTATCTCAGTTCAACGTAAGAGAACTTGTCCCATTACTATGCCAGTCATATTAGTCCTTACCTTACTTGGGGAAACTAGATTGAGAAATTCATAGTAACTACATTATGACTTTGAAGGGTTCCGAGACAACACAATTCCTTGGGCTTAAATTGGTTCCATTAACAACGACCATATTATAGTTGTTAAAATATTAACAATGATTACTCTTCAAAATTAGGAAGCAATGTGGAATTTACTTAGAAAACTTGGATGGGGCGCCTGGGTGGCGCAGTCGGTTAAGCGTCCGACTTCAGCCAGGTCACGATCTCGCGGTCTGTGAGTTCGAGCCCCGCGTCGGGCTCTGGGCTGATGGCTCAGAGCCTGGAGCCTGCTTCCGATGCTGTGTCTCCCTCTCTCTCTGCCCCTCCCCCGTTCATGCTCTGTTTCTCTCTGTCCCAAAAATAAATAAAAAACATTGAGAAAACTTGGAAAGAGTGGGAATTGGGGTAGGGGGTAGTGACTTCATTTTCTCTATCAGGAAGAGGTCCCCAAGAGTGATGTGAATATAAATTCTGTAACAGAGAACTCAGTCAAGTTAAAAAAAAACAAACCAAAAAACAATTCAAATCAAATCAAATTAATACCACCGACCACCCTAAATGGAGGGAATGTAGCAAAGGAAAGATGCCTTGAAACTTACAAATAATCAAACCTCACTGGTCTGTTTCCTCTACGTTTGTCTCAAGTCCTCAATGACAATAAAATATCTTGGTGATCAATCAAGTCATTAAGGAACCAATGGAAAAGAAAGAATCCAAGAAGGACTCCTGCATGGCTTTTTCAAGAAGTCAGCCCTTACCAATAAGGCTATTAGGCTGATAAACTATTAGTTGTTCCTGGCTATCAAAAATTTTTGAATTAGGAAGTTTAGTGAAAACTTGGTCGTTCACTCTGAATATAGGTAAGTTCAGGCTAGCACATAGTTGGAAAGGGTACCTACTCCATGGTTTGACTTAAGAGGCACCTGAGGCCATGCCATTTCCAAGTATGACCTCTTGCCCTTTTTCATTAGACATGGCAACTAACCTTCTTCCCTACCCCCTCACTGACTCCTCCCCAGACATCACCCAACCACCCCCAACCCATTCTTGAAGTAAGACATTTTATTCTCAAGTACATGCTATGATAAGGCACACATTTCATCCAGAAAGGATTAACTGGTAATGAATTGCTACAGATTCATTCATTTATCAATTTATTTGCTACGTGAATTCTCCTATAGTTCAATTTTCACCTGTGAATTGGGGGTAATGATGGTACTTACCTCATGGAGTTGTTTGTCAATTTAATAAAACAGTTCACGTAATGTGCCTAAAACTCAGTAAGCGCCCAATAGCTGCTGGCTCGTTTTGTCATTGTTACTATTGTTTGTAAGTGATAAGCTGAAAGTCTCGTGGTTGGGGAAACAGAATTGAAAAATATAGAAGTAACAAGGACAGTTCTGTCATGCAGGCAGGGAGCTGCCTAGTTAAGCAACACAGCACAGGGGATGGGGGCCAGGGGAAGAGTGAACAGGGATGAAGGCAGTGGGTCTTGTACCCCGCTTCTGTTACCCTACTTCTGAACAAATATAACTTCCCTGATCCCAATATATCCTCTGAGAAAGAAGGAAAGAAAATAATCTCTTCAAATTTCATTAAATGGTTCACAGGCCACTTTATTTTTTTCCATTCTAAGTAGAAGCAGACTACGTAATTTAAACGCTCCTAATGAAAGATTTTCTCAGCTCTGTTAATTAGTGTCGATTGCCATGGTGGTTTCTATTTCAAATCCATTCTTGTTCGCCACTTTACCCTTACATGATTCTAGAAAAAGCTGCAGCAGGCAAGAGGTAACCCCTAATAAATAATCTCTAGGCAAAATGGCTTCGATGAATTCCCCAGGGCCCCACTGAGGTTGATGAATCCCATACTGACGAACTCCACAAAGAAAAAAAAAAAATGAGAAAGAGGCATATAATGAACAAGCTGATTGAAAGGTGGAAGGGTGTAATGGGGAACAGAAATACATTCAAAGGGCCTGTGCTGGTATATCTCATAGCGAATATCAAGGACTGCGGTTGGGATTCCAGTTATGCCTGGATTATTGAAATGGCCTAACAGTAGGGAGGATACCTGCACCAGTGCCTCCCATCTCCACTCGTGCATTCATTCAACCAACAGAGCTCCCACTTGGGATACAGCTTACAGTGTCACTGGAAAGACATTAAAATTAAACATACCAAAGGATGGATGGATGGACGGATGGATGATAGAGATGATGGAAGGAGATAGATAGATAGATAGATAGATAGATAGATAGATAGATACTGGGTGATAAATACAAGAAGTTTAAGTAAAGATGAGATGAAAGATGACAGTTCCTAATAGGACTGACTCAGAGAAGAGAGGTTGTATTCTAAATGATATGCAGAACCAACATCTGAGGGCTATGCAGCAGTTAGCTAGCTTAGGTTTGGGAGAAGGAGTCAGCAAGAAGAGTCATAGCCTGTCCCGCATTGAAGCGCATCTTCTCCTTGATGCCCACAAAACCAAAAAGCAGGCAAGGAAACCCAGCAATCGTGAGAGGACAGCTCATCATCGAAGGTCCTGATCCTTCTCTGGAGGTGGGGAGTGGCTAGATTTGATGACAGGTTGGATGAGGTGGGGCCAGAGAACCCCAGCCCTTCCCTCAGTGGCCGGAAGTCGTGGCTGAGACAACATAAAATCTGTGAGGGGGAATGATGTTCTAGAGTTCTCAGACTGAACAAAGGAGAAATGACCTATAACACTTGCTGTGAAGACAGGGAACTGACATGCAAACTTTAAGCTTTGGAGCAACGATATCCCTCCGCAAGTGTTTAAGTTACAGTCAACTTTGGCTACGGAATGAAAACCAAATGGCAAACAATAAAACAAATACTTGCAACCCTGAGCTCTTTAGTAAAAGTGAATGCTTCTTCTTCCAATAAGTCATGTGCCCCTAAGTAATTCCATAGATCAACAAAGGCCTCCAGGTCCTAGACTTGCCAATAGCCAGGGGGAGAGAAGATTACTTCAGCTCCCTTCTCTCACTCACCTGGCCAGCTACTTTACAAATCGAGAGTTAATAACTGAACACACAGACCCAGTCACTGTCTGGATGTGCATCTTGGCTCCAACACTTGAGAGCCAAAGTGATCTTGAGCAAGACAGCCAACCTCTTTGCCTCAGTTCCTGCATCTGAGCAATGGAGACAGTAGCAGCACCTACGTCATAGGGATATTAGCAAGATGAAATGGTAAGCAGCAAAATCAGTACAAAGAGATGCCGGAGCAGAGTCTGCCACTAGGAGGGGTTGCTGGTCCTCCCCACCCCCCCTCCCCCACCACCACACACACAACACGGAGGGTTGGGTTTAACTAATAAGGTTCAGAGAAAATAAGGAAGCCGCCTAAGAATGCACGGCTAGGTAAGCGGCAAGAGTTGGGATTCAAACATAAGTATGCGTTGCTCTACATCTTTCCCACTGACTCTTCTCTGTTTCCTGTAAGCATTGGGTGGGTGAGGGTGAAGGCAAGAAAAGGACCAGAAATCAAGGTGGCTCAGGGGTCTGTTTTCCTAAGAAGATAGGCTGAGCATCAACCAGCAATGATTCCTCCCCAAACCACCTTACCCAGCAACTCATAGCTCAAGACCAGGGTATCCTTTAGATCTATTTAAGTATCATTTTTGCCGAGATGCTCTCTACCCACTGTTCGGTGACCCTGGCCTAAGTTAGCCCCTTGTGATAAATGGTCTTAAAGCAGATGGACCTTTTTAAATTATTACTAAATTATTAAATTAATTATTGAAATGTTTGTTAGGTAATTATTTGTTTAGACTCTATTCCCTCCAGGAGAATGTAAGCTTCATGAAAGCAAGAAACAGGTGCATCTGTAGTAACCTATCTAGCCTTAGGTCCAATGTTTGGCATATATTAGAAGTACAATCCATGCTTGAAGGATGAATGGAATTTTGGCCCAAGAACAATGACATTAAGGGGCCATAGATATGAAGGTGAGTGGTTACTGGGGCACAACATACTGGCCATAACACAATGATCTTGTTAGCAACGGAAGCATGAAAGATCATGAAGACAAAAGTTAAGTCACTGAATTTTTCTAACATAAAAATAAGGTCACAAAAAGTATTTACTAAATACCACTTCTCTAGTAGGCGTAGGGGAATTTGAATGTTTGGGTGTATTCTAGTGAGGGATATTTATGTTGATACTATTTTGTAAATACCAACCCAGTAACCTAATAGACTGAGGTTGTCTGCCCAGAAAGTTAAATTATCTCGGTCCTCTAGAAAGAGTACAAGTATCAACATGGTCTGATTTTGGAGTTTTGAATTCTAATTTAATCCTCAGCACATTTATAGCAATGTGCTTTAAGCATTTTTAAGTTAAATTATAAGCAGGTGCCCATTACATTATTAACAGATAGAAGCAACATTGTCCCTTTAAGCTAGGGTGGATCTCCTAATATTCACCTATCTTGTCCACTCAGGCCCTCTAAACCACACCACTACAAAGCCTCCCAGGGAAGCTCTTAGGAACCACAGTAGGATTCTAAGGGACCCAGTTTGAAAACACAGCTGACACTAACACAGAAGACACCTTCAAACACCAGTTACCTGTTCCTGTGCCAAGATTACAGTCAAACCGGACTCTTAACAGCACTTTACTTTCTCAGCAAAACTATGAGATGGACGATCTCTCTCTGAGTCCATCCATAAAGCCATCTAAGCATCAGCCTAATCATTTTAGCTATAATCCTTACCTTAAATTCATCCTTCTCACAACTTGAATGTACCTGGAGTAAAGAATATGTGGTGCCTATTTTCCATCTTAGATGTGACATCCTTCCTACAGTTTTCACATAAGGACGGATTTCAGGGAAAAGACACATGAACATTTGCACTTTGTAGTAAAGTACAAGATTTATCCAGCTCAAATGAGACAAGCTCCTGGCCTCATGGAACAAATACTAGTCAGTTTCTTTAAGTGACTTCCTTCATCCACTCAACTTAAAGATCTTTCTTGAGTACACTAAAGTTCTGTAGCCCCAAAGTCAACATGTTTCATTTGTTGTGTCGGTCATGGGAATATATATTCTCTGTGTGTCTGTCAGATCCCGGGTTCGTTAGATACAATGGGGAGGAACAGCCAAGAGCCTACCTTCATGGAACTTACAGCCTTGTCAGGGACAAAGATGGTTTCCAGTAAACAAATCAATTAGAAAAGCACCAGTAATGATGAGAACCATGAATAAATCAAACACGACGCTGAGAAAGACCACAAGAGTACTTATAAACTAGCTAAAATATTGGGGGCGAGGGGGAGTCGACCAATATAGCCGTTAAAACCCATGGAAAGTCTAAGAAACAAATATTGCAGGCAATACAAGGAGACTGTATTCAAACATCCCCCTCCCAGAGTCGCACATAAGCTGTGGGCTTAGGGTGATCCTTATACTGGAGCCCTTGGTAGGAA
The DNA here is from genome assembly GCF_022837055.1 of Prionailurus viverrinus. Classification (NCBI taxonomy): domain Eukaryota; kingdom Metazoa; phylum Chordata; class Mammalia; order Carnivora; family Felidae; genus Prionailurus; species Prionailurus viverrinus. Next base: position 36,894,085 of record NC_062562.1, on the reverse strand, counting down.
ACACAAGAACCGCATTTCCAAAGCCATGAGTTCAGGTTTTTTTAAAAAAACAGTTGTTCAGGATAACTGTTGCGCTATCGTTATATGGGTTCCTCCACATCTGTCAATATACTCAAGTAAGTTACCATATAGATAACAAGTTACAGGGCATGAACACAATGGGGAGAAATAATTCATGTGGCAAAAAACCACAGGGGAGTTAGAATTGGTAAGCTCCATAATTTTGAGTAAGGGTGCATGAATCAGAATGCTGCTAAGCGTTTTATAGCAGAATGCCATAAGCATGTTATAAAATCATTCTTAAAGGGAAGGGCCATTTGGATAAGCAAATAGAAGCAGAGAATGCATTTCAGGCAGTTGGGGGTGGAGAAGAGTATGTACGAAAGTACAAAAGCTATAGGTCTAATGTCTTTCCATCCATGTGTTTGTCCATCCACCCATGACTGCTTCAGTCACCGTTCTCAATGCTTTCCATACCTTATCTCAATTAATTCTTACAATCATCAATAGCGAACAAAGGATTCATCATTACCCCTGTTTGTTTCAGGTTGGGTTTCTGATGAGTGTTGCCTGAAGTTGGAATCCAGGTGTGTGTGGTATACTGGGGCAGCAAAGCCCAGAGAGGCTGAGAAGAGTGAAGCATCTGGGCCATAACATGTTAGGAGGTACTACTGCTCGGGGTGTGCAGCTGGCTCAACCTTGACGGGGAATGTGTCCCTAAATGGTGGCTCTAGATGCTTTCCTCTGCTCACCCAGATCCTGGGGCAAGCTCTTCAGAACCAACCTGCAATGGAAGGGGTGAAGCAGGCAAGCGAAGGAAAAAGAGCCGGTGGAGAATGTGGTCCCAGGCAGAGTCTAGCAGGGACTGTTCCATGGCAGCGGTGATGTTCTGGACCATGAACTGCACCACAGATTGGTGCACAGGAGCACATTCACTGCCCCTGGGGAATATACAGGGAAAAGCTGTTAGCAAGGGTGGTTACAGGGAATCCAGAGGGGCCACATTATTTTGAAGAAGAAGAATCCAACACTTACGGAGACAGCAAAATTTAATTGGTAAGTCTCTGAGAAAGCTCTGACAGGCAGCATTTGCAATTTCCCTGGTGTAAATACTCCTACCAAGGCTGACTACCAACACGATCCCTGAACCTGGAGTCGGCAAGAGATATACACAATCAGCTCTGCCGGAAGCTTGAACAACTTCCCCAGACCTGGAACAAGAATTTGATCTTGAGCAGGCTGACTCCACAAATCAAGACATACCCACAGTGCCCCAGGGCACAAATCAGCAACACTCTCCTGGAGAGGGCCAGAGAGTGAACATGTCCTGCTTTGCAGTCTCTGTTGCAACTGCTCGATCCTGCTATTATAGTGTGAAAGTAGCCATAGACGTCATATGAAGGAAGGATCTGGCTCTCTTCCAATAAAACTTTATTGACACCAAACAGGCGGTGGGTCAGATTGAGCCCACCGATTATATTTTTCCAACATCTGCTGTAGATGTCATTTAGTTATTTTTATAATAAATAACATCTGCTAGTTAATTATCGTGCACAGCCAGCCCTGGGGTGAGGCAAGAGAGATGGGTAGGACACAAAATTTAAGGAGACACTTCTGTGACCCTGAAAGCAGGTGCCGCCTTAAATTTTGTACCTCAGGTGCCTTTATTTCCTCACCCTGGGCCTGGCCCTGGTATTGAATCACCGGAACCAGACTGATAGATGCACTGAGCAATATTCACTTGTTCAAAACTGAACCCCTGAGCGACAAGAAACTTAACACATGGAATTAAGAGCTTGCAAAAAAAAAAAAAAAAATGTCAGAAGGGCTAAAGAAACAGGCAAGGCAAGACAACCAGCCTGTCAAGGGAGCTTCTACATCTGTCTCGCTCAAGGATCTGTGGAATCGACTTAGAAACAGCTCACAGAACTGCTGAGTTCAAAGATACAGGGACACAGGCATGATCCAGGATCAGGGCCACTTACACCATCACTCAATCTTCAGGAAGTGAGGGAATGGCACTAAAAGACTGCTGCAAAAAAAAAAAAAACTCAACAACTTCATGCTTGTGCCTAACACAGCAACAGCTGAAGACACGGGAAAATGCTGCTGCCTTGCTTTGACCTTCCAAATAGTACTTGCCTGTGAACCTAATTTCCTTTTAGAACCGTAGCTGCAAGGGAGTCTGGGAATTGTGCATTTCAGCTACCCAACCCCTGACATTAGAATAAGGATAAAACACACGTTAAGCAAAAGCTAACCAAATCCATCATAATGGGCATCCTAAGAAAGGTGCCATTTGGTAAGAACTTAAGAGTACCTGTCCGACTTCCCATGACAAATTCAATTCCAACCAGAAGTTGCCGCTCTGACAGAAAACACAAATCTCACCCTTCCACCACCACCCACATCTTTAATGGGACTCCTGGTACGGATCAGAAGTTTATAGGATGAGGGTGTAAGATGCATGGGAAGAATTACAGCAGGGATCAAAAGTTAGGTCGAGGAATACAGGCGTGGGGGTAGCCAGGAGGAAAAGAAGGAGTGAAATCAAGAGCCCATTAGAACAATAGAAAGCTGGTGATTGCTAAGGGGTGGATGCAAAAGGAAAGCTAAGAAAATGCCTCACCTGGGTCATTTGTTTTAAGGGAACTATCGCTTTGTGACCACCATATCTATTACTAATGGAGGAAAAATATTAGCCTCATTCCGAGAGGTCGGAGATGTGTACAATGAAGTAATACTAAGCCCATTACAAATACACAGCACTCCATGGTCTGCAACTCATAATCCTTTCCCCTAGAAAACAAAATACATGAGTCACTAGAAATGGAGCTATTTTCTTTCAAAAAATGTTTTGTGTTTTGATATATGATATATAGGAGTGTATGTTACACATATGTAATTAAGACTTAGAATAATAAAATACTCTTGAGTCACCAAATAACTTAAGAAATACACTAATGGAACTGCCTGTGTGTTTGCCCTGATATTTCTGGCTCTTCCTCTTTTATTATCCCAAAATTTATTATTTTGTATTCCCTTCCTTTAAAAAATACATAATTTTATCACACACTGATGCAGCCTGAAATAATCTCGAGTTCACACATTTCCATTTATTCCCAATTGGTAGAAATTAATGTTATTGCCGGCATATGTTTGTCCAGACCTATGTATCAAAATTAGAAAATGAATAGAGATGTCTTGGGTCTTTCAAACAGGACAGAAAAAAAGAAAAGCAAATATCCTCCAGAAATGCTTCCGTCTTATAATTTGAGTAAGTTTTCCTTTTAAAAAAGATATTTTAACCATGACATCCTTTTTGACGGCTAGCCTACTAAAACAGTGGCTAATTTTCACTGTTTTTCACAATGGCGAGCTAGTCGCAGAGTTAATAAAATTAAGCTTCCTTCATTTCTCTCAAACTACACCCCCCCCCCAAAAGAAGATATACAATGTGCAAAATGCAGCATCAATGCGTGGCTGGTTTTCAGACTTCGGCCATCACTGATTTGTCACACCGCCTCTTCACAACATATTTATATTTTGCAAAATGTATAATTTTTTTTTAGCCCCTGAACAAATATATTTACATAACTGTGTCTAACGAGAAATTACATTTAACTTCTCAGAAATGACAATAACTAAAACCTGAACTGCCAATTCCACTTCATTAGTGTGGTAGAAATGCATTCCAAATGTTAATAAAAATTCCAACATGCTGATAAATTAGAGCTTCTAAGGAGCATGTGACACCTTGGTTAATATATTCAACCTCAATTATATTTCTCTTCAGCACCCTGTTATCTGGAACCTTTGCTGGCAATCAGAGGTGCTGTTTTTCAGCGGCCAATTTTCTAGATAATGTAGCTTATCAACACTGTGGGTAAACTTGCCAATGGAATCAGGCTGCACTGAACCACACACACGCTAATTGCATCCCTTTTTTATGCATATTTACAGACTGTCACTTCAAAGAAATCAGTGGCCCATTGAGGCACCCAGTTAGCTGGAAGAATTGCCTCTTGCAAATGAAAATTAGCAAACAAGCTAGTGATAAATATGAAATGAACAAAGTATAAAAATACTGTTTTGTTCCGCAACTTCCTCGTCATCCCAATTTATACTCCCAAATAGAAGGAGTTTTGAACATAGGATTTGCCTTTTGTTTCAAATGGAGACAGAAAGCATTCTTCCTTAAACCCACTAACTAGGTAAAAAGCCCTATTAGCTTTCTTTCCCCTCGTCTCCCACGCCACCCCCACCCCAAATTTCTATTCACATAAACAGGTTATTAAATCCCGTATTAGATTTGCTTTAGAGTTTGAATAGACAAATGACATGTTAACACTTCAGAAACAATTAACCCTGGGAACTTAATTAAGTTCTTCTGACTTTAAGGAAGCACATTTCAAAATAATGCGTCTAAACTCTCTGAGTTTGCTCAAAAATAGCAGTGCTTTCCTTCTCTAAAGTATTCCTAAGTTCTACTTAACAGCAGAAAGCTTTGCCTGGCTATATATGGATAAAGGTTATGGTGTTAGGAGCATGCTGTAATTTGACTCAGAGTGAGTACTAAAAAAAGAAAAAAAAAAGACAGGTACCAAAAAATAACAATAATTTAAAAAAAATTTTTTCTTCCCAAAGCCCCAAACACTGGCTGTATATAAAACAGAAAATGATTCTATAACTCTGTCCTGGGAGCTCCACACAAACAAAAATACTGAGATATGGACCGTGTGTTAGTCTGAAATCCTTTTCCCCACGTAGAATAACATTTTGAAACCTTTCACTGCTACAACAATGTTTTTCAGGCAATATGAGGTTTTGGAAAGCATGTCATTTTAATATAAGCAGGTCATTTTAATATAATTAAAAATAAACCACATACCAATTAAACTATAAATACTCTTAAAGTTCTTGTGCCAAACTGAGCAATTTAGAGTGGCAAAGCTCAACAAATAAATGGCACTTAAAGTCTTAGCTTACAGCTAAGGTTCAGTGATACTTTATTTGGTTTGGCGTGGTAAGCTTCGCTCCTGCTGTATGTCAGTTTCAACAGACTCCTAAATTCCTCTCACTAACATTAGATATACAATGTCATTTGAGAGTTTTTGTTTTTTTTTACAGAGCACAAGCAACAATATAAATATTGATAGAACACTGGGAAAACATTGCTATTTTAAAAAACACACTACACCTACATGCCGACTGCTCCTTTCTTACGTGAGAAGAGCAGGCTTCTTTAGTAAATTAGTGCTCATCTGTGCGCACTAATTTAGACAATTGTTTTATATCACTTTCCAAATTGCAATATAATTGCGTGTTTATATGTCTGTCTCCCTGCCCGGACTGGGAACTCCTTGAAGACAGGAATCAAGTTTTCTGGAAAGGTGAATAAGACATAGACCCCACCATCTAGGATTTCGTGGTGTGTAGGGGGGCGGGGAAAGACGCTCACTTATGCAGCTATCCTGTACCAGGGCGAAGAACAAAGAGCGACGGGATCCAAAGACACCAGTTTATTCTGCTCAGGGGGATTGGGAAAGAAATCACACCAGTGGTTGGCATCACATCCTCAAAGATAAGTAATGTTTCAACACGGCAGGGAAAGGCATTTCAGGCACATCGAATCATACAATCAAAACAGAAAACAAGAGATTAAATGGGCCATTCACTGGAGAGAGATTTTTGGCGATGCTAAAGCTTAGGCTGGGTGGCAGGAGAGAAAGGACAGGTGCATCCATACAATCTATAAACAGAGAGAAAGAGATCTAAATTCTACATGTGACTATGTTACCTTCACCTTGGGTACTATTTGCTCTACTGAGGACAAATGTAGAGAGGGTTCTATGAGCCCTTCTGAGATAGAAAAGTGCCCATGAAGACTGACCAGAAATCTTAATTAGGGAAAATTTTCTAACAATTCTAATTTTTAAAGTTTGCCTGTATTGCTATCAAATTACGTATATACATATTCATACAGCAACTATGTAGGGTTTGCCTATAATACAGTAAGTCTGATTTCACGAGACACAGACAATCTTCTCATATTACTCTGTATGGACACACTGAGGAATGTGTCTCAATCATTCTTGAATCAGAGTAAATATTAACAAATTTCTCTGTCAAAGGGGCTAATTGAAATTTGGTCCGATCTTTACTCCTCAAAATGTTTAGAGGAGAAGATAGCAAGTGCATCTGATGTGGCAGAGATTTTAAAGGTTTATCTAAAAACCTAGCTGAGTGAAGATATTTTTTAATTTTAACATTCAAAAACCCTGCTTTTGTGAATGGGCAAAAAAAAAAACAGAGATAAGGAGTTATATAATATCAAAGCTAGTCAGGTGTTTTCAGAGAAAAATTTTCAATTTATTAATATAACATTCATTATTTCTTAGCGATTTTATAATAGACATTGCTTCTAGAACATACAAGGTGAAATAATAATAGTAATAATTAATAATAATATGCCAGCAGCTAATAATTTCAGCACACTCACTATCTGTCAGGAAATGAGCCAGAGGCTTCAGTTATAGTATGCCATCTAACTATTAGGACATTCCTGTGAACTAAGTATTTTTAGATGCTTTTTGAAAATCAAATAAGAAATGGAGGTAATTTCTTTTGGCCAAGATGATAAACTAGTGAATGGCAGAGCCAGGATTCCAATCTGGGTCACCCTCCCAAGCCTACAGCTATAACCACTGTCATAGGCCACCTCTTTCTTTTAAAAATGAGCTTGGCTAAATTCTGTTTGGAAAAGAAAGCTCGAGAGGGACAGAAAAGAACAAAGAGAGAAGAAAAGGAAGGGAGAGGTGAAAAAGGGAAGGAAGAAAGGAACAAGAGAGAGCAGGGAGGGAAGGAGGGGAAAGCCAGCTAAAGCAAGAACCCCTTTCTTCTGGGAGCCCCCACCCTTCACACTTTCTTATTACTGTTTCCCGGGCTGATCTCTCTGATAGACTATAAGCTCCATGAGGGCAGGAACTGTATTTGCCTTGGCCACCGCTGCAGCCCCTCCGGCTAGACAGAACTGGCCAATAATGGGCACTCAATAAATAAATAAATGAAATACAACAATCTGTTCCCTGTCTCTTCATGGCTGGGACATTTCGCTTCTCAGCTAGTCCCTTGTTCTACATGGCCTCAGAAAGAAATGTGTTGATGCTGAAGTCCACGGGGGTAGAACAATTTCATTATATTGTACCTGCACACTTGCAGTCACAAATCCATTTAGATCTCAATGATGCCGTTTGGCTGCGGCCATCAGTGTGAGCCATCTAAGTATGGCCACTAGAGTCCCCTACTTTGCTGCTGTTCTTTTTTTTTTTTTTTTTTTTTTTTTCATCTCTGACTAGGCACTGGGCTAATTTAAAATAAAAAGTAGAGCTCCTTTGCCTTCTTTTCACTTTTTAAAATTAAATTCCCTGTGAGGCATTATGAGGACAGTGCCCATACCCAAAAATTCCACCCCTTTCAACATTCCAGAGAGGTCAAAGATCATTTGAACCAATTTTTTTTTAACCAAAAAAATTTACATTTAACGCAACTAAGAATATTTTCAAAGGGCTGTTGGCTCATTTCATACTATCAATCGAGAAATCACAGGTTTCCAGAGGTAAATATTTGCTGAAAATTCTCGTTTGTAGAAATACATATTTATTTCATAATGAAAACAACCCAGTCGTTAAAATCTGTGTCAGGTATATGGCCCATATATGCTGAATGTGTTCCTGTATATTTTGCTTATGCTTCATCAGACACCTGTTTTGTACTGAAATCTTCACTGAAAGGTTTTATTTTTTACTTTGCTAATCTATTTATTCTCCTTTTCTCTCTTTTCCCAAGCCCTTTGCTTTTTGGATTAAACTTGCAATTTTTATCTCTATTCTCGGATCCTCGGCCCCCTTCTCTCACTGGTCAGAAGGAGAGTTTTTCTTTGTGTTAGAATTATTCATGGGACCCACGCAATGAAGGCTGGGCACAAAATAAACTCCAGCTCAGAAAAAAATGTGTTGTTTGAAGAGGATGGCTTTGGAAAGTTCACCGAGCTCAGGGCGGAATAAACAGAACTGGAACTAACTTGGGAGCAAGAATATTCTCAGAGCAAGCAGCCAAGCTGGTAGCCAGAGCAAAACAGAACCTTCTGAACATCTATTTTGTTTTCATTTCAGGAAGTAAGAACACCTTGGTCCTCGCTGATTGTTTTGATCTGGGTAGTACATCTGGAGTTTTGCAAAACCCAAAAGAAATCTGGGGACAACTTGAATAAGATGGGAAAAAATGCAAAGAGTTTGCTTAATATTTACAAGAATGGAGGTGGGGGAGGTAGGGAGAGAGGGGGAAGGAATTGAGAGAGAGAGCGAGAGAGAGAGGAGGTACCTTTGAAAGTTTCAAAAAATTTCAAAAAATTTGTTCTGAATATTTTTGACACAAGTCACCCTATGATTGCCATTTCTGCAAGGTGTCTCAATTATGGTAGTAAAACGTAGCTGTTTAAATGCTTATACATTTGTCTGAAAGGGGGGTGGGAAGCCACAACATTGTCTATTAAGTGTCAAAAAGTCTTTTCTTTAACCATAGAGGGCTTGGACAGAACTCAGGAAGTACTTCAACTGGAAAAGAAAAGCTAAAAGCTACCCTTCAAGCTATTGGAAAACCTATTATCAAATGTTAAAACCTTTAAAAAAAAAAAAAGCCATGAGTATCCCTAACATGACATACCTTCGTTTCGCAAAGGTTGATCATCATTGATAACCAAAGGCAAAGTAACAATAAATGCAATCTAACTGCTAATTAGGAATCACAATGCTTATTAAATCAAGAAACTCGAGGAGAACAGGTATCTGATTACGTATGTTCTCTCAATGCTGGAACCACATTTACTTACAGAAAATGCAGTTCGTGTTTCTCCTTATCACATCTCTAAGTCATAATGTCAACACTTCGGACGCTGCTGGCTGTCACTGTGTGTGAGAACCTAAGGAGGGAAAAAAAAACACAGCATAACTTTCCTTCAGAAGAAAAACAGTGTGGAAAAACATACATAGTATATATGCGTATGCAGACAACCTTTCACTTCTTTCTCTCGGTTCACGGGACATAATGAGAATTAATTAGCACGTTCCTAAATCATTAGCCCCAATTGCCTCTCTAATGTGTGCATCTATGCAGAACTGAAGATTTTGTAAAGAAAGGGACAGAAACCAGAAAGCTGGGGTCAGAAGCAGATGCACAGTGTACATATAAATGGATGTTCTGTGATTGTGTCTCTTTGTGATGCATAATTACAAATGATTTTAATTCAACCCCTTCACGATGAGCTTATCCTTTTTTTTCTGTTCTAAATACAGTAGCTACAAGCCCCCCAAATTCATCTCTTACAGACTTTGAAGATTTAAAAATTTCTCCAAAATGCCACATGTCAGTCAAAAAAGAAAATGATTGGCTTTTAAAATTATAATTTAAAGCACATTGACGAGAAGGTATGTGTTCGTTAAAATTTAACCCTTCATGCATTTGGGGCTCTGGGGAACATACTGAAAAACTTAGGTTTTTACCTCCGAATCCTTCTGACAAAAAAAGAGATACAAAATAAAAAGCACAGAATTACAATGAACAGTAGCCTATGTTAACATAATGTACGTCCTTCAAAATACACCTCAGTTCGGTATTGACTATTCATCCATTTGAAATATACAAACAAAACAAAACAAAACACACACACACAAAACAAGAGCTTGTCACTTCCATCTGTAAATGTTAAGAAATTAAATCTGGGGTGTCTGGGTGGCTCAGTCGGTTGAGCGTCAGACTTCAGCTCAGGTCATGATCTCACAGTTCGTGGGTTCAAGTGTTCAAGCCCCGCATGGGGTTCTGTGCTGACAGCTCAGAGCCTGGAGCCTGCTTCGGGTTCTGAGTCGCCCTCTCTCTCTGCCCCTCCCTCACTTGCGCTCTGTCTCTCTCTGTCTCAAAAATAAATAAACATTAAAAACATTTTTCAAAAAAATTAATAAAAAAGAAATTAAATCTAACAGGTAAGCTTTAAGTCAGACATGTATGGGAGCCTAATTTTTTTGATGGAATCATTTTATATCCTCTGAGGGGAAGTGTTTTCTATGAAGTGTAACCTGTTTGTGCTACAAATAATAATTCTTGCACCAGGGTAATATTCCATAAAACATGAATTATTTGAAAAGAGTAGGATACCTGGCAAAGTAAGCCCCAAACATAACAATGCCGTCCAACAAAACGACTGATTGCTCAAAACATTTTACTTTACTTTTTCTTCAGGCCAGCATTAAAAAGAACTACCTCTTGGTGCTTACACAAATCTACACGTGTGGCAAAATTTCACGAAACTATACAAAACAATAGTGTGCCTAAAACTGATGAAATCCACATAAGGTCTGTAGTCTGGTTAATAGTATTTTCTGAAAGTCAATTTCCCGCTTTTGACACATATTATGATTATATAAAATGTTACCGTTGGGGGAAGCTGGGTTAAGGGTATATGGTACCTCTCTTCTGTTTTTACAATTTCTTACACATCTACAATTATTTCAAAATAAAAAGGTTTAAAAAATACCTCTATATGAGTTTTATAAGTCTGAATTCCCAGACATTGTATTGCCTTTTCTCAACGCAGGGAATCACATAGATTTTCACTAAAATTCAGATCTACAAACTTTTAAGAGACATTTCTGGAAGGTCCAGAAATAGATCCTTCAATTTACGCAGATCAGAGGGAAGTGTGGATGCAAGTATTATCATCCTCAAAGTCCTGATTGAGACCGTCTCTAAGTTTCTCTGGTCCTCTTACACTTTCTTTGCCCCCGTCATTATACCTACCCATTGCCCCAGGCAGAAAATAACATTCCCCCTCATACTGCATAGCGGTCAAGTTCAGTGGTTGAGAGCCTATGTTCAAATCACTACTCTGCCTCTGACATTACCTGCACAAACTCAGTCAAGCCGCTTCTCCTCTCAGAGCCTCAGTTTGCTAATCTGTAAATTGGAGCTAACAGTATCTACTGCATAGGTTTGTTGTGATGGTTAAGTTAAACCATGGGTATAATGCCCTTAAACACAGGGCCTGGCTTGCGGTGAGCACTCTGTCAATGTCAGCTGTATGCTTCCTACATAGCAGGTGAGTCAAGTGTAAGGTGGGTGGGAGCCCAGACCATACAGAGCTTCCTTTAAATGACAGCCCCTCCTCTTGTTAACTACAGGATCCAACCTCTGTCCAAGCCAAGCTCCCTTGTCTGTAAATGTGAATAATGATGCAGGGCCTGGCATAGAGTAAGGGTTTAGAGCCAGACCATTTCACTAGGGTTGCATTTACCACATTCTAAATATTTCTCATAACTCTGTCAGTTTTGCTGCACGATAAGATCCCATCAGGTGGAAGGCAGGTATTACCCCATCTTTCCGTCACCTGCCCAGTGTTGCAACAAAGCAGATGCACTTTAAATGTTCGTTAAATTGTAATTTTTAACAAGCTAATGGTTGAAAAATAAAACATTAAGACTCACAGTTTGAACCACATCCCAAAGGACCGTGGGAGGGAAAAGACATTACAGAACCACTCTGGGGGCCGGAAATTGCCCTCTTGTGATCATGCTAACCTCTTTTAAGTTTTCGGCCACTGAGTGTGTAAAAGAAGCCTTCTGGAGTTGTGAGGTCTGAGTTCCGAAATACAGCAGGCATTCTCTGACAGCCCTTGCTGTGAAAACTGAAGTACTAACTAGCACGACCAAGGAGGTACAAGATATGCCTCCGAAGGATACCACCAATAAATGATAATGCCTTCCTTGTCTTTATTAACATATTCCCACAGGCTTTTGGTTAATAATCCTCTTGAAAATTTAGTAAATGCCCACAGCAATAGCCTTTGATTCTACAGTTTTCCACACCAACGTTTATTCCTGTGTTCCGGCTTCAGCCTTGTGGAGGGGGCTCGCCACAATCCCGAAGTCATTCAGAGGCGTGGAGCGTGGTACTCAGAAAATAGTTGCTTTTCCGTCATAAGTACTTATTGACTGTGACTTGAGAAACCCTCATACAGATAAATCTAACTCCACAATAATTCAATATTTTTTTCTCCAAAACAAAGCCATTAGCATTTTATTAGAAGAAATATTTCATCCCTCTGTCCCCCCTCTCTCTCTCCCTTGAAACAGACCACAGATGTAGCACTCTGTGTGGGTTGTTAGAAAGTCAAAGAATATAATTTCTTGATTAATTGCCATACACAGGACCCAAGTTATGCACAATTTTGGTAGTTAACCCCACCACCTCCCATAAGCAGTTACTGCAAAACGTTCCAAATAAGCACATTTATGATAAATCACTTGGAGCTGTTTAAGTGGATCGGGCCTTAAGTTATTCCTTGGGATAGATCATGTCATTTTCAATGTGCACGAGCTACAGGAGAGAAATTCCACTGTAAACCTCTGCCACGGTATCTTCGTTTCCCTTGCAGGCATCAGGGAGTCTCAGTCAATATTTCTTATCTTATTTTTAAATATCTTGTGGTCTCAGAAATGGTTGGTGATTCAGAAATTACATCAAGAGTCTAAAGATAGACTACGGGCTTATGACTTCAATAAATGCAGCAGTTCTATAAGAGGAAAAGAAAATGCCTGTTGGTTTTAAGACTACTGGGAATCAAAGAGCGATTCTTAGTTGGGCCAGTTAGAGTCAATCTCTCCAAAAGCAAGTTACCTCCTCTCCTCAACCATCCATCTACTTAAGTGGGTGCATCAGTATAAATCACAAGGATCCCTAGATATTGATAGAGTGCTGAATTCTGGGCTACGGATGCCTTTCTATAGACTTCCCCCCCCCCCCCGCCCCCTCACAAATTATTTTGGGACAGTTTCCATGTTGGTTATTTCACCAGTGGAGTAACTGATTTGCCCAAAACAATAGGGATGAAAGCAGCCAAGGCCGGGGAAATGTTCGGGTCTCATGTGTATCTGGGGGAATGTTCCTGGATGCCCTTCTAACCTCAATGAGTTGCTCATCCCACGTTTTTCTAAGGCAATCTCTGCCATGAAAATTTCAAACAGGCTTAGTTCAGCATATACGTAAATGGCAAATGACTGGCCGCTCTTGCCCTCAGGGCCAGTCCAGAGCCTCAGACATCTCCTTCATTTTTCTGAGTGCTTATCTTCTTTAACATGAGAGATGTGTTTCCCTAAAAGTGAGTTTATTTGGGGGCTTATCTAGGTAACCCTCCTTTCTTTAGTTCCCAAAGTGGGAGCGTCCAAGAAATCTGTTAGAAATGGTGACCAATTCAGTGTGACTTTCTACTAAAGAAAAAACAACATCCATCGTTAGGCTTGTACTGAATCTCACAGCCTTGTCACGTAGGGTCAATGTATGTTCTTTTCAAATGAAGATTCCTGAAACATGTCCTTTAAAATGAATCTGAGGAAATGCGGTACATGTACATTTTTTCTTTCAAAACAGAAAATAACACAAGGAAGTCTCCCAGGAGTCTGTGCCAACTTCTGTTTGTTTTATGAAGTACTTATTTATTTTTTAGTTTTGTTTTTGTTTTTTGTTTTTTGGGTTGTTTTTTGTTTTTTGGGTTTTTTTTTTTTTTTTTGCTGTTTAAGTCTCCCTGATCATCCTAGCTTATCTTATTATTAGACTGCAATCCATTCAATAATGGACCACTAAAAAGTGTTTTACTGAATACGTAGGATGAAAATGAAGAAAGAAAAAAACATGAACAAAAATGCCCTCTACGTTTTCCTACACATATCCTATAATTTTCCAGTTGGCTTAACCACTCAACATATTTAAATAACCAACCAACATATTTATTTAACATTCGGCAGATGGACATGATAGGAACATCATGATTTTCAGATGTACTTTTACAACTGCAAGGTTTTCTTCGTGCCAGGATCCCAACAGGTTCTTAAGGTAAAGCCGCCCCTACCTGCTGTTCCTTCAGTGATGGAGTAACTCTCAATCTAAACATGTCCACTCAGATTAATTTAAATCCCTGACATTACAGTTGAAACCAAATCATTCTCTTCAATCTATTTTTTTTACCCGCGGCATAAAAGAGACTATTTTACATGTTAATAGTAATCTGATGTGGTTGTATAAATCTGATATAAATATGATACTCTGTTTGGAAATGATGCTAATTTAGTTTAAAATGGAGATTACATTTCAACTTGTAAAAGAGCAGGATGGAATATTAGCATTCGTGGCTGTTATATAATTTCCCTTTACACTACACAAGTGTTACTCAAAATCTTTTCTGAGCCTCTTTGTCCAAAGATTTCCCATTCTTCCTATAAGAAAAAGGACTTCTCTATTTAACTGTAAGTTAAACAGGTGGTACAGACCCTTGAAAAAAGATTAACAACAACATTATAAATGCATTTTTGAAGAAACATTTAAAGTTACAATGTAATAAACTGAACAGAATGTCATAAGAATGTCAAACTGGGCACAGTAAAAATAAATGTTATTCCCAAGGAAAATAAAAAGTCTGCATATTTATGTAACATTCAGCAGATGGACGTGATATTAATATAGGGTTTTCAGTTGTACTTTTATAGCTACTAGATTTTCTTGCCTAACTTGGCAACCGGAGGCACCATTTGAGTTTTGGATTTGGACAATACTGCAACAGATGTCCAGACCAATAAAATAAATTCCTTAAGGGCTATGCTTAATTTGTGTAATTGATCAATTTTGGTTGCATAGGGCCTCAGCTCACCAGCATGTAACTGCCTTCCACAAAAGCTTTGCAGTTGGGATTTCATTCCATATGTTACAAGGGTTTATGGACTCTCTCGTCGACAACACTGCAGATAGAACAGGGGCTGTGGTGACACCTGTTGGCAAGCAGCGGTGCAGAAAAGGCACAGATAGACTAGATGTTTCTGTTTCTGAGCCTCAGCACTACTGACATGAGGGGCCAAGTCTGTGCTGCGGGAGCTCTCCCGTGCATTGTAGGAATTTTAGCAGCATCGTTGGTCTTCACCCGCTGGACGCCAGCGTGCCCTCTCCTCTAAACCCCACTAGTGACAACCAACAATGTCTCCAGGCAGGTGTCAACTGTCCCCTGGGGGACGACATCATCCCAGGTGGGAACTGCCACAGTACAGTGGATTCTTCTGGAAGAGCCCCACGTTGGAATCGCGTAAGGGATCTAACAGCACTTTTTAAAACAAAACACAAGACACTTTTCCCCCCTACTCCTTGAAGTCTCTTGACCTAACAACAGTTTTTACAGACAACTCACCAAAACTTGGGCCTGACAGAGGGTAGCCATGATCCAGAAGCTGGAACACTGCTTCATCACCAACACTCAGGCGGGTGTAATTAAGACATGAATGTTGAAACCTAACTCTCAATGTTCATCACTCACCTATTAAACTTGCCAGAGTTGCTATGTTAATTATCTCCCCGTATCCTTGATTTAGCATAATACGGCCTGCAGCCTGTGACAGAAATTAAAGGAAAGACCAGTGACCTCTTTTGTGATTGTGCTAATAACTACATGATAATAAATTAGTTTTCAATTTTCAGAAGACTTTACATGGCAAAAAAAAAAAAAAAAGGAACCAGTACATGATACACAAACTTGATAGAAGACGGTTGATCAGCACCAACTTTGAATCTTCCTTTTTTAATTAGTTTCCAACCGTCGTAAACAGGAAATTTAAGCAAAGCGCAATATTCTTTACTGACTCATCACATTATGGAAAATAATAAGGGGAGAATCAAGTCCGTTCGCGTTTTACAGCGGATGTTTAAGCAACGCAGCCCATGCACACGACCTTGTCAAGGGTAGGCAAAACTTGGGCACATGCGCACTGCATGCACCCCAGTCACACACACGCACGTGAAGGACTCATGCTAATATCAGAATAAAAATACGCAAAGCGAAACGACTCATCCAATAGTAAGGGAGTGCCGTGACTTCTGGCATGTTTTGTGCCTTTCTTACATCTGTTCCTGCCTCTGACAGCTTTCTTCCCTTGGCTGACAAAACACAAATAAGAATGTACAGGAAGCATGGCCCCACTCTGATGTACAATAATATTTAGCTAATTAGAAGGCTCCTCCAGCTCATTATGCTAGGCACTAGAAGTAAGAAACTACATGAAAGCATGACACTTGCTAAGCCCCAGGATGGTGTCAGAGCTGAACTGGCATCACTTTCTTCTGTTTCTTTATAGACTTGGTTGGATGGCAATTTCATTCCTTTAAAAATCGGTTCTTTCAGAGGGAACGATCCCTGGAACACTGCACCATCTTCTGGCCAAATGCTTTACTACATGGTCTTCATTAAAGTGTCAAGTCCCAGTTTTCTGAGAATGACTGCTGGGTTAGTACTTGGCCTATTTTATTATTCCTGTTGTTTAGACAGCACAATAGATAGGTAAGAAACACAAAACAGTTTCCTTCTAATGAAATGGAAAGGCAGCGGAACTCTGTTTTAAAACAGTTTTGTGCTTCGCGGTCTCAAATAATTTTTTTTTTTTATCCTACCCAGATTCATGGAAAGCCCTGTATGTATTTGGCCTTTAGAATATGCTTATTGGGGGTCCAAAGAGGTAGAAAACACGTTTCTTGTCTGCCGAAAGCTCATAGCCTAGTCATATCATTATGAGCTGTAAAATGGGTGAATTCAAAGAGCCCAGACACAAAGAGCATTACGACTTGCAGAAGAGATCTCGGGACTGACTTTGTTGCAAAACATTTATCGCAGACAAGTGGGTCTTGAATCAGGATGAAGAACGACGATGTCGCCGCTGATGATGCTTAAAATATGCCGGGCAGTGCTAAGCCTCTCACCAATATTACCTTAACTAATCCTCAATACAACTCAGCTCAGAAGTTAAGACTCAAGCTCAGGTTAGCCCGACTCCACAGCTCATACTCTGAACCACCCAGCTGCACTGTCTCCCGCGATAAGGATAAGATTTCTAGAAAGAAGGGCAAAGGGGTTTCTGGAGGAATGCGATAAATTTAGTAAGAGGGTGGACGCAGGGATGGGCAGTGGCAGCTCTAGAATTTCCCCGTAGGAGGAACTTGGGATGGATATCTGTTTGGGGGGATAGGGCCGGTTCAGGGGCTTACTTGTTCGAAGCTGTGCCTGCAGAGGAGGCATACAGATCCCGGTTAGGCAAAGCAAGAGTTGCTGCTGGGGATTATGGGAAGAGCAAACCTTCCAAGGCAACCACAGCTGCTGCCACTGAGACTATGCACCGCATACTCAAGGGAGGGCGAGGAAACCTGTGGAGGGCAGGATGAGGAGGTAAATAGCTAAGCGGTTCAGAGGGCAGTCCGAGAACGCAGGGTTTGAAAAGCCGGTTGGAAAGAGACAAGCATGTTCAGAAGGTCCACAAGAATATGGGGCTTCAGAGAAATGAATAATAAGCAGCAGATTCATCCACTCATGTAGTCATTCGCTCGTCCAACAAAGTGATGGACTTAAAGGGCAAAGGAACCGGAGAAATGATGGGATCTCGTGAACGCTTTGTAAGTTACGGGCGACTTGTGCATATCCGCAGCAGAAGAAAGTCAGTCTGGGGCGCCTGGGTGGCTCAGTCGGTGAAGTGTCAAACTTTTGATTTTGGCACAGGTCATGATCTCACGGTTCGTGGTTCATGGATCTGAGCCCTGCCTCGAGCCCCGCATCGGGCTCCACACTGAGGGTGCAGAGCCTGTTTGGGATTCTCTTTCTCTCCCTCTCTCTGCCCCTCCCCTGCTCACGTTTAAAGTTTGAAATAAACAAAGCAAAAAAAAAAAAAAAAAAAAGAGAGAGAGAGAGAGAGAGAAGAAAGTCAGTCTGGAGAGAGGGATGGGAGATGCTGTAGATACAAACACAGTTAAGGATGCAGGTGGGAAGTACGTGGTAATGGGCAGATGCGGAGGGAGTCAGTCTCCAGAAAGGCTTCTTTCAGAGACATGTAAATAATGCAATCAGCCTGTAAACCAGGGCTGGCAAACTCAGGTTTGAGGCAAGGAACATAAATTCTCCAGGTGGGCCATGCAGGTGAAATTAGGGAGTGATGGCAGGAGGCAACCTGGAGACATCATGCCATCTCAAGGGGGCAGCTGAGCCTCAGCTCAGACTGCTGCCATGCAAAAATGAGAACCCAGAATTGCCAGATGCTCCGATATTTCAAGACAAGCTAAAAAGATGGGTTTCTATATGCAGTCTCTCGATGTGTATGTTGTTGGAGGTTTTAAAGAATTTTAAAACACTATGCAGGCCAAACAAAACACATCTGGAGTCCAGATGGGGCCTGCAGGTTGCCAGTTTAGGACCTCTGGCTTGGAAGAAAGATGTTAGCGTGGTCCCCAGACCCGGTCGTGGCTCTGAGCCCCTGACTAACAGTTGTACATGCACCGGCTCCGGGGTTGCAACTCAAGGTCTTGCCAGGATCTCAACCACAACATGTACAAACTCCAATTCATCCCCCCTGCTCCAACCCTTCTTCCTGCTGTGCCTATTTCTCATGAAGGCCAGGGTCAGTGTGAACGTTCTCAGCTTTGGCATGGCCTCACCTCTTTTTCTTCCCTAACCTTCCATAAGCCACATTCTCAAGTCATGGCCTTAATAGCATCTTGGCCTGTGTCCTTATTTTTTCCCTATCTTCACCGTCGTCTTTTCTAGTCTAAGCTCCTCCTACTTCCAGTCTACTCTACTGAGATCATTTCCCAGCTCGGCATGTCCCCTGTGGGTCCCCTGTTCCTCTCATGTGTCACTGGACCCATCTTTCTTAAATATGGTTCTTTTTTGCCACACACTTCAGGCTCAGCCCAGAAACTTGAAATGATGTCCCTCATAAGTACAAACAACTTCAGCTGACTTGCCATCCATGACTCTTCACAATAAGACGTATGAACCCAACATTTCTAACCAAAATGCCTTCCCATATCTGTATATATACTCAGCTTTTTGCCAGTGTGAGCTACCCGATTTCCCAAATTCAGCCCAGGTTTTCATGTATCTAGATCCGAGTTTCTCAACGTCTGCACTATTGACATTTGGGGCCAGATGATTCTCTCTAAGGGAGGAGGTGGGAGAGGGGACTGTCCTGTGCATTGTAGGGGACTCAGTAGCCTCCCTTGCCTCATCCCACTGGATGCCAATAGCACCTCCCCCCGAGCTGCGACTGCCAAATAGGACATGAGGAGCACAACTGAGCCCTCATAATATTTTTCCCAGGATGACTTTCAAATTAACTTGAACTCTCCAGATACTCACCAGAGAGTAGCAGAAAAGTTTGCTCAGACATAACCAGAGTGGCAGAGGGAGGACGGGCACTGATGAAAAATTATTGTGTCTGAACTACACTGCCAATAACCAGAGTTAGCACATCTCTTGACATTTTTGTCTCTTATCAAAGAAAAGAGCACTTCCCCCCGCACTGGGGGTGGGGCAACTCCCACACTAAGGCAAATCCCCTTGCTCTGGGCTCCCGTAGCGCAGACTTTATGATCAATGCTTGTTTAATGTTGGTTTCTTCTCCAGGTTGTACAATCTGTGGGGGCACAGACCTACACGCCATTGTCAAAGCTGTATCCCCAGCTCATAGCACAGTGCCCGGCAAAGAGAGGGCACTAAGTGAGTATTCTGGCCATGAATGATAAACCTTGCAACAGTAGAGTGATATGCCCAGCACCTAGCTCTCAGCAATTCCCAATTCTCTTATTCCTTCCAGACACGGCTCAAGATCAATGATCTCCGTGAAGACAACCCCGACTAATGCCAACTGACAGTGGTTCTTCTTTTCCTATAAATCTATACAGCACTTCACAGTGCCCTATGACTCAGTTTTCCATAGAGCAGATCTTTATCATCAGAGAAATTCAAGATCTACAAGAGACTCTGCATCTTCAAGTTTTTTTTAAATATGACCCTTAACAATAAACATACGGTTGACAACTCTAAATATTTGCAGGTGAAATGTATAAATGATGGTGTTATTCCCTAAAACGACTGAAAAGCCCTCTGTAACCAAATTGAACCTTAGAAACTAAATTTCGAATTTATGATCTCTGTCTAAAATGCTTACCTAATGTTCTCTTCCTGTATTTTAAAATTAAATTTCTATTGATTCAAGCTCAATTATTATTTATTTGTACAATAAACGTGTCACTTGACAAATAATACATACAAAAACCTTCTAGTCAGCACACATTTTTGTCATCCCACGTTTGTGATCTGGTAGAGTCAGTTCTTTGTTAGGAAAAAGTAGAGACTCGTGAGTTTAAATAGATCAATTAACCTCGCCGGTTCTCTCAATCCATAAAATGGGTACATTAATATCTGCCCACTGGCAGGAGCAGTGATAGTACCTGAGACTTAGGGTTCGGAGAACTACAAACCAGATTCAAACCTGTATTCTATATCATGACAGCTGTGTGTTCTTAGGCAATTATTTTCTCTCTCTGCCTTTGGTTTCTTCAAACATAAAATGAGATCAAAATTAGAACCCACCTATTGTGAGACATATATGTTGGGTAGTCAGTTCCCGGTAAGTAGCAAGTGCTCAGTGAATGCAGGTCCTGTATCATCACAAAGAAACAAATGAGACAATGTAATTAGAAAAGAACTTTGAACAAGGATACTTCCTAGGGATGACTCACTTCGTGATTATTGGCAAGTTAAATGATCAATTACCTAATATCCATTAAACGAAATTCTGCCTTCTCTATCTTGCAGCCACAAAGTCAGCACTAGGTTTTTATGGTTTGGGACTAGAACTTGGCCAGGACATGCATTATACTTCAAAGGATATAAACCTGTAATTGTCCCCATAGCTCCCTGAATTTTTAGGAGACTTTTTCGTTCAATCTGGTGATTCTGTCTGGAATATCCAAATCTGTTCTGAGTTAGTTGGAACTTTAACTGCACCAAAACTGAGGCAAGCTAGAACTGTAGGTTCAAACTAACGTCAAGCAGAAACATAGCTCCGGCTATGGAGTTCAACGTCCATCCTACCCTATGATAGCAGGACCCTTTTTGCTTTCCCCACACTGGGTTGAGAGAACTGAATTGGGCTCTAGGCACGCACCGAGTCTCTTGAGGCTGAACGAAATTCAACTAAATTCACAGTTTTGATGGCATTTTTCTGAGAAGGAAAAAAAATGAGGAGCTATTTTGACCAATTCAGATCCAAAATCTTTATTTAATATGTATATTTTATTCATTCAACAAAGAGTTATCTTCCACTGAAATATCAAATAAATGTCTCAAGTTTCCCCTTCACATTGGCTCTGAGGATCTGGATTTTGTTTGACCTTGAACAAGATTTTACTCTCAGATTTCCCATCAATAAAGCAGAGATAATGACAGTATTTGCCCACTGCATGGGGGAATTGTAAAACTTAATTAATTGAAATCTTGGATGAAATGTGCTAGCAACACCAACATTCTGCATTACTTCCTGACCTGTATATGAATGAGTGTTAATTTAAAAAGACAAATTCTCCAATTTATACCATGATTGTAGAGTGGAATTTTACATACACACACACGCGCGCGCACACACACATACACGTGCTCATCTATATACATATGTATATGCATATGTATAGCTTGGCATTTATATGAATGTGTGATTTCAGCAGCAAATCAGCCAAAGGAAAAATTAGCTACAGTTTTTTCCAAGGGAAATAATTTTCTGTTCATGTTCTGTTATTTTCAAAAGACTCTAATGCTGTTATTTCAAAACTAAATGTCCTCAAACAAGGCAAAGACAATTCTTCGTTGAATTATGCTTACAGATGCCAAATTTTCAGTGTTGTGTTAAAGTCCTACAAGACTAATCCAAAATTTTTAAGAATGTATATGGAAACATTCTTTCAAAATGAATTAAAAATATTCCACCCTTTTAGGATCAGATAACCTTAAAAAGATAAATAAACATTCAATGAGAGAGAGAAGGAAGGAGGGAGGATAGAAAAGAATGGTGTATTTAAAGAACTCACTGTCATCAGCCTCCTCCTCAACAAAAAATTAAAAATCATCCATAAAATTTATTCTGCACTCTTGCTTGCCTAAAATTGGGCAGAGTCATTTTGTGACAAAATAATAGAAATGAAGAGGTCTGATGTAACTTAGGAGGAGTATTAAGAAGCTATTTTTTTTTCCTCTTTGCACAGGTCGCTGGCTATCATGTACATAAATTCCTGCCTGCCTTTTTTGGGACACAAACAGATGAGGTATTTCTTACAGACCGAGGTTTTCTCTGGATGCAGCTACTTTCATAGCTGGTTAGTTGACTAAATGCCATAATATTTTTTTAACTAGTTTGTTTGTATAGATAAGGCTTTTATTCAATTTAGCACCAGTTAACTTTGGCATCAAAATATAGCCTCTTGTCATTGGAAAAGTATATGCAACTGATAAGGGCTGAACCCTGCGTAATACTCACAGCGGGAAGCATATATGGATAAGGGCTGTTTATCTCCTGACATGAATGAGTGTCTTTTGTTAATTCAAATAACACTGTATCGTAACACCTAATAAAAGTGTTCCATGTGAAAGATAAATATTTTTCTAGATACACTATGAATTTTAATATTACTTTATCTTATTCAAGACAGTATATTTCCTACCTAGATAGTATATTTCCATCAATATGTTCAAGGAAGAGAGAGAGAGCTCATATGTGAAACATCAAATGAGGCTTGGAAAGAGGAAAAGAGGGAGGAGCTCTTTCTAAATGAGTGTATTCAAAAAGAAAACAAAACAGAAAATATGAAAGTTACCATAATTGTTGATCATCAGATGTAGATGTTAAGAAGCTATTAAATCCTTTTTCTCATTATTGAAATTCACTCTTTATCTATCTTCCTTGTTAATTTAAGGCAGAGATTTTGGTCTGTGTTGTTTACTAACAGAGCCTCACAGTCTAGAACAGTGCCTGACACACGATAGGTGCTCAATAAACATTTGCTGACAAAGGAACAGAGGAAGAGATCTTGGCAAGGCAGGTGATAAAATTAGAGATTGGTAAAAAACGAAACAAATTCCAAGGAGCCCTTCATCTGTCACTTTGAGGTTTGCTTAAGAAGGAGAAGAGGAAAGAAAAAGAGGAAACAAAATCAGTCAATACATGGGGCTCTGGTCAGCCTGTATAGACCCCGAGAGTAAGGCAACAGAAATTGCCCAAAGAGCAATTGGAATATTACTTACTCTCCTTTTTCATGAGAGTACGACCTCACTTTTAGCAAGAGAGAAGTGGAGTTGAAGCAGTGAAAAATAAGATTAAAACAATTGGTCACAGAGTAAGGAGCTCAGTAAATATATCTGAATAAATGAAAGGCTGCCCTTGTACTAAGCATTAGCCCAGCAAACCACAGCGGTCCTCCAAGAGTTCCCAGCCAAAACAGGGAGAAATAAATAGGCAGATTCATGTCCTGAAAGAAAAGAAAGGAAAAATAGGTAAGAAGGGTGACAAAGTTAAAAGGGAAATAAATCTCTCTTCTTTCCAACACCTGACGCATTTGAAATTTGTGCAAAATCCCATGCGTCTTAAAAAAAAAAAAGCACAATGGATCAAAAGAGAGACACCTCTGAAGTGCATGTGGATAAATTTGAGAACTGTTCAATGAGGAGAGAATAAGGAAGAAATGAAAATCTTCTGGAAGGATGAAATCTCAAGGGAATATGATACGAGGTTTAAAAATGTACAAATAAATGGGATGAACAGGCATTTGTTCAAAGAAGTTCAAGAATTATGGGATAAGGGACCACTCACATTGCATTGGAGTAGTATGTTTGTGACAAAGTTTAAAAAACACTATACCGAAATATAGTACAGATTGAAAACATAAATAGATTGGGACGGGTACAGAAAAATTCCTGGATCAGAGACAGCTCTGGCAAGTCAAACCCTGGGGCCAAATCTGGCCTATGGCCTTGGTTGGGTTTTTTTGTTTTTTGTTTTTTGGGGTTTTTTTAACTCTTTATTGTGCAAGCTTCAAATATATACACATTTAAATATGCATATGTTCATCCATCATCCAGCTTCAAGAATTATCAATTCACTGTCAATGATGTTTTATTTACACCTTTTGCTTCATTTCTAATCACTTCCCCACTCTACTAATCCCTGGACCATTTGGAAGCAAATCTTACACAAGATATCATTCATCTGGAAAGATTTCAGAGGATGTTTCTAAAATATGAGAACACTTTTAAAAACCTAACTATAATACCAATATCAAATTAAACAAAGAAGTAAATAATAATTCCTTAACACCATCAAAGATCCAGTCAAATTTAAAAATTCCCTGATGGCTACGCGATAGAATTTATAAAAATTAGAGATTTATTGTCACAGGCGGAAATAGAGGTATTTCAACCACAAGTCTAGATTTCTGTACTTTTCTCTGAATGAAAACATCTGGCCACTCTGGGTACACATTCTGGAATAGTACCACTGAGCAGGACTAGGGCAGTCACCCCCCCTTTTACACAGGTCTTGCATGTTCCAGACAAGGTCCTCATCACTGCGTACTGTCTGGCTTACTGCACACGCCACACGTCTGTGTTATCTATCTGGCTCTTGGACACAAGTGACTCTGCAACCCTAAACGTTACTAAGCTAAGAGAAATTACGGATGATCGGAACCCATCCTTTAGTTTGGGGGCTTACTGATGACATAAGGGACGGCCACACTCAGAGTTTAGCCCTACAGATTTGAGCAAGTCACAGAACAGAAAGTCACGACCCTGAAGACAAATGGTCAGATCTGAAGGTCAATCCAAGGGCAGAATGAGAGAAGATGTAAAGTCAACAGACCAGGAAGCCAAGAGAGGGAATGGAGGAGTTACAAGGCACAGATTGATTTGATTAGTTCAAGAATTATTTGGAGAACCAAATTATGCGCTGGGCTCTCTTCTTTGCACTGCATTCCAAGATCCAGAGATGGGTAATGTTGCTTTTAAAGGAGTTATGCCAAGTCCAACACTACATAAAGCCCTCCCTTCCTCCCCATTCATTTGTCAGTTTTGAAATGTGAGAATGCAATCACAGTGGGTTAAATTAAAAGTATAGTCACTGGGGCGAGGTATTAATGCTCTTAAAATTGAAACTAAAATTAAAATCTAAAATGAGATTTCTTACACTCACCTATATCTGTATGTTGACTCCTTTTCAGATATGCTGGAATGCTCCACACTCAGTGTAAGAAAATAAAATGGTGTGTGTTTAACAACCAGATGCTATTCAAAATTAAAAGAGCTTCATTTTAAGACTGGGAGAAGAGAAGACATACAATTTGCTTGCGATGCACACAGTAAATTAAAAACTTTAAAAAAAGGCAATGAGTGTGAAATATTAAATATTTACTTCTCAGGGTATTTTTGTGCACTCTGATATTAATGGGTAATAATAATTACTGTTCCTTACCTAAGTCACACCTAGACTGAGAAATTAAATTCCCAGCATATGGGCATGTGTGCCAGCCGATGCACACGCTTAATTCCCATTATGTTAATGGAACGAGAGAAAATGCACCAATGAAAAAAAGAGGGAGAGGGAGAACCTGGGAAACTTAATATAAAGGGAAATCCGGAAGGATCTGTTTCTCTTAAAAGTAGGTGAATTAATCCCATTAAAATTTCTCAAAATAAATATGCATCCAAGACCGAGAAGCAGCGTCCATAAAGGATTTTACGGAAAAGAACTCGCAAGGCTGACACTCGTCAGTCTCCTTGTGTACTAAAAACCTGAGTGTCTTGGAACGCTGGGTGGGAGTTCAGTCAAGGAAATCAGCCTCCAAGTCAAACCCCACCATTGTTCACATCTTTAATGGGAGAGGCCTTATCTTTCTGCCCTTCTATTTGTCAATTCCAATCCCCCATTAAAGAGTCTACCCAAGCACAGTGATATGCACCCTGCTCCCTGGGGCAAACACAACTCAGAGCCACACCTACAAGTCACCCATAGAAAAGGCTCTGGGCCCTCATTCAATGATTAATGTAATTAAGGAATCCAGAGCTCTGGGGCAACCTCTGTTATAAATAACCACTTGGATGGCATCAACCTAGACCTCAGCATTTATATCTATAAAGAAGGAAGGTAATGATTCCTATTCACCTACTTCATAAAATCGAAGGGCTCCAAAAGAATGAGGTGTGTGGGAAGGTATGGGCAAATTGTAAAGTGCCCTACAACAGCAAGGACCATAGGAACCTACTAGCACTGTGTGTTCTGCTTCTCAGAGCTGTGATTTATTTATTTATTTATTTATTCATTCATTCATTCATTTATTTGTCTATTTATTGTCTTTTGACCTTTTTTCTAAACTAAGAGTGATACGCATCAATCTGTGCACCTTAAATAAGATAAGCAGACAGAAGGGGGGGATATCATTTGTGTTCTCACCACCACAAAATAACACCCATTAACACTATGCATATGTATCAGTCTAAGCCAGTGTTTCTCCGATGGGGGAAGGGCAATTCACCTTCCCCCCCCCCCCCGCCCCCCGTGACATCTAGCAATTTCTGGAGATGTTTTTGATTGTTCAAATTCAAGAGGGGAGCCATGACACATTTAATGAGTAGAGGCCAGAGATGCTGCTAAACATCCTACAGTGCACAAGACAGCCCTCTGCAATAAGCTATTCAACCCGAAATGTCAGTAGCACCGAGAGAGAATGAGAAATCCTGACCCAAAATACAGGCATATGTAGCCTCCCATATAACTTAAAGCCAGAATCATTCTAAAATTCATTTCATCAAATTATGCAAGGTGGAATAGCATTCCCAGAATTGCAGAATTTATCCAGTGTCAGAACTATCAAAACAACCTAAAGGCAATGTAAAATGAAATTTAATACTGAAATTATAAAATGTTTCTTCATACACAATTAATGGAGGCAGCATTTATGATCGTATGACACCATTTACCATTTACTCTCTCAGCTTCTATAACTGCAGGAAGCTGGAGGGATGACAGCAGAGAGAGGAGGTGAGATGGCTTTTACTCAAGCAGATTAGGGGTGCCTCTTTGTCATTTACTCCTACAAAATATATATATTGACTCTTTAATGGAGTCCCACTGATACTAGATTGGCCATCAAGAACACATAAGAGATTCAGCTTATTATGGGGACATCGTTAAAGTAGGAATATTCTTGTGGGCAAGAATTTTTGTTTTTTTGCTTTTCTTATAAATAACTAGTTACAGAGTTGAGAAAATAATGGGTTATATATTTTAACTTTCTTTAACAAGAGTAAATGTTATCTTTTACAGAGCTAAGAAAACAAACATTAAAACTCCACCAAAAGCAATTTAATAATTAAGTTAATGGAAATGGAAAGAGGTCAAATAGGAGAGACATCTCATAAATTTTTTTTCGTCTAAAGAATAGTGTACAAAAATATACCACTTAAATGGGATCATTATGATAATCAAGATCAGACCTACTGCCTTATTTTTCATTTAGTAATCTGTAGTACGCATCTTTATATGTCCGTATACATGACTCTAAACAGCTCCTTTAATAGCACAAGAATGTATGATTGTACGGGTGTTTATCATTTACTTAATTGCTTGCTGTAAATATTTATATTATGTTCAGTTTGAATTAAACAACGCTACTCGGAACATCTTCACTGTTACATCCTTACGTGCATTTTTTTTTTTTTTAGTTTTTTTTTTTTTTTAATTTTTTTTCAACGTTTTTTATTTATTTTTGGGACAGAGAGAGACAGAGCATGAACGGGGGAGGGGCAGAGAGAGAGGAAGACACAGACTTACGTGCATTTTGAATTATGTTGTTAACGTGGTAGAATTTGAACAGAAGTTCAGAATTCAAATAGCTGCGTTGTTGTCCAAAAGATGTGACGGAAAGGCAAAATTCAAGTTCCCCTTTATACTTGCTGTTTTACCTTCTTTAACAAGTTTATTCCTGAAAGGGGCATCCGCTGCCATTCTGGGTTAGCGTGACTGTTGTCAGTGATGTGGTCTACTCTATGCAACAAGACACAACAGTTTATCCAAAGCTACCTAAACTGAACTGACTTCCCAGCTTTGATTCAATCGCATTTTATTACTGACCACTGAATTCTCATGCAGGTAAAAGTTTACAGAGACAGACCCATAGCAAATCTGATTCGATCGTGAGGGGAACCCTAATTAGCAGCCGATTGTTCCCTCAAACCAGCCTTCTAACCTCATCCAGTCGTCAATGTGTCAATTCAATTTACATACATAATTAATTTTTCAATGTTGTTCCCAAGTACCACACACAGGCTTCCCCCTTCTGATAGGTTCTCAGCAAACACTCATGAAGACCCACATTATTTGACATTTCAGGCCTTCCTTTTGTTGGACCAATAGTCAAGAAGTTGGTCTTTACTTTGCTTCTGAGATCTGCTCTGCTGAAATGGAAGACATTGAAAGTGGTCGGCCAACTCAATCCCAAGGTAAATTAGGGATAAATTAAAAAGTAACTACACTCTGTTTTTTAAAAGGCATTACAGCAGACTCTGTTTGTGCCTGGGCATGTGTACCACTTACACAAAATATTTTTAATCAAGTGGAAACGATTCCCCAAAGGTGAGGAGGGTTCCATGCTTCCAAAACATGGACCATGATGCCATGGTGCTACAGTTCTTCTCTCTGGCCACTAGGGTGCTATTTTCTGCTCCATAAAGGAATTGGCTAGATGGGGCCTCTAGCCTATAATACCAACTTTCAAGTGTGAATTTATTCTTTCCTGCCTTGCTAGCAAGTTTTACTTTTCCAGCTTGGCACATGGAATCTTGCAAGTCTCCCTGGAAGGTGACTCATATTTAAATATGAATGGGGCAGCTGGCTTCTGTTATCTTAAAGGGTAACATTATGTCATTGCACATTTTCAACTAGGGTAAAAACAAACTGTGCTCTTTGCACACATCAATTCCAGTAATATATATTTGTATAAGATCACAGGGACTTGTAACTTGTCTGAAATTTTTCCAGCCCCAAAATTAGGGCCAACATACTATGTTTCTTAATAATTCAGCAACGGGCGCCTGGGTGGCGCAGTCGGTTAAGCGTCCGACTTCAGCCAGGTCATGATCTCGTGGCCCGTGAGTTCGAGCCCCGCGTCAGGCTCTGGGCTGATGGCTCAGAGCCTGGAGCCTGTTTCCGATTCTGTGTCTCCCTCTCTCTCTGCCCCTCCCCTGTTCATGCTCTGTCTCTCTCTGTCCCAAAAATAAATAAACGTTGAAAAAAAAAATAATTCAGCAACAACAACCAAAATAATCCCTTTGTTACTTATCATGCCATTTCCTATTTCTTAAAAAAACACTGATAATGATAATGATGATGCCATGACAAGGGCAATGATAATAAATGAACATTTACCACATACCAGGCTTTGCACCAACAGTTTTAGATATAGTCTTCACTACCATTCAAAGAAAAAGAGGTACTTTTTTTTCGTTGTTCCCATTTTTCAGATGCGGGCTCCAACTGCTTAATGAGGAAAAGGTCTAAACATCAGAAAATGGCAGACACAGAGTTTGAAAGCAGGCAGTTTTAACTCCAAAGCCCGTATGTTCAACTATTACGATATACGTTCATCTGCATATCTTAGTAAATAATTTTCTAAGGTTCTAGGAAGCAAATCTTGAATTTTCCCCACAACTTATTTCCTCTAGGAGACCTCTTCTGGCCACCGAAGGCTAGATGAGATGTCCTCAACTTCCTTGAGGACCACATACCCAGACCTGTTGGACCAGGCAGCACACTCTATTTTCACAACCTGTTCCTGGTCACTACCTGCCCCCACAATGGACTGAGTGCTCCCTGAGGGCACAGATTTCATCTCCTTGAACAGCACCCAGCACTGGGTAGGCATTCAGAGCCTGATCAAATAAGGAACATATAAGCAAATGAGTCCTATATCTTTTCTCTTCGAGCAGCAGTGTAAAAATCTCAGGGCTATATTCCTCTTCTAATTTCACATCATCCTCCGCCATGAAATTGGCCTCCCTGGAAAGTTATCCCAAATCCTGTGTCCTTGTGAGGTGTGTTGGACCCAGAGTCATAACACCTGGGTTAGAGTTCTGGCCCGTCACACCCTTGATGTAGACCTAGGGTTTCACCCTTGCCTCCATTCTCCCAGCAGTGAAATGCACTCTGTAACAGCCCCTGATCCATCCTAAAGGCTGTGATGTGGATGAAGTATCGCAACGCAGGCACTGGGATTAGAATAGTGACTGACACAGAGCAAAACCCTAGTAAAGTGTGAGTAGGAAGAACAGTAATAGGAATACATGTAGGTATAAGAGTAATCATATTAGGGGTGCCTGGGTGGCTCAGTCGGTTGAGCGGCTGACTCCAGCACAGGTCGTGATCTCGTGGTTTGTGGGTTCAAGCCCCGCATCGGGCTCTATGCTGACAGCTCGGAGCCTGGAGCCTGCTTTGGATTCTGTGTCTCCTTCTCTCTCTGCCCTTTCCTGGCTCATGCTCTGTCTCTCTCTATCTCCCAAAAATAAAGAAATGTAAAAAAAAATGTTAATAAAAAAATTTTTAAAAAGAGAGCCATCATATTAGTAGTATTCCCTAAAATACTGAGCTTAAGGAACCAGGGAGGGAAGATTAGAACACAGCTGCACTTTTTTAAAAGTTTATATGCTATTTGGTGCTTTCCCTATAAAAGGTATAACTTCTTCATCAAAAATAGGACCACATCAAGGCACCTGGGTAGCTCAGTCAGTTAAGTGTCCCACTCTTGGTTTCAGCTCAGGTCTTGATCTCACAGTTCATGGGTTCGAGCCCTGCATTGGGCTCTGTGCTGACAGCATGGAGCCTGCTTGGGATTCTCTCTCTCTCTCTCTCTCTCTCTCTCTCTCTCCCTCTCTCTCAAAATAAATAAACCGGAAAAAATATCAAAAGAAAATAGTACCATGACTTCTTTAGGTACTAAATAATAATTTTAAAAATGAAAAAAGAATAATTCTTATGTGCCAAGGACTATGCTAAACATTTCCATGCATGATGTAATTTAATGTTTCAAGTTATGCTCTGTTAACCCCAGGAAACAGATTCAGAGAGGTTCAGTCAACTGCCCAGGACCACACACCTGATAAGTTGAAGCATCAGGATTTGAACTTTAATCTGTTTGTTTCCTTAATGGCCTCTCCCTTCCATTAGAGTGAAAGCACTATGAGGCAAAAGACCGCATCTGTTCTCTTCATTATCGTATTCACAGCCCACTGCACGGTGAATAATCAGTAATAGAAAATGCTGGAATGTGTGAAAAAAATGAAACTAAATGAATGAATAAATCCAGAACCTAAACTCTTAACCAGCTAAGTCCCTTAATTATCTGAGAAGAATACTATTTTAAAAAAACACGACACCGACAAAATGAGAAGCTGGGTGAGAAGTTTTATAGGAACAATAATAGTGATAACCTGTTATTTATGGAGTGGCTGCTTTATTGTTCCTGCACTAAAGCCTTATAAAGATATCTTTAATCCCTCCCCTGATCCATAAGGTAGATATTATCATATTTTATAAATACATTATGTCACCCAGTGATGCAAGATCTGAATGCAGGTCTGATGGTCCAAAACCCAACACTTTTCCCTTCAGGTTTCCATCTCTAAAGTGGGAACAAAGGCAGGTGTGTGCTTGGCTTACTCTCAAACACAAGGTTCATGACCACGAATCCTCAGGAGATACAAGAAGCTTCACAACCCTGTTCACCGTGGCCAAGAAGAATCATCCATGACGCCAGATTACTCTAGGTGCCCTGTGTGCGCAGAGCTTTGTTTGGTCCCTTCCCTGTATTTTACAGATTGAAGGAATACTCAGAATCATGTACCTTCTGCTCACTGTTTCCTTCAGGGAACAGGTGTACAAGGCTTGCACTCAGACCTCTGAGTGTGAACTGTGACTTTACCTGAACACTTGACACTTAGTTTGATTATACCCCCACGCCTCTGACAAAACGTCATACCAAGCCCGGGATTTGCTTACACCTGTCGGTAAACCCCTGTAAAACCTTCCCATGTCTCTGGTGGTGACCAGTCCTGAAATGCCCTCCCACTTCAGCTCCATGCTCTAAATAATGCCGTCTGATGGAAACAGATGAGAATCGATCAATCTTTCATTCAGTTACCCAACAAATAATTGTTGGGTGCCGACTATATATCCATACGTGGTCACTTTTGTAGAGGGCACAAAAAGAGGCACCAAATAAAATAAAAGGCAACAACTGCTGTTGCTGTCGACTTTCCTCACCTTTCTGCACATATAGGCAGAATATTCATCCCCCAAAGATGTTTGCATCCAAATCCTTGGAACCTGTGAACTTGTAACTTTACCTTGCAAAAATGACTTTGCAGACATTTAGGGTTTTGAGGTGGAGGGTTGGCCTGGATTATCTGGATGGGCCCAACCTCGGCACACGAGTCCCTAGCCAGAGACTTTGCCTGCTCAGGTGAGAGGCAGAGGGAGATGGAACCATGGAAGAAGGGTCACAGGGACGTAACAAGGCTGGCTTTGACGACATGAGCCACGGGCTGTGGATAGTCTCTAGAAGCTGGAAAAGACGAGGAAACAATCTCCTAGGGCCTCCAGAATGGACACAGTCCTGCCAACATCTTGATTTTAACTCAGTGAGAATTCGAATGGTAAGATAATCAATTTACATGGTTTATTTGCTGTAATTTGTTACAACAGCAATAGGAAACCAATGCACACTGCAACCAAAAGAGAAAGCGTTCTCCTAGACTTCCAAAGGGTAGGAAAATTGATTTTTTTTTCAGTACTTCAAGGGTAAATATCAAATTTTATGCCTAAAAATTGGAAAGTACAAGAATGTAATGAATAATAAAATAAATATTAGTACTGGATACACTTGGTACCAGCTGCAAAAATATCTATCGCACGTATCACATTGCAAATCTTCCAAGATCAATATGCAACATTAGTGGATTAAAACACGCTCCCTCACTAGTTGGGGTAGATGGCCATTCCTTTTAACCAGTCAGCAGAACTCCAAACTGTTCACCAAAAAAGAGCTGCATCAATCACTTGATTTTCATTGTTTAACTTCAAATATTTTCATTGGTCACATTCACCTGTAAATTTGTTCTTTCATAAAAATGTGTTTTCCGCTCTGATCATTTCATCCACTGGGAAGAGAAAGAAAAAAAGAAAGATTGGAGCTGTGCCAAAGGGAAAAAAAATTAATTTTCTTGCAGCGGAGGATCTTGTTAAAATGAAACATCTTTCCCATGAAATGGATGCTAACACAACACAACGGAATACTAATAAAGTCCTTTCATAATATTTTTCCTAAAGATTACTTGCATTTTAAGAATTGCCTTTTATATCGCCCCCAAGTGATGCTTAAAAAGATAAATCGCTTCTGAACAAGAGTTACTTTTTCCTTGCATTTCTGGTTAACTTACACATGCTTTTGTGAAGTTATCTTGAGTCAAGGAAACTTCACAACAGAAAAGATCATTTATAGTTAAAAGGGATAATTTGTATGATTTAAAGAAAAGCTAATAAAGCCCCAGACTGTCCCAACATAGATAGCACAGGCGCACGGCAGGACCATATTTGTGCTTCACAACCTCGGGTTGGGGGGGGGGGGAGTACTCATGTTTAATATTTCACAAACAAAATATTCATTTTATGTGCATTTAATACATGAAATCTTAAACCCAAGCTTTGAAAAATTCACTTCACGAGGAACAGTGAATGCATCATGCTTTTGGAACTTGTGGAGGGGTTCTATAAATTTTTAAGGAAATATGTATCTACTTTCCTCTCCCTCAAGAAAGAGGATGGTGGATAAAGAAAATGTTGATGGTGTCAGGGTACTTGGATTGTTGGTGAGCAGGTGTGAGCTGGTGAATGAGCCTCTGGTGAATTGAAAGCTTTTAAAAGAGATTGATTCTCTTACCTAATTATTTCAAACATGCTTTTAAAGGTATTAATTACTTGTGGAAAAGATTCTCCATTTGCCTCTAAATTGTTTCTTTGGGTGATTCTTTGCCTGAAAAAAAATGACTGGGGTAAAAGCGAGCATTCTGTCACCGTCATTTTAAATCATGTATTTAAACAATACATTGACATGTTACTTTACAATTATACAAACTATATTTACACGCAATTAGAACTATTCAAACATATTTAAAATTATATTAAATATTTACAATTACTTTCTATGTAAAATACATTCATATGTAAAATCATTACCTGCATTACATGTGATATATACGTAAAAACATTTGTATGCAGATAAAGGTGTGCAAATATACCTATATCCATATATAAATATATATAAATGCTAGATTGAGCACCTCTTAAAAGATCTTTGTTTTTTGTTTTTTTTAGTTTGTGTACGTGTGCGTGTATGTCACATAATTCTATGGAAACTTCTACTATTTAGTTCACCTTGCAGAATTGTGTAAAATATAATTACACACCAATCAGCACCTTTGCTACCTTCAATACCTACCCTCCATGTTACAAAGTTGTTTCTTCAATGACTTTTCAGTTTGATCTGCTGGAGGCATTTGAAACTGCATCAAAAAGGCATCTTTGGTTGGCCTGAAACATTTTAAATACATCAAATCTAGAATCGCAGGAGCAGACACCCCTGTAATCAAGTCATCGGAATATTACACACAATTCCATACTGCCTTGTGACTTAATTGTGGACTTTTAGCAGCCTGGGGCATTCAGGTTCACACGAGAAAAAATGTTTGCAACCCCTCAGGCACAGAATATTCTCACTGTGCAGAAGGAACAATTTCCAGTGACAAGAGCCCATTTTGCCAATTTGCTGTCCAGAACTCAGACTAATGAGTCACAGACAGCAGAATAAAGAAACTTAACACTCTTGGCATTAATGAGTAGGGTAAGGATTGGTCATTTTAAATGCTCCTCAGTAATGCCATAAAGTAACAAAATAACATTAAAAAAAAAAAAAACCCACAGGCACCTTGGCGTTTGAGCAACGACTTTATTTTAACCCAGCATCTGCCAAAATTTGTAGGAATACCTTCCCTATGCCAAGAGTTCTCTATCTTTTTCCACATAAACATTTGAAATAAAGAAGAATACCTTTAAAAAGTAACCATATCAATTTTGTTCACTCCCATTAGACTTTTAAAAATACTACCACTATTCACCGTCACCCGTCTAGTGTTTTAAAAGCTTTATCGCTAATGTGAAATATATAGATAAGAGAAACACAGAAAGTAAAAAAATCATCAAAAATGCATCTTTGGTTCCCCCAAAATACATTTTAAGACACTGAATGAATATGTAATTGTTAAAACCAACACAGAGGACCGAAGCCTTTCTTTCGATGTTCCCAACAGGATAATAGAGTGTAACAGTTTATAAACACAAGCCAGGAATTAAAATTAAAAACTACCCCAGGTCAGAAATGAGACCACTTTATAATTAGAGGAAAAAACTACCAGTCCCCAGTGGAGATTAAGAAGGGGATGATTTCTGAAAATGTACATGAGAGGGACAAAAATAAACAACTTCCACAGTCTGGTGGCACAATTCTGTTCCCTTGTGATGGAAACACAAAAAGGAGTCTCTAACAAGCTCCAAAAATATGTGTGTGTGTATTTTAAGTAAAATGTAGCTTTCCAGACAACTACGTTTTTCTGCTGGAAATAATGAACTAACATAAAAATGATATAAGGATGTGTGTAAAAAGGACATTTAAGAGAAACAGGTTGAAGAGCTTCATAAATTTACCAAAGATTGAATTAAAGCTGGATGTGTAAGATGTAGTGATAAAACAATTGGGGGCTGTTCCTTCTTTAAGCAAGGATGGTTTGGGCTTTATCAGGAACCGGGCTTGCATAACTAATCAGTGGCATGACCAGCCCCGACTCTGAAACGGGAGTCCCAGGCAGTCCCTTGCATAGAGGCGCAAAACTCATTACGTTTGATATGCCTTGTTCTTGACCTAAATGCAATAGAAATTCTTCCTTGGGGTGCATGATATACATGAAAAAGTACAACTTCTTTTTAAAACGCCATTAGAATATTTTATTGTGTGTGGACATACACTCTTGTTACTCCTAAATGCTATTCTATTGAGTACAGTTTATATTCACTGGCAAAGCGAAATCTCCGGGGAAGCCAGAGAGGGAATGCAATTTCTAGTAATAACAGCTCACAACAGTGAATACTATCCACTTATCCCCACAATTTCCAGCTATTTTGGACTCCTTTCTGAATTAACCTTTCATATCAAAAGGAGCAATTCTGCACACTAGAGACTCTGGCACAATTTCATGCATAATTTATTCACTCAGTTCAACATTAAACGCACAGTCCTTGACTTTGTCAAGGTGGATTCTGTTGGCAGACTTCACAAGCAGCAAAACAGGAGAAAGGAGATCTACAGTTCAACCTCTTCACCTATTCTGTCTGGCGAGAGATGGTGGTGGGGGTGGAGGGAAGAGAAAAATAAGGCACAGAGCTCTGTCATCTGTAGAATCCCTGGCAAGAACACAGTATTTTCACATCAGTAGCCTCTGAAAGGTTTTGTTTTGTTTTGTTTTGTTTTGTTTTTTTCGTTTTTTAAAGCCCAGAACAACTGAAATAAGCTTGAATTCTGTTTCACCAACCAAAGTCTGGGGCAATTTGTTACCTGACCAGCCCACCGCTCACAGGAAAACAATACTTGTGTCTCGCGTTGCTTAGTAGAGGCGGGTGGAAGAAATGAACTTGAAGCTGTTATTCAAACAAAACCCGCACATTAGCTTGAGGTCATATTAGAAGGGCTCGTTTTAGAGACTTAAATAATGCAGACTTCCCAATGAGATCCCAAATCCCAGATATGCACTCCCAAATTGGCCTTCAAGAACAGAGACATGGGTTTTTTTCTCCTAAACTACCCATTTGAACCCTCCGAGGAGGGCTGTGTGTGTAACCAGTTGTAAAAACGGAACCCTGATGCACCAAGAAACTGTTCCTCTGCCTTCTCAGAGTCGGCTGAAGCTCAGAGTAGACAGGAAATCCATTTTCTCTCCTTTAAAGGCCACCTTCCTCAGAGCTATTCAGTCAGATACCTGAGTCCAACTACTGTTTAGGTTGAAACCCACAGATGGCTCTTCTTCAGTCTCATGGATTATAAACGATTTGGTTCCTCCTGTAACAGATGGGGTTTTTTTTCCCCTGTTAATGATGACTATATAAATACTTAATATGTGCCAAAAACTTTAAGTTTTCACAATGATTACTAATTAATTCCACTGATTCCATGAAACGTCACCATGAGATGGTTAGTCACATCACACGCCGCCGATGAAGAAGCTGAGGCTCTGAGGTCTCAATGATTACGCAGACCCTTGCAGGCCTCGCTCTCCGTTGAAAGGCAAACCACGAAACGAACGCAATAATGAAATTTTAACGCTGAAACAGATTCAACGTGATTTCCCTAAACGCGCTAGACAATGGTCTCTAACTTATCACTTGCTCATTAAAATATTACCTGCCAGAAGGCAAGGCCCGCTTTCCAAACCCGTGAATAATATGAGGCCCAAGAGTGCACAATGAGACGCCTTTGGAAATACCACAAAATGCTAGAACTTTTCACACAGGACACCTTGGCAAAAGCCTTTAAATCTAAACTTTCTTAGCCGGCTTCCCCCACAGTCTAGTTAGAAGAAGCCCAAAGCGCATAAATTGGAGCCTTACCAAAACCGAGCCTCACTTTTATAATTTGCCTTTAAATTTACTGCAAGACCATGAAAATTAAATGCCTCAGATACTGTCGAAGTAGCTCACTGAGAGTTCAGCCGTTCTCCTCAGTAACCATTCAGCAGCCTTTTTATTGTCTCGAGGCTCTGGATTTGGACCAAATCCTTGAAATCTGTGAAAACTCAGAGATGAAGCAGGTTTTCAGTTTACGACTTTTTCAAGCCAAAGATTCCCATCTTAATGATAACATAACAAAATGACCTACCAAAATCGAGTTTACAAGTATCGCTTTCCTCTCGATTCCATTTCCTCGCCTCCCCAAGCCACTGTGCTCGGGAGGCAGTGGGAATACACAAGGCCCACTGGATGGGTCGGACTCAAGATGGCTGGAGTCCTTGACATGCCCACCCCTCACCTCCCTTGCTGCAATGTTCCCAATGGCCATGAGCGTCACAACAGTGGCCTATAGCCTCAGGTCCCTTGGAGTAAGATCTCCTGCTTCCAGAGTGACCATCACATCACAACACTTCTAGAATCCTATGTCTCGGAAGCTAAACACTATGTCAGGGCTCTACTTCCCAATACATGCTGGGAACCATGTCAGTTCCTTCACTTCCTGGCCTGGTGACCTTGGGCACACGTCTTCATTTTTCTGCACCTCAGTTTCCACTTTAGGAAATACGATGAATACTATCTCGGTTATGGAACTCTCGTGGCAATTTAAGGTGGTAACCTTTTTTAGTTGCTTAACTCACAGCCTGGCACAGAGGAGTGCAGTAGTCACAGGTAACATTCATTTGCTTTTCACCACAGCTTTCGGTTTAATCTTCATAACACAGAGGTTATCTGCCATATTTGTCAGACAGACGCAGAAGCCAAACTCAGAAAGTCAGTCACATGGCTCAGAAGATAAGCCAAGAGTTGGCCTCAGGACATCTATCTCTCTTTGACATCAGATTGCAAGAAGCTTACAGGGCCATCCTGTGCTGCCCCGCTAATAAATGTTACTCAAAGGAGGTCCACAAGAGCAGACAGAGTATGGAGGAGAGATTTGGGAAGGGCTATAAACTTACCTCACAGCTAAATAAATTTGATTTGCTACTTATTCCTACATCATCGTCCAAGCACTCCATAAAAGGGCTGTCCAAACAGGTGCTCCAGCAGGGCCCCCTCGCCCAGGGAGGGGGGGCATCCAGCCACCAGCTGCTGCTTACACCTGTGACCTTTGCAGAAAACTTGCCTTTGGCAGACGGGAGCCGCTTCCTCTGAGACAGAGACCTGCAGGGGGTGGGTTAAGCAATATTCTCCAGGGAAGGAGAACACAGAGAACGTGTATGTAGAAATTTCGCGTAAGGAATCGGTCCACACGATCATGGAGGCCAGCAAGTCTAACTCTGCAGTGTGTCAGCAGCCTGTAAGCTAGGAAAGCTGGTGGCACAGTTTCAGTACGAAGGCCGACAGGCGGAGACCCAAGAGAGATGATGGTGCAGATGAAGTCCACGGGCAATGTGCTGGAGGATTCCCTCTTGTTTGGGAGGCTGGATTTCTTTGTTGTATTCAAGCCTTCGACTGATTGTGCAAGGCCCACCCACATTATGAAGAGCCATCTGCTTTACTCAAAACTCACGCATTTAGATGTTAACCTCACCCAAAAACATTCACCAAGTGGACACAGAAAATTTACTCTCACTGGAGCTTGCCCCCAGCCTTCCCCATCCAGATGGGCAATGACTGATTAATATAGGATTCAAAGGGCTCAGGCAGAATGACTTCATAGATCGGACTGAAGCTAGACTTCATATAAAATCGTATCCTCGCTTGGGACTTTCTCCTTCCCTATTCAGCTTCCATCTCTCTCCCTCTCTTTCATCCTCTCTCTCTCTCTCCCCCACCCCCTCTCCTTCACTTTCTTTCTCTTTCTCCCTTTCTCTCTCTCCCTCTCTCTTTCTACCTTTCTTTCACACTCTCTCTCTCTCTCTCCATAGCAAATAGATTAGTGTTTTAAATTTCTAAGTCATATTCTCTGACCTTCTTTCTCTTCTGTAAGAACCCCCGCATGGAATGGTAGGTTTACAGAGCCAAACGCCTTCATACAGCATTCAACTCCCTCCATGCCCTGCGCTCAACAACTTTGCTAAATTTACCTGACAGCCCATCCCTCCCCATCAAGGAGGTGTCTGAGTCCATTTGGGCTGCTGTAACAAAAATAACATAGATGGTGTGAGTTGAACGACACTGATTTCTCACATTTTGGGAGGTGGGGAAGACCGAGATCAAGGCACCAGCAGATTCAGGGTCGGTGAGAGCCCAATTTCTGGTTCATAGAGGCCATCCACTGGCTGCATTTCCCACAGATGAATGGGGCAAGGGAGCCATCCGGGGGCTCTTCTGGAAGGCTACTAGTCCCATTCATGAGGGCTCTACCCTTGTGACCTATTCACCTCCCAAAGGCGCTGCTTCTTGATATAATCACACTGGGGACTAGGTTTCTACGCATGGAGGCATCGTCATCCACCTGGCCTGTCAAGCTGAAACACGGGGTGACAACTTTGGCTTCGGTCTCCTTCAGTCCTCCAGGTCACCACTGAGTCCACCGGGCCTGCCGCTTCCACATTTCTCCACATTCTCATGTCTTCCCCCTTCACACCGGAAGCCCCCTCATTCATCCTCTCTCAACTGGACTGTTAAAATCCTCCTAATTCCCTGTCTCCTGTCTCTCACCTCTGAACATGGCATCCAGGCCGAGCATGTTACCTGACCTCACTGACGAGAGAGTCCTGAATCCTTCTCATGCTAATAAGGCTTTTCTTGATTGACCCCAACAGACATCTATGACCTCTCTACCTTCCCAGATCCCTCAGCCCAGCATACTCCGACGTTCCCACTGCTCCCCACACATTCTATCATCTTACAGGCCTCCAAGGACCACTCCTGATCCTGGGTAACTTTACAGCTGTAGTGCTGTCCACGTGGAAGGCACCTTGCTCCCTGCGCCCACACACAACCTCAACCGACTCCTCCCCTCAACCGACCCCTCCCAGCTCAACTGCCACCTTCTGTCCTCCTTTGGGTTCTTCTAAAACAGAGCCTGAATCCAGCACTTGAGCACAGATGATTGGTTTGCGAAGAGATTGCCGGAAGCGGGATGTTCCCCCAGAAACAGAATGTTTCTCAGAATTGTTAGTTTAGTTTATTTATTTTTGAGAAAGAGAGAGAGCAAGGCAGGGACAGAGAGAGAGAAAGAGAGAAAGAGACAGAGGGAATCCCAAGCAGGCTCTGCACAGTCAGCGTGGAGCCTGATGCGAGGCTCGAATTCACCAACTATGAGATCATGAGCTGGGCCAAAGTCAGATGTCTAACCAACTGAGCCACCCAGGCGCCCCTTAGAATTGTTATTGTAAAAGTGGAGAGACAGAGCATTTACCTATTGGCTTTCATTCCCCCATCAGTGGGAGGTCGCCCTTGGGGGCATTAACTACCTGGGCAGTTCCCACCATACTTTCAAGCCCTGATGGATGAGTGAAAGCTCTCTGACAGAAAAGCTGAGAGGCCCCATTCACACCGCCAGTGGACCAGAACCAGTGCCTGTCTGGCAAGGAGTCAGAGGTAGGCAAAGAGGAGGTGATGAATGCCCCTCCCCCCAAAACACCTGCTACACATGCTTTGCAAAGCTTTCTCCTTCCCTTCCAAAGACAGTTCTTCCAAAGCCCTCTGCACTTAGACTTCCTACAGCACTTAGTCGACTGTGTTATGATTGTCTGCTTACTGCTCTCTCTCTTCCTCTCTCTCTCACTCTCTCTCTCATTCTCTCTCCACCCTGAGCTCTGAAAGGACATGTGGGGCTAGTAAAGCAGTGGGTCTATACTTTTCCTCAAATGTCTATTAAAGGAATCAATCAACAAAGTTTTTCTGAAGCCAGTCCGTGGTACTGAATGTCTAATTCCAAATATTTTGAACACAGGTAAAAAGGAAAACCAATTCCTTAATGTGAAGTTTCAGATCTGCAGCCCTTCCCTGTCAAATATACAACCACATACTTTAGACTCAGTCAAAAACGCTACAGTAAAGTCCTTTTCATCTTGTCCTTTGTAATTTTAAAAGTAATAAGTAACAAAGACAGAGGGAGCCAAACGCTCCAGGCTGAAGGAATGTAAAATGTATACATGTATATTTTTTAAAGTCAGTATTCAATACATCTTTATTGTATTTTCAAAATTTTTTTCTTACTGTAAACGTAATCAATAACAAGTTACCTTTAAAATAATTTAAGCAAGTGTCTATATATTTTTTTCTACTCCAACTTCATTCAGATTAATCTGAAGAATTTTTTTTCTGTACCCTTCTTTTCTTGTTTGCTTGATGGACCCTGACATAAATTCAATACGAATATGGGTGGTTGTTCAGAGGGGCAGCCTAGAAAAGTTAACTGGCTGATCACAATAACAGCCTCATCTTAATTGCAGGATTAGATGCACATCCTAATCCAAAACAATCGTGTTCCCAAATTTCTATCAATTTAAAATGGAATATTCCAGTGCCTTTGATTATTTTTCCATTTTATAAAACATACGGCTGGGAAGAAGTGTGCAATACACAACTCCTCAACAATCCTGAAAGGTAAAGTAAACTATTGTGACTTTTGGTAGGGTTAGGCGTGCCATTCAACAGGTATTTATTGAGCACATAGCATGGGCTGGCATTGTGCTAATAGTTGTATTTATTATTAAGCACACAGAGCCAATCTGCCAGCTCAGACTCCAAAAGGTCACATTGTCTTGAGATGTTATCATTAGACTCTAGTGGAAAGCCAAGTTGACAGCATTTAACAAAGCTAACCAATATCCCACTAATTGTGCATACACCTAAAACAAGAATTTTTCTCCCTTCAAAGATGTTCACCGTCTGTTAAAGGTGGTAGTCCCGACAGTTTTAGCCAATGCCTATATTTAGATTTACATTTCAGCTGTTACCTACCCTTTTCTTTGTCCAGAAGTATTTTATTCCCTTCTGTGTATATATAATATGTTATATATTATGCATAAAATATATAAAATGTAATATATATAAAATACATATATGAATATATTTCATATATGAAATATATACTCTATATAAATATACATATGTGTATGCATAAAATATGCACAATAAATATAACCTATATAAAATATACATAAAATACAATTTATAACTTTAACAATTTTAAGTGTCCAATTCAGTGACATTAAGTGCATTTTCAATGTGTCTACTTTCTGTCTCTAAGAATTTGTCTATTCTAGGTAATTCATATAACAGGACTCCTATACTGTTTGTCCTTCAGTGTCTGGCTTATTTTACT
The DNA here is from genome assembly GCF_022837055.1 of Prionailurus viverrinus. Classification (NCBI taxonomy): domain Eukaryota; kingdom Metazoa; phylum Chordata; class Mammalia; order Carnivora; family Felidae; genus Prionailurus; species Prionailurus viverrinus. The sequence goes on along the minus strand of NC_062562.1, from coordinate 36,851,038 downwards.
TAGCATAACGTTTTCAAGATTTATCCACGTTCTAGCGTGCATCAGAATTCCATTCCCTTTTGAGGCTGAATAATATTCCTTTGTATCAGATGCTATATTTTGTTTATCTACTTCTCCATCGATGGACACTTGGGTTGATTCCACTTTTTGACTATAGGCACAAATAATGCTATGAACACTAGTGTGTAATTATCTGAGTTCCTGCCTTCCATTCCATTTGGAGCTAATTTCTTGTATGTGACTTAAGGTAAGTCCAACTTCATTCCTCTGTATGCAGATGCCAGAGTGTCCTCTCCTCTTGAATGGCCTTGCATCTTTGTTGAAAATCAGTTGGCCATATATGTCCTCTTACATATTTGAATTTAGTCCCAGTGGGTCATTTGTAAAAACTAAGCACTAGAGAGCAACAAAAATTCGATAAGTCTCACACTGTCTGCAAAGAGAAATGGTCTTTGACACTGCACAAAACATAAGATTTTTAGCATGGTATTTGCCAATGTCGCTTAGATCCCTTATTTTGAAAAATTCTGATATTAAAAATACTAAATTATTATTTAGCCCCACATCTAAATATGTCACACGACACACGAGATACAGAGGAGCATTGACTCCAGTTTTCACACCAAGGTGAGGGTCAGTTGCATTGCACCCACCTGCTTCAGTGTTCTCCAACCCATGAGGGCTCAGCAATAACTCCATTAGCAATGACTTTTAGGGCGACTGGGTGGCGCAGTCAGTTAAGGGTCCGACTCTTGAGCTCAGTTCAGGTCATGACCTCATAGTTTGCGAGTTCAAGCCCCAAATTGGGCTCTGCGCTGATGGTGCAAAGCCTGCTTGGGATTCTCTCTCTCCCTCTCTCTGCCCCTCCCCCACTGTGCATGCACGCTTTCTCTCTCTCTCTCTCTCTCTCTGTCACTCAAAATAAATAAATAAACTTAAAACAAAAATTAATGACTCTTAATGACATTGTCTTGAGATGTTCTCATCAGACTCTCTTGGAAAGCCAAGTTGACACCATTTACCATACTGGATAATTTCACTAATGAACAAAACATGTTCTACAATTCTCAGGCTACAAGATACAAATGGCGGTATCTTTCAAACTAATGGGTCCCCACTTCTGCGTTTAGCTGACTACTGCCCAGCTGAATTCAATCCATTATCAATTATTAGCTAAGGGACTCAGCAGACAGAACTAGCTTAAGATTAGGGCACACAATTCCCTGGATCCAGAAAAAGTAATGGAAACATCTCAGCTACCTCAAACTTCATCCTGAAGTTCCATCTTGTATTTCCCTTTGAAAACGTTACCAGGCAAAACAGAACAAAACGAAACAGAAAACCATAAAAATAGAAGTTTTTTTAAAACTCAAAGGAAATAATTGAGGTCATTCATGGACAGACCGTCTGTAAATGAAGAGATTATAAAGCCTATGGCTCAAACAGGTACACGAAAAGATGCTCAACATCACTAATCATCAGAGAAATGCAAATCAACGCCAAAGATAACACCTTACACCTGTTAGAATGGCTATTGTCAAAAAGCCAAGAGATAACAAATGTTGGCAAGGATGTGGACAAAAGGGCTTGTGCACGGTTGGTGGGAATGTAAATTGGTACAGCTACTATGGAAAACAGTATAGAGGTTCCTCAAAAATTAAATATAGGACTACCGTATGATCCCACTTCTGAGTATGTATCTGAAAGAAATGAAATTACTTTCTCGAAGACAGATCTGTGTCCCCATGCTCCATGCAGCATGATTCACAACAGACAAGCCATGAAAACAACTTAAGTGATCACTGGCAGGTGAGTGGATAAAGAAAATGTGATGTCTATATGCACAGTGGAATAGTGTTCAGCCATAATAAAGAACATCCTGCTATTTGCGACAACGTGGATGGACCTTGAAAGCATTATGCTGAGTGAAATAAGTCAGCTAGAGAAAGACAAATACCATATGATCTCATTTATATGTAGTATCTGAAAAAGCTGAATCCATAGAAACAGAGAGTAGCAGGGTGGTTTCCAGGGGCTGGGGCAAATAGGAAGATGTTGGACAAAGAGTACAAACGTCCCGTTATAATATGACCAAGTGCTGGCAACATAATAACAACAGAATGACGAGAGCTAAAAACACTGTATTATATACATTAAACTTGCTACTAGAGTAGATTTAAGCTATCTTACCATACACACAAAAATAGTAATTATATCAGGTGGTGGAGACACTAACTAACCCCATTGTGGTAATCATTTTGCCATATATACCTGTGTTAAATCGTCACACCGTACAGCTTAAATTTACACAAGATACCGTGTCAATTTTATCTCAGTAATGCTGGGGGCAGGGAGAGAAAGGGCTGGGGGAAGAAAGCAGCTGTTTAATAAAGAAAGCTCTTTAAGGGGCGCCTGGGTGGCGCAGTCAGTTAAGCGTCCGACTTCAGCCAGGTCACGATCTCGCGGTCCGTGAGTTTGAGCCCTGCGTCGGGCTCTGGGCTGATGGCTCAGAGCCTGGAGCCTGTTTGCGATTCTGTGTCTCCCTCTCTCTCTGCCCCTCGCCCATTCATGCTCTGTCTCTCTCTGTCCCAAAAATAAAATAAAAACGTTGAAAAAAAATTAAAAAAAAAATGAAAGCTCTTTAAGAAAGCAGTGCTCTGTGATTTGCTTGGGGAAGAGACACCGGGAGGCCAAGTGTAAGTGGCAGGGGTAGAAGGCATGAAGAAAAAGACTTCATTGCTGCGTTACACAATTCTTTGCGTGACCCTTATAAGACAAACATCAAAGCACCTTATAATTTGTGACTTTAATGCATTAAGACTGAAATCATTTTTATTAAACATGTAAAGTGTGTAATTCATAAAATGTTTAAAAACGTAATAAGACATTTATGTTACATGTGCATTGCAAAACAAAACAAAAAGTGACCAGAGGTTGTGCCATTATCTTCCGCTGAAGTTTCTGAAACGTATCCCACAAGTCAGTGATATTGAACAATATCAACACCAACAAATACATGTTTACAAGCTGAGGAGCCTACTTAAAAGACTTGATCCTTAGTTTCCTTATTTGTAAAATGAGGTTATTAGTAATCACTTTAAGGGATCGCTGTAACAAACAAATGAGATAGTAATGCAGAATCAGTACAGTGGGCGGCAGATGGTCAGGACTCAACAAACGCAGTTCTATTCTGAATATATTAGTTATCTTTTCTTAGGAAAGTGGTGCGGTTCCTATATATCTATTTCTGGCTATCTTTGTAGAAAACGAAGCAAGATTATCACCCATCCGAACTAGTTGCTTGATATAATCTCTGAGGGTCACCTGGAGTATCATTCCTTCTTAAAGAAAGTTGATAAAGAACAAAGCTGAAGACATAGGAAGTTTCCAGTCTCTCAATCACTTAAGCTTCAGAGAGGAAAATCTCATTAAAACAATAAATAATTTGTTAAATTTTTTTAAAAAGTTCAAAAAACACTTGACTTGGTATGTACAGCCAAGCACGACACGTAGTAACTATTTTATCAGTAATTTTTTGCCTATATATTGGCAAAAACATCAAATAAAACTATAATGTCATCCCATTTCCCTCTTATTGGCACTCATACAAGATAAATATTCCATAGAGTGTGAACCAAAATTAAGCTCATTTAAAAAGATCATTACAATGGGATCCTTTCCTCACAATTAAGGGAGCTGGAGTAAATATGAATTCAAGGAAACAATTCAAGAAGTGAAAAACTATCAGGTAATTAACAGATTAAAAAAAGGGATTTTTTTTCTTAAGTTTATCTATGTATTTTGAAAGAGAGTGTGTGTGCGCATGCCCGTGAGCCAGGGAGGGGCAGAGAGAGGGAGAGGGAGAGAATCCCAACCAGCCTCCACACTAAGAGCAGAGCCCAACCTGGGGCTGGATGTCACTGTGAGGTCAATCCATGACCTGAGCCGAAATCAGGAGTCAGATGCTTAACCAACTGAGCCACCCAGATGCCCCTCAAAAAATGATTTCTAATGTAATCCACAAGCAAACAGTAAACAGCAAGGATTTCAACCAAATGTTCTTATGAGGAGAAACTACCATCACTATTCCAATCACTACCTAGCTCAATACATAGCCGTTTTCATCAATAAATTAAGGTATAATTAGTAAAAATTTATTGCTGCCTTCTGGAAGCATGGGAAGTTTAGAGCCACTATTCTAGCCCTTAACTGAGAGGAGAGAATTTTGAAGGTAGTTTAGACAAAGAAGAGATTCCACGTTGGTCTTCTCCATTGTTTACAGGCTAAGAATAAAGGCATTTTTTAAATCCCTGAAAATTGATATGACACCTAGCTAAAGAGAGTAGAGTTGACCCTTGGGTGTATGTTTAGATGGAAAAACAGATGGATTAAATGTATTATCATCTGGTAAATGTCAATAAATTGGGCAAAGAAGTAATTATTTTCAAATCCAGGCTATGACTTGATGCTTACACTCTCACCTTGTGATGTGGAAGGAGATGTAAGTTTCACTTGAAAGCCCATGAGCCTGCAATATAGTTTAATAGTTTAGATCACGGCATCAGGAGTCAGATGGTCCGAATGCCCGATCTCCTATGTCACCCTGAGCAGATCACCTCGATCCTAAATTGTTCATCTGTAAAATGGGCCTAAAACGTGTGCCTGCCTCAATTCAGTGGGACGGTGCACAGGAGCACTCAGAACAGGGGCCGGCAACGCCCCATCCATTTCCGTGATTATTGCTATTGTTATTATCAAGGGAGAAACTCTGTTGGGTGGATATTTGGACTTACACTTCTTTCCTTAGAAAAACATTAGACACATCTTATTTGGGATACACCCAAAGAACGGGAATGACACTATGTGGAGAGGCTTCTCCCCCAAGTATTAAGAAATAATTCAGTCACAGTTTCTGCTTTCTTTAGCACAACGAGAAAACACCACACTTACCAAAGGAATGGCTTCCACCCAAACATTCCATTGAATGTTTCATTTTGCTTCTCAATTTCTCGATTTTAGTGTTTGAGAACTAATGAATGACCATGCAATTTCGGAGTATGGATGTGACACAATTCTGTGGCACACATAGGAATTTGCCATCCACCCACAGACCTTTTGCCAAAACTAGAGTCTCCAGCCACAAATTCTGCCAGTGAGCCCATCCCTCTGGCTGCAATCATGAGAACAGTGTTCTTGGGAACATACCTCCTACTCAAATAAAGAGCTCAGAGCACAAGGCAGAGGGCATCCGCAAAGAGAAATAATTTTGGATGAGAAATGTATAAAACTGAAAGAAAACCCCCCAAAACAAACAAAAAAACACCTTAACTCCCATGTGGGCCAGCATTAAACTGGTTTTCATGGAAAATGCCAATCCATTTACATTTTCCTTAATGCTGCCTAAGTGCTTATTGTGAAGGCACTGAAATACTGTCTATTTCACTATTGCCCCCAAGTGAAAATGGTTTTGAGATGTCTTCTGTATTCTTTGCTGGGGCCTGAAAAGAAATCACTACATTACCTTGCATTTGCTCTTAGAGTCATTAGCTTTAGACAGCACCATCATTTAAGAAATTTATCATCGCTGCTGTCCTTCACACAATGTATTAGTGCAATACATTATAAGAACACCTCACTCTGATGATGTATGACTCCAAAAATGGCAACATCTGGGGACAAATGAGTCTAAGAATAGATCTGGGGTAAGAGAATAAATGTATAGATCCACCTTGGTAATGTTACTCTGAAATAAACCAGTGTTTGCTATTTTCAACCAGTCCCTCTAACACTTATAACAATCTTTACAACTTCCCTGATTTAAAAAAAAGAGACAATTATTCATGACATTAAATTGATTTTTCGTGACAAAGAAGGAAGGTCTCTAAAATTAGTGGGTTGGTTCATTGAGGGATAACCTCGCAGGAGCTTGATGATAAATTTCAATCGTGGCTTTCAAGAAAACTCTAATTTAGTCCACCTCTCACTCACTTAAATTTTTCACTAGATTCTCCAAAGGAGAGAGCAGATATTAACGTCTGGTGTCTTCAAGGGTATTAGAACCAAAATTGAGTCACAATTAATTAGTCTATACCAAATTCTAGTTTTCTACATGGCGGATGATACATTTTTTTCCAAAGCTTAGTTCCCCCATTTTCATTCTTCAAAGTCCAGAATACTGTCCTTTCCATTACTTTTGCTTAAATAGGACACGAATATTTTAACTAACTACTGAAATAAATCATTATGAACATTCAACCTCAAAGAAAATGATGGCAAATGAAAATGCCTCACTGGCCCAATTCATGCACACTACAGTAATCTGTAGAGCCACAAGGTCATTCTTAAAATGGGCAGGGAGTGCCTGCTTTTCAAACTCTCCAGCACAGTTCAAGAACCGGGCCTATTTTCCCATTTTAAGCACTTTGTCTCTAGGAGTCAGGGCCAAGTGATGCCACAGTCCAACCTGCGACCCTATCCCATCAGCCCATCATGTTTCCTCAGCTGGAGATGATCAATATTCCCCATGCTAAGAGAAGAAGAACAGATTCAGTGGATAAAATGCCAGGCATGAACCCTCCCACATGATGTCCAAATGGTGTATTTCCTATAACTGTGTTAACACGCCAATCAGCTTGGAATCTGAGTGTGGTGAACTCAGAAGACACCACCAGCTCCTTTTATGCCATGCCCCACCAACATGAATCTCAAAAGAGACTTGGGGCTCTCGGGGCTCTCAGTCTGCTACAAGAGCATCATATTATCTGACCTTCACAAGCAAACTCTTTCCTCCCACAGGATGTTGTGGAGGAAGAAAAAACCCTAGTCTAGACCACTCATCGGTGGTGATCAGGGATGCTCCCACACTCTGTCATCGTGTCATCTCTGCCAGGGCATCTCTCTATGTGATTTGTGACAGATTTACTAAACCAGCAGGGAATCTTGATTTTGGTGGGGAAGAAACAGAGAGGTGGACAGAAATACAGATGGGTCAGAGAGACTGAGAAACAGAGAGGGAGGCAGAAGGGAGGAAGGAATGAAAAAGAAGGGGATAAAAGAAATAAATTGCTGAGCTTCAAATTGTTTCATATTTAATGAGCTAACAACTATCTTAAATCAGAAATCCTATCCTCAGATGTTAAAAGAGAATATATTCAATGCCTGGAGAGCAGCACCGAATATCATCTTCCAGTGACATTATTTCCTTTCATGAAATAGAAAACCTTGGCAAAATAAAATATTTAATTAAGGAACATATCATTGTGTCATTGAATAATTTTCCAAAATTATTTCCTCCTTTTTCACTGTTAGGGAACTTTTGCTGCTTGCCGTTGCCATTATCCTAGCTTGCTCTCCTTCCTGCTTCTTGTTTTCTCTTCTAAGTTCTTTCTGAGAATAGGATTTCTGATTTACTGAGCAAATTAAATAAAAAAGCCACTGGAGGCTCAATATTAAGATACAACCATTGTGTTTATTCCAAGATACCTTTTCCCCCAGACTCTTTTAAGTAAGTGTGCCTCAAAACATTACCCCACTCAGCAATCCCCAAACATTATGGAGTTTGGCTGATTTCATTTAAAAATAACGTGTCCTCTGCACCTAAGTGGATAATTAGCCCATGGTGGTCTCTGTGGGAATCTCAAGTCGTCTTCTAGCCCCTCTACTCTTTTCACCAAGAATGGGACACGCTCAGGACCACAACAGAGTCAGGCTATCTCTCTCTCACCTCCTCTCACAACTGACTATACAGACCCAAGAAGTCAAATGTTCTGGAATTCTCTGCTTCTCTCGCTCCTTTTCCTCTGTATCCTTTTTTCTTTGACATCAATGTTAAGATACAAAATTTGTATAAGGTAGGAGGAAACAGATAATTTGATTTATGCTCTCATCTCTGGAAAACAAACCAGCCTTCGCTTGGCATCAACCTAAATGTCAGAAGTTTGGAGTAAAACGTGCAGCCAACAAAAGAGCATTCCGATGATTTCCTTCGCCTTTTCCCCAAGGGACCTTGTGGAGAATGACAGAACTCAGGACAAAGCAAAATTCAGCTGGGATGCAGTGGACCATATTGGTTGAGTGGTCCTCTGGCATCAGAAGCATTGCTGCTTTCTAGTTGTGCCTTTGTGCAAGCATCTGACTTTCTCCAAGTTCCATTTCATTTGATGGCATATGATAAGTTGTTGATAAATACCACTTAATTTTACTATGAGTCTTGGGATGCTTGTCTAACATCATCTCCTGGCTTCTATTTCAATTAGAAAGGATAGGTCTGCCTAATTCTTAATTTGAGGCAAATAGAAGGGGTGACTTACAAAAACAAACAGGCTAAGACATGAAAAATCACAGTAAACTATTGTTTTTTGCCATGGCATATCAAATGAAAACCAGGAAAACACGCAATGATTCCATTGATCATATACTCACATATACTCATTTAATATTAAACACAAGGATATATATGTATGTATGTATGTATGTCTGGCCTTGTGACAGTCACAGCAGGAACATAGAAGAGATATGGGACATTGTTCTTTGAGTCAAAGAGCTGCCAATCTAGCTGAGAAAACAAGATGGACATAGAATAGTGGGATTTGGACCCGTTAGTGATTGAGGCAGATCTGAGAGCAAGGGTTGGACCGCTATGGGTGATAATGGCTGGGAAGAGGCGAGGAAGGAGTGTGAACCAAAGGAAATTTAGATTGAGACAGGCAGATGGAAAAAGTGAGGATGGTCTGGGAGGAGGCCTCAATGTGAGTGGAGGGACAGAGACAGAGGAGAGCATGGCGAGAGATGGAAATGGAGAACCGACCTCGCTACAAAAGACAACAAAGAGATGGAGCTCAGTCTGTGAGGTGGACAACTGGGAGCCACTGACAGTTCCTGAGTCAAGAAGCATGAAGAGAGGGGGTGGCAAAGTCAGGGTGCAAATATTTACGTACTATGAAGACTGCCTCCCAGATGGAAATTGTCAACGGTAGTGCCTGTGAGGATGAAGAGCTAACCTACAAGACAGCCGTGACTGAGAGACATCCAGAAAAAGTCAGAAAAGATTATTGTAAGATTCCTAGCCTGGAGACTGGAAATTATCTGGCAGTTTTCGCTGTAATGAATAATGTTTTAGGGAGGCAACTTCAGGAGAGAGATTATGAAATCAGTTAAGGTTTTGCAATTCTGATGTCATAGCAAGATGTCCAAGAATCTAGGGTAATGTCATATTAAGAGGGGGTTTGGATTCAATCTCTCTAACCATTTTCATAATTCGGGGAGAGCCACCCACCTTTATCCTCACAAGAAACATCTCCCTTGCAATCTTTCCTCTGTCTCCAGAATAAAAATAAATGAAAATTATTTACAATGACAGAAGTGATTTCATTTGAAAATGATGGCAGCTACCATTTTATTGTGCACCAAACTGAGTCAGAATCACCAAGTTCTTCAATGATATTCTGGAGAAACAACCTGGGAAGACAAAGTGAAATGGTGTGATGTTTCAGTCCAAAGGGACCTCATCTGGTCAATTAGAATTGCCTTTGTAATTCATGACTCAAGCCAAACTACTACATAAATTTCGCAATGAGAAATGAAATTAGTCCCATAAGTGTTCCTAACTGAAAAACCAAAAGAACAATAACAACAACAACAACAACAACAACAAAACAACAGCAAAAAACCCCAAAGCAGTAACAAAACCAAAACAAACAAACAAACAAACAAAAAACACAACGACTATTAGAAATAATCACTCGTTGGGGCAACTGGGTGGTTCAGATGGTTAAGCATCCAACTTCAGCTCAGGTCATGATCTCATGGTTTGGGAGTTCGAGCCCCATGAGCTGCTGACAGCTCAGAGCCTAGAGCCTGCTTTGAATTCTGTGTCTCCCTCACTCTCTGCTCCTCCCCCATTCACACCCTGCCTCTCTATCTCTCAAAAATAAACACTAAAAGAATTGAAAGAAAGAAAGAAGGAAAGAAAGAGGAAGGAAGGAAGGAAGGAGAAAGAAAGAAAGAAAGAAAGAGAAAGAAAGAGAAAAAAAATCACTTGTCTCCCTTCTGTCCTGTCATATGATATAATTCCTTAATGAAATCAAATCATGTACCTTTGGGGTCCAGTGGGGAAGATAATGTCATTTGAATCCTCTGAGTCTCCGTACAGAATCAGTGTGTAGAAAAATCTCCATATATTCCAGCCTCGAATCAAGGACAAGAGATTACCGGAGAAACAAAATATTTAGGCTGGCAAAAACAAAAGGCCCTGCTTGTTAATATGTTGCCTTCCACAAGTCTACTTCTCAGCAGGTGACATGAGACTTTGTCACCTACCATGGTGGCTACACAGGTTTAGATCTCAAAGTCTTTCTTCTCCTTGATAAGGACTACTTCTTTAAAAGTGTTGACGAAGATTTCACAGGTCTCTTTGAAAATAATTATTGCAAAAGACATGGCTCCCAGGCTTTATCCACGCATAGCAATAAGCCTCAGCTGCGAGCAAGTTTTTTAAGTCAAGATTTTTGCTTCCAAAACACAGATTTGTATGAATGCATTTAAAAACCTTATTAATTGGAACAGGCTACAGGCCAATTACTCCAGTGGCTTGAAAACAATCCCGAAATAATAAAATATATAATAATGCTGACTTTTCCCCCTGTTAATATCACCACAATCTGAGAAATCCTTTGGGGCATTGCACTAAAATATGATTTGGATCCTTAATGACAATTAATTATGGAAAATCAAAGGGAGCTTTTGAAAAATAAAAAAATTATAATCAGGTATACTAGACATACATTTGGCATCATTTAGACAAGGTATGTTTTTCTTGACTGCTCTTTTAGCATGTTGCTATTTCTTTATTTTGCCACAGATGTTTTATTTTATAAATTGGTAAATCTCATAACTTCTATAGACTAAAATTTGTAAAGACAGGGTAAATGATTATAAAAACAGCAAAAAGCTAACCAGGCTGAAAGGCCAGATGCCAGCTGCTTTCTTGACAAGTAAACCCACCGAACAAAAAGAAAAGAAAAATCTAATACAAAAAATTAGGTACATTTTTAACTGAAAACAAAAACTCATTGTACTAATTATAATAGCAGGAAATGGGTTTTTGTAGCCTCTTACGTGTGTCAACTCTCCTCCTGTCCCCTCTTCCCTTCCTGGCCTTCCCACACAAACACAGCCCTACACACACACACACACACACACACACAGAAGTCTCTCCATGAACAGACAATGTGGTGAAAAAAGAAAGATTTCTCAAGCCATTTCCCATGCAACATAAAATTCTCACCTTTAGCTCCCTCCTGGAAGCTAGGGCATCGTGATCTCCAGACTACTCATCGTAATATACAAATATTACAATGAGGAGGGTAAAACATTTTACTTGCTGTTACCACCTCTTTCAAAACGTGGTTCCTTCATTATCTCAACCTGTGGAACACAGAAATTGGCTTACACCTTCACAGTCTGAATCCTTCCTTTGGTAAGTAACACTGTGTATTTCTATAACAATACATGTTTCATAAAGTTGGTGAGATGATACGAAAATGTCTGTAAAGAGCTTAGTTTGCATCATGCCTCATGAACTGGAGAAGGTTCTCGATCAACAGTAACTGCTACTGCTATTATTATTATTATTTCTTATTATTACTACTCGGATTAGCCAATGAGGAAGGACTGAGAGAAATGTACAATGAAAGCAGTGAAAGACGGGCTGGCAGGTCCAGCCCTGCGGTAGTGGGGAAGTGAGATAAATACCAGTCTGTGACAATTTTGCCCATGCCCAGGCCTGGCTTGACTCATTTGCTCCTATGACACATGCCCCAGTTTGGGATTGCCATAACAAAATACTGTAGACAGGATGCCTTTTTTTAAATTATTTTTTTTAATGTTTATTTATTTTGGAGAGAGAGTGTGTGTGTGTGTGTGTGTGTGTAAGCTGGGGAGGGGCAGAGAGACAGGGAGACACAGAATCCAAAGCAGGCTCCAGGCTCTGAGCTGTCAGCACAGAGCCCGATGCGGGGCTCGAACCCATGAACTGTGAGATCATGGTCTAAGCTGAAGTCGGACGCTCAACTGACTGAGCCACCCAGGCGCCCTGACAGGATGGCTTGTAATAGAGATTTATTTCTCACAGTCCTGAGGCTGGGAAGTCCAAGATCAAGGTGCTGGAAGATCTGGTGAGACTGGTTCATAGACAGCCTTCTAACGGTGTCTTCAAATGGTGAAAGGGACAAGGGAGCTCTCTGGAGTCTTTTGTGTAAGGGTACTACTCTCCTGAATGAGGGCTCTACCCTTATGACCAGAGTATGCCCCAAAGCATCCCCCTCCTAATATCATCACCTTAAGAGTTAAGTTTAAACTTGAATTTGGGAGAAACATAAACATCATAGCAGTGGAGTTAGTACAAAGACCAAATACAAGGCATTTGGATAATCTCAGCTCCATTCGCCAATTTACAGATGTTAAAGTTCTACTCTTTCATGTAGGATGCTATTGAATCATTCTGTTCCTACGGAATTTTTGCTTGTGTTTTAAATCTCTTAACTCTTGATTAGGAAAGAGAGTTGAGGGGACAGAAAAGAATTAAAAGAAAGGATTAAAAGATAACTTTAGACCCAACCTTATTACGCCCAGCATTCGTTTCTCCAATATTCATCCAGGGATTTGCCTGATCGCACAATCATATTCACGATCGGTACTCAGCTCAGTGCCCTGACGTAGTAAAAATGCCAGCTTTGGTCTGGTGGTAATGGACATGATGCACACGGTCCACCAAGTCTTTGGACACTTCTTGCCTATAACTGAGACACCAAGCAAGAATTTCCCGAGCTTCCAGTTCCTGGACTTCGGGGCAGCATTTCTTCACCAAGTGTTCCAAATTTGAAAAATTGGCATACAAGGTGTTAATCAGGGCGAGAAAGGTTAGTCAGAGGAAGCCAGACAGGCTCCCTTATTACAAGACGTCTCAGAGCCTTAATGTGCTAATATGGAACATAAACTCTCCAGAGAGGCACTTCCTTAATCATCGCAACACTTTTTTTCACAGATCATTTCATGGGATTAGTGATCTCCTAAACACTTGAGAAAATGCTCTGGCAAGTCCCAAGATGGTTTTCATCTTGATTTGCTTCTTTTGTCTTAACTTGGATAGATTCAGAAACTCAAGTCCATACTATCTGCTTAAGGGAAGAATTTAGAAACCCTGTAATCATTCCTAGTAATGTGGGTATGATGTTTAAGGACAGGGAGCTCTGGATCTTTAATGGAAGCATAAGTCCTTGAGAGATACGGAGATGGACAACTCACACAAAATCACACAGTTGACTTTTATGAAAATGTCTTTTCTTCAAATTTCCGTGTAGACCCTTGAGGATCAAGGCCAGAAGTTACACCGGGGATTAGAGGAAAGTCAGGGTGACTGATTCTGCTCCTGAACATACTTTCCATAAGTGGCACCTTTTCAGACTCACAGATGGGTGCATCTTCCATGTGCTCACTCCATCTCTATCCCACAGAGCAGAGCCAGTGCATCTGGATTTGGCTGGAATGTGTGGACTCAGAGAAAGGGAGACTTTTTGCTTAGAGAGCAGACAAACGTGTCAAAGCATAGAATACATTTTTGTCCCAAGGAATCAGGGAGCATGGTCTTCAGAAGCAAGCAAATTTCTCTGATGTCTCCTTATTGAAGATGAGGGTTGGTTATGCTTATAATCCCTTCTACCTTCTTCACTTACCAGAATGTATTTATGTATTTTCTTTTTTCTTTCTTTCTTTCTTTCTTTCTTTCTTTCTTTTCTCTTTCTTTCTTTCTTTCCTTTTTTCTTTCTTTCTTCTTTCTAAAAATGTTTTTATTTTATTTTACTTATTTTAGGAGAGAGAAAGGGCACGTGTGCACAAGCCAGAGAGGGGCAGAGAAAGAGGGAGAGAGAGAGAATCCCAAGCAGGCTCTGTGCTATCAGTGCAGAGCCTGATGCAGGGCTTGATCCCACAAATTGTGAGATCATGACCTGAGCCAAAATCAAGAATTGGACGTTTAAACGATTAAGCCACCCAAGTGCTCCTATTTTCTCTTTAGACATGTCCATATCTTGGTGGAATATCAAGATAAGGGCCCAGACACTCTACCCTCATTGGAAACCAGGTTACTTTGGCCAATTAGATTTCCTCTGTCGTGTGGATAAAGTCCTGAAAAAAACAAACTTGGAAGATAGAAAAGTAAAGATTGCTGATGACAGGGGCACCTGGGGGGTGCAGTCGGTTAAGCGTCCAACTCTTAATCTTGGCTCAGGTCATGATCTCACAGTTTGTGAGTTTAAGCCCCGTATCTGGCTCTGTGCTGTTGGTGCAGAGCCTGCTTGGGATTCTGTGTCACCTTCTCTCTCTGCGCCTCCCTTGCCTATACTCTCTCTCACACAATAAATAAATAAACTTAAAGAAAATTAAAAATAAAAAAGATTACTGATGACAGTTTTAGAGCCCTTGAACCCAGCTGTACCTCTGAAATGTAGCCCTCCAAAGTTTCAAACTACAGTGGTAGTAGGCAGTAATGTTTTTTTCTGCTTAAACTAGTTTGAGTCGGGGTTTCTAACACTTCGATAAGTGGTTAAATAATCCACTCCTATTCTTAAAAATTCATGCAAAATTTGCATTCTCCTTCATAATACATCCATGTTTGTTTTAAAAGAAAAATATGTTAAATTATTTACCTTTGAGTAAAGTTGACTTTCCAGGAAGATGTGCCATGTTTATATAGTGTCTTCTCACCCACCTAACGGTTCATTGCTGAGGACCCCAGTTTTGAGTTGCATGATTGTGGAATAAGAATGTAAGAGTGCCTTTCTTAGTCCTTTTAATCTTACTATCCTGAAAGTTGGGGAAGGGAAAGCTGAATAAAAGAAGATGAAGAAGAATTACAGCCTAGGGAGGCTTAAGGATAGACTCCTGGTCTGCTTTGTTTGGATTCCCACTGACCACAACATGTCTTGTTTACTGAGCACTTACTATGTGCCACATACTTTATATGTATGAACTTACTTCTTATAACAACATTTGAGGTGGTTACTATTATTATCTTTGGTTCATAGACGAAAAAAAAATGGATCCACTTGGGTATAAAAACATGGTGCAAGATCACAAACCTAATGTGAGAGCCCGAATCAAAATCTAGACAAGTCGCCATCACCATCATCACCTTTATCATCACATTTACCATGCTCCAGGCACTGCTCAAGGATTTTATATAAATAATTCATCAGGTGGATACTATTATCCTTTACTCAAAAATGGAGAGACCAAGTTTAACTTATTTGCCTACAGTATCACATTCTAGTTCAAAACCAGATGGTCTCGCACCAGAGTCCGCAAACTTGGCCAATCTACTGTCTTCTCTCCGTGGCCTTTTAAGGTAGATAAAAAAGAGCAGCAGTGCTTCCTTCCAAGGTAGAATAGGCCCCAGGACCTTTATGCTATCCCATCCACATAAGAAACCAGAGCTTCTAAAAACTAAAGAAATCCTAATTTTTCATCAAAAACTAAAGAAGCAGAAAGTCTGCCACACAAAACCCCACCTACATATATCACACTTAAAGATT
The DNA here is from genome assembly GCF_022837055.1 of Prionailurus viverrinus. Lineage (NCBI taxonomy): Eukaryota > Metazoa > Chordata > Mammalia > Carnivora > Felidae > Prionailurus > Prionailurus viverrinus. The sequence continues at coordinate 36,835,451 of NC_062562.1, read as the reverse complement.
CACCTTCTAAACTGTAACCTGATACGGGTCTTCTGATTTGACTAAGGCACACCAACGTTCCTTCTTGTAGTTAGACAGGAAAGGGGCAAGTAGGTGTGTATTTCCTATCATTGCCGTGACACATTACCACAAGTTTAGGGGTGCAAAGAGGCACAAAGGTATCATCTTACGGTTCTGGAGATCTGACATTTAAAATGGGTGATGAGTAAGGCTGCATTCCTTCTGGAGACTCTAAGGGAGAATCTGTTTCCTTGCCTCTTCCACCTGCTACAGGCTGCTGCCTTCCTTGACTCACGATCCCTTCATCCACCTGCAAAGCCAGCAGTGTCTATCTTCAAATCTCTCTCTGACTCTGACTCTCTGGCCTCTTTCCTTCACTTACAAGAATGCCTGAGATTACAATGGGCCCACCTGGATCATCCAGGATACCATCCCAAGTGTCTTAATCGCATGTGCAACATCTCTTTCATCATCTATGCAAGGTGCAATATCCACAGGTTCCAAAGATTTGAGCATGGACATCTTTGAGAAGACATTATTTTGGCTCCCACAGAGGCAAAGGAGGTGTTAGCTTCCCCCAAGGTCAAGAGATGCTGCTTTCTGAAAATAATTTCAAGCTCCATGCTTTCAGTATGAAGTAGCCTCTCTCTGCTCCAGCTCATGATCTTGGGGTGAAACCACCAGGCCCTCCTACTGCCCAGAAGGGATGTCAGATGAAGGCATGGAGATAATTCACACAATTATCCCTGTCTCTTCTGGGCCAAAGGTCACATTGCCTTTTAACCCGGAGCACTGCCAATTGTGGTTACCAGGGGCGCAGTCCCCTACGGGAACTAATTTCATCTGCTACTTCCAGAATAAGTTTCCATAGATCCCTCTTAAATAATTGTGTTTTTAAATGTGATATGAATAATGATTATTTCCCTGTTTAGGTCTGAGATCAGTGTGCTGCTTTCCATGCTTCATAATGGCCAATGATTTATTTGTTTTATAGCTAGCTTTCTTGGATTCCCTCCCAGGTCATGTTTGAATGGGCGTTATCAGATTTGCCCAATCTTTGTTTTCTTTGCTATTAGAGAAATAGAACTGAAATACCCAGAGTTTTCTTTTCAGCCACTTCTTCACCAATGAACTTCACTTCTATAATAAATTAAAAAATTAAATCGATGGCCATTTCAGGCTCCATACAATTCTGAGATATCTTCACTCCCTTGAATTTCAGATTAAATGAAAGCAGGCATCAGCCAAAGTAGACTTTCATTAAGATTACAAATTATATACATTTCGAATGAATAATAGAAAAAAAAAACTCTTCCCAGGTACATATTGGGTTTAAATTTAACAATGTCAATGGCCAGATCTTAACTACAGGTACTTTCAAAGCTTTGGCCAAACCCTTAGGTATTCAGAGGAATAGCAAGGGAGAAGTGGATTGCACTGCATAAGGAAATGGGAAAGTTTTTGTTTTTTCTTTTTATCTCCTTAGAAAGCAGTCATAGACAGATGAAAGTAAAGGGGTTCCACAAAAACATTGCAAAAATAGGTAATGGGCCATATTTGGCCCATGGGCCACAGTGCGCTAACACCTACCCTATTGGTTCACACCGTTCAGCTCATTTTCATTCCTAGCATGTTTTCCATTTTTGCTTGAGCTAAGTTAAATTCTAGTTCCTAAGTTAAGCCATATCTCAATAAAACAGGCTTCCTTTGTATTTTCTTGTATGCTTTTAGAAGCATTCATCTTAGGTATCTTCACCACACTGCCAAAGGATCTGAAGCACAAAAAAGGTTAAAAGCTCCCAAGTAACACCCCAAAGTGTAAGAGCCAGTGCTCTGTATTATCTAAGCCAGTTATTCCTGAGGGATTACGTATGATGAAATTGTAAGTATGTTATTAAAAGGAAGTTGGGGAGGTTTGATAGAAACCGTGAGATATGAGAATGACATCAACGTAAGTAGCCTTCATCCCTTGTTCTGTTGTCTGTTGAGAATACTGACAGACCATAGAACAGGCTGGGCCCCGGGATGATCCCGGCTGTATGTCCCAGGTACGGTTTTATTCCCTTTGAGAGACAGTATGGGAGCAGGATACCGAATGGATTTTGTGAAGCACTGAGTCCTGGGTTTGAATCCCACTTCCGGCTCTCTGGAGGTGTAGGTCCTTGAGCTACGTGCTTCGTCTCTGCAGGTCTCAGTTTCCATCTTTGTCACTGTCAGAGGTCTCATAAGAGTAACAAAAGAGAGGACACAATGAAGAAAGGGCAGGCGCTCCATTGACATTCTCTTGCTGTTCCATTTGCTGTGGTTATTGGTTTCCTTTGGACGACTATTTGAAACAAGAGGCTGAAGCTTTCCACAAATGTGCGTGAGCGCAGCTGCTCCTTTAGCATTTCAGGTTTTTATTAAGCAAACTGATAAGACTTATATTCTGTAATTGGTACGTGTTCTTTTTTTGCCTAATGACACTAATCTGTTTTTATCTTTGTCATTTAACTGAGTTTTGTGATTAGCACAGGCAAGGTTTTAGGGATTTAAATCATTTGTTTGATGTTTTCGCTTTTAGGCATGTTTGATTATTTATTAAAATCGATAAAATCAGCTGTGTCAACTAGTTATTAAAACTATAATTCTTTTATTGGCTAATACCAGGAGGGCTGAAGCAAATGAAAAACTAAAACATTACATGAATTCTTGATTATAAAGCAAGCTTCTATAGGGGTGGCCTACATACTTTGCATTAACTGCAGCCTGTTTAGAACAAGTCTGTTCTATCTTTAGTCAATAAGGAAAGGACCAAGTGGGTAAGCATATGCGCGACTCATGTTCTAATTTATGCTTTAAAATAAATACAAGTTTGAAAGAAGCAATGTGTTCTGGTCTTCAGAAAAGAAATATGAAATACTTGCTAACAGAGAGTGGTGAATGGTATCCAAAGATGGCTTCCATTAATTCCTCCCTTCCCTGTACAAGCATGTGACTCCAATGATCAAGAGGTAGATTCAATTTCCCCTCCCCTGATTCTGGACCTGTACTATGATCTGCTTTGACCAATGATATATGGTAGAAATGATAGTCTGCCAGCTCGGTTCAAGGTCTTCAAGAGAGCTTTCAAGATCCTCACTTTCAATGTAGGAAACCAGATGTCAATCTCTAAAGAAGCTTAGGCCAGAATACGAAATGATGAGATGCACGGGGAGAGAGAAATGACATGTGGAACAACACAGAGCTGCAATGCTGGACAAGCAAGTAACATCTTCTTGCACATTCCAGCCGAGCCTACCCATATGGAACAGAATTGCTCAGATGAGCTCTACCAGAATTCCTGATGCAAATATTGTGAAAGATAATAAATCATAATTGTTTTAAGCCATTACGTTTGAGGGTACTCTGTTTTTCAAAAAAACACAACTTAAATAGAGGCAGGATAAATAAGGGACTGAACACAACTTTTCATGTAAGTCCTCAAAATAAAATACCTGGTTAAATGACTGAGCTTCTATTGACCTAGGATTATCTCTTCCCTTCAAAACGGTTTCTCAAGGATGAGTACCTCTTGTGAAACATTGCAGAGAAGAGAGAGATGCTCAAAGTGTCACACAGTTGTGGAAAAGTTGGTCCAGGACTTTACCATGTGAAATGACTGACTGTCAAAAATGGTTTAAAAGTCTTGGTGGCATTAATGATGTATTTATCTGTCTTAAGACTTAATTTATTAGCCAGAGGCAGCTTTTAGATTCCTGTGTCTTTGTGTGTGCAGGGACACACGAGCAAAATTAGCAGACAAGTTACCCAAAAATATATATTATACTACTTTAACCTCCTTTATGTGAATAATTAGTTTCTCCTCATCTCCTGGAAAAAAAAAGAGATGCTTTTAACTTTATAAAGAAATTAAATACCTAAGAGAAGAAAGAGAAAAGGTAGTAAATATATAAAATCTATGCAAATTAAAGCAGTATGATACCATTATCATTTGTCAAACTGGCAAATTAAAAAAATTAATTCCCAATGAAGGCAAAATAAAGACATTTTCATTCTAAAAGACTAAAAGAATTTGTCACCAGCAGATGCTCACTACAGAATATATTAAGCAGGGTCCTCTAAGTAGAAAAAAACATTATCCCAGATGAAAGAATAGAGATGCAGAAGAGTGAAAAGCAACAAAAATGGTAAATAGGTGAATATGCAAAAATGGATATTAAATATACAAAACAATAACTCTAATGTTTTATTTGCTTTTTTCATGTATAAAATTAAAGTGTACAATGTCATATTCATCAGCAGGGGATAAATTAGCATTAAAGTGACTAACGTTATATTCCTCAGATTATCCATAAACAAGTTAAAAATACTAATATTTGACTTTTGGTAAGTCAAGGATGGATGTAATAACCATATAAATAACAGACACATGTCAATAAAACTTTCAAACTCCTAGAGAAAAATATGAGACAATTAAGAACTCCTTAATTCAAGGGGGCACCTGGGTGACTTAGTCGGTTAAGTGTCTGCCTTTGGCTCAGGTCGTGATCTCATGGTTTGTGGGCTCAAGACCCATGTCAGGCTCTGTGCTGACAGCTCAGAGCCTGGAGCCTGCTTCTGATTCTGTGTCTCCTCTCTCTGTCTGACCCTCCACTGCTCATGCCCTGTCTTTCTCTCTCTCTCTCTCAAAAATGAATAAATGTTAAAAAAAAGTTTTTTAAATAAAAAAAGAACTCTTTAATTCAAAATAATATTACCAGAAAATAAAGGAAAATAACAGGCTGAACAGATAGAATACATTCTGTAATATATCAATAATTATATTAAATATAAATGCACTAAATGCTGCATTGAAATGACAAAGACTATTTAACTAGGTTAAAAAACAAAACAAAACAAAACAAAATCCACTACAAGCTGTTTACAAGGAGTAAGTATAATGGATTAAAAGCAAAAGATTTTCAAGAGAAGAAAATTTTATGCTATATAAACTAACAAAAGGGAAGCTGTGAAATAACAAAAATAGATGTAAGCCAAAAATACTAGTATTGTTGAAAAGGGAAAATATAAATAATCAATATGTAACTCACCAGGACAATACAACAATTCTAAATTTATATGCACTTAACAACTGAGCCTCAGACAATATGAAGCAAACAGTGATAGAATTATAAGAAGAAATAGACAAAACCATAATCATGGTAGGAAATTTTAATATACCTTTCTCTGTTACTAACAAATAAACAAAATCAGTAAGGGTGTAGATTTGAATAGCACAAATATCAAACCCCAATCCAAAGCAAGTACAAAGAACACTGCTCAAAAGTAGAGAAGATACTCTTCAACCACAAAAATGGAACCACAACTGAACATAAAGTGGTCCATGAAGCAAGACCTAGCAAACTGCAAAGCACTGAAACCATACAGAGTATGTTCACTTACCACTAGCAATTAAACTGGAAATCAAAAATATAAGTTAGGTAGAAATCCCATATACTTGGAATTCAAGAAATACAACGAATGGCCTCTACTTCTAGCAATGACGGCATTGATTGTTTATAATAATCCTTTTTAAAAAGACTTGCAAACGCTGGATAAAAAAATAATAACGATGAGCAGATGTAATTCTACCATTGTGGGTGAGAGAATTTTAAGTGATGTGGGGCATCTGGGTGGCTCAGTCAGTTAATCACCTGACTCTTGGTTTCAGCTCAGGTCATGATCTCAGGGTTCATGGATTCAAGCTCCACATCAAGCTCTGTGCTGACAGTGTGGACCCTGTCTGGGATTCTCTCTCTCTTTCCCCTGTCTCTGCCCTTCCTCAGCTCACATGCTCTCTCTTTCAAAATAAATAAATAAACTTAAAGGCAAATAAGTTGCCTTTTTTGTGCATTTATACTTATTTTCTCAGTTTTCTAAATTCAGAAGAATTAGTGACCATAAAGAGTTATTACAAATAAAGCATCATTAAAACTTTTTCATTATTTATATATTCAACCAATAGTTATAATAGGGCGATCATTCTCATGTGAAACCCTTCAATACTGTTTGATGGTACTAAAAATGTGTAAAAATATCCTTTGACCCAGCAGTTCCACTTCTAGAAGTTTATTCCCCAAAACATATTCATATAACTGTCCAAAGATGGATATTCAAGAATATATGGTGTGTGTAGAAGTATCTTCTGAAGTATTTGTTGACAGAATACTGGAAGCATCTTAAACATCCACTTGCAAGTGATGGTTCACGAAATTATGATACAGGAGTCCCCGCTTCTCAAAAGTTTGCTTGATGCCCCTTGGCTTTTACAAAAGACCTACATTAGTACTTGTTTTTGCAAACCACATGAAACCTGAAGAGGATTTGCACTTTTACTAGAAAACGCGAAAAGCGAAAATAGAGTTCGGTGTTGGTTTTGCAGGGAACTGTTACAGAGGCAGCAAACAATGAGCAGTGAGAGAGGTCCCGTCAAGCTCTTTTCCCAGGAACTACACTCAGCATCTCAGCCTCAAGCCGCCAGAGCTTTGAACTGTGTCAGCAACCATCTGTGCTTTATCTCCATTGATTTTGCTCATCTGTTGGCAAGATGTGTCCTAAGGTACCATAAAAGCCTAAGGAGTTATTTTGGGGGTCTGGGAACGCTCAACATTTTTCCATATAGATTAATGGTAATTGCCTCTTCACTTTACACCATTTCGGCCTACAAAAGGTTTCATGGAATGCGCTGCTGTCCAGATAGTGGGGGAAACCTGAACATCGACATAATGGAATGCCTTTCAGGAGCTAACGAAGAATGAGATAGGTCTAAGTATGCTGAAATACTGTATGTCTCCGATTAAATATCTTTGATTACAAGTAGCAGAAATCAATTCTGGAGTGGTCGAGCAAAAATGAAATGGATTGGAACAACATGAGTTAGCCCACAGAACGGCCAGGAGGCTGGAGGGCACAGGATGAATTAGTAGCTCCACACTACTCAACATCAAGTATCACTCCATCTTGTTGTCTGGATATTGCTGTTCCCATCCTGAGTAATTTGGGTTGAGATTCACTCTAAAGGGAGAGTGAGCCCAGGGCGCATACGTAACCCTTGGATACCAGAGGACAAGGGACGTGATTTTCATTTCCACAAGGAATAAGCAAAGTGAGAAAGAGGTGATTCTCCAAAATAAAATCAGGGTGCTATTTGGAAGGAAGAAGGAACGTTGTACAGAAAAAAATTAAAAATGCCCTCCACACACTATTACAGAAATAAAACAAAACCTAAAAGTGTATGTACAGTAAATCACCAGGTGTGTTTTTAAAAATGAGAGAAGACATATTACATATAGAGGGTATACAGAGAATACATATTATGTATATGTATTTGCACAGAAGTTATCTTAAAAAAAACATTAGAAAAAAACTTAACATCTGTATTTCCCATTAGGCCCTCCATTCCATGAGGGCAAGAACTGTGTGCATATTTCCAATGACAAACACACAGGAGGGGCGCCTGGGTGGCTCAGTCCGACTTCGGCTCAGGTCATGATCTCACAGTTTGTGGGTTTGAGCTCCACGATGGGCTCTGTGCTGACAGCTCGGAACCTGGAGCCTGCTTCAGGTTCTGTGTCTCCCTCTCTCTGCCCCTCCCCTGCTCACACCGTCTCTGTCTCATAAATAAACATAAAAAAATTTTTTTATTTAAAAAAAACACAGGACACTCATAATAAGTAGATGCAGAATGAATAAAAAATGCAATTCTAAGGAAGAGAGCAGGGAGAGAGGCTTACTGTTCATATATTATTATTATTATGGGGGGGGAGGAGTTAAAAGCCTGTTTGCAACTAGGAAACGAGATAAAGGGACCTGCGAAATAAAACTATGTATGTATGTTTTTATTTGAAAATTCCTTACTCTAGGAAGTTTGGGAATTGGTGTTAGCAATGATCTGCCACCTCATTGTGTACGTGCCCAGAGAGAGTCAAGCAGAAAGGTCTCATTGTCCAATGGAACGAACCAGCTTCGGCAGGGGAAGCTCCCCTCCCGCCCCCCCCTCCCCCACCCTGCTCTGCACACACTGCAACTCAGCTACTCCAGGCCTCGGGAAATAATGACTGTGGAAAGATAAATAGTCAAGGGTGATTTGGTCATCACACTGGGGCTCCAGCTCTTTAGAAGTCTGCACTGATAGCAAAAACATTGCTGAGTGTCTAAATAATGTGAATGATATTAGTAGGGAGACCCTGGAAAGAGGAAAACAACAATAGCTTGATGACAGCAAGCTGACAATGGAACAGAATTTTGTGGGCTGAGATGATTGTAAAAGCAAACAATGGTGATATTGTCCTTCTGGTGTTATTGTGTAACGCTGTAATTTATGGATGAAGTGGAATTTCAAACAAAATAAACAGACTTGAATTTGTTAACTAATACAGTAAGCATAGAACATTCTGTTATGCGAGAAGAGAAATGGGAATGTTTTATATGCCCCTGCTATTTGCTAAACAGAAATATGTTTATATTTGGCATAAAGTCTTGCTTTCCATTGTTTTTGCTAGCTTTTTGAGAATATCCTTTCTCATTTAATGTTGAAAGCAGATATAAAATGTGGGTGAGAGAGGAATATTGTCAATATATGACACTGCACAATTATGTTTATTTTCGGAAATTAAAAAGTAAAAGCGCATATATACCACCAGCCAGAGAAAAGTCTACTGGGCAAGTGGCAACCAATTTCCTCTTTTCTTTGAAAATGCAGTGCCTCTCTTACCACAGCTAGGGGACGGGATGGCAACAATAACAACAGCTGCTTTTCTGTCACAGGTAGTTTCTGGTGGCACGTAGAACAATTTGGTTTCCCCTTCCACTTCTAAAAGAGCATCCACTCCCCTCTCAAGTACAAAAATCAGCTTTATATCTCAGTAAGCATTGCTAATAAGTTATTTCTTACAATATCATTGATAATGATGTTATTATTTATGAAATTATTAGATTCTAAAATGATTATTCATGAAATTTAGCATACTGGACAGAGGGCAGATTATATATCTTCTATCTCAGTGCTGGGACTATCATCTGGCATATGGTAGGTAATCAGCAGATATTTGTTGAATGAGAAAATATTTGACTCTTCTCTGGGCGAGGTGTTGTTCTAAATTGGGGATACATCTGTCGAGGACAACACTAAGTCTGAGACAAAATTAACAAAGACTACTTATTCATAAACTTGCAAAAGAACCCATCGGCTGTCACTTCTCTTTCGGGCGAGATTCAAGGGTATTAGAATCTCTGCAGAGATTGAAAAAGGAAAAGCTAAGATAGCCTCTGATTGGTAAGGTGTCTGTGAAGGTGGGATTTTTGGAAGCCAGGATGACTCTCTACAGCTATGTGTGGCAGTCCTTGGTTGGCTGCAAAGAAGCAAGCTAGCCATTTGGGGACATTGTTGAACTGGATGCTAGGGACAGAGGGTTTTCTGTGGTCAGTCACTTACTGGAACATTGTGGTATTCAATGCGGTACATTTTTCATGGTCAAACTCTCCTGATGGTCCTTGATGAAAAAAAAGGTGCCTGCCACCTGGGTCCTGCCTACCCCCCAACCTCTCTTTTTTTCAAAAAACCCAAAAGACAAAAGACAGAAGAAAAAACAAACAAAAACAAACAAATTCTGTCTCTAAATTGGCAAAATCCTCCTAGAAAATGTAAAAGTAAAAAAAAAAAAAAAAAGAAGATTTTCTACTCAAAATAAAAATGCCACTATCGCCCCCAAATCCTAAATGCAATAAAAATAAAAGTGATATAGTTTCAACTGTTCATGAGAATCCATCACATGTAAGTTGACTTGCGTTTTTATATTCAAACCCTATTTAATCATAGATGTGGTTTCAAGACAAAGTTCAATTATTTTATTGGAATTTAGGGACTATCAGTGAAAAATGAACTGACAAATCAAGAGCATGTTTTCTCTAGGTGTTATGTTTACTGAGCAAAAAAGCACCTTAAAAAAAAAAAAGCTTCTAAACGTTGTTTGAAGTTAATTGCAAGGATTCACAACCTTTCTAATGGCTTTGTCTTTATTTATAAATTTATGAAACTGCCATCAGGGGGACAGTATTAGTGACCATGGGAAATTTTGAGAAATTAAATAGACCTTTGGCTTCATGCCCAGAAAAAAATGTCAGCCCTCTACAGAAAACCAGGCAAAAGATAAAAAAGATTCCATTATATCTATAACACAATCTTCTTATGGCTTTAGTACAAGTTTCTTCTCTGCTAACAGAAGTCCCTGCAGAAGGTTTAAACAATCTCAACAATTTCATTATGTGAGCGTAGCTAAATCCAATAATGTAAAAGGGTTTAGAGAGCCTTCCCATATGCTCAATTCCATACCCTTTCCTTCTAGGGGAAGTCAAAGAACTTGGCTCTCTGGAAACTGATTCTACTCCGATTGCCCGGAGCACAAATCTTGCTTTGTTGACATCAACGCAAGCTCTCCTGAGGACACACAAAGAAGAGAAGAAGCCATTAGAATTTCTCGTGACCCTGCTCGGAGCCAAATCCAGCTTCGCTTAAATGAAAGAAAATGCTTGTTACATGGCCCAAGAAGCTACTTTGTCCATTTGAAAATTAATTAGACCGTAGCTGGATGAACAACCGTAAGGCGCTTTCACAATGTTCTTAGATGGATGACCCTGGCGGAGTGCCCAATTTTAACAAGTTTACCCTAAAGCGAAAACATGGCCTTTTGGCTCAGCTAGTGCCTACAATTATAAAGCTTTCCTGAGTGGTAGCCAACCACTAGGCACCGCCCCAAAAGGAAAGGAGGCGAGCAAGAGAGTAGCTAAAACTTTTACGTGCACTTGTAATAGAAGTTGCTCCTGAAGGAAATTTTTTCTCTCAAGGAGTCAGTTTATCCACTGCACAGCTGAGCTTGGAGAAAACGTTAAAATCTTAGATCTGTCATAATCAAGGAGATTAAGACTCCCTGAGGGTAGAAATTCTGTTGCTCCTCGTAGTACTTTAAGTATAGGGGGACCACACAGATTAACTAGAAGCATGAGACACAGACGTACATGTAAATCTGCTTTTAGGTGTCAGGCTGAGAGTGCCCATGGCTGGCTATGGTTAACAGAGAAACTCTGGTGTGTAAGATTCTCAACTCCTCCACTCACAGAGACCAATGGCTATTTTTTAAAATTTTTTTTTAACGTTTATTTATTTTTGAGGCAGAGAGAGACAGAGCATGAACAGGGGAGGGGCAGAGAGAGAGGGAGACACAGAATCGGAAGCAGGCTCCAGGCTCCGAGCCATCAGCCCAGAGCCTGACGCGGGGCTCGAACTCACGGACCGCGAGATCGTGACCTGGGTCGAAGTCGGACGCTTAACCGACTGAGCCACCCGGGCGCCCCAACCAATGGCTATTTTTAAAAGTAGTCTGGACATTGCTACAGTTAAGAAAGTCATGAATAAATATTAAGTATGACAATATAACTCATGTTAACTATCTGCAAGGTGCAGTGGAGACCAGAGGTAATGGGAGTTAGACCCATGGCGTGGAAAATAAAAGCCCAGAGACTAGCAAAAATAGAAAAATTTTGGAAAGCTTTCCCCAATCTGCAACTACTTTATCGATAAGAACAAGTCTCAAAAGTTTATTCTGTCCCCCTGAGAGCTGATCGGGTCAGGGACAGACATCTGACTCCAACAGAGCTGGTTCATTGGCTGATGCTGACCAGTTACATTGGGGTCTTTCAATCTCCTCTACACATGCTCTCTCTTTCTGCGGCAGACAATGGAGGGTCTTTAGGCATAAAGATGACTGAGACACCAGTCGGCCTATGAGGAGAAGAGCACAGGTATGGCGAGAAGGACAAAGACAAGAGGTCATATCAGCTTCAGTTTCTTAGTATGCAGGAAGACTGTATTAAAAAAAAAAAAAAAGAAAAAGAATGGAGCAGACTATCATGCACCCTCAAGAATTCTTTCTTCTTGCTCACCTCCCACCATGAATTTATATAGTTTAAATGCAGAGATATCAGCAAGTAAGTATACTCTTTTGGGTTTTCCTAATCTAGCTAATTGTTTTCAATCAGCTTTTCCTGCCCCCCTTAACTCCAGATCTTCTTCATCTCCTTGTATGTCCTTAAGAGTTGCCAATCATAGGGGCGCCTGGGTGGCGCAGTCGGTTAAGCGTCCGACTTCGACCCAGGTCATGATCTCGCGGTCCGTGAGTTCGAGCCCCGCATCGGGCTCTGGGCTGATGGCTCAGAGCCTGGAGCCTGTTTCTGATTCTGTGTCTCCCTCTCTCTCTGCCCCTCCCCGTTCATGCTCTGTCTCTCTCTGTCCCAAAAATAAATAAACGTTGAAAAAAAAATAAAAAAAAAAAAAGAGTTGCCAATCGTCATCTCTCCCTACGCTCCCTCCAAAAGAAAGTAACAAGGTCTGGGCTCTGGAACATCTAACATGGTCAGAAATCTTTTGGTGGTGTGGTCGTAAATGGGTGTCGGAGAATGAGTGACTTTGGAAAAGAGGGACATTTAAATAGCCCTCCTCATGCTTACATGGAGAGAAAGACTTGTATTGATTTCCATAAATCTGATTCAAGAGGTGATTCCTTAAATTAAGTTACAGAAATCACATTGTTTCTTCCTGGGGAGCCATTTCTCAAGATGAAACATTTCCCAAGCTACAGTATAGAATTGGCCAAGTTAAGTTATCTGGAACCCTCAGGAGGTCGAGCCTGCTACCAAAGAGGATAACTTCGTTTCCTGAGAGAGGCTGGCTATTGTGGATTGGCCAAGCTGTCGCTCTTTCCTTTCAGTGAAGCCTCCTTTGGTTAACCTTATGTAAGTCAGATTCTGGTCCCATGCTTTTGGCCAACAGTTTGAATGTTTTCACCCACCACCCGAACTAAAACTTTCACAGAACATTAGAACATCATCTGGCAAGTATCCGAAACATTAGATGGCATCAGGTTCCTCTCTTCTGTATTTTCTCTTCCATCTAGAGGAGAAGCGACAGAAGGGATTGTTTTGTCAAAGTGGAATGAGCAACAAATGAACCATCAGGAGGCGGCAAGGAGACTCTCAGGCGGGTTACATGGTTTTTTCTTTTTAAATGTTTATTTATTTATTTATTTTGAGAGAGAGAGAGAGAGAGACAGAGACAGAGAATCCCAAGCAGGGTCTGCACTGGCAGCACAGAGCCCAACGCAGGCCTTGATCCATGAACCACAAGATGATGACCTGAGCTGAAACCAAGAGTTGGACGCTTAACTGACTGAGGCACCCAATCACCCCTAAAGGTCTTATAATACACAGGAAAGATAAAGCAGAAAGTCTTATCTGACAAATATGCAAATAAAACTCATCACAGGCAACACTGAAATGTGGAATGTAACAACACAAATCGGTAATAATAATAATAATAACAATAATAGCAATTTGTATTTTCCATGATGCTTTACAGTTTTCAAAGAACTTTCAAATTCGTCCTCACAGGCAAATCTCACAACACGCTGCAAGGGAGAGAGTTTCGTGTTATCATGCCCAGATTGCAGGTGCAGGAAGTGATTCTCCAAGAAGTTAGGAAACTTTGGCAGAACAAAACAGAACTGTTAAGGGTAGACAGTACGTAGACATACAGACTTCAGTTGGAAGTTTGGTTCCTGCTTTTCATTAGCTGAATGGACTGGCTCAGGTTGTTTCATCTATGCTTCAGTTTGTTTATCTTTAAAATTGGACCCGTGTACAACCGCCGAGCACTGTTCTAAAAGCTACAGATACATTAAATAATTATTCTCCCAACGGCCCAAAAGATAGAACCCCCATTCTCCAGATAAGAAAATTCAGGCAAGTAGAGATTAATTAACTTGCTAAAGATGACACAGCTAGGAAGTGACAGAGGTGGGAATCAGGCTCAGGCAGTTCGTCTCCTGCCCGTCTCCTGCATCCTCTATACCTCTGTTGTTAGCTGAAGAGTAAACGGCATCACGAGACTATGGTGTTTGGCATAGGGAGAGCTCAACACATGGTAAATCCTTACTGCCTTTAAAAAAGCTTTTCTTAATTATTGGCCGTCTTTCCTATGGAACCGAGGCTTTGCAAGAGGCATCGGTTTTGCCCACGATTATAGCCCTAACGTGTGGAATAGGGAGTGACGTAAAATAAGGACTCAGACGTTATTCACGAGCGAATGGGAGAGTGAATGAGTGAATGAATAAAGTTCATATTCACAAGTCTTTTGGAGAGTTGAGGGAGGTGAGGGCCAGAACAGAGCAAGAGCTATTCCCTCTGAACATACATCCTTCAAAACCGGTGCATCTCACAACCCTACAGAAATACCACTATATAAAAGTTAAGAGTCTGATAAAAAGGCATCTTTAGAAGGAGAGTGAGATACACAATTGAAACTTCAGAGGTCAGACCACGAGCCAGGGAGAAAGGTGGTAAAGGGCTGTTTTGGGTATGCACGCACTTGCTCACTCACCAATGCCTCCCTCCCCCCACGTTCAGCCTTGCATGCACCCTCACCCCACCCCTCTTTCCTTCAGTTTAGAATCTGGCTGCTTCCCTGCGCACACCTGACCAGGTTTGGGGCTGAATGGAACCCAAACCTCCAGACTCCTATCTGTTTTCTATCATCCTTTGTGACCTTAAATGTCCCCAGAAGGATTCCATAAATGGACTAGGATCCAAATGAAACAACTAGATTGAACTGAGGCAGAAAAGTAAGAGTGTCCTTTAAATGCCAATAGGCATTGCCTTTGGCATAACAAAGGAGTTAAAACATAATTAAGATCTGAAGGCTGATTACAGGAATGGGTATGATTATTTTTATTATTTTTCCTCTTTCTATCTTTGTGATAGCATGTGATCAACCTCTGCCATGCTCTGTTGCTTAGTAGCAGACAGTCAGAGTTTTAATTATATACTAAAATAAGCTAAAGAACAGAAAACTGCTTTATGTCTAATACGTATATATCAAGAAAGGCATGTGACAGCATCTAAATTGCTTTAGTGCCTGATAAAGAGTGCCTCCGGTAGGGTTGTCATCAAAAGATCACGAATGGAGTAGGAAAGTATTATTAATAAAGCTGCTACTCTATTTATATGTCCTCCATTGTTTGTGATTCCTTGTTAGAAGCGAGAAATGAATTTTTATCTACCACTAATTTCATCAGGTTTTTTTTCCAAGTCAGAAGAAAAAAAAAAAAAACTTTTGTCAATTGCACTGCCAACCCTAGTCCTCCAAATAGAATTCTTTTCACTCCTCCAGATCTGCAATTCCCAAAATATTGTATCTCGCAATAAAAAATTAAAGAATTAGTTCATTCATTCTTTCCACATTCAACAAAGTTGTGTTCCAGCAGCAAACCCCAGAGGCATTCTCTGCCCTCAAAGAGATTAGCTGTTAAGGGGAGGGAAAGATCGTTAAGTAAGTAAAACAATGAAGGGATAATCACAGACGCTAACAGGGTTAAAAAGAAGTAGAGTATATTACTGGAAATCAGGTTTAGCTGCAAGTGACAGAAGACTCAAACTCATTTTGCTTAAACCAAGGCTGTGATTCAGCTACAGTGAGTGTTTTTGACACTGGCATCTATTCTGGTGGATCAGTACCTCTTCCCCCTGGTGGGTTCAGGTTAATATGCTGGACAAGTTACTATATATGTTAAACGATGATCACGGTTTCAAAAGTTAATTTCTCCTTTCACATTAGAGGAGTTCCTTCCAAAGGGGTAAGGCAGCTTCATGAATTCATCAGGGACCTAGATTTGTTCACCATCCTAAACACAGGGCTTCTACTGCGTGGTCCAGGAAGGCTGGCCTGAGTCCCAGTCATGGCGACTACATGAAAGACAAAGGCACGAAGAGGACCATACCTTGCCCACTTAAAGATGCTTTCCTCTCCTCATAGTCTCCTCGGAGTCTGCTGTATTCCATGGCTGCAAAAGAACCTGGAATGTGTAGCCTTCATTCTAGGTGGTCATTTGCCCACCTGGAAATTATGCAATAATTTATCACTAAGGAAAAAGGGAGAACAGATAGACAGGTACCAGACACGGCCACACGGGGTGACGTGATAGTGAGCGAGACAGAGGGGGCTGTGTTAAATAGGGTAGTCAAAGCCTTCTTAGGAGGTTAACAATTAAGTTGAAGACTGAAGGATACAAGTGAGCCTTACTTCAAACTTTTTTTTTTAAAGTGTTTTATTTTATTTATTTGAGAGAGTCAGAGACACTGGGAGTGGGGGAGGGGCAGAAAGCGGGAGAGACAGAATCCCACCCAAGCAGGCTCCACACTCAGCACAGAGGCTGACGCAGGGCTTTAACTCATGAAACTGCGAGACCATGACTTGAGCCAAAACCAAGAGTCAGATGCTCAACCAACTGACCCACCCAGGTGCCTGAGAATGCCTTATTTCAAAATATATTGACTGAAGTCATCTTCAGAATGACCTTGACCTTACTTTATAAGTAATATTATGCAACTATTACGTTTTCCTGGGCTGGATGATAGTCTCTTTTCTTCCATAATTCTTAGTGCTCCAAACTTCAAAGAATGTTACCTTGTGGGAATTTTTGAATTATTGAAACAGCCAACTATTCTCACACAGGAATTTTGAACCTGGTAGGAAGATAGTTGAGAACACATTCAGTACCAGAATACAGCACTATTCGATATATTTTTTGGGGTGTGTCTATTGTGGGAGGGAAGGTAGCCAAGCCAAATAAAGTAGGCATCTAGTATGTCTTAGCAACCACTGTGAGTGGTGTAAATAATGCTAGATTCAGACAAAACTACCTACAAATTAGAGTATTAAATCACAACTCACATTACAATAACATGATTTGGTTTCGTGTTCACTGGAATAGAACTGATCGTATGGAACTAATGCGATGTTTTGTGTGAATGTCACATTAGTTATGCATTTGTTACATGAGATCGTGGGCGCCAGAATGCAATTCATTGGAATAAACAGAAGAGCCTAGTGGCATTAAAGCCTAAAGCTATAAAGGGGAATTTGCCTTCATTAAGCCTTCTCATACCATAATTAAGGTGACATTACAGCCCGCGCATTTTCTTAATAAATATCTCACGCTGACATCAAACAAAAGAAGAAATCAGTAATACTATTTATTTCTGCAGATTTCGTGTGAACAAAGATCATTCTAAAGTAAGCGGTTTTTGTCTAAATATATCATGCAATGACAACACGCCCTACCACAGAATAAAAAGATGGTGTGTGTGGATGCATGTGTGCATGAGTGTTTCAAGCCTTTCTCTGGACTCTGTTGACCAAACTACCGATGAAGGGAACTGCCGTGGGGACTATCATTATGTGTTTGGAGGAAGAAGTTCAGATCAGATCCCCCACATTTATATGTGGGGACATAAAACCTAGCGATGACATCAAAAAATCATGTCTGTTCTAAAGCTGTTAGAAGGTAAGCTTCATTTTCAAGGGCCTTTCTACCTGTGCTAACTCCACTTAAAACAATGTTTGATATAGAGTAGTTGCTCAGAAAGGTTTAAATGAATGAATGGTAACTCTCATTCACCATTTCTGCTTAATCAACAGCTAAGTCCCTATCAATGTATTTGACAGAAATGCAATATATAATAAAACTCCAACAGAAATGAGAACTGATTATAAAAAAAAACCCTCAGTGCCATATAAAATTTTACTGCATACGTCCACCTCTCCCCAGAAACCTCAGTATGAGACAGTGAATATATATAGTGAGCATGGATTGCAGTACACGTATCTAGGTGGGCAAAAATTTAAGAAAAAAAAATAGAACTTGTTTCATTTCTCTAAAACAAGATTTAATTTCTCATTTGAGCCTATCACCTCCTCTTAAGGAGGTAGAAGGCTCATCTTCGTCATGTGCAGGTCATCTGCTTCCTTTTCCCATGGGGTTTTGTCTAAGTTTCATGTGAGTCTGTAGAAAAGAGGCTCTGGGAGCACCCTGTCCTCCATGGCATTTTCTCTGGTCCTTGGCAATGGGCCCATGTGGGTTACTGGTGAGTCTTTTCTTATCCTCCTCTACAAGATCCTTCTATGATTGGTTGTTTCCTTCTTCAAATCCAGGTCTTCCTAGTGGGTGGTGTGCTAAGCGTCTAGGCCCCATCCTACCTCAGTGCTCCGGTCGTCATGTTTTCTTCTAGAGCACTGCTACCTCTCCAGGAACTCAACTGGGAAGAGCTTCATGCCTCCTCTGTTTTCAGATCCATAAAACTACTTGTGATTTTTGCCATCTCCCCAGGCTTCAACCAAAGAAGTAACACTGCACAGGGCCTGTCTTTCTGGTACCACTCCTATCTTTGTTCTCGTTATTCTCCCTCTGACCTTCTCTTCCCCACTAACCAGGGAGTCTTTGTATCCAAATATTTGTCCTATCCAGTGATAATCTTTTCTATTTTCCTATGAAGAGCCTCCTCTCTTTTCTATTTTCTGAAAATGCCTCCCTTTTCTGAGTCCAGAAGCACAGGATAGTTGAGCTTCAGCAAGTTGTGGACAGACCAAGGAGGAAATGGGAAAGTTGGGCTAGTATTATAAAAAATATTTTTCCACCCAATGAGTCTTCCATAGGCAGATGAGCTGAAGCAAAGAAAGGAGGAAGGAGGCAGGGCTGGGGAGTGGGCAGTGACAGGGAATTCTGTCCGGGCTGTGGAAGGAGCAAGTGAAGGTTGACAGAAGGATGCTCTAGAGTCCAAATCCTACAGGTTGGGATTAGTCAAGGGTACACAGCAACCAGGGAAGACTAGGGACACTCAGAGAACTTGGGTAAAAAGTTCCAAACAGAGCCATATTTATAGGATTTTTTTCCCCTTAATTTGAGAGAGAGAGAGCAAGTGGGAGGGGAGAGAGAGAGAGAGAGAGAGAGAGAGAGAATTATAAGCAGGTTCCACACTCAGCATGGAGCCCAACATGGGGCTAGATCCCACCACCCTGGAATCATGACCCGATACAAAGTCAAGAGTTGAATGCTCCACAGACTGAACCACCCAGGCGCCACTATAGGAAGAAAGGCTTTAAAAAAGAGAATAAGACTTCAGCTCCTCAACCCTTCTGCCTTCCAGAGCAGCGTCCATGTCCCTTCCCCTGGAATCAGAGAAAACTTATGATTGCTGCCATCAGCAGAGCAGAAGCAACATTTGTTGACTTTTGAGGCCAGGTCACACAAAGCCATGCAGTTTTAGTCTGGGTGTTTTGAAATACTTCCTCTTGGGGTGCTCCTTCTCAGAAACGACCCACCATGCTGGGGAAACCGAAGCCACATGGAAATGCCACGTGTGGGCACTTTGGTCAACGGTCCCAGCCGAGCCAAGTCTTTTGAGTCACACGGCCCAGGCGCCAGACTTGTGAGTGAAGAAGCTCCAAATGATTCTAGCCTTGGGCTACTGAGTCACTACCAGTCGCTGGAATCTTCCCAGCTGAGGCCCCAGTCATCACGAAGCAGAGAAAACACAAGCCATCTCAGCTATGTCCTGTCCAAATTCCTGACCTACAGAATCTGTGAGCATAACAAAATGCTTTTTGTTTTGCACCATAATTTTGTGGGTTTTTTTAATGAAGCAATAGATAAGTGCTACCGTTGGGAACCAGAAAGAAGCAAAACACCAGAAAAGTAATGAGCTGGAGCTACCTATTGCTAGAACAGAAGGTCCGTCCAAGAAAAAACAAAGAAACTCAGCGTCCGTGGCACAGTAAGAGCTAACAATTACTGAATGTTAGTCTGTAACGCACTGACTCTTTGATATGTATTGATTCTGCTAGTCCCACACTGCGATATAAGGAATGTTATTTACTGACATTTTACACGTGAGGAAAAAGAGGTAAACAGATGTTAGAGATCTTGCCCCTCATTACAAGTCTGTCTCCAGCAACCATGTTCTTAAGCACATTATAAAGTCTGCTATGGGACAGAACTTGTGTGGGTTGTATAGAAAAATTTGCAAACCTAGAGAGAGTCCTATTAGCATTTTTGATAAAAGAAAACCAACTAGGGCACTGGATGGCTCAGTCAATTGAGGGTCTTACTTCAGCTCAGGTCATGATCTTACAGTTCATGAGTCTGAACCCCACATCGGGCTCTCTGCTGTCAGCAAAGACCCGCTTCAGATCCTCTGTCCCCCCTCTCTGTTTCTCCCTCTCTTGCACTCTGTCTCCAAAAACAACAACAACAAAAAAAAAACCAACCACCAACTACCAGCCTTTTTCCTCAAGAAGCTCTGTTTAGGGGCGCCTGGGTGGCGCAGTCGGTTGAGCGTCCGACTTCAGCCAGGTCACGATCTCGCGGTCCGGGAGTTCGAGCCCCGCATCAGGCTCTGGGCTGATGGCTCGGAGCCTGGAGCCTGTTTCCGATTCTGTGTCTCCCTCTCTCTCTGCCCCTCCCCCGTTCATGCTCGGTCTCTCTCTGTCCCAAAAATAAATAAAAAACGTTGAAAAAAAATTTAAAAAAAAAGAAGCTCTGTTTAAAAGATAACAAAAACAAAGTTTGACATCTCATACCATTTCAAGCACTATGACCAAATGCAGTTGGGGCTTCATATAGCCACTAGGTTATGTTGGCTAATAATGGAGTTTTTGTTTTTGTTTGTGCTTTACAGAGAAAAGACAACTCTTGCTCAAAAGAAAACACTGTTGTATAAGTGCAACCAGAGAGAAAATAACAATAGCCATCAGGTATGACCACGTGTGAAAGTATGGGTATTTTCCATTTTCTCTCATTAGCCCTCACCCCAGCCCTCTGAGATGGGCACTTTTACCCTCATCTAGATGAGGAAACTGAGCCTCAGAACACTAAAATTATTTTTCCAAGACATCATCACATTTCCCACAGCCTTAAAAAAAGGAGGAGAAACGTGCCTTTACAGCCTTCTTTTCCTGCAGTAAATCAGAGCACAGACAACAGCATTGGTACTAGTTTCAATGCCTCTTGTATGATTTTCAGTTTTGTGCTGTGTGTGTGTGTGTGTGTGTGTGTGTGTGTGTGTAACACAATGTGCTCAGCAGGTTCTCATCTCCAACAGGATAGGATTAACGTTCAGCTGACAACCAAAGAAATATTCAAGGTTATCATCCAGACTTTTATAATAATTCCCGTAAACAGATAAAATGGGCCTGATGGTTTCACTAACTGAGGTAAGATACATTTTGCCAAATTTGTTTTGCTTCTCACTATTATAAAAGAGTAACTTCATCTCAGGAGCTTCATTTTAGTAACACACCAAATCCTTAGGTAGCTTTTAAATTCTACTCAACGATTCTCATTCAAACTTTTGCAAAGGGAATTTAATTTGGTTTTGCTTAAGCAAGAAAAAAAAAAAACAACTCAATGATTTAAATGACTTGAGTAGGAAGGCCAGCAGGAAAGGGTGAAAGTCCTAAAAATAATGTCATTGAAGCAAAGGATGAAGAAGAAGAGAAGGAAAAAGGAGGGAAAGTAAAAAGAGGAGAGAAAACATTTCTTCCTTTTAATTGTAGAGCGTATATAGTATACAGTATTTGCAAATACAACTATACAACAAAATCTCAGAATACATACTTTAAATAAGTTTGTTTCTTTTTCACACAACAGTCCAGAGATGAAAGGTCCAGGGCTGGTGGGGCAGGTTGGCCATAGTCATCTGGACATCTACTATTTCCTGGCCAGTAATGGAGGGCTGTTCACATCTTATCATCTGGCATTGAATGACCTGGTCCCATGGAGTTGCAAGGGAAGTTGAAAGAAAAGGAACCCAGCAATGCGGCTATGAGCTGAGCTAAAATCTAGAGCATTATATCACTGAAAGGAAAAAGAAAAAATAGGTATTGGGGGACTATTATCAGCTTATGCCACAGGGGTCGAGAAACTATGGTCCAACTCCGGCACCACCCTATTCTTGAATAGCTCAAGAGCTAACATGGCTTTTACAGATGAACACTTACAATCAGTTTGATGCTAGAGAACACTAACAATGAACCCCAATTTAAGCAAAATGTTATTACCTCCCTCCCAAAACTTCATTAGTCTCATGATTACAAGTGTGTTGCAAAAATTGTACTCAATTATTGTTATTATCCCTTGAAACTCATTAATGTAAATAAAACTTGTGGCAATTTATTTTCCCTCTTCTCATTTAAGTACCAACATAATATCCTTGATTTTTTTTCCTGTAGGTCCACAAAGCCTACGGTATTTACTACCTGGTTCTTCCCAGAAAGATTCACTGACCACTGTCATAGTCTGAGCTGGACTAATTTAGTGAAACTCTTGCCAAGGACAGAAAGAAGAATGGCTTATGAGGGGCAGAGCGAAACAGAACCCCAGGATCCCAAGCACTCTGGCCTGTGTTTCTAACCATAGTAGCACTTATCTAAGCAAGTCACAAAGCCAGTAACTTCTGTTAGCTAAATCCCAGCGGGGAATAGGAGAGGAGGAGAAAAACTTCTCTTCACAGCCATAATCAAAGCAGGAAAGCCGATGTACAGCACCTAAGAAGAATGCCCAGATCTTCATACATGGCCCAAGACACAATTCTGTTAACTGTAAATAGCTTAACCAGATTAGCAGTTCTCCCAAACCAATGGCAGAGCCACAGCAGTAAATTGGAAGGGGTTGGGGAGGAAACAAGACAGGGTAAGAGTACCATCTTTAGCACCGCTTTTTTTTTAAGTTTATTTATTTTGGGGGAGGGGGAGAGAAAGAGAAAGAGAGAGAGAGAGGAGTGGGGAGGGGTAGAGAGAGGGAGAGAGAGAATTCCAAGCAGGTTCCACACTGTCAGTGCAGAGCCCCATGTGGGGCCCGAACTCACAAACCACGAGATCGTGACCTGAGCCAAAATCAAGAATTGGACGCTCAATCACCTGAGCCACCCAGGTGCCCCGCTAGCACCTCTTAATACAGGGACCACAACCTCTGTTCCATCTCTGAAGCCCCCAAGGACACGAATGTCTTACAGCTCAATGAAATGATGATCTTCAAGATGACCTTGTGCCACCAAGCTCAGGTAAACTTATATTCTTTATATTCTGTTTCAAAAAGCAGGGACTAGTACACTTGAGAAAGTCTATCATCAAAATAGTGAAGAGGACATTTGGGCCAGTTAAAGTTACATTATTTAATTCATATGGAGCTTGGACTCTCCCAAGAACTCTCATGAAGAGGACGTGGTGACCACCCTTGTGACCAGCTATTTCTACAGTTTAGCAAACAGACTCTTTTAACCTAGTACTCTTTCCCAATCTTACTTATGTTTCATGCTACTTTTTAAAAACACTACACCTTTACTGATAACATGGTGGCAAAAATTGCCAGTACTTTTCTACTGATTGCGAATCTGATGATTTTACATACAAGTGACAGGGAAGCAGCTCATTGGTTTAAGGAAAGGAGGACGAGATAGAGGAAAAGGTGGAACAGGACGGGGAGGAAGAGAAGAAGAACAAATAGGCTATGAAGAAAATAAACAAGATGGTGTGTTAAGAAAATACAAATGAAGCTTCCTTTCTGAAACGTGGTCAGTGCCCTCATCTCTGAAGAGGTAAAATTTAACCTGAACCCTAACTGATACAAAGTCAAATGTTGGAAAAGCAAGAAGTAGACACCCACAGACAGAAAGGACACCTGAACAAGGGCCAAAGGAGGAAATGGTGGCCTTCTCAGCTTTCAGCCTGTCTCTTTTCCCTGCAGACGGACAGAGTCCATCTGGCTCGATGGGTGGAAATATGATGAGGCATGACCTAGCAGTCTGTTCCATCTCCTGGCAACAGTGATTGGTCCAGGAATAAGCACACTGGCTAAGGTGGATTAAGGAGACTCTGGGAGGACAGAGACACCTTTTCCATGCTAGTTGATAAAAAAGTTTGGGGCTATCAGTCATTCTGCCATCTCCCAGAGAGAGCTTGCATGAGAATACAGCCAATAGAGAGCAGAGCAGGGGTGAGTAGGAGACAGCACACCATTCATGACACTGTCATTTGAATACCTGAGGTCACTGTTCTGAGTTTCATCCATGCAGGTTTTTTGTTACGTGACCAGTAAATCCCTCTTTTCAGTTTGAGCCAAATGAAAAGTTTGGTGCAAGTGAAAATACCCTGACAGCCGAGTGGGCTTTGGGAATGATGGAAGTAAGAGTTCTTGGGTATTTGGAGGAACTTGTGCTTTGTGAGTGCCCTCCACATCTTATGGAAGCACTGGGGTCCTAGGATGTCCACATGGTAGAGGACTGAGTAGGGACTGGAGGTGAGAGCTGGAGAATTATTTCTGAAACTCTAGCCACAAATGGAGAGGAGGGAGATACAACTGAAGGGATTCAACACCTTCTACCCCTCCCTTTCCACCATCCTGCCATTAAAGTAGAGGGAGGGAATGTCCCAAATTGATGCACCCAGGAGAAGCAAGAGACTGGAAAAGGTAGAGCTTGGGCAAAACTTTTGAGAGCTACAAGAATGAATGCTTGTGGTTTTGCCTGCCCAGAGTCTCCTCCCCATTTTAGGAGTAGCATCACCCCCTTGCAGTCTAGGCGAATCAACTCCACTCTCCTTTCCCTCGGTCCCTGGAGTTTAGGTGCCACCGACGGAATCTAGTGGAGTGGACCATGTGATCCAGACCTAGCCAATTGGCATGTTCCATCTTCCTGCCGGGGTGATCTTACTCTCAACAGGACTGACCAGAACTGATACGGGGACTTGGCCATGGACACTGGGAAAGAGGTACTGGTTTTCGACTTGGGGTCGACTTGGGGGGGGGGGTTTAGACTTGGGGTCTAGATGAGAAGACTCACCTGCAGAGAGGAGTACAGAATCAAGAAAATGAAGGACAGGGCAATCGAATACCTTTGAGCCCTTAAATTCAGGTATATGTGAAGTTACATTTACCATTTCAACTGTGTGGTCCTATGAGCCAACTAATTCCTCTGTCCCACCGAAGCGAAGTTCCTCTGTTCACCATTTCTTTCCAGGCAAAGAGTGGGGCCTGAAAAAAAACATACTTTTAAAAAGGTGTTGAATGAAAGAAGTGTCTGATCTCATTTGTAAGGAACAGAAAGATGTGTTTTCCCTCAGACTTTGTAATCTAGGGTATTTCAATTCTTGAACAATCTTAAAACTATGATTTACCAAACACAGGATGATTGGTGTGGCTTGTGTGGGTTGGCCTACAACCCATTCACTGAACTTCTGAGATATAACCTAAATGTTAGGATTTGCCTGCATTGAAAAAGAAATCACTGAGACGACTATGTAATTCTGAATACCGTACAGTTCTTCCTAACTCCCTTCCACCAAAAATCAATGAGCAGGACCCAGAGTTATAAACCAATTGAACAGTAGCCAAGATCTCCATCCTACTTTCCAAACATTGGGTATTTGTATTTAAATGGGTGGGAGACATGCAGTTTAAAGGACTACTTTTTACCAGTCATAGAAAAGGTATATCGAACGTGAGCATAAGAGAATTTACATTTCCATTGAAAATGAGATCATAGGTTACTTCTGAAATTCAGGAATGATAATATTTTAATGGCAATAATTTCCCTACCCGGAATTTTATACTTTGAGTGGAATTCCAAACCTAAGCTAATTTGCTGATTCAGGAGTAATTTCTTTTAGCGACAATCGTTTCTACTTGTAGAATAAGAAACAAATGTAAGCATACTTACCTTAGGGAATGAAAGAAATTATCTTTTATCAATTCTATATAATTTCCTGAAAAATTTCTGGAACTTCCCAAATTCTGTCCTTTGGAACCACCAGCAAATGTTTTACACACACACACACACACACACACACACACACACACACACACACTCACAAAATCCTGTGGTCAAATAAGATTGTGAAACATTGAATACTAACTATTCTCAATCCTGAAAACTCTCAGGACGTATTAGCATATTTGAGAATGTGACAAGTCTTTCAGTAGACATACCTGGTCAAATGTGTTGACTGCTGCATTCCCCAGCATTAACTTCTTCAAAATCAAATACAGCATTTTGCTTCTGACCCCAACCTCCAAGCCCCTGTTCCCCAAAGCAACTTTTGGAACAGCTTGTGGAACTAGTTCCATAAAGCAAAGTTTGGGAAACACTAGTTTAGTGGTTTCTATCTACACAGATTTTGCTGTCTGAATAATATGGAAGGCATTTTGAGTGACAATTGCACCCATTTGGATATAACTTCAACTGACTCCATAATTAGAAATTTAAAATGCAAATTTCTCAAAAGCAAACTGCCTTTACCATTTAGAAATGTTGCTGAGACTTACTTGGATTTGCGTATAGTTATATTACTTTCCAGTATATCTGGGATAGGTAATAGGCTCCAAAGACCTATAAATATTGAACACAAATAAGATTAGCCTTGTCTAAATTTTATGTATAAACAAAGGCTTGACAATTTTAATATGGCAAATGTACTTTTTTTTTTTTTTTGGTACATGCCTCTTGGGAAAACTGGGAATGGAATGGAAGCTTCTTCATTTATATTCTGCACAAGATGTATATTAAGGATTCATGTTAGTATGGGTGAAGACACGAAGCCATTGCTATTGAGCCTCAGATGTGGCAGCAAAGAATTAAGAGATCATCACCATCTCTCTCTAAATATAATGAAAATCTAACTTTACAACACTCCTGTTAAACGAGCTTTCCTCATGCTACTTGGCTATGCATTAAATCTTGGCATACACAAAAAATAAAAACAGGGTAGTTCTAAAGGTTCATTTATGTTGGCTGGATTATGAAGATTAACTCCTCAGATGGTATTCCAAAGAAGTCATCAAATGTAAGTATAATTGAAAATAAAAACCTGAAAATCATTTAAATATTGATAGGAAAGTGAACAGATAGGATATAGGCAAGACACGGCTCTTCAGATACATAACATCAGTGTGTATCATAAAGGATTAAAAAGTTTAATCCTCTAGGGAATAGAATAGACATTTCAACTTCAGCAGAGCACATTTTCTGGGAATAATATAGTGTAATTATTCTCATGGCAGAGGTACACGTGCAGATTATACACATTTAATACCAATTAAATTTTAGGTCATTTGTGTTGATGATGTTTTTAAAAGGTGATAAATGGGGTTTATTATTCTCTAAAATATTCTAATCCAGGGTCTTAGATACAGTGAGGTCCTCTTCTCTAATGTACCCTGTGGCTTCTGTCACCTTGCCAGTTCCCACAAATATTAGCTCTGTGCCAATGTGCAGCATTTTTCAAACAGCGCATGCCGCCGCCGATACCTACATTGACCTGAGGGAGTCCAGGGAGCGCGTCCCATTTTAATAATGAAGGTGATGACAACAACATAAAAGCAGTTACCATTTACTGAGCATTTACTACATGCTGCCAAGCAAAAATTCCACTCTGTTACTTTGAATGGACTTCACAAGACCCCCACGTGGTAGCTATTGTTATTGGCCAATGAACAGAAAGGAAATTGAGGCACTGAGACGCTGAGTAGCTTGCTCAAAATCACAAGCTGGAAATGGGCAGAGAGACAAGAGTCAAATTCAGGACATTGAGCTGGCAGTCTACGGTCTGTCACTTCACAGATACGCTTCTTTGTTACGAGGGTTCGCTTAATGAAAACATTTAAGAAATGTGTAAGTCTGTGAATATGAAAGAAAGTCATACAGGTTGTAGGCAAATGTCTGATGATCAGGTAACAGTGCTCTAACACACAGTATGCTTTCTTTTCTTTTCCTTCGGCAGGGGGAAGCTAGAGATGAAGGATCCAAGAAGACATCCTGAGATACTGAGCTTCAACCTTCAACTTACCTGCTTTCGGCGGTGCCCAGAAAACCTCTTGTTCAGAGAGGAAATCTTCCTACTTTTACATGTTTTTAAGGCATCACACAATCACATTTCTATGGGAAATATAAATAATTCAAATAACTCTGAAAAAGAAAGGGTTTGATTATTGTATATTACACTTTAAGGGAAAAAAATCAAATTTAAGAAAAAGCTGACAATCAGATCAGAAGCATTACAGGAAGTTTCTTGCGCATTTTCTCCAGAGGTTAAACCAGAAAATGTTTTAGAGAGGGCAGAAGTTTAAGGTCTAGCTGGGGAATAAAGACATGTTTTGTCTGACACTTCCCAAGTCAAATCCAACATTTATCAAATGATTCCTAAGTGCTGTATTTAAAAAAAAAATACAGCCAGGAGCTGGCAACCTGGGTATATTAAGCTTTCATTATTGTAAATTTGTATTTTAAAAACCCAGTATCTTTTTCGTAAATATGCAAGGGCTTCTCCGACAATTTCTCTTTTTGTAAAGCCACCTCTCACTAAAACATGTTAAATAAAACTCCTATATGTAAAATGAATTCTTGGCATCTGGGAGTTTAAAATCTCCCCCAAATTCAGAGGGGGAAAAAAAGCTGTATAATTATAGTTCATCTGAGTGCAAGTCATAATCAAAAAATGTTTAAAACCAAAAAGTAATATCTTAGAATGGCATTTAAAACCAAAAAAGTACTTACTGGCATTTTAAAATTTCTCATGCAATTTGTTATTCGTAAAATCAGAAGAAAGCGTGTGCTACCATTCCTGATAAGGCAAGCAATATTCAAGATTGTCAATTAACTAAAAAAAACTGGCCACCACTATGTGAAAAACCAAATGCTTTAATGAGGCTATCAAGAACAACAGTTCAATTATTTCATCGGATACATTAATATCGATCCATAATATACAGTGCTATGGACCATACAGAAATTATTGCTGCATCCAACAGCAGGTGACTATATTATTAACATTACAGTACCAAGCGTCCGCAAGAGACAGTCATTTGTCATTTTTTCAAGACATAGGGTTTTTTTAATATACTGTTATCAACACCAACTTTTCCCCAGTGCATTTTTAAAAAATATTAATAAGTGCATTCCTTTGTGCTTTATTTTATATCTCTTAACTTCCTATGTATTTTATTTGTTCTTATTGCTTTATTATTTAAAAAACAACCAGAAAGAACTTTGTCATCCTATGTATGACCAGGTTGTTTGTAGGGTTTTTGGCAAAGTCAAAAGGTTTGGTGTTTCCGTTGCCTTACCCAGAGGCAGGTGGGCAAGTTTGGCATTTTGGTCCCTCCACATGGAGGCCCAACCCCGAGGCACCAGTCTGCTCTCGGGGATGGGGGGAGTGGTGTGGATCATTCTCTCGTCACAAACGGCGACCCCAAACCACCGCTTCTTGGCTTAACTAGTCCCTACAACAAATCCACACTCGATTTGGCAAAAAAGAAAGAAATAAAACCACCCCCGAGGCTGCAGCATTCTCCTGGGCTTACTCACCCGCCAATCCCAGAAATTGTCTCTTAAGAAGAGGGGGATGGGGAAGCAGGCAACAGTGAGCTCAGGAGTTGCGAAAGTCAGGACAGTGGTACAAGATGCCATGCTTCCTCTCAACAGAGCTTTCTATGAGGTCACTTGGCCCTGGTCACCTTCCCTGGGCCAGGGGCTACGCAACCTTGCACCATTTTTTAAGAACCCTCAAAATCAGCTAAAGAAAAGAAGCATCATACCATCGCGATCTTTGACTTCTTCACCCGGCTCCCCTCCCCCCATAGAGATATGAAGAGAAAACCAGACAATGCTATGATTGTATCAATGAACACTATGGTACAGTTAGCTGTTCATGCAAATCTGCATCACTATTCTAGGAAAAGAGCTATACAATTAAGGGGACTGAAAGAATGGGAATTAATTTTCCCTACCCCCGTAAGTAATAAAGCTATAAAACTGATAGCATCATCAATGTCTCCAAGGATTCTCATTGCCCGACGTGCATGGGAACTATGCAGTCGATTATTTTCATGGAAGCCATCCATTCAAACACCTGACAATCACACCTTCGCTTTGAACCATCCAATACCCATCCACCAATTCAGATTTGATATTTAAACTCGTTTTCTTTAAAAAAAAAAAAAAAAAAAAAAAAACCTCCTGAATAAGGTTTCCTGATGAAAGAGGTTGGCACTCTGTCACTAAAATATATTTAATATTAAAAATATCTGAAGGAAAATTGGAAGCTCTTATATTGTCTACATAGGCACCATGCTCCATGATCCTCTTGACTATAGATACCATCTTGAAACTGTCTCCTATATTACAGTTCAGTCAGTGCTAGTCCAAAAAAGACTACTGCTATATTTAAGGCACTTCATTCTGAATGGATATGCTTTATGCCCCTTGCTATTCAATTGTAGGCTGCTACTGAGAAATTCCATTCAACAGCCTGGCTCTTAACACCGTATGTCAGCTGTATAAAACACGTAGGCCAGATAGATTACATGTAACACTATACTATTATTGCATAGGACTACACGGGATAATGCACTGAGACTAACTTACAACGTCGCTGCTTGTTAAAACACTGTTATCAAGTAACAGTAATTTGCCAACACAGTATTTCGCTCCTTCAAGAAAATTCAGCAAGTTTGCTGAAATGAACCCCAATTTAAGTGACTACAATGGGCGTATTAACGCTATGGTTATCAGTCTCCAAGAATATTGCTACTTTTATATCACTAAAAATAAATATGCAAGTTTATTCTCTCTAGAAAGCTGGTTTTCACCTATTAATACTACACCTTAAATGTGTGGAAAAAACAGTTCTGAGTGAGACTGTCATATACAAAATATTCGCAAAGCTCTCTTGAAACACAAGACCTTGCATAAAAGTTTTCTTTCACGTGTGTACAAAGAATGCGGAAAACCACGAGTGAGTTGTAAAAATATTGAAACCTTGCCATTTTAAGATGCATACTCTTACAAATTAATACAAACATATGGAAAAGAACGATGATAATAAAGAATCTGTACAAATCAAATGAACAGGAAAACATAATTTAAAAATAAAAATAGGAAAGCTGATTAGAAATGTGCCCAGTTTGGTTTTCTTATCAAAAGTGAAATTGAAGAGCGGGGGGGGGGGGGGGGGGGGGGGGAGAAACAAATAGGACAACTTTCAGGGCTCCTCAATATGTTCCTTTGAGAGGACATGCATTTCCTTTTCAAAATAAAATACAGGTTAGGGAAAACAGAATCACACTCATGGATGAGGGTAACTGTAATCAGAGCAGAGAGTGAAGGACAGCAAGATGAGACCCCATGTTTCAGATCCTTGGTCTCTAACCCTTCAATTTCACTTGCACCTAAGTATGGCAGAGCAGTTACATTTTCTAACCAGACAATCCTCACAAAATTGGTTGCACTTTTTTTTTCTTTTACAGAATATTGTATTGCCTTAAATAGTTCGCAGCAGAAAGACTAAATGGCGTTAGAACGGTACTGGATCTTTAAGGCAGTACCAATGAATCAATACATTTACAAATTAAAAAAAGGGTTAGTGTGGATTTCTTTTCTTCTTCTCTTTCCTCAATCTCTTTCTCTCTGGGTTTCTTTTATTTGGTTGGTTTACATTCTTTCGATTAAACTTGACACTTAATTTCCAAAGATGTCACAGGCATAAAAATCTCAAACCAAGTCTCCCCTGGATAAAAATGGACAGAAATTTCTCTGATGCAAAAATCCTCTTGCTCAGAAAGCTAGAGTCCGGGGTGAATTCAGTTCACAGATACTGCACACTTATCGTACAATACTTTGGAGGCATTTGTAGTTGTAAAATAGAATATACAAGTCCGTTTCACAAAATTCTAAAAATAAAATATATCCTGGGCTATTGATAAAGCATGAAAAAAAATTTTTTCATATTAAAGGAAAATTATCAAGAAAACCCCTTCAGGTAAATTATGAAACCTACGAATCAAGAAAGGAAGCAGTTTTGGACAGCGCAGAGCAGGGAGGGCCTGCTAACAAGCATGCTCGGTTTCTTCCATGCTCATGCTGCTCCTTCGGCTGCTGGCTTTGGAGGCTCCGGGAGACACCGACGAAAGGAGTGGGTCAGTTACGCCAACGGGAGAAAGAGTGTCATCCATCAGGATGTCTTCCAGTTTGGATCCCATTTTCGTGGGGACGCTATAGGCCTGGTTGCCTTCGGTCCCGGCTCCAAGGTTGTTGTTGAAGGTGATGGTGCCATCTGTGAGATCGAGTGTCGTCGTACAAGGGAGGTCTGCGTGGTGCTGAAGGAGGTCTTGGCTGCAGTTCTCAAGAGCGGGTTCTTGCTTGATGATCCGATTCACCAAATCTGGAGAGCAGAGGCCCGTGGATGGGATGAGCGAAAGTCCATGAGCTCGAGCCTGCATTTCAAGTTCCTAAAATAAAAGCAAACAATCAGATGCTTAAAAAGGGGGAGTATAAAGGATTTTAGGCAGTGAAACCACTGTATAGGATACTATAATGAGGCATACAGGTCATTCTGCATTTGCTCCAACTCATAGGATGTACAACACCGACAGTGAACGTTAGTGTAAAGGGGGACTTTGGGGGGCAGCGTTGTGCAGTATAGGTCCATCAGTGACAGTGAATGTACCACTCTAACGGGGGATGTGACAGCTCCAGAGGCTGTACATGTGGGAGAGCAAGAAGTACATGGGGAATCTCTTTGCCTTCTCAATTTTCCTGTGCACCTAAAACTTCTCTAGGGGCACCTGGGTGGCTCAGTTGGTTGGGTGTCCGACTTCAGCTCAGGTCATGACCGCACAGCTCATGAGTTCGAGCCCCACGTCGGGCTCTGTGCTGACAGCTCAGAGCCTGGAGCCTGCTTCGGATTCTATGTCTTCCTCTCTCTTTCTACCCTCCTCCACTCATGCTCTGTCTCTCTCTGTCTCAAAAATAAATAAACATTAAAAAAAATTAAAAAAAATATAAATAAAACTTCTCTAAAAAGTAAAGTATTAAAAAAGAATCAGACATTTAGAGGGAAAAAAAACCCAATACATTATGAAAACAATTATTTTGTTCTTTTAAATTAATAAATGCTGGGGTGCCTGGGTGGCTTAGTCGGTTAAGCATCTGACTTCAGCTCAGGTCATGATCTCATGGTTCGTGGGTTGGAGCCCCATGTTGGGCTCTGTGCTGACAGCTCAGAGCTTGGAGCCTGCTTTGGATTCTATGTCTCCCTCTCTCTCTGCCCCTCCCCCGGTCACTCTATGTCTCTCAAAACTGAATAAATGTCAAAAAACATTAAATTAATAAATACTATTTCTTAAGAGTATAGGAACCACGGATCATATAAGGACATGATTTTTAGGTGGTATATGCATTTCATTATCTATTAATGATAGAGAGACTGAGATATCAATATTCATGAAGATAAATTTTTAAAAACATGAAAATAAAAATAAACATGAAAATAAAATTTCAAAATGTGAGATTAAAGGAAAACATTTGGTAAATAATACAGTTCTGGGGTCCCTCCACTGTGCACACACATCCAGGACACTAACACATTTTTAAATACCCAGGGAGGGGCGCCTGTGTGGCTCAGTCAGTTAAGTGTCTGACTTTGGCTAAGGACATGATCTTGTGGTCTGTGAGTTCGAGCCCTGCGTCGGGCTCTGTTCTGACAGCTCAGCTCCTGAAGCCTGCTTCTGATTCTCTGTGTGTCTCTCTCTCTGTCCCTCCCTTACTCTCTATCTCTCTCTTTCTCTATCTCTCTCTCTCTCAAAAATAAATAAACATTAAAAACATTTTTTTTTAATACCCAGGGAAATAGTGCACTACTCTGAGAACTACCAAATTCAAGACAGTTCACAGTTTCAGCATTAGGTGGCGCTACACTCTTTTCCATCACATCATAATCACTGCAAAGCCAAGTCTTCCACGGTTGCTGCGATAAAACAAAAAAGGAAGAATTGCTTGAAAATCAAGGAGTGAGACATGAGGGTGGCACTGTCCAATCGGATTCCAAGACCGAAGAAGCTGTGTGGTGGCCAATAGACACATGTATCCCATTAGTAGGTAATGTGGTTATTTAAAAATAAAATAAAAATGCTAGTGTTTTGCTTTCAGTTTATAGGTTTTATAATTTCCAATGGCTGCTAAGTTGGTAGGACCTAAATATTCAATGAGCTGTTTGGACCTAGCAAAGAAATGGTCCATATTTCTTTGGTCTAGGACGCAGTGAAAAATTACCAAGGTACTAAGGGTACCATGAGCTGATAAAGTCTGGGTAGTAGTGACAAAAGTTCTACACAAGTAACTTAGGTTTGAGAAACATCACTTAATTCATCTTACCAAGGCCAAGGGAAGTTTTCGCTTGTTTTTTTTTTGTTGTTTGTTTGTTTGTTTGTTTGCTGTTGTTCGTTTGTTTGTTTTTATCCCAAAAGAAAGTTCTTATAGGGAGGGTGAATAATCTCTTTCTACACTTTCTTCACATCCTTCCCATTATGGGATGAACTGAAAAACTCATAAGTTCAAGCGCTAACCCCAACCCCTCAGAATGTGACTTGGAGATACTGTTTTTGTTTTAATGTTTATTTATTTTTCAGAGAGTGAGAGAGAGAGAGAGAGAGAGAGAGAGAGAAGAGCAGGGGAGGGGAAGAGAGAGAGGGAGACAGAGGATCCAAAGTAGGCTCCACATGGTCAGCACAGAGCCCAATGTTGGGCTTGAACCCATGAACTGTGAGATCATGACCTGACCTGAAGTCGGATGCTTAACCGAGTGAGCCACCCAGGTGACCCTGGAGATGCTTTTTTTAAAGAGGTAATTAAATTAAATGAGGTCCTGTGGGTGGGTTCTAGTCCAACATCCAAAAGGACCAATGTCCTCCTAAGAAGAAGAGATTCGGACACAGAGACATACCCAGGGAAAACACAAGGAAAAGGCAGCCTCTAAGAGAAGTACAGAAAAACCAACTCTGCCCACATTCTGACCTTGGCTTTCTAGCCTCCAGAACCCTGAGAGGCTATGTTTCTTTGTGGTGTTTAAGCCGCCCTGCCTGTGGTATTTGTTATGGCAGCCTGAGCAGACTGACGCACTTCCTAAGTGTCACAGCCTTGCCTCCCCTGGTTCCTTACCTCAAAATGCCTCCCAAGAAAGCTCTTTCCATTCTTAGTGATTTTCCCTGGACCCTCTTAGGATGAACCCAACTGACTCTCAATGAGCATTCTACTTCTACATGCCGAGGCGATCCTTTCTAAGCTTGCCGTGTACCCGAATGTGATACTGACAGAAAATAAATCTGAAGCAAGTCACCTTGCCTCATGAAGGAGGGAAGAATAGCCTCCAACGTGGCCCGGCCATCCAATCTCTGCCCACGAGCCTCGAAACACATGTTCCTGAAAAGTCACGTTCAGTCTGTAGTCAAGATCATTCAATTTGCAAGATCGTTCTCTGGATGCATGACAAATAAGAGATGGGAGCCTGAGATGTCACCCAAGTATGTGCATGTTCCTGTGCACAATCTCCAGAAACACGAGTCTCTCCAGGCATCATTTTAAAGCCTTGGGCTCTTTAATAAAATTACAGTTCCAATGATACGAAGGCTTCAAGCTCTTTCTTCTGTGAAAATTTCTGCATGCATCACTTAGAGTAAAAATGAAAGGAAGCCCTTAGGCCCAAGCTGAAAACAAGCACTATTGTAAATCTACACCAACATGCTAATAAGAACAGCTCCCCACACATGAAGATCATCTTTAAAAAAAAAAAAAAAAAACAGCTGGATTAAAAGAGGCAAACATCTTACTCTGATCTTTTGTTGTTTAATTAAAAATGTTTATCAGCTGATTACAGCGTTACTTAGATTTCTAAATAATGTGATAAATCTCATCTGGAGACCTCAGGCTCACTGCATGGCGGTGCTTTCCTAATTAATAACGTTTTCCGTGATAGGCAAAAGTTCGAAAGGCTGCCTCACAGGGTCACTGGAAGAAACCCAAGACATCATCACTGTGGAATTTCCAATCCACACATTTCACATATTCCACTCCACATGAAGAGACATGTTGGGAAGCTTAAAACAAAACCTAGCCTCTCTTTCAAAACAGTTCCTGTGTTTTAACATTTCTAGAAGGAAATAACACATTAGGAGGAGCTGTTTTTATAAATGGGAATGTTAAGTTCAAGAGAAAAAGACGTATGGCTACAAACTGAAGAGATGGAACATGAAGCAAACAAAAACCAAAAAAAAAAAGATCATAAAAAAAGGTATCTTCAAATGACAAGCAATCTCTACTGCACTACGGACATTCTAAAATGCACCCCCTAGAGGAGAATCGTCTTCTGCCACCCCGACCCAGGGCTGAAATGAAAGAAGTGACATTCATGGAAATGTCAACAGTGCTGTGGGGCATTCAAAAGATCGGAGACTATTACTATAAATGAATTACTCTGTTAAAGCGGTTCAGTGTCCAGGATTAACACCACCAGCTGAAACACAACGCTGTCTGAAGGGTCAGGCTGTGCTTTGGTGTTCCACAAAAAGTTGCACTGGGCACCTGAAAAAATGGTAAAAGGCGGGTCCATCTACTCAAGAAGAATGTGTTCTGTTAATTGCTTCTTACTGGGGGCCTGTACGCAGAGTCAGCAGGTAAATGAGAATCACTCCTGCAAACTCCTTTGGTCATTGGCAGAGCCCGTTGTTCTTTCTCTTCTTCAAGACAGTTTCAGAGGAAGCTATGTTTATACTCAGCATGAGAGACCAAGGGCCTAAGAGAAGTACCAAGAGCTGATACTACAGAAAGACTGTCCCATCTCACACTTCACACTTGTACATACAGTCAGTACACAGAATGACAGATGAATTCCACTCTTCATTAAAATTAGTATTTCTCCCTCTAAGAACGAATAGTGTAAGTTACAGACACATATAGTATAACTTCCCTATCTGTAACTATTTCTAAAATTTGTATCTTGAGGATAAGATCTTCTGGATGTCCTCAAGTTCCCTGCAAACATGGGCTTTGACCATAGACTACATATTCAACAACCATGCTCAGTTCTCATTATTTGAGGTAACTATTGCGATAGACTGAATGCATCCCTCCCCTCCCGAAAACTCATTTGTTGACATCTAATCCCTAATGTGATATGTCTGGAGGTAGGGCTTTGGACTGTGATTAGGTCATGAGGGTGGAGTCCTCATGAATGGGATTTGTGCCCTTATAAAAGAGACACCAGAGAGTTTCCTCCCCTCCACTGCCTGTTAGCACCCAGTGATACTACAGACTACAGAGGCCTATGAAACAGAAAGTGGGCTGTCATCAGACACCGAATCTACCTGCACCTTGATCTTGGACTCTGAGTCTCCAGAATTTTGAGAAATAACCTTTGTTGTGAAAGTCACCCAGTCTATAGTATTTTTGTTACAGCAGCCCAAACAGACTAAGACAGTCACGTTCTATGAAGTCACTCTGAACCCTGATTTAGTAGATACCAAATGATTATTCCCAGAGGAAACACGGGGTTAGGTTTCTGTGAATGTCCATCCACAACATTTTCATCAACTGATCCATAATGCAACCTTATTTTAGGTTTAAAGAGACCTTATTTAATATATAACATTGATGCATTAACATCAAACTCACAGCCAACAGCGCTGCAAGTCACATATGAAGGAAACTTATCTCCATAAGACACAGCACGGCCTTCTCGTGCTTTGGACACCAGACAACTTCAGCACTACACTTGGGGGCCGTTTTAAGCAGCAAAATTCACCCATGAAACCCACAAAAATGTGAAAAAAGCATGGGACTAAGGACCACAAAAAGGATGCTTGTGTATAGTGTGAGCTGAAAGAAGACAGCAGGTCAATGCCTTGTTCAACCTTAACTCAAATCTGCCCCTCTGAGCATATCCATCAATAACCATGAAGGCACCCCAAACGTGGATCTTGGAGTTACAGCAAATTAAAAAAAAAATTTTTTTTTCAACGTTTATTTATTTTTGGGACAGAGAGAGACAGAGCATGAACAGGGGAGGGGCAGAGAGAGAGGGAGACACAGAATCGGAAACAGGCTCCAGGCTCTGAGCCATCAGCCCAGAGCCTGATGCGGGGCTCGAACTCACGGACCGCGAGATCGTGACCTGGCTGAAGTCGGACGCTTAACCGACTGCGCCACCCAGGCGCCCCAACAGCAAATTTTTAACGAGTAGGCAAATTCGCAAATTGGGAATCCACGAATAACGACTACCTACTGTACGAGGATCATGTACGTCAAGTCCCCCATGGCTTGTTAGACAGCCTCCCCTCCCAACCTCCAAGTTGGTGGCACTTCATACGTGCCCGTACCTGTATCCTGAGCAACAGGTGCCGGTTGGCATGCTCCAGTTTCTTCTGTCGGGTTTCAAGTTCCTTTGCACGTTGCTGTTCTCGTTGCAACTTTCGAATATAGTCCACAGAGGCTTTCAAAATGGTTCCCTTGTTCCAGCGCATGTCTCTGTAACCAAGACAGAAGAGAGCAGCCTTTCTCAGGACTGGAGGCACACTGAGGATCCATGATGCAGTGCACTCCATCTCTAAAGGCCTGGTAACAACGGCAAGCTGATGACAGCTGTCATTCATCAAGTGCTTGCCATGTGCCAGATGCTGTCCACCCACTTCTTATACATGATCTTAACCCAAACAAGTGCCTTGAATGGGAGGGACGTTGTGCACGTGTTGAAACAAGACACTCTTCACTCTTGCCCTTGGTCACAGAATTACTATCGGGTATAGCCAGGACTTAGATTTAGGTCTGTTGATTACAATAATCAGTATTCTTAAAAACTATATTAAATAGTTAAAGGTTTCTAGGACTACCAATGTTAACTCATTCAGACAGACAGAATAAGCTACAGTTAAAAAAAAAATTCCATGAGATCCTACTACTTGACTGTGTGAAGCATAAAAGATGTATCCTTGGATTTTCTCATGAATATTCATGGGCAAGTTATCTAACCTCTCTCTGTGTCCCAGTTTCTACATCTATAAAATGGTGATACTACACATGTATGAGCAGCCTCACAGGTATGTTACTAGAATATAAGGAAGCTTGTTACCTGAAGGTGCTATGAAAAGTTTAGAATGCAATTCAAATGATGGAGCAGGCATTGTGGTAAGGGCTCAACATGAGAATTATCATGGCTACCTTTAAATACCTTTTACTATGGGGGTACATTTTAAGGTGTTTTACAGCTCATTTCATCGTAACTACCTCAATGGCTAGGCACTGATATTATCCCCATTTTATGGATTGGGTAAAAAAGGCACAGAGAGGTAAAGGGCCCAAGGTCATACAGCTAGGTCACACAGTAGAGCCAGAAAGCCTAGAGAATCTGGCTCCAGACTTCCATGCACTAAACCACAATATCGTTCTTCTTACATGGCTGAGGTCTTAGAACAAGCAGACTAGGTAGGAATATTCTGATCCAACCCCCCCCACCCACCCCGCCTTTTTTTTTTTTTTTTTTAACAGACGAGGAAAATCAAGTACAAGAATTGAAGCATCTTCCCCAGGATCACATATCCAGTAAGGGACTGTTTTGGAATTCAAACCCGGGCAGCCTGAGCTTGGTGCCTTTCAGTTTTTAATCACTGTAGCTGTAATGCACTCATATATAAGGAAATTAAGAACACCATTAAAATGTAGGTAAAAGTGAGCTGAAAAATTTAGAGCACTCTCAGAAAAATAATTAAGAATGAAATTATAATTACATAAATGGTATTTCTGTAGTACTTTAAATTAATCAGAGCTCTTTCACAGTGTTCATGATGATGATGACGAGGACAATGAAAAAAAAAAACGACTTAATGTATGAAAACTCTCCTACCCCATAATCTATAGCTGCTCAAGGCAGATTGAAGTATCTGCTGGGATGTGTGAATGGAGAGCCATTAAAACAAGCCACCAAGTAATTGATCCTCATATGGATTAGATGAAGAACAAAACAGAAGTTCTCCCACGAGAGGCAGACTTATGGCCCCTGGAAAATTCCCTGAGGTTTATCCCTGGGGTCTGAGCACCAAAGATGGCTACCCAGGGAGGTGTGCTGAGATAGAGGGAGCACAGACTTGCTTAATATTCAGGGCTGAGGTCAAAGTAACCAACATTTGAGCAGCCAGAGAGGGATGTAACCATAATGAAAGATGCCTCAACTAGACCAGTAGGTTGAAAAACCCACGTTGAAACACGTGAGCAGCGACTCAGTTTTTAAGAAGTGACTATTTCAACCAATTATCTCAGGTTTTGCTTCCTTGTGACATCCAATGAATCAGGCTTTTAGGCTTAAAGGAAGGGTTTTCAAACTTTTTTTTTCTTGGGATGAGAGCAACCCTTTTTCCACACAGAACTGTATAAAGATTCCCAATATATAAATCAGCGAAAGCAGATCTGCTATAGGGGAGGAAAGCGTGTGGGGCTAAGACCCTGGTTCACTAGATGGTGTCTCTGTAGCAGCCCCAGAGCCTGTTCCAGAAACCTGGTAGGGAAAAACTCCCATTAGAGATTATAGTCCATTTATCTTAAAACAATGCCTACAATTAAAGATCATTATCAGTTCAGATTATAAACACGTAAGTATTCTAATACAATAGAGAAAGAAGATATGCAAATAGAGGCTTTCACTGCAGCCCCATAATTTCATAATGTTGCTAAAGAGATTCACATGCTACAGTTTAAAAGAATATGCTAAAAAGTGAACGCTGATAAAGAACAGGAAAATGGGAATTCAATTTCAACTATCATGCAAGACTGACTATAGGAAATGAAGGTCGCAGCCCCTTAGTAGGATAAATTTGTGCGGCAGAACTGAGAATTTGAATGTTGTGAGTTTCAAAATGGCTTTTCCTTGAAACCTGGCAAAGCAAAATGTGGATGATGGAAATTGTGCTTGAACATTCATCAAAGACACCTTACAATGGGCCATGATTTTATTTTATTTTGTCACAAATTCCCTGACAATAACGTGAATAGCAAATTTAATAAGGCTTGCATGAATAATGCTTGATTTCATCTTTACATTTTATTAGGTAGCTAAAAGGTTCTATTCAAAGGCTAATTTCAGACAACGCCACTGGGGGTCATTAAAACGTATATATCCTCCTGCCTCTTACATCAAACGGGTCACTCTCTAGTAGATAAAAATTGTGTACTTGTTGTCCTACTTGCTGACACAGTAGGAAAATTATCTTTACAACTGTTCTCCATCTGAAACGGGGAGGGGGGCGGTGCGGGTGGTAAGGTGGGCAGAGACTGGAAGCTGAAATCCAAATCTGCTGACCAGTACTTGAAAGAATTTTAAAAAATTATTTTTTTCTAGATCGGTAAAGCATATAAAGGGCATGCAAGTTAAAAAAAAAATTTTTTTTTGACCTTATGGCTGTTGAGTGTTAGACGTGGAGTCTCCTATACCAGCCCACAGATACTGTTGAGCTCTCCAGCAAATGGTCAACAGCTCTTGCTTGAACAGCTACTGAAATCTCTATCCTGCAACCATTAAAGAGAATTCTTCCAACAGCTTGGTGATCATTTGCCAAGGAGTCTCAGATTTCAGAAAGCCACCTCCTCGTATCCAAAGCTGAAGACCTTATGCCCAATAACCCTTTAATACAATTCAGTTCATTTCTCTCAAAATTTTAGTTTGGCCAGACTAACAAGGAAAGGGATAACTATACCAGACGTGGAACCAATGGTTCAGGGGGGTGCTTCCTGACTCTGGTTTTTAGAACTGTGCCCTTTCTGCAACATATGAATAAGCATTAAGGTCCCCAAAAATATACAACGCAGATTAACATGGAATTGTACTCACGGATCATTGGACTTGGGAATCAAAGTACCTAGTTCTTTAATGCGATCATTTATGTTAAATCGTCTTCTTCTTTCAACTTCAAGAAAAGAGGACAGGAAGGGACTGTCAGTAACAGCACCACATACACATGCAGCATATCTCGTTAAAGCCATGTATGCATTAGCCTGGCCAGCCCAAGGCTGTGTTTCCGGATCTGGGTTTCCAGATACTATCATGGTTTTGGGACTGAGGTTCAAGTGCTTCCAAACAAATGAGTTACCTTTGTACAGAACTTCATCATTTACAAAGTGATGAGACTGTAATTTCTCCTTTGATTCTATAACACCCTGACACTGGAGTTAAGTCTCCTCAATGATAAATGACAAAACTACTTTGGGGGATATTAGGGACTTGACAAGGGTCCCCAGGAGCAAGCGAAAACAGCCTGAACTCAACCCTGACCATTCAGACCTGGGGCAACCAACATTTTCTACGGGGCCAGGTAATGAGGACTTTGGGCTTTGAGGGCCAAACTGGCAAAACTGAGGATGTTATGTAGATACTTATGTAATGAAAGAGAAGATAAGTTCCTTTTGTTTATTGACAACGTTCAAAATGTGACAATATTAACTGGATATATATATATATATATATATATATATATATATATATATATATATATATTTTTTTTTTTTTTTTTTTTTTTTTTTGCAATGCCAGTTGACTAACAAGAAGCGCTGGATGCCAGAAGTTGGATTTTATATAATTCTCACATATCACAAAACATTCCTCTTTTGATTTTTTTTTAACCATTTAGAAACATAAGAAACATTCTTAGGGGCGTCTGGGTGGCTCAGTCGGTTAAGCCGCCGACTTCGGCTCAAGTCATGATCTCGCAGTCCATGAGTTCAAGCCCCGCGTCGGGCTCTGTGCTGACAGCTCAGAGCCTGGAGCCTGTTTCAGATTCTGTGTCTCCCTCTCTCTGACCCTCCCCCGTTCATGCTCTGTCTCTCTCTGTCTCAAAAATAAATAAACATTAAAAAAAAAATTAAAAAAAAAAAAAGAAGAAACATTCTTAGCCTACCGGCCGTACAAAACTCCCTGCCCTAGGCCCAGTGTTGCCCAACAGATATATACAATGTGAGTTACTTCCGTAATTTAAAATTTTCTAAGTAATCACACTGAAGAAGTAAAAAGAAAGAGGAAAAATTAATTTGAATACCTTGTTAAACCCAATATACCCATACTTTCAACATGTAAGCTATATGAATTGTAACTAAATACTTAACATTCTTTTCTTTGTACTAAATTTTTGAAATCCAGAGTTTATTTTATAATTTTTTTTTAATTTTTTTTTTCAACGTTTATTTTTTTTGGGGGGGGGGAGACAGAGGGAGACACAGCATGAACGGGGGAGGGGCAGAGAGAGAGGGAGACACAGAATCGGAAACAGGCTCCAGGCTCTGAGCCATCAGCCCAGAGCCTGACGCGGGGCTCGAACTCACCGACCGCGAGATCGTGACCTGGCTGAAGTCGGACGCTTAACCGACTGCGCCACCCATGCGCCCCTATAATTTTTAAAGGTTGTATTCATTTGGAGAGAGAGAGGGCATGAGCAGAGGAAAGGGCAGAGAGAGAGGGGGAGAAAGACAATCCCAAGCAGGCTCTGCACTGCCAGCACAGATCCCGATGGGAGGCTCGAGCTCACAAACCGTGAGATCATGACCTGAGCCGAAATCAAGAGTCTGACGCTTAACTGACTGAGCCACTCAGGCGCCCCGAAATCCAGTGTGTATTTTATACTTACAGCACATCACAATTTGAACTATAGCGCATTTCAAGTGTTCAATAGGCAGATGCGTTGAGGGGATACAGTGCTGGGTAACACATCCTAGAAGTTAAGTTAAGCTTGTTTGACTACACCATGCGTCCTAACAGCGTCCCTATTTTATCAATTCAGTTGCATGTGTAGCTAAATTATCATCTTCTTTCGGGAGGGTGAAACAGTAAAGCATATGGGTTAATAAATGTTTCTAACTTACCTACCCGGGCAAATAAATTCCAAATAACTTAAGGTCTAATAAATCAGATTAAAAAGTTAACATTTTACTTTAAACATAATATAACCTAATACACATTTATATTTGACCTACTAGTAGTCCATACGTTTAGGTACATGATATACGCTACTTTCCCAACACATCCTGTATTTTTTCTTAGCAGAGGGATCCCTTCTATGATTAAATCAGGCATTTAAAATACTGCCTTACCGTTAAATTTTTATAAAACAGATACACTGATACTCACTGGTTCTAAAGAAGGAATTTTTGGATCTCTGATCTTGTAGCTAACCTCCTCCAAAACTAAAAGCATGACATGCTTTCTTACTTTTCCAAGCATGTAACAATCAGAAAAATTCAAACAGCACTGAAACGCATAACGTGAAGTAAAAGTTTCCTGTGATCCAGATACGACCACTGTTAAGTTTCTTACATATCCTTTGTGATGATTTTTATTCTCTAACCAAGCTGCCTGCCCAGGGCACAGTTCTTGGAACTCTTCTTCATCCATATTCACTTACTCGTGATCTCATCTCGTCTCATGGTTTTCTACGCCACACAAACACTGATGACTCCCACAGTTGTATTTCCAACTTAGATAGGTCCCTGAAACTCCAGACTCACATGTCCAACTACTAGTTGTTTCCACAGGGAGGTCTAATGGGCAGCCCCAAGAGTCCAAACACAAGCTCCTGTTCTTGCATGCTCAAATGACTCCACCCACAGCCTTTCCCACCTCATTTACTGTAACTCCATTCCTCTAGTTACTTAGGCGAAAACCTTGGAATCAGTTCTACACCTCTGTTCCTCTCACATCCCACATCGGATCCATCATCAAAGTCTGTTGGCTCTATATTCGAAAGATCTACAGAATCCGCCCACTTTCAACCTCCACTGTTACCTGAGAGAAGCGACCATCATCTCTTGCCTAAGGATTACTGCAATTCTCCTAACTACCATCTGTCACCCACACCCACTGCTTCCTACCCACTCTGGTCTATTTAGACCACAACAGCCAGAGGGATCCTGTTAAAACCT
Source organism: Prionailurus viverrinus (assembly GCF_022837055.1). Classification (NCBI taxonomy): domain Eukaryota; kingdom Metazoa; phylum Chordata; class Mammalia; order Carnivora; family Felidae; genus Prionailurus; species Prionailurus viverrinus. The sequence goes on along the minus strand of NC_062562.1, from coordinate 36,790,781 downwards.
AAGGCAGAGCATCCAACCCCTTGCTGAAAACCCGCCAATCATTTCCCACCTCACTGAGACAAAAGCCAGGTCCTCAAGGATCTGGTGGGCTCCCATCCTTGTGACCTCATGCTCTGCTCCTCTCCCTCTCTGACCACATCTTCTGTCATGACTCACCGCTGTCCCACCTCCCGTTAGCCCCACTGGCTTCCTGCAATTCCTCAACCAAACGAGATCCACTTCCCACTTTAGGACTTCATACTGCTGTTCACCCCGAGTGGAACACCCTTCCCCAAATATCTGTATGATTCTGCCCTCACCAACCTCAGGCAGTGCCTCAGATTTACCTATGAGCCTTCTCTGACCACCCTATTTAAAACTGAACCACCATGCCTATCCTGGCATTCTATCCTGTTGCCTGTACTTTGTCGCCTCATAGAACCTTCAACCATCTGCATATTTCATTTGTTTGCTTATGTAATATATAATTTATGATAACATAACATAATATAATAATTTAATATAACAACACTATAATATAAACAAAATGTTTTATATTAAATGTATATTATATGTTATGATATATATAAACAAATGAAATATGCAGATGATAGAAGGTTCTATGAGGAATATACACACACACACACAGTTAGTGTATTCTTTTTATATACTGAGAAAATAATATGTATATTATCTGCCACTTAACTCTTCTCACTCAGTAATATATTGTGGCTATCCATGTAAATCAGGTAAAAAAGACCAACCCCATTCTTCTTAAGAGCCACTGAGTATCCTTTATAGGGGTATACTGTAATTTATTTACAAACACTCCAGTGATGAATATTTAGACTATGTCTAATTTCTCCCTCTGTCAATGGTATAATGAATATTTTGGCCAGTGCTCACATATACATTTTACTCCTATCGTGGTTTTTGTTCTGTACTGAAAACACCACCTTAATGTATTCGTTTGCTCATCTATTGGGTCTACCCTTGAGTCAAATGGAAGCTCATAAGTGAGAAGCCTATCTGTCTAGTTCACTTCTGGAGAAAAATGCCTCAGACATAATGAGGGCTCAGTAAATAGTTATGAGTAAACAAATGAATGTATTATTTTGCACATTTTGGCAACTACTTTTACAAGGTAAGTTCTTAGAAGAGGAAGAGCTATGTCAATGGACAATCTAACCTTGAGTACTCATTTTTTTTTTTTTTTTAATGTTTATTTTTGACAGAGAGGGTGAGAGAGCACGCACACAAGCAGGAGAGGGACAGAGAGAGGGGGGACAGAGGATCTAAAGTGCGCTCTGCGCTGAGAGCAGAGCCTGACACCAGGCTCGAACTCTGGAGCTGTGAGATCTTGACCTGAGCCAAAGTCGGATGCTTAACCAACTGAGCCACCCATGCACCCCTTGAGTATTCATTTCTAATGGTTAGATGAGATTTTAAGATTTTTTTTTTATAGACCTCAGAGTATGACCTAATCATGTTTATATTTTACTGACAACCCTAAACTTGAGAGTTCAGGTGCCTACGTAAAGGTATTGTTTTTGACAAGATCCAACTTCGTTTTCCACAGGTCAGTTAGGTGGAGTTTTGGGTAATGCCTGATGATCTTAATTCTAAGTTATATAGAAAGAACAAATGTCTTAGAGTATAATTACTTGGAAGCCAGAGGAGATCTTAGAAATATTACTCCCAATCTTTGGGTTAAAAGGAGCAGAGCTTCTCCCAGCTGAAATGGGAACTAGGAAGGACAGTATCTATTAAAAGAAAGAACCCATCCCCTCTGGGACCCAGCGATTCCTTTTCTCAGTACCTGACCTGGAGAAAGAAACTCCCCTGTACACAGACAGAGTGGCGCGTGTGCAAATGCTCACTGTGGCATTGCTTAGAACAGGGAAAAACTGGGGGCACCTGGGTGGCTCAGTCAGTTAAGTGTCCGACTTTGGCTCAGGTCATGATTTCACAGTTTGTGAGTTCAAGCTCCGTGTTGGGCTCTGTGCTGACAGCTCGGAGCCTGGAGCCTGTTTCTGATTCTGTGTCTCCCTCTCTCTCTGCCCCTTCTCCTCTCGTGCTCTGTCACTCTCTGTCTCTCAAAAATGAATAAACACTAAAAAAAAAAAAAGTACAGGGAAAAGCTGGAAGTAATTTCAACACTTAGCAGTAGGAGAATCACTCAATTTCATACAGCCATGCTATGGAATACTATACAACAGTTTTTTAAAAGGAGACAGACCTACACTAACAACTGCAAAGGTTCTTCAGGAAAGGCTGCTGAGAATAAAAAAGCAAACAGCAACAAATATGGATAACATGATATTGCTTATGTTAAAAGAGACACCAAAAGCCCACTATTTATTCTCGGTGTGCATGTGCACGTGTGTGTATTCTTAAACACATGGGCAGAGACTGGCAAGATCAACAACAAACTGGACAAAAAAAAAAAAAAAAAGAAAAACAAACCAACAATGATGACTTTTACGAATCAGAGGAGAATTCTAGCTTTATCCTATCATTTTAAATTCGGGTCTAATTCTATCATTTTTACCACAACAAAGTGTCTATACATAACTTATTACATTCTTAAAACTGAATTCAGGAAGAAGAGGACAGGAGGCCAAAAGATGAAAAATTCTTTTTAACTGTGCAGCCTCTTTTACTTTTGTTTATGAAACAAAAACCTCAAGTTCTCATAGGAAAAAGCTTAAAGATTTGATCAAGAGTAAATTAAACGTGTTTTTACATGGCAGGAGACTTTTTTTTTTTTTTAAGTCACAAGTAAAGTCAGATATTTGGGAGGGTACCTTACCCACTGACTCACTCTCCAGGTGTTTTTTTTTTTTTTTCTTTCAAATCTCACTGGAGAAGGTGATCCCATCATCCCCTTTTGTTAATAAGTTCCAGTGTGAGCAACACTTATAATTGGGTAGTTGGGGATCAAGTCTCCCTCTCACCACACACACACACACACACACACACACACACACACACACACACACACACACACCATTACTATAAACAAGTAAAGTAAATACTTTTCAGAATACTGGAGAAAATTCAATTTGATTGGAGATAAAATATGGGGAAAATATATGTTACTTTCTCTGAAAAACAATTTTTCTTCCATAAATTATATCTTCATAACAGCTATACGTATCAATTTCCTCCCCTGTAAGATTTCAAACAATTTTGATATAAGGGGGAACATCCACTCCAATCAAATATCATGAGCATAAAACCAACTTACTCAAGTTGTGATTGTCCTTTTTTTGCCTCTCTTTGGCCAATGCTCTCGCTTCAGATTCTGTGGGAAAAATACACGCTGTGCACGTGAATGAAGTAATTAGAAACTGGAACGGTTCAAGGAACACAATGATGTCAACTACAAAACACCTCATTTTCTAAATATATAGAAGCTCATCCGACCAGATTCTAACAATCCAAAGAGGGTTTTTCAAATTATCATTCTTAAAAAGCTTGCATTTTTTCCAAAGCAATACTTACGAAATAAATGCAAAGACTTGGCTTCTACAAAATGGTAAAAGACCAGTAACAAAGATGTCTGACACACTACAAACATACAAGAGGAAAAATAAATAACCAGAGAACTAGGGAAATTTGCAGCTGATATTCTGTTATCAGGAGTGAAATTTTCTTTTCATGCAACAGAACTTTGAGGTTATTTCTTCGAGGCCTTTGTAACATTGACATAAAAAACTGGGTACAGAAGCTATCACATTGGCTCTCTAACTGACTGGTGGAAATGGACTCATTTTTTCAGAACTGGGAGCCAGGTTCCAACAGAACCTGCTGGAATGAAATTATGATCCTTAGGAGCAACTATTTTCCTAGTCTGGGTTTATGAAAACAAACAGAGGAATAGGGTACTAAAGCATTTGGAAGCAGCTCTATTGGAAAAGATGTATTTGCATAGCAACTCTTGTGAGTTCTCTGTGATGAGGGATTACTTTGCACCTTTCAGGACAGCAAACCAAAACAAGAGAGAAACAGTCCTTTGACTAATCCTGGGATTCTGGAACCTCTGTTATTTCCTTTTCAGAAGAGTTATCTGAAAGATTACACTACCTTAACTCAGAATCTTACCCCAAAATAGAAACCTTTTTAGCATAACTCATAGCCACTAAAGTATGTATGTATGTATGTATGTATGTATGTATGTATTATTATGTACAAATAAATAATTCAGAAGCTAAATTATTTCAACTGGGAAGTTCAATCCAAATGATTTTCTATTTGTTTCTCACATGAGCATTACAGACAGCTTTTATTCATACACCCTCCACCTCACTATCTTATTTTTTGTTTTCTCACTTTATTTCTAACACCCCCCCCCCCGCCTTTTTTTTTTCAGTTTGCCAGCCACACACCATGGTTTTCTGCCTTCCAACTTCAACCCACTAACTGTGGACCAGCTTTGGCCAAGGCAATCCGGTGAACTTCTCTAACATCTGGTAGCTTCACCCACATCCTCCCCAAGGGGGTGGACTCTTGGCCTGGGGGGTGGGGGTGGGAGAGGTTCTTTCTCAAGCCTGGATACCCTCTGCAGCCTCAGGATCTTCTTTAGCATATCATCCTAAGTAGCTGCTAGCCTGTGTTTGGTTAACAATTCTATATTTTAAACCTCCACTGTTCAAATCACCATGTGGTCTCTGCTTCCTGACCAGAATCTAACACAGGTGGGAAAACCAAACTTAAGAAAGATAATTTTTTCCCTGTAGATCAGAACTGACTCCTAAGCTTTTGGCTACATCATACTCCTGCTCCAACTAGCAGTGTTCAGAACCCTAATTCCTGTCTATTTCTCCTTTTCCTGCCTGGAATGGTCATTTTCTACGATAGAAAGTGATTCTGGAAGTGTATACTTCATTATATCTGCTTACTTTCTTTAAAAAATCAACGTCTACCCCTTACCTATTTCTCTCATGCCCACCTGTTGCCTCAGTTGTTTTCTTTTGTTTTTGAAGAAGCAAACACATAATTCAAAACCCCACTTTGCACTTAAGTTGTAAGAATTCTGATCATGTCACGCTAACCACATTTTATCATTACTTAGTATAGATCTCGGCATTATTTTCTAAGAACTTCATGACACTGTTCCTTCCTGGTAGGGTTCCTACTTTTTTGTTGACTTCCAATGAGTTTTAATATTAATTAGTTTTATCCTTTATTTTAAAAAAATTTAATGTTTATTTATAGTAGAGAGAGACAGAGCACGAGTAGGTGAGGGGCAGAGAGAGAGAAAGAGAAAGAATACGAAGCAGGCTTCAGGTTCTGAGTTGTCAGCACATAGCTGATGTGGGGCCTGAAGTCACGAACCGCGAGATCATGACCAGAGCCAAAGTCGGACACTTAACGGACTAAGCCACCCAGGTGCCCCAATTAATTATCTCTTTTAAACCAAATCAGTGTTTGTTTTTCCAAATGTCTTTCTCTTGCCACTATCTTCTGAAATATTTTTTTTAAAAAGACACCCTTGAACAAATAGGAATTTTTCGCACCAAATATATTTTCCGTATTTTCAGCGTGTTCACGTAACCCTGCAAGATGCAAGGACCAAACATGAAAAAGGGGGATAAGGTGAGGGCCATAAAATTCAGCATGATAGAATGCCAGTTCTAATGTCGTTTCGTCATGTTTTAATGGCCAAATGCTCTCCCTAAAGCGTTAAACAAAATGGTGAAATAGGTAATTTCACACTTGCCCCAGGAACAAACAATACCCATTGCTCGGTTTTATAATCTATTTTTTTACTCCATGTAATAAATCTTTTGCATGTGATTTAGCAAAAATAACAGGAGGCTTCTGAAGATGTTAAGAAATTCATTCTTACCCTATCCTGACAACTGTGGGCTTGAATGTATGTCCAACAAAATATCTGCCCAGGGTTCTCAAACGCAAATGCTTCTAGGGGCTTAGCACAAACACCAGATGGGTTAGAGACATCTGATCATTAAAAATGTTGCCTAGTGCCCCCAGCCCAAAGGGGACAGCAGCCAAAGACACAATGAGGAGTGTCATGGAGTTCTAACAATGCCATGGAGTGACAGCAGCCCCAATTCCCAGTACCTCAAATACTGGAAATTTCCAAGTATAAATCTTCCACCTTAAAATATTGCTCAATGTTTTCACCACCACATAGACCTAAAAAAAAGTATGTTCACGAATTGGCAAGAGTCTGGAGGTCACAATTTTGAGAACCGTGTTTGTCAGGAAATCAACAGAAAATCCCCAGTAAGAGGCACTGTTGCCAGGATTTACCTGTGAGCTCCCTTTTTATGTTGGGAAGGTTGGCTGGACAGGAGTTGCTGATGGTGAGGCCAGGGGGTGGCAGTCCTTGGTTGCCATAAAGATCAATCAGATTTCCAGAGACAGGTAACTAGAGAGAGAAAAACAGTGATAGAAACAAACTGTTGAAAAGCTCCTCATTCAGCTAGAACCCGTATCGATTCCGGACTTTACTTAAAAGAAACGGTAGGATGCAAAAAGTCATTTTTTTAAAACAGGAAAGCACGACATGTTTACTTTTTCACTCACTCAGAGACATGGTCACCTTAGCTCATTCCCTTTGAGAGAAGGAAGGACGCGGAATCTCCTACCCATAAGATGGCTATATTACCAGCTTATACGTACATTTTGAGCGTGCAGACAATGGATAATGTGGCAAACTCACTATCTAGCACATCCAGGGGCATACGCTAAATGTTTAGTAAAGGTCGGCTATTACCGTAAAACAGGGTTCTGTGTGGCATGACTTTTTCACCAAAGCACGTTTTTCATCAAAGTCATTTTTTCCGTCCCTCTCCTTTTTATCTCTCTTCACTATAAAGAGCACTTTTGCAGCGGAAAAGCACTGAGAAGTGTTCTCTATTGGCAAAGAAATGGTTTCCTCATTGCTAAAGAAAAGCTATTTTCCTTGAGAGTGAAATCTTTCACAAAGCCACAAGAGGGAGCCCACTGACTTTAATAAAAGAACAAAACATACACTTTAAAAAAAAAAAAAAAAAAAAAAAAAAAAGGAAAGTATTTAGCCTTCTCAACGTAGCTTAAGAGTGGTTTTTCTCCAGTTCTGAGTTGAATCATTGGAAGCAGTGAACTTATTTCTGCCCCCAGTGCTGTTTTTCCTGTACTGAGTTCACTGGAAGAGTCTGATGTGCCCGTTTTTGGGCACAAGACGGGCCCCGGACATTTCCTCTTCCCACCGGCTGAAATAAAGTTCTCAACTATCACTCTGGGGACACAGTTAAGTGGCCTCACTTCTGCCACTGCAGAAACTCCCCATTCCCAGCTTAATTCAAACACTTCCTGTAAACTATTAACACCGTGTAAGAAATTGATCATTTAACCCTTCCTGTCCTTGACTATACACTCTAAGTTTTACTCCACGTCTGAGAAAAGTGAATGTTTACTGACCAAGGGGCTCCAATAAAGATGACATTGAAGATTTCACCTTTCATTTTCTCCAGTGGCTACTAACATACAGATAAAAATATCTCACAAAATAAAGATAGAAATGTGTTTCCCTTCATCGGTAGCCTTCGACCATCTATCCACCATGGCTTCTAAGTATGTGCTCTATGAAATGAACCCCGAACTAAACCCCAAACGAAAGAGATGGGGGAGGCCTGTACTTTCTGGCAGGTAAACAAGGATCCAGCTCTAATATGACTGGGGCCTGAGGGCAGGGAGGACAGACAGACCAGCAGAACACCTCTCTCTCTTTTCCACTCAGTCTTTTGCTTCTTTTTGAAGGCAGGATGTATGTTATGTATATAAAATGTACTATATATATCCCATTATACAGATTCATATAAACAGTGCGCTGTGATAACTTAAAATGTCCTTGAACCACAATTCAAGCCCCTCTAGCTAAGAACCTGATCAAAAGTGACTGTGATTATTAGCTGTCATTTTACTAAGTGGTTTAATTTGAAGTAGGTCACCTTCTTAGGGTCAGTCTCGCCTTGTGTGTGCTCAGTCGTACTCCTGTCCAACTTAAGACACCAGAAGGAAAGGGGTGCAAATCTCTCAGCACAGCACTGTAAAGAGTTAGAGCATCAAAGCTTCTAAAGCTGCTATGACATCTCATAACCCCTCTGGATTCCTCCTATCTTTCCGGAGTTTCAGATTTTTGAGGAACTACTGAGTACTAATAAACTAAGGATGTGGCTTTAAAAATTCAATGCAACAAGCTAAAAAAATATATTTCCATTCCTCTAGAAATATAAATCATATCTATTATATTTTCAAATGCAAACTGTAAGCAACACGTGCAATTGTGTCATTATGATGATTTGTTAGGGAAAATTAATAGACAAGACATACATAGAGAGCTTTAAAAAAAATCTTTAAGTCACCAAAGGATTTACAGTGAACAGATATCTGATTATAAGCTTTTCCAGGACAAGAACATATTTTCTAAACATATTCTAAAGGAAAATGTGTGTACATATACCAAATAAATGCAGACTCACATGGAAGGGAGGGAGAGAGACAGAGACAGACAGACATGGAGCAAAAGAAACAAAAATTGGGAACGAGACAAAGACTCAGAGTAGGGGTGGAAACAGGAAGAGAGAGACACATGTGCATACAGGGAGAGAGGTGGACAGACAGATGGAGAGACATGCAGGATGTCGGTGGGGAGAAAGAGAGCAAGACTGGGGACCCCCGGAGAGAAATGGATTGCGGGGGGGAGCTGAAAACTCCAGAAAAGATTGCTGTGAATGGCAGGGAGTGACAGTGGGGCCCACCAAGAAGGGAGATGAATTAATATCTCTAGAACAAGACGCCTTATCGGGTACTCCACTGAGGTCAGACATCATTACTTCCAGTCCCCAGAACGGCTCATAAGTGTCCACCTACTTCTCTGCAAGATTTCCTGCTATAGCTGCTTTTCCAACACTTGCCGAACAGGAGCTGGCAGCATGTACCTTGCCGGAATATTTTGCTGGGGAGAGTTTTTTGTGTAGGGTCCTACTCTGGGCCAGGTACAGAACTAGAAAGGCACTCTGTGGATGTCATCTTAACGGCTTTTATGGCAGAAAAACCATGGGGCTAGCTATGTGTGAACAGAGCTTTGTGGTAGGAGGTTCATATACTATATTAATAACAGTATTGGGGGAGGGGTAGTGTCAACCTGCTGATAAACCAATTAGAAAGTGCAATTTTCAAGTCATCTCCAACTGGATCTAAGCAAATAAAAACCTAGTTGCTCACTAGCCAAGTATGGATGCTCAAATTTACGCATTAGTAGTGCAGCCATTCACAGGCGGGCTTAGGAGCCAGAGAACTAGCTTAAAACCTGCCTGTGTTACTGACCTGCTGTGTGATATTAACCTCTCTGAGGCATGGTGCCACCTCTGAAGAGTGGTGATCACATCACCCATCTCACAGGGTTGTGTAACAATTAGATGTAACAGGGGGTGAAACACTGTATTTAAGTGATCAGTACACTGCCAGGTTTGGTAACATTATGATTTTCTACAAAGTACTGTATTCCCAACCTGCTCTAAACTTGGATCAGTGACACCACATATGCCATGTTAATTACTATGTAGCCTGTCAACCACTGTACCAATTTTGCCAGGCTGCAGTGCAAATCTAAATATAGGAATCAAGGGAACTACAGGGCTGTATTAACGGCTCAGTGTTCAAATCGAGGCTTCTCCATTGGGGACCTCCTCCCCTTCTCCGAGGGGATCTGTCAACTTCTAGAGTGATTTTGGGGTGTGACAACTGGGGGGGGGAGTGGAGGGTACCACTGGCATCTAATGGGTGGAGACTGGGGATGCTGCTAAAAACATCCTGCAATGAGCAGGACAGCCTCATAACAAAGAATTATCCATCTCGAATGTTAGTGGAGCTGAAGCTGAGAGACTCCGCCCCTAAATGGTGCCTTATGTTGTGTGTGTTAATGGCTGTCATTCGTTGAGACTACTAAGTGGAAGGTTGATTACACATCATTCTGGGGTGCCTGGTTGGTCAGTTAAGCATACAACTTCGGCTCAGGTCATGATCTTCCAGTTTGTGGGTTTGCACCCCACGTCAGGCTCTGTGCTGACAGCTGAGAGCCTGGAGCCTGCTTTGGATTCTGGGTGTTCCCCTCTCTCTGCCCCTCCCCCGCTCGTGCTCTGTCTCTCTTTCTCTCAAAAATAAGTGACATTAAAAAAAATTTTTTTAGGGGTGCCTGGGTGACTCAGTCGGTTAAGCATCCGACTTTGGCTCAGGTCATGATCTCACAGTCCGTGAGCTCAAGCCCTGCGTCAGGCTCTGTGCTGACAGCTCAGAGCCTGGAACCTGCTTCGGATTCTGTATCTCCCTCTCTCTCTGCCCCTCCCCTGGTCATGCTCTGTCTCTCTCTGTATCAGAAATAAATAAAACACTAAAAAAATTTTTTTTAAATAAATACAAAAATAAACATGGCTTTCTAATTACAAATTGGTCATGCATATTTAAGAAAGGATTCTCTGGTTCCCCTTCTGGGTTAGAAAAACTGCCCCATAAACATAGCCAACATTTATAATTAAGGCAAAATAATATCTTTGAAGCTAAGGAAGAGGAAGAGGCATCTTCTGTTAACATGGATATGTCGTGGGGCGCCTGGGGGGCTCAGTCGGTTACGCATCCGACTTCGGCTCAGGTCATGATCTCATGGCTCGTGAGTTCGAGCCCCGCATCGGGCTCTGTGCTGACAGCTCAGAGCCTGGAGCCTGCTTCGGATTCTGTGCCTCCCTCTCTCTCTGCCCCTCCCCCGCTCATGCTCTGTCTTTCTCCCTCTCTCTCAAAAATAAACATTAAAAAAATTAAACAAAAAAAAATTTCACTTCCAGCATAGAAGTGTACAATGTCCAGATCGAAGCCACAGTCTGATAGGGACAAATAAAGAGGGGGTGAATGCCTATGGGTCTGTGCTCCAAACTCGGTCTGAATTGTGCTCTTCAATGTTCTGCTCCACCAAAATGAATATTTTTCCAAGTAAATGATCATTGTAAAATATTATTATTTTTTTCTTTCTGGATGTTCCCCTTCTCTGAATCTCAATTGAGCACTGTGAGCACAAGTAAACTGGGACTTTTATTCTTTGTTTGTAATGGTACAAGAGGGCCCTTGTGCTCTTAGAACAGTTATTTCTAGACTCCAATTCCCTTAGGATAGTTTCCTCTCTAAGTGTTCCTTCCACTTTACTTTTTTTTTCAAGAAGCTAACTTGAAATAAAGCATATCAAAGAATCAAATAAACGGAAAAGAAACGCCTAACATAAAGAACGTGAAGTTTAAACTCTACTGTCGGGGGAGAAATTAAAATGTGAGTGACGTGTGGTAGCTTTGTTGTTTCTTTTGACAACCCAAGCCCAAGTTTATCAAGAATAAGAACTAGGAACCAACATTTAGTAAGTGCGTATCAGAATCAAGACTCTTCTAAATGCTTTTTGTGGATTAGCTCTTGACATTTTCATATGAATTCTATTGTCTTAGATGCTCTTATTATTATTATTCCCATTTTCCACACAAAGAAAGTGAGTCAGAGAGGTCAAATAACTCACTCAAGAGTATGCACTCAATTCAGCTGTCTGGCTCATGATCTGAGTTCCTAATCTCTATATTATAGGGTCTCCACTAACAGCAAAATGCTGAACCGCTTTGGTCATGGTCTGGTTCTGCTGGGGTTACCTTTAGACTTTTTCAGTGTGCAAATATAGAAAAGTAACGAATGCCTGGATAGGAAGCGACATCTGAGGGTGCTACAGGTGACTCCAGCCCTGGCTGGGAATTAATTCAACGCTGCCCAGGGCATCTTTCCCACCCAGGAGCTCCCCTGAGATTGCGCCTCTGCTCCCGAACTACCCTCCTCTATTCAAGGTCTGACGCAGTCTCCTCTTTCCAGGCTGGGAAGCTCTATGAGCAGAGGTAGGAAAGCTCACTCATCTTCATCCACAGCACTTCACTCAGGGCTGGTGACACAGTAGGTATTCAGTAAATGCTAATTCAATCATAAAGTTAGCTTAGGAGCAATCAGATAATCAAGAAATAAGGTTTCCATTCTAACGTAGAATGACTGAGGAGACATGGGTATTCAGTCTAAAGGAGAGAAGCAGGGGCGCCTGGGTGGCTTAGTTGGTTCAGTATCCAACTTCGGCCAGGTCATGATCTCTTGTGAGTTCGAGCCCCACGTTGGGCTCTGTGCTGACAGCTCAGAGCCTGGAGCCTGCTTCAGATTCTGTCTCCCTCTCTCTGCCCCTCCCCTGCTCATGCTGTCTCTCTCTCTCTCTCTCCCTCTCTAAGAATAAGCATTAAAAATAATAAAGGAGAGAAGCAAATGGGGGTCTTGGAAACTGTCTTCAAAAGGTTTGTCATGAGGGGGCACCTGGGTGGCTCAGTTGGTAAAGCTTCCAACTTCGGCTCATGTTTGTGGTTTTGAGCCCCGTGTCGGGCTCTGTGCTGACAGCTCAGAGCCTGAAGCCTGCTTCGGATTTTGTGTCTCCCTCTCTCTCTCCCCCTCCCCTGCTCAAACTCTGTCTCTTTCTCTCTCTCAAAAATAAACAAACATTAAAAAAAAAAACAGAATACATTAAAAAAAGAAGAAGAAGAAGGATTGTTCTGAGGACAAGTTCTCCATGAGGCAAACTGGGACCCATGTCTAGAATTCATACAGAAACTCATTGTAACATCTGAATTATAATTATTAAGTATGATGTTATTTTAAAATAGAACTAGACACATTATAGATGCTCAAGGAATATCACCTGAATAAAATACTATCAAAATTACTTGATAGTATAAAAAATTACTTCATAATTTCGATGTTGTTAAGTACAACTTGTTTCCAATGCTGAATGCTACACATACTTTATGAGATGACCATGTGAGGCAGGTGCAATTATCAGTCTGATTTTACAGATGGATAAATGCAGGACTTCAGGAAGCTACGTAACACGCAAGATGACAGAGGAAATGGAAGGCTTTGGATAGGAACCCAGATATGAGCACAAATCCCCAACTCTTAACCATTGTGTTTTCCTGTTTGTCTTGTGAGCTAGTGCATATGCTTCTTTAGAGGCTTTCAAGAAGATGCATGACTGATTCTATGTGTGTATGCGGGGGAAACGGAAGATATATAAGGGAAGGCTAATGCACAGAGTACTCGGTTGGCTCAGATGACTTCAAAGGTCCTCATTATTGGAGAAAAAATTTTAAATGATTTATAAAAAAAAAAAATCATATTAAGTTTATAGTCTTCCTGAGTGCGCCCGGATACCACTCGACACCACTGGCAAAATGACCACCTTCATCAAGCAAAGTTCCTTTGGGCTGATTGGGCCATTGCTAATAATTGCAGCGAGGGCATTGAAAACATTGTAAACATACCCATGTTTCCGAGTATATTTATACATTCCACAGTGCAAGCTCTCCCAAGTGTTTTGCTCACATTCATCCCAGGATTTCGACTGCTGACAAGGGTAGCCCTCCTCACAAGAGGCACAAAGTTGGAAGCAGAAGGGTTCCGACTGATGCCAACTAAGCGCTCCAAGAGGGTGGGGAGACTGTGGCATGGAAACATCTGTCAAGATGGCAGAACATCCAGATCTTTCAAAAACGGGGAGGGGGGGGGGGTTGTGAGTTTAAATGGGGAGGAAGTTAACAAAGACTGAGGATCCTAGAAAAGACTTTGGGGCTTCAAGGGGGGTTGTCACCCTTCAGGACTTCAGGTAAGTGAACTGAAAGAAGTGAAACAAGATGGAAAAGAAAAGAAAATGCTACCTATAAAACTTGAGTGTACTACAGTAAACTATTTTGGTGTAAATAAGCAAGGGCTATCATATTCACTGGCCATGGGGATTTATTTATAGGAACTTATGCTCTAAAAAGATTTTCTATTGTGGTAAAAATTCCTATAACATAAAATTTAGCATCTTACCCATTTTGAAGTGTACAGCCCAGGAACGCTAAGTCTATTCACATCATTGTGAAACAGATCTCGAGGACTTCTTCATCTTACAAATCCCAAACTCTGTACCCATCAGAGAAGAACTCCTCTCACATCCCTCTCTCCTATGGAAATTAGCCTTTCAAATATAGGTTATTCAAGAATAAGATAGCCCCGTGGCATTGATCTCAGAGAAAACAGAATAAGATTGGACAAGGCATTCCAAAGCCAATTGAAGAGTCTTGTCTCTGACACACCCAAGCTATGGAAATCTGTGCAAGACCAGAGAACCTTTCCTAATCCTAAAAACGAGGGTAATGATACTACCCCAACTTGACTCACAGAATTACTGCAAGGACTAGAGTCACAGAATTAGTACAAGGACTAAATAAGACCTACAGTAAGGCTTTGGCTAAGTGGTAACATAAGCCACCACTCTAAGGAGTGAAAAAAAAAAAAAAACAATACAGGCAAGGCTCCAAATTATAGAGAGAAGGAAATTTAATAAACCACTGCTTTATTAACTAAAACTGAATAGATTTAGATGAAGAAAGGCAACTCAAACGTCAGTCTATCATCTGTGAATAGTAAGGTACCACCTTTTACTTTAAAAGGTGCATTCATTTGTCATGCCAACGAGAATGCTACTGTAAATAGTATACTCCATAGTATTGCCCCTGGCAGCGGGCACTATGTTGGTCACTAGATGTCCGGGGGAAGCCTGTTGTCCTAGTGACAGTGGACTTGGACGCCAGGGAACGTGGAGCTTTATCATGGGGTTACTGATAAACCCACGAGAAATTCTTAATTTCTGATGTCAAAGTCACTGATTTGTGATCCTGAGACAATTCCTTGGTTTAGTATTAATAAGTTTCTCAATCAGCCACTTGCAGACATAAACTAAAAGCTCAGGAAAAAAGGAGAGAACACTGGCAATAACTCAAGATATTCTTTAAAAAAAAAAAAGTCATCAATACCGTATTTGCCATCTGCAAAGCAGGATCCATCAAGCCCAGGATTTCTTCATTATAACTTGATTCTAGGCTAATGATGTCATCAATTACATCATCCATCTGTAGGAATAAAAGGGCAATGGAAGAGACAAATATAAGCAAAAACTGCACAAAGCAACCCAAAGAGAGATCCATGATTCTCTTCTTACCCTCAACACTGAATGCTCTTCACTTAGATTTCTAAGTTACCATCCCTTCCTGCCAAACAGGAACATCACTGAAGGTCACTGACACTAACCGGTGATAAGGTGACATAGGTAACCAGTGCTTAGTGAGGGATTACTAGGTGCCAGGCACCGGGCTCAGGGCTTTGGACAGGTTCAATCATTTCCCCCTCACAGTAGCCCCATCAGGGTAGGGGCTGTGAGTATATCCATTCTCCAGGTGAGATGAAGGAGAAGCACCTTGCCCAATGAAGAAGAGTTCGAGCCACAACTTGAACCCATTCTCTCAAGCGCTATGCTCAACTGCCACTCCTAGACAGGAAAGCTGGACTGGGAAACCTCATCTTCAAAGACAGCTGCGATTTCCTTTTTTTCTCTAAGGACTATATCCCATAGCCTTTGTAGACCCTCCTTGACGTAACAAAACACAGGCGGTCACTCAGACCTTTGCTCTCCTACGGACTTGTGTGGGGGGTCACTGTGGCTCTCAGGCTACTGGCGAACGCTGCACCGATCTTTACAGTGACTTATATAAACTAAGCGTCTCCTTGTGCGGCTGCCAATGTGCACGGGGCTCCCCCAGGAGTACACCGGGACGGGGTTATCATTACAGTGGTGGAGCTGACAGTCCCTCTAGATCAATTTTATTCCTCAAGTACCAAAACATCAGTTATGATAATAAACAACAGTGATTACATGTGCCTTGCAGCAGTTGCAAAGACAAGGCTGTGAGAACATTTCGTTGTAAACACCTTATGTATTTGAGCTGGGTATGTGCCTGTGTGTCTGCGAGGATGCACTCAGGCTTGAATCTCAATAATGCTTCGCAAGTACACAGTGAGGTCTCAGAGCTCAGAGGAATGCTCTTCATGTCTTTTTGTCATTTCCAATGAAAGAGGACAGGCCCCAATGTCACAGGGCTTGTTGGAATCCTCATTCTCCCGCTTTCTGTAGTAAGGGCAACGCCCTCAATTTTTAAAGGCCTCAACAGGCCAATCTGGAAAATGGGGTTAATAATACTCCCTGTCTTATTGGATTCTTGTGAGATCTCAGCATAAAGCATAAAAAGTGACGCAGAGTGCCATGGATATAGTAAACACCCAAAAAAGTGAGAGTTATTAAGTGACCTCTGACAACGATAATTGCGGGTTGAACAACGTCCAGCACATCGTTTGTTTAGTTTCATTTCTAGATTGACCAGTTAGGTTTGTTTGCTTCTATGGGATGATTTTCTAATTGAGTCGAACAGTCAAATGGGCCAGGGGACTTATGCACAACCTCTCCTTGTAAATTTTTAGGGAAATAAAATTAGTGGGTTTTATTGATAGAATAAATATAATTTTTATTTTTAATAAAATAGAATAGATAGAATTTTTTAAATCGTTTCTTTTTCTGATTTAAAAAACACTAAAGCAAGTTAATAATTGGAAATACAGAAAAGTAAAGAATTTTTCATTGCTTATTCTTCTTTCTCATATATCTATACACACACTGTAAAATATATAAATATGTTAATAAATGTTTGTGGTGTTATTTATACATCCATCTATTAAACAGGATGTCACAGAAGAATCTCTAATACTTGCAAAAAATCCATGAAATATTATTACACTAATAAATTTCAAATGCATGTTTCATGAGAGTCCATTTTGTAAAACAATATATAGACCTTTCTCTCTCTCTCTCTCTCTCTCTCTCTCTCTCTCTCACACACACACACACACACACACACACACACACACACAAACACGCATATCTTGGTTTTACTAATAGCCTATTGAAGTTGATATCCTATAAATTTGTGTAACACATTGATGATGGTACCTAAATGAGTACAGCATTTTACATTTTATGTCTCACAATTTATGGATTTCAAGCACTTTTTAATCACTTAAAGCAACTTAGGGAAAATGTATTTTAAGTTTAATTTCATTTAGTTATTTAATCATGCGCCACAATGAGGAAAATGGCCTTGCTCATAGCTTTCTCCATTTAAAAAAAAAAAAATCAATGAGGGGAAAAAAACCCTGAAGTCATCAGGAAGGCGTGATGAGCCACAAATATAGATTCTCATTACAAAGTGTCACATCCTTGGGCTGCCGAGTCATTCAGTACCTGCATGCATGACGCTCGTGAATGTGTGTTCATAGTTGGGCATTCGCTTTCCGCCCTGTTTTGCTCTTCAAACTTATAAAATCCCTGTAAAAACACAAGCAAAATCAGCCCATGACTTGGATTTGCAAATGACTTTTCAATGACATGTTCACACGAGGCTGATGGCGCAGCAACAAGATGAACTAATAATTAGCTTTCAAACAAAGTAAAAGTGACCAAGAAATAAAATAGTGCACAAAGAACTTCCATCAAATCAGCCTGATAGATGACAAATATGGACAGAGAAAAATAAGACAGTTGGTTTGGGCCCACGGGAAAAAAGACTGAGTCCCTCTAGAAACTAGAATACAGAAACTTCAGAAAAGTCACCTCTGAAATCACATGAACATTTCAGAGTACTGTAAAACTCCATTAAAATGAGGCTTGTCATCTCGTAATTTGGAAATAACAGGCATTGAATCACAACTCTCCTCTCAGGTATTTTTATGCTTCAAATTTTGATGCAACAATTAGCTTGAGGTGTGTTTTGAATCTTGTCTCCAATCCAGCCTTTACAAAAGCAGATTTCACGGCAGCGGCAATCTTATTATGAAACGGAATTTATCTAGCAATTAAACCTTTGCTTCTCTGTTAAATTCTCATGTGCTACATTATTCAAATCCATCCACGCACATTCTGTGCTTTTTTTTTTTTTCCTCTTCAACTCAGGGAGAAATAAAAATACTATTCCAGGCATTCACAACAAGCGGAACTTCTAAACCGCCTGTCCCACACCTTTTCTATTTTTGTTTTTCCTTCTCCACCTTGCCTTCTCCTCTCTCTGCATTTTCACTGCTTTGTAAATGGAAAGGCATTGAAGAGAAGAGAGCGCTCAGCTAACGGAGCGGAAACAGGGTGGGAGAGAAAGTGTCCTCACCTCCACGTCCCACTCGGGAGCGGCCAGGTGTCCCGTCCTGAGCCATAACCCAATAACCCGGTGACGGTGAGAAAGAAGCCGGAGAGCGGCAGCCACGTAGCAGAAACTGGGACAAAGGCCAGCGCGTGTGGCCCCGCAGACAGACTAGAGAGTCCACAGTCAAGTGTGGGAATAATATCCAACAGACATTCATTTAGTGTAAGAAGACAGGAGAGGGGAGGAGACATGAATTACCTCTTTTTCACAGTTGGAGTTAAGTGTGAGCATAGCCATGGGGCTGTTGGGTGCGCTGCTCCCCGGCACTGGTGGCATGACATGATCGCCAGGCTGGTTTGGACATGGCAAGCTCAGGACTTGGTTGGCATGTTTATTTGCTAAAGTGGTAGAAAGGTACTGCTTTACCTGCTGCCTTTGGGCTTGCTGTATGTGGTACTTGGTGGGGTTTTCGAGGTGGGTCTGCACCTGAACATAGCCACGGAGGGAAGAGAAGACAGCGCCGTTATTCGTGAGTTTCGGTCGGCTCTTTTCTCAGGCACAAACATGAGACTGGCCAGTCCACCAACAGAATAAATTATTAAGCCCCTGTTTATGTACCAGGCACTGTGCTAATGGATTTTGATATTACTGAAGTTTAAAGTCTAACTCTCAGGATTTGGGGTAATACTTTGCCCTGTTTTATTTCCCTGCTAATTAGCTGCACATCTCTTGGAAACCTTGTGCCCTTCTGCTCATGTCTAAGAATTTAAAATTTGCAACCATCTGTAGGGCAAAACTTTGCCCAACACAACTGGAAGGGCTTACTGAGATCAAAACAATCCAGAAAAAGGAGCATAACAATTTATTTTACTTTCCTTGGCAAAGAGAACAGCTTTCTGTTTAAAAACAACAACAAAAACCTCCTTAAGAACCAGCTGTAAAACGGTTGTAGAAAATAAACAGAAACATTCTGATGATTAAATCAACTAGTTGTAGATTAATTCCTCCCACTTTCATTTGGACATGATTATTCAACATTTTAATTAAGATCTTGAACTCAACATTAAGCAGTTTCTTTCAAACACCTCACACTTACATGTATGTGTTTTTAAAGGCATGGCTATTAAGGCACCAGGATATTTTTTCTCCTTTCTTATAAACAATACAGGATTAAAAATGGCTTAAAAAAAAATCAGTGATAGTCAATTTAAAGTTACTTTTTCCTTGATAAATACAATTTGATTTTATGAGGTCCGAACAGGAGCTGATGGAGAGAGCACAGCCAGGCACTAGGGGGGAAAAAAAACCCTACTAATATTTACTTTGTTCAAAACCACACTGAATTACTTCTTATAGTAACAAGCAGTAAATAGCATTAAACTAGCAGACTTGCACTTATTGGAAAGAGTACAATAAAATGAAAAGGTGAATTACTCAATTTATTGCACTTCATTTCAGACACTGAATATGAATAAGAGTAAAGCTCACCTGATAGTGATTATATTCTAGCATTTCCAGCATAACAATGCTTTAGGTGGCCCCAATCCAACGAGAAACGGTAGACTATTCACTCCCTCTACTTTCTGTAATGCCGATTCGAAGACTGACTGGCATAGAGAAGGCACTATAAACAAGGTATCCCGAGACACCACCGGAAACTTTATCACAGCAGCCCTGCTTATAATAACCTAAGCTAATTAGTTATGCGTGTAAAAAAAAAAAAAAAACCCATTCGCACAAGGGGCTTTTTTTTTTTCTTTTCTTTTCTTTTCTTTCTTTTTTTTTTTTTGGAAGCTCAACGAGCTTGGTCTTCAATATTTATATCAATTTTTCCCCCTGGCTTGACGTCATGCTTTTTTCATAAATATAAAAGAACCTTTTTAAGTGATGAGCTATCAAAGTCAAACTCACTGTCAGATCAAGGCCGATTCACTATTCATCTTTAGTTCCAGTAGTATTAATAGACAATGGTATTTCTCTTTCAGCAATAGGTTAAGAGCTGGATGCCCCCTTTGGAGAAGACACTGCCTAAAAGCTACTATTACACACGAGACTTTCTAATGGCCACATAACTCTCTAACTGGCAATTGCAGGAAGAGCGTCTCTGGAGGAGTCTCTGTGCTGCACTTTCAAGTTCAATGGCCTCATCCTATATCCTAGTCTCAGTGTGCATCTTATTCTTAGTTGCATGGATATGTAACTCTCCTACTGACTTTAAAATCAGGAAGAAGGGAAACTACCCTAAGCAGAACAGGAAAAACATACACACACACGGGGCGGGATGTATATTTACGTGAAGAGTAAGAAATAAACGTCTCCCCAATTTCACCAAGGTGGGAAGCATGAAAGTGTTTAGCAAAACTCTTATTATAACTCTTAGGGATAGAGAAGAGTAAGAGTTATCAGATACATGACCGATGTACTTATATCTTTACTCATTTATTTGCTCCATTATTTACTGTTACTATGTGCTAAACGCCGTGTGAGACACGGAATATACGTTGCGAACAAATAGATCTGACTGCCAGCTTCATGAAGCTTGTAGTCTGGGTTGAGACAAAAGAAGAAAAAGGCAAAGAAATAAATACCTAAAAATTGTGATACATGGTTAATATTAACTGCTGAAATGGGGAGATATTTAAAGCATAAAAATTTGAAATTCGGTAATGCTGTCCAAATGCCCAGGAAAATGGAAGTTCTTTACGTTGACAATCTCAGAGAGTTTTCAAATGACTGATCTAACATGCACATAGAGGTTCACAGAGACATTTTAAGTTTATGAAAGGGTCCAGACACGATAATGATGAGGACAACAGACATTACTAAAATAAACATAAAATGAGGGCAGTGCGTGTAATGTGCTTATTTCACTATTACACTTAGACAAAGAAAGGGCTACACATTTAAAAATAAATGTTAATTCACTGGCAGATCCTTATTCTTTAATGAATTAGAATTTTATGCTTTAGTAAGAAAGGAAGCGACCTGCTCTCTATTCGGCATTGCCACTAAGCTCTTTCCTAATACCCAGGTTGAGGTGATCGGAGTTGAATGTACTCTGTCCCTTCACGGTCAGCGTCATTTTAGTTTCCAAATAAGTTGAGAACAGACTAGCTATACACACTATGCAGGAAGCAGAACATCTCCAGCTGTCTCCAAACACTGGAAACAGGTAACATAAATGAGGAACATGAGCTCTAGGGTTAATAGGGAGTAGTGAGGTCGGTCTGTGCCTAACTGGAACACACACGTCTCATCTAAAAGAAATGGCTGACATGAAACGTGGTTGACAGTGGCCACATGGGTATATCAATCCAGTCGAGATCTTCCAATTCTGAGATGTAGCTAGGCAATGTAAACTTCTTTTTGAAGTTAAATCTCCCAGGTTAAAAAACTGACACCCAGTTGTTTGACTTTCACACTGCATAAGACAAGTTAAACACATCTGTGGGCTGGACTCAGTCCAGAAGCCACTAGAATGTGGTCTCTGCCTCACACCACCCTTAAGGATAATCTTCCTATCTACATTCCCTGGGGGTGGCCTAGGTTCTGAGGACAAGTTACTGTTGAAATGCAGGCATTTCCTTGTGCTTCCCTGAGAGACAGCATGCCGAGCAGCACAGTTAAGAATTCGAAACCTGCATTCGAATTGTGGCTTTGCAACTTAACTGTTTAGATGACCCTCTGCAAGTCATGAACGTTTCCAGGCTCTCATCTCCCCACGTACTCAATAGGGATGATAACAGAGCCTGCATGATAGAGGTATTTCCGCCTTAAATGAACACACATGTCTGACGGTCTTAGCAACATAGCTGAAACATTGCAGTTCTCAAACGTTTTTTGTCTTAAGACTGTTTCAAACCGTTCTAATCGGGAGTATTTATGTGAGTCCTAGCTATCGGTGCTTACCATATTAGGAATTAAAGCAAAAAAATCTTAAAACGCAAGATGACACGCTGCCGTACATTCCACTGGTCTTCAGAACAATGACATTTTAACACTCACGAAGCTTTTGTAAAACTCTTCTGTAAAATCGCAAGAGGGGCATGAAAAAAAAGGAAAATAATCTAGTATTATGAAGACAGCAGTTGTGACCTGGCAAAATCACTACAAGGGTCCTGGAGTCCCCCAAGGCTCTCTGATCAACTTTGAGACCTGCTGATCTAGAACACAGGTACCTGCTGATCTAGAACACAGGTTCACGAGTACCTGAACCCTCGAACCTTCTCACAGCAATATTATGAGGCTCTAAAGTCCTGTGACAATTTTAAAAGCCATATAAATAAAACCATCCTAAATCATAGCTCCTCAGACTTCCCTTTTGTTAATTTTTCAATAGCCAATCAAGCAAGCATACAAATGAAAACATATATGCAGCAGTAAACATCTGTATGACTGCCTGATAATTTTTGCACACTGGTGACCTTCAGACTAACCCTCCCCAAGTTAATGAATTTGGAGAGTCAAGTTAGGTATTGCTCAGCATGTGAAGCACAGAGCACAGAATAAAGCTAGAATACTTCATACTCTCTCAAAAGATACTCTTTTGTCGATATAAGGGATGTTTCATATAAATAAAGGATGTTAGCTATCACGTTAAAGTGCAAAACTCCAAAGGCTTTGAAATTCTTCTTCCTTGTTACTGCTACACTCTTTTTGTGCTTCTTCTGTTCTTCCTTCAGATCCTGAATTGATACCAAGAGAGGTGGAATGGATCACCTTCTAACTGTCACACTTTTGCTGTGCCACTTCCTAGGTGACAATGACAGGTTATTTTCCACCAGTTTCATTTGAAAAAGATCGTGGAGCACATCAGCGTGAGATGGTACCTAGAGAAAACTACCATCTTGACCAACAAAAGAATTCACTGGAGGGAAAGAAACAATTCCCACTGGTCTTCTATTCCCTCTACGATTCGTAAACCAGAATGTAAATAATCAAGTTGAGGGAAGATTCCTGCAATCCTTTTAGTTCATAATCTATTTTTTTTTCAACACGTGCAGATTCAACACACACTTTTTCAACACAAAGTGCAGATTTCTTATTTTATGTTTAGGGAGAAAATGTGCCCTGCTGCTTAGCGAGTTTAAGGAACAGTAAAGGGATTGTAACTCCATCAACTGCTATCCACTACTGCCTCCAAACCACCATTCTTTTATACTGGTTTTTCAAATGACAATTTATAGAGACGGTCAACTAAGCAGTCACCATCCCTGAAAAACATGGCAGAACTGACAAAGCTAGCTTTCTTAAATGACTTGGGAGAAGACTTGTCCAGGGTCACATTTGAAAGGCACACGGTTCTTTTCAGTCCCACAATTATACGAATTGTGCCGATTATGCCACGGAAGAGGACTCAAGCCCAAAATACACGTTCTCCAACACTCAGTCATCTATTCTGTACAGTCTGTACAAGGGGATTCTTCACAGAAAATAAACATGAGGATACGAATCCTGACCTAAGAGAGAAAAGAATCAGAATGAGATGCAAACAAGAAGCAAAAGCAAAGGCGGCTTCCGTAAAGGAGACAGACAAGGGACTAAGGCTGATGAGCTCAAGCCCCTTTCCCTAGCCCGGGAGTCTGCCCACCAGGCCAGCTGGGTCTGCTCCTTATTCTGGTCTGGCCTGTCAACTAAGAATACATTTTACATTTTTCCGTGGTTGGAGAAGAAGCAGAAGAAGAAGGTTTCATGATACATGAAAATGATATGAAATCCAAATTTCAGTGTCCATAAATAAAGTTTTCTTGGCACACAGCCATGCCCATTCATTTGCATATTGCCCATGGCTGCTTTCACACTGCAGTGGCAGAGAGGAGTAGTCACAACAGAGCCTGCCTGGCCCCCAAACCCTAAAATACCTACTCTCTGGATTTTTACGGAAAATGCCAACCTCTGCTCTGTTAAGAAAGTTTCATCTAACTGGAATTCAGCTTTTCTGATGAAATACAAGTTTTAAGAAGGAAAGAACAAGGGGAGTTTTGAAATATAGTACATGTATATACAATTTTGCGGTGGCTTCTCCAAATATCGTCTAAACTGGACAAGCAGCCAGGTAGGAACACCGGGTGCACTCAATGATTCCCCATTTTTTTTTAAATTTTTTTTTCAACGTTTATTTATTTTTGGGACAGAGAGAGACAGAGCATGAACGGAGGAGGGGCAGAGAGAGAGGGAGACACAGAATCGGAAACAGGCTCCAGGCTCTGAGCCATCAGCCCAGAGCCCGACGCGGGGCTTGAACTCACAGACTGTGAGATCGTGACCTGGCTGAAGTCGGACGCTTAACCGACTGCGCCACCCAGGCGCCCCTGATTCCCCATTTTAAAGACAGACAGAAACTCTGAAAAGAAGGTTGTAAGACCTGCCAAGGCTGGACATTCAACCAAGGTCTTCTGCATTCTGTCGCCAGTGGCAAACCATACAAACACCCTTGGCTGTTGATGAATTTTAATCTAGAGCTTTAACTGAGCTAACAGGGGAAGATAAAACAATGTAAACCCACACGCACTCACATACTCTGTGTGTACACGCTCAAATATGTACGAATTTATATCCAGTTTCTCTGGCCTCTATACGTTCACACCACTTCCCATCACATCACTTTGCAGGATCTAGGCTTCTGAATTCAGAGAAATGAGTTAGAATTGTGTACAAAAAGTTGGGGTGCCTGGGTGGCTCAGTCGGTTAAGCGTCTAACTTGGGCTCAGGTCGTGATCTCACGGTTCGTGGATTCACGCCCCGCGTCGGGCTCTGTGCTGACAGCTCAGAGCCTGGAGCCTGCTTCAGATTCTGTGTCTCCCTCTCTCTCTGCCCTTCCCCGCTCACACTCTGTCTCTCTCTCCTTCAAAAATAAATACACATTAAAAAAAAGTTTTTAAAGAAATGTGTACAAAAGGAGAGGACAGCAAATCTATTTTTCTAAAATGTTGATGTTTTAATAGAATAAACTAGACCAACTTTACCAAAAATCCCTAACAGGTCTTCCTCCCTTAGCTGATGACCTATATAACAGTATGCTTATTATAAACCACAAGGTAGGCATGCTTTGGGGTTAGGACAAACAATATTTAGTAGCCCCAGGGGAAAAAATAGAGTATTTATAAGTAAACTCCTACTATATACATTGTTTTTTCTTCCCTCCCAGACTAAACCTTGCCAAAGGTCTGAGTATAAAAAGAACATCAAGTTTTTATCTCAGCCAAATAGAAATATGAGATTTAAGACTGGTAGCCGACTGTCTGCAGAGTATTTATAATCCCAAAATAAAAACACAACTTTTAGAATCAAAGTCCTATGAGAGAAGCAGCAAAGCCCAATAAACTTAATCCATTACTCACCTTCATACAAAACTATGCATTTACAGGTCCTGTACTATAAAGACTGTATCAGCCATTATGCATGGATATGTCATACTAAATACCAAATTTTAAAATGCATGTTGAACAGAATTAACATTCATTCACTCAAAAATCTCTACCCTGTAACCAGACACTGTGCATTTTATATTCACTCCAAGCTGAGGCCATTTAAAAATAAAACTAAGAAGTCACTTGGATAACCACATTAAATATTCTTGAAAGCCTCTTCATGCAGTCTTTATAAAAAAAAATCAGGGTGCCTGGGTGGCTCAGTCGGTTGAGCGTCCGACTTCAGCTCAGGGTCACGATCTCACAGCTCGTGAGTTCAAGCCCCACGTTGGGCTCTGTGCTGACAGCTTGGATCCTGGAGCCTGCTTCCGATTCTGTCTCCTTCTCTCTCTGACCCTAACCCACTTGCATTCCGTCTCTGTCTCTCTCAAAAATAAACATTAAAAAAAATTTTTTTGAAGATTTAAAAAATAATAAGAAAAAAATAAATAAAAATCATGATGGCAACTGATTGAATACAGAAACAACTACAGAAGAAACCTTATGTTGATAGTTTTAACCTTTTATTTTGGGTCACTGCTGTCTGAGACTATACCCAGTTGCCTTTGTGCTGTATACAGAAAGAACTAAATATAGGTTTGAGTGCAAACCTTAACATGTACATAAATCACCCGGGATCTTGTTAAATGCAGTGTGACTCTGTAGGTCTGGGGTGGGACCCAAGATCCTGCATTTATAATAAGCTCCCAGAGGATGCCCACCCTACTGGTCCACGGACTATGCTACATACACCTGGAGTGCAAGGCTGTGATACGTGCTCACCTGGACTTCTGCTCCCAGGAAAGTTACATGTTCATGATTCATTCAATACATATTGCTTGAGTACCAACCAGATGCCAGACAACTGCCCTACTCTTACACAGGCTGTTCAGGGGAGGTTCTAGAGAGAAGGCGACAGTTAAGCACAGGCCTGAAGTTGGGGAGGAGACGAACCAGGCAGATTGGTGGGAAGAACATCCCAGCAAAGTGCAAAAGTCCTCAGGTATGAACAAGCCGGGCCTGCTCAAGGAACAGCAAGAGGCTCTTAATATACCTACTTCACTTGGCTTCTAATCTACCACACGCATCTGGTTTTCCTCTTACCTCTTTTCTTTTAAATGTTCATTTTTGAGAGAGAGAGAGAGAGAGAGAGAGCGCATGCACAAGTGGGGGAGGAGCAGAGACATAGGGAGACAGAGGATCCCAAGTTGGCTGTGTGCTGACAGCAGAGAGTCTGACGCAGGGCTCAACTCACAAACCCTGAGCCCAAGTCGGACGTTTAACTGAGCCACCCAGGCACCCCTCCTCTTACCTCTTTTAATATTTCTTTTTAGTCTCCTTGGCCGGCTCTGTCTTCTCCTAAGTATCAGGGTGTCTCAAAGCTCAGAGCTTGATTTTCTCTATGGAAAGGCACAGCCTTGGTGATCTACGCCAGTCTCCAGGTGTCCCTGAACTCCAGATTCACCTCCACCTGCCTACCCCACAGCCCCATCTGGAAGACTGCAGACATCTCAAACCTCCATGGTCATCATTCCCTCCAAACCAGCTCCTCCACAGTCTTCTCCACCTTAGTAGATGGCAACTCTATACTTCTAGAGTTGAAAACTCTATCCTTTAGGTTGAAACATAGGAAATTACCTTTTTTCCCCCTGTAGATCAAAAAAGTGGCCTTCATATGGTTCAATCTAATTGTTCATTCAAAAACCTTGGTCATCTTTGACCCTGTTCTTCACACCCTCTATCCAATCTATAAAGAAGTACTGGCTCCCAGGGCACCTGGGTGGCTCAGTCAGTTAAGCATGTGACTCTTGGTGTGGGCTCAGGTCCTGATCCCACAGTTCATGGGTTCAAGCCCCACATCAGGCTCTGCGCTGGCAGTGCAGAGCCTGCTTGGGATTCTCTCTGTGCCCCTACCCCACTCTATCATACATTCTCTTTCTCTCAAAATAAATAAATAAATAAATAAATAAATAAACAAACAAACAAACAACAACAACAACAAAAGCATTGGCTCCTTTCTCAGAATGTATCCAGAATTTAATTGATTTTCACCGTGTGTATTGTTACCATCTGATCCATGCCATCATCATTTCTCACTTGGAGTAGTGAGAGTCTCTTCTGGCTTCTGTCTATGCCCTCTTTTAGTCTATGTTGAAGACAGTGATTAGAGTGATCCTTGTAAAATATGTCAGATCATGTCACTACCCTGGGGGCGGGGGGAAACAACTCTGGAATGGCTCCCTATTTATCTCTTGAGGGGAAAAAAAATGTTCTTAGAATGGCCTACAAGTCCCTAACCAGTGCCATTCATTGTACTTGTTAGAAATTCAGTCTTGGGTCCCACCCCACACCTAGTGAGTGTGACTCCTTCAGTGGGGACCAGAAATCCATGTTTTAACAAGTTAACCAGGCAGATGCTTATGCACATCAAAGTCTGAAGATCCTGCCCACTCCACCCTGGAATCATGACGTGTCTGCTCTTGTCTCCCACAACCATCCTAAGGGTTTATTTAAATTCTCAGCCCATACCCTGCCAGTGCTCCTGACCCCCGTACCCAGCTCTACTTTGTGCAGAACATGGCCTGGCACACAGTAGGGATTCAACAAGTATCTGGTCAATCGGTGAATGAATAGAGCCCATGGACATTGGGGGGAAGAGGTGCTAAGGGCAATGAGTCAGATTGTGTAGGGCACCGTAGTGTCTGGAAACTAGGATTCTGACAGCCTCCAGAAATGTCCTGAGGAAATGGAGAAGTGACAAGCGCTGGCTCTTCCTAATTCAGAAAGCTCTGGAGGAACTATGTCTCCAGGCCAGCATGTGATTCAGAGTCTGCCTCCCTACTCTGAGAGATAAAGCTAAAGCTCCCTTTTCTGTCCAGCATCTTCCCCGAGACTGCCAATTCTTATAGCTCTCATCTATGAGGCCTGGGGTCCTGAGAATCTAGGAGAAATGGCCATGAGCCTGGATACCTGCCTCCATGTCTAAACTATAGACCCCACAATGAGTCACCATGAAAACAGAGGTCCCCAAACAGATGGCCCATGGGCACAGTCCACAGGTATGGCAAAACATTCTGTGCAGTCGGTTAATTAAAAGTTAGGAATTTTCAACAAAGTTTTGGATCTCTAGTTTCTCTGGATCAATCAGGAGATCTAGCGATGCTAAAGCACACGGGCCAGCACTGGACAGAGTTGAGTGGTAGCTTCCCTCTTGGGATGAGCTACGGGCTCTTCATTTGGCCACCATTCTACCATTCCTTGTACCCACACTGACGTGTGGCCTGCTCCACTCACTCATCTACCTGACTTCTGAGGGCACGTGAACTGTGAGCCCTTTAAACACTTCACATTCCTGGGCGTTGTTCCAAATCAGATGGAATGGGTGGCATACGTGTGCTTACAGAGCCACATTAAATGAACAATCTTAAATGATGTGGGAGAGAATAAAAAGTCAATTGGTATAACCTTAATACATAAAATAAAATGATGTAAACTTTTAAAAGGTACATGCACATCCATCCAGTAATTAAACAATCAAGCACTTTTCTATGGAAATTAACAGATATAAGCAAGATTTAAGATTAGGTACAATGGATGTAACATCCATCAGAGCATTAACCATCATGGGAATGGTCAAATTACTACCTTAAAGCCCAACAGTCTGTGACTGCTTTCGAGTTACAACAGTACTATGGCACAATCGAGCAACAGACCTTATATCCCCCAAAACCTAGAATATTTCATCTGTGGTCCTTTATAGGAAGTTTGCCAACCTTACATCTAGTAAAACAAACAAACCAACAAGTAAAAGAAAACAAAAATCTAATAGCAGGCAATGGATTAAATTAATTACAAGGCGGCCACCTACGTTCAGGGTTCCCCCGACCTTGGCCCTGTTGACCTGAGGGCCAGACACTTCTCTATTACAGGGCTGTCCTGTGCACTGTAGGACAATCAGCAGCATCCTTGGCCTCTACCCAATAGATGCCAGCAGCGCCTTCCCTGCAACACCTGTGGTGACAAGCAAATATGTCACCAGACTTTCCAGACATCCTCTGGGGGGCAAAACTGCCCCCAGTCGAGAACCACTGCACGCAGATGGATACAATGCAGTCATTAAAATCCCTGTTTTACACACCTATTTAATTAGAGGGGACGTTCAGAATGGCAAAGCAACTTAGAAACGCTACATACACCGTGATCCTACACCGGCTTCAAAATATTACTTATACATCTGCAGAGGCAAAAAAAGACCAATTACCGATCATTCAGCAAACTTAACAATAACTTTTCTGAGGTGATGAAATTGGAGGGAACTTTTACTTTATTGGTTCCCCCCCACCCCCCATATTTTCTATATCATCTACATGATGCTAATTTTGTAATTAAAAAAAAAAAACCTACAGATTCCACAGAAACTCAATTCTGTGGGTCTGGACAAATAAAGATATATTCAGGCAGAATCCCTCTCCTGAAAACTTTGCAAACAATAAATAAACCCACAAAGCTGTTATATAAGGAATGAAATCTGCCTCACTCCAATTTTTCCTTTAAATACTTGATCAGATTAAGAGGACCCCGTTATTTATGACAGTTTTAGTCCAACATTCAAGCCCAGACCGTTTGAGTTTGTATGATATTTGACATATTTTTATGGTTTTGTAAAGGGCTGCGATTACGTGGTTCATTGGTCCCCTAATAATAGCCCATTGTAAGGACCGTCCACTTCTCCCCCTCCCAATGGGAGTTGTGAGAGCAGCATTCCACGTGCTAGAACTTTTCCATCTGCCCCAGTTTAGCACTGCCTCAGAACTGCAGACGCCTTTTTGTTTTAGTATTTCCCCCCCAAAATGCCCCCATTGTTTGCAGTTTATCGGGTATTAGAGATCATTATGGCACAGGCAGCAAAACTCCTTTTCATAAGGGCCGGCGCTCCTAAGAAACTGGCAGTGGTCAAGTTTGTCAGAGATGAAAACATTGCCCTGGGCTTAAGCAAAAGGTCAGTCAGAAATGAGAGCTGAAGGCTGCCGGTTTGAAGGTCAAGTCCACACGGGCTGAAAACTGGCAAAAAGTTGCCGCCTCGTAATAACACAGACTTCAGGGTCCGTATCATGAGACTCGACGGGTCTCCCGGTTTTTGAGGAGCTGCATTGTCTCGGGTAATTCCTGAGACTTGTCGCCTAGATTATGGGATGATGAAAACCCGGGTTGGAACGAACAACCCCCCCGCAGGAGCTCTCTCGAGCATGCTGGGCCCTGTGCTGAGTGCTTTGCAGGCCCCCCCTTTACCAACTTCACTTAACCAGCAGGTACACAGGCACTGAGCGTATGGAGAGCAGCAACTACAGCTGGGCTCCTGGACCCACGAAAGAGCCTGTTTAAGTTGGGGGAGCACAGACAAACGGGAAGGAAACAAATCAACAAAGAGAGGATTTCATACACTGACTCAGTGCAATGCAAACAATAAAACAAAGTTTCCGTGGTGCCGACATTCCAGCTGAGGACGACTGAGGGATATGAAGAAGCCAGGGATGTGGAGAACCCAGCAAGCTGGGACCCCAGCAAGCTGGGAAGCAGCTTGGCAGATGGGAGAAACAAGAACTCCGGTAACAATAATCAGGGTGGTGCTGTGACCAGGCAGGCCGCTCAGCGTGTGAACTGCGACAGCCAGCCGTGGCCAGGTGTATGAGGCCTTGTAGGCTCTGTAAGGAATGTGAGTTTTCTTCTCTGCTACTTAGAAGAATCCTTTCTTTGGAAGGTTCTAAGCAGAGAAGTGACATGATCTGACGAATGTTCATAACACATCACTCTGGGGCTGATGTAGAGAGAAGCTAGGAACGGACACAGGGGAAACAGTTCAGATGCTCCTGTGGCCACGTTTATGAGAAATGATGATGCCTTGGCCTCAAATATTAAGATGCAGTTGCATGGGAGATACGTGTTACTGGATCTTTTCTTTGGTTTCTCCTGGGCTTACATCAAATTTAAGAACAGCAGGTCTATTAACGAACTAACAAAAGCAGAAAATATCTTGCACAATGCTCTGAAAAGTCTCACGCCAGCATCAAGAAGTTATTATCAACGATGCATACATCATAAAGCATCCCATATAGACTTGGGGCCCATAAGCTAAGTGTATGGCCAGCTGTCAGAGTACAGTGGAGAGAACTGATCTAGTACTGTTAATATTGAGCTGGGAAAAAAAAAAAATATTTAGCTGGAATTTCAGATAGACCTGAGTTAAAATCCTAGCCAAGTGGCTTAGATGCTCTGAATCTTAGTTTTCTATTTGCAAAGGTGGGATCATGGATACCCACCGGGTAGTTGCTAAGATTGATTAGTTTAAGTGACAAAATGCCCAAAAAATGCCTAGCACATAAGAAATCCTCAATAAATAAATAAATAAATAAATAAATACTGTTCTCTATTATCGTTAGCCCTGGAATTTTTGCTTTCACATTCAAGTTGACCAGTGTTAGGTCATTTAGATGATACAGCTCAAAAAAAAAAAAAAAAAAAAAAAAGTAAAGGACACCTTGAAGGAATAGAGAGGGCAGAGGACAGCGGGGCTGGAGAGGATGTTCGGCCTCCTCCAGGCATCCTTTTCTCTTCTCTTTAGCTAACTCAGGTATCACAGATACTATGGATAAAAGTGGGTAAAAAACAATCTTAGTGCCTGGGGGCACTTGCTGGCAGGGGGTGTCTTCTGGAAGGCTTTTGTGAAATTCTCTCTCCCACTTCCAAAGGAGCTAACCCAGGCACTGATTCTTAAACGGGGCTTCAGGGAACCTGGACACTCCTGAAAAGTGCATGCAAACCTTCTGAGGATGCATTTTTCCTAGGTCTCACAAAAGAAAACAGTTGAAGAAGAAATTCTGTCTAGGATTTACAAGTGAGAGGGAGGTATGCACATGAAACAAGTTGAGCCCTGAGTTGTCACTGTTCAAGCTTGGTGATGAGGACTTGGGGGGCTCATTATATTATTCTCCCTGCTTTTATATGAGTTTGAAACAATCTATACACACTCACATACAGCATACATATTAATGTATTAGATATTTTCTTTATATTCATTTTTATCTTTCCTATAAGAAGGCAAGTCTGATGGCAACACATTTACTAAGCAAGCAGGTGGTTAATCCATTAACCTACCATAAGCATAAATGTCTGCTTTTTTGCTTGTTATTCTGGACTTACGCCTGAACTTGCTTCTCAAAGAACTGATTTTATGTTTTGTGAACCGATTATGGATTCGATATGGTCCACGTCATTCCTCTGTGTTGGTGTCAGCCTGACCAACTCGCAGAGACACATTTTATGCACAAAGTAATTTGGGTCCCATGGAGTGTTCTCACCAATCGAAGCAGGAATGTATATTTTAGCCATGAATGAAACATTTTTTATTTGTGCAGAGGGTATAAAAGTGAATTCATATTGACCTTTTCAGATCAAAAGCAGAACTACCTCTTTCAAATAAAATGGCCAATGATCTACATTTATGTCATATAAAAAAAATACACAAACAACTGAAGCTTAAGTTTATAAAGACTTTTTTTTTTAAGTGCGCTGTCAGCACAGAGCCTGATGTGGGGCTCGCTCACACGGACTGTGAGATCGTGACCTGAGCCAAAATCTAAGAGTCGGTCGCTTAACCAACTGAGCCACCCAGGCACCCCATAAATATATTTAGGAGGAGTTTTGTTTTTATCCACTAAAAACACTTGCAAAAAAAAAATGACTCATCACACTGTTCAAAGCAGACTCTCAGAGGGATTTTAAATATGCTATAAATACATACAAATTTATAAGAGTAAGACATGCTATTGCAAAACCAAAAAATGGGATAGTCCCATTTGGATTTTTGTGTGTGACAAAACCAATGGATAAAAGGAGTAAAAATGAAAAAGACAAAATACTTCTTTGGGGAAGAAAGGTGAGAATTCTAAGAGATGTAAGAAAATGGGAATATACTGGGATTTCTTATAATAAGGATAAAGAATTAAAAAGTGGAAATGAAGTAATTACTAGCACTTACTATGTGCCAGGTAGTTCTAAAAGTTTTCAATGGACGTGGTCATGTCATCTTCACTACAACCCTAAGAGGTAGGAGCTGTCATTACTCCCATTTAAGGGATGAGAAAACTGAGGCTTGCTCCCAGCCACTATATTAAACACTGCCATGTTATAAGTGATCTCTAGAATTTACATTTCAACATAGGATTTCTGGTTTTGATTCTGTACAGAGAGCCTCTATAATAATTCTTTTGTGTATTTGTTTTCTTTCACACTTTTGTTATGAACAAGCCTCTCATTAATATTTGATCTTCACCTGGGTGGACATGGATCATTTAAACCAAAGCTCTACTCAATCCCTAAGTGAACAGAAACAGGCACTCAGGCCAGCAGTGGGTCAAAGAAGACAGGACTTTACAACAGAGAAACTTACAGTGAACATTTGTTATGGGAAAAATGCCTCAGGACATTGGGTAATTTAAGAGTTGATGGCTTTTTCTTACTTTTTCTTTTCTCTTTTTTTTTGGTGGGGGAGGGGTTGGGGGGGTTGGTGGGCAAACAGAGTCTTCCAGATTCAAAAGGAATTTTGTTAACCAAAAGCATCTAAGTATCATGGGGTTTTTAAAGGAAAGATTAAACTATTGTATGATATAGTCATTCTTTTATGAGAAAGAAAATAGGCCACTGTGTTATGGAAATGCCAATTGCCATATACCTAATTATAAACCATTATCAAAATAGAGAAGAAGAGAAATGTGCAGATCACTCTTCTGTAAAAAGACCCAGTGCGCTATATAGTAAGGATAAAAACAAAAACAAAAAGCGATGGTTCAATCCGTCCCCAAAACTCTGTATATTACATGCAGTAGACAGAAAGAAAGCCCTCGATAGGAATGAAAATCCCTCATTCCTGTCCTCAAGGAGCTTACAGGTATAGGGTTAGGGTGAGTGTGTGAAAAAAGAAACCCACACATAAAACAGCAGTTCTCACCCAGGGGCGATTTTGCCCTGCACGGAACATTTTCTGGTTGTCACAGCTTGGGGGGGGGAGATGGGGGGGGGAGGGGGGGTTCTGGAGGGATGATGTTGCACATGGTACACAGCTCCGCACAAGAGAGAATTACCTGGCTCCCACATCCACAGTGAGAACATGTGGTGTCAATTGCCCACACCAAGCCTGCAGGGAGTAGTTTTAGAAAAAGGCAATGAAACCACTCAAGGCACACGAAGGGCACAGACACCCCACGAACCATTGATGGGCTTCCTCCTTGTATCTGGGCTTCACAGTTAGGCAAGGGGCACTTCACATCCTGTCTTGACACGCAAAGGACACCTTCTTAGTTAACTGGAAGGAGGAGGAAATGTCATCACAGTCAATAGTTTAATTCAAAACCCTTCATATCGACTTGACTTCTGGAAAGTAACGTGGGAAGGAAAAGTTATGCTGGTAAATGGAGAATGATCAATTCAACACAACAATAAACTGTGCCCTAAAGTTATACAGAACAAATGTGAATGATTCCAATTATTCAAAAGCACATTGGGAACCTGCTTTGGTGTTTCTGAACATGAACTCTGAGTGCACTGTCGATATCAGGGAGTGAGTGTCACTTACAAGTCCCCTCTGTCCAATAAAATACAGAACAAGTACTTGCAAATAAAGCCATTCACTAATGCTTAGTTTTGGAGTGCTTCACATCAATTCTCCTTCCTGTCCCAAAGTGTCAATAGCAAAACAAGCATAGTTCTTCATCTCTTCATTTTCTACCTTTTTTTTAAGACCGAGAGAGCATGCACACACGTGCACGAGCAGGGAAGAGGGGCAGAGGGAGCAAGAGGGATTCTTTTTTTTTAATTTTTTTTTCAACGTTTATTTATTTTTGGGACACAGAGAGACAGAGCATGAACAGGGGAGGGGCAGAGAGAGAGGGAGACACAGAATCGGAAAGAAGCTCCAGGCTCTGAGCCATCACCCCAGAGCCCGACGCAGGGCTCGAACTCACAGACCGCGAGATCGTGACCTGGCTGAAGTCGGACGCTTAACCAACTGCGCCACCCAGGTGCCCCGGGAGCAAGAGGGATTCTTAAGCAGGCTCCATGCTCTCAGCACGGAGCCCAACACAGGGCTTGAACCCGCAACTGTGAGATCATGACCTGAGCTGAAATCAAGAGTCAGACACTCAACTGACTAAGCCACCCATGTGCCCCTCATTTTCCACATCTGAAGAGAGGAAATATCTTTTTCTTTTTCTTTTTTTCCTATTTTGTGAGGAGCGGGTGGAGTTTTTTAAGTATTTTTATTTGAGTGTAGTTGACACACAATGTTACATCAGTTTCAGGTGTACAACACAGTGATCAGACAAGTCTATATGTTCTACTACCCTCGCTGCAAGTGTAGCTACCCTCTGTCATCATACAGCCCCTATGGTAATATCATTGATTATATTCCTGAGGCTGAGCCTTTTATACCTCTGACTCATTCACTGAAATACTTCAATCCTGTATCTCTCTCTACCCTTCACCCATTTTGCCCCTGTCC
The DNA here is from genome assembly GCF_022837055.1 of Prionailurus viverrinus. Lineage (NCBI taxonomy): Eukaryota > Metazoa > Chordata > Mammalia > Carnivora > Felidae > Prionailurus > Prionailurus viverrinus. The sequence continues at coordinate 36,754,710 of NC_062562.1, read as the reverse complement.
CCACTCCCTCCCTTCTCGCAACCACCAATTTGTTCTCTATTTAGACATCTGATTCTTTGGTTTGTTTATTCATCTGTTGTGTTTTTTAGATTCTACATATGGGCAAAACTGTACGATACCTGTCTTCCTCTCTCTGACTTATTTCACTTGGCATAATACCTTCTGGGTCCATCCATGTTGTCGCAATTGGCAAGATCTCATCCTTTTCCATGGCTGCATATTATATTATACATCTTTTTCAATATATTTTAAGAACTTTGTACAGCCATTAATTTATCATTTTGCATATGATACAGACTTTATTTTCTTACTGCTATTCAAAGTATAAAGGGAAGCATAGCAGCATAGCAATCGTAACTGTTAAAGATGAAGAATGGAGGAGAAGGAGTCACACTGGATGGTTCTTCCCAATATCATATATATTAGAAATTTTCCATAGTAGTTATAAAAAAAAGAAAAGAGTATAAGTAGTTCTTAGACAACCACACATACGCACACACAAATGTGGCCTTGTGTGTTTTCATAAAATAATCCTGATGACTTCAGTGACAAATTCTCTGCGGTCTTAAAGATTCTAGATCAACTTTTATTTTGCTATCTGCCTTCCCATCATTTATATTAAAAAAAGAAATCTACAAACTACGCAGAAAAACAACAAAAAAAAACCCTAAAACTGTAGAAATAGCACTAATTAAACAATACTCTTCCCACAAAGTTTCAGTGTCAAGTGATGTCTACAACAGACAAATTGGGCAGACCTAAATGACCTTAAAAGGATTCTTTCTGACAGCAAAATGACAAGTTTCAACTGCCAAACTGAAGCTTCTTTGTATTACATGTTTTATCTAATTAGCACTCTAGGAAATGCATTGCAGTGACCAAATGGGAGCGTTCCCTTCTCTTTCTGTTGGCCTTAAAATATGGAGTGATGATGCAGTTAGTTACACCTTTAATATAAAATAGTATGTGTGTGCGAGAGAGAGTGTGCGTTCTCCAAATAATAGAAATGATTAAAGAAAAGAGTGTAATAAAAGGACTGATGATACAATATTTTTGGCTTCTTTTCCTTTAGACAGAGCATGATTCTTGACTTAACAATAAGCAATATTATTTTCCATGTTCAACATGGTCATTGGAGGGTATGAGAACGAGTTATAATACAATGTTCACTCTCTGTTTAGAGAAAAGTAATTAGGGAAGGAAATTAACTTCTAATGAGCATTTCTTCTATAGCAGGCATAATACTCAGGCCTTTAAATACATTAATCTCATTTGATGTGCACAAGAGAGGTTAAGTGCTCTCACTCGTCTGGTCTCCAGATGAGGGAAACAAAAGCAGAGAGGTTAACTAACCAGTCCTATGTCACCTGCTTGCTCTCATATAGTGAATATCTAAACTTTAGTTTGTTGGGCTCCAAACCAACCAAAATATCCAGGGTGCATCAGAGCTTCACTACTCAGGAGTGATCAATGTCCTGCAACAAGTAATATGGCAAATACGCTTATTTAAAGACCACCAAAACTGCCACCATGAAAAGGAATGCACCAGAGAAAATTCACTGAGGGAATTTTATTAAATTTATTATCATTCTCAAGCCTAGGGACAGAACAAAAATGTTATGACTTTTCTTATTAAAAATGCAATGTATGTGGTTGAAGAAAATCTGAAGAATAAAGATGAGCAAAGGAAAGAAAAAGAAATCACAAATAATCTCATAGTGGGAGACAAATCCTGACAGCATTATGGTATTTATCTTTCTACCGGTCAAAGGAGAATTGTAATGTGGCCTCCAGGCAATGTTAGCAGAACTAGAGTGAAAGTTACCATGTTCAAAAAGTGGGATTTATACATATCTCTAAAACAGAAGACATACTTGCTAACCTACCCACTAAGATCCTGCAAGATTACACTTAATTCAACCTGTGAAAGTCGAGCTCAGATTTGGATTATTGATTATTGATTTTACTCCGGACTCTAATTACATTTTGTAGGATCCCCATTCAAGAACACTTGGAGCTACAATTAGCCCTTTGCTAGGTACCAAGGGAGTAGAAACGGAATCATCAACGTGAGGAATACAAGGAATGTGCTATAAAGAGACACTTAATGCTGAAAAGTCCTGTGCTTCCCCCCAATCTTTCTACTTTTGCTAATCCAATGTCTTTTCTATATCATACCATAAATGCAACCACCCTCCCCCAAGAGAGCATTACAACCTAGACTGGGTTCAAGGGTTAACAATGGTAAGAAAAGAAAAGAAAAAGAAAAGAAAAGAAAAGAAAAGAAAAGAAAAGAAAAGAAAAGAAAAGAAAAGAAAAGAAAAAGAAAAGAAAAGAGAAGAGAAGAAAAGAAAAAAAGAAGGGAAGGAAAGGAAAAGGAAAAGAAACAAAAAGAAACAAAAAAATGTATCAAATCAAATATCCTATTTCAAAGGCAAGAATAGTGAATAATATCTGAGAATTTTTCAGACATGAGTTCTCAAACTATATACCCTAACCTACTTGAAGGAAGCCCCTTGAGAGCAGAATAGACTTCCTTCTTGTTCTTGTACTCTAGTACTTAGCACAGTGTCTGACATGCATGAGACATGTAATAAACATATCCCAAATGAACAAACAGTGATAAAAGAAACTCACAAGAAAGAGCAAGTCTTCTAAAGATTGAAGATGGCAGTTTTGAAAGATTTACCAAGGAGGCTGGCTAATCAACTATGGTATCATTTTATGATAATACCGTTTAATTCGGCATTAAGGAGGGCACTTGTTGGGATAAGCACTGGGTGTTATGTGTAAGTGATGGGTCACTGGGTTCTACTCCTGAAACCAATACTACATTTTATGTTAACTGACTTGAATTTAAATAAATGAATTTAAAAAATAAAGCAAAATAATCCACTTGTACATACTGTAATTGACTCAGAACATTCACGAAATAAGGAGAGCATCATTGCAACATATGTGATCCTGATGAAACTGAAAGGTTTTACTTTAAACAATATTGAGAGGCAAGTGTTTATAGTCGCAAGATACAATAAGCCACAGCTTATTACCATGCACATCAAATTACTTAGTCTAGATACAGGATATTTATTATTAGGGTCATGTATTTGTAATCCTAATATTAAATTTAAAAGCAGTGCTATTTAGTAAATGTTTGCTTAACAAACATAGCTTGCCTATGTCTGGCTGGCTCACTCAGAAGGACATGAGACTCTTGATCTCGGGGTTGTGAGTTCAAGCCCCACACTAGGTGTAGAGATTACTAAAACAAATACATAAACTTAAAAAAAAAGTTTTAGAAGTTCAAACAGCCTCAAATTTAACTCAATCAATTGTGAACCTATAAAATTTCACATCGACATACCTTATAAGATTTCTCTCTGGGTTCTTAATCCCCAACATCCAGATGACAGAACTTCAGCTATGAACACCTTTGCCAGTAGTTTTCATAATAAAAAAAAATGTATTGGCAACTTCCAACATTAGAAAAAATGGCAAAGTAGGTACATTCATTTGAATTACTATGTAATTATTAACAATGATATATATGGAGAATATGCAGCAATATAAAAACATGATATTGGGGCACCTGGGTGGCGCAGTTGGTTAAGCGTCCGACTTCAGCCAGGTCACGATCTCGCGGTCCGTGAGTTCGAGCCCCGCGTCGGGCTCTGGGCTGATGGCTCAGAGCCTGGAGCCTGTTTCCGATTCTGTGTCTCCCTCTCTCTCTGCCCCTCCCCCGTTCATGCTCTGTCTCTCTCTGTCCCAAAAATAAATAAACGTTGAAAAAATTTTAAAAACATGATATTAAAAATAAAATGCAGTAAAAGTATATAAGCTATGATCACAATGGCATAAAAACAAATTGGAAGGGCAGGAAAAGATTAAGAAAATTGTATTTTAATCTTTTTTGCTTTTATTTATTTATTTATTTATTTACTTACTTACTTATTTATTAAGTTTTAATTTTAATTCCAGTTAATTAACATACAGAGTTATATTAGTTTCAAGAAAATTTTATTTTATTTTATTTTTATTTATTTTTGAGACAGAGAGAGACAGAGCATGAGCAGGGGAGGGGCAGAGAGAGGGGGAGCCACAGGATCCGAAACAGGCTCCAGGCTCTGAGCTGTAAGCACAGAGCCCGACGCGGGGCTCGAACTCACGGAGTGTGAGATCATGACCTGAGCTGAAGTCAGACGCTTAACCGACTGAGCCACCGAGGCGCCCCAAGAAAATTTTATTTTAAAAGAGCTTTATGTCAGAACAATGGAATATGATGACATTTTCATCTCTTCTCATTTCCAAAGTTTGTGATATGACCATTACAATAACAATTTGCCTATTTTATTTTATTTTATTTTATTTTATTTTATTTTAGCCTGCAGTCCTGGTCTCTAACTAATGAAGTGGGTAGGGTTAGGTCCTTCTCTTCTAACCTCCCTTGCGGCACAGCATGAACCCACAGCTTAGGATCCACCAGTCAAATGTGCCTGCACTGGACTGAGGTGCTGGGAGAGAGGTAGCAGGCACAGCTGGGGATGGTCATGCTGTGAGAAGATGGGGCTCTTCGTGGAAGAGGAGGAATGCAGCAGCCTCCAGCAGTCGCCCCCCAGACCAATTCTGTGGTAGGGCTTGAGGTTCTGGTCCTGTCCACACAGCTCCAAGCCTGGTTCTCCCACCTACCTCTGCAGGCATCCCGATATCCTGTCTATACATTTCTTTTCTTTTACAATTAACCAAAGTTGCTTACTACTGCTAGCTATTAAAAACTCTGATATAAGATTTGATTTCTTTTATAAATACATATATATCAGTGTGTTATAAATATGTATTTATTATAAAATATTACACACTTAAATATATATGAATATATGTATTTATATGTACAAATGTATTTCCATAGCTATAAAGGGGGAGTTATTCATTAATCTTCATGTATTAGGAACTTTTTATCCAAACAAGAACTATATGGTTGATTTTAGTTATGCCTGATTATGACTAATTTGTGTTTAAAGGAATACAGACTCTAGTTTAGAAAAGGAACCTGTGATATAAAAGAACTGCAAATGAACGGATTCTCTTAGATGTCTTCCCAATTGCAAGGAATGGAAAATAGCTGTTAACATTTCTCTCTGGGCTCTATGTTACAATTAAATGTTAGTATGTGGAAGCAGATGGCATCTTTACCTGACTTTAGAGGAAAGGGTGACTGATTATGTTTAACATCCACATTTGTATCTACATATTGCACAGCGACCTACAGTGACCCACAGGATATAGGCGTTGTTTGTTACATAAAGAAGCACACCTGTTTAGGGTGTTTACATTTCATTAGAACCTACTAAACTAGGATTCATAGCTCCTCCTTTGCTTAATACGATACATTACTTATACAAGATGTTTAATAAATATCTGTTCAAATACCGAATTGATGTGAACTATCCTGAAGTGCTCATTATCTTTGAAGGTTAAGTACCCCCAGGAGGAGTCAAGCTCAGGGTCCCTCATCTCAGTCTCCTATGTAACAACCAGCCAACCGTTACAACCCACTCCCGTGCAGAGCAACCAGCCCCTAGCAATCACTTTCTTATCCCACCCTGTGCAATGATAACAATGACACAATGCTCTGTGGGGCAGGTGTCACTACTGCCACCTCACAGGTGGACGAAGCATCCCTCAAGAGGAAGGAACAAAATGCACAAAGACAGAAAATGACTACATCTGGGAGTGTCAAGTTCACCCGCTAAAGAAGGTTCGATGCATGGCCCAAGTTAAATATCCTCTTCTGAAATGCAAAAGTGTCCTTTAAAAACAAAATTGTTGGGGCGCCTGGGTGGCTCAGTCGGTTAAGCCTCCGACTTCGGCTCAGGTCATGATCTCATGGTTCGTGAGTTCAAGCCCCATATCGGGCTCTGTGCTGACAGCTCACAGCCTGGAGCCTGCTTCGGATTCTGTGCCTCCTTCTGTCTCTGTGCCTCCCCTGCTTGTACTCTTGTCTCTCTCTCTCTCTCAAAAATAAAGATTAAAAACAATTTTTAAACAAAATTGTTCAATTCTAGTAGCAAGTATTGATGAGTATGAAGTGTGTGTGTGTGTGTGTGTGTGTGTGTGTGTGTGTGTACCTGTCTGTCTAATAAAGGGACAGGAGACGAGGGCAACCACAACAAAAACAAATGAAGAAGGCCATGAAAAGAACTTCTCCCGAGAGTAAGCGTTTTATTAATTCACGTTTCAAAAAGAGAGAATTCCTGTTCTCATTTAAAGTGCCATAATCCACAGTGTCACAGTTAATAAAAAGCGCAATATCAAACCTATACTCCATTCGTGAAAGCCAGTTACAGCTTTATGTCGTCCTGAATGTGGGAAGGTTGAGTAGGCACCACCACCAAAACAATCCAAGGGCCTTCGTTTTATCATGCTATTAACACGTTTGTTAGAACGATATAAAATCACTGGCTTAGTTTACACGCTGATGACACCCGTGGAACTGCCTGGCTGTGCCCTCCTGTCCAATGAGCTGTGCTATTATTTATATCTAAAAAGAATGGACTGTATTATCGTAAACGAAATGCAGTCCATCACCACGCATGGTGATCAAGTCTCTCAAGGGCTGAAATCTGAGTCACCTTCATGCAAACTCAGCGATGCGCTATTGTCACTGCTCCATTACCTCAGCTTTTTCTTTGGAACTGTAGAAAAACCTTACAGTGCAGATGCAGAGCAAATGAGAGCTCTCAAGGAAGAACTGACCTCCTAAAGAAAAATAATGGCATACAGCATGACATGCAACACACGACATGCTTCCTTCACATATTTAGACAGGAATGTCATCCAGACTTTGGCAATATGACCAGGTTGTTAATTACACAATGATAAAACAAGCTCATTTTAAAAATCTTAAAACAGTAAAGACAAAAATCTAGAACAAAAACCCGCCCTATCTCATTCTTCTCTTTTATTTCTACTCTCTAAAAGTAATCAATTTTAAAATTACACACATTTTCTATAGTTCCAGGCTAATTCAAATAGAATTACATAAAAATATAGTCACATATATATAATATATGCATTTAAAACAAACACCTGGTTGTGTGATGCATATGTTTCTGCAGTTTGCCTTTCTAAAATAATATATTAGACAGTTTTCCACATCAACACACCTAGATCTGTCTTTATTTTAAAGCAGCTACCTAGTATTCAACGCTATTAATATTTTTTTTACCATTCCCAGATTTAAGGACATTCAGGTGGTTCCCAATTTTCACTATTATAAGCAAGGCAAAAGTGTATATTCTTGCATACATGAATATTTTATGCCATTAGATGCACTTCGGAAGGGGTGGAATCTTTAAGGTAGAAGTCAGCTGGACAAGGAGAATGCCTACTTTACACTTTGATAGATGCTACCCAATTCCCTGCAAAAAGCCTATTTCACTGATACTCCCACCAACAGAGGATCCACGTGCCCATTTACCCAATCCTTCCCCAGCAGGGACTCCAAAAGGTTTGAGCAGCTTTCTAACAAACTTTGTGTGCACCTTAATGAATGAATGTCACATTTTCCTTAGGAAAAATTTACTAAGTTTGACTTCGAAGAAATCACAGGGAAAGCTCCTGCCCCAAAGATAATTTCAGTATAAGGGAAAAACAGCAAAAAAAAAAAAAAAAAAAAAAAGACAACTTAAAAATATCCAAGACAGCACTCAGGGGAGCTCGCCAAGCACAAGAGCATGATACACTTCTGTGATAAATACTTCCGTGGTCTCTTGGTTGAGATGTTCCTCAATGCATTACTTTTTCTCCTTAAAGTGTTTAAAATTTTAAACAATTTTGGGGCGCCAGGGAGCCTCAGTCTAAGGTTCAGCATCTGACTCTTGATTTCGGCTCAGGTCACGATCTCATGGTTTGTGGGTTCGAGCCCCACACTGGGTTCTGTGCTGACAGGGCAGAGGCTGCTTGGGATTCTGTCTCCCTCTCTCTCTGCCCATTACAAAAGTAAATAAATCAATACATTCTAAAATAAATAAATAAATAAATATATAATTTTTAAATGGCTTAAAAACTTATAAATTTTTGTCGAGACATAATTGACATAATATTATATTAGTTTCAGGTGTACAGCATGATTCAATAAATATATATATTGTGAAATGATCACTGCAATGGGTCTAGGTAACATCTATTACCACAGACAGTTATAACTTTTTTTTTTTACTTTTTAAATTTGTGCTGAATGATACGATAGCAATCCTCCTGGCCCCCCAGAACAAAAATAAATAAATTAATTAAATACTGCCTGTTGGCTTTAGATTAAATATTAGAAACAACAATAGGCCCCTCAGTTTCCCCTGCCCAGTCCCATTGCCTTCCCTCCCTCCCCAGGTGCAAAATCCCTTACCCAGGATTTGTTGTGTATCCATTCAGTTCAGGTCTTTATGCACTTATAAGACAGTACCTATAAAATATCTGTTAATTTATGTGATTTTTCTTTAAAAAAATACATGTTGACCATACATGTATGACTGAACCAATTTGCTTTTATCACTAAGTGCTACACTTCTGAGATCTATCCATGATCATACATATGCACCTAATTCATTTATTTTCTCCACTTTATAATGTTCTGTGTAATCCAATCTCTTACTGATAAACTGCAATTTGTTACAATCACACACACACACACACACACACACACACACACACACACACACACAAATACTGCAGGGAACATCCCTGTGCATGTCTCCTTTACAGTTTCTTTACAGGAATTGCTACAGAGTAGGTTCCATGCATTAAAAACCCCGTTAAATGTTGCCAAATTGTTCCCAAGGTATTTGTACAAACTGTGCCCCCGCTAGCAACATATGAGGGTTGTGATTTCTCTGTTCTGTCCAAACATGATATTATCAGACTTTCTAATTTGGGCCAATCTGATTGTATTTGAAAGATTATATGGTTATTGATTAATTTGCAGTTCTCAGATCATAAATCATGTTGAGCTCTTGTGAATTGTCTCTGTATATTCTTTGTCTTTCCTTCTACCCCACTCTTACTGATATTCAGGAGTTCTTTATATATTCTAGGTACTAATCCTGCACTTGTTATTTATGTTATCAACATTGTTTTCCTAATTATTGCTTACCCCAGCCTTATTAGGAAGAGAGCTCCCATTGTCATTTGCTCCATTTGTACTGACTGCACTTTCATCAATCTCCCAAAGTGAAATTTAAAGAGTGTGAAAAAACAAACACTGCATTTAAATTATTTCCCCAAAATTATTTTTAATAATCCTATTAAGGAACTAATCTCAAAATATTATAATAAAGGTGTCACTCTATAAAATCTGGCTTAACATTGGAAAATCAGCTTTTTAAAAAAAACGCAAGCTTCTATGTGCAAATAGATTCACTATTTAAACACAATCACTCGCTACAATATTCAAATTTAAAAGATTAAAACCTTATATGATAACAAAGAATCACCTCTGTTGCAACTCAATTTGCCTTTCAAGTTAGAACTCACACAATCATAGCATCAATGTCCCAACTTTTATAATACCATCTCCTGACAGTGTTTTTAAAAACACAGTTTAGTACGGGCGCCTGGGTGGCTCAGACAGTTGAGCATCCGACTTGGGCTCAGGTCAGGATCTCATGGTTTGTGGGTTCAAGCTCCGCGTCAGGCTCTATGCTGTCAGTTCAGAGCCTGAAGCCTGCTTCGGATTGTGTGTCTCCCTCTCTCCCCGCCCCTCCCCCACTCACGCTCTGTCTCTGTCTCTCAAAAAATGAACAAACGTTAAAAAAAAATTAAAAACACAATTTACCAACTGGTAAAGAAACTGCCATATCCTATAACAATAAGCATTAAAGATAAATTTTCTAGGGATTTATTTCATGTTAAACATATTTTATTTACTTATTTTAATGTTTATTTATTTTTGAGAGACACAGAGTGAGCAGAGGAGGGGCAGACCAAACGGAAGACACAGAATCAGAAGCAGGCTCCAGGCTACGAGCTGTCAGCACAGAGCCTGACGTGGGGCTCAAACCCACAACCTGTGAGATCAAGACCTGAGCCAAAGTCAGACGTTTAACTGACTGAGCCACTCAGGCACCCCTTTTAATTTTTTTTTAATATTAAACATTTAAAACACAAATAATCTCAACTTAAAAGCAGAACTGATGCTACAAAGGAACTAATTCTGATACAATCTTCAGAAATTGTGTTTGCTCAAGTACAAACAGATACTCTCAGAGTGCTCTTTATTCCTTTCTCCAAAAGAGAAAAATAAATCCTAAGTGGAATTACCAGATAAAAGGATATCAACAAAACACTGAAGCTCTTGGTGCATTTTGCCAAATTTCCACCCCTCAAATTATACCAATTTACATTATTACAGGCAGTGTATGGAGTGTCCATTTCCCCACATCTTCATAAAACATTGAACTGCAGTGTCATAAACCCACCACAGATATACAAATAATTTTGTATGCAAAAAAAAGCTACTATTTCATTTTTATGTAATGCTATTTTACCTTTATGTAATATAAAATATAACATTATTGTTATTGTATAAACTTTTTAAGAATCATTGTGTTACATTTATTAAAGCGCAACTATTTTTTTTCATCTTTCATCGTTGAATTTAAAAAAAAAATTCTACCACCCAGTCATTTTTTTTTAAATGGGAAGGAACTGATAAAGGGAATTGAGTCCATCTGGTAACTCATCCCAAATAAAGGAGTGACATAGGATTAAAAACAAAAGAGTTTTATTTTGTTTTGTTTTTAAAATTTCATCAGGTAAAGCAGAAAAATGGAAATCCTTCTTTACTATTCAACTGCATTGGAGACAGGGAGAAGACATAACTATGCCCAAGGAGAGTAATACTCCTAGAAAGTTTTCTTGCTATTTAAAATGCTACAAAATTGAGTCATACCTCCAGAGTTAACGGGGTGGTCTAACCTACTGCTTTGACCACTTCTTAGTTATTTTTCCACCTCATGCATCCATCCTGGACACCAGAGCAAAACCAAAAGGCAAAGGGTGGGACAAGTGGAGTAAGACCTTATGCAAAAGAGTCTTAGAAGACAAAGACCTGGATATTTTGGGTTATTTCCCTCACTCTTGAAATAAAACCATTAAGATGATACATAGATCATTTCCTTCTTCCTTTTAAAAGTTGTTTTTAATATTTGTTTTTTAGGGGCACCTGGGTGGTGCAGTCGGTTAAGCGTCCGACTTCAGCCAGGTCACGATCTCGCGGTCCGTGAGTTCGAGCCCCGCATCAGGCTCTGAGCTGATGGCTCAGAGCCTGGAGCCTGTTTCTGATTCTGTGTCTCCCTCTCTCTCTGCCCCTCCCCCGTTCATGTTCTGTCTCTCTCTGTCCCAAAAATAAATAAACGTTGAAAAAAAAATTAAAAAAAAAAATTTGTTTTTTAATGTTTGTTTTCAAGCTTCTCCTGAGTCAACTTTGAGAAATTCTCTTTGAGCCCAACAGAAACGTTCTCTCTTGTGTTTATGCAAATGCTATTTATTCTAGAACAACAATTATTATATGTTTTTGGGGGGCTGCACTCATATATTTGAAAGGCACAGGGAGAGATGAGTGGTCTTGCAGAAAACTCAGTGCTAGATAGTACAGCCAATGATCTCAGCTAAAATAAAGCAGATGGTCTACAAAACTACACAGAGCATTCGAAACTGCCAGGGACAGACAGGTTGGGTCTCCTGTCTGAAATCAAGGGTAATTTCAATACAAGTTTTGTCACCATACAGACCATTAGCCCGGGATCAGAGAAGGACACTGCATCCAGCTCGTAGAATAATTCACCTGTATTATCTCAAAGTTGTTCATCATATGTCCCTTCCCAACAGAAAATAACCTTCATCAAAGAAGGACCTTTGTGTCTGTTTCTTTGTTTGTTTTGCTGCTGTATACTCAGTATCTCTACGTGCCTGCTATACAGATATCAGATTTGTGGTGAGTTACTCAATAAATAAATGATGTATTTATTTATTCAAGCAGTTTGACCCACAGGGCCCTATCTCTAAATACCATGAGACTTTTTCATCCAGTAGTTCAAAAGAAAACATTTTGGACATAGAAAGCAAGAATTCCAGAGATCAATGGTCTATTTAAGTTGTATTTCAAGTTTTGAATCCCTTTCATTCTTTCAGTGCAAAGGGTATTACAGCACAGTAGTTCAGAACAAAAGATTATTTGGGGAAGCGAGGAAAGGATCAAATACAGGATCCATCATTTCTAATTGTGTGGCCTCTGATAAGTTCCTTAACCTCTGTCCAAGTCAAAGAGGCACTGACAGAAGCTACCTACACAGACAATCTAAGTACCAAATACAACAATTTGTGTGAAATACTTAGCACAGTGACCAGAATATATTAAGCAGCCAATGAATAAAAGCTGCTGCTTTTATTATGTACATGTGGTCAAAGAAGTAGAAAAGGAAGTGTGTTGATAGCCCCGATTATAAATCACCCCCAAAAGTCTATGGGTCGCCAGGCTCCATTTTAGACTCTCTCCACTGGGGCACCTTGTAGAACAAGCAAACAAAAACCCAACCACAACCCTCCTGGACGGATTCTGCAATCCACTTTAGAATCTACCAGAGTTGGAAGAGTCTTGCAACAAGCACTGTGAAGTTACTTTCTAAACACTAAATAATTATATCATTAAATATTTTGCAAAATAACAGCAAAAACTAAAGAATACACGAATGGACTTGTACATAACTCATCTCTCAGCTATTTGGGGATATTCTGAAATGTCTCAGAAAAATAAAAAACAACAAATTATCTTAAGAGAAAGACATCTAGTAGAATGCCAGATCATGATAATTTATTAACCAGAGTGATAAAGCAAAGTTTCAGTTTTACTTCTCTAAAGGCTGATGTCATACACACACTATTAACCATTATATTCTACTTAAAAAGTAACAACTGAAGAACAAACTGGAGGGCAGACACTACCTGACTTCAAAGCTTACTAGAACATTACAGTAACCAAGACAGTTTGTATCAGTGTCAAGGCAGACCAGTAGAAAAGACAAAATACAGAAATAGACCTATAGAGGGGTGACTAGGTGGCTCAATCAGTTAAGCATCTGATTCTTGATTCTGGCTAAGGTCATGATCTCATAGTTCGTGAGTTTGAGCCCCAAATCAGGCTCTGCACTGACAGCGTGGACCTGCTTGGGATTCTCTCTCTCACTCTCTCCCTCTCTTTCTCTGCCCTGCTGTCTGTCTCTCTCTCTCTCAAAATGAATAAATAAACATTAAAAAAATAGACCTACACATATATGATCAACTGCTTTTTTGAAAAAAGTACAAAGGCAACACCATACAGAAAAATATAGTCTTTTCAACAAATGTTGAAACAATTGGATGTGTGTATGTATGTGTTACTCACCTTAACCCATATCTTACAACATATACACTGATTAACTCAAACTTAATCATAAAACTTCAAACTGTAAAACTTTTAGAAGAAAATCTCTATGATCCAGCCTTAGGCAGAGAGTTCTTAGAAATAACACCAAAAACATGATTAATAAAGGAATGGATTGATAAGTTGGGCTGTGTCAAATTAAAAACTTCTGTTCTTCAACAGACACTATTAACAATGAAAAGATAAACTAGAAACTGTGAGAAAATACTTGCCAAGCAGACATCTAAAATAGGACAGCTCAGTCCAGAGCAAATAAAGAACCTTCACAATACAATTAAGACAAAGAACCCAAATAAGAAGTGAGCAAATGATCTGCATAGCCATTTCACCAAAAGAAGATACACAGAGATAAAATTCTATACCAGAATATACCAGGTAACAAACAGATACATGAGAAGAAGCTCTACATCATCGGTCATTAAGGAGCTATGAATGAAAACCACAATGAGATAGCATTATACACCTATCAGTATACACACCTCTCAGATAATTAAAAAGACTGACCATACCAAGTGTTGGGGAAGACGTAAGGAAATGGAGCTCCCATGAACTGCTGGTTAGAATATAAAGTGGTACGACCATTTTGAAAAAAAAAAAGATTGGCAGCTTCTTAAAAAATTAAATATGTGTCTACTGTATGGTCCAGCTGGTCCCATAGTGCTGGTCCCCCAAGTGTTGACCCAAGAGAAAAAAAAAAGAATGCATTCATACAGACACCTACACACAACTGTTTATAGCAGCTTTATTTATAATATTCCAAGACTGAAAAACATCCCAAATGCCAAGAAAACAGATAAATTTTTTAGGCCCTCATTTACGTCTTGCCTCTTTTCTCCACCACAGTATTCCCAATGCCTAGTACTCTGCCGGCATATAATCAATACTAAATCAGAATTTGTGAGGTGAATAAAAACTCCAGAGAGGACAAAGAAGACAATAATTAAGAAACAATTACGAGTAGCACTGCTTTAAAACAATGACAAGCTGGGGCGCCTGGGTGGCGCAGTCGGTTAAGCGTCCGACTTCAGCCAGGTCACGATCTCGCGGTCCGTGAGTTCGAGCCCCGCGTCAGGCTCTGGGCTGATGGCTCAGAGCCTGGAGCCTGTTTCCGATTCTGTGTCTCCCTCTCTCTCTGCCCCTCCCCCATTCATGCTCTGTCTCTCTCTGTCCCAAAAATAAATAAACGTTGAAAAAAAAAAAAATTAAAAAAAAAAAACAATGACAAGCTGTCTCTAGAGTCTTAATTCAAAATTTGTAGTTGGTAATAGGGTTATAATACCAGCCATTAACATTTACTGAACACTTACTTTTTTGCATGTATAGGCAGTATTTTGTGTCTCCAACAATCTTACATCATTATTATTGACTTCTTGCCAATGGGAAAATAGAGGGTCTCAGAAGTTAAGTAATTTGGCTGCCAAGATCACACCCCTAGTATATGAAAGAAGCAGGATTAAAACCTGGGTGATCTGATTCCAGCACTTTTGATCAGACATTCCCAAAACATATCCCACACCAAGGCAGAGTTAAAAGCTACACTTCCAGAAGGAAGTTGAGTTTCTGAATTCCAGTTTCAGTGGATACTGCAAAGGACCACTAAATATCAACTCGTGGCAGCTCAACAACACCCCTCTGCTGACTACGGATTTTTAGAAAATTAAGAAAGAAGCCCCCAGCGATAAGGCTGCTGCTTGGCATAGTTAACAAAATGAGCTGCCTTTAGAGAAGATGACCACAGCCACCCCATCATCCAAGAGTTGGTCAGGCTCAGAAGCAGGTCTCAGGTCACAGAACAGAGCACAATCAATAGGCCAGCAGACAAATCACACCGATGACCTTGAACTCATTGATCCAATGTTCTAAAAAAGACTTTGCTTATCATCAGAAACCACTGGGGAATTTTTCCAAAAAAAATTTTTTTGAAAGATCACTTCCACATCCTAGACCTGAGCCCAGCTACCTTTATTTTTATTTTGTACTCTCCAGTATCCCAATGATTTGGTAGTTTGGGAATTATTCTCAACCACAAACTATACCCACATCCTAGGTAAAAAAAAACAAAAAACAAAAAACAAAAAAAAAAACAAAATAAAACAAAACAACAACAAAAAAACCCAACTATTCTTATGATACACATTGAATTTTTTTCTCTATGGTTTCATAATAATTTAAATGCATAAAGTGTTGCCAAATTAAAAGGGAAATCTAGTTCCTAAACTCTTTGAATATTCAGAGACCATAGCTTATAAACTCCATAAACAAAAGTGGAAATAATGAAACATTTTAGAAAATATCATTGTTGCATTATTTTCATTATTATATCTTTTTGCAAAACAAAAGCAAAACAAACTAACTTATTTTAAAATACAAAACAAATGCATTTGGATTTTCTTTGTTTTTATCTTTAAATAAAAAATACATATTAAAGTGTTCCATCCAGAGGCAATTCTAATTAAATGTCATGGACTGCCAATAACCAAGTCAAAAAGCAAAATCTCTAAAGACAAAGAATTGAATGTGTTACCATCTCACTGTTCCAGAGGTTATGAGAGTAACTAAAGACTGCACAGCAATTAAAAGTAGTATTTTTGTCAGAAGATCAAACTAGCGTCATATATTTAAAAAAAAAAAAAAGCCTCAGGCTGGTTTTCAAAGGGGTCTATTCTATACCAGAATAACCTATGAGCTGTTTAACTCTTCATTTGGAGGAAAACATAAATCATCCATACAAGGCCACTGGACAGCTAGGTCACTCAAATATAAACATCAAGAGATGAAAAGTGAGTCGTGAATTCAAGCGTCATTCCACCCCATAAATACTTAGTAAGCCTATAGTATGTCTCAGTACTCTCTAGGTGCTGAGGCCCCAGCAATAAGGGAAGTAGACAAGACCCATGTTATCATGAAGCTAAAACCAAGCTTTAAGTGTAAATATATTAAGTATGGAATGGTTATGAATGTATATAAATAGAAAAAAAGATGAAGCACAAGGATCCATCACTGGAGAAGCAAAAGAAAAAAATAAAGAAAGTAACAGCCACACAACATAAATACATTTATTTCTAGTAGATCTTACGATTCCAATGTCAAAGGTCTCAATTCCATTGAAGGTCCCCTCGCCATCTTTATTTTCACCAAACAGGAGGCAAACAATACAGAAGGAAGGTCCCCTTCTCTATTGCCAGTTGGAATGGGACCACCTCTCAATTTCTAGGGCAAAGCAAATCGAACTACTACCGTTTGCTCCCACCTTGACACACTGGACCAAGATTCCATCTGCCCTTATTATCCCTATGTACTCATGGAGTGGATAGCTACCAGTTTGCACCCGCAAGGTTGACATATTCTGGGTATAGATGGGTCAATTAACTGTCTCCACCATGTGAGCAATTAATGACATAGGGATGGGAAGCTGCACTCAGCATACAGCACATCTTGGAGGCTCCAAGTAATGCTGGATAGGTGAGGACATGTTCAAGGCCTATATTCAGAATTTACTATGATACTAATCAGTTTCTTCATCTGGTAACAATCTATGGGGAAGTGCGGAGGTACGCACAAGACAGGGCCAGTGGTCCTTCTCTCAAACTGACCGGGGGCCATGAGGAGAAAAAACAATTAAAAGTGATCACTCATGTCCATGGGCTCACACACTCTTCATTCTGAGTGTAGTCTGACAAAATCATCTTCAAGAAATACGAACTATGGTGGGTAGGAGAGGGACGGAGGGTGAGCAGAAGAGTAGCCAGTGGCAAAATGGCTCAAAACTTGGGTTCCTAAATTGAAAACAAATGTGCTCAGACCCATAAAATTTATCTGAACCTTGGCAAAACAGCAATGGCAAAAACTGTTATTAAAAAATAATTTTAGGGGCGCCTGGGTGGCTCAGTCGGTTAAACGTCCGACTTCAGCTCGGGTCATGATCTCACGGTTCATAGGTTCGAGCCCTGCATCGGGCTCTGTGCTGACAGCTCAGAGCCTGGAGCCTGCTTCGGATTCTGTGTCTCCCTCTCTCTCTGCCCCTCACCCGCTCACGCTCTGTCTCTGTCTCTCAAAAATAAATAAATGTTAAAAAAATTTTTAAATAAAAAGTAAAAAAATAATTTTTAAAAAAGAGCTGTAACACTTGCATTATTAATAACAAATTATTCACATTTAGGCTCTCAGTGAAGCAAAGTACTAATTCTAACACACACAGAGGCAAAGACTTAGTTAACATATATGAAATTTGGAAACATCACAGCAGTTCGTATGACTGTTAATTTAATTAAAAAGCAATTCCTTTTATCTAGCTGGCCTAGGAGCATGCTGCTTGCAATTACAACCCAAACCCAAGTCACAGATAAATAAAAGTTACACTGCAGCAACTTTCATCCAAAGAGCTCAATATACTTCACACATATCTCATTCCATCCTCACACGTTTTTTTTTTTTTTCCTTTTTAATTGAAATAACTTTTCTGGGGAGGTTTTAAAAGGTGGGGGGACTTCTGGTGTTTACCATACTGTAAGCCCCCTTTTCCTGTGTATGATTTTTCCAGGCAAATTCTTCTAATTTTAATAGGTAATAAATCAGTACTTTCACAAAGTATTACCTTTTAAATAGACATTGTACATTCATTTTTTTTACTCTATCCATTGATCATATTTTCCTTTAGTGAGTGCTCCCCTACATCCTCTGTTTGCCTTCATTATGCTACTTTTGTCCCTGAACAAATGATCTAGTCAAATATTCAAAATACAATTTCCTCTTAATATATTCACCCAAGCTGCTTCCTCCTTACTAAAGAAAGGGCTGGTGGTAGCGTCTGGGTGGCTCATACGGTTAAGAGTCTGACTCTCGATTTGGGCTCAGGTCATGATCTCACAGTTCATGGGTTCGAGCCCCGAGTCAGGCTCTGTGCTGACAGCTCGGAGCCTGGAGCCTGCTTGGGATTCTGTGTCTCCCTCTCTCTCTCTGCCCTTTCCTGCTCACCCTCTGTCTCTGTCTCTCAAAAATAAGTAAACGTTAAAAAAACTAAAAAAAAAAGAAAGAAAGAAAGAAAGAAAGAAAGAAAGAAAGAAAGAAAAGAAAAGAAAAGAAAGGGCTGGCTGCAGGCTTCTAGCTCCCCTTTCCCCTCTTTTATCAGCTTTTGTCAACTTCAGCTGGAAAAGAAGGTCACTGGTTTGCCAAGTGTCAGCCTCCTGAGTCAATCAGGATGAGCATAGAGAATGAAGATGTGGGACGGGTTTGGTCAAATGGTGCCAGGAAGGATGAGAAGAAATTCAGGTAATTGTACCACACATATTTTTGCAAAACTAATTAAGAAGACACTGTTGAAAACAGAGGGAGAAAGGGTTTAGAAACAGAACACAGGCACAAACAAGGCAGGGAAGTACCACGATGTTTTAATTCCATGGAGAAAGGCTATCAATGATGCAAAAATTAACCAGTTACAAGAGGGCTGGTTGAGGTGAGCCTTGACTGGGTGCAGAGAAAAGGCCACCCACTCACCTACTGTGATCAGAAGTGTGGCAGAGAGAGTCCTACTGAAGCTATCGTTTCTCCCTGGCCTGGCCATCCGGACCAACTTCTCTTAACATACTAAGATTTCTTGGGGCAAATCATGTAAGTGAGTTACTGTTCGCAGCTTTCTTGATTCATTAAATCTAAGAACAGGAGTGCGGACGTAAGGAGGTGCACGAACAGCTTTTTAAGAGAGAGGTCTCTAAAAACACTTGTCTGCTTTGCAGTCATGTCCCCACAGAAATCCGCCCAAGGTAACTTGAGCCAGTGACCCAGAAAATGATTCTTTTTAGAAGTCACCTGCACTTTTTTTTTTTCCATAAAATTGGTTGATCCAGAAATTCTAATGACCTGGTAAAACAGTGTATAGAGTCAAGATGGATATCATTCTCCTCAAGAGTATCTTCTCCAAGTGATTTCAGGAGAAACTTTCACGCTGTTTGCAGGTTGGATGTGAGCTAGTGTTTCCCCTGAACAGCTCTGGAACACCCAGTCTCAGAGAAGGGAGTGACTTTCCCTGGAGAGGAGGATCCTTCTCAGGTTTGTCTGCTCACGTTGCTTCAGAAAGCCATAACAGCTTCACATTCTTGCGATAAATAGAAAGCTACACTTCCTAAAACTTAAAGTCGGTTAAGTCTGGTCATCCTGGTCAATCCCTTTCTATGGCTTCACACCACTCTTGGGATAACGCGAATCCTTAAGATGGTCTGTGTCCAAAGCCTTGGATACTCTGGCCCTTGCCCACCTTTTAGCCTTGAACTTCCTATACCATTCTCGCCCTCGCTCTTTGCACACAACCACCCTGATTTCACTTCTTCCTGTCTGCTGGAGCGGTCAAGCCCTCTGGCACAAAAGGCCTGGCCGCAAGCTTTTCTCTGCCCCCTGAAATGTTCCCTCACCACAGATGTCAGAGTTATCATCTATGCTTCCAGGATCACTGAGAGAATTCTTCCCTGCCCAGACTACTCTTTTTTCCTTTGCTACATACTCTCACAGAATCTTTTTTCTTCCCTTCAAAGCACTTCCTTCACTTTTTGGGTGGTGCTGGGAAGATCATTCAATGAAGTGTCCATTCCCCTTCATACCCTCCCCACAACAGTAAGCCCCAGGAGAACAAAGACCCTGTCTGGTTTTGCTTAACACTGGATCCCTAACACACAGATGCTCAATAACTACTTGCTGAGTAAGCGAACAAATATATACTTGGTTCCATTTCCTCTCTGCTTATTCATTTGACAGGTTGACAGGCTCTACCCTTCCCCCTCCACTGCCCAAATGTACTCTTCCAAAGGTCACCGTGATCTCCCAATGGAACAACCCAATGCATACTTTTCAATCCTTGATTTCTTGGACATATACGCCCCATCAACAACTGACCAGCTATACTAGATTCTCCAGGTTTTGTTCCTCTCCAGTTTTTTGGATCTCTTCTTTTCTCCATATGCTGTCCTCCCCTCTAATGTTGAGCTCCAGAGCTCTCAAGACCCACATCTTCTCTTACAACACTCTCTCTGGTAAACCCATACTCTCTCTGGGTTAAAATACTTTCTATACTACTGAGTCTCAAACTTGTAGCTCAAGTTCAGACTCGACTCTAGAAACAGACGGATTCCCGGATCCTGATCACAAGGGCCCTGCCTCTCTCTCCAGTCTCACCCCCCAGCATGGCTAGCCTTCTCTTTGTTGTTTGCCTGTTCTCACCTGCACAGGGCCTTTGCACATGGATCCACTTGATATACTCTTCCCATGTCCCTATGCCAAATTACAGTCAACTCACTCTTTAGACTGCAGGATGGGGGTATCTGAGAAAGTCTTCTCTGACTTTTCATACTGATCTTCCACCACAAGCTCGCATAGCACTGTGCCCCCCTCTTTTTCTGGCTGACCCTGCAACCATGCACTCACTTCCATGATCATCTGACGAACACTTGTCTCTTCTATTGGCGGTGAGCATCACAAGGACACGTTAAACCCCTCAAACCAAGAATACTGCCCTGCATGTTGGTGCCACTCGAAACCCGTTTTATATAATAACTCCTGCTCAACAGCTTTATAAAAATTAGTCGACAATAAATGTAAATGGGCAGGCTGTAAATCAGGTAGTTTAACTTTGCTACTTTGCTCATTCATTCAATCATTCACACTCATTACTCATTAATCCACTTAGAGTTTACTTATAAGGCCTTACTGCATATTGGACACAGTGTCAAATGCTCTTGGTCAGAGGTTTCTCCAGTCTCAAAGAATGGAAGCCCAGGTCCAACACTGACTAGCCATGTGCTGAGACCAGAGGTCAGCAAACTTTCTCTATAAAGATCCCAAAAGTAATTATTTTCTGCTGTGTGAGCCATGAGTCCTCTGCTGCACTACTCATCCCTCCTCTGTAGTGTGAAAGTAGCCAGAGACCACATGAAAATGACTGAGCATGGCTGCATTCTAATAAAACCTTACAGAAATAAGCAGAAGGCAGAAAATCCTGCAGACATTGTTTCCCAACCCCTGGTATAGACCAATGTCTTCATCTCTACTATGCTCAGTTCTCTCCTCTGTAAAATGTATGGAGTATTATGCTGCCTTCCTCCTCCTTTCTATCTAACAAGGTTCCATTTACTTTAACCCATAAGGGTTTGGTTTTTTTAAATATTTATTTATTTTTGAGAAAGACACAGAGACAGAGAGAGTGTGAACAGGGGAGGGGCAGAGAGAGAGACAGAGACGTCGAATCCCAAGAAGGCTCTAGGCTCCAAGCTGTCAGCACAGAACCTGACATGGGGCTTGAACCCACAAACTGTGAGATCATGACCTGAGCCGAAGTCAGATGCTCAACTGAATGAGCCATCCAGGTGCCCCAGGTTTTTGTGGTTTTCTTTTAACTACTGGTTTTTTTTCCTCCTCCTCCCCCTCCTCCTCTTCTTCTTCCTCCTCCTCTTCCCCCTCCTCTTCCCCCTCCTCCTCCTCCTTTTCTTCTTCTTCTTCTTCTTCTTCTTCTTTCTTAATTACTGCTTTCTAAGACTTCTGGGTTCAATGTTTTCATAATTTGTTCCCCAAATTATTTTGATAGGCTCCCCACCTCCCATCACATTCCTCTGAAACCAACCCCCACCTCCCTCAGCCCCCAAAGGCATCTTTCTGAACATGTCTCTTTTCAAACTTGAAAAATCAATGAACAAACCCACAGAAACAAACACAAACACATGCCGCCAGTGGCTACCCAACGCCTACGACATCAGATCCAAGCCGCGCAGGGTCACATACAGGCCCTTTATTACCCGGCCCCTGCTCACCTGTCCCGCTTCACCTCCGTTAGGTGACTTCACACTCAGTCCCTCCTTCTCCTGTCTTCCCCTTGACTGCTTCACACCAGGACCCAGAGCATGTGCTACTGACTTGCTCCTCTCCTCATGCCATGCTCCCCTTATCCCAGTCCTGCTGGTGTGGCCCGCCTTGTTCTCCAAGGTTCCACTCAACAGTAACCACCTCACCTTCGGGGGCTGAACCGCAGTCCCTCCGTGGGCTCATAGTACTTCGCCACCAGGCAGACCGACTGCCCGTGTTGCTGGAGAAGTGAAGGGTTCAGGGTTAGAAGGCTCTACTAGTCCTGGCTAATATTTATTGAGCGCTTTCCTAACTTGTTCTTCAGGACTCCACTCAAAGGCAACCACCTCATGACCGGTGCTACGTACTTTACATACATGAATTCATTAAATGACCACACCTCTGGAGTTGATTCAGGTGTTTCTGCTCGAGCTCCACCTGTACCGTCCTGAAAAAAATGCCACGTTCCGCGAAATCGCACACTATAAACAACAGGGCAGATAGGAAAAGAGAAGGTTAGGGGCCGACCTCGCCAAACCGCTGGACCTTTGTAACCAGAGCGTGAATAACAACAATCAGTAAACCCTAATTCAACACGAGCTGGTTAAATTTCTACTGGCAGTTGCAGCCAGCTTCACAGACAGTTTTAAGCCCTGGGATTCCCGCTTCCTCCCCTCACAAGGTGGAGTACAGACGGTGAGGTGGTTCTGATGGAGATCATTTCTTTCAAAACTACAACCTGATCCCGGATAGAGCCTTCTTTGTGACTGACCGCATTGCTGTAAAGAGAAATGTCTTAGTACCTGCTTCTTCTGCACACACCCCTCCAGACGGCGGAGCGTGGTGGAAAAGGCAAGCGGTTGTGGAAGCCCAAATTACACTAACCCTGTGGGAGGGGCAGATGCTCCGTACATATTTGGCCTATTTTAAAGTCTTCCTCAATGGCGAAGGCTTTCTCTTTAAATATGATAAAGCCTGTCCTTGACGGCTTCAAACGTTTACATGTGTGGAAAACGAGTTCAAGAGGAATTCCATGCTACGCGAGCACGAGGGCCTCGTTCGCCAGTAACACTGGAGGTGCTCACATTAAAGAAACGCACTGCAACAGGATGGAGACGGGGGTGGGAACTGATACTGTGCCCATTTTCCGGATAAGGAAACTAAGGTTCAGACTAGAGATTAGATCACCTGCCCAAGATTACTAATTACAGAGCTAGGGATCCTAGACAAGCCGTGTAATTCCAGATTTGTGCGTTTAAGGAAGAAGGAAGGAGGAGCTACGATTTCACTGAAAAAGGAAAGCCTTTGAGAAAACTTGCAAATACGCTCTCTCTCTCTCTCTCAAAAGAATTAAAGTCAGTATTTACAAGCCAAAGTAAAATGAATAAATCTAGAGAAAGGAATCATACGCTCCTGGTCTCACACTCACTGATAGATCGTAAACAAACATCCTGAGCCTCCACTCATTTTCTGCTTAGCGAAGAAGGGAAGAGAATAATAGCTATAGAACGTTCTGTGACCACAAATCACGTGAGAAATGAGTTTTCATGTTAGACACTCAGTAATCCTGAGAATTCACTACTTAAGATGGATTTTAAACAGTTTGTATACATGAACTCGTGGTAGCTTTGGCCCCACCCTCGCCATCTCATCCTATTATGCCCGTGCTCAGTCTCCACTTAGAAGGCTTCAGGAACATCTCAGAGATGCGGTTCACGACAGTCAGTAGGGACACTGTTGCTGTTATTATAGTAAGCACGACACATGTAGGCAAAACAACAGAATGTCTAAACACTAATACAAGAGGTTTTCCAACTCACTTTTTGCCACCCTCGAGGAGAAACTGGTCATTTACACTACAGTGGAACTGTGAGCCATATTGTACACTGAGAGATTCTCTGTCATGACAACTGTTCTGTGTATCTCATCTTTAAACAGACCCAATGTTTCCTTCAAGGGCTTTCAAAGTCCTTTGTCATCTTCATCTTACCACGATTTAAATTCCAGGGATGTGTAGGTGGGCCCTTCTCATGGAAGAAAGAAGAGACAGTTCATTGAATGTCAGTTTTAGGAGGCAAATCTGAAACCAGCTAGTCAGATGGGGAGGCTGAGGCCCAGGAAGGTAACTTCCCCAAGGTCGTCCGACTTGTGGATGGATACCATGTATGTTTGTTTGATTTCAGCGCTGTGGTATTGATTATAAACTAGCAAACACTGTAATATCAGTTGAAGACAATGGTGTTTGGTCTTATCTTAAGA
The DNA here is from genome assembly GCF_022837055.1 of Prionailurus viverrinus. Lineage (NCBI taxonomy): Eukaryota > Metazoa > Chordata > Mammalia > Carnivora > Felidae > Prionailurus > Prionailurus viverrinus. Next base: position 36,730,160 of record NC_062562.1, on the reverse strand, counting down.
TAATAGATACCAAAGAAATAAGATAAATGGCTTAATGGCAAAAATAAAGGTCAGCTAGTAAGCTAGTGTCATGTATAGAACACTGCAGGTAACACATGTTTCTGAAAAACAAAAAAACAAAAAGGCAAGACTAAAATTTTATATAAATTACAGGAGACGGTGCTGGGACAGCAGGATGTTAGATAAGGAAAAAAAAAAAAAGATATATCATGTAAGGAACAAGTCAGGTAACCCCAGAGCATGTGAATCAAAATACTTGGATATGAGAAAAAATAATTATGCAATATGATTAGCGATGAAAATTTCTGAACATAGACAGTGGTTTCCATCAGCTGACCGGCTCTATAAATTGGGCCCTGGAACTCGTGGATGAGATGCTGTGATTAAATGTATTTGGAATCTCTACTTACCTAAAAACAATAATGCCTCCAAAAGTAAAAAGTTCACAAAATTATATATGGTCACTTATATTTAACCAGAGTTCGAGAAGCAAAATTCTTAACTTCTCAGATTGTAAGTGAAAGGTTAATTTCACAATCAGGGAGCATTTTGATGGCCTGACACCTATTAATGTTTTGGTTGTTTTTTTTTTAATTTAGCCCCAATTCATACCACTTTCCCCACAATTTTTTATAAATAAAGATTTTATCTTTATGGTCAATCATGAAAACAACTTCTAAAAATTTTAAGTAATGCGTATAAAGCAATTTGGAGTGGGGGGGCGGGGCAGGGAGTTAAAACCTGTGCCAAGCATCCCACTATCTTTCCTCTCTTAAAAAAAAAAAAAAAAAGTCACTCTTAAGGGAACCTTCAAAGTCAGATGATTTTTAGAAATAAAAATTCCTGGGGTACCTGGGTGGCTCAGTTAAGTGTCAGACTTCGGTTCAGGTCATGATCTCATGGTTCATGGGTTCGAGCCCCGCATCAGGCTCTCTGCTGACAGCTCAGAGCCAGGAGGCTGCTTTGGATTCTGTGTGTCCCTCTCTCCCTCCCCCTCCCTCACTTGTGCTCTCTCACTCTCTCAAAAGTAAATAAATATCAAAAAAAATTTTTTTTCAAGAATAAAAATTCCTTGCTGCTGAAATATAACTGAATAGTTACCAGTTAAAGAATATAGACCTCTGGAGAAATTAATTCCAGATCATATATAGAATCAACATTCCCCACCTTTTGCCAAAGCACTACCCTTTTAATCATTTCTCAAGCACCCATTATGTGGCTGAGTCACTGTGGACTTGGTGTGTGTCCCTAGTTGAAACGCTGACGACAGTGATCCGCATTAATAATAAGTACTATGCCAGGTACAGAGCTAAGTGCTTTGCAAGCATCATGTCACAATGGCTTCTCACAGTAACGCTAGGAACTAGGGACTTCTATTATCCTTGTCATGCAGACAAGGGAACTGTGCTTCAGAAAAGATCTGGACATTGCCAGTCTAACTCTGGGTCCCATGCCCTTCGGTGTATAGGGTGTGACCACAGAGCAGGCACAGCACAAAATCAAACACCCACCTTTGGGCAAGAGTTCTTTGAATGACCACTAATAGAAAAATGGTAACTCCACCACAAAGACAAAATTTCAGCGCAGAAATTAGCCAGGGGCATCTTAGGGCTATTTCTGATTTCCGCCTCCCAGTAGGAGAAGATAAGAATATAATCTCTATCTTCCAGTGGAAGAAAAGTACACTTGATGGTTCCTACGTGAGCCATGGCTCTTTGAAGGCTGGACTGAGGTCCACATGCTGGCTGTGCAAGTTAAGGACTCCAGCTTCAGAAAGAGTTGGTCTTTCCTGTGGAGCTTCCAAAAATGAACCTTTGTTTCACTCCAACCAGGGGGCAAGCTGGCCACATGCACTGGATATACTGCCTTCAGGCAGAACACAAATACTGAAAAAGAAAAAAGAAGGAAAAACACTTTCTGTTGATGTCAATGCCCTAGTGTAAAAGGCAAAGCCAAGACTACGGTCACGTCAGTAAAGACCTTTGATGTCACAGACTGACCATCAAGGGCCTGCTGCTTGTGAAATTATAGATGTTAGGGTCCCTCGGACTCTGAAAGGCCATTTTGTGTTACCATTTAACTAAATCCAATGTGGCAAAAGGAATGTAGTTTCGGAAAGCAGAATTTAAATAACACTTGATAGTTTAAAAAAAAAAGTTTCTTAAAAAGAAGTAGCTCTTAACCTTTCTTTCAGGTCAAATACCTTAAGGCCCTATTTGATGAGGAGTTGTATTTTACATTTTCATTAAGAAAATGTATAAAAAAGGGGATCCTGGGTAGCTCAGTCGGGTGAGCAGCAGACTTCGGCTCAGGTCATGATCTCATGGCTCATGGGTTCGAGCCCCGTGTTGGGCTCTGTACTGACAGCCTGGAGCCTGCTTTGGATTCTGTGTCTCCCTCTCTCTGCCCCTCCCCCCTCATATTCTCTCTCTCTCTCTCTCTCTCTCTCCCTCTCTCTCTCTTTCTCTCTCTCTCTCCATCTCCCTCTCTCTCTCAAAAATAAATAAATATTAAAAAAGAAAATGTATAAAAATAAGGGAAAGCAATGAAATCCATGGCTTTTGTATCAGTTTGCACTTTTTTCATGACAGCAGCATCAACATTTATTTGAGAGACAGATGTATGGCATATATGTAAGTGAGGTATAAATTTAGTTGATAATATTTGTGGACAATGGATTCACGGACTCCTGAGAGCTTCTTCAAAGGTACGGTGGTTTCTATAGTTTAAAGCAGGAACCAATATGTGATTTTAGAGTTTCTTATTTCTCATCTGCCCAGGATTTTACAGGATTAATCTATTTCCATCAACTGTGCACAAGTATACGCATATAATGGGATGTACCCACGTCCAGGAGACTCTTAAGAGCGGTTTGGGGCGCCTGGGTGGCGCAGTCGGTTGAGCGTCCGACTTCAGCCAGGTCACAATCTCGCGGTCTGTGAGTTTGAGCCCCGCGTCGGGCTCTGGGCTGATGGCTCAGAGCCTGGAGCCTGTTTCCGATTCTGTGTCTCCCTCTCTCTCTGCCCCTCCCCCGTTCATGCTCTGTCTCTCTCTGTCCCAAAAATAAACAAACGTTGATAAAAAAATTAAAAAAAAAAAAAAAAAAAGAGCGGCTGGATATTCTGCAACCTCTAATGATCAACTTTCCCTGAAAGCAACATCTACTATGCTGGGCTTCCTCCTCCACTTTCTCCTCAAGCAAGTGCTTACCTACCGGCCCACGGCTGGAGATGTGCCACAGCTCTTCACATGTTTACCATAGGTCTAAGAAGCCCTACGGGAAAGAAACTTGCTTGGCTCCATTAGTACTGGCATTTCCCAATTTTCCTTATGTTTCTTACAAATTAACTTCCAGAATTCCACAGCAGTGATTTTCAAACATGAGCATGCATTAGAATCTTCCAGAGGGCTGGCTAAAATAGAGATCAATGGCCCTCCCCCCAGAGCTTCTGACTCAACAGGTTTGGGATTGACTCAAGGAATTTGTGTTTCTAAAAGAGCTCCCAGATAATGTAAGTGCTATAGGCCCCCCAACTGCACTTTGACAGCTGCTGAGTTACAGAATATTCTCCCAGAAACAGCATGTATGGTTAAGCCCTACACACATTAGCTTCATGTCAAACTGAATAAAAAAGTTTACATCAAGATTAAATATCCTTCTAGAATGTTCTTGCTTTCCCCCCTGTCTATGAGATATTTGGTGGTCCAAGTATCAATAAAAATGGGCAAAATTACCTAAACCTGAATTATAAATTCTATCAAGGTTATGCCAATTAACGAGTCAAAAAATTCTTGAGGTATATGATTTTAATATAAACCTGGAAACCTATTAGGAAAATTGAAACCAACTTTATAATGGCCTCTATGTTTATTAACTTACATTAAGATGATAATAAAATAAGTAATAAACATTGAGAAAATATAAAACTCCAAGCTAAGGAAATCATAAAATCTAACAACATAATGATTTTTCTTTCTGGAAATCATAGCATAGTTAATATTTTTGCTTTCTTGACTTTATTGCTGATTGTAATTAAACAAGAATGTTACTTTGTAGACTTTTAAAGTATTACATAAAGAACAAATTAAATCTCTCAAACACAGTTTAATTCCAATACAATCAACTCATTGCTTGCATTAGGAATAACAAGGTACCTAATAAAATATAAACTATCATTTTAGGTGAATTATTTCTGGCTTAATAGATGGTCAAAACTGGTAGCAAAACAGAAAACTTGAGTGCCCAATGAACAAGAAAAGGAAGAAAAATGGTTTCACTGAATTATCAGCTGTGCTGAAAATGCCTAAAAATATGCTGCAAATTAGCAGAGGAAAAAAATTGCCCTAGCAACATGAGCACAGACTTAAATAAATAAATAAATAAATAAATAAATAAATAAATAAGCAAGCAAATAAATAAATAAATAAATACACATATTTAAAAAAACCACCAAAAAAAAGTTTTCAATAACCTACATGTTAATTTAGCTACTAATGAATAAACAGTACATTAGTTAATCCTGGGATTAACCCATCTCCTTTTCCTTCAATGTCTTTTTTTTTTTTTTGCATCAAGAACAATGACAAAATGCTTATATATTCCCAGGGTTTGAGACATCTCGAACACACTGGACAGGCACGAGGTAAGTGTGACATGTAGAGGTCTGAAAAGAAACTGGATCGAGAGTATGAACAAGACGTGTGACTAACAAGTCAAGAGCTGTTACCACAGTCAGGCCTGAATGGAAGGCTGTCAACAGAGACAGGTCCCTGCCACCTTAGGCAGGGGTATCCTTCACTGTGCTCTCCTGTGAGAGGCTGTTTTTGACAGGAAATATCAACCATACATGAGCCCAGCTAACCTGGGCTCCAAAGGGTTGTGAAAAGGAAAATAATGACTAATTTTTTTTTTATGTTCTCTTTGGTGAGGAGGGAGGCAGCAGGGAACCCAGTGTACCAGGCAGGTGTAATGAAGGCACAGAAAGATGTCAACGTGGAGATGACATTAATTAGTATATTTAGGTTATAAGTCCAGTAACTAGGAATCATTCTATCATTCATTATCAACAACAATAAAGCAGAATCGCTGACTGAGCACTTTCAATCTACCCAGCAGTGTGCTAAATGCTTTGGGTCTGGGCTAACACAGAGGTCACAGGCCACGTGTGGCTACCATTAGTGTTGGAAATGCAGGCAACGTGACTGAGGCAACGAATTTTGTCTTTTTACTTCATTTAAATCGAAAGTTAAAGACATATACTCAATTTAGTTACTAGAAACCTTTTAAATCTGTGTGAGACAACTGGAGTTATGAGTCACTTTTTCAACTCTAAACCTCAAAAAAGCTAACACAGATCGAGTAGTTCTGGCGAAAATTTAATGTCGAACTGAGATACACTTGCAGATGTAAAATACACACTCGGTTTTGAAGACTTGGTATGAAAAATGAAAAGAATGAAAATATCTTGCTAATGATCTTTACATTGATGACATGTCGAAATGATAATACTGGGGACATACTGGAGGAAATAAAGTATATTATTCATCTCATTTTTCCCTGTTTCTTTTCACTGCTTTTAATGTGACTACCGGAAAACTTAGCTTCCCACATGTGGCTCCCTCTCTACCAGGCAGCATTGCTTTGGGTGAACGATCCCATTTGGTCCTCACAAAAACTCTGGAGCAGGCACTGTGACCTCCATTTCACAGATGAGAACACTAAGGCCCAGAGAAACCGGTGAACTTGCCCAAAGTCACCCAGTATATGTCCTGGAGTCAAGCTAATCCTGGCTTTTCAACGAGGAAGCGGATTGTGCTTGCATCCCAAAGCATAAAGAAGCACACCAGTGCATGAATGGAAATTTAGAATCCGAATAATAATATGCCTGGCTGTGCGGAAACCAAGACTATGAGGCCGAAGTCATCAGGTTCTGTACTTCTCATAAATTCAATCTTTTAAGACGAACCTGCCTGTCATAAATATCACCAAACACATAAGAGAGCAGGAGGAGCAAAGGCCATTACTACAGCCTGTCTGACCAGACGAAGGATTCAAATTAAATTCCATCAAACCACACTGAGCCGATACACTTTGACAAGCACCTCACATCCAAAACCTCCCAGAGCCTGGAATTTTTTTTCTAATTTGCTCCCCCTTTCTCTTCAGCGAGAGACAAAAGAAAACCCAGTAAAATGCTGAATGAGGTAAAAATAATAATAATAATAATAATAATAATAATAACAACAACAACACAACAGAGTTAAGAGGGGCCTGTAAATGGCCCTTCAGAATTTGTAAAAACGCAAAAACAAGAGGGCGCGTTTCCATCACTGCACAATATCGCTTTTGTTGAAAAGCCAAGTCTCAGGCTTGAAACGTGTTGGAAATAAATCAGCAGGCATTATTTTAAATCAACTGGTTTTATGAAATAAGCCAAGAGTTGAAAGAGGCAGGACTAATTACCAACATTCCTTGATGAATTACTTAGCGGCGTGTGCTAAGTCAATGTGCGCCTACGTCTTGATCCCCAATTTTATCCCATACTTATTTCCCAGGAGGTAAAAAGACCATGTGGCTAATTAAGGCACCGATCTCCACAGCCAGAAATACTCAAGGTAAGATTTCTTTCGAAAAAAAGAAAAGGTTCTTTGCCTGGTGCTTATTAATCTAATTTTTACTACCTCACTAGAAAAACAGAGCTAATCTTGTCACCTTTAGGCGGTCAGAACTACCATGCAGTGCTCAGAAAAAAATGTTACATATTTGTAATTTAGCCAATAAGAATTTCTTAAGCCCTTCCTAACCAGCAGGAATGTCTCTGGTTTGTCGCTTCTAATTAAGTCTCAACAAAATTTCTAGCTCCTAAATTTTAATTATACAAAACTCAGGGCCAACAGGGGAGATTACGACAAAGCCATGCCTGGTGGTAAGGGGGCAAAAACCTGAATTTTGCTTTTCATGTTGGGCCTCTTAACTACTTTCGAAAATTGTTCACAACAGGGTGATTCAAACCCTTTTCTTCATTTTTAAGTTTCAGGACCCGTCCACCTTGCTATCTTTCTGGCAGGCAAGGCCACGAGGGTTACATCATGTATGTAAGTCTAGTCAACTCACCTGGCAGAAGAACTGCGCCACTCAGAAAGTTGTGAGTGAAGACGACTCTGTCAAGACTCCTAAATAAAATGCACTGGAGACGCTCACTTTAATTACATTAAGAATGAATGCACACTCTCCTATAAAAAACGATAAAATAAGGCCTTTGACACCTCCACCTCCAATACTCCAATTGTGGTTCATCCCACTTGTGCGAAGTTATAAACGGACACGCAAAAACATCTTACTTTATAAACAAGGTCGGAAAGACCCGTGTATTGTCAGGAGTTAAGTTTTCCTTAAAGTGCAGGCTGATACTCAAAGAAGTCAACAAGAAGAGACATATTCAGGACAAGAGCTAATATTCTAGCGCTGATTGCAGCCACAACCTTGTGCACAGCCACCGTGCTGATTTACATCTTTTCAAACACAGATCCCACCCACTGATGTTAGTAGGGCAATGGTAAAATTAGATTGTGCTTACACATGTCCACAATCTCTGTTGTTCAAGGACGTATTTACAGAAGGTGGTCTTTCGAATCCAAGTCCTTCCTTTCATTGTTGGGAATAAGTAGGTAACATTTGTGAAGAAGACCTCTGACCTTTCTGTGCAGTAATAATATAAGATTTATTACAGCCGACATTATTCACTTAAAAGCAAAGGGAAAAAGAATCAGAACTGAAGCTTCAGTTTGAAGGGCTCAAATACAGCAAAAGCTAGAATACTGCAGGGGGTGGGGAGGGGAAGAAGAACTCTACATGCAACCATAATTTCAGGAAAAAAATTCCTAATTAAAGGATGTAAAGATGTGTGTGAGTCCATCAAAATGAGTACTTCAAAAACAATTTAGTGCCATTACTGTATTACTAAAAGATACATGACTATAAAGGATATAAGTCGTGATAGCCTGAGCCAACAGGATCTTTAGAACACGAGTGATCCTGAGGTACAATTTTTGGATGTTGTCACAGCAACTTTCACTGCAGTGCTTTTTTGTTCAGTAATGACACTGTAACTAAACCATAAATTGCCCTTGTGGTCAGTGTGGCCAGGCAGTCTTTTTAATACAGGAAGAACACATCTAGATCTTTCATCTGGCATATCATGGAGACTGAGGGACCCACTCTAATTATTCAATATGGAGGGGCCCTTAAATAATTCTAAATGCTTAAGGTCATGCATCCTTCCGATAAAACTCCTCTTTAGCTTCTCTCTGACTTCCCACTTGCCTCTAACATATTCTGTTATTAGTGATTCTTTAGAAATGTATGTCCTTGGGTTTTGTGGAAAACACAGAGGCAGCAGGGAATGTGGTTCCAAGGAGACACAGGGTAAGGTGTGGAGCCTAACTGCCTGACCACAGTGACAAAATCTCTCTCTGCCTCAGTTTCCTCGCCTGGAAGATGGTGCTTATCCTACCTATCCCAGAGGATCGCTAGAGGAATACATCAGATAAAGAAGATCAAGCATTTAGCCTATAATCCAATACAGCCAATGATCCATATCTGTAGAGTCACTGCCATTCCTCCTCCAAGTTGCTTTAGGCCATACCACATTTACACCAGTAATTCCTATTTATTTATGTATTTATTTAATTAATTATCTATGTATTTATTTACATTTATTTTCTTATTAGGTTAGTTCTACAATGTGAGGCTCAAACTCATGAACCGAAGATCAAGAGCTACATGCTCTGCTGACTGAGCCAACCAGGCACCCCTAACGCCAGGAATTCTTATTAAAATTTTAAGCTACGGCCTGAAGCTCTCTCATAAACATCTGCAGGCCCTAGGCTACCATGGCACTTGAGAGAGGAACCCTGCCACTTCTTCCTCCAGAAGTTTCTTAGACCATTTACTCTCCTGCGAATGAAATCGGAGCCACGGAGTCCACCTGAAGGGGTTCGAATCCTGATTGTACCACTTGCCCCCTCGACTTTAGATGAACTGCTTATCCTTTGCCTCAGTTCCCATATCTCTGACATGGGGATGCTAATACTAACTGCCCAGTGCTGGACACGCAACCATGTCTACTGATATTCTAGCACCTCTCCTAGGGAGACACAGCCTGGCTGGAATGTCGGAATTGAGAAGTGTTCTCTAAACAAAAAGAGGAGTTGAGCAAAGTGCTAAGTACTCTACAGGAATGTTTCTCAAGGTTTTTTTTCATCATCACTCCCCTTGAGGAGTCTTTTTAGACATTTTCTCCCCAAACTGCCTCTTCTTAATCCCACGCCCATGAAATTTTAACAGGCACATAAACTGTTTATATACTAAGGCCCTTCAGAGGCCGAAACCACTCTGACGTCTACAACTTTGCGCCCTCCAAGGACCAATCTCTGCCCCCCCCTGGGGGAGGGGGGGGATATCACCCTGGTTGAGGATGCATGCTCTACAGATCCCATCCCATTAAAAAGAAATTACCCTTCAGAGCCAAACAAAAAAAGATCCACTCTAGTTTTCGGTCCTTACTCCCAGGCCCCAGACCTTAATATTCTCTGTAAGATGTTACCCTGACCGCCACCAGAACTGAGTTATGAGAACCGTGTCGATGAACAGTGACACGTCTATCTGCGTGGCTTCTTTTCGCAACAGAAAGTAAAGGAGCTGAGCAGCCACTCCCTCACATAAACCCCCAAGATGACTTTGGTGGTTGCAAAGTAGCCCAGTGACAAGGTGATAAAGATCCTTGTGCCTAAAGACAGAGTGTCCCTCCCAAACCTGCATGGTTCACGTGCCTACTGAGCACCCCTGGTCTATCTACTACCTAAGGAAATCAAATCACCCAGATTCTAGTGTACTCCTCGGCCACATAAAAATGGCCTTGTGGTCTCACAGGGAGAAATTATTTACATTTGGGGCTAACATTACCAGGTGAACAGGTGATCAGAGCTGATGTTTCAGTGTTTTCAGAAAAGCGGAATTAATTCATAGGCTCAGTTGTGTCAAGATTGAGTATTTTGTTTGAGAAAGCTGCTCCCCATGGGCCTGCCCACTTAAGTGGACCAGGCCTAAAAATCTAAGCAAAAGTGACTCTCTTCAGTCAGCATTTCATTACTAGTTACGAGTCACTGAAAGCAGTGCAGACAGAAAACAATATCTAAAATTAATCAGTGTACATTTACAGAGATTCTTACACTACTTTAGCCTGTGTTAAGTTTGATTTCACCAACGTGAGACAAGTCTATGGAGCACCTGCCTATGCCAGCCCTGAGATTACTAAATCCTTACCCACGGAGGTTTGTAAGGCAGCATGGTGGGGAGGGGGGTGGGGCAAATGGTCTGTCAATCAGTGCCCGTGGAAGCTAGTACACACACTTGCAACCCCAAAATTATCCAACTGCTTTCAAAACACAGAGTAAGAAGTCCCCACTCTGCTTAAGGGAGAACAGTTTGAAGCAATATTCTCAAAAGTAGAGAGAATCCGGAAGTAGAAACTTTATTTCTTTTGTTCTATATGTAAATGTGAACACAGAGAAAGATAGGGTATATGTCTACCTGATCAAAACTGCTTAATGTATTTCTTCAGACCTTGCTCCCACCGAAGGCAACTGTAGGGCTGGAAAGCAGCGAGGTTAAGAAGCCTGCACCCTAAACTGCTAATAGCACCTCCTTCCAGGGACCTTGAGGGAGGGAGGAAGGGAGGGAGAGGCAGGAGGGAGTTTCCTGTTGGATTTTTCTTCCCTGCTATTAAAATAGATTCCATGTTAACAGACATTGTCTGTAATTTTTAAAAATCAATAAAATGAGTTTTAAAGAGAAAAAAAAAATCACCTAATGTGTGACACTGAACACATCAAAGTGATACAACCAGGAGACTCAAAGACCCTATAGGGAAATGAGGTCTCCGGGAGGATGAAAAGCTCTTTGAATCTGGAATCTGTTTGTCCACCCCCCAGCCCCGCCCCGCACGAAAAAGGATGTGGCCTTCCAGACACAGAGTTTGATCCAAAAATGAAAGGACACCAACGTTTATAAATAGTTCTGAAACTAAGGCTCACGGAATGTGTAGGTCACACTGTCTAGTGGCAAAAATATGTGATGGACCACATATGAACAAGAATAAATATGTGGTGGCCCACAGACTATGGTATTAGAAGAATTCTCAGACATCCTTTCTTCTGGGGTCAGCACCTCTAGTAAGAGACCCCCTAACTAAGGGGAACAAGGCAAGCATGCTGAACCTGTTCCTGCTTCCTGTGGCCACCATGATGCTAATAAGGTTCTGTATTCCCAGCTAATAAATGAGGAACAAAATCTAAATGCACAGTGGATGGGCCCCCGGCGGGGGGGCTCAGTTGGTTAAGCAGGCAACTTGGCTCAGGTCATGATCTCGCAGTTCGAGAATTCAAGCCCTGCGTCGGGCTCTCTGCTGACAGCTGGGGGCCTAGAACCTGCTTCAGATTCTTGTCTCCCTCTGTCTGCCCCTCCCTTGCTCGCTCTCTGTCTTTCTCTAAAAATAAACATTAAAAAGATTAAAAAAAAAAAAAAAGACGTCTTAAATGCATAGCGGAGTGTGGAAATAGTCCCTTCTGCTGATCTATAACCCACCAGCCCACAGAACTCCACACACCCTTTCTCATGTTTCTGTATTCAAACCTTAAGAAGCAACACCTTGAAAACTCTACACCAGGTAGTTTTCAAGTTATGGACAAAGGCCAGCAATTCAGTCATCTACCCTTTCCCTCACTAGTGATATCTCAGGGAATACTGGGTGTAGAGATAGGTGACAAGGAAGCGGGACTTCCATCCTGACTTGCTAGAGTATCTAAATGGGGTACTACATTATTATACAACCCAATAAATGCCAAAGTAAATTCAGTTTGCCACGTAGCAGGCTCCGGCAAAATGTTTGTGCATTTCATGAACACAAGTGCCAATTCAAATTTTGTAGCAATCTGCCCAACTTCTTAGATTATCTGAGATCAAAAAAAGGAAAAAACAAAAATGTATAGTCTTGCAAACTACTTAATATATCCCAAAATTACAAAAAGACATTGTTTCTCTTTTAAATTCATACAGCCTTTCTCCCAAGTAGAACAGAACATTTCAATGTACCATCCAGTCCAGACAGAACACTTAACTATTAAACTGTTAAATCCAAGGTGAAAGAAAGGAAGGGATGGAGGAAGGAAGGGAAAGAGCTGGCAATTCTCTACAAAATTCTGAACAGAGAAATGTCCTCAAACTACAAACATGCTTTCAAGCTATGAGCTGTTAGAGCCCATGCTATGGAAGGGAACAAAGGAAGAAATTCTGATGAACTTGCCAGTCTAAGATCGGAGCAACCAGTCACTCCTATAATCAGTCAGCATTATGATTACACTTGCCTGGTAAATGTGCAGAAGGTAACACACTACCTGGTGTTGTGATGTTTCTTCAGCTATGAGACCTGAAATGTGTCCACAGGGTCTATCCCTGGTTCCTCTGCTTTTGTTTGAAAGAAGCTAGATCAAACGGCAAACCTAAGGTTTGCATGACCTCCCAAGTCTACAAGACCCACCTGTAGAAGAAATGCTTCCATTAACGGTTCTTAGCGACTTTTTTCTTAATTCATAATTTGAAATATGAGATGTGTTCAGTACTATAAATAAAGCATTACGTACTCGAAGTAGGGGTTAACTTACGACAAAGAGGCATCCCTAAATTGCCAATGAGTTAGGTTGTTCGTAAGGAATCCAGATGATACATCTAATACTTTAATATAAGGCCATAAGACTAATCAGTCCCTATCACCCAACAAGAAAATCAATAAGAAGAATAAAGCCATAAAGTAATGAAATAAAGAAACCAGAAGCTAATCCTGCAAAACTTTGTGGATTTACAGACTGAATGGTGAAAATGTGAGGAATAAGTCGTAATGCAAATGTCCAACCTCTAATCCGAATTCCAAAGACTGGACCTAAGTTTACAGGAAGCTGTCAACAATTTTTAAACATGCTTTATAAAAGCTCCATTCTCTAAGCCTAACTCTGCCAAAGAAAGGAATTAACCTGAAAACACGAAGTTAGCTTTTCAAAAGCATTCAACCCACTGATAGTAAAATGTCGGTAACGAGTCTGCATGTGTGATCTTCTATCAAGTTCTTGAAAACCAGTGGGAGATGGGGAAATTTAACCAGCATTCTCTAGCACATGCTAGTACCTCTGACTGCACACATCTACCTAAATGAGAGGTAGGTATGTTCTGCTTTAGCAATTTAAATCTTTAAAAATTAAATGAAGAAGTGACTCAGGCTACTGTATGAAAAAATATTTGTTCGACATCATCTGTATCATAATGCACTCAATTACTATACTAGTACTCATTCCTTGAAAATGTATATTCATAGAAAAATGATCCAAGATTAAGCAAATTAAGTTTTTACTAGCGACCATTTAAATTTACCAAATTATGCTTCCGATTTAAAAACCGTACAAGGGAAAAGAAAAAAAGATCACAGTCTCTCGCTTACCTTTCTATAGTAAATACTTCATAACAGTATTTTCATACATAAAAGTTCTGAAAATATGTAAACTCTTTTTAAGGACCAAGTTCTTAAAGATCTGAAGCCATCCCTTACATGCTACTCTCCTCCAAAATATTAATTTCTCAGGATGTCATTTTATAGGAAATTACGTGTTTTTATTTGGTGTTTTATCGAAGGGTACTACCATTTGTCTAAATAGCTATCAAACCAGTCTGCGTTGCTATGCCAACTATACTTTTTTTTTTTATTTACATGACACACTTCGCTACTTTATATACTGACGAAATCAAGAATAAACTATATTCGGCATGAAAGATAAATTTACCAATTGCTCCTTTGTAGATTAGTACTCCCGGTTCTAATAACGTCTGTGTGCTTTACTTTTGGACATTTTTCTGTAATAAGTAAATTGAAGGTTGTAGCTCAACTCACTGTTATCAGGACACAGCAACGTGTGAGGAAAAATGGGCATATTATTCAAACCATTCAGTCCAGATTTTCATGTTAAGCAATTCCAAAATAGCATTTTAAGGAATACAAACATTTAGGAATGATGTCCATTTTTAAGATGATGTGGAAATGGTATTTTAATGCATCTGCATGTGGGTGATTTCCACACCATCACATATAACTGCCTTAATAGAAGTAGTGATTGCAATTCATATACTTTAATACAATATGAAACATTACCTTTGAATTGGACATAAATCACCTACTAGCACAAATCCACGTCACCTCTTCTAAAATTTATCCTTCAGATTGAAAAGTAGACTATTACAGTGAATAAAATAGACATATTTCTCCACATTTTATTATCACTAATTCACAGAACTTTAAAAGGCACAGACAAAACAAATGTGATTCCTGTGAACACCAGACAATGTAGATCTTAAATTTATAAAAACTTAGCGATTACCAATTTTCACCCAAGTGGAACAGAGAGATGTAATATATAATCTATTTCTAAAAGAAAACCTGCCTTTATCGGGAGGTGGGGAGGATACAAAATATCCATTATTTGTGGCAATATCCAGAACTTCAATCACATCAGAGTAATGGTTTATGCTAAACTGTTTGGATCTCTTTTGCCCTCGCAAAATTCCCGTTTTTTCATGAAAGAGCTTCATTATCTCATCACTACGTTTTAAAGAGGTCTTTGCAAATAAAAAACAATGACTTTCAATTTGTTTTTAAAGAATCTTTTCGTACTTCCTGGTAAGAATCATATATTGCTTCCAGTTATAACACATCATCTCTCTATTTACTTTAATTGTAAACTTTAAATAGCGGGAGATGTTTTTCTCCTGAGCACATGAATGAATGCAAAGACCAACAATGAATCACCAGTGTGTAAAGTTCACATTGCTTAATGAACAGTAACACTTGGGATTCTTTACAATGAATCAATTAGGTGAATGGGTTAAAAAAATTTTCTTTTAAGTGAGGAAGTTCCCTCACTTTGCTTTTAGCTTTCCCTGCATCAGTCATATTTAAGAGTTGGAATGCTCATCTTTCAACAGGGAGGATGTCCCAGTGTGATGTGAAGGAACACATGTGTGAGATGGAATTCTATTCTCAGACTTGTTACAGTTTTCCCCAGTAATTAGGAAGCTATATGTCCCTGATAGAATGATGCTAACAAGCTCCTGCAGGTTCTACTCTAGCAAGAAATCAAAGGGGCCCCAAACAGACCACTTCAGTTAAAGGATTATGCATTTTGGTTATTAAAGTGAAGAAAGCTCTCCTACAGGTTTATCTCAGAAGGGACTTTCCCAAACGGTCAGATTCTATAGCCAGGATTACTTACTAAATAAAGAAGAAAATTAAAGAATGGCCGTGGAATGTTTGGAGGGAGGAAAAAAAAATACATAAGTTATTAGCAGAGATCCATTTCTGAAACTTTCCTAAAGAAAAATGGAAAGATAGCGTTGCAACAGGCACCTGTCCCCACTGGCTGTTTCTCATAGAACATCAACACTCTTCCCCCACATAGTGAGGGCTACTACTAAATCCCCGGTTACTTTCTGTCCTTCCTTTAAAATGCAAAGCCAGGTAGCATGAGTAGAGTTGGCCTTGACAGACAGCATGCAGAGGGGTCAAGAGGACCAAAAACACAGTCAGAGAAAGAAAACACCTAGGAAATGGAAAATACTGCTCTCAAAGAGGGCTTGGCCCAACCAACAAGAGCGACGCTCACGTACCTTGAGGACTTCCATCGGCACCTGGGTGGCAGAGGGAAGGGTGGTGGTGGGCACGCTGACGTTTATGGCCGGGGTCTGACTCACTGGCACTCTCTGTTGCATGAACTGGGCCGCCTGCAGCTTCTGCTGCTGCTCCCTGCGCTCCTGCTCCTGCATTTGCTCACGCATGAGTTGCTGGCGTAGCAAGATGCGTGATGTCATACTGGAGGAGCTTATCGGAGGCTTGGAGGCCCCAGGATGCTCCTCGGAACTGCTGTGGGAGAACCAAAAAGGGAAAGAAAAAAAAAAAAAAAAGGCACAACATTTAGTTTCTTAATGAGACCTTTCGTTTGCATTTTGGGGGGTATCCTAAATTGCGCCCAACTACGAAAATGATCCTGCGCGAAGATAAAATCAAGTTGCAGAAGGGTACTCCGCATAATTGAAAATCAAGAGGTGACAGGACTGAAGTCATTAGGAGTTGAATTAAAATAAGTCAGCTTGATTGCATCTAGGCATTTTTCTCATGCGGCTTAATTTTTTTTTTTTTGAACATTTTATACCACATACTACTCATCACCACCAAATATAGCGCCGCCATATGAAGTGCCAAGAGGCACTGCGTCTTAATGGCACCCAGATTTCCACATGTAAAAATAAATTGCTTGATTTGCTTTTTCATAACTGAATCTCACCAAATACCTACTCCTACGCGCTATCTAAATTCCTTGAAGATGTCTAAGGTGTTTACTAACGGGGAATAATTTCAAGAATGGGTGAACTCTGTCATGGGGAAATTCTGCGAGGATATGGGAAGTAAAAACCATTGATGAAAGAAGCATTTGCACCAGAACGCTAACACCAGACTCGACTACAGGCTGCGGGGTGGGGGTGGGGGGTGGGGGGGAAGGGGGCAGAGGACGAGCCTGTTTGACAACCCTATTCTCCATCTGGTTTTCTTTGTGCCGTCTTTTCTCCTGATTCATCTTGGCAAGCTCTCTCCTACATGTGTCTGCGAGTTCCCCATGCGGCCTACTTCTAATGGTTTTGGTGCTTGCTCTATCCAAAATTACAGAAAAAGCTTAAACACCAGTCCTGTGTTAGGAAGAAAAGACTTCCTAATTTTCCTAAATATGGGTTGTGACTGCTTATCTTGCCAGCTCTATAGCATCAACAAGTTATTAAACCTCCCTCTGCCTTAGTTACCGTATCCGGAAAGGAGGGATAATAATAGTTTTTTACACACTTACTCATTTATCAAAGAGGGAGGTGTTTTTAAAACTTCTCTTACATCACTTACATTTTACGAGCCAACCTCTCAGGGATTTTGTGAGGATTAAATAATATAATACATAAAACAATACACATAAATTGTCTAGTATAATGAGTGCCATGTAGTGCTGCCTCAATAAAGCTTTGTCATGGCTATTATTATCAGCTAGAATTTTCGGTTGTTTATTTCCAGCAATATAGCATTCTTAAAAAAAAAAAAGTCTCTGCTTAGGGCTAACAGTACAAAACCTTAGTACCTGGAAACAGGAAAAAAAAGTGACATTTGAGAAAACAGTCACTCCCAAGGAAGTCCCTCTTCAAAAGAAGCATGAGTAGTTTTAGCTTCCTTCCTTGAGTATAAATCCCAGTATTTTCTTTACCTTCCAACAAAAGGCAAAATAAAGCCTTCGAGCCATTGGCAGATCTTATGAACTCCTTAAAAGATAGGAGCCTTCAAACTCTGCACATGCTAACGGATGAAAAGATGTTTGTGCTTCTCCCTTGCACGGTTCCAGAAAGCTACGTAACAAAAACTACACTCACCACAGGAAATTAGTACAGGAAATCATAACAGGTTCATATAATGTAATACTATGCAGCCATTAAAAATGGTGAAGAAATAGATTTGTGACTGGAATAAAAACTACACAATATAACAAACTTACAGAAGGCAGCTACCAAAAAAGTATTCACAGTATGACCCAATTAAAAAAATATTCACTACCAGAGAAAGTGTACTGATCATTTTAGTCTGAGCCACTGCGGATATGTATTATTACAATCCTTTAAGAAAACCATACTGAGAAAAGCATGAGTAAAACAGTATTATCAAAAAGCTGTAATACTGTTCATAGAATATGACTCAAAAATGACATCCATGGACAATTTTCCTAAGAACACAATTCAAAACGTGGAAAACCTGACATCACAAAGCTATTGACAAATTGCAAAATATTTCGAACCACCTAAAATTTGCCTGAATATGGGAGTGATTACTTTATCATTAAATTGTAAGGAGAGATACTGGTCAAAAGGCACCAACTTTGAGGAATAAGATCAAGTTCTAGGGATTCAATGTTCATCATGGCGGCTAGAGTTAATAATACCGTATTGTACACTTGGAATGTGGTGGAGGAGTAGATCTTAAGTATTCTCACGGCAAAAAACGAAAATAAATAGCAACGATGTGATAGATATGTTAATTAGCTTGACTGTAATCATTTCACAACGTGTACATATACCAAGTCATCATGTTATGCCCCTCAAATGTATGCCATTTTTGTCAATTATGCTTCAGTAAAGTTGGGGGAAAAATAAAGCCCTTTAAAATATTTAAGAGTAAAATAGGTTAAAAAACAAAATTATAATAGGTGAATATATATATATATCACATACTACTATTTTTTAAGAAACTGTACAACTACAGAGCAAAGTGAAAAATGTATATAACAAGAACAAAAGTAGGAAATAAAAGTGTATTTATGTTTTAGTCTAAAATAAGTAAAGTGTGTTTATGTACACAAATACACATGCTTAGCGGGGATTGTATAAATGTCATCTTAGCTGCCAGATGGAAAGTGGAATTATAGATAAACTTCTTTCGTTCTTTTTTTTTAGTCCCCCCCCAAATTATAATAAAGCCGTAACAGTCTTTTCAATGGAAGAATACATGTCACTAATTTAAGAACAAGATGAACATGAACTAATCTGCAAACATGAAGGAATGACTTGAATAATCAAAGTCCCCCTTTGCCTGGAACAAAAGAGATGGGGTACATCGCAGACTGTATTTTGACAGTAGGAAGGGAAAGTGATGATGGTACCCAGGGCATTGGTTCTCTTGCATGTCTTGAGCATTCCAGAAGACTTAAACCCTTTTTCCTTCACAGTTTCCTACAGACGCACACAGATTGAACAACGTTAATATCCTGCTTATTATTTTAATATGATGCACTCAAGCACACAGAAAAAATACCTAGACGTTACCCAAAATAATATATTTAGCAGGTAAGGCTCTGGAAAAGTGCATAAAAAGCGAATGTATTTTCCCGCTTTTGAGTATGTGTTCAAAGCTCAAATGTAGTTTTTTGAACCAAAAGAAGGGGGGAGTAGCTATTAAAAAATAAATAAATAAACGGTCTTACTATTCAAAGCCTGTCAGGTTAAAACATTCCCAGAGAGACTGATCCTTTTGATAAAAACAGGAGCAAACCTTTGTGCTGTAGCAAATGCAGCTGTGGAATAATCGCACTAATTAGCTGCTCAAGACAAGCCATTGGCTGTGATACTGGGGGAAAAATCCTTTCAATTAACAGTAAAGCATTCTTGAGACATCTTAAATTAAAATTACTAGTTATCAACCACGCTAAGACTCCAGACATTAAGCCCACAACAATATCATTTAAGGCATTTATAGAAATATCCTATCGGGGGAAAAAATGTATATTTATACAGTATACCCATATAAATAAACTGAAACTCCAATAAAGAAAAATGTAGCAGAGTTTGGCTAATTGAAATTATTTTAATAAATCTTCTCAAAAAAAATGCAAAAGAAAGACTGTAGTCACTTCACTGCACACACTCCCTGAGGGGTATTTCTACATTGTTAAAGATGACTCCCAGATCCTCAGCCTCTTAGAAGTAATTGAATCTGCAATCATCACCTTATAGACAAACAAAAATGAAGATATCTACCCCTCAAAAGGCTAGCAGGACAAATGAGCATCATGTTTTAAACTCAAAGTCGAAGTTTATGTGAGAACAATACGTGTGGCTACAAAACCTTTTTTTTTTTCAAAAGCTTATTTTTAAACCGAGGATCTGATGCTTAAGTCATTAGTGATAAGCATGGAGAGTCATCCAAATGAATTTAATTTTAAAAGCTAACTGAGCTCATCCAAGACCCATGAAGCTCAATCTGCACTAGATAATCCTAATTCCGTGAGTCTGATTCCTTTTAATCAGATTATGGAAAGGTCATTTATTCAACAACTAGTCACTGAGTGCTTCCTCTGTGCCAGGTGCTGGGAATATCTGGTTCTAATCTCACAGCATCTAAAGCCACGGTCACAAAGTTCTTCTGAGATGCTCCAAAATTAAGTCAGCTATCCAGATTATCTGACTCTTAAAGAGTTCCACATGGGAAGGTGTTCTCTCTGTAAGAAATTACCCTTTTACAGCCAAATGAAGGAAAGGCAAACGCCTTTACGAGCATTTCCCCAAAGCACTGAAGCTAGACGCACAACTTCCCCGAGAGCTGTGAATTTCTTAATAGTGATTCAAGCAGGAAGGCCATCAACCGGACACAAGTTCTAGTCATTGCTGAGCAGTCTGATCTTTAATGAGCCATTCAACCTCTCTGATCCTCTCCAAACCCCACCTCCTTAATGCCCGGCAGTGACTGAGTGAGTTAAGTAAGGTAAATTAGGAAACACAGCAGCTGTAAGACGCCAGGCAGCCACACCTGTCACCAGAGTCCCCCCCCCCCCCCCCCCGCCCTCCATGGGTTAATTTGTATTTTAACTTCAAAGCCTCCTCCTTCTCTGAGATGGTACAGGTATGTGGGCATGTGCTCCGAGTATCCTGTCTATTCCTAAATCCAAACAGTGAATTCCACTGCTCCCATCAACCACTTATATATATCAGAAATTCCATGAAATCCAGTCCCCTGCCATCCACACGACATCTGCCCAACCACCCCTCATCTTTGACAGTGATGCCAATATCCCTTTACTAGACCTTTTGAGTCAGTTTGGTCGCCCTCTCATGGTCACCCAAGGCAGGAAAGTGGTTGTCAGTTGAAACTTAGTCTCTGGGCTGAAGGAGCTAATACACTTTTTTCTTCATTTCTTCTCTTCAGTTCCTCAGGCCGAGGAACTGTTCCACCGAGAGGACTCGGTTCCACCGAGGACTCTCCACCGAGAGTCTAGTTCCACCACTTACTAACTTGTGACCGTGGCCAAGTTACTCAATCTCTTTGAGCTTCAGTTTTCCTTATTTATAAGGACTGCGTAATGCATCTGCCTATCAACATTGTCATGAGGATCAAAATCTGTAACAGATGTAAAAAAAAAAAAAAAGAAAAGAAAAGAAAAACCCACAATGGCACAGAGTCCAGTAAACTGGAACAGAGTTCAAAAATTAGTAGTAAAAGAAATGCTAAACCATAAACATGCTTCTTCTTTTTTGATGCCAGGAAGCAATTTTGTACAAGTCCACACGCAAGTTTGGACCACAGCAGATCTGTCGCTTAAGATTTAGGGAATCCCCATTTAATGCAGAGAATGTGACAAAGTTTTGCAGGAGTGGAGGGAGATTCTTAATCCTGCAATTCTCTCATGAAATATAAAGTAAAAAATCCTAGCATTTTTCTCCAGGGAAAATTAATCTTCATCATAATCATTAAGTCGATAGAGGTCAAAGCCTAGCATCAGCCTGCACTGGAGTATAATATAATTATGTCCAGAAAAGCACAAGGACTGAGGGTCAAATACACACTGGAGACACGGGAAGGCACAACACAGGTGAGAAAGCCATGTCATAGATAGGTTAAGCCACAGGAGTTTCCAAATTCAAGAGTGACTGCCACAAACTTAGCTGAGGACTGTGTCCCAGTCTCCCACCCTGGACATTCTGATTTCAGGTAAGGTGAAATCAGCTTGCCTGTAAAAATGCTGCAGCTGAATCCAATGCCTAGCCATGCTCAAGGAGTTCAGTAGGGAAATGGAACTCACATCTCTGATTCTTCGACAAGAACACTGTCTTCCACATCTGAGGAAACTCACATTCCGTCCACATCTCCAGCAAGCCTTCCAAGAGCTCCGAAGAAGAGTCTTTATTACACTGATTTCAACATGTGGAATGGAATGAAATGGGGACTAGAGGCTCTAAAACCAAACAAATGAAAAACATCTCTCCAGTAATGCCAATGGATCTTCATGGTTACAACACAACTACTTTATCATAAGAAAAAGGAACCAGCAGGCTGAATTTACAGAAACTTCCCCTCAAACCAGTTTGTTCTGTCAGCAAAAGGAAATTCTGAAGAATCTTCTACCAGTGCCTCCAAGTGCACAAATCACTGAAATGAGAGTTGGCAAATGGATCTATCTCTTCAAATGACAGTCTGTGTATCCAATATTTCCGGATGATCAGCCCTTCCATTATCTTCACGTTCCCATTCCTTCTTAAGTAATCACTTTGTAAATGTAAGGATGTCCTTTTCAACCGAGCACCAGTAAGAAAAGGCGTTGTTACTTGTACTGAAAACATCTAAGACTATATTTATATGGATTATAATCCACGTAAATGTGAAAGTACCAGATTTCACAGCTCGGCTTCAAAAATGGAGATCTTCTGAACTTCCGTCATGATCAACTCTGGGTTTTAGTGGTCAAGAAAAAAAATGAAAGCCTGCCAAAATTTTTCTGGTAACGTTACCGGCTCAAACAGTACACACTACAGGTTTCTGGCACAGAGTAAAGAAAAAGGATTGCAAAGTACAGCTTGTCTTTCTCCTCTCCTTTTCTTCCCCAAATATTTGGACGTTTTCCAAGGGACAGGTTCTGCCAGGAGTGAGGAAGATCAGGGTGCCCTAAGTGGACGGTACTCCTGTCCTTTGAAGTTCTGTACCTTTCATTGTACCAAAGGAAGAAAACATTCTAAAAAGTAAGAACCACACCAAACATAGAAGTTAAAATCTGAAATCTCTACTTCTCAACAACACCTAGAGTCCAATTCATTGGTAAAAACTGAAGACTCTCTGCATCTATTCCGGATTAATATTCTTTTTTTTTTTTTTTAGTTTATTTATTTATTTTGAGAGAGAAAGAGTGGAGGGGCGGAGAGGGAGGCAGAGAGAGAATCCCAAGCTTCACGTTCAGCACAGAGCCCAATGCGAGGCTCAGTCCCATGAACCATGAGATCATGGCGTGAGCCGAAATAAGGGGTCAGACACCTAACCAATTGAGCCACCCAGGAGCCCCGGGATTAATAATTTTAAACTGGTATCAGCAAGAATAATCTCAGCAACTGATTAGATCAAAATTAAAGAGAACCCTAATAAGACCCCCAGTCTATCAATATTCTTCAAAAGAGGATACAAAATATGGTATCTTGGGGCTCAGGAAGAAAAGATGAGTACATTTCTTTATAGGGGTGCCTGGATGGCTCAGTCAGTTAAGTGTTCGACTTTGGCTCAGGTCATGATCTCACAGTTCAGGGGTTCAAGTCCCGCATCATGCTCTGTGCTGACAGCTCAGAGCCTGCTTCAGAGTCTGTGTCTCCCTCTCTCTCTGCCCCTCCCCTACTCACAATCTCTCTCCGAAAAATAATAAACGTTAAAAAATTTTTTTTAAAGAACGTTTCTTTACATAAAAATTTTATCCTTCACTTTTATTTTCTCTTTTTGTACATGTTGTACAATGTAATACATATACCATTACAATATGGCACATGTAAATAATGTAATATAGTTATAATGTAAATAATGTGTTTAAAATATAAACATTATTGACATGTTTATAATTTATAAATAAAATAAAAATATGTTGCAAGCCCTTGCCTGAAAAAAAAATTCTTTAAATAGGAAGGATTACCAAAAATGTTTAAGAGACTTCAGTAATATATGACCAGTGTTCTTCCAGGCAATTTCGTCATCAGATTTTTTTTAAGTTGGTTATTTTCACCACTCGCAGAGTTTCTCACTTCAGTACACTCTGTAACTAAGGAGAATGTCAACTCTTACTAAACGATATTTTCAACCAGGGATACGAGGATGCCATTTCCTCATTTTATGACCACAACTGTTCTCCATCTTCCACAGATGCCACTACGGGCTGGCATACTCTTAGCCCTCAATTCCCTACAGGAAAGTGCCTCTGAGAGCCAGGCCATCAAAAGGTTATAAAACCTATAAAGTTAAGATGCTGCACACTGAAGCTCTCTGTCTTTCATATCAAGCTCCCTTCCACTAGGCCACACTCTACAATTCTTGCTTACTCTGTCCAACTGTGGAATCCCATTCGCGCCTAGCTGCCATGTTTTAAAATGCTCTGAACGACTCATCCCCTGTAAGGTGCAAATAATTGAGATGGCATGACATGACACTCCACCTGCAGTATTTTAAAAGGAAGAACTTTCTTTATGCATGCCTAGGACATACCTTCCCAACATGGGAAGTCTGCAATACTGTGTGGAAATCCAGACCAAAGGACAAGTGATGGCCTCATGAGCAGCCCAGCATCTTGCCCCACTTCTTTGGTGATGCACCCTGATTTCATCTTGAAGGACCAGCCTCCTCACTTTCAGTTCATGAGGTCATAACGCTGCTGCTGACTCCAGGTATAGAAACACAACCCAGGATTGGCCAATCAGCATATCCATCACATGGGCCTGTGCTCCAAAGTGGTCCAGCAAGAGTCAGTCCTATCCTTTGGACTATAACTACTGGGGTAAAAGAACTCTCTTTATGCAAAGATTTGGAAAGATGGTGAGATTAAGTCTGGAAGTTCCTGGACCAACTGAAAAGAAAGCCAAACTAGTTGAAACAGTAATGTGGCCTGAAGGAAGAAAGGACAGAGAAGAAGGAAATGCAAAGAAGGAGCCAGCATTGGATGACGCTGAGCAAATGAATCGAATGACCTGTGAAGCCCTGAAAACCCTGAACATCGGATACTCGTTTGCAAAGACCAACCTCCATTTTTGATTAAGCCCAGTTTGATGTGCCCTGCAGTACCACAGCTGGTGTTTGTGACATTTAGGAAATATCAGTCATTCTGGAAAAAATAAAGTTTTGGCCTAAAATCTATAACTCAAACAATCCAATATCCATTTTCCTATTTTCTCCTCATTTTAGCTGGTACAGTGCCACTCACAACATTACCCAGCTTTCCAGGAACTTGGTTAGTTTAGCTTCACGTCTAAGTTCTGCCATCATGTCTCCTAGACTTTGGCTGTAATGGTTGGAGGTCCAGCAGTCACTCTGAACTGCAAAGATGAGGCCCAGACTTAAGAATGGAGCTGAGGGGCGCCTGGGTGGCTCAGTCGGTTAAGCGGCCAACTTCGGCTCAGGTCATGATCTCGCGGTCCATGAGTTCAAGCCCCGCGTCAGGCTCTGTGCTGACTGCTCAGAGCCTGGAGCCTGTTTCAGATTCTGTGTCTCCCTCTCTCTGACCCTCCCGCATTCATGCTCTGTCTCTCTCTGTCTCAAAAATAAATAAACGTTTAAAAAAAAAAGATTAAAAAAAAAAAAAAAGAATGGAGCTGAAATGTGCATAGTCCTTCATGACCCGGTCTCCATGAGGACAGGATTTTTGTTTTATGTTTTATTCACATATAGATTCCCTAGCACCGAGAAGAATACTTGGCACACAGTAGGATCAAATAAATGCCTGTTTAGTGAATAAATGTGGTGGCACTATCCTAACAAATACTCCACCTCTTAAAATCAGATAATATTAGAATCTTAGTGTCAGAAGACCTTTTAGTCAAACCATTTGCTTGAATCATCCAGTGACAGAGAATATATTTTTCCCAAGAGCTCTGGACTCCTACTGCATTTCCTTAATTCTAAGCCAAACTTTCCTTCTACATTTTCAGATTTCTCAAGTCAGAACGGATCCTATAATTGATGTATATATTTTGTAGATCTCTTGCCCCAAATAGTTGCCTTACAATTATTATCAATAGTGAACTGGATACAAGGAAATACATTTGAAAGACAAATACTGTGGCACTAGACTAGGTACGGCCCCCCTCAAAAGCTCAAATGAGGAATGGCTGGAGTAATTCAGAAATCTGTGCGTTGCGGAAAACCACTCCGTAAAAAGGCAGAGGAGGAAATATCAATTCATTCAGTATCTTAAATGAAAATCCATAAAACATAACAGAAAAGAGCAGAAGTCCTGGAGCCAGCATACCTAAGGGTGAAAATGTGGCTCTATCATGTCTCAGTTACAGGACATGGGCAGGATTTTTCTCCTGCCCAAACCTCAATTTTCTCATCTGCAAAATGGAAGGAGAAAACAGTACCTTAGGTAGAGAGCAATTATGAGAATCAAATGTGTTAATATGGGTTAGAATGGTGGCCAGCACACCACGTGGGCCATAAGTACAAGTTACACTATTCTATGTTTTAATTCTTGATTTGGTATCCTCAGCATCTTCTTAAAATCTCAAAACTAGTAAAAACTGACAAGTTATTTTCTGGGAAGCCAAAACTCTTAGAATGTTGCCTTCTGCTATGGTGTTCTTTTGCTTTCCTAGAGGAAAATACAAAAGAAGCAATTAATTCACAGCATGTGCCCTCCCTAAAAGAACAGGCACAAAGAAGTTAATAGGCAACAGCTCAGTGAACAGTTTTGTCAAAGATGTGTGCTAAGAATTTCATTCTGAGAGTTTAGAAGGGAAGCATGCTCCTATGGTGAGTATTTTCTTTAACCAGAAAAAGAAATTCAAAATCAATTAAGCAAAAGCAGTTGTACGAATTAATTTTGGTGTAAATTCAAGGGTGACATCATCACTGTCCTTAGGCTGCATCAGAATGGCATGTTTTATCCTTTCATGTCATCTGTTAATTTGCATTAAATTAATATTAAAAAAATTAGTAAGTTACAGAGTACATTCTTGTGGGGTATGAATCACAAAGAGCAGACATCATCTCCCTATTATCTGCTTTGCAAGGAAGAAATTTATAACATTTCTAGCATAATGACATTTTAAATACATAATTAATATACATAAACTTTGTCCATAAAATGCTCATTTTTTTCAAAGAAATAAGTCATTAAACTGTTTTTATGACCTACAGAATGAAAAATACAAGTGAAAGCAAACTCAATACAGCAAAAATCACGCAAAAAAAAATAGAAATCATTTTAAAAGCTACTATAAGAAATTCTAAAGATGTACCTACTAAACACAATGAACTCTAACTGCACTTCAATTTGTGGGGATTCATTTTTTAAGAATCAAATTCTAAAAATAGTTCTGCTACATTTAGTATTTTTCCACTATTCTTGTCGTCTTTAAACACACCTTCACAAGCTGCTGAACATAATGCTTTTCTGACTTAATCACAACCTCTCTCATGACCCAGGAACGTTCAGTAAATAATTATTAAGCTCCAAAGGTGGCTTTTGCATAAGTTGATTTGCTTGAATGCCTATTCACTTAGGGACACAGCTTTTAGTATTGTTTTCAAATCTTATCAACTAACATTGAAAGTAAATGTTAAAGGGGGGTGGGGGGGGGCGCTATCATCTACTTAGTCTTTCTCTTTTTTAGTATTTGTTTGAAACTGCCCATTTCAAATTTGTTCTACACTTACACGCCAGGCAGATGACTCTGATGTTTGGATGTTTTGTTTTCCTCTCAAAGAGAAAAAGAAATCAATATACAGAAATGCAAACGAGATGTTTATAAATGCAACTGCTACTGTTCCACAGTAAGGTTTAAAAAAAAAAAAGGAGAAAGCAAAAAATGCAAAGGGTTTGCAATAAGGCAATTTTGACAAATGCTACTGCTAGGGACACTCATTTTCCTGAAGAAAATCCTTTTTTATTCATGACGAAGCTGAGCTGCAACCTACCCCATAATCATAAATCAAGCTCTGTTCTCGGATTGTTCAAGCGGTCATTTTTTTTTTTTTTGGCATTATTAATTGAAGACCGACATTCAATTTTAAACAAGACAAAGCTAATGGGCCAGCATTTCCACCCCCCCCACCCACAAATTAGTTGTTATCCTTGTCCTGGCCGCATATTAGAGGCTACAGCTGAAGCTGATTAAAGCCACAGTAACAAAGTAACAGTTCCAGTATTTTTAACTCCCAATAAAACCTTCCCGTTCTCTAGCCTCCCCCTTAAAAAAAAAAAAAAAAAAAAAATCGCTCCTGTTAAGTGGTCCCGGGATTATTTCCAGAATAAAACTTCACTTACAGATATAAGCTTTCAAAGGAGCAAGGCATGAACATCTGAACTCTAAGCGCCTCCATCTTTTTTCCTTTAAGGTGCTCTTCAAGCCCTTGGCGAAGAGTGAAAGTCAAAGTTAGTTCTGGCACTGGCTGTGTCACTAGGGGTGGCTCCTGATAAGGCCCTGGAAACTCCAATCCAAACACAGCTCGTGCTAGAACGGTGCCTGGTGTCTGTCTTCAACAGCAGACCTGTTTAATCCAGTACCTACTGTACCTGCAGGACAAAAATGCTGCCTCACACTGCTGAAGGGGCGATGCAAGGACCCAGGCAGGCCAACACTTCACCCAGCAGCCAGGCGAGCACCTCAGGATGCTCTCTCTTAGCCTTCCAGATTGCAGGTACCGGCTGAGGTTTGCAGCGGCTGCGCGTTAGTTAGTGGAGAACTTGAAAGGGAGGTAATTTCACATCCCGGGGAATTTTTAACACTTAACGGAGTCTCAGAATTTAGGAGGGCTGTAGGATTGCTTGTGTCCCTTCTCAGTTTGAGAGATCTCGGGCATTTTTGGAACTGGATCTGATCATCGCACATGCTCTCCTACTGGCAGGCTAGAGATCCAGACAGACTTCCTCACCCTCAGACCCCAAGCGGATGAGGGTTGTCCCTACCAAGTCCTGGTGGGAGCCAAACACAAGCTGCTTCTAATTGTGGACACCATCTTTTAGGACATACACATCTTCAGGCCATATATCTGTGTATTCTTAGACTGTCACCCAATTAATTCTGGAAGCATTGGTGTACAAGAAGAAATAAAAATAACAACACACGTTCTCAAAAGACGTTCTTAAAATTCCAACATGACAACATCAATATTACCAAATATTAATGGAAATCCTACAGACTCAGCACACCAGAGGGCTGGAGAGTTATGAAAATATGTATGTTTCTCTCCACACACCATTCAAAGGTCAGAACGAAGACATGTGACACCAGTTAGCTGTGTGCCCTGGGCAAGTTACTTCACCTCTCTGTGCCTAAGAGTTTATCTCCAAAGTAAATGACGGGAAAACAATGCATTCTCTACAAGCCATAATCAAGCGTGAATTCCATGATGTAATGAAATTATCTTTGTTTTCACCTCCCTTTAATAATAGGAAAGCTCTAGGGGCGCCTGGGTGGCGCAGTCGGTTAAGCGTCCAACTTCAGCCAGGTCACGATCTCGCGGTCCGTGAGTTCGAGCCCCGCGTCGGGCTCTGGGCTGATGGCTCAGAGCCTGGAGCCTGTTTCCGATTCTGTGTCTCCGTCTCTCTCTGACCCTCCCCCGTTCATGCTCTGTCTCTCTCTGTCCCAAAAATAAATAAACGTTGAAAAAAAAAATTTTTTTAATAAAAATTAAAAATTAAAAAATTAAAAAAAAAACAGCTGTTATGGTTATGATGACGGTTAGGGCTGTTATCCTTGATTCACATTGACTGACCTAGAGAACCAAAGTAAAACGAACATAGCGGAAAAAAAAAAAAAAAACCATAGAGAAAGTAGAAGATGAAGGAAAATAGAAAGGGTAGGAAATCACTGTATCTGGAACTTTAAGGGATAGCTAGATTATCTTTAAAAAGACTGAGCTGGACTCCCTCTTACTTCGGGCACTATTTGAAAGTGCATTAAGTTACAAGGTACCGGGTAAGTTTTAGAACTGAAACCCTGATTTATTACATGCTTACACACAGGGAAAATTTGTACCCTCCATGAGATCTCAAATGTTGACCATGAAACCAATGGTATCAATTCCAGCCATTCCATCAGGGACACAAAGTGGTGCCAAATGCTCCCCTGGCACGTTCAGCCAATGACATCGCCTGACCTTTCATCCCAGATAATCCACCACCCCCAAGAAGGCTGTCCATTGACTGTTTACATAAGTATTTAAATAAAATTACTTTTAAGGGGCATGTGTTCAACTATTCATGGTACTTTAGAAAGATCTATATTACACCAGTGTTCTTGGCCACAGCATTGAAATACCCACCAGCAAATGGAGTAAAGTTTGACTTAAATGTGTACATATGCTGCCATGTACAAAATTTATGAAATATTACATACATTTCCCCAATACTAAAATACCTATCTGCTTCACACACACACACACACACACACCCCTGAATAAAAAAAGGGTCAGAGGTCTCGAATAAACGTTTTTCCAAAGAAGCCATGCAGATGGCCAACAGACACATGAGAAGAGGCTCAACATCACTCCTCATCAGGAAAATGCAAATCAGAACCACAAAGAGATACCACCTCACACATGTCAGAACGGCTAGTATAAAGAAGACAAGAAATGACAAGTATTGGCAAGGATGTGAAAAAAAACAGGAACCCTCAGGCACTGTTGGTGGGAATGTAAATTGGTACAGCCACTATGGAAAAGAGTATAAAGGTTCCTCAAAATATTAACAAGAGAACTGCTATATGATCCAGTAATTCCTCTTCTGGGTATCTACCAGAAGAAAACAAAACACCAATTCAAGATAGATGTCCCCCTACGTTTATTGCAGCATTATTTATAATAGCCAAGATATGAAACCCTAAGTGTCTAATGATAGATGAATGGATAAAGAAGAGGTGTATATACACACACAATGGAGTATTACTCAGCCATAAAGAAAAATGAAATCTTGCCACTTGTGACAATACGGATGGACCTGAAGGGTATTATGCTAAGTGCAATAAGCAGGAGAAAGACAAATACCATATAATTTCACTTACATATGGAATCTGGAAGACAAACGAACAAACAAACACAAAGAAACAGACTCATAAATACAAGAAAACAAACTGGTGGTTGCCAGAGGGGAGACGGGTGGGAGGATAGGCAAAAGAGTTGAAGAGATTAAACCTCCAGTTATAAAATAAATAAGGCATGGGTACAGAAAGTGAAGCAGAGGGAATGCGGTCAGTAACACTGTAATAACTTTGTCCAGTGACAGTAAGTACGCTTATCATGGTGAGTGTTCTGCAATGTATTTGTCATTTCACTATGTTGTACACCTGAAACTAATATAATACTGTATGTCACCTACACTTCAATTACAAATTTAAAAATAAAATAAAATACCAGTCCTCAAGGTGTCACCCCATTATTCAACAAATGTCTCAGAGGAGCAGGAACCTTGTCTTTTTTGTTCACCATTGTATCCCTAGAACCTAGTGGAATATACTCGTCTGTGGTTGATGTTCAATAAATATCTTTAAAATGGGGGTCCGTGGCTGGCTCAGTCGGTTGAGCATCCCTCTCTTGATTTCAGCTTAGGTCATGATCCCAGGGCAATGGGATCAAACCCTGCGTTGGGCTCCGTGCTGAGATTCAATTCTGTGGCACCTACTTGAGATTCTCCCTCTCTCCCTCTACCCTTCTCTCCCACTCGCACTCTCTCTAAAACTAATTTTTTTTTTAAAGTTACTTTAAAAAAAATCTTTAAAATGCATTAATCTATAACATGAAAATAACTCTCTTGTGCACATCTGTATTATCCAGATGAGTATCCCAACTGCATATACATATGTTTATGCATATATATATACATATATTATATACACATACATACACACACACACACACACACACACACAAACCCTAAATTTAAACACAAATGCAAGTGGAGAAAAAGGAAAAAGAATATTTAAAAAACACAAGACACCAAATGCAGAGTAAAAATATTACCTGTATTCCAGTGCATTTCAAATCTTAATTACTACTCCCTGCCCCAAATTTCAGCAAAAAAAACTAGAGTCATCAGAATTCTTACTGACCTTTACAAAGATGACCTTAACTAAAATGGAACTTAAAAGTATCAACCATCCAAGTGACAGTCAAATTTTCCTTTAGATGCTAAATTTGGGCCTTGGAATCTTTTTGGAAGGAAAAATCCAATCACCACTTTGAATGGGTGAGAGAAGAGATAAGAGGTTTTACTTGTTACCCTGTCCAAAACTCAGCAGAGGAAAAGTAGAACCCTTATCGCTGTCAGAATTCTTAACTTTACTTGGATATCAAATGTTTTATTGCTCCCACAGCACACCATTTTCTTCTGTCTTTTCTTTTGATAGTCATTGTTGTTTTTAGGAAACTCACACTTCTACTACTCACTGGCCTCAGACAGTTAAGAGCTGAGGGATCATTGTGTGCCCAGCATTATACTGATGCATGAACTACCCCCCACAGCCAATTTAGGAAGCATGTACCTTCTCTTCAAATGTTTCAGTATGATCCCAGCCAATAGTTCCTGAGCCTGTACTCCTATCACAAGCGCCTGGGGACTCTTCTCCCCCGCTATTCCCTCAACATCAACACAGGAGCATTTAATGTCAGGGATCTTTCCCGAAACAAATGACTGAATGAGACTCTAGCAGGTGAGTTTGGAATTCTGTGTGTTTAAAAAAAAAAAAACTCTCATAAAAGTCCAATGTGAAGTCAGGCCCAGGAACCACTAATATATAATATATTATAACATATATACGTATAATATATTCTATGTAAACTATCGAAGAGTGTCAAGAAAATACCCCAGAAGGTGAGCACCCTTTGTTTGTTGAATAGAGAAGTTTCTACTTGTAGAGCTTACTCCTTTAAAACATCCACTTGGAATTATGGACATACTTTGAACGAACGTTCAGTGAAAGCCTTATTATGAGGTAATTAAAGAGTACCGTGAGTGTGATGATGAAACTCAAAAATCTCTCAAGAGTAAAGAACACACGCCCCCTTCTCCCCACACATCATTATGCCCCATTCTGGGAAACGTCTGAGGCACTGAAAGGCCCCTGCAGTGCAAACATTGACTGGCCCAGCATGTGCGAGGTGTCTTCTCAGGGCCGTGTGCAAGACAGCAGTGAGGAAGCCAGGGACTCTGTTCTTCAGGGGTTCACACCACAGAAACCCAAACTCCCATACCTGTGCTGTCGTAATACTGGGTTGAGGGGACGCATGCCAGGTGATCTCCTCGGCCTCCTCCAGAGACTTCCCCCCCACCCCCAGCTGGCTCCTCCTCACCTTCCAGAGGAGGGCTTTACAGGCGTGACATTTTTCCCTCAGAGAAGTCCCCCCCGCCACCCCCACCACCCCCCTCTCCAGATATGATCATTTTATTTGTCTAATTGTCTTCTGTCCTTGAAGGCAGGGTCCTTTGTATTTATTTTATTCTCAGTGCCTGGCACAGATTAAGTGTTCGATAAATATTTGCTAGCTGGATGGCTGGATGGGTGGAAAGAAGAATGGACAGACGAACAACATTAAAAAAGATCAGTAACAAAGGCCCCTCCACAGAACAATCTCACAGCATTTAATTAATTAGAAAGGGTGCGTCAACAGGCATGAATGGGAAGCACAATTATATACTATGTTTGGAAACTTTAAGTTGCTGAACACAATTGACCTTCATGAGTAAGTACTGAGATACAAAGTGACAAGAAAGGGGTCCAGCAGTTCTAATTTGAAGTCCTCACAGCCTGACTGAAGGCAATTTTTAATGACCACCTATCTGCAGAAATAACTGTTCAGTACCATTCAATCACGATGATCTCTTTCATCCTGTTTCTATTTTCTTCTACTACCAAGAACAGATCTCACTGTAAAAATGATGGTCCAGCATCTTCTGAAAGACGGCTCATTGTACCTGGCACACAAAGAAGCCTTTTAAGGTTGCAACAAGGAAAAGCAGACGGGACCAAGATGACCCCAGGTAAACTTGATTTAGGCTCACTCCGACATTATTAAAGAACGGTTTAAATGCTTATGCAAACATCTGGAACGAAAAATTAATTTTTTAAAGACCATTTAGAAAAACCTGTCCTGAGAATAAAAATATAATTGGCAAAGAGGCATCTCAAATGTTGTGTGAAGTCAGTTTTTAAGCAATTAACGAAGGGAGAGATACATGAAGTAACAGTTTGGCCTTTCATTGAATATAATAATCAATATAACAGATTAATTTTATATTGAGCTTTCTGAGATTCTCTTAGGGTTCACTTCAAACGAAACACTGGTTCTTGCACTAACTGAGATTCAGAGGCTGTGTCTTTGTTATTTGGGGTATTTTGCAATAAGCAGATCACAATCTACAATACAGGCCAAGTTCATGAGACAACAAGGAGCTGGAGAGACAAACACTGATGAGATTATGCCACTTTGATTGGCATTTCTTCAAACGAGAAATTTAGTAAAACTGCAATTTACTTTCCTTTATCTAGGGAAATAAACAGGAAAAGATAAGGCTGTCGTCATTGTGGGGGCCCAAAGTTATTTACGATGTGACTTCATGATAAATAAAATTTTCCACTTCAGGAGTTTAAAGCCATGGTATTTTTCTCTCACCATAGTGTTTAACGCCTAACTCATTTAAAAAGAAAAATGTGGACTTCTCTTTTATTGTAGTCACTTTTTGGAAATAATTAAAGACTGGAGAGCAAATGAGCCCATAGGATGTCTTTGCCATCCTCTTAAGGGTGTTGAGGACTGAAGCAGGAATGCGTTACCACGACCCCCATCATCCTCATCATCTAAGACTTCATATTCTTTCTTCTTCACAGCAAGAGTCAAGACATTAAACTATTTTAAAGCAACAGAATCTATTAGAAATGGCCTCCACAGACCACTGCAGCTGCTGAAGTGAAGGAATCTACCCTTCCCAACCTACCATCTCTGAAAGAGGTATCAGGGCACGAACAACTCGAAGAACCACCTAAATCCCTTATGGTCCAAAGAGGAGCTGGAAAAGGGCACGAAGGTAAGAAAGGGATGGATATTTCGTCAGCTAAACTTTCTCATCTACTCATGTAATTTTAGTACTTGGATTCCAAAACCTGAGTTGAAGGTAGAGATAGACTGTTTCTTGTACACAATCACGCTATGGTGGAAGGTGGTATGGAAGTCAAGAGTGAGATACAAAAACTCCCAATCTGTACAAGATGTGGTAAGGACCCAGAAAAGGGGTTTCAATCAGTAGGCAGCAAACCTCTGAGAGGCCACTATTTTATGAATGAACGAGTAGCTGAGATGTCTCCCCTAGAGGTACAAACAGAACCACTTTTCAATCAGAGACAAAATAGTGTAGTGGTGCATGTAAAGTGCACACACGCACACACACACACACACACACACACACACACACACACACACTGTGTTCATCTCATTATTTTACCTTGGGCAAGTCATTCAATTTCTGAGTCTCAAAATCTGCATCTGTAAAATGGGGCATGAATATTACCTATTTGATGGATTAACGTGATAATTAAATGAAGTAATAAGGCAAATACTTAGCATAGTGCCTCAAAAAAAAAAAAAAAACCGCACTCGGGTCACCTGGGTGGCTCAGTCAGTTTTGAGTGTCTGACTCTGGATTTTGGCTCAGGTCATGATTTCATTGTTCGTGAGATCAAGTCCCATGTCAGGCTCTGTACTGACAGCACGAAGCCTGCTTGGGATTCTCTCTCTCCCTCTCTCTCTCTCTGCCCCTCCCCCGAGTGCTCGCTCGCTCTCTCTTTCTCTTTCACTCTCTCTCTCTCTATATATAGGTACTTGATTTCAAAATACTATAGGGAATAAAAAGTTAGCCTTGAGAGCCTCAACACCATGGCAAATAAAAGTTACCATTTGGAGGCAATAGTGAAGATACTTTTGAAAACTGGTATTTGAAGAGATTACACAGATCCTCAATATATATCAGGTCAGGAAAGGTCCAGAGGGATATTTGTGAATTATACATTCATAATAAAAAACCAAAAACTAAAAGTTGATAATCTGTAACTTGTGATAGTGGACAACTAACTATGCCTTTTTCAATGGCTGTTTTAGCTACAGGCAAAAAATTCTAGCCCAGGGAACCCTCTGCTCTGATGCACTATGTCATTTATGTTTTTAACTTGTATTTTTACTATATAAATATACCCAGAGGTCAAGCAGGAAATCATATATTTAAATAAGCAAAACTATACCAAACAACCTCTTTGTGTTCAATAGATCACCTTACGTTAAATTTGTGTTACTAGTCAAATTTCCCAAACTTCTAAAGCATCTCAGTACTGACTCTTATTCTAATGACATCCTGTTTCAGTTATGCTGAGCAAACAGGATTTAAAATGAGAAAAATAATATTTGCACATAAATCCTTCCTGTCTGTTGATTAAATCCAATCAATCATAATAAACTCGATACATATTAGCGTTCTGTACCTAATTTACACCCTAGGGAGTCTTGCCTATAATCAAAGTGTATATTTATGTGGATAGTAAAATGTTAAAATAACCAATATTTTAAATTAATGGCCTGTGTAATTTCAAGTAACACTGCCATAAACTAACAAAAAGGAAAAATTAAATCTTTGCTTTAAAATATTCAGCCATGTGTCCTTTAAAAAAGAGATAGTGCCAACAAAGCTACCTAACTTTAATATTTACTAAGTATTAATTACCTGCCAGGTATTACAGGCATAATGGCAAAGCAGATGCGGATAACAATAACCATTCTTATTCAGGCTTATCTGGCTTCTAATATCAAATAACTTTTTTTTTCATTTTTAAGAGATGCAAACTAAATCATGAATAAAAAAAATAAGAAAAATCAAAATATTCTCATTCAAACTCACTCCTTCTAACAGTTAGGAACAAGCCCCAAGTAAAAAACAAGCACCTGGGACACTTTCTGTGGGCTGTTATTGTTAAACTAGGTCTCTCACAGAGCAGAACCAGGATGTGGCCAAGGATGCAGCCCCGTATACATGCCAGACTTAAAGCAGAGGACCCAGGCTCCAAAAATCTCCAATGAGCTGCCTGACTTACCTGCCAATATGGACCAATCAGGATGAGGCCTTTCCAACCAATCAGGAGGAGGCACCACTTTTTTCCCTTTACCTCCTCAATCTATTGGACCAGAGCGGCAACCTGAGAGGTGCATTCTCGGTATAAGGGGGCCTCTCCTCTCTCTTCAGGGAGGCCAACCTGACTACTCTTTTGGGTGCTGTAATTCCCTTCAGCTCCAGCTGTAGCTCCAATAAAGCCTTGACTTTTGGATCTGTTCTCATTTCTATCTATGGGAGGCCCAGGAACTGGATTCTGGTAAAAAGTCACCAAACATTTTTTTGAGCACCTTCTTTGTCCCAGGCACTGTTGGATATCCTTGACATAAAACACTGATATCAGGGACTGTAGAGCCTGAAGAGAGAAATGTTTTGGAGTGCCTCTGAATGCTCAAATCACTTATTAATTTAAACACAGCTTGAAAATTGTGTGGCTTTGCCATCTTTAAGCACTATCCACAATGATATTCCCATTAACAAGGATGCTTGCTTTCTAATGCTGGATGGAAGATCAATATATTTTCATTTTCAAGTGTGCCAGACAGGAAATTTGAATTATTTGAAAAAAAATGACATCGTGTTTCTATCTCATTTTTAAAAAGGGCAGGGAGGAGAGAGGATAGAATTTATCATATTGTCACAATGATAACTATACCTTGTATTTGCATATCACACCTTATGTGTATTCCATCGCTTTTAGTTTAAACAAAGACACTAAAGGACAGGGAGAGAGGTGAGCAGCCTGCCCAAAGTAAGGGTGTTAATAAGGTATAGATGTGGGGTTTGAAACTCCAGGGCCCACATGCCTTCCTTTATGCTTCTCTGTTCCAAGTTTACGTGAGCTACCCAACAATCACAAAAGCAGACTAATTCTATAATTAGAAGCCTGCACTGCACTGGCCTTTTTAGTTGTCTCTGCCCCACCCCCCACACCAGATTCCGAATTCCATGAAGGCATAAAGCAGGTCTGTTAAGTTCACCTCCTCATTCTTAACCCGGCACCATTCCAGATCCAGAGATTGTGCCCCAAAACTAGTTGTCAATGAGCTAAATGATTAATTAATTGACCATGGTGATCTTTTGGACCACTTCTGACCATGATTTACCTGAAAAAAAAAAAAAAGAAAAAAAAGGAATGAAGCCTGCTTCCCTGCATATTTATGCCAAGCATGAATTAAATGAATGGTATTCGCTAGAAGGAAGCATAAACACACAATTTTTGTCCTCAAGTAACTTAATCTAGTTGGAAAAGAGAGTGAGAAAATGTGAGATATCAGCACAATTTATACTTGTTAATGGAAGAAGAAGGAAGGAAGTGCTCAGAAAAGAATTAGTCAAAAAAAATTATTCCCCTTTTTAGGGGAAACAAGTCCTTTGGGAAACGAGGAGGAAAATTATGAAGTTCCTTTGGCAAAGATGGTAAACTTGAGCAGTTTGCCCAAGTGTGGGACACAAGATGATCTCAAATGGAGACACACAGACTCCACAATAAAGAACCACAGAATTACACAGTGAGAAAAGCCCTTTCAAATTTCTTTCATCCCAGGAAAAGTCTCTGTTTGATGCAAATATGTCTTCAAGCTCTCAACACTTGCCCTTTGTAAACCAAAAATGCTCAGACCTCAGGCTCAGACACTTTCAGACAATACACCTTTAAGAATCTAACAATTTTCTTTCAATTTTATTGCATTTATTTTATATGTACTTCCACTTGTGGTTGCCATTATATCATTTCCTTTGAAATACATTTTTAATTTTTTTAAGCCCCAGTAGTAAATGGGGGCAAAAGTCATGAAGCTAGCATGAGAATGGCTAAAATTTGGGGGACGCTGACTGAAAGAAGTGAAGAATGTGCCAGAATCTTTCAGAGGTAACAAGATCAAACACAACCTGGAAATAGGGACCTACTCTACTGCAGTGAAAAGCTCAGACGGCTACAAAGAATTTAGTGGGATAAAGAAAATCATGTAGGGTTCCGAAAGCACTGGAAGTGGGCCTAGCCCCAACTGCTCACTGAACAGTCGAAAATGAGCATGACTCTCAGATATGGTTCCATACAGGAAGAATGGGGACCTGGCCAAGTAGGACTGAGAATATCACAATGGAAGTGACACATCACGTGCCTGTAAACAAGACCTCCAGAAAGAAAAAAAAAGGGGGGGGGGGACGTGGTGGGTATGGGGGGGGGGTAGTGGGCGGGGCAAGGCTGGGTTGGAACACAATGTCAGGCATGCTTGATGTTGATGCTTCAATATATAACGACTTCTCTCTCACTGTGAAGGTCACTTCTGCCTGTGTTACCTCCTAGGGCACAAATATAGCTTACAGTTCACTTTCGTTTTAATTCGGTTTTTTTCTAATTTCATAATGAGGTGCCAAGAGATTTCCAGTACAGATTTTCCCCCCTAGCTGTATAATACTTTCACACACTAGATGGAGCCAACTTTATAATGCTTTGGGATTCATGGACAGGTTTGTGTTGTACTTAAAAAAAAAAAAAAAAAATTTCAGGCACAGATTTATGGGAATGCTGTGTACCACCAAAATATATTTTCACTTAAATTTCTCTGATTTTAATTTTAAAGATCAAAGGCCCCATCATTTTACCAATCTGCATATTTTCCAT
Organism: Prionailurus viverrinus; assembly: GCF_022837055.1. Classification (NCBI taxonomy): domain Eukaryota; kingdom Metazoa; phylum Chordata; class Mammalia; order Carnivora; family Felidae; genus Prionailurus; species Prionailurus viverrinus. The sequence goes on along the minus strand of NC_062562.1, from coordinate 36,690,760 downwards.
AATGCCTAAGCCCAAATCAGTATCAAACTATCGATAATGCTATAAAATGTGTGTTTAAAATAAGGGCATCTTTCAGTTTATTGACACTTTTAACTTTGACTTATTAATATATATTTATTATTTTTTTTTCACGACAATCTCCAAATTACATGCTTTTTTGTTGGGAAGAAATGCAATAAGCATCTTATCAGGCCCATAAAGACTCCCTCAAGGAGCAGAGGGATTCGGGCAAAGAAAGAGGCAGGTAGATATGAAGTAGACTTCTGGTTCATGGGAATATGGAAAATAGTCACCAGCACTTGGTAGAGGAAATGGCTGACCTCCAGGACCAGGGAAGATTTAGCACCAAAAGACAAGAACGTACCACTGTCCACAGTCACTAGCCTGGGGCTGGGAGGGGGCAGAATGGAAGTAAGGGAAGTTACATGATGGCTCTTTCCTGTCAGTCCTGGGAACTCAATGCCATTTCACTGAATCCTAACACTGGAGAGCAGTGGTTCTCAACTGGGGATGATTTTGTCCCCAGGGGGCACTTGACAAGGTCTGGAGATACTTTCAGCTGTTACAAATAGGCAAGTGCGTGCTACTGGCATTAAGTAAGCAGGGCACAGGGATGCTGCTAAACATCAGATAAGAGACAGTAAAACTATAATGAAAATCAAGAGAGAGATACCCGGGTGGCTCTGCTGGTTAAGGGTCTAACTTCAGCTCAGGTCATGATCCCACAGTTCACAAGATCTAGCCCCGTATCGGGCTCTCTGCTGTCAGCACAGAGCCCATTCGTAGCCTCTGTCCACCACCCCCCCCCACCATCTTTCTGCCCCTCCCCTACTTGAGCATGCTGGCTCGCTCTCTCGCTCTCTCTCTCTCTCAAAAATAAACAAACAAAAAAAAGAAAGAAAAAAATCAAGAGAGGGATTGGCCTAAAATTCAAGGTACCAGTTAGCTTGGTGGGGGGTAAAGGGAAGGCTGTAATTCAAAGATGAGACTTCTAGAATGCTCTGTGCCTTTAGATATAATGGGTACATGTTTATTCATTTTATTGCTCTTTACCAAACCAATAGGTTTTAGACATATTAATGGTTAGATGGAGTCAACAATTTGAAACAAAACATTAAAAAGTATGAAGTGTATGGGAAGTTAAGAAATAGAGACAGCAAATAGAGGTCCCTCACTAAGAAGGCTAATAGTGAATCTTGTCATAACTGGCTAACATACCACCAGGTCAGAGGTATCTTTTAGTCTTTACCCCCTTAACCCTCCACTGTCCAGCCACTTGCCACTTCTAACCCATCAGCCACCAAACTGCATCTCCTCTGCCCTCATGGTTATTCTGCCTTGATTCAGTTCTGGCCTGAACTGGTAAGTTATTCTCTCCACTCCCCTCCAAGTACCCTATACCAACCTACTAGATAACGCTTCCTAAAGCGTGGCTTGCTATTTTTATGCAACTGTTTTAATAAAGCTAAAGTGTCATCAACACCGAATAAATGAAGTTCAATTTTCTAATGCAGGCAGGCAATCAAGGCCAACTTTACCTTTCTAGTCTCAACTACTGTAAGTATTCCAAGCAATATAAAATTTCCAAGCAAATAAAACATACTCATTCTCTAACCCTAGCTACATACTCTTGCTTGGGTTGTTCCTCTTGCCTAGACTACCCTTCATGCACCCATCATCCCTTTCTATGGAAAATCATATACATTCCTCAATAAAATGAAATAGAGATGCATTGCCAAATGTCGGTCAGGAAGGAAGCAAATGGAACATTCAGAAGAAGTGATGTATACATGCACACACACACACACACACACACACACGCACACTAGAATATTACACAGCCATAAAAAGGATGAGATCATACCAAGTGCAGCAACATGGAAGCACCTAGAGGGTATTTTGCTAAGTGAAATAAATCAAGTGAGAAAAAAAATTATATATTTCACGCATATGTGGAATCTAAAAATGACAAATGAATAAACAAAAAGCAGAATCAAAAGTATAAGTATAGCAAAATGATGATCTCTAGTGGGGCTGGGCATGGGGAGAGTATGCCAATGAGTGAAGAGGAGTGAGAGATACAGGATTTCAGGTATGGAATAGCTAAGTCACAGGAATAAAAGACAGCATACGGAATATAGTAACTGATACTCTGCTCGCGCTGTATGGTGACAGATGGTAGCTACACTTGTGGCAAGCACAGCATAACATAGACAAGCTGAAGCACTATGTCGTACAGCTGAAACTAACACAACATTGTGCGTCAAATGCAATCAAAACTTTTAAGAAGACAACTGAACATATGCCTACCTTATAACCTGATAATTCCACCTCTTACTGCATACCAACCAGAAACGTCTATGTGTGTTCACCAAAACCATATAGCAATAATGTGCATGGCAGCGCCTCTTGTAAGAATGCAGAACTGTAGGCAACCCAGATGACCATCAACAGAAGAGATAAACAGTGACGTAATTAGATAGGGGAATACTGCATGGGAATGAAGGGCTGCCACATACAAGAGAGAGGAATCTCACATACACAACGTTGAGGAAAAGAACACAGACGTGAGAGTACATACTGCGTGATTCCATTTGTATAAAGTTAAATAACACATAGACATTACTAATCAATGGTGTCAGAAGTCAGGATAGCGATTATGTTCCAGGGAAAACTTGCCTACCAGAAGGCACAAGAGTGCTACGATGGTCTCGTACACTGGGTGGAAAGTGATCAGGTGGTACACATAAGATGTGTAGACTTTTCAGTAGAAATGTTAGACTTCAATTAAAGGTTTATGGAAAAACATTTTCAAAATCTGCCCATTCAGTATTACTCCATCCATGATCCCAACTAGATGTATCTTCCTCCTCCATCTACATTTAATTCCCAAAAGGTCATTACGACCCTAAATTTACCTTACGGTTTTTTGTGCATGTCTATCAAAGTCCAATTGTTACGTCACTGAGCACCTAGGCAAGTATTCCTTTTATGATTTCCCATAAAGTACTGCATGATAGTAGCTCATCAGTGAATATTTATGAGATTAAATGACACATATTACCCCTTTCAAAGCAAGTCTACGTTCCTGACGGTTGGGTAAATGCCGGTGTTCCCTTTTCGAAATTATTTTATTTTTATACACTAACATTCCCCATTTGGGCGTCCAGTTCTGCCAGTTCTGAACTATACAGACTGCTGTAACCACCACCACAACCAAGATACAGAGCCGTTCTACCGCCTCAACCACAGCCCCGGGCTGCCCCTCTGGGAGTCAAAACAGTGCCCACTCCCACCTCCTAGAAACCCGCTTCCGTTCGTACAGTTTTGTCCTACATGTAACTAGAATCAAATACCTGGCCTTTGAGTCTAGTTCCTGCCCCATAGCAAGAACACTTGAGATCTCTGCTGTTGTCAGAGGCGTCAGCAGCTCCTTCCTGTTCACTGCTACTTAGACTCCATCCTATGGAGGAACCGTGGCTGGCTTATCCTCCCTCCAGGGAGACGACAATCGGGCTGGGTCCAGTTTGTGGTGATCGTGAAGAAAGCTGTGATCCACTTTGAAGATATTTTTTTTTAATGGATACTTAGGAGTCACTCACTCAAGGTCATGCAGTTACCAGTGACAAAAAGAAACATTATATGCTTTTTTTTTTTTTTTTAATGACTGGGAAAAGTAGGAGTCGACAATATTTTCCCCTGATGTCAATGAACCCACCTCACAATACATTTTCTGTGAGGAGATTTTTGAGCTCCCTTTTCTATATTTAGTGCACGTTAATGGGCCAGAGTTTGTAAGGATCCAACTAAAGCACTTTTCTAAAGGCAGCTTTTTGCCAATGTGACCTTATGGCTGTGCTATTAGAAATAATGTGTATGTCTTGATCTATGTACAGCTATTCATCAGTGCTATGTAAATAAGTGATGATGCCCTGCTGGCCTCTGTCTTTCATCTGACCTACTGGACTCACTTGCGATGCACAGAGGGGAGGCTAGTGACGGGCCCGGCACTCAAGGGCTCCAGGAACATGCGAGCAAATGGGCTACTGCAACGATTATGCACAGGGGTGGCTACAGTTGCACTTTTTTTCTGTTGATTTAAACACAAAAAGCATATGTCCAAATCCTCCGGGGCAGAGTGTCCACATCACAAAATTTCCATTAGCTGGCATTTCGAGGTGTCCGTCTGTGGAGCCTGAGCCACTGCATGACCAAGGTTGAGGCCAAAGGGAAAGAAAATGTCCAAGAACGACTTTCTGGTTGGTATCTGAACTGCACCTGACACCGTAGCCAGAGGAAGTATGTTAGTTCTGAGCCTTTAAAACTCAAGACTGACATGATTAACTCTTTTTGTGGTATCTCCATGACGGTCACTAGAAGAATCGTGAAAACCTCATCCTTTCCCCTTTGCGAAAGCTCTTAAGTAATAATAATAATAATAATAATAATAGCAACGAATTATGGAAAGTGTGCTATGCACTCTTGTACTAAGTACATTGGTACCTGTACATTTCCAGGAAGCGCCTTGTTTTAATCCTCAATAAAAACCCTCTAACTTAAATTCTACTATGCTGGCCCTTTTACCAACAAGGAGAATGAGGCTCAGAGAGATTTTATGACTTGCTGAAGGGTTTGCAGACAAGGAATTTCAGTCAAGGCAGTCTGAATCTGATCGCATGTTCTGAACCCAGATGCTACACCACCCCATAGCCCAATCAGAAAATACATTCATTTAACCTGATACTCAAAACATATACTATCACACCCATCCAAGGAGATAAAAACAAATAAAATACGCTCCTCCCCTCTAGGTGGTCCTTACTTGGGGGGAGGGTGGAGAATCCTATAAACAATAATATCTTAACCTTTTTGATCAAATCCTTTCCTGAGACTCGTGTGATAACTACTGGCTCTCCAGAAAAAGTCCACACTGGCAGACCCACAAAACTCGTTAAATGCTTGGGCCATATCCTAGGAATCCCCAGAACACTTAAATAAGCTAACTATTAGCTGCAAGAGGTTTTGGGTGGTTAAGAAAGAAGGTGTTGGGTGAACTCAAAGGAGAAAGCCAAGGCACTGGAGTCCTGAAGACTGAGAGGAATCTACCAGACCAAGAAGGAAGGAAAGGGAACTTCTATGGAGAGGTACTTGCTTCAGAAAGCTGGCACCAGGAGAAAGATCTAACGACGAAAGAGGGGGGAAGCAGGGAAGTGAGGAGCAGGATGCATAAACAGTCCGGGCAAGTTTCCTCTTTCTAGAAAGAATGTGGTAAGGATAAGCTATGAGCCTAGGTTCTGAGGTCAGAAAAAACTAGGGTCAGAAGAAACCGGGTTCAAATCCAAGGTCATTCCTGTCATTCCTGTCTCATCATTTGTGCACCCAGGGGGAAATTACTGCAACCCTCCAAGCTTCAGATTCCTTTTCTGTAAAACAGGGAGAAGAGCCCCAACATCATGGGCTGTTGTGAGATAGCCCATGGAAAAAAGCATGGCAGGCACTTGGCACAAAACCTGAGAGGGTATGGGCACTCAGCACAGTGCAGCCGCTATTGTAACAACCTCATCACCACCACCACCATCAGGACCATGGCCTGATGCTAACACAGCCCGCAGAAGGAAAACTCTTTGATATGTGTTTGGGTCAGCCCGCTACATTCTTAGCTGCATGAGGGGCTGCAGGAGGATCTTTGCCCAAATAAAATCAGTGCCAAAAGCCAGCCCTCAAAATACTCTCCTTGTACACTTACACCTTATTATTCTTATTAATCACATAAAGACATGAGAGGTATGTTCTAGAAAAGGGAGTTAAAAACCAGATATTTTGAGAAATTATGAGAAATTATGGAATATCCGTGGTGGGCTTGTTTTGCATTTTTAACATCATCAGTGCCTGCTCTTTTCTTAAATGAGAACAGAGGTCATTATCAAGAGCTAAAGAGATGGTCCGTGCCGCTGTCGTTACTATCATGTCCATAACGAGAGTCAAGAGAACATACATTCTTGCAAAGCCCTTCTGTACCCAATTCTTCTGTGTCACTATCCCTGCCATGGCATTACTATGCAAAAAGAAGAAAATGGTGCAAATATTCTACCCAGTTCTTCTTAGTCGGTATGTGTCCAGTAATGCTTTATTTTAAATTCTTCATGTGGTCTAGGAGCTAACATAAAAGTAATATGCTGGAACCCGTCCACAAGTGCTCGAGGAAATGTAGAGAATATTTTGTTGTGATTCCTCAGCCATGGTAATAGACAGAACATTCATGAAACCCTTGCTCTTAAAAATGTTCCATGGCCAGTCAATATTTGCCGGAGTGATAGTGCCATATAGTCAGCACTGGAAAAATAAAGTCATGAGAAACACAACCATTCTCATCTTCCCCAAAAAGCTGGCCAGGATATCTGCTTCCCTCGGCTATCTACGCTGACACCATCCACAAAAATCAAAATGTTCCCCTCACTTTAAAGCACACAAATGAAAGAAAAATGTAGAGATTCCAGGGATCTTTCCTGAGCCCAAGAGACTCTTAACAAATTGACCGAGCTTCCTCTCAGCTTTAAGTTTGTTCTCCTGCAAAACCACAGTAGTAAATGAATTCATCCTATCAAAAACAGAAATAAGAAATAGAAAACCCAATTGTCCTAGAGCAAGCAGAAGAATGTTGTATTCACGAGTTGGGGGCAGAAGGGAAGAATTGAGGCCAACAAAAAGATAGTATTTCTAGCACATCATTAAACGTGAATGTGATGGAAAGAGCTGATAGGCTGTGAAGCTTGTGGAATGTGATTATGACAGTTAGAAAATTCTTATCAGAACCAAAAGAAGATTCATGTTAGGAAAGGGCTCCCAAATGCCTTTTAGAAAATCTGATAAATTCTCAAGAAACAAAATTTGGAGCATAGACAAGAAAACAAGAGAAGTATGATTGACAAAGTAGATCTTTCTTTCTCTCCATCTAAAACCTATCATATGTGAAAGAAAATTCTATCACAGTAAGCATCATTATTACTAATGCCACAAGCACCGTCCATCTAGCCTAAGTGCATTTTTCCATACTCCTGTTTCTTTTTTTTTAATTTTTTAATGTTTATTTTATTTTTGACAGAAAAAGAGAGAGCGCAAGTTGGGGAGGGGCAGAGAGAGAGGGAGACACAGAATCTGAAGTAGGCTCCAGACTCCAAGCTGTCAGCACAGAGCCCATCGTGGGGCTGGAACTCACAAACCATGAGATCATGACCTGAGCCAAAGTAGGACACATAAGTGACTGAACCACACAGACATCCCTGCATATTTGTATTTCTATAGTTGTTAGTGATACTTTCCTGTAAGCAACACCCTCTGGGGGTTAGGGACACAACCCCAGACTCAAACTACCTGACTTTGCCCTTTACTGGCTCTAAGCCTTCATTTCCCCATCTGCAAATGGGCTTAGTAAGTAAATGAGTTAAAGCAAACAAGACATTAACACATGACACCCTTGTAGTCTTTTTGATCTTCTCTAGTTCCAGTGTATCTTTCTTGGGAAGGAAATAGAGAGAGTGCACAGTATCTTTCCATTGTGACTCCCACACTGCTTATAAAAGAGTTGAAAATGTATGCTGGTTTTGATTTATTCACTCTTTAACAGATATTTATATTAAGCTTCTACTATGAGCCCACAGCTACTATGCTATAAGTTGGGAGATACCAATGAGCAACAGATACAACAACAAGGACATAGTCCCTGCCCTCAGTCTACCTTCCTGTGCAGGGGTACCAATGTTAAGTTGAATCTGGGGAACTGGCCCTCTACTGCGTAGGCTTATGCCTTCAAAAGGAAACCTTCAAGGACTCCCAGGTTCCTTTCCTGGGTCCTAAGAGTTCCCACTGGTACTTTGTAGACATGTCTTGCTAAGCATAGAGAATACAGACTCACCATTAAAGAAAAATTCCTTGTACACGTGTCTCCCGGCTGGTCATGTCATTATTCTAGGGGACTGTGATATATACCTAGCTAAGACCCTGCTTTTGAAATGCTTTATATGCTTTTAAAACCATTAATGTATCCATCTGTTAATTGAACATCTATTTACTGAACATGTGCCAAGAGCTGAAGACCAGATGTGACCTTGGGTAGCGACTAGAGAGAGAGGCATGGTCTTTCTCCAGTGGAGAATCTTAGCATCTTAGAGGTGAGTTCACAGACGCGGTCCAGACATAGACGTGATCCAGACGGCAAAAGCAACTGACCCTAACTCACACCGCCAGGGGAGGCAACACTGAAACAGAGGCTCTATCTAATGTCAAATCCAAGCATGTTCCCTTCTCAAGAATTCTGCTCTTGTTACTCCTACCTGCTCAGCCTACAGTGCTCTTCTTCACACAGCTGCATGGCTCGCTTGTCACTTAGTTAATTCACATCTCTGTTCAAGAGGAACCTCCGAGGCGAGGTCCAATCTATCAGCTTCATATGAAAGCGGCTTTATTCTCCTTCAGCTTTATTCCCAGCTTTATTCCCAGCTTTATTCTCCTTCACAGCACTTACCTCCGCTTACCAGAAAGTAAACTCCAGTAGGGCCCATATTTTTTGCCTGCTTTATTCACTGCTCTATCCCTAGCATAGGAACAGTACTGGGCACAGAGTCAGTGCTCCGTAAATACTGTTGCCTGAATGAGTCCAGTGTCCTTTTTCCTACATCTCTATCTTTATGATACGCCTGCTGTGGCAGCTTACAACCCCGAGACTGGGGAGAAGAGAATCCAGTAAGAATCCAACTCATTAAACGTGAACGTTATGAAAAGAGCTGACAGACTGTGAAGCACATGGAACGCAACTATGGCAGGTAGAAAATATGCTGAAGTATGAGATACACTTAGCCAGCAAAATGAATTGGGGTGGTACACCAACAGGGCATTAATAATAACAGGTTACACATGGAGGAAATGCAGAGATTCAGAGCGATGGCATTCAGCCTTAGTGTCATGGAGAGAACAGAGATGGGAGGATGTGGTGAACGAGACACAAACCCATCCAGGGGCGAATGCTGGCTCATTCTTAGCGGGTCTTCAGATTTCTCAAAGGAAAATGGACACCTGAATTGTATGAAAAATAATGCTTCTACATTAATTCAGAGCTGTTATCAACACCACTTGGGCTACCCTCACATCTAACAGCAAGATTCAGACACCTATGGTCTTCTCTGGCCACTTCCCCAGGCGCCACGGCAGGGCCAACTGTAGGGCACTGAATGATGACTTCTCATGGTCTTTGCAGTTGGCAAGTAACCTCCAAGGAGGTTCATGGTACCCTAATCCTCCCTCTTTATAACTGAATGAACAGCTATTCTGACATCCTTGGCTTTTCAGTTCTTAATGCAAGATCATGGAAAGTCAACCAATCTTTGCTACAAAACAATGTCTCTCAGAGTTTCTGTGAAGTATTACAAACAGACAGCAAATACTTATAGAGATCCTAACGGTAGAATCATGTAGACACTAAAATAAGTCAGAGAAAGAACTGAAATAATTTTAATTTTTTTTAAGTGTTTATTTGTTTTTGAGAGAGACAGAGCACAAGCAGGAGAGGGCCAAAGAGAAAGGGAGACACAGGCTCTGAAGCGGGCTCCAGGCTCTGAGCTGTCCGCACAGAGCCCGATGTGGGGCTCGAACTCATGAACCGCAAGATCATGCCCTAAGCCGAAGTCGGATGCTTAACCGACTGAGCCACCCAGGTGTCCCAGCACTGAAATCATTTTAAACTCCTGTTGGACAAAAAGTTAAAAACAGGAGAGTAAATTCTTCCTTCTCTGATTATTTCACTTTTCATTTGTTTCTTCCCTAAAGGACTTAAAGGAGCTTATGTAAGAGCACACAGCATGAAGATGAAACAACAGAAAGTTAATGTGTGTGGATGAAGATAGTAAGATGAAGGAAAGAGAATTCAAGAAAAAAATAAAATGAACCTAATAAGGGGCGCCTGGGTGGCTCAGTCGGTTAAGCGTCCAACTTCAGCTCAGGTTATGATCTCGCAGTTTGTAGGTTCAAGACCCGCATCGGGCTCTGGGCTGATAGCTCAGAGCCTGGAGCTTATTTCAGATTCTGTGTCTCTCTCTCTGTGCAGCCCCCCCTCACATGCTGTCTCTTTCTCAGAAATAAATAAACATTAAAAAAAATAAAATGAACTTAATAAAATTAGTATATAAAATGCAAACAGAGTCTGCATGTTTTTTACAGGTGGGTCACAAACTGCTTTCTAACATGGGGACAGAGAGTCCAATGTCTATGGGGGCCAAGCAGTTAGAGTAAAGGTAGAAAAGCAACTGAAGAGTGCCTGTTTTATTTTAAGGAAAATGCCATAATATTACTGACTCCCATGGTTGCCATGGAGACATGTGAGCCCCATGTTACCAGATCTAATTTTTCAAGAAATGCCAGAAATTCAAACATGCTTGTGTGAAATCTTCCCATTTTCCAATGTTGGCAAACTAGTTTTTCTTTTGGTTAAAAAAAACATGTGTGAGTTAAAGAAAACATGCGTGTGACCATAAAGAGGAAGAAGACATGATCAGTTACATGACTAACTATATCCATAAACTAACCCAAAGCTGCAAAGAAGTACAGTCATCTGTGGTATTGAAACCAGAGAGACACTTCTCCCAAGAGTCCAGAGGCCTCTAGAACATCCACAAGATAAGCACCCCATACATTCAAGATTTATAGGCCTCTATCTTATAATGACCTTCAAAAGAGGCTAAGGGCATCATACTAAGTAGAATTTAGTAGAACTAAGGCAGGGTAGACAGGTGGCAAATTCTGAGATACAGAGATTTCTGCTGGTCTGGTTTATTTCAAGTATTGATTTTACAGATTTCCCTTAACTAATTTTTAACCAATTACCCTTTTTGATCAATATAAAATTCTCATGCTTTTCTTTAATGTTATTTCACAAACCAAAGCAAAAGCCACCTTGGAAAATAATTTTTCAAACAACATTCTCTCCTTCCCCCACCGTTTTAGAGTATCCAAAGGGATGGATGAACCTCCATCCTTCAAACTATAATCCCTAAATCTTGGTTTTTCACACCAGCATTTTAAAAATTTTTTTGCATGTTTATTCCTTTTTGAGAGACAGAGACACAAAGTGTGAGGGTGGAGACAGACAGAAAGGGAGACACAGAATCCAAAACAGGCTCCACGTTTTGGGCTGTTAACACAGAGCCCAACTTGAGGCTCGAACTCACAGACCACGAGATCATGACCTGAGCTGAAGTCAGACACTTAACCAACTGAGCCACCCAGGCACCCTTCACAGCAGGATTTGATTAAGTACTGAGTAGCACCATGTTCAAGATAGATTCCCTGACTAGGTCCCGGATGGAGGTATTCTATGGGGCCGATAAGTTCAAGGCCATTCACTTTAATGGACAGTCCATCTGGCAGTGGGGCTGAACTCTGTGAATGCTGAAGAATCTGGCACACTTCCAGTCACTGGCCAAGGAAGGATACACACATAGGACCAAACGTCTCAAAAGAGCATTGTTCTGTATCTGTTCCAGGTGACGAACAACAGGACAATCAAGTTCTACACCGCACAGCAATGCTTAATGGAATCCCTGGGGGGGGGGGGGGGGGGGGTTGCTGATAGTGAGGGTGGATTCCAACCTGGGCTCTTGACATATGTAGGACTAGTGCAGCTTTATTTCATCTATCTCATGTCCATTCAGTTCTGCTATAATGCTTGTTTCTAAAATGCAAGTTTGTTCACAACTGATACATGGATTGCCATGTGAGAGACCAATTTGCACCTAACTCAAATGAATTTTGGTTTGCTATGCATTATGTTGTTTGCAAGGGCAGTGGGCAAACACAGAAAATGCACCCTGCTGAATCGAGTCATGTAGGAACACACAAAATGCACACACCTCAAACAACTGCCACCTATCACAGTTCACCATGCACATTATGTACACCAATCCACTTCTAGAGCTGTAACTTTCCATCAATTTCAGATAAGCTTCCTTCCACCCTCTCACTGTAATTTACAAGCTACTGTCCTTCTAACACTCACTTCCACAAGCAAACAGCAGGTCTTTTCAAGGCAAACTACCAAGTTTATTGCTGTATTTATATATTGATTAACCATTTAACAAGTATAACACTGTCTACTCTTTTAACTAGATTCCTATCTTTTCTTCTCTTAATATGTCAGTGATAAAGTTTTTCAGTATAGTACCTCTAACCCAATTTTTTCTAATAGACTCCATGGTATCTACTGCATGATTTTGCCTAGCCTGGTGATTTTTTTTAGAAATGCATATGTTGTGTTATAGCAGAAGTGACTCTCCTAGGACTCGACATAAAATAATTGGAAAGATGAATTTTGCTACAATGTAAGTTCTATTCAAAACTACCATGCTCTGTACTCCTGACATCATTCACATCCTATTTGATGTGTATCCTTTTTATTATAAATTAATTAACATGGTATTTAACAAATAATTATGTGAAGCCTAATATGTTTTATGAAAGTAATAAGTCCCAAAGAATTTAGCTGCTCAGGTTAGAAAATTAAAAGAAAGGCAAAAAAGGCATAAAAATAAATACCATCTGCAATCTTAAAATCCAAACATTTTTATGTTTCATTTTCAGTCTTTTGTCTTTGCATATGTAATACGACCATCCCTGCTATGCATGTTACTTCATCTGACCTACTTATCTTAACTTGGCTTAAAAGTTGACCTGCCATTTCTAAGTCAAATATGCTTATTTTCCAGGCGGGGAGGGGGCATGGGGGAAGTGTTGACAAACTGACTCAATCATTTAACATTAATGAGCACACACTATCTGCTTAGCACTATGCTCTGTGACATACAAATTAGAATACTCAATAGACTGTACTTAACCACCAAGAAAATTTCTTTAACTTTCCAAATTTGGCATAATTACAACATTTCTTGCCCTTAAGATTAATCACTATTTTCATTCTAGTTCTAAGATTTGTTAAAAATATAAATTATATAAATAGCACATGTGGAAAAGAAAATGGACTTGTACTATTACTTTCCTGCAAATTACAGCTTCAAGGACCACATTCTGCCCTTTTATCTGTCACCTTTTCAAATATTGTACCACCAAAATTACCTATAGGAAACAAAGCTGCATTTGAATATTTCTAAGTAGTAAACACACACATTAAAGTATCAAGAAGACTGCCTACTAATTTTCCCTCTTTATTTTTTCCAGCAGAGTTATTTTAAGATTTGATTTTTTTATGAATACAGATTTAGGATTTTAGTAAATTACATACAAGATACAGATTAAGATATACAGATATACACATGTGTATGTGTGTGGGATCAAATATATGTATATATTACATGGAAGATATAGACAGATATAAATATATGAACGTATTACATGGAAGATGGAGATACATTAAGTGCAAGACATAGTCACATATAGATATATACATAGATGCATATGTATCAATCAAAGATTGGGCTCAAATATAAATATTCTTTTTTTATTTTTTTAATGTTTTATTTTTGAGAGAGACAGAGAGACAGAGAGTGAGTGGGGGAGGGGCAGAGAGAGACACACACACACACAGAATCCGAAGCAGGCTCCAGGCTCCACCCTGTCAGCAAAAATCCCGATACGGGGCTTGAACCCATGAACCGAGAGATCATGAACTGAGCTGAAGTCAGTCAGATGCTTAACCAACTGGACTACCCAGGTGCAATGAGCCACCCAGGTGACTCTCAAATATATATACTCTTAAATTTTCCTTCCTACTAAATGTGAAATATGTTTGCCATTCTATCTGTTTAAGCTGAATTCCCTAACTAGCAACAACAACTAGGAATAAAAAGCTATTTGGTATTTCATCCACTCTTGCCATTTGATGAGATGCTAAAAAAAAAACAAGATATAAGGGCAATAGGACAAAATCAAAAGAGGCTTGACAACCCATAATACATATAATAATCTTTTTGGAAATCATTGATAATTGATTTTACTCTACCCTTTACAGGGAAAGAAAAAAGAAAAAAAAAAAAAAAAGGTGCTTGTCTTAGTCATTGTGCAAGTTCCAAACCAGAAGAGAGGAAAAAACACTGGAAAAGGTCACTAGGTATCTTCAGGTACCAATCTCCACATTTCACTCTTCTCTCCCTCTCATTGAAAAAGACAATTGTTTCATTATTTTAAGAACTTCCAGAGGCTGGGGGGCAGTGGTGGTTAAGCCTTCAGTCCAAATCCCTCTCTGTGTGTGCGACATGATGGATTAAGTGTCCAGCTCCCCATGGGCTCTAACTTTCCTCAAACCTCACAACTTCACCTTGTTTTACAAACTCCTGGGAAGGCTGGGTTTGAGAAGGGGTGAAAGCGAACCCCCTAACTTTCCCACCACCACAAATCTCGCAGCACAGCGCTCACATCCTTGCCCGGAGGGCTGAAAGCAAGGCCTGGGGGCAGTGTCTGAATCCACCATCAGTAAAGGAGACATCTCTTTGCAGCCTCAGATTTTATCTCAATTCTACTCCATGATATACTCTTGCTTTTATCAGCAGAAAAAAGTTCCTAAATAACCGACCAGTTGGATTACTGCAACCTTTGCTCCCCTTCTCCAAATATATACAAGAACTACCAATGCTCAAGAAAGAGGGCCCCCTCCCCCCATTAACCACCTCCAACTGCCAAGGGAGCCCTTGGCAGAGAGGCTTCAGACTGTCTGGGCTCCAGATATTTCTAGGTGACACACACAGCACTAAGGACATGGGTGCTTCAATTTTTAAAGCCTGTTTTATAGGCTCCTCATGTGAATGTTTTCACTTTTAAAAAAAAAATCAACGGATATTCCCTTACCCAGTCTTTCCTGAGGTGGGACTCATCGACTGATTTAGAGCAAGATCAATGTTCTCTTTCAGGAGTAGTGAACAGTAATGAACAGAAATCTTGAGGTAAGGTCCCTTCTGAGCCCACAGAGATGTAAGCACCATTCAGAGAAGGTATCAGCCACCAACATGGCCTGGCCTTCACATCACAGTGACCTCCGTCAGCCTGAGAGCTGGTGGGGAAGGGGGGAAGGGCAGTACCCCCAACCCATGGCTGGTGGAGGATGCAACTGGGCTCTTCCACACCCTCCAGCCCAGGATCCTCCGCACGCTCTTCCGTTTAGAGAGAGCTAGTCAGACCCCATTATTCATCAGAGTGTCCTAAGAAGATACAAGAAGATAAAGTCCTCGACTGTGCTAGATACCGGAAGGAAAAGAGCAGCCACAAAATGAAAACTGCCTTTTTTAGCTACGGTTAAACATTTTTTAAAAAATCACATGCTTTTGCTCCCCATACTATAGCTAATGAAAGGGGCATTTAATATC
The DNA here is from genome assembly GCF_022837055.1 of Prionailurus viverrinus. Taxonomy (NCBI): domain Eukaryota; kingdom Metazoa; phylum Chordata; class Mammalia; order Carnivora; family Felidae; genus Prionailurus; species Prionailurus viverrinus. The sequence continues at coordinate 36,675,404 of NC_062562.1, read as the reverse complement.
CAGTGGGAAAAGCAGGGGTTTTATAATTTCATCAGCAATTACTACAAAGCTCATTTGTAAGAGCTTGGCGAATCCTCATTTATTCCGACCTCGAGAACCAACATTCTTTGGGGTTAGAATCCAGGGACTTATTCTAATCTTGAATGTTCTCCCCAGTCCCTTTAAGAGGAAAAAAAAAAAAAATGAGCTTCACATCGACTGATGCATGACATTGTTCCAATCCAAAAAAAAAAAAAAGAAAAAAGTGTGCAGGTTGAAATCATTATAACATGTCATAAAGCATCAGTAATGGCCACTCAGCAATAGCTAAACCATTTTTAAGGTCATAAACAAGCACATAAAGTGTGCTACACTAATTTATTGGAAACATCCTCTTTAAAAGAAAGGGTCACAAAGGGCTCGGGCTCAATCACATTGCTCTCCTCACGCCAGCCGCAGAACTTACATATGACCTTTGCAATTCCCCTTGCAAATTCTTTCAGCACTTGGGCATTCCACTTTCAAGCTTAGGGGGAGGTGAGGCAAAGCTATAAAAATCAGCAGCAGGAACACTGGAAAATGCTGGAATAAGATGAATGCCTTTCTCACAGAAGAAATGCAGGCACTATTAATTTACAGAATCCAGTGCAAAAAAAGGCAACTAGTCAGACCTCCTTCACCACTTATAGTTTAAACCCAGAAAAGCAAAATCAGACTTACCCTGGGAAGCCATCCTATAGGCTGACTCAGAAAAGCAGCCTGTTGACAAGCCAAAAACAGCTACAAACCAATGCTCCAAAAACTCGCTGGGTTTAATCCTCTCATCCACCTACTAACCCCTGCTACTACGTATGCATCTGGCTTTTGTTAAAGAACTTCTGCAAACGTACAGTGGATGAGTAATCATTCAGACTTCGTAAAACATGCCAAACCCATCACTAATAACACTAGTTTCATTTACTCATCACATTTTTGAGTCCTTTATTTTATTTTTCTAAGCAAAATTAGTGTTTTTTTGCTGATGCAAATTTCCTGCCACTACAGCATGCACTTACTGTCCAAAAGGCAGCAGACTGCCTGGTGTGTACCTAATTTTCTGGGGGTCCTTGTCAGCAGTGGGTAATGATGAAGTAATAAGTAAAGGCACAGACTGCTTGACAAAATATCTTTTAAAATTAATAGTACCAAAAAATAATAATAATAATAATATCACCACTGCTTTCCCAAATAAATAAAACCTCCAGCCAATTCTTTCTTTTTTCATTGAAAAAGGAAATTGTTTTGCTATAAAAATTATTAGAAATACTGAAGAATAGGAAGGATAAATTGATCCCTCACTGTCTTCCCATCTAATCCCTGTTCTTAGAGGTAATCACTGGCCCAAAGCTTTTAATATGTCATTCCACAAATTTCTACTTACATACTATGCCTGTGTATTCACACACACACTTCAAAGAAACTCTTGGGGACTGGTAAGTCTTGGACACCAGAGTTTTCCAGATTTTATAAAGAGAACAATACACACACAGTATAATATCCCCAGTGGGATAGGGCAATAGCTCATAATCAAGTGCATTAATATTTCTGCTGGAAACATATGAATATTAAACTGAGACAATAAAGATGATAAATAGCCTCATGTCATTTCAGGTCAGCTAATTCTGCCAAATGAAGTAAAATTTAAAAAAGAAAAAAAATGCTTCAATATTCAGAGATTTCTGGATTTCAGAATTGCAGATAAGGAAGTTCACGGGATTTCTCCCAGTTACCAAATTTTGAAGACTTTCCCTTTTATTCCAAATGTTTGTGATAGGAAATTTAGAAAAATATACATAAATTTAAAGTCACTGTAAAATCCCACCACACGAAGAACTGAGTTTTATTTACTAATGTATCAACTGCCTCCAGGGAGCACAGACTCGGTCCTTCATTGGGCAGATTAAAAAATTCAGCCAAGGGGCGCCTGGGTGGCGCAGTCGGTTAAGCGTCCGACTTCAGCCAGGTCACGATCTCGCGGTCCATGAGTTCGAGCCCCGCGTCAGGCTCTGGGCTGATGGCTCAGAGCCTGGAGCCTGTTTCCGATTCTGCGTCTCCCTCTCTCTCTGCCCCTCCCCCGTTCATGCTCTGTCTCTCTCTGTCCCAAAAATAAATAAACGTTGAAAAAAAAAATTTTTTTTTTAATTCAGCCAAATGTAATTGTTTTCAAATGTACCTGTTTTCATACCAGGTATAAAGTAATACCTGTTTTAAAAACTTAGAAGGCACTATGCTAACAAAGGTTGAAGCAGGTATTAGTTAGGTGGATGTGTATTATCTTTTAGGCTACTCAGCACCTTTTAAGACACTTCCTGGGTTTGGGGGAATTCCTCTTCTTATGAGTTCAGAGGGAGACAGAGACAACTTCCATGGTGAAAGCCAAGGGCTCACTTTCCCAGACTCCCTTGCAGCTAGGGTAAGACATGTGCCTTCCATTCCACCAATCAGACGTACCTGGGCCACACTGTGCAGACCTGTGTTCTGACCAGGAAAGAAACAACTACATCTGGAAGGCATAGGGGTATAGGATTTGGCTGTATGGTTTAATGGTCTGCCTCAGTCAGGTCAATGTTGCAAGCTACAATGTGTGCACCCAGAGGTAGCTACATCAGTGTCATTGTTCTATATAGTGTGCTGGGGCGTAGTTCCTCACTACTCAGCCGCAGGCTGCTTCACTGGCCTCCCAAGGGTCCCAGGCTCCTGAATATTCTGTGTAATAAACTCTTTCTACTTAAACTGAACCAAGCTTAGCTGTCTGTTGATACAGTGAAGAAATGTGCTACAAGGAGGAAATCTCTTAACAAGGCAAGGCAACATGATGTAGTGGAAAGAAAACAGAGCTAACTAAAAGCCAAAGATAGCAGCTTTCAAAACTGGACTCATATCCCCATCCTATACCAACTATCTCTCGGAGCATGGGCAAGCTTACTATTTTCTTTGAACGTCAATTTCCCTATCTGTAAAATAATAATACCCACCTTGCAAAACTGTTCAGGAGAAAGAAATGAGCTTTTTCATTGATTCACTCATTCATCCATTCAAACACTTCACTGACCTTCGACTATGTGCTATATACACTATGCTCAAATATCAGGTACTAGAGTGCTCAGATGTAGCAAATAAAACTACCAGATATCAAACTGAACTTGAGTTTCAAATAAACCACAAATAGTATCTAGTATAAGCAAGTCCCACATCTGGGATATACTTATACTTTAAAATGTTCTATACTGGCGACATACTTACATTAAAATATTATGTTCTGCTCTGAAATTCAAATTTTTCTGGTGCCCTCTATTTCACCTCTCCTATCGTTCACCTCAGTAAAGAGTAGCGCACCCAAGACACAGAGTCCTTGTTGTCATGGACCCTCAGTCTGCTACCAGGGAGTGGGGGGGGAGGAAACCAGAAAAGTAACAAACAAGCCAACAACTACACAGTATAAATAGAGAAAAGAGTTACAGAGGTAATAATTTGAGCAGTAAGATGGAAATAAAAAGGGAAGCATATTTAATTAGTAGGGTTGTTAAGGAAAGCCTTGTCTAGGAAGGTAACTCTGAAGGAAGGATCGTGCTGAAGACAATTAAACACTTGCTATTATAGTAGAACACCCTGCACAAGGCCTAGGACACGGCAGGTGCTCAATAAATGTTTATTTCGATCCCTGGGAGAACCAGGATTCTACCTCTCTCACTCACCCGACACTGGCCCTGTACCTTCGGGGCTCAGGAAGATGACAAGAAGGGGTAAAAACTGACCACCAAAGTCCGCCCCCTTCAGAAGGTACGGAAGCCACCATTTCTCTACAACGTCTTGAGAGACCCCAAGCCACAGCTTCCCAGTCCAGTCCAGTCCAGTCCTCCTGAATGCCTGGCTCACAGAGACCACAACAGATAAGAAAATGATAGTTGTGTTTTCCAATCACTGTATTTTCACAGCATTTGTTAGCCAGCAATAGTAACCAAGTGTTGGCAAGAACGGGGAGCTTCCAGACCTCACAGACACTGCTGGTAAACTGTCGTGGGAGACTGTCCAGCAGTGCTTAAGAAATCTGAAAATAGATGTACCCCATGTACCACCCAGGCTTCCGCGGCCACTGGCACTGTTGCAGTTCTGACTGTTACCAATTCCTATGATATATCCTTCTCTCCCTTCTCTACTGGATTTACAACACCCCCCTCCACCAACTATGCACACAGTCCCCAGGTGAATCTTTCTAAAACCTGCCTTTCACCATGCCATTCTGCTGCTAAAAAAAAAAAAAAAAAAAAAAAAAAAAAAGGTTTAATATATATACTTAATAAACCTTTGCTGATGGATCGATTGTGAGATTCAAATCTGGGGAGTTTTACTAACCTGTCACTGAGGGGAAAAAAGAAAAAAGAAAAAAACAAACAACTCATGCATTCAGAGGCTTACAGGGCAGCTCCTTGAAATGCCCTCCAAAAAAATAAAACCTTTGCCAGAAATCATGACGGTTGTTGCATACATGGGTGGAAATATGTCTCAGGGGAACAAGCAAGTTTCCTACTGCTATCTGCTCAAAGAGAATGTGGCACAAAAGGCTGAGTGCTGTATCATGGTGACAACCACCGTGACACTGCACAGCACAGAGGGAGTTTCAGCCCTGAAAGGTCTTCCAAGGCTTGGCAAGGGAGGAAGCACGGAAGAAGAAGAGGCAGAGGAAGAGGTGGGGGTCGAGGTCAAAGAAGGGACGGGAAGAGAAAGGAAGACAACGCTTACTCTCCTCTACGGTCTTCTGCTAACGCCCCAATCTTCGATGACTCTCTGGAACGGTATCATTAGTGGTGGTAATAAAGGGTTGGGGAAAAGCATAACAACTCCGACAAGTGCCATTTACTCGGTGCCTGCACATGCCACGTATGATGCTGAGCCATGACATGCTTGTATCTTTATCAGCATTACTGCAACCAATATTTATGTCAAGTCCTGTCTAATCTACTTAACAAGCCTCATCTCATTTCACTCTCACAGCAACCTTGCAAGGTCATATATGTTATCACCCCCATTTTACAGATCAGGAAGCCAGGGGATAGAAAGGCCAGCTAACTTGCCTAAGGTACTGTCTATAAATGCTTAGAGAGTCTAGGGTCCAGTAAGATGACATAGACACCAAAACTGAGCAAGACAAAGATGGAATATTGGAAACTTGGAGAGAAAAGTAAAGAGATGCACTGAAAGCCAATTTACAGCAACATAAGAACTAAGATCCACGAAACCATAACCTATGGGAGGGAGTACACACAGAGCAACATGAGGAATCTCAGCTGAACTGGCCAAATTTAAGCTCCATGTGGTACACTCTGAAGGGGAGAGTCAGATCCCATATTCATTCATTTATTCATCAAATATTTAATGAACACCTACTATGTTTATTTCAGTCCTTGGGGGAGTCAGGACATCCACCTCTCTTGCTTACCCTACCCTACACTGGCCCTGTCCCTTTAGGGCGCAGAAAGATGGCTGAGGGGTATAAACACACCACCAAAGCCTTCCTCCTTCAGAAGGTATGGAAGCCACCATCTTTCTACTATGTGCCAGAAACTGTTCAAGGTGCTAAGGATATAGCAGTGAGCAAAGAGGCAAAAATCCCTGTAGAGTGTCCAAGGACAACAAATTCAAGAAATAATTAAGCCACAAAATATGTTAAAGGAATACAAGTAAGGCAGAGCAAGAAGCATCAAAAGGACTAAGTCAGGGCCAGGAAAGAGATACAACTCTACATCCACCAGTCAGGGGAAGCCCAGAGGATGACATCTGCGCAAAGGTTTAAAGGAGGTGAGGAGATGAATTCTGTGCATGATTGGAGATGATACATTCCAGATGGGACTGTGCCTGGCACACGGGAGCAGCAGTGAGGAGACCAGTCGAGCCATTGCAGAAAAGCTCAAGGGAGGAAACAAGAGGAGATGAAACCAGATTAAATAATAGGGGCCTAACTATAAATTGCATGGGAGGCCCCTGTTCGCCAATGATTCATTAGCTTTGGGGGTCATAAATCACTTACAGAAGCTGATGAAAGTTGGGTGACTTACCCCAGAAAAGTACACATCTACAAAATGCTGTCCTAATTTCAGAGGGTCAGTGCCTCCCCAGTGCTACACTCTAGACTATCGGGATTGGAACACACTCCTGCAGAAGACCATAGTCCTTCCTGCTGAACCAAAGAAATGTACCCAATTGAACTCTACATTTAATGGCATCCCAAAAGGAGACAGCGATTCAGGACAGTGAACACCAAGTTCCTCCAGTCTCTGAGGCTTTATTTGTTCCACCGTCCTCACCAATATGGGGAAGCCATGCTCAAGCATCAGTGGCCCTAGGGGAAGCCACCTATATCTGTCACCTGGGGACTCTTACTTTGTCAACAATAGCATTCAGACACAAAACCACATCAACAGTGATCGTAATATCCAAGGAGAGGAAAGTATGCATCAGATGGGCATAAGTGGAATTGGATGACACTTGGGATCAATCAACCACCTCATAGTTCATGTGTGTATGCATATTTGTGCCTGTATATACATGCATATTTATGTTTTCATTCTTTTCATATAAGCTATGAGAGCAGGATTGTATACCTGTTTTGTTACTGCTGAACTCCCAATGCTTAGAACAGTACCCGCCACACTGTTCTAAGAGATGCTCAGTAAATAATGGTTGAATGAATAAATAAATCCAAAGAATACTTCTTTGCAAATCACTCCAGGAAACAAGAAGAGCAAAATGACACCATTAAATGAAAAGAACAGTTATGCTGGAAAGGTTAGGGAACACAACTCTATACTAGGGATTAGTAAAGTGACAACATAAGCCACACTATTCCACATCATATGGAATGTCACATGAAATATTAAAAATTATACCACCTTTCTGCCACAGTAATGCTGGTTTCTCACCAATGCTTTCCAAATCAATCGTGTTACCAGTTTCGTTCTCTTCCCAAATCCATCATAGACCAATACTTTTGTAAAAAGTAAAATAAAAATGAATTCTTAGACAAATGGAAAGAAAAAAACAAAACACACACAAATATGCAAGCCCAAGTTTGTATCAGATTCAACAGACCTAAAATTACTCTGTTCAGTTGCTATAAACATCTCTAAACACTCTAAATTTCTGTTCTTATCTCACTGCAGACCAGCAACACAGCTCATGAACTAGTCCAACTCATGCGTCACACTTAGAATAGCATGAGTCTTAGATCACACATGCACGTGCACACACACACACACACACACACACACACTGGAAAGTCCAGTATTCAATGCAGATGAAAATATTTTTGCTCTCCATCTGATAATAAAAAAATTAAATTCTTCTACCTATTAAAATTCTGTCAAATACTTATTTTGACTTTCAAGTCTATCCATGATGCTCATAATATCAGACTCCAAAAATATGTTAATATATTGATTATGACTTCCTCCCAATCATCCCAAGATTTAAAAAGAGATACCAGGATCACAATGTTCATTTTATAATAGGTCCTACATTTAGGAAAATAATTTTTGTAGGATCAGTTTTAGGAACCTAAGTACCATGGTGACTTTCATCCATTTCCAAAATGTAATCTTTATATATTTATCTTCTTTATTTATATATCTGTACCTTTGTAGAAACACATTTATTGTATAAACTAGTATGATGAGGTTTTAAAAATGCTAATAAAATGATGTTCACTTGAACCACAGTGTTTTCTAGGGTAGCTAACATTCTGTACTTGAAAATTATCCTATACAACCTAAATAAAATTTGATTAAATATAATTTATAAATTAAACTAATATACGACTTCCTAAGAAGAAAACAGGTTGCCCTTTTTTTCCCCATTAAAATAGCTCCAGGTTAATGAGGATGCTAGCTAATCTTCTTAAATTATCTTTCATCTAAAAAAGAAAACATAAGCTTTGAAACGATATAAACACAATCCTGAAAGCTCTAGTCATTCACAAAGCTTTCTTAAGTTGGAATGAGTTCATGATTTTCCTCAAAGGCCAACTAAACATCCATTCTGGAGAAAAGCATGCTTGAAGCCGTGCAAGCAGTCCATATGGACTGACTGACTAGTTAGCTAGTACTCATGCAAGTAATCCTAGTTTTAGGTCAACTATAAATAAAAACGAGACTATTTTTTAAAGTTTTTATTTATTTTTGAGAGAGAGACAGAGTGCAAGCTGGAGAGGGGCAGAGAAAGAACAGGACACAGAGTCCAAAGCGGGCTCCAGGCTCTGAGCTGTCGGCACAGAGCCTGACACGGGGCTCGCACTTGTGAACCATGAGATCATGGGAGGTTGGATGTTCAACTGACTAAGCCACCCAGGCACCCCAAAATGAGGGTATTCTTGATTGTATTTATAACATGAATTTCCTAGAAGGAGAACTCAAGACCGTGGCCTTCAAGCTTCATAGAGCTTCTATCACATCATCTGGCAGAAATAGTAAATATGAACTGAATCCAAGGATGAAACTGAGATTCCTCATTTTTTATAGGCTGCTGAGGTCACTGATGCTCAGGCCGACTTTTGTAAGAAAGCTGAAAGTCACTGGGGAACCTGGGCCACTGACTTGCAGCCTACGTCTTCTGTACATCTTGGGCATTGCCTGTTTGCTGGCATAAAAGTACATAAACTGATGTGAAGGTTCCCCCCCCCCCCACCCCTGGAAAAAAAAAAGAATAAAGCTGTTTAGTAAAGCTGACAATGGAAAAAAAAAAAAATTGGGAGCTATATATCCCAGAAACCCTATCTACTAAAGCGATGAAATGTTGAAAACCTGACTCCGCTGCCCCTTCTTGCCACGTCCCTTCCTACTGACTGCTCCTTCCAGGAGGAAGGTATTTCCCTCCCACTGGTACCAGGCTTGGCCACTGACGTGTTATGGCCAACGAGACGCGCATACAACTGCCATGTGCCACTTCCCAGGGGGAGGTTCTTCTACGAGCCAGCGTGTGATTCCACCATTTCCCTTTTCCTTCCGTTCGAGACAAATACGTTCCAAGTAGGTGCCGCTCTTTACGTCTTAGTTTGAGAAGGAAAGGGACACCGAGCACAGCCACTGCCAGGCTGAGATTGTTTTCTAAATCCCTAACATTTTGCAGTCCTTTGTCAATGCGGCAAAACTTGGCCGACACAAGGACTGACTGACACAAGGACCTTCTCCTGGTGTGTATCCAGGTCTGTAGTGTTTGTTGAAGACTTCATGGTAAAGCTGAGTTTTCAAGGGAACCAAGTGACAGTGGCAGGGCTGGAGAAGGACCACACCATCAACCGCAGGCGGCCTAGGTTAATTCGAAAAAGAGGCTGAAGAGGAGCCATACTGGCATTAAGAGGCTGGTGTGAGGTGAGGAGGAGGTGAGCCAAGACCATGGCAACAAGGAAGGACACTGGCAAAATTATACGACATAGGGCTATTTGCTCAATTGTCTACCTCTATCCACAGGCCATGAATTCCAATAAGGGAGGACCCTGCTTAATGGAATGTTTTCAAAAGTGTAACACACAGTGATGGCACATGAAATGTTTTTGATGGTAAAGAACCACTCTCGAAATACTGCCACAAACTCAAGGATCGTGCATCTTGGGACGAGGCAAAGTAAAAGAAAGTGAGCTGATTAAATGCGAAATCAGAAAAAAACGTAAGTAAATAGCAGTATAATGGTGAACCTATATGGCAAAAACTGAGAAGATTTAGGGATGAGTGAAGTCTGGTAAAAATTCTGTTCTTCAATATCTGCCCCTATACCTGGATTATAACAGGCAGATAAAGAGTGGAATAGAGGAAGGGAGAGGGCTGGGGCGCCTGGGTGGCGCAGTTGGTTAAGCGTCCGACTTCAGCCAGGTCACGATCTCGCGGTCCGTGAGTTTGAGCCCCGCGTCGGGCTCTGGGCTGATGGCTCAGAGCCTGGAGCCTGTTTCCGATTCTGTGTCTCCCTCTCTTTCTGCCCCTCCCCTGTTCATGCTCTGTCTCTCTCTGTCCCAAAAATAAATAAACGTTGAAAAAAAAAAAAAAAAAAAAAAAAAAAAAAAGAGGAAGGGAGAGGGAAGAGAAAGAAGATTCAAACAAAGCCTGTGCACGCTCTGAAGAAAAAACAAGAGAGAGAGAAAAGAAAAAAGAAACACTATGTAAAAGCAATAGAATTCAAAGAATAAATTGCATGGGTGGTTTGCTATAATTTACAAAAGTTTAATTTAAAAAAATAATAGCGGGGTGCCTGGGTGAAACAGTCGGTTGAGCGTCCAACTTCAGCTCAGGTCATGATCTTGCGGTTTCTGAGTTCGAGCCCCGTGTCGGGCTCTGTGCTGACAGCTCGAACCCTGGAGCCTGATACGGATTCTGTGTCTCCTTCTCTCTCTGCCCCTCCCCAGCTTGTGTTCTGTCTCTCATAAATAAATAAATAAATAAATAAATAAATAAATAAATAAATAAATAAATAAATAAATAAAATAAAAATAAAAAAAATAAAAAAGGAATAGCAACTTCCATTCTGTGAGTACTCATTTTATGTCAAGCGCTATGCAGATCATCCATCATTTTATCCATTTCTTTCCAAAATCCTGCAAGACTGGAGTTCATATGCCCATTACAAATGAGGAGACACGCTCCAGAAGGTAAAAAAAACTTGGCCAAGATCACACACGATTAATAGTTTGTCCAATTCCAAGCTTGTGCCCTTAAGCTCATACCTGGCAGTCTTTTCATACCCAAACAATTAAAAAATAGTAACAACAATGACAAATGTTCATAGCTGCAGTATTTGTAAATGCCCCAAACTAGAAAATGCCCATCGACAGTAGAATGAATAAATAAATCCCAAAAGATTCATACAATTAAATACTATAGCACTGAAAACAATTGAACTACAACCAACCACAGCAACACGGATGAATTTCACAAACATAACCATGATTAATAAAGGCCAGGCACAGGTGAGTAGTTACTGTCTGACTATAGGATATTCCATTTCCAAAAAGTACAAAGCAGGCAAAATTAACCAATGCTGTTAAGAGCCAGGATGGTAGCTACCCTTGGGAGAGTTAGCGACCAAAGGGCACAAGAAGGGAGTATCAGGGGTACAAGGTAACGTTCTATGAATTAGACTGCATGCTGTAAACAGAAGGCCAACTTATACAAAATTCATCATGCTATACACTTATAGTAAGCGCACTTTTCTCTACATATGTTACACTTCAATAAAGTGTTTTTTTATTTTTTAGGTAATGTTTTGTTTTGAGAGAGAGAGAGAGAGAGAGAGAGAGAGAGAGAGGAAAGCATGAGCAGGGGAGGGGTAGAAAGAGAGGGAGACACAGAATCTGAAGCAGGCTCCAGGCTCTGAGCTGTCAGCACAGAGCCAGCCCCGAGGCTGGAACCCATGAAACGTGAGAACATGACCCCAAGCTGAAGTCGAAGTCGAACACTCAACCAAATGAGCCACCCAGGAGGCCCAATAAAATGTTTTTGTAATAAAAAAAAAATGATTCACATACTCAAGGCACTTTCTGGTTTGTCCTTTTCATGTATTTAGATTCAAATATTCTTTAGTAGAGTGCGTACTATATTTTCTCAAGCTTTATAAATCTTAAATAGGAAGAAAAAATACATTAGAAATTTAAAAGGTGGGAGTCAGGGAAAAACAACTGACTAGGGATCAAAAACTCTGTCTTAGGGTACTCTTTCATTCCCTACTAGGTGCATACTCCAGAGCAAGGCATTCAGCCTCACCTGTGGCCAGTTTCCCCATTATAAAACTGAAGGGATCAGACCAGAAGATCTTCGTGGCACCTCATTCTGGTCTTTTCTTTTTCTCTGAGTCCTACACTTGCCATTATCACATTGCTGCAGCATTCACACAGAAAAGGGGAACAAAAGAGCAACCGCTTGCAAGCTTATCACATGATTCTAGGGAAGAAGGAAACAAACTTGACATGTACCTCTATCTCATCAACACTGGATTATCGATGTAGATACTAAGCGCTGCAGACAATCCCCAGAAACAGAATTACCACTCACCAAATGGGTCCTATCAGCACCCTTGTTCATATATTCTTTTTTTTTTTTATCTTAAAGTAACGACTTTTATTTTTTTTTAACATTTATTTATTTTGAGAAAGAGGGAGAGAAACAAAGAGAGAGGCTGAGAGGGAGAGAGAGAGAATGTCAAACAGGCTGTACACTGGAGCCCAATGCAGGGCTTCAACTCATGAACTGTAAGATCATGAACTGAGTCAAAACCAACAGTTGGGCACTTAACCAATTAAGCCACCCAGGTGCCCCTTTATGTATTTATTTTTTAAGTTTATTTATTTTGAGAGAGAGAGCTTCTTCAACAGTCTAAAGCTCCCACGAAAAACAGAATGGCCAATTTATCAGACAAAATCTTTCGTGGGTATTTTATTCTAGAACCAAGAGAACTACTAACCTCCTCCTGTACTACAGATAATTACAAATTTCCAGAATTTTGTAAGATGTGTTCATTTGATCAAAAGAATGCAGAGAAATACACAGTAGCCTATGCACTCTTATTTCATGCTCCTTTGTATAAATCCAATAGGCTCTCTTACCAACTTGTTTCTTGCATTGCAAGCACAGAACCTAACACTATGAGATGAGACCCTGTATTAGACAGAGTCCAAACAGGAGAGAGAAACGGCACAGTAATTTCAACAGAGAAAGTTTCATGGAGGGAATTATGAGTTATAACGAGAAATTAATAGGAACAGAACCTTTAAGAATATAAGATACAAGGAGCAGCCACACCTCTAGGGCTGAGCCTCAGTGCCGAAGGGACAGCATTCCTCCCCAGGGCTGAGATCCAGGTTCCACTGTGCTCCCGGCAGGGCGGGAAATTCGCTGTGGTGTTGCATGTGTGGAACTCACTGGAATCCATCCTCCAGCGTGCCAGGGAAAGCCGTTCCCCACAGAGGTGGCTCGCCAGAGGCACACTGCTCCAAAACTGCCCAAGTAGGGAGGTCAGAGGAAGCTGCAGGCTACTAGAGGCAGCCCTGGCCACCAGGGACTACAGGAGCCTGGCACTGGAGAAGCACCCTGCCATAGGGGCTGGGGGAAAGTAGAGGCACATGCAGTGCAGGAAACAAGCACTAGAGATGTCTCTCATGCTGCAGGAGCCAGGGGCTGGAAAAGCCAGCAAGGAAAACTCCTTCCTCCTACAATGTCTCTCCAGGACGCTCTCCGAACAGTGCTCCACATCATGCCAGCTGGCAAAGGAAGAACATTCACAGTCCATATCCATTGTCACAGAACAGACAATGGAGGATGACTCTGAACCTGAGAGACAATAAACTGACAACCAGCACAGACCCTACAGCAAGCAGTTACAGTAAGTTCTAATATCCCAATACCCCGCAGGCCTGCCACAGATGTTCACTTAATCCTGTGAGAACTACCCCAGCTACAGATGACACCACTGATAGACAGGGAGGAAAATTCTCGTGTCAATAGGCAAAAAACAAGTCTGACAGCACAGAGAATAGCACTACTTCTGGGTCAGGTGTGGGGTTTTGGTTTCCTGGGATACATCTCAATTGTCCCCTCCCCTGATTTGTACTAAGTCACTGTATAGACAGTCCTCAGCCTGGCACACACGTTGATAATACCAGTATTCTAACAAAAGAGGACAGACTTTGAACAACAAATCGCTCACTGGGCCATAAATAATGTTGCTCATATTTTGACCTTTGCTTAGCCATTTACATGAATGTGGTCACTGTCTGTAACAAGATAATTTCAGGCCTGCGTATGTGTCAGCCATGGCCTTTCGTCCAAGCTCTGGTCATTCTGCAACCAAAAATGTAGGCTGGAGGGCACATTTTAAACCAGAGAAGAAATCACTCAACTACTCATATGTTCAGGATCATGGGGTTAACGATCAGGTAGAGTCACAAAGGATCCCAATAACAGGAAAGACCCAAGATGATGAGAATAAACATTTGCCAAAACTCACTTTGGCAAAGATCAAAGATGCAGGGCCGGGGCGGGGGAAGCTTAGGATTTCTAAAGTTCAAAACCCAACTGTATGCTGCATATAAGCAGTGAACCTGAGGTAGAAGAAAAGAGCTGACTGAAAAACATAAGGATGGAAATAAAGAGAACTTGTGAGCACCCATCTAAAGGGTTCAAGAAGCCCAGGCTGAATAATTTCAGTTCAGGCCAAAGAGCGACTTTGGCAAAGAACTGAAACAGAAAATGAGGAAATCACAGGGAAAAGCAAATAAGTGTTTCTTCTGTTTGTGTGTGGGCGTGTGGGGGGTGAATTCAAAATCCGGGAAATAACTTAGTCACCACTTCACAGCACAGTCCACGGAAGGAATAACAGAGGACGAGACACACAAACTGCTTTTGGGATTTTTTTCTTTATCTCACACTCGGCTGCTTTGTCTCCCCCCAAATTCATTTTCTTATTTCCATTGGATCTGGTCAGGTTTGGTTTTTTCTTTTTTTTTTTTTTTCCTTGACAGGAAGGTAAAGCTCTTTTAACTTTATTTCCCCAGTTATCTAGAACAATGCTAGGAACAGAACAAATACTCATGAAATTTTTGTTGGGTGAATTTTTAAAAAATCCAAGAAAGGAACTTTTTATTCAATTATATGCCTAATATCAAGTGTCACAATAGCAAGCACATTCTAAACCAAGGGTCAGCAACTATTTAGGTAAAGGGCCGGGTAATATTAGCTTTTGGCTTGGTGGGCCACATATGGGCTCTAGTGCATGTTTCTTGTCTTGTTTTGTTTAAGTGGTTGAAAGCAACTATTAATTATAAAACCATTTTTAGTTCTATGGCTATATATGGAACAGGTGGCAAGCGGGATGCCGATGATGATGGCTTACTAATTCCTACCGTACAGTATCATATACAAACTCAGAATGCACACACACATACACACACAATCAAGAAAAGCTGGCTTGTACTTTTGTCTTCATGGATAGATTTTTTTTTCTCCTATTTTAAGTGGGGAATTCAGGACCTAGAATTAGCTTCGATGATGACCTCCTTAGATTTTGTTTTAACTTTTTCCATCTATATCTAACTGGATGCTATTGAAGGAAAAAACTAAATGCAGGGTCCTGAAACAGGAAAATGCACAGTGAGCAGGTTACAGCACTGCCCCGGTGAAGGTGCCCCGAATCCAGGCTTCCACACGGTCTATGCCATCTCGCATTGTTTCCCGTACATCTTCCCAATTAGATTTTAAGTTTCAGTAGCCTCATTAGTTTTTCAGGCTTTATGACTCAAGCTTAGGGGTGGGGGAGAGGGCAGCGACTCACAAAACAAAGACTTCAATGTCTCCAGCAGCTGAGAAAATTCCAGCATTGTCAGGGTAGATACTATTTATAACCCGTGTAATGTGTATGCTCCTGAATGCATTTTCTACGGAGAATATCCGACTTACGCCTCTGAATTTCTGGCTTTAGCGATGGTGAAGAAGTCAAGCAACTAAGAGTCTGACGAATGAAGGGGGGGGGGGGGGGGAGAACTCCTTGCGATTGTTATTTTCTGACATCCGGCATCATGTGATAGAATTAAAAGGTTCCTGTTTTTGACTCACCTTTGACAAGACTCACTGCTATGAGTTTTGAGCCTAAGTTACTGGAAAAATATGGGGTCGGAAAATATCCTACAACTAGGCTGATAGAAAAAAAAGTTCTGGAAAACTCCATTTGACTTTTTTCCAGAAAAACACATACACACACACACATACACAAGAATCAATGCCAAGCAATGTTATTGAAGGTATATATACGTGGCCTATAATTATACACATATTCTGTGGGTATGTTTACTCTTTTCTTTTTTACACAAGAGTGGGGTTCTCTAGGAAGGTACCTTGACATGATGCTGCCCACACTGCAGGGGGCTGGGCAGCCCAGCACCGCAGCAAAACTCTGCAAGGACTGATTACAATGGACTCTGCAAGCTTTGCTCATTACCTCCATTCCACTCATGGATCCCAACCAAATTAATTTTCTCCTGTGCCAATTCTATCACATCCCCTGGGTTTACAAAGAAGTTTTACCAGGCCATCAGAACCCAAAAGGGACTGAACATTTTTGTTCTGGAAGAAACTTGAAATAGAGCTTAAAAATAAAACAATGAGAATGAATTTTTAGCTTTGCAACGCTCTTTGTTTCTTGAAATTTCTTTTAAAACTAAAAAAAAAAAAAAAAAAAATCCTACTCTTGCTTTTATTGCTACATTTAACCTGCAAGTTACTTAGAAACTCCAAGGGTTTTATTCCAAATTTGACCTGACGTATTTCAGAATACACAATCACATCGAAGTGTAAGTTGGACAAAGTTTATCAGGACACCCCTGGTAAAGATACTCCCTCAAACAACAATGTCCAATAGGAATATAAAGTGAGCCACATATATAAGTTTAAATTTTCTCATAACTCTTTCTAAGAAAAACAAAACAGGTGAAGTCAATCCTATCTAATTTAACCTAAGGCACCCAACATACTGTCTCAACGTTAACCACTAGTAAAAACCAGTATTTCGGGGCGCCTGGGTGGCGCAGTCGGTTAAGCGTCCGACTTCGGCCAGGTCACGATCTCGCGGTCCGGGAGTTCGAGCCCCGCGTCGGGCTCTGGGCTGATGGCTCAGAGCCTGGAGCCTGTTTCCGATTCTGTGTCTCCCTCTCTCTCTGCCCCTCCCCCGTTCATGCTCTGTCTCTCTCTGTCCCAAAAATAAATAAACGTTGAAAAAAAAAAAAAAAAAAAAACCAGTATTTCACATTCTTTTTTTTTATATATTAAACTTATGACATCTGATGTACATGTTACACTCACAGTGCATCGCAATTTGGACCAGTCACATTTAAGTGCTCAATAGCCACGTGTGGCTGGTGCTACCATATTGGACGGCAACGCTCTAAAGGCTTCTTTTAAGCTTCTTTGAGTTTGCTCTTTCAACTCAGTTGCAATGACATGGCTATCATCAGAAGATATTCTGAGAAGTGTTTCAACTTCTTGGACAAGTTCACACTTGGGCTTCACTCTCTGGCATGTCCACACTTGGGGCCATCTGTTACAATGGAACAATGCCCACCCGAAAGAAGTTACCAGCTTCCAAAACCAGACATGCAACGACAGCAAGAAGATTCTCCTAGCTTAAGCAGTTTCAAATTCTGAACTTCTGAACTTCATTTTTCCCAGGTGCTGCATCTGGACGTTTTAGCAGGGCTTAAATTAGTACCATTTTTGAGATACTGTCTTTGAAAGAGAAGGAAAAAAAAAAAAAAAACCCCAAGGCTGAACCTTTTTTAGGATAGGCCTTTGAGGAAGAAGGTTACAGGAAACACAAGCTAACAGTGGAGGAGACAGTGCACCCTTTATATGGCATTTTTAAAAAAACAAATCGTGACTTAAAAAGTCTCTTCAGTATGAACCTTTATTCCTATCCTACCTGCAACTGAACAACTATACCTGCTTTTCTTAAGCCACTACAATGTTCTAACATATAAATGTTTATTTTTTTCTTCTTGAAGGTGAATCTTCTTATTGAAATTTCAACCTATTAATCAGATAGAATTAAGGAAAAGTGGAGCTGAGAACTGCTGCTTTTTATTTTAAATATTCATTCCCCTTTGATTTTTTTTGCATACCATGTGCTACTTGTAAGAAATGTTTTGATTAATTTATTTGAAGAAAATTAGCCTATTAATGGATTCTAACAGTGCATCCTTTATGAGTAAATACTTCTCTGACTTTAAAATACCTCTGACCCCAAATCCTTCTATGTTTTATGAAAGTATTCATAAAAATATTCATAAATGTTTCACTTAAATCTAGCACTTTCTATTAAAAATGATGAAATAGCTAATGAGACTATGTTCAGTCAAAAGCCCAAACTGTACTTCATTCATGTATTCACTTGATACATATTTATTTACTGCTTAAGTTATACTAGACACTAGACAGGTGCTACAAAGGTACTTGGGAAACGGAGACAAATATAGTCTCTCCTTGGTGAAGCACCAAATCTAAACTGAAAATATGGCCAAGTAAATAATATCAGTAAGGATATGACATTAACATGGGGGAACTGTACAATGTAAGTGGATGAATGGATGGATAGACAGACAGACAGACAGGGATAGTGAAGCTAAAACTTAATGGATGTACAGCCCAGAAAATTGAGGGAAGTGGGAGGGAAAAATCAATTGCATATGCCAGAACACAAGCGAGGGAATGAACAAGAAACCCACAGGAAATGAAAGAAGAAAAAGAAAGTAAGTCAAAGATGGGTGAATGACAAAAAGAAAGAAGAGAGGGTGGTGGGAGGCAACAAGGGAGAAAGGGGGTGGGCTTCACAGGTGCCCGGCTTCTACTGTCGTTCTGCCTCACTCTCCTCTTACTACCAAGTAGTGTCCCTGCTACAGGCAGGGGGTGGCCCTTCACCCCGGCCCCCTCCCCCTTTCTGTCCTCTCCTGCTGACTGCTCGTGCTCCAGGCCCCAAACTCATCCCCATCTCCCTGGGTTGGGTCTGACTTCTTTCCCCAGGGCCAAGCCTCAGAGGGTAGGAGGGAAGGACTTTCTCTGAGAAGGGACCCCCTGCTCAGTGTGTCAGGTCCTGTCCTGTGAGGGCTGCTAGAGTGGGGCCCTTCTGTCCCCTGCAGCCTGTGCCCTCCCATCTGCACCGTGCAACTGTGGGGCCTGTGGTCTGATGAGTGTGCATGCCCCCGCCCCCCGTGGTCAGCAGGCACTCCCGGCACCCACACGAAGGTGGGGGTTGGTCCCCAGCTTCTCTGCTTCTGAGCTGCCATTTCATCCAGTGCCCTGAGTAGATGGAATGGAACACTGAAAAGAAAACGTCTTTCAAAAAGAAAAAATGGGGGGTGGGGGGGTAGAGTGGGTGGCTCAGTTGATTAAGCATCCAACTTTGGCTCAGGTCATGATCTCACCTTTCGTGAGTTCTAGCCCCACATCGGGCTCTGTGCTAACAGCTCAGAGCCTGGAGCCTGCTTTGGATTCTGTTGTCTCCCTCTCTCTCTGCCCCTCCCCCACTCATGCGCGTGCACGCGCTCTGTCTCTCTCTCTCTCTCTCTCTCAAAAATGAATAAACATTAAAAAAAGGGGGGGGGGGTGTGAGGACTTTGTCCCCTCAATGAGGAGCCATCCCATAATTTTAAGATTTGAAAGGCTCAGAGGAGGTCAAGATGAGGCATAGAACACAATCGGGCCCAGGAAAAAGTTCCTGCAGTCTGGATTCCTAAAACTCAAACTTGGGTAGATCGTGCACCAAGTTTCACAGCTACTGCAGATACATACACAGGAGGAAAGGTGTTCTTGACCTCTGGTTTAACTTTGTACTATGAAGTTGTCCCAGGGTAAAACAGAAAGCAGAATCTTTTCATCACATGCAAACATCCCAAAAAGCCTTGATAAAACATGAACCAAGGTACTAACGCAAAAAGTTTTAGTTCCAACTTGAAGACTAACGTTATTATATTTCTTTTACTATATTTCTTCTTAATGTTACATACTTCTATTTATATGTATATGTACCTCGCATACAACGAATTAACAAACACTCACATAAGTACCATCCAGGCCTTAAGATGCTATTCTGAATATCTGATTCTATTGTTTTTTTCAGAAATAAAACATCGTGGATTCAATTTAAGACTTTCTTGCATTCTTGCTTGCTCTTTCTCCCATCCATTTCTCTCCTCACAAAGAAATTGCTTTCCTGAAGCTGATGTTTCTTTCCAAACCACGTTTTTCACGCACACATACACACACACTTTCATTAAGGCTACATGGTAATGTTCTATATAAATTTTAAGTGCAACCTACCCTACCCATCATACTGCCATTTGTTTCTCTCAATATTTTTTTAAACATATTCATCAGGGGACACCTGAGTGGCTCAGTTGGTTAAGCAAGCCTCTGACTTTGGCTTAGGTCATGATTTCACAATTAGTGAGTTCGAGCCCCGCATTTGGCTCTGTGCTGACAGCACAGAGCCTAGAACCCATTTCGAACTCTGTGTCTCCCTCTCTCTCTCTGTCCCACCCCTGCTTGCACTGTCTCTATCTCTCAAAAATTAATAAACATTAAAAATAAATTTTAAAAATACATCAGGACTACGTGAGAGCCTAAGATAGTTTTTTTTTTATTAGTTTTCTTTATTTTTGAGAGGCAGAGAGAGACAGAGTGGGTGGGGGGGGAGGGAAAGAAAGAGAGAGGGAGACACAGAATCCGAAGCAGGCTCCAGGCTCTGAGCCATCAGCCCAGAGCCTGACGCGGGGCTCGAACTCACGGACCGTGAGATCGTGACCTGGCTGAAGTCGGATGCTCAACCAACTGCGCCACCCAGGCGCCCCTCAAGTTGATTTTTAAAGGCATTCTTTATCAAGGCTTTTGGGGACGTTTGTATGTGATAAAAACATTCTGCTTTCTGTTTTACCCTGGGACAACTTCATAGTACAAAGTTAAACTGTTCAGGAGTTGTGTATCCTTAAAGGCTATATGAGTAGTTTCAAAACAAAGATCAACTCTGCTGGCAATCATGCCTAGAAGTCATCAGTGAATTTTTGTGTACTTCTCTGACAGTTCTATAGGCAGAGAAAAGGAAAAATTGTCTATGGTCTCCTTTATCCTATCCCACTTTGGTGACAATTAACAACCATAGATTTGCAGCACCTTGACTTTCAAACATTAAGAATAGCATTTTGGTGGCAGGGTGGCAGGGGCTAGGTGGGTCTGTCGGTTAAGCATCCGACTTCGGCTCAGGTCATCTTGCAGTCTGTGGGTTCAAGTCCCGCATCAGGCTCTGTGCTGACAGCTCAGAGCCTCAAACCTGCTTCAGATTCTGTGTTTCCCTCTCTCTCTGCCCCTCCCCGACTCCATTCTGTCTCTCTGTCTCTCTCAAAAATAATAAATAAAAAAATTTAAAAATAAAACAAAAGAATAGCATTTTTTCCATGTAATATCCTCACTTAAGGTACAAATACAGCCAAACACTATCAAAGTAAATATCAGTAGCATCATCATCACTGTCACCATCATCATCATCAAAAATGAGCTCTAATATGTGACAGGAGCTATCCTAAGTGATTTACTTGGACTTTCACAAATAATGCTCATAAAACTCCATGAGGGGTTTTTACAGATGAAATAAGTAAGTCAGAGAGATGTTAACAAAATGCCAAAGATCAAGAGATGATAATGCCGGAATCTCATGGAACCACATATGTCTGATTCTCAAGCCCTGCTCTTAAACATTACATGAGAACTATGCTGGGGGGGGGGGGGGGAATTCCACCTCCAGTGATACAGAGTAACTGATACCAGATGATCTCTCCTACTGTAATTAACTAGAAAAAAATTAATTAGACAAAATATATGAAACCACAGTTTTTGGTCATTAAAGCAACAGGCATGTCATGACCGTGGTCTCTGAAGGAACAGAAACAAATGAAATAAGCATTATGACCAACCAAGCTTTCTGCCTAGAAGTACCTTCCAGAGTGTGAAGCAGAGAGGGGGTCACCTGAGCACAGCACGGCAATCTCAATGAGTTGCGAGGAAAAGCGCTGGAAAACAGGGAGAACGAGGAGGTTGGGATACAGAGGCCAGAGCGAGAGAAAAGAAGGGACGACGCCAAAAAAAAAAAAAGGGAGAGAGAGAGAAAGAGAGAGAGAGAGATCTAAAAATCTTCACAGGAGTCTCCTTGATTCCTAGGTAAATAGCAAGATGTATATGCAGAGGGTGAGGCTCTACAAGGCTGAAGAAAGAACAGGTGTCAGAGAAAGAATGGCCACCAACAAAAAGCACCTATTGGGAAGCTATTACGTCGAACAACTTTCAGAGCCCACAAAGGTCTGGGAGACATTCACAGTCCAAATCCTCACAGTGCGGAGACTTCGTTAAACACCTGCAGCATTCAACAGAGGCTCCAGAAAGTCCGTGACTTGGGAGTAAGGATAAACTAGTCATACAATAAAGCTACTCTGGTTTTAATCTCACAAAGATTAAAAACAACCTTTAAAAAAAAAAAATCAGGGGCGCCTGGATGGCTCAGTCAGGTGGGCGTCCGACTTCAGCGAGGTCATGATCCCATGGTTTGTGAGTTCGAGCCCTATGTCAGGCTCCGTGCTGACAGTGTGGAGCCTGGAGCCTGTTTCGGAGTCTGTGTCTCCCTCACTTTCTGCCCTCCCCTGCTCATGCTCTGTCTCTATCTCTCTCAAGATTAAATAAACGTTAAAAAAAAAAACTTTTTTTTAAAAAATCAAGTTGACTTGGGGTAAATTAACTGCCTGCCAGAACAAAACTCAACACACAACAAAATCCAGAGACACAACAGCATGACATTCACAACTACTGGCAATAAAATACTGCTAGACATGTGGGCAGTTGGGACTTAACTCAGCAGGCCTGGGTTGCTCAAACCCTGCACATTCCAAAGAAAAGTCTATCTTCAGGACTGGCCTTCATTGGCTCTGAGGAGATAACCTCTGAGCTCTTGGAATATTCTGCTTGATCAGAGTGTTTTGTATGCCTGAGGCCATGGGCCATGCTGTACTGGTGTACCAGAAAATTTTATCCTAGAAAAATTTTCCTAACAATGTGATTCAGGGTGAACATCTGTTTTTGCAGAATGTTACCTATTGATCCTGCAGTATTTTTGCATTTTGTTCACAACACCCATCATAAACAATGACAATAACAACAACCAAAAAACCCAAAGAACAAAGGCACCCTCTGAAAACTACTGGTTGTCCCCTGAACTTAATTCTACAAACTTCAATCAGCTTGTCAGTAAGTTTTTTAAAAAGAACAGTACTGCATACTCCATTCATACTTGACTGGAAATAATAAACTTCACACCTTTTAAAGAAATCTTAAATATCAGCTAGGTAACTCCATAAAAGCTGCCGACAAAGAGACTTGTGTTTCAACGTCAGATCCACGAGCAGCATTTGATGAACTTCCTTTTCCACTAAAGTAATAGATAACAATTTGAAATGCAAGGAAAATGGCCTCGATCTTTCCAGCGGTAAAATCTGTCGAAATTCCTATACATTTGCCTCTTACATCAATTGAATGTGTTAAGTGGCTCTGAGCAAGGGAATGATATGGATGCCCAAGTATACTGGGAAATGTAACAGCACTTCCAAAAGAGAAAATGATTCCACTTGTTGTAAATAAATGCATAAATGACTGGAAAGATTTTGTACATGTTCTACTTGCTGACTGAGCCAATCTTCCTTTTTATTTTACCTTAACTGTCTTAGTTACCCAACAATGTCAATGAAAAGTTATCTTCCAGAATAATAGAGGAGGATGAGAAAATCTTGTCTGAGTCAGGCTTCCTGGTGTCCAAATGCTAAGCATGTTCACCGAGGGCCAATTTCCCTCAGTCCTGAACTCTTGACACCCTTACTACTCCAATTATAAGCCTTTCCCATTGTCTGCCCAACCCACTGAGTGGGAGACAACAAAATGATTTTACGATGTGCCAAGTGAGGACAAGAAGGAAACCAACCAACTATATCATTTGCATTCATGACCCAATTCCTGCTCTTCACTGAACCCAAAGAAAGAAAAATAATAACTTTAGCATGAACTCACAACACAAAAGAACCCTGTTATCCATATCTGCAGCAGAACCTCGTGGAAAAAAAATGAACTATACCTAAAAATGTATATTTCAAAGAATCCAAGAAACAATTAGGCAGCAAATAATTAGAAGCTCCGAGAAGGAAATAATAACTGCTGGGAGGAAAATCACGCTACGGAAATTAAAAACGGACGGAAGTAGAGAAGTGTTCCGCTCAGGGTTAAATTCACACTTAAAAACTTGCTCCTTTAAGTCTATTTTATAACTCAGCTTCTGTTCTCTACTATCTCCGTCTCTGAGAGCAAACATCTCAAAACGCATTCTCCAAATACCTGTTGACAAGGCAGTCCCCTCGCTGAGGTGCCCCTTTACCTTTTCAAGGCATTTTGAAACGCTAACGGTATCTAATTGTTCACTACAGCATCCCTGGGAGACTGTACCGTTCCCATTTCAGACAAACCTGGGAGTGTCAAGCACCTTGGATAAGGTCACTGAGCTATTCTGGGACAGAGCTAAGACTATAACTTACTATCCTCATTCTTTCCACAACATTGCACGATTTTGCTTATTCTCCTTACCCCGTTTCTATTTTTATTATTGCCCCATTTGTTTCTCAAAAGTGTCTACCACCCTCATATCCTGCTCAAAGTACACAGGGTTGCAAAGGACAGAAACCCACTGAAGGGAGTACAAGGAAGGAAAAATATGAAGGAAATAGCAGATGACATGACAGCTGCCCAAGGACAAGAATTACATATGGCTGGGGCCCTGGGGATGAAGTCAAAGGCAAAGCTCTCCTTGGTATCACTCTCAGGGATCATCTAGAGGCTCTCTTGTGAAATCTATGCCTCTCCTCATACATCTACTCTATGGAGTCTCCCTTTGTGCACTTGGCCTCTGTTCACCTACGGTCCAAAGTGAACATCAAGGTCCCCCATCCTTTCCTCATGCTTCTATGCTTCCCAGACTAAAACAACATTGCAGCTTTACTCAAACTCTCTCCAGAGTGAGTTAGCTGTCTGTTGGCCCCACGAGGGCTGGCAGGCTCTGGTTAGGTGCCTACCATTGGTTTGGTTAGCTACGGGGAAGGGAGAGAACAAGGCAGGAGGCCAGGAAACCATTCCGGTAACAGGTAAACTATACACTGGGGCATTAAACCATTAAACCAATACATTATAGCACAGCAAAATCCTAGCACTGCCAGGCACCCTCACTGCATTTAACCAAATCCCTCATTTTGAACAGGAGAATACTAAGGTCTGAATGCTAAAATGACTTACCTAAAGTAACAGGTGCACTGTGGCAAAGTCGACAGTCCACATATCCTGGTTTTCTAAGGCCACGGATTTTATTCTGGAACCCATCACTGAAATTTTTCAATCCATAGCTAGTGGTATAGTTCCTCTCTCATATCAAGCTATCATCTTGATATATAAATAGCAAATCCATGATTGCCCACAATGTGTAAATACTCATAAAATTTCCTACCTGTAAAGCAGTAACTCTCTACCACAGTCACCCATTAGAATCACCTTAGGAACGGTTTAAAAAATACCACTACTTGTGCCCCGCCCTAGACTAATTATGTCAGAATCGCTGAGGACAGCCTTCTGACACTGGTATTTTAGTTTAAACGCCCCCCATTTCATTCTAATGGGCAGTCAGAGTTAAAAATCGCTATTTCAAACCCTTAAAATTAATGTGCAAATCCACAGAAATTCTTCGGTGACCCTACTTTAATTCAAATTCAAAATAAAGTTCTCAAATAATTTAACACCTTTTGAATCAAAACTTTCAGAAAAATCTTCTATACTGACAGTTAGAGCTACCATTTATTGATCACCTATAATGTGTTTTACAAACATAAAGCAGAATATAAGCTCCATGAGGGCAAGACTTCGGTTTGTTTTTCTGTCATATTCCCAATGTCTATCTACCACGGTGCCTTGAACATGGTAGATGCTTAAGAAATATTTGTTGAATGAACAAATGAATGGTCTTACTTATCTCTCACAGTGGCCCCTGTCACTGATGCAGATTTTTGCAGCTGAGAAAGACTCTCATAAACTTGAAGTAACATATATGCTCCACTTACTATACACATAATGTTGAAACGACATGTCTTTTCAGGGACTTAACCAAAACTGATCTTTTGATCAAAGATCAAAAGTGTCTTGTTAAAAAAGTTATTCTGAATACTAGCTCAATTTTTTTAATTTCAAAAGCTGAGAATATTGCCATCAAAAAAATCTTTGGACTGTTCAAGTTCATAGTGAACGATAATCCAGGAACAGAGTTTAAACTCAAGTCATACATCTAACTCAGTGTATAAGGTTTTAAGAAATGAATGGAAAAATTAACTACATTTAATCTACAATATGACTCCATGCTTACTAAAGTAATGAGTTGGCAAGCAGGAGTCAAAGCCACCTGAATTACCCCTGAACACTGGCCTTGGTCCTTCTCAGTGTTAAATGCTGCAGCAAAGTATCAAAATCTGTTCTAAGCTTTTGAAAAATAATATCCAATTCTTCTGGCCAGCCAATGCCAGGCTCAGGATGAAGGACTAAAGATAGATGAGCCTGCTTAAAATATTCGGCTTAGAAAAAATAAAATGAACCTGAAAAAGGGAAGAGACGAAAAATTAAAAGAAAATTAGAATTTTTAACAACATCCTTCCTCACCTCCAGTCACACAAAAATGACTTCTGATGGAAATTGTATCTCTGTGTCCCAACGGGGGTAGACATTTCGCAACTTTCCAAGCTAAAAGACCTCCGCAAAAGAAGTGAAGAGGAACCTCTGCCTCTTACTTAATTGAAACAGTATTTTGGGAAGAACATTTAAGATACCATATTAAGAATCTGAGAATGCCATAAAACTGACATTTAATATCCAAGGAGTAAACAGAATTTTTCTTATGTTCACATAAATCTTGATGTTCTTAGCACAGCCTCTGAACTGAGTGCAGGAAGGCCCCAGAGACAGACCTGGTTTAACTGTCATTAAAAAAGTATGCACGCCATACCGGCGATAAAGGCAGAATGAATGAAAGAGGAATGCAGAGTCTAGGAGAAAGGCAGCCTACGATATTTCATCATTCGGCAAATATTTAAATACTAAGGTTAGTCTGATGCTATGCCATTTGCAAAAGCAAAAGTCTTATACCCACGGCATTATGTCCTACAAAGAAAGATATACTTAGTTCACTGGTGTTAATACACACTCACGTGACCCTGTGGGTTTTTATTTTTAATTCATAAGCTCTATTACATCACACTTCAAGATGAGCAACAGCCTTATAAAAGAACCATGTGATAAACCAGTTGGCCCAAAGTCTAAGATGCACCCTGATCGCAGATGAAGCATCTGGGAATCCTTCCCTTAACCCCTTCAATGCACCAGGGGATTATTTAGAAAATTACTGTCCTGGCCTCCTAAATGATACCTTAGTCATACTGCCCTACAGGCTAGTTGAGAAGAGATCAGGGTGAGAAATCAATGACACAGCAATGCTGGTTGGGATCATACTATAAGTTCAGTTCTTGCATAAGAATGTAAAAAACGATACACTCCCCCCACGCCCCACTCAACTCATTCTTTGTGCTCTTCTTCTGCCACACACTACATGGCAGGCACCCTGGTGATACTGAAGAGTTAAAATATCTCTGAGTTTCCAGGGGTGGGTGCAGAGTCCCACTTTTAAATACAAAGGGGCTTTGAAGACATTCTTTTCGTGTAGTGTCCCTGGCAGGCATTCACCAGACCCTGTGCTTTAACCTTATGCTAATACTTGCTTTAGCAATCACCTCTGTTATCCAAACGTAGCCCTCAGTATTTCAGGAGCAGATTTTTGTCTATCGCATGGAAAAGTGTTTATGGCACACTGTAATACAAACTTAAAAAGTCGGATGAACGATTACAGAAAAAGAAAGATATTTCTGCGTTTCAAACTTCTATCTCCAATCACTCAGGGACTATCTGAGAAGCCAGTGAAGCCAGCTCTACCTATCCTGTGGTTTCTGCTCAGTGCTTCCATTTTTAATTTACAAATCAGGCTGACCAGACACATACAAAACAATTTTAAACACCCTTCATTCCCCCATAACACTCTGTTACCAAGTCCTTTTGAGTCCTATTTGTTCCTAAATACCTCTGAAATCCATCCACTTGTTCCAATTCCATTGTTAGTTACCACCCTGGTTGAAGTCACCGCAGCTTGGACAACGACCCTCCCCAGATTTACCCCTGCCCCTAGTCCTGCTTCCCTCCAGCCATCCCCATTCAGTCTCTTCTTCATTCTGCAGCCCAGATGATCCTCTCAAAAACCAAATCGGACCGTGTGACCTGCCCACCTACCTATATAACCCCCCGCCCACTTTTTAAATTCAATAATGGCTTCCCATTTCAGTTAGGGTAAAAATCTCAATCCTGCCAGGGCAGTCAAGGTCCTGCATGGTATAGGCTCGACCAGGCTTACCAGCCGCATCCCACTCCGTGCTCTGCTTGAGGTCTATGCTTGAGTCACTCCAGTCTTCTCGTAGTGTCCTACACACCCATACTCCCTTCCGACCCCAAAGACTTTTGCGTATTGTTTTTCCTTCTTAAAGACTCTACCCCTACCTTCTTCCACATCCCAACACATAATTTACCTCCCTAAAGAGGTCTTCCTTAACCCCAAGACCAGGTCAAATTCCCTTATTATATGGTATTTTTTAATGTTTTTTTACAGCCGTAAATTGGTATTTATTATCTGATTGTTGAATCAATCTCCATCTCTTCCACCAACTGCAGCTCCATGGGCCCACAGATCTTTGCCTCCTAAAGGTATTCAATTGCACTAAAACTTATACTGTTATCCTAGTTTTAGTTCACCACTGAATCCCCAGTAACCACTACTACAGAAACTCTCGAGTCAGTAGATAGTGACTGAATTATTAACGAGGATCAAGTCTAATTTTATATACATATATATTCATATTTTTTAAAAAACATCTACCAAGTAGCTTTCCAACATAAGAAACTGCTAAACAGAGAGAACCATCCAATACATACCCAACTCTTAAGTCTCTGGCATTCAGAATCGCTAAGTTGAGTTACTAAATATGCAATACTTTAGATCCGCTCGAGAGAAGCACCTTTGTGTCCATATTACGCCAAAATAGGTCACTGGAAGATTAGCTGCTTCGATGAGGTCAGTACCTCAAAGACCGTGTAAAGAACACTTTGACACAAACAAAGGTATCAAAGTGGTTTATCTAGCACAGAAGTTCAATAAAAAGTGTTCCTCCTTAATTACTGCACCTAGTAAAACAAAACAAAGGTGTTGCCTATATACGTTACTGAGACTCACCAAATTCAACCATATGTGTGAAAGAAATTAGATTACCTTTCCATTTATTAATTGGCTTTAATCAATATAAAAGGCCTTTGTTGAACAACTGCCTTAGAGCAGGGCAATGTAAAACTAGGCACAGTTCACATATTTGCTTTGGGCACTAGCCAGTCTCTGATCACTAATTCCATGAAAGCAATAATGGTTCGGGTGAACCATCTCCTAATTCAGTTCTGAATTTCCCATTAACCAGAATGAAGAAGTTAGAGACCCATAAACTGCCCAAGGCAATAAAATAACATCCAAGCGTTCCTCAGGTCTGAGGTATACTGTGGCATCCCTAACACAGCTCCATAAGAGTTATCATGTACCGCAGGAATTTTAGATAAAAGGGAAGTCAGGCAATAAGAGCACCAACCAACATGCTGGGGGAAAATCATGTACAAGAGAATCTGGCCCAGCCAGGATTACTTTCTTGGGGGGCGGGGGGGGGGTCTCCAGCAAGAAAAGGCAGACCACTTTGTTTTCCTCCATGTTGAAAATTCTGAACAATCTATGTAGCCAAGATAATAATCTTCAACAGAGAACTAGACAGGGATGAGTGTGTAAAACCCTCTTCAAAAGGAAGCTGTGCATCAGAATTTCCTTGCATTACTCATTTTACTGGCTTGTGTTTTTTTCCTGTCTTAATTACACATGGAACCAATCTAACAATAATTGTGGTTTTGATTACAAGTCTATAGGCTCACAGAGTTTTAAGTAAAAGAGCTCCATCTTTAACCTATCAGAGTTTTGTTCCTTATACAAAGCTTCAGAGACAAGAGCCTAAGTTCTCAACATATGGGTTCAAGGATCCCATATAAAGGTCCATAAACCTTACTGTTACATGTACAAATTTATAATAGGCTACCTGTATTTTTCTAGGGAAAGAATTCTTAGCTTCAAATTATAAACTGGCTCTTGAGTTGAGCTTCTTTATTATTACATGAATTCCCCATTAAAAAAAAAAAATCTCTCAGAATAGTAAAATGAATCCCTCAGCTTCAAAAAAAAGTATTGGGGCACCTGGGTGGCTCAGTCGGTTAAGCGGCCGACTTCGGCTCAGGTCATGATCTCGCAGTCCGTGAGTTCGAGCCCCTCATTGGGCTCTGTGCTGACCGCTCAGAGCCTGGAGCCTGTTTCAGATTCTGTGTCTCCCTCTCTCTGACCCTCCCCCGTTCATGCTCTGTCTCTCTCTGTCTCAAAAATAAATGTTAAAAAAAATTTTTTTTAATTTTAAAAAAGTACTGCAAACAGATAGCCAGCACCCAAAATTTGGTTCGCAAGATAGATTTTCACATAACTCTTACACACTAAATGGACTAAATTATAATAACTCCATATGTCTTTCCTCTGAAAACGCATTTCTTCACTCACCAAATATTATCTATTATAAATCGTGAATATTTTAGGTACTGAGTATAGTAAACAAAATTAACATTCTTCCTGCCCTTATAGCATGGAAGAGATGGCAATAAACAAACAAATAAGTAAATCATTAAAATACAGAATCACTAATATTCAGAATCACTATGAAAGAAACCAATAGGCAACTGTGATTAAGTATAACATCAAGTCGTCAAGGAAGGCCCCACTCTCTTTCCCTTAACCCGAAGGAAAAAAAAAAAAATCTTTAAATAATTGGAGCTAGAGAGACCACAAAGAGCTTCTTGTTTTTAGCTGAGAGCACCTTTAAAATATCAAGTAACAAAAAAAAAATTTTATTAAATTACAAATAAGTAAGCAAATAAAATATCGAGTAACCATTAAAATTTTAAATAGTTGAACCATTGTTAAAATATCCATTACTTTAAAATTCTACCATCTAGCTAAGTAAGAACAAATGGGCAAGAAATGGAGAGGAGGTTAAGAAACATGTGGCAACAGATGAATTATTTTTCTAGTTTGAACTGGCTAGTTAAGAAAGCAAAATTGGAAATTATAAGGTCATAAAAAGCTGCAAGACAAAATGACCTCATCTTCTAGACTCAGTTTCTTGTTAGTTTAAATAGAACCTGCAGGAAAAGTCAGAGAACGATTCCTGTAACACCCAGCTCCACCATATATCCAGAAGATGACAAGCTTTATTTGAAAACAAGATGTAGAGTCATGAACGCTACATGTGTCCTAGAGATGTGTGAGCTCCGTGCACACCCTCATGTGGCTCCATTGTTCCAATGAGCAGAACCAAGTTGTTTCAGAGCTTTTCAAAATCAAGGGACAAAATCCCACATGGCGAAGTCTCGGGACTGCATCAGGCTGGCCTTCCACATGAGAGCCAACACTGTACGTCTTTCCTGCACTCACAGCTCCCTCGCTGAAGACAGTCTCTGCCTCTTCAGGGCCCCTCTGAGGGCCTTCAGAGGCTCTTGAAAAGCAAAACAAAAAGCGGCTGAAGGTACGCACATTAGGGCCAAATAAAAACTCGTGTCCTCGTTGGTCACAAAAGTGACATTTTCAAACTATCAACTCTAGTTGCAATTAGGTACACGAGCTGTCCCAACTTCTAGCAACAAAAATAAACACAAGAATAATAACAAGTGCCAGTGTATATATTTGTTAAGAGATCTGACCATAAAAATTAGTAAGCGGTGGGCATGGAAGAATCATAGGGGAAAAAAAGAAACAGGCAGTAAAGAACAGGAAAAGGGGAGGAAAAGCAGAATAGAAAGGAGCCCTTGACCCCAGACGTTGTGCAGAGGGTTCAAAGGAAATTAACTGTCGACAGGAGGAGAGGGGAGACAAACCAAACAGGCAAAAATTGATCAAGCAACAAAATATTATACCGTTCATCGTGACAAATGGTCATGCATTTGTAGAACTTCAGAAAGATTGTACAGTTGGCTGCCCCACAGTGAAAAAATTCAATTGCTCAGACAGTGCATGTTCATTTAAACTGTTTAAATGGTGCAGACTATGCAGGAATGACCAGAGAAACCGAGCTCTGTGGCACTGACTCAGTTCCTCCTTGCATATACCACAGGGTATGTCTGCCTCTCAGATTCTTTCTTCTCTTTAGTCAAGAACAGAAACACACATGCAGACACACACATGAAATATACGTATATTAGCCTAGCTCATCCATGATGGACATGCTTCTAAAAAAGGGACTTCCCAACACCAAGGAAACTATTCAACTCTTCCTCACTACGAGAAAATTTGTGGTTAATAAAAAAAATTTATTTTTTAAAACACAGTTCTTGTGTCACTGGAGTTCATATTAATAACAACAACGGTAGCAATTCTTGCTTCTTCACAGGAAAGAAGTCCACACTGCTGAGAATCAAGGCCTTTGATTTACCTTTTTGAGGTATGGGTGCACATACTTGCCTTCCATTAGTAAGGAAATTTCTATTCTAATAGACACACTGTAAAACAGAATTGCTTTATTCCAATCCCATTCTCTGTTTTTTATAAGTCGAGCATTTACTTTTGTGAGGGAAATTAGGTATTTTATGATTTTGCCCACAAAACCCAGCAAAGTAGTTCATACTAAAATACTTATTAAAAGTAAACCACAGGGCTCAGTAAATATCCAAGGAAGAATCTTCCTTCCCCGAGTCTTAACCTCAATTCCAGAAGTCATCTGAAATCCAGACCAAACATCTCTTATTTCTGAAAAGATTTTTACTGGTAATGAGAATGATAAAACTGCAAATTCTTTTTGAGGACTATCTGAGGGTATCTGGAAAGATAAATGGAGGACAGATTTCCTTGAGTATACAGGGTCAGGACCTAACACAGTTCCTAGCAAGAAGATGCCAGGGCATCAATGTATTTGAGGTGTCAATGAAGAAACAAAGAGTAATGGGAGGGTTCCAACCAGACGACTTCATAAACTGGATTTTTGCACGCTGAATAATTTTTTTTCCTCTTATGCTACAATTCAGAAATATTCTCTCCCATTTTGGGGTGGGTGGATGTCTGGCTAGCAGAAGAGAAGTGGCATGAGAACAGAGACCATCAACTAGCACGGAGCTGATGCTAAGTGTTCAGAGAATTAATGATCAACACGTGAATCCATCCATGAACATCCAACCAATACAGGAATGAATGGTGAGGGAATAAATGAATGGCATTTCCCTCCAGTATCACCTTGGTTTCTCTGGACTTGGCTTGTCATCCTCCCCCAGAAGACATATCTGAGTCTCAAGCCATGAGATTATCTTAAAGGGACTTGCCGAAAACTTAATTTACTTGACTCCTTAGACTCTCATGAAGAAATGGAATGGTTTCAGGGGGAAAGTATAAACAGATGATTCAGAAAAGTTGGTTCAAATCCTATTCCTCTACCTAGAAGGCCCGTGATTCTTGGCGAGGGTGTCTCAACCTTGGCATTACTGACATTTTAGGCCGGATTATTCTTTGTTAGTGGAGGCTGTACTGCGGGTGCAGAATGTTCAGCAGCATCCCTGGCCTCCAACTCACTAGGTGATGTTATCACAGTGTACCCTCGGCCCTGTCGGCTCAGAACCCCACATGGGGCTAGAACCAAAAGTGTTGCTGCAGACATTACCAGATGTTTCCTGGGGCTCAAAATCATCCCCAGACGAGAGCCACTTCTGTAGGCAAATTTCTTGATTATTTAATCTCCATTTTCTCACATGAAAAATGAGTGTAAAACAGTCCTCAAGTAACGCTGGAAATAATTCAATTATAAAATGACAGTAATTACAAACAATTCTGATGACAACAAGGCTAACATTAATTGGGTGATCATTATGTGTCAGGCTGCGAACAGAGGAGTTACCTACAGTGATCCCTCCAAGCCTCACAATGACCATATAGGCTGTGAACACTCAAGAGCTGTCACAGCCAAGATTCAGTTAGAAGCCATGAGACTCCAAGCCCCGTAGCTCTTACCCTCCATACTCCTCCAGCATCGCTTGTCAGTCATAGGCCCTCAACAAATATTTGTCTCCTTCCAACATTTTTCTTAAGTTTCTCTTCCCCCAAACAAAAAGCTACATACAGAATTTTAGGAGGGGTTAAAACAGCTGAACTTCAATGGAAGCTGAGGAAAAAAAAATTTTTTTTTTTTAACACTAAACTACATCTAATGAATGTGAGGAAAAGGAATCTGTAATTGTTTCCGCTTCCTAATGCTGGGCCCTTGGCCATGATGTTTTATCCACGTAAAACAACAGAGTAAAAAATGTGTAGAAAATCCTTTTCCACAGGTTTAAAGGCTCTTATAAGATTCACCTTCAAATGAATAATCATCATGGTAACAGCATATGAAGAATAAGAATTTAAAGTTAAAAAAAAAAAGTTAAACAAGGGGGGGGAGCAAACCATAGACAGACATAAATTTTTATTACGCAAACTTCTTTTTTGACTTGTTTTCCCTATAATGATAGGTTTCTATAATTTATACATGAGAATATTTGCTTGAGGCTTATTTTGGTGAAATAAAGCCTAATTTGTAGGCCATAACTGCCATTTTCCGGTTCAGTGACTTTCTCCAGGCATGTCCTTCCCAATCATAAAGCACTATTTCAAACACTGTTCAAGATTCCCTCAGTCCTAGAAAAGGCCCATTTCTAAACCCAGGTCTAAAAAAATAGCAAGAACAAAATTGTTTGTTTCAAAGTTTATTTACTTATTTTAAAAGACAGTGAGAGTGTGAGAGAGCGAGCAAGGGCATGCAGGGGGTTGGGGGGGGGGGGGCGCGGTGGTGCAGAAGAGAGGGACAAAGAATCCCAAGCAGGCAGGTTCTGCGCTGTCAGCTCAGAACCCAACACAGGGCTAGAACCCAAGAACCGTGAGATGATGACCTGAGCCAAAACCAAGAATCAGATGCTTAACCCACTGAACCACCTAGGCACCCCTAAGTGAAAAGAAGTAGGGGAGAGGGACCAATCACGGCCCACCAGAAACCATCATTGAAAGAGTCAGACACAACGACCACTCCACACACATCATTACAACAGTAATCAAAACAGTGAAAGGAACAAACGTTGCAAGAATATTGGGAAAACTGGAACTGGAACCAGTACACAGCTGGTGGAGATGTAAAATGGCACTGCTGTCGTCAAAATCAATCTCCAAGTTCCTCAAAAGGTGAACACAGAGTTTCCACAGGACCCAGCAACTCCACTCCAAGGTACACGCTCAAGAAGACCGAAAACATGTTCACACAAAAGCCTGTCCCAGAATATTCACAGCAGCATTATTCATAATAGCCAAAGAGCAGAAGCAACTCAAAGGTCCATCAACTGAGGCCTGGATAAGCAAATTTAGCATATCCCTACAATGGAACATTCCTTGGCCATATCAAGGAATGAAGCAATGACCCATGCTACAGCAAGACGGAAACTGGAAAATACTACACTCAAAGAAGCCAGACATAAAAGGCCACATGTTGCATGATGCCATTTATAAGAAATATCCAGTAAGCCGGGCGCCTGGGTGGCTCAGTCGGTTAAGCATCCGACTTCGGCTCAGGTCATGATCTCACAGTCCGTTCTGTGAGTTGGAGCCCCGTGTCGGGCTCTGTGCTGACAGCTCGGAGCCTGGAGCCTGCTTTGGATTCTGTGTCCCCACCGCTCTCTGCCCCTCCCCCACCCGTGCTCTGTCTCACTCTGTCTCTCAAAAATAAATAAATGTTTAAAATAAAAAAGAAAAAGAAACATGCAGTAAGCGAATTCATCAAGACAGAAAGTAGATCAGGGGTTGCCAGGGGATAGGGGGAGAAGGAAGTTGGGACTAAGTGCTAATTATTTCAGGCCTTCTTTTCTGAGGGATGGCGACACTCTAGAATTAGATAGTGGTGATGGCTGCCCAGGAAACCACTGACATGAATACTTTAAAATGTTGAATTTTGTGTTACGGGAATTATATCTTCATGTAACATAACGGCCAAAGGAAAGGTCAGAGATGATCAAAGAAAAGCACTAAACTTAACAGATGTAGAGTTGTTTCCTCACGCTCTGCAGTCACTCAGCACCTGACAGTGGTCTCTTCCCTGAAAAGTCTCCCTGTCCACTTAAGTGACAGAGACACTGGAGATGAGAAGTAAATGGTAAGGCTCTGAACAATGAGAAATGGTAAGGAGAGTGTGGTAAGGGTATTTAAGTCCATTTCGTTGTAGGGAACATAAATAAATTTATGATTAGTGTTCTGTATTTTTGGAAGAATAAGTAATAAGACAGTGAAAGAAACTAATACACGGGGGGGGGGGGGGGGGGGTCCTAGGAAAGCAGAACACAATTAAAGGTTCCACCGCTATTGTTTCTTTGCTCATTTTTGGTAGATAAGCCTGTCTGTGTAAATGAGTAGACAGGGCATCCTAGGGCATGAAAGTAAGTATTGTAAAACAGACTTAAAAAAAATAATAAAGGTGACAAATGTGTAAACCAGAAAAATAAGAGCTACAGCAGAGGAAATAAATGCACGATTTTCTATCAAGTCACTTCTCAGTTATTTCCCCTTTCCAATACTCAGCCACTCTTTCCTGCTAAGCTATTTCCTTCCTCCCCACATTCCTTCATTTCCAGGTTTTCCCTCCTGCATAAACACATCGCTCTTCCTCCACAGTGGGCCAGACCTTTAGCTAATCTGCTTCTTGGGATGCATTCTCCCAGGGATGAACCTCACACCCCACAACCTCCTTGCTTCCCTCAAACGCTGCCCACATATTTTCTATTACCGGGTCAGTCATTCATCCACTTATTCACCCCCTGCCCCAGCAAACGAGTGTGGTAAGGAACTATAGGAAGATACAATGGTAATCCAAAGCTGACATTATCTCTGCTCCATCAGAACCTACAGTCTAGGGTGGGACAGAGAGTTCATTAAATGAGCACACAAAAAGTGTAAAATGACACTTGATTTAAACAACTAAGTACAAGGCAAAGGTTAAGGACAAGGACCTGCGAGGATACTTAATAAAGGAGCGGGCAAGGGATGTGAAGAGCTGGAGGGGGAAAGAGGTCAGGCCTATTCCAAGGAGAAAAAGCAGCACATGCAAAGGCCCCCATGCAGAGAATTAGCAAAAAGCATTTGAAGAAATAAATGAAGTCCATAACCATAGGGAAGCAATGTTGGGAGAAGGACTGGGGAGAGTCGGGGGTGGGGTGGTGGGGGAGGTGTAGACAAAGGCCTAATTATGCAGGCTCTTTTTACCAACAGAGGGACAAGGGTTAGAAAACTACTGCAACAATACAGGGAGAGAGGATAGTAGCTGGGCTATGGAAATGGCAACAAACCTTTTACCATCTGGATATACAGTTAAGCAATAATAAAAATGATAACAGCAATCATAATAACAGGCCACAGGTGTCATTTGCTGAATGTTTATTTCATGTCCAGATCCATGCTGTGTATTTTAAATATATTATTGGGGCGCCTGGGTGGCGCAGTCGGTTAAGCGTCCGACTTCAGCCAGGTCACGATCTCGCGGTCCGTGAGTTCGAGCCCCGCGTCAGGCTCTGGGCTGATGGCTCAGAGCCTGGAGCCTGTTTCCGATTCTGTGTCTCCCTCTCTCTCTGCCCCTCCCCCGTTCATGCTCTGTCTCTCTCTGTCCCAAAATAAATAAACGTTAAAAAAAAAAAAAATTAAATATATTATCATTTTTCCTCACAACTCTCAACGGTAAATATTGTGATTCCCAGTTTGCAATCAAGGAAACTGAGACCCAGAGGAAGGTAAGTGACTTAAATCACCTGGCCCAGACCCCAGGCTATTTATTGGTATGTGATACGCAAGGAACTGAATGAAGTCTATCTGCCCAGCTTCCACTGACACAACATAGTTTCCTTATCATAAAAGGAATAAAAATATCAACCACTGTAGGGCCAGGAACTATGCTGTGAGGCTTAAAATCAGTTAGGTTTTCAATCCTCCCAACAATGGTGCCCCATGGACAGCAGCATCCCCACTGTACAGACAGGGAAACTGAGGCAGGACCAAGTCACTTGAGGGTAACATAAATGTTGTCACAGAGCCATAGAACAGGGAATTGCACGCTTTCACGACAATAAAGTTCTGGAGGGTTTTTCCTTCTCCATTAGGATGGCAATTAATTAAAAACTAAAACTCCGAGGCAGCACTTGATTGGGTTAAAGCCGTCTGTAAAACCTAAAGTGAGGCTGCTTCTGAAATCAACATTCCTGTTTTCATTGTAATCTCTGGCCCACAGCCCTGGGAGTCCCAGATTTGTATCACTATATGTGTCACCTCACCACTGACAGCGCCTACAGACAAAGATAATCGCGGTTATAGATGAAAAACATGGGAGTCTTTCCACCAAATCGGGCAGAAGAAGAAATGACTCTGACAATCAAGTCATCTCTGGGGAATCACATGATTTTCACCAAATGTGTAGTGAAAGTATCAACATTTCAAAATCAACACCGAAAACAAACATCGCTTACCACCAAAGAAGAATTTAGACTATGAGAAGTCAGAAAAACAGAAAAGAGTGAAAGAGACTCCCTGAATTCCTAATTACTCCATCATAATCTGCCCTCTCCCAAAACTCTAACGCTGCGGTAGGATATTTATTTATTTCTTTACTTACTTATCTCACACTGAGTCCAACAAAACAGAAAATCCCTTCTGTTTGGTCAAAGAGAATCTTTTCTTTTTCCTATCATCTGTTCACTCCCAAAAATATTTAATGAATGATCTCTAGCATAATAATAGATACTGTAGTAAATGTTCATTTATATGACTTGCAGATATTGCCAGCCAGCCAACCAACACCTCTGTGAATACATACAAAGTGAGAACGAGGGTTAAAAAAAAAAAAAAAAAGCTACTTAGAGAGATTGGTATTTCATGTTTCCCTGAATCACCTTAACCTTCAGTTACTGTGACAGGTGTAATCCAGTTTTCTATTCACATGTGGCATTACACTGGTTTGGTGAAAGCCAAATAATTAGAGGTATACCTTTTGGACTAAAGTACAGTGCAAATTACAGCACGGTGCTATAAAAATATAATTTGTAAACTTAGAGCAGAAAGCTCTCCCTTTGCTAATGCATTTAGCTTATATTAGAGTCAGAAAACCTACAGTAAAAATCCCCTATTAAATGGGTACGGTTTCTGCAACCTTTATCATTTAAATGAGGTCTTGGTGCATCTGCTTAAACAATGTAACCCCTAGGCATCATTTGTTTGTGGCATTTGCCCAAGTATTTTGAAATGTTTACTTTATTGCCAAGGCAACAGATGAGGAATAAGTAACAAGTCAGTCCCGCCCAGTTTTGTTTCACAACTATCCTAAAAAGATGCTGCTTGTCAGCCTCTCAAACCACGTCGAATCCAAAAGGCATTAAAGGTTTTACTACCTGGAAAACTATTTCAAAAGATTCCTCATAAGCACTGAAAGAAAAGTTCCCGCCAGACTAGATCCTCTTTTTCCACCAAGAAGGATAATTGCCATATTTCTCAAAGGAATAACAAGGAAACACAAATCCTCAAAAATTGACAAGAGAAAATTAAAATTTTATTTCCTAACAAAAGATTTTACAATGAAAAACTGATTTCTAAACGATGAAAGAAAATTATCTTTTTAAACCAAAGGTGATCTTTTTCTCATACGAACAGTGATTACATAACTTTCTGTATTTTTTTTTTTTAGTGGAAGTGTTTTTTACCAGACGTTCTTAAAAAGAAAGCAAAGAACAAATACTGGTTGATTACATTTACATGAAGTTCAAAAACAGGTAAAACTAAGAGTGATAAGTCAGACAAGTGGGGGTTCTTTTGGAGGGTGGTTACTGGCAGAGAAGGGTACCTGAGAACCTTCTACAGTGCTGGAAACTAATTCTTTTTTTTATGTGAATTTATTAATTTTGAGAGAATGAGACAGTATGCAGGGGAGGGGCAGAGAGAGAGGGAGACAGAATCCCAAGCAGGCTTCACTGTCAGCACAGAGCCTGATGTGGGACTCAAACTCAAGAACTGTGAGATCATGACCCGGGCCGAAACCAAGAATTGGATGCTTAATGGCCTGAGCCACCCAGGCACCCCTGAAAACTGTTGAATTCTTGATCTTGGTAG
This sequence comes from Prionailurus viverrinus, assembly GCF_022837055.1. NCBI lineage: Eukaryota > Metazoa > Chordata > Mammalia > Carnivora > Felidae > Prionailurus > Prionailurus viverrinus. The sequence continues at coordinate 36,635,402 of NC_062562.1, read as the reverse complement.
CAGCTACATGGGTATTGGGGGTGTGGGGGGTAACAAATAAATAAGTCACAAACACAAAGCAGCTTAGATAACATTCCATTTCTTAAATGCGTGTAAATTGTAATGTTTGCCTATTACCTTAACAATAAAGCTATCAGGGCTAAAAAGCGAACCAAACAGGACAACTGAGTCCCAACCATCTAAGCTCTCAGTTAAAGCCAAAGAAGGGATATGCAGATGGCTTATTCCCCAGCCCACAGACATATGAGTAATCTTTATAGTCACCTATCTTAAGGCATTAAGTCAAACCCACACAAGGCCGTCCAACTTTCTGTAATAAACAAACAAACAAACAACGCTTTGATCAGGGGTCACATTTCTGATTAAGGGCTTGATGCCCAGTTTTGTTCAGATATGATAACACATACCCTATTAATTAAGCATACCATGCAAAAATTGTCATTTGCAAAATGTAAAACTACTTAAATCATTACACAATGCATCTCTTTCCAGAAAAAAGCCATCCCAGAAAGTAGAGAGCCCCACAATGATACTCCCAAGTGGGGCTATTTCGCCCACGGCCGGAAGCTGGGGAGATCCAAGCTGCGGAGATTCCGTAGAAAAGAGATAAGGAGTGGTAGCAGGTGACTGGCTCCTGAGTGCCACTGCTTCCTACACACTGGAAATGTCCGGAGGGCCATGGGCAGGTCTACACAGACCACATGAAGGGCCTGAACCCCAGTCAGATAAAACCATGTACAACTCAATTCGCAATCCCAACTCCTTCCTACGGTTCTCTAATTTGAACAGGTATTGCCCAAACACAGACAAATAATAAACTGTTCGATGAATACAGCATCGCTTATAAGCGAGGACCCTGTTATATACATTATACATTATACATTACAGCAATGGTTCTCAACCAGGGGGATTTTGCCAGAAACACTGGCAGTGTCTAGAAAAACTTTGGGTCATTACAACTTTGATGTGGGGACTGGCAAATTACCAGAATCTAGTGGTAACACCCACTGTTAAATATCCTACAGCCCCCAGGACAGCCCCCACAACACGAACCATCTGGCCCCAAATGATAATAGTGCCTAGGCTGAAAAGCCCTACAGAAACCAGTATGCAAAGACTACAAGAGGCAAATTAGCAAATTTAAAGACTTAAGCTCATAAAGCCAGATCAAAACATAAATAAAAGCAAAGTGAAAAAATAAGCCCACTAACTTTCCTCTTCAATTAATGGCTTTTTCAAAAACATGAAAAATAAGCAGCACTATTTGCTTTGGGGGGGAGGGGGAAAGGGAATCTGTAAACAATGTGAATCAATGAATAGGGAGGGGATTACGTGAATAAATTATGATAACATCATACCATGACATCTTCTGTAGCCATTAAAAATAATGGTTTTTAGCTAAATGTACTGATTTGGCGAGACACCCATGAAACAGTGTCAGGAAAATAAATAAAGTTACAGAACACTGTAGACAGCATGAGTCTCCTTTTGTAAAAAGTTGAATAAATTTGTATATTTAGATGTATACAATGTAAAATATATACATATTATATAAATTATATTTATAAATTTATAAATATAAAATAATAAATATAATATGCATATATAAATAAATAAAATATAAAATATATAAACATAAGATATATATAGATATATAGATATATAGATATATATCTCTTGCATGAGCAAGAGAAGGATTGTTAATACAAACCAAACTGTTAATAATGATGTCTTTAGAAGGGCAGGATTAAAGATGGGGAGAAGGAAAATTAACAAGTTTTTCTTCAGACGTTATTATTCTTTTGGAATTACAAAAGCCATATCAAGGCCACTGGGCTCAGGGAAGCAGAGATGGAGCACGTAAAGGAAAGAGAAGAGCGGGGAAAGGGAAAGTGAGCATCACTAGGGCAGCCGATAGGGAAACCTGAATCTGCTGTTCCTGTTTTTACCAGTGAGTGTTGCTGTTGACCGATGTAATGGCTACAAGCAGTGAAATAAAAATGGGGAAAGCAACTCCAAACATCTGTCCCTTTGTTCACTATCGGGCCCCTGCAACCAGCAATGCAGTTTCGTTCCACTGGCTTGTTTGGTCTGGTTTCTCGGAGCCACTGTCCATCTTCAAAAATTCTGTACCGCCTAGTGATGGAATCAACCATGGTCCTATCTCTTCTCAAAAAGAGACACCGACTGTGCTAGATGGCAGCCTCACTTCTGGCAAGCATAGATAAGGATTCAGCACATCAGTCTCCTTTGAGGTGCAACTCAGGGCACAGGCACTTAATTATCCAAGGCTCATTACCAGAGAGTTCTTTGAATACCTCTATTCTACCAGTACTCAAAACTAAGGGCTCCTTTACTGCTGGTCACTATTATTCAAAGCATCAAACGATATCATAGGTCAAGTCCTACTGCACAAATGAAACAGACCCAGCATGAGCCACAGAGGCATTTCTAATAACGCCTCACTCACACATACCTACGTGCACGTATGAATGTCAAGCAATGTGCAACCTTGAAAAATGTACAACTGACACTTTTCCAGTGTTCTGTTCCCACTTGCAATGGACATCACTAGCCCCATCTTGAAAGCCAACATAAGAAGATTTAAAAATACAAGATGGGGAGCCCTGGGTGGCTCAGGTTAACATCCAAATCCTGATTTTGGCTCAGGTAGTGATCTCACAGTTTGTGGGTTTAAACCTTGCATCGGGACAGTGCAGAGCCTACTTGGGATTCTCTCTCTCTTCTCCTTCTGCCCCTCCCTCCACCTATCTGATAAATAAATAAACATTAAAAAAATAAAAATAAAAGATACAAGATGAAAAGTTGGACCAGTGTGAACTTCTTATATTTTGCACAAGTAACCATTCTTAAGTTCCCATGACAAGTAGGCCCTGGGTCTCTGTATTTCTTTCTACTCACGGATAGCACATAAAGAATCAGAAAACGTGATTTGTTTTTGCTTGCAGAAACGATTTATTACTATACTATTAATCCGGTACTAGTAAAATGAACCAAGGAACAAGTATTTATCTTCTCCAAGTTATGACATTCAAAGAACCACCACACTGTTAAGAAGAAAAACAACTTGGAAAACTCTTGAGCGGTCGCTGAGCTTTCTTTCAACCCCAGAGTTGAATCACAGTTGCGGCAGGATTTCACAATCCCCCCAGGGTCTGTGAAGACACTGGCGCCAATCACAGCATTTCCCCTGATTAGCAAACTGGCTTCAGACCCATCAAAAACTTTCACATTTGAAATTTAACACATCTATATTTAGAACATGAGTTGTAGGGCAACATTTGCTGCAAGCAAAACAGCAAAGGAAACACACACACACACACACACACACACACACACACACACACACACACACTGCGGCTGTATTTGTTCCTATGGAAAGACAGATCCTAACTCCCCCGACCTAAATACAGAATATGCTACTTTAGAGCTGAGGCCCCCTAAATATAGTTAGTGTAGCACTAGGAGAGCATCTACAGTGTATTATTATGAGAGGCACCTAGCATTAAGGAGTTTAGTGTGTTAGGGGCGCCTAGGTGGCTCAGTCAGTTGAGCGACCGACTTCAGCTCAGGTCATGATCTCACGGTTTGTGAGTTCGAGCCCCGCATCGGGCTCTGTGCTGACACCTCGGGCCCTGGAGCCTGCTTCGGATTCTGTGTCTCCCTCTCTCTCTGCCCCTCCCCTGCTCATGCTCTGTCTCAGAAATAAATAAACATTAAAAAAAAAAAGGAGTTTAGTATGTTAAACCTACAAATACCATGACCAGGAAGTTAGTATACATCTGACGACTTGAGTCTGCTATAAGAAATTACAGAACAAGTGAAAGGTAGTCTGAATTTCCTGCCTAGTCTTAAAAGAGGTTGGACTACTCCTCAGCTCCAACCACTTGGTGATTAGACAGACATGTGGTTCCAGACTTTCCAGATTTTCCAGTCTTCCAAGAGAAGTTATTTTTATGTGAAATTTCTTAATTTTTTAAAATGTTGACCACTAATTCATATTTTGTCAAGGACAGATTTACTGCTCCATCCGAATGTGTCTGCGGGCCACACTCAGTCTGTAGGCCTGGGGTTTGCAACTTTGAGTAAAATGTTCACATAACTCAATTAAGCAGTTAAATTAGCAGCAGGAGACAAATGCAATTTTTTTTTAAATTCTCGTTAAAACAAAACACACACACACACACACACACACACACACACACACACACACAATTTACCACCTTTTAAGTGTACGGCCCAGTCTCCAAAACATTATCATCTTGCAAAACAGAAACAACACCCATTTCAAAAATCCCCTTTTCCGCTTCCCCAAACCCCTAGCAACAACCCGTCTACTTTCTGTTTCGATACATTTTACGACTCTAGGTACTTCGCATTAAGTGAAATCATACCGTATTTGTCTTTTTGTGACTGGCTTATTTCACATACTCTAATGTCCTCCAGGTTCATCCAGGTTGGAGCATTTAACAGATTCCCTTCCTTTTTAAGGCTCAATAATAGTCCAGAGACATTTGGGACGCTTTCACCTCTTGGCTATTGTAAATACCGCTGTTAAGAACAGACATATAAAAATATCTCTTTGATACCCTGCTTTCAATTCGTTTGGATATATGCCCAGCAGGAATTGCTGGGTCACATGCTAGTTCTTTTTTTAATTTTTTTAGGAACCACCACAAGTTTTCCACGGCGTGGGCACTATCTTACAATCCCTCTAACAGCACACACGCTTCCAGCTTCTCCACCTCTGTGTCAACACTTGACGCTTTCTGTTATTTTAATAAAAGCCATCCTAATAAGTGTGAGGTTTTTCCTCATTTGCGGTCTTCACTTGCATTTCCCTTATGATTTGTGATGTTGAGCATCTGCTCATATCCCTGTTTGTCATTTGTCTGCTTCAGAGAAAGGTCCTTTGCCCATTTTTAAATTGGGTTATTTGACTTTCTGTTGTTATGTTACAGGACTTCTTTAGATATTCTCATATTGACCCCTTATCAGGTATATGATCTCCAAGTATTTTCTACCCTTCCATAGGTCACACCTCTTCGTTCTGCTGATTATGTCCCTTGAGGCACAGAAGTTTTCTGAAGTTTGATGTAGTCTCACATTTAGATCACTCCCTTTTGTTGCCTGTGTTTCGGTTTTCCCATTGAAGAAATCATCACTAAGTCCAGAGTCATGAAACTTTTCCCTGATGTGTTCCCTTGGGAATTTTACAGTTTGGGCTCTTATGTTTAGATCACGAATCCATTTTGAGTTATTTTTTTTTTACAGTGTAATATAAGGGTACAATTTCATTTTTTTGCAGGTGAATATCCCATTCTCCCAACACCACTGGTTAAAGAGACTGTCCTTTCCCCATTCTGTGGTCTTGGCACCCCTATTAAAGAGCATTTGGCCATACACAGGTGCATTTATTTCTGAGCTCTACTCTATTCCATTGGCCTCTTTGTGTGTCTTTATGTCAATACCACACTGTTTTGATTACTGTGGCTTTGCAATATGCTTTCAAATCAGGAAATGTAAGCCCTCCGACCTTGTTCTTCTTTTTCAATATTCTTTTGGCTACTGGGGCAGATGCAAATTTTTCATGAAAGATTCCTGGCTCCAGTTTTTCCAAGGCTCACACCGGTAAAAGCTCTCTTCCAATCCTCTATCACTACTAACATATAGACGTGTCTAACTTCAGAAGGACTTAAAGACATAACTTCCTAGGAATTCCAAACTTAACAAAAGATGCAGCATACTGGAAGTACCCTGCCTTTGCTGGTGGAAGAAACAGTGGTTAAGAGCACAAGCCCCAGAGTCAAAGAGATCTGTGTTTTGGCTCCACCATTTCCTGTCCCGGTGGCCTTGGCCATATTATTTAATCTCGGTTTCCCCATGTGTAAAATGGAAGTAAGGACAGCACCTCTTTCCCAGGGCTGCTGCGATAAACAAATAGAACGAGTCAAATAAGGTACTTAGTATAGTACTTTCCTGGCACACAGTGAGCACTCCATCCACTTCTGGCTACTAGCAGCCTTCCTGGAATTTAGGACTCTCGGTATTAAATGTTCTATTTTTATCAGTGGTGTAATTTTTATAGAATAAAACATAAAGTCAGGCACCTACAAGACCCAGGTGGAAACATATCTTTTACTTATTAAAAGCAAAAAGTTCAATGTCAGAAGCAAGGAGATCAATAGAAAGAAACAAACAAAGTTAGGGTAATCTATACTACCTTAAGGAACCCTCAGATTCATTTGTCCAAAAGGTATTTGGCACAGAGAACCACTGGGCAGATACAGACTCAAACGTAATGCTTTACAAATCAATACTAAACAAGACTTTTCAACAATCTCAGTTTAGTCTGGTGTAGCCTGTACTACTAAGAATGTGAAACTAAAAGTTAAATCTCAAGGCGCCTAGGTGGCTCAGTCAGTTAAGCATCTGACTTCGGCTCAGGTCATGATCTTATAGTTCGTGAGTTCCAGCCTCGCATCGGGCTCTGTATTGACAAGCTCAGACCCTGGAGCCTGCTTCGGATTCTGTGTCTCCCCCTCTCTTTCTGCTCCTCTCCAGCTCATGCTGTCTCTCAAAAACAAATAAACGTTTAAAAAAAATGTTTTATTTTTATTTTTTTTATGAAATTTATTGACAAATTGGTTTCCATACAACACCCAGTGCTCATCCCAAAAGGTGCCCTCCTCAATACCCATCACCCACCCTCTCCTCCCTCCCACCCCCCATCAACCCTCAGTTTGTTCTCAGTTTTTAACAGTCTCTTATGCTTTGGCTCTCTCCCATTCTAACCTCTTAAAAAAATATATTTTAAATAAATAAATAAATAAATAAATAAATAAATAAAAGTTAAATCTCAATCTAGGTACCTCTCAAAGGCACCATTCATTAACAGGGCAGTTTCACAAGTAACTGTTAAAGTGAGTGTCTAACAGAAAACTATCAGATAAATTGTGTCCTGTGTCCCAACTGTTTATATCTACACCCATTCCTTACTTTGGAAAGTACCCTGATTTTCCTACAGGATCCATAGCTCCTTCAGCAAAGTTCACTTCACTGTGGTTGACGAATGGGAACACGACTTAATTATGGCCAATAAGAAAGGTCTGATCTTCCTTGCTATTCTGAAACAGCGTCCAGAAGTATGTCTCTCTTTCTTTCTCTCATTTGCGTTTTCTTTCTCTCTCTCTCTTTCTCTCTCTCTCTCTCTCTCTCTCTCTCTCTCTCTCTCTCCTTCTCTGGATATGGAGAATAAGCAGGCCCAAGAGTACATGGTAGTCTCCTGACATGAAGTAGAACCAACAATTCACTAAAGGTGACATCACACCATAAAGGCAGAATGGACTGGATCAGAAACCAGACCCATGATAGTAATGCTAGGCCTCTTGGTCAAACCAACCCTGAAGTTCAACTCTGAAAGGACCTGGACTCTTCATCTAAATGAACCAATAAATTATTTTTTTTAAACATTTATTCATTTTTGAGAGACAGAGAGTGACAGAGAGTGAGTGGGGGAGGGACAGAGAGAGAAAGAGGGAGACACAGAATTCGAAGCAGTCTCCAGGTTCCGAGCTGTGAGCACAGAGCCCGACACAGGGCTTGAACCCATGGGCCGCGAGATCATGACCTGAGCCAAAGTAGGATGCCCAACCAACTGAACCGCCCAGGACCCCCTAATAAATCTTTTTTACTTGAGTTGCATTTAATGCCATTTACAAACTACATGAATTTTTACCTATACAAACTGTGATCAAACTCTAATGCTAAAACACACTTTGAAAAATATATGCCCAGTCATGTATTTGGGTCTCTGGCCTCAAATATTTGGACTTCAAAAGGATAAGACCATACAAACCCATAAGACTGGCTCTCACCGTCTTATGGGAAACTGAGTATTAATGTTACTCAATTGACTGTCCCCCATCATCTCAATGCCACCCTTAAGAACTTGAAGATTTAACTCATGAGAGCTGTAAACATTTTCCAGGTATATTTCCTTTCCCCTCCTCTGAGTAATCTAAGGCTAATTACTCTGTCATACTAGAATATACATTCATTTTTCAATGTTAACCAAAATGAAAGAACTGTGGAGATCTGATATGACATTATGAAGACCTTGGACATCAACAACTTCTTTCTTCTAAGGAGCCCAAAGAGCTTTATGCTCATTTACTGTCAACATTCCTATAAAAGAGATAGAAACAGGTATTCATGTGCCTGGGGGCAGAAAGATAAAGCTCTGATGAAGGTCACCAAGCACCAGGTAGTTAGAGAAAGAAGCCAGGCTCTCAGGGAGTCCCTACTCTATCTTGAAAATAAATCACGTCCCAAACATGTGTTTGAGGGGTCAGAATACAGTGATTGTCTTTTTTGGGATTTCAAAGTACACACTGGCAGATATTCTCCTTTCAATTCTCTTCCCTCTCCAAAAAACAGGCAGGAGAATTGTGTCATCAAGTAAATCTGAGAGACACCAGGCACAGATACACCAGTTTGTTGATTACCACACATTTCAGAACCTTTAATATGCTGATACACATTAAGATACTGGAGAAGGTTAAGTGAGTAAATGCAAATACATGTAAGAACACAGAAAAGGCCTGACGCATACATATGTGCTCAGCAGGTGTCACCAGAAGAGGCAATAGTAGACAGAAGTCCAGTATCTAGAACCAAACAGCCCTGGTTAGTATCCCAGCTCTACCACACAAAAACAGAATGACCTTTCTTCATCCGTGACATGGGGATTAAAATACAGTTGACCCTGGACAACTTGGGTTTGGACTAGTCTGGTTCACTTACACATGGATTTTTTTACAGTACAATACTGTAAACGTACTTTCTCTTCTTTATGATTTTCTGAATAATGCTTTCTTTCCTCCAGCTTACTTTATTGTCAGAATTCAGCATGTAATGCAGATAACACAAAAAATATGTGTTAGTCCATTGTTTACATTATTGGTAAGGCTTCCATTAAATGGGAGGCTATTAGTAGTTAGGTTCTGGGGGAGTCAAAAGTTACACGTGGATTTTCATGTGTGCAAGGGGTGGGCGCCCCTTACCCCTGTGACATTCAAGGGTCAACGGCAACACCTACTTTACAGGACTGGTGCATATAAAGTGTTTAAAGGGCACACAGAGAGCAGTAAGTGTTAGCTGCTGTGGGTACTAATGTTGTTGTTCTTGTTCCCCAAATGGATGTTAGAGTGTATAGTTCCTCAAATTTACTTAATCACAGAATCTTTTGCTTTCGTTTTGTTTTTCATAAAACTGCCTTTGTCATTAATAATTATCTAGCTGATCTTTTTTTTTAAGTAGTTGCTTTTCAATGTGTTTTGTTTTTGTTTTTTGAGAGAGGGAGAGAAAGAGACAGAGAGAGGAGAGAAAGAGAGACAGACAGAGAGCAACCAGGGCAGGGGCAGAGAGACAGAGAAACCCAAGCTGGCTCGGCACTGTCAGTGCCTAGCCCGATGGGGGACTTGAACTCACAAACCATGAGATCATGACCTGAGCTGAAATCAAGAGTTGGATGCTTAACTTACTAAGCCACCCAGGCGCCCCTTTGGCTAACTTTTAAGTCTAGTTTTCTTTTTAATTTTTTCAATGTTTACTTACTCTTTGAGAGAGAGAGAGAGAGATAAAGAGCACACACAAGCAGGGGAGGGGCAGAGAGAAGGAGACACAGAATCTCAAGCAGGCTCCAGGCCCTGAGCAGTCAGCACAGAGCTGATGAGGCGCTCAAACTCATGAACACAAGATCATGACCTGAGCCAAAGTCGGACGCTTAACCGACTGAGCCACTACCCAAGCGCCCCTCAAGTCTAGTTCTTAAATTCTATTTACTATCCCCCCTTCTTCTCTCTGAAAGGAGAAATCACCCCAGATGTGTCCACCTGCCTATCTCCTCTCTTACCGAACACCCCCCAACCTTTCACCCCATAAGATTCCTTTTTTCCTTGACTATTCAGTAAATGGACATGGTTCCAGGAAGAAGGTCATGCTCAATTTCCCAAGGTTAAACTTTCTCAAGTCATATTGCCTCTCACTTAAAACCTGAACTCACTGAAAAACAAGAAGAGAGTATCTCCAGGTCCTTGGATTACTAAATCAAAATTACCAAGTCAACACTGATGATGATGTGATTTAAGAGGAGGTAGAGGGAAGCCAATAACAACGTGCAGTTCAGTAAAAGAGAGTATAGTGCTGTTGTGAAAGGCATGAGTTTGGGCATCCAAAAGATCAGGGTTCAAGTCCCACTCCTACTCCTTGCTAGTCCTGTGACTTTGAGATGCTTATCTGTAACGTGGAGGTAAGAGATGGAACTTGGCTAATGGGATTGTTGCTGATGTAAATGAGATAATGCATGTGAGGCACTTAGCAGAGTGCCTAGCACGTTGGAAGCATCAATAAATGCTAGACTGGCTACTGCTATTAAAATGCCACCACTGCTGTTGTTATTTCAGGACACAACTGCCCCAGCACGCCATGACTCACTGCTCCACTCAGCTTGCCCTGCCTCAGCCCTCATGAGGAATGTTTGAGCCCCTCACAGGATAACCCGAATTATATTCAGCACCATGACCGTCAGCCCAGCTCTGCAGCCAAGAGTTCTCTGCCAGTACAAAGCTTTCATGGAAGAGACACAGCAGGAACATAATAGATTTGTACCATTAAAAAAAAAAAAAAAAAAATCCAACCGCAGCACTTTGACAAAGATCACAGGCTCTCACTTGTATTAACCAGTCTGAACAAACAAGAGCCAAAGAGCTGCCAGAGCCCACAATCCAGGCCAATCTTTCCAGATTGGGATACAGACCCCTTGAGATTTATCTGGGGGTCTCCGATAGAAAAACGTACCTCGGATCTGCCACTTGAGAAAAAAGTCACCACAGCAGTTTGTTAACTTTACAACACTTAAGTTATGATTGTCCTACATTATGAAGTCTTCAGGAAAGACCTGCCTCTGAAATCATCGTCTAGATTAATACACCTTTAGTATCCATTCAAATCACCTGAAAAATTCCTAACTTCTAGTAATCCAACTAGTTATATACTATGGATTAAAGGAGAGACTGATTTGCTAATTCAGCTTCTCAACAAAGGAACTTCTCTAATATGAGGGAAGGAGGGGAGGAAATTCACTTGTCTGGAATACTTTTACTTAAAAACTTCATATTTTAAAAAATCCACTAAAACAACTATTTCCAATACTTAGCAATCTTAAACTCCTTAACACTAAACAGTAGGAATCATTATGACCTATTCCAAGATCCAAAAAAATCCTTCAAAATGACTTCTCAAAGAATTCTGATGCCCTTCTCTCACCCCCAAAAAGTAACTTTATAATCTTTAGAAATGTCTATAATAAACTCTGGGATTTATAAAAAGGAGGAATCACAAATTACTGAAAAGCATTGATTCTAACACCCACTAGGAAAGAAAGCCATGGTTCATCCTGAGAAAAGAACAAACAGCATGTTGTTCCTTCCTGGAGATCTGCTATAGAGAAGAGTGGGTATTTAAAAAAAAAAAAAAAAAAAAAAAAAAAACTCTTCCCCAATGGATCCTTTTATACAGATCACAAAGGAAAAGATGGAATTTTGATATTGCTAAAATTAACAAAAGCCTTTCATGAACAGTAAAAAAACATAAACAGTTAGAATAACTCTTAAAATAGTTTTCTTTAATGTATTTAAAGGAAGGGGAAGAGGAGAAGAGATAGGCAAGAGGAAAGTAAACCAAAAAAAGATAAAATTAACTTGAACCTATATTCTCATGCTGATACATTTAAGACCTTTGGTTCTCAAACGTGGTGTGGCAAGGAATCAGAGAGGGGCTGAGCAAAATACAGTGCTCCCAAAACCCTCAAATCAGTAGGACTAGAGTCCCAGGAATTCATATTTTGATTCATTCCCAGATGATTTTGACACATGTGACCTTCAAACTATGTTTAGTGAAACACTGCTTTTAGACACAGAAAAATATATATATATTCTGGGTAATTTAAAACATTTTTCATCAAAATGATGCAGGTAAGTATAATCAAGGGTCCCATAGCTCCTGGTAAATACTTTAGTTAGAATAAGAAAGTCCTCAGTCAATATCTGTAGTGCCGAAAGCAATATATCCCGACCTGGCATTTTAACAAAGGTGATATACATATACACACAGATACATGTATGTACATGCATGCATCTGTGTGTCTATGTACGCATCTACGTGTATATGTATATACTGGGCTAAGTCTACTGTAGTCAAGTAAAGCACCTGGTCTTTCTTTTCTACTTGCTCAACATAGACTGGTAGTCAAAAATAATCTGAAGTTTAGGAAAGATGACTCTATCATATTGTTTGCAATTTTAATACTGTACAGATGGGAAAGTGAGACAAGCATCCAAGCAAACCAAATTTCCGGTATCTGAACTTCCCCATAATTCGTCAGAGATTACCCAGGTCTCTGCTTCCAAACCAGCATTGTTCTCGCACCTGGAAAAGAGCCTGTCTTTTCATATGCATAAGTTTAATTGACAGTCACTCTGATAGAGAAAGAGAATTCTAGTGCTGGCGCGAGGGAAGGCGGGGTGGGGGGGGGGTGGGGAACAGAGCATAAAGATATTTATCAAGGGAATGGTCTTCTCCTCTCACCACAGAGCACATTATACCAAAAGCAGTATAAATTAGATGAGACTAATTTTCCTTATCACTAGTAGGAAATTCTCTGGTGATGCGTAAGGCTCTATTCTCATCTCTGTCAAGGAAACGAGTTAATTTTAATGTTCTCTTAAGGATCTGTAAAACACACAGCTCGAATATAATCCCACTCACCATTTGCCATTTGTAATTTCAATTAACTCAGATTGCATATTCCTAGATTGACTTAAGTAGATACCAATAAAACCAACAGAAGGCCCGGTGGTTACTTTGAAAAGAGTTAAGAATCCTGAGAGACATAAATGTGGATGGAGAATATTTAATCAAGGAATGATCTAGAAAGAAAGAAAACAGACCTCTAAGACCCCTGTCAGACCCCTGACAGACCAGGATTTGAATGGTGAAGTGTCATATGTAAGCATTCCTCTAAAAGTATAGTGCACACCCCACGCAATGGTGCTTGGGTTTGGAAATCAGACAGAAGTGGGATCAAATCACAGCTTGTCACGTAATTACCTACGTGACTAGGGGCAAGTCACACAACCACCCTTAATCTCAGTGTCCTTGTCTATTAAATAGAAGAATAACAGTAACTATCTAATAGAGTTGTTGTGAAGATAAAATTAGATAATGCAGGCAGAGTTCTTAGCACATAATAAGCATTCAATAAATGTTAGCTTATTATTACTCTATTATGAGGGTCAGGTGTGTGGGTGTGAGGGTAATTTGACCTTGGCATCCACTGATTGACAGGGAAGATAAAAAAACAAAAAACAAAAAACAAAACAAAACAAAAAAACCTCAAGAGATTATGATGCTACAAATCAGGAGCCCAAACAGGTAAATCAAAGTGGCTCATGTATTATAAAAATTCAGCTGCACAAACACCTCTCTAAATGGTCATATTAGGGGGCACCGGGGCAGCTCAGTAGGTTAAGTGTCCAACTTGGGCTCAGGTCATGACCTCGCAGTTCATGGGTTCAAGCCCCACACAGGACTCTGTGCTGGCGGATGCAGAGCCTGCTTGGGATTCTCTTTCCCTCTCCCTCTTTCTCTGCCCCTTCCCACACACTATCTCTCTCTCCCTCAAAAATAATTAATTAATTAATTAAAACTATTTAAAAACTGGTTATAGGAGACTGAGATTCTTACAGGGCATGGCCACTTTGGTTGTGCATGGCACAATGCGAGGGGCTGCCATTCCCAGACCATTGTCAGAACACGCTCCTGCTACGGGTTGAGTTATGTGCCCTCAAGATTCATATGATCAAGTCCCGACCACCAATACCTCAGAATGTGACCTTATTTGGAAACCAGGTTATTGCAGATCTAATTTGTTAAGATGAAGTCCTACTGGAATAGCGTGAGCCCCAAATGAGTATGACTGATGTCCTTATAAAATGGGGATATCTGGACACAGACACCCACTCAAAGAGAAGCCATGTGAGGACTTGGAGTTACGTTACCACATGCTAAGAACCATTCAAACACAGGAAACAGGCCTAGAACGTATCTCTCCCTAGCATTCACAGAGGGAGCATGTCCCTGCTGACCCCTTGATCCTGGCCTCGCACCTCCAGAACCAGGAGATGATAAATGCAATGCGACAGCCCTGTCTACAATCTACCAGCTACCTTCCAGAGATGTTGACCCCCATATCCCTAACACAATGAACTGTGCTAGTGTCTGTCCCAAACGAACATACGTGCCCACTGGTGAGACAGGCGATCTATTCGGCATCCTTCAGAAACAGAGCTCGGTGCACAGAGAGAAAGTACATGCAGGCGACAACCTGTCAAACACTAAACAACAGGTGCTGTCCCTACTGCACTGGCACCACTGGAATTCTGGAAGACTGAACAGCAGGAAGCTCTAATACCTGCCTAATACCTGCCAAGACCAGTTGCTGTGGCCAGAAGGTATACTGTCTGCTTGGAAGAGAGGACTGTTTAAACACAAAACTTCTACCTTTTCTGATTTGTCTAAGCAGTGTTTCAGAAGTGTTTGGGGGTGTCAAAATCAACTGAGAATTTCATCAGAGCCAAAAACCCTCTATTGGAAAAATATACTTTACCCCAACATTTGCCCACAGGTTCAAGAGTCTAAGCAGGGCCAGCCAGAGGGGCAGTCACTTATGTAATTGCACAGGGCTTGGATTTGGTTAAATACCCTGCTGCTACTGTGTTGAAATTATTAATTTTTAAATAAGGGGTCCCACATTTCCATTTTGTACGGGGCCCCACAAATTATGTAGCTGGTTCTAGGTTTTAGGAATATAAAAGCACCAGGATAGTGGACCTTTGAGCTGTACCTATTCGGAGCGAGGAAAGATTTACAATTCTTCAACAGAGTTTATTTGAGAGCCCCTTTTCTGAAGGGCTACATTAGGGATGATTAGGGATGAAACATTAACAAGCTGGTCACATATGTGAAAAACACACCCTCATCAAAACCAGAATAGATCTGTGTAGTCACTTAATCGTATCATTTTTTAAAGGCTGGAATCCAAATTACTACAAATGATTTATGCATTCAAAGAAAGTCATTATATCAAAAACCAAATGTCTCTGTAATCACAATCACCATTAAAAAAAAAAAAAAACCTAAAAATTATGTTTGCTCCAAAAACTTCAGGGTGACATGAGCTAGCAAACAGAAGAATTTACCCTGTCTTCCCAACTTATCCTAATACACAACGTCACCACCATCTGGCCATCTTGACTTTAGCTGCAGGTAGTTTCCAATGATGGCTGTCAGTCAATTGAACCACGCTGCCCAGTGTTCATATCCTTTTGTAGTTCCCTCCCACAGTGAATGTAGGCTGGCCCCTGACTTGTGTAACCAAGAGAATGTGGCAAGGGTGATGCTTTGGCAATTCTGGACCTAGCCATAAGGAGACTGGTAGCTTCCACTTACTTTCTCTTGGAACGTTCACTGTGGAGAGAAGCGTGAGGCACCAGGCAAGGAATTCAGTGACCCTACTAGAGAGATTGCATAGAGAGGCCACAAGAGACCCTGAAATTATATGAGGAAAAGAAAGTTTCATTTGTCTCAGGGCCCAAGGCAAATCTCCAGATTTCTCCAGCCCTGGTCACCACCTAACTACGACTATAGGAAAGATCCCAAGCAAGACCAGCAGAAAAACTGCCCAGTTGAGCCCAGTTAACCTTCAAAACTGTGAAAGATAATAAAATCATTATTGTTTTGAGCCGCTTAGTTTGGGTCATTTGTTACACAAGAGTAGGTAATTGAAATAAGCTCTAAACATTCCACTGAGAAAACAGAGGGTAGGAACAGGGCATCCACGAGGTAAATTCAGCCCACAAATGAGTGCTAGTTAGCACTGGTTTGTTTATTTTTTTTTTTATATATTAGGTAACACTTAAAATTGGAAGACGTCAGATAAAAATCTAGATTTCTGGTTTCTGAGAAATCAGAATAGCAGCACACTGGACCTCCAGACCATCACGGTAATAACCAGCAGCAGCAGGAGAGAATAGTTGTTGCCTCTCTACTAAGGGTTCATGGTCTTGTTGGGTCTGAGTTTCTGCCTGGCTTAGTCTCTGTTAGATCATCTCTTCACCCCTACTGTCCTTAGCAGAGTGACTGGCACACTAGTTGGTCCACACCTGATTGAGCAATTGCACTAAGTATCAACTGGTCTTATTGTCGATCCCACGTGATTGCCAAATCCTATTGTTCCTACCTCAGTTATCCCCTCCTTTCCAATCCTATCACCACTGCCTTCATGCCCTCTCTTAGATCACTGCAAGAACCTCCTAAGGTTCTCTCCTAAGGGTCTCCTAGCCCCCATGCTGTACCTCCAATCCATTCCAATCCATCCCCATAGGACCACCCACTTCAAACACAGATCAGGTATATCATGGACTCCCCCCAAAAGCCTTCAGTAGGTTTCCTGGTTGTGATACTGTACTAGATGTTACCAGTGGGGAAAAATGGGCAGGCACACGGGCTCTCTCAAGATAATTTCTTAAAATCATGTGTTTTGGGAATCTACAATTATCTCAAAATAAAAAGTTTAATTTTTAAATCTATGAATATGTTCAATGTACATATATTCTTGGACCCATATATTTCACTTCTTTCAAAATTAAATGTGTATGACATTTTTAAACGTCTTTGGTTGCTCCCCATCACCTACAGATCAAAGTCCAAATTCGTTCAAACAGACTTTCAAGGCTTTCCTCATTTTGTCCTTTATTGAAAACAATAAATCTCTGGAATCCTCAAATGCATCCTGCATGCTGTGTGCATTTGTCCAGCCTAGGGCCATCCTCCATTATCTTGTAAACCCTCTGCATTCTCCAACATGAAGTTTAAATTCCCTCTGCCACAAAGTCTTTTTAAAGTCTCCCAGAAGAAATTAATCTCTCCCTACCCTAGCCCCCTGTGTTTTGCTTGCACCCACAGTGCGCCCAGCCATCCGTGTATCTGAGCCATTTCTGCATACATATATGGTAGGGACTCTAACACTATCTCCTGCTGTCATTGCAATCCATAGAATAAACCAATTCGGAGAGGTAAAATGATATTCCCAAGATCACACAGCAAAGCAGCACACTTGAGAAGCCTCTTTCCAAAACTCTCTGCTTTTCTGCTATACCTCAAAAACTGGAAAATAATTTCTCCTCTGTTAGCTAAAACAGTCACTAACAGAATTCTGCATATATTGGGTGGGAAGACTTGCTTGAATTAAAAGAGTATTAGACAAATATTTGCATCTTATGACCCCTGAATAACGTTACCTTCAAAAAAAGTGAACAGACATTTCCCCTCTCTGCTTATAAACGTGGCATAATTGTATCCTTCATAGACACAAAAGTCATAGTGAAGCGTATGACATTTACCATCATGCAATCCCTGCTTTCACTTGCACATCAGTAAGTGAATGTCAGATGGAATTGTTCTCATTTGCTTTAAATCCAAAGAGGTCCCCTGAGAGATTAGGGATAAGGAAACTTTGGAATAAATTTGAGAAAAATGTCTTTTTGGAGGCTGAGAATTTTATAATCAAACAAGAAACAAGGTATGTTTAATATATTTTAAAGACAATTCTGAGTTCTATGTGTTTGAAGGTAACTAACAACTACATAGAACTTGGTAGTTTACATGCTAATGAGAAATTACAGCTTGGGGCCAAGGGCAGAGTTGAGAGAAAAGTACCTGTGGATGGTCCTCCACTCCTTACCAGAAACCTGGGTGAGGCAAACTCAGCTATTTGCAGATCTAAGTTCCACTTCCTTTGTTTCCTACTAATAGAACCAGAACTTGCTCAGGGAGGTAATGTGCCATGTAACACAGTTCCAGCCTTTGAGATGCAAGGAGGCATCTGCAGGGCGGGTGGAGCGGTTCTGGGAAAGCCTGTGTTTTTCCCTTGGTAGAGCTGCTATTCCTCCTCACGTTCCCCTTTTCTTAAAGCAGATGTGGCTCCTGCAGGGGTAGCAGCCATTTTGCAAACACAGAGTGAAATACACTAGGAAAACGCCAAGACAAATCACTGTGGATGGTTCTGACACCAGGGAGCCACTAAAAGAACGGCAGTGGTCACAGACATCTGGCTTCTTAAATGGGAGATAAATGAATCCCTAGTTGGTTCAACAAATGTTAATTGGCTATTGAGTTTCAGGCATGAACATGTAAACCTGATTGAACGCCATTCTTCCTTCCTCGCTCTCTTCCCATTTAAGTCACCCAGGCTTCTGCTTCTTCATCCCCCAGCATCTACTATTTCTACCCCCTTCTCTCCAATTCTCCAACCACCAGGCAAGTCCCAGCTAGCACCATCCCCTGCCTGAACTGCTTGCTCTTCATTGGTCTTCTTTGTCACCACCCTTTGTAATCCATTCTCTGTGGCACTGCCACGATGATCTTTCAAAAACATAAACAGAATCCCATAGTTCTCACTTAAAATTTTTCCATGCCTCCCTATTAACCTGTGAATAAAGCCCATCCTCCTAATTATGGATTAAAAAGTCATTCTATGGCCCCATGACACTGAACTTGAATTAATTTCTTCTCCAGGTTTCAGCCTTCAAACCATTCCCATACTCTTGGCATTGTTTGCACATGTCCCAAGGACACTCTACCATGCACTTTTGGCTGAACCACTTTACCCATCCTTCCTGAACATATAATCTAGGAATTTTATCAACACTTCCACATTTTGACTTAAAAGTATCTAACTACCTAGGCTTAGTACAACCATTTGCACTTCTTTGTACATCCAACTGCCCAGTGCAAGCTTCTACCTTCCATTAAAACACAGGGGACTTTGGGGCCAAATGCTAGTCAAAGGCCTGCTTTTCTCAAAAGCCACTTATAGCTCCGTATTACAATCACTGTTTTTCCTTCCCTACCTTATATAAAAAAAAAAAAAAAAAAAAAAAAAGGAAGTTGAACTTAAAGATATATTGCAAAACAGCACAAAAGTTCAAATACAGATACCGTAGAAATAGTGACCTAAATGACTACAATGGAAAATGTTACCAACACTGGAATCAGTGTTTATCCATTTCTGGTGACGTGTGGTTATTATGATGATGCATGGTTATCAGTCATGAGTGAGCTTCAACATTAGAAAATGTCAAAACTTTATGAACACAATCCCAGTGAAGATATGAAATACATACAAACTTGATTTGAACATGGTTTATGTACTAGCTTTTTATTTCTTTATTTTGGCAATTTTAGTTCCTAGTATTTCCTATGAGTCATTTTCCATGAATATAAAACTGCCCACCTAACACTGACCCTGACTAACTTCGATCTTCTGTGACCTATAAAAGCATAAATGCATAACTGTAAGAATTCTACTATTTTCAATTTCCTGAAATAACTTCATTTATATAAATACACCAACAGTAACAACAACCTCAACGTTATTTCCTACATATGAAACATGTTGATCTCCATGGAATACAATACATCTTAGAATACAAGTTCTACATAAGCCAGAGATATGCTAGCAATAGAATTAAAAATCATAGAAACAGGGGAGCCTGGGTGGCTTAAGCGGCCAACTTTGGGTCAGGTCATGATCTTGCGTTTCGTGGGTTCGAGCCCCAGCGTCGGGCTCTGTGCTGACAGCTCAGAGCCTGGAGCCTGCTTCAGATTCTGTGTCTCCCTCTCTCTCTGCCCCTCTCCCATTCATGCTCTGTCTCTCTCACTCTCAAAAATAATAAACTATTAAAAAAATTTTTAAATAATAGTGGAAACATAATAGTAGAAACATACAATAGTAGAAATATAATAGTAGTAACAATTATAAGAAAAGTTTTCGCTGTAGTTATTTATTGAGTATTTTCCATGTTCCAATCCCTATGCTAAGCACTTTACATATGCATTATTTCATTGATTTCTTGGCACTACAACTAGCATCATCCTCAAATGACAAAAAGAGGAAACCAAGTTGTCAAAGACGTTGACAACTCCGTGCTGGTACATCTGGTACATAATGGAACCTGACTTATGACCCTACATCATCTACCCATAGGACAAGCCTTCTTAATCACAACCACAAACATGTACATAGCACTTAGCATGTACCAGGGGTTGACAAATAGCTTTCATAACAACCCTATGTAGCAGGTATTATTACTATACTCATTTTACATATGAGGAAATTCAAACATGCAAAGGTCAAGTTACTAGGTCAAGATGACCCAGCCAATAAGCTGCAGATCCAGGATTCAAACACAGGCCAGGATCTCCAGAGTCTGTGCCCTTAACTACCACCCTATTCACTGCACTATCCTCCAAGGAATAATTGAATCTAGGGCATTTATAATGTGCTGAGCATTGTGACACTTTCCATATATTATCTCATGAAATTCTCTGACAACTCTGAGGTAGGTGATATTTTTATTTCCACTCTACACATGGAGGTTCCAGGGCTCAGAGAAGTTAATTTGGTTTTCCAGGGTCACTTAACCATCAAGTGGCACAATGGGAAATATAAAGTAAGCAATGTTTGGGTTTCACTCCCCACCTCCCCAAGTTTTTTCCTGAGGCATGTATGTCTGGGAAACAGTATGCATCAGATTTTCCACCTCTTTAAAACTGTTCAGTTCATGTAATTTAGGGTGTGACTATTCATAGATACCTTTGAGCTAATCTTATGGGAGCCAGTGTAACCACAACGCACACTGCAGAACAATGCATGCTTTCTCTATAAATTAAACATGCCAACCAGCCTTGGGAAAAGCCCATCTTTGTGATATGAACACTTAAGACAGTTTAGTTTTAGAAATAAAGAAAGCCCACTGCTGCTGTTGTGTTTCTTTTCCACACACAGTAGGAAAGTTTGCTCTTCCTTCTAGAGAAAGTACTACTCAGTTTTCTACTCCTACCGTCTTAAAAGTTCCATTATGTGAGCCAACATAATTCCCTCCAGAAAAGCATTATGAATCCTATTAAGAAAAAGCAAAAGTTTCTCTATTCATTTTCAATAAATTGGATGGAGGAGGATGTAAACAGAACTAAAGCTCATTTCTGGAAACAGAATTAAGGGATAAAAATGCAACTACAGCAAAATAAACTGATAAATCACAGCCCAACATGTCAAGCCTACACCAGTTACAGAGTGTTGATTTGTGAGTGTCGCTGAGTTTTGGTTTTTGCAGAGACAACTTTAATAAAATTCTGCAAGGCCACAGAGTTATGCTGGAGACAAAAATCACATCTTCAGCATCTTCAATAAAATGCAAAGTCAATAACAGTTGTTACCCTTCGCCAGGATAGACATAGACACTTAATATGACTAGACAAGACAAAATGCAAAATTTGCCTTTTAATCATTTTATTCCTTCACTTATGGACTCACTTGACAAATATTTATACAGTGCCTATCTGCGCCAGCCCTGGGCTAACCTCTGGGAATACAACAGTGAGTCGAATCACTGTGCTCCCTGGCCTCATGAAGTTGGGAGGCAGACACTGAACACACAGATAAAAACAGGATAATTACGGAAGTAATTAAGTATGTAAGTAAGTGGTATGAAGGAAAAGATCAGGAAACCATAAAGGAACAGCACCGCTAATGCAGGTGAGGGGGCAAGGAAGGGGGTCAAGAGGCAACCTTTAAGTTGAGACTGAAAGATGGGGAAGAGAGGAGAGTGATAGAAAAGTATTCCAGATGGCAGGAGGAAAGTGTGAAAAGGCCCGAGGTAGAAAAAAAAATAAAGGAAGCAGTGTGACATCAGAGTCAAGAGTTCTTGGCTCTGTTTCCAGCTTAGGTGCCAAAGGGCTGGCCTCGTCCATCTGAGAGTCTGGGTGCTCACAACCATGGTAGCTTGTCCTCAGCATCAAGGCCTCCACTGCCCCAGCAGATGTCAGGAGACAGCTGAAGGGCCAGTGTGGGCGAGCAGCAGCCCTCTTATCTCCTGGGGAGTTCTTCCCAAAATCATCAACCTGGAAACTTACAACATTTCATAGCTGCCCAAGATGAAGCCAGTTAATAGAACATGAGGCATAGATTGTCAGTGGGAGACATGACCGGGGGTCCGTCTGAGTCCTGGCAGAATGCACACTGAAGACCTGAAGGCAAGGCAAGGCTAGGGTAGTATTTTTCCATGGGGGAGATAAGTGAACTGACCAGCCGTTGCCTACCAGAAGCACCAGTCTATAAAGGCATTAAACTCTCACAGGAAGTGGAAGAAATATTCTGTTAGAAGGCAGAGACTTGAGATGCCCAAATTCTTGAGAACAAAAGATGGTCCCTAAACTGCCTTAGAGACAGCTAATTGCACAACCTTGATGTGCTCAACGGCGAGATGCAAGTTTGGGGCAGAGCTAAACTGCTCAAAGCTGCAGAAGAGAAGCTACTGGGTCCCTAGCACCTCCCATGCTACATGGCACTAGGTCTAACTGGATGATGTAATACCAATGTGAAGGTGCATCTGAATATTAGTCTATGTGGGACTCCCACAGGCATTCAGCTGGCCATGTTTCCTGCCTGATTTTTGCCATTAAGACTGCTTTGTGGAGCACTCCCTTAACCAGGATGGTCTCCTCTTGCTCAACTTCCTGAGGGGCAGAAGCTGTGTTTTGTTTATCAGTCTATCTCAATTGAAAGCTCACTGTAACACTCAATAAATTATCTCTATCTTCTGTAACAATAATAATAATAATAATAATAGTATTGAGCCTATATGATAAAACTTTTAATCTGGGTTTACCCCTACCACTTAACTGGCAAGCAATCTTTAACATCAATATATAAAATTACTTCATGGTTACATGGTTTTCAGTGTGAAATGTTTATGGAAAATTTCAAGATATAAAGTAAAGGGCAGTAAGACATGTCACACATTTGAGGTCCAGCTGTGCATACTCAAAGAGAAATGTAATAAGCCACAAACACAAAATGCTCACACACATGGAGATGAAGGTGGGGATCAATAAATGCAGAGACAGTATCACAATCTGCAAGGTCAATAAAAACTCTCTAGTCCACCAGCTCTGCTCTATAAGGAGGAAAAACAATGGAAGCTCAGAATGCTGAGCAAATCTGTCCCTGTGTGATGACAAAACCACGACTTAAAAGGATCTCCAAATTCTCAGACAACTGTGTTCCTCACCATACTGAGGGGCCACCTGAACTAATCAGGTCATGTTACTCCTCCAGCTGGAAATCTGCAATGGCTCCCCATTCTCAGCGAGTAAAAGGGCAGTCTTTACAAACCCCTGTAGTGCCTGCCTCCATTTGGATCCCTTTCCTACCACTCTTCCCTTTGCTCAGCCTGTCCCAGCCACTGTGGCCCTCATGCTGGTCCGGAATTGGGCACACCCTATCCAGGGCCTACGTACTTATGCTTCCCTCTGTCTGCTAGGCTTCTCCTCCAAATGCTGGCATGACCCACTCTCTAACCCCCTCAAGACCTTTCTTCAAATGTCATTTTCTCAGGAAGGCTTTCCTTGACCACTCAGTTTTAAACTGCCCATCACCCTAAGCCCACCCAAGTTTTATCTCCTGTATAGGACTTATCACCCTTTACCATATTATACATTATACTCTTTATGTATGTATTTATTTCTACAGCCCTCCCTTCCCCCACATATAAGCTCCATGAGTAAGAGGATTTTCAAAAGTTGGGTTCATTGCCCTACTCCTCAAATTGAGATGGGTGCCTGGCATATGGCATAACCTCAGTAAATATTAGCTGAATAACTGGTTATGTGGATTTATGGATGGAGTTCAAAAGTGGCCCAAATCCAGAGAATTCAAGAGCTGTGAAATGTCTGATAGTGTCTGGCAGCCCCTGGGAAGCAGCCTGTGGCCTGGGCGTCATCTACCATCACTATGCGCCCACTCTAGAACTGGCATTCACTGATACCTTGTGTGAAAGTTGGTAAACTAAGAAACGCAGCGATATAAAGACTTGTCAAAGCAGTCCCTTTGAGGCTGCATGACTCTGGATTGAAGAGTGAACTAGCCAACCAATTTTTTTTTTTTTAATCAGAAACAAGATGCTCTTACATGTACAGATACGGAAATCTCTTCTGAATTGCTTCCCCATGGCCTTCAGCTTAAGAGGAGAAAGGGGTGATTTGCTTAGAGACCAGATTTGCTTAGAGACCAAAGAGACCAGATTTCAAAAACTTTCTGGCATGAGCCAACATTTGCTATTAAGCCTGAATGGCTGGCACAGCTAAACCTCCATGCATCATTCTAAATATAAAACACCAAGCTTCAATTATAACTTAATGACAGATATATCAAGGAAGATATTAAGAGAGGCCAAAAATAAGGTGGTAGGAACCAAGGGTAGATACTAAAACTACAAAATATTTGGCCCAGCCATCAAGGAAAAAAAAATAATAATAATAAAAACATTCAGACAGACTCAAACTGACATAAGCAGTTCATGCTTTTTCATGGTTAAGAACCCCGTAAAGGTTTACATCCAGGCTTTATCTCACTCCACCAGTACCTAAAATAGCATAATATCCACAAAGCACTACCTGTCAGAACTTGAAAGACACTGGCTAATCCTAATTTACAAAAATAAAATACCAGGGATCACTAAATGCCTTGCTAATTTCCAGCCTAATTCAGAGCCTTACAGCCCAACACACATAGTGACTGAAGACTGGAGTCTTCCATTCCAAAGCCTGAGCAGTCTGTCTCAGGCACTGGGCACACTGCCAACCCACTGCTCTTCAGGACATGCCTTATTATCCCTTGACAACATGGACACCCTATCATAGTTTAATTCATTCACTGGAGAAGCTGGGTGATCTGAACAAATTCCGAATGCTGGGACCATTTTCAAATGGGATTCGTTTCACATGTAATCATTTCAAACAAACAAACAAACAAACAAACAAACAAACAAACAAAACCAAAAGTACTAGGAAAGAACTGTTAGAAAATAATTTAATATTTACTACAATGGTAATTCTTACTTTCTAGGATTCCAAATGTCCATAGGTAAATCTATTGGCAACAGCTCTTCCCTTTAATCTACTATGGCTGAAGCAGGTATGTGTGTTGCCCACCATTTACAGAAACCTCCCCATTTGGTAATGGCACACTGCTGGAGAATCACTGGGGACCATTCGAAACCATTAAGGCTATTAACTCTGACTTGGGCCAAGTCTAATAAACAAGTGTCATCCCAACAGGAAATGAGTTCAGCTGGCCTTCAGAGTCATTTAAGCAAATGCCCAAAGTCAGACTGCCTTGTAAGACATCCTTGCTTTGTTTTTGCCCAATTTAAATGAAAGATCACTGGAAATGGGCATTTCACGGGGAAAAAAATGTTCATTCCACTTAAAAATACTTAAAGAGAGTGACTTTCAGTTGGTTTTAAGTGACCAACTGACACAATGTCTAAACTTGCTCAAGTCTCTCTGGCCACTACATACATAGCAACAACAGGTCCATGATAAATATTTAAGAAACCAACATGGAACAAATCCAGCTCCACCTACAGAAAGTCAAGTTTCTGATCTGGAAATTCTAGACCAGAAACAGTGACACAGGAGAGAAGAGGTCACAGCCAGTTGTCGTGCTGGATATATTTTTGCTGAGTCTAAATAATATACATTTCAAAATGTGTCCACCTCTAGGTCTTTGTTAATGCTAAGCCTACAGCTCAAACAATTTATTTCCCAAAAGAAATCATTCCCATCTTTGAAAAGTTCTCTCAAATATGACCCTCTAGGAAAGTCATTCCTAATACATTATGTTCCTATTCTACTTATTCTTCAGAATTAATCACTTCCTACCTTCAACCATCTGCGACTTGGCTTTACTTGCCTTGGATCCTGACCTTATGTATTCTGTCTTTTATCATAATTGTTTCTGGCCTTGCTGCTCCATTTAACACTACGGTTTTTGAAGGTTTGAAGGCTGAAGCTAACCTTAAATTCCTCTCTACCCCTATGCAGTTGCTTTCTGCCCACTATACACTCTGTCAATACTGGTTGAAATGAAACGATCTCAGTCTCGGATTTAATTCTCTCAAAGTCTCCAAACAGTCTAATAGCTTAAGGACCAAACCTACCAAAAAATTAACTTTGACTGTAAGTAAAATAAAATTATTCTAAGTTATTAACCTAACCACTTGGTATGTTTATTTTCTTACCTGGAAAACCAGGCCAGCCATAGGAAATGACCCTCCCTACATCGGCGACTCAAACAGTAATGAGGTAATTTCCTTCAAAGATGATTACGTTTTCAGGATTCTCTGGAATGCATACCTACCCATTAATGTGTCATTAATAGTAATTCCCTCTGGGTAGAACCAACACTAGAACATTTCAGAATTTTCAAGCAACTTCGTACTATATACACTCAGGTGTCAACATAATCTCAGTTTGATAGTCCCATTGCTTACATAAATCAGGAGACAGATTTACTAGAGATACTAGCGAATATGACATCAAATCTGTGTCACTATTTCCAAGCTCATGTTCCAAAGGTGTCATTCACTGTGCTTGTATAAGCATCCATATACATCTATCTGCATAAAAAAATAGATGAGAACATGAAGGGATAAGTTTTGCCCCCAAACTAGGGTTGACCAGATCTAGCAAATAAAAACATAGGATGCCCTGTAGCATTTGAAGTTAGATAAACAAAAACCAGTTTTCAGAACAAGTATCCCATGAAATATCTGGGGCATATTTATACTAAAAAAATTACTCTTTGTCTATGTGAAATTCAAATTTACCTGCACATCCAGAATTTAATCTGCCAACCCTACTCCAAACCTTAACATTGTATTGTGTCTTCAATTTTAAAACAGAAAAAAGGAAAGCACATGTGCAGCTTGTGAAGCCTTAATTTTCAAAAAGAATATAAGTCATCAAATAGCCTTACAGAATATTTTAGGAAGCTCAATGTAAGAAAAATAACTGAGGGCTAACCATGTACCAAGTACTATATACCATTCCCTTTGCGTGCATTATCTCATTTAATTCTAACCACATCCTTGTGAGGTGGGAATTATCATCATCACCATCATCATCATCATCATCATCATCATCATCACATTACTACTACTACTTCACCTGTAAAGAAAGCAAAATACTTGGAGCACCAGGGTGGCTCAGTCAATTGAGCATCGACTCTTGATTTCAGCTGAGGTCATGATCCCAGGGTCATGGGGTCAAATTCCACATTGGAATTTGAGATTCTCATATTCTCTCTCTCTCTCTCTCTCTCTCTCTCCGCACCCCCCCCCCAATCTCTCAGTGCTCTTGTCGCCCCTTCCTCTCTAAAATAAAAAAATTTTTTAACTAAGGCAAAAGACAAAGAGAATTGCCCAATGTCATGGAACAGGAGAGCAGAGATTCAAACAGGGGCAGGTTTAACAATAGGGCTTACAAGCTTAACCATGACCTCAATATACAGGTGAAGAAAAAGAGAGTCTTAGTGATTTACCCAATTCAGACAGCTGCTCATCAGTGCAGCTAGAATTCAAGCCTAGGACAGTCTGACTCCAGAGTTTTAGCATCTACAGTTTACCACCTGTACAAGCCAGGAAAAATGCAAAAGGAGCATTTCCCACATAAACCAGCTGCAATTACCATTGTAATGCTCTGTCTTCAAAGAACACTGTTTGAACCTCAAACGGCTTCCTAGGAATTTTTATCAGATCCACTCAGCTAAACTTTGACTCCTCAGAATCAAGAGGTTATCCAGGGTTGCATGGGGAATGTAGAGATTTCTATTTGGGGGAAGAACTTCTTATTGCTGCCATTTCTGTACCAAAGCATCTCTTTAAAATAAGTCACTTATCTAATGTCAAACAGTCTTGCTTGCTGCCCTAAAGCAAATTCTTGCTCCTGCACATGAATCCCAAACATTGGAAGCAACCTGGAACACAGACGTGAAACCCAATTCAAAGCAGCCATTAAAACCAGCAAGGACCACAACAGCCAAGATGCTTCTTCTTGGATCTGGAACTCAACAGCCAGGATTATTCCACATAAAACAGGAGAGTTAGAAAATGTCAGAAGATATCCAGAACCTGGCACTATACCTGGAGCAGACTTACCTTTAGGAAGTCTCGTATGTCTTATTCTAGGTGCTTGTTTACCTCTGGAGTAAAGACAGATGTCTTTAACCAGGGGTGTGTGTGTGTGTGTGTGTGTGTGTGTGTGTGTGTGTGTGTAAGCATGTGCCATACAAGGCGTATAAAATATAATGCTTATTTAACTTTATCCTCAAAACCCACTATAGGGATGAGAGAGCATGTCAGAGTATCAGTTAGCTGAAGGAAAAGAGGGGTGGGTCTGTTCACAGGATGGACACTTAGAATTCTTCTCATGTAACTTATAAAGAATATACAGTAATCTGTCATTGTCTGTTTACTTGACCACGTCTCCCGTTAGAATATAGGCTCCCTGAGGGGAGGGACCATTATGTTTTCCAGGTATGTGGTACAGAATAAGAATCCAACTATGTTTTATGAATAAATGAATGAGCGCTCACTTTTGTCACTAATAAGCAGTGTGCACACAGTCTTACTTTTGCCTTCATGCCCTTAAAATCTGTGCCCACAGTTTGCATCCTCTCACAATCACAATCGCTCTAAGGGCTGAACAGTGTGTATGTGCATCATCATTTTCACAGAGACTGTTAGGCTGGAACTATCCTAACTGGCCTCCATGACACCAGATCTGGCCATCCTCCAAACCTTTCTTCATTTGGCAGCCAGAGTGCTACTCCTCTGCTTCCACCCAACCATGCTCTCTGATGCTCTAGTCATGCTCAAAAGCTTACACTGCCCCAAAGGCACCATACTGGACTATACGTCTGCATCTCCCATCTACCTGGAAAGCCCTCTTCTCATCTGGTTGGCAGTCAAATTTTGATAATGAAGTCAAACTTCATTTCTCCTGTAAGACTTTACTCTTCCCTCCTCCCCTCTCAGGAAGTGATCCCTGTATCCCCAAAGATACAATTACGAACCCAGGATAATACTCATGTCGCTGTAAGTTGTAAAACAGAGCCCATGCCTTATGGGCTGGCCATCTTACCACTAGCATAAAGTCTAGCATGTAGTAGGTGTTCAACAATCATTTCCTAGATGGCTAAGTGAAGTTTAGAGAGTAAAAGTGAAAACCTTTGTTAATTTGATCAATTCTAGATATCTCACTCCACTGGAGACATAGGGTCTCTACCCATTCATTAAGTCTATCTTTATCTGCTAAATCTCCCAAAAAAAATTATTGAAAGGAGAGACAATGTTGTATGCTATTGTTATTGCATTGTTTGAGCGAACACATGCTAACCAAGAAACTTCATAGAATATTCCCTACCTGTAAGTGGGCTTGAGGTATCAAAAAGAAAATGACCCCAAATCAAGGGACCTCAGAGAGAAGGTACTTCCGAGATAACAAGTACGTTTCCCCTCTAGTATCCATGATGAGTTGTGAAAGCCTCGCACACTGAATTCAGAAGGGCCTAAGGCTCCTCCCAGGTTCATCGGACAGAGCAAGGCGATCATCTACCATGGTGTAGCTGGGGGAAGGGGCCGCAGAGGAACACACAGCCACCCTGATCTAGTCCTTATCCGTCACTATACATAAGAGGAGACAGAGTTCCCATAAGTGGTTAGCTCAGGGTCACAGGATTAGTTAGTGGCACAACTGACCCTGAATCCAGGCCTCCCAAAACATTCATTCATTAAGCATGTATTCAGTAACTATTAGGTACTGCATGGTGCCATTTGTTGGGATAAAATGAACAAAAACATTCACGGTCATCAACCTAGTAAACTGTACCATATATTTGGCGCCTCATCCATAGATCCTCTTACTACCTCATGATATGTTTCCAATTCCCACCTCCCCTCGACTATTAAACTCCCATTTTCTTAGATGTAGTCATCTAAATAGACATAAAAACTCTTTTTAAAAAAATAATTCATTCCCAACAATTAAATCAATTCATAACTATTCTATCCTTCCTGACCTTTATTCTCTTTATCCAAGCTTTCTGAAACTCATATTTAACCAAAAGCTCTGTGGTGATATTTGAAATATTTTGCAGATAGCTATACCATTCTCATCTCAATTCAAAGAATTTAACATCACAATGTTGGAAGCAAGTGTTGGCTAAGAACATACAGATCTTACAGTGCACGTTTTCCAGAGGCTGAACACTCATAACTTATACTCAGGAACTCAAACCTGTGCTTAATAGTTCTTATAGTAAGGAAATTCTGTATTTATTCCTAATCCAAACCTCACCACTAAAAGTTCAACTAGATTCACTCAATCCTCAAAGGCGACAGAAAAGCACACGTCATCATTTTCCATCCTCCATCAAATAGTATGGAACGTGTGATTTGTGTCCTATAATTCTTCTATTTAATCTCATTTTCTTTTTTAAAAATTAGAAAAAATTAATTAGTAGGAAAAATTCACCAGAAAGAGACTCCTCTGAAACCTTAAATAATTTAATCAAAAAAATTTTTTTCGGGGCGCCTGGGTGGCGCAGTCGGTTAAGCCTCCGACTTCAGCCAGGTCACGATCTCGCGGTCCGTGAGTTCGAGCCCCGCGTCAGGCTCTGGGCTGATGGCTCGGAGCCTGGAGCCTGTTTCCGATTCTGTGTCTCCCTCTCTCTCTGCCCCTCCCCCATTCGTGCTCTGTCTCTCTCTGTCCCCAAAAAATAAATAAACGTTGAAAAAAAAAATTCTTTAAAAAAAAAAAAATGTTTTTCAAAGAAAGTGACCCAAAATGGAAATATTTAAGTACCTAGAATTTTCACTACAGAGTTTCCATTTTGACTCTGAAGTAAACATAATTTTTCAAATTCACGTTGTTTTGCAAAATCCCAAGTTACCAACTAGCACTTATTTCCATGAAGTAAAAAGACACATTCTGGTCTTATTCTAAACAGGACACCAGAAAACAAAACTAATACTGTGAACAAACAAATCTTAGCTAAAACTCATTGAAATAATCCAAATGGTTTCCATTCCAGGGAAAATAGTAAGTCAGCAGTTTGCATACGGCTGCCTTTTCCAAATACACAAAATAAGCAAAAACACCACCAGAGGAAAGTGCAAATGCTGAACCCTTTCTATTTCTGTTTCCACGGGACTGCAATTCGATCAATACCACAGCCATGCAGTGCTCAGCCACCATTTATACACACTTCCAGGTGGCCTCTGATATTCTGCCCTGAAGTCCAGAGAATTCCCAGGACAAGGTTTAGGGAGCCATCACTCACACCACAAACCGGGAACCAGAAAGCCTGGGTTCCGGGCTCCAACTCCTAGAACAAGGGCTAGAAGGTCAGAAAAATAAATGTTTGAGAGTGTCGAGCAAACAGAACTCTCGCAAAGAACATAGAAGATTCGAAACAAGAAAACAATGGGGAAAGAAGTCAGTGTTCCTTGAGAAACAAAAGGCTGTGGAAAAACATAACAAATGAATCACAACTCTCCACCTAATACCAGTAACTGTCTGGAGCTGGCAAAAGACTGTTGAGTAAAAATATTCTATATAAGGAAACTTACTTAAGGGAAGTATTCAAAACCCTTCACCCGGGATAGAAGACAACCGAGCATGCAAGGTCATGAGTGGGGAGAGTCTGTCGGGGTTATTAAAGGGCATATGCAAGTAGCATCCGTAACTCGAGATGATTTTTGAAAAACAAGATTTAACAGAAAAAAAGGAAAATGAAAATTGCTGTTCTGACTTGAGGACAGAGAACTTACTTCCAAATCCCCATCCTCCGACAGGACTTGAAAGGACAATAATTAGTCAAGAAGGGAGCAAAATGAGGAAGTGGTATTCTTTTACAATTTCTGTTAATCCCCACCAGCTGTAATTTAAGAAATTCGGTGACATCAGCATTTATATATAATCCAGCAAGAACGACAGAACTACAACTGCAGAATCATATGAGAGGGGAAAAGAAACTTGGGGGCGACTGGAAAACACATTTGAAAATGTGGAAAATTAATTCACTTTGCAGTGAATCACTTCAACAGCTTCAAACTCCAACACTGCCAAAAATAACAACAAAAAAAAAAAAGTGGAAAAGGAAGCTTAGGCACTCCAAACCTAATCCAATGATCCAGTGGAACGTCTGAAAAAAAGGTTCACTCAAACAAGCGAACTGAACATTTCTAAAAACAAACAGCAAGTGATCTAGCCATTGATGAACGATAAGAAACCAAGACTCGATATTCTATCAAGCGCGCCACTCTCTTTTTTAAAAATCTGCTATAAAACAACCTGTGAACTGAGTTACCTTCGTTAGCACTTGCATTACCTTCTTGAAGGCAGGCAGGGGGTCAATTCCACACTCTCCTTTTCCCAGGTAGAGAAAATAGCTCTTGGGGAAACCACCATAGTATTTTCAAGGTGTCCCATCTGAGTTCACAGGCAGACCAAGAGTAGGTCTGAATTCCCAACATAAATGCCAAGCATTAGCTTTTACTGAGGTCAAAGTCAAAGGGAGAAGAAAACCACCCCGAACTTGACCTACGAAACAACCTACAGAAGAGAGGTGAAAACACTCACCAGGGCCTCCGCGGCCCTTTGGCTGAACATTGAGTCCGCTGAACCGTCTCAGAAAGGAGATTACTACAAAGAAGATGTGATTGCAACTGCTCTGCCACACGCTTACATGCACCTTCTCTCAACACTAGTAAGGCTAAATTAGAGATAGAGTGATAATTAATAGGATCCTTGGCAGCAGGAGCCAGCTTCTTTAGTAAACCAGTAATTGCTGCCTACTTAAAATGACAGGGGATTGAGCCAGGAAGGAGGGAGGTGCTAAATGATGGGAATCATAAAAGGTAAAACAGACTTTACATCAACAGGTTCCTTGGCTCCCATTCAACACTACCTTCTTAACTATAGATTCAGTTAATAAGCATAGTAATTACATTCAAAATCCTACACGGGAGGACCAGAGATCAATAATCCTTCCAAAAATATCGCCACAAATGCAAGGAAACCTCGTGAAAATAGATCTCCCCTCCACGCACTCCACATACTCCCCAACCACAAAAATGGCCTCACTGCCTAACATGATCACGAAAATAATTATCCATTGGTAAAAGGTATCATACTAGGAAAAAACTGTTTCCTGCGTTTTTGGTTTTTTTTGTTTTTTTTTTTTTAATTTGGACATCGTTTGATAACATCCAGTCTTGTTGAGAAGTTTTTATTAGCAGCCATAGACAGAGTTTAGGCCTTCTACTCCGATATTAATTACCTTGTTTATAGCCTCTCTAGGAAAGAAAAGGTATTTAGCTCAGAAGTTATCTACTGGAATGACTGAAGACTGCCGGCAAGGTAAAGGAGAGTTAGCGCACAGTGTCACTGGTTTAAACCTCCCCAAGGCACAAGAGAGCACATCAACCTGTTAAATGGATTGTCACTCATCTAGGCAATATTCCATCAGAGAAGACCGGTACCTACTACACACTCCCCAGCAAGAAGCAAACCAGGGCACCTCTAACATCTCTAGATGCCCAGAGACCTGGAGAGATGAGGACTCAATCTTCTGCCTCAGGGAGATGTCTACAGAGATAAACCAGGACAGCAGGTACATAGTTTCACAATGACTAATGCTGACCAAAACTCTCCATAAAATCAACTCCACGGGTAAAGAAACACCTTGTTTGCTCAGGAAGGCCCTGGCTCTCAGATGGTGCTGCAAGGGATGCCCTGATGGCTTTCTAAAAAAAAGAAGACATCATTACAAAGCTAAGGGCTTTCCAGCAAGAGGCCTCCCAGGAGTAGCTATGGTAACTATCTCATGGTCATCACCAACATTTCTTGGGGTAGTTAGTTAAAGGTGCATGTGAAGAAGTAAATCGAGAGCAAAAGCATTGGAAAATCTGATGGCCTGCCTTTTTCTCAGTATTTTAAAGAATCAAGTGCTTTTTTCCTATTGTTGATCTTTCTCCTCTCCCACTAATATGGAGTAAGAACGTTTTTATGTTCATTCTGTGAATCTCTAGCCCATCACTGATGGAACCCACTAAATATATAGTTCACCAGTAAAGTCACCAACTAGTATTTTTATAACTCCTTCCTCTCTATTAGATCATTATATCTTTTTATTGAAAATATTTAACTCAATACTTTGCGATGACTAATGCTCTTAACACCCACATGTC
Organism: Prionailurus viverrinus; assembly: GCF_022837055.1. Lineage (NCBI taxonomy): Eukaryota > Metazoa > Chordata > Mammalia > Carnivora > Felidae > Prionailurus > Prionailurus viverrinus. Next base: position 36,601,104 of record NC_062562.1, on the reverse strand, counting down.
AAGGCAGAAGTTATGTTCATTACACAACATTATGATGTTTCAAGACCTTTGGCATTCAAAGATAAACAGTCCAGAATGGAATAAACTAGCTACAACTTTATGAAGACACACAGGAAAAGCAATTAACCAGTCAAGTTGAGGAGGGAGGGAGAGATAAGGAGAGAAAGATAAGTGAAAAACATCAAGATGTTAGGAGCTCTATGTTCAGTGGCAGGCCTTAAGGATGGGTATGTAGACAAGACTTCTTGATGTCATCAGCAAGGAAAATCTGAAGATCTGGAATGAGGAATGAGGAACACCTACAACTTACATACCATATCCTTGTGAATAATTAAGCGTCCACCATCCCACCTTTTGCTACCTTTCTTGGAGTCCTCACAGCCTCACACCTTTCTTTCTTTAGAAACAGCTTTGAAAACAAAGGCCTATCTTTAATAGATAGACCTATTTATCTTGGATACAGATGTCCAACCACACCCAGAGTCTGTCTTTGCTTCATCAGAAACCTAGTCCTCTTGCTATTCCAAAATCAACACGACTTGTCACCCCAGATCACTTCCTACCCTGCCTCCCTCTCTGCACCCCAATATATGCAGTAACTACTGCAGTATGGCAGTTAGAGAGGGTGAGCTTTGAAGTCAGACAGTCCTCAGTTTAAGTCTTGCTTCCACCCTTATTTGAATGGCTTCAGGCAAGTGACTGAAATGAAGACGGCCAAGCTTAGTTTGTTCATCTATAAAATGGGATCCTACCTACCTCATATTAGAATTAAATTATAGGAGGCATTTCAAATGTTTCACACAGTGCCTGGTAGATAGGAGGTGTCTTAATATGTTTTTAATTCAACTAGATCTGAATTATTCATTCCTTCTCTTTCAGCATCTTGACTTTTCTAACACAGGAAAAATCTGGGGAAAAAAATGTACACAGGTACCTTCCTGATCCCAGGACTTAGTTAGACACACACATGCACACATGTGCACACACATACAAACTAAACAAGCTATTATTTAAAAAAAAATTTTTTTAACGTTTATTTATTTTTGAGACAGAGAAAGACAGAGCATGAACAGGGCAGGGGCAGAGAGAGAGGGAGACACAGAATCTGAAACAGGGTCCAGGCTCTGAGCTGTCAGCACAGAGCCCGACACGGGGCTCGAACTCACAGACCATGAGATCATGACCTGAGCCGAAGTTGGATGCTTAACTGACCGAGCCACCCAGGCGCCCCAAGCTATTATTTTTATACTACACATAAGCACAGTAGGAAGATGCACAAGGTGGGTGACATATGAAAGGTAAAACTTTAATCCCAGCGAGTTTGTTTCCTCAAAGCGTAAGAGATTAAAGAACCACTACAAGACACACACTGTAGTAAGGGCTTCAGAAATGGTAGGTGCTGGTGTTACTATCATTGGTGTTTGGGTTTCTTTGCTGTTGTTAAATTTGGTGATCTGTCTCCTAGGCAACCTGAAACTACTGGACCCACTGAAAACAATTCTTTTCTTCTCTCCTTTCTTAAAAGAATTTCAAGCACTCCCAACAAGTGCTCAGGTAATGTTTGTAACAATAACCATGCTGATCCTTATAATATGCTAATTTGCAATACGAGAAGTCAAAATCATCACCATCGTCTTCTAGGCCATGAGTAAGATGAGCCCAGTTTCTTCAGAAACTGCCTACACCAGAATTTCTATGTCATCAACAGTGGCCCCTGTAATATCTCTGGGCTCTTTTTCCAGGTCCTCACTCTCACACTCCACTTCCTAAAGAATGGTAGAAATATATCAAAATGAAAAGTAACATATCTGAACAATCCCACTCAACTTTAAAAATTTGGAAGTAATGGGCCATTTTTATTGGCAAAAAAAACATAAAAAGTGAAGATGTGGTGCTTAGAAAAGCTTCATTAATGAGGTTTCATGTAGAACCTGCAACGAGGTTGGAGGAAAACAGTGTTTGAAAATGTTTTCCCAAATGGGCATGTTTTAAGTTCTTCAGAGAAAGAACTGCTAGAGAAAGATTCAAGAAAACAATTTTTAATACTATCAACCCTCATTGTGCATGGATTCGCTATTTGCAAATTCACCTACTTGCTTAAAGACCAGCACTGAAGTGTTATCTAGTGTTACTCTACATAAGAAGGCTGTGATGTGGCTTACCCAGAAAATACATGTGTTGGATAAGGTTCAATAAAGTGTGAATTACAGCGGTGTTAGCCTTGAGTTCAATATTAATGAATCAATAATACATGTTAAATAAAGTGTCTTTAAACAGAAACACACATAAAACAACATTATGGATCAATCAGGTGACAAAAATGTAACCAGAGGCTCCTAGGAACCCAACTGTGCCCTTCCTCTAGGAGCAATGGCTCAGTGCTCCCTAAATGAATGGCTTTGTAAAACCTAACTGTCACAGATAACAAGGACAGACTGTATATTTATTTCATCTCTGAGCACCCATAGTAGCAACAACACTCATGGCCACTACTAGCATAATCAGGTGTTTACATACACCGGGTGTGTTACACATTACCTTCTATAATCTTCACAGCTCTGCTAAGAAGGAATACGACCACTCCCATATTTTAAGGGAGAAAAATAAGCCTCAGAAAACTTAAGGGCCCACAGCTAATAAGAAAAAAAGTCAAAATAACTTCTTGCACAGTTTCCTTAAAGAGCTTAACCGACTTTCCAAGAGCTACTGACCCCTTCTTGCACACCAGAAACACCTCATCATTTTGGTCACTTTTATTCAGCAATTATTTATTGAGCTCTTGCTATCCTGGATTCTGGAGATGTTCAGTGAACAAATTCCCCATTGTCACTGGGCCTCTTTCAAGTGAGAACTGACAGACAATAAAGTACCTACTTGTAGGCAGAAGATGCTTGATTTCTTAAAATACTCATTATCTGGGGCGCCTGGGTGGCTCAGTCGGTTAAGCGTCCGGCTTCAGCTCAGGTCATAATCTCACGGTTCGTGGGTTAGAGCCCTGTGTCAGGCCCTGTGCTGACAGCTCAGAGCCTGGATCCTTCTTCTGATTCTGTGTGTGTCTCTCTCCCTCTGCCCCTCCCCTGCTCGCGCTCTGTCTCTCTCTCTCAAAAACAAAAACATTTTTAAAAAATAAAATAAAATGAAATACTCATTATCTTTTAAATAAGAGCTTCAAGTGAAGTGACAGCTGAAGGCTCTCTTCAGCGAATATCTGTTTAAAATACATTTCTTTCAGAGGGTAACTGATGTGACCACCAAGTGGTCTCTTTTCCCGCTCCCAGAAAGAGTACACCCCTAGCCCTTGATGGTTTGATCTGGGTTGCATACCATCCCTCAGTGGCCACTCATTTGCCAAAGACGACAAAGGTATATGCTCAACATTATCCCCTGACTCCACAGTGGGCTCAACAAATACTTACTGAATATCATTTTACCTCAGAGGGCAAGGAACATTGGCCCAAAGATCCTGCCAATCATTCCCAAACCATGACTCTGAGAAAGTAAGAGTAAAGTGTCAGATCTCTTAACATCCACCTATTTAGATGCCCAAGAATTAAATCGACTCTGAAAACTTCCAAAACTGCCTTGTCCATGGCCAATGGTTGGCTCTTCCCCTAGTTATGGGTGTGCTAACTCTCAACTCTACCCTACGCACCTGATTCATCCTGCCCTCCCACAAAAATGCAGAGCTCAGAAGCCCTCAGACTGTGCACATCTGACAATCCTCAGACTTCATTCTCCCCTGTGTTCGTTACTTCTCACAGCACACTGGCTCTACTCAAAAGCATCTCCCTCTATGGACTTTTGCTTCCGTGTGTGCAAGTGGCTCTGTGTGTGTGTGTGTGTGTGTGTGTGTGTGTGTGTGTTTCAATCACAGGAAAAGAGGAAAACTGTCATTTTTGCTGTTTCTTTATAAGACTCAGGACGGGAATTGTTTAACCAAGAGTGAAGTTTTGATTAGTCATGGTAATACCAGAGAAAAGATGCAAACACTCTGAAAAACACTGCCTTGAGAATCCAGTATGTACCGGTATGACTGTGTGCACGGATTCTTCCAAAACATGTCTCCCATTAATTGGTAATCAAATTAGTTCCATTCCTCTGCACACAACAGCTGATAGCTGGGGGAAGTGGTCTGGCAGATTCCTGGGAGAAACATGAGTGCTAGTACAGGTCTGAAAACTTGCTGCATATATCCCCAATATCTGTAAATTGACTATATGGCTGGGGGTTTTAAGCTATGGAGAATCCAATAATTTATTTACTTAACAGTGACAACACAATGGTAGAGTCAAAGCCCCTGCCCAGATTAACCACTTCTTTGATTCGTATGTAAACCCCTAAATTCTAATGGCAATGACCAGCAATAGCACATGGGAGCTTGGCAAGCTGAGACAGACATAATGGTGGCACGGCAGGAATGGTAGGGCAATCGGGCACCGACAGAGAGCCAGCATCTACTGCCCCTTTCCTATAGAGAGTCCTCGTTACCTCACTGAATCTTCACAGAGATGTGATGAGGCAAGTGACCTCATTATCCATGTAACACATCAAAGCCGTAACAATGAAGGCAACCACTTATGTTTGCAGTATCAGGTGAATGTTTTTCCTGAGACAGATGGTCACTATTGGGGCTAACCCCCTTTTCTGCTTTCTGGTGACCAGTTTGGCCCTAGGTTTGAGGGGGAAACTTTCTGAGGCTCAAGAAAAGCAAGCTATCTTATGGTGATCGTTCCACAAAGTATACACACAGCAAAAAATCAAGCTGCACACCTTAAATATATATAATTCTTATTTGTCAACTATACCTTAATAAAGGGGGAAAAAACTAAAAGACAGTTAAGCTATCATATTGATGTGGGTACAACATTTAAGTTTTAACATAGGATCCGTTTAACCAGTAGATGGAAACCCACTTGGTTGAATGAAATGGCTCATACAAATGGCTCATACAAATGAGCAAATGAATGAAATGCTCAAACTTTAGCAATCAAGTTTCCCGAAAGTTCAGAATGAATGGTAAAAAGCAAGCATAAATTAAACAGTGTCTCTAAAAATAAATAAATAAATAAATAAATAAATAAATAAATAAATAAAACTTAGGGTCTAGTCTCAAAAATAGCTATACATGACAACAAGGAGGGAAAAATCTTAAAACAATAAAAGATAACAAAGATTTTGAGGTTCAAGAACACAGGGCATTGTGGCTTATATCGGATAAAGACAACTATATACAGAGGCTGCCAAGTTAAATGTGAAAAGATGAAGCAGGCACTCACTAGAGGCAAAGATGAAACATGACAGTTAGGAATGACAGATACCGTGTCTCAAGCGCCGTAGAGACCAGCTGTTATACTGTTCAATGTTGTGACACCTCAATTAGTGCATCTTATTATTTATTCTTCCACCTAGCTACAGTCTGTAATTATGATGAAAGGAAACATGTTGATAAAGGCAAAGATTGTTCTGGCCACAAAAGTAACGCCTTACCTATAAACAGCAGGCACCATCTGAAAAACGCCCTGCTAGGCGCCCCACGCTTCACCACTACTTGATCTGCATCAACTCTCAAAGATTCTGATGCTGATTGTCCAGTTTACGAATCATTTAGGGCTCCCCCTTCGCTTCTTTGGACCCTCTTCTTTTCCTGCCTACTAAAATGTCATTTCAAGTCAAAACCTTTATTGACGCATGGATGCAAAGGGAACCAAAATGTGGGAACCAGGTATTAAGCAGCAAGAGCCAGGCTTTGGGCCCAGCACTGTACCCACCTATTTCTTTTTAATTCACACAATTACCCTATAGCCTAGATCATATTATCATCCATGAGCCCCATTTAGCCCCCTATTGAAACAGAAGCTACAAGCAAAACTTGCCCAACTATAAAAAAGCTAATAGATCATCATATTGGAATTTAAGTTAAAAATCTGTCTTATTCTGGAAGTTAAACCCAGAACTTCAGACTTTTTAGATGGGTTTGGGCTTTTAACCAGTTCACAAAAAGAGGTGAGGGTCTTTTCTCTGGAGAAGATCAGCATGTAGGAAAGAAAAGGAAGAAAAGAAAAGAAAAGAAAAGAGAAAAAAGAGAAAAGAAAAGAAAAGAAAAGAAAAGAAAAGAAAAGAAAAGAAAAGAAAAAGGAAGGAAGGAAGGAAGGAAGGAAGGAAGGAAGGAAGCAAGCAAAAGAAAAATGCTTGGGTCTAAATACATAAGGGTAGGTTGAGTTTCCTGCTAAAGTAAGGAGCCTGGAAATTTTTCTATAGGCTCTATTTGTCTGACAACCTTGGCCTTGCCCTTCCCTGTTACAGTCTATACCTCTCCATCAGAGAAGTGAACAGCCAGGTGAGATTCAGAACAAGGGGAACAACTCTACGAAGTCACAACACCCCCACTGTGACAAGACAGAGGCTGGCGGGTCCCAGCCATTCTGTCCCTCTGTTTTGGAAGCTCCTACGCTCTGCAAACTGTCTGGAATTCATTAAGATGGGAAAACAGGCTGAAAGCCGTATTTCAAATTTTATTCAGCAGAAGTTTTGTGAAAAACAATTTGGTCATGTGGGCATGCTCAAAATCATCATCACCCTGTTTCTCAACCGTATCTTTTCAGTCAAGTGACTGCAGCACGATTCAAGCTTCACACTCTGAGTCTAGATTACAACCCTCTTTTGAGATGTGGGCCAGGGCTCCTGATGGCAGTAAAGCTGGGTTAACTTCAAGCCACACAAAGATCACATTTAGAAAACCAAGAATCCTACCTGTTTTCACTAATGTAGACCTGAAAGCTAACTTCCTAGAAGGCAAAGTTTTTGGTTTTTGGTTTTTAATCAGTGAGGAATTACTGTCAAGGATCACCTCTAGCCTGATCATAACAAGCAGCACCCCATTTTTTTACTTAATGTATTCTAACCCAGGAAGTATTTCATTCCAAAACAGAAAGAGGGGAATAATTCAATATGGAGACAAAGGATTTATGGTGAAAGCACTGGGGTAGTGTTTCTCAAACATGAGGAAGTATCACCAACTGTGAGGGACTTGCTCAGACAAGTGGGTCCCACCACTGATGTCTGATTCAACAGGTCTGCAGTGGAATCTGAGAATTTGCATTCCTAACAAGCCTGAGGGTCACATTTTGAAAACTGCTGCACTCAGGTGGTAGTGGTGGTGGATGTCTTGCTTTGTGGGGAGGTGGGGTGGTGATTTTGCTCAATAAATGTGGAATAGGAAGCAGTGCAGAAAGGTGGGATTCAGACAGTGCATAAGCTGGAACAGTCTCCATGGAGGTGGCAGAAGATCCAAACTAAATATATTTACTTAGAAAAGGAACTTATTGGTTAAATACCCAATTAATTGGAGAAGACTCCAAGGAGAGGCCTAACTTGGTCCAGAGGTGAAAACACTCCTACCAGGATCATGGCAATGATAGCTAGCCATCCACCAAAATTGTATGCTCCTTTCTAGCACAGAGGTGTCGCTGTCCAGCTGGGGTCTGTTTTTCCCAGCTCCCACCCCTGTAACCAGAAAAAGACATGAGTCTGGTCCTTGCCAATAGAATTTGAGCAAAAGCGATGCTTGTCATTTGTGGACCTTAGTTATGCCTTCTCTTCTTTTCCTTTCTACCACCAGACATAAAAGACTCCAGGGCCCTAGGCAACGGGAAAACCAGAAGATGGAAGGAGACTGAGTAGTTGGTTTGCCATGTGGAGGAAAGCTGCCTGTCAAGCTGCCCATTTGAGTGGGAGAGGGGGCAGAGGGAAAGACAGAATCTTTTTTTTTTCAATGTTTTATTTATTTTTGAGAGAGAGAGCAGGTGCATGAGCAGGGGAAGGGGAGAGAGAGAGAGAGAGAGGGAGACACAGAATCCAAAGCAGACTCCAGACTCCAGCATCGGCACAGAACTTGATGCGGGGCCTGAACCCATGAATTGTGAGATCATGACCTGAGCCAAAGTCTGACATTTAACAGACTGAGCCACCCAGGTGCCCCGAGAGAGAGAGAGACTCTTAAGCGAGCTCTACACCCAGTGCAGAGCCCAATGTGGGGCTTGATCCCATGACCCTCGGATCATGACCTGAGCCAAAATCAAGAGCCAGATGCTCCACCGACTGATCCACCCAGTGTCACAAAGTTAACCTAATTTAAAAACTTGTTTTTTCTCTGTCTACAAGGTATGGTTTCATTCTAAACCTCGACATCTTCCCAAATTCAAGATCAATGAAAATAAAGGGAGAATCTCTTTCTGTTAGCACCCTCGCAAAACCCTGGGATTCATTTTCACTAGTCAACATGTACCTCCCCGAAACCAGTCTCCCTGAAAAAGAAACGTGGCCGGGCCTGTGGCAAATCCTCCACTCTCAGAGCCAGAAAACTGAAGTATGGGCTGAGCATGTGGGAAGGGATTGTTGCAAGAATTTGGAAAGGAGCTAAGAGCAGGCAGAAGAAGTGTCCCCTAGGGGAAACACGTAAAGAAAGGGAAGTTGGCTGCCAGTGAGAAGTGATTAGAAAGATGTCATGTATATGAACCCAAGTGTGAGAAAGAGGGGTCCACTGGACCAGCAGAAATGACTGACTCCAGTCAGTACCACTGACTCCAAAAACAAACCCCAATTAATTGTCCTTGCCATTCAGCCTCCCACTGTTAAATCGTGCCTGTCAGTGATTATGCTATGACCAAGCAAGAGCCATCAAACCTTCTTGTTCGTTTCTGAATCAACAAAGATTTAAAGCTACCATACATAATCAGTGTCATTAAAGCTGCGTTCCATTATCCCATCATTTAGCACGTACACACACAGCATTTACTTAGATAAAACATTATTAGTGTTTATCTACCCAAAGATGAGTGGACAAATGACTTTGCTAAATGATGCAAGGTATGGTTCCAAAAAGTCTGCACATACCAATCGTCCAATACACAAGCCAGTGCCAATCTCTCAAGTGACTCTCCAGGCATGCTTCCTTGCAGCAAATGGACAAACTATTATTTGGAATGTCACCAGGAATCGCACTAGTTGCTTATATTTTTAGAGGCTGTTTTACTAAGCTACCGCAAGCTCTTCCTTCAAAAATAAATAAAGGGAATTTTCAAGAATGCCTGGCTGGTGTCATCCTCTTCTCTTGAAAGTAAATGACCCTACCTGGCCAATACTATTTTCATGTTTATTCATAGCTATTCTCTGCCAAAAACATTATAAATTAGTTGCAAAGGGTTCTACTGGCCAAGGTGCCAATGTTCTAAATTTAGATGGGGCTGTTATGCAGGCTCAGTAATACAATAAAGCAAAGCTAACCCTGAAATAGTACCTTTCCATCTTTTATTGAAAAACTTCAAATGCTGAAAAATAAAGCAAAACTGTACCCAGTTCTTTTGATGGAGAAGGGATTGTTACAATATCTGTGTGTCTGTTCACAGACTCAATTTTAGAGTACTACCTCCAGCTGCTTGGGACAGATGCATGCAAGACGAACAGCATGGCCATATCTCATTGAGGTCCTCTGGTAGGCTCTGTGAGGACTGTGCTAGGTTCCAAGTTAATCAGGAAAATCACCTTTCCTTTTCTTTCCACCAACGTTCAAATCTCCAGTTAGAAAAATAAAAGGTATGTTCTGAAAAACATACTTCTTGAAACCAGTTAGTACCTAGGAACATTTTATAATAAAGGTACTGAAGTCAACATAGCAGTCCTATCTGTCAGCCCATAATTTCATATATAATGTCAGCCATCAGGATAAATGAATCCTCCGTGCTTCAAACCTTCTTCTCACTGACGCAAGTTAAGCCTCCTAGAGAGAAAACGTGTTCTACAAAAACAAGTTACGCATGCCCAACAGCGGCGACCACCACTTTTCCCATTCTGCCCTTGATCACATAGGAAAACAGACAAATGCATGTGAATGATTCAGCAAGTTATCCCACCGTGGGGAAGGGGTGGGGGTGGAGAGGGTGAAGGCTACACATGCCTTCCTGAAGTTGCTCAACAACCCACAATTTTCTTATAGAAGAACAGGATTCTACCAGTTACTCCACAGACTTGTAAGTCGTTGCATTTGGATTTAAAATATTTGTTCTCACATGACCCAGGAGTTTTCCTTTTAAAAGTCACCACTCCATGGGTACTTGAATCAAAGAACGCAGCTACTGGAATTCAAAAGCTTTGAAGATTTTCGTTTTAAGTTGCTGAATTAAAAACACACGCTATTGCCTGTAGATGTCAACACTGACCAAAGCTGTGAGGTGCTGTGTGGGAGGAGAGGCTCCTTTCACCTCAGTGTGGACAGGAAGCATGATCTAGGGGTCGAAACACAGGACTGCGAGTCAGGAGTTCCAGAAGAGTTGGTTGTGGTACGCGTGTGTATTTTCTTAAATGAATCTTAAGCTCTGCGTTTTTCTCCAAGAGCCCTTGGACTTGTCCTATATACCAAATATTACTTCAAAACCCAGCCAGAAACTATTCCTACGTGAAAGCATGGTCAAACATGAATAATCTCAATGTGACAACAGTGAGAAGAGCAAGGGGACGACTCAAGTAAGACGATCCCGGAGGGGAAAAAAAAGGATAATAAAAAGAACAAGACCCATCTCCACTTTCAGTCTGAGGGTAGGTTTATAAAGACAACCATAAATCTCTGACTCACTCAACATTAGGAAAACACTTAAAACCAAGTTATAAACAGTTGCAGGGAAGATTAACGTCTGTATTTTTCTCCACTATTCAATTTATGACCTTAAACCCGTCCAATGCATCTCCCTGAGCACCTATAAGGTAAAGCCTAATGTTGGATGCTTTACAAGCGATACTTTTTATCTTCACAGCAGCCTTATAAGGTAGTTATTGCCCCATTTTACAAAAGAAGGAACTGAGATTCAAAGAAATTGGGCAACTGGTCCAAAGTCATACAGCTAGGGAGGGGAAGCACCAAGATTTGCACACTTATTTCAGGCATTCAAGCCTTGCCTCAAAATCACCTCCTCCATGAGGTGATTCCTGATATCAGACCCATTCTAAAAAGCCCCTGTGTTTCCTAATCACACTGTATCAATTACTCCCTCTTCAGCAACAAAAATTATATTGTGCATTTATTTGGCACATCATTAACTGTGTTCGCATCTCCAACATGGATGCACCATGGTAGTGGGAACCTTGCCTATCTGGTTCTACCTTTGATCCCCTCTGGCCAGCACAGAGCCTGACATACCAGAGGCGCTTAATAAATAACTGCTGTGAGAAGAGAGAGAAAGGAGGGAGAGAAGGGAAAAAGGAAAAAAAACACAAATAAATCCAGGTCCTTCTGACCCAAAGCTCTACTGCCCCTGCTAAAAGTGACCGAGGGATGTTTTCGATGCACCTTGGGGAGGATACCAGGGCCCTCATGATTCTGAGGTACCATTTACTTACTTCCCTATGGGTTTTTCTCTCACCTTTACTCCACTCCTCCCCCTGGCTCAACTTCCAACTCAGGTGGAAAACAGCCAATGGGTTACCATCTGCAACAGGGCTTGAGAACCCTGGGAATTTAGGCACTTGAAGACAAAAACCTCATGGTTCTGAATCTCAAGACAGATGTCTCGTGTGGACACCACAAAGGCGTACTCTATTCTCTGTGGCATGCATAGAGGGCCACAGGAGGCAATGATGTAGCAAAGAATTAAGGGAGCCACATTTAAGAAGCAACCTAGAGAAATGAGGAGCCCAGGCCTCTCCCCAAATCCTGAAGAACAGAGAGCGCAGGCAGGGGGGAAGGAACTGGAAAAGAGACCCAGACCTGCTTACACGGCTCCCTGCCCTCAGCCTCCATCTGCCTCCATCAAGACTCAGACTGCATGACTCCCTCTTGCCCTACCTCGAGTACACAATGTTCACTTGACTCACAAAAACCTCCGTATAAACTGCAAACTTGACTTTACAATATCAAAAGCCTGTAGTAACAGCATTTAATATCTTTGACCCACCTTCTTGATTATTTTCTCCAAATTATGTGTATTTGGAGAGCAGTCAAACATATTTTTACAATTTACTTTGATGAGATGGACATAACAGCAAAGTACATTTTATATTTAAAACACGCAAACACACATACACATACACACACACACACACACACACACACACACAAAACAAGTGAAATTCTTGCTTATTGTCCTTGAAAAATGACAAAAAAAAATAGCCGAGTAGGTTTTTTTTTTCCTATTATTTATCCTAATACTGCCAGTTCTGAAACAAAGCAGTTGGAGGGAGAAATTTAGTAACTTTGATTTGTCCCAAGATACATTTTTTTACACTGAGGTCCTATTCCTGACAGTAAGCACATGTGACCTGTTCTAAAAAAAGGATATTTTCCACTTCTTGCACAACTGGAGCAGATATAAACATCAGCCTGTGCAAACTGCACCGCAGAACTCAAAGGGAATTAAACACACACACACACACACACACACACACACACACACACACGCTTAAATAAATGCTATAAATAGGACTCAGGAAAGGGAAATCTCCAATAACACACAGAACCAACACTTAGAATCCACTTTAATCAAATTTTCCATCTAATCATACCACAAAACTAATTTGCATAAGAAGAGTTGAACATCTGCCAGCATGAGGCACCTCGATCTTGCCTCTTTTGCTTCGGAGATTGCCTCTTAGTTATTGTTATGAGGAAGGAAAAAATTACCGTGGTAAAGTAGAAAAGAAGGAGTTTTATTACTGATGTGTGCTAGGCACTCTGTAAAGCACTTTTACAGATTCTATTTCCAGTTCAAAACTTCTACCAATAGGGGTGCCTCAGTCAGTTAAGCATCCGACTTTGGCTCAGGTCCTGATCTCATGGTTTGTGAGTTCAAGACCGCCTCGGGCTCTGCACTGACAGCTCAGGGCCTGGAGACTGCTTCGGATTCTGTGTCTCCCTCTCTCTCTGCCCCTCCTCTGCTCGCACCTCTCAAGAATAAATAAACGTTAAATTTTTTTTTAAAAAATTAAAACTTCTACCAATAGTATGTTGGCCCCATTTTACAGGTAAGGAAATTGAGGCTACTCGAAGCTAAGTGTCTCAAACACACACGTCACAGTTAAGTGACAGAGCCCTGGGCACAGCACTTCAGGACGGCCCCCTCTGAACCTGTTCACGTGCATCTGGTCTCTAACACCACCAGGAGCTCCCAGACCGTGAGGAAGGTCTGAGAGTCTGCTTAAACATTTAAAAGGCAACCAAAACCCCCAGAAGTCTATTTTAGGATATGTCCTCCAGGGTGTCTAACATCTTATTTAATGTTATAGAGAAATATGCTTGAGTATTACTTGAACTTCCAGGCCAAACTCATAGAGCCCTGCTCGTTCACAAAACTGGCCTCCTATTTCCCGTCCTCTAGGAAATGGCCACTGTTGATGCCCACCTTCCCACGAGGTCACACTCTGTCTTGCATGGTTAGCTGGATCCATGTGTTCTTTCCTTCACCCACTGAGACTTTTTTTTTAAGTTAAGTTTGTTTATTTATTTGGAGAGAGAGAACAAGCCAGGGAAGGGCAGAGAGAGAGGGAGACAGAGGATCCGACGCAGGCCTGGTGCTGACAGCAGTGAGCCGGATGCAGGGCTCAAACTCATGAACTGTGAGATCATCACCTGAGCTGAAGCCAGACACGTAACGGATGGAGCCCCCCAGGTGCTCCACCCACTGAGAGTTCTGGAAAAGATGCAGAATGATGTTCCTCTCCATTTCTGCTGTCGTGCACAGTGCCTTTTACACGGAGGTACAGGCTAGTGGACAAGAGCCTGGGGCTAGAACCAGATGGCCTCAGGTTAAACCTGGGCCCATCTACTTGTTATGCCTCGGTTTCTTCCTCTGGAAAATAAGAATAATAAAAGCACAGACACCCAGGGTGGATGTGAAAACTAACTGAATTAACACAAGTAAAATATTCAGACTCGGTCCTGGCAGGTAGTAAGCACGGCATTAAGAATTACCCGTTTTAAAAATATAATTAAGATCATTAATGTTGTTACTTATCATTATCATCTCTCACAGGTGTGCAAATATTAAGTTCACACACATAAAAACACGTAGAATAGGCACTGACACGTGATGCATGCTCAATAGATGTAAGCTACGTTTACTGGTATTAATTTACACAAGCAATTTGCACAGGGCTCAACAGACACATGTTGAATATGAAGTTTTCTGTAGGTACTGAAGCCACAATTGCTTTTTTTTTTTTAACCGGCATAAATTTTTATGGGTTGGATCAAAAATATAAAATGTAAAAAAAAAAAAAAAAAAAAAATCTAAACATTAGGTGGCAGTAGTATTCATTAGGAGATCGGTTGTTGTTCACGAACAACCCTGGCCTTAAGATAGAAAGCCAAGGACAACCACATGCAAATGCTTCATGGAATGTCAGGACTCACTGTTAAGTAATAAAGAAATAACACCAAGAACACCACTTGCTAACATTTTACTGAACCCTTACTATGGGCCAGGCACCAGGCTAATACTCTTCCACAGTCAACGTGACAGTGAATGTTCCTAAGACCCTTAGGACACAGGCCGCCATTTGTCAGATGAGGAAACTAAAGTTAGTTAGACCCAGCCTGCCTAAGGTCTCAGCTAGCTGGGGACAGTGATGCCAGAATAATGCTGGCAATTCCCTGCAGACTGGACTGGCAGAAAAATCAAGAAAACTCTCAGAAACCAGTAAAAGATTGACAGCTGTGTTTTGCCAAGAATGGATTATCATTTCATAAAAGAAAGGGTAGTTTTACTACGAAGACAGGAGAGAAACTCTCAGAATAAATCCAAGAAATGGCAGTGGCCTTATCCCGAAACACGTGTATGTGCACGTGTGACACAACAGTTGTTGTCTTTCTCATTCACCACAAACCTGTGAAAACTTCACACATGTCTCCAGGAATCAGCTTTCGGAAACCACCACTGTATCCTGTCCTGCCATAATAAACCCAAGACTTGCCCTCATTCCCATTTCTAATTTGCAGGAAGTTAAACAACAGTTATCTGAAACATAACTAAAATTCTGACAGAAGAAACTGGAACTAGATTAGGCCAAGTTTGAAGTCTGTCCAGGAAAAGGGCATTAGCAAGTACAAAGCCACAGAATTGTGCACCCAGTCAATCGAATAAGAGGACCATAAACCTGACAGAGGCTAACATGTTTTAAAATGCTGTTTTCAGGGGCGCCTGGGTGGCTCAGTCAGTTAAGCGTCCGACTTCAGCTCAGGTCATGATCTCGTGGTCCGTGAGTTCGAGCCCCGTGTCGGGCTCTGGGCTGATGGCTCAGAGCCTGGAGCCTGCTTCCGATTCTGTGTCTCCCTCTCTCTCTGCCCCTCCCCTGTTCATGCTCTCTCTCTGTCTCAAAAATAAATAAACTTAAAAAAATTTTTTTTAATAAAATAAAATGCTGTTTTCAGGTCCCAAAGACCTAGAGAGAGTGCCTACACTGATAGGAGCTCATTTAACAGCTCCACATTTGTTTCCCTGATGTGACTGCATCAGCGTGTGAATTCTGGGTTCACCCTTGAAATTCGGCACATATCCCCTGCCGCCCACCATTCAGAGCTCATTCCCAGGAGAACACACAGAGGCTTCAAAAATCTTGCTGGGGGAACCACACTGCAAACAATTCTTCATTAGAACCTTTCCTCATCGTGTGTCTTCCTCCACTGCAGATTTGCCAGTGACTATGACCAAAAGGAGGGTCACGTGATCTAATTCCAGCAGCCTCACACTCCTAAAGGCCAGGAGGTCTCGGTTAGGAATGAAAACGTGTCTTTCCTCATGAAACACCTGCACATCCGAGCTCAGCCCAAATGAAGAATATATAATCTCCACTTTTGGAGAGACCCTGATGGATACCTACTTTAAAAGGCCGCCAGGTTGAAGGCAAAATCAGAACCAAGCACCCCGTCCTGGGTGGACTCCTAAGGGAGAAAGCAACACCTGTTCAAACAACAAATCATTCCCGTGCCAGGCAATGTTCAAGGCTAATTGTTCTAAGCAGGCGTGACTGTACCCTTCAGGGACATTTGGCAGTGTCTAGAGACGTTTCTGGATGTCACAATTGGGAGTAGGGCGCTAGTGGCCTCTAGTAGACGGAGGCCAGGGGTGCTGGTCAACATCCTGCAATGGCCGGGACAGTGCCCACAACAAAGGGTAATCCAGCATGAAATGTCAATTGCACTGAGGTTGAGAAACTCTGCTCTAGACTCTAGGGACACAACAGTAAACAAGGAACAGACAGAAATCTCTGCTCCCTTGAAGCTGGCAGTCTAGCGTGGAGGAACCTATTATAAACATAGTAGAAATGAGAGTCGGTTATAATAGAAGTACAATGGAAAAAATAGTACAGGGCAAGGAAGATGAGAGTCTGGAGGGATAGTGACTGTACCTAGTGAGGTCAAGGTAGGCCTGCTAGGAATATTAAAAGACCTGAAGTTGGTGAGGTGGTGAGCCCTGTGGCTCTCTGGGCAAAGGATGGTCCAGGCAGAGGCGCCAGCCAAATACAACATACAAAGGCCTTACGGTGGAGGAGCCCGGAGTGTTCCGGGACAGCAAGGAAGCTGACAGGGAACTTGACCATACAGGCTGCCTTTTGCCGTTTAAAGGATCTCGAGTGTTACTGAAACTAGGAGCCACTGGAGAGTTTTAAGCAGAGAACGACATGATGTGGCACGTTTTGAGCCACAGTTTCTCAGCCTCAGCGGTGACAGTTTAGGGCCAGATAATTCTCTGTTGCTATCTTGTCCATTACAGAAAGTTTAGCAGCATCTCAGGGCTCTATGTACTAAAGACCAGTACCAACACCCTTCCATTCTGACAACCAAAAATCTCTCCAGACATTGTCAAATGACCCATGGGGAGGGCAGCGATATCTATCCTGCCTGAGAACCAATTTTAACAGGAACATTGTGGCTGTCACATAGAAAATCCACCAGAAGGGGTAACAGTAGAAAGCAAGAGGCTACCGCAATAACCCTGGCACGGGCTGGTGAGGACTTGGACCAAAGTGGTGGCAGGGGACCTGCCGAGAGGTGGGCAGATTCTGAACATATTTTCAACTCCAAGAGACGATCTAGGGAGTATACTGAGAGACGAAATGGCTACAGCAGTCTTGACCTTTCAAATTCTACTTTTTCCAACCAAGACTTACAAGAAGGGAGATACCCTGGCAAAGACTTCAGACAAAAAGCCATGAGGAGGCCCCCAACAACATGTAGCCCTTTTAAAGTCACACAACAGATGCCGATGACAATAAGTTAGACAACTGTGGAAAACAGTATAGGGAAATTTTGCCAACCCCATATATTTATTCACAGATTTTATTTAACTGGTTTATTTCAAAGAGCATGTGTCTGCTCCACAGACAAGTTTTACAACAACTTTTTTAATTTAGCATTCCTCTCCATACCGGTTCTGTCCCGCACCTGTTTCTAGCTTCAACGTGTGAAGCCATTGCTTCCCACGTAGCCACATTTTTCCTTACACATGCTAGCTAGCTACCGAGGACGCTCACCCTTGCAAGTAATTTTTTGCCGACTCTGAAAAAGAACAGGCCCAAATCCTTCAACATGAGTTTCATGGCACTCATTTGGGTTTTTCCAGATGGTATTTTCCTCACTCTCTCAAACTCATTTAATGTTATGTATCAGCTCCCATCAAAAATGTTCCAAACAGTCCGGTTAATTCATTTCTTTCAGGACTACAGACACACACTCAAACACTCACTCCCTCATTCTGGCCATGTAAGCATTTGCTTATAGAAGCAAAAGCAGAGACTGCTCAGTAAAACACTGGTCCCTTCAGCCGAATGCACATAAAGCCCCAATGAGCATAACCAACAATACCCTTCACACAATATTACTCAAAACCCCCACCCCCAACACACACAATCTCCTCTCACACACAAAACAGCCATTATGAAGAGAAACCATCAACTAAAGGCTGCTTGTAGGCATCTAACTGCATTTCCTTCCAATCACTGTGAAGCGACTGCAAAGAGGCTGCTTCAGCAACCCCGGGAAGTGGATACGCAGTTCCCAGGTTTTCTTCCCCAACTTGGACTCAGAGTCCTGACGCAGCCCCGAAGGAAACAAACCTGGCTCTGCCTGCGGCTAGAGCAAACAGGAGCCCCGTGCACCCCAGAAGCAAAGACTGGACTATGTACTACTTCACCCCCCGGCCAGTTGTCCTTCTCTTCATTCACCCTGATTACTGAACCCTCCTCCCCCTCTGCCAGCCAGGTCCGTTCACCCTGACTTTACCCACGTGAGGGGCAGGCAGGAAGGTTTGAGGTGGGTGTGCAGAAGCACTGCTTAACCCTCCAGCTATAGCTTCACCTTATTTCAGAACTGAGAGGGGTGGACATAAACCCTTCTCTACTATCACAACCTCCAATGACCATGTCCCTCTTCGTAAACACGGGAAATGTCTGGAGCGGCCCCGGACAGAGAAAGAAAGATACCCAACCCGTTCCGACAGAACGGAGTGGGAACGGAGGTAGCATAAGAAATGGGCACTAGAGGTGGTGGGGCGCCAGACCAGCGGGTGTCTTCACTTCTCTCCAAAAAGTTTTTGAACTCCCCTGAAAATTAAACGCGTGTCGCTGCCAAGCAGGGGCCCTACCAAGCAGGTCTGTCCCAATACCCTCCAGTTACGAGGGTTTTTTTTTTCCCCTCCAGGGAAGGCCTGGATTTGAATGGGACTCTATTGCCCAGGGAGTTGTTTAATCTGAACGAGGTGACACGCCCACCCGCTGCCCCCGACCCGCCCGCGCCGCCGTGCCCCGGTGGGCAAGGTGAGAGGCGGGGCTCCGGGAAACATCACCTGGAGGCGGCCAGGGGCGGACTTTCCCAGAGGAGCCCGACTCCAAGGAGGCGACACAAACGAATTAATTGCTTCCATCAACGCCGCGTTTCAATCCACCCCAAGCACTCCCTCTCCGAGTACTCAGCCCGCCGGGATCTTCAGAAAAGAGGTTCACTAGAAACTCTTTTTTTCTCCTTCCCACCGGGACAGCGTCCGGTTCCCGCGCTCCTCCTCCCCCACCTGCTCGCCCGGTCGCTCCCCTGCCCCCACCCGGTCTCAGCGGCCAGTATGCCGTGCCCAGGGACCCCTCACCTGGGCCGGCGGTGGTAGGCTGCCTGGGACGCCCCCGCAGCGCACTTGAACTGAGCCCCCGGAGGCGCACAGCCCGGGCGGACGCGGCCCCCCAACTGCGGGGGCAGTTCGCCCTCTGCCCCCGGGCAAGGACACGGGGTCCTTGTCCCAGAGCCCGGACGACCGGCTTTCCTCGCCCCACGGTGTGGGGCACGGGGCCCCCAGCCGCGCTCCGCGCCTCCCTCCAGCTGTCACCACTCACCTGCTCTTCAGAGGTTGACTTTTGAGTTCGTAATAGGTTTTGGGCTCTTCGTGAAACTCCTCCCCGACTTCGAAATCCGGCACGATCCCCGATTCCGACTGCATGGCTCCCGCTTCCCGTCCTTCCACTGCTCAAAAGTGAGAACAGAGCCTGGGACGGAGGGAAGGTGGCGGGGCCTGGGTCCCCCGAGCGGTGTGCCCCCGCGCAGTGCCCAGCTCAGCCCGCTTGCCCGCGCGCGGCCACCCGCCCCGGCGCGGCGAGTTTACACTCGCACCCGGGAGGGAGGGGCGGGCGGCCGCGCGCAGCCTGGGATCTGTAGTTCGGTCCGGACGGGGCGTTCCCGGTTTTCCAGGGGAGCCGCTCCCGTGAAAACTACAACTCCCAGAAGGCCAGGCGGGGGCAGAGGCAACGTGGTGGACACCGCTATTGCAACTCCTGTTTGGATTCATTGTCAATGTCAGCAGCTCCTCTCCCTCCTCTCTCCTCTCTTGCTTCAAGGATACGGACGTGGCTATTTAATATTAATAAGAATGGCCTCAGCCTTGCTCTCCTACCGTCAGCCCTACTCCCTGTGCAGATATTTGCGAGGCCACGCCAAATCCTTTAAAAGAAAAAAAAATTTTTTTAATCGTGAAGGGTTTGGGCACTAGAAAGTTTTTGCCTTCAAGCCTGCCTTAAAATAAAAGGACCTAACTATCTATCAGCCTGTATGCTTTTCAGCGCCGCGGTGACATATTACCTTGTCCTCGGATTGGAATAGAGTGGAGGAATTTGCCTTCACTTTATAATTAAAACATTATCGTAAAAATTATTCTTGTGCGTTCCTTTTCTGTAACTCAGTCTGAGCTTTTACAATACTATCCATCCAGCTGAGTGGCTCTGCTCCCTTTATCCAATTAGCCACTTTTAATCTAAAGCAGCACTTGAAAGGTCCGGTTAATTTAAAAGGCACCAAGTTAACAAAACAGAGTCGTCACTGTCTGCTTTTAATTTCTCACTTGTCTGGGAGTTCAAACAAGATTGTCCTAACAATTCAGGAGTGAACTTGGGGGTGCGTAAACTGTATGAGTGTCATCCTCCCGCCTGAGCTTCCCATCACTCATTTAGGTAACAGAATGAAAAGCTCAGTTATGGCTCATGTTTACTTCCAGACCTTCCCTCTGATTATTTCCAGTAGAATGTGTTCTTTCTCCTAAAAAATGTCTTAAGGCATCAGGGAGGCAGTAGAGAGTTAGAGGGTGGTATTTAAAGTTATGAGACTCAGAGGCGAAATCCTGAAATCCTGTCTAAAGCACTGTGTAATCTTGGGCACGTCATTGATTCCTAGAAGCCTCAATTTCTTCATCTGTAAGAGAGGAGATTAGCAAACCTGTTTTAGAAGATGTTGCAAGGTCAAATGCAAAGGAAGGTGATTTGTAGTCTTTAAAAATGATGCTTCCTGGTCATTCTTTTATTTTTCTTTAAGGTAAATATCTTAAAAATAAATAATATCTTAAACATATTCCGTTCAGACTAACATTTCATCTGTGAGTTTTCCTTCCAGAAGTATTAAACTAAATGATCATACTAGGATAAAATTCTAAGAAGTTTGGATTAATGATTGGGCATCTCCCAGAATTCCATTGACCCCTTAAAGGCTATCAAGAAGTTCATGTTAGAACTGCACTGTGTAACGTCTTTAGAACTGAAATGGAACAGCCCATTATGGCACTCATATCAAATAGTGACCTACTAGACCAAAGGGACCAAACATGAAGGGGAAAAAAACTATCAAGAAAACTAAGGGCCCTGAACTTACCACCAGACAAGTGCACCTTCCAGAGCGATCTGTAGGCTACAGAGCTCTGAGCAGAGGTTGCCCTGAGGCACATACAGCTGCTATTTTTCCCCTGCACCTTTTCTTCTGGTCTCATCCTACTCCGAGTTGGGGAAAACTCCTCTTCCCTCACATGTGACACATTTGTCATTTAGAGCGCCATCTACCACCCAGTGAGAGTGGGTATGTGATTTAATCCTGACCAATGAATGACCCCTTTTCCTTAGCCACAGTGATTCCTTTAGGGATGGACACAGGACAGTAACATGATTAAAAGTTCTCCTTTGAACCTTTCTACAGGGCAACAGGGAAAGACTGTTTTGTGGAAGCTTGGTGTTCAAAGATAGACAACCTAAAGCTAATTACTTATGGCCACATTGGAAAGCTGACCAAAAATGACACAGTGAGATAAGATCAACAATCAGAGAAGCAGAGATCCTTAGAATTTCCAGAGATATGAATCCAAAACTCTTTTCTTTTTGCTGAAACTATTATGCTTTAGGTTTTTGTCAGTTGCAACCAAAAGACCTTTGAGTAATCACCCTAAACGCTTTTCACTCCTTTAAATAGATGGCCCATCTCGAGGGATGGCCATACCATTAATCCACATGATAAAAAGTTGGCCCCCTGGTAGATGGCCCTGTAATCCCTCTTTATGAATGAATTAAACCCTAGGAGTAGATACCTTTTCTTTAAAAAGGTGATGAAAGTCAATATCTTCATACATTTCAACCAGAGATTGGGTCTCTTCAGAGTACAAGAGCGAAAGAAGTACAGAAGATTATTATTGTCACACTTACCTACATTTATGTAGTATTTTACTCTTGCTCATGCTTGTCACACGCACCTCTCATTTAAGCTTATAAAAATCCAACAGCAAGGATAAATGTGAAAGGGTCCTCACTCGAAGACACATTGTACATGAGCTGGTCATAAACAGAGCATAGTGTTAAGTAACCAGACTACAAGAATGTATTTGACTTCCTCTCTGCCCTCAAGAGACTCATAGTCCAGGAGTTGAGTCAAGGCTTGTAACCCAGTGAGAAACCACACAGAAGGCAGCAAGTACTAAGCAGTTGATAGTTGATATATGATTTGGACTTTCATATCCATTTATCTCAACAACTATTTATGGAGCACCTACTCTGTGTCAGCCACATTATGTGCTAGATATGGAGAAAAATAGCAGTTCTGAGCCATACATGATCTCTGCACTCAGGACCTAGTCCTTGCCTTTTTAAGAATAGAAGTGAAAATGCTTTGATAGATAAATAAATAGATAGGTAAGTGCTACATGTGTCTGAGAAAGGAGCCACCACCGAGGGCAGAGGTGGAGATAAAGTGAAGAATTCTTGGAGGAGATGTGACTAAGCTAGATATTAAAAATAAATAAAGTGAAGAAAAATAAAGAAGAGAAAAATATAGGACATAAAACATGAAAACTGAATCTAATCAAGCCCCTAGATCTAACCACCAATTTAGGGAGGAAAAGGAGAGAGAGGAACATGTGAGGTTGCACTCAGACAAACCAAGAAATTGAGAAATTCTACAAGACATTGGGAAATACTTCAAAAAATAAATAGCATGAAATAAAGAGGAAGGAGGAACTGCTATAGATTTTTAAAGAAGTAAGAGACATACATAAGATCTATGTGAATTATATTTAATTTTGAAAACAAATTGGGAAAACAGACATATCATATCACCCACATACATTGTGTACATATTATGTGGAGTCTGATTGAACAAACCAATTGTCAAAATTCATTTTGGAGAACACTAGAAGTGTAGGAACATGGACTGGAATTGGATGATATTAAAAAATTATTGTTGGGGTGCCTGGGTGGCTCAGTCGGTTGGGTGTCCGACTTCAGCTCAGGTCATGATCTCACAGGTCGTGAGTTTGAGCCCCGCGTCAGGCTCTATGCTGACAGCTCAGAGCCTGAAGCCTCCTTCGGATTCTGTGTCTCCCTCTTTCTCTGCCCCTCGCTGGCTGGTGCTCTGTCTCTCTGTCTTTCCTTTCTCTCTCTCTCTCTCTCTCTCTCTCTCTCTCTCTCTCTCTCTCCTTCTCTCAAAAACAAATAAACATAAAAAAGATTTTCTTAATTATTGTTAACTTTATTAGGTGTGATAGTGACATCGTGCTTATCTTATTTTCGAAGTTCCTATCTGATAGTCAGACATACATATAAGGTATTTATGGGTGAGATGATATCATGTCTAGAATTGCCATAAAATACTCCATACAATACTATCCCCCCATAAAGTGGGAAAAGGAGAGCGGAAATGTGAATAAGATGGTAAAACTGGGTGATGTGATTTGGAAGTTTACTATACCACTCTCTGTACCTTTGCGTACATTTTAACATCTCCATGTTAAAAAATAAACAGAAAAACGGGGCGCCTGGGTGGCTTGGTTGGTTAAGCGTCCGACTTCGGCTCAGGTCATGATCTCACGGTCCGTGGGTTCGAGCCCCGCGTCGGGCTCTGTGCTGACAGCTCAGAGCCTGGAGCCTGTTTCAGATTCTGTGTCTCCCTCTCTCTCTTCCCCTCCCCTGTTCATGCTCTGTCTCTCTCTGTCTCAAAACTAAATTAAAAAAAAATAAATTAAAAAAATAAAAATAAAAATAAACAGAAAAAAAAGGGAACTGTCAGAATTATTTTTTAAATGGTATACCATTGCTGATAAAGTTAGATTTAAAAAACATGTTGTTGAAAAGGAGAAACGGAACATGAGGAAGATGTGGAAGCAAAGCTGCTCAAGGTATGTTTGGAGGAAACATCCAAGAGCAACAGGAGATGGTTGATTTCAGCAGAAAGCAATTCACTGAAAGTAGACTGAGTAGCCCCAGACCTTCTGGAAGGGCTGCAGGACCTGGCACAGAAGTTGTGCAACCAGGAACAACTCCAAAATCTATGCCATAGAACTGGGCTAGTGAAGCCACCACCACCGATAACACTGTGTCATGAAACATCACAGCTTGTGCCTTTGACACTGAACATGGCACACTGTAGAGATGCTGCCTCTGGGAACTGGATATAGCCACAACTGCCCATCACCAGAAAGGATTAGGCTGAGTCCCAGCTGCTTCACCTAGGTGTTGTCCTGTCCAAGGTCAAGGCTTGATGCAATTGGCAGACCTAGATTTTGTGCCCAAACTCTGACCTCTGACTGCAAGGATGCTAGCTACCCAAAGCCATTCCCTACCCTGTTTCTCTCTCACTACTTTAGAGACTTAAGGTAAAAACAACAACAATAACAACAACAACAAACAAACAAAGAAAACCCACCATTTTGCAGTCTCCCTAGGAGCAAAAAATTCAGTTATGTAGACAGAAACACATAAAGCTACCCCCCTTTTCTACTTGTGTTTCTCTTATTTGAAGCATATTTTAATAAGCACAGGATTGAACACTAATGAGGCTGTCAATTTACATAATTTTTGTTTATTTTTTAGAGAGACAGAGAGAGAGAGAGAGAGAGAGAGAGAGCACGGGAGAGAGGCAGAGAGACCGAGAGAGAGAATCTTAAGCAGACTCCAGGCTCAGTGTGGAGCTGACGCTCCATCCCACGAGGTTGGGATGATGACCTGAGCCAAAATCAAGAGTCAGACGCTCAATCAACTGAACCACTCAGGCTCAGTTACTTCAAAAGAAGAACCCAGTTCAATTACTTCAAAAAGAAGGCAAAAAAGGCCCAGAACAATATAAATGACAGAAAAATGCTACGGAAAAGGATAATAGAGGAGAAGAGAATGAGGCATTCAACAGGAAAGTCTTCACCACTACCCTTCCAGTATATGTCCTTCCTACATCTGCCAAGGCAGTAGACTATGTGCCCAGACATGGGCATGCTCTGAGAAAAACAATCTAAGCTATACAAAGCTCAGATGTGAAACATATCAAGAGGGAAGATAATTAATTTTCAAGGCATAAAACTGCTTCATGGCTTTGCAGGGTTAATGTTTGGATAGTGGATTTCTTTGAGAATCTGAAAGCTCTACTCTTTCTTACCAGAAAAGAGAGCATGCTCAAATACCATTGCAACTTCAGAGGTGCCACAGACCACCTTGTGGTCATTTATTGCTCCTCAGGAGTCTCTGGATCCTGGTCTTCTAAATATATTGTTTTTATGAGTACTGTCTACCATGGTTTTCCAGAGCCACTGGACAGGGGCCCAGGGAGAGGGAAGGGTGATATGCTGTGTAGACCAGGAGAGGAAAGTGGTGTGCTTTTCTCAAAGGGTTGTCTATGATCCATGTCCATCAGAATCGCTTGAGGTGCCATTACAATGCAGATATCCAAGCCCAGCAGCAGAACGACTAAATCAGGATATTGAAGGGGTAGAGATTGAGAACCTACATTTTTACCAAGTTTCTCTGCACTGTAAGTGTGGAGCCCAGGGTGGGAGGCAGGGATAGGTGGAGTGTGCTCCAGGCGGGGCTCAAACTCATAACCATTAGATCACAATCTGAGCTGAAATCAACAACCAGTCACATAACCAACTGAGCAACCCACATGCCCCAGGAAAAGTTGGGATTTCTAGTCAAGAAGCAGAACATAGGTGGGGTAGACATAGAAGGTGGTGGGTGGGTATTAAAGGAGTAGCATAATTCTTTTATACATATATATATACATATATATATATGTAAATTATTGTCTAATTGGTTTCCGTACAACACCCAGTGCTCATCCCAAGAGGTGCCCTCCTCAATGCCCATCACCCACTTTCCCCTCTCCCCCACCCCCCATCAACCCTCAGTTTGTTCTCAGTATTTAAGAGTCTCTTATGGTTAGGCATAGCATAATTCTTTGCTAAACTGACCTAACAGGATTCTTCCTGAGGCAGGCAAGGGGAGGGATGGGAGATAAGGAAGGTGATCAGATATGGAGGATGGGGATGATGACCAAACCATCTTGACAGGATTGTTGCTAAAATTGGTCAATGTAAATGCAAGCCCAAAAGTCAAGGCCTATTTGAGAAGAAGATTCAGATGGGGGTGGCTAAAATTTGATCGAGGAGAGACTCAAACCAAAAAAGTGCCTTTTGTAGCTAATAGACCCTAAAGACAAGCCAATGGCACCAAGTAGCTCTCACCTCACAAATACAACAGCAATGGTGGAAGAGTGATTTGACCCTGGTATGAACTTGGTGACTCCAAACCCAATACAGAACAATCAATAAAGGTCATGCTGTACATTCTCGTTCCAAGGTATCTGAAGTCACAGGAATTAGAGTAAGCAGTACAATACAAAATGTTCCAAAAGATGGAATACATACTCCAGAAAGGGTATTCCTGCTTTTTTTGTCTTCCTCTAAACAGCTACCAAAGTAGCCAAATGTTACTGCCTTCTATGTAAAATATTTTAAAGTTATCTTCTAATTTTTTTTAATGTTTATTTATTTTTGAGACAAAGAGAGAGAGAGAGCATGAGCGGGGAAGGGTCAGAGAGACAGGGAGACACAGAATCTGAAACAGGTTCTAGGGTCTGAGCTGTCAGCACAGAGCCCGACGCGGGGCTCAAACTCACGGACCGCGAGATCATGACCTGAGCTGAAGTCAGACGCTTAACCGACTGACCCACCCATGTGCCCCTAAAGTTATCTTCTTATTGGATAAATAAAAAGATTTATTATTTAAAACTTACAAAATGCAGATAAATAAAGAAAAACATTTTTGAATACCCATAATACCACTCTCCAGCGATACCCATACCTAAGTATATGTCACTCAATATTCAATATATTCATTATATAGACATATATGTATGTACAGTCTCAGTAAATATTCGAAAGGTAATACTGAATATACCACTTCTTGGTCACACCTTTCCTTTTCATGTATCATGAATAGCTTTCCTTGTCTACAACCTCATTTTAATGTTTCTAAAATACATTTGCCATTTTCTAAATTTATTACATTTATTTTTCTAATGTCTGCAGTGTTGAACCTTTTGACTATTTTCAATTGTTTACTATTAGAGATAAAGAGCATTTCACTTCTTTCTCAGTAGCTAAACCTTTACTCCCATTCACACCAATTGCCTGGAGATTGAATTGCTACACCAAAAAGCACAGGTTTTTGAACTTTTGCCAAGAGAGATCTTTCTAGAACACAAACCTCATCTTGTCTTTTCCCTATTTTAAGCCATTTTAGGATCCATATGTAGACCAGGCTCTTTAATATTAGATACCCAGCTCTCCAGGCCCTGGATTCTCCCACGCCCTTTTCCTCCTCTCAGATCACTCTCTAACTTCCATATTAAGTAGCTTCACCGACCCCAAACTGTTTGGAGCTCCTGGAATAGGTCAGACTGTTTCTCTGTCCAGAGTGCCTTTCTCTTCCTCTTTTGCCCCAAACACGTCTTTAACCTTAAGATACAGTTCAGATGTTACTTTCATCAGGAAGTCTTGCTGTACCCTATCAACCCTCACCAGGCCCCCATATTGATTTAGAAGCCCCATCCCTAAGTTCCCCAAATACACTATCTGCAATATACCACATTATATTTATTTGTTTAACTTTTTATACAAATCCCCCCCTCCAACCCTACTACCCCACTATCATCACCAACAGGTACACAGACCCAACACACCCCTGCCCTTGCCCAAACTGTGAGCCCCCTGAGGGCTGGGACCATGCCCACAATAGATACTCAATAACTGTTGGATAAACAAATGGATTAGCCATCAAGTAAAAGAAAATATGTTTTCTAGCAAATTTACACTGTTCCTTTTTATAATGATAGCAAAGATAATACAAATTAAAATGGAATTTTTAACTTAAGTTTTCCACAGTGTCCATTTGTACATCAGGAAATATTGATTGAACGAAATAACTTTCCATCACTAGGACTCTCTCCCAGTCTAAATTGATTTATCACAGTAGAATTTAGCCTGTGTCCCAGAGGCATTGCTGATAAGGAGGCTGAGATTTCTTCATTAGAACAACAAGCAGACACGTTCAGACTTGCTAACGGGTAATTTGGAGAAATATCATGCTAGAAAATAACTGAATGAATCCTATTTAGCACTTGTTAAGGAAACTAAAAAGAGAAACTGAAATAAACCACGATGTATGCACATTTCCCGTCATGAAGTTTACAAGGTAAACCTCAAGGGTTTTGATGTTCCCATCCACATTAACCCAAAAAGTTGTCAGAAAGCTTGACAAAACAAGGACTCGTTTGTTAGGTTACAGAAGGAAATACATTCATTCCCCCCTCCCCCCTAAATCCAGTAGGGGTAAGAGTTCAGCAGTACTGCTGTGGAATTGATTTGCAAAAGTAAGATGCTAAAATATCAAGCCCCAGGGGGCAAAAATCAAGTACTTGGAAAAACAGAAAACTTCCAGCTTGCCTCAAGGCAAGTGAAGAAGGGAATATCCCCAGCGACTTACCTTTTAGAGATGAATTAGAGTGGACATCAGGGGACAGTTACAAAACAGTAAAAGAATTAATACTTGTAAGACACACAGACCATTAGCCAGGGCTTGCCACATAATGTGCTCCATACAAGATTTTTGCAAAATAAAGAAATAAATAGAATAAATTAATATTTAATTCTTTATTCACTTAGGAAACATCTGTTTCTTTTCATTTTTTTCTCTCATTTAAAAAAAATTTTTTTGAAAGATAGAGTGCAAGCGGGAGAGGGACAGAGAGAAGGGGAGACCGAATTCTAAGCAGACTCCACACTGTCAACTCAAAGCCCAACACAGGGCTTGAACCCACAAACCTTGAGATCATGACTTAAGCCAAAATCAAGAGTCAGACACTTAACCGACTGAGCCACCCAGGAACCCCACTCTCTCATTTTTTTTTAATTGAAGCATAGTTTATAGTACTTACTCCGTGCCAGTCACATACTGGGACCGACTACTTGACTGATCCAGCTAAGGGTTTCAAAGTTTGTTCAATCTAGGCAAAAAATAGAATTAAAATGTATACCAATAGTCTGACCTTCTTTTCTGCATCAGAAAGGCACAGTGGCTGGATTCAAACCCTACATCTACCACTTATTGCCTGGTCGGTGGGATGCCTAAATCACCCTAATTCTCAGTTTCCTAATTTACAAAAAAGGGGATAATCAAAAATAAGCTGGTTATTGTGGGGATTAAGCAAGGAAATCTGTATAAAGCATTTGCTTTTTATTTTCTGGAACACATAAGAACTGTTGGCTAATTTTAAGTGTTAATTGTTGCTATTGTTTTTTCCTTTTTTGGCCAGACTTTCAATTAGCCTTCAGGAATCCTATGTTTGAGACCTAAAAGACAAGAGAACACTTTCTGTTTCTCATGTCCATTCTCTTTTGGTTTAATTTTTCTAAAGAGTATTTTCTTGTAACCATGAAACTTATTACTCTTTGGAAAAGTACATAAAACATAAATGTATTCTTTCACAATTGATCCTTACCCTCTCACAAATATTTCCCTTCAAAAGATAACCACTTTTATGGTGATCATTGCCCTTTTTCTTCTATAATTTTAACACATAAGCATGCCCCCCCTAAGCAATATAGGGTTTTTCTGCCTATTTTTGAACTTCAGATAAATGAAATTATGGTCACCAGCTTCCAAGATGGCCCCCAATGATACAGGTCTCTTAATGGTCTCTTCCTATATAGAATCAGGGCTGGTCTAGTGTGACTAACTTCTAAGGCTGTCACAAAAGTTAACTGTGATTTCCTCCCAGTTTTCTCAAATTGTTCACTCTGAGGGGAGCATGAGGAGATTCAAGTGGTCCTTTGAAGAGGCCCTTGTGGACAGGAACTGAGGCCTCCCACCAGTGGCTACCGCCAACTTGCCAGCCTTGTGATTGATCCACCTTAGAAGTGGATCCTCAGCCCGAGTCCAGCCTTCCGATGCCTGCACCCCAAAAAAAGCATTCGACTGCAATCTCAACCTCAAGAGCAACCCAGAAGCAGAATTGCTCCAAGCCACTCCCAAATATCTGACACACAGAAAGCATATGCAATAATAAGTGATTTCTGTTGTATTAAACCCAGAAGATTTGGAGTAATTTGTTACACAATGAGAGATAATCAGAGATGACGCTGTACACATTCTTTTGTATCTTGATTCTTTGACTCAACATTTTTCAAAGATTCATCCATGACACTGTGTGGGGTTTGTTTGCTTTCATTATCATATAGAATTCTTCTTTCCACTGTCACAAACGTCATCTGACAATCCTGAATGACAAACTTACTATCCCTCATCGTGCCCCAAGCAGCCCCTGGACTTCTCTGCTTCTCAAATAAAAATGAGAAAAGAGGATGAGGTAGATACAGGCCCTGTCTCCCGGGATATATTTTCCTCTGACTGGCAATTAAACCAAAGCAAACATTTTGGCCGCTGCAGACTCAGGAGGTCATGTTTCCTTAACATTGAAGCTGTGTGGCCAAGCAGGAGTCCTGAGCACCTCCAATTAACAGGAAGCAGGACAGTTCAGTTGTTTGCCCTCTGCCACTGTTTCAGTAGGACCCACAGATTAACTAAGAAATGTGGGCAGCAAGGCAGGCACCTAATGAAAAATTAAGAGTAAGATTCCATTTCTAGAAATCTATGGGGCAAAACTATTCTCACAAAGGTTACACAGATGTATATACAAGAGTTTTCACTGCAATGTTTTTCATGACCTTGAAAAACTAGATCCATGGCACAGAGGCTATAGATAAATTAGGGTATATCCTTACAGTTGAATTATATGTAATTGTTAAAAATACTACAGAAGTGTGTTAAAAAAATAATGAGACTGAACTCTGTGAACAGACATAGAAAGATGCACAAAACAGATCTTACATGGGGAAAAAGAAGCATGCTGCAAATGATGTATGTCAATTCTATTTTCATTTAAGAAACAAATTGTGTGTGTGTGTGTGTGTGTGTGTGTGTGTATAATGTTGTACCTGGATTAAATCATTAACAGCTGTTACAGGAACTAAGGAATTATAAAGAAATTTGGCTTTCAAAATCACGCATGCTTGTAATATTTTATTTCGTTACAATGTATACACATTTCTTTTGAAAGCAGGGAGAGAAGCAGTAAATTTTTAATATGCCATTTGCGTCAATAACAAGAATGTCAATGATTGTGATGAGAAAGAGTGATAAATTACAGATTTAACCCTTCTGATTCTCTTGAGTACCTAATCTAGGATCTTCTCTTACCCATTTTTCCCAATGATTTCTACATCAAAGAGCTATGAGAACCACACAGCATAAAAAGTGAGCCATAAGTGATGAAAGCATGTATTTCCTTGATCACACTTCACTGTCTTTAAAATTTCATAAATAATTTGTGTGCATTTGAGAAGAATTGGAAAATACTACAGCAAACAAAAAGAAAAAAATTACCTGTCATTGACCCACCAGAGAGAAATGCTTTTAAGTATTTTCCTGACAACTGTCCAAACTTATTTCTAGTGTTATACACACACACACACACACACACACACACACATGCATGCATATGTACATGCACACATGCACACATGCACACAAACTACTCTCTTCCTTTCAAAGTAATGGGTAATATTCTATGCATTGTTTTCAATGCATAATTGTTTACATAATATATTTTGAACAACTTCTCATATTAAAAACATGCTCATATTGGGGCACCTGGGTGGCTCAGTTGGTTAAGTGTCCAACCTCGGCTCAGGTCATGATCTCATGGTTTGTGAGTTCAAGCCCCGCATTGGGCTCTGTGCTGATAGCTCAGAGCCTGGAGCCTGCTTCCAATTCTGTGTCACCCTCTCTCTGCCCCTCCCTCACTTGTGCTCTGTCTCTCTGTCTCTCTCTCTCTCTCTCTCTGTGTGTCTCTCAAAAATGAATAAACATTAAAAAAATTTTAAAAACTCATACTCCTATGATAATGATTAAACCTATGATTAAAACTATGATAATGATTAAACCATTACATCAGTAGCATATAAAATGGTTATAAAACACCTCTGGATTTATATGTAAACTTTTACTGGGTTTGCAAATATCCAAAACATCTAGGTTGCATGCAAAATAGACCTGCATCTTTCTAGAGAGAGAGCTCGTATCTCTACTCAGATTGTCTGAGGATTCCACAGCTTAAGAAGAAGAAAAAAAGAGTTGAGTCACTGGCTGATATGCCTGTGGAAGAGATGGCATAACTTATCTAACCAATCCCTTCCTGATTATTTTGTTTG
This sequence comes from Prionailurus viverrinus, assembly GCF_022837055.1. Lineage (NCBI taxonomy): Eukaryota > Metazoa > Chordata > Mammalia > Carnivora > Felidae > Prionailurus > Prionailurus viverrinus. Next base: position 36,568,744 of record NC_062562.1, on the reverse strand, counting down.
TTTCCCATTTTCACTATTATAAACAGTGCCACAAATAAATTTAGGAATTTTCAGTTTTGCTGTTCAGGAAAACAAGGAAGGCACCAAGTACTGTGATATCATTGAGTCTCCTTATGTAAATGAATAGATGAATGTGCTATACCATTCAAGGATCTATCCAGAAGGCATTTTCTTAGAGCCATCAAAGAAGTTAGAAACCTCAGACACTGAAATCCCACCGGCACAATTAAACAAAGTCTAGCACTGGGTGCCAAACCTAAGACATCAATAGGCAGAACACAGCAGAAAATTGGGAAAATTCATAATACAAGGTAAGAGAGGGGCACCTGGGTGGCTCAGTCAGTTGAGTGTGGGCCTCTTGATTTCTGCTCAGATCATGATCTCATGATTGTCGGATCCAGCTGTGGGTCACACTCAGTGTGGAGCCTGCTTGAGATTCTCTCTCTCTGTCTCCCTTATGCCCCTGCCCTATTCGTGAGCATGCACACGCTCTCTCTCTCTCTCCCAAAAAATAATTAAATAAATAAATAATAATTTAAAAAAGAAAGTAAGAGAGAAAAATAGGGACAGGATGAGGAAAAAGGAAGAAATTCATGCAGTGAACATCCGTTTTTGATTGTGTCTGCCTGCCTCTCTTCTTTCCTTCTCCTCCTAAGAGCACCTCCCTTTGCTTTTGGGGAACTGCCCAACCTCCATCCCAGGTGGTATCAGTACAAATGTCATTCAACAGTACCCCACTCCCTCTGGTCAGAGGAACAAACTGCTGGCCCAAGCTAGAACAATAAGCTTTTCTCTCTTTCAGAAAGCTGAATCCTCTACAGAGTAACCCTGGGAGGGAAGGCTGTTGGAGCTGAGTCATCCAAGAACAGCAACCTTCGAAACCAACCCATGAGTTCCTGCTGCTGAGATTCCCCCAATGACCCCTTGTTTCTGCCCTTTCCCAGACATGATTGTTCAACTCTTCCTTCTGGTCTCTGAGCTACATAATATTCTTCCAATTAATTTCTTTCTTCTTGCTTTAGTTAGTGAAAGTCAGGATCTATTGTTTACAGCAACAACACCACAAATCCTCATACAGTTAGAATTAGACCCACAGGTCCAGTGAGAACATCTGGCTCACACCTTGATTTCTGTTGTTGAAAAAAAGTCAAAAACATGCAGAAACAATAACATCAAGATGTTGACTAATGTCTCATAACTATTAGTGATAGAGGCAGGACCAGGTACAGATCTCTCCTTAGCAGAATATAGAACAGAGACGCTGTCTTGTTCAGGGGTGAGTACCCCATCCCTAAAAGAGTGGAGGCATAACCCAGGTGATCAACAAATGATTGTTGTTAATGTTTTCTAGTAGTATTGGTGGTTATTGTTTTCTGACTTAAAAACAAGAAGTGCCCAAGAAAACACTGCTAAATAAAAAAAACAAGTTGCGAAAAAATGATCTTGAATGGTGTTGCCCACTCTACCTCTTGAGAATTGTTATCTCTAGCAGGAGAAAATAGATGGGCAAATTGTTTTATGTTCCAGTGTTATTTGAATTTTTTGTAGTTTAAATATAATCTTTCTGTGATTAGAAAATGATCATTTAAATTAAGGAAAGAGGAGAAGGGAAAAGAAAAAAAGAGAGAAAAGTCAAAATGATATAAAGAAAGAAGGGAGTAAAAGGAAGGAATAGAAAAGGGGATCAGGAGGCAGAAGGGTTGTAACATTCCCCGGTGGCATTCTAGCAAAGATTCCTTATTATGGTGTTCATTAGGGCTGTTCACCAACATTCCATTTTCCTCCTTCCAGACACATGGTGAGATTCAACCTATCACACCCTTGAAGTTACAAGTGGCCATATGTCTTGCTTTTGCCAACAAAAGGTGAATGGAAGCAATGCATGTCACATCCAGATAGAAGTGTCTGAAAATCAGGGTGTGGGAGCAATCACAGTACTAGGTATTTACCCAAAGAATGCAAAAATACTAATTCAAAGAAATACATGCACCTGGATGTTTATAGCAGCATTGTCTGCTCAGCCATAAAAAAAGAATGAAATTTTGCCATTTGTACCAACATGGATGGAGCTAGAGAGTATTATACTAGATGAAATAAGTCACTCAGAAAAAGACAAATGCCAGAGGATTTCACTCATGTGGAATTTAAGAAACGAAACAAATGAGCAAAGGGAAAAAAAGAGAGAGGAAAAGAGAGAGGCAAACCAAGATACAGACTCTTAACTATAGAAGACAAACTGATAGTTACCAGAGGGGAGGTTGGTAGGGGATGGGTTAAACAGGTGATGGAGATTAAGGAGTGCATTTGTTGTGATGCACTTCCAGGTGTTGTATGAAAGTGTTGAATCGCTGTATTATACACTTGAAACTAATATTACACTGTATGTTAACTAACTGGAATTTTAATAAAAACTAAAATAAAAAATCGGTGTGTGATTTGTTACATTCTCTTCCCTTGTCTACAGCAAGAACTAATGGTAAAGACTCCTTATGCCCTGGGTTCCTGAGGGGAGGATAATAGGAACACAAACCCTGAAAACCCATGATGGACATGAAGCATAAGTGAGAAATAAACACTTATTTAAGCTACTGAGATTTAGGGATATTTATTTTCATAACCTCAGCATATTAAGTCTATCATGGGGCAGGGCTGGAAAATAGAGGATTGTCTTCTAAGATCTCTGTTATGGACTGAATGTTTATGTCCTCCCTCTGAAAATTTCTACCTTGGCACCATAACTCCATGTTGCATACCTGAAGATGGGGCCTTTGGAGGGTAATTAGGTTTAAATGAGGTTATAAGGTTGGGGATCTCATGATGGGATTAGTTCCCTTATGAGAAGAGACACCATCTCTCCCTACCATGTAACAATACAGTGAGATTGCGCTGACAGGGAGGAGCCTACTTGGGATTCTGTCTCCCTCTCTCTCTGCCCCCCCCCCCCACTTATCCTCCTCCTCTCTCTTTTTCTCTCTCTCTGTCTCTTTCTCTCTCTCTCTCTGTCTCTCTTTCTCTCTCTCTCCATCTCTTCTCTCTTTCTCTCTCCTTCAAAAATAAATAAATCAACATTAAAAAAAGACACAATGAGAAGGCAGCCTAGGAAGAAGCTAGGAAGAGAGTCCTCATCAGAATACGATCATGATGGCTCCGTCATCTTGGACTTCCCAGCCCCCAGAACCATGGAAAATAAATTTCTGTTGTTTCAGTCACCCAGTCCATGGTATTTTTTTATGGCAGCCTGAGCAGACTAACACAACTTCCTACAGGAAATCAGTGCTGTGTCAGTTTTATCCCAAGAACCCAGAATTATTTCTCTAGCATTGCTCGTGCTACTCTCTCTTTTACCCCATGTACCACCCCCACCCCATTTGTTGAGCCTGTACAACTCTTTTTTTTTAACAGTTATTCATTTTTGAGAGACAGAGACAGAGCATGGGTGGCGGAGGGGCAGAGAGAGAAGGAGACACAGAATCCAAAGCAGGCTCCAGGCTCTGAGCTGTCAGCACAGAGCCTGATGCAGGGCTTGAACCCACAGACTGCAAGATCACGACCTGAGCTGAAGTCAGACACGTAACCTCCTGAGCCACTTAGGCACCCCTAGCCTATACAATTCTACTAGAAGTTACTTGATTATTTTATGAAGCTACAGCTGTAGTTTTAACTCTCTTTGGCATGCAACTGGACTTTATTCTCTCTGAGAAGTCTTCTTAGACTATCCCATCCACCCACATATAAGTCGAACCCAGGGTTTGTCAGTTTGTACATTGTCTTTGGTTTTGTTTGTTTAATGCAGGGGAGGGGGTACTTGTTAAAATATTTTTTTACTTTTGAATAATTATAAATTTACAGAAAAATTACAAGGGTAATACAAAGGGTTTCCATATTTCATTCACCCTGCTTCCCCTTACGGTGACATAGCCACGGTACGTTGCCCAAACTATTATTTTGGTATTAATTAATTAAACCATAAATTTTATTTAGATTTCACCAGTTTTCCTACTTACGTTCTTTTTCTGTTTTAGGATCTAATCCAAGACACCTCGTCGCATTTATTCACCAAGTTTCCTTAATCTCCTAAATTCTGTGACAATTTCACAGGTTTTTTTTTAAGTAAGCTTTAAACTTTTAAAGAGTACTGGTCAGTATTTTGTATAATGTCCCTCAATTTGGATTTGTCTCCTGTTTTCTCAGAACTAGTCTGAGATTACAGATTTGAGGGAAGAATACCACAAGGTGAGATAATCTTCTCATTACATCATATCAGTAGTATATAAGATCAACATGACATCACTGGTGATGTCAACCTTGATTACTTTGTTAAGCTGGTATCTGCCATGTTTCTCCACTGGATGGTTACTATTTTTCCGTTTCCATATTTTTGTCTTTGAAAGAGTCACTAAGTCAAGTACACACTCAAGAAGAGGAAAATTAAGCTCCACCACCATCTTGGTTGCTCTCTCTCTCTCTTTTTCTCTCAGGTGTAGAGAGAGGCAGCTGCTATGTAATTTAAGCAATGTAATAGAGAAAGTCATATGGCAAGGAACAGAATCCTCCTGGCAGAAGCCACATCAGTGACTTCAGAAGTTCATTCTCTAGCCAACCGACATGTTGACAGAATACTCTTGAGAGACTCTGAGCCACAAATACCCAGCTAAGCTGGTCCCAGATTTCTGATCCCCAGAAACTATGTAAACTAATAAATTTTGGTGGCTTTAAAACGTTATTTGGGGGGTAATTTGAGGTACAGCAATAGGTAATGAATTCAAGGCAATACTTTAACCTCTGTCTTTTCTCTCTTTGCATGTGATTCCTCTTGAACTTCATGCCCTTGGGTAGCCATGGTACATTGTCCCATACATCTTCCCATATAACATCTCCTTGGTTCAAGACACTAGCCCAGTCTGCATGGCATTCTCTCTGTTGTAAGTTCTAGAGATAGAGAAACTGCCCATGAATAGGTCATGCAATTGACCACTCAGGTCCAATTAATGTAAAGTCAAGGTGCATAAACATGGCTGCCTGGAGACCAATCCCACATATGGAGAGGAGCAATTCTCAGGGGAGGTGAGTTACTTAATATGAACCTGGCAGATACCCCACCAGTATTCAGCTTTACATGCTTGCCACACTTAAAGGAGTGAACAATGAGACATGAGTTTCCCACTGGATCCCATATTCATGAACTGATGAATTGGGAAGTGTGCCAAGTTGGAGGACCTCCTTAGGATCTTCCATCTACATCCATGCAGCTGGATTGACTCCAGAAAGGATAATATTTTGACAAATAGGGGGTAACCTCAGAGAAAAATGTATGAAATGCCACAAGTTATGTTACAAACAATGAAGTTCACGGCTATGTAATCCCAATCTCCATGGACATCCAGGGGTATTTTCAGCCCAAGATCCAGTAAGTCTTTGATGTGTTTCTTGGTAAGGTGATAGTTCTTGCAAGGATTGGTTTAAAAATAAATACCCTATGGGTGAACTCCTTGAGGTGAAGCATGAACAAAAGAGTAAGTGCCAGGGTGAGTTAATAGTAAGCATGGAAGGAGTTCCCTTAGGGTTTCCAGATGTTGAAGAAGCCTAGCTCACTTGACTAGTTGGTGTTCAGCAATAGCAGGATATTAATGGCCAATTTGTTGGAATCTACCTCTCTTCCATGAGGCAATGGAAATGACAAAATCTGTGTCACACAGTAACACTTTACAAGTGGATACAATTTCTGACACTGCATAGATGAACTAAAATTAGCTTTCACAATGTAAGAACTGCCTAGGAATTTCAATTGCTTTGATAATTTAATCAAGATGCAATTAAAACACATGCACATGCACATATACACATATAGATATATCAGAATGACTGGGAAGGTAATAAAGCAACACATAAAATCATAACATATTATCCCAAATTCAGAATTCATCACCAACATAGGTCATGTGCAAACATTTATTTCAATGCTATTTAAAATGTCCTTGAGATTAAGGATGCAGAATGCATCCTTTTCAAGTGTAACATTATCTAGTTCAGTTCACAGCTAGCCTCCTGCTAATCATTCCCTCCAGATCTGGGAGAGGGCTGATCACATTGATAATCAAGATTTGCTAAAACAAAACCAAAAAAAAAATCTTCTGAGTCATCAGGTTGTAGCTGAAAAACATTAGACATGAGCTACAGAGTTCTAGGAGTTTAAAAATATCCTTCTTACTTTTAAGCCTATTCTCTTGAATTTGACTATGGAATTTCAGTGCTTCTGTTCTCATAGCTCTTACCTTTAAGGAAAATCACACCCCAAACAGAGGCAAAAATAAATGTTCACCAAAAGAATAATGTCTTTACTACCTACAAACAGGAAACACCTTGGAGAGGCCATAGATCACACTAAGCAGCTTATATGGTTGGGCCCTTGCTGGTCAGTGTCTTTTTAGTCTGGGCTCCATTCCTTAGGGAACAGCATTCCTCAGGTTCTGTTACCCTCTGCCTTTCAGATGGTTTGGCCAATGGGAGGCACCGCTACTAGACTGAAGGGCAAGAGGAGGACGGACCTGGAATACTTCTCCACTCTCTTCTTCATGGAGTGCTTCTGACATAGCTGTATTTCCTTTGTAGCTCACTTTCTGCTGGAAAACTCCCTTTCTTCCTGCTCCTAGTTGCCACCTGCCAGCCTATTATGATTCCAGCTTCCAGTATATGACCCAAATCCTGGGCTTTAGTAACCTATCCTTTCTCCTTCCAGTCCCAGACCTAACTTCCTGCTATTGCTCACCTTATGTGTCCTATTTCACTTATCAGCTCTTCCAGTGACTGTATAACCAATTCATTGTATTAAGTCTTCTCTGTTTGAGAAACATAAAGCAATTGCAGTTTTCTTGTCTGGACCCTAAATAGTATAGGGACACAAAACCAACACACATGCATTCAAAAGTCAAAAGTAACAAAATTATGGGGCACCTGGGTGGTCTGGTTGTTTAAGTGTTGGACTCTTGGTTTCAGCACAGGTCATGATCTCATGGTTTGTGGGTCCAAGCCCCTCATCAGGCTGGCAGCACAGAGCCTTCCTGGTATTCTCTTTCTACCTCTCTCTCTCTCTTCCCCTCCCCGACTTCTGCTGTCTCTGTCTCTCTCAAAATAAATAAATAAACTTTTAAAAAAGAATGAAAAAGGAACAAAACTATATGATTAAATGTGTATATCGGGTAGCAAAATAAGTGTTCAAAAGAGGCAAAAATTACAGAAGCCTAGAAACTGAGCTTTCCTGTGCTTCATCCTCATTCCCAGTATGACCTTTCTTCTATATCTTGAAACTTTCACCTTCAGTTTCTGTAAGTAATAACCTTTTCCTCTGAGTATTATCCAGTCACATTTCTGAGGATTTATTAAATTATGTCACTCCTGGCCTAGGGTGTTGGTTAGTCTATTCATTGGTTTTCCTTACTTATGGTCCAGTCAACCCTGACCCCAAAAGGACTGAACACAACAATAATGGTACTTGACGTTAACTGAGCATTAACTCTATAGTAGAGAACTTTTCATCAGTTTTCTCATTTGCTTTAGAAGACAACATCATGCGTTAGGCCTTATTAAGGAATTTAAGGCTTAGAAATTAAATAGTCTGTCTTCAAACATGGTTGCCTACTGCTGTATCTTCCATGAGGATTGCTTCTTCAGGATCCCTGTTGGACCAGATTCTAGTAGATACTGAGGACAGAGAAGGATTTTGTTTTTTGGTCTTGTTTTTAATTGCACTTGTCCTATGTAAGGACCACTAGGGCCTTGAGTGAGTCAGCAAAAAGTAAAATTGAACTCATGGTCCACAATCCCCCAACATGCATACACACACACACACACACACACACATACACACACTTACACAGGTGTATACCTCGACGTGACTATCTTTTTGGAAGGCAGAAAATGCAAACTTGCACCTCTACCCAGGAATCTGTCCTGGAGAATGAAGGATGGAAGGAAAAATTTTAAAAATACTTCCCAATAAGCACAGGAGCCTCTTAACAACCCCCGCTGTGCAGAGACACAGGAGCCTAGTGAAGCAGATGAAGGAGGAGGAAGCTGTGTGGCCAGGCTACCGCTGACATTACCCCTTCCAGCTCCTTGGAGCAGAGTGTTTCTACAGAAGAACGGGCCACAGTTTGGAAAACAGGAGATGCCACTTACAAACTGGATGTATATTTAAAAAACCCAAACAAACAAACAAACAAACACACAAAAAACAGGAAAATGTATCTTTTGTTCCCCTGTAAATAGGAAGTCTCATCAAAGATTCAGGGCAATTTGAGCACCCTTGGTTTGGAATTTGAATGCAATAATATGCCATTTCCTATTGTGAGGAGGAATTCTGAAAAAAGGTAGAAGGTGCATTTGAATCTGGTTTAGTTACAAAATTTAAATCCATCTCCTAACTTCCAAAATTCACGTTGTCATGAACAGAACTCTACCGGGAAATCCAGGTTTATCTCTAGCTCTGCAACCTTAGCACATTATTTGATCTCAGCTTATAAAATGGGCATAGTAGTGCCCATAGGCAGGAAAAATAGTGCTGGTATACAGAGAAAATTATTAGTCAGTTTGTGGTGGCCTGTGCCACCATGACTGTGCCAAATGTTCAAAAATGTACATATGTAGGCGGTGGTTAAACTGCATCCTTTGACCACATGTTTGATGACTGTCCCCTACCTGCTGCCCTAGCCATCCTGGCTCATTCTTTAGAATCCCCTGGCCTTGACCTAGACCCCCCTACATATACCAGCTGAGGAATTGAAACTTGACCCTGCAGGAGACCCCTAAGACTCTGCTCTACTGCCAAGGGAGTGTGGGTTCTGTTCTTGAATATCAGCTTTACAGGTTGGTTGTGGAGATGGAATGGCATCATGCTTCAGGACATGCTTCATAAGTTGTTCAACACTCTTTACATATTGGTTACTGTCCTAGACAAAAGCTGCTTCTTGTGTAACCTCACACAAAAGGGTATTTGGTGAGTCAGAAGAATAATTAGGAACTTCAACCTCAAGCCCAGTGGCATCTGTGGATTAAGGTATTTTCCATTCTGCAAGGTCAGATAAGACAAGTCCCTGCATTTAAAGAAACCTAGTCCAATCCAGAGACTAGTTTGGAGAGAGGACATAGGGATAAATCTGTAAGAGTTCCCAATGAGCAAAAGGAAAAATCTGAGAAGTATAATAAATAATGGCACTATTGGATTATAACTCAAAGAATAAATATTTCTGTGTCCATACTGACATAAACAATGGATGAGGAGAAGAAACACATCATCCCTGAGGAAGAATTCCAAATATTGATACTTCCCCTGTCAATTAGCACCTCTCCACTAGATTTTACACTTTGGAGATCATTTCACTGTAGGGTCTGGTAACGGACAGTGGTTACTTGGGAGCAGTTGAGCATTCAGTCCCTCCCTCTCCCATTCCATCACACATTTCCTAGGTGGTATTTTGGGCTCCTCTTTAGAACAATGCTGCATTGTTTATAATCTTGGGGGTGGTGGAGAAGGATGACTATTCCCAGAAGCTACCTCTTACTACTGTTTCCTATAACAGAAACAGAGGAGGTCAAGTCTTGCCCTCACCCAACATATACATGACCACGAGGCCTACTTCACACTTTGAATATCACATGCATGATGCAAAGATAGAGGAAACCTTTGGATGCTGGAAATTTAGTGATATCTTGATAATAACTAAGCCACAGCTTCTGCTGCCAAGCCTCCGCGATTTCCTTGTTTTCTCTTTTTGAAGCCCATTTTCCTAGCCTGTTGTCAATTCCACAATTTCCTGATAGCCTTCCAATTGATTCCCTTTTTGCTTTAGATAGCTAGTGCCCATGTCTGTTGCTTGCAACCAAGAAACTGACAGATGAAGATGTTTTATTCATGTTTATCCACCCAGCTAGCACAGTTGTTTGCAAAGCTTTAACGTGTCTTAGAATCACTGGAAGTGCTTGTTAAAAATGCCCACTCCCAGAGAACTCATTCAATAGGTCTGAGTTGGTGCCCAGGAATCTGCATTTGAATAAACATTGAAAAGCACAATACAGTTACTTGCTGGTTTCTGTTGCTATGGTTTGAGCCCTATATATGGGATTCACAGACCTGTGCTCTTTGCCTAGAGCAGGGCCTAGTAGGATAGTAGGATCTCTGGAAAATACTTTCAGACACAACATGCATCCGCATTCCAACCAGTGTTCCCAGGTGAAGGCAAAAACACTTCCAATGCAAAGGCTGACGACCCCCTTTGCCCCATCTAAATGGTAAACAGTATAATCTCAGAATTCAAACCCCATTAGGCTACATCTTTAAGATATTATACACAAACTAATTTTCATGGTCAACTATGTTTGGAAAATGCTCTGTATCAGCATAGTCCAATAGAAATATAATACAAATGGGGCACCTGAGTGGCTCAGTGGATTAAGCGTTTGACTCTTGATTTCGGCTTAAGTCATGATCTCATGGTTTGTGAATTTGAGCCCCGTGTTTGACTCTGCTCTGACAGTGGGGAGCCTGCTTAGGATTCTATCTCTCTCCTCTCTCTGTGCTTCCCCCATACTTTCTCTCAAAAATAAATAAACTTTTTTTAAAAAAGAAATATAATACAAGCTACATATGTAATTTTAAGGTTTCTGGTAGTCTCATTAAAAAAGGTAGAAAGAATGGTGCCTGGGTGGTTCAGTCGGTTGAGCATCTGACTCTGGATTTCCCCTCCGGTCATGATCCCAGGGTTGTGGGATCAAGCTTTATGTTGGGCTCTTTGCTGAGCATGAAGCCTGCTTAAGATTCTCTCTCTCTCTCTCTCTCTCTCTCTCTCTCTCTCCTCCTCTGCTCCTCTCCCCTGCTCATGTTCACTCTCTTTGGAAATAAAATAATAAAATTTAAAAAGTAAAAAAGTAAAAACAAACCAGTGAAATTAATTTTAAGAATATATTTATTTAATCCAATACACCTAAAATATTATCATTTCAAGATGTAATCAATAGAAAACATTTATTAATGAGTTTTTTTTACCCTTTGTTCTATAGCATATTGTGTATTTTATACTCAATAGCCATGTGACATGTTGCTTCTAATCAGACAGAGTAGTCCATATACAACATATTTCTATTAGGGTCCATAGAACATATTCATTCATTAAGGGCACTGAGTAATTCTTACCCTAAGAACACTTGCTTAACTTTCTTTAGAATTTCTTAAACCCATTTGGCCATGGAAAACACACACACACACTCACACACACACACACACACACACACACACACACACTGATATTGAAGTACCTATTCAAATACCACAGAATTAGTCCTCCTGAAAATATTTGTTTAAAAAACACTTTTTTGGGGATGTCTAGATGACTCAATCAGTTAAGCATCCAACTCTTGATTTCAGCTTAGGTGATGATTTCATGGTTGTGGGATCGAGCTCCTCATTGGGCTGTATACTGACAATGTGGAGCTTGCTTGGGCTTCTCTTTCTCCCTCTCTGTCTGCTCCTCCCTCTGCTCTCTCTCTTTCAAAAATAAATAAATAAACTTTTTTTTAAAAAAGTTTAAAATAACATGTTTTGGGACCATTTAAAAGAAAATCAGTACTTAGATAGCAACATACGCAATAGAAGCTAGATAACATGGTGAGGTGGTACAAATGAGGGAATGTATGTATGAGGGTGTATGAGTGTTGTCTGAGAGTATTTGTGGGTGTGAGGGTGTGCATGAGGGTGTGCAGGTTGTGCCTGACAGTATGCATGCGTGCCAGAAATTGTCAACATAATTTTTGAAAAGCAAATTGAACTATGCTTTTTTTCCCTCATAATAGTCCCTACTTCCCGATTTTCTTCTGCTTTTTGTCGCTGTGGTAAAATTAATACAGTTAAGGCTAATGGGGAACATTCCAAGAGTTACACATTTGCCAAAAATAATAATTAAGAAGCATATTTTGAATTTCTTTATAGTTAATGGTTAGAATAATATAGTGTCTGGGACCTGGGTTTCCGGTAAATGTTTGTTTTTATTTTCAGAATTAAACAAGGCCCTACCACTTCTCAGACAAATCCTGAATCTCTTTCCCAAATGTAGCATGTTATTAACTCAACTGTTTGGCTTTTCTTTTACTACAATAGAGTTAGGAATACACTCCACCCAAAACATGATGAAACTACTCTCAGGGAAGGAAAAATCTGAGTTTCCAATGTGGTGCATGCTCTTAGCTCATTGCTTACAATGGACATGTGGCCAAGCAGGTCCCTGAGATGTTCACTAACGCTAATGGAAGGTACATGGCCAAGGCACGTAATCAGTGTGCAGCTTTTGAAGTGTTAAGATTATTCAGGGAGGCCAGTTCGCATCTGAGTGATCACCACTTTCAGTATTTGTTATTGGGAGACCTCTTTTTTTTTCAAATAGTGGCTTCCCATCATTTTTAGTTGGTCTTCATACCACCTTTTTGAAAGCAGACCATTTCTCTACAGAGAGATAAGATGATAGATCCTCTCACTCTAATCACCAGGCTGGCAGAAGGAACGAAAAAGTCCTCAAAACTTTTCCTTATTCTTTTTCACTTCAGAAGATGGGTGTGATTTAAAAAATAATAAAACAAAACATGTTGTCATTAAATAACCAATGGCAGGGTTCATTTAGACGTGGCTTTAGAAATTCAATGACAGAGATGACTCTTCTGCCAAGTACTTCGATCACTATAGTCTAGATTTGGTGGAGACTGCTACTGGCAACATGAGGTTGGGCTAAATAAAACACATGATGGGACGATACAGTACAGATTAGGCTAAGTGTTCTTGTTCTGATAGGGCCTCATGACTCATGGTGCAACTCAAACAACTTCTCTAACACAGCTTCCCTCTCTGTTCAATGGGTAATAAATTCATGCTTCACAGAATACTGAAACTGAAATAGTATACATAAACCAAACCTAGAATCATCTTGGTGTTGTTTAATACTCAAATGTTCAGATTTGGAAGCAGGGAAAGACACAACTCACCACATCCTGAGTGAGAAGAGAGAGAATCTTAAGCAGTTGATAAGTACCTCAAACCAAGATGGCTGTTTATGGTATCGACTGACTTGTTTTGACAGTTGTGTCAATGACACTAGCCTTTAATGGACTCAATGACAACAGACACGTCTAAATGACCAATGTTTCGCCTAACTAGAAAAAAAAATGATGGTTTTCAATAGCCTAAGTGGTTAGGCTTGTATAGTTCTATAGACATGAAGGCACAAACGAATTCAAAGAGAAGATTTTTATGTCATGAGTTTGGGGAAAACAGTAACTAGAATCTAAAAATATGTTATCTAACATTGGAAACAAATCTCTGGTTTTTTTTGATGGCACAGCAGATGAAGAAACTAACTTTTAGGGGCTACCTTGTACAAATGTCTCTCTTTGAAATAAAGGAGGTTCCTGTGTGTGTGTGTGTGTGTGTGTGTGTGTGTGTGTGTTTGCAGCACTCACTGGTTGAATTTGCTCATGCTGCAACTCCACTGTAAGCACCCAGAGGTCAAGAACTGTGTTTACAGTACCCACTACATAGGAATAGGTACTTATTGGGCACTTACTAATGGTTTTTGTTGTTAGTGCCATGACTAATTGTAGGTTCTAATGTAATTACTGATTAAAATTGCTTTGTCTCAGCCATTGAGGAGAGCAGAAATGTGTTGTGTCAGTGCTCCGGAGTACTCGACAAATATATAGGAGGATTCTAATCCTGATCAAAATCCTCCTAGCTCTTGATTCTGATTTCTTCTACTCAATCTCATTGTCCAGATTCAGGCTAACAAAATTATTCTACTTTTCCTATCTACATTGAGCCAGTGGCCGTTATGAACCTGTTGGGAGGAAGATACCAACAACCCAGTCTGACTGCTACTACCTAAAGCCTGGTCTTGCTCACACTCCAATTCCTCAGCCTTCTCTTGTGACTCTATGGTCACACCTGTGTTTCAGGTATCTAGTTCCATAGGCCAGTCTGAAACCTGGCCAGTGATCTTGATTTCCCAAGGTGAAATGTGGCAACCATGGGAATGTTAACCATAGACCTCCAACTGCAGGGAGAATTATTGACTAAGCCCCAGTTGTTATTCTCTGATGTGCATCACTGTGCTTGTTCTGAGGCCATGCTTCTCATGGACAATGACTGAACATGGAAGGGATACAAAGGCATTCCTGGAAGGCAAAGGACAATTCTAATGGAAGACTTTGACTTGAGGACTTCCCAGTGATTGCGCCAAACTTTCCTTAGTAGTGCATTTCAAACTTCCTTCTTTCCTTTATTGGGGATAGATTTGTAACATAGTCTGATGGTTCCCATTTTCCCTCACAGTCATTTCTCTCCATAAACATTAGTACATTCAATCCTGTGTTAGCATCTATTTCTAAAAGGGCCCAAACTAACATATGGAAGGTAGACTTTTATACTGGGCATGGCAGGGGCACCTGGGTGGCTCAATCGGTTGAGCATCTGACTTCGTCTCAGGTCATGATCTCACAGCTCTGTGAGTTAGACCCCTGCATCGGGCTCTGTGCTGATGTCTCAGAGCCTGGAGCCTGCTTCAGATTCTGTGTCTCCCTCTCTCTCTGCCCCTAAACCACTTGCATTCTGTTAAAAAAATTTTATACTGGGTATGGCAAATTGTATATAGAGATGCCAATCCTATGAGGAGTTCTTGAACTGGAATGGCCTTTGGGAGTCATTTCACTGTCCCAACGACACAGCCTTTGGTCTTGTATTGAGAAGGATTCTGAAGCCACAAGCTGTGGAAAATGTGCTATCATTCCTCCTTTCTGTGCCCATGGTGGACATTGTTAATTGATCATGCCTATGTATGAGACACAGCAGTGCTGAATTAGCAATATTTGCCATGGGTCCCAGTGCTTATGTCTAACAGGTGCCAGGCATTTGTCATTATGTTTACAAACCTATCAGCAGAACCTAAAGGTAAAACTGGTATATCAAGATGGTTTGATTTTAGGAAGTTCACTCTTTTATAAGGATCCCTTTGCCAAGTTTTTCTAATAACTCCCAGGAAATGTTTGCATGTTCCATAGCCTTTGTTGGTTGATGCATGCCATCTCCTTCATCTTTGTATTCCCCACTTGTCACTATCATTACATCGCAGAACAGCTTCTATCATTTCTTTTTCATTAAATAGATGTATGCACATGGCTTTAGAAGTCCAACATAGGCAGTATTTAAGGGTTTATATTTTAAAAAGTCATTCCTGCACTTTCCTTCAGTTTTCTCACCCAGAAGCAACCCCTCAACTTGTTGTACCTACATCCCCTAGTATTTACTTCCATATTTCTAAAATTTTGCATATATTACTATCTCATGGTTCATCAATGTAAGAAGGTACCCACTGAATTCATGACATTCTACTAAGTACTTAGTTCATCACCATGTCCTACCATTTTCTTTTTCCTCAACACTCCAACATAGTCATATGTTTTACTAAGTCAATAGCCAATGTTTCTATTAATATGATTATGTAAATAGCATTCAACTCACTAAAATTATGACTCTTTTGGGGTTCAAACATATATTTCTGCTGGACTTAATAGTTGTTATTATTATTATTATTATTATTATTAGTTTTCTTCGTTCCTAGAGCATTCCCTTCTGGAGACCTCTGTTCTACTGATTCTATCTGGGCCAATTTTTCTTTTAGCTTGCTGCAAGTCTGCATTCCTAAGACTGTATCTTTGTCAGTCTTGGGGGTAATATCCCATATTTTCCTACCTCTTGTGTTCTTTTCTTTCTTGGTTTACTTTTTCATTTTGAAAAACTGTCTATACTCAGTCTCTTGTTCTTCCTTCTTGTGTCATTTCACTCCAATGTTTTCTAAAGAGAGATTGAGTAAGATACAGATTTCTTTTTTTAAATTTTTTTTCAACGTTTATTTATTTTTGGGACAGAGAGAGACAAAGCATTAACGGGGGAAGGGCAGAGAGAGAGGGAGACACAGTTTCAGAAACAGGCTCCAGGCTCTGAGCCATCAGCCCAGAGCCCGACGCGGGGCTCGAACTCACAGACCGCGAGATCGTGACCTGGCTGAAGTCGGACGCTTAACCGACTGTGCCACCCAGGCGCCCCGATATAGATTTCTTGAGTACTTGCCCATATGAAAATGTCTTTACGCCCTTCTTTCACTTAGTTATATATAAATAGGATAAAATCTATAGTCTAAGAGTAAAGGTAAATTCAGGATGAAAATACTCTCCCCTCGTTATTTAAAAGGCATTTTTGTAGATTTCAATGCTGCTAATGAGAAATCTGACACCATTCCGTTCCCAGGTGCTTCACAGTTGATTGTTACCATCCCAACCCCCAAAGTTTTGGGAATCTTCTTTTTATCCTTCGACCTCTGAAATTTTACCACAATATGCCTCGGTATGAATTTAGCCTGGATTCAGATGCAAAGAATATTGTGCAGGAAGTTTATTGGAAACTGATCTTGAAAAAAACACTTATGAGTGGTCAGGAAAGCAGGATTAGGCAGAAGGAGACTTTGAACTGTGTTGCAGTTGGAACTGAGACTTTAGCTAATCCTCCAGAGGGGTCTGGGGTTGGAATAGCACTTCATACTTGTCCCACCTGAGGCAGGTAAGCTGGGCCTTTATGTGCTTTTCTCCTGTTGACCAGTCATGGATGCGAGCCATTCCCAAGAAGGGACTGACCTTGAGTGAGTGGAGCCACTGCTAATTGCCTAAGGGAGAATCATGTGAGAACCATCAGCCACCAATATACTCAGGACCTCTGGAATGAGTGTCTCAGTCCTGTAGGGAAATGTGGGTGGCATGCAACAGTATCCGCTGTAACATGGGTCTTATTTGAATAATCGTGCTGAGCTCTTGCTAGATTTAGTCTAAAGAACTGTGTCCTTCAGTTTTGGGAAATATTCTTATGTTTGTTCTTTGTTAATTTTCTCTCTTCCTTTTTCTTGTTACCTTCTTTTTTCTCCCCTATGGGTTATAGTTTGTTTCTACAGGATTGACCATCTAATCTTATCTCTCTTCTATCGACCATCTCCTGATCTTTTCAATTTATATCTGGATAGATTTCTTCAACTTTATTTTCCAATACACTCACTATGGTCATCTATTGACCTGGTGAGTCTGATCACTATGAATGGGGCACCAACAGCGTCTACTATATGGATTAATAACATGTTTAACTCTCTGGTGTCATTTTGTGGAATTTGGGTAGAAAAAATATAAAAAACACAGGTGGTCTGTTTGACATTTTGAACAAGAAAACAGCAACAATAGACTCTCTTTAGTCAGTCTTCACCCCAAATGATCAAAGAGAATCTAGTCGACTCAAAGTGAGAACTGAGACCAGGCTGTAATGTTCAGTGAGACTTTATCAAAGATTTCAGAGTAATGGAAATGCATTGCCACACAGAGAAGTTTTAAGGCACCAGTTGGGTGTTTAATTAATCCTCACCTTGCCCCACATTTGGGGAAATAGCTCACATCTCTTCTTAAGGGTCCTTGAGTACATCTCTTCTGCCTGTGTCTACAAAAATCAAAGAGATGGAAAAGGTGATCTTTTACCCCTAAAGGCTTTCCAACCCATTCTTATTTTTAACTTGAGATTTGTCTCTTCCCAGGATGACTGGTGGTAGGAATTTCCATTATCTCCATAGCTCTAAGGCCTTCAATGGGATCATGTTTTTCCAAGGTTTATCTCAGAAAGCCTTCCAGAGAAGTCCTGTCAGACATCAGCAGTTTAGTACAGGGATTCCTCTAGTTCATTTTGACAATCAAGTCTATACATCTCTCTTGTTGTTTTATGTTCTTCACTTTCTTTCTCCATCAGGCAATTTTTTAAATAATAAAACACATTCATACACACACGCACACGTGTGCATGCACACCCACACCCCTCCAAAACTAAGCAATAGTATATAGACATCACAGGAATCATAGCCTGCAGAGGTAAGGATTTACATTGGATACAATAGTCTTATACATTCTCCTGCAGAGCAGTTAAACTCTTCAAACCATAGTTTCTCCAGAAAAGGGTCTTCCATGCCATTGATATAATCACTGCTTTCCCCTAACCAACGGACATTTAGTGCCAAAGTAACTTCAAGCATCCATCTCCTGCTTACAGAAAATAGTTCCTTCTGGGAGATGTGTAATTACAGGATATGTTTTTTGTCTACTACCGTTTAAAATTTACAGTTGATGACGGTGAAGTCCATCAGTAATGGGTTCAAATCCCAGCTGTGTTACTTCCAGTGTGTTCTTGGAACAGCTCTTTAGTTTCCTATGATCTGCCTTCCTCATCTGTAAAATGGGAGTAGTTGTAAGAACCTACTTCGGAGAGTTATTGCCAAAGTTAGGTGAGGAAATCCATGTAAAAAATCTACACACAGCGCTTAATGAAAAAATAAATGTTCAATAAGTATTAACTACCATTATTATGAACTAGGAATATGCTTGACTTTTCTGCTTCACAGTCACAATATGTGGAGTCATTGTTATGGATTAAGATGGGACACACACAATGTAAACTGGAAAATCCAGACTTATGTATGTTATATGAAGATTACTAATTAAAAAACCACAGATGTCAAAGTTCACAGCAGGTTTTTAGCCCCAGCCAGTAAGATGACTCCCTTATTTGGCTTGAATCCCCTCTTTCAATGAGTACAAGAGAGAGGCCCCAAATTCTGCAGCTTTTTTTCTCCTCTCCTCCTGACATGAGGGAGATACTTCAGGAATCCTTGGCCAATTTAAAGCTTGACCACTTTAAAGCTGACAATTGCCTGCCACTCTGCACTCTTCAAAAGATGAGTGATAATGAAGAGTCTCCTAATTACCAGGGTTTCAGGCTTGTCAGATTATAAATCTCCTTGTGAGATGTAGCTAATTCATACTGTCAAGGAGAGAAATTTAGAAAGACCTAGATAATAAGCAGATATTGAATTCAGTTAGGATGACTATTTTTTATTGTTTCTGTTCATAGCCCTCTTACATAATACATCTTTCATCTCTCTGTTCGTGTGTTGGAAGAAAGGGGGTGTTGTGTCCTTCCTCCTTCCACTTGAATGGTGCACTAGCAAGAAGAGAATTCTGTGGAATATTAGTCCTACTCTTCACTGGAGGGTTTTAAAAATGGAAACCTGAAATTATATAGATAACATCTCACTAGATTCGTTTTTAAGGCTCAATATCTTATCTTGTGAAATGAACCTGGACTTTTAAAATGGAGGACAAATTTTAAATCCAACCCTGCTACTTACAATACATGGGAATGTGAGTGGCTTATTCACTACTCAGACACTCAGTTTCCTCACTGTACAAAAGGAAAAGATCATCTACTTCATAGAGGTTTAAATAAGGTCAATTAGGTAAAACCACAGACATAATGGCTGACCATAGTAGTAATTTTTTTCTTGATATTAAAAAAAGTTGAACTCTTCTTATTAGATAGACTTTTTAAAAAAATTTACAGGCGCTTTTTTTCCCCCTATGCCTTGTGGCCACTCCTAATCTAGACAAATAAACTTGGAAAAAATGCTAAAGAAAATTCTTAATTCAGTTTTCCATTAAAGATCTATCAAATCCATTCCTCAGATACATTTGCAATTCGTGAGCAAACATTTACATCCAAGTGTGTCTGTGAGACACGTACATACATACACATCACATTAGATATTAGTAACCTAACCATCCATCAATACAAATAATACTATGAAGGGATATTGTGAAGGAATATACTGTGCAGCAAATAAAACTTATTTGATAGTTCTGTATATTCAGAAGTCATATCTATGATCTCAAATATTGTTAAGTGAAAAAAATAGTGTTAATGTTAAGAGATTCAAAATGTTAAGCTTTAAAATGAGATCAAACACAAGTTGTTAGCAACTTAAAATAGACTGTTATAGATAATAGGTTGTTATATGTAAACCTTATGGTAACCACAGAGCAAAACCATGTAGTAAATACATAAAAGATGAAGATAAAGGAATATACGCATACCACTGAAGAAAGTCATCAAACCACAAAGGAGGAGATCAAGATAAGAAGAAAGGAACAGAGAAACTATAAAAACAGTCAAAAAAACAAACAAACAAAATGATAACCATTAATCTTTTTAGTATCTTGATAGTTTTGCCTTTTTCAGAATGTCATGGAGTTGGAATCACACAGTTTGTATCCTTTTCAGATTGAATTCTTTCACTTAGTAATATGCATTTAAGATTCCTCCAAACCTTTTTCCGGCTTGAAATCTCATTTCTTTTTAGCACTGGATAATATTCAATTGTCTGGCTCTAGGGCAGTTTATCCATCAACCTGCTGAAGGACATCTTTGTTTCTTCTAAATTTTGGCAATTATTAATAAAGTTACTATAAATACCTGTGTGCAGTTATTTTGTGTGTGTGTGTGTGGGCATATGTTTTCAACTTCTTTGGGCAAATACCAAGGAGTGCTATTGCTAGATAGTATCATAAGAGAATGTTTAGTTTTCTAAGAAACCTCCACACTGTCTTCCAAAGTTCAACTTCATATAATTTCATGTGTCATGAAATTCATCTTTTTGTTTCTTTTCTACCATTTAAAATGTAAAAAAAAAAAATTCCTAACTTGTGTGACATATAAAAACAAGTGGTGGGCTGGATTTGGCCATCCTGTAGCAACTTGTCAACTACTTCCCTATCATCTGGTTTAAATGACCTTGTTTTCTCTTCTACAACATAGGACAAAGTGATTTATCTCTCTTAGCTTCAGATTTCTCATCTTTAAAATGGAGTGCTTAGTGGACCCAATACAACAGAGCTGTTTGAGGATTATTTTGAAAGACACATGTCTAGTACTCTTCCTTCTCCGTGCACTAATATATTTATATTTTGTTAAAGTTTTGCTAGCCAAAAATTTTTCAGTTCCAAGTAATAAAAATACCAGCTCATATTGGCTTCAACAATAAAGTATATTTGTTAGCTAATACAGTCAGAAAGCTCAGCCATAGCTGCCTCCAGAGATTTAGGCAATGTCATTGGGAAGAGATCTCTCTCCAGTCCTCCGTGCTGCTTTCTACCTTGTTGAGTGTATTCTCAGACAACTTCTCTTTCAGTGATGATGACTGTCAGCTCCAGGTTTACATCATCCCAAGTTTATGCTCAATAGAAAAGGGGCATATCTTTTTCAGGTGCTCAAGGAAAACATCAGAATTAGTTCTGATTGGACTGGCTTGGATTGGCTTAGGATAAATATCCATCTCTGAACCAGTCACTGTGATTGCATGGATATAGTATTCTACTCACTAGGTCTTTGTTACACATCTACTCCTGGAATAGAGGGTAGAGGAGAGGAGAGATATGCTCCATCTAAACACATGAACTAAGAGTGGCAGAAAGATGTCCCTAGAGCATAACCATGTTGCTCTTATCTTATAAGAATGGATAGTGGAAACCAAAACTCAAAAATGCAAAGTCCAGAATTCTTACCCATAAAATATGAGTTCATTAAGATTCTGACCTTATTTTCATTAATATTCAAAATATATAAAAAAAACTTACACAACTCAACACCAAGAAAGCAAACAATCCAATTAAAAAAATGGACAGAAGACCTGAAAAGACAGTTTTTTTCCAAAGAAAGCATATACATGACCAAGAGACACAGGAAAAGATGTTCAAAATCCCTAATCATTAGGGAAATGCAAATAAAAAACCACCTCACGTCAGTTAGAATGGCTAAAATAAAAAAGACAAAAAATAATAAGTGTTGACAAAAATGTGGAGCAAAAGGAGCACATTGTTGGTGGGAATGTAAATTGGCACAGCCACTGTGGAAAACAGTGTGGAGGTTCCTCAAAAAATTAAAAATAGGAATACCATATGATCTAATAATCCCACTATCAGGTATTTACACAAAGAAAACAAAAACTCTGATTTGAAAACATATAAGCACCCCCTATGTTTATTGCAGCATTATTTATAATAGCTAAGACATGGAAGCAACCTAATGTTCATCAATAGAGGAATGAATAAGTAAGATGTGATATGTGTGTGTGTGTGTGTGTGTGTGTGTGTGTGTGTATGCACATTTATATGCATTGGAATACTACACTGCTGTAACAAATTATGCCATTTGAGACAACTTGGATGGATCTAGATGGTATTATGCTAAGTGAAATAAGACAGATTGAGAAAAACAAATACCATATGGTTTCACTCATAAGTGGAAACTAAAAAAAAAAAAAAGGCAAAAATCCCACACAAAAAACAAATGAATAAACGAGCAAAAAGCGGAATCAGACCCATTAACAAACAGGTTGTCAGAGGGAAGAGCTGGGAGGAATGAGCCAAATGGGGTCCTAGGGGCAGATTCAGGCTTCCAGTTATTGAATGAGAAAGTCACTGAAATAAAAGGCACGGCATGGGGAACATAGTCAGTGATACTGTGATAATGTTGTGTGGTGACAGATGGTACCTACACTTGTGGTGAGCAGAGCATAATGAATAAACTTGTGAAATCACTATGTTGTACACCTGAAGCTGATGTAGCATTGTGTGTCAACTATACTCAAAAAAACAAAACAACAACAGAAAACAGTCTGCCCTTATTTCTATCTAACTCCAGCCCAATGGAATGAGAGATATTTGCATAACTAATGGTTCTGTTTTTGTAGCTATTTGTTTCATTGTGTGTTTGACAATGTTTCAAAGACTGTGTCTTTCCAGTCTTTATGTTGAGAGAAATGACTTCAGAGAATTCGATTCTTGAGATTGAATCTCCCCAAAAGGCCAAATGCGAATAACGCTCCCCTTTCTGGTACCATTTCTTTATTCTCCACAAATTCCTTCCTTCCAATGATGCTACAGGATACTGAAAGCCCAACCACATGAAGTTTAACCTTGCTTATTAACCACCAGGTCCTTGGTCGATGTTATAAAGAACCAAGAGACCCAGTTAGGATACAGTTAGATCACGCAAGATTAGCCCAATCTTTTTCTTCAAAGGTTTCCTTACTGACAGTTCTGAATCAACTTCTGACATTTAATAAACACGCAAATGCATGCTCCATAAACGACCACCACTAATGGTAGCAATGTTCACGTGCGTCTTTCTTAAAAATCTCTTCCCTTTTACAGCCAGTAAAATGCACCCAATCTGGTTTTTTTTCCCTGGTGTTTCAATTGGTCTGGTTCTCCTTCTTATCTCTTGCTGCTGCTTTCTAGCTCTCTCTGAATCTTTTTTTTTTCTTCAACTGTGCCCTTGCCCCTCCCCAGTCCCCTCGATCTTCCCTTTCTGCACTTACCCTCAGCTGACTTCATTTGTGCTCACATTTCAACTTTCAATGATCATTCATCCTTAACAATAAAAGCTACAGTTTGTTGAGTGCCCACTGTATATTGGCTCTTCTCAATGCCTTTGAAAGGCAGCTGACATTAGTCACAGTTCACATTAAGGACTGGTGACTTACTAAACGTCACACAGATAGCAATTGGGAGGGTTGGAGTTCAAGCCTGACCTCCATGATTCCCTCACTACATTTTATTCGTTTGTTTTATGATTCGGCACAGATCTCTTGACTATCTATCTGCTTTGAACCAGGCATAATATACTAGAAACTACAAAAGACCCAGTCCCTATCTTCAAAGAGCTCCCAGTCTACTGAGGGTGACAAGCAATCAGTATAATTACAATGTAAGTACTACGACAGAAGCATGCATATATTCCAAAATTACATCTAAGGCTCAGATCCCTAGCGGGAGCTCTATACTGATAACACCAAGGACCTACTGAACATTTTCATTGGAATATTATTTTCATTATCTACTAGTGTCTAACAAATCAACCAAAACCGGTGGCTTAAAACAATGATTTATTATTTCTCATCAATTTTTGAAATGACTGAGCTCTGCTGAGTGGTTGTTCTGCTGAAGTCACTGCCATGCGTATGATCAGCTAGGAGTTTAGCCAGGGCTAGAATATGTGAAATGCACTCACACAGCCCTTCATCTCTCTGCCTATGACCTCTCATCATTCAGTGGTCTAGCCTGAGCTTCCTATGTCATGGTGGCTGGTTCCAAGAAGACAAGCCTCAATGCACAAACTCTCATCAAGCCTCTGCCTGCATCATGTTAAAGGCTCATTGGCCGAATAAGCCACATGGCCACACAGAATCAATATAGGAGGGAAGGATGCAACTGCATGACTTCCGGAGCCATGGATCACCAGGAGTCATCAATAAGATGTCCACCTAGAGGTACAGTTTTTGCCTCCATATCTTAAATGGAAATCGCCATCTTCCTTCAAAAAGATCTCATGCTAGTGTTTCTATTTCTGGTATCACCATTCTCAAACTTTAGGAGTTATTGTCCACTGAGAAATCTATCCTAACTACATCTAATTTGTTCCCGATTCTTTTTAATTCCTTCTGTAAATTATCTCACATTCTTCCTTTTGCACACACATCACTGCCTGTTCATATACATCAGTATCATCACTACAGTCGGCTACTTTAGAGGATGCCAGCTGTGTGCTGATGCTCACAACGATGCTGTAAGGAGTACAGGTGTTAGGACCTGGTGACTGTCATTTGAGGATTTCGGACTGAATGCCTAGGGCAGCTGGAGTCTTTCGGCTGGTCACTCTGGGCCAGGAGCTGCATTATTTGCCCCAGTGAGCCCTACATACATCATTTTCATTTGTGCCATAATATTAAAAAATTAGACCGCGCTGTGCTACCTGAATCTCCTGACTTCTATCCATCCTTCTTACTATCACCGGGTTAATATTTCATACTATCACAGGGTTCGCAGCTTCCCATTTATGGAACCACTTCATAGTTTACTCTTCCCTCAAAAACATAGCTTGAGTATTACACACAGTCAAAACCGGCATCCCAAAATTTCTGCCATCTGACCTGAACCTGCTTTTCAGCTTTTTGCCCACAGCTTCACACACACACACACACACACACACACACACACACACCCCAAACCATACTCTGTCAAACTGATCTGCTTAGCATCTCCTAAGAATACCTGATTATTTTATTTTCTGTATCCCTGCAGGGATATCCAAATTCCAACAGTCTTCTGAATCCATTTCAAGGTCCTCATTCATGGTGAAGACTACCACATTATTCTGGCCTATAAGTATGTCTCTGTTTTGCCTCTGACCTCTAAGAAGATATTGTTTATAATCCTATGTTGTCCATCATAATAGTTACTAGCCTCATGTAGCTGTATAAATTTAAATAAAACTGAAATTTGGTTTGGTTTCTCAGTCACACTAGCCCCATTTCTAGCGGTCAGGGGCCCACAGTGACCAGGGGCTGCCAGTTTGGAGAGCACAAATATAGAGCATTTCCATCACTGCAGAATATTCTATCGGAAAGCTATGTCTATGCTGCCTCGTTGGCAGTTAATCACTGTTTCTGACTTTGGGCTGGCTTTTCAGTAACCAATTCCTAACTCTCTTACTTCTTTGTTGCTTCCTGTTATGGAACCTGAGATCCTGAGATATTTCTATTTCTAGACTCTCTTGCAGGCAGGCTTGTCCTTGTGGCCCAGATCCAGCCAATGCAATAAAAGGGTATGCTAGTTGGAAGTTTTTGGGCAAAAATATGAAAGAAGAGGGGCACCTGGGTGGTTTGGTCAGTTAAACATCTGACTCGTGGTTTCTGCTCAGGTCATGATCTCTTGGTTTCATGAGTTCAGGCCCCATGTCAGGCTCTGTGCTGGCAGAGCAGAGCCTGCTTGGGATTCTCTTTCTCTCTCTCTCTCTTCCTCTCTCTCTGTCCCTTCCCCACTCACGCTGTCTCTGGCTCTCTCAAAATAAATAAATAAACAAACATTTTTTTTAATATGAAAGAAGAGAGAAGTGTGCATGGAGATCTTTCTTACTAGATACCCCTTTGCCTTCAGATATAGCCATGTGAGGATGTCTTACCTAAATGTGCAGCAGCCATCTTGTGCCCAAGAGGGAAATACCAGAACCATCCCAGATATAGCTACACAGACCCTTGAAATGGTTAAACCGCTAGATCACCTCTAAGACCCTGTTAATCCTCAGACATCTTAGTATGCAGTTAGTTACATTATTTTACTATTTAAGCCTCTCGGTTTTAATATTAGTTATGAATGCTAATTCTTATTCACTAACTACACCATTAGGAAAATTGTATTTATGCCCTGCCTCTTCAACTATGTTGCAAATACAAGGAGGCAAGATCATCTTTATAACATCCTTTTGGCAGATCCACAGCACATAGTAGGTACTCTAAGTCACATGAACAGATTGATTTCTTACTGCTTTAGGAAATCAACAATGAGGGGCTCCCGGGCTGGACCATGGTTTGTGAATTTCTCTTCTGAAACTAATCTTAGGCTGTGTGAAAAACTGTGTCATTTTAACAACAGCAACACTTCAATCTATATTTGTACCTGAAAGTTACACTAGAAAGGTGAGAGAGGGAGAAATACAGTTCTTCATTTTTACCTCCACAATACACCCATGACAGATCAATTTTAAAAATTAATGTGCTAGTGTGATGTCAGTGGCAATTTGAAAGGAAGCCCATGAGTCTCATTGAAAGCTCTGCCAGGTAATTCAGTCACACTGAGCTTCAAGAATTATTTCCAGGGTGTGGTGTGTGTGGTGTAATGTCTGTGTGTGTGTGTGTGTGTGTGTGTGTGTGTGCGCACGCACATGTGTGTGTTTTCCTGAGTGGCTTATTATCAAAGATGTGTGAAGTGAAATAGGACATTAGTAACTTTGTGTTTCTTTATGCCTTTGGTTTTCCAACTTGTGCCAAAATTCTACCTCTCAAACTGATAGGAATTCTCATTTCATTCATTCTTTTAACATCCATCGTTGGGTACCCAGGAGACACCAAAGATCCAAAAGTGAAGAAGACACAAACTCTGCTTCATTAACATTATCATCGTGCTAGCATTTATTTATTCAGTTTTAATTTAAAAGTTTCTTTATTTATTTTGAGAGAGAGAGCATAAGCAGGGGAGGGGCAGAGATAGAGGGAGAGGGCGAAAATCCCCAGCAAGCTCTGGGCTGAGCCCAATGCAGGGCTCAAACTCACAGCTGTAAGATCATGACCTGAAATGAAATCAAGAGTCGGACACTGACCCAACTGAGTCATCCAGGTGCCCCTATAATGCTACCATTTAGAAATTGTCCTTTAACCCATCCTCCAACTCTGGCATGGAGTAGTTGTCTATGCCCTGTGTATAGGGCCACTTTTAAGGCTGGAGGCGACTTGGCCACAAGTGCACACTGAAGCCTATCAGGACAATTTCAGAATTCAAATTTTGATTTTCTAAACCCTGGTTTTCCCTCTGAGCCATGCTGGGAGGGAAAGGGTGTTAGGGCACTGGTGGTGGTATCAGAGTCAGGGTTCCCTATCTGCCATGTGCTAGGTATGACACTATTTCTCTAAGCCTCTGTTCCTTACCCTATAAAATGGATGTCATAATAGAACCTATTCCACAGGGTTAGTAGGTACTCAGTAATATAGTAAGTGCCCAATAAGCAGTAAATTATATAGTAAACCATTTTAAAGCAATAGATAACATGAATCTAGATATGTGCAGAAATGAGCAAAAATGTCTGCAGGAGGTCCTATGTATTCACTCCAGATTAAGTGGATCCCACATTGGCTGGGATCAGGTCTGGGGAGCACCTTTCTTCTACAAGAAAGGGCCATACTGTAGCTCAGCATCTCATGGGACCAAGAACTCACTTTCCTCTATGAGAAAGATTGTGATCCCATAGGCTCCAAGGTCTCCAGGTACTGGGCAGCTGTTATTGACAGATAACTCCTGAAGAGCTGATTCTCAGATCCAGACTGCCTGGTACTATGAGTTCCCACTGGAGGAAATAAGGCAGAAAGCCCTGATCTGGTGCGGACTTTTGTGAAGTAATGAGACCAAGTAGGGCTCAAGCCTTCTCTTCTCTGGCTGATCTTGACCTATGGAAATTTCCCCTTTCTCCGACAAAAGCTATTCCTTAAACCACAGAGTTTGTCTTGAACTCTGATTCATAACAGGTTGAGGCTCACCGGGACCCACTTTGCCAAATAAGTAGGTGAAAGATAGATGCCCACTGACCAGATGGGAATCCGTCCATAAGACCTAGTGTATCTGCCTGAGAACCAAACAAGCTGTGATGGAAAGAACATTCAGAGAAGCCCAGTATAACCCCAAAGAAACATTATGAGTTCCGTGTAACTACTCATTTTGACCCTGTAATTTTGTGTTTGTGATTATTATGCTCCTGAGTGGCTCAGTAGATTAAGCATCCAACTTTGGCTCAGGTCATGATCTCATGGCTCATGAGTTTGAGCCCCACGTCAGGCTGTGCACTGACAGCTCAGAGCCTGGAGCCTGCTTCAGATTCTGTGTCTTCCTCTCTCTTTGCCCCTCCCCCCACTAATATCTATCTCTTTCTCAAAAATAAATAAACACTAAAAAATTTTTAAAAAGAAGTAACTAAATCTTTCTTGGCCCACAACCAGTGGTGATAAAAGAAACTTTAACCCCCTCCTCCTCCTCAGGTTTATTAGCAACATTATTGAAGTAACCTGTCCAGCCGTTCTCCACTCACCCTTCTTCTCTCCTCCCCAGGAAACAGGCACCCTTTCTGAAGCAGTTGTGGGGAACAGTTAAGTGTGAGGGCCCTAAAGCCAGACTGGGTTTAAAGTTCAAGTTCACCACTTGCTAGTAAAATCCATAAACTCCCTGTGCTTTAGTTTCCTCAGCTGCAAGAATGGAGATAGGGGTAACTGTACCTGTCTTATTCAGTCATTACAAGACTTAAATGAATTAATTCATGTAAGCATTTGGAACGTTGGCCAGCATACAGAAAGCAATAAATGTTGGAAGAAGGAAGGGAGCAGCATGCTGCTTGTCCCTTGTTTTCCTTCTGGTTCTGGACCTGCCTAGACTTCAGATGACATGGATATTTTAGGAACTGTTGCTACTTCCCGATAGGATGTAAGGGTTGAGCCCACTACTCGTTTGAAGAATCATGTTCAGATGCTCATCTTTCTTCTTGTGTCTGAGGCAGAGGATGAAACAGGGATTCCATGAATGTGAATTCTTGCTCCAGTGTGATGCACCAAAGTCTAGATTTGTGCAAGGTACTTATGAGGTCCAGAAGTGGCTGCAGGCCAGGCTGTTTTCTTCAATTGACTTTACCCACAAAACACCTGTGCTTTGGTCTTCTGTCTCGTGTGAGGGTGTCTTTCATTCAGTTATGAATTGTGGGGGAGTGGGGTGGAGAAGGATAGTGCTAGTCCTTGGTTTCCTTCAAACCCCACAAAGAGATATGCAATATAATACTAATTTTGTAGATTGGGATAAGGATACACAGCTACTCTGGGAATTGTGTAGACTTTGATGTCATTTATATTAGTAGCACATTCTCACAAGGGTTTTAAAACAGGGACTTAGGCAATATCCAAGTTTATTTTTTAAGCTGGAGCAAATTATTCTCTACATATAATTAAGCATTTTTGAGAGTCCAGTAGGAAATGATAATTCACTAATAAATGGTAATCTTAGTAATTCAAGATAATTAAAAAAAAATCTTCCTCTGACTGATCCTCAGGGAGAGACAGCTGTTTCAAACCGCTGGGGGTATTCTGTAAATCTCAGGAAATGTCATTCCTGTAATTCATTATTTATTTACACATAGGAAGGCGCTGACTCAACAGGCAGCAGTTGAGCCATTACTTAATTAACGTCTCATTATTAATCTCATTACTTCCAGTATCTCTCTTCTGGTGACAGGTTCCCCAGATTTTCTGGGATGGCGCCAGTTTTAAAGATCCTATTGTGTTCTCCCTCCAATCATCGATCTCTCAAGGAAGTGCCGCATCACCTTTCAGGTTGGATCTGGCACACAGAAGTAGCAGAGTCACCTGTTCCTTGTGTGTGTGAATTTCGATTTGGAAAGCATCCCTCACCAAGCCCTGGAGATAGTTGAAGCAGTGAACTTGAGGGCACAACCATGAGAGGTGTCACCCTGTGTGAGGAGCCTGGGTTCTGGAAGCCGAGGGCCTGGGGTGAGATTCTCCCTTTGCCATTTAGCTATGGGACCATAGGAAAGTTGCCTCAATCAAGTTTTCTGTTTGGAAAACAAAGGTCTGTCGGCCCCTGCTGTTGTCTTCCTTCCACTTTATTTTTTAAAAGTTTATTTATTTATTTATTTATTTATTTTGAGAGACATAGCATATGTCCCAAGTGAGAATCCCAAGCAGGCTCCGCACAGCCAGCACAGAGCCTGATGCAGTGGTCGAACCTACAGACCGTGAGATCATGACCTGAGCTGAAGAGTCAGATGCTTAACCGACTGAGCCACCTAGGCACCCCTACCCTACTACTTTAAAGCAAAATATCCAGGTTCTTCCATAGACCAGCAGTAAAAAACAAACACAAACACAAAAACAAAATGCAGCGTTTACATGTTAGACTGAGTCATAAGTTCTTTGTTGAGAAGGGGCTGATATTTATCTGCTATGTACTTCCCTTCTTGTCAGGCTAGCATGTATTCTGTCTGCTCATTCTCTGTACTGAATCTTAAGTATTTTGGCAATGTCCCTCTCCTCTCCTTTTCCATCCCTAATTAAGAGGATTAACTTCTGGGGTCAGAAAGACATGGGTCTGAGTCCTGACTCTATGCCCATCAGCTCTTTGATCATGGGCAAGTTATTTAATATTGCTTTACCTTTGTGCTCTGTCAAGTAGGGACACCAGTAGGCACTATGGAGTATTCAACAAGCATCAAGCTCAGTGTTTAACATCATGCATAACGCCTAATAAACATCTGTTATTATCAGTATAGTGAAAGAAAGGACCTCAAAGTCTTCAGCTAGAAAACGGACATTAAAAACCTGTCCAATAAGGAGGATTAAAGGAAAACCTCACACTTGCAGAGAAAACTCCCACT
The DNA here is from genome assembly GCF_022837055.1 of Prionailurus viverrinus. NCBI lineage: Eukaryota > Metazoa > Chordata > Mammalia > Carnivora > Felidae > Prionailurus > Prionailurus viverrinus. Next base: position 36,537,768 of record NC_062562.1, on the reverse strand, counting down.
TATAAAAAGAAAACTGTACCAAATAAAAAGTAGAAGAAATGTAACCAAAATTGACAATTTGCCTCATCAGTGGTTAATGTTCACTTAATCGTATCAATGTAATTAGAGAATATCAATTTGACTGAATACATTGTAATAGATCTATCCTGGGAGGGTGAGGGAAGAGGAGGAGAGATTTAAGAGAGTTAAGTTCACATCTACCATAAAAGGCAGTCAATAAATATTGCCAAAATTGATTAATCAAGAAACCACAGCCAAAAATAGACCACGTGGAAATGTGGATGCAAATATGGCAAGATACAGTGAAAAAGTAAAAAATGTTGCACGTGGCTAGGGAGCTGTACAAGAGCCAAACAATGCTATTTTTTTTCATTACAAGCCTTTTATCATTGTATTATTTAGGAATATATTAGGTTGCAAGGAGCAACAACAACAAAATGTATACAAACAGAAATAACTTAAATGTGAGAAAGTTTATCCCTTGCTCAGATTAAAGTCCACAGGGTGAAGCCAAGCCCTGGTATGGCAGCTCCATTCCACAAAAACCCAGCAGAGAATTCCTTCCTGGCTCACCACCTCAAGGAAATGGCTGTCTTCATAACCCCAAACCACCCTCCTCTCAGTGATGTGGGGAAGAGACTAAAGAGAAGGCCAATCAGAATGGGACTGGAGAGTGTCTTTAGGAGAGCTCCATGAAGCAGCCACAACACTCCTTCTTGCATTCTATTGGCCAGAACTTATCCCATGCCCACTTTTAGCTGCAAGGAAAGCTTGGAAGCATGGCGTTTATTTGGGATGGCCATAAGTCCAGCTAACAGATTTCCTGCTTTGGAAGAATGGGTGTTTGGATATAGGATCAACTAGCACTATTTCACTTTTGGGTGACTTTAAGGTTCAGACACTTTAGTCAAAGTAAAATCTAAATGCAAACCAAGTAGAACCCCACGTATTATGTGGTGGTTATGAGCTTAATCTCTAGGTTCGGAGGCTGGGGGCTGAATTTTACATTATTTACCCAGTAACTTCATTTCCTTATGTGATATGGCTGTTAAAGCAGTTGATACGAAAACATGCTTACGATAGCAGTTGGCATATGGTAAGGACGCATTCAGTGTGTGTTTGTTGTGGGGGTGGTTGTTATAAACATTTTACAGCTATTAAAATAAATAAGTACCTAAACTTCAACTATCTGACAAAGACAAATAAACAAAAGGGACAAATTAACGAGTACAATTACGTCCCTAGGAGACACTTAAGGAATCATTCAGGAAATAGAGAAAATTAACACATTTTAATAAATAACATTAAGGACATCCATAAAATACTATGTATAGCAAAGAAGAAATTAGTACATAAAAAGGGGGCAATGAGACAGTATTAGATACAGTTAACACAACTAACATCCAGCCTCAGATTCTCTGAACCCCACCAAGGTCACAGACACATAGTGGTGTCCTGGACCCCACCCACCTAACAGCAAAGGAACTGAGACCAATCAGTTATTCTCCCTGTTTCTGGCCCTTGCCAACACTTCTGGAAATAGTGTACATTCCGGTTTGTCCCACAGGAGGTGGATGGTGTTACTCACATTAGGGCTGAATTAACTCCTATGGGGCAAACTTTTGACCAGTGAATGATAAGAGCCAGGAGGAAGCTGAGACCACAGGACATGGAATAAATGCAAGTGCACCAATTTTCTGATTTTTTTTTTAGCATAAAAAAGCTAACAGACATGTTTGAAAATAGAAACGTATTATTCAAAGTTCCAAAACTAATCAGTAGAAAAAAAGCTGAAAAAGTACTAAACAAAAATCAGTACTAACAAGGAGCAAGAAGCAATTAATAACATTAATTGGCTGCATTAAGAATTAATGGCATAAATATATTATTTAAAGTTATGATGTTAACTGCTGGGAGAAAAACCCTCATATACATTATTGGCAAATCTTTCTAAGTAGTAGGAGTAGGAAAGACATAATTTTCAAGCTATACCATTATACCCTATTGAATAAAAATTTTCACTGTTTAAATATTATGTTGGTATAGTTTCACATAGAATTACTTTTTTAATTGTGGAAGAATGCATACAGACTCTCGCATTGGTTGACATAGGAGAAGAGGTTTTATCTTGTTTTTGTTTCACATTATATAGCTTGGGGTTGTTGTAATAGTTATGTTGATCATGTGTGACATTTACAAATAAACTCTTTGGGGAGGGAAACTGATATATCAATACACACAATGCCTGGCATGGAGCACACGGTCAGTGACTTCTTGCCCTCATTGAACCAGTCAATCACAGTAGTTATGAATTAAAGGATGTATATATAAAGCACTGAGTACACTGCTTGGCATTTCTCAATGAACACTGATTATTACTATCATTTTGATATTGATGATCTTCAAGTCTCTAGCCTTGAATTCAGTACTCGTATCCCACATAAAACAAGTGGATCTCACACACTGATCTAGAAAGTTTCCTTCTTGCAATCAACTCAGGGTTTAAAGATTTTCCACAGACTTTATGGCAAATCCTGGTTTCTACCTTCACTTGAGTGAGATTCCGAGCATCAGCATCGTCATCTGAGAAATGAGGACAATAACAAGATCTAGCTCAGAGATTATAAATGCAACACATCAAGTGCATGGCACAGAGCAAAGTCCCAATACGTGAAAACTCTATTACTGTTGCCCTTGTTACAAACAGCAGTGAACCCAAAGGCAACTAACACCTTGGATAAGGGACGGGAGAAATGCCTCAACAGGCACTCGGGCTTAAGACAGATTCCTTGAGACCCTCTGCAATTGGGAAGCACAAGGCATTCATTGGCCTGGTCATCACTAGGATCTGCTGCCTCCCTGTGGAATTTCACAGACACAGTCATGAGACAGACAAATCTTCCAGGCCAGAATTTCATTGTGAGGCCAATCTTAGAAAGATATCCAGGGCTTCCTAAATGATTTGCTCATGAATCATTACTATTCAAGTCTTTATGCAATTGTCACCTTCTCAGTGGGTCCTGTGCAGTCTACTCCACTTAACAGAGCAACTCATAGCTCACCCGCTCTGAGTCTCACAATGCTCTGGTGTTTCCCTTTTTTGTTGCATTTATCACCTTCTAATATACTGTATAACTTATTTATTCTCGTTCTCACTCTCTCCATTGATTTTCTATCTTTTCCCTTTACTTCACAAGGACAGAGGTTTTTTGTTTGATTTTGGTTGGTTTTGTTTGGTCTCATTTTCTTCCAAGTGCCTAAGACAGTGTCTGATGCATAGAAGGAACACAGTATTTTTGAATGAATGAATGAATGAATGAATGCCTTCTCCTGTAACATGACATGAAATGCTTGGGAAGCTTAAAGGCACTGTGATTTTTGTTGCTCTTGGTGTTTCTGAACTGCGTGTATGCATCGACGGCCACAGTCCAGGCTGCCAAATGTTGCTATCCTAATTCAGTTCCGATTCTGTAACAGGAGTCACTTCGGCAACATGGTCTTTGATTCCTGTACATAGGATGCAAGCAAATATGCCCAGTACTGGATCAGCAATAGAAATTCAGTGGCACCTATGCGACTTTAGTCTGCACTGCCCTCAATAGACTGTGCTTAGCGTGTGTCTGTGTATGCATGCATCCATGCATGCGTGTAACCCACACAGGATCTTGAACATGCAAAACATGTGAAAGGAAGAACTAATTTCCTTTCTGATGATTAGAGGGTGAAAATAGGGAAAATGGAATTTGATGAATCTTGAAGACTTTGATCTTACGAGGCACCTGGGTGGCTCAGTTGGTTAGGCATCTGACTTTTGATTTAGGCTCAGGTCATGATCCCAGTGTTGTGGGATCAAGCCCTAAATCAGGCTCTGTGCTGAGTGTGGAGCCTGATTGACTCTCTCTCTCTCTCTCCCCTTCTGCCTCTCTCTCCTGCTTGTTCTCTCTCTCTCTCTCTCTCTCTCAAATAAATAAATAAAAATTTAAAGACTTTTATCTTATACTTTCAGCCAATGAGAAAAACATTTTAAACCCAAGTTTTCAAAAGCACACTCCAAAATGGGGTGGGCAAATCTGAGTGAGCTCTGAGTCCCTTTCTAGCCTAATATAAGCCAGGTGTACAATGCAAGGCTTCAAAATCAGGGCTGTGTTCAAATACCTGCCCTTGAAACCTCACTTTAACCCCACTGAGCCTCAACATCTTCATCCATCAAATGGGTATCACCATTTGAGAATTAAGTGAGATAGTGAATTTATAGTTCAACTCCTTGGTGTCCCCCAAACCCCCAAATTCAGCTCTTTAAGTCACTTTATAAAAACTTTTAGCTCAAGTCCTTCTTCCCATCTACACCATGAATACAGGAATACCTTGGGTAGTTTTCTGGTGGGCGATTACTTTTCCCTTAGTAGCTTCTTACTCCGATTTCCTCTTTCCTCTGAGTTGTGATTTATCTTTTCCTGATACTTTCTCTGCCCCATGTCAAAGGAAATGTGTAATATTTCATTACTCTCCCACAAAGAGTCTGGTAATACAGGCAATTATGTGGGGCTCATTCCTAATAAAAATTGGGGGCAGCAGAGAAGGCTTATCTCCCAGAGCAATACAACAGTCAAGTAAACTTGCCTGTTGTTAAAGTTTTATTAAGCATTCCCTTGCGGACATCTGTCACTGGATGTGTTACGGCAGGACACCTCCCCCTTGCCATACTCCCAGGCCTCACCCACTGTTCCTTTCTCATAGGTGCCTATACTCTCTTCCTACATTTTTGTGTTTTTAGCTCATCAGCCCCCACCCGAAATTAACATTGCAACTACTTCTGCATTTCTAAAAACCCAGGAAGGGACTGTGCCTAGGAGTAGCCATTGCACAGAGGACTGTCACCTTTCATCATGGCAAAGCCACAGAATCTATGACATACGCCCTTTCTTGAACATGATTTTCAATAATCTCAGGTCTGGCTTATTCTTCCCCTTGCTCTCTGTATGAGGGAGGGGGAGGTAGCAATATTTGTCCCCACGCTGATGTGACTTATGCAAGTACCATTAGAAAAAAGGTTTTTTGCTGTTCTTATATCAGACCTGTTATCCCAATTTTTTTCCCTGTGCACATTGCCTGGTACATAGTACATGCTCAGTAAACAGGAGCACTTATTATGGTGCTTTTCTCCAGGTGAGAGCAGTTCTGAGAGCGGGAGGCAGAAGACAAAGCCATGCAGTGTCCTCACCTGCGACATTAAAAAGAGACAGTGTCTTAATTGGGTTTCCTCAAACCAAGACCTTAGATGAGAACTTGGGTGCAGGTAGTTTCTTGGAGAAGCCCAGAAGCTGAGGGAGGGGACAGGAAGAGTGAGATAGAAAAGGGAGAAAAGCTAGTAAGGGGTGTGGGGTCCATACCCACAGTTTACTACTGAAATCAAAGGGATCCATTATCCTAGGGAACCTCAGAGGAACCAGGACAGGGGTGCTGGGGCCATTTTCCCACTTTCTGACCCTCATTGGTTGGGGTTGACTTGTAGGGCATACTAAACCCCCTCCCACCCTGAAGTTCCAGATTTGTCTTGTTGCAAGAGGAGTCATTTCCATGGTGTTGGAGAAAGTCCCAAGGTAGAGAGCAGAGACTTTCCAGCACTTGAATTGTGAGCTGTTGCACACTGGAGATCTTTTATCCCAAGCTGCAGGTGAACATACAGGTGGGCTGCACTGAGGGGGAGTAGGCTGAGAAAAGAATATTGCTGGAGGGAAACAGAAGCACTGAACCTCAGTCCTGACATGACTACTAAATATTGTTTGACTTCAAGTAAGAACTTAAGTCTTCTGTGCCTTTAACTGTCTCTTCTCTATTACGAGAAAGGGGAAGGAGACTCTTTCATTGTGAGCCCATACTGTGGGCTAGACAAATCCCCTGGGGATTCCCAAGGATGATCTCTATCTTCCTAAGGACCAAGAGAAGTCATGTTTTTTAAAATGTTTATTTATTTTTTCTGAGAGAGAGATAGAGAGTGAGCAGGGGAAGGGCAGAGAGAGAGAGAGGGAGACAGAATCCCAAACAGGCTCCACACCATCAGTGCAGAGCCTGATGTGGGGCTCGAACCCACGAACCACGAGATCATGACCTGAGCCAATATCAAGAGCCAGACACTTAACCAACTGAGCCACCCAGGTGCCCCAAGGGAAGTTGTATTTTTTTTCTCTATCTACAGACAGGAAAGCAAAGACCAAGAAAGCAAAAGGTATATGGCCAAGTTCACTCAGCTACCAGTGAAAACATTGAGCTTTGAGTCCAGGCCTTTAAAATTCCCAAATCTTGACTCCTCCATCACACAAGATGAAACAGGATTCATCTTGTGAATCCCAGCCCAAGGATAAAGGGCAGCACTGCTTGCAGAACCCTCGTGAGCAAAAGTCCTCCCAAATGGTTAAAGGCTTGTTGCTGTGCTGAGAAATCCTGCCCGCCCTTCCTGGGAAATGGGAGTCAGCGAGGCTGGGAGTTGAGTAACTCATGTGCTAAGCTTTGGGCAGCTCCACATTGATTTTGTTTGGCTCTACACATGAGTGTGTGTGTGCACGCGCGCGCGCGCACACACACACACACACACACACACACACACCAGCCATCTGCCTCACCTTTCTAATCCAATGGCGTGAGCTGCACTAGAAGCAGACTTTGCAATTTGGTCCTGTGTCTGTGACTTGATAGACCACCAGACACCTCTTGCTGGACCGGACCCCGAACTGGTAGAATTCACTTTATTTGGATGTTTCTTTGTTTTTCTGTTAACTTTTCTTTTAAGGGACATTTTTATGAGTCATATGCTGGCTTCTCTTCTCCTAAGTCATCTGATTTCCATTTAGCTTCTACACGAGCTCAAGATGTGTTCTCTTTTTTAACAGTCATTTCAGTGGGACTTAATCGGTCTGGTACAGGCTCTCTCTGAAATTTTATGTTTCTGCTCGTTTTAGGGGTGATGGATTTTTAAAATCCATTTGGCTTGGCCAGCTCCATATTTTCTTACATACTTTTTTACTTTTTACTCCTTTCCCTGGTATTGTTTTGCAATCAACTAACTTTAAACCTTCATGGATATTTCACTTGGCTTAGTTCTTCCTAGCTGAGTTTTACTGTTTTCTAAGTGTTTATTTCTCACAAGTTTCTCAATATACTTTGTTTGCTCCTCTCCTACTTTTGGATGCTGCTGAAGAGCGATAGCTTTTCAGCATCCTGGCAAGAAGTCCTACAAGTTAAGTGACGCTGTGTCCTCATTTGTCTTGGGCAGCCCCACTTTGTCCTGCTGTTCTGGCACCCAGTCCAAGTATCCTGAAAACGTCCTGCTTCCAGTGAGATGATGAATTTAATGGCCATCCTATCTAAAAGTGTGTTTGCAGGGCGCCAGGGTGGCTCAGCTGGTTAAGCATCTGACTCTTGGTTTTGGCTCAGGTAATGATTTCACAATTTGTAAGATCAAACCCTGTGTCAGGTTCTGTGCTGACAGACAGCACAGAGCCTGCTTGGAATTCTCTTTCTCCCTCTCTCTCTGCCCCACCCCACTCTTTCCCTCCCTCCCTCCCTCCCTCCCTCCCTCCCCCACCTCTCTCTCTCCCTTCTCCTTCTCTGCTCATGCTCTCTTTCCCTCTCAAAATAAATAAAGAAATAAACTTAAAAAAAGTATATTTGCCCCACTTCCCTCAACTGACGAGGGTTGAGGATACTTGTGTCCTATGGGTCCAAAGGCAGAAGACACATGCTACCCTATGTTATTCTCTGTGGGATTACCTACAGCTTGGGAAAGCTCCCTTTCTTTTCTATCGGGGAAAAGTTGTTAATTTATCTTGTGTTTAAATTTAAGCCCGTGATTGGACATCTATGCAGAGCATGTCCTTAGGAAAGGATGATAACTGATGGGAGGTGTGAAGGAGGAAAAGGTAGAGGTACAGCATTATACTGATTGATTGATTTAGACTAATGTTATAACATAAAGGCTGCAATGTCCTAAGATCTGTTTCAATATTTTTTCATGAAAATAGGAAATCCTAGGGTCTCTCCTTCTACTCATGTATTGGAAAGGGCTTTGGATGGTTGACATGGTTTTGCAGCCCAGCTTCATTCCGGACCAATGGTCCAGTCTTGGACAGATTACTAAATTGATCTAGGCTTCTTTCTGCCACTGGCACAGATTATGAACATTTGACCTTTCAGAATGTTGCGAGGATTAAATAAGAAAAGGTATACATGGAACTAGATAGACGAGTCAGTTGTACCAAATGTACAATGTACCAAATGCAAATATACTAAGTGCCACTGAATTGTAGACTTTCAAATGGTTAATTTTATGTTAACCATAAATGGTTAATTTATGTCCATTCCAACTGAATAAAAAAATAAATTCAAAACAATGTATGCAAAAAGTTCTCATGCACAGCAAGTGCTCATGGCCCTTTCTCTGTCATTAGCAAAGGGTCAAGGAGCATCTCTGAGAGTTTTCAGTGGGAACCGATCGTCACAGGGCCAGTTTACCTTCCCATGCTGAGCACTGCTCAGCTCCAGCTGCTGCCATTTGCATTGTTGAATAAGTGAATGGGGCCCCCTGTTGTGCTGTACCCTGGTCCAATTTGGACGGTTTGAATCAGAATTCCCTGGGTGGACTCATGACAATGATAAATGCACGGGTTCCACTTTTGGAGAAAAATTCAATCATTCTGGAGTGGGGCTGTAGATTTTCACTTTTCCCCTGGGTGAATCTGATACATATGAAAATCTTCAACTTAGACTCTCATCACCATGTAATCTCTTCCTTTGAACCATACGTCAGTGATCACAGAAACACCTGCTGGCTGGTTCTTTGACCAGCCTGACATATTATTTTATATTTGTATAATTAATCCAAGAGCTTTATACTTGCTTGGTCCTCCTAGGCATTCTCTCTACTTGACTGGGCAAGACTGACCGTCCTCATTCTCCTGATGTGGAAACTGAGGCAGAGCACTTCATCCATGGTCACACAGCTCTACAGGGGCAGAAGCAGAACTGGATGCCTTCCTGACATTCATCTACTGGGCCTTTCCTTCCTCTGGAAATAAAACAATTCTTATCATTGTTCCTGGTGCACCTTTTCTTCTTTGTTTCTTCTTCTTGGAGACTTTTTTTTCTTATTCATTCTTTTCTTTTCTTTCTTTCTTTCTTTCTTTCTTTCTTTCTTTCTTCTTTCTTTTTTGTCCTTGAAGTGTTGACTTCTTCCTCAAATATCACCATTATTTCTCTTTACTTATAATAATTTTTTCCCTCATTTTAACAAAGCATTCAGAGTGGATGGTTATATAAGCAATTGCACAACTTTACAAGGAAAGCAGATCCAGTTATTCAAAGAAGTGGGAAGGGAAGGGGCTTCTTAATACATTGAGACATGAGAAAATCAGGTCACAGAGATGACATGTCTGTGTCTGTGTGAACAAAGTTTTGAAAGCACATTTTATATATTCAGGCAAGATACAAAGTCAACTATTATTTTTCTTTTTTTAATATGAAATTTATTACCAAATTTATTTCTGTACAACACCCAGTGCTCATCCCAACAGGTGCCCTCCTCAATGCCCATCACCCACTTTCCCATCCCTCCCACCCCCATAAACCCTCAGTTTATTCTCAGTTTTTAAGAGTCTCTTATGGTTTGCCTCCCTCCCTCTCTAACCTTTTTATCCCCCTTCCCCTCACCCATGGTCTTCTGTTAAGTTTCTTAGGATCCACATACGGGTAAAAACATATGGTATCTGTCTTTCTCTGTATGACTTATTTCACTTAGCACAACACCCTCCAGTTCCATCCACGTTGCTGCAACTGAAATGATTTTATTCTTTCTCATTGCCAAGCAGTATTCCATTGTATATATAAACCACAACTTCTTTATCCATGCATCACTTGATGGACATTTAGGCTCTTTCCATAATTTGGCTATTGTTGAAAGTGCTGCTATAAACATTGGGGTACAAGTTCCCCTATGCATCAGCACCCCTATATCCCTAGGGTAAATTCCTAGCAGTGCTGTTGCTGGGTCATAAGGTAGATCTATTTTGAATTTTTTGAGGAACCTCCACACTGTTTTCCAGAGCGGCTGCACCAGTTTGCATTCCCACCAACAGCACAAGAGGGTTCCCATTTCTCCACATCCTTGCCAGCAACTATAGTCTCCTGATTTGTTCATTTTAGCCACTCTGACTGGCATGAGGTGCTACCTGAGTGTAGTTTTGATTTGTATTTCCCTGATGAGGAGTGATGTTGAGCATCTTTTCATGTGCCTGTTGGCCAATTGGATGTCTTCTTTAGAGAAGTGTCTATTCATGTCTTCTGCCCATTTCTTCACTGGATTATTTGTTTTTCGGGTGTGGAGTTTGGTGAGCTCTTTATAGATTTTGGATACTAGCCCTTTGTCCGATATGTGATTTGCAAATATCTTTTCCCATTCCATCAGTTGCCTTTTAGTTTTGTTGATTGTTTCCTTTGCAATGCAGAAGCTTTTTATCTTCATGAGGTCCCAATAGTTCATTTTTGCTTTTAATTCTTTTGCCTTTGGAGATGCGTCAAGTAAGAAATTGCTGTGGCTGAGGTCAGAGAGGTCTTTTCTTTCTTTCTCCTCTAGGGTTTGGATGGTTTCCTGTCTCACATTCAGGTCCTTTATCCATCTTGACTTTATTTTTGTGAATGGTGTGAGAAAGTGGTCTAGTTTCAACCTTCTGCGTGTTGCTGTCCAGTTCTCTCAGCACCATTTGTTAAAGAGACTGTCTTTTTTCCATTGGATGTTCTTTCCTGCTTTGTCAAAGATGAGTTGGCCATCCGTTTGTGGGTCTAGTTCTGGGGTTTCTATTGTATTCCATTGGTCTATGTGTCTGTTTTTGTGCCAATACCATGCTGTCTTGATGATTACAGCTTTGTAGTAGAGGCTAAAATCTGGGATTGTGATGCCTCCTGCTTTGGTCTTCTTCAAAATTACTTTGGCTATTCGGGATCTTTTTTGGTTCCATATGAATTTTAGGATTGCTCGTTCTAGCTTCAAGAAGAATGCTGGTGCAATTTTGATTGGGATTGCATTGAATGTGCAGATAGCGTTGGGTAGTATTGACATTTTGACAATATTTATTCTTCCAATCTTTGAGCATGGAATGTTTTTCCATTTCTTTATATCTTCTTCAATTTCCTTCATAAGCTTTCTATAGTTTTCAGCATACAGATCTTGTACATCTTTGGTTAGGTTTATTCCTAGGTATTTTATGCTTCTTGGTGCAATTGTGAATGGGATCAGTTTCTTTATTTGTCTTTCTGTTGCTTCATTATTAGTGTATAAGAATGCAACTGATTTCTGTATGTTGATTTTGTATCCTATGACATTGCTGAATTCATGTATAGGTTCTAGCAGACTTTTGGTGGAGTCTATCGGGTTTTCCATGTATAATATCATGTCATCTGCAAAAAGTGAAAGCTTGACTTCATCTTTGCCAATTTTGATGCCTTTGATTTCTTTTTGTTGTCTGATTGCTGATGCTAGCACTTCCAACACTATGTTAAACAACAGTGGTGAGAGTGGACATCCCTGTCATGTTCCTGATCTTAGGGGGAAAGCTCTCAGTTTTTCCCCATTGAGGATGATATTAGCTGTGGGCTTTTCGTAAATGGCTTTTATGATGTTTAAGTATGTTCCTTCTATCCCGACTTTCTTGAGGGTTTTTATTAAGAAAGAATGCTGAATTTTGTCAAATGCTTTTTCTGTATCGATAAACAGGATCTTATCTTTTCTTTTATTTAATGTGATGTTCTCATTGATTGATTTGGGAATACTGAACCAGCCCTGCAGCCCAGGAATGAATGCCATTTGATCATGGTGAATATTTCTTTTTATATGCTGTTGAATTTGATTTGCTAGTATCTTGTTGAGAATTTTTGCATCCATACTCATCTGTAGTTCTCTTTTTTTGCTGGATCTCTGTCTGGTTTGAGAATCAAAGTAATGCTGGCTTCCTAGAATGAGTATGGAAGTTTTCCTCCCCTTTCTATTTTTTGGAACAGCTTGAGAAGGATAGGTATTATCTCTGCTTTAAATGTCTAGTAGAATTCCCCAGGGAAGCCATCTGGTCCTGGACTCTTATTTGTTGGGAGATTTTTCATAACCGATTCAATTTCTTCACTGGTTATGGGTCTTTTTCCTGTTGGAGTTTTGTATGTGTGTGGGTGCTTAGGAATTTGTCCATTTCTTCCAGGTTGTCCAGTTTGTTGGCATATAATTTTTCATAGTATTCTCTGATAATTGCTTGTATTTCTGAGGAATTGGTTGTAATAATTCTATTTTTCATTCATGATTTTATCTATGTGGGTCATCTATCTCCCTTTTCTTTTTGAGAAGTCTGGCTGGAGGATTATCAATTTTGTTTATTTTTTCCAGAAACCAACTCTTGGTTTCATTGATCTGCTTTACAGTTTTTTTTAGATTCTATATTGTTTATTTCTGCTCTGATCTTTATTATTTCTCTTCTTCTGCTGGGTGTGGGGTGTCTTTGCTGTTCTGATTCTGTTTTCCTTAGGTGTGCTGTTAGATTTTGTATTTGGGATTTTTCTTGTTTCTTGAGATAGGCCTGGATTGCAATGTATTTTCCTCTCAGGACTGCCTTCGCTTCATCCCAAAGCATTTGGATTGTTGTCTTTTCATTTTCATTTGTTTCCATATTTTTTTTTAATTTCTTCTCTAATTGCCTGGTTGACCCATTCATTCTTTAGTAGGGTGTTCTTTAACCTCCATGCTTTTGGAGGTTTTCCAGACTTTTTCCTGTGGTTGATTTCAAGTTTCATAGCATTGTGGTCTGAAAGTGTGTATGGTATGATTGCAATTCTTTCATACTTATGAAGGGCTGTTTTGTGACCCAGTATGTCATCTATCTTGGAGAATGTTCCATGTGCACTCGAGAACAAAGTATATTCTGTTGCTTTGGGATGCAGAGTTCTAAATATATCTGTCAAGTCCATCTGATCCAATGTATCATCGAGGGCCCTTGTTTCTTTATTGATCATGTGTCTAGATGATCTATCCATTGTTGTAAGTGGAGTATTAAAGTCCCCCTGAAATTACCACATTCTTATAAATAAGGTTGCTTATGTTTGTGATGAATTGTTTTATATATTTGGGGGCTTCTGTATTCAGTGCATAGATATTTATTATTGTTAGCTCTTCCTGATGGATAGACCCTCTAATCATTATTTAATGCCCTTCTTCATCTCTTGTTACAGTCTTTACTTTAAAATCTACTTTGTCTGATATTGGTGTGGCTACTCTAGCTTTCTTTTGACTTCCAGTAGCATGATAGATAGTTCTCCATCCCCTCACTTTCAATCTGAAGGTGTCCTCAGGTCTAAAATGAGTCTCTTGTAGGGAGAAAATAGATAGGTCTTGTTTTTTTTTTAATCTATTCTGATACCCTATGTCTTTTGGTTGGACCATTTAGTCCATTTACATTCAGTGTTATTATAGAAAGATATGGGTTTAGAGTCATTGTGATGTCTTAGGTTTCATGCTTGTAGTGATGTCTCTGGTACTTTGTGGTCCTTGCAACATTTCAGTCACAGAATCCCCCTTAGGGTCTCTTGTAGGGCTGGTTTATTGTTGATGAATTCCTTCAGTTTTTTGTTTGGGAAAACCTTGATCTCTCCTATTATGAATGACAGACTTGCTGGATAAAGGATTCTTGGCTGCATATTTTTTCTGTTCATCACATTGAAGTTTTCCTGCCATTCCTTTCTGGCCTGCCAAGTTTTAGTAGATAGGTCTGCTACTACCCTTATGTGTCTACCTTTGTATGTTAGGGCCTGTTTATCCCTAGCTGTTTTCAGAATTCTATTTTTATCTTTGCATTTTGCCAGTTTTGCTATGATATGTCATGCAGAAGATTGATTCAAGTTATGTCTGAAAGGAGTTCTATGTGCCTCTTGGATTTCAATGCCTGTTTCCTTCCCCCGATCAGGGAAGTTCTCAGCTATGATTTGTTCAAGTACACCTTCAGCCCCTTTCTCTCTCTTCTTCTTTTCTGGAATTCCTATGATTCAGATATTGCTTCATTTGATTGCATCACTTAGTTCTCTAATTCTCCCCTCATACTTCAGGATGTTTTTTATCTCTCTTTTTCTCAGCTTCCTCTTTTTCCATAATTTTATCGTCTAATTCACCTATTTTCTCTGCCTCTTCAATCCGAGCTGTGTTCACCTCCATTTTATTTTGCACCTCATTTATAGCATTTTTTAATTCATCATGACTATTTTTGAGTCCCTTTATCTCTGTAGCAATAGATTCTCTGCTGTCCTCTATGCTTTTTTCAAGCCCAGCGACTAATTTTATGACTATTATTCTAAATTTTTGTTCCATTATATTGCTTAAATCAGTTTTGATCAATTCATTAGCTGTCACTACTTCCTGGAGTTTCTTTTGAGGAGAATTCTTCCATTTTGTCATCTTGGGTAGTCCCTGCAGTAGCTCCAAACTGCAGGGAACTTCCCCTGTGCTGTCCAGGAAAACTTGTGTTGGCAGGTGGGGCTGCAGTCAGACCAGATGTCTGCCCCCATCCCACCGCTGGGGTCACAGTCAGACTGGTGTGTACCTTATCTTCCCCTCTCCCAAAGGCAGGACTCACTGTGGAGTGGTGTGGCCCCTGTCTGGGCTGCTTGCACACTGACAGGCTTGTGGTGCTGCTTCAATGGGATCTGGCCAAAGGCATATTAGCCAGGGTGGATCTGCAAGGTGCACTGGGCAGAAGGGGCAGGCATAGCTCGCTTTGCCATCAGTGGTCCCCTGTGGGAGGGGCCCTGCAGCCTGGGGAGGGAGGCAGGCCTGTCTGAGGGATGGATCCACAGAAGCACAGCATTGTGCGTTTGAGTGGTGCAGGCAAGTTCGGTGATGGGAACTGGTTCCTTTTGGAATTTTGGCTGGGGGATGGGAAAGGACAATGGTACTGGCCAGCGCCTTTGTTCCCCCACTGAGCTCTGTTCTGGAGCTCAACAACTCTCCCTTCTGGCATCCTCTCACCTCCCTTGCTCTCCGAGAGCAGAGCTGTTGACTTTTAACATTCCAAATGTTAAGTCCTGCTGGCTATCAGAACTCATGCAGTCTGGCCCCTCCGCTTTTTCAAGCCAGACCTCGGGGGCTCTGCCTTGCCTGGTGGACTGCCCCTCCACTGACCTGGCTCCCTCCCACCAGTCTGTGTAGCACACACCACCTCTCCACCCTTCCTACCCTCTTCCATGGGCCTCCTGTCTACAATTGGCTCCGGAGAGTCTGTTCTGCTATTCTTCTGGTGTTTTTCTGTGTTATTTAGGCAGATGTGGGTGAAATCTAAGTTATCAGCAGGATGAGGTGAGCCCAGCATCCTTTTACGTTGCCCTCAGCAATCATTTTTCAAGGGCCCTCTGGGTAGGGTGAATAACCATCCCAGTGTACCAGTTCCTGGGAAACAAGACTTTGGTTTAAAATTTTTTTAATCTTTATTTATTTTTGAGAGAGTGAGAGCAGGGGAGGAACAGAGAGAGAGGGAGACACAGAATCCAAAGCAGGCTCCAGGTTCCAAGCTGTCAGCACAGAGCCCGGTGCAAGGCTCGAACCCACAAACTGTGAGATCATGCCCTGAGCCGAAGTCAGACACTTAACCGACTGAGCCACCCAAGCACACCAACAAGACTTTGGTTTTAAAGATTGGGAGAGTTCTAGGCAAAAAGAGACAGGTTGGCCACCTTAACTCTGGGCAGTGATGGGATTGGAGGTGGGATGGGTGAGGAGTGATGGGTGTAGAACTGTGGCCTTCTACTTTGCTCCTTAAACAATTTCTACCAACTTTGAATCCAACTACTTAGGTTACAGCAGAGCCTAGATGCTGAGTGATCTTACCCAAGGCAATTCCCAACTCAGGGCATCCATTGCTCCATGTGCTAAAACCAGTTTAGTAGGGGTGCCTGAGTGGATCAATCCGTTGAGCCTCAGACTCTTGATTTCAGCTCATGTCATGATCCCAGGGTCATGAGATCGAGCCCCACATTAGGCTCTGTGCTGACAGCAGAGAGCCTGTTTGGGATTCTTTCTCCCTCCCTCTCTGCCCCTCCCCCACTCATGTTCATGTGCACACTCACTCTCTCAAATGTAAATAAATAAATAAATAAATAAATAAATAAAGGGCTAGTAATAACAACCACCCCCACAGAAATCAGTGAATTGAAAAAATGAGTATTCTTAGTATGGTTTTTAGTGCACAGCAGGTACTCAAGAGTGCTAGGTGTCACATATCGAAGCTATTTGATTCTTTTCCACGTGACATGCATGAATTGTGTTATTTAAATCACAAAGTTGTGACTTTTTAATTTCAGGGAAATAAGACTGTAGGAAAAAAAAGAAAAAGAAAAGCATTCTGATATCCTGGCACCCTTTTCGTGTCTATGCTGTAACTCTATCTGTGTGTGTGATCCTCTATGTATCATCTTCTAAACATTTTCCACAGCTGTTCTTTTTTACTCTGTTATTAAATAAATATGTTTGACTTCAGTCTCTCTCAATGCTCAAAATATAATGCAGAGCCTCTCTTTTGTCACACGCAGGAATGGGTCCAGTCTTCCACGTTCTCCTTATTTGCTTATTTAAATAGTGGTTGCTTCCTTCTTTATCCAGTGGTATGGGACATTTGGCCAGAGCAAGCAAATTTCACTGTATTTAATTGTCAGCTGGGACACTTGCTGTGTCCTAAAAACAGGTTCTCCCTTAGAGTGCATTAACCAAGACCCACAATGGAAGACAACTAACCCATTCATGCTTCTGGGTTGTGTTTATCTTTCCATTGTAAGGGAAAAGACCTGTTTGCTTGACCAGAGGTCCTTGAATTAAGCCTGTTAGCAAGAGATGCCAACTTGGAGATGACAAATATATGAGAATTGATAGGTTTCTTCAAAGATTCCCACCTCCAAATCTCTCAGTTTTCAGTGAGAGGAGGGATTTAAATTTAGGGAAGTATAGTTATTTATTCAAACTAACAAACATTTATTCTTCTTAATAGGAGTGTCAACAGAACCTCATTTCATTGGCTTGCTAGTCCTTCATATGTTAAGGTACAACCTCTTATATATATGGGGGCTCTTAAAAACAAGTCTTTTCTTTCCCTTTCTTTCTTTCTTTCTTTCTTCCTTTCCAATACCAATGCCACCTGTGAAAGTTTTTTTTCTTATGTTTTCATTAACTTATTTGTGACTACTTTTAAGCAGAAGGCACTAGGGCCAAATGGCTGAAAATTCAGACTGCCTCAAATCATACCTTGACCTGATAACATTAGGCAAGTTCTTCCAAGTTTCTATTACGTAGTTGCCTCATTTGTAACAGGAGCAATAGTTGATCTTACAGGAAATTTGTAAGAACAAATGATGTAATAAACATATATAGCTTAAAACTGGGCCAGGCACATAGTGAACCCAAAAGTGCTAACTTCCGCTGTGTATGTGTGTATATTTATGCCACAGAGATGGGATTTTGGAGCTCTCTGTGGCAGTGGTAGGCAACTGGGTGGCCATCATTGTTTAGGGCACCAAACTCCCTTACTCCTTTTTTTCTGGTAAGGACCTCATTCTTTGTGGGGACTGCTTCTGGTGGACCTGCCCACTCCAGAATCCTAAGAACAAGGGAGTTCATTGGCCTGCATCTGGCCAATCAAGTCCTTCCCCTGGATTTGGCAGATAGAGGCTTTGATAATGATGATGAAAGTGATGATCACAAGAGCCAGTCCTAACAAGCACTTGTTATGTGCCAGACCCAGTTCTAAGTATTTCACACATATTAACTCATTCAACCCTCGTGACAACCCAACGAGGTGGGTACTATAGTTATTCCGATTTTTCAGGTGAGGAATTGAAGTTCAAAGAGATTGAGTAGCTTGCTCAAGATCACACAGCTGATAATGTAGGAGTGCTAGGAAATCTTTCTTTTTACCACTGTCCAAGACTGGACAGTTTAAGAGATTCCCTCTTTCACCTGAGGTCCCTCACCGGTGATGGACACCTGGATCTCTGTGAGGCCATGTGCTGCTTTCTCCTCTTGCCACACTGTGGAAAAGCACATGTGTAGCAGGCCAACATTCAGGAGACAGAAAAGGTGAAAGAGAGAGGGAGGGAGGGAAACAGAGAAAGGAGAAGAGAGAAGACAGAATATTATTTTTTATTTGTAATTTGTTAATGTTTATTTATTTTTGAGAGAGAGACATACAATGAGTTCTAATGGGAGAGGGGCAGAGAGAGAGGGAGACGCAGAATCTGAAGCAGGCTCCAGCCTGTCAGCCCAGAGCCCAATGGGGGGCTCAAACTCACAAACTGTAAGATCATGACCTGAGCCAAAGTGGAACACATAACTGACTGAGGCAACCAGGTGTCACAAGAGAGAATGTTATCTGGATGACAATGTCTGAGTTCTCTACCTTGGGCTTCTCAGTTTTGTAATATAATGAATTTTCTTCCCCATAATTCCTCTTTTTAAAACCAATTTGATTTGATCCAGTCCCTTTCAAACAAAAGGATCCTGACTTATTAAGGTAACAAAAATGGGTGTTGCTTCATTTTCTATTGTGAAAAAATACACGTAGCATACACTTTTCCAGTAGTGACATTTAGTACACTCACAATATTGTAGAACTATCACATTATCTAGTTCCAGAACATTTCTTAAAATGTTTATTTATTTTTGAAAGGGAGAGCACAAGCACGGGAAGGGCAGAGAGAGAAAGGGAGGCAGAGAATCCAAAGCAGGCTCCAGGTTCTGAGCTGTCAGCAAAAAGCCCAATGCAGGGCTTGAACCCATGAATCCCGAGATCATGACCCGAGCTGAAGTCAGATGCTCAACTGACTGAGCCACCAAAGCACCCTCCAGAACATTTTTATATAAGGGGCTGAAAAGAAACTCTGTATCTATTAAACAATCCATTTCCATTCCTCCCTCCCTCCAGTTTCTGACAACCACTAATCTACTTTGTGTCTCTAGGGATTTGCCTATTCTGGTTATTTCTTGTAAGTGGAATCATAGAATATGTGGTCTTCTTTCACTTAGCATAGTGTTTTCACTTAGCTTGTACCATTACATCATTCCTTTTTATACCTGAATAATATTCCATTGTATGGATATACCACTTTTTGTTTATCTATGCATCAATCCATACACAACTGGGTTGTTTCCATCTTTTGGCTATCAGGTATAGTGCTATGAACATTTGTGTACAAGTATTTGTCTGAACACCTGCTTTCAATTCTCTTGGTATATACCCAGAGGGGGAATGGCTGGATTATATGGAAATTCTATGTTTAACTTACTGAAGAACTGTCAAACTATTTTCCACACTGGTTGAACCATTTACCTTCCCACAAGCAATGCAGAAACATTGTTACTATTTAAACGTAAAGGAAAATAATAAATAAGTATTTTCATATTTATTGGTCTCATGTAAAGGCTTTGGGAGACCTCACAGTGCACACATGTATGCACAATGCAGTGTTCAATGTTTAAGCATCTTCTTTCTACAAAGCTCTCACCTGGCTTTGCAGGTGGTACAAACGAGGAATGATATTCCCTTTCAGCGTTCAAAAGGCTCATAAGAGAAGTTGTAATTAAATTTCCACCATTTGGGTCACAATTAGTATAGATAGCCCATTTCATACGATACAACCTAATACATAAGCAGTTACAAAAGGTAACTTGTGATTTCAAGCCTTTAGTGGAATGTTATTTTCATATAGTCTTACAGTCTAATACGTATACTTAATTAAGGACCCAGTCAATCAGCCAGCAAATATCTCTGGGTAGAGGTGCCCCAGTTATGTGCTAAGTATGTTGCAAAATGCTGAGAATACAGACCCTGATGAACTTAACCAGTCTAGCCCAGACCCCAAGAATAGTCATTTAGTGACTAAAGGAAAATAAATATGCTGAAATGTTAAGCATCTCTGTCTAGTTATTGGATTGTGGGTCATTTTTGCCATTCTCTTCTTTTGACTCTCATATGTTTTCTTAATTTTCCTAAAATGAACATGCATTGCTCTACCAGTTATAACAACACACACACACACACACTCACACACACACACACACACACACATCTGTGTGTGTGCATATATATATGTGTGTGCATATATATATACATATATTCCCTTAGTCAAGCTATAGACAGCAAAAATCCAATTAATTTGTGGTATAGCTAAATAAGAAATTTTAAATATTACGAACATGATATTTCATAAGTAAGGTTGAATGTTTTAAGATATTTTGGTTTCTTTTGGCCAGCCTAAATCGAATTGCTATGGTATTTTTTGTAACATTTAAAGGTCCTTGAAAGTGTCTCCTAGCTATGGCATTAATATGTCTTAGTTTCAAACATTTGTTTTTATTGTCCCCATATATTCATATTTTGGCCTCTTCTGATTCTTGTGAGATTATTGCTCTGAAGAATGTGGTGACTCTAATTAAAACTCTTAGAATAAGTTAAATAGTGTGGACCAAGGTTTTGTTAAAATAAACACCATTAATGAGAAATTTGCTTTCGGAAATGGGTGATTTATGTAGTTTCTCCAATTTCTATTCCTTGAGGGGGGAAAGCAGTTAAAAAGTTGAAGAAGTGCTTTTTGGGCATTGATTGTAGCATCAGTGCATTCGAACATACATGCTTTCTTCACAGAGCCAGCGCTATTTATTGAGGGATTCCTGTGTGCCAGGCAGCATACATTGGTTAATTCATGCAACCCTCATAATACTGTAACAAACCAGGATTTAATTTGCCCACTTCATAGATGAGAAAATGATGTCTTCAGCAATGTGTTAATTCCCTAAGGTTAAATGGCTGGTGCAATAAAGTGAAATTTAAAGTTTGATCTTTTAGATTCCAAAGCTGATGCTTTTCCCACTGTATTATACTTTTTTTCATAGAGTAATGAATAAGAAAAACATAGTTGAGGGGCACGTGGGTGTGTCAGTCAGTTTAGTGTGTGACTCTCGATTTCAGCTTATGTCATGATGTCATAGTTCGTGAGATCAAGCCCCATGTCGGGCTCTGTGCTGACAGCATGGAGCCTGCTTGGGATTCTCTCTCTCTCCTTCTCTCTGCCCCTCTCCCCACCTCTCTCTAAAAATAAATAAATAAATAAATAAATATTCAAGAAAAGAACATTTTATCCTTAAATTTAAATATATATATATATATATATATATATATATATATATATATATATATATATATGTTTAAACTAGATAACGATTTCTTGATGGGTGGTGTTGACATTTGGGGCCAGATAATTCATTTTTGTGAGGGCTTTCCTGTGCATTTAGGATAACTAGCAGTGTCTCTAGGCTCCACCTACTAGGTGCTAGTAGCAGATACTGCTAAACCCGCCTGAAGGAGAGAAATCATCCCTGGTGAAGAACCATATACTAGGAGCACCTGGGGGCTCAGTCCCTTTAGTGTTCGCCTCTTGGCTTGGGCTTAGGTCATGACCTCACAGTTCATGGGTCTGAACCCTGTGTAGGGCTTCACGCTGACAGCACAGAACCTGCTTGGGATTCTCTCTCTTCCTCTCCCTCTGCCCCTCCCCTGCTTGCATTCTCTCTTCCTCTCTCTCTCTCTCGTTCTCTCAAAATAAATAAATACGCTTAAAAAAAAGAATAACCATGTATTAAATCCTGGTCTCATTATTCAGAGGAAACACAATCAGTTTTGAGTTTTCATAAAGACAGACTGAAAAGGAATTTCCTAAAACAAACTTGCTTGAAGGAGTCCGTAGTTACGTTGACATGAAACAGGTGGAAGCAGATATTGGCGATTTGACAATAATTGGTCTCATGCAGACCACTCAGAGAGGTAATTTAGGCTCCAGAGCGGCCTCCTGAGAATTTAGCTCTTCACTCACTGCCCTGCCTCTGGGATATCAGCACTAATGGATACGGGCTATGACATATTTATACAAGGAGAGAAGACTTTTCATTATAACATAAAGGATAGCCTGCTCCTTCAGAAACATTAAATCAAATGAGATAAAAACCCAGAAAGGCAGTCAGGCAGTGAACAACTCTTCAGAAACGCCAACTCTGTGATGGTCATTGTTCTAAACCCTGGGGATACCACAGGGAGAAAACATACAACAGCTTCCTTTACAAAGTTTGAAGTCCAGTAGGGAAGACAGACATAGCAAAAAATTACACACGTGATTCATTAAGCGATTATACATATGCATGGGGCTGCGAAGGATAAATCCTTACTATGCTTCTTGATGCCGGGTCAAAAAGCACACGATCACTGTTTATGCTATGAACAAGCTCTTATCTCTGAGCTCCAAATCCATCTGGCTCTAGTATGTCTTCTGGTTCTGCACAAACTACATTTCCCATATGCCTTTGCCTGGTGGCTTCCTGTGAGATTCTGTTACCAGAAAGCAGAGAGGGAACTTAGGAGCCAGGAGGAAGTAAGGAGAAAGTAGGAGGTCCTGGAGAAAGGACTTCCTTCTCCCCTGTTTGCTCAATGTCTCTGGCAAAGTTGCCCCAGCAGTGCCCTTCAGCCCAGAGCAGCAGCTGGTTGCAGCCTCCAGTTCCTTCTGGCATTGCCAGGACCAGCCCCCTGCCCTCTGGAACCGCCAACGGTAGCCCGTCCTGCCCCTCCTCAGAGCCTTGCAGCGCTCCTTCTCCACTTTTGTTCCCGAAACCCTCCAACACCTGTGCGCTAATAACCTATACTAAGTCTCCTCCATTAGAACACTTCGTGTACTGTCTGTTTTCCTGACTAAACCCTGCCTGCCTCATGATTTTGAGTCAAGCTTCATCCACCAAGCAGAAGCACAGGTATTCTTCCTGTCAACGGAGGCGAGGAGAAGATGGTGACTTGGAGTCTTCCCTGTTTAGGAGAGTGACTTCAAAAGACAGAATCACTGGAAAGCAGCAACACATGTCTGAGGACAGAGAAATGAACAAGACAAAGTCCCTGCCCCCATGGAGCTCAGTGGAGCTCACCGAAGTGCCAGTGGGAAGAGTGAGGCTGCAAATGGGTAAGTCACAAACAAGTCACACAGTTTGACAGGACACATTAGTTTTCCTAGGGCTATGGCAAAGTACCACAAGCTGGGTGGCTTACAACAGCAGAAATGTATTCTCTCACAATTTTTGGAGGCCAGAAGTCCAAAATCAAGGAATCCAAAATCTACTCATGGGCATGGCCATGCTCCTTATGAAGTCTTTGTGGGAGGACCCTTCCTTGCCTATTCCAGCTTCTGCTGGTGCCAGGCATTCTTCGGCTTATAGTCGTGGATTCCAATCTCTGCCCCCATCTTCACCTTGCCTTATCCCCTCTGTGTATGTTTGCAAGAACACTTGTCATTGGACTTAGAACCCCACCTGGATAATCTAGGATGATTGCATCTCAAATCCTTACCTTAATTATATTTGCAAAACTGCTTTCTCCATAATAAGTCGCATTCACAGATTCCAGGGATTAGAATGCGGACATCTTTTAGGGGGCCACCAGTCCATCGACTATACAAGGTAAGGAAGTAGAGAGGTGGGCAGTTTTAGGTAACACACTCAGGACAAGACCCCAGTGAGCAGAAGGAGCAGCCATGGACAGGTGAGAGAAGAGCTTTCCAGAAAGATGGAAGAACAGGTCTGAAGTGCCAGGTCTACCCCTCCCCTCCTTTCCCTCTGCTCCCTAAACATTTATTTCTGGGTGTCATGATCTTTCGATATTCTCTCTGCTTTGGACTCTTTCCTGACGTTCTCACATGGTTGGTCTTTGCTCATCATCTTTAAATTTTTCCTCCTGCAGGTGATGACTTCTGACCATTCTCTCTAAAATACCCCTGTCCCCATGTCGCAGAAACCTACCATGCTCTGCTTTCCATCCCCCGGCCCACTTCTGCCTTCAGCCTCAGCTGCAGAAGACCTGTCTGTGAACTCAGATTCTTCTTGTTCTTGCAACTTCCTGCCCCAAGCTCCCCATCTCTCCTTCTGTCTGTGTCCGGGCCACCTCTGACTGTGTGGGAGTCCCCTCAGCCAGTGTCTAAGCCCAGACCCAAAGTGTGAGGAGTCCACACCCCTGGAATCTGGAGCCAACTGATGAATGTTCCATATGTCTCAAGTGGACATTCTGGCAGGTATTTTATACACCTCTGTCCCTTCCCACAGGAGTGTAAGCACTAAGAGAGAAACCTTTTCTGACTTCACACACCCAATTATCATCCACTGACCGACTCCTGTGTGCATTGGTTATTTCAGTGGCTCTTCACCACTCAGGGGTTCAAATCTCCATTTTATGAGAAACCACCTCAATTCAGTTTAACCTTTGCTGTTCTTGAATATATGAAAATTGCTATCTGCTACAGTTCATTCTAGAAAAATAAATAAGAATTTCAAGGTAAGTTGCTAGTAATTATATCTCTTCCTAATCTTTAGCAACACAATACAGAGAAAAGTAGAAGACTAATGCTATTTCTACTAAATTGATTTCCTTTAAAAATAAAATCCTAAGATTAATGTAAAAATTTTTCATTTTACAGATGAAAAGTTGGAGTCCTGGGCAGTTTGTTAACTCTTCAACATCATAGCCCAAGATCATCTCCAAGAAGTGAAATTTAAAATCAATTCTTTCAGATTCTCAAATCAATGCCCTTTTCCTACTATTACACTTGCTTTCACTGAGTAATGAAACGGAACTTCAGACAACACTGACCATCCGGTGAAACCACTGATTAATTCAATGGAGGATGAATTCCTTTCATTAAACTCTGTTTTTCCTAGATTAAATAGTGAGTGGAAACCAATGTTTATTAAGATTCTACCTCAGCATTATTTGATTTCCTCACTAATCACATAATGGGAGATGTTCTCTATAAACCCTTAGAGAGGAATCTGGAAACCCTTGATTTGACATAGAAGCACTTTTTTTCTCCTGATAATCTAGGAGTGCTGGTAAACAAAAATTGACCTCATCAAAGGTCCCAACTCAGTTGCGTTTGGCCAAACCAGACCTAGTTGTGATAATGGTAATAACATCATCAGGCCAATTACAGGAGGTACACTGTGGCCAGATAAGGAGAATGCCGGTAGTAATTTAGTGATTGAAAATGAGTTCGCTGATCCAAATTACATTTCCTCTTTTTTTTTTTCTTTTTTAGTAATGGTCTTGATCCCTATTCTGATCTCCTCATCCAAAGTAACATTTACATGCACCAGACGCTCTGCCCAGGATTTTAACCTTTCCTAATCTATCCCCACAACAACCTGGTGAGTAGTATAGTTAAAATCACCAATTAATGGCAGGATCATAGAAAGTCTTCACTGTTCAGAGGTGGAGAGAAGTTATAGGCTACTCTGAAAATCTGATGAAAACTTAGGGATGCTTTGGGAACAAAAATGCATATAATCACAAGATACACACACACACACACAAACACACAAACACATATACTTTCCAGGGGTGTTCATATAAGTCCAAATATGAAGTTATATATGAACTTGGGTTAAGAAATTCTGAGTAGGAAACTCAGGCTTAGAAAGCCATCAGCAGCAGTAAGTTGCCTAAAGTACCCTAACAGTTAAGGGGCCAAAGTATGATGAGACTCACAACTGTTTAACCCCAGAGACTGCTTCAAAGCCAACACCATGTAGTTTCCTGAGAAATGGCAGTAAATTCAAACCCAAGCACATTTTGATTGAACTAGAAAGCACACTAGTGTCACGACTGCAGAATATTAACTTCAAGGAAGATCATCACGATCGTTAATAGGACTCCATTAACCTTGGGAAAGTGCACTTGTCTTCCAACTCAGGAAAGATCAGGCACTAGGAGCCCATTTGCCTCGGGCACATCCCAAGGCAGGACAGTCCACTTGGCCATTGAGTACATCCTGGCTTTGCCTGGTGAGACTGTGGACCCCGGCCTGGAACAGCCAACTCCCATTGCCCAGAGTCACTCAATTCCCCATGGCCTGAGCATCAGCTGAGCGCTGAGCTGCTGAAGTAGATGCAGAATCAGACACACTCAACATGGTAATTACCAATGGACTTCGGATTAGGCTGAGCAAAGATGAGTCTCCTGTGTTAGATGTGTCAGTTTTCATTACCTGCACATGAAATGAAGGAGGCATGCTGTGATGGGCACTTGATTAAGAAAATTAAACTAATTTATCTGTAATCCTGTAAACACAGAGAGGCAAAGGCCCTGAGGTCTTTAATTTGTTGATTTGGCCCCATGAAAAAGCTTAAATGGTAATGAGGATCCTTTTTTAATGAGAAATGTTTTTTAACATCTGAGATTGGCATTTCTTCGCCATTATGAGGGAAACATTCACTCAGTCGTTTTGATACTTGAAATTGTATTTATATCACATGAAAAATCCCATATAAGTCTAACTTGAATCTCAGGTTTTAAGTGAATTTGATTAACAGAGGAATTTGGAACACAGAATTTAATTTTTGAAGAGAAATATTTCTAAGGTTGCATTTTGTAAATTTACCAGGAGATGGCAGTGTCTGACAAAGGGTTTTGATATCCCTTCCACATCCCACCTCCATCTGCTCTCTCTCTAAAAGTTTTTTTTTTCTTTTTCAAAAATCATGGCAAATAATTGCAGAAATATAGGCGATACTCAAACATTACAGGCGCGCACTGCAACTGAAACCAGTTGTTTCAATCCTTTGGAAAAGTAAAATATTTATTTTTAATCCTTCTCTATCCTAAATAATGGGTTCAATTTATCTCAATAAATCAAACCATATTATGAGATTAATTTATGGTAATGCAAATAAATTTAAGTCAATGAGAATTATTTTTGTAAATACTGACTCAGTGGGACTGTTCCATAATTTCTTTTTTACGTTATGACTTTCTAATAATTATGTCATCAGATTTTGCTGTTTTTTTCCAATTCAATTTACCATTAATGTGTGCTGGGCACTAAACTACAATCACTCTGTCAGATATATTACCTTCCTGTAGGCGTCAAGAAATAATAAACAGAAAGATAATAGTCAAGGGTCAGGAGGAAGGAATTTGGAATTTAGAGTCTGCCAGTTCTGGTTCAAACCTTTGTTTTAATTAACCTGAAAATGGCATTTTACGATTACTCCTTTTTTTCATACTACTTTCTGTTTGTGTGTATGTCCACTTTCCACTGTATCTCAGGAACTGTGCTCTGAGTTTATATCTTCTCACACACACACACACACACACACACACACACACACACAATATTTTATTCAATAAGTAAGCCAAGTACTGTGCTAAGAACTGAGGCTGCAGTGGTAAATAAACTAGACAGTTCTTTCCTCTATGAAGCCTGCTTTCTGGGGAGCAGAGGCAAACAATAAAAATAAATATACAAATAATAGATGAGTTTCAGAAGGGATCATTGGTACAAAGTAAAATTAAGCCAGAAATAAAAAGTCTGCAGGTGTGGTGGAAGAGGACACCAGAGGGGTCCTGGACATAGATGCCTGCCTCTCTGGAATGTGCTCCTTTATTAGACTGGCTTTACTGCCATCAATCTCCTAGAATAGGATGCCTTGGCTTTCTGCATTTATAAACATGGGCAGTCACGTGTGGCGACCGTAGTCTCTCCTTGTGGCATCTGGTGGGACCTTGTGGGAGGGTAGAGATTTCTGGCACTGATGCTCTTTTCTCCTAGAACCTGTGAATGAACAAGGGGCCAGGTACTGACACCTGCATCATTGGGTTTCCGCTCCTGTGGGCTTTCTGCTTCTGTCTGTCATACCAACATACCTGTCACTTCTGTTCTGTAGGTCCCTATGGATGCAAGAGGACCTCCTCTTTACCAGGTCCACCCTGCAGGCCCTTCCCCACAGCTCCCCTTTTATCGTTGTTCATGTGCTCTCTGAGCCGCCTCCAGCTCCTGGGTGTCCTCAGGGACAGGGCCCACCACCTCCTCCTCGACTATTTGTAAGATGATCTGAACAGTATGAATGGATGTGTTCAGCACGTTCAGCTTCTGTCTTGTTGAGTCTTTGAGAAGACGTAGAGATGGCCTCACAGTCTTTGCAATGCAAGGGTGCTGCTGGCTGAGGACACTGTTAAGCTTCCTCAGGTTTCTCCAAACATACATATGTTGGGCTGTGTCATTTTCCCTTACCGAGCTGGGCTGCAGGTGTCTCTTGTGGAGAAGAAAAGAGTCTTTTCGTAGAAAAGCAGGCATATCATTTCTGCAGATGTGCCTCGTACAGAGCCCATGTTCCTGGCTCTGTGAGAGATGAGGCACACCCCTACCATCAGGGGCTTCAGGTGTCCTAATGGAGAGAGAGTCACATGCATTAAATGACACGGAGCTTCTGCTCTACAATAGTGGAAGCACCAGTAATGGGTCCTCGAGTACAAGAGTGAGAGACGTGAATCTCATGGGAATGAATTGGAGGCTGTGGACGAGACGGAAGAGAGGAGATGGTTCAGAGGGGAGGGTGTTGGACTCCGTGAGACAGAGTTGGAGGCCCTTTCTGGCAGGGCCCACGACCTGGGCAGGGAGAGTGGGCGCAGCGTGAGGTTCACACAGAGCTACGGCATGGGTTCAAGCCCGGTTCACGCAGTTATCATCTCTGAAATGTCACGGTGGCCAAAGTGCACCTAGTTCATTATCTAAATAAAGACTGTTGTTTCCCTTGGTTTTCTGAAGGTTCTAGATCTG
The DNA here is from genome assembly GCF_022837055.1 of Prionailurus viverrinus. Lineage (NCBI taxonomy): Eukaryota > Metazoa > Chordata > Mammalia > Carnivora > Felidae > Prionailurus > Prionailurus viverrinus. Next base: position 36,509,076 of record NC_062562.1, on the reverse strand, counting down.
TGTGAAAGAATGCCCTGGAGATTGGTAGTTCAACTTGGTTCTTATGGGATGCTTGTCTGCCTAAGTTTGTGTGCCTCTGTGAGACTAAATGCGATGAAAGGTTGTAGATCAGCTGTTTGGCTTCCTTGGCCTTCAGCCTGAGTCAGACTGTTAGGGGGAAATTCAGGGTTGACCAAGGAACCACCCCTGCTGGACTCCTGTCATTGCACCCCTGCACTGCTGTCACCACGCTGCCTGAAGGTTTGCATCTCCAAAACTTCCCTCACGATTGCTTGAGGCTTTGCCTGTGTTCCTGCCGTCTCAGCCCTAATACCAGGTCTCAGTGGGGCCATCTCAGGGCCTCAACTTTGTAATCTGAGAAGCAGGGATAATGTTGGCCTCTGAGGTCAGTGCGATGAAGAGGTGGTTAAGCACATAAGAATCTGTAAAATGCATGGCATGAATGGACGCTCACCCTTCTCAGGGTGGAAATGAATGTATCTGCACACAGATCATCAATAGATGTTAACTCAGTTTCCTGAAACTAAGGGTATAATGCCTGAGGCTGGGAGATTGGCAATTCCTGTTTCAAAAGATGCAATAAAGATGCCTGTGTGTTTTCTATTAAAATTCAGGTCCTACTTTACAAAGAAGGAAAAGATAACAGTGAGGATGTGTACATTCAGGGATCTACCTCTAAGATCTGAAGATAATCTTCTTCCATTGCAGGTAGACACACAAATGCAGCCACACAATTAAGTGCTCATCCCAGGCCGCACATATATCATAGAAGACAAATTGCATAGAGGAGAACACAAGATCCCATTGCAATAACCCAAAATCTCTTTGCCTTACAGGAGAATGTGAAGTTTGAAGAGGACCCTGAACTGTGACCAATAGGCTGTGGTGATGTGATATGTTTAGAAAAGTTGTCTGATATGCGTATTTGAATGAATTCTTCCCCTGAACATTCCTATCCCCTCTATTTTGTCTTCCTCATTTCCCCTGACAAACCCATCACCGTTCTGTCTCTGTGTCAGTATCTGCTTCCAGGAGGACCTACGTTCATTCTATGTTGATGTACACAATGTGACTCCTGTATACACGGTCACAAACAGGTAGAATCTACAGTAATAGGGGCAGAAGATAAGTGACTGAATTGTATTGACTGCATGTGTCCCCCTGGTTCCTTCTGGGGTGGTGGCCACAACCTTCCTCTAGATCTGGTGACGGTGGTGTTCACTCCTCAATAGATCCTCGCAAGCACACGGCACCTGCTAATCACCGTGGTGTGTGGTGATCAGCAGGGCAGCTGTCAGTCCCCAGGAAGTGGCTGATTCCTGATTGCAAGACATGGATGAGGGGTCAGCAGTGTCTCTGGTAGAACAGCGAGGAAACCCTGCATTAATCCACATGTTGTGGACTTTTCCCACCTACTCGCTATCTCACAGCACCAATCCAGGTGGGCACTGAGGAAGACTAATGGTGGTAGTTTTGGAGTGAGTCTTATGAGGTCCCATATTCCTCCCAGTCTATTGAGACAGAGCACAAGTGAGGGAGGGGGAGACAGAGAGGGAGACACAGAATCCAAAGCAGGCTCCAGGCTCTAAGCTGTCAGCGCAGAACCGAATGAGAGGCTCAAACTCACAACCCATGAGATCGTGACCTGAGCCGAAGTCAGACGCTTAACAGACTGAGCCACCTGGGTGCCCCTCCTCCCACTGTTTCCTTAGTGACACATGGGTAGGACAGAGTTCAGTGACATGATACTGTTCCTCCCTCACCACCAAGGAGGATTTGGTTGTAAGCATCTGGCTCTTTCTGGGTCCTCAAAGCCCATGTATTCTGCCACAGAGCCCCTGACGCCTGCAGGGCCCTTCTTCCTCCCAGGTTGTGGAGACAACCAGCCCTCCAGCAACATTGGGGTCATGGCTGGGCCACCAAGGGCTCAAAATCTGGCTGTCCACATGCTTCCCTGTGGTGGCTGGGAACAGCAGTGCTCCAGTAAAGGTCAGCATGAGCAGCTTCTCTAAACAGGATTCTCATCCACTGTGATCAGGGCCTGCGCTAAAACGTGACAGGGGAGAGGGGGACACAAGAGATGTAGTGACGTTTCCTGGACAGGGCTGCACAGAGCAGAAGGCCAAGGCCTGCTAATCTCTGGATTCTGGATGGTAGGTGAGCAGTTTAAAACACCACAACCTTCTCTTACATCAAAAGAGAAACCTGCATTTTCACCCAGCCTTCCTCTGATATGAAGAGATGACAATTATTATTTGAAGGCACAATTATCTACCTATGAGTCTGATGGAAATGATTTCATCCATCTTCATCCCTAAAGCACTTTTCATTGATATTACCCATATAGAGGCAGGAAATTTATACCAGATGTGTAGCTCCCTCTAGATGCGCATTCTGACCTTGTCCCATTTGTGTCCTCAAAGACATTATTGACAAGAAAAATAAGCTCTCAACATCAAGATGTTGACGTTAGAGAATGTGGTATAAATGGAATTTCGTATGTTCTCAATTAGAAATAATTTTTAATGGTGAAGGAGAAATTAAAAATATTGTCATTTTTAATTGAAATATAGGAGACTCACCATGTTGTATTAGTTTCAGGCATATATCATGGTGATTCCGTGTGTATACGTTACGCTCTCCAGGTACCTATACAAGGGTAGCTATATTGGGAAAGCATGCAACGCTTTCTTACAGGATTGACGCTATTCTATGGGCTGTACCTTGGATCCCAATGGCTTATTCATTCCATAGCTGGAAGCCTGTATCTCTTTCTCAGAGGTGTCAACTTTTTTATTTACCCAAGCATTTTGGTGCTAAACACCATGACCTGTAGGTCAGCAGGTGTCAATTTGCAGTCTGTATTTCTGCGAATGCTGCTTAAAGCATTACACATGATATCATTATGTCAATAAATTCGGTTTCATTCTGCACTCAGTAAAAAGGAGAAGGAAAAGGTTTCTTTGTGTCCCAAGCAAGCCCTTCGGTAAGACCCTTCTGGATCAGGAGAACAGGCTTCACTGGACCAGCTGCACTCTCAGTACTTCTAGCTGTGAGCAGCCATGGCCTTGAGCATTGCAGGAATTCCCACGGCGGCCGGCAGAGGGCGCGCACGCACCACGCCCAGGGTGGGGCCGGGCCTCTGCGTGGACAGTGCTGGCCTGAGAAGGCGCCCACTAGGCTTTTCTGATCCAGGGCGCCCCTGAGCTGGAAAGGCTTCCTTGCTTCTGAGGACCCAGTGCCTCTGAGTGTGGGCAAAGAACCCAGCAGGTTCCGCCCCCGGGCCTGGGGGAGACCCTGGAGGCTTCGCAGCCCCTTGGCGTCTCCTAGGTGGTGGGGCTGAGTCCCGAGGCGGGGGAGGCAGGGCCTGGGCGGTTTCCCTGGAAGCGCGGGTGGTCGGTTGGCGGCATAGTCCCTCGCTTTTTCTGGGCTGTTCGTGGTTTGTTCCTCATTTCCCCTGCCGGTATTTCCCTGGAGGATCCGTGGATTCATGGGGTCCCGTGACGCCACGTCAAAGAGGCTGGGGTTGGTTTGTTCCAGGTCAGGCTCGTTTCGGGGGAGAAATCCTGACCCAAATTCGGAGGAACAGGAGCCGCATTTAGTTGGGAAGTGAAGACGCCAAATGTTGACTCTTAGGACCTTCTAGAAGAAGGAGCTGGGACCCAGCTCATTTCATAATTTGAAAATATTAGCCAAGGTGCTTACGGTAAAGTCATAACAGATGTGTAGCTCCCTGTAAGTTGCATGCGACCTTGTCACATGTGTCCATCAAAGATATTATTAGTGACTTTTCAGAGAAGCTCTCAACATCAAGATGGTGATGTTAGAGAATGTGGGATAAATGGAATTTCAGAGTCTAAATTAGGCATGATTTTAAAAAAAATTTTTAATGTTTATTTTATTCTTTTTTTGAGAGAGTCCCAGCTGGGGAGGGTGGAGAGAGAGGGAGATGCCAAATCTGAGGCAGGCTCCAGGCTCTGAGCTGTCAGGCAGAGCCTGACGTGGGGCTCAAACTCATGGACTGCAAGATCATGAACTGAGTCGAGGTCAGACGCTTAACTGACTAAGCCACCCAGGCGCCCCAGGAATGATTTTTTAATGGGAAAGAAGGAGAAATTAAAAAGTGTAAAGGATGTGGATTATTTATTGAAATATTGTTCACACATTTGTTGTATTAGTTTTAGGCATAAAGTGTAGTCATTCCATATGTCTATAAATTATGTTGTACTTAACCACAAGTGTAGCTATCACCTGAAAGCATGCAACTTTATTATTACAGGATTGACTCTATTTCATTGGCTGTACCTTGGAGGCCTAGGACTTATTCATTCCATAGCTGGAAGCGTGTATCTCTCTCTCAAAGGTGTCAATTCTTTATCTAACCTAAGTATTTTGGTGGTAAACACAATTACCTCTTGTTCAGCATGTGTAAATAGGTGGGCTATTTTTCTGTGACCCTTGCTGCAAGCGTTACAAATGATGTCATTACATAAATAAATGTGGTTTCATTCTTCACTCACAAGAAAGGGGAAGGAAAAGATTTCTTAGTGTCCCAGGCCCTGTCACTAAGACCCCTCCCAATGTGGAGAACAGGCTTACTTGCCCAGAACACCTTCAGTCCCTCAGCTGAGGACAATGGCCTTCAACATTGCAGGAATTCCCATGGTGGCCAGCAGAGGGCGGGCGAGCACCACAAACCCTGGGGGCGGACTCCTCTCTATGCACGGTGATGGCCGGCAGAGGGCGCCCCATCGGCTTTTCTGACCCAGGGCACCTCAGAGCAGGAAGGGCTTCTGTTGCTCCCAGAGCTCTCAGGGCCTCTGCCACTGCCTGAGGACAGAGACCAGAGCTGCGTTTCCAGCAGGTTCTGCCGCCCTCCCCAGGGGAGACCTTGGGAGCCTTGCAGCAACTTGGTGTCTCCGGAGTCGCCAGAGAGAAGCTGCCTTGTTGCACTGAGTGTTGAGGAGAGGGCCCTGGGTGGCTTCCCTGGGCACTGGCCAGTCGGTCAGCAGCACAGGCCCTTGCATTTTGTGGGCTGTTCCCGTGTTTCATTCCTCACTTTCCTGGACAGTATTTGAACAAGACGTATTTTATTAAAGGACCTGTGGATCGAGGGGTCTCACGACATCACATCATGGATGCCGTGGATGGTTTGCTCCAGATTCAGGCTGGTTTCCGGGGAGAAATCCTGACAGAAATTCAGAAGACTGGGAGCTGCATTCAGTTAGGATGTGAATACATGAAATATTCGTCTCAGGACCTTCTAGAAGAATGAGCTGACACCCACTTTCCGAGTCCTGCTGGAACCAAAGACCGAGGTAAGGGCACAAACTGTCCCCCACATCTTACATGCTTTTACAAATTTTCATGGTTATTTTTCCAACCTAGTGAAATGATTGAAAACTACAGAAAATCTGGTAGGTAGGTGTCATTAACCTTATGTTATAGTTTAGTTTAAATTCCAGGTGGTAAAGTAGAGTGTAATATTAGTTTCAGGTGTAAATATAGAGCAACACTTCCACCAGTCACTGGGTGTTCACCCCGGTGCACGTCTTAATCCCCATCACCTGTTTCATCCATTCCCCCCCTCCCGCCCACCATCCCACTGTGGAAACCCTCAGTTTGTTGCCTAGTTAAGAGTCTGTTTGTTTGTCACAGTCTCCTTCCCCCAATCCCCCCAACCCCGCCCCCTTTGTTTTGTTTCATTTCCATGTGTTAGTGAAATCCTATGGTATTTGTCTTTGTCTGACAGGCTTATTTCACCCAGGATAACATTCTCTCGCTCCATCCACCTCATGGCAAATGACAAGATTTCATGTTTTACAGCTAAATAATATTCCATTCCATATACTACATCTCAATTTATTTGTCAGTTGATGGAAACTTGGGCAGTTTCCGTAATTTGGCTGTTGTAGCAAATGCTGCTGTGTCCCTTTGAAGTATTATTTTTGTATTCTCTGTGTAAATATCACATAGTGAAATTGCTGGATTGTAAGGTAGTTCTGTTTTCAATTTTTTGAGGAATCTCCATGATGTTTTCCAGAGTGGCTGCACCAGTTTGCATTCCTACCAACAGTGCAAGAGGTTTCCTCTTTCCCCACATCCTTGGCAACACATGTGGTTTCGTCATTCATTGATTTTAGTCATTCTGACAGATGTGATGAGTTATCTCATTGTACTTTTGAATTATATTTCTCTGAAGATGAGTATTGTTGAGCATCTTTTCATGTGTCTCTTAGCTATCTGTATGTCTTCTTTGGGAAAATAGCTATTCGTGCCCTCTGCCCATTTTCAGTTGGATTTCTCATTTTTTGGGTGTGTGTAACTTTATATATTTTGGACACTAACCCTTCATCAGATGTCGTTTGCAAATATCATGCTGTAGGTTGTGTTTTAGTTTTGTTGATTATTTCCTTGGTGACAGAAGCTTTTAAATTTTATGAAGTCCCATTCTTCTTGCTTGTGTTTCCCTTACCTCAGGAGATATATCAACAAAGGCGTGTGTACAGCCATTGTCAAAGAAGATACTGCCTGTGTTCTCCTCTGGGATTTTTATGGTTTTGGGTTTCACACGTAGGTCTTTATCCATGTGGGATTTATATTTGTGCATGTTGTAAGAAAGTGGTCTGTTGTTGTTTTGTTTTGTGTTGCAAGATGCTGTCTAATTTTTCTAAAAACATATTTTGAGACTTTTTTAAGTGAATTTATTTATTTTTGAGAGAGAGAGAGAGAGAGAGAGAGAGAGAGCGAGCATGCAGAAGGGGGCAGAGAGAAGTGGAGAGAGAGAATCCCATGCAGGCTCTACACTGTCCGTGCAGAGCCTGACACGGGTTTCAAACTGATGAACGCTGAGATCATGACCTGAGCTGAATCCACAATTAGATGCTTCTGTGACTGAGCCACCCCTGTGTCCCAAGACTCTCTTTTGTCATTGGATATTCTTTCCTGCTTTGTTGAGGATTAATTGACCATATAGATGTGAGTTCATCTCTGGGTTTCCATTCTATTGATTTATGTGTCTGTGTGTTCTTTTTCTTTTTCTTTCCTTCTTTCTTTCTTTCTTTTTTTTTCTTTTTTCTTTTTTTCTTTTTTTTTTTTTTTTTTTTTTTTTTTTTTTTTTTTTTTTTTTGCCAGTACAGTGTTCTCATCACTACAGGTTTGTAATATAACCTCAAGTCTGGAATTGTGAGGTCTCCAGCTTTGCTTTTCTTCAAGTTTGTTTTGGCTGTGTGGGGTCTTTTGTCGTTCCATACAAATTTGGGGATTACTTGTTCTAGTTCTGTGACAAATGTTTTGTTAGGGTGATAGGGATTGCATTACATGTGTAGATTGTTTTGAGGAGTGTAGACATTTTAACAGTATTTGTTCTTCTCATCCATGAACTTGAAATGTATTCTCATTTCTTTGTGTCCTCTTCTATTTCTTTCATCAGTGTTTCATACCCTTTAGAGTATAGGCCTCTCACCTCTTTGGTTGGGTTTATTCCTGGTATGTTGTGGTACTTGGTGCACCTGTCAATGGGATTGATTCGTTACTTTCTCTTGCTGTTAATCCATGATTCATCTATAGAAACGCAATAGATTTCTGTACATTGATTTCTGCATATTGTGACTTGTGAAACTCATGTATCACTTCCAGCAATTTTTATGGGGGTCTTTCATGTTTTTTATAGAGAGCATCATGTCAGTTACAAATAGCGAGCGTGCCACTACTTCCTTGCCGACTTGGTGCCTCTTATTTCTTTTTGTTGCCTGATTGCTGTGGCTAGGATTTCCAATACTATGTGGAGTAACAGTGGTGTGAGGGGTCATCCCTGCCTTGTTCCTGACCTTCGAGGAAAAGCTTTCAGTTTTTCCCCATTGAGGATGAGATTAGCTGTGGGTTTTTCACAGGTGGGCTTTACTATGTGCAGGTAGGTTGAGTCTCAATCTATTTTGCTGAGGGTTTTTGTCATGAATGGATGTGACATTTTGTCAACTGCTTTTCCTGCATCTGTGGAAAGCATCATATTGTTCTTCTCCTTTCTTCTATTACTGTGGTGCATCATGTTGATTGATCTGTGAATGTGGAGCCACCCTTGCAGCCCAGGAGTATATCCCACTTGATTATGGTCAATGATTCTATTAATGTATTGCTGACTTTAGTTTGAATGTATTTTCATGAGAATTTCTGCATATATACTCATCAGGCTATTGGTCTGCAGTTTTATTTAAAATAAATTCTAAATATATTTTTAAATGTTTATTCATTTACTTAGAGTACATAAAAGTGAGGGAGGGCAGAGGGATGGGAGAGAGAGAGAATCCTGAGCATGCTCCACACTGTCAGCGCAGGGTCCAATGTGGGACTCGAACCCAGGAACTGCAAGATAATGACCTAATCTGAAGTTAAGAGTTGGACAGTCAACCGACCGAATCACCCAGAGGCCCCTGTAGTTTTCTGCTTTAGGGGAGTCTTTATCTGGTTTTGGTATCAGGGTAATGATGGCCTGATGACATGAATTGGTAAGTTTTCCTTTTTTATTTTTTGTAATAATTCGAGAAGAATAGATATCCCCTCTTCTTTAAATGTTTGGTAGAATTCCTCAGTGGAGCCAGCTGGCCCTGAACTCTTCTTGTGTTGGGGGAGATATTTTTTTTATTACTGATTCAGTTTCTTTCTGGTTTCAGATTTTATGTATCTTCCTGTTTCAGTTTTGGTAGTTTATGTGTTTCGAGGAATTTATCCATATTTCTCAGAGTGTCCAATTTGTTGCCTATCGTTTTCCCTAATATTATCTTCTAACTGTATTTCTGTGTTGTGGACTGTTATTTCTCCTGTCTTATTTGTGATTTTATTTATTTGAGTCCTTTCTCTCTTCTTTGTGAAAAGTCTGCCTAGGAGGTTTTCAAGGTGATTACTGTTTTTAAAGAACCAGCCCCTGGTTTCACTGATTTAGTGTTTTACTAGTTTCTATTATCACTTATTTCTGCCTTAATCTTTATTATTTCCTTCTTTCTGCCGTCTTTAAGCTTGCATTGTTCTTTTTCTCATTCCCTTGGGTGTTAAGTTTCGATTGTTTGAGATTTTTCTTGCTCTGTAAGGTAGGCTTGTATTGCTATATATACTTCCATCTTAGACTGCTTTTGCCTCATTCCAAAGGTTTTTACCAGTGCATCTTTATTTTCATTTTCATTTGTTTCAGTGTATTTTCTCATTGATTTCCTGGGTGACCCATTCGTTTAGTAGCGTGTTGTTTAACCACCCTTTATTTGTGGCCTTTATTCACTTTTTTCTTTCTTTCTTTCTTTCTTTCTTTCTTTCTTTTCTGGTTTTTTTTTTTTTTTTTTTTTTTTTTTGTGGATGACTTCAAGTTTCCTAGTTTTGTGGTCAGAAAAGATGCTTGCTCTGATCTCTGTCTCTGGTATCTGTTGAGGCCTGATTTGTGACCTAGAATGTGATCGATTCTGGAGAATGTCCCATGTGCACTTGAAAAGAATGTGTATTCTGCCATTTTAGTATGGAGTGTTCTGAATATATCTGTTAAACCCATCTGGTCCAGTGTGTCATTCAAAGCCATTGTTTCCTTGTTGATTTTCTGCTCAGAGGTTCTGTCTGTTGATGTGAGTGATGTGTTAAAGACCTCTACTATCCTTAAATTATTATAAATGAGTTTCTTTACATTTGTTGTTAATTGTTTTCTATATTCAGTGGTTGTATGTTGGGTGCCTAAAAATTTACAATCGTTGGATCTTCTTGTTTGGTTTCCCCTTTATTATGAGATAGTGTCCGTCTTCATCTCTTGTTACAGCTTTATTTTTTTAATTTAAGCTTTAGGTGACATACAGTGCATGATTGGTTTCGGGAGTAGAATTTAGTGATTCATCAGTTACATACAACGCCCAGTGCTCATCACAACAAGTGCCCTCCTTAGTACCCATCCCCCACCCATCTCCCTCCATCAACCCTCAGTTTTTGCTCTATCATTAAGAGACTCATACGGTTTGTTACCACTCTTCTCTTTTACTGCCCTCTTGCCATGTTGTCCTCTGTTTTGTTTCTTAAATTCCACAGGAATGAAATCATATATTTGTCTTTCTCTGATTGACATATGTCACTTAGCACAATCCATTCTGGCTCTATTCACATCATTGCAATTGGCAACATTTCATTCTTTTTGATGGCTGAGTAATATTCCATTGTATGTATGTAGGCATTATATTTACGTATGTATATACATATATATGTATGTATGTGTATACATATATATACACACACACACCTACCCCACACCTCCGTTATACTTTCATCGGTTGATGTACATTTGGGCTTTCTCCATAGTCTGGCTATCATTGGTAATGCTGTTATAAACATTTCGCTCTTTCACTATTAGGTATTTACCCAATTTCACTATTAGGTATTTTCCCAAAGGGTACAAAAATACAGTCTTGGTTTTAGAGTTTATTTTGCCTGATATCAGTATTGCCACTGGCTTTCTTTTGACATTATTGGCATGAGAAATATTTCTTCATTCCCTTCCTTTAAGTCTGCAGGTGAGTTTAGGTCCAAATAAGGCTTTGTAGGCAGCATCTAGATAGGTCTTGTTGTGTGTTTGTTTGTTTACTTGCTTTTTTTTCTTTTGTCTATTCTGACACCCTACCCAATGTCTTTTGATTGGAGCATTTAGTCCATTTACATTCAGAGTAATTATTGACAGATCTATATTTAGTGCCATTTTATTAGTTGTTTTGCCATTGTTTCTTGATGTTTTCTCTGATCCTTTGTTGTCTGTGTCACTTTTGGTCTTTCATTTCCACTCAAAGAGTCTGATTTAAATATTCTTTTCTTTTGACTGGTATTACATTTATTTATTTATTTTTAATATTTATTTATTTATTTTTAAATTTAAGCCCAAGTTAGTTATCTTATAGTGGAATCCAGTTTCAGGAGTAGAATTTAGTGATCCATCAAGTACAAAAAATACCCAGTCCTCATCCCAAGTGCCCCCCTCATGCCCATCACCCATTTAGCCCATTCCCCTATTCACTAGCCCTCCAGGAACCCTGCATTCATTCTCTATATTTAAGAGTCCCTTATCGTTTGACTCCCTCTTTGTGTGTGTCTTATTTCTGCTTTCCTTTCACTATGTTTATCAGTTTTATTTCTTAAATTCTACAGATGAGAGAAATCATATGATGTGTGTCTTTCTCTGATATATTTTGCATAGCATAATAGAGTCCGGTTCCATCCATGTTGTTGCGAATAGCAAGATTTCATTCTTTTTGATCGCTGAGAAATATTCCATTATATCAATATACCACATCTTCTTCATCCATTCATCAGTCAATGGTCATTTGGGCTCTTTGCATAATTTAGCTAATTTTGATAATGCTTCTGTAAACATTGGAGTGCACGTGCCACTCCGAGTCAGCGTTTGTGTATCCTTTGGATAAATACCTAGTAGTGCAATTGCTGGGTCATTGTGGAGTTCTGTTTTTAGTTTTTGTGATGAATCTCCAAACTATTGTCCAGAGTAGCTACACCAGTTTGCATTCCCACCAGCATTGCAAAAGGGTTCCCTTTATCTGCATCCTTGCCAGCACGTGTCGTTGCCTGAGGTGTTAATTTTAGCCATTCTGATAGGTGTGAGGGGATATCTCCTTGTGGTTTTGATTTGTATTTCCGTGATGACGAGTGAGGTTGAGCAACTTTTCATGTGTGACCAATCTGGATGTCTTCTTTGTTAAAGTGTCTCTTCATGTCTTTTGCCCATGTCTTCATTGGATTATTTGGTTTTTGGGTGTTGAGTTTGATAATTCTTTATAGATTTTGGATATTAACCCCTTATGTGATATGTCACTTGTAAATATCTCCTCCCATTCCATTCAGCTGCCTTTTAGTTTTGCTGATTGTGTCCTCTGCTGTGCAGAAGCTTTTTATCTTGAGGTCCCAATAGTTCATTTTTGGTTTTGTTTCCCTTGGTTCTGGGGACATGACAAGCAAGAAGTTGCTGTGGCCAGGATCAAAGAGGTAGGTTGCCTGTTTTCTCTTCTAGGATTTGGATGGTTTCCTGTGTGTACATTTAGATCTTTCATGCATTTTGAGGTTGTGTATATATGGTTTCAGAACATGGTCCAGGTTCATTCTTCTCACTCTCCAGTTTTCCCAGTACCATTTGCTGAAGAGACTCTTTTTGTCCATTGGATATTCTTCGCTGCTTTGTCACAGATGAGTCGGCCATATGTTGGATGGTCCACTTCTGGGTTCCCTATTCTGTTCCATTGTTCTATGTGTCTGTTTTTGTGCCCGTATCATACTGTCTTGATGATTATAGCTTTGTAATACATGATAAAGTCCAGAATTGGGATGTCTCCCGCTTTGGTCTTCTTCTTCAAGATTACTTTGGCTATTCCATAGCCAAAAAAGTTTTGTGGTTTCCAAACAAAGTTTTGTGGTTCCATACAAATTTTAGGATTGCTTGTTCTAGCTTCGAGAAGAATGCTGGTGCAATTTTGATTGGGATTGCATTGAATGTGTAGATAGCTTTGGGTAGTATTGACATTTTATCAATATTTGTTCTTCCAATCCATGATCATGGAATGTTTTTCCATTTCTTTCCATTTTCTTTTTCTGTCTTCAATTTCTTTCATAGATGTTCTGTTGTTTTTTCTTTTAATTTTGTTAACGTTTATTTATTTTTTGAGAGAGAGAGCAAGAGGGAGAAAGAGAGAGAGAGTGCGCATGAGCAGGGAAGGGGCAGAGAGAAGAGGGAGACACAAAATCTGAAACAGGTTCCAGGCTCCAAGCTGCCAGCACACAGCCCTATGTGGGGCTTGAACCCACAAACTGGGGAATCATGACCTGAGCTGAAGTCGGTGCTTAACCAACTGAGCCACCCAGGCACCCCTCTATTCTTTTCAGTGTACTGGTCTTTTACCTCTTTGGTTAGGTTGATCCCTAGGTATTTTATGGTCTTCAGTGCAATTGTACATGAGATCAATTCCTTGATTTCTCTTTGTGCTGCTTCATTATTGGCGTATAGAAATGCAATCAAACTCTGTATATTGATTTTATATCCTGAGGCTTTCCTGCATTCCTGTATGAGTCCTAGCAATATTTTGGTGGAGTCTTTTGGATTTTCCATGGAGAATATCATGTCTGCGAGGAGGGAAAGTTTGACTCCTCCTTGCCAGTTTGGACACCGTTATTTATTTTTGTTGTCTGATTGCTGAGGCTAGGACTTCCAACAGTATGTCGAATAACAGTGGCGAGAGTGGATATCCCTGTCATGTTCCTAACCTTAGGAGAAAAGCTCTCAGTTTTTCCCCATTGAAGGTGATATTGGTTGTGGGACTTGCGTATCTGGACATTATGATGTTGAGGCACGATCCTTCTATCCCTCCTTTCATGAGGGTTTTTTTTTTCCCATCAAAAGAGGATTCTGTATTTGGTCAAATGCTTTTTCTGCATCTGTTGAGAGGATCATGTGGTCCTTATCCTTTCTTTTATCAATGTGATGTATCCCATCAGTTGATTAGCAGACATTGAATCAGTTGTGCATCCCAGGGAATAAATACCACCTCATTGTGGGGATTAATTCTTTTTATGTATTGTTGGATCCGGTGTGCTAATTTTTGTTGCGAATTTTTGCATCCAGGTTCATCAGGGAAATTGGTCTGTAGTTTTCCTTTTTAGTGGGGTCTTTGTACAGTTTGGACTCAAGGCCATGCTGGCCTCATAGAATGAGTTTGGAAGTGTTCCTTCCATTTCTCTGGCCATAAGCTTATCTTGTTCTTTCATTTGGGATGCATTCCTCTTGTCTTGGCATTTTGGCTGAGTATTTGCCTTCTCTGTGTTCCAAAAGCTCCTTATGTTACCTGCCTGTGAGATAAATGGCTTTATGAAGAGGATGTCATCTAGTGTCCAGGGCCGGGCACATCAGGGAGTGTGTGTGGTGTGTGTTGCATGCACTGTTTTGTGTTCTGGTTGCACTATCCTTCAGGCCAGTTGTATGGGCAATGTATGGTCCTTGGCCAGAATGTGGTGAGTTTTATCTAGGTCTTCTCTGATCTGCTTGTTAAATGAGACTTGAAACGACTGCCACGAGAAGTGAAGCCCTGCACAACTGTCTGGTTAAGAGAGGTGGTATGGTCAGGGGCTTCTGCTGGTCTTCAGCTCCACTGGGACCGAGGCAAGCTTGACCTAGAAGGCCAGTCTCGCCAGAGCACAGGAAGGTGGGGCTTGGTGTAAGCAGGTTAGGCAGTCAGTGTGGGAATTGCCTTGTTTCCGGTAGGTGGCTCTGTGTTTATGCTGGGGGGCAGAGGAGGGAAATGGCGCCACCCAGCTCCTCTGTCCCAGCTCCTTTGTCCCCTCTTTGTGACCACTGTGAAAAGAGCAAGGGCTCTTTTCCTAGAGGATTTATGGAGTGAATACTAAATTAATAAAATAGCATACTCCCCATAGGAAGACATCTAAGTCCACAGTCACCCCCCCCCCCAACCGTTTAAACCCCTCCGCCACAAAGGCTGCTTACTGTGTATGTGAAGAACTACAGAATGAGAAGTAATGACAGTCCCAGTTTCCACCCAGGGAATCATAGCCCTTGTGGCTCAAAGCTCTGCCTCTAATCCCCCGCCTGTGCCCGATCTGCTACTCTCCTGACAGTAGGGTCTCCTCCTCCCTGGAAGTGCTATCCAGTGGCACAGAGGCACATGGGGCGATAGGGATCCTGAGGTCCTGCAGAGAACCTGGAAAGAAAGCATGCTCTTAGAGAAACACTTTGCCTATACATGTTAATTGGGTTCAGCTAATTTATTTTTTCAGAGGTACTTCTCAGCTTAAGTAGAGTAAAATTTGCAGAGTACTTTTGTCCTCTAAAAAAATGAGCTGAAATTCTAATTAACAAAATTAACACAAATGCACTTTGATTTCTGGTGTAAATTTCCGTGTTTTACCCGTACCTCTGAAACAGGACAGAACAGAACCTGCTCATATGAACACAAGGGAAGGCCATGGTGGGGACTTGCCACACAGGTAATTTTGGATTTACTCTTCACAACTTAACTTTCAGTGCGTGTTTTCTACAACAAGTATGTCACCTCTTATAGTTCAGAATGTTCATACCCAGGGCACACCTGAAGGGATTCTGGATAGCATGTTTACCACAAAAAGATCGAATGCTGATGGATGTGAAAGTTATGCTGTCTAAGACCACTCTAAATGACACATACAAAAATATAAGTTGCAGTGAAGGGAGTTTGCATTTGCAGATTGTAGAGATATCGACAGATTTTCTGAACACATTAAAACCCTTGACAGAAACAGGAGAGGAAGAAACAGCAAGAGCAGTGATGCCACATTGAGGAGATCCAGAAAGAATGAGGAAGCCAGGAGACTTCCAAGTGGAGTGTGGGATCATCCACCTTGGCTTATTTCCAGGAACACACTCGAAAAGCCCTAAGGTCCTCACCCCTAAGCACATTTCACTTGTAAACTTACCACAAAGAGATGCCAGGTGGACAGTAGAGAAGCCCGTAGACTATTGGGTAAAGGTTGTGCGTTTGGAAATAAAAACACAAGCAGACATATCATACGACACAGAAACCAGAGACATTGGCAGGAGAGTGTGCTGTACAGAAAGATGCGGGTGTCAGGAGAGACTTAGAACTGAAAATGGCCAGAGCATTTCCCTTGTACTTCTCGGCACTTTTGGTAGAGTCAGTATTGGTATCACTCACGGGGGTGACACCAGCTTCTGGACCTGCTAAAGGCCCTGGATGGGATGGACATTTATTCTGATTTGAGTAGACTGTTGGGGGATTAAAAACAAAACAAAACAAAACAAAACAAAAAAACCCTCCCCACATTCCTGAAACAACTTAAACTCTTTGCTCCAGTCAGATCACAAATCACATGCAGAGGGTGTGCCTCATCCCTCAGGTGATCCCCAAGAAGTGGAAGACCCTTCCTGTAAACCCTGACGAAGACCTGTAAAAGCCTTGATTCAGATGTTTTCATCACTCATCAAACAATGATGGATGGCTGGGGCTCGAGTACATGGATATACATTAGGCTGTGCCTCATGCCTCACAGAGCCCAGCCCGCGGGCAGGGCATTTCTGCTGAACCGCTATGTCTGCTTTTCTGCATACAGCCCCATTCCTTCTCCACGAGAGACACCTGTACCAACACAGAGTAGAGGAAATGACAGAAAGATGATATGTCGATCATGAAACACAAGGAATGTGGTAATGGCGGCAGACACATTCCCCTTGCATCATAATGGTCTGTGGTACCACTCTGCACCTTGGCCAAAGACCTAACACCAACAAAAATGAGTGTGCTTTACAAGTCAACTCATACCGCTCAGATCATCTTACCAAGTGTTGCTGGTGGAGGGTTCGGGGTGACCCCAGGGCCACCAAGGTTCAGGAGGTGGATGTGCCGAATAGCCCATGGGGGTGCATCTAGGGTCCTTGTCTGCAGAATCTTCCAGTTAATGGAGGAAGTCCCCATGGATCCACACTGTCCTGCAGAACAGAAGTGACAGCTATGTGCATATGCCAGACAAGAGAACCAATACCCAAAGCAGCTGTAACCCAGAGAAGAACGTGTCAGCACCTGCCACCTTCTCTGCCACCAGCATCCAAGAGAGTAGCGTCAGTACCTGAAAACTCTGTCCCTGCCACTGGATACCACCTACAGCTTGGGGTGGTGGATGCAAGAGGTGGAACTGCTGTCACCACACATCACTGCCCATGTCTGCGGAAGTAAAATGGCAAGGGTCCTGTCCTAGAGGGTTAACAGAAGTGATTACATAGTGATGAAGCAGCATTCTCCAGACAGGCAGGCATCTATGTCCCAGTTCACCCTGCATGCCTCCTCTGCAGTGACTCCTGATGCTCTGTTTTTGGTATATTAGGAACACAACAAATTGAGTGCAAATAAATGGCTCTTATTCTGCTCATGGAATCACAGCCACTCCTGGGGAAAAGTTCTGCAGCCGGACCCTCACTTTGCCTCCTCTGCTCCTCTCCCTGAGAAAGGAGTCTTCCCTCTTGAAGTGTTGTCAAAGGCCTCTGAGACCTCTGGGGAGTGGAGGATGCCTGTAGGAAGTCTTCTGTGAGGAACAAGTGACTTGTGGTGAATGACTCCAAAGCTCAGATGTGTTCATCTTAATTCATAGGGAATTCTGACTTGAAGCATACTACAGGACACAGAGTAATTAAGTCCTACAGAAACAAAAAAGGTAAA
This sequence comes from Prionailurus viverrinus, assembly GCF_022837055.1. Lineage (NCBI taxonomy): Eukaryota > Metazoa > Chordata > Mammalia > Carnivora > Felidae > Prionailurus > Prionailurus viverrinus. The sequence continues at coordinate 36,491,845 of NC_062562.1, read as the reverse complement.
AATTCACATAACAGCTTTAATGCAAGTGTTTTGGTATAAAACTCCTGGGATGTGTCATGAGACTGTATCAGCTCTAACAGTGACTGGGGACACAACCAGAAACTGCTCATATGAACACAATCGAAGGACACAATATTCAGGTTATTTTTACCTAAGGTATAGCTGGAAGGATTCCAGACAACTCATTTACCAACAAAGATGGGAAGGTGATGAGTGATGATAATGACTTTGTCTAAGACCACTCTGAATCGCACAGGGCACAGGGACACCTGGGTGGCTCAGTCGGTTGAGGGACCGACTTCATCTCAGGTCATGATCTCACAGTTTGTGAGTTCAAGCCCCGTGTCCGCCTCTGTGCTGATAGGTTAGAGCCTGGAGCCTGCTTCTGATTCTCTGTCTCCCTCTCTCTCTGCTCCTTCCCCACTCATGCTCTGTCCCTCTCTGTCTCAGAAATAAATAAACATTAAAAAATTTTTGTAATTGCACAGGGCTCAAAATAAAAAGTTGGAGTAATGATGGGGTTTTGCATTTTTCAATTTTAAACAATACGGTAGACTTTCTAGCAGGTTAATCTCCTAGCCAGAATCAAGAAAGGAAGACACAGCAGCCACACTGTTCCCACAGAGTTGAGGTCTGGAAGGGGTGACCCAGGCCAGGAGACATCTGTTTGGAATATGGGGTCATCCTCCTCTCGTTATTTCCAGAAACACATGGTAAAGTTTTAGGGTACTCAGCCTCTAAGCCCTTTGGGCTTCTAAACTTACCACAAAAAGATGACAGGCTGAAAATAGAGAAGCTTGTAGGCTCCTAGGTTAAGGTTAAGAGTGTTATTTGGAAAACAAATAACAAGCAGACCTATCACACAACACACAAAATGAGACTAGGCCAGGGGAGCATGCTGTACAGACAGATGAGGGTTTCCCGAAAGTGTTACAACTGAGAATGGTCCCAGGATTTACCTTGTCCTTGTCTGCATTCTTTGTACAGTCAGAGCTGGTAACTCACAGAGGTTGCATCAGTTTCTGGATCTGCTAAGGACCCCAGAAGGGATAGAGATTTATTCTATTTTAGTGGACTGTGTGAAATTAAAAGAAGCCCCCACCTCATTCCTCCAATATCTTAAACTGTTCCCTACACACAGGTCCTTGGCCAGAGGCAGAGGGTATCCCACATGCCTCAGGTAACCCCCAAGGATAAGGGGGACAATCCCATCACCTTGATAAAGACCCCACCGTGCCCTAGTTCATGGTTTTCGCAATTAATCAAATAACTGTGGTCAGGTCAGGCTCAACTAGCAATCTAGAAGTCATCACTTAAACAGAGGTTTCTCAGTATACATTATGGGAAATCACCATTTCATTACAGATTAAGAATAAAAATGAGGATGCCTGGGTGGCTCAGTCAGTTAATCATCTGACTCTCGATTTTGGCTCAGGTCATGATCTCACAGCTTGTGAGTTCGAGCCCTGCGTCTGGCTCCACCCTGACAGTGTTGGGATTCTCTCTCCCCACCTCTCTCTCTGGTCCTCCCAGATGCACACACACACACACTCTCTCTCTCTCTCTCTTTCTCTCTCTCTCTCTCTTTCTCTGTCTCTCTCTCAAAACAAATGAGCTTTAAAAAGGGGTAAATGGAGAATACTGATTGGGATATATCATCAGGGAATGCTCAACCTGGGTATGTTTCTTCAGGCTCCAGGTGGATTGTTCACTCTTTTCGCTTATCTATAAGCTGCCTTCTACATGGAAAGTTATTATATAACTATATCTGAATAGAAATGTACTTACACTAATATACAAATGAGAAAAGGAAAACGATGGGTATTTAGTAGTGAAGCCGCAGACTTGCCCTGATAACATCAGAGGACGAAACTATATGGAGCCTGAATTTAGGAACTTAGGGCTATGGTTCAAGAAAAAATAAAATAAAAATGACAACATTAAAAATAGTAATGAAATGAACTCCTCAAACAAAACTAAAATAAAGTCTTCACATTGTGTCAAGGTGGGAAGAAAGCTAAGGCCCATGTCCCGTCATCCCCTCCAGGATCCTCTCTTTAGCTAGGGGATGCTGGAGGAGGTGGGAGGGTCTGTGTTCAGGGGAGAGGCCTGAGCTCCACCAGTCACAGGGACAGGTGCTCCGCTGCCTGGGGCACCAGAGGAGAATGCCCTCCTGTCACCCCTTCAGAACACCTGCTATCCTTAGGTAGTAATTGTGGTTCTGTCCAGGACACACGATCATCACCACAGGAAAAGGCTTTACTGCAGAAATCAGGCTGCTGCACATCACCATGTGCCCCTTACCTCTCCTCGAGGGTTCTGCATCTCTGGACTTCCAGGCATTGGTCTCCATCTCCTGTATCCCTCAAGCAGCCTCTTTCCTTCCATCCCACCCAGTCTTGGATACAGAAAAAGAATGGACTTCTGTAAGAATTGCAATGCCACGTCCTCTGACAAGACGCTAAACAGCCCAGCTGTCATCCCTCAAAACACCCATAAAAACTCATGTCACGCTCCCACACCTGTGTTTCAAGCAGGCGACCTCCCGGCTCTGCTCTGCCATTTCCCTCTCCCAGATCCGAGGCTTGATCTGGGGGAGAAAAACACATCCACCTTCAGTCGTGCCAGACTGTGCACCAAAGAGGGAGGGGGGAGAAAGGAAACACTTACCCAGTTGTCCTGAGCATTATTCTCATGAACTGCGATCTGAAAAAGCAACAATGAAAAGTCCGTGTTTAGGAATTCCAAGGACCACTACACTCACCCACATGAGGTACTAAGGGTTCCATATGTCAGGCAGAGCTCAGGTTACCTGGTGTCTGAAGGTGAGTTCTGCCTGCTGCAGCTGTTCTTGTCTTTGTCCATTTTGTTGCCTGTGAGTTATAGTTGTTTTTGTCAGATAAGGCCCAATATTGGGTATGATTTTCAATAATCTGCCCATGTTGTCATCATCCTCCTATCTGTCCCCTAATACAATTTTACACATGAAACACTTTCCACATGATTGTAAATGTACAATAGGATCAAAACTGTTGTTCCATCCTTTCCTAACTCATTCCATGACTGTAGGGTTCAGAGTTCACATAATTCCTTCCCACTTTCAGTTGTGCCCTAATTGATCATGTGACAAGTGTCTTTCATCATAAAGCTCTTTCGTCCTTTCACTTAGATCTTCCCCATGTTTTCTACAGTTGCAAAGACCAGGGCCATGAAATGGCACTACCATGTTGATGGTATGATTCATTCTAAGACACACTGCTTTCCTACAGATTATGATACTTGACACCACCCCCCAGGAACGTTGGCATGGATGAAGTTTCCACACAGTCTGGCCATTGCTTGAAATCTGGAAATGTTGATGAAGTTAGTTGTTTTGTTCTTTCTAAATCTTACCTTTTTTATCTGTTAATACTCTATGCATATGTGCTCTGCATTTTTATTTATATTACTATGTTGAGTCTAAACATAGACTTTTAACTTTGTAATAAGGTTAAAAACAAAAGAAATGAAGAGAGGTTTCATGAGCTGCTGGTAATTAGTAGCTGAACTCACTTGTACTTGTTTATTTCTTTCATGGCTATTTTCACATTTCCCCTGCAGCTGCCAGCTGATTCTTCTTTGCCGCCAGTTCACACTGTGTCATTTTCAGCTTCCTAAGATGGGAAAGACCTATACACTGTCCAGGAGCCAAGGTCCACAAATTCTGCCTTTTTACCTCCCAGCACTCTTGAAGGCCTAGATACAAATACCTTTCCCCACCTCTCCCGTAAATGCACAGACTGACAACACAGTCAGAGAAATGAACTGAACACCCCATTTAAGTTAAAGAAAATTCAACCTCTGTCTGCTGCCATGTCTCTGCTCTCAGACCTGTTTCCTCTCCTTCAACATAAAGTCATCAAATAACATTGCACTTTGTGCCTTCCCAGAGCTGGACTTTGGTTTGAGATGGTGAAGGCTCATTTCAGTTCAGTGTCAAAAACCTTGTCTGACCACCCATACCCATTAGGATGAAGCAAGGGATCATCACTAGTCTCACACCTCCGTGGGGAGCCCTGATTCTCAGTCCAGAAGTTGTACCCTGACACAGACAATCACGCTGAAAGACGACCTTCCAGGATATGGCTTCCCCAACATTGCAGCTCACTCCCAGACATCGCTAGAGTCAGGAGTACAACCCCTGCGTCCACCTTCACATATCCTGGTGGAGGAAAAGGCCAATCTTAGAGCAGCAACATCACCTGAGGTAGAACCTGATATGAACTGTCACACAGTCTGGGTTTATCTCCAGGAAACAGATTTCAGATGGAAAACTATCAACTTCATGGAGCCAATCTACTTGAACAAGACTCAGTTCATTGACAGTGAAGGCAGCAAAGGGAAATGCTTAGAAAGGCTGGTTTGCTGTGTTGCCCTCAGACTATTTTGTTCATGGTGTTGCTTTAAAGGGTTTCAACTTGGTACTGGATGTATTCAAGAGTCACATGCAAAACTGAAAGACTCCTAGAAACTGACACAAAACCTCTAGACAGAGAAAGGCACATGCATTTCCTTCCGGCATCTCAGGCAGTCCTTCAACAAATGCTTTCTGGAGTGGCTGGAATGTAGTGGTTCTGTTGTAAGGGGGTGAAGATAGAAAGGTGGCCAGGGTGCTGTACGTGCTCCCCCAAAGAGCTTAGAAATGATAAAAACAAGATGCCAGTGAGACAGAGCAGGCTCCACCCCAGGTGTGGGAAGGACTAACAGAAGCTGAGTCTCCAGGGAAGAGAAGGAAGTATTTCCTTTTCAACGTGAATGAGGGACTCTAAAGGCCCTGATCTCCTCCTGAGAACAAAAGGAAATACTGTACAAAGGAGGAAACATGTGAGCGAATGCACCAAATTTCTAATGACCCCATGAAGACACATGTGACCAAGATGGAGAAGACGGAAGCCCAGGACAAAGCCAGCCTGGCAGTGGGAACCAATCTCCCCAGGACTCATCAATGAACTTGGGGACAGACAACTGAACTGCAGAATAGCTGAACAACTTTACGGGCACAGACTTAGAAGGAAACGTGTTTAGTTCAGAGGCGGCCAGCAAAGATGAGCCCTAGTGAAGCTGCGGGCTTTGGTCAAGACTCAGAGGAGTTACACTTCAAAAATCGGGGGACAGGAAATAACTCAGCTTCCTTAGGGATTGGCCTGCTGTGAACAATCTCACTAGCAGAACTGATGCAGGGATCCAGTACTACTGGCGCCCCTACCCACTTTCCAGAAATAAATTTCTGTGGTTTCTGCAGCAAGATCATTGATTTTTCCCCTACACATTCTTGACCCATGTGTGGTCCTGAACAAAAGTGACCTAATTCCTGGATGACAAGACAACGTGATGGGACTGAAACCCATGGGCCAATGTAAATGGATCCCAAGCAGATCCAGACATCAATGTTATTAGTGCTGATACCTTCCCTCTTCCACCCCAAATACATGACACAATGTGTGACAAGCACTTAGGACAGAAAGGAAAATGCGGGTGACAGAAAGCAAGGTAAGAAGGACAGGCACAATTCTGAATGTATTTGGCAAAAAATTCGAAAAGAATTTTAATTATCTCTACTGGCCGTCACATTCATTCATACGACAGTGCTTGTGATAGTTCTCACATGAACATTTCACTCTTCTATAGCCACTTTTCTTTCTTCATAGAATTCTTCAAGGATGCCTGCTTTGTCCTTCAGCTGTCTGACTTTTTCTTCTTTGGTTGCTTTCACAGACCTCAGTGCATTACACTTGTCTTCCAGGGTCTTTTTATTTTCTGTGCAAACATGGATTTGCTTTCTAAGTGTGCACATGACCTGAGACTTGTTTTTGGTGAGATAGGAAAAGGGCAAGAACCGTGAAGGCAGGAAGGCACTCTTTCCCTTTCCAATGCAAAGTCATTGTCACCAATATGGGGATTTCTCCGCAACAGACAGCATACTTTCCACTTGACAGTTATTGGACCTCAAGACTCTCAACTCTACATGCTCGAATTCACCATTTTCATCTTGCATTTTTAAGTAAGACAGATAAGAGAAAAACACTTTCCATAAGTAATGATCGCACAAAAATTTGAGTGCACCTAACACAACAGGATTGTGCATTGCAATAAACAAAGACCTTGAGGGATAAATATCACTAGGAGAAGATAAAGATGGTGGAAATAGTTCATGTCAGATAGCTTATAAATGGTTTTCTTGTTGGAATATATATATATTTATATACATCTGTATATGTGTGTGTGTGCATACACACACACAAACACACACGTTTTCCCCATTCATGTTGAAAATTCACTGTTCAGCATTAAGAGAGAAAGAGACTATGGAGCACCTGGGTGGCTCGCTCAGCTGAGTGTAAGACTCTTGATTTCGGGTCAGGTCATGATTCCAGGATCATGGGATCTAGCCCTGTGTTGGGCTCCACGCTGAGCGTGGATCCTTCTTAAGATTCTCTCTCTTTCCCTCTGCCTCTCTCCCCCACTTGCATGCCCTCTCTCACTAAAATAATAATAATAATAAAAATAATAATAATACAGAATAATTTAAAAATAACTTTTTTAAAAAAGGAAGGGACTATACACTTTAGATTTTCCCCATTATCTCTCAACTGTCTTTGAGAGTTTTCTATATATCTTGGAGGGCAGAGCTGAATGATGTGATAATTAGTTGTGGAAATAAAAGATAAATCCTAGTCCTGGAAATGGCAAAAGTCATCATGGTGGTCGTGGTGAAATTCCAGTTCCCTGGGCAGGAGGTTGGACTCCCAGAGGCCCGCTCTCTACTGTGGTAAATGGAAGCTAATATGCTGTGCTTACCTTACTCAATGCCAATGAAAAAAAAAAAAATTTCCAAAGCCCAATTACAGTAAAACTCAGCAGCCAAGTCTTAGCACTTCCTGATTCTTCACATTCCTCTCTCTCTCTGAGATAGCAAGGCAGCATGTGCACTTTGAAGGGTGTCTTTTAAAATTTCATTAAAGTGCTCAACTTTCTTGATGTTCTCCTTTAACAAACCATGTTGAATGAGTAATAATAATTCATTATTTTACTTGTGTTTTTAGAATGCAATCTAGGCAAAGAAGGGATTCTTACCTTCCATTTAAGAGCTTCATCAGAGAGAAACTTCCGTTCTTAGTTTCCTGAAGACGTTTCTTTAATTCATTGTTTTATAAAACATGAAAAAGGAATCAGAATTCAAAAAAAAAAAAGCATAATGCTAGATAAACCTGTCTTGTAATGTGTGACTCCTTTCACAAATAGAGAGGTAGCCCTTTACATTTGTGAAGCTTGTCTTCAATTGGGACTGTTTATAGAACACATGAAACAGGTCAGTAGGATGCTCTACCAGAGTGGAAGTAACCAAAATGAAATCACACAAAATATTTGAAAGGGCAATGCTGCCTTCTGTTCCCAAGTGGATATATCTTCAGCAAGCTCTTTGTTTTCTTTCTTAAAATTATTGATCTTCGTGGTTGTTTGCTGTAAACTAACTAAAAGGAGATAAAAACAATTTCTGAGGTTGTTACCAAACCAGTTCTATCGAATAATCCCAGTGTTTTAGCGGCACAGACACATGATCTGACAGGTGGGTGTAACTAACATTTTAGCTTTCCCATGTGTCTGAAGAAATCAAGTTTCAGCAGCATTTTAAACCGAAGAAAGCCTATTTCAATGCGATTCCTATTTAAAATATTGTCCAAAATGGAGAAATGCAATAAAATATCTTCTGCTAATTTCTCTCTCATCTGGAAGCACCCTTCTTGGAAAATTCAGTCCCTTTAAATAGTCACCACCAGAGATGAAACAGAAAAATCAAATCCTATCAACTTACGTTTCTCTCCTCCAAGTATTAAGGTACACAGAGAGGCCCCAGCAAATAAAGGAACAAACAAAAACAAAAAAAAACCATCATTTAGTCTGGATTTGAGCCACTCACACCCCCAGGTGCTATTTGGAATTCCACACAAAGAAAGCTCAAACTGCTGCTGACTGACTACTCAAAGGTCTTGGATGACTTCCTCCTGCTCACAGATTGCCTTTCATGAACCCTAGGCCAGGGGCCCTGGAGGACAAGGTCTTTGGAATCAAACATACGGGTACCATCTCAGCTTTACACTTAGTGGCTGAAGGATCTGGATTAATGGCAATTCCAAGAAGACAAACTTTTTTCATCCCGACATGCGAGTATTACCCTCCATCCTTAAAGGAATATTATTCAACACACAGGAAGCACCCAATTACAGGTGGATAGCACACGTAAGCTCTAGCACAGACTCGTCTAACAGGGATTAATTCTCTCATCTGACCACAGAGTGCAAACTTCTATTGGCCGGCCCACTGGGAGAGCTCTCATGCCCTGAGATCACTCTTCTCCCCACCACCACCACTGCATTCAAAGGGATGAACACCAGCCTTTGAGGGCTCGTTAAGTGTCGGGCAGCCACCCTGGCTCTCAACAGACAGCGCCACAGCATCACCACAGTCTATGGAGCCCATGCAGAGTACATTTCCCCCATTTGTGTCACATTCACTTCTCATTCTCCCCTGGCATGGACGGCTCCCTCCACCTCAGACTCAGAACCTTGGTTTAAACCTCTCTTGTGACACACACCCTACCTGGCAATATCTGGCTTCTTCTCTAAGCTTAGGCTTCTTGATAGACTCAAAAAGGGTTTTCTTATCTTCACATTTCAGCAAGAGCCGGCTCATGGCAAAGTGCTCACTCCACACCTCAGGCTCAGATCATCACGTGTTTCCTAACCATTTCTATGTAAAATTACACTCCTTTCATTCCCTCTACTTTGGTGATGTGTTCCTCCTGATCTCTTATCTTAAGGGATGGCAACTCCCCTCCACATTGTCACTTAGGCCCCAAACAGGGAAGAGAAAGATTTTCAAGAGTTAACATGCCAATTAGACATCAGAAATCACCATACGTATCCCTAGTTGAATTAAAATGCACATCAAGGAGTGCCTGGGTGGCTCAGTTGGTTGAGTGTCCAGCTCTGGGTCAGGCCATGATCCCATGTTTTGTGGGTTCTACCCTCACATCGGGCTCTGTGGTGACAGCTGGGAGCCTGGAGCCCACCTTGGAGTCTGTGTCTCCCTCTTTCTGTCCCTCCCCCACTCGCACTTTGTCTCTCTTCCTCAAAAAGAAACAAACATGAAAAAAACCCACATCAAACACCAGCACTGAGAAAATATTACAAAGAAAACTAAAGCTTCAATTCTTACCTTGATATTCTCGAGGTTCTAAGAGAGGAAGAAACAAAATTAAGTTTGCTGTCAAAACATATTGTTAGTAAAAAACCCAGTGTTCATGATAAATACCAAAATAATACTCCAATGAAATTACAATAATCATTTAATTTTGCATAATGAATTCACAGGATTAAAAAACAGGAAAAAATTAGAATTCCCTATTTAAGTCATGATACTTCACAAACATTTCCGTTAAAACGCACAATGTATATAGCTTATTTTTCACCCCCAAATCGATTTACATTTTCCTAAATGAACTTTGAACCTATGCAATTTTGAAAATTGATAATGCAGACATTTTTTAAAAATGCACTAAATCGTCATTTCCCTGACTTTGTCTTTTTAAACCCAGGTTCCACATTGAAGTTTAGAACTGGGATTATTTTTAAATCCTGAAATAAAGAATAAAGGAAGGAGGAAGGAAGGAAGGAAGGTAGGAAGGTAGGCAGGCAGGCACATTCTAATATTTTTCAAGTAGTTAACATAAATAAAGAATTTATAAACCAGGTTAAAATAGAAAAATCAATCATATTAAACATAAGAAGTCAATGACTTCTGTTGTACATTCGTAAAGTATCTAAAGAAACTCCTTTGGAATATCTCCAAAAATATGCCCAAAATTTATGGAAGAATGGGAGAAAGTAACAATAAAAAATGTACTAGAGATACAACTGATAATGTTATATGGATAGATGTTTACAGGTAGGGACTTAGAGGAGTAGTGACTATTATAAACATGGGATTGTTATTCCCCCCAAAATATACTTCTAGTTCACTTTCTAAAAACATTGAGGTTTTCGTTCAATGTTTACTTTGATTCTGAATCACAGCTCGAAGTGTCAGATTTCTGAAGTAAATAAAGATTTGCCTAATCAGGCGATCTTCTCTATGCTGATGACATCTAGGAGATTTTAAGTTCCTTGAATACACAGCTCCAAGTAGCCAATGAAAGGAATTCACATTCCTATTTCACAGTATTGCACCTAAATCAATCAATAAGAACTATGAAAATTATTTCTAAAAGAATGCTAAAGTCCTGGATATGGTCCCCAAAAGAACACATATCATTTTACAAAAACTAGACTAACCAGCACTGTAGGAGCAAATACACCCACAGTGCAATTCACACGAATTCATATACGAAGCTTTAATTTTGTGCAAATGAACCACTCTAGAAAGTAGCCTCCAAAATGTGTAACATTTGTTTCTTCAGCTGTCAGAAGTGAGGTCACTAAAATGCGTGCTGGTGGGAAATGTACATGTCTTTGAGTGGCCACTGTCTAAAAGAGAGCAGGGGCTGTCAGCACAATGATCATAGGTATCGAACACACAAAAGACAAGCCATACTGGCATGAATGTAAACATCCTCCCTCATGGGTATTCTTGAAACATCTGGCAACTGTCTGGCTGCTGATATTCGTAGTTGACTCTTTTGTTTTTGAAATTATTGTCAAGTTAGCGAACATACAGTGTATAGAGTGTGCTCTTTGTTTTGGGGGCGAAGAGGTGTTTTCATTTCAGCATGGGGACAGGACAGGTTGGAAGGAAGAGCTGCACTGGGAAAGTGAGGAGCAATTAACTGTATACTTTTAAGTTTGGGGGTGGAGAGGCTAGAGGTAACCTATCTCTAAAGGGATTTGTGCATGTTATAGAAGACTCATGGGATCCTGGAGGTCTGGCTGTTGTGAAGACAGGGTTGCTTTCAGTCTCTAGCAAGTCATCAATATTTAGTGCCATTAGTGCCTTGAGCAGGGTCTCACTCCGCATGTCTCAGGGATTTTTCAGTGGGCTGCAGGTTGTGAGAGAATTTAATCTTGACTATGATCCTCTTGCCTTTGTGCTCCTCCTCATTTCCCCCATGAATAATTTTTTAAGTTTCTTTGCTTTGAGAGAAATATAGAGTGAGCAGGGGAGGGGCAGAGAGGGAGGGAGAGAGAGAATCCCAAGCGCTTGCATCCACTCTCTTATTGCTGAGCCCGATGTGGGGTTGAACTCACAAGCCATGAGATCATGACCTCAGCTGAAATCAAGTGTCAGAGTCTTAACTGACTGAGAGACCCAGGCACCTCGCCCCCCGCCGCCCCCTGAACAATTCTGAACCTTAAATCTTTAAGGTTGTTGAAGGCAGGGGGAAGGCCTCATCTTCTGTAACTTCTTCTTGCTGAATAGAGATGTAGAGATGTCCATACGTCATGGGTCAACATTGATTAGTCAGGAATGTATAGGGGATTTAGGAAAAGTGGAGGCAGCTGAGTCCAATGTGGATCCCAAAGAAGTATGTGTGTGGTGGTCAGGACCATTTGTCGACCTGAAGTTATTGTAGTGATGGAGTCTTGGCACCAAGCAGAGAAACTTTGGAAAAGGCAACGTATGAGTATTAATATGGCTATAAGAATGAGAAGTCCAATAAAGAGACCCTTTAGAGTTGACCACAGTCGTCCCGAGAAGCAGGGCTTAACCAGTCTTTTAAAGAGAGGGAAGTATTTTTGTATAGCCTTAATTTGAGTACACATGTCAGTTGGTAACCCTGCCATAATTCTGGAGTAATATTTCTGGATAACCTGGAGTGCATACATAGCACTCTGCTTTAATGAAGCATAGGTGCCTCCTTGGGCTGCAGTTAAGATATCAAGGGCCATTCGGTTTTGGAGGGCCACTTTTTAAACTGAGCTGGGTCTGTTTAAAGATGAATAGTTTATGCTTGGCTAAAGCCTCTGTTTGTAATGTGATATCAATAGAGGTGGCCCCTGGGGCATATATGGCTAAGGGATCAAACCATCAAGAAGCCCTCTTTGTTTGATGTCTAACTTCAACAATATCCTAATTATGAGGAATCATGGGCAAGTGGGAGAAAACTTGTCCGAGCCAGGCCAGAAGCCAAGCCAAATACTTGCCATCACACATGCCTGCAATACCTGTAGGTGTGGGTGAATTCCTCTTCTCAGGGTCCCCCAAATATCCTGAGGTCCCTGTACCTTCCGGGAAGTGATATTCCTGACTCTCCTGGTAAGGCTGCTGGGAAACCTGTAAGCAAGGTATCAGGCCAACAGTTCCAAAGGGCTTTCCTGGCTTACTTTTCATTTCTTTAAATGTGTGTTTATTTTGGAGAGAGAAAGAGAGAGGGGGATGTGTGGGGGAGGGTCAGAGAGAGGGTGACAAAGGATCTTAGCAGGCTTTGTGCTATCAGTGCAGAGTCTGATATGGGGCTCGAACTCACGAACTATGAGGTCACGACCTGAGCTGAAGTCAGACGCTTAACTGACTGTGCCATCCAGGCGTCCCCTGGCTTTATGTTTCATAAAGGCAACCTCAGTTCCTTAAAGCTGTATGGTCATATCTGAGTCGATGTATGTCCCTCTGAAATATGACATTCCAGTCAAAGCTTTGGTAAAATAACCAATACTTTCAATAGTGTCCTGTTACAAGGAGAACAGATTCTTAGTGAACTTAGGAAAACAACTGTAATTACCCTGTAAGAAAGAACTTTTGAATTTCAGAGGGTTGAGGTAGGGAGGAAAGTTAGATGCATCAATTTTTTCACAAATGAATGTTTTACCATGTTTCTGTAAGTCATAGAGACTCATGTTAAGAGAGTTTCCTTAATCTGGCAGAGCAAACATCAGAGAACAAGTAACATTTCCAACAAGAGTCACGAAAATTATAATCATTTTCTTCAGTTCATTTAGTTCCATGTTACTAATTCTTGCTCAGTTTGAATGTAGCTTTCGTTAGTTCTGGAAATTCTTACCCATTGCAGCTTTATGATTTTTTTAAGTTTATTGATTTGTTTGAGAGAGACAGAGGCAGCATGAGAGGGGAAGGGAGAGGGAGAAGGAGAATGAATCCCAAGCAGGCTCCATACTGTCAGTGTAGAGCCCGACAAGGGGCTCAGTCTCATAAACCATGAGATGGTGACCTGAGCCAAAATCAAGAGTCTGATGCTTAACTGACTGAGTCACTCAGGTACCCCAGTTTTATGATTTTAAAGCTATCAAAAACCTGCATTTGTTTAAAAAGAAGTCCTTTGCATGAGTTTGCTTGAAGATGAAACACATTTTGCAAATGACAAAAGACCATAATACAGCTGACAAGAAAATTCAGTTATTTCTGTGACACAGAACACTTCGATAATCAGAATATCAAGTGATATGAAAACTTCAGGAATTTCATATCTATATCTGTCTCTATCTCTCTTTCTCCCTATATGAACCATTGTAGCAGTGACCCAAGCAATACAAGCTTAAGTTTATCATTATGTGTTTGTGCATTCCAAGTATCTTAACATACCAAATAAACAAGCCTAGTTGGTCAAAAAAGACTTCATTTAAATCTTTTTAAATCTTTTTAAATTTAAAATCTTTCATTTTAAATCTATTTAAATCTTGGGAAAGTTTTAATGTTCATGCCTAAATAGGATTATGGATCATTATAAAACTTAAACTTATTTATTTAACCAAGGTGACAAGAGATTCCAAAGGCCACTAGATAGGGTACTATACTTGTTAGTAAAACATAGTTCCTTTAACATTGTGAAGTTTTAACTTTCTTAACAAGCCAAAGACCTGCTAAAGGCAAAACAGAGAACCTTTGGTTTTCTGGGCAAGCAAAACAAAAGAGAAAACAAGATTTATGTTTTCTTACCAAGTGCAAACTAACAATCCAAGAGAACGTCTTTTTTTAGCAGAGAGAAAGAAGAATTGTAATCTTCTAACTGTGTACCTCTAGAATCCGTTCATTTTGGGGTGCCTGCGGAGCGCAGTTGCTTGAGCATCCCACTCTTGATTTTGGCTCAGCTCATGGGATCAAACCCCGAGTCAGGCTATGCGCTAAGCGTGGAGCCTGCTTGAGATTCTCTCTCTCTGCCCCTCCCCCATGTGTGCACATGCTGTCTCTCTCAAATACGAAATGAAGAAAGTCCATTCTTTTCAATGTTAGTCTGTGCTGATGACATAAAATTATTGTCCAGAGACTACCCTTCACAAACTTTCTACAAGTTTCTTTCACACTCAGATTTTGTCCCAAGCCGTTTCTTTCCAAACAACCAATCTCATTTTAGGAGAAAATTACTTTCTTTTACTTCAACAAAAACATATTCCCATTCATCACATCTTCCTTACACATCTCTTCGTTTTTTTTACATGCAGAGTTACTTTCCTTATTTCCATCAGTCTTATTTACGTTTAGCAGAAGAATTTTCACTCTTAGAAACCTTAGTCTCCAGTGAAAACTAAGTAGTAACCAATTGTGAACTCTTATACCAGAATTCTTCTAGATCTAAAATTCATAAAACTGCATTTTATAATTAAAAAACATGTTTTTCCATAGTACACTCTTTTAATAAAGCACAAAGCATATTTCCAACAGACCCAAATATCCTCAGCTTCTCTGTAATAAGAAGCCAAAAGTACAAATCTACATTCCATAATCAGTGCTACAGCACTCAGTCCTTTTTGGAAAAGGCCTAGATGGCCAATGGATTCAGTTCTATTTATCATTTAACCAAAACTTTCAAGTTAAAGACTTTGAAAGCTATCTTAACAATTATCCAAGAAAACTTTGAGACGGACAAAATTTAGAATCATTTTAGGTCCTCTTGTTGCTGACAAATTGCCACAGAAATAACACAAGCTTATTTGACTTTCTGCACACCTTGGTAGAATAAAAGTTTTATATTTGACGCTGACAACTCCAAAGACACGTCCATTTTCATTAAGCCAACAAATGTAGTTTAAATAGCATGTATATTTCACCCGGGAAACTAAAATGTCAATCAGTTTGTTCCCCGTTGTCAATTTTTACCTGGGGCTGTGGCTGGAACTCTGAAGTGGGAGGGGTTAAGTCCAAGAGGGTACTCTTTGCTCCTTGACAGCAAGGGTAGGAGAAGGCGTCAGAGGTACTGAGGCTGTATAGGAGTCTTTCGGGGTCTTTGCGGGTACCACCGCACCCCAGGTGGTACAGAAACAGGTGGAAGGGTCCTGGGGAGGCTCACCTGTCTCCCTCACTTGACCTGGCCCCATGCAACACCCCCACGCTAAGTGTACCCTGTCCCTACTCTGTGCTCCTGTCCCCATGGCCACACTACCCTGGCTACTCCCTGGAATCCAGGCATGGACACAACCTTCCATAAGCCAGTGACACGGGGTGCCCAGCACCGGGTTGGAACCAGGAAAACACCCCCTTCCATGACAACTTAGGAGGGATAGGTCATGCCAGGGTCTGTGTATTCTGTCTGCCTGTGCTGGCCTCCAGTGGAGTGCCAGAGTTATGTGGAGTGTGCGTGTGTGTGCGTGTGTGTGTCTAAATTTACGTTATGCACCTGTTCGTGTGAGTTCTGTTTCTGTGAGTCTATTGACTGTGGACATGAGTTTCTTGTTATTTGGTTGTTTTCATGTGTTTCACTTGGGTTTATTTGTATGTATGTGTATCTGTGTCTGTCTCTGAATGAGTATATATCCTCTGTGCAGACCTCTGTGTCTGTGACTGTATCATCTTTATCTTCCAGGGACACGGGTCCCTGTGGTGGGAGTGTCTGTGTGTATCTGTGTTTCATGTCTGTGTGTGTATTGGTTGTGCATGTGATTCTGAGGCCCCTTTGGGTGTTCTTGATCATACCTGTGTGTGTGTGTGTTTTCTGTGTGTGTGTGTGTTTAGCGTGTGCAGAGTTTGCTTTATGGGGCTGTTACACGTGGCCCTGCGTGTGTGTGTCTGTATGGGTGAGTGTGCTCCCCTCAGGGTATCACTGACTATGTCTGCAGCATGGGTCTGTGTGTGAGCCTCTCCATGAGTCCCATACCTGAGTACCCAGATGAGGCTGCGGGTGATTCCATGCCTGTGTGTCTCTGCACTTATGGTGTCTGTTTCTTTCTGTGAGTGTGTATGTCTGTACCCCTAGGAATGAGCGGCTGCAGAGGAGACCCTTCAAGGATGAGTCCTGGGGTGGGTGAGCAGGAGACAATCTGGGCTGCCCTCAACCTGAGGCTCAGCTCCCTCTGTCCATTTTTCTCCTGTCCTCCAGTGTCCCCGCCTTGTGTTGCCACCTCAGTCCCCAAGGATGGATGGAGTGAAAGGTCCATGGTTTTGCAAAGTCATGGTTTTGCAAGCAAGGAGAATCACCACGCTGGGCTGCCCTCGGCCCTTACCCCCTGCCCCAGCCACCTCACTGTCTCTTGCTCTGGCATCACCCTCCAGCAGGGCATGGGCAAGCCAGGCAGGGATGGGCACCTGGGGCCACAGGAGTGTCCCCCATGACCTCTGTGTCCTAGCTGTTGAATGGGCATAAGGAGTCACCCAGGGCCCCTGGAACCAGGAGGGAGAACCCAGCCCTGGAATCTTCTCTGATGGGACTTGGGGAGAATGATGGAGGGACAGCATTTAGGGCCAGTTCATTGTCAGGATAAAAGCACAACACGAGGTCACCTTGGAGGCCGATGTCAGTGTTTTCTTACGCAGGCCACATTCGGAGCACTCACCCAGGGATTTGGAGGAAGGAGAATAACTGATATTAATTTAAAAGAACAGAAATGCTGGACCGTGGGCACTCCCGATGCTCTTACAAAACAACGCCCATCCCTCCGTCCTCATCCTCTCCATAGTGGGGAAACTGAGGCAGTCAGGGATTTGGTCAAGATCACAGAGTGGTTTCTGGGTGTTTTGCTGATTACGTGTGACCAAACTCCTTTTTCCAAAGTTCACTTCTTTAATCTTACCAGTAATGTTTTTGGGCAACTCTGGGACAAATTTCACCTGGTTGAGGATGAAGCAAACCCATCCCGAATGAGTCCTGCTGTCATTTCCTACCAATGACCCGTGCATCGCCTTTGTCCCTGCCCAGTCCCCCAGACAGGTTGGTACCATGTGGTGGCCTCACTAGGCTCCACAAAGAATGTCACATTGTCCTGTGACCCGGTAAGCTGGATGCAGCCCTGTGATGTGCTCTGACCAGTGAAATGTGAGTGGGAGCGAAGAGTGCCACCTTGAACACAACAGTTGGGAACAGCTGTGTCTGGCCACCTCTCTGTCCATCTCTTATGGCACCTGGTAGTTACCTATGGTGGGTGCTCTTTTATCCTGGTCCCAGGAGGACCATGGTGGACATGTGGCTTGAGCAAGGAAAAGATTTCCGTCATTACAAGCCATTAAGACTTCGGGGCCATTTGTTACGCACAATAGCATCTAGCCCATCCTAACTGGTATGCATCCTCCGTTCTCCTCTCTAGGAGGCAGGCAGCACAGCCTAACATTGGAAGCATGATGTCTGTTGTCAGATACACGTGAATTTGAGTTCCAGCTCCATCCTTTTATTAACCCCTACCGCAGGCAATTACTTTGAGTCTCGGAGCCTCCATTTCTGCTCTGTAAGATGGATGGTTACATGATCTGAGGTTTGAAGGGGATTAAATGAAATAATAAAACATGTAAATCTTTGAATCCAGGGCCTGGCACACACAGTGAATGCTCAGTCAATAGTAGCTGTATAGCTTTATGTCCTGATTGTAACATTCAGAAAAGCTGCAACTGGTTACAAAAGAAAAGAAGAAAGTGTTAATCCCTGTGGCCTATGTTTCCTTTCAAACTGTTTTTCAGCAAATAGGACAATACGTATATTCATTCATACCCTGCTTTTTTCTCTTAGTAAGACGTTGTTGTGATATTTTTATGTGACAAATAAAAGACCTGCATCTTCTTTTTAAATTATAGCACATTAGCAATCTTGACTTCCCTATTGCTGGACATTTCCATAGGTTGCCCATGGCACTGAAAACAAATGAAGCAGAATGAAAACTATCAGAATGTATTGTTTGCTAGAATAAATATTTGTTAACTTTTCTTTGCTCTGTATCTATGTACTAGGGTGCAATGTAGAATCTATTTCTTATTACAAATAATGTTTTCAAAGGTATGGAGTTGTTGATTTGAATTTTTTTTCAAATTTTGAAACATTACACATAATCTTTTTTTTTTAATTTCAGGAATAGAACTTAGTGATTCATCACTTATATATAGCACCTAGTGCTCATCCCAACAAGTGTCCTCCTTAATTCCCCTCACTCATTTAGCCCATCTTCTCACTCAACACCCAACCTGCAACCCTCCTTTTTTCCGTCTATATTTAAGAGCTTCTTACAGTTTGTCTCCCTCTCTGTTTTAGTATTATTTTTTCTTCCCTTCCCTTCTGTTCATCTGTTTTGTTTCATAAATTCTGCATATGAGTGAAATCATGTGATACTTGTCTTTGTCTTCTTTGACTTAGCATAATACACTGTAGTTCCAACCACTTTGTTGCAAATGGCAAGATTTCATTCTTTCTGATCACGGAGTAATATTCCATTGTGTATATATACCACATCTTCTTTATCCATTCATCCAGTCGGTGGATATTTGGGATCTTTTCATACTTTGCCTATCGTTGGCAATGCTGCTATGAACATTGAGGTGCTGGTGACCCTTTGAATCAGCAGTCCTGTAGCCTTTGGATAAATACCTAGTAGTACAATTGCTGTGTCGTACGGTGGTCCTGTTTTGTTTTTTTTTGTTGTTGTTGTTGTTTTTTGTTTGTTTTTTTTTTAGGATCCTTCATACTGTTTTCCAGAGTGGGTGCACTAGTTTTCATTTTCACCAGCAGTGCAAAAGGGTTCCTTTTCTATGCATGCTCACCAACATCATTTGTTGCCTGAGTTGTTAATTTTAGCCATTCTGACAGGTGTGAGGTGGTATCTCCTTGTGGTTTGAATTTGTATTTCTCTGATGATGAGTAATGTTGAGCATCTTTTTTTCTTTCTGTTAGCCATCTGGATATCTTCTTTACAAAAGTGTCTATTCCTGTCTTTTGCCCATTTCTTCATTGCATTATTTGTTTCTTAGGTGTTGCGCTTTATAAGTTTTTATAGGTGTTGGATGCTCACCTTTTTATGTGATATGTCTTTTGTAAGTATCTTTTACCATTCTGTCAGTTGCCTTTTAGTTTTGCTGATTGTTTGTTTCCCTCGTCGTTCAAAAGTGTTTACCTTGATGATGTTCCAATAGTTCGTTTTTGCTTTTGTTTCCCTTGCCTCCAGAGATGTGTTGAGTAAGAAGTTCCTGCGGCCAAGATCAAAGAGGTTTTTGCCTGCTTTCCCCTTGAGGATTTTGATGGCTTCCTGTCTTACATTAGGTCTTTCATGCATTTTGAGTTGATTTTTGTGTATGGTGTAAGAAATCGGTGCAGGTTCATTCTTCTGCATGTCACTGTCCAGTTTTCCCAGCACCACTTGCTGAAGAGACTGTCTTCATTCCATTGGATATTCTTTCCTGATTTGTCAAAGATTAGTTGGCCATACGTCTGTGGGTCCCTTTCTGGGTTCGCTAATCTGTTCCATTCTCTATTCTGTTCTTGTGCCAGTACCATAGTGTCTTGATGATTACAGCTTTGTAATGCAGCTAGAAATCCAGAATTGTGATGCCTCTAGCTTTGGTTTTCTTTTTCAAGATTTCTTTGGGTATTCAGAGTCTTTTCTGGTTCCATACAAATTTTATGATTGTGTTCTCGCTCTGTGAAGAATGCTGGTGTTATTTATTTTTTTTTAATATATGAAATTTATTGTCAAATTGGTTTCCATACAACACCCAGTGCTCATCCTAAAAGGTGCCCTCCTCAATAGCCATCACCCACCCTCCCCTCCCTCCCACCCCCCCCCCCATCAACACTCAGTTTGTTCTCAGTTTTTAACACTCTCTTATGCTTTGGCTCTCTCCCACTCTAACCTCTTTTTTTTTTCCTTCCCCTCCCCCATGGGTTTCTGTTAAGTTTCTCAGGATCCACATAAGAGTGAATCCATATGGTATCTGTCTTTCTCTGTATGGCTTATTTCACTTAGCATCACACTCTCCAGTTCCATCCATGTTGCTACAAAAGGCCATATTTCATTTTTTCTCATTGCCACGTAGTATTCCATTGTGTATATAAACCACAATTTCTTTATCCATTCATCAGTTGATGGACATTTAGGCTCTTTCCATCATTTGCCTATTGTTGAGAGTGCTGCTATAAACATTGGGGTACAAGTGGCCCTATGCATCAGTGCTCCTGTATCCCTTGGATAAATTCCTAGCAGTGCTATTGCTGGGTCATAGGGTCGGTCTATTTTTAATTTTCTGAGGAACCTCCACACTGCTTTCCAGAGCGGCTGCACCAATTTGCATTCCCACCAACAGTGCAAGAGGGTTCCCGTTTCTCCACATCCTCTCCAGCATCTATAGTCTCCTGATTTGTTCATTTTGGCCACTCTGACTGGCGTGAGGTGATATTGGAGTGTGGTTTTGATTTGTATTTCCCTGATAAGGAGCGACGTTGAACATCTTTTCATGTGCCTATTGGCCATCCGGATGTCTTCTTTAGAGAAGTGTCTTTTCATGTTTTCTGCCCATTTTTCACTGGGTTATTTGTTTTTCGGGTGTGGAGTTTGGTGAGCTCTTTATAGATTTTGTATACTAGCCCTTTGTCTGATATGTCATTTGCAAATATCTTTTCCCATTCCGTTGGTTGCCTTTTCGTTTTGTTGGTTGTTTCCTTTGCTGTGCAGAAGCTTTTTATCTTCATAAGGTCCCAGTATTTCACTTTTGTTTTTAATTCCCTTGCCTTTGGGGATGTGTCGAGTAAGAGATTGCTACGGCTGAGGTCAGAGAGGTCTTTTCCTGCTTTCTCCTCTAAGGTTTTGATGGTTTCCTGCCTCACATTCAGGTCCTTTATCCATTTTGAGTTTGTTTTTGTGAATGGTGTGAGAAAGTGGTCTAGTTTCAACCTTCTGCATGTTGCTGTCCAGTTCTCCCAGCACCATTTGTTAAAGAGACTGTCTTTTTCCCATTGGATGTTCTTTCCTGCTTTGTCAAAGATGAGTTGGCCATCCGTTTGTGGGTCTAGTTCTGGGGTTTCTATTGTATTCCATTGTTCTATGTGTCTGTTTTTGTGCCAATACCATGCTGTCTTGATGATGACAGCTTTGTAGTAGAGGCTAAAGTCTGGGATTGTGATGCCTCCTGCTTTGGTCTTCTTCTTCAAAATTCCTTTGGCTATTTGGGGCCTTTTGCGGTTCCATATGAATTTTAGGATTGCTTGTTCTAGTTTCGAGAAGAATGCTGGTGCAATTTTGATTGGGATTGCATTGAATGTGTAGATAGCTTTGGGTAGTATTGACATTTTGACAATATTTATTCTTCCAATCCATGAGCAGGGAATGTCTTTCCATTTCTTTAAATCTTCTTCAATTACCTTCATACGTTTTCTATAGTTTTCAGCATACAGATCTTTTACATCTTTGGTTAGATTTATTCCTAGGTATTTTATGCTTCTTGGTGCAATTGTGAATGGGATCAGTTTCTTTATTTGTTTTTCTGTTGCTTCATTGTTAGTGTATAAGAATGCAACTGATTTCTGTACATTGATTTTGTATCCTGCAACTTTGCTGAATTCATGTATCAGTTCTAGCAGACTTTTGGTGGAGTCTATCGGATTTTCCATGTATAATATCATGTCATCTGCAAAAAGCGAAAGCTTGACTTCATCTTTGCCAATTTTGATGCCTTTGATTTCCTTTTGTTGTCTGCTTGCTGATGCTAGAACTTCCAGCACCATGTTAAACAACAGCGGTGAGAGTGGGCATCCCTGTCGTGTTCCTGATCTCAGGGAAAAAGCTCTCAGTTTTTCCCCGTTGAGGATGATGTTAGCTGTGGGCTTTTCATAAATGGCTTTTATCATCTTTAAGTATGTTCCTTCTATCCCGACTGTCTCAAGGGTTTTTATTAAGAAAGGGTGCTGGATTTTGTCAAGGGCCTTTTCTGCATCGATTGACAGGATCATATGGTTCTTCTCTTTTTTTGTTGTTAATGTGATGTATCACGTTGATTGATTTGCAAATGTTGAACCAGCCCTGCATCCCAGGAATGAATCCCACTTGGTCATGGTGAATAATTCTTTTTATATGCCGTTGAATTCGATTTGCTAGTATCTTATTGAGAATTTTTGCATCCATATTCATCAGGGATATTGGCCTGTAGTTCTCTTTTTTTACTGGGTCTCTGTCTGGTTTAGGAATCAAAGTAATACTGGCTTCATAGAATGAGTCTGGAAGTTTTCCTTCCCCTTCTATTTCTTGGAATAGCTTGAGAAGGATAGTTATTATCTCTGCTTTAAACGTCTGGTAGAACTCCCCTGGGAAGCCATCTGGTCCTGGACTCTTATTTGTTGGGAGATTTTTGATAACCGATTCAATTTCTTCGCTGGTTATGGGTCTGTTCAAGCTTTCTATTTCCTCCTGATTGAGTTTTGGAAGAGTATGGGTGTTTAGGAATTTGTCCATTTCTTCCAGGTTGTCCAATTTGTTGGCATATAATTTTTCATAGTATTCCCTGGTAATTGTTTGTATCTCTGAGGGATTGGTTGTAATAATTCCATTTTCATTCATGATTTGATCTATTTGGGTCATCTCCCTTTTCTTTTTGAGAAGCCTGGCTAGAGGTTTGTCAATTCTGTTTATTTTTTCAAAAAACCAACTCTTGGTTTCGTTGATGTGCTCTACAGTTTTTTTAGATGCTATATTGTTTATTTCTGCTCTGATCTTTATTATTTCTCTTCTTCTGCTGGGTTGAGGCTGCCTTTGCTGTTCTGCTTCTATTTCCTTTAGGTGTGCTGTTAGATTTTGTTTTGGGGATTTTTCTTGTTTCTTGAGATAGGCCTGGATTGCAATGTATTTTGCTCTCAGGACTGCCTTCGCTGCGTCCCAAAGCGTTTGGATTGTTGTATTTTCATTTTCGTTTGTTTCCATATATTTTTAAATTTCTTCTCTAATTGCCTGGTTGACCCACTCATTCGTTTGTAGGGTGTTCTTTAACCTCCATGCTTTTGGAGGTTTTCCAGACTTGTTCCCGTGGTTGATTTCAAGCTTCATAGCATTGTGATCTGAAAGTATGCAGGGTATAATTTCAATTCTTGTAAACTTATGAAGGGCTGTTTTGTGACCCAGTATATGATCTATCTTGGAGAATGTTCCATGTGCACTCGAGAAGAAAGTATATTCTGTTGCTTTGGGATGCAGAGTTCTAAATATATCTGTCAAGTCCATCTGATCCAATGTCTCATTCAGGGCCCTTGTTTCTTTATTGACCGTGTGTCTAGATGATCTATCCATTTCTGTTGCTGGTGTTATTTTGACAAGGATTGCACTGAACGTGTAGATTGCTTTGAGTATTATTGACATTTTAACAACTGTTAAATTGTTCTTCCACTCCATGGGATGTTTTTTCATTTTCTTGTGTCTTCTTTAGTTTCTTTCCTAAGTTTTCTGTAGTTTTCGGTGTATCCATTTTTCACCCCTTTGGTTAGGTTTATCCCTAGGTATGTTATCTTTTTTGGTGCAAGTTTAAGTGGGATCAATTCCTTGATTTCTCTTTCTGCTGCTTCATTTTTGGTGTATAGCAATGCAACTGATTTCTGTACGTTGATTTTATATCCTTCAACCTTGCTGAATTCATGTATAAGTTCTAACAGTTTTTTGATGGAGTCTTTTGGGTTTTCCACGTAGATTACCATGGTGTCTACAAAGAGTGAAATTTTGACTTCCTCCTTGCCGATTTGGAGGCCTTTAATTTTTTTTCATTGTCTGACTGCTGAGGCTAGGAATTCCAACCCTCTGTAATAACAGTGATGAGAATGGACATCCTTGTGGAGTTCATGACTTTAGGGGAGAAAGCTCTCATTTTTTCCCCATTGAAGATGATATTAGCGGTGTGACCTTTATGATCTTGAGGTATGATCCTTCTATCCCTGCTTTCTTGAAAGTTTTTATTTAAAAAGGGTGCCACATTTTGTCACATGCTTTCAGGAACCTCTGTTGAGAGGACCATGTGGTTCTTATCCTTTCTTTTATTAATGTCAGATATCACATTGATTAATTTGTGGATATTGAACCAGTCTTGCATCCCAGGATCAATCCCACTTGATTGTGGGGAATAATTATTTTAATGTGTTTTTGGATCTGGTTGGCTAGTATCTTGTTGAAAACTGTTGCAACCATGTTCATCAGGGAAACTGATTTGTAGTTCTCCTTTTAAGTGGGGTCTTTGTCCAGTTTTGGAATCAAGGTAATGCTGGCCTTGTAGAATTCGTTTGAAAGTTTTCCTTCCATTTCTATTTTTTGGAACACCTTCAAAGGAATAGGTGGTAACTCTTCTTTAAATGTTTGGTAGAATTCCTCTGGAAAGCCATCTGGCCCTGGACTCTTTGTTGGGAGATTTTTGATTGCAGATTCAATTTCTTTCCTGGTGATGGGTCTGTTCAGGTTTTCTCTTTCTTCCTGTTTCAGTTTTGGTAGTTTTATGTTTCTAGGAATTTTTCCATTTCTTCCAGATTGCCCAATTTGTTGGCATATAATTGCTCACAGTATTCTCCTCTTATTGTTTGTATTTATGTGGTGTTTGTTGTGATATCTCCTCTTTCATTCATGATTTTATTTATTTGGGTCCTTTCCATTTTCTTTTTGATCAGTCTGGCTAGGGGTGTATCTATTTTGTTAATTCTTTCAAAGGACCCTCTTCCGGATTAGTCGATCGGTTCTACTTCTTTTTTTTAAATCAATATCATTGATTTCTGCCCTAATATTTATTATTTCCCTTCTTCAGCTGGTTTTGGGCTTTATTTGCTCTTCTTTCTCCAGCTCCTTTAGGTGTAAGGTTACATTGTGTATTTGAGACCGTTCTTCCTTCTTTAAGAAGGCCTGGATTGCTATATACTTGCTCTTATGACTGCCTTTCTTGCATTCCAGAGGTTTGGGGCTGTCATGTTTTCATTTTCATTGGTTTCCATGTACTTTTATATTTCCTCTTTATTTTGTTGGTTAACCCGTTCATTCTATAGTAGGATGTTCTTTAATCTCCAGGTATCCATGGTCTTTCCAAATTTTTTCGTGTGGTTTCACAGATTTCTTGTCCAGTCCCCTGCAAGTGTTTTCACTTTCTCTCTCTTTCTCTCCAGCTACGTTCAGGGGAGTGCTTTTCTTGCACCATCCCAGTGGGCTGCACTCTCCCCCTTTCCTTTTCTCTGTCCTCTCTCTCCACAAACAGCTCCCTCCCCTCCCCGGCTTTTCTCTCCAGCAGTTCACCTATCCACACCACATACCTGCCATGTTCTGTGGCTCAAGTGATGCAGATTAATGTCTTAATGTTGAAATCTCTTTGCTAGCTGCTCAGAATGCTTTGGTGCTGATCTAACTGCATTTCCAGGATGAGACAAGCTCAGGGTCTACATCTAGAGACCACATGTATAGCGTTCAAACTCAGTTTTTGGCTTACCTGAGGGTGGATGTGGCATCATCCCATTGTTCTAATAAGTATTTCTCCCACTTACTGGTGAGGATGAGTGTTCCTTGTTTTCAATATGCTTCCTGATCCTTCATATTTTTATCAGCTATTTATTGGTTGTCTCCCAGAAGGAATACTTAGGTATGAATCAGGAGATGTGACCTTCCACTCAGACTGAGAAGTAACAAGACAGTTCATCAATTTGTGTAGGGGAGTACTCTGGATGCAGGATTAGAAATTGCTGTCCAGCTTCCCTGTCTCTCCTTTTACACCACCCAAGTTACATTAACACGTCTCACACATCATCTCATCTTCCAAAATAGACATTTTCTGTATTTCAGCATCTTGTTTTTAGTGCCCATTCAGTGAATCAACTCCTTGAAATTTAACCACCCATCATAGCTCTTATCTGATACCAAGAGATTGGTCTTCAAGGGGGCATAGTTGGACACAACAAGGTCCACAAGTGGGGCCATAGCCTCATTGACTACCATGCACTGGGACTTAGATGTGTATGATTGATAGAAAATGTCCTTGACAGTCAGCTGAAGGGTTCCAGGCATAAAGGTGATTCCTGAAAATGGCAAACGAGAAGGCTTCAATCATATCTTTAAAGTAGATACCATTACCGTAACCATCCTGGCAGGCACATGAGATCTCTTTCAGTACTAGCCTTCTGGGCTATCACCTCTCCGTTGGGCCAGCAACCAAATAGCAGCTTTGGTAGAAATCGACTCTGAGCCCTCTGAGCATTGTTGCCATTACCTTTTCCTCTCAAGCGGTCAATAATTTACATGGGTAGGTGTCAGATTAATTGCTATTTGAAATGCAGCCTGATTTTGAAACTGTGTGATGCAAGGGGGTTGTGGAAACTTCCTCTATGTTGGTGCCTCTTGTGTGAAAATAGCCACTGCTGTGGATTGCTGGATTTGCACTGGACACAAACATTCCTTCCTCTTTTCTTCTGGCTGTTCGATAGTGTTTCTTCCATCCATTTATCACATATTTGGGGACTATTATGTGACTGACACATGCAGGGTACATCTGTCTGCCGCAGGCTGCTCTATGATTATGTCAAGCAGAGGCTTCCCTTGATTTCACAAGCTTGGAGAATTAGAATATTTCTGGGAACAACTGATGATGACAATGTCTGTCTTGTACTAAAGCTTACATACCCTCTTACAGGCCTATTGGTTTTGGAAAAGCATCTGGTGTACCAGTGTGGGCCCTGGTCACACCTCCCACCTTTGTCTTTTGTGTCTCAGATGGAAATATCTTATGGACAATAATAAAAAGTCCCTGTTCAAAACTGATGGTTGCCAGAGCACAAGAAACAACGAGTGTTGGCAAAGGTGTAGAGAAAGAAGAACCCTCTTGCATTGTTGGTGGAAATGCAAACTGCTGCAGCCATTCTTGAAAACAGTATGGAGGGTCCTCAAATAGTTAAACCAGGAGCACCTGGGTGGCTCATTCAGTTAAGCATTCAACTCTTGATTTCAGCTAAGGTCTTTATCTCATGGTTCATGAGATTGAGCCCTGCCTCAGGTTCCACGCTGACAGCATTGATCCTGCTTGGGATTCTCTCTCTCGCCCCTCTCTCTCTGCCCCTGCCCCCAATCACATACACACACTCATTCTCAAATGAACATTCTTTTTTTTTTTTTTTTTCCCCAGATATTTTATTTTATTTTTTTTATTTTTTTATTTTTTTTTTTTCTGAAATTTATTGACAAATTGGTTTCCATACAACACCCAGTGCTCATCCCAAAAGGTGCCCTCCTCAATGCCCATCACCCACCCTCTCCTCCCTCCCACCCCCCATCAACCCTCAGTTTGTTCTCAGTTTTTAACAGTCTCTTATGCTTTGGCTCTCTCCCATTCTAACCTCTTTTTTTTTTTTTTTTTCCTTCCCCTCCCCCATGGGTTCCTGTTAAGTTTCTCAGGATCCACATAAGAGTGAGACCATATGGTATCTGTCTTTCTCTGTATGGCTTATTTCACTTAGCATCACACTCTCCAGTTCCATCCACGTTGCTACAAAAGGCCATATTTCATTTTTTCTCATTGCCATGTAATATTCCATTGTGTATATAAACCACAATTTCTTTATCCATTCATCAGTTGATGGACATTTAGGCTCTTTCCATAATTTGGCTATTGTTGAGAGTGCTGCTATGAACATTGGGGTACAAGTGGCCCTATGCATCAGTGCTCCTGTATCCCTTGGATAAATTCCTAGCAGTGCTATTGCTGGGTCATAGGGTAGGTCTATTTTTAATTTTCTGAGGAACCTCCACACTGCTTTCCAGAGCGGCTGCACCAATTTGCATTCCCACCAACAGTGCAAGAGGGTTCCCGTTTCTCCACATCCTCTCCAGCATCTATAGTCTCCTGATTTGTTCATTTTGGCCACTCTGACTGGCGTGAGGTGATACCTGAGTGTGGTTTTGATTTGTATTTCCCTGATAAGGAGCGACGCTGAACATCTTTTCATGTGTCTGTTGGCCATCCGGATGTCTTCTTTAGAGAAGTGTCTATTCATGTTTTCTGCCCATTTCTTCACTGGGTTATTTGTTTTTCGGGTGTGGAGTTTGGTGAGCTCTTTATAGATTTTGGATACTAGCCCTTTGTCGGATATGTCATTTGCAAATATCTTTTCCCATTCCGTTGGTTGCCTTTTAGTTTTGTTGGTTGTTTCCTTTGCTGTGCAGAAGCTTTTTATCTTCATAAGGTCCCAGTAATTCACTTTTGCTTTTAATTCCCTTGCCTTTGGGGATGTGTCGAGTAAGAGATTGCTACGGCTGAGGTCAGAGAGGTCTTTTCCTGCTTTCTCCTCTAAGGTTTGGATGGTTTCCTGTCTCACATTTAGGTCCTTTATCCATTTTGAGTTTATTTTTGTGAATGGTGTGAGAAAGTGGTCTAGTTTCAACCTTCTGCATGTTGCTGTCCAGTTCTCCCAGCACCATTTGTTAAAGAGGCTGTCTTTTTTCCATTGGATGTTCTTTCCTGCTTTGTCAAAGATGAGTTGGCCATACGTTTGTGGGTCTAGTTCTGGGGTTTCTATTCTATTCCATTGGTCTATGTGTCTGTTTTGGTGCCAATACCATGCTGTCTTGATGATGACAGCTTTGTAGTAGAGGCTAAAGTCTGGGATTGTGATGCCTCCTGCTTTGGTCTTCTTCTTCAAAATTCCTTTGGCTATTCGGGGCCTTTTGTGGTTCCATATGAATTTTAGGATTGCTTGTTCTAGTTTCGAGAAGAATGCTGGTGCAATTTTGATTGGGATTGCATTGAATGTGTAGATAGCTTTGGGTAGTATTGACATTTTGACAATATTTATTTTTCCAATCCATGAGCAGGGAATGTCTTTCCCTTTCTTTAAATCTTCTTCAATTTCCTTCAGAAGCTTTCTATAGTTTTCAGCATACAGATCCTTTACATCTTTGGTTAGATTTATTCCTAGGTATTTTATGCTTCTTGGTGCAATTGTGAATGGGATCAGTTTCTTTATTTGTCTTTCTGTTGCTTCATTGTTAGTGTATAAGAATGCAACTGATTTCTGTACATTGATTTTGTAGCCTGCAACTTTGCTGAATTCCTGTATCAGTTCTAGCAGACTTTTGGTGGAGTGTATCGGATTTTCCATGTATAATATCATGTCATCTGCAAAAAGCGAAAGCTTGACTTCATCTTTGCCAATTTTGATGCATTTGATTTCCTTTTGTTGTCTGATTGCTGATGCTAGAACTTCCAGCACTATGTTAAACAGCAGCGGTGAGAGTGGGCATCCTTGTCGTGTTCCTGATCTCAGGGAAAAAGCTTTCAGTTTTTCCCCGTTGAGGATGATGTTAGCTGTGGGCTTTTCATAAATGGCTTTTATGATCTTTAAGTATGTTCCTTCTATCCCGACTTTCTCAAGGGTTTTTATTAAGAAAGGGTGCTGGATTTTGTCGAAGGCCTTTTCTGCATCGATTGACAGGATCATATGGTTCTTCTCTCTTTTTTTGTTAATGTGATGTATCACGTTGATTGATTTGCGAATGTTGAACCAGCCCTGCATCCCAGGAATGAATCCCACTTGATCATGGTGAATAATTCTTTTTATATGCCGTTGAATTCGATTTGCTAGTATCTTATTGAGAATTTTTGCATCCATATTCATCAGGGATATTGGCCTGTAGTTCTCTTTTTTTACTGGGTCTCTGTCTGGTTTAGGAATCAAAGTAATACTGGCTTCATAGAATGAGTCTGGCAGTTTTCCTTCCCTTTCTATTTCTTGGAATAGCTTGAGAAGGATAGGTATTATCTCTGCTTTAAACGTCTGGTAGAACTCCCCTGGGAAGCCATCTGGTCCTGGACTCTTATTTGTTGGGAGATTTTTGATAACCGATTCAATTTCTTCGCTGGTTATGGGTCTGTTCAAGCTTTCTATTTCCTCCTGATTGAGTTTTGGAAGCGTGTGGGTGTTCAGGAATTCGTCCATTTCTTCCAGGTTGTCCAATTTGTTGGCATATAAGTTTTCATAGTATTCCCTGATAATTGTTTGTATCTCTGAGGGATTGGTTGTAATAATTCCATTTTCATTCATGATTTGATCTATTTGGGTCATCTCCCTTTTCTTTTTGAGAAGCCTGGCTAGAGGTTTGTCAATTTTGTTTATTTTTTCAAAAAACCAACTCTTGGTTTCGTTGATCTGCTCTACAGTTTTTTTAGTTTCTATATTGTTTATTTCTGCTCTGATCTTTATTATTTCTCTTCTTCTGCTGGGCTTAGGCTGCCTTTGCTGTTCTGCTTCTAGTTCCTTTAGGTGTGCTGTTAGATTTTGTATTTGGGATTTTTCTTGTTTCTTGAGATAGGCCTGGATTGCAATGTATTTTCCTCTCAGGACTGCCTTTGCTGCGTCCCAAAGCGTTTGGATTGTTGTATTTTCATTTTCGTTTGTTTCCATATATTTTTTAATTTCTTCTCTAATTGCCTGGTTGACCCACTCATTCGTTAGTAGGGTGTTCTTTAACCTCCATGCTTTTGGAGGTTTTCCAGACTTTTTCCTGTGGTTGATTTCAAGCTTCATGGCATTGTGGTCTGAAAGTAAGCATGGTATAATTTCAATTCTTGTAAACTTATGAAGGGCTGTTTTGTGACCCAGTATATGATCTATCTTGGAGAATGTTCCATGTGCACTCGAGAAGAAAGTATATTCTGTTGCTTTGGGATGCAGAGTTCTAAATATATCTGTCAAGTCCATCTCATCCAATGTCTCATTCAGGGCCCTTGTTTCTTTATTGACCGTGTGTCTAGTTGATCTATCCATTTCTGTAAGTGGTGTATTAAAGTCCCCTGCAATTACCACATTCTTATCAATAAGGTTGCTTATGTTTATGAGTAATTGTTTTATATATTTGGGGGCTCCGGTATTCGGTGCATAGACATTTATAATTGTTAGCTCTTCCTGATGGATAGACCCTGTAACTATTATATAATGTCCTTCTTCATCTCTTGTTACAGCCTTTAATTTAAAGTCTAGTTTGTCTGATATAAGTATGGCTACTCCAGCTTTCTTTTGGCTTCCAGTCGCATGATAAATAGTTCTCCATCCCCTCACTCTCAATCTAAAGGTGTCCTCAGGTCTAAAATGAGTCTCTTGTAGACAGCAAATAGATGGGTCTTGTTTTTTTATCCATTCTGATACCCTATGTCTTTTGGTTGGCGCATTTAATCCATTTACATTCAGTGTTATTATAGAAAGATACGGGTTTAGAGTCATTGTGATGTCTGTATGTTTTATGCTTATAGTGATGTCTCTGGGACTTTGTCTCACAGGGTCCCCCTTAGGATCTCTTGTAGGGCTGGTTTAGTGGTGACAAATTCCTTCAGTTTTTGTTTGTTTGGGAAGACCTTTATCTCTCCTTCTATTCTAAATGACAGACTTGCTGGATAAAGGATTCTTGGCTGCATATGTTTTCTGTCTAGCACCCTGAAAATCTCTTGCCAATTCTTTCTGGCCTGCCAAGTTTCAAAAGAGAGATCAGTCACGAGTCTTATAGGTCTCCCTTTATATGTGAGGGCACGTTTACCCCTTGCTGCTTTCAGAATTTTCTCTTTATCCTTGTATTTTGCCAGTTTCACTATGATATGTCGTGCAGAAGATCGATTCAAGTTACGTCTGAAGGGAGTTCTCTGTGCCTCTTGGATTTCAATGCCTTTTTCCTTCCCCAGTTCAGGGAAGTTCTCAGCTATGATTTCTTCAAGTACCCCTTCAGCACCTTTCCCTCTCTCTTCCTCCTCTGGGATACCAATTATGCGTATATTATTTCTTTTTAGTGTATCACTTAATTCTCTAATTTTCCCCTCATACTCCTGGATTTTTTTATCTCTCTTTTTCTCAGCTTCCTCTTTTTCCATAACTTTATCTTCTAGTTCACCTATTCTCTCCTCTGCCTCTTCAAGCCGAGCTGTGGTGGTTTCCATTTTGTTATGCATTTCGTTTAAAGCGTTTTTCAGCTCCTCGTGACTGTTCCTTAGTCCCTTGATCTCTGTAGCAAGAGATTCTCTGCTGTCCTGTATACTGTTTTCAAGCCCAGCGATTAATTTTATGACTATTATTCTAAATTCACTTTCTGTTATATTATTTAAATCCTTTTTGATCAGCTCATTAGCTGTTGTTATTTCCTGGAGATTCTTCTGAGGGGAGTTCTTCCGCTTGGTCATTTTGGATAGTCCCTGGCGTGGTGAGGACCTGCAGGGCACTTCCCCTGTGCTGTGGTGTATACCTGGAGTTGGTGGGTGGGGCCGCAGTCAGACCTGATGTCTGCCCCCAGCCCACCGCTGGGGCCACAGTCAGACTGGTGTGTGCCTTCTCTTCCCCTCTCCTCGGGGCGGGATTCACTGTGGGGTGGTGTGGCTCATCTGGGCTACTTGCACCCTGCCAGGCTTGTGATGCTGGGGATCTGGCGTATTAGCTGGGGTGGGTAGGCAAGGTGCTCGGGGGCAGGAGGGGCAGGCTTAGATCGCTTCTCCTTAGGTGATCCACTTCAGGAGGGGCCCTGTGGCAGCGGGAGGGAGTCAGATCCACTGCCGGAGGTTTGGCTCCGCAGAAGCGCAGAGTTGGGTGTTTGCGCGGAGCGAGCAAGTTCCCTGGCAGGAACCGGTTCCCTTTGGGATTTCGGCTGGGGGATGGGCGGGGGAAATGGCGCTGGCGAGCGCCTTTGTTCCCCACCAAACTGAGCTCTGTTGTCAGGGGGCTCAGCAGCTCTCCCTCCCTTTGTCCTCCAGCCTTCCCGCTTTCCGAGCAGAGCTGTTAATTTCTGACCTCCCGGACGCTAAGTCGCGCTTGCTGTCGGAACACAGTCCGCCCGGCCCCTCCGCTTTTGCAAGCCAGACTCGGGGGCTCTGCTTGGCCGGCGAGCCGCCCCTCCGCCCCGGCTCCCTCCCGCCAGTCCGTGGAGCGCGCACCGCCTCGCCGCCCTTCCTACCCTCTTCCGTGGGCCTCTCGTCTGCGTTTGGCTCCGGCGACTCTGTTCTGCTAATCCTCTGGCGGTTTTCTGGGTTATTTAGGCAGGTGTAGATGGAATCTAAGTGATCAGCAGGACGTGCGGTGAGCCCAGCGTCCTCCTAAGCCGCCATCTTGCCGCAACTCTCAAATGAACATTCTTAAAAAGTTAACAATAGAACTGCCCTACAATTCAGCAATTGCAGTACTAGGTATTCACCCAAAGAATACAAAAATACCAATGCAAAAGGATACATGCACCCCGATGTTTATAGCAGCATTGCCTCAACAGCCAAAGTATGGGTGGAGCCCAAATGTCCATTGAACAATGAATGGATAATGAAGAATCGGTGTATATGTATATAATGGAATATTACTCAGACTACAGAAAGAATGAAATCTTGCCATTTGCAAAGACATGGATGGAAGTAGTTTATGAACTAGTTCATAAGTGAAATAAGTAAAATAAGTCAGTCAGAGAAAGACAAACATATGATTTCACTCACATGTGGAATATAAGAAACAAAACAGATGAACGTAAGGGAAGGTAAGGAAAAATAAGATAAAAACAGCGAGGGAGGCAAACCCTGAGAGACTTCTAACTATAGAGAACAAACTGAGTATTGGTGGAAGGGAAGTGGCTGGGGGGATGGGCTAAATGGCTGATGGGCATTAAGGAGCCCACTTGTGATGACCGCTGGCTGTTATGTGTAAGTGATGAATCACTAAATTCTACTCCTGCAGCCAGTACTACACTACATGTTAACCAAGTTGGATTTAAATAAAATCTGGGAAGGAGGGGCGCCTGGGTTGCTCAGTCGGTTGAGCGTCCGACTTTGGCTCAGGTCACACACTCGCAGTCTGTGAGTTCAAGCCCCGCGTCAGGCTCTGTGTTGACAGCTCAGAGCCTGGAGCCTGCTTGGGATTCTGTGTCTCCCTCTCTCTCGCTGCCCCTCCCCCGCTCATGCTCTGTCTCTCTCTCTCTTTCTCTATCAAAAATAAATAAACATTAAACGAATTTTAAATAAAATCCGGAAGGAAAAAAATCAACGTTGGCATAGATGTAGAGAAATCAGAACTTTCAAACACTGCTTGTGGAAATGTGAAATGGTACAGCTACTCTGGAAAACAGTTTGGCAATTTCTTAAGTTGAAAATGGAGTTGCCATATGGCACAGCAATTTCATTCCAAGGTATAAACCCAAGAGAATTGAAGACATATATTCCCACAAAAACTTCTACATAAATGTTTATAGGAGCACTATTCACAATTCCTGAAATGTGGAAACAACCCAGTTGTTCATCAACTGGTGACCAGATACATCAAAGGTGGTAAAACCGTACAAGGGGATATTGTCTAGTCATCAAAAGGCATGCAGTACTGTCACATGTGTACATGAACTTCAAGAACATTGTGCTAAGTGAAAGAAGCAAAAGTCCATGTCTTGTATAATTCCATTTATATGAAACCTCCAGAACAGGCAGATCCAAGAGACATAAGTAGATTAGTGGTTGCCAGGGAATTGACGTGGGAGGAATTGGGATATGGGCTTTCTTCTCAGAATGATAATAATATTTTAGACTTAGTGGTAATAGTTGTGCAACATCAGGACTATAATAAAAGCCACTGGACTGTCCGTTTTAAAATGGTCAGAATGATGGCTTTTAAGTGTTGTCAATTTCACCTTTTTTTTTTTTTACATTTTTTCATTTTTTAGTATGTTTTAAATGTGAAATTTATTGTCAAATTGGTTTCCATACAACACCCAGTGCTCATCCCAACAGGTGCCCTGCTCAATGCCCGCCACTCTCTTTCCCTTCCCTCCCACCCCCCATTGACCCTCAGTTTTTTCTCAGTTTTTAAGAGTCTCTTATCGTTTGGCTCCCTCCTTCTCTAACATTTTTTTAAAAAATAAAAAATTGAAAGCTTCAAAAAATGAAAATAAAAATAACCAAAAAGGAGCATTTCAAACATAAAGAACAAGAAAAACATGTCCCTGGTTTCCATAAGATTAAAGTCATACAGTCTTGCAGATACTAAGACATGAGATAAAGTCTGTAACTTTCTGGAATGTCATTGGCCATGATGATTTATGATACTTCGTGTGAAAAAAACATATGTAATCCTGCACTGACTGTTCCTTCCTCAGAGAAGTCTCTTCTTTGTGAAGATTTTGTATCCTGGGTGGCTATCTTAACTTGGGCTTAAATGAAAGTCTTCTCCCTTCTGTCTAAAATTAAAAGAAAAACAAACAAACAACGTTTATTCACTTTGAATCAACATAGTTGTTTTGCAGTGTTGTTCAACTCTCCTATTTCCTTGTTGATCTTTTGTGTAGTTGTTCTATCCATGATTAACAGTGGGATATTGAAATCTCATTCTGGGAAGTATACTTCTGAATAAAAAAGGGAAGTTTAGAGTAATGACGCTGCTTTCCTTGGTGACCCTTTCCCAAAGTATCGTCCTAAACTATTTTTAAGCAGAAGCGATACAATGAAAACAAAGGTATAGTCCCCCAGAGTGGCTTCTTTGCAGTGGGAATATGCATGTTGTGCGACCTCCTTGCAGCATCCTTTCCTGATTTTCTAGCTGAAGGGAGTTTCTTTTCCTTCTGAACTCCTTGTCAATTTACCGAGGACCTTCCTGATTGCATTAAATTGCTCCTTCATCGATCTCATCTCCCCTAGGAGTGTTTCAGCCCCTCTGAGGGTAGAACTTTGTCTCAGTCATCCTTAGCTCCAGCTTCTTGCTCAGCGATTTTCATTCCATGGACTTTTGATAACATTTCCGAATACACGTTCAGAAGAAACGTATCATTGCTATTTGCCCACAGAGTGGTTTTAAACATGTATTATTTCACATGTGGTTTAGAGTATGGACTGTGGAGCTGGGGTCAAGATGGCAGCATGGGAGGATCCTGAACTCACCTCTTCCCATGAACACAAGAATTCAACAGCTGCTTATGGAACAATTCCCTCTGAAAAGTGTCTGAAAGATAGCTTAACAGTGTCTGTAAAATAATGGATAAAAGGACAAAATATATGGAAACAGGAGAGGCAGAGACACAGTCTCACAAGAAACCCCACTCCAGGTGTGGTGACCCACAGTCAGGAGGATCTCATAATACAGAAGTTGTCCCAGAGGACTGAGGGGTTTGTGAGCTACCTCAGGTACCCCAACTCTTGGGAACTACATGGCAAAGATGAGCCTCCAAGCATAGGGCCTTCAAAAAATAGGACTTACTTCCTGAAGTACTCAAGGGCTTCTGTTGAGCCGTGGTGTGGCTCACTCCTGTCTTGTCTTCTTTGTGCCTCCCACACCTGGCATTCTCAAGGATACCTGCTCTTTGAATGCTTTTCAGGGTTTTTTGTTTTTTGACTACAAACCTATTATTAGGCAAAAGCAATAGGCTGAGCCATTTGTGGGAACTTATAATGGCAAACGCTTCATGGGAAATCTCCAGGGAACATGTGCTTTGAGTTTCCTAGGAACCTCCTAATTCCAAAAAATATTTATATTTTGGAGCCTCTCAGAGGCTAAGATTTCCTTGAGGTGATAAATGGCCTACAAGGTAGTTAAGCACTCTCTATGGATAATTTGTGTTTCATTTTCACAATAACACATAAGTCTGACTCTATTACTGTGCCCATTTCACAAATAAGGAAACTGGGGCTCAGAGAGGGATGATATTACAAAAGTGGCAGTTCGTGGAACTGAGATGAAACCTTAGGCCTGTTTATAGACCCCCACACAATGGGAAGAATTCAGGCATCAGATGGACATCCTTTTACCATCTCTCCATTCTGTGAATGACTGAGACTGGAATCCCATAGGAGCCTCTGTCCCAGGGGCCCCTCTCCCATGTCTTACCCAATCGCACCCAGGCCAGGCAGCTCCAGTAGTTTTCTGGTGCTGGGGGCAGGAATATCTTCAGTTGGTCCCCATGGCTGAGGGCCCATGTATCAGAGAGGATGCTAGCCACTTTCTGGGAGAGATTAATCATTCTTCCAGAGCTCCATTTGTCGTCTTCTCCTTTGGGGTCATTGATTATCTCATCTAATCTCTGCAACAACACTAAGAAACGGGTACCATTAACATCTCCATTTGACTGATAACAAAACTAAGGTTTTAGCTAAGCAGTTTCCTCAAGGACATTTGGTTTTAGTGACAAGGCCAGGATTTAAACACAAACCTGTTTGGCTGCCAAGCCTGTGTTTTTAGTCACTTGCTAGAACACCTCTCCTGTGAATTTGTACTTTCTAGGGCCAGGCATGGATGGGGTTTGAATCTCATGATCTTTGGTTATGAAACAGACACCTTACCAGGGGGTCTTTGCCAACATTTCAAAGTTGAAAAACTTTTTTGGTTTTACCTTTTCAAGTTGGGACCTTTGGTTTAGCACATCCTTTATCAAATTAAAGTGTGGAGAATTGTTTTGCCTTGGGTCTTGGAGTCAGAAAATTTGAAGGTCCGAGTAGCAGTTTTTCTCCTTGGTCCTCATCAGGCACACCAGGTCACAGAGAAGATTTGAAACCAGCTCCACATTTGTCTCGGGGAACCACCTAGGCAAGTTGGAGAAAGGCAGTGTGTCGGTACGTGTCTCAGAGAGATCATCTTTGAGGTCATAGTGCTGCGAACGAATGCATAAGGTCAACAATTTCTTTATGAATACAAACAAGAGTCAGACTGCTGGAGAGAAAGAAATTGAACACAAATATCTACCAACTTCAACAACAGACTCTGTTAAGGGACTTGAGATATTGGGAGGATGGGGGAGCTGTTGTCCCTGTCTCCTCTGAGAACTGCTTACCGTTTGCAATTTCAATGCCAGCTCTGGGGCAGGAGGAACTTTCCCAGACTTGGAACAAACCAAGTACTGGATCACTTTCATTGGCTCCTAGGCCTAAAAGACAGTCTCCTTTGCCTGTGGAAGGTGGGGCTTGGGGGCCGTGAGGCAAAATGAAACAATGAATATATCTTGACTTTTAATAGTATGTCAAGAGAAATAGGCCACAGACTATAGTGCCAGGTGTGGTAGACTTTAAGATAACAGACACAGAAGTCGAGTAAGATTTTATCACAAAGTCTTGCACTGATAAAAGAGATTGCTCATCAGTCACAAGAGCACTGAGCCCTGAAGACTGAACCCACAAAAATGTCAGGGTTTCTTTTAAAAACTGTCACATTGACAGTCCTCTAGATATTGTCCCATAAGACTGTCTCATAACAAAGTTTGTAGCATTTAGATCTGGAGAGGAGACCTTGTGATACTCAGCAGAAGACGGAAAGGTAGACCTTAGAGTCTCGAGTTAGCAAAATCTAAGAAGGTTATTTAAAAGGAGGTATTGATAATATACATTTCAAAGCAGTCCCAGTATTTAACAAAATATCGAACATGTATCCTTTGTTGGAATTTTAACTTCATTTTTCTGTGTGATGTGTAAATTTATCTGTTTCAGGTGGTTGGCGCTCTTCTTCCCAATTCCCATCCACGTTTGCAAACATAGAAAAGAGTAAACAATGACTGCTTTGGGTTATTGATAGATTTATTCAAGTTCTAGAAACTCAGGATTAGTGATTTTCATTTGATGATACTGGCATATCATCAATGTACTCAACATTAGAACAAAAATACTTGTAACAAATCATGAGAGTTCAAATGCTGTTGTTAGCTTCCTACTGTCTACAATACGAACAAATTCTTTAGAGTAATGTCTGGCTAGATATAGGTTCGGTTGCTTCAACAGACACACCCAGTAACTTATTCCTTCCTTCCTGAATAGTCTGGGCATATGCAGTCCATAGCTGGCTTAGCAGCTCCACCCTCTCAGGGACTCAGGTTCCTTCTGTGAAGGTGCTCCACCACCTCTAGGCTAGAACTGAGAGGACTCAGCATCATGTCCACATCCAGGAAGTGGGAAGTGAACGTGGGAAAGGGGAGGACATGCCTCTAGCTTCAGAGAATAACCAGAAAGTTTTCCATATCACTTCTGCTCACATTTAATTGGTCTGAACTTAGTCGCCTGGCTGTACATAGCTTCGTGAGAGGCTGGGAAATGTGGTCTTTCCTTTTGAGTGGTTATGTGTTCAGCCAGAAATAGGGCATTCCATTTCTATGAGAGAACTGAGGGCATGACTATTGAGTGACCACTAACAGTTTCTGTCAGGGTCTACCCCTTTGATTAAACAACTGTCCGCAAATACACACAGAGCATCATCCCCACGCATAGAACATTGTCATATTCAAGAAATATAACCTCCAGGTCTCATAGAATGACTACATCTGGGTCAAAATTTAGTATCTCTTGTTACTCCTTGGTTCTCTCCATTCAGTAGGGATAGAATTCCTATCTGACAAACTATAAACTAAAGCATGAGTTATGTCTAGTCTCCAAACCAACCAATATCTATCCCTGGAGTAGGATATTGCTATAAAAACTCCAATACTGGAAAGAGAAGAGTGAATAATGAGGTAACATAGGTCCCTAGCAATGATCCAACTCCCCTGGGCATGAATTATGACAGAACCCTGTCCTGTCACTCTTTGGGGCCTCAGTTCATTCAGTAGGTCCTGATTCTGCTGTCTGGGAAGCATTCCTTCCTCTGCTGTCATCTTTAGCTTTTGTCTTTCCCTCTGGAACATTCTTTCATGTTCATCATCCTCTGTGGACAAATCTGAGGTGGATGTTTGGAAGAATATACCCTTCTTGAGGACAGGATGGCTTTTGCAGCCCACTTCCTGTGGCGCAGAAAGGGGATCATAAGGATTGTATTAGAGGTCAAACTAGTCTATGCCTTATTG
The DNA here is from genome assembly GCF_022837055.1 of Prionailurus viverrinus. NCBI lineage: Eukaryota > Metazoa > Chordata > Mammalia > Carnivora > Felidae > Prionailurus > Prionailurus viverrinus. The sequence continues at coordinate 36,451,946 of NC_062562.1, read as the reverse complement.
ACAATGGCGTTACAAGAAAGGATATGCTCTCTCCTCCCCATTTTCCTAGGCTATGGTTTCTTTTGCAAGCAAATTCCCTCAAACATTTAGGCTTCTGGTCTACTTTTATGTCTGTCAAATTCCATATGTAAATAATCATACTGAAATATTTTGTTCAGGCATAGTTTTGGGGCCTGAAAACTCTGGTCTTCTGTGTAGCTTGTTCTGGGATTTACCAAGTCTCCCTACTAAATCAATGACAGCTATTTTGCACTTAGCCAATTTACCTTGAGTCAGCCATATTGGGGAGGTGACTGAGAAAGGCTTGGGTGTCCTGTCCTGCTTAGGCTACCTATTGAAAGCCACTTGTAATTCCTTCAGTTTGGGGTGCAGAAGTTTTTGCCTCTCTCAGGCTTTGGAGGCACTAGTCACTCTCGTTGCCGCCAAATTGGATTGTCATCTACAGGCAGAAAGAGCTTCCTTAGAAGAGCTGTATACCCCTGAATCAGTGCTGGCAGACTGGCTGACCCTAGCCTGAGATCTGTTTGTGGCAGGTTCCTGGTGAAAGTGGCAAAATGCATCCCACAGACACCACATTCCAAATATTACGATTAATTTCTTCTTGAGTTTCAGGTTCTGATGGCATGTGATCCACCATGAGAATGATCATAGACAACAGCTTAGTGTTTTGTCACAACTTGCAGCCTGCAATACCTGTGCCTTCCCACCTACTGCCTGCCCACCAAACCTATGCCACTTATGTTGGGTTCTAAACCATCAGCCACTCCCTTCTTGTATCAAATTCTGTAATAGTTTGGATATAGAGCGGGTTGCTCTAACAGGGGCTATAAATAACCGTGGCTCCAACAAAATATGTATTTCTCTTTCATGTAACAGTCTAGGTATATGTTCAAACCCACAATGGTTACCCTATAGTGTCAGATACCCAGGATTCTGTATGGTTGCTCTGTGGTTCCTTACTGACAAGGTCAAAGATGACTCAGCACAGCAGATCTGCTTGCAGCCAGCAGGCAAGGAAAATGGGGAGGGGAGAGCATATCCTTTCTTTTAACGCCATTGCCCATAGCACACCTCACTTCCGTTTGCATTCTGTTGACCATAGCTTAACACTTCCTGGTAATGTAAAGGCTTAGTCTACAAAGCCATGTACCCAACTAAATATCAGGAATTCTCTCACTATGAGAGAAGGTGGGAATGGATGTTAGGTGGCAACAAGCAGTACTGTTGACAAGTCAATAATCTTGACTCCACTCTTCACTTCCCAGCCTCTCCTCAACATATGGTCATCTGGGTTCTGGCCTTCACCTCCCAGTTGTATCATTCCCACCAAGGTCATCCTGTCGTAGCTCAATGCAAGTTGTCTCTTGCCCTTCTCGATCCCACTGTAGCAACTGACCCATTAGACCTCTCCCTCTCTCCCAACCCCAATAGCTAATCATCAAGACCTCTCACTTGTATGTCTTGAAACAATTGCCTCATCTTCCCACTACTTCCAGTCTTGCGCAACTAACATAGGCCAGGCCACCATCATCTCATGCGCAGCCTTAAAATTGGCCTGTTTACTTTTCCTGCCACCCACTTCCATTTCACGTCAACCCATTCTCCATCTCCAATCAGAATGATCTTTTAACAATGAAAGCTCAGCAATCAGTCAGTGAATGATTGAAATTCTTCAATGGCTTCTCAGTACTTTCCGGAAAAAGCACAAAGTTCTTTACTGGTTTGCAAGGTCCTGCAGAAACAGGCTTTGGTTACTTCTCCAGCTTCATCTCTTAAAAGAAGCCTGTATTCTCTCCTCACCTTTTTGCTCCAGGTATACTGAAGTACCACGTATGTATCTATTTCCCAGGTCCTCTTGTATCTCTGCTGGCTGTTACTATGTTTCAGGCATTATCCAAAGTCATTTTCACACATTGGAATTTTGTTCATTTATCTCTTTATTTTGGTCTTTATTTACTTACTTATTTATTATTTTTGATGAATAAAAATTTTATGTATTTGAGACTTACAATGTGATAGGTTGGTATATGCATACACTGTGAAGTGATAACCACAATGAAACGAGTTAACATATCCATCACCACCCATAGCTACTTTGTTTTTGTGGTGTGGTTAGAATGCTTGAGATCTGCTCTCTTAGTCAATTTCAAGTATACGATATGGTATTGTTAACTGTAGTCACCGTACTGTACGTTAGGTCGCTAGAACTTGTGCATCTTACAATGGAAAGTTTGTACGTTTTGATCGGTATCTCCCCCTTTTGCCCATCCTCCAGCCTCTGGTAACTACCCTTCAACTCTCTGTCTCTACAAGTTTAACTTTTCTTTAGACGAAGAGTTCACATGTGCATGAGATTATACAATATCTGTCTGTTTGCGTCTGACTAATTAATTTCACTTAGCATCATGTCCTCTGGGTTCACCCACGTTGTCAGAAATGGTAGAACTTCCTTCTTTCTTCTGGCCAGATACTATTCCACTGAATGCACAGGCCATTTTTCTTTATTTTGATGGGCACTTAAAGTTGTTTCCATATCTTGGCTACTGAATAATATTGCAATGAACATGGGAGTACAGATGTCTCATTGAGATAGTGATCTACACCCAGAAGTGGGATTGCTGGATCATCTGGTATTTCTATTTTTAACTTTTTGAGAACCTCCAAACTGTTTTCCACAATGGCTGTACCAATTTACATTCCTGGAAATAGTGCTTAAGGGTTCACTTTTCCTCCACATCCTTGCCCACAGTTGTTATCTTTTGACTTTTGGGGAATAGCCATCCTAACAAACAGGTGTGAGGTAATAGCTCATTGTGGTTTTGGTTTGCATTTCCCTGACAATTAGCGATGTTGAGCATCTTTTCTTATACCGGTTAGCCTTTTGTAGCTCTTCTTTGGAAAAAGTCTATTTGGGTCCTTGCCCACTTTTTCACCCTGTTATATGGTTTCTTTGCTGTTGACTTTGGGAAAATTGTAAGAGGAAACTTTATTTAAAATGGAAGTGTTGAATTACTCTATTGTATACCTGAAACGAATGCAACACTGTATGCTAATGAACTGGAAAGAAAATAAAACCTTAAAGAAAATGGAGTCAGGGGGCCAGAAGGGGGAAGCTCACAGGCTCTACCACGTGTCATTTCCTGCAGACCCACTGGAAGGAGACATATCTTGTAAGCTGACACTACTTCAGCTACTGCTATACTACCTCAGCAAGAGGAAGAAAGGTCTTTCTTCTTCCCTCATGATGGCCCAGCTGATGACGGTCACAACTTCAGCAATGAAAAGCCACTATACTTGGATCTCCCAGTTTACTCCAATGGACTTTTACTATATCATAGCCCTCCCAATTTCTTCCTTTCCTCTACAAAAGTGTTCCTCTCCTTTGTTCTCCAGACTTGCTATAGCTTCCTTCTCCCAAGGGGCAGTTCTCTGCTATTCCTAAATAAGCCATTTTCTTTTCCTGGTAACATAACTGGTAGTTTTATTTTTAAGGTTAACTATTCATGTGAACTCCTTATTTGTTTTGTAAATTAACTCCTTCTTGGAGATGGTCTGCAAATGTATTCTCCGATTCTGTAGGTTGCTTTTCCATTTTGTTGATGGTTTCCTTCCCTTTCCTTCCCTGTGCTTTTTAGTGTGATGTGGGCCCAATTGTTTATTTTTACTTTTACTGCGTATGCTTTTGGTGCCAATCCCAAAATCTCATTGCCTAGAGCATAGTCAAGGAGCTTTCCTCTTTGATTTTTCCTAGAAGTGTGATGGTTTCAGGTGTTACATTTAAGTCTTTAAGCCATTTTAAGTAGATTTTTGTGTATCGTGTAAGGGAAGGGTTCACTTTCATTCTTTTGCATGTAGATATACAGTTTTCCCAACAGAATCTAATGAAGAGATAGATTGTCTCATATTCACCCATCGCTGGGGGTCACCTTTGGGGAGTCCCCTTTGAATTTTTTTTTCAACGTTTATTTTATTTTTGGGACAGAGAGAGACAGAGCATGAACGGGGGAGGGGCAGAGAGAGAGGGACACACAGAATCGGAAACAGGCTCCAGGCTCCGAGGCATCAGCCCAGAGCCCGACTCGGGGCTCGAACTCACGGACCGCGAGATCGTGACCTGGCTGAAGTCGGACGCTTAACCGACTGCGCCACCCAGGCGCCCCTGGGGAGTCCTCTTTGTGGCAGCTCATTTCTGAGGTTCACAGACACCCATATTCACTAAGAAATAAACAGACACCACAAGCACAGAATCACACCCAGCCTCACCTGGGAACACAGGTATGGGGCTTATGGACAGATTCACACACAGACCCACACTGCAGACACGGCCAGTGACACCCCGAGGAGAACACACACACACCCCCCCCACACACACACACACACACCACACACACACCACACACGGTAAGACCCAAGGGGCAGCAAATTCACACACAGAACTAATATATACACGTACAAAACCCAGACATACATAGACACACCCATAGGGACACACATGCCCCCAGATATGTACATAATGGAAGGGGCTTTTGAAAAGCCATGGTCACGCGGGGTGTCCTTTGTGAGCTATCAGGGTCGAAGGCAGCTGATTGGTGGAGAGAGAGCATAAAGCGTCTGAATTGCTATGGCAATGCTCAAACAGGTGAAGACTTGGATGAAGAGAGATCTTCGTCTGCTCCACCTGCTACTGACAGTCTACTTAACTGGCTACTTGTGGCCTACTCATCTAGTGATTTACTGACCTGCTGAGCTACTGACTTGTCTGAACCCTCCTCCCTCCCTTCTTGTACTTGATCTGATCCGGGTACTCTCCCTGACCCCCTTCTTCTCCTGCCACACCCCCCTCCCCAATCCCATCCCTATTTAAACCCCGCCCCCCCACCCCACCCCCTTTCCCACCCCACCCCGTCCCTTCCCCTCCCACCCCCACCACCTCCTCACCTCCATCTGTACCTCCTCTCTGGTGCCCAGGCGCCCCCTGAAAGGACCAGAATATGACGGTTCAGAAGCTATTTTTCTGTATGCTCTTACTCGGGTATCCCGGTTACCCCAACACAAATGTGAGTACACATCCGACATCAGTGACTTCTTCCTTTTGTATTTATTTATCTTTTTCAGACTGTGGTTAAAAACACAGCTTTTTCATGGAGTCCTTGATGAGAACTCAGTTCTTTTGGAAAACCCATTAAGTCAGGGCAAGGTTTCTCCACCAGCATGTAGGGGTTCTGGCCACACCTGTCCACATGAAGTTGTGGATCCTGTCTGGGCCACTTGGTCCAAAAAGAGTAGTGTTGACAGGATGGAAACCTGAGCTTCATAATGTCAAGAAAGAAGGACATGGGAAGATACTAAAAGCCACTGAGATCTTTGTCTTAAATAAGGGGCTCGTATGATGTTTGAATTATACTTCCTTAAAATCATTTTTAAAAATGTCAGAAACTCTATTGAATAAGAGCCATTCAATAGTATTAATAGTATTTTATACTATTAGATGGCTCCTGGAAGGCCTGTCAAGATTCTTCTTCAAGCTGTGTAAGTTTAGAGTCCCTCTTATACGTAGTTAGTTTTCCTATCAGCACGTTGTTCACATTTGTGAAGTTTGGTAGCCCTGGGAACCGTGGTGTCCGAAGTGTTGGTGTTGGAAAGTGAAATGTCGTTTGTGCTCTGTGATTCCTGGTTTGTTCGCTTTTGGGAACTTGTGCATCAGCCCTCTCCCTCTGGTCTTAGAGGCTGCCCCCAAGGACTCTGTGTCCAACCAGGTAGCTGACAAGCTCAGTGTACATGAAGTGGCCTCAGCCTGCTTGGACATGTATAATAAGAAAATCACTAGGAGTGATGTGATCAGGAAGTGAATGCATTCTTGTCCTTTCTTTAGCCAACTATGTGCAGAGTGTTGATTTACCCAAAGCAAAAAGGGTCTTGAATGTCCTTAGGATTGTCCAACTATAAAGAAATACCTGGTTGCCAGTGTGAATGTTTCATTCTATCATTAAAAAGCAAAACCTGTACTCCCAAGACCCTGAGACAGAGACACAGGGGACACCCACAGAGAAAAGTAGATTTCTTGATATTGGCATGCACCAGATTCTTCGAGAGGGATCTGCAACGTCCCAAGTCAGGAACAACCTAAATTGAGGCAGAATCCTGTCACATGAATACCTCCAGGCACAACAGAATCTATTCTGTCTCTTTTGAGTCTACGAAGGAGGAAATTTCTTGGTTCTGTTTATTGCAATTTCCCCCTTCTACCTAGGCTGCATCTCATAGATCAGTTCAGCTCTCTCTCCCTCCCTCATCTCTGAATTCTTGCACAAACTAACTTGTCTTGCATTTCCTACCTCCACCTGGTCATGACCATTGTCTGTGGGAACCAAGTGTTACTGGCTCCCTTGGATCTAATCTAGTTAACGGTAACTAATCAAATCAGCATACAGATAGCTGGCAGAGGTATCAAGAGTGCCCAGGACTTAGGATGTTTACCATTCATGTCAAGATGGCCTCTGTCTTTTGATCCCCATGATCACTGTGCTGATGGCCCCTGTTCTCTTGCAGACACTGGCCACTCAAAGACAGTGTACATTTCCCACCAGGACGCAATTTAGTGACCTCAGTTCTGAGAGCTGAAGATACAAATGGTACACATTTTGGAGGCTACTTTCTAGAGAGGTTTATTGGCACAAAATTAAAGTTTGGTATGTGAGTTAGTATGAATTGCATTGTCAGTGTATTTTCTCCTAAAGGACTGGTAAGTCTAGTTTTAGTAAAATGATATGTGTTCTGTTGTTTTGGTGACCATACCCAGGACTTTTGTGTTATTTAGAAAGTAATTTCCATAGTTGTTATTGTTTGATTTAGTTGCAACACTATGAAATAGGAACTTGAATGTATTGTATTGGCTATTTGGAGATGTGTGTTCAAGTAACTTAAAACCTCATAGATTTCATCAAAATACACAAGATCACCTGATTATGCAAATCTTTATTTAATTCAGAAATCTGACAATTTGGGCTGTGATTCAGATTCAAAGTAAACCTTGAACGTAAAACCTTATGGGGAGCCTGGGTGGTTCAGTCAATTAAGCATCTGACTCTTGATTTTGGCTCAGGTTTGTGAGTTTGAGACCAGCATCAGGCTTTGTGCTAACAGCGTGGAGCCTGCTTTGGATTCTCTGTCTCCCTCTCTCTCATTCCTCCCCCGCTCTACTATCAAAAATAAATCAACATTAGAAAAAAAGAAAACCTCAGTGTTTTTAGAAACTAAACAATAATGTAGAATTTATTTTTGTTGGAATAATCCCATATTATTATAAAAGCAGCTGCACATCTCTCAGTTATATCCATATCTGTAAACATCTGTCTCTATAACAGTCTCATTTGAATCTCTAGTACATTTTTATTGTTACTTTCTCCCATCCTTCTGTAAATGTTGGTGTATGTTTGGAAATGTTCCAAAGGATTTTATCTAGGTACTTCATGAATGTACAACAGAAGTCATTTACTTCTTGTCTACTAAAAGGGTAAGGAACAATGAAGCCATCACCACAGTAAGATCGTAAACACAATCATCACTCCTACAGGTTTGCCCCTGCTCCTTTGTAAGCCTTCTGTCCTCCCTCTCCTTCAGGAGGAGGCATTTGAGAGGTGTGCTTATAACCTCCTGGAGGCTGGTTGAAGGTTTATAAAAATGATTCTTGGTGACAGATGTTATAAATGTCTTTGCTATTCCTCATTATCTCAAATATTATTTCAGCTTGTCCATATTTTGGCTGACCATTTCCCTCTTGGCTCTCGTGTCTTCGGAACTCTGGGGAAGCTTGCCGTCATTACTGCCACCGTTGCAATTTGTGCATGTCTTATTTACCTCTGGAGAGTTGTCCTTGCTGTGAGTATACTAAAATACCTTAGAGATAGGCTTTTAAGCATAAGTAAGCAGAAGTTTTTTGGTAAGCACAAATTTTTTACTAGACCATTTGTATGCACTCAGTACTTCAAATTTCCCTTTAAGCACGGCGTTCATTGCATCCCACAAATTGTAGTCATTCCAACATTCATTATCATTTAGATGGACATATTTTTAAAATTCTGTGAAATGTCTCTTTGACCCTCTTCTTTTAGAATTTCTCTAGTCTATCTCTATTCTCTATCTTCTATTAGAATATCTCTCATATATTTTGTAGTTTTTCAGTTGTCTTTCTATTATTGATGTCTAGCTTACATATGTGTTCTGAGAACGCATTTTCTATGATTTTGTTGACTTCAAGTTAAGGTGTATTTTATGACCCTGAATATGGTCTGTGTCAGTGAATGTTCTATATGAGCTTGAGAAGAATGTGTATTTTTCTATTGTAGAAAGTGTTCTACAGATGGTCATGGATCTAGGTGATTGGTGATGCAGTTCAGTCCAACTGTGTTCTTATATTTGAATATCTTTATGCTCAATCTGTCAATGACTGATAGAGGGTGTTGAATTCTTTCAGCTGTAATAATGTATATGTCTACTTCTCCTATCAGTTGTATCAGTTTTTGCCTCATGTATTTTGGCACTCTGTTGTTAATGCATGTACATTAAGGATTATGTTTTCTTGGAGAATTAAGCCTTTATTATTGACCTCAGTATCTCCAATAATTTCCCTTATTTTGTACATGTTTTGAAGGACAATTTAATTGTTCACAGAATTCTAGGTGGATGGGTTCTTTTCTTTTAACAGTATAAACATTTCATTCTTCTTGATTGCATGGTTTCTGAATTCTGAGTATTTTTTGTCCTGGTTCCTCTTGGGTAAGGTGTTATTTCTTCCATCTCCCTGCGACTCCAGCCCCCAACACTACCCCTTTAGCTTCTTCCAAAATTCTTTGTTTTCAATTTTCTCTTGATTGAATAGTATATGTCTAGGGATAGTCTTGTGTTTTTTTTGTTTTGTTTTGTTTTTGGTTTGGTTTGGTTTTTTTGGAGGGGGGTATTTATCCTGCTTGAAATTCTTTGAGTTTCCTGAATCTGTGGTTTATGACTATCATTAATTTTGGAAAATTCTCAGTCATTTTCACTTCAAACGTATAATAGGTATTCCCATTGTGTGTATGTTACACCTTTTGTCATTGTCACACTGGTCTTGGATTTTCTCTGTTGTATTTTTAAGTTTTCTGTGTGCGTTTCTGTTTTGGGTGTTTCTACTTGACATTTCCTTCTGCTTGTTGAGTCTTTCCTCAGCTGTGCTGTGTGTGTTAATAAATCCAATGAAGCCATTCCTTATTTCTGCTATGATGTTTTGGATTTCTAGAAGTCCTTTTGGATCCTAGAGTTATCGTTTCTGTGCTCACATTCACCACCTCTTCTTGCATACTGACTACTTCTTCCATTAGAGTCATTATCCTATTAATCAGAGCAGTTTTACATTCCCAGCCTGATTATCCCACCATCTCTGCCATAGGAAGTGTGATTCTAATGCTTGCATTCTGCGTTCAAAATATGTGGTTTTTCCTTTTAGGGTACCTTGTTAACTTTTTTGGGAAGCTTGGGGTCACGTCCGTGTTTAAAAAAACTGAGGTGAAGGCTTTTAGTGTAAAGTTTTGTCTTTACCTAGGTTTTAGGCTGAGTTTACTCCCCTATGAGACAGGAAGGAGGAAGAGCACTGTAGTTGAGTATTTCCCTTCATCTGTATTGCTTGTCTTCAGAAAAACCCCATTAGGCTTTGGAGAAATAGTTTCTCTGGAGGGCAGGCCTTCTAAGCAAGAACAGAACAGCATGAGTTTATTTATAAGTGGCTGTTTTTCCTCTTTTCCTGCCAATTTAGAAATCTTTCCCTTCAAAAAGAAAATATGCATATTAAGTACTTGTAAGGCCATCTCTCTTTCCATTTCCCCTGCTTAGGAAAGGAAACATGTGACATTAAAGGACTATCCATGGTTTCCTGTTTGCCCTCCGTAGATACACTTTCCTATAACAACATTTTTATGACTCACTTTTTGATACCATGATGATATTCCAATATCCTGGCAAGATGTTGGGGCTCGCTTCAGCATCACATCATCATTCAAAACTTTCAAATAGGGATATACGTCCTACAGATCAAGAAAATGTGTCTTTACCTTTTGTTCAAGTAGAGTCTTGCCTAGATATTATTGAGCTATAATTCATCAGGGGATGACTTGGGTCTGGGTGTTACTGGACCACCCAGACCACGTTCTCCAGTCTCAGTGTCTTAGTAATGAACACTGATCGAAAGGGAAACAAAGCAGGTGGCGTTTATTAGAGATAGGTTGTATACAGCGGAGCCACCAAGAAAGAGGAATATCGCTCCCCAAAAGGGTGGTGTGCCAGGCTTATAGAGGCACTTTTCCAAAGGGTGAGGGGCTGGGAGTGGGGAAGCATCCTTCAGTCCCACAGTCATTATCTTATGGTTGTTACTTTTCAGTGGACACAAGACAATCACAGGATGTCTTTTTCCATGGTTGACGTGCTTTTAGTGCTCCTAGAAAATAGAAATCCTAGTGCAGTCAGGCTTTAAATTGTTATTTCTACTTTTGCCCAGACAACCATTACTCCCTAATACCTGTTCTCTCTTTGGTTCACTTTTCCAGAAGTCTCCAGTATGGAAACTGTTAACCCTTGCCTTAGACCAGTGCCTTTACAGGAATTAAGTTCCTCTTGCTTTTCTTATACCTTCTCAACGGGAGCCCTTTTTGCTTTGTTTTTGAAATGTTAGCCGTCATTTCTTTTGGTGCCTGTGCTTTTGCCCTAGCCATGTTCCACTCTCTTTCTCATCTGATGATGTGTTTTTGGAAGACCCTCTGTTTTTAGTGATCTAGGAAAATCATAGCGCCTGACATGTTGTAATTGTTTATTGATTCGGAAAGCAGCCAACCCTGTGTAACATTTCAGAAAGCTTTCTAGAGAATGAAAGAAGCGTGTCTGCATACAAAGGTTTTCCTTTTCTTTCCTTGCCGCTTCCTTCCTCCTTCCCATCCCTTCCCTTTCCTTCTCGCCCCCCTACCGTCCCCCTCCATCTCTCTCTCTCTCTCTCTCTCTCTCTCTCTCTCTCTGTCTGTCTCTTAATTCCTCTCTCCCTTTCTCTCTCTCTCTCTTTCTTTTTTTCTTTTTTTGGCATTTCAAATGATCCTGGGTTCTGGACTTCAGTGTGGATGTTGGGTTTGACTACAAGAGAAAAAAAAATCAGACAAATATTTTATTTATGTATTTCTAAAAGTGTCTGCATTAATCACTGACAGAATTGAATATTTTGATATTTATTTAATATAATGTAAATCTATCTTTTGGTCAAAATAAGCTCTGAATCTTTCTGCTTTTATCAGAAATGGCTTATAAAGAATCATGAACTAAATATGAAATTCTACTTTTTTATTATATTAATGTTATGAATTCATTATGCTGAACAAAATGATCATTGTAATTTCATTGGATGACATTTCAGTATTTTATCAGGAAGAATAAGTTTTTACTATTACTATGTTTTGACCTCAAACTTAATTTTGTTTCTTCCTCTCTCAGACAGAGCCTCCAGTATATCCAGGTAAGATTTTAGGTTTGAGTCGTCTTTGTAATTTTTTTTCATTACTCGTGTTTGGTGTGGGTTTTAATTTTTTAACTAGGGATAAATATGGTGACTTCTGATGTCTAATTGACTTGTTAACTCTTGAAAATCTTTCTCTTCCCTGTTAGAGGCTAAGTGACAATGTGGAGGGATTTGCCTCTCTTAAGACAAGAGACCAGGGGAGGAAAACATCACAGGAGGAAGGAGAACAGAATGAGTGTAATTTTTCATAGAAATGATTAGGACAGAAGTGATGATATGAGCCTGAGGTGTGGAGTGAGTACTTTGCCATGACCTGGCTTTTGGTGAAATGTGAAGATGAGAAAACCCTCTTTGAGTCTGTCAAGAAGCCTAAGCTTAGAGAAGAAGCCAGGTATTGCCAGGCAGCGTGTGTGTCACAGGAGAGGGTTAAACCAAGGTTTTGAGTCTGAGGTGGAGGGAGCCATTCATGCCAGGGGAAAAGTGAACTTGATGCCAATGGGGGGCAATCTATTCTGCACGGACCCCATGGACTGTGGTGATTCTGTGGTGCTGTCTGTTGAGAGGCAAGGTGGCTACCTGACACTTAACAAGCCCTCAAAGACTGGTTGGTGTTCATCACTGTAAATGCAGCGGTGGTGGTGATGAGAAGAGTGACCTCAGGGCATGAGAGCTCTCACATTGGGCCAATGTAAGAGGAGTTTGCACTTTGTGTCTGTTAGAGGAGTCAGTGTTCTAGAGCTTACACGTATAGGAATGTAAGTGAAATGAGGTTTCTTGGGTTTAAAATGCTGCTGAAACTTGCTTTCTTCAGGCACAATGAGAAAGCTAAACAGTTAGTTACACCCATGTGTCAGATCATGTGTCTGTGCTGCTAATACAGTGGGATTATTCGATGTCACTGGTTTGGTAACAACCTTAAAAATTGTTTTATCTCCTTTTAGTTAATTTACAGCAAAAAACTGCAAAGATCAACACGTTGGAGAAAGAAACCACAGAGCTGGCTGAAGCAATATCCATGTGGGAACAGAAGGTAGCATTGCCCTTTCAAATATTTCTTGTGACTTCATTTTGATTAGTTTTACCTCTTGTAGTTCATCCTACTGACCTATTTCATGTGTTCTATACATACTTCCAATTCAAGACAAGCTTCACAAGTGTAATAAAAAACTACCTTTTTATTTGTGAAAGGAGTCACACATCAGACATAGGCTTATCTACCACGATGCTATTTTTGAATTCTGATTCCTTTTTCATATGTTTTGTATATACATCAATGAATTAAAGATACATCTTCAAGAAGCGAAGAGAGAAAGTAACATTCACTCTGCTGAAGCTCTTAAGTTGAAAGTAAGAATCCTTTCTTTGCCTGGATTGCGTTCTAAAAACACAAGTAAAATTAATGAATTATTGTTATTCATTCAACATGTTTTGTTGAAGGAGAACATCAAAAAAGTTGAGCACTTCAATAAAATTTTAAATGACACCCTTCAAAGTGCACATGTTACCTTGCAATCAGAAAGAGAGAGAGAGGAATGTCAAGAATCAGGAAGTGCTAAGAGTTGGCTGCTTTTACTGTAATTTGACTTTGGAGGCTTTTTGTTCATTGGGTGAGGTGAGCATAGCATATTCGCTTGCTGTTTACCATAGTAGAGAGTGGGCCTCTGGGAGACAAACCTCCATCTGCACAGCTGGCATTTCACTAGGACCACCATGAGGAGTTTGCTATTTCAAGGACTAGGAAGTATCTTTTATTTTCACAACTAGGTCATTACCACATCATTCAGACCTGCCCTCCAAGATATGGAGAAAATCCCCCAAGATAGTTGAGAGATGAAGGGCAATAGCAAATTGTATACTGCCTTCTTCTCTTAATGCTCAACAATGTTCAGTGTGCATAGAGGAATATTCTCCTGAGAAAGCCATTTGTGAGCCCTTTGACTGGAACTATTTTCCATGTTCTTTGCCTTCTCCTTGTTGTATTTATGCCCCAGGATCTTTCTTTGTTGCCATGCACAGTCCTGTTGCACTCACATTGTTGTGCGATCATTATTTCTTGAATGTATTTTCTCATATCTGTCCTAAAGTCAGAAGATGCAAACAGTCAATTGGAGGAACTGAGAGCCTGGAGGTCCCATAACCGTGCACTGGAAGGTATGTTGTCTGTTGGGGAGAAATCCCATATGGTGGCAATGACTTTGCACTGGGAAGGGAAAGAATGCCTTCTTGCCTTCACACTAGTTGCCCTTTTCCTGTCACCCCAAAACCAAGTCTCAGGTCATATGCACATGCACAAAATAACCATTTTTTTACAGCAAGGATAAAGACTGTGGAAGACATTCGTAATGCTTTGAGTTCTATTAAAGCAATCAGGGAAGAAACAGCCAAAAGCCTGAAGGAGAGAGGAGACGTCCTTGATAAATTCTATGAAGAAAGAAAAACGGCTACAGCAAAGTAAGACGTTCATGTGATAATGGTCCCGAGTACTGTTGTATGAATGAATGTGGTGGCCGCTATAGATAAACATATTTCTTCTAGAATTGGATCCAGAGTAATTTTGCCAAATGCATTCAGGAGAATTGTGCCTGCCCTTCCTACCTGGCTTCCTATAACCTGCATTTTCCTCTCTGTCCTTAGTGCTTGTTACACATTCTTGTGTCATGTACTTGGGGTAGAAGAGGGAAGATACTGGCATTAAACACACTGATGACAGGATCCCCTCTGGATCCATTTACATTGGCCTATAGGTTTCAATCCCATCCCATTGTCTTATCAGCCGGGAATTAGGTCATCTTTGTTCAGCACCAGACTTGGGTCAAAAATATTTAGGGAAAACATTGACTTATCTTGCTGCAGAAACCATGGGAGTTTCTTTCTAGACTGTGGGTTGGGATGGCATCAGGACTGCATCTCTTCATCCAGTCTGCAAGTGAGCCTCGTATGAAGTGTGTCTTCATGGGTTCATTAGAAATTTGGTGCACCAGGTGCATGTTTCTTCTTTGGTCCAGTATTTCCTTTTGTTCTCAGGAGGAGGGCCTTTAGAGACCTTATTCACATTGAAAAGGAAATGCTTCCTTGTCTTCCCTGGAGACTCAGCTTCTGTTAGTCCTTTCCACACCCGGGGTGGAGCCTGCTCTGTCTCACTGGCATGTTGTTTTTGTTAATGTGTAAGCTCTTTGTGGGAGCAGGTACAGCACCCTGACCACCTTTCTATCTTCACCCCCTTACAACAGAGCCTCTACGTTACAGCCACCCCAGAAAGCATTTGCTGAAGGACTACCTGTGAGACCAGAGGGAAATGCATGTACCTTTCTCTGTCTAGTGCTTTTGTGTCCATTACTAACAGTCTTTCAATTTTGCATGTGATTCTTGAGTACATCCGGTGCCAAGTTGAAACCCTTTAAAGCAACACCATGGACAAAATAGTCTGAGGGCAACACAGCAAACCAGCCTTTCTAAGCATTTCCCTTTGCTGCCTTCACTGTCAATGAACTGAGTCTTGTTCAAGTAGACTGACTCCATGAAGTTGATAGTTTTCCATCTGAAATCTGTTTCCTGAAGATAACAGCCTGACTGTGGGACAGTTCACACCATGTTATATTTCAGCATATATTGCCACTCTAAGATTGGCCTTTCCCTCCACCAGGATCTTTGAAAGAGTGGGCAGGGGGTGCACTCCTGAACCTTAGTGGTGTATGGGAGTGATTTGCAATGCTGGTGAAGCCATATCCTGGAAGGCTGTCTTTCATGCTCAGTGTCTGTGTCAGGGTACAACTTCTGGACTGAGATTCAGTGCACTGCCCCATGGAGGTGTAAGGCAATGATGATCCCCTGCCTCACCCTAATGGGTACAGTTGGTCAGGCACAGGTTTTCACACTGACCTGAAATAGGCCTTCTCCATCTCAAACAAAAGACCAACTCTGGGAAGGCACAAGGTGCAATGTTATTTGATGACTTGACGATGAAGGAGTAGAAGCAGAGAACTAGAAAGGCGGCTCTGATTGTAGGCGACTTGGCAGCAGACGGAGGTTGAATTTTCTTTAACATTAAATGGGGTCTTCATTTCTCTGACTGTGTTGTCAGTCTGTGCATCGTTGGGGGAGGGGATAGGGATATTTGAATCTAGGCTTTAAGAGAGCTGAGAAGGAAAAAGGCAGAATTTCTGGACCTTGGCTACTGGACTGTGTATATATCTTTCCCATCTTAGGAATCTGGATATGACAAACTGTGAACTAGTGGCAATGAAGAATCAGATGATAACTGCAGAGGAAAATCTGAAAATAGCTACAAGGGACATACACAAGTGCAAGTGAGTTCAGATACTAATTAGCAGCGGCTCATGAAACCCCTGTTCGTTTCTTAGTTCTAACCTTTGTACAATGGGTAGACTCCATGAATATAGTAATACAAACACAAATTCAGAGGACATATCCGTAGAGAATTAACAGATAGGGAAAGATAAGTATTAGAAAGAATAAGACAATTAAGCTACTAAACATTTCTGGGTCTCCAGCATTGACCTGCCCATGTAGAAACTTCATCCATGCCAACGTTCCTGAGGGGTGGTGTCAGTTGTCATAATCTATAGGAAAGCAGTGTGTCATAGGATGAAATCATATCCATCAACAAGGTAGTACCATCTGATGGTCGTGGTCTTTGCAACCCTAGGAAACCTGGTGAGTACACAAGTTAAAGGAGAATAGAACTTTATGTTGGCTTTATGATGAAAGTCACTTGTCACATGATGAATTAGGGCAAGATTGCAAATGGAAAAGAATTCTATGACCTCTGAACCCTACGGGCATGGAATAATGAATAAGGAGAGGATGGAACAATAGCTTTGGTTCTGTACATTTATAATTGTGTGAAAAGTGTTTCATGTGAAAGGATAAATTGTATTGGGGGAAGATATGAGGATGACGGGAACATGAGCAGATTATTTATAATCCTACCTCATATTAGGCCTTATTTGACGAAAACAATTGTATCTCACAGACAGCAAATTGAACAAACACGAGAACAGCTGCAGAAGGCAGAACTCACCTTCACACACCAGGTAACGTGAGTTCTGCCTGACATAGTGAACCCTTAGTACCTCATGTGGTTGAGTGTAGTGGCCCTTGGAATTCCTAAACACGGACTTTTCATTGTTGCTTTTTCAGGTCGCAGTTTATGAGCGTAATGCTCAGCACAACTGGGTAAGTGTTTTCTTTTTTCCTCCTCTCTCTCTTTGGTTCCCACTCTGGCACGACTGAAGGTGGATATGTTTTTCTCCCCTAGATCAAGACTCGGATCTGGGAGACGAAAATGGCGGAGCAGAGCCGAGAGGTCGCCCGCTTGAAACACAGGTGTGGGAGCATGACATGAGTTTTTATGGGTGTTTTGAGGGATGACAGCTGTGCTGTTTAGTGTCTAGTCAGAGGACGTGGCGTTGCAACTCTGATAGAAGTCCATTCTTTTTCTGTACCCAAGACTGGATGAGATGGAAGGAAAGAGGCTGCTTGAGGGATACAGGAGGCGGAGACCAATGCCTGGAAGTCCAGAGATGCAGAACCCTGCGAGGAGAGGTGAAAGACATGTGGTGATGTGCAGCAGCCTAATTTCTGCGGCAAAGCCTTCTCCTGTGGGTGATCATCGTGTGTCCTGGACAGAACAGCAAACACTAAGGACAGCAGGTGGTCTGAAGGGGTGACTGAAGGGTGTTCTCCTCTGGTACTACAAGCAGTGAGGCACTTGTCCCTGTGACTGGTGGAGCTCATGCCCCTCCTCTGGCTGTGACCCTCCCACCTCCTCTAGCATCCCCCTGTCTGAAGAGCTTGGAAAGGATGACAGGACAGGGGCCTCATCCTTCTTCCCACCCGGACTCAATGTGAAGACTTTAGTTTATTTGAGGAGAAGGTCATTTATTGACTATTTTTAATGTTCCTTTATTTTTATTGTTGTGAACTGTAGACCTACATTTCTGAATCCAGGCTCCAAATAGCTTCGTCCTCTGATGTAATCAGTGCAACTCTGCGGCTTCACTGCTAAACACCCATAGTTTTCCTTTCCTCATTAATATAATATCAGTCAAGTTCAGTTCCATTCAGAAATAGTTACATAATACCAGCTCCCATGTGGAAGGCAGCTTATAGATAAGCTGAAAGACTGAACAATCTGCCTGGAGTCAGAAGAAACACACCCATGCTCTTCTGTGGAGGGTTTTTTGATGTTATCCACCAACTGACGCTCTCATTTTAATTTTTATCTGAAATGAGATGCTATTACCCCTCATGTGTATTGAGAAATGGCTGTTTTGGTGACGATTTCCTGATTTCTCTTTGAGCTGCCCTGTTGAAAGTTATTTGACTAATTATGAAGAACATGAGCCAGGACCCTATGGTTTCTTCATTAAGATATGATGGGATGGATTTCCCCTTATCACTGGGGTGAACTGAGGCTTGTGGGTTACTCTCTGCCTCTCCTCCTGGTCCTGAGTGTGGGCAAGAGTTTAACATGTCACAAAATGTGGTGTTTGTGTGAATTCTTCACAGTCTACTAAAATCAGAGTAAACCTCTATCCCTTTCAGAGCCTTTAGACGAAGCCGATGTCACTCCCATGAGTCACAACTACAAGCAGTCTACCAACAATGCCGAGAAGGACAAGGTAAATGCTGGGGCCATTTTCAGTTGTACGTCTGTCAGGAAACCCTCATTTGTGCAACAGCATGCTCTGCGGCCTTATCCCTGTTTTCTGTGTTGTATGATATGTCTGCCTGTTTATCTTTTCCAAATGCACAGCCTTAACCCAAGAGTCTACAGGCTTCTGTCTTTTCAGCCTGTCATCTTTTTTCTGGTCAGTTTAGTAGCCAAAGGAACTTAGAAGTTGACCACCTTATGGCTTTTCCCTTGTGTTCAAAATAACAACAACAGGAAGATACACTGCACTCTATAGCAAAGTCTCTAAGCTTGTTGACTCCTACCACACTACCTCTCTGTGGGATCAGTGTTGTTGTTATTTTCCTCTTTCTGGTCTCACTATTCATGGTGAAGACTGTCTGTTAGTTCTAAACGTGAAAAGACTTCCCTCCATCTTTATATTGTGTGCCTTGTACAATTTATGTTGGTTTTAGACAAAGTCATTGGCATAACTCACCATCTTCACGTCTTCATGGGTAAATGAACTGTTTCGAATCCTTTTAAGCAGTATCTTAGGTAAAAGTATTCTGAACACAAGGTCCTTCAGTTTTATTCATATGAGCAGGTTCTCTTGTGTCTCCAGTCAGTGTTAGACCTGATACCATCGCTGATGACACATCCCTGGAAATGTATACCAAAGTCAAAACACATTTGCATTAATTCTGTTTCATGAATGTCTGCCTCTTTTTTCCCATAGGATTTATTACTCTGTGTCTTGTAGTGTACACAAAACCAGAATTCCTTATGAATTCAGGTAAACACTTGGGGGCCTAGTACTCATTGATGTGTAATATGTTCCTCACAGCAAACATTTCCTCAGGTCCCCTACAAGACTCCAGGCATCCCCAACTCCCGAGTGGTTTCTTGGCCTTTGACAGCACTTGCAGAAAGTAGGAAGACCTCTTTCTCAGCGAGGGAAGCAGAGGGGGCCAAGTGTGGGGCCGGCAGGCAGAACTTGTCCCCAAGAGTAGCTGTGATTTCATGTGCAGAGAATGAGCTGTGTATTTGCAGTCCATTTTTCTGTGTTCGGAACAAGCCAAAAACAGAGCTTTTGCCGTCACTGTAGTGGAGGGATGCAAAGTGATCCTGGACTTGGATGTCTTCCTGTCTGGAATATGCCCCTTGATTAGTTTGGAATTACTTATTTAATCCTGTAAGATGGGGTCATTTTGTTCTAAATTCTCAGACATGGGCAGGGACATGTGGTGACAGTAGTTTAACCGCCTGTGTTTAGTTGCCTAAGCTGTAGGTGGTACCCAGTGGCAGGGACAGAGTTTTCAGGTACTGATGCTACTCTCTTGGATCCTGGTGGCAGAGTAGGGAGCAGGTGCTGACCCGTACTTCTATGGGTTTCATCTGCTTTGCGGATTGGTTCTCTTGTGTGGCATCTGCACATAGCTGTCACTTCTGTTCTACAGGGCAGTGTGGATCCGTGGCGACCTCCTCCATCAACTGGAAGATTCTGCCCACCCTACTATAGAGGCCACCCTTTGATCTGGGCACATCCACCTCCTGTACCAGGTTCGGGACCATCCCGAACCCCTCCACCTGCACCACTTGGTAAGATGATCTGGGCAGTATGAGTTGGCTTGCTAAGAACCTTCATCTAATTTTTGTTGTTGTTGAGTCTTTTTTAAAGAAATTTGTTAATGTTTACTTATTTTTGAGACAGACAGAGACAGAGCATGAATGGGGGAGGGTCAGAGAGAGGGAGACACAGAATCTGAAGCAGGTTCCAGGCTCTGAGCTGTCAACACAGAGCCCGACGTGGGGGTGGAACTCACGCACTGTGAGATCATGACCTGAGCCGGAGTCGGATGCTTAACCGACTGAGCCACCCAGGCGCCCCGTTGTTCAGTCTTGTACAAGGTGCAGAGGTGGTACCACAGACCATTGCAACGCAAGGAAAATGCCTGCCATCATCACCACATTCCTTGAGTTTCTCATGATTGCCTTGTCATCCTTGGGTCATTTCCCCCACCTTGTGTTGGTACAGGTGTCTCTTGTGGAGATGGAATGGGGCTGTATGCAGAAAAGCAGGCATAGCGCTTCAGCAGATGTGTGCCATACACAGTCCATGTGCTGGGCGGTGGGAGGCATGAGGCGCAGCCTAACGTATATCCATCCAGTTGAGCCCCCAGTCATCCACAGTTGTTTGAGGAGTTATGAAAACACCTGAACCAGGACTTTTATGGGTCTTCATCAGAGTTTAAAGAATGGCTCTCCCTTTACCTTGGGATCACCTGAAGCATGTGGGATACCCTGTGCATGTGATTTGGGATCTGACTGGGCCAAAGAGTTTAAGTTGCTTGAGGAATGAGGAGAGTGGTTTTTGTTTATTGGGGTTTTTGTTTTGTTTGTTTTTGTGTTTTTGTGTTTTTTTTTTTTAATCTCTGCACAATCTACTCAAAGCAGAATAAACCTCCATCCCTTCTAGGGCCTTTTGCGGAACCACATGTTGCTCCTGTGAGTAAGAACAACACTGACTCTACCAAAAGGATCACGGAGGACAAGGTAAATGCTGTGGACATTTTCAGTTGTAACTCTTTGGCAAAACCC
Source organism: Prionailurus viverrinus (assembly GCF_022837055.1). Taxonomy (NCBI): domain Eukaryota; kingdom Metazoa; phylum Chordata; class Mammalia; order Carnivora; family Felidae; genus Prionailurus; species Prionailurus viverrinus. The sequence continues at coordinate 36,431,184 of NC_062562.1, read as the reverse complement.
TCCTTTTTCTGTTCAGCGCTCTCTCCTGGCTTTGTGTCTGCTTTGTGTGTTGTATGATATGTCTGCCTGTTTTTCTCAGTTTCCAAATGCACAACCTTAACCCAAGTGTCTATGGGGTTCTCTACTTTCTGCCTGTCAACTCCTTGTGGAAGGTTTAGAACCAATCGTGCCTAGGGCTGAGAACCCAAGGGCTTTTCTGGTATATACCTGGAAATAACCCAGGGAGGAAGAGACCACACTCCACCTGGAAGTCTTTTGGCATGACTTATTTTTTCTGGACCTCCTCAGTGTGGAATCATTGCTCTTGCTGTTTCTTCCTGTTCTGTTTCTTTCTAGGTGATTAATGTGTTCAGAAAATTGGCAGTTATCCTTATGTTTTGAAAATGCAAACTGCCGTCACTCCAACTCATATTTTTGTATGTGTCATTTAGAGTGGTCTTAGACAAAGTATATGTAATACCCATCAACATTCAGCCTTTTTTTTTTTTTTTTTTTTTTTTGTAAATGTGCTGTCTGGAATCTCTTCAGGTGTGCCCTGGGTATACATATTCTGAACGACAAGAGGTGACATATTTGTCCTAGAAAACACACATTGCTACATGGGTGGTGAAGAGAGACAATCCGTAATTACCTGCATTGTAATTCTCCACTGTGTCCTTTGTGTTCACATGAGCATGTTCTCTTGTGTCCTGTGTCACTGTTACAGGTGAAACATGGAGATGTACAGCAGAAACGAAAGTGTATTTGTGTTAATTCTGTTATTTAGAATTTCAGCTTATCTTTTCAGAGAACAAAAGTACCCTGCGAGTTGTACTGTATTTAACTGAGAAGTACCACTGAATGAAAATAAATTAGCTAAGCCTACCTAACATGTATAGGTAACATATTTCTCTAAGAACATGCTTTTCGAGGTTCTCTGCATGACCTCAGGATCCCCATCCCCGAACATGTCTCTGTGCCCATGGATAGCACTTGCAGAGAGGAGAAGACCTCATTGTCGGGAGAGAAGCAGATGGGGCCAGGCGGGGGCTTAGAGGCAGAGCTTTGAGCCACGAGGGCTATGATTCCATGCGTGGAGCCTGGGATTGTCATTCCTTCTCAATCTGTAGTTCTTCACATACAAATAAGCAGCCTCTGTGGTGGAGGCGGATGCGGGGTGGAAGGCGATTCTGGACTTAAATGCCTTCCTATCAGGAATATGCTATTTTATTAATTTGGTACTCATTCCATAAATCCTCTCGGACAAGAGCTTGCTGTTCTACATTTGCACACATGTGGGAACACTGGTTTGTCCCCATAGCATCCGTTCCCCACCCCCAAAGCTATAAGTGGAACCCAAAGTATGGGTAGAGATTTTGGCGCTGATGCTGCCCTCTTGGAACCTGGTGGTGGGGAAGCTGGCAGGAGATGAGCACTGCTTCTTTGGGTTGCCACCTTTTGCTGGTGTTGGTGCTTTGCTCTGTCCTATGAACATAGCTTTCTTTTCTGTTCTGCAGGCCATTATGAATGCAAGAGGGCCTGGTCCTTCCCCAGGATCGCCTTGCAGGCTGTCTCCCATGGACCACCCTTCACCACCAGTCACGGGCTATGGGCCACCTCCGCCTCCTCCACCAGCTCCTCCACGTACTAAATTTGGTAAGATGACCTGAACTGGATGAGTGACTGATAAAGCGTATTCGTCTTCTTGGTGAAAGACTTGGTGGGAATGATGTAGGGATGCTTGTGAGGGCTTGGCAATTCAACTGCAAACCTGCCTGAGGACAGTGTCACATATCTCAAGTTTCTCAGGACATAGTGTACAATGGGCTGTGTCATTTCCCTGTAATGAGGTCAGCTGTAGGTTTCTCTTGTCTACAAGAAAGAGGAGTTTTACACAAAGGCAGATGTATCAGGAGTACTGGTGCCTGTCTGAAAGACACAATGCTTTGAGCTCCGTGAAGGATGAGATGCACCCCTAAGTGTAGGTGCCTCAGGTGTCCCATCTGAAAGGGGGCACATGCATTATATGACACAGACCTTGTGGTCACCTTAGTGGAAGTACCAGTGAAGGATCCAGTGCAAAACTGGGGGAAACTTGAATCACGCAGCAATAGAAGGGAAGTTGAGCACAGTAAGCAGAGTTTGAGGAGGTGCAGAGGGGAGGGCGTTGGGGTCAGCAGGATGGACTTGGAGGCCATTTCTGGCAGGGCCCACACACTGGGAAGGGAGCATGAGGATAGTGTGAAGTCTGCAAAGGACTGCTGCACGGGTTCAACCACAATGTAGAATGCAGTCATCATCTCTGAAATGTCAACGTTACCACAGTGCAACTAGTTCATAATCTAAATAAAGTTTGTTGTTTCCCTTGGTCTTCTGAAGGGTCTGGACATGTGTGAAAGAATGTTCTCTAAGATTTAGGAAATTAAACTTAGGAAACGCTTGTCTGCCTAAGTTCGTGTGTCTCAGTGAGACTAAATGTGAAGGCAGGTTGTAGATCAGCTGTGCTGCTTCCTTGGCCTTCAGCCTGAGTCAGACTCTTGGTGGGGAACTCAGGGGTGAGGAGGAGACGCCCCTGCTGAACTCTGGTCACTACACCCCTGCGTCTGCTGTCACCACCCTGCCTGCAGGTTTGCGTCTCCGAAAGTTCTCTCGCAATCTCCTGAGGTTTTGCCTGTGTTCCTGCTGTGTCAGCTCTAACACCAGCTCTCGGCGGTCATCTCAGAGCCTCAGGTTTGTAATCTGAGAAACAGGGACAATGTTGGTTTCTGAGGTCAGTACGATGAAGAGGTGAGAAGCACTTAAAGAATTTGTAAAATGTATGGGAGGAGTGGACACTCACCCTGCTCAGGGTGGAAATGAATGTATCTCCACACAGAAGGTCCTCAACAGATGTTCATTCAATTTCATGAAACTAAGAGTGTAATGCCTGAGGCTGAGAGGTTGGCAATCCCTGTTTCAAAAAATATGGCAAAGACCCCTGTGTTTTTTCTTTTAAAATTCAGGTCCTACTTTACGAAAAAGAAAAAGATAACTGTGATAGTGTGTACATTCAGGGATCTATATCTAAGATTTGAAGACAGTCCTAATCCCTTAGAGGTAGACACACAGATGCAGCCACACAATTAAGTGTTCATCCAAGGCCACAGATATATTGTTGAAGACAAAATACGTAGAGGAGAACACAAGATCCCATTGCAATAACCCAAAATCTCTTTGCCTTACAGGAGAATGTGAAATTTGAAGAGGACCCTGAACTGTGACCACCGGCTGTGGTGATGTGATATATTTAGAAAAGTTGTCTGATATGCGTATTTGACTGAATTCTTTCCCTGACCATTCCTGTCCCCTCTATTTTGTTTTTCCTCGTTTCCCCTAATAAACCCATCACAGTTCTGTATCTCTGTCATTATCTGCTTCCAGGAGGACCTACGGTCATTCTGTGTTGATGTACACAGTGTGACCCCTGTATACACGGTCACAAACAGGTAGAATCTACAGGAATAGGGGCAGAAGATAAGTGACTGTTTGAATTGTATTGACTGCACATGTCCCGCTGGTTCCTTCTGGGGTGGTGGCCACAACCTTCCTCCAGATCTGGTGACAGTTGTGTTCACTCATCAATAGATCCTCGCAAGCACGTGGCACTTCCTACTCACCGTGGTGTGTGGTGATCAGCAGGGCAGCTATCAGCCCCCAGGACATGGCTGATTCGTGATTGCAAGACATGGATGAGGGGTCAGCAGTGTCTCGGATAGAACAGTGAGGAAACCCTGCATGAATCCACACGTTGTGGATTTCCCCACGTACCAGCTACCTCACGGTAGCACCAATCCAGGTGGGAGCGGAGGTAGACTCAAGGTAGCAGTTGTGGGTGTGAGTCTTATAATGGCCCATATTCCTCTCAGTGTTTTCTGTTTTTATCTTTTATTTTGATGCAATGTTTATTTTTGAGTGAGAGAGAGAGCACAATTGAGAGAGGGGCAGAGAGAGAGGGAGACACAGAATCCAAAGCAGGCTCCAGGCTCTGAGCTGTCAGCACAGATCCCGACGTGGGGCTCAAACTCACAAATCCTGAGATCATGACCTGAGCCAAAGTGGGACACGTAAGTGACTGAGCTACCAAGTCGCCCCGCCCCGCACTGTTTCCTTTTTGAGGGCCGGGCAGGGCAGATGTCAATGACATGATACCCATTCCTTCCTCACCACCAAGGAGGAGTTGGGTGTAAGTATGTGACTCTTTCCAGGTCCTCAAAGCCCATGCGTTCTGCCCCAGAGCCCCTGACTCCTGCTTGGCCCTCCTTCCTCCCAGGTTATGGAGGCAACCAGCCTTCCATCCACGTTGGGGTCATGGCTGGGCCACCAAGGGCTCAAAATCTGGCTGTCCACATGCTTCCCTGCGGTGGCTGGGAACAGCTGTGCTCCAGTAAAGGTCAGCATGAGCAGCTTCTCTAAACAGGATTCTCATCCACTGTGATCAGGGCCTGCGCTAAAACATGACAGGGGAGAGGGGGACACAGGAGATGTGGTGCCATTTCCTGGACAGGGCTGCACAGAGCAGAAGGCCAAGGGCTGCTAATCTCTGGATTCTGGATGGTAGGTGAGCAGTTTAAAACACCACAACTTTCTCTTACATCCAAAGAGAAACACTTATCTTCACCCAGCCTTCCTCTGATATGAAGAGATGGCAATTATTATTTGAAGGCACAATTATCTACCTATGAGTCTGATGGAAATGATTTCATCCATCTTCATCCCTAAAGCACTTTTCATTGAAATTACCCATATAGAGGCAGGAAATTTATACCAGATGTGTAGCTCCCTCTAGATGCGCATTCTGACCTTGTCCCATTTGTGTCCTCAAAGACATTATTGACAAGAAAAATAAGCTCTCAACATCAAGATGTTGACGTTAGAGAATGTGGTATAAATGGAATTTCGTATGTTCTCAATTAGAAATAATTTTTAATGGTGAAGGAGAAATTAAAAATATTGTCATTTTTAATTGAAATATAGGAGACTCACCATGTTGTATTAGTTTCAGGCATATATCATGGTGATTCCGTGTGTATACATTACGCTCTCCAGGTACCTATACAAGGGTAGCTATATTAGCTTTCTTACAGGATTGACGCTATTCTATGGGCTGTACCTTGGATCCCAATGGCTTATTCATTCCATAGCTGGAAGCCTGTATCTCTTTCTCAGAGGTGTCAACTTTTTTATTTAACCCAAGTATTATGGTGCTAAACACCATAACCTGTAGATCAGCAGGTGTCAATTTGCAGTCTGTATTTCTGCGAATGCTGCTTAAAGCATTACACATGATATCATTATGTCAATAAATTCGGTTTCATTCTGCACTCAGTAAAAAGGAGAAGGAAAAGGTTTCTTTGTGTCCCCAGCCCTTCGCTAAGACCCTTCCTGACCAGGAGAACAGGCTTCACTGGACCAGCTGTACTCTCAGTACTTCCAGCTGAGCAGCCATGGCATTGCAGGAATTCCCACGGCGGCCGGCAGAGGGCGCGCACGCACCACGCCCAGGGAGGGGCCGGGCCTCTGCGTGGGCAGTGTTGGCCTGAGAAGGCGCCCACTAGGCTTTTCTAATCCAGGGCGCCTCGGGGCTGGGAAGGCTTCCTTGCTTCTGAGGACCCAGTGCCTCTGAGTGTGGGCAAAGAGCCAGAGCTGCGTTTCCAGCAGGTTCCGCCCCCGGGCCTGGGGGAGACCCTGGAGGCTTCGCAGCCCCTTGGCGTCTCCTAGGTGGTGGGGCTGAGTCCCAAGGCGGGGGAGGCAGGGCCTGGGCGGCTTCCCCGGAAGCGCGGGTGGTCGGTTGGCGGCACAGTCCCTCGCTTTTTCTGGGCTGTTCCGTGGTTTGTTCCTCATTTCCCCTGCCGGTATTTCCCTGGAGGATCCGTGGATTCAGGGGATCCCGTGACGCCACGTCAGAGAGGCTGGGGTTGGTTTGTTCCTGGTCAGGCTTGTTTCGGGGGAGAAATCCTGACCCAAATTCGGAGGAACAGGAGCCGCATTTAGTTGGGAAGTGAAGACGCCAAATGTTGACTCTCAGGACCTTCTAGAAGAAGGAGCCGGGACCCACTCTCCGAGTCCTGCTGGAACCAGAGCCAGAGGTGAAAACACAATGTGCCCTCCACATCGCACATGCTTTTATGAACTTTCAGTGGGGATTTTTTCCCAACAATGTTGTAGTCGTTGGAAACAACTGGAAACCTGACAGGTATGTTGTGTCGGGAACCGCCCGTTTCTTGAATGTTCAATATTATTCCTGCACAGAATTTGTTACAGTTATCCTCTCTTGTCTTCATTGGAAGGAATCTCATCAATAATATCTTAAAAACATCCTCGTTACCTTATCCCCTTTTCAGTTGAGATTTGGCATGTTTTCTGATTTCTCATGAATTCGTGAACATCTGAAATACTTTTAAATTGATTGCAGGTTTTACTAAAAGCAGATTCACGGCGTCCCTCCAAGACTGCTCATGGTCAAAGAACATACCAAGGCCACTTCTCAGTATGGGTAAGACTGTACCAAACAAACATCCTGAATCAATTTTAGAAGAAAAAGCCTGATGGTATTTTTTCTTTATGAAAATTGATGCTTAGATACCCTGTTCGATACATTTCCACTTTTTTTTTCCTTTCTTTCTCATTTTCTCTGTCAGAGATTCACAGACCTGCCTGAGTTTTACATTCACCACACATACTTTCAAGTCTCCTTTCTCTCCCTGTAAGAAAGAAGACAGATCTTCTGATGCGCAGGCAAGTTGCTGTAACTTCAAGATTTGTGGTGTACGTGTCTGTTAACTCCCCCCCCCCCCAGTTGAAAATATCACCCCACCTTGAGTACTGCCATAAAAAATGTAATCTATGTTCACCAGTATGATTTCATTTCGTTATAGTGGATTTCTTCATTTGATATTTTGTGTATATGCATACATTAGATGTTTTAGTCCTGAGAAAATCCCACATGTAGTTGAAAGAAAAATGTATATCCTATATGGAAAATTAGGAGATTGCACATTAAATTCATAAATGTAGAATTTTTTAATGTTTTTATTTATTTTATTATTTTTTAAATATGCAATTCATTGTCAGATGGGTTTTCATCAACACCCAGTGCTCATCCCAACAGGTGCCCTCCTCAATACCCATCACCCACCCTCCCCTTGCTCCAACCTCCATCAACCCTCAGTTTGTTCTCAGTTTTTAAGAGTCTCTTATGCTTTGGCTCCCTCCCTCTATAACCTCTTTTTTTTTTTCCTTTTCCTCCCCCATGGGTTTCTGTTAAGTTTATCAGGATCCATATAAAAGTGAAAACATATGATATCTGTCTTTCGCTGTATGCATTATTTCACTTAGCATAGCACTCTCCAGTTCCATCCATGTTGCTACAAAAGGCCATATTTCATTCTTTCTCATTGCCACGTAATATTCCATTGTGTATATAAACCACAATTTCTTTATCCATTCATCAGTTGATGGACATTTAGGCTCTTTCCATAATTTGGCTCTTGTTGAAAGTGCTGCTATAAACATTGGGGTACAAGTGCCACTAGGCATCAGCACTCCTGTATCTCTTGGGTAAATTCCTAGCAGTGCTATTGCTGGGTCATAGGGTAGGTCTATTTTTAATTTTTTGAGGACCTGTTTTCCAGAGTGGCTGCACAAATTTGCATTCCCACCAACAGTGCAAGAGGGTTCCTGTTTCTCCACATCCTCGCCAGCATCTATAATCTCCTGATTTGTTCATTTTGGCCACTCTGACTGGCATGAGGTGATATCTGAGTGTGGTTTTGATTTGTATTTCCTTGATGAGGAGTGACGTTGAGCATCTTCTCATGTGCCTGTGGGCCATCTGGATGTCTTCTTTAGAAGTGTCTATTCATGTTTCCTGCCCGTTTCTTCACTGGATTATTTGTTTTTTGGGTGTGGAGCTTGGTGAGCTCTTTATAGATTTTGGATACTAGCCCTTTGTCCGATATGTCATTTGCAAATATCTTTTCCCATTCCGTTGGTTGCCTTTTAGTTTTGTTGGTTGTTTCCTTTGCTGTGCAGAAGCTTTTGATCTTGATGAGGTCCCAATAGTTCATTTTTGCTTTTAATTCCCTTGCCTTTGGGCATGTGTCCAGTAAGAAATTGCTATAGCTGAGGTCAGAGAGGTCTTTTCCTGCTTTTTCCTCTAGGGTTTGGATGGTTTCCTGTCTCACATTCAGGTCCTTCATCCATTTTGAGTTTATTTTTGTGAATGGTGTAAGAAAGTGGTCTAGTTTCATTCTTCTGCATGTTGCTGTCCAGTTCTTCCAGCACCATTTGTTAAAGAGACTGTCTTTTTTCCATTGGATATTCCTTCCTGCTTTGTCAAAGATTAGTTGTCCATCCGTTTGTGGGTCTAGTTCTGGGGTTTCTATTGCATTCCATTGGTCTATGTGTCTGTTTTTGTGCCAATACCATGCTGTCTTGATGATGACAGCTTTGTAGTAGAGGCTAAAGTCTGGGATTTTGATGCCTCCTGCTTTGGTCTTCTGCTTCAAAATTACGTTGGCTATTCGGGGCCTTTTGTGGTTCCATATGAATTTTAGGATTGCTTGTTCTAACCTCGAGAAGAATGCTGGTGCAATTTTGATTGGGATTGCATTGAATGTGTAGATAGCTTTGGGTAGTATTGACATTTTGACAATATTTATTCTTCCAATCCATGAGCAGGGAATGTCTTTCCATTTCTTTAAATCTTCTTCAATTACCTTCATACGTTTTCTATAGTTTTCAGCATACAGATCTTTTACATCTTTGGTTAGATTTATTCCTGGGTATTTTATGCTTCTTGATGCAATTGTGAATGGGATCAGTTTCTTTGTCTTTCTGTTGCTTCATTATTAGTGTATAAGAATGCAACTGATTTCTGTACATTGATTTTGTATCCTGCAACCTTGCTGAATTCATGTATCAGTTCTAGCAGACTTCTGGTGGAGTCTATCGGATTTTCCATGTATAGTATCATGTCATCTGCAACAAGTGAAAGCTTGACTTCATCTTTGCCAATCTTGATGCTTTGATTTCCTTTTGTTGTCTGATTGCTGATGCCAGCACTTCCAACACTATGTTAAACAATAGCGGTGAGAGTGGACATCCCTGTCGTGTTCCTGATCTCAAGGGGAAAGCTCTCAGTTTTTCCCCATTGAGGATGCTATTAGGTGTGGGCTTTTCATAAATGGCTTTTATGATGTTTAAGTATGTTCCTTCTATCCCGACTTGCTCGAGGGTTTTTATTAAGAAAGGATGCTGAATTTTGTCAAATGCTTTTTCTGCATCGATTGACAGGATCATATGGTTCTTATCTTTTCTTTTATTAACATGACGTATCACATTGATTGATTTGTGAATGTTGAACCAGCCCTGCATCCCAGGAATGAATCCCACTTGATCATGGTGAATAATTCTTTTTATATGCTGTTGAATTCTATTTGCTAGTATCTTATTGAGAATTTTTGCATCCATATTCATCAGGGATGTTGGCCTGTAGTTCTCTTTTTTTACTTGGTCTCTGTCTCGTTTAGGAATCAAAGCAATACTGGCTTCATAGAATTAGCCTGGAAGTTTTCCTTCCCTTTCTATTTTTTTGGAATAGCTTGAGAAGGATAGGTATTATCTCTGCTTTAAATGTCTGGTAGAATTCCCCTGGGAAGCCATCTGGTCCTGGACTCTTATTTGTTGGGAGATTTTTGATAACTAATTCAGTTTCTTCGCTGGTATGGGTCTGTTCAAGCTTTCTGTTTCCTCCTGTTTGAGTTTTGGAAGTGTGTGGGTGTTTAGGAATTTGTCCATTTCTTCCAGGTTGCCCAGCTTGTTGGCATATAATTTTTCATAGTATTCCCTGATAATTGCTTCTATTTCTGAGGGATTGGTTGTAACAATTCTACTTTCATTCATGATTTCCTCTATTTGGGTCTTCTCCCTTTTCTTTTTGAGAAGCATGGCTAGAGGTTTATCAATTTTGTTGATTTTTTTCAAAAAAACAACTCTTGGTTTCATTGATCTGCTCTACAGTTGTTTTAGATTCTATATTGTTTATTTCTGGTCTGATCTTTATTATTTCTCTTCTTCTGCTGGGTTTGGGGTGTCTTTGCTGCTCTGCTTCTATTTCCTTTAGATGTGCTGTTAGACTTTGTATTTGGGATTTTTCTTGTTTCTTGAGATAGGCCTGGATTGCAATGTATTTTCCTCTCAGGACTGCCTTCGCTGCATCTCAAATCACTTTAAAATCTTAGAGGTTCAACTGTCTGCTTACATTCACCATCTCTTTTTGCATGTTGTCCACTTTTTTCATTATCTGCATTATCATAGGAATGGAAGTGTTTTTAAGTTCCCAGGATGATAATTCCTACATCTCTGCCATAGGAAGTGTAATTCTAATGCTTGCTATCTGTGTTCAAACTGTGTGGTTTTTACTATGCCTTGTAAGTTGTGTTGAAAGGCAAATGTTATGTGCTGGTAAAGGAACTGAGGTAAATAGGACATGAGTGTGAGGTTTTTATATTTATCTGGCTAGGGGTTAGTCTGAATTTACTCCCAGGTGAGACAGGAAGGTGAGAGCCCTGGAGTTGAGTATTTTCCCTCACCCGTATTGCTTAGTCTTTGGGAAATCCCCAGTTAGGCTCTTCGTTCCTCTTGAGGGCAGATCTTTTCTGGAAGAACAGAATACTTTGGAATTTATTTCTAAATGAGTATTTGCCCCTCTCCCTGCCACTGGAGAAAACTTGCCTTCACACAGAAACACAAATATTAAGTATTTGGTGTGTTAATATTCCTTTTCACTTCCCCGCCTGTGGGGCTGGGTGACAAGGGACAGGGAAGCTCAGAGGTTCCTAAGTGGCTTTTTGATAGCATGATGATATTCTAATATCCTGGCAAGAGTTTAGGGCTGCCCTCAGCCTCTCATCATCCTTTAAAACTTTAGAATGGGGAAATATGTTAATGGTGTCAAAACCGGGTCATGCCTAGATTTGATTGAGCTAGAATTTATCAGGAGAACTGAGGTCTGCAGAGCTCTTTTTGCTCTTTTTTTAAACATCAACTGTTATTTCTGTTGTTGCTTGTGCTTTAGCTCTAGCCGTGTTTTATTCTTTTTCTCATTTGGTGGCTTTTGTTTGTAGCAGTCTGGAAAAAATCATGGCACCTGATGTGCCATAACTCTGTATGAATTCAGCAGACAGCCAACTCCATGTAGTATTTCAGAAGAGCTTTCTAGAGAATAAAAGAGGCATATCTTAGCTCAAAGGTTTTGCCCGCCCTTCCTCTATCCCTCCCTCCCTCCCTCCCTCCCTCCCTCCCTCCCTTCCTGTTTCTTTATTTCAGGAATTCAAAATAATCCTAGTTCTAAACTTCAGTGTGGATACTGGATTTAAAAAAAAATAAGGGAAATGACAATTTAAAGCATTTTTTAAATGTATTATCAATGGTCAAAATTGAATAGGCTGAATGTTCATTTAATATAAACAAATTTTCTGTTAAAAAAAGCTATTTACGTTGTGCTCTTTAACAGAAATTGTGAAGTAACATGACTTAAATAGGAAATTATTTTTTCTTATCTTTTAATCCTGTGAATTAATTATGCAAAATAAAATTACTGTAATTTCACTGGATTACTATTTTGCTATTTATCAGGAACTATACGTTTTTACTAATAATATGGTTTTTTTTAATTTTTTTTTCAACGTTTATTTATTTTTGGGACAGAGAGAGACAGAGCATGAACGGGGGAGGGGCAGAGAGAGGGAGACACAGAATCGGAAATAGGCTCCAGGCTCTGAGCCATCAGCCCAGAGCCCGACGCGGGGCTCGAACTCCCGGAACCGCGAGATCGTGACCTGGCTGAAGTCGGACGCTTAACCGACTGCGCCACCCAGGCGCCCCACTAATAATATGTTTTGACACCAAATTTAATTTTGTTTTTTCCCCTCTTAGATAGAGCCTTGAGAATATCACGGTAAGAATTTAAGCTTTAGTTTTCTTTGCAATATTTTCTCAGTACTGGTGTTTGATGTGGGTTGTTTTTTTTTAATGTTTGAGTGAGAGAGAAAGAGTGCAAGTGGGGGAGGGACAGAGAGGGAGAGACACACACAGAGTCCAAAGTGGGCGCCAGGTCTTACCTGTCACCACAGAGCCCCATGGGAGGGTAGAACCCATGAACAGTGAGATCATGCATGACCTGAGCCAAAGTCAGACACTCAACCAACTGAGCCACCTAGGCGCCCCTTGATGTGCGTTTTGATTCACCTAAGGATAAATATGGGGACTTCTGATGTCTAATTGACTTTTTACCTCTTGAAATTCATCTTTCTCTTCCCTGTTTGGAGCCTAAGTGACAATGTGGAGGGAGTTGCCATCTCTTAAGACATCAGGAGGAGGAACACATCACCAGAGTAGAGGGAATGAAATTAGTGTAATTTTACATAGAAATGATTAGGAAACAAGTGATGATATGAGCCTGAGGTTTGGAGTGAGTACTTTGCCATGACCTGGCTCTTCATGAAATGTGAAGATGAGAAAACTCTCTATCTACAAGCCTATCAAGAAGCCTGAGCTTAGAGACAAAACCAGATATTGCCAGGCAGGGTGTGTGTCACAAGAGAGGTTTAAACCATGGTTCTGAGTCTGAGGTGGAGGAAGCCGTTCATGCCAGGGGAGAATGAGTGGAGATGAGATTTTTGCAAATGGGGGTAATGTATTCTGCACAGGCTCCATAGACTGTGGTGATCCTGTGGCGCTGTCTGTTGAGAGCCAGGGTGGCTGCCTGACACTTAACGAGCCCTCAAAGGCTGGTTGTTCATCCCTTTGAATGCAGTGGTGGTGGTGGGGAGAAGAGTGATCTCAGGACATGAGAGCTCTCACACTGGGCCAACAAAAGAGAAGTTTGCACTTTCTGGTCAGATGACAGAATCAGTCCCTGTTGGAGGAGTCTGTTCTAGAGCTTACATGTGTTACCTGTAATTGGGTGCTTCATGTGTGTTGAATAATATTCCTTTAAGGTTGGAGGGTAACATTCTCATGTTGGGATGAAAAAAGTTTGTCTTCTAGGAATTGCCATTAATCCAGATCCTCCAGCCACTAAGTGTAAAGCTGAGATGGTACCCGTATGTTTGATTCCAAAGACCTTGTCCTCCAGGGCCCCCGCCCTAGGGTTCACGAAAGGCAATCTGTGAGCAGCAGGAAGTCATCCAAGGCCTTTGAGTAGTCAGTCAGTCAGCAGCAGTTTGAGCTTTCCTTGTGTGGAATTCCAAATAGCACCTGGGAGTGTGAGTGGCTCAAATCGAGACTAAATGATGGTTTTGTTTGTTCCATTATTTGCAGGGACCTATTTATGTACCTTAATAATTGGAGGAGAGAAATGTAAGTTGATAGGATTTGATTTTTGTTTCATCTCTGGTGGTGACATAAGTATGTGAAGTGGTTGGATTTTCTAAGAAGGGTGCTTCCAGATGGGAGAGAAATGAGAAGATATTTTATTGTGTTTCTCCATTTTGGACAATATTTTAAATAGGAATCTCATTGAAATAAGGTTTTCTTAGGTTTAACATGCTGCTAAAACTTGATTTCTTCAGGCACAACAGGAAACCTAAAATGTTAGTTACACCCACCTGTAAGATCATGTGTGCTGCTAATACACTGGGATTATTTGATGTCACTGGTTTGGTAACAGCCTTAGAACATGTTTTGTCTCCTTTTAGTTAGTTTACAGCGAATAATTGAGAGATCAATACTTTTAAGAAAGAAAACAAAGAATATCATTGCTGAAAAAACACCCATTTGGGAACAGAAGGTAGCATTGCCCTTTCAAATATTTTTTTGTGACTTCATTTTGGTTACTGCCACTCTGGTAGAGCATCCTACTGACCTATTTCATGTGTTCTATAAACAATACCAATTCAACACAAGCTTCACAAATGTAAAGATCTACCTCTTTATTTGTGAAAGGAGTCACACATTAGAAGATAGGTTTATCTAGCACTATGCTTTTTTTTTTTTAATTCTGATTCCTTTTTCGTGTTTTATACAACAATGAGTTAAGGAAATGTCTTCAGGAAACTATGAGAGAAAGTAAGTTTCTCTCTGATGAAGCTCTTAAACTGAAGGTAAGAATCCCTTCTTTGCCTGGATTGCATTCTAAAAACACAAATAAAAGGAATGAATTATTATTACTCATTCAACATGTTTTGTTGAAGGAGAACATCAAAATAATGGAGCACTTTAAAGAAATTAAAAAAATAGTGTTTATTAATTTTTTGAGAGACAGGGAGACAGGGAGAGACAGGGAGAGACAGGGAGCACAAGCAGGAGCAGGGGAGGAGTAGAGAGAGAGGGAGACACAGAATCCAAAACAGGCTCCAGGCTCTGAACTATCAGCACAGAGTCTGACACAGGGCTCAAACTCACAAACCACGAGATGACGACCTGAGCTGAAGTGGGATGCTTAACTGACTGAGCCGCCCAGGCACCCACTTCAATGAAATTTTAAATGACACCCTTCAAAGTGCACCTGTTGCCTTGCAAACTCAGAGAGAGAGGAATGTGAAGAATCAGGAAGTGGTAAGAGTTGGCTGCTGAGTTTTACTGTAATTGGGCTTTGGAGGCTTTTATTCATTGGGTGAAGTGAGCACAGCATATTTGCTTGCCATTTACCACAGTAGAGGGTGGGCCTCTGGGAGCCAAACCTCTTTCTGAACAATGAGCTAGAATTTCACTAGGACCACCAAGATGAGTTTTGCTATTTCAAGGACTAGGAGTTATCTTTTATTTTCACAACTAGGTAATTTATCACATCATTCAACTCTGCCCTCGAAGATACGTAGAAAATTCCCAAATATAGTTGAGAGACAAAGGGTGATAGCCACAGTGTATAATCCTTTCCTTAAAAAAAATATTTTTAAATTATTCTTTAGAATTTTTTGTTTAAATTTTAGTGAGAGAGGGCATGCGAGAGGGGCAGAGGGAAAGAGAGAGAATCTTAAGCAGGATCCACACTCAGCGTGGAGCCCAACACAGGTCTGGATCGCACGATCCTAGAATCATGACCTGACCCCAAATCCAGAGTCTGATGCTCAACTGAGCGAGCCACCCAGGTGCTCCATAGTCTCTTTCTCTCTTAATGCTGAACAGTGAATTTTCAACGAGAATGGGGAAGAAGTGTGTGTTTGTGTGTGTGTATGCACACACACACATATACAGATGTATATAAATATATATATATTCCAACAAGAAATCATTTATAAGCTATCTGACGTGAACTATTTCCCACCATCTTTATCTTCTCCTAGTGATATTTATGCCTCAAGGTCTTTGTTTATTGCAATGCACAATCCTGTTGTGTTAGGTACACTCAAATTTTTGTGCGATCATTACTTATGGAAAGTGTTTTTCTCTTATCTGTCTTACTTAAAAACGCAAGATGAAAATGGTGAATTCGAGCATGTAGAGTTGAGAGTCTTGAGGTCCAATAACTGTCAACTGGAAAGTATGCTGTCTGTTGCGGAGAAATCCCCATATTGGTGACAATGACTTTGCATTGGAAAGGGAAAGAGTGCCTTCCTGCCTTCACGGTTCTTGCCCTTTTCCTATCTCACCAAAAACAAGTCTCAGGTCATGTGCACACTTAGAAAGCAAATCCATGTTTGCACAGAAAATAAAAAGACCCTGGAAGACAAGTGTAATGCACTGAGGTCTGTGAAAGCAACCAAAGAAGAAAAAGTCAAACAGCTGAAGGACAAAGCAGGCATCCTTGAAGAATTCTATGAAGAAAGAAAAGTGGCTATAGAAGAGTGAAATGTTCATGTGAGAACTATCACAAGCACTGTCGTATGAATGAATGTGACGGCCAGTAGAGATAATTAAAATTCTTTTCGAATTTTTTGCCAAATACATTCAGAATTGTGCCTGTCCTTCTTACCTTGCTTTCTGTCACCCGCATTTTCCTTTCTGTCCTAAGTGCTTGTCACACATTGTGTCATGTATTTGGGGTGGAAGAGGGAAGGTATCAGCACTAATAACATTGATGTCTGGATCTGCTTGGGATCCATTTCCATTGGCCCATGGGTTTCAGTCCCATCACGTTGTCTTGTCATCCAGGAATTAGGTCACTTTTGTTCAGGACCACACATGGGTCAAGAATGTGTAGGGGAAAAATCAATGATCTTGCTGCAGAAACCACAGAAATTTATTTCTGGAAAGTGGGTAGGGGCGCCAGTAGTACTGGATCCCTGCATCAGTTCTGCTAGTGAGATTGTTCACAGCAGGCCAATCCCTAAGGAAGCTGAGTTATTTCCTGTCTCCCGATTTTTGAAGTGTAACTCCTCTGAGTCTTGACCAAAGCCCGCAGCTTCACTAGGGCTCATCTTTGCTGGCCGCCTCTGAACTAAACACGTTTCCTTCTAAGTCTGTGCCCGTAAAGTTGTTCAGCTATTCTGCAGTTCAGTTTTCTGTCCCCAAGTTCATTGATGAGTCCTGGGGAGATTGGTTCCCACTGCCAGGCTGGCTTTGTCCTGGGCTTCCGTCTTCTCCATCTTGGTCACATGTGTCTTCATGGGGTCATTAGAAATTTGGTGCATTCGCTCACATGTTTCCTCCTTTGTACAGTATTTCCTTTTGTTCTCAGGAGGAGATCAGGGCCTTTAGAGCCCCTCATTCACATTGAAAAGGAAATACTTCCTTCTCTTCCCTGGAGACTCAGCTTCTGTTAGTCCTTCCCACACCTGGGGTGGAGCCTGCTCTGTCTCACTGGCATCTTGTTTTTATCATTTCTAAGCTCTTTGGGGGAGCACGTACAGCACCCTGGCCACCTTTCTATCTTCACCCCCTTACAACAGAACCACTACATTCCAGCCACTCCAGAAAGCATTTGTTGAAGGACTGCCTGAGATGCCGGAAGGAAATGCATGTGCCTTTCTCTGTCTAGAGGTTTTGTGTC
The DNA here is from genome assembly GCF_022837055.1 of Prionailurus viverrinus. Taxonomy (NCBI): domain Eukaryota; kingdom Metazoa; phylum Chordata; class Mammalia; order Carnivora; family Felidae; genus Prionailurus; species Prionailurus viverrinus. Next base: position 36,414,233 of record NC_062562.1, on the reverse strand, counting down.
AGTTTCTAGGAGTCTTTCAGTTTTGCATGTGACTCTTGAATACATCCAGTACCAAGTTGAAACCCTTTAAAGCAACACCATGAACAAAATAGTCTGAGGGCAACACAGCAAACCAGCCTTTCTAAGCATTTCCCTTTGCTGCCTTCACTGTCAATGAACTGAGTCTTGTTCAAGTAGATTGGCTCCATGAAGTTGATAGTTTTCCATCTGAAATCTGTTTCCTGGAGATAAACCCAGACTGTGTGACAGTTCATATCAGGTTCTACCTCAGGTGATGTTGCTGCTCTAAGATTGGCCTTTTCCTCCACCAGGATATGTGAAGGTGGACGCAGGGGTTGTACTCCTGACTCTAGCGATGTCTGGGAGTGAGCTGCAATGTTGGGGAAGCCATATCCTGGAAGGTCGTCTTTCAGCGTGATTGTCCGTGTCAGGGTACAACTTCTGGACTGAGAATCAGGGCTCCCCACGGAGGTGTGAGACTAGTGATGATCCCTTGCTTCATCCTAATGGGTATGGGTGGTCAGACAAGGTTTTTGACACTGAACTGAAATGAGCCTTCACCATCTCAAACCAAAGTCCAGCTCTGGGAAGGCACAAAGTGCAATGTTATTTGATGACTTTATGTTGAAGGAGAGGAAACAGGTCTGAGAGCAGAGACATGGCAGCAGACAGAGGTTGAATTTTCTTTAACTTAAATGGGGTGTTCAGTTCATTTCTCTGACTGTGTTGTCAGTCTGTGCATTTACGGGAGAGGTGGGGAAAGGTATTTGTATCTAGGCCTTCAAGAGTGCTGGGAGGTAAAAAGGCAGAATTTGTGGACCTTGGCTCCTGGACAGTGTATAGGTCTTTCCCATCTTAGGAAGCTGAAAATGACACAGTGTGAACTGGCGGCAAAGAAGAATCAGCTGGCAGCTGCAGGGGAAATGTGAAAATAGCCATGAAAGAAATAAACAAGTACAAGTGAGTTCAGCTACTAATTACCAGCAGCTCATGAAACCTCTCTTCATTTCTTTTGTTTTTAACCTTATTACAAAGTTAAAAGTCTACGTTTAGACTCAACATAGTAATATAAATAAAAATGCAGAGGACATATGCATAGAGTATTAACAGGTAAAAAAGGTAACATTTAGAAAGAACAAAACAATTAACTTCATCAACATTTCCAGATTTCAGGAATGGCCAGACTGTGTGGAAACTTCATCCATGCCAACGTTCCTGGGGGGTGGTGTCAAGTATCATAATCTGTAGGAAAGCAGTGTGTCTTAGAATGAATCATACCATCAACATGGTAGTGCCATTTCATGGCCTTGGTCTTTGCAACTGTAGAAAACATGGGGAAGATCTAAGTGAAAGGACGAAAGAGCTTTATGATGAAAGACACTTGTCACATGATCAATTAGGGCACAACTGAAAATGGGAAGGAATTATGTGAACTCTGAACCCTACAGTCATGGAATGAGTTAGGAAAGGATGGAACAATAGTTTTGATCCTATTGTACATTTACAATCATGTGAAAAGTGTTTCATGTGTAAAATTGTATTAGGGGACAGATAGGATGATGACAACATGGGCAGATTATTGAAAATCATACCCAATATGGAGCCTTATCTGACAAAAGCAATTGTAACTCACAGGCAACAAAATGAACAAAGACAAGAACAGCTGCAGCAGGCAGAACTCACCTTCAGACACCAGGTAACGTGAGTTCTGCCTGACATATGGAACCCTTAGTACCTCATGTGGGTGAATGTAGTGGCCCTTGGAATTCCTAAATATGAACTTTTCATTGTTGCTTTTTCAGATCGCAGATCATGAGAAGAATGCTCAGGACAACTGGGTAAGTGTTTCCTTTTTTCCTCTTCTCCCTCTTTGGTGCACAGTCTGGCATGACTGAAGGTGGATGTGTTTTTCTCCCCCAGATCAAGCCTCAGATCTGGGAGAGGGAAATGGCAGAGCAGAGCCAGGAGGTCGCCCGCTTGAAACACAGGTGTGGGAGCATGACATGAGTTTTTATGGGTGTTTTGAGGGATGACAGCTGTGCTGTTTAGTGTCTAGTCAGAGGACGTGGCATTGCAATTCTTACAGAAGTCCATTCTTTTTCTGTATCCAAGACTGGATGGGATGGAAGGAAAGAGGCTGCTTGAGGGATACAGGAGGCGGAGACGAATGCCTGGAAGTCCAGAGACACAGAACCCTCCGAGGAGAGGTAAGGAGCACGTGGTGATGTGCAGCAGCCTAATTTCTGCGGCAAAGCCTTTTCCTGTGGGTGATCATCGTGTGTCCTGGACAGAACCACAATTACTACCTAAGGATAGCAGGTGGTCTGAAGGGGTGACAGGAGGGCGTTCTCCTCTGGTGCCCCAGGCAGCAGAGCACCTGTCCCTGTGACTGGTGGAGCTCAGGCCCCTCCCCTGACTTTGTCCCTCCCACCTCCTCTAGCATCCCCTAGCTAAAGAGAGGATCCTGGAGGGGATGACGGGACATGGGCCTTAGCTTTCTTCCCACCTTGACACAATGTGAAGACTTTATTTTAGTTTTATTTCAGCAGTTCATTTCGTTACTATTTTTTTTTCAACGTTTATTTATTTTTGGGACAGAGAGAGACAGAGCATGAATGTGGGAGGCGCAGAGAGAGAGGGAGACATAGAGTCGGAAACAGGCTCCAGGCTCTGAGCCATCAGCCCAGAGCCTGACGCAGGGCTCGAACTCACAGACCGTGAGATCGTGACCTGGCTGAAGTCGGATGCTTACCCGGCTGCGCCACCCAGGCGCCCCATCGTTACTATTTTTAATGTTGTCATTTTTATTTTATTTTTTCTTGAACCATAGCCCTACGTTCGTAATTCAGGCTCCATATAGCTTCGTCCTCTGATGTTATCAGGGCAAGTCTGCGGCTTCACTGCTAAATACCCATTGTTTTCCTTTTCTCGTTTGTATATTAGTGTAAGTACATTTGTAATCAGATATAGTTATATAATAACTTCCCATGGAGAAGGCAGTTTATAGATAAGCAAAAAGACTGAACAATCCACCTGGAGCCTGAAGAAACATACCCAGGTTGAGCATTCCCTGATGATATACCCCAATCAGTATGCTCCATTTACCCTTTTTTAAAGCTCGTTTATTTTGAGAGAGAGAGAGAGAGAGAGAGAGAGAGAGAGAGTGTGTGTGTGTGTGTGTGTGTGTGTGTGCGCGCGCGCGCGTCTGGGAGGACCAGAGAGAGGCGGGGAGAGGGAATCCCAACACTGTCAGGGTGGAGCTGGACACAGGGCTCCTCGAACTCACAAGCTGTGAGATCATGACCTGAGCCAAAATCAAGAGTCAGATGATTAACTGACTGAGCCACCCAGGCATCCTCATTTTTATTCTTAATCTGTAATGAAATGGTGATTTCCCATAATGTATACTGAGAAACCTCTGTTTAAGTGATGACTTCTAGATTGCTACTTGAACCTGACCTGTCCACAGTTATTTGATTAATTATGAAAAACATGAACTAGGGCACGGTGAGGTCTTTATCAAGGTGATGGGATTGTCCCCCTTGTCCTTGGGGGTCACCTGAGGCATGTGGGATATCCTCTGCCTCTGGCCAAGGACCTGTGTGTAGGGAACAGTTTAAGATATTGGAGGAATGAGGTGAGGGTTTCTTTTAATTTCACACAGTCCACTAAAGTAGAATAAACCTCTATCCCTTCCGGGGTCCTTAGCAGATCCAGAAACTGATGCAACCTTTGTGAGTTACAGCAGCTCTGACTGTACGAAGAATGCAGACAAGGACAAGGTAAATCTTGGGACCATTCTCAGTTGTAACACTTTCGGGAAACCCTCATCTGTCTGTACAGCATGCTCCCATGGCCTAGTCTCGTTTTGTGTGTTGTGTTATATGTCTGCTTGTTATTTGTTTTCCAAATGCACACTCTTAACCTAGGAGCCTACAAGCTTCTCTACTCTCAGCCTGTCATCTTTTTGTGGTAAGTTTAGAAGCCCAAAGGGCTTAGAGGCTGAGTACCTTAAGACTTTACCATGTGTTTCTGGAAATAACGAGAGGAGGATGACCCCACATTCCAAACAGAAGTCTCCTGGCCTGGGTCACCCCTTCCAGACCTCAACTCTGTGGGAACAGTGTGGCTGCTGTGTCTTCCTTTCTTGATTCTGGCTAGGAGATTAACCTGCTAGAAAGTCTACCACATTATTTAAAACTGAAAAATGCAAAACCCCATCATTACTCCAACTTTTTATTTTGTGCCCTGTGCAATTTAAAATTATTTTTTAATATTTATTTATTTCTGAGACAGAGAGGGACAGAGCATGAGTGGGGAAGGGGCAGAGAGAGAAGGAGACAGAGAATCAGAAGCAGGCTCCAGGCTCTAACCTATCAGCACAGAGGCCGACACGGGGCTTGAACTCACAAACTGTGAGATCATGACCTGAGCTGAAGTCGGTCACTCAACCGACTGAGCCACCCAGGCGTCCCTGTGCCCTGTGCAATTTAGAGTGGTCTTAGACAAAGTCATTATCATCACTCATCACCTTCCCGTCTTTGTTGGTAAATGAGTTGTCTGGAATCCTTCCAGCTATACCTTAGGTAAAAATAACCTGAACATTGTGTCCTTCGATTGTGTTCATATGAGCAGTTTCTGGTTGTGTCCCCAGTCACTGTTAGAGCTGATACAGTCTCATGACACATCCCAGGAGTTTTATACCAAAACACTTGCATTAAAGCTGTTATGTGAATTTTTACCTTTTTTGTTTCTGTAGGACTTAATTACTTTGTGTCCTGTAGTATGCTTCAAGTCAGAATTCCCTATGAATTAAGATGAACACATCTGAGCTTTGGAGACATTCACCACAAGTCACTTGTTCCTCACAGAAGACTTCCTCCAGGCATCCTCCACTCCCCAGAGGTCTCAGAGGCCTTTGACAACACTTCAAGAGGGAAGACTCCCTTCTCAGGGAGAGGAGCAGAGGAGGCAAAGTGAGGGTCTGGCTGCAGAACTTTTCCCCAGGAGTGGCTGTGATTCCATGAGCAGAATAAGAGCCATTTATTTGCACTCAATTTGTTGTGTTCCTATTATACCAAAAACAGAGCATCAGGAGTCACTGCAGAGGAGGGATGCAGGGTGAACTGGGACATAGATGCCTGCCTGTCTGGAGAATGCTGCTTCATCACTATGTAATCACTTCTGTTAACCCTCTAGGACAGGACCCGTGCCATTTTACTTCCGCAGACATGGGCAGTGATGTGTGGTGACAGCAGTTCCTCCTCTTGCATCCACCACCCCAAGCTGTAGGTGGTATCCAGTGGCAGGGACAGAGTTTTCAGGTACTGATGCTACTCTCTTGGATCCTGGTGGCAGAGAAGGTGACAGGTGCTGACACGTTCTTCTCTGGCTTACAGCTGCTTTTGGTATTGGTTCTCTTGTCTGGCATAGGCACGTAGCTGTCACTTCTGTTCTGCAGGACAGTGTGGATCCATGGGGACCTCCTCCGTTAACTGGACGATTCTGCATGCCCTACCCTAGAGGCGCCCCACCCCCATGGACCATTAGGCACATCCACCTCCTGAACCTTGGCAGCCCTGAACCCCTCCACCTGCAACCCTTGGTAAGATGATCTGAGCACTAGAAGTTGACTTGTAAAACACACCCATCTTATTTTTGTTGTTAGCTCTTTGGCCAAGGTGCAGAGGCCGTACCACAGTCCATTGTGATGTAAGGGGAATGTGTCTGCTGCCATTACCACATTCCTCAAGTTTCTCATGATCTCATCTTTGTCATTCCCCCCACCATGTGTTGGTACAGGTGTCTCTCGTGGAGAAGGATTGGGGCTGTATGCAGAAAAGCAGGCATAGCGCTTTAGCAGATGTGTGCCATACACAGTCCACGTGCTGGGCCCTGTGAGGCACGAGGCACAGCCTAACGTGTGTCCATCCAGTTGCACCCCCAGCCATCCCTCGTTGTTCAGTCAGTGATGAACACATCTGAATCGGGGCTTTTAGGCGTCTTCATCAAGTTATAAGGGATGGTTCTTCAAGTTCTTCTTGGGGATCACCTGAGGCAGGTGGGATACCCTCTGCACGTGATTTGGGATCTGACTGGGGCAAAGAGTTTAAGTTGCCGGAAGAATGAGGGGAGGGTTTTTTTTGTTTTTGATCTCCAAACAGTCGACTCAAATCAGAATAAACCTCCATCCCTTCTAGGGCTTTTTGCAGATCCAGAAGCAGGCGACACTCCCAAGAGTGACATGAACCCTGGCTCTGCCAAAACTGCCAAGAAGCACAAGGTAAATGCTGTGGCCATTTTCGGTTCTGAGTCCGTACGGACAGCCACATCTTTCTGTACAACACACTCTCCTGCCATTGTCTCTGGTTTGTGTGTCATGTGGTATGTCTGCTCTTTTGTTTTTGTTTCCAAATGCAAAACCTTTACCCCAAGTCTACGGGCTTCCCTGTTTTACACAGGCATGTCTTTGTGGTAACTTTAGAAGCTAAGCGTGCTTACGGGTGAGGACCTTTTCCAGTGTGTTCCTGGAATACATCAAGGAGGATGACACCACACTCCACTTGGAAGTCTCCTACCTTGCCTCATTCTTTCTGGACCTCCTCAATGTGGAATCATCTCCTCAGACTTCTCTCACAATATCCTGAGGCTTTGCCTGTGTTCCTGCTGGCTCAGCCCTAATACCAGTTCTCAGTGGGACCTACAGAGAGCCTCAGCTGTGGTATCGGTGAAAACAGGGGTAATATTTGTTTCCAAGAACATTATAAAAAGAAGACATTAAATACGTAAAGCCTCTGCTAAATCTCTGGGAAGTGTCCACTCACCCTTCTCACAGTTTCAATTAAGATATCTCCACACAATGATCATTAAAAAAAGATGGTCATGGGAGTTTGTTAAACTAAGACTGTTAACACCTCAGCCCAGGGATTGGGAATCGCCGTTTTAAACAATAAGACAAGGTCCCTCATTTTTCTATTAAAATTCGGGCCCTACCAGACAAAGAAAGAAAAGATCATTACGAGAATGTGTACATTCACAGATCTAGATCTGAAGACAATCATTTTCCATTACGTATAGACTCACAGATGCAGCCACACGCTAAAGTGTTCATCTGAGGCCACAAACTACAGAAGACAGAATGCATGTAGGAAAACAGAAGATAAGACGGAAATAACACTAAATCTCTTTGCCTTATAGGACAACTATTTTGAAATTTCAAGAGGACTGTGCACGGTGACAGACGACAGTGATTATGTATCTATTTTAAGAAGGTGTCAGATCTGCCTGAATGCTTTCCCTGCCCATCCTGTCCCCTCCACTTTGTCCTTCCTACTGTTCCCTAATATACCTTTCACCATTCTGTGTCAGCGTCTGCTTCTAGGACCATCCACTCTCACTCCCCATTGAGTGCACACAGTGGGGTTCCTGTACACACAGGGAACAAGCTGGCAGAAATGGCGGCGACAGAGGATAGTAGCAACATCACCCTTTGTGCAAGAGAGCCTGAGGGAGTTTTCCAGGGTGGTGGGAACTTCCTGTGTCTAGATTTATGGGGTGTTTATGTTCATTTATTTTAGAAATATTCACTGACTCCCTGGTGCCTCGGAGTCAGATAGACAGGTATCTGCCCCTAGGAAATGGCGGAGTTCTAATGATGGGGAAGGATGAGGGACCAGCAGTGACTATGGGAGAGGAGTGAGGAGACCAACATGAAGTCAGACCCTCGCCCGGGATGCCAGGTCTCCCCAGACAGCACCATGTGTAGGAGGGCTCTGAGGAGCAGAGATTTCTTGATCACACCCGTGAACTACATAATCCCCCTGCAGTTTCCTCACTGAGGGATGGCCAGAGCAGAAGCCAGCAGCTGGAGGACGCCCTGATCATGGCTGGATTGGAGCAGTGGACCTGGGGGATTGAGTCAGAGAAAGGGACGGGCAGAAGGTAGCGACAGGGAGTTTGAGAGACAAAGGGAAGAGAAGAGAAGGGACCTCTCTCTGCTGACTTCACCTACATTTCTGTGTGAACAAAAGGAGATTCTTGCCTCAAGGGTAGGGAAGAAGGCTGGCAAAAAGACAGAGTGACATTCTCAGCTCAAGTGCCCAGGATATCAGCCTTGCTCGTGAGTACCTACCACGGGAAGCCTGTGCTTTCTGTCATAACTGGAACGGCAGCTCATACCATTTAGTGAAAATCAATCCAATTATGAATCCCTCAACATTAAAGTACTGCAACAAAATTAAGTGAACAGACTGAAAGATACAACACAGGATAAAATCCAAAGGTAGATCGACTGCAGTACTTACTGGAATCCAGTCCATCAGAAAAGGAGGTACCCGAGTGCAGGCATTCAGACACCTGGGCAATATCTGCAAATGTTAAAAAAAAATGTAGTCCTTACTTCAAAAACAACATTGGCATTAGACACAAAGGGATCATGACTTAAGGTTTAGAGAGAAACCATATGACTTCATGGTGCTGTACCCATGAGATCAAGTCGCATCAAATTATACCCTTTAACTTGAGGCTATTTGTTATACCTAGAGTTTCAAAACATAAAATGCTAGGAGAAAATGTGGGAAAGTTCCTTTCTAATCCTGAAGTGCATGGGTGATAGGAGTCTGTCTGACCATGTCTCAAAAATCCAAAAGATGAAGGCATTTAAAAAAATTAGTAATAGCAGAGTAGGAGGACCCTGAGCTCACCCTGTCCCATGTTTTCAACTACATAACATCCACATCCAAGTCCATAAACCACAGAGGGATCCAGAGAGTGGCAGAACAAACTCCACCACTAAATAGAAGCTGTATCTGAAAGGTTAGGAAGGTCAGAAAGGTGGAGGGTGGCTGCCTGCAGAGAGGGCAGAGAAAGTGAGCCCTCACACGAGGGAGCTCACACAAACAAGACTAATCCCCAAAACAGTTGGCTTTAAAACCCAGAGGGGCTGAATTCCCTTGAGTTTGGATCCTGGAGCTTTGGAGGTCAGCTGACCCAGCACTGGGTGATCCAAGAGGATGAGTGCAGGCCAGGTCCCTGCCTGTGTAGAGAGGCAATGTAAACACGGCATTGTACACAATGCCAAGGCAACAGGAGACAGATCTGCTCATTCTGACTTCTGAGTGGTTGGGGGACTTTTCTAATAATGAGGGAGTTCACAGGCACCATTTTTCTCCCCCCCCCCCCCAGATTAAGCACAGAGGCACCTACCAGGGAGTGGACCTGCAAGGACACTCGCTACCTAACGTGCTAGCTGTGTGCCAGTCCCAAGCATTCTCTGGGGGGCTCACCCACTCCAAGCCTGCTGGCCTTGGCAAACTTTGTGCAAACCGCATGGGCACCCTGTGTGGCCAGCTGCAGGCAAAGCTGCCATTGCACACTGTGCACATCTGCACTGCACCCAGCTATGCACCCCTGGCTACCCTCATAGGTCTCACCCAGCCACATGTCTCCAGCCACTGATGCACTCTGTGCACAACCTTGAGCCCCTGATTGCCCTGGTGCATAGCCCCCAGCCACCAAAGGACAGCTACATATTTGTCAACAGAATCTTGGCAAGCCAGAGGGAAGTGACATGACATATTCAAAGTGCTGAATGGAAAAATCAGCAGCCAAGAATACACTATCCTGAAAGGCTATCATTCAGAACAGAAGGAGACATGGAATCTCCCCAACAAAAACTAAGAGTTTGTACCACTAAATCAGTCCAGCAAGAAATACTAATAGGGACTCTGAGTGGAACAGAGAGACCAAAAGTGACAAAAGGGAGGTAGAAAACACAAATCCAGTGAAAATGAATATTTCTGTAAAAAATCAGTCGAGGAACTCACAAAAATGGATATAAAATATAATAACGTACCAAAACACAGTAGGGAGGAGAAAATAATGGGTTCAAAGGTAAATGACCATCAACTGAATACAAACGGCTAAAAGCAAAGAAATTATGTAAAAACTTAATGGTCACCATATATCAAAAACACCCATAAATATTCAGAGAATAAGTAGAAAGAAAATATATCACTAAAGTAAATCAGGAAAACAAGAAAGGATCGAGAAAATCATGAAAAACCACAACAAAACAGGTAATAAAATGGCAATACATACATACAAATCAATAATTACTTTGAATGTAAATGGAATGAATGCTCCAATAAAAAGACACAGGGTGTAAAAATGGATGAAAAAACAAAACAGATTTATATGCTGTCTACAAGTGACCCATTTTAGACCTCAAGACACCTACAGAATGAAAACGAGAGGATGTCGAGAAACATCATGCAAATGAATGTCAAAAGAAAGCTGGGGTAGCAATGCTTGTATCAGAGGGAAAAAAACAGAATGGACTCAAATAAAATGACAAATGAGAGAGGAGAAATCATAACCAACACCTCAGAAATACAAACAACCATAAGATAATATTATGAAAACTTGTAAGTCAAAACTTTGGACAATTTACAAGAAATAGATAAATTCCTAGAAACATATAAGTTACATAAACTGAAACAGAAATAGAAAACATGAACAGAACAACAGCCAGCAAGCAAATTGAGTCAGAAATCAAAAAACTCTCAACAATCAAAAGTCTAGGACCAGATGACTTCACAGGTGAACTCTACCAAACAGTTAAAACAGGGTTAAGACCTCATCTTCTTAAGCTATTCCAAAATATAAAAAATGATGGAAAACTTCCAAATTCATTCTATGAGGCCAGCATTACCCTGATACCAAAACCAGAACAAGAGCCCACTAAAAAAGAGAACTCCACACCAATATCCTTGATGAGCATGGATGCAAAAATTCTGAATCAAATACTACCAACCAAATTCAAAAATACCTTAAGAAAATAATTCACCACAATTAAGTGGATTTGTTCCCAAGCTGCAAGGTGGTTCCATGTTCACAAATCAATCACTGTGATGCATTACATAACTGGGAGAAAGGATGAGAACCCTATGATCGGGGCTCCTGGGTGGCTCATTCCTTGAAGCATCCGACATTGGCTCAAGTCATGACCATATGGTTTATGATTCAAGCCCTGTGTTGGGCTCTCTGCTGAAAGCTCAGAGCCTGGAGCCTGATTCAAATTCTGTGTTTCCCTCTCTCTCTGCCCCTACCCCACTCACATTCTGTCTCTTTCAAAAATGAATAAACATTTCAAAAAAAAACCCACACATACGGTCGTATCAATACATGGAGAAAAAAGCATTTGACAAAGTACAACATCCATTCATGATTATAACCCCCTCAAGTAGGTTTACAGGGAACATACCTCAATGTAATAAAAGTTATCTGTGAAACCCCCGCAGTTAACATCATCCTTAGTGGGGAAAACCTGAGAGCTTCTCCTCTAAGGTCAGGAAGAAGACAAAGATGTTTACTCTCACCACTTTTCATAAATGTAGTACTGGAACTCCAAGCCACAGCTATCAGACAAAACAAAACAAAACAAAACAAAACAAAACAAAACAAATCCAAATCTGGAAGAAGTGAAACTTTCACACTTTGCAGATTACATGACACTATGTATAGAAAACCCGAAAGAGTCCACCGAATAACTGCCAGAACTGATCACTGAGTTCAGCAATGTCAGAGGATACAAAATCATTGTACAGAAACCTGTTGCATTTCTAGACAACAATCATGAAGCAGTAGAAAGAGAAATTAAGAAAACAGTCCCATTTACAGTGCACACCAAATAATAAGACGTCTATGAATATATCTAACCAAAGTGGTGAGTGACCTATACTCTGAAAACTATAAAACAGTAATGAAGGAAATTCAAGATGACACAAAGAAATGGAAGGACATTCCATGCTCATGGATTGCAAGTACAAATATTGTGAAAATGTCTATACTTCCCAAAGCAATTGACACAACTAATGCAATCTCCATCAAAATACCAACAGCATTTTTCACAGAACTCGAACAGTCCTAAAATGTGTATGGAACCACAAAAGACCCCAATCTACAGAGTAAACATCCTTTAGGTGAAGTGATAATTAAGGATGGCATGATGCCTCTGGATCTTCTGCTCCAAAACACATTAACTCTGGCTTAAGCGTATGAACAAACGTTAGACGTATCCCACCCAAGGATAATTCTACAAAATACATTCTACAGACGTACCCTCAAAACTTTGCAGATTATGAAAAATATGGAAAATCTAAAAATCGTCACGACCAGGTGGAGCCTAAGGAGACAGGATGACTGAATGTAATGTGCCAGCTGGGATGAGTCTGGAACAGAAGAGGTTGCAACCGAAGAAATCTGAGTAAACATATAAATTTTAGTTAATACTACCATATCTCTTCAGGATATTGATTGTGATAATGTACCAACTCATAGGCCATCAAGAGTCAGAAAACAGTCTGATGTATGTGGAGACTCAGTACTATCTTCCCAATTTTTTTGGTAACTAGAAACCCATCATAAATGAAAAGATTATTAGTAATCATGGTTTTATTTTTTTCAACACATAATATTATAAAACTGGTTCTAGTATAAGTTACTAGTGATTGACATTTACCTATTCTTGTTGTCCTTACTATTGTTGAATTTAAATAATAGCATTCATGTTACAGAAAGCTGAATGCACAATGATGTACAATTCATAGAAACATCTACTTTACATATTTTAAGATAACAACATATATATATACATATACATACCACTGTGTCACGTGGTATGTAAATTAAGTGTTTTTCTGATCTTGAATGAGCATGTCATTGAGTAGCTTTCCATAAAGTTGGTTATCCTAGATAATAAATAATATTCAGATTTTACAGGATGTACTTCATATTATGCCTGAACATTTTCAAAAAAAAAAGTGTACAAACGGCCAGATGAATCATTGTGACTGGCTCACTTATTCTAAAGAATCCTTGCTTTAACATTTTCATGCATATTTTTAGCAAGAATACAACAGAATCAAATATTTCCAAATCAAAGAGATATTCAAAGACTGGAAGAAAGATAGGGAGTTCAAGGGGTTTCAGAAGGAAAAGATGTGACTATGAAGTGGCAGTCACAGGCAAGCAGCTTTCTCTGGGCCACTTTGACAGGTTTGCATGAGGATATGTGACTTGCCAAAGGATAAGACCCAGAAGTACAAGAGGGAAAGACAACATTTTAGGAAGAGGTGACTTCGAAAGGGTGCTTCTGTTCCAACGTGATGGCTCAGCGACCTGGCTGGGGGTCCCTGGGTCAAAGATTTCAACAGGCCAGCAGTAACGTAGACTCACAAAGATCTTAGTAACGTATCAAAGTAACTTAAACCCACAAAGATCTTAGAGCCACAGAGTTGATCTTCATCTATGATTAGGAGATGGTCATAGTTTCCCAGGATATGAAAATCGGGCCGGCAGTAGGTGGCTAAATCTTATTTAGGGCTATATTTCTAACAAAAAATGGATGTGTAAAAATCTGGGTTTGGAATGTTAAGAAAAATCATAGTTCCATCATTAAGGCCCCACATCACCAAACCTAGTTTCATCCCTGCAGGAATGTAACCTTTAACTAGTCAACATAATTGCCTGGTCAGTGCGAGAAATTTTACTGATAGACCCCTGCCATTCCCTCAGGGAGGCAATCTTGCTTAAATAAGGTATTCCATGCCACTAATTTTTTAATTTTTAATTTAAGTTTATTTATTTTGAGAGAAACAGCACATGCAAGGGAGGGACAGGGAGAGAGGGAGAGAGAGAATCCCATGACAACGAGTTTATGATCTGAGCCACTATCAAGAGTCAGACACTTAACCAAGCTATTCAAGCACCCCAAGAATATGGGCTTTCAAAGGTTAGCAGTCTTGGCTGGGACACATCCCTAAGGGCACTGGCCTACTCCTGGAGAGAAGGCAGCAAAATACTTGCAGGCAGATGGCATGGAAACAGTTATCTGTACAATGCCTGGTGCACACAGTGGGGAGATTATATACTCATCTTGGGGAGCATCCCTGAGAGGCAGTCGTCAAAAAAGGGGACAAAGGAGCTGGGACAGAGGAGCTCGGTGGCGCCATTTCCCTCCTCTGCCCCCCAGCATAAACACAGAGCCACCTGCTGGAAACAAGGCAATTCCCACACTGACTACCTAACCTGCTTACACCAAGCCCCACTTTCCTGTGCTCTGGCGAGACTGGCCTTCTAGGTCAAGCTTGCCTCGGTCCCAGAGGAGCTGGCCCCTTCTCCAGAAGACCAGCAGAAGCCCCTGACCACACCACCTCTCTTGACCAGACAGTTGTGCAGGGCTTCACTTCTAGTGGCAGTCGTTTCAAGTCTCATTTAACAAGCAGATCAGAGCAGACCTAGATAAAACTCACCACATTCTGGCCAAGGACCATACATTGCCCATACAACTGGCCTGAAGGATAGTGCAGCCAGAACACAAAACAGTGCACGCAACACACACCACAGACACTCCCTGATGTGCCAGGCCCTGGACACTAGATGACATCCTCTTCATAAAGCCATTTATCTCACAGGCAGGTAACATAAGGAGCTTTTGGAACACAGAGAAGGCAAATACTCAGCCAAAATGCCAAGACAAGAGGAATGCATCCCAAATGAAGGAACAAGATAAGCTTATGGCCAGAGAAATGGAAGGAACACTTCCAAACTCATTCTATGAGGCCAGCATGGCCTTGAGTCCAAACTGTACAAAGACCCCACTAAAAAGGAAAACTACAGACCAATTTCCCTGATGAACCTGGATGCAAAATTTCTCAACAAAAATTAGCACACCGGATCCAACAACACATAAAAAGAATTAATCCCCACAATGAGGTGGGATTTATTCCTGGGATGCACAACTGATTCAATGTCTGCTAATCAACTGATGGGATACATCACATTGATAAAAGAAAGGATAAGAACCACATGATCCTCTCAACAGATGCAGAAAAAGCATTTGACCAAATACAGAATCCTCTCTTGATGGGAAAAGAAAACCCTCATGAAAGGAGGGATAGAAGGATCGTGCCTCAACAGCATAAAGTCCAGATACGAAAGTCCCACAGCCAATATCATCTTCAATGGGGAAAAGCTGAGAGCTTTACCCCTAATGTTAGGAACACGACAGGGATGTCCACTCTGGCCACTGTTATTCAGCATACTGTTGGAAGTCCTAGCCTCAGCAATCAGACAACAAAAAGAATACAAGGTGTCCAAATTGGCAAGGAGGGGTCAAACTTTCCCTCCTCGCAGACGTAATACTCTCCGTGGAAAATCCACAAGACTCCACCAAGAAACTTCTAGGACTCATACAGGAATTCAGGAAAGCCTCAGGATATAAAATCAATATACAGAATTTGATTGCATTTCTATATGCCAATAATGAAGCAGCAGAAAGAGAAATCAAGGAATTGATCTCATTTACAATTGCACTGAAAAACATAAAATACCTAGGGATCAACCTAACCAAAGAGGTAAAAGACCAGTACACTGAAAAGAATAGAGGGGTGCCTGGGTGGCTCAGTCGGTTAAGCACCAACGTCACCTCAGGTCATTATTCCCCAGTTTGTGGGTTCAAGCCCCACATTGGGTTCTGTGCGGACAGCTTGGAGCCTGGAGCCTATTTCAGATTCTGTGTCTCCCTCTTCTCTCAACCCCTCCCCTGCTCATGCACTCTCTCTCTCTCTCTCTCTTGCTCTCTCTCTCAAAAATAAACATTAACAAAATTAAAAGAAAAAACAACAGAACGTCTATGAAAGAAATTGAAGACAGAAAAAGAAAATGGAAAAAAATGGAAAAACATTCCATGCTCATGGATTGGAAGAACAAATACTGATAAGATGTCAATACTACCCAAAGCTATCTACACATTCAATGCAATCCCAATCAAAATTGCACCAGCGTTCTTCTCGAAGCTAGAACAAGCAATCCTAAAATTTTTATGGAACCACAAAAGACCCCGAATAGCCAAAGTAATCTTGAAGAAGAAGACCAAAGCGGGAGCCATCACAATTCTGGACTTTATCATGTATTACCATTCTGTAATCATCAAGAGAGTATGGTACGGGCACAAAAACAGACACAGAGATCAATGGAACAGAATAGGGAACCCAGAAGTGGACCCTCAAACACATGGCCAACTCATCTTTGACAAAGCAGGGAAGAATATCCAATGGACAAAAAGAGTCTCTTCAGCAAATGGTACTGGGAAAACTGGAGAGTGAGAAGAATGAACCTGGACCATGTTCTGAAACCATACACACACACAACCTTAAAATGGTTGAAAGATCTAAATGTAAGACAGGAAACCATCCAAATCCTAGACGAGAAAACAGGCAACCTACCTCTTTGATCCTGGCCACAGCAACTTCTTGCTTGTCGTGTCCCCAGAAGCAAGGGAAACAAAAACAAAAATGAACTATTGGGACCTCAAGATAAAAAGCTTCTGCACAGCAGAGGACACAATCAGCAAAACTAAAAGGCAGCTGAATGGAATGGGAGGAGATATTTGCAAGTGACATATCACATAAAGGGTTAATATCCAAAATCTATAAAGAATTATCAAACTCAACACCCAAAAACCAAATAATCCAATGAAGACATGGGCAAAAGACATGAAGAGACACTTTAACAAAGAAGACATCCAGATTGGTCACACATGAAAAGTTGCTCAACCTCACACGTCATCACGGAAATACAAATCAAAACCACAAGGAGATATCCCCTCACACCTATCAGAATGGCTAAAATTAACACCTCAGGCAATGACACGTGCTGGCAAGGATGCAGAGAAAGGGAACCCTTTTTGCAATGCTGGTGGGAATGCAAACTGGTGTAGCCACTCTGGACAATAGTATGGAGATTTATCACAAAAACTAAAAACAGAACTCCACAATGACCCAGCAATTGCACTACTAGGTATTTATCCAAGGGATACACAAACGCTGACTCAAAGTGGCACATGCACTCCAATGTTTACAGACACATTATCAAAATTAGCTAAATTATGCGAAGAGCCCAAATGACCATTGACTGATGAATGGATGAAGAAGATGTGGTATATTGATACAATGGAATATTACTCGGCGATCAAAAAGAATGAAATCTTGCTATTCACAACAACATGGATGGAACCGGACTCTATTATGCTAAGCAAAATATGAAAGAGAAAGACACACATCATATGATTTCTCTCATCTGTAGAATTTAAGAAATAAAACTGATAAACATAGTGAAAGGAAAGCAGAAATAAGACACACAGAGGGAATCAAACGATAAGAGACTCTTAAATATAGAGAACGAACGCAAGGTTCCTGAAGGGTTAGTGAATAGGGGAATGGGCTAAATGGGTGATGGGCATGAGGGGGGCACTTGGGATGAGGACTGGGTATTTTTTGTACTTGATGGATCACTAAATTCTACTCCTGAAACTGGATTCCACTATAAGATAACTTGGGCTTAAATTTAAAAATAAATAAATAAATATTAAAAATAAATAAATAAATGTAATACCAGTCAAAAGAAAAGAATATTTAAATCAGACTCTTTGAGTGGAAATGAAAGACCAAAAGTCATACAGACAACAAAGGATCAGAGAAAACATCAAGGAAAAATGGCAAAACAACTAATAAAATGGCACTAAATATATATCTATCAATAATTACCCTGAATGTAAATGGACTAAATGCTCCAATCAAAAGACACTGGGGAGGGTGTCAGAATAGACAAGAGAAAAAAAAAGCAAGCAAGCAAGCAAACAAACAAACAAACAACAAGACCTATCTAGATGCTGCCTACAAAGCCTTATTTGGACCTAAACTCATCTGCAGACTTAAAGGGAGGGAATGAAGAAATATTTCTCATGCCAATAAAGTCAAAAGAAAGCCAGTAGCAATACTTCTATCAGGCAAAATAAACTCTAAAACCAATACTGTATTTTTGTACCCTTTGGATAAATACCTAATAGTGAAATTACATGCACCCAATTTATACCAGCATTATCAACAATAGCCAAATTATGGAGAAAGCCCAAATGTCCATCAACCGATGAAGGTATAAAGGAGGTGTGGGGTAGGTGTGTGTGTGTGTGTGTATATATATGTATACATATACATACATATATATGTATATACATACGTATATATAATGCATACATACATAAAATGGAATATTACTCAGCCATCAAAAAGAATGAAATGTTGCCAACTGCAATGATGTGAATAGAGCCAGAATGGATTGTGCTAAGTGACATATGTCAATCAGAGAAAGACAAATATATGATTTCATTCCTGTGGAATTTAAGAAACAAAACAGAGGACAACATGGCAAGAGGGCAGTAAAAGAGAAGAGTGGTAACAAACCATATGAGTCTCTTAATGATAGAGCAAAAACTGAGGGTTGATGGAGGGAGATGGGTGGGGGATGGGTACTAAGGAGGGCACTTGTTGTGATGAGCACTGGGCGTTGTATGTAACTGATGAATCACTAAATTCTACTCCCAAAACCAATCATGCACTGTATGTCACCTAAAGCTTAAATTAAAAAAAATAAAGCTGTAACAAGAGATGAAGATGGACACAATCTCATAATAAAGGGGAAACCAAACAAGAAGATCCAACGATTGTAAATTTTTAGGCACCCAACATACAATCACTGAATATATAAAATAATTAATGACAAATGTAAAGAAACTCATTTATAATAATTTAAGGATAGTAGAGGTCTTTAACACATCACTCACATCAACAGACAGAACCTCTGAGCAGAAAATCAATAAGGAAACAATGGCTTTGAATGACACACTGGACCAGATGGGTTTAACAGATATATTCAGAACACTCCATACTAAAATGGCAGAATACACATTCTTTTCAAGTGCACATGGGACATTCTCCAGAATCGATCACATTCTACGTCACAAATCAGGCCTCAACAGATACCCGGAGACAGAGATCAGACCAAGCATCTTTTCTGACCACAGAGCTCGGAAACTTGAAGTCATCCAGACAGAAAGACAGAAAGACAGAAAGACAGAAAGACAGAAATACAGAAAGAAAGAAAAAATAAAGGCCACAAATAAAAGGTGGGTAAACAACATGCTACTAAACAAATGGGTCAACCAGGAAATCAATGAGAAAATACACTGAAACAAATGAAAATGAAAATAAAGATGCACTGGTAAAAACCTTTGGAATGAGGCAAAAGCAGTCTAAGATGGAAGTATATATAGCAATATAAGTCTACCTGACAGAGCAAGAAAAATCTCAAACAATCGAAACTTAACAACCAAAGGAATGAGAAAAAGGACAATGCAAGCCTAAAGACAGCAGAAAGAAGGAAATGATAAAGATTAAGGCAGAAATAAGTGATAATAGAAACTAGAAAAACACTAGACCAAATCAGTGAAACCAGGGGCTGGTTCTTTAAAAACAGTAATCACCTTGAAAACCTCCTAGGCAGACTTTTCACAAAGAAGAGAGAAAGGACTCAAATAAAATCACAAATAAGACAGGAGAAATAACAGTCCACAACACAGAAATACAGTTAGAAGATAATATTAGGGAAAACTATAGGCAACAAATTGGACACTCTGAGAAACATGGATAAATTCCTCGAAACACATAAACTACCAAAACTGAAACAGGAAGATACATAAAATATGAAACCAGAAAGAAACTGAATCAGTAATAAAAAAAAAAATATCTCCCCCAACACAAGAAGAGTTCAGGGCCAGCCGGCTTCACTGATGAATTCTACCAAACATTTAAAGAAGAGGATATCTATTCTTCTCGAATTATTACAAAAAATAAAAAAGAAGGGAAACTTACCAATTCATGTCATCAGGCCATCATTACCCTGATACCAAAACCAGATAAAGACTCTCCTAAAGCAGAAAACTGCAGGGGACCCTGGGTGACTCCGTCGGTTGACTGTCCAACTCTTAACTTCGGATTAGGTCATTATCTTGCAGTTCCTGGGTTCGAGTCCCACGTTGGACCCTGGGCTGACAGTGTGGAGCATGCTCAGGATTCTCTCTCTCTCCCACCCCTCTCCCCTCCCTCACCTATATGTACTCTAAGTAAATGAATAAACATTTAAAAATATATTTAAAAAATTTTTTAATAAAACTGCAGACCAATAGCCTGATGAGTATGTATGCAGAAATTCTCATGAAAATACATTCAAACTAAAGTCAGCAATACATTAATAGAATCATTGACCATAATCAACTGGGATATACTCCTGGGCTGCAAGGGTGGTTCCACATTCACAGATCAATCAACATGATGCACCACAGTAATAGAAGAAAGGAGAAGAACAATATGATGCTTTCCACAGATGCGGGAAAAACATTTGACAAAATGTCACATCCATTCATGATAAAAACCCTCAGCAAAGTAGATTGAGACTCAACCTACCTGCACATACTAAAGCCCACCTGTGAAAAACCCACAGCTAATCTCATCCTCAATGGGGAAAAACTGAAAGCTTTTCCTCGAAGGTCAGGAACAAGGCAGGGATGACCCCTCACACCACTGCTACTCCACATAGTATTGGAAATCCTAGCCACAGCAATCAGACAACAAAAAGAAGTAAGAGGCACCAAATCGGGAAGGAAGAAGTGGCACGCTCGCTATTTGTAACTGACATGATGCTCTCTATAAAAAACATGAAAGACCCCCATAAAAATTGCTGGAAGTGATACATGAGTTTCACAAGTCACAATATACAGAAATCAATGTATAGAAATTTATTGCGTTTCTACAGATGAATCATGGATTAACAGAAAGAGAAAGTAAGGAATCAATCCCATTGACAGGTGCACCAAATACCACAACATACCAGGAATAAACCCAACCAAAGAGGTGAAAGGCCTATACTCTAAAGGGTATGAAACACTGATGAAAGAAATGGAAGAGGACACAAAGAAATGAGAATACATTTCATGTTCATGGATGAGAAGAACAAATACTGTTAAAATGTCTACACTCCTCAAAACAATCTACACATGTAATGCAATCCCTATCACCCTAACAAAACATTTGTCACAGAACTAGAACAAGTAATCCCCAAATTTGTATGGAACAACAAAAGACCCCACACAGCCAAAACAAACTTGAAGAAGAAAAGCAAAGCTGGAGACCTCACAATTCCAGACTTTAGGTTATATTACAAAGCTGTAGTGAGCAGAACAGTATGGTACTGGCAAAAAAAAAAAAAATAGAAAGAAAAAGAAAACACATACAGACACATAAATCAATAGAATGGAAACCCAGAGATGAACTCACATCTATATGGTCAATTAATCCTCAACAAATCAGGAAAGAATATCCAATAGGAAAAAAAGATAGTCTTGAAGCACATGAGTGGCTCAGTCACGGAAGGGTCTAATTTTGGATTCAGCTCAGGTCATGATCTCAGCGTTCATCAGTTTGAAACCCGTGTCAGGCTCTGCACTGACAGTGTAGAGCCTGCATGGGATTCTCTCTCTCCATTTCTCTCTGCCCCTCTTCTGCATGCTCTCTCTCTCTCTCTCTCTCTCAAAAATAAATAAATACACTTAAAAAAAAACCGTCTCCTCAACATATGGTTTTGGAAAAACTAGACAGCAACTTGCAACACAAAACAAAACAACAGACCACTTTCTTACAACATGCACAAATATAAATCCCACATGGATAAAGACCTACGTGTGAAACCCAAAACCATAAAAATCCCAGAGGAGAACACAGGCAGTATCTTCTTTGACAATGGCTGTACACACGCCTTTGTTGATATATCTCCTGAGGTAAGGGAAACACAAGCAAAAAGAATGGGACTTCATAAAAATTAAAAGCTTCTGTCACCAAGGAAATAATCAACAAAACTAAAACACAA
This sequence comes from Prionailurus viverrinus, assembly GCF_022837055.1. NCBI lineage: Eukaryota > Metazoa > Chordata > Mammalia > Carnivora > Felidae > Prionailurus > Prionailurus viverrinus. The sequence goes on along the minus strand of NC_062562.1, from coordinate 36,392,414 downwards.
CCTACAGGATGATGAGATTTGCAAATGACATCTGAAGAAGGGCTAGTGTCCAAAATATATAATTATACACACCCAAAGAATGAGAATTCCAATTAAAAATGGGCAGAGGACACAAACAGATATTTTCCCAAAGAAGACATACAGATAGCTAAGAGACACATGAAAAGATGCTCAACAATACTGATCTTCCGGGAAATACAGTTCAAAAGTACAATGAAATAACTCATCACATCTGTCAGAATGACTAAAATCAATGAATGACGAAACCACATGTGTTGCCAAGGATGTGGGGAAAGAGGAAACCTCTTGCACTGTTGGTAGGAATGCAAACTGGTGCAGCCACTCTGGAAAACATCATGGAGATTCCTCAAAAAATTCAAAATAGAACTACCTTACAATCCAGCAATTTCATTACGAGGTATTTACATAGAGAATACAAAAATAATCCTTCAAAGGGATACGTGCACCTTGATGTTGACAGCAGCATTTTCTACAACAGCCAAATTATGGAAACTGCCCAAGTTTCCATCAACTGATGAATAAATTGAGATGTAGTATATGGAATGAAACATTATTTCTCCCGAAAAACATGAAATCTTTTCATTTGCCACGAGGTGGATGGAACAACAGAATGTTATGCTGGGTGAAATAACCCTGTCAGAGAAAGACAAATACCAGGTGATTTCACTAACACATGGAAATGAAACAAAACAAAGGGGGCGGGAGGGGGGAGGAGACAGAGACAAACAAACAGACTCTTAACTAGGCAACAAACTGAGGGTTTCCACAGTGGGATGGTGGGCGGGAGGGGGGGGGAAATGGATGAAACAGGTGATGGGGATTAAGATGTGCACCTGGGATGAGCACCCAGTGACGTCTGGAAGTGTTGCTCTATATTTACACCTGAAACTAATATTACACTCTACCACCTGGAATTTAAACTAAACTATAACATAAGGTTAATGACACCTACCTACCAGGTTTTCTGTACTTTTCAATCACTTCACTAGGTTGGAAAAATAACCATGAAAATTTGTAAAAGCATGTAAGATGTGGGGGACAGTTGGTGCCCTTACCTCGGACTTTGGTTCCAGCAGGACTCGGAAAGTGTGTCCCAGCTCATTCTTCTAGAAGGTCCTGAGACGAATATTTCATGTATTCACATCCTAACTGAATGCAGCTCCCAGTCTTCTGAATTTCTGTCAGGATTTCTCCCTGGAAACCAGCCTGAATCTGGAACAAACCATCCACGGCATCTATGATGTGATGTCACGAGACCCCTCGATCCACGGGTCCTTTAGCAAAATACATCTTTAAATACTGTCCGGGAAAGTGAGGAATGAAACACGGGAACAGCCCACAAAATGCAAGGGCCTGTGCTGCTGAACGACTGGCCAGTGCCCAGGGAAGCCACCCAGGGCCTTTTCCTCAACACTCAGTGCAACAAGGCAGCTTCTCTCTGGCGACTCCGGAGACACCAAGTTGCTGCAAGGCTCCCAAGGTCTCCCCTGGGGAGGGCGGCAGAACCTGCTGGAAACACAGCTCTGGTCTCTGTCCTGAGGCAGTGGCAGAGGCCCTGAGAGCTCTGGGAGCAACAGAAGCCCTTCCTGCTCTGAGGTGCCCTGGGTCAGAAAAGCTGATGGGTCGCCCTCTGCCGGCCATCACTGCACACCCAGAGGAACCGGCCCCTCCTGGTTTGTGGTGCTGGAGTTCTGCCTGCTGGCCACCATGGGAATTTCTGCAATGTTGAAGGCCATGGCCCTCAGCTGAAGGACTGAAGGTGTTCTGGGCAAATAAGCCTGTTCTCCACATTGGGAGGGGTCTGAGTGACAGGGCCTGGGACACTAAGAAATCTTTTCCTTCTCCTTTCTTGTGAGTGCAGAATGAAACCACATTTATTTATGCAATGACATCATTTGTAACACTTTCAGCAATGTTCACAGAAAAACAGCCCACCTATTTACACATGCTGAACAAGAGGTAATTGTGTTTACCACCAAAATACTTAGGTTAGATAAAGAATTGACATCTTTGAGAGAGAGACACCAGCTTCCAGCTATGGAATGAATAAGTCCTAGGGCTACAAGGTACAGCCAATGGAATAGAGTCAATCCTGTAATAATAATGTTGCATGCTTCCACGTGATAGCTACATTTGTGGTTAAGTACAACATAATTTATAGATATATGGAATGACTACACTTTATGCCTAAAACTAATACAACAAATGTGTGAACAATATTTCAATAAATAATCGGCATCCTTTGCACTATTTTTAATTTCTCCTTCTTTGCCATTAAAAAGTCATTCCTGGGGCGCCTGGGTGGCTTAGTCAGTTAAGCGTCCAACCTCGACTCAGGTCATGATCTTGCAGTCCATGAGTTTGAGCCCCACGTCAGGCTCTGTCTGACAGCTCAGAGCCTGGAGCCTGCCTCATATTTGGCGTCTCCCTCTTTCTCCCCCCTCCCCAGTTGGGGGTCCCTCAAAAAAAGAAAAAAAAATAAACATTAAATTTTTTTTTTAAATCATTCCTAATTTAGACTCTGTGAAATTCCATTTATCCCACATTCTCTAACATCACCATCTTGATGTTGAGAGCTTCTCTGAAAAGTCACTAATAACATCTTTGATGGACACTTGTGACAGGTCAGAATGCAACTTACAGGGAGCTACATGTCTGTTATGACTTTACTGTAAGTATCCTTGGCTGATATTTTCAAATTATGAAAATGAGCGGGTCCCAGCTCATTCTTCTAGAAGGTTCTGAGAGTCAACATTTGGCGTCTTCATTTCCCAACCGAATGCGGCTCCTGTTCCTCCGAATTTGGGTCAGGATTTCTCCCCCGAAACAAGCCTGAACCTGGAACAAATCAAGCTCAGCCTCTCTGACGTGGCCTCACGGGACCCCATGAATCCACGGATCCTCCAGGGAAATACCGGCAGGGGAAATGAGGAACAAACCACGGAACAGACCAGAAAAAGCGAGGGACTATGCCGCCAACCGACCACCCGCGCTTCCGGGGAAGCCGCCCAGGCCCTGCCTCTCCCGCCTCGGGACTCAGCCCCACCACCTAGGAGACGCCAAGGGGCTGCGAAGCCTCCAGGGTCTCCCCCAGGCCCGGGGGCGGAACCTGCTGGAAACGCAGCTCTGGCTCTTTGCCCACACTCAGAGGCACTGGGTCCTCTGAAGCAAGGAAGCCTTTCCAGCTCAGGGGCGCCCTGGATCAGAAAAGCCTAGTGGGTGCCTTCTCAGGCCAGCACTGTCCACGCAGAGGCCCGGCCCCTCCCTGGGCGTGGTGCGTGCGCGCCCTCTGCCGGCCGCCGTGGGAATTCCTGCAATGCTCAAGGCCATGGCTGCTCAGCTGGAAGTACTGAGAGTGCAGCTGGTCCAGTGAAGCCTGTTCTCCTGGTCAGGAAGGGTCTTAGCGAAGGGCTGGGGACACAAAGAAACCTTTTCCTTCTCCTTTTTACTGAGTGCAGAATGAAACCGAATTTATTGACATAATGATATCATGTGTAATACTTTAAGCAGCATTCGCAGAAATACAGACTGCAAATTGACACCTGCTGACCTACAGGTTATGGTGTTTAGCACCATAATACTTGGGTTAAATAAAAAAGTTGACACCTCTGAGAAAGAGATACAGGCTTCCAGCTATGGAATGAATAAGTCATTGGGATATAAGGCACAGTCCATAGAATACAGTCAATCCTGTAAGAAAGTGTTGCATGCTTTGGAGAGCATAACGTATACACACGGAATCACTATGATATATTCCTGAAACTAATACAACATAATGCGTCTATTATATTCAATTAAAAATGAGAATATTTTTAATTTGTCCTTAACTATTAAAAATTATTTCTAATTGAGAACATGTGAAATTCCATTTATACCACATTCTCTAATGTCACCATCTTGGTGTTGAGAGCTTATTTTTCAAGTTGTCAATAATGTCTGTGAGGACACAAATGTGACAAGGTCAGAATGCACATCTAGAGGGAGCTACACATCTGTTATAAATTTCCTGCCTGTATATGGGTAATATTTTCAATGAAAAGTGCCTTAAGGATGTAGATGGATGAAATAATTTCCCTAAAACTCATAGGTAGACAATTGAGCCTTCAAATAATAATTGCCATGTCTTCACAATCAGAGGAAGGCTGGGTGAAGACATAGGTTTCTTCTTTCATGTAAGAGAAGGCTGTGGCATTTTAAACTCCTCACTTAAAATCCAGAATCCAGAGATCAGCAGATGTAAGAATAGCAATGCACCATCATGTTGCACATAACTAGTTCCAGAAGGAGAATACAGAACTTATTCTAAAATACTTTTGGTTGAGTGCAATAATCCATCATTGCAAGTTCCAGGCTGCAGGCTCTGGGGGCAGCACAATGCCTGACTCCTGGTTTTGGAACATAAGGAAGGTCATGCTTAAGCAGGGGGAATGGAGCACGGACTGGGGGAGGGCGGGGAGACAGATCATAGTTTCCTCCCCATGGGGCACACTCTGGACTTCACCTGCTGATGAGTTGCACACTCTGCCTCAAGCCATCTCTCTCCATGACCGATCCTGAGGCTGGGTCCCAACATGCCAGGCAAAATGAGGGGGGACCCATCATCCCAGGGGCAATGGCCTCTACAGAGCTTGCTGCAGTGAGGTTGGAGCCTTGTACTCATGGAACTGTCATGCCCAGGTTTCCTACCCTTTCTGCCCCCAACACTTCTTAGTGTTCACAGAGCCCCCGCCTGCATGGCCCATCAACCTCTCCACACACCATGACCAGCTCCATCCTCTCCTCCTTGCCTCCTCTTTGTCTCCACTTCTCTCTACTCCTGTCTCCGTTTCTTCGTCTCACTCTCTCAGACATGCCCAATTCTCCCATCGCTGACTCAGTGCCTCTCTCCTTGCCTGTCTCTTTCTCTGCCTCTCCACAGGCCCTCAGCTTTCTGCTCTGTGCAGCCCTGTCCAGGAAGCAGGGCACCATATGTCCTGTGTCCCCCTCTCTCCTGTCATGTTTTAGCGCAGGCCCTGATTGAAGTGGATGAGAATCCTGTTTACAGAAGCTGCTCATGCTGACCTTTACTGCAGCATTGCTGTTCCAAGCCACTCCTGGGAAGCGTGTGGACAGCCAGGCCTTGACCCCTTGGTGGCCCAGCCATGACCCCAATGTTGCTGGAGGGCTGGTTGCCTCCGCAACCTGGGAGGAAGAAGGGCCCTGCAGGCGTCAGGGGCTCTGTGGCAGAATGCATGGGCTTTGAGGACCTGGAAAGAGCCAGATGCTTACAACCAAATCCTCCTTGGAGGTTAGGGAGGAACAGTATCATGTCACTGAACTCTGTCCTACCCATGTGTCACTAAGGAAACAGTGGGAGGAGGGGCACCCAGGTGGCTCAGTCGGTTAAGCGTCTGACTTCGGCTCAGGTCACGATCTCATGGGTTGTGAGTTTGAGCCTCTCATTCGGTTCTGCGCTGACAGATCAGAGCCTGGAGCCTGCTTTGGATTCTGTGTCTCCCTCTCTGTCTCCCCCTCCCTCACTTGTGCTCTGTCTCAATAGACTGGGAGGAATATGGGACCTCATAAGACTTACTCCAAAACTACCACCATTAGTCTTCCTCAGTGCCCACCTGGATTGGTGCTGTGAGATAGCGAGTAGGTGGGAAAAGTCCACAACATGTGGATTAATGCAGGGTTTCCTCGCTGTTCTACCAGAGACACTACTGACCCCTCATCCATGTCTTGCAATCAGGAATCAGCCACTTCCTGGGGACTGACACCTGCCCTGCTGACCCCTCATCCATGTCTTGCAATCAGGAATCAGCCACTTCCTGGGGACTGACACCTGCCCTGCTGACCCCTCATCCATGTCTTGCAATCAGGAATCAGCCACTTCCTAGGTACTGACAGCTGCCCTGCTGATCACCACACACCACGGTGATTAGCAGGTGCCGTGTGCTTGCGAGTAAACTGATATTACACTGTATGTTAATTACAGTTGAATTTTAAAAAAAAAAGTCCATATAGGGCAAAGAAGACATTTCTACAGAAATTTTAACGTATTTTGATCTAAATGATAATGAAAATTGAATATATTAGAGGGATATCTGTAATACTGAGTGCATATAAAAGGTCCAGTGACTTTAAAATTTTCTGCTGACTCATGATTACAAGTCTATCTATAAGTATACTTCAGTATACTCACAACAAAAACAGTTCTCCAGGGGTAAATTAGACAAGCACAAGTTCCCATGGAGGCAGTAATAATGTTATGTTTCCAAAGAATTTCAAACACATCAGAGCCAGGAGGGAAATGGTCAGGCAAAATATGGACAGATAAAATATGAAATAATATCAGAGATGATGGGGAATCTTAAAGATGTTTACAATCTATCTGTCGCAAAGAATCATCTTTATAAACCCTTTACCAGCCTCCAGGAGGTTATAAGCACACCTCACAAATGTCTCCTCACACAGGATCAAGAGGACAGATGGCTTACAAAAGAGCAGGAACAAACTTGTGGGGGTGATGACTGTGTTTGCTATCTTGTGGTCATGGTTTCATTGCTGCTTACATATGTCAAATATCAATGAACTGTATTCTTTAAAAAGGTGTTGTTACCCTATACAAATTACACGACCCTGAAGCTGTAGGAAAGATGTAAAAGGCACCACTGAGAAATTTCATTTAGCTGACAAACATATTACAACTGTGTTTTAATAGTAAGAATTTGTAAGCCAATGTAAAATAGAAAAATTAAGAAAATGCAAATTTATAGTAGATAAGAAGTCAATGACTTCTGGTGTACATTCACGAAGTACCTGGATAAAATCCTTTGGAATATCTCCAAACTGTGCCCCAAATTCATGGAAGAACAGAAGGAAATAAAAACACAAAATGTACTAGATACAAATGAGATTGTTCTAGAGAAAGATGTTGACAGATATGGATATATCTGAGAGAGACGGGCAACTGCTATTATAATAATATGGGATTATTTTTCCAAGAAAATAAATTACACATTATGGTTCACTTTTTGATGTTTTCTTTCAATGTTCACTTTGATTCTGAATCACAGCTCAAAATGTCAGATTTCTGAGGTACATAAAGATTTGCATAATCAGGTGATCATGTATATTTTGATAATATCTGTCGGATTTTAAGTTACCTGAACACGCATCTTCAAATAGCCCAATGAAAGGAATTCATGTTTCTATTTCATGGTATTGTGCCAAAATCAATCAATAGCAACTCTGAAAATGGATCTCTCAAATAATACAAAATTCCTGGGTATGGTAAACCAAAACAATAGTACACATCTCATTCTACAAAAACTGGACTTAGAAGCATTTTAGGAGCAAAACACTCGCAATGCAATTCATACTAATTCACATACCAAGCTTAATTGTGTGCAAAGAAACCTGTCTAGAAAGTAGCCTCTGAAATCTATAACATTTTCATCTTCAGCTCTCAGAGATGAGATCACAAAAATGTGTAATGGCGGGAAATACACACTCACCGTCTTTGACTAGCCACTGTCTGAAAGAAAGCAGTAGCTGTCAGCACAATGGTTGGTCATGGGGTTCAAATGCACCAAAGACAGAGGCCATCTTGTCATGAAGGTAAAACATCTTCGGCTGTGTGGTCCCTCTGGCAGCTGTCTGGCTGCTGATATCAGTAGGTGACGCTGAACTAGATTAGATCCAATGAGGCCAGGAACACTAGGTTCTCACGGTCAACGGCCATGAGTAGGTGGAGGTGGGAAATGCAAGACAAGTTAGTTGATGGAAGAATTCAGAGATGAGGTAGGGAGAGAGCTGAACCAATCTGTGAGAGGCAGCCTAGGTACAGGGGGAAATTTCTCATAAAGATGATCAAGAATTTTCCTCCTTCATAGTCTCAAAAGAAACAGAATCGATTCTATTTAGATGGGAGGCATTCGTGTGGAATGATTCTGCCTCAATGCAAGGGTTATTCCTGACTACTGGGACTTTCCAGACCCCGCTCTAAGGATCTGGTACATGCCAATCTAAAGAAATGTACTTATCTCTATGGTGTTCTCTGTCTGTCCGTCTGTCTGCCTGCCTCTCTCACTCTCCTAGGGGTACAAGTTTTGCTTTTCAATGATAGAGTGAAACAGTCACACTGGGAGCCAGGTGTTTCATTATATTTGGACAATCCTAAGGACATTCAGAACCCTCCTTGCTTTGAGTAAATCAACACTCTGCACATACTTAGCTAAAATAAGGACAACAATTCATTCACTTCCGGATCGTGTCGCCCCTTGTGATTTTCCTATCATAAATGTCCAAGCGAGATGCAGCCACTTAGTTTCTGCTGGGCTTATGAGGCTCCCGTCAACACAGTTGGACACAGAGTCCTGGGGGACAGCCTCCAAGACCCGAGGCAAAGGGCTGACTCAGAAGTTGCTAGAAGTCAACAAACCAGGAAGCACAGAGCCCAAAGACATTTCACTTTTTAACACTCTGTACCAACACCAATGCTCCAGTTACCTCTGTTCCCAGGGCTACCAAACTTCACAAATATGAACAATGTGCTGATAGGAAAACGAACTACATATAAGACGGACCCTAAGCTTACAAAGCCTGAAGCAGGATCTTAACAGGGCTTCCAGGAGCCGGTCTAATATCCATAGTTCCTATTAAATAAGAGTTCTTGACATTGTTAAAAACAACTTTAATAATTCCCACATCATAGAAACACCTATTTAAGTCAATCAGCTCAATAGCTTTTAGTATCTTCACAAATCCTTCCTTCTTGACACTATAAACCTACTATGATCAGGTTTACATCCTGTCACCACTGCTCTTTTTGGACCAAGCAGCACAGACAGGACCCAGAACTTGATGCGGACAGCTGTGGCCACAACCACTTCAGGCTGGTGGAGAAACCTGCCCTGTGGTCCTCGGTCTTCAGGAAGAAATGAAGTTCTTCTGAAGTTCCCATCAAAAGCCCCATAGAGAAGCTGTTGTTTAACCACAGTGTGAAAGAACCCAATAGGAAGGAAGAATCCACCGATGTCCCATGTTTACTGACATTTGTGTTTGGGTAACCAGGACACCCAAGCACAAGGAGCCAGAAAAACAGCCTCTGCATCTTCCTGTCCTGGTCCTTTAAGGGGACTCTAGGGTTCCAGGCGGGAGGTGGAGACGGAGGATGGGGTGTAGGTGTGCAAGGGAGGAGTGGGGAGGGATGGGAAAGGGGGGAGGGGTGGTAATTGGGGATGGGAGAGGAGTATAAAAAGGGGGTGGGTTAGGGAAGGGGTGTGTCAGGAGAAGAATGGGGTCAGGGACAGGACCAGGATCAGATCAAGTACAAGAGGGGTGGGGGGGAGGGTTCAGACAGGTTAGTAGGTCAGCAGGTCAGTAAATCACTAGATAAGCAGGACATAAACAGCAGGTTAAGTGGACTCTCAGGAGCAGGTGGAGCAGAGGAAGATCCTTCTTCTTCCAAGCCCTCACCTGTCTAGGTGTTGCCTTAGCAACCCAGAGCCTTGATACTCTCTCTCGACCAATCAGCTGCCCTCACCCCTGGTAGAGCAATACGGACACCCCCTGTGACCTCATTTTTAAAAAGCCACTTCCCGCCTGGTGCACCACCACGTGCCATCCCAACGACAGGTCCTCTCTGGAAAGTTGGCCGACCTTCCGGTTTCTGGGCCCTCCCAACCCAGCTCTCTGTCACTTCTGAGTGCTCTCTCCTTCTTTTCTGAACTCCCATCTGCCATGGGCAATAGCTGAACAACAGAGAAAGCAAAGGAGGACACAGCTGCAAGAACAATCAAATGCACACGCAGACAGGAAGGTTTAACTCTCTCTCAGTCAAAACAGATAGAACATCCATAAGGTAGACATCTTGATAGCAAACCATCTGAATCCCACAGCTAGATTCATGTATGTGTCCTCATGGACATAACACTGTAGAGGACACATTCACTTCAGGCACAGAGGATACGGTTACAAACATTCACCCTATTTATTACGGCCATAAGGGAAATTTCAGAGGAATGAAATGATTTCAGAGGAAGGAAATCACACAAAGCATGTTTCGGTGATAGAATGTGCTAGAAATCACTAATAAAGAGGAAGCGAGAAATTCCCATATGTTTAAAAATTGAGAAGTTCCTCTAGAAGTAGAATATGAGTCAAGAAATCCCAAAGCAAAAGAGCTATATTTGAACTGAATGATAGGAGCAAAATAAAATTGTAATCCAGAATGTCTCCTGGCCTAGAATATCCTGGAATGTTGGTGTGAGAAGATTGTCTGGTCCCCAAATCATCTCTAATTGACCTAGACATTTTAACACCACAAACAGTGGTAGATCTGTCACTTATCTGTGTGACCCTCCTACCTATTGGCATGGGCTGTACATTATGAACCTTACGGGGGATGTGGGGGCGGGGGGTTGGATCCAGCTGACTCACAAGGGATCTCCTGCAATCTCCAGGAATGAGAGCATTTTAAGAGAAATAGTTCATCAGCTTCTCTCCTGGGGGACCCGGGACAACACCCAGATTGTTGACAACACCAGGTGTGCTGGCCGGGGAAGGCCAAGCAGGTGGGCAGGGGCCAGGGACCCAGGTGACTAGGCAAACCTACTGTAATCATCTCTCCCGGGCTCTGTCCTGAGCTGAGCTTCCTAAATAGTTTCTCTGCATGATTGACTCAATGATTCCCCAACTGAAAATCATTGCTCTAAATCCCCTCACTTTTATTTTTACATAAATTTATTGTAACAGGAACCACTCTGGCACTGCTAAAATAGCAAAGCAAGGGCTCCAGCCTAAAAATAAAGAAACCATACAAAACAACCAAAACCAAAACAAAACAGGAATGAAAAACCAAGAGCGTTACATTCCCTTTAGATCCTGCTGCCTGCCTCAAGAGCCCCAGGGTTGGGCTGTCCTGGTTATACAAGGAGAGGCCAGCAACAGAGGAGGTGGAGTCTGACTGGCCCAAAAGTGAATGGGAGAGAGGCCCTGACAATAAGGGGGCCTAGGGAATTTCAAGAAGGGTGGCCAGGGTCACCCTGATTATAACTGGAGCAGGGACCGGGGAAAGAAGAGGCAGTGGACAGAGTCTGGGGGGCCTTGAACAAGTGAGATCATTCATGGAGGTGAGGAAGTGTCCCCAAAGCCAGTGTCAGCCTCCCATCTGGGGAGCCCTTCGTGGCCCCTGGGGGCAGGGCCAGGAACCTAGAGTTCGAGATCCAGTGTGCTGCTTACCAGCTGTGTGACCCTGGACTGGTTTCCTTCAGTAAAATGGGAGTGTCCATGCCTGTGTCCAGAACTGTGCTGAGGACAAGAGGAAGGCACGTGCTGAGCACTAGTGGATATCAGCGCCATCACCTCCCTGGGGCATGTGTCTTCCCAGTCTGGTGCCTTAAAAGTTGCACAGCTGTTAAAGGCAACAAAGGTGAAAACCACAGTTCCCTCCAATTTCAGACCTGTGCCAAGCCTTTGCCTTTGCGGACATCACCTCTCGGGACCCAGTAGCAGTACCATCTGTAATCCCTTGCACGGATGAGGAATCAGGCTCAGAGCCCTCAAGGGGAAGGCTGGACCCAGGCTGAGAAAAGGCTCCCTGCTGACTTGGGTCTGGGAGGGGATGTTGGGAGAGTGGGAAGCTGGGGCGTGGAGACTCCAGAGAGAGCAGGGGCCACAAAGATGCTTGGCCCCATAGCCCAGCTTTGTCCAGGTCAGCCTGTACAGAAGCTGAGGCCAAACCAGAGGGCAAGGTCACAGCCCGGCTCCTGCACCTCAGGCTGCCGGTCATTCATCTCTGTGGTCACGATAATGCTGTCATATACTAGTCCTGATGATGCCATTAGTGCTATTATTGTGGTGGGAGAAGGCACAGCCCACTTTGACACACCCCAAGGATCCTGGAGAGACTCGCCTGTCTCCCTCACTTGACCTGGCCCCATGCAACACCCCCAATCTAAGTGTACCCTGTCTCTACCCTGTGTCCCTGTCCCTGTGGCCACCCTACCCTGGCCACTCTCTGGAATCCAGGCCTGGGCACAACCCTCAGTAAGGCACTGACATGGGGCACATGCCCAGCACAGGGTTGGAACCAGGAAAACGCCCCCTTCCATGACAACTTAGATGGGACAGGTCATACCAGGGTCTGTGCACCCCTTCTTCTTGTAGTGGCCTCCATTAGAGTGCCAGAGCTGTCCTGGAGTGTGTGTGTGTGTGTGTAATCTGCAACATGCACCTGTGAGTCGGAGTTCTGTGTCTGTGGGTATATTGACTGTGGACATAAATTTCCTGTTATTTGGTTGTTTTCATGTTTTCTGATGAGGTTTTGGGGTGACAGTGGGTTCATGGGGAAAGAATTCTTGAAGTCATCTTTGGTGCAAAAAAGGTGATTTCATTAAAGCATGGGGACAGGACCAGTGGCCCTGGCTGAAGAGCGGCCCAGGCACCATGAGGAAAGACTAGTTATATACTATGGAGCTGGGACGAGGTCAAGTCCAGGGGAAGCTTCCAATGAGACTTTCATACGCTAAAGAAGATTCCCAAGAAAAAAAAGAAAAAAAAAAAAAAGAATACTCCCAGGATACTGGCTGCCTAGCTATTGTCAAACTAGGGTTGTTTGCCCTCTAGCAAAGCATTAGCAGTAAGACAGAGGGAGAGATGTTTCACTCTGCTGACCTCAAGCCAATGGGCTGCAGGTTATAAGGAAATTTAGTTCTACCTGCCATTTCTTTCTGCCTTAGTTTCCTACATCACTATGGAGGGATGATGCTGGGGCTCTAGGAAACCAAGTCCGTAGGTTTCTGGAGATTACGATGGCCTTTTTCTCACGATTTACTAAGATATTTGTAAATAGATGGAGACAAGCCCTGCAGGTCTATGATCTCTATCAGTTAACCATTTGGGATTTTTTTTTTCCTTTTGCTTTGTTCTTGGGCAGCCAGGAGTGCCCAAGGGCTATCACACATATCCCACCCGGGGGTGGGGGCTGGGGTTTGAGGCCTGGCAGCTTGCTTTATGCTCCCTCATCATTTTCCTCTTGTGTTTACCTGTATGCATGTGTATCTGTATCTGTGTCTCTGAATGAGCATATATCTGCTGTGCAAATCTCTGTGTCTGTGACTGTATTGCCCGTATCTCTCGCGTACATGTGTCCCTGTGAGAGTATCTGTGCGTATCTGTGTTTCATATCTGTGAGTGTATTGGTTGTATGTGTGAATTTGCTGACACTTTGGGTGTTTCTGACCACAACTGTGTATGTGTGTTTTCTGTGTGCCCAGTGTGTGTAGGGTTTGCTTCATGGGAGTGTTGCACAGGTCCCTGAGGATTATTCTACCCGTTTTATGGAACTAAAAAACTGTTCAAGGTCACCCGGCGCATCACTGCAGGAACTGAGGCACAAACCTGAGTGTCTCTGAAATCAGAGTTCAGCCTCCTTCCTCACTCTGTGCTGTAAGCAGAGTCTGAAACTCAAGGAGGCTGCAGGAAAGGCAATGTTTGAGGTAAAGAAAGCCCCTCCAAACCTGATTTGCCTTTTTCACTTCTAAATAGGTTCTTCATCATGAGCTTCAGGGGGTCCCTGGACCCCTCGGGAGTTGAGTGGAAATTTTGTTTGTGCATATTTCTCGAGCAAGAAGCCATAGCTTTCACCACTTTCTCTAAGGAGTCCCCCCCCCTCCCCCCCCCAGAATTCCATGTTATTCAGGCTTTCAAGAAGTTCACAAAGTAGGTTATCAGGACAGCTACCATGAACTTGGTCAGCGCTACTCTCTGCAAATCCCCTGGGATTCCCCGGAGTGCTGAAATTCCTGAAAACCCAGCCCAAAAGCCAAGGATGCTTTTCCCCAGGGCAGCCCTTCCCAGGACATGCAACTGAGATGAGAGTTCTTAAGAGGCCTCCTCCATATCCGGGAAAATCAGTCATCAAAGAAGAGTCCACTCACTCTATGCACATAAAAGGATTCGGCATAAGGACAGGAAATCTGAGAACTCCTGTGTATGGTCTTTGATCGTTAAAGTGAGGAATCGACGCAATATGTGTATGGATGCTGGCACCCTCACTTGACATGCCCATGTCAGACAGAGAGAATCGGGAAGCTCAGACCAAGAACGGTGACTGGCACCGGCACCATCATTGGGATATGCTGCCCATATTACAGCTATGTGCCCCCCGAGAGGAGATACGCAGATACATTATCTAGGGATAGCGAGGCTAACCATCACTAAGCAGGCACAGGGCTTAAACCGCCCCTCCCCACCCCATAACACAACCACAGGCTGAAGAAAATACTGAGAGAGGAAGCACAAGAAAACAATTGTGTCGACTCTCCCCTTCTCTTCAACAGCTAGCTTGTCACAAGGTTACAAACAACGATGTTCTATTCAGATCAAAGCAAAGTCAGCCAAGAATAATCAAAACTCTCCTGTAAAATATTCAAAATATGGACTGTTTATTAATGGTAAGTTTCTTCCTCAACATGTATCATGCTTTGATGTTAGCTAATGATTGCATGATGTCACTGCCCTTACAAACAAATTTTAAAATAATATTTACTGCACCTTCAGCTCAGTTTAAAATTTGTATTTATGTATGCATTATAATGTACCTAATAACTGTTCACTGGTACACGCACATACTTATTAGTACAACACATGTGTACGGATTAGGGTACGTACGAAAAAACATCTGAAAATACGTGTCCATAAAGCTTCATAAATAAGACAGTGGAAATCACCAACTATGCGCTATAAACCAAATTCCCAAGGATTTGTGTCATCTATTTGGGGCACATAGTTTGGGTGCTCCTCAAACAATGTGCATTCATGCTACCTAGGGGCCTTGATAAAATGCAGATTCTATTTCAATAAGTCTGTGGCAGGGCATGCGATTCTTCCGCTCAAGCTCCCAGGTCATGAAAATGAGGCTGCTCCACAGGACACACTCTGAGTAGTAAGTTCCTAAAAGAACTATAATGGTAACTATTAAGTGCCCACTTGACTGGGCCACAGGGTGCCCAAATATTTGGTCAAAGGTCATTCTGGATGCGTCTGAGAATGGGTGTTTGGATGAGATGAACACTGACATTCAACAGACTGAGTAGATGGCCTTCCATCACTCGGGTGGGCCTCGTCTAATCAGTTGAAGGCACGCACAGCCCAAAAGGCCCACGCTTTTGGGGCCGACCAGCACTAAGGGAACTGGGTGGGGGTGGAGACAGAGGGGAACCTGAGAGCTTCCTAAAGAGGGAAGTCACCCCCGGGAGGCAACCAACAGCTTCCCTGGGAAAATGCACATCTGGTGTTGTCAGTTCTACCAATTTCTCAAGAGAAGTCAGAAATTGGGATTTCTATGTGAAATCTCCTTGGTTCTAAGTTGGGTTTCAAACACAATACATGACAGACACTGAAGAAATTTTACAGCCCAGATGCAGTGAGCCTTGACTGGATCCAAGTTTGAAATCCCACGCTCCAGAGGACATTTCTGGCATGACCAGGAGAGTATTACCGTGATTGGCTATTTGATGGTATTAGAGTTTCTGTCCTGCTTCTTGAGTGCGATCCTGGGATTGTGTTGTGTGGGAGAATGTCCTTGTTCTTAGGCGATCCACGCTGAAGTATTTAGGGAGAAAGGGAGAGGGCAAATGAAAATACAGAGTGGGTGCTAAAGCAGATATGACAAGATACTCATAATTGCGTGGCCTAGATTAGTAACTCTCAACTGGGGGTGATTCTACCCCCAGATGACATGTGGCTATGACTGAGGACATTTTTTTTTAACTGTCACAGCTGGGTTGTAAGGGGGGTGCTACTGGCACCTAGTGGGGGGAGTTGCAGCAGGCTGCCAGAAACCCTACGATGCACAGAACAGCCCCCCAAAACCGAGAATGAGCCGGCCCCAATGGCAGTCGTACCGGGAGTGAAAAACCCTAAAGACATTTTTAACCTTCTTTTAAGTTTTGTCTTTTGTATGTGTAAAATGTTTCACAGTAAAAAAAAGAGAGAGAGAGAAACTTAAAAATAAGAATACATAAATAATGGTGCCTGGATGGCTCAGTTGGTTGGGACTCTGACTTCAGCCTAGGTCATGATCTCTCCATTCCCGGGTTCAAGCCCTGTGTTGGGCTCTGTGCTGACAGCTCAGAGCCTGGAGCCTGGTTCAGATTCTGTGTCTCCCTCTCTCTCTCTGCCCCTGCGCTGCTCATGCTTTGTGTCTCTCTCTCTCTCTCTCTCTCTCTCTCTCTCTCTCTCTCTCTCTCTCAAAAAGAAATAAACATTAAAAAAATTTTTTGAGAAAGAATACATAAATAGCAATACCTTGCAGACCAAACAAAACATGTCTGCGTGGTTGGGTAACCACAGCCGGCCACTGTTTGCAGTCACTTGTTCTGATACATATGGCAGGATGTAACGCTACTATGGCTGGTGAATGAGGGTCTCTGAAGTTCTTCCTATATCTTGGGCAAGACCCCTGCAGCTCCTGGAATTAGAGACTTTCTCCTGTTTTCAGGTCCCAGTCGGCCCAGAAGGGAGCAGCCGACATGCCCAGGATTCTGGGTCTGAAAACCAACATCACAGAGGTCTCTTCTAGGATGCCTCAAGTGCACAGGTCACGAGGAGGACTTGGTGACGTGGGGCTGCTTTCCGATGAAATGAGAATGAACGCTTCATCTCAGTGACCCGCACAGCCAGGCCAAGACAAAATAAATTAAGAGGCTGTGGCTGAGATGGTAATTTCACCCGGAAGCTCTCAGGTAGCTGGGTGTATGCCACCCAGGTACCCCCTGACCTGTGGCTGGGACTTGAAATGGTTAATTGCATACACAGGGCACCATGCATTTGGACGGTCCTGGGGGCAGCCCCCAGCACCACAAATACACAAAGCAGAAATACGTGCAGAAAACACACAACCAAATGCAAATAAGAGAGTGGCATTGGATTAATGCATCCAATTCCAAGACTGTAAAATAGTCCCAAACTCAAGAACACTCTTCCTTAAACATGAAGGCCACTTTTGAGGAGCCATTCAGGGAGGCTGCTACATGTGGATTTCTGGGGCTCATCCCAGACCTTTGCTGACCCGGAATCTTTCCCTTTCTGGACAGAACACAAGAATATGCATTCTAGGAAGCTGCCCACCCCCACCCAATATTCACTCAAACTGAAAACACACTTGAAATCAGGGGGCTGGGGACTGCAGTTTTATAACTGGGTGACCTTGGAGAAGCCACCCAACCTGAGCCATGATTTTGTCATCTATAAGTGGGAACTAATAGCACCTGTCTCCTAAGGTGGTCATACACACTAAAGGAGTGTTTACATACACATGCACCAGAGTGTACACACACACACACACACACACACACACACCCCTCTACTGCAGTGCCTGGCAAATGTTCTTTCCTTTTCCGTCAGAGTAACTGGCCACACATTGGAAAGCCTAGAGAGCTTTACAGAAGTACACAGACTCAGCAACCCTAGAGATTGTGATCTAAACTGCCTAGGGCTGGCCCCTAGCAAGAGGGTTGTTTTGTTTTTTGTTTTGTTTTGTTTTGTTTTGTTTTTTAAAGCACTCCAGGTGGTCCTAAACAGCAGCTGGGGTTGTAAACCACACCTGGGAAACTGTCATTAAAAATCAACTATCCTTTCTCTTCAAGAGAATGTACTTCCATGGCATTCTGGAATTTCCAAACTGTATACCCGGAGAGTCTTGTGTCCAGGCTTTTTCAGAGGTGTGGATGCCCCAATATTCAACACCCAACCAGCACTTTGGTGGTCCTTGAAGAAGTGGCTGCAACCAACTAAGCTGGGGGGATTCTTTCTCCAGACAGAGCTGCAAGGTGGCAAGACAGGAATAAGATTCCCTCCTGAGCCCTCAGGTCTGCGGTGGAGCTCTGTCTCAACAGGAATACCCAGATCACACAGAGCCTGAAGATCACACATCACCTTCCCCCTCTGCAGGCCAAAGGGAGCCGCCCACCCTTAGCTCAGCTCCCACCTTCCCACCTCCCCTTCTCCTGCCTTTCCTACTCTCCTTCATCCCCCACCCAAACACCCAGGAGGGCTCCTGGAAGGGCTGGTTTGCAAGGGAAAGGCTCAGTGGATACTTCAGCAGAGGAATTAATACGAATCTGCAAGGCAGCCTACCTATCCCTGGGGGCCTCTCTCCCTACCAAGGCGACACCCATTGCCTGCCGTAGTCCCGCCACCCTAGTTTCCTTCACCTTAACACAGACCCCAGGAAACTACAGGGGCTGGCAGGGACTGCTGGGAAGTGAAACTCCTGCCTGTGGGGCTGGGGATAGGGCATCTTGGAGATGCAGGAGGTGGGCGGGGCATGCGTGTTACTCTCGGTCAGTTTCCTGAATCCCCCCTCAAAGCTAACACTCCTGCTTCAAGACCCCAACATCCACCCACACCTCCCTGCTGAACCAAACCAAGAGGAATTTTCTCACCTCTTGCCCCAAATCCCTCCCCTCTGGGGGGAAAAAATCATCGGATACTCTGCGTATAAATACAAAATAATTACTAGTGAGGTGATCATGTTCCTCCGCCTATTTTGGGTGGGTCTCTTTGTTCAGGTTTTTTAGGCAGGCGCACCAAGTTCCTGCATCCACAGGAGCACACATGGGCCCCCGCCGAAGGTGTGGGGAGGGTGTGTGTCTGTGTGTGTGTGTGTGGGGGGGGGGGACACATGGCGACACCGTTGCCCACACTCCGCAAGATCCAGCTAGCTAGCGCCCAGCCATCCAGCTGTTCCAAGACCGCCAGTCGTTCTCCAACCCCGCCCGCCCAGACCTCCAGCCAACCCTGACCTGCGTCGCGTCTGGGGGCTGCTTCCCGGTGGCTGCGCCCTCTGCCTCCAAACTTACTGGGTTGTGCGAATCAATTTAGACACTTTTTTTAAAAGCAAAAGGAAAATCGCTCCATTAATCCCCAAATGCCTTCTCCCTTCTGCTGCAACTCGTTCCCGCTGGGACTTGCATAATGAATAAGGCAACCGGGAAGGTTGAGGAATCAGGGGGGCAGGAGGAGGGCTCCCGCCCTTGGAGTCCTCGCCAACCCCTGCAAGGGGCTCAGCGCCGGGCGGAGGCCCTGGCCCCCAGCATGGAGAAGTGGGACAGCGGAAAGCGGGCAGGGGTCCGGGTGGCGGGGAGGCAACCAAGGTCCCAATTCCAGGAACCTGGCAGCTCAGGGAGAGAGAGAAGAGGCCGCTCCAGGCAAGGCTTTTCTTCTCGTCCTCCCTCTTTCTCTCCACCTCCCTCGCTTCTTTTTCGCGACCCTTACGAGTTGCAGGCGGCACACACTGCTTCCCTCCCTCACACGTGCCGCCCTTCCTTTTCGGGCCGCCTGTCCTGTTTACCTAGAAGCTGGCATCTGGAATCCGAGAGGTAGACCCTTCGCCAAAACCCAAGACTCCGGGGCCCTGAGCTCCCGGGCTGTGTGTGTCTCAGATCCGCTTGAATCCTAGGTGGGAAATACAGCGAGACGGTGAGGGGTGGTGCAGAGACCACCCCCTACATACACACACGCGCTCAAGTCCACACCTGTGCGGAGCCCAGCGGCCCTTCTCCGCGCCTGGAGCCGAAATTGGCTGCCCAGGCGATCTCCGCCAGCGGAGATGGGGGTTGGGGGGGGGGGGGAGCGCCATTGCCAAGGAAAGGTGGAGAGGGAAGAGGAGGGAGAGCGGCGCCTGCAGGGGAGGCGACGGAGTTGGGTGGAGGGGAGGCAGCTTACCTGGATTTGGCTTCCTTTGCCGCCTGTGCGCTTTCTCCAGCCCCAGCTTGGTGAAGATGCCTACAAGCATGACGGCCAGCACCCCGCACATGATGTAAATGATCCGGTTGGTCTTGTTCTTCGTGGCATGGTGCAGGGGGCCGTCCTTGCGCCCGGGGGGCTTGCGGGTGTTGAGCCACAGCGGAATGTCATAATTGGTGCAGGTGCTCTGGTTCAGTCGCCGCTTCTTAAAATGTGCAGCAGAACCGCAAGTCACAAGTCCCTCAGCAGAAGATGAAGTCGCCCGAGGAACAATTGAACGGCTGGTCCCACTGGTCCCTGATACCGAAGTAGCCCCGGCAGAAGTTCGGCGTGGGCGGTCGGGTAGGGGACGCGTCCCAGACCCCCGCGCCCTCGCTGGCCTCTTCCGAGGCGGCCCCCAGAGCGGCTGCACGCCCCCCTCCCCGCGCCAGCACTACCACGCAGCCCAGCTGAGCCAGCTGCCCGTGCCCCTCTCGCTCCTGCGCCCGGCACACGCGGGCGCACAGCTCGGTGAGGAAGCTGCCGAGGAGCAGCCAGAGGACGCTACGAATCATGTCTCCCAGCCTGGGCTCGGCCGGCCGCCTCTCCAGGCGCGGCCGAAGCTGCCGAGGCTGTTGCCGGGGCTGCGAGCCGCCGCCAGCCGCACAGGCAGGAAGAGGCGCGGGGCTCTCGGTGGTGGGCGGCCCCTGCGCTGGGCTCAGCCCGCGTTCGCCGCCCCGGAGCCGCGCGCAGCGCGCCTAAGGGGAGGGGTCAGGCGGGGAGGAGCGCGCCTGGCCGGGCTGGGGGAGGACGAGTGGGGGCAAGCGCTGGGTGCACGTCCGGCCCCTTACAGGGAGAGGCGGAGGCCGGAGAGCAGCGGAGAGTGGGTCGGTCCGTGCCTCGCCTAGGCCGGCGGCTCCGGACTAGCCGCCCTGCGCCCGCTCTTAGGATCCCTCTCAGCTCTCCAGCTTGCTAAGTCCCCTGGAGAGAGCCAAGCAACGCTTTTGGTATGAAGAGAGGGCAGGAGGAAAGGGGTTGGGGGGGGGGGGGGGGGGGGAATGAGGGGTGGAAAGGTCGCGAGCTCCAAGAAGACGGGGGCGCGGAAGAGGTGAGTCGGCAGGGCTGGCGGGAGCGAGTTGGGGGGCGGGAGTGCACAGCTGAGCTAGGCTAGCGGGCGGGGAGGGGGGAGCGTCGGCAGCCTCTGGGGCTGAAGGCACCGCTCGGGTTTCCCAGCAGGTGGAGGATGACTGCGGGACCTCCCGCGCCCTCTCCGGGAGGCAGGCGCGGCTCAGACCTGTTCCGGGCGAAGAGGCGGCTCAGCCCCTGGCTTTTTCAGGCGTGTGCGCAGGAGCTGCGGTTCGAATCTGCCCTCCAGGGAAGGGGGGATTCACAGGGGCTAGGTAGGGACAGACTAAGTGGCTTCCACTCCAAGGCAAACTGAGACACAGTCTGATCCGATCGCCCCTCCAGGGTGCCCGGGCCGTCTCGCCCTTCCCTTCCCCGACTGAGCCCTCTAGCCAGGCGCGCGTCCGGGGTGGTTCTACTCCCTGGGACTTGCCTAGGAACAAGACTGAGCTGGGAAGGCGCGGTGGCAAGCCACTGGCCCCAGGGTAAGGACCCCCGGGAGAGGGCCGTGGGAAGAACTGAAGTCAAAGAAGCCCAGGGGTTGGAAAGAGGCAGCAGACCAGGCCCAGGCAGGGGCACGTCCCACGTCCCGGAAGGTCTTTCCTTGGGACTCTCGCAGGCCCCAGGACCTGCCACTTGTGTCCTTCTAAGACCTCGCGGGGGCCTTCCCTGCGTTCTACAGGAGGGCACACAGCACGCCCAGATCCAGTGCAGCACAAAGCCTGGACACCTAGCCTCAGCCACCCTCCCGCATCTGGAGCTCGCGCGTGGGTCTCTGGAGTCGGCTGGCCCCTTGCTCACGGAGCCCCCCAGACATCCTCACCCGATGTGCTGCAGTCCGGCCTTGCTTCCTGGGCTTCCAGCCTCTGGTCCTTGCCCTTCAGCATTTCCAAATCTGCCCTCTCCACTCAGCTGATTCCAGCTGGAATCAGTTGGCCCTCTCTCATTTATCCCACTTGTTTCCTCTGCTTGAGTTTGACTCCAATAGCCCCCAAAACAGGATTTGCACCAAAGCTGCTACACTGAATTTAGATCTCCACACGCCCCTGTTTTGTTTTGTTTTGTTTTGTTTTGTTTTGTTTTAATTGCATTAACTAAGTATACACCTTGCAGTCACCTGGGCAGTTTGCAGGGAGATGATGTCTCCACCACCCTCCCCTCCACTGGGCTTCAGTCAGGGGCTTCTCCGGGCATTTTCAAAGCACCCAAAAGTTGGGCCACCAATAAAATGACATAGTGGGTTCTCTTTAACCGAAAAAGCATGGTGGGAGGTGGTTACTGAACTCCTTTGCAAGTTTTCTCAAAATGACAGGGAGTTTGGCTCACTGTGCCTTCCTTGGAAGAATGTCACCTCCTGTCTTCTGAAAGACTAGCATAGAATGACCCTGTTCCAGCAAAAAATGAACCAGGCCGACACTGACCCAGCATATCCAGGAGTATGCCAGCCCTCGGAGACTCACTGAATCGCGGGCTGTATTATGTCCCAAACCCACCTGGACAAGGTGTGAGATTGTTTAGTCTAAATGCATCAGAGCCATCGGAACGAGGTTCCCAAAATACAGCAGTGTGGCATGTGGGTCGACCCACACCTACCACCACTGTGTGAGCCTCTACAAACACAAGCATTGGTGTGTGAGAACTAATGATGGCTGACATCTGATGCCTACAATATGCCCACTAAGCTTGTCTTTTCTAAAGTCACCTCCTCACAGATGCTCAAAGCAGTGCCTCGAATCTTGCAGACAATCTGGGAATAGTTGCTAAACCACTGGAGTGACTGATCTCCTGTAACTCTGTCTCTAGGTGATACTACGAGGCCCACACA
The DNA here is from genome assembly GCF_022837055.1 of Prionailurus viverrinus. Lineage (NCBI taxonomy): Eukaryota > Metazoa > Chordata > Mammalia > Carnivora > Felidae > Prionailurus > Prionailurus viverrinus. Next base: position 36,369,727 of record NC_062562.1, on the reverse strand, counting down.
ACAGAGGGAGGAACTGAGGCCCAAGCGATTAAACCAGATGCCCACAGTACAGCGCCAAGGGACACTACATAGTTGGCATTTGACCCAGGAAATGTGACTCCAGGGTCTGTGTTGTACCATTGCAGGTAGTGCCTGCCTAAAATAGGCCTCCAGATTCCCTGTCCATCTGACATTACATTATGTATTTGGTTTTTGCCTATCTCCGCACATTGAACGGTAAACTCCAGGGCAGAAAGGGGCCTTGACTCCTGCAGCATCTCCCAGCACCTACAGCAGCAAGAAGCATGAAAAACACTCAAAAACTATGTACAGGCTGTTTTGATGAACTTACTAAACTCTTATGCAACCCATGGTGTGAAACCAAGGGAGGAAAGAAATGCAAACAACAGGGACAGACCATGGAGTTTCTGCTGTCAGGACCACACAGAGGGATTGCGATATTTCTAGGCACTAAATCAGAATTGGAAAGGACCCTTCCAGCAGGCCTGCCGAGGTCCAAGAGGCTGAGGCTCAGAGAGGTTAAGGTCTTTGTCCCAAGGTCACATGGTCAGCAAATGGGAAAGCCAGGGCTGGGTGCAGAATGCCAGACTCCTAACCTCTGCTTTCCTGCCTGCCCACCCCCACTGCACCCCACCGAGGCACCTCCCAGCAAGCATCAGGGCTGGGAGCCTAGGACAAGGGCCTGGTAGGAGGATAGGTCACAGATACCTTCCCGCAAGAGTTGGGGTTGTTCAGACATATTTAAATTTGATTTTAAAAAAGAGAACAAAACAAACAAACAGAACAAAACACCTTCGCGAAAAGAGACAAAATCTAGACAGAAAAGTCCATTTTAGAATCTGTCTCCAATCTCTGTAAAATATTGCCTGTCACCAGAATATTTGACTTCGGTCCTCAGGGGAGATTTACTCTGGCTGCTATTCCAGGCTTTACTTAACAGAGACTGCCCCTGTTTGTCACAAGGAGAGTGCAGGGAGTCTGCTTGGGAAAGAAGCCAACCTGATAGACCAACCCTTTGTGGCTTATTTGCCAGATCCCAAACTTTAAACCTGCTATCCCTGTGAACTTCAACCAAACCAAATTCCCTTGCTGTTCCCACCTGGAACATTGCCCACACCCGTTTCCCAAGCCTTTGAAAAATATGTACAAGAAGGGGGGAATCAGGTTCATTTTCCTCTCTAAAGGAAGAAAGCCACTTTCCTTTGGGTATGTCAACTCAGTAAATAGAGTCACTGCCTCCTAATAGAAGTGTGATTATTGACAACATGTCCCCATTTGGAACATGTGGTTGAGAAAGCATTTCTGTAAGGGTTCCCGGTGTGGAGGGGTGCGGTGTGTGTGTGTGTGTGTGTGTGTGTGTGTGTGTGTGTGTGTGAAGGGATGGTGGTGGTTATTCACTTCCTAATTGAGACACCTGTCAAGTTCATAGAAGATGAAAAATCATCATCAAAGACCACCCCCACCACTACCCAAATGAATTCCTGCAAATGTGTTGAAATTAACATGCAGCTCTTCAGGAAAGTGCTTTCTATGAAAGAGATGATGACATTAGTATTTACAGCACAGGCACTTTTAGTATCTAAGGAAGAATCTCGTTGGCTCTAGGCTTAATTATGTCAGTCTGCAGCACAATTTGCAAGGAACCTGCAACCATACTCCCCAGGTATTAAGGGGAAGGAGCGATGTTACAAAGGAGGTTTGCTCACCAGGACTCGGAGCCCACGTCAGTCTATATGCAACTCCACAAATTAGACTCTGTGTTGTGGCCCTCACCGGAAGGCATTGATTATTAATAGTCCTCATCAGGTGACTCTTAGGGTTTCAAAAAGGTTTCATAGCAACTGTTAGCCTTGCGAAAAAAGAAAAGAGATGACACACAACCTGTTGGTGGAAACCTTAAGAGCTACCAGGGGGCTGGGGGAGATCAAAACTGGACCCCCATAGACAGAGGGCAAGGAGAGACCAAAGGAGGAGGCAGATGTCTCCAGATGGGTGGATGGTGGGGGTAATAAGCAAGGGAACTTACAAGGCTTGCCCTGGGCCCTGCAAGGCAAGTGGATCTCTCCACCTGCCTGCCCCAATCTTACAAGTTTATATTACACACAACCCGCAATAGGGGTCAGTAGTATATCGTCCAGATGGTCTCAGCAGCACTTTGCTCTCTCAAGGCTGCATCCTTGAAGCAGACTCCTCGTGCCAGAACAGTGTTTGGAATATACATTGCAAGGACAGGGGAGGGGGTGATGAGCCTCCGATTGCCCACCGCCAGCTCAGGGTTCAACTGAAGGTCATGTCCCCTCGATGACTTTCTCCAACAGAAGCCAAAATGTGTCCATCACCTTGCCGTGCTGGGGCAACACGCTGGTTTGATATATTTTATTCTTTTGTTCTGAAAAGAGAAAGGAAACTACAAGAGAAGTGAAGTGGGTCTAAATTTTGGTTCCCCCAGACTACAAGTAGTAGGTGAGGTGATTTTTGGTGGTACCCAAACATGTTTTGTAAATAATTTTATATTTATTGTTAATATGTGTCAGAAAAAATTAATGACACATCAAACACTTGGCTTCAGGAGAAAAACATTTAAGGTGCACATCAATTTAAAGTCCATTTAAGAAGAATAATAAATACATTATAGTATTTATTAATAAAGTAAAAATGCAGAAAATAAGATGAAGTGTCTTGTGTTTAGGAAACGTGGGTTTTGGTATGAGGACAGGGTTTCTCAGCTTCAATGCTATCGACATTTTTTTTTAATGTTTATGTATTTATTTTTGACAGCGAGACAGTACGTGAGCAGAGCAGGGACAGAGAGAGAGAGAGAGAGGACAACACGGAATCTGAAGCAGGCTCCAGCCTCTGAGCTGTCAGCCCTGACCCAGATGAGTGGCTCAGACTCTCGGACCGTGAGAACATGACCTGAGCCAAAGTCAGTAGCTTAACTGGCTGAGCCACCCAGGTGCCCCAATGCTATTGACATTTTGGAGTGGATCATTCTGTGATGGGGGGAGCCGATGTGGGGGGCTGTCCTGTGCATCGTAGAAGGTTCAGGGGCATCTCTGGACTCTACCCACTAGATGCCAGTAGCACCTCCCAGTTGCCACAACCAAACACAGGTGATGAGCAGACATTGCGAAATCAGTTGAGAACCGCCCCATGTTTAAATCCTAGTTCTTTCTGTATGAGGTTTATGACCTCAAATGAGTCGCTTAACCTCTCTAAGCCTCAGTTTCCCCACCTATAAGATGTGGATATGAATGGCTCTTTCCCGGGACACCTGGGTGACTCTTTCGGCTAAGCCTCTCTGACTCTTGACTTTAGCTCAGATCATGATCTGATGGTTGGTGAGTTCAAGCCCCATGTTGGGCTCCACGCTGATACCGAGGAGCCTGCTTGGAATTCATTCTCTCCCTCTGCCCCTCCCCCATGCGCTTGCTTGCTCTCTCTGTCTCTCTCAATAAATAAATAGATAAATAAATAAATACTTTAAAAAAGAATGGTGCTTTCCCCAGGAGTCTTACAAACACTCCATATCTTGCATAGAGCGCTTAGCACAGTGAAATGGAACTTTGGCAGTGCTTAGTAAACAGTCATTCTTAAGACAGGAAACCTGAAGGACCTTAGCAGGTGGCAGGCACTGGGCTGAGTCCTGGGGAGACAGAAGGCTGAGACAACATCCTTGCTCTCCAGGATCTCAGATCTCCAGGACAAGATAGAATATAGAGGCAGGGCAAGCTTCCTGTGCATGCAGTCTGGACAGCCTTACAGCAACCCATGTTCAGGAGGGTCCCATGCTTCGCCTGCTGCTCTGCCATTGTCGTGAAACTCTTAAATGATTTCTGAACACGGGGCCTCACCAATTCTGCAGCCAGTCCTCTATGTAGGGGATGCAACTCTGGCAAAATGAGAGGTCAAGCATTTGGGAACTTACAGGGCGATGTTTCACTTTGCCTACACAGGCAAAGGCGTCTCTTAAAGTGTTGGCATCAAATCAGTCCTAGCTTACATGTATGTAAGCATTCTCAGCAATGTAGCAAGAAGAAGTATTTTTTAAGTAGGCTTTATGCCTAGTGTGGAGTCCAATGCTGGTCTTGAACTCACAACCCTGAGATCAAGACCTGAGCTGAGATCAAGTTTAACCAACGGAACCACCCAGGCACCCCACCGCAGGAAGAATTTTGGTAGATTCTCTTTAACAATAGTTATCGTGGTGCCTGGGTGATTCAGTCGGTTAAGTATCCAACTCCTGATCTCGGCTCAGGGTATGATCTCATAATTCCTGAGATCAAGCCCCACATGGGGCTCTGAGCTGACAGTGTGGAGCCTGCTTGGGATTATCTCTTTCCCTATCTTTCTGACCCCCCACCAAAATAAATAAATAAACTAAAAAAAAATCCCAGGTAGTTGTCAAATGTCAGTCCCAAGAACAATACTGAAGTTTTCCATAGTTAAGTTTCCACTGGTCCATAGAAAGTTGAGAAAAATTATGGTTGATGAAATAGGTATTCTATAAGCAGCTCTTTTAAAGGTTGTATACTCTATTTGTGTAACAATCACACAAACTATGTTAGTCGTGTGTGTGTGTGTGTGTGTGTGTGTGTGTGTGTGTGTGTAAATATTTCTTACCAGGGTAAAATGGTAAACTTATCATGCCTAATTTTTGGTCATTTTACTATAGACGAATCCCAGAGTCTGGGATGACTAATGTAAGAACCTCACAGTAGGGTTTGTTCACAAGAAAAGTGGTAGTTTGAGGCAATTCTCTGAATAATTTAAGTCCCTCCAACTGTGCTGTGAAACCAAAATAGGTTTTAGGGTCATGCATTTTCCAGCTAGCTACATTGGCTAAAATGATGAGGTATATCCCCAGGAATTAGGTACAGCTGGATGCAAAGTACACAACTCCCCGGACCCATGTCTCTCTGCTCCAACAAATGCCTATAAATACAGATTGTATCAGATAGTTTTTTCCATGTAACAAATCATCCCAACATTTAGTGGCTTAAAATAATAACTGCTTATTTAACTAACAGTTCCGTAGATTGGCAACTTAGGTTGGCCTCAACTGGATGGTTCCTCTGGTCTTGGTTGGACTCACTCATGCGTTTGCTGCTAAACTGCCAGGTCACCAGGGTGCTGGTTGGTCTGGGACAGCCTTCATTTGGGACAGCTCCTCTCTGTCCCATGAGATTTCTCATAAGCCATCAGGCTAGCCAAGGCTTTTTCACATGACGCCTGGGCAGGGTTCCTAGTCACTAAAATAAAGCACGTGAGACTTATTGAGACCCAGGGTCAGCACAGGCACGTCATCACTGTGCCACAATCTGTTGGCACAAAACAAGCTACAAAGGCAGTTTATATTCAAGGAGAATATGGAAGAGTGGCAAGGTTGCATTGCAAAGGGACATGCATGTGGTGCCTGGGTGGCTCACTCACTTAAGCATCCGACTTTTGATGTCAGCTTGGGGTATGATCTCACAGTTCGTGAGTTCGAGCCCTGTGTCAGGCTCTGTGCTGACAGCGGGGAGCCTGCTTGGGATTCTGTCTCTCCCTCTCTCTGTTTCTTGACCACTTGCTCTCTTGCTTTCTCTCTCTCTCTGAAAATAAACAGAAAGAAAGAAAGAAAGAAAGAAAGAAAGAAAGAAAGAAAGAGAAAGAAAGAAAAGAAAGAAAGAAAAGAAAGCAAAAGGGACATGCATGCAGACTGTGTGAATCACTGTAGCTATTTTTTTTATGTATATATATCGACCCGCTTAGTCCATTTAGGCTGCTGTAATAATATGTGATATACTGGGTGGTTTGTAAATAGTAGAAATCTATTTCTCACAGTTCTGGAAGCTGGCAAGATCAAGACACAAGCATGGACACATTCTGGTGACAGCCCTCTTTCTGGTTCATAGCTGGCACCTTTTCACTGTGTCCTCACATGGCAGAAGGGGTGATGGAGCTCTGTGGGGGCTCTTTTATAAGAAGGGTGATTCCATTCATGATGACACCACCCAAGTGACCTAGCCATCTCCCACAGTTCCTTCCTTCTAATATCATCACATTGGTCATTAGGATTTCCTGATGGGAATTTTTAGAGAACACAAACATTTATTTAAAAAAATTTTTTTAGTATTTTTCTTTATTTTTGAGACAGAGAGAGACAGAGCATGATCAGGGGAGGGGCAGAGAGAGAGGGAGACACAGAATCTGAAGCAGGCTCCAGGCTCTGAGCTGTCAGCACAGAGCCCAACGCAGGGCTTGAACTCACAGACTTGCTCGAACTCACAGACCGTGAGATCATGACCTGAGCTGAAGTCCGAGGCTTTACCGACTGAGCCACCCAGGCACTCCTGAGAGGACACAAACATTTAGAGGATAGCTTCAACCTACCAAACAGTTCAAATGGCAATACTACCAACCACGGTAGAATGAAAATCCCCCTGTCACCAAGACTGCCTCACCGACAGTATTCCAGGAGAAACTTATACACACGTTTGTACTGTCTGCAAAGAAGCAACAGTCACATAAAGTTATACAAGTTGTACTTTCACCTACATAATCAGAACAACCCCTGTACATTGGAAAGTTTGGTACCCAAACAGCCAGCCATGTGTCCAAACCAGTAAACCGGGAGGTCCTTGGTGCCTCCCTTTGTTTCAACTTCCGTATCCTGTCAGTCACCAAGTTCTGTCAATTCTCCCTCCTGAACAAACATCAGATCCTTCCTTCCTGTCATCCCCGTTTCTCCTGTTTCACTTCAGCCCTCATCATCTCTCATGGTGACGATGACACTTCTCCCTAATTTTGCCTACCCCTCCCCCCATGTCCTCATCCTGAATCCAGTTGCCTTTCATTCACTTAACAAGCCTTTATTGAATGCTCACATCGTGCCAAGCACTCTGCTGGTGGTGGCAGATACGACAGGAAATAAGAGAGCCCCTAGTTTGGTAAAGGAAAGAAGCAAAAAAGACTTAATTTATTTGTCAGGGCAGTTCATGTGCTGTACTGCATAACCACAAAATCTCAGTGGCTTAATCCAGTAAATGGTGATTTAGGAATTCAGGTCTCTCCCATCAGGTAGTTCCACCATCACAAAATCCTTTACTTTGAGCCATGTGGGAGCCATGCAGAGGCCATATGGAGCCATAGAGGAAAGAGCAGAAGGATGGAGTGAGGTAGTTTATGGCCATGCCTGGCAAGTGGCATCCATCATTCCCACCATATTCCATTGGCTGAACTCGGTCACATGGTCCCAACTTAAGCACAAAGGACTCTGGGAAATGTAGTGTTCCTACATGCTCAGAGCAGGAAAGAGAGCTGGTGAGTGTATAACCAGTCCTTTCCTCAATGGATGATTGTCATGCATGTAACTGGGAAGTATGGCATCCTAAGGGAACCAGGCACGGGTCTAATGTATTTACTATAGCCTTGGATTCAGGAAGGCAGGGTGGTGGGCTAAATAATGGCCCCCGAAGATATCCAAGTCCTAATCCCTGGAACCTCAAACCTAGTACCTGGCAGAGAGGACTTTGTACATGTGATTAAGTTAAGGATCTTGAGACAGAGAAATTGCTCTGGATTATCCAGGGGGGCCCTAACTGTAATCATGAGTGTTCTTCTAACAGGTAGATGGAGGGAGATTTGACCAGGGAAGAGAAAGGGGAGATGGGATGACAGAAGCAGAGATTGGAGTGTTGTGCTCTGAAGATGGAGGAAGGGTCCACAAGCCCCACAAGCTAAAAAGCTGGGAAAGGCAAGGAAGAGATTATCTCTTGGAACCTCCAGAAGGAATCAGCCTGCTGACACCTTGATTTTAGGCTGTTAAGGCTCAGTTTGAACCTCTAGCCTCTGCAAGTATAAGAGAATAAAGTTTTCTTGCTTTAAAATAGTGAATTAGTGATTTGTGACAATAACAAGAGGAAACTAATACAAGCAGTTATGCCTACACTAAGTTCCAGATAAGGATCATGCATTAGTGAGCTAGGCAAAAAGACTGGAAGACAGGGCCAGAAGTGGAAGTTAAGGCTGAAGGGTAGCAAGGTCCAGATCCAACAGGATTTGCCAGGGAGGAGAGGGAGGGTAGGAGGGCAGTGAATTTAAGCGTGAGAGCACCAGAAAGCCATTGAAGGAGGAGTGACCTGACCAAGATCTACATTTTTGCACAATAACCCCACCTGCTCTGTGGAGAGCACATCAGGGGAACCAGTGCTGGTGACAGAAGACAGTCATTTATTTGCTTTATCCCAGGAGAAAAGTAGAAAGGCAATATTCCAGGGTCCTGGCAATATGTAGTGGAATCAACGGGACTTGGTGATGGCCCGCCTCTGATAAGAGACATCCACTCCAGCAGCAACATCAGCTGCACCAACTCTGATGGTCGATGGTACCTGCAGAGAACGTAACCTGCTTAGCCACCTATCCGGAATTGAGACAAACTAGAGAAGTCTAAAGGAACAGGCAAGGTGCCTGTGAAGACCAGGTGCTATCCATTGGATGCCTTCTTCCAAATCCTGTATTGCCAAGACCATCATGTCCTTTGTAATTTGAGTAAAATAGTTAGAGCACCATCCCATATACAGGGAAACCCAGCATTAACCTTCATCACCACCCACGCCACGATCAAGGGATTTCTATTTCTCCAAATCGCTTCTGACTCTGATTTCCTGCTTCTGCTTGTACAGCTATGCTGATGTGCACTCCACAGAGATGTCCCCAACCGATGGGTGAGCTGGGGCTGAAATCCAACCTGCAACGTCCTGGCCAAGTAATGTCTTCTTGGTGTATACAGAAACTGATTTGATGCTTGGCATGGCCAGAACTTGGAGCTTTTGAGGAGAAAAGACTGGAAATAAAGGTCAAGTAGGGGGTCAGTTTAAAGTGTTTCAATGCCTTCCTAAGGGGCTCAAGACTGCTTCTTATAATGATGGTACCTTGTCCAACAATGTAAAACAAAGACAGGTACATCCATTCAGATTTGCATTTTATGCAGATCATTTTCCCAGCGAATCTGGTCCTCATCAGCCTTCTGGGACCAAGAAAAAGCCAACCAGTCTGAGCTGAGACTGTCTATACCGAGTCCTGTTGGGAATCCCATTGGCCTCCTTGCACAGACAGGATTAAACAGTGCTGGGAAACAGAAAGGGAAAATGGATGTGATTCTAGAGAGAAGCAGAAACAAGACAAAGAGAAACTTAACTACCTGTCTGATGGCTTTCTGGATCCTGAGATTTGGGGGTTCTGTGTGCTACTCCTGGATCTCCCAATAAAGTCCTCCTAAATTCCTCCTGTTTTTGCGCAAATTAATGCAAGTTGATTCCTGTTATAATTCTGGCCTGGATACTGTGTGTCCAGTTTCTGTCTTCAGGCCTTCGTCACATCACCACCAACTGTCACATTTTGTGTCTCTCCTCCCCGATGCCATGAGTTGGCCAGATGGAGAGGAGGAGGAGAGGTCAGGGGAAGGCGGGGGGGGGGGGTCGGCAAGAAGAGAGAAAGGTGTCATTGCATACATACTCAAAGATGTAGAAAAGTGTTCATTATGGCATTGTCTGTAATAGCAAAGGACTGAAAACCACCTCCATCGGTGAGAGAACTGATAGTCTCCCAGAGAGATCTCTCCATAGTTGAGGTACTGGCTAAATATCTCACGGTACTTCCATATTGGAATACTATACAGCAGTTGAAAAGAATGATCAGTGAAAAAAAATTCTAGGGGTGCCTAGGTGGCTCAGTCAGTTGAGCATCCAACTCTTGATAACGGCTCAGGTCGTGGTCTTGCCATTCATGGATTGAGCCCTGCGTAGGGGTCTGAGCTGACTGTTCAAAGACTGCTTGGGATTCTCTTTCCCTCTTTCTCTACCCTTCCCCCACCTCTCTCTCAAAATAAATCAATAAAATAAAATAGAGAACTCAATTTAGGCATTACTGCCTTACTTACATATTTAGTAAATAAATATGTTTATAATCTAAACATGGTATAAATTATAATAAATTGTCATTCATATTATTATACATCTAACCGTATTTTTAAAATATATAATAAATATGCTGTCATTTATTTATTAAAATATATAAATATATAAGTATATTTATATGAATGTATATAAATAACACAAATATTAAACTTAGAAGTAAATTTATATTGATAATATACATAATGTACACATATACAAATACATACTGTGTGTGTATATATATTAAATGATCTTCAATGATGATATAATTGTTTTTAAAAAGCAAGGCAGAAAAAAAATTGAAATTAACAATTTAAAAAAATTAAAAGTAAGGCGGAGATACAAGCACACTTCCTTTAAATTTTTTTAATATTTACTTAGTTTTGAGACAGAGAATGAGTGGGGGAGGGACAGAGAGAGGGAGACACAGAATCTGAAGCAGGCTCCCATGGAAGGAACGCAGGATTGGACACCCCGGGAAAGAGCTGGAGGTGTCCTGCAGGACTTGTGGGTCCCCAAAGGGCAGATCCCTTCCTCACCTGTGCTGGTGCAGGCTGGGGCCTGGAAGCAGCAGCAACAGCATCCAGAGGCAGCAGGGGCAGCCGATCCCTGGGATGGTGGATGGAGCAGTGAGCCATTGTCTTGCAAGCAAGGGGAATCACCATGCTGGGCTGCCCTCGGCCCTTGCCCCCTGCCCCAGCCACCTCACTAGCTCTGGCCCTGGCATTACCCTCCAGCAGGGCATGGGCAAGCCAGGCAGAGACGGGCACCTGGGGCCACAGGAGTGTCCCCCATGACCTCTGTGTCCTAGTTATTGAACGGGCATAAGGAGTCACCCAGGGCCCCTGGAACCAGGAGGGAGAATCTTGCCCTGGAATCCTCTCTGATGGGGCTTGGGGAGAATTATGGAGGGACAGCATTTAGTGCCAGTTCATTCACAGGATAAAAGCACAACACAAGGTCACCTTGGCTGCTGCTGTCAGTGTTTTCTTACCCAGGCCCCATTTGAGCCCTTACCCAGGGATATGGAGAACTTCCATACACAAGAACTTAAAATTCAAAACTCTCAATAAATTTGGTATAAAAGGAATTTACTTCAACATAATTAAGGCCATATATGGCAAGCCCGCAGCAAATATCACATTCAGTAGTCAAAGCTGAAAGATTTTGCTATAAGATCCAGAGCAAGACAAGGTTGACAAGGGTGTCCACTCTCTCCACTTCTATTCAACGTAGTCTTGGAAGTCCTACCACAGCAATCAGGCAAGAAAAAGAAATAAAAAGCTTCCAAATCAGGAAGCAAGATGTAAAATCACCCATTTGCAAATAACATGATCTTAGTATATAGAGAAAACCCAAAGCCTCCACGAAAAAAGAAACAAACAAACAAACAAACAAGCAAACAAACATAGCACATGCTGTTACTACATTTGCCAAGTCACTGTATTTTAAGGGCAAATCCTGGCAATAGCCAATCCATCCATTCCAAGGCTCTACAGTAACCGTACTTAATCTGCTGTATGTACTGCACAGTCAGTTGCTAGGGCTTATACCCAGGGTAGGGATCAGCCTCGTGATTGTCAGGGGTGTGTCAGTGTCTTATGGCCTTGAAGGAGAGGGAGACCAGCAGCTTTAGGAACTTCACCTGATTGTGCAGGCCATACATGTAGGCAGGGGGAAGCAGCACTGTCAGGCACGAGGAGATAGACTGGGGCAGAATATGCCATACTAGGACCCCCATGTCCTTCCCTCTTTCGATGGGGTGTGCTCCATTCCAGGTATAGTGCATTTCCACAGGTCTGACTTTCAGCAGAACAACAGGATCCCAGTAGAGATCGAGTAGATCCCTCTCACCCAGGGGTACAAAGTAACTCACTTATCCTAGGGGGCATCCCATGGCAAATTCCAGTAGACAACACCTTTTGGTGTTCTCAGCAGCATAGCATATGAATCCACAGTGAGAGTTGGGGCCATAGCGGTCTCCCTAGACTTCTATACCTTTATAGTGTTGGGTGCCTTAGCAGGGGTCCCCAGTCTGACATATGGGGCATATGTTTGATCATTCAAATGCATTAAAGCCTGTGACAGCACATTAGTACACCGGGACAAGGTGGTTTTCCCTGTTAATAATTTAATCTGCTGCTTTAACGTTCCATTTTTCCTTTCTACCAACCAGTGCTTTCTGAGCCAGGACATGGAAAACAGGGAGGATCACCTCAGGCTCTTGCAGGTGAGCCAGATGTCCTGATGCCATATCCTGATACCACAGGGCTTAGTTATGATAATCTGCCCTTTGGCTTCCCAGTGTCTAAATTTGAGGCTAATCTCTTTAGAACAGCCCACCTGTCAGTGCAAAGGATTAATGGCTAGAACTCATGAGTGATCACCAGTGAAACCCCTCTGAGTTCAGCCCAGTGGCTGCTTAGCTTGTTCCTGTTTCCATCCAGATGGTGTCAGTATTGGGTTGAATAGCAACTTGAGTTCCTCTGCTTGGGTTTCCCCAACTAGACCTGTGTGTATATTAGGCATCAGAGGGAATTTCCCCCATTTCCTCTAGAGGCCACAGAGGCCACAACACGAAGAAGAGTGGGGGCATTTGAAGGATCTACATATTCTATAGGACCCAGTAGCACCCACATTTCTGGAGACAGTGGGCTGTACACGGAAAATTATAAAACTTTGATGAAAATTAAAACAGAAACAAATGAAAAGATATCCTATGTTCATGGATCAGAAGAATTAATATCATTGAAATGTCCATATTACCTAAAGTCATCTATAGGTCCATGCAATCTCTACCAAGATTCCAATGTCATTTTCACAGAAGTAGAAAAAAAAACCCTAAAATTTGTATGGAACCACAAAAGATTCCAAATAGCCAAAGCAATCTGAGGAAGTATATAAGGATAGAGGCATCATATTTCTGGATTGAAATTGTATCGCAAAGTTACAGCAATAAAATATTATGGCACTGGCATAAAAAAAAGATACATAGGCCAACAGAATGAAGAGCCCAAAAATAAACCCATGCATATGTGGTCAATTAATTTATAACATAGAAGGCAAGAATATACAATGGGTAAAGGACAGTCTCTTCCATAAATGGTGCTGGCAAAACTGGGTAGCTGCATGCAGAAGAATGAAATTAAACTCCTATTTTATACTAGTCACAAAAATTAACTCAACATCCTTAAATATTGTACATGAATCTGTAAAACTCTAGAAGAAAACCAACAGGAAAAGCCCCTAAATATTGGTCTTGACAACATTTTTTGGATGTGACACCAAAAGCACAAGCAATAAAAACTAAAGAAACAAGTGGAACCACATGAAACTCAGAAGCATCTCACAGCAAAGGAAATCATCAACAAAATCAAATGTGAACCTACAGAACAAGAGAAAATATATCCAAAATATTTAAAGAACTCATATCACTCAAGAGCAGAACCCACAAATAATCCAATTTAAAAATGGGCAAATAACTTAAATAGACATTTTCCCAAAGATTTTCCCAAAGACACACAATGGCATACAGATACATGAAGGGGCTCCATGTCACTTACACCAGGAAAGTGCAAATCAAAATCATAATGAGATATTCTCTCACAGCTGTTAGGATTCTTACCATAAAAAAGGCAAGAGATAACAAGTGTTGGTGAGAATGTACAGAAAAGGGAACCTTTGTGCACTGCTGGTAAGAATATAAATTAGTATGCCCACTATGGCAAACAGTATGGAGCATCCTCCAAATATTGAAAATAGAACTACCAGGGCACTTGGCTGACTCAGTCGGTGGAGCATCCAACTCTTCATCTCAGGGTCATGAGTTTGAGTTCCACGCTGGGTGTAGAGATGGCATAAACTAACTAACTCACTAACTAACTAACTAACTAACTAATTTAAAGAAAATAGAACTACGATATGATCCAGCAAACCCACTCTGGATGTACAATGAAATCTGTTTATTCTCTTGGGAAACAAAGCCACTACCGCCAAGGGATATCCGCCCCTACATGTTCATTGCAGCCATATTCAAAATAGCCAAGACATGGAAACAACCAAAGTATCCACTGACAGATGAATGGATAAAGAAGATGTGTGTGTGTGTGTGTGTGTGTGTGTGACTTATATACATACATATGATATGTCATATGATATCATATGATATATATGATATCATAGTATCATATGATAGTATTTCAATATATATATGACATATCATATGGATATGTCATATGAATAATCATATACATATTGAAATATTATCAGCCATAACAAAAGAAATCCTTCCATATGTGACAACATGGATGGACGTTGAGAGCATTATGCTACATGAAATAAGTCAGAGAAAGACAAATCTTGTATAATACCACTTATTTATGAATCTAAAAATGTCAAATTCACTCATAGAAACCAAGAGCAAATTGGTGATTGCCAAGGGCTAGGGCTGGAAAGATGGTGGTCAAAGTGCACAAACCTTCAAGTAGAAGATGAGGAAGTTCTGGGGATTGTGCAGCATGGTGACAATGGTTAACAATACGAGAGTTGCTACAAGAGTATTTTTACCACCCCTCATCCCACATACACACACAGGTAACAATGTGAGGTCTTGATTGTGTTGACCAAACTTACTATGGTAATTATTTCACAATATATATGTGTACCAAATCATCACATTGTACAACTTGAACTCACATAATGTTATTTGTCAATTATATCTCAATAAAGCAAGAAAAAAAAATCAGGTCAAGCATCTCCTTCCTTTACAGCTTTTCTGGGACCCTTTTCTGATCCCGTGAGAGTTGACTCAGTTCTTCTGTTCCAACCATACTATGAAATAGGTTCTAATAATAACACTAATCACATTTTATTACATTTATTTACCTATATGCCTATCACCCACTAAGATTATAAGCTCTTTGAGGACAGGGACTATTTTATTCATCTTGACACCTTTCGTGACTAAAAGACAGCTTGACATAATTAGATTATAAATGGGAAATGAATCAATAAACTTTGCTTCTCCAATAAAAATTCAAACTGGAAAAAAATTGATGTGGGGAATTTGGCTCAAACTTCTCAAGCATGCTTTAAAAATTCTATTTGAGGAGCGCCTGGGTGGCTCGGTCGGTTAGGCATCCAACTTGGGTTCGGGTGATGAACTGGCAGTTCATGGACTGAACCCTGCGTCGGGCTCTGTGCTGACAGCTCGGAGCCTGGAGTCTGCTTCAGATTCTGTGTCTCCCTCTCTCTCTCTGCCCCTCCCTGCTTATGCTCTGTCTCTCAAAAATAAATAAACATTAAAAAAATTAAAAATTCTGTTTGAGCTGACAACAAGGTATAACTTCTTTAAGTTATCCTGAGGTCACTATGCCTACATACGTAACACCCTTAAAGTCTGAGGCATTGAACACAATAAAAAAAAAAATCTGTTTATTCTCTTGGGAAAAATAAGTCTTTACACAAATGACTGATGTTTTACATGGGAATCACGCCTCACTTGTCAGGAATTTCTATTTGGTAGGGTGCTTGTTAAAAACTCAGATTCCTAAAGCCCATGCCAAACCAGCCCAATTGGATCTGAGTTTCTGAGCAGGTACAACTTTTGCAAGGTTCCCAAATGTTTCCTGATGTTTGACCATGGTTTCTCTACCCCTGATTAATTGTCACAGTCCCAATTCTATGCCTGGGGGCTGAGGTTATTTTCCCTTCTTTCCTGACAGTTCTTAAACGTGGAGATTTTTTTCTCTGATGCAAAACTAATGGCCAAAATATACATGACTTTCTAACCCCAAATCTTATTATTGCAATGCACATTTTTGCTTTGAATATTACTTCAACGTAAGAGATAACCCAAACATTCACTGGTTTATCTGATTAAGACTCTAAGCCCTTCTGATTACATCACACCTGTCCTCTTCCCTCTGCACTAGCAGCATTCTATTTGCTTCAGGGCACAGGTCTTTAGGCTTGAATCTGCTCAAACGTAACAGCAGAGCTGCAAAAAATATACATATATGTCATTATGCGGTCATTAATATCAGTAAGTGAATCAATATAAGATTTTGTGGTAGGAAGTTATATGCAGTACCTACTGGACATATGTGGTAGATTTTTTCTGATCAATAAAAGCAATACTATCATGGTATTTTCAGTAAACTGATAACAATGTAGAGGTTAATTAACAGTTAGTGATCCTCAGAGATGCCAGTTTACCAAGATATTATTCTATTCTCTTAGCAATGGAGCTATAAAGCCCTCCAAATCCAACAATAGGTTATGTTAAAATGTCACTGTTGTTCTCATGGAGCTTTTCCAACAATCTATGAAGTTTTCTGAAGGTGTTAGAATTACATCCACTTGAACACCAGAAAGTATATGGGTTTCTATTTATATCTATCATGAGCCAAATGTTCGAACAATAGCTTTTTCTGAGATTAGTGACACAAATGCAAAATAATCCATACCCAATGGAGCCTAAGAGAGAGACGTCCTTACATTCTTTTCTTATCAGAGAAGTAGGCTTTGCTTTGAGGGGGGCTGGGTGTTTTTATCAGCCTTTTCACTAATTTTACTAGGAAACAAATGCATAGTTTACTTCCACATATCAATTCACAAAGCTGTAGAACAAAAGAGCCAGAAGGGACTTAAGAAGGCAACCTCCTTGTTCAAGGTCAGTGGCAAAAATGGGACTATGACCAGATCTGCTTTTTCTACTGTTCCATAAGTTCAGTTCAGTTGTTTTCACATATGTATATTAGATACAAACTTTGTATAAAGGAAACATCTTCTGAAGCATAATGTTTGTAAAGAACAATTGCGCCAAATTATCTGCCATAAATCCCTCCTTCGATATGACACCATCTCTCGTTAAAGTTTTTGTTAAAACAAAATGTATACCCTGTAGCAATAACATAATCTGAAAAGAGAAATTCTTTGTCCACTCATGACTCATTCATTAGCCCAGTCAATTATCAAGGATATAGTAAGAGTCTTACCATGTCAGGCACAACTAAGTCTAAGGGTAAGTAGATCCATAGAGATGGTTCTTACCCTTGAGGAATTTATTGGCTAGTGGGGAGACACAGAGATATCAACTAATGACTAACAGCATTATGATCAAGGCAAGGAAATGTTGAAACAGCGGTTTCACTTTTAGCCTGAAGGAAGTTAATAAGGTAACATTTGTGATGGATTTGGAAGTCCACCTGGTCATTTTTCTTTAAGGTTTGTGTGCAATTAATGGGACGCTGCTATGCTTGGAGTTACCAACCATCAGGTACTGTAACAGAACATTCACTCATTCGGAATCTCCCAAATTCTCTTCTCTTTCATACATCAAAACAGAAGTGGTTTTCAG
Organism: Prionailurus viverrinus; assembly: GCF_022837055.1. Taxonomy (NCBI): domain Eukaryota; kingdom Metazoa; phylum Chordata; class Mammalia; order Carnivora; family Felidae; genus Prionailurus; species Prionailurus viverrinus. The sequence goes on along the minus strand of NC_062562.1, from coordinate 36,352,429 downwards.
TTTTGCCCTAACCCAGTTTGATATTTAAAACCTGGCATCAGAGGAGAACTGGAAGATGGTGGCATAGGAGGACGCTGGGCTCACGGCGCGTCCTGCTGATCACTTAGATTCCACCTACACCTGCCTAAATAACCCAGAAAACCGCCAGAGGATTAGCAGAACGGAGTCTCCGGAGCCAAGCGCAGATGAGAGGGCCACGGAAGAGGGTAGGAATGGCCGCGAGGCACTGCGGTGCGCACTCCACGGACTGGGAAAAGATATTTGCAAATGACATATCGGACAAAGGGCTAGTATCCAAAATCTATAAAGAGCTCACCAAACTCCACACCCGAAAAACAAATAACCCAGTGAAGAAATGGGCAGAAAACATGAATAGACACTTCTCTAAAGAAGACATCCAGATGGCCAACAGGCACATGAAAAGATGTTCAACGTCGCTCCTTATCAGGGAAATACAAATCAAAACCACACTCAGATATCACCTCACGCCAGTCAGAGTGGCCAAAATGAACAAATCAGGAGACTATAGATGCTGGAGAGGATGTGGAGAAACGGGAACCCTCTTGCACTGTTGGTGGGAATGCAAATTGGTGCAGCCGCTCTGGAAAGCAGTGTGGAGGTTCCTCAGAAAATTAAAAATAGACCTACCCTATGACCCAGCAATAGCACTGCTAGGAATTTAACCAAGGGATACAGGAGTACTGATGCATAGGGGCACTTGTACCCCAATGTTTATAGCAGCACTCTCAACAATAGCCAAATTGTGGAAAGAGCCTAAATGTCCATCAACTGATGAATGGATAAAGAAATTGTGGTTTATATACAGAATGGAATACTACGTGGCAATGAGAAAGAATGAAATATGGCCTTTTGTAGCAACGTGGATGGAACTGGAGAGTGTGATGCTAAGTGAAATAAGCCATACAGAGAAAGACAGATACCATATGGTTTCACTCTTATGTGGATCCTGAGAAACTTAACAGAAACCCATGGGGGAGGGCAAAGAAAAAAAAAAAAAAAGAGGTTAGAGTGGGAGACAGCCAAAGCATAAGAGACTCTTAAAAACTGAGAACAAGCTGAGGGTTGATGGGGGGTGAGAGGGAGGGGAGGGTGGGTGATGGGTATTGAGGAGGACACCTTTTGGGATGAGCACTGGGTGTTGTATGGAAACCAATTTGACAATAAATTTCATATATTGAAAAAAAAACCTGGCATCAGCAGGCTGTGTTGGAAGCATGGTAGTGGGGGTTCAGAAGTTCTCTCAAGGAGTAAGGCAGCATCTATTCACAGCCATAAAGATTCTGAGGATGGAAGAACACACTCCCCAGCATTATGCTCAGAGGAGGGGCCAGGACTCTGAGAATCAATGCTGTGTCATTCCCTCCCCTATGCATAATCCTAAGGCATAAGGCAGGCCCAGAGTGGTGAGGTCAAGTCAGGTGATTACAGAGTGCCTGTCACCTCAAGGGTTAGTCATTATGGAGTTCAGGCTGTGAGAGGAAACTTTTTTAGGACTAATGATGGCAAGAACTGAACAGAAGACTGTAGGGTGCTGTGCTCCTGCAGAGGAAACTTTGCCCAAAGGCCCTATGAGGACGGTTATAGGGTTCGGTTGAGATGATGTCTTGCCCTAATGGGCCCAGTTTTCAAGGCTTCCCTGAATCAGGTTTTCGGTTCACCTGCCCAGTTGCTTACAGGAGAGCTAGCTGGCTGTGTTAGGACTAGTTCCAGGGTTTGCCACATCATAGAAACAGAGCACTCTCTGCTTCTTGCCACAACTCAGAACTATTTCTGATCCATGTCTCACCATGACAATAAGAGTTGTCACCTTCTCCCACACCGTAATGTACCAGAATGAAATCATAACTCAACTTTTATTCCCTTAATATCCACAGTCTCCTTTATGCAAATTTATCCAATCCTTTCGAGAACACTCAGATGCCATCACTAAGAGGAACTGGCTGGCTTCCAGAAGTCAAATGAAAGTCTCTATTCACCTTTTCTGCAGACCTCCTTAACACAACTTCTATCTGTAAGCAGCATAACACAGTGGTTGAAAGCACAGCCTTTAGAGCCATATTCCTTGAGGTTAAAATATCCTGGCTCCCCCACGTACTACCTGTGTAAATTTAAATGTCCTGTGTCAACTCATCTGTAAAATAGATGTTACAATAGCTCCTACTTCATGGGGTTGTTATGGTGCCTATAAAATAGATAAAACATTTAGATCAGAGTAAGTATAATAAACAGTTTATGATTATTATTCTTATTTTAGTAACAGCGACTAGAAGCTGTTTTCATAAGAGAGGAAAATCTCTCTGACAGGATGCTGTATTACAAAAAGATTAAAAAATTGCAAAACAAGCAGCATTCAGGAAAACCCAGAGGAAAGAGTTCATATAAAGATATGAAGGTATTGATCTTTGAACATGTATTTATTAAATCCCTGTTCAAAGCAAGAGGGATACAGGCATTCACAAAACAGACCACGCTCTCTGTCCTCATGGAGCTAATACTCAATGGGGGAATTGGGGAACAGATAATTGACCAAAACATAAGCAAAATGATATAATATATAAGCTCAGGATGAGTATTATGGAAAAAAATAAATGGGTATGAGAATTCAAAGCTTGAAAAGAAGGTGTAATTTAGTTAGGATTTTTGGGAAAACTTTATTGACAAGACAGACTTTGCATTAGCGCCAGAAGGAGGGAAGGCTGCAATCCATGTGTATAGTTGAAGAAATCCTTTCCAAGTTTCTTGAAAAGTTTCTAAGATAAAATGTTGATGTGTTTGAAAATCAGCAAAGAGGTCAATATAGGTGGAGCAAAGTAAGGGAAGGAGAGACTGGTAGAAGATAAGGTCAAAGACTAGCAAGGATGGGGACAGATAATATAAGATCTCATAAGCCACAGGGTAATGACGTTGGGTTTTACTCTGAGAGAGCTGGAAGACAATGCAGAATTGTGAGTGGAAGAGTCACATAGTTGTACTTCAGTTTTTAAAGGACCAGTTTGGCTTCTGTCTTAAAAAAAATAATAATAAAATTATGAGTCAAAGAGGGAGAAAGCAGGATACCAATCAGAAAGCGGTTACAATGATCTAGATGAAGAATGATGGTAGCTTGGACCAGGGTGGTAATTTCAGAGAGGATGAAAAGGAGTCTGATTTAGACATATTTTAAAGGTAAGGCCAACAATACCTGCTGACAGACTGGATATGAGGGTAGGGTATAAACAAAGTGGGGAGTCAAAAAAACTCCAAGATATTTAAAACCTACACCTAGGGGCACCTGGGTGGCGCAGTCGGTTAAGCGTCTGACTTCAGCCAGGTCACGATCTCGCAGTCTGTGAGTTCCAGCCCCGCATCAGGCTCTGGGCTGATGGCTCAGAGCCTGGAGCCTGTTTCCGATTCTGTGTCTCCCTCTCTCTCTGCCCCTTGCCCGTTCATGCTCTGTCTCTCTCTGTCCCAAAAATAAATAAACGTTGAAAAAAAAATTTTTTTAAATAAAAATTAAAAAAAAATAAAACCTACACCTAGAAAAATAAAATTTATATCTTTTTTAAATTTTTTCAATGTTTATTTATTTTTGAGAGAGAGACAGAAAGAGAGACAGAGTGCAAGAGGGGGAGATACAGAGAGAAGGATACACAGACTCCAAAGCAGGCTCCAGGCTCTGAGCTGTCAGCACAGAGCCAGACATGGGGCTTCAACTCACTGGCCATGAGATCATGACCTGAGCTGAAGTCGGACGCCTAACTGACTGAGCCATCCAGGTGCCCCAGGATTTATATTTACTATGGGAAGAGGACTATGGAATGAGAAGGTTGTAAGAGGATCACGATTTTGGTTTTGAATATAATGTGTCAGAGACGTTTGTTAGACATACAAGCAAGGGCATCAAGTGGAGAAATAGGAGACGGGATTCCAGGTGGAAGTCTGGGCTGGTGATTTACATTTGAGGATCATCAGGGGAAAAGGTATTTAGGAGAGTGATAACAGCGAAAAGAAGAGATATAAGGATGGAGACGTGGAGCCTCCAACATTTAGGGTTTGGGAACACAACAGGAACCAGCAAAGAAAACACTGAGGAAGAAGAGACTTGACCGGTGTGGCATATTGCAAGTCAAGTGGTGTAGCTGTATCAAGGAGAGTGTCTTAGTCAGTTCTGATTAATATAACACAATACCACACATGGGTGGCTTATACATAATACAAATGTATTTCTCAAAGTTCTGGAGTCTAGAAGCCCAAGATCAAGGAGCATCATGGTCAGGTTCTGGTGACAGCTCTCTTCTGGGGTGCAGATTTCTTTGTGTATTCTCATGTGGCAGAAGCAGAGAAAGGAGGCAGGCTTGCTCGTGACTCATTACAAGGTCACTAATCCCATCCCTAAGGACATCATCCTCATGACCGTATCTAATCCTACTTCCCAACATGGCACCTCCTAACATCATCATACAGGGGAGTAGAGTTTTAACATATAAATTTAGCGTAGGACATAAACATTCAGTCCCTAACAGTGAACATCTGCATGGATCTAAATATTATTGATAGGTCAAGTAAGATGAAGACTAAGAATAAATAAAGAAGTCTAGTATTGCCCAAGGGACTTAGCAATATGGAGGTGTTCGGTGACCTTGAAAAAAACAATCTTCTAGAGGTCATGGATGAGAGAAACTGGAATAAATGCAGGTATCTCCAGTTTTGGCAGAAATGGGGAACAGAAACATAGAATGGTATCTATGAATGACCAATGGGATCAGGAGAGGAATATTTTTCTTAGGGGAAAAGCAATAACATGCTTATATGCTTTGGGGGATGATGTACTCAAGAGTGGGAAATTGACATGCCAAGGAGGTTAGAGTTGCCAACATTCTAAGTAAAGGGGAAGGAATTGAATGTAGTGAATCTAATGGAATCTAATGTAAGGCTGGAGGGGCTGGCCTCGGGCAGGAGCATGAACAATTCCTCTCTAGGAGCAGCAAGATATATCTCATAACTAATTCTGCTTTTTCAGTGGAATAGAGAAGAAAGGAATCAGCTGATATGAATGATCAAGACTGATGTATTAGAGGGGTGCCTGGGTGGCTCAGTCTGTTAACCATCCAACTTCAGCTCAGGTCATGATCTCACAGTCCATGGGTCTGAGTCCTGTGTTGGGCTCTGTGCTGACAGCTCAGAGCCTGGAGCCTGCTTCAAATTCAGTGTCTTGCTCTCTCTCTGCACCTCTCCTGCTTTCTCTCTCTCTCTCTCTCTCTCTCTCTCTCTCTCTCTCCCTCTCTCTCAAAAATAATGGATAAACACTAAAAAAATTTTTTGGTAATTTTTTCAAATTCTATTTTACTTCCGTCATTTCATTTTATTCTATTTCATTGTATTCATTTTCTCAAATTTCCAAACGTTTTCCTTTTTTCCCTGCTTTTTATCTAATCAAGCTCCTTTCAATATCCAGACCAAAACACACCAGGATCTGGCATCATTTATCTGATATGTGTGTTGTTTTCCTTTTTTTGGTTTTAGTTTTTTTACCTTAGTAATTCCTTTTCTTCCTTAAAATTGATGAAACACGAATTCACCTCAAAAGAAACAGCAGGAACAAATGACAGTCAGGGACATAATCAACACAGACACAAGCAAGTTGTCTGAACCAGAGTTCAGAATCACCATAATAAGAATACTAGCTGGGGTTGAAAATAGGTTAGAATCCTTCTCTGTGGAGATAAAAGAAGTCAAAGCTAGTCAGGATGAAATAAAAAATGCTATAACTGAGCTGCAATCTTAAATGGATGCCACGGAGGCAAGGATGGATAAGGCAGAGCAGGAAATCAGCGATAGAGAGGACAAACTTATGGAGAATACTGACGCAGAAAAAAAGTGGGAGACTAAGGCTAAAGAGCACAATTTAAGAATTAGAGAAATCAGTGACTCATTAAAAGGAACAACATCAGAATCATGGTGGTCCCAGGAGATGAAGAGAGAGAAAAGGGGTAGAAGGGTTCTGTGAGCAAATTATAGCAGATAACTAACCTGGGGAAAGACACAGACATCAAAATCCAGGAAGCACAGAGGACTCCCATGAGATTCAACAGAAACTGACCATCAACAAGGCATATCATAGTCAAATTCACAAAATACTCAGGCAAGAAAAGAATCATGGAAGCAGCAAGGGAAACAAAGTCCTTAACCTACAAGGGAAGGCAGAACAGGTTTGCAGCAGACCTATCCACAGAAATTTGGCAGGCCAGAAAGGAGTGGCAAGATACATTCAATGTGCTGAATCAGAAAAGTATGCAGCCAAGAATTCCTTATCCAGCAAGACTGTCATTCAAAATAGAAGGAGAGATTAAAAGTTTCCCAAACAAAACTTAAAGGAATTCGTGACACTAAACGAGCCCTCAAGAAATTTTCAGGGGAACTCTCTGAGGGGAGAAAAGACAAATAAAAGAAAAAGAAAAAAGACCAAAAGCAACAAAGACTAGAAAGCACCAGAAAACACCACCAGAAACTCCAACTCTAGAAGAAACATAATGGCAATAAACTCATATCTTTCAGTGCTCACTCTAAACATCAATGGACTAAATGCTCCAATCAAAAGACGTAGGGTAATAGAATGGAAAAGAAAACAAGATCCATCTATATGCTGATTACAAGAGACCCACATTAGACCTAAAGACACCTTCAGATTGAAAGTAAGGGGATGGAGAACTATCTTTCATGCTAATGGTTGCCAAAAGAAAGCCGGAGAGCCATACTCATATCAGACAATCTAGACTTTAAAATAAAGACTGTAACAAAAGATGAATAAAGGTGTTATATCATAATGAAGGGGGTCTATCCACCAAGAAGAATGAACAATTGTAAACTTCTATGCTCCAAATGTGAGAGCACCCAAATATATAAATCACTTAATCACAAATATACAGAAACTCATTGATATCAATATCATAATAGTAGGGGATTTCAACAGACCACTTATAGCAATGGAAAGATCATTGAAACAGAAAATCAACAAGGAAACAATGGCTTTGAATGACACACTGGACCAAATGGACTCAACAGATATATTCAGAACATTTCATCCTAAAGCAGCAGAATATACATTCTTCTCAAGTGCACATGAAACATTCTGCAGAATAGATCACATACTGGGACACAAATCATCCCTCAACAAGTATAAAAAGATCGAGTTCACACCATGCATATTTTCAGACCATAACGCTATGAAACTCGAAATCAAGCACAAGAAAAAAATTGGAAAGATAACAAGTACTCAGAGACTAAAGAACATCCTACTAAAGAATGAATTGGCCAATCAAGAAGTTAAAGAAATGAAAAATACATGGAAGCCAATGAAAATGATAACACCACTGCCAAAACCTCTGTGAAGCAGCAAAAGTAGTCATAGGAGAAAACATATATAGTAATGCAAGTCTTCCTAAAGAAGGAAAAAGGTCTCAGATACACAACCTAACCTTACACCTTAAAGAGCTGGAAAAAGAACAGCAAAGAAAACCCCAAACCAGCAGAAGACAAGAAATGATAAAGATTAGAGCAAAAATCAATGCTATTGAATCCAAAACACACACACACACACACACACACACACACACACACACACACACAAAACAAAACAAAAACTAAAAACAAAAAAAGAGTAGAACAGATCAGTGAAACCAGAAGCAATTCTTTGAAATAATTAACAAAATTGATAAACCACTAGCCAGTTGGATCAAAAAGAAAAAGGAAAGGACCCAAGTAAATAAAATCAAGAATGAAAGACCAACCAACACAGCAAAAATAAAACAATAATAAGAGAATATTATGAGCAATTATACACCTATAAAATAGGCAATCTGGACGAAATGGACAAATGCCTAGAAATTTATAAACTACCAAGACTGAAACAGGAAGAAATAGAAAATTTGAACAGACCCATAACCAGTCACAAAATCAATTTAGTAATAAAAAAATCTCCCAAAAACCAAGAGCCCAGGGCCAGATGGGTTTCCAGGGGGAATTCTACCAAACATTTAAGGAAGAGTTACCACCTATTCTCTTGAAGCTCTCCCAAAATATAGAAATGGAAGGAAAACTTCCAAACTCTTTCTATGAGGCCAGCATTACCTTGATTCCATAACCAAACAGAGACCCCACTAAAGAGGAGAAGTATAGACCAATTTCCCTGATGAACATGGACACAAAAATCTTCCACAAGATACTAGCCAACCACATCCAACAATACATTGAAAAACTTATTCACCACGACCAAGTGGGATTTGTACCTGGGATGCAGGGCTGGTTCAATATCCACAAAACAATCGTTGTGATTCATCACATCAATAAAAGAAAGGGAAAGAACTACACGTTCATCTCAATAGATGCAGAAAAAGCATTTGACAAAATACAGCATCCTTTCTTGATAAAAACCCTCAAGAAAGTAGGGATAGAAGGATCATACCTCAAGATCATAAAAGCTATATATGAAAGCCCCAATGCTAATATCATCTCAATGGGGAAAAACTGAGAGATTTCCCCCTAAGGTCAGGAACAAGACAGTGATGTCCACTCTCGCCATTGTTATTCAACATAGTATTGGAAGTCTTAGCTTCAGCAATCAGACAACACAAAGAAATAAAAGGCATCCAAATTGGCTTGGAGGAGGTCAAACTTTCATTCTTCACAGATGGCATGAAACCCTATATGGAAAACCCAAAAGATTGCACTAAAAAACTGCTAGAACTGATCCATGAATTCAGCAAAGTGGCAGGATATAAAATCAGTGCACAGAAATCAGTTGCATTCCTACACACCAACAATGAAGCAACAAAAAGAGGAATCACAGAATTGATCCCATTTACAATTGCCCCCAAACCATAAAATTCCTAGGAATAAATCTAACCAGAGGTGAAAAATCTATGCACTGAAAACTATGGAAAGCTTATGAAAGAAATTGAAGATGACACCCACAAAAAATAAAAATATTCCATGCTCCTGGAGAGGAAGAACAAATATTGTTAAAATGTCAATAGTATCCAAAGCAGTCTATATATTCAATGCAATACCTATCAAAATAACACCAGCATTCTTCACAGAGCTGGAACAAAAAATCCTACAATTTGTATGGAACTGAAAAGACCCTGAATAGCCAAAGTAATCTTGAAAAAGAAAACTAAAGCAGGAGGCATCACAATCCCAGACTTCAAGCTGTATTACAAAGCTGTAATCATCAAGACAGTAAGGTACTGGCACAAGAACAGACACTCAGATCAATGGAACAGAATAGACAACCCAAAAATGGACCCACAAAGTATGGCCAACTAACCATTGACAAAGCAGGAAAGAATATCCAATGGAATAAAGACAGTCTCCTCAGCAAGTGGTGCTGGGAAAACTGGACAGCGACATGCAGAAGAATGAGCCCGGACCACTTGCTCACACCATACACAAAAAGACACTCAAAATGGATGAAAGACCTAAATGTAAGATAGGAAGCCATCAAAATCCTCAAGGAGAAAGCAGGCAAAAACCTATTTGATGCTGGCCTCAGCAACTGCTTACTCAACACTTCTCTGGAGGCAAGGGAAACAAAAGCAAAAATGAACTACTGGGACCGCATCAAACTAAAAAGCTTCTGCACAGCGAAGGAAACAATCAGCAAAACTAAATGGCAACCAATGGAATGGGAGAAGACATTTGCAAACGACATATCAGATAAAGGATTACTATCCAAAATCTACAAAGAACTTCTCAAACTCAACACCCAAAAAACAAATAATCCAGTGAAGAAATGGGCAAAGACCTGAATAGACACTTCTCTAGGAAAGACATCCAGATGGCCAACCGACACATGAAAAAATGCTCAACATCACTCATCATCAGGGAAATACAAATTAAAACCACAATGAGATACCCCTACACCTGTCAGAATGGCTAACATTAACAATTCAGGCAACAACAGATGTTGGCGACAATGTGGAGAAAGAGGAACTCTTTTACACTGCTGGTGGGAATGCAAACTGGTGCAGTCACTCTGGAAAACAGTATGGAGGTTCCTCAAAAAATTAAAAAGAGGAATACCCTACAACCCAGAAAGTGCAGTACTAGGTATTTATCCAAGGGATACAGGTATGCTGTTTCAAAGGGGCACGTGCACCCCAATGTTTATAGCAGCACTATCAACAATAACTAAAGTATGGAAAAAGCCCAAATGTCCATCGATGGAAGAATGGATAAAAAAGATATGGTATGTATGTATATGTATGTATGTATGTATGTGTTTATGTATGCACACACACACACACACACAGTGGAGTATTACTCAGCAATCAAAAAGAATGAAATCATGCCATTTGCAACTATGTGGATGGAACTAGAGGGTATTATGCTAAGGGAAATTAGTCAGAGAAAGACAAATATCATAGGACTTCACTCATATGAGGACTTTAAGATACAAAACAGATGAACATAAGGGAAGGGAAGCAAAAATAATAAAAAAAAACAGGGAGGAGAACAAAAACATAAGAAACTCTTAAATGTGGAAAACAAACAGAGGGTTACTGGAGGGACTGTGGGAGGGATGGTGTGCTAAATGGGTAAGGGGCATTAGGAAATCTACTCCTGAAGAAATCATTGTTGCACATTATGCTAACTAACTTGGATGTAAATTTAAAAAATAAATTAAGTAAAAATAAAAAAAAACTAACCAAGTAAATAAAAGATTTCCCAACAGAACATTGTTGAAAACTTCCAGTCATGAGTTCCCACTAAGCTTTGTAACTAAGTGGCTTTCTTAATTTCCCTAGTATCTCATAAATACGGACCAGGTGCTCTGACACAAATATGCTCTTGCCCTGCTTCAAGGTTAGCAGAAAGAAAATATCCTCCTATGACTTGGCTTGTTAAAAAGGAAAGAAAAGAGGAAATAAAAGTCATTTGAGATAAACCAACTATTTCGCATGATGGAAAATCTGCATGATTACTTTGGGCATAATGTATTGCATTTGTTTCTGGCTGACTTTGCCTAAATTAGTGAAGCTTTTTAAATGACCAAATTTTGAACATTTCACACATGCGTGCACACACACACACACACACACACACACAAAGAGCATGAAACAAAAGTGAATAGGATATAACATAAATGCAGTAAGGACATAAAAGATTAGTTTTCCTGTAAAACGTAAAATAACTGCTTTAACAGTTTTCCATTTGATAACTTCAGAAGCAAATTTATGTTGACTTCTAATTTATTAACCATTTTTAGAAATACTATTTTCAATGATAACTCTAAATGCAAGTGTGATTATGGTTCAGAAAGAGGGAAACATTGTTTCTCTTTAAATTAATCATGCCAAAAACTGAAAGGATATCAATTTTGCAAAAGACAGTTCCAACAGACAACATTGTTGATATCTGAACCATCATTTCAGTGAAAGTACAGCCAGGGAGGCTGTATCCTTGACTCAAAATCACATACCATTTGTGGAGGGAACCCCAGAAACTCTCCTCCAACATGATGATTGTCATCCAGGAGCTGTAATTTTTTTTTTTTTTTTACTGATGAAATGGAATGTTCAAACTATCTTTATCATGACTCCAGGATCTGGCTTTTTAAGTCCAACTCAGTTCTAAAATGGTCTTAATTCATTTGCCTCGGGTTACTTATCTTAATCCTGAATACCCAAATAAAAGAGACTTCAAATTAATTATTTGATCACTGAAGAAAATAGGTCTACAACAATGATATATACCAAATCTTACTAGCTAAGATAGTATGCCTATCTCTTCCAAGTTACTGCAAGACTGATGCTTTCATTCAGCTTAATGGTCAACCTGATACATGATGGGTTCCTAGGGAAACCACAGTAATTTATGCTTGGGGATTCAGGCTTTTTCTTTGTTTTAATCAGCGGTCATGATAAGTATGTTACTGTCTACAGATTTATTCTAGACCTATTTTCTATGTTTTAGTTTATATTTGAGAGAGAGAGAGAGAGACAGAGACAGAGACAGAGCATGAGCATGAGCAGGGCAGGGGCAGAGAAAGGGAGGCACAGGATCTGAAGCAGGCTCCAGGCTCCCAGCTGTTAGCACAGAGCCTGACACGGGGCTCGAAGTCATGAGCAGTGAGATCATGACCTGAGCCTAAGTCAGATGCTTAACAAGCTGAGCCACCCAGATGCCCCTAGACCTATTTTAAATTCACAAAGTAATATCAGACTCCAAAAGTATTGATTATTATCTAAGCCTTTAGCTCATTCACAAAGTGCATTTACTTTGAACAAAACTTGTTTCGATACGATGCTCTAGTTTTCTATTTTTAGGAGCTACACAGACATAAAGCAGAGAACAAAGAGCTTCCTCATACACAACTTAAGAACCATCTCTACACCCCTGATGCCAATTGAAAACAACCATCACGTGGCCACTTGGCCAACATCCATAAGCTCAGGGCAATGGTTTGGAAATGCCAAATAAAACCGGAGCTCAACAGGTGCAAGGCGTCACACCATGACCTATAGTATTTCCATCTACATGTCCAAATGACAACTATTATCAGCTGCTTTCCTGTCAATTTAATGATTGCACAACTCACATGAATGCAGGTACAACATACTGTTTAAAGTAAAGCTCACCCTAAAATATAAAATCGATGGTGAAAAATCCTAAGTTCTATTTTAAACCATCAGCTGCACCCAAAGAGAGAACGATACTCTCCTAACTATAAATAACTTTCAAAGTCTCTGATGGTTTTTTACCAATACAGCTCAGGCATGTTATCAAGAACACATGGTAAACCCTTATAACAAAGGCAATGACCTTTTCCTCTATATTTTAGGATAAAATAACAGCTCTTGCCTTGACATTATGAATTCATTATATAATTCTAACCTCTTACAAAGGAAACAAACTCTCTTAGTATTCTTAGTGGCTAAATTTTGCCAAGGGAAGAATACATTTAGATAATCATTAAAGGTAACAGAAATTGCAGCAGTAGAAAACAAAAAAAAGGGTACTTAATCCCATTTCTTGAAATGTGACACCAGCTTTACAGGTACCATTGCTTATAATATATGAGGCTGAAGTATGGCTTTTCCCCGTTCATCTTGGGGACAGTGTGGTAGATGAAAGAAAGTGGGCTTTGGAGCCCATGAGAATGAAATTATCAAAATGACAGGACTTACTAGTACTGTGGTCTCAGAAACATGACCTACTCTCTTTTGAGCCTCAGACTGTAGATTTTCGAAATGAGAGTAATCACACTTACCTCGCCTAGAGGTTATGATGTGCACGCTAGGGATGTAATTCCAGTGCCAGCCAGAAACTTGGAGTATAGAGGTAGAGGGTAGATGCAAGCCTATACAAATAAATAAACAGAGTTACAACTTGGACTAAGGGCAAACTGGGATTAGCACTGGGTGAGCAAATAATGGGGACGAGGGCATACAGGAAAAAAACTCATGTGAGTAGTGACTAGGTACTACAGACAGAAACCTGTTATGGAATGGATTTGCCCCCCAAATCCATACGTTGAAGTCCTAACTACCCATGGGACTGTACTTGGCTACCAGATCTTGAAAGGTAAAGTGAAGGTTGAATGAGCTCATTTGGGGGGAGGGACCCTAATCTGATAACTGGTGTCCTATAAGAAGAGAGTGGGCACCTACACACACAGAAGGAAGACCACGTGAAGATAGTGGGAAGGAGGTCGTCCACCAGTCACAGAGAAAGGAGACCCGCCCTGCCCACACCTTGATCTAAAGTGTGAGAAAATAGGGCCTGGGTGGCTCAGTCGGTTAAGCATCCGACTTCAGCTCAGGTCAAGATCTCACGGTCCGTGAGTTCGAGCCCCGTGTCGGGCTCTGGGCTGATGGCTCAGAGCCTGGAGCCTGCGTCCAATTCTGTGTCTCCCTCTCTCTCTGCCCCTCCCCTGTTCATGATCTGTCTCTCTCTGTCTCAAAAATCAATAAACGTTAGAAGAGAAAAATAAATAAATAAATAAAGTGTGAGAAAATAAATAAATCAACTTCTGTTGCTTAAGCCACCCAGTCTGTGGTACTTTGAGATGGCAGGCCCAGCAAACTAATAGGAAATCCCAACACTTACTCAGCGAATGGTGTTTGAGCCTTTGTAGGAGTTAGGCACTGTTCTAGGGCCCTAAGGAAACAGCCCTAAACAAAGCTGGTTTGGTCTTTGGACCCCATGGAGCCGACGTTCTGGCAGGGACTGCAGCAGGCGACAGACAGCAAGCAAGTAAGAAAAACAGATGATGCCAAGGGCCGGAAAGAAAAAGAATGTAGGGAAGGCGGATCGGGTGTTCGGGTCGGAGAAGGAGCAGTTTTCAGTTTTAGATAGAGAGCCAGCAGAGACCCCACTGAGCAGGTGACGTCAGAGCAAAGATATGACAGAAATAAGGGAGTAGGTCATGTGGGCATGTGGGAGAACATTCCGGACAGAGAGAGGCAAAGCAAGCGCAAAGACCTGAAGCAGGAGTGTGTGTGTGTGTCTGAAATGCTCAGGGAGCAGGGAGGGGGCCAGTGTGGCCGCAGCCCAGTAAACAAGGGGAGGGGAAGAGGAGATGCCTACAGGGAGGTAGCAGAGGCTGGGGAGGGTAGCACCTGTGTGGTGTGCAATTGGAGTCAGGCGTCTGGAGACATGAAGAGCTGGGGGCAGAGCATAAAGACTCGAAGGCCCTGGCTGCTGGTAGATAGAAGCCTGAGGCTGGCTGAGATCACCCCAGAGGAAGAACGGGCAGAAAGCGGATGGGAGGCGGGAAGATGAGGACAGACCAACACAGACACTGGTGAGCAGCAGCCCGGGCGGTGGGAGGGGGGAGGAAGGAAGTTTTAAAGAAAGGGAGCAATTCTGTGTGTCTGTAAAATGGTGCCACGGAGCCCGCAAACTGGAGGTTGAGAATTCACCATGAGCTTCAGCGACATGTCGATCATTCATGAGAGGAAAACTAGGGACAAGTGGGAGAGGAAGCCCTCTCAGACTCAGCTGATGGACGGAAGGTCTGCAGGCGCCCACAAGTGCAATGCTAGGATGCAGGAAGGCAAGACAGGTGGTGGTGGATGGGAAGTGATTGCTCCCCGTGCACCGGGAGAAACAGCTGCAGGTGCACAGGATGGCTGGGTCCCGAAGAGACCCCCCACCCCCACCCCGGTGTGCAGGGGAGAGTAAAGCGGTGCAGGAGCCGCGTTAGGGAGATGGCTTCCTCCCTTAGGAGCACGGCCCAACTGTGGCAACGGGGCACCAGCCAGAGCCGTGGGGACAGATGTAGCCAAGGTGGGCGGCTGGGAGGTTTGCTGGGACTGTGTGTGATTGGGAAACACGGTGAAGAGGCCCTACGTTCCCTCTGCCTGTAGAATGGGACCACGGCCGGGATTTCCAAAGTGACGTGCGTGAGAAACAGAGCATCAAGCCCCCCACAGGGACCCCCGTGTTGTCCTCTTATAGCAGACATTCTCACTTCTTTCCTGCCCCCGTCACTTCCGTGATGGCTGGCAATCCCTCATCTGCTCTCCATTTCCACGATTTCATCGCCTCGAGAATATTATGCAAGTGGAATCGAAAAGCACGTGACCTTTTCAGGATTCACTTTTTCCCCCCTGGGCATAATTCTCCGGAGATTCGGTTCTGCTGCAGTGTCTATCAGCAGTGCATGCCCTGGCACTGCTCACCGGTGAGCACCCCACCGCACGGGGCTAGCATGGTTTGGCTGTCTCCTTATGGAAGGACACGTTGCACTAGGCTGGACAATGGCCCTCAAAGAAATCAAGTCCTAATACCTGGAATCTAACTCCCATCGATGGGATCTAGTTAAGGATCTCAAGTCCTGGGTTGTCTGAGCCCTAGACGGAATCACGAGCATCCTTAGAGAGGCAAAGGGAGACTTGACAAAAGAGGAGGCACTGTGTCCATGGAAACAGACTGGGGTGATGTGGACACAAGCCAAGGGAGGTTGGTGGCCACCAGGAGCTACCAGAGGGAAGGGATACACTGTCCCCTGGAGTCCTGGGGTCTCCAAAGGGAGTACAGCACTGGGGACACTTTAGTCTCAGTGAAGCGAATTTTGGGTTCCTGGCCTCCTCCAAAGCCGTGAGAGAACATGATTTTGTTCTCATAAGCCACCAAGTTTGTGGTAAAAGAGCAGGTGTGCACACAACAGGTCCCCATTCCCATCTCCCTCGGACTTTGGAGTCTTCCTTCCCTGAGAAAGACAGGGAAGTTCTGGCATTTCAACCTAGTTGACTGCAGGCAGCCATTGTGTCATTATTATGACCATTCCCAATTCTCAAGGCAACACATTAAATTGCATTTCCTGTGGGAGGAACCGTGTATCCATGTCTGGCCTATCGTACGTCACCCTCTTTGGTTTAATACTCTTTGAATCCACTCCCATATTCATTCCCCAGTCTCCTACCAGTGCAAAGTGGTAATACCCTGCCACTCCCCTGCATGGGCACCTGATCCTGCGTGGACTTGGCATCCCGTTGTTTTCCAGGAAGTAAACACGGATGGTAGACATGGAGCCTGAACATCACTGCTCTCTGTCATGATAGTATTGTCCTAGGTGAAGCCATTGAAACCTTTTCTCTAAGGGTCCTGGGGGTGGGATAAGACTTTTTCCCTTGGACGGCAGGGGGGGGGGTGGGGTGGGGAGCTGCTTCTCTTGGCAACAAAACACAAGATATTACCCTCATGAGGCCATACGTTTTCTGATATTTCGCCCTTGCTTTCAACCTCTCCTATTTCCTGCATATACCCAGACACCCAAAACTGACCCCGGACAGTCTCCGTAACTGTCCCCCATGGCCACAGTGAGGACTCCACGTGCGATCCTCCAGCATGCTGTCCTCCATCCCTCCTCACCACCAGTAGTGGTAATGTGAACAAAAGTGAAATCACCTCTTGCCGCCAATGACCAGTATCCACTTCTGCCAACAAGGAAGCTACTTGTATGTCCACCAGGGAGAAGAGCAGTCCAGTCCCAGAGTCCCAGTTCCAGGCCGTTTCCTGCAGCCACTCGCGGTACAAATGACCACTTGTGCAGGACTGCGACAGGAGACGCACACCCAAAAGCAGTGAGTGAAGAGCGCTGCAAGGGGAAGGGAACCTCCACGAGAAGGTGGAGAGGGCAAAGCAGCTGTGCCTAGCAAAGGCACGATGTTTCCACTAAGAAGAAAGTAGCGGAAAAGTGGTTCCTGATCCTGTAAGATTTATCTGGAGATGAGGGTCGTGTGGAGAGATGTGACACAGAGGAACACAACTACAGAAGCGCCCCGTTATCCATGGGGATATGTCCGGAGACCCCAGGGGGATCCCTGAAACCACAGACAGTACAAATACTATAGTGGCCATGAAGGAGTGCAGGCGGCTCACCCCTACATGGCCCATGAAGGGTTGCTGTTGGCACACCCCTACATAGCCCGTGAAGGGGGACAGGCAGGTCACCCCTACATAGTCCATGAAGGGGAGCAGGCGGCTCACCCCTATATGGCCCATAAAGGGGCGCAGGCAGCCGGCCCCTTCATGGCCCATGAAGGGGCACACGCGTGATGCCCCTACATGGCTGAAGAAAGGGCACACACGTGACATATCTATATGGCCAATGAAGGGGCACAGAAGGGGTGCAAGCGTGACACCCCTGCATCGCCGATGTAGGTGTCTCGAGGCTGTCCTAGAAAGGTGAAAAATATGATTGGTGTACTTTAGGCGGCTGTTAGGGATGCGGCGATGAGCATTCGTAGTAGGGCTCAGGCATTGGTATATGATCTTAAGATCTGAATGCCAAAAATAGACAACCAACTCCTACGTTATGACCAGGTGAATTTCACAATAGAAGCAATAATGCTGGTATGTGCAACAAGAAATATTTGTCCTTGCATAAGCTTCTATCAGAGCAGATGACTACGGATACTTAACAATAAGATAAAAAATAACCTGTTAAGTCACTATCAAACCAATTGTTGACCCAACACAGATAGGCAATCAAGGAAAGATGAAAAGAAGTAAAAGGAACTCAGCGAACACAAACCCCAGCTGTTTACCAATAAAATCGCCTCTAGCACTTCTAGTATTAGAGGCCCTGCCTGCCCAGGGACATTCATGAAACGGCCATGGTATCCTGATCGTGCAAAGGTAGCATAATCACTTGTTCCCTAAATAGTGACTCATATGAACGGCCACACGAAGGTTTTACAGTCTCCTCCAATCACTCTCTTTGGAGAGTATACCTGGATATTGCTTGATGCCAAAGCCTTCATTTGATTCCAGAAACAATCAGTCTCTCCTTTCCCAACAGTATTTGGGATTTGGAAATATTCTGATTGAAAGGCGGATGTTATCACTGACCTTGAAATGTGGACTTTTCTCTCTGGCTACTACTAAACACACCCCACTTACTCTTTACCTTCGTAAGTATGTGAATTCTCTGGAGCTGGAAAAATCCCATGGGACTCCTGCACATGTAGCTTATGCCAAGGTACAAGAATGCAAAGATCTGGAGCTGACCCGGACCAGGGTAGGCTAGGACCTCGTGGCAGAAGGGCATTCGCACCTGCTCATAGCCTCCCCTCGTGGCCAACGTCAGTTCGCATATGCACACAGTGCCCCTTCGCTGTGGAAGGGCTTTCGCGCATGCGTACAGAGCCCCCTCCTGGTTGGAAGGGTGTTCAGTCCTGTGCACAACCGCCCTCTGGGCGGTAGGATGTTTACGCATGCGCACCACCCACCCTCAGCCAGGGAGGCCGTTGGTGCACGCGCCCCACTCCCCTCTGTGTGGAAGGGTGTCCATGCATGCGCAGAACCCCTCCTCTGCCACGGAGGACCTTCGCAATTGCTCCCCCGCCCCACTTGGCTTGGGCTGTGGTTCAGGCTTCTGCCTCGTCCCCCTTCGGTGTGTGAGAGGGTCACCCTTGCACAGCGACACGCCTCCGGAGGGAGTAGTGATGTGACTATTAAATGTGATGTTTCATGAATGGTTCTTTTCACTTTCACAGCTGAAGAAACATGCAACTCTTAAGTGTTAGGGTTAGCATTACCATCATGCATGGGGTAAGGCCTTGGTCATGCTTCCTCCCCCCTGGGCACTGAAGTTTTCCAGGCGTTAGTGCACCCCCCGCCTTTGCACAAGAGGGGTTTCACACATGTGCCCCTCCTTGGCGAAGGAGGTGTTCTCGGTTGCATCATCGCCTCAGTGAGGGAGTGGTGTCACTCGTGAGCTCAGCCCCACCTCCGCGGCGGGGAGGGAGTCACGCATGCGCCGCCTTCTGCGTCCCTTCATTGGCGATGTAGTGGTGATGTTCCTTTTAGGTCAGATGTTTTTTTGCGGTGTGTCAGTCTCTCAGTGGGTGAGCCCACTTCGGCTCAGGTCATGGTCTCATGGTTTGTGGTTTCTATCCCTGGGTTGGCCTCTGAGCTGACTTCCCTGAACCTGGAGTCTGCTTCAGACACTGTGTCTCCCTGCCCTTTCCCCACTTGCGTTCTTTCTCTCTCTCTCTCAAAAAAATGAGGCTAAAAACATTTTAAAGCACGTCCATAGGTCTTCTTGTCTCTTGTCCCATTCCTGCCTCTTCATGGGAAGGTCCATTGTACCTATTGAAAGAGACTGTAAAACCATCATGTGGCCGTTCATATGAGTCACTATTTAGGGAACAAGTGATTATGCTACCTTTGCACGATCAGGATACCATGGCCGTTTCACGAATGTCCCTGAGCAGGCAGGGCCTCTAATACTAGAAGTGCTAGAGGCGATTTTATTGGTAAACAGCTGGGGTTTGTGTTCGCTGAGTTCCTTTTACTTCTTTTCATCTTTCCTTGATTGCCTATCTGTGTTGGGTCAACAATTGGTTTGATAGTGACTTAACAGGTTATTTTTTATCTTATTGTTAAGTATCCGTAGTCATCTGCTCTGATAGAAGCTTATGCAAGGACAAATATTTCTTGTTGCACATACCAGCATTATTGCTTCTATTGTGAAATTCACCTGGTCATAACGTAGGAGTTGGTTGTCTATTTTTGGCATTCAGATCTTAAGATCATATACCAATGCCTGAGCCCTACTACGAATGCTCATCGCCGCATCCCTAACAGCCGCCTAAAGTACATCAATCATATTTTTCACCCTTCTAGGACAGCCTCGAGACACCTACATCGGCGATGCAGGGGTATCATGCTTGCACCCCTTCTGCGCCCCTTCATTGGCCATATAGATATGTCACGTGTGTGCCCTTTCTTCAGTCATGTAGGGGCATCACGCCTGTGCCCCTTTATGGGCCATATAGGGGTGAGCCACCTGCTCCCCTTCATGGACTACATAGGGGTGTGCTGTCATGACATGTCATGATAACATGCCTCCTGAGCTCTATTGGTGAAAAACCGTCGTAGACTTTGAAAGTTAGTTATTTGTAGTTAGGAGAGTATCATTCTCTCTTTGGGTGCAGCTGATTGTTTAAAATAGAACTTAGGGTTTTTCTCCATAGATTTTATATTTTAGAGTGAGCTTTGCTTTAAAAGTAAATTATATTTGCATTCGTATAAGTTGTGCAATCATTAAATTGACAGAAAAGCAGCTGTTAATAGTTGTCATTTGGACGTGTAGATGGAACTACTTCTATCCCTACTTTCTTGATGGTTTTTATCAAGAAAGGATGCTGTATTTTTTCAAATGCTTTTTCTGCATCTATTGAGAGGTACATGTGGTTCTTGTCCTTTCTTTTATTGATGCGATGAATCACAACGATTGTTTTGTGGATATTTAACCAGCCCTGCATCCCAGGTATAAATCCCACTTGGTCGTGGTGAATGAGATTTTCAATGTATGGTTTGATATGGTTGGCTAATATCTTGTGGAAGATTTTTGAGTCCATGTTCATCAGGGAAATTGGTCTATAGTTCTCCTTTTTGGTGGGATCTCTGTCTGGTTTTGGAATCAAGGTAATGCTGGCTTCATAGAAAGAGTTTGGGAGATTTCCTTCCATTGCTATGTTTTGGGACAGCTTCAAGAGATAGGTTAACTCTTCCTTCAGTGTTTGGTAGAATTCCCCTGGAAGCCCATCTGGCCCTAGGCTTTTGTTTTTGGGGAGATTTATCATTTCTAATTCGATTTCCTGACTGGTTATGGGTCTGTTCAAATTTTCTATTTCTTCCTGTTTCAGTCTTGGTAGTTTATAAATTTCTAGGCATTTGTCCATTTCTTCCAGATTGCTCATTTTATTGGCATATAATTGCTCCTAATATTCTCTTATTATTGGTTTTATTTTTGCTGTGTTGGTTGGTCTTTCATTCTTGATTTTATTTATTTGGGTCCTTTCCTTTTTCTTTTTGATCCAACTGGCTAGTGGTTTATCAATTTTGTTAATTATTTCAAAGAACCAGCTTCTGGTTTCATTGATCTGTTCTACTGGTTGTTTTTGTTTTTGATTTTTGGGATTTTTTTTTATGTGTGTGTGTGTTTGGTTTAAAGCATTGGTTAAAGCATTGATTTTTGCTTTAATCTTTATCATTTCTTGTCTTCTACTGGTTTGGGGTTTTCTTTGCTGTTCTTTTTCCAGCTCTTTAAGATGTAAGGTTAGATTGTGTATCTGAGAACTTTCTTCCTTCGTTAGGAAGACCTGGATTGCTATATACTTCCCTCTTATGACTACCTTTGCTGTTTCGCAGAGGATTTGGGCTGGGGTGTTATCATTTTCATTGGCTTCCATGTATTTTTCATTTCTTTAACTTCTTGATTAGCCAATTCATTCTTTAGTAGGATGTTCTTTAGTCTCCGAGTACTTGTTATCTTTCCAATTTTTTTCTTGTGCTTGATTTCGAGTTTCATAGCGTTGTGGTCTGAAAATATGCATGGTATGATCTCGATCTTTTTGTACTTGTTGAGGGCTGATTTGTGTCCCAGTGTGTGATCTATTCTGCAGAATGTTTCATGTGCACTGGAGGAGAATGTATATTCTGCTGCTTTAGGATGAAATGTTCTGAATATATCTGTTGAGTCCATCTGGTCCAGTGTGTCATTCAAAGCCATTGTTTCCTTGTTGATTTTCTGTTTCAATGATCTTTCCATTGCTATAAGTGGGGTGTTGAAGTCCCCTACTGTTATGGTATTATTATCAATGAGTTTCTTTATATTTGTGATTGATTCGTATATTTGGGTGCATTCACATTTGGAGCATAAATGTTTACAATTGTTAAGACTTCTTGGTGGATAGACCCCCTTCATTATGATATAACACCCTTCTTCATCTTTTCTTACAGTCTTTATTTTAAAGTCTAGATTGTCTGATATGAGTATGGCTCTCCGGCTTTCTTTTGGCAACCATTAGCATGAAAGATAGTTCTCCATCCCCTTACTTTCAATCTGAAGGTGTTTTTAGGTCTAATGTGGGTCTCTTGTAATCAGCATATAGATGGATCTTGTTTTCTTTTCCATTCTATTACCCTACGTCTTTTGATTGGAGCATTTAGTCCATTGATGTTTAGAGTGAGCACTGAAAGATATGAGTTTATTGCCATTATGTTTCTTCTAGAGTTGGAGTTTCTGGTGGTGTTTTCTGGTGCTTTCTAGTCTTTCTTGCTTTTGGTCTTTTTTTTTCTTTTTTTCATCTTTTCTCCCCTCAGAGAGTTCCCCTGAAAATTTCTTGAGGGCTCATTTAGTGTCACGAATTCCTTTAAGTTTTGTTTGGGAAACTTTTAATCTCTCCTTCTATTTTGAATGACAGCCTTGCTGGATAAGGAATTCTTGGCTGCATACTTTTCTGATTCAGCACATTGAATGTATCTTGCCACTCCTTTCTGGCCTGCCAAATTTCTGTGGATAGGTCTGCTGCAAACCTGTTCTGCCTTCCCTTGTAGGTTAAGGACTTTGTTTCCCTTGCTGCTTTCATGATTCTTTCCTTGCCTGAGTATTTTGTGAATTTGACTATGATATGCCTTGTTGATGGCCAGTTTTGTTGAATCTTATGGGAGTCCTCTGTGCTTCCTGGATTTTGATATCTTTCCCCAGGTTAGGCAGGGTGTTATATCTGTGTCTTTCCCCAGGTTAGTTAAGTTATCTGCTATGATTTGCTCACAGAACCCTTCTACCCCTTTTCTCTCTCTTCATTTTCTGAGACCCCCATGATTCTGATGTTGTTCTTTTTAATGAGTCACTGATTTCTCTATTTCTTAAATTGTGCTCTTTTGCCTTAATCTCCCTCTTTTTTTCTGCCTCAGTATTCTCCATAAGTTTGTCCTCTCTATCGCTGATTTCCTGCTCTGCCTTATCCATCCTTGCCTCCATGGCATCCATTTAAGATTGCAGCTCAGTTATAACATTTTTTATTTCATCCTGACTAGCTTTGACTTCTTTTATCTCCGCAGAGAAGGATTCTAACCTATTTTCAACCCCAGCTAGTATTCTTATTGTCGTGATTCTAAATTCTGGTTCAGACATCTTGCTTGTATCTGTGTTGATTATGTCCCTGACTGTCATTTGTTCCTGCTGTTTCTTTTGAGGTGAATTCCTGTTTCATCAATTTTAAGGAAGAAAAGGAATTACTAAGGTAAAATAACTAAAACCAAAAAAAGGAAAAACAACACACATATCAGATAAATGATGCCAGATCCTGGTGTGTTTTGGTCTGGCTATTGAAAGGAGCTTGATTAGATAAAAAGCAGGGAAAAAAGGAAAACGTTTGGAAATTTGAGAAAATGAATACAATGAAATAGAATAAAATGAAATGACGGAAGTAAAATAGAATTTGAAAAAATTACCAAAAAAGTACAAAATATGGCAAAAAAATAAAGAAAAATATCTTTAATAAAAATTGGCAATAGAAATAAAATTTTCTCTTTCTTTATTCAAGAAACAAAAAGAAATAAAAAAAGAAAACTGCATAGATGGACCAGTGAACACACTGAAATACGATTGAAATTACATCGCTTTCCCCTAGAAGTCAAACTATGAAGCACTTTGTAGTCCACAAACTAAGCAGGCAGAGAGATTTGTGGTGTTCCTGAAGAGTGAGTTTGGTCCAGTCGGGCGGGGCTTAGTGTAACGGCTCTGTTCTCCACTAGATGGCACTGCTTAGCTTACTGGGGTTGAATGTTGTGGTGCTTGTAGGTGTGTATGCACATACACGGGAATGGTGAAAATGGCGTCATCCAGCTACCCAGTCTCTAGTATCGGAACTCTGTGCTCTCCCCGACCAGCAATCACACACCCATCTTTTGTCTATGGTTTCTGTCCATTCCCCACTTTACCACTGTCCATGACCAGGTGGTCAAGTTGCCTCCCTCCTGAGTTTTATCTCAGATGTGGCTGTGTTTCCTGACCCCTCAATTCTGAGGGACTGTGGCTGACCTGCTCAGATCTTCTGGGGGAGGGTCTCACTAAGCAATGGCTGGGTGCCAGCCACACCCAGGACCATGCTGCTGCTGATGCCCAGAGACTGCAGCTGGGTGCCACAGAAAAAATTCACACAATCCTGTAGGAGCAGCATTTCGGGGAGTATGGAAAATCACAACCCACATCTGGCACCAGACTTCACCCTCAATGACCCTGTTCCAGCACCTGTGACTGTGGTTGTTCACTGGGGTCTGCTGGGACCAGGCGGCCATACAGCCTCTACCAAATTTTCTTCCAGCAGTGGAACCGCTCCTCCCTGGGTGGCCCGAGGACCTCCCGGACCCCACTCTGCACCTGGGGATTCACCCTTCCCACCAGAGCACCTCCAGGTATTGAGCTGTGGAGTTTCAGACTCTGCACTCCCCCTGTTTATAGAGTCTTAATGGAATTTAAACCCTCTCCTTTCTCCTTTCCCCCTTTTTAGTTCATACCCTGTGACTGTGTCCACTTTTCCACTTTTTCTCCGGCTGCTTTTGAGAGGGCTGCTTTTCCCATATTCCCTCCCCCCACATCTCTGTCCTCTCTCTGCAAGCAAAAATGGCTCCCAGACCTTTGCAGCTTCTCTCTTCCCCGTTCACCTCTCAGCGCTGTGTACCGCTGAGTTCTGTGGTTCAGGTTGTGCAGATCGTTGTGTTAATCCTCAAATAAGGTTTCTAGGTATACAGGATGGTTTAGTGTTGATCTGGCTGTATTTCATGGATGCGAGACACAAGAAAAAAACTTCCATGCTGTTCAGCCATCTTGGATCATTCCCTACTAGGTTAGTTTTATAGAGCAGACGGTATGTGTGTATATATATGTATATATATAGTTGTATATATGCACACACACACACACACACACACACACACACATATTGGTTATAAGAAGGAGTTTTAGATACCACAAAGCCCATATCTCCACTAAAAACATTTAGCCCATTATGTTTTTGCCGACCAGAGTTTTCTCTCTGGCAAGCCCAATTGAATTATGCCATTGCCGTGCTTGACAAGCAAGATTAGCTTCCCTTTATCTTGTAGGTTGGAGTATAAAATCCTTAATCGGGTTTTTATACTGTTCACCAAACCCTCCAACTCTTCATTCTCGCCTCTTCCATCCCCACCTTTTCCAGCTGCTTGGTCTCATTGAAATTCCTACGTGATAATATTAAATGGGTGGTGGTGGTGCCCTGCTATCCTACTGAGTTTCTCTGGTCCACTCACCTACATGACTGCTCCATAGCTTTCCTTCACTCCTCACATCAGTCCTTTTAAAAAAATTTTTTTTAGTGTTTATTCATTATTTTTGAGAGAGAGAGAGAGAGAGAGAGAGAGAGAGAAAGCAGGATAGGGGCAGAGAGAGAGGAAGACGTAGAATTTGAAGCAGACTCCAGGCTTTGGGCTGTCAGCACAGAGCCCAACACAGGGCTTGGACCCATGGACTGTGAGATCATGACCTGAGCTGAAGTTGGATGGTTAACAGACTGAGCCACCCAAGCTCCCCTCTAATACATCAGTCTTTTAAAAAAATTTTTAGTGTTTATTCATTATTTTTGAGAGAGAGAGAGAGAGAGACAAAGCAAGCAGGAGAGGGGCAGAGAGAGGGGAAGACACTGAATTTGAAGCAGACTCCAGGCTCTGAGCTGTCAGAACAGACCCCGACACAGGGCGTGGACCAATGGACCGTGAGATCATGACCTCAGCCGAAGTTGGATGCTTACCCAACTGAGCCACCCAGGTGCCCCTCTAATACATCAGTCTTGATCATTCATATCAGCTGATTCCTTTCTTCTCTATTCTACTGAAAAAGCAGAATTAGTTATGAGATATATCTTGCTGCTCCTAGATAGGAGTTGTCCATGCTCCTGCCCAAGGCCAGCCCCTCCAGCCTTACATTAGATCCCATTATATTCACTACATTCAATTCCTTCCCCTTACTTAGAATGTTGGCAACTCTCACTTCCTTGGCATGTCAATTTCCCACTCTTGAGTACATCATCCCCCGAAGCATATAAGCATATTATTGCTTTTCCCCTAAGAAAAATATTCCTCTCCTGATCCCATTGGTCATTCTTAGATACCATTCCATGTTTCTGTTCCCCTTTGTCTGCCAAAACTGAAGATACCTGCATTTTTTCCAGTTTCTCTCATCCATGACCTCTAGAAGACTGTTTTTTTCAAGGTCACCGAACACCTCCATATTGCTAAGTCCCTTGGGCAATACTAGACTTCTTTATTTATTCTTAGTCTTCATCTTACTTGACCTATCAATAATATTTAGATCCATGCAGATGTTCACTGTTAGGGACTGAGTGTTTATATCCTACCCTAAATTTATATGTTAAAACTCTACTCCCCTGTATAATGGTGTTAGGAAGTGGGACGTTCGGGAAGTAGGATTAGATACGGTCATGAGGATGATGTCCTTAGGGATGGGATTAGTGACCTTGTAATGAGTCACGAGCAAGCCTGCCTCCTTTCTCTGCTTCTGCCACATGAGAATACACAAAGAAATCTGCACCCCAGAAGAGAGCTGTCACCAGAACCTGACCATGATGCTCCTTGATCTTGGGCTTCTAGACTCCAGAACTTTGAGAAATACATTTGTATTATGTATAAGCCACCCATGTGTGGTATTGTGTTATATTAATCAGAACTGACTAAGACACTCTCCTTGATACAGCTACACCACTTGACTTGCAATATGCCAACCGGTCAAGTCTCTTCTTCCTCAGTGTTTTCTTTGCTGGTTCCTGTGGTGTCCCCAAACCCTAAATATTGGAGGCTCCACGTCTCCATCCTTATATCTCTTCTTTTCGCTGTTATCACTCTCCTAAATACCTTTTCCCCTGATGATCCTCAAATTTAAATCACCAGCCCTGACCTCCCCCTGAACTCCCGTCTCCTATTTGTCCACTTGATGCCCTTGCTTGTATGTCTAACAGACATCTCTGACACATTATATTCAAAACCAAAATCGTGATCCTCTTACAACCTTCTCATTCCATAGTCCTCTTCCCATAGTAAATATAAATCCTGGGGCGTCTGGGTGCCTCAGTCAGTTAGGCGTCTGACTTCAGCTCAGGTCA
The DNA here is from genome assembly GCF_022837055.1 of Prionailurus viverrinus. Classification (NCBI taxonomy): domain Eukaryota; kingdom Metazoa; phylum Chordata; class Mammalia; order Carnivora; family Felidae; genus Prionailurus; species Prionailurus viverrinus. The sequence goes on along the minus strand of NC_062562.1, from coordinate 36,324,971 downwards.
TGATCTCGTGGCCAGCGAGTTGAAGCCCCACGTTGAGCTCTGCGCTAACAGCTCAGAGCCTGGAGCCTGCTTTGGAGTCTGTGTCTCCATCTCTCTGTATCTCCCCACTCGTACTCTGTCTCTCTGTCTCTCTCTCAAAAATAAATGAACATTAAAAAACTTTAAAACTATATAAATTCTATTTTTCCAGATGTAGGTTTCAATATCTTGGAGTTTTTTTGACTCCCCACTTTGTTTTATACCCTACCCTCATATCCAGTCTGTCAGCATGCACTTTTGGCCTTACCTTTAAAATATATCTAAATCAGACTCCTTTTCATCCTCTCTGAAATTACCACCCTGGTCCAAGCTACCATCATTCTTCATCTAGATCATTGTAACCGCCTTCTGATTGGTATCCTGCTTTCTCCCTCTTTGACTCATAATTTTATTATTATTTTTTTAAGACAGAACCCAAAATGGCCCTTTAAAAACTGAAGTATGACTATGTGACTCTTCCACTCACAATTCTGCATTGTCTTCCAGCTCTCTCAGAGTAAAACCCAACGTCATTACCCTGTGGCTTACAAGATATTATATTATCTGCCCCCATCCTTGCTAGTCTTTGACCTCATCTTCTACCAGTCTCTCCTTCCCTTACTTTGCTCCACCTATATTGACCTCTTTGCTGATTTTCAAACACATCAACATTTTATCTTAGAAACTTTTCAAGAAACTTGGAAAGGATTTCTTCAACTATACACATGGATTGCAGCCCTCCCTCCTTCTGGCGCTAATGCAAAGTCTGTCTTGTCAATAAAGCTTTCCCAAAAATCCTAACTAAATTACACCTTCTTTTCAAGCTTTGAATTCTCATACCCATTTATTTTTTTTCCATAATACTCATCCTGAGCTTATATATTATATCATTTTGCTTATGTTTTGGTCAATTATCTGTTCCCCAATTCCCCAATTGAGTATTATCTCCATGAGGACAGAGAGCATGGTCTGTTTTGTGAATGCCTGTATCCCTCTTGCTTTGAACAGGGATTTAATAAATACATGTTCAAAGATTGAATACCTTCGTATCTTTATATGAACTCTTTCCTCCAGAATGGCCTGAATGTTGCTTGTTTTGCAATTTTTAATCTTTTTGTAATACAGCACCCTGTCAGAGAGATTTTCCTCTCTTATGAAAACAGCTTCTAGTCGCTGTTACTAAAATAAGAATAATAATCATAAGCTGTTTATTATACTTACTCTGATCTAAATGTTTTATCTATTTTATAGGCACCATAACAACCCCATGAAGTAGGAGCTATTGTAACATCTATTTTACAGATGAGTTGACACAGGACATTTAAATTTACACAGGTAGTACGTGGGGGAGCCAGGATATTGTAACCTCAAGGAATATGGCTCTAAAGGCTGTGCTTTCAACCACTGTGTTATGCTGCTTACAGATAGAAGTTGTGTTAAGGAGGTCTGCAGAAAAGGTGAATAGAGACTTTCATTTGACTTCTGGAAGCCAGCCAGTTCCTCTTAGTGATGGCATCTGAGTGTTCTCGAAAGGATTGGATAAATTTGCATAAAGGAGACTGTGGATATTTCAGGAAGAAAGGTTGAGTTATGATTTCATTCTGGTACATTACGGTGTGGGAGAAGGTGACAACTCTTATTGTCATGGTGAGACATGGATCAGAAATAGTTCTGAGTTGTGGCAAGAAGCAAAGAGAGTGCTCTGTTTCTATGATGTGGCAAACCCTGGAACTAGTCCTAACCCAGCCAGCTAGCTCTCCTGTAAGCAACTGGGCAGGTGAACTGAAAACCTGACTCAGGGAAGCCTTGAAAACTGGGCCCATTAGTGCAAGACATCATCTCAACCGAACCCTATAACCATCCTCATAGGGCCTTTGGGCAAAGTTTCCTCTGCAGGAGCACAGCACCCTAGACTCTTCTGTTCAGTTCTTGCCATTAGTCCTAAAAAAGTTTCCTCTCACAGCCTGAACTCCATAATGACTAACCCTTGAGGTGACAGGCACTCTGTAATCACCTGACTTGACCTCACCACTCTGGGGCTGCCTTATGCCTTAGGAATATGCATAGGCGAGGGAATGACAGAGCATTGATCCACAGAGTCCTGGCCCCTTCTCAGAGCATAATGCTGGGGAGTGTGTTCTTCCATCCTCAGAATCTTTATGGCTGTGAATAGATGCTGCCTTACTCCTTGAGAGAACTTCTGAACCCCCACTACCATGCTTCCAACACAGCCTGCCGATGCCAGGTTTTAAATGTCAAACTGGGTTAGGGCAAAACTGAAACCCACTTCTATTTTGATGCATGAAAGAGAAGAGAATTTGGGAGATTCCGAATGAGTGAATGTTCTGTTACAGTACCTGATGGTTGGTAACTCCAAGCATAGCAGTGGTAGCGTCCCATTAATTGCACACAAACCTTAAAGAAAAATGACCAGGTGGACTTCCAAATCCATCACAAATGTTATCTTATTGACTTCCTTCAGGCTAAAAGTGAAACCGCTGTTTCAGCATTTCCTTGCCTTGATCATAATGCTGTCATTAGTTGATATCTCTGTGTCTCCCCACTAGCCAATAAATTCCTCAAGGGTAAGAACCATCTCTATGGATCTACTTACCCTTAGACTTACTTGTGCCTGACATGGTAAGACTCTTACTATATCCTTGATAATTGACTGGGCTAATGAATGAGTCATGAGTGGACAAAGAATTTCTCTTTTCAGATTATGTTATTGCTACAGGGTATACATTTTGTTTTAACAAAAACTTTATCGGGAGACGGTGTCATATCGAAGGAGGGATTTATGGCAGATATTTTGGCGCAATTGTTCTTTACAAACATTATGCTTCAGAAGATGTTTTCTTTTATACAAAGTTGGTATCTAATATACATATGTGAAAACAACTGAACTGAACTTATGGAACAGTAGAAAAAGCAGATCTGGTCATAGTCCCATTTTTGCCACTGACCTTGAACAAGGAGGTTGCCTTCTTAAGTCCCTTCTGCCTCTTTTGTTCTACAGCTTTGTGAATTGATATGTGGAAGAAAACTATGCATTTGTTTCCTAGTAAAATTAGTGAAAAGGCTGATAAAAACACCCAGCCCCCCTCAAAGCAAAGCCTACTTCTCTGATAAGAAAAGAATGTAAGGACGTCTCTCTCTTAGGCTCCATTGGGTATGGATTATTTTGCATTTGTGTCACTAATCTCAGAAAAAGCTATTGTTCGAACATTTGGCTCATGATAGATATAAATAGAAACCCATATACTTTCTGGTGTTCAAATGGATGTAATTCTAACACCTTCAGAAAACCTCATAGATTGTTGGAAAAACTCCATGAGAACAACAGTGAAATTGTAACATAACCTATTGTCTGATTTGGAAGGCTTTATAGCTCCATTGCTAAGAGAATAGAGTAATATCTTGGTAAAATGGCATCGCTGAGGATCACTAATTGTTAATTAACCTCTACATTGTTATCACTTTACTGAAAATATCACGATAGTATTGCTTTGATTGATCAGAAAAATTCTACCACATATGTCCAATAGGTACCTGCATATAAGTTCCTACCACAAAATCTTATATTGATTCACTTACTGTCGTGACCAGCGCAACAAACACCGAGATCAGGGTCCTGAGGGTAGGGGAATGTAAGAAAAAAAAGAGAGGAGAGAGTATTTGGGAACAGGAGGGTCCCCTGGGCTGATGGCCCAAGTGACGACTTTATTGTTGCTGTACACAATCTTTTATAATATAAGACTCTTATGGATCAGGTCATTCTAAGAATAAACAGGTTTCACATGATCACTTCCAGCCAAAACATTTAGTTCTGTGTACCTTGTGAACTTTCTGAACTGGTCACAAGACCTTGTTGATAGATTGCTAGCAAACACAGTTCCCATGTTTGTTTCTATTTGACCCAGGGTAGAAAAAAGGGAGGTAGCATTACTGCCAACACCTGCAGACCACAGGCTTTAGGAATTAACTTTCTCAGCCTTGACAAGGCTTTCATATGCCCTTGAAAGTGGGGGAATGGGAGGGGGAACCACCAGGTTGGCTGAGTCGACAGGGACCCTTTGCTCGACCCAGTCTCAACCTGGCACCGGGGCCCGGCCCCCCACAACTTACTGATATTAATGACCGCATAATGACATATATGTATATGTCTGAAGTTCTACTGTTATGTTTGAACAGATTCAAGCCCAAAGCCCTGTGCCCTGAAGCAAATAGAATGCTGCTAGTGCAGAGGGAAGAGGACAGGTGTGATGTAATAGAAGGGCTTAGAGTCTTAATCAGATAAACCAGTGAATGTTTGGGTTATCTCTCACGTTGAAGTAATTTTCAAAGCAAAAATGTGCTTTGCAATAATAAGATTTGGGGTTAGAAAGTCATGTATAATTGGGCCATTAGTTTTGCATCAGAGAATGAAATCTCCAGTTGTAAAAATTGTCAGGAAAGAGGGTAAAATAACCCCAGCACCCAGAAGTAGAATCTGGGACTCTGACAATAAACCAGGGGTAGAGAAGCCATGGTCAAACATCAGGAAACATCTGGGAACCTTGCAAAAGTTGTACCTGCTCAGACTCAGATCCAGTAGGGCTGGTTTGGCATGGGCTTTAGGAATCTGAGTTTTTAACAAGCACCCTACCAAATAGAAAATTCCTGACAAGTGAGGAGTAATTCCCATGTAAAACATCAGTCATTTGTGTAAAGACTTATTTTTCCCAAGAGAATAAACAGATTTTTTTTATTATTATTATTATTATTATTATTGTATTCATTGCCTCAGACTTTAAGGGCATTTTGTATGTAGGCATGGTGATGTCAGGATAACTTAAAGAAGTTATACCTTGTTGTCAGCTCAAATAGAATTTTTAATTTTTTTAATGTTTATTTATTTTTGAGAGACAGAGCATAAGCAGGGGAGGGGCAGAGAGAGAGAGGGAGACACAGAATCTGAAGCAGACTCCAGGCTCCGAGCTGTCAGCACAGAGCCCGACGCGGGGTTCAGTCCATGAACTGCCAGTTCATCACCCGAACCCAAGTTGGATGCCTAACCGACCGAGCCACCCAGGCTCTCCTCACATAGAATTTTTAAAGCATGCTTGAGAAGTTTGAGCCAAATTTCCCACATCAATTTTTTTCCAGTTTGAATTTTTATTGGAGAAGCAAAGTTTATTGATTCATTTCCCATTCATAATCTAATTATGTCAAGCTGTATTTTAGTCACGAAAGGTGTCAAGATGAATAAAATAGTCCCTGTGCTCAAAGAGCTTATAATCTGTTAGTGGGTGACAGGTGTATAGGTAAATAAATGTAATAAAATGTGGTTAGTGTTATTACTGAACCTATTTCATAGTATGGTTGGAACAGAAAAACTGAGTCAACTCTCACAGGATCAGAAAAGGGTCCCAGAAAGGCTGTAAAGGAAGGAAATGTTTTACCTGATTTTTTTTCTTGCTTTATTGAGATATAATTGACAAATAACATTATGTGAGTTCAAGTTGTACAATGTGATGATTTGGTACACATATATATTGTGAAATAATTACCATAGTAAGTTTGGTCAACACAATCAAGACCTCACATTGTTACCTGTGTGTGTATGTGGGATGAGGGGTGGTAAAAATACTCTTGTAGCAACTCTTGTATTGTTAACCATTGTCACCATGCTGCACAATCCCCAGAACTTCCTCATCTTCTACTTGAAGGTTTGTGCACTTTGACCACCATCTTTCCAGCCCTAGCCCTTGGCAATCACCAATTTGCTCTTGGTTTCTATGAGTGAATTTGACATTTTTAGATTCATAAATAAGTGGTATTATACAAGATTTGTCTTTCTCTGACTTATTTCATGTAGCATAATGCTCTCAACGTCCATCCATGTTGTCACATATGGAAGGATTTCTTTTGTTATGGCTGATAATATTTCAATATGTATATGATTATTCATATGACATATCCATATGATATGTCATATATATATTGAAATACTATCATATGATACTATGATATCATATATATCATATGACATATCATATGTATGTATATAAGTCACACACACACACACACACACACACATCTTCTTTATCCATTCATCTGTCAGTGGATACTTTGGTTGTTTCCATGTCTTGGCTATTTTGAATATGGCTGCAATGAACATGTAGGGGCGGATATCCCTTGGCGGTAGTGGCTTTGTTTCCCAAGAGAATAAACAGATTTCGTTGTACACCCAGAGTGCGTTTGCTGGCTCATATGGTAGTTCTATTTTCTTTAAATTAGTTAGTTAGTTAGTTAGTTAGTTAGTTAGTTTATGCCATCTCTACACCCAGCGTGGGACTCAAACTCATGACCCTGAGATGAAGAGTTGGATGCTCCACCGACTGAGTCAGCCAAGTGCCCTGGTAGTTCTATTTTCAATATTTGGAGGATGCTCCATACTGTTTGCCATAGTGGGCATACTAATTTATATTCTTACCAGCAGTGCACAAAGGTTCCCTTTCTGTACATTCTCACCAACACTTGTTATCTCTTGTCTTTTTTTATGATAAGAATCCTAACAGCTGTGAGAGAATATCTCATTATGATTTTGATTTGCACTTTCCTGATGTTAGTGACGTGGAGCCCCTTCATGTATCTGTATGCCATTGTGTGTCTTTGGGAAAATCTTTGGGAAAATGTCTATTTAAGTTATTTGCTCATTTTTAAATTGGATTATTTGTGGGTTCTGCTATTGAGTGATATGAGTTCCATAAATATTTTGGATATTAACCCCTTATCAGATATATGATTTGCAAATATTTTCTCTCGTTCTGTAGGTTCACATTTGATTTTGTTGATGATTTCCTTTGCTGTGAGATGCTTCTGAGTTCATGTAGTTCCACTTGTTTCTTTAGTTTTTATTGCTTGTGCTTTTGGTGTCACATCCAAAAAATGTTGTCAAGACCAATATTAAGGAGCTTTTCCTGTTGGTTTTCTTCTTGGAGTTTTACAGTTTTGTGTACATTTAAGTATGTTGAGTTAATTTTTGTGACTAGTATAAAATACGAGTTTAATTTCATTCTTCTGCATGCAGCTACCCAGTTTTGCCAGCACCATTTATGGAAGAGACTGTCCTTTACCCATTGTATATTCTTGCCTTCTATGTTATAAATTAATTGACCACATATGCATGGGTTTATTTTTGGGCTCTTCATTCTGTTGGCCTATGTATCTTTTTTTTATGCCAGTGCCATAATATTTTATTGCTGTAACTTTGCGATACAATTTCAATCCAGAAATATGATGCCTCTATCCTTATATACTTCCTCAGATTGCTTTGGCTATTTGGAATCTTTTGTGGTTCCATACAAATTTTAGGGGTTTTTTTTTCTACTTCTGTGAAAATGACATTGGAATCTTGGTAGAGATTGCATGGACCTATAGATGACTTTAGGTAATATGGACATTTCAATGATATTAATTCTTCTGATCCATGAACATAGGATATCTTTTCATTTGTTTCTGTTTTAATTTTCATCAAAGTTTTATAATTTTCCGTGTACAGCCCACTGTCTCCAGAAATGTGGGTGCTACTGGGTCCTATAGAATATGTAGATCCTTCAAATGCCCCCACTCTTCTTCGTGTTGTGGCCTCTGTGGCCTCTAGAGGAAATGGGGGAAATTCCCTCTGATGCCTAATATACACACAGGTCTAGTTGGGGAAACCCAAGCAGAGGAACTCAAGTTGCTATTCAACCCAATACTGACACCATCTGGATGGAAACAGGAACAAGCTAAGCAGCCACTGGGCTGAACTCAGAGGGGTTTCACTGGTGATCACTCATGAGTTCTAGCCATTAATCCTTTGCACTGACAGGTGGGCTGTTCTAAAGAGATTAGCCTCAAATTTAGACACTGGGAAGCCAAAGGGCAGATTATCATAACTAAGCCCTGTGGTATCAGGATATGGCATCAGGACATCTGGCTCACCTGCAAGAGCCTGAGGTGATCCTCCCTGTTTTCCATGTCCTGGCTCAGAAAGCACTGGTTGGTAGAAAGGAAAAATGGAACGTTAAAGCAGCAGATTAAATTATTAACAGGGAAAACCACCTTGTCCCGGTGTACTAATGTGCTGTCACAGGCTTTAATGCATTTGAATGATCAAACATATGCCCCATATGTCAGACTGGGGACCCCTGCTAAGGCACCCAACACTATAAAGGTATAGAAGTCTAGGGAGACCGCTATGGCCCCAACTCTCACTGTGGATTCATATGCTATGCTGCTGAGAACACCAAAAGGTGTTGTCTACTGGAATTTGCCATGGGATGCCCCCTAGGATAAGTGAGTTACTTTGTACCCCTGGGTGAGAGGGATCTACTCGATCTCTACTGGGATCCTGTTGTTCTGCTGAAAGTCAGACCTGTGGAAATGCACTATACCTGGAATGGAGCACACCCCATCGAAAGAGGGAAGGACATGGGGGTCCTAGTATGGCATATTCTGCCCCAGTCTATCTCCTCGTGCCTGACAGTGCTGCTTCCCCCTGCCTACATGTATGGCCTGCACAATCAGGTGAAGTTCCTAAAGCTGCTGGTCTCCCTCTCCTTCAAGGCCATAAGACACTGACACACCCCTGACAATCACGAGGCTGATCCCTACCCTGGGTATAAGCCCTAGCAACTGACTGTGCAGTACATACAGCAGATTAAGTACGGTTACTGTAGAGCCTTGGAATGGATGGAATGGCATATTGCCAGGAATTGCCCTTAAAATACAGTGACTTTTAAATGTAGTAACAGCATGTACTATGTTTGTTTGTTTGCTTGTTTGTTTCTTTCCTTTTTGGTGGAGGCTTTGGGTTTTCTCTATATACTAAGATCATGTTATTTGCAAATGGGTGATTTTACATCTTGCTTCCTGATTTGGAAGCTTTTTATTTCTTTTTCTTGCCTGATTGCTGTGGTAGGACTTCCAAGACTACGTTGAATAGAAGTGGAGAGAGTGGACACCCTTGTCAACCTTGTCTTGCTCTGGATCTTATAGCAAAAGCTTTCAGCTTTGACTACTGAATGTGATATTTGCTGCGCGCTTGTCATATATGGCCTTAATTATGTTGAAGTAAATTCCTTTTATACCAAATTTATTGAGAGTCTTGAATTTTAAGTTCTTGTGTATCTAAGTCCTCCAAATCCCTGGGTAAGGGCTGAAATGGGGCATGAGTAAGAAAACACTGACAGCAGCAGCCAAGGTGACCTTGTGTTGTGCTTTTATCCTGTGAATGAACTGGCACTAAATGCTGTCCCTCCATAATTCTCCCCAAGCCCCATCAGAAAAGATTCCAGGGCTAGATTCTCCCTCCTTGTTCCAAGGGCCCTGGGTGACTCCCTATGCCCATTCAATAACTAGGACACACAGGTCAGGGGAGACATTCCTGTGGCCCCAGGTGTCTGGCTTGCCCATGCCATGCTGGAGGGTGATGCCAGGGCAAGAGCTAGTGAGGTGGCTGGGGCAGGGGGTAAGGGCCGAGGGCAGCCCAGCGTGGTGATTCCCCTTGCTTGCAAGACCATGGCTCACTGCCGCATCCACCATCCCAGGGATCTGCTGCCCCTGCTGCCTCTGGATGCTGTTGCTGCTGCTTCCCGGCCCCAGCCTGTACCAGCACAGGTGAGTGAGGGATCTGCCCTTTGGGGACTCACGAGGCCTGCAGAACTCCTCCAACTCTTTCCCAGGGAGTCCAATCCTTCCTTCCTTCCATGGGAGCCTGCTTCAGATTCTGTGTCTCCCTCTCTCTGTCCCTCCCCCACTCATTCTCTGTCTCAAAACTAAATAAACATTAAAAAATTTAAAAGTAAGTGTGCTTCTTTCTCTGCCTTGCTTTTTAAAAACAATTGTATCTTCCTTGAAGTTCATTTGATATATATATACACACTGTATGTATTTATATATAATATGTGTATATTATGTATATGATCAATATAAATTTACTTCTATGTTTAATATTTGTGTTATTTATATAAATACATTCATATAATAAATATACTTATATATTTACATATTTTAATAAATAAAGGACAGCATATTTATTATATATTTTTATAAAATACATTTAGATGTGTAATAATATGAATGATGATTTATTATAATTTATACCATGTTTAGAATATAAACATATTTATTTACTAAATATGTAAGTAACACAGTAATGCCTAAACTGAGTTCTCTATTTTATTTTATTGATTTATTTTGAGAGAGAGGTGGGGGGAGGGCAGAGAGAGAGGGAAAGAGAATCCAAGCAGTCTGTGAGCTGTCAGCTCAGCCCCTACGCAGGTCTCGATCCCCGAATGGCAAGATTACAACATGAGCTGATATCAAGAGTCGGATGCTCAACTGACTGAGCCACCTAGGCACCCCTAGAACTTTTTTTCACTGCTCATTCTTTTCAACTGCTGTATAGTATTCCAGTATGGAAGTACTGTGAGTCATTTAGCCAGTACCTCACTGATGGAGAGATCTCTCTGGGAGACTATCAGTTCTCTCACCGATGGAGGTGGTTTTCAGTCCTTTGTTATTACAGACAATGCTATAATGAACACTTTTCTATATCATTGAGTATGTATGCAATGACACCTTTCTCTCTTCTCCCCGCCCTTGCCTTCCCCTGACCTCTCCTCCTCCTCTCCATCTGGCCAACTCATGGCATCAGGAAGGAGAGACACAAAATGTAACATTTGGTGGTGATGGGACGAAGGCCTGAAGACAGAAAGTGGACACACAATATCCAGGTCAGAATTTTAAGAGGAATCAACTTGCGTTAATTTGGCAAAAACAGGAGGAATTTAGGAGGACTTTATTGGAAGATCCAGGAGTAGCATACAGAACCCCCAAAATCTAAGGATCCAGAAAGCCATCAACCAGGTAGTTAAGTTTCTTTTTGTTTGTTTCTGCTTCTCTCTTGAGTCAGATCCATTTTCCCTTTCTTTTCCTAGCACTGTTTAATCCTGTCTGTGCATGGAGGCCAATGGGATTCCCAACAGGACTCGGTATAGACAGTCTCAGCTCAGACTGGTTGGCTTTTTCTTGGTCCCAGAAGGCTGATGAGGACCAGATTCGCTGGGAAAATGATCTGCATAAGATGCAAATCTGAATGGATGTGTCTGTCTTTGTTTTACATTGTTGGACAAGGTACCATCATTATAAGAAGCAGTCTTGAGCCCCTTAGGAAGGCATTGAAACACTTTAAGCTGACCCCCTACTTGACCTTTATTTCCAGTCTTTTCTCCTCAAAAGCTCCAAGTTCTGGCCATGCCAAGCATCAAATCAGTTTCTGTATACACCAAGAAGACATTACTTGGCCAGGACATTGTAGGTTGGATTTCAGCCCCAGCTCACCCATCGGTTGGGGACATCTCTGTGGAGTGCACATCAGCATAGCTGTACAAGCAGAAGCAGGAAATCAGAGTCAGAAGCGATTCGGAGAAATAGAAATCCCTTGATCGTGGCGTGGGTGGTGATGAAGGTTAATGCTGGGTTTCCCTGTATATGGGATGGTGCTCTAACTATTTTACTCAAATTACAAAGGACATGATGGTCTTGGCAATACAGGATTTGGAAGAAGGCATCCAATGGATAGCACCTGGTCTTCACAGGCACCTTGCCTGTTCCTTTAGACTTCTCTAGTTTGTCTCAATTCCGGATAGGTGGCTAAGCAGGTTACGTTCTCTGCAGGTACCATCGACCATCAGAGTTGGTGCAGCTGATGTTGCTGCTGGAGTGGATGTCTCTTATCAGAGGCGGGCCATCACCAAGTCCCGTTGATTCCACTACATATTGCCAGGACCCTGGAATATTGCCTTTCTACTTTTCTCCTGGGATAAAGCAAATAAATGACTGTATTCTGTTACCAGCACTGGTTCCCCTGATGTGCTCTCCACAGAGCAGGTGGGGTTATTGTGCAAAAATGTAGATCTTGGTCAGGTCACTCCTCCTTCAATGGCTTTCTGGTGCTCTCACACTTAAATTCACTGCCCTCCTACCCTCCCTCTCCTCCCTGGCAAATCCTGTTGGATCTGGACCTTGCTACCCTTCAGTCTTAACTTCCACTTCTGGCCCTGTCTTCCAGTCTTTTTGCCTAGCTCACTAATGCGTGATCCTTATCTGGAACTTAGTGTAGGCATAACTGCTTGTATTAGTTTCCTCTTGTTGTCACAAATCACTAATTCACTATTTTAAAGCAAGAAAACTTTATTCTCTTATACTTGCAGAGGCCAGAGGTTCAAACTGAGCCTTAACAGCCTAAAATCAAGGTGTCAGCAGGCTGATTCCTTCTGGAGGTTCCAAGAGATAATCTCTTCCTTGCCTTTCCCAGCTTTTTAGCTTGTGGGGCTTGTGGACCCTTCCTCCATCTTCAGAGCACAACACTCCAATCTCTGCTTCTGTCATCCCATCTCCCCTTTCTCTTCCCTGGTCAAATCTCCCTCCATCTACCTGTTAGAAGAACACTCATGATTACAGTTAGGGCCCCCTTGGATAATCCAGAGCAATTTCTCTGTGTCAAGATCCTTAACTTAATCACATGTACAAAGTCCTCTCTGCCAGGTACTAGGTTTGAGGTTCCAGGGATTAGGACTTGGATATCTTTGGGGGCCATTATTTAGCCCACCACCCTGCCTTCCTGAATCCAAGGCTATAGTAAATACATTAGACCCGTGCCTGGTTCCCTTAGGATGCCATACTTCCCAGTTACATGCATGACAATCATCCATTGAGGAAAGGACTGGTTATACACTCACCAGCTCTCTTTCCTGCTCTGAGCATGTAGGAACACTACATTTCCCAGAGTCCTTTGTGCTTAAGTTGGGACCATGTGACCGAGTTCAGCCAATGGAATATGGTGGGAATGATGGATGCCACTTGCCAGGCATGGCCATAAACTACCTCACTCCATCCTTCTGCTCTTTCCTCTATGGCTCCATATGGCCTCTGCATGGCTCCCACATGGCTCAAAGTAAAGGATTTTGTGATGGTGGAACTACCTGATGGGAGAGACCTGAATTCCTAAATCACCATTTACTGGATTAAGCCACTGAGATTTTGTGGTTATGCAGTACAGCACATGAACTGCCCTGACAAATAAATTAAGTCTTTTTTGCTTCTTTCCTTTACCAAACTAGGGGCTCTCTTATTTCCTGTCGTATCTGCCACCACCAGCAGAGTGCTTGGCACGATGTGAGCATTCAATAAAGGCTTGTTAAGTGAATGAAAGGCAACTGGATTCAGGATGAGGACATGGGGGGAGGGGTAGGCAAAATTAGGGAGAAGTGTCATCGTCACCATGAGAGATGATGAGGGCTGAAGTGAAACAGGAGAAACGGGGATGACAGGAAGGAAGGATCTGATGTTTGTTCAGGAGGGAGAATTGACAGAACTTGGTGACTGACAGGATACGGAAGTTGAAACAAAGGGAGGCACCAAGGACCTCCCGGTTTACTGGTTTGGACACATGGCTGGCTGTTTGGGTACCAAACTTTCCAATGTACAGGGGTTGTTCTGATTATGTAGGTGAAAGTACAACTTGTATAACTTTATGTGACTGTTGCTTCTTTGCAGACAGTACAAACGTGTGTATAAGTTTCTTCTGGAATACTGTCGGTGAGGCAGTCTTGGTGACAGGGGGATTTTCATTCTACCGTGGTTGGTAGTATTGCCACTTGAACTGTTTGGTAGGTTGAAGCTATCCTCTAAATGTTTGTGTCCTCTCAGGGGTGCCTGGGTGGCTCAGTCGGTAAAGCCTCGGACTTCAGCTCAGGTCATGATCTCACGGTCTGTGAGTTCAAGCAAGTCTGTGAGTTCGAGCAAGTCTGAGTTCAAGCCCTGCGTTGGGCTCTGTGCTGACAGCTCAGAGCCTGGAGCCTGCTTCAGATTCTGTGTCTCCCTCTCTCTCTGCCCCTCCCCTGATCATGCTCTGTCTCTCTCTGTCTCAAAAATAAAGAAAAATATTAAAAAAATTTTTTAAATAAATGTTTGTGTTCTCTAAAAATTCCCATCAGGAAATCCTAATGACCAATGTGATGATATTAGAAGGAAGGAACTGTGGGAGATGGCTAGGTCATTTGGGTGGTGTCATCATGAATGGAATCACCCTTCTTATAAAAGAGCCCCCACAGAGCTCCATCACCCCTTCTGCCATGTGAGGACACAGTGAAAAAGTGCCAGCTATGAACCAGGAAGAGGGCTGTCACCAGAATGTGTCCATGCTTGTGTCTTGATCTTGCCAGCTTCCAGAACTGTGAGAAATAGATTTCTACTATTTACAAACCACCCAGTGTATCACATATTATTACAGCAGCCTAAAAGGACTAAGAGGGTCGATATATATACATAAAAAAAAAATAGCTACAGTGATTCACACAGTCTGCATGCATGTCCCTTTTGCTTTCTTTTCTTTCTTTCTTTTCTTTCTTTCTTTCTTTCTTTCTTTCTTTCTTTCTTTCTTTCTTTCTTTCTTGTTTATTTTCAGAGAGAGAGAGAAAGCAAGAGAGCAAGTGGTCAAGAAACAGAGAGAGGGAGAGACAGAATCCCAAGCAGGCTCCCCGCTGTCAGCACAGAGCCTGACACAGGGCTCGAACTCACAAACTGTGAGATCATACCCCAAGCTGACATCAAAAGTCGGATGCTTAAGTGAGTGAGCCACCCAGGCACCACATGCATGTCCCTTTGCAATGCAACCTTGCCACTCTTCCATATTCTCCTTGAATATAAACTGCCTTTGTAGCTTGTTTTGTGCCAACAGATTGTGGCACAGTGATGACGTGCCTGTGCTGACCCTGGGTCTCAATAAGTCTCACGTGCTTTATTTTAGTGACTAGGAACCCTGCCCAGGCGTCATGTGAAAAAGCCTTGGCTAGCCTGATGGCTTATGAGAAATCTCATGGGACAGAGAGGAGCTGTCCCAAATGAAGGCTGTCCCAGACCAACCAACACCCTGGTGACCTGGCAGTTTAGCAGCAAATGCATGAGTGAGTCCAACCAAGACCAGAGGAACCATCCAGTTGAGGCCAACCTAAGTTGCCAATCTACGGAACTGTTAGTTAAATAAGCAGTTATTATTTTAAGCCACTAAATGTTGGGATGATTTGTTACATGGAAAAAACTCTCTGATACAATCTGTATTTATAGGCATTTGTTGGAGCAGAGAGACATGGGTCCGGGGAGTTGTGTACTTTGCATCCAGCCATAGCTGATTCCTATGGATACACCTCACATTTTAGCCAATGTAGCTAGCTGGAAAATGCATGACCCTAAATCCTATTTTGGTTTCACAGCACAGTTGGAGGGACTTAAATTATTCAGAGAATTGCCTCAAACTACCACTTGACTTATGAACTAAACCTACTGTGAGATTCTCACATTAGTCATCCCAGACTCTGGTATTTCGTCTATAGTAAAATGACCAAAGATTAGGCATGACAAGTTTACCAGTTTTTCTTTGGTAAGAAATATTTACATACACACACACACACAAGACTAACATAGTTTAGAAAATGATTGTTACACAAATAGAGTATACAACCTTTAAAAGAGCTGCTTATAGAATATCTATTTAATCAACCATAATTTTTTTCAATTTTCTATGGACCAGTGGAAACATAACTATGGAAAACTTCAATATTGTTCTTGGGACTGACATTTGACAACTACCTGGGTTTTTTTTTAGTTTATTTATTTATTTTGGTGGGGGATCAGAAAGATAGGGAAAGAGATAATCCCAAGGAGGCTCCACACTGTCAGCTCAGAGTCTCACGTGGGGCTTGATCTCAGGAATTGTGAGATCATACCCTGAGCCGAGATCAGGTGTTGGATACTTAACCGACTGAATCACCCAGGCACCGCGAGAACTATTTTTAAAGAGAATCTACCAAAATTCTTCCTGCGGTGGCGTGCCTGGGTGGCTCCGTTGGTTAAACTTGATCTCAGCTCAGGTCTTGATCTTAGGGTTGTAAGTTCAAGACCAGCATTTGACTCCACACTAGGCATAAAGCCTACTTAAAAAAAAAATTCTTCTTGCTACATTGCTGAGAATGCTTACATACATGTAAGCTAGGACTGATTTGATGTCAACACTTCAAGAGACGCCTTTGCCTGTGTAAGCGGAGTGAAACATCCCCCTGTAAGTTCCCAAATGCTTGACCTCTCATTTTGCCAGAGTTGCATCCCCTACATAGAGGACTGGCTGCAGAATTGGTGAGGCCCCGTGTTCAGAAATCATTTAAGAGTTTCACGACAATGGCAGAGCAGCAGGCGAAGCATGGGGCCCTCCTGAGCATGGGTTGCTGTAAGGCTGTCCAGACTGCATGCCCAGGAAGCTTGCCCTGCCTCTATATTCTATCCTGTCCTGGAGATCTGAGATCCTGGAGAGCAAGGATGTTGTCTCAGCCTTCTGTCTCCCCAGGACTCAGGGCAGCGCCTGCCACCTGCTAGGCTCCTTCAGGTTTCCTGTCTTAAGAATGACTGTTTACTAAGCACTGCCAAAGTTCCATTTTACTGTGCTAAGCGCTCTATGCAAGATATGGAGTGTTTGTAATATTCCTGGGGAAAGCACCATTCTTTTTTAAAGTATTTATTTATTTATTTATTTATTTATTTATTGAGAGAGAGAGAGAGACAGAGAGAGCAAGCAAGCGCATGGGGGAGGGGCAGAGAGAGAGAATGAATTCCAAGCAGGCTACTCAGTGTCAGCATGGAGCCCAACATGGGGTTTGAACTCACCAACCATGAGATCATGATCTGAGCTAAAGTCAAGAGTCAGAGAGGCTTAGCCGAAAGAGTCACCCAGGTGTCCCGGGAAAGACCCATTCATATCCACATCTTATACATGGAGAAACTGAGGCTTAGAGAGGTTAAGCGACTCATTTGAGGTCACAAACCTCATACAGAAAGAACTAGGATTTAAACATGGGCGGTTCTCAACTGATTTCGCAATGTCTGCTCATCACCTGTGTTTAGTTGTGGCAACTTGGAGGTGCTACTGGCATCTAGTGGGTAGAGTCCAGAGATGCCGCTGAACCTTCTACGATGCACAGGACAGCCCCCCCATTAGCTCACCCCACCACAGAATGATCCACTCCAAAATGTCAATAGCATTGGGGCACCTGGGTGGCTCAGCCAGTTAAGCTACTGACTTTGGCTCAGGTCATGTTCTCACGGTCTGCGAGTTTGAGCCACTCCTCTGGGTCAGGGCTGACAGCTCAGAGGCTGGAGCCTGCTTCAGATTCCATGTCTTCCTCTCTCTCTCTCTCTCTCTCTCTCTGTCCCTGCTCTGCTCACGTACTGTCTCGCTCTCAAAAATAAATACATAAACATTAAAAAAAAAAAATGTCGATAGCACTGAAGCTGAGAAACCCTGTCCTCATACCAAAACCCACGTTTCCTAAACACAAGACACTTCATCTTATTTTCTGCATTTTTACTTTATTAATAAATACTATATTTATTATCTTCTTAAATGGACTTTAAATTGATGTGCACCTTAGATGTTTTTCCCTGAAGCCAAGTGTTTGATGTGTCATTATTTTTTTCTGACACACATTAACAATAAATATAAAACTATTTACAAAACATGTTTGGGTACCACCAAAAATCATCTCACCTACTCCTTGTAGTCTGGGGGAACCAAAATTTAGACCCACTTCACTTCTCTTGTAGTTTCCTTTCTCTTTTCAGAACAAAAGAATAAAATATATCAAACCAGCGTGTTGCCCCAGCACGGCAAGGTGATGGACACATTTTGGCTTCTGTTGGAGAAAGTCATCGAGGGGACATGACCTTCAGTTGAACCCTGAGCTGGCGGTGGGCAATCGGAGGCTCATCACCCCCTCCCCTGTCCTTGCAATGTATATTCCAAACACTGTTCTGGCACGAGGAGTCTGCTTCAAGGATGCAGCCTTGAGAGAGCAAAGTGCTGCTGAGACCATCTGGACGATATACTACTGACCCCTATTGCGGGTTGTGTGTAATATAAACTTGTAAGATTCTGGCAGGCAGGTGGAGAGATCCACTTGCCTTGCAGGGCCCAGGGCAGGCCTTGTAAGTTCCCTTGCTTATTACCCCCACCATCCACCCATCTGGAGACATCTGCCTCCTCCTTTGGTCTCTCCTTGCCCTCTGTCTATGGGGGTCCAGTTTTGATCTCCCCCAGCCCCCTGGTAGCTCTTAAGGTTTCCACCAACAGGTTGTGTGTCATCTCTTTTCTTTTTTCGCAAGGCTAACAGTTGCTATGAAACCTTTTTGAAACCCTAAGAGTCACCCGATGAAGACTATTAATAATCAATGCCTTCTGGTGAGGGCCACAACACAGAGTCTAATTTGTGGAGTTGCATATAGACTGACGTGGGCTCCGAGTCCTGGTGAGCAAACCTCCTTTGTAACATCGCTCCTTCCCCTTAATACCTGGGGAGTATGGTTGCAGGTTCCTTGCAAATTGTGCTGCAGACTGACATAATTAAGCCTAGATCCAACGAGATTCTTCCTTAGATACTAAAAGTGCCTGTGTTGTAAATAATAATGTCATCATCTCTTTCATAGAAAGCACTTTCCTGAAGAGCTGCATGTTAATTTCAACACATTTGCAGGAATTCATTTGGGTAGTGGTGGGGGTGGTCTTTGATGATGATTTTTCATCTTCTATGAACTTGACAGGTGTCTCAATTAGGAAGTGAATAACCACCACCATCCCTACACACACACACACACACACACACACACACACACACACACAAACACACCGCACACCTCCCCACCGGGAACCCTTACAGAAAAGCTTTCTCAACCACATGTTCTAAATGGGGACATGTTGTCAATAATCACACTTCTATTAGGAGGCAGTGACTCTATTTACTGAGTTGACATACCCAGAGGAAAGTGGCTTTCTTCCTTTAGAGAGGAAAATGAACCTGATTCCCCCCTTCTTGTACATATTTTTCAAAGGCTTGGGAAACGGGTGTGGGCAATGTTCCAGGCGGGAACAGCAAGGGAATTTGGTTTGGTTGAAGTTCACAGGGATAGCAGGTTTAAAGTTTGGGATCTGGCAAATAAGCCACAAAGGGTTGGTCTATCAGGTTGGCTTCTTTCCCAAGCAGACTCCCTGCACTCTCCTTGTGACAAACAGGGGCAGTCTCTGTTAAGTAAAGCCTGGAATAGCAGCCAGAGTAAATCTCCCCTGAGGACCGAAGTCAAATATTCTGGTGACAGGCAATATTTTACAGAGATTGGAGACAGATTCTAAAATGGACTTTTCTGTCTAGATTTTGTCTCTTTTCGCGAAGGTGTTTTGTTCTGTTTGTTTGTTTTGTTCTCTCTTTTTTAAAATCAAATTTAAATATGTCTGAACAACCCCAACTCTTGCGGGAAGGTATCTGTGACCTATCCTCCTACCAGGCCCTTGTCCTAGGCTCCCAGCCCTGATGCTTGCTGGGAGGTGCCTCGGTGGGGTGCAGTGGGGGTGGGCAGGCAGGAAAGCAGAGGTTAGGAGTCTGGATTTCTGCACCCAGCCCTGGCTTTCCCATTTGCTGACCATGTGACCTTGGGACAAAGACCTTAACCTCTCTGAGCCTCAGCCTCTTGGACCTCGGCAGGCCTGCTGGAAGGGTCCTTTCCAATTCTGATTTAGGGCCTAGAAATATCGCAATCCCTCTGTGTGGTCCTGACAGCAGAAACTCCATGGTCTGTCCCTGTTGTTTGCATTTCTTTCCTCCCTTGGTGTCACACCAACGGTCTTGCCTAAGAGTTTAGTAAGTTCATCAAAACAGCCTGTAAATAGTTTTTGGGTGTTTCTCATGCTTCTTGCTGCTGTAGGTGCTGGGAGATGCTGCAGGAATGAAGGCCTCTTTCTGCCCTGGATTTTACCGTTCAATATGTGGAGATAGGCAAAAACCAAATACATAATGTAATGTCAGATGGACAGGGAGTCTGGAGGCCTATTTTAGGCAGGCACTACCTGCAATGGTTACAACACAGACACAGGAGTCACAATTCTTGGGTCAAATGCCAACTGTGTAGCGTCCCTTGCTGCACTACTGTGGGCATCTGGTTTAATCGCTTTGGGCCTCAGTCCCTCCCTCTGTTGTGTGGGCCTCGTAGTATCACCTAGAGATAGAGTTACAGGAGATCAGTCACTCCAGTGGTTTAGCAACTATTCCCAGATTACGAGAAGCTAGGCATGCTTTGAGCATCTGTGAGGAGGTGACTTAGAAAAGACAAGCTTAGTGGGTATATTGTAGGTATCAGATGTCAGCCATCATTAGTTCTCACACACCAATGCTTGTGTTTATAGAGGCTCACACAGTGGTGGTGGGTGTGGGTCGACCCACATGCCACACTGCTGTATTTTGGGAACCTCGTTCCGATGGCTCTGATGCATTTAGACTAAACAAACAATCACACCTTGTCCAGGTGGGTTTGGGACATAATACAGCCCGCGATTCAGTGAGTCTCCGAGGGCTGGCATACTCCTGGATATGCTGGGTCAGTGTCGGCCTGGTTCATTTTTTGCTGGAACAGGGTCATTCTATGCTAGTCTTTCAGAAGACAGGAGGTGACATTCTTCCAAGGAAGGCACAGTGAGCCAAACTCCCTGTCATTTTGAGAAAACTTGCAAAGGAGTTCAGTAACCACCTCCCACCATGCTTTTTTGGTTAAAGAGAACCCACTATGTCATTTTATTGGTGGCCCAACTTTTGGGTGCTTTGAAAATGCCCGGAGAAGCCCCTGACTGAAGACCAGTGGAGGGGAGGGTGGTGGAGACATCATTTCCCTGCAAACTGCCCAGGTGACTGCAAGGTGTATACTTAGTTAATGCAATTAAAACAAAACAAAACAAAACAAAACAAAACAAAACAAAACAGGGGCGTGTGGAGATCTAAATTCAGTGTAGCAGCTTTGGTGCAAATCCTGTTTTGGGGGCTATTGGAGTCAAACTCAAGCAGAGGAAACAAGTGGGATAAATGAGAGAGGGCCAACTGATTCCAGCTGGAATCAGCTGAGTGGAGAGGGCAGATTTGGAAATGCTGAAGGGCAAGGACCAGAGGCTGGAAGCCCAGGAAGCAAGGCCGGACTGCACCACATCGGGTGAGGATGTCTGGGGGGCTCCGTGAGCAAGGGGCCAGCCGACTCCAGAGACCCACGCGCGAGCTCCAGATGCGGGAGGGTGGCTGAGGCTAGGTGTCCAGGCTTTGTGCTGCACTGGATCTGGGCGTGCTGTGTGCCCTCCTGTAGAACGCAGGGAAGGCCCCCGCGAGGTCTTAGAAGGACACAAGTGGCAGGTCCTGGGGCCTGCGAGAGTCCCAAGGAAAGACCTTCCGGGACGTGGGACGTGCCCCTGCCTGGGCCTGGTCTGCTGCCTCTTTCCAACCCCTGGGCTTCTTTGACTTCAGTTCTTCCCACGGCCCTCTCCCGGGGGTCCTTACCCTGGGGCCAGTGGCTTGCCACCGCGCCTTCCCAGCTCAGTCTTGTTCCTAGGCAAGTCCCAGGGAGTAGAACCACCCCGGACGCGCGCCTGGCTAGAGGGCTCAGTCGGGGAAGGGAAGGGCGAGACGGCCCGGGCACCCTGGAGGGGCGATCGGATCAGACTGTGTCTCAGTTTGCCTTGGAGTGGAAGCCACTTAGTCTGTCCCTACCTAGCCCCTGTGAATCCCCCCTTCCCTGGAGGGCAGATTCGAACCGCAGCTCCTGCGCACACGCCTGAAAAAGCCAGGGGCTGAGCCGCCTCTTCGCCCGGAACAGGTCTGAGC
Organism: Prionailurus viverrinus; assembly: GCF_022837055.1. Lineage (NCBI taxonomy): Eukaryota > Metazoa > Chordata > Mammalia > Carnivora > Felidae > Prionailurus > Prionailurus viverrinus. The sequence continues at coordinate 36,303,186 of NC_062562.1, read as the reverse complement.
CGCGCCTGCCTCCCGGAGAGGGCGCGGGAGGTCCCGCAGCCATCCTCCACCTGCTGGGAAACCCGAGCGGTGCCTTCAGCCCCAGAGGCTGCCGACGCTCCCCCCTCCCCGCCCGCTAGCCTAGCTCAGCTGTGCACCCCCGCCCCCCAACTCGCTCCCGCCAGCCCTGCCGACTCACCTCTTCCGCGCCTCCGCCTCTAGGGAGCTCGCGACCTTTCCACCCCTCGTTCCCCCCTCCCCCTCTCCTCCTGCCCTCTCTTCATACCAAAAGCGTTGCTTGGCTCTCTCCTGGGGACTTAGCAAGCTGGAGAGCTGAGATGGATCCTGAGAGCGGGCGCAAGGCGGCTAGTCCGGAGCCGCCGGCCTAGGCGAGGCACGGACCGACCCACTCTCCGCTGCTCTCCGGCCTCCGCTTCTCCCTGTAGGGGGCCGGACGTGCACCCAACGCTTGCCCCCACTCGTCCTCCCCCAGCCCGGCCAGGCGCGCTCCTCCCCGCCTGGCCCCTCCCCTTAGGCGCGCTGCGCTCGGCGCCCGGGAGGCAAATGCGGGCTGAGCCCAGCGCAGGGGCCGCCCACCACCGAGAGCCCCGCGCCTCTCCCTGCCTGTGCGCCTGGCGGCCGCTCGCAGCCCCCGGCAACAGCCTCGGCAGCTTCGGCCGCGCCTGGAGAGGCGGCCGGCCGAGCCCAGGCTGGGAGGCATGATTCGTAGCGTCCTCCGGCTGCTCCTCGGCAGCTTCCTCACCGAGCTGTGCGCCCGCGTGTGCCGGGCGCAGGAGCGAGCGGGGCACGGGCAGCTGGCTCAGCCGGGCTGCGTGGTAGTGCTGGCGCGGGGAGGGGGGCGTGCAGCCGCTCTGGGGGCCGCCTCGGAAGAGGCCAGCGAGGGCGCGGGGGTCTGGGACGCGCCCCCTACCCGAGCGCCCACGCCGAACTTCTGCCGGGGCTACCTCGGTATCAGGGACCAGTGGGACCAGCCGTTCAATTGTTCCTCGGGCGACTTCATCTTCTGCTGAGGGACTTGTGACTTGCGGTTCTGCTGCACATTTTAAGAAGCGGCGACTGAACCAGAGCACCTGCACCAACTCTGACATTCTGCTGTGGCTCCACACCCGCAAGCCTCCCGCTCGCAAGGACGGCCCCCAGCACCACCCCACAAAGGACAAGACCAACCGGATCCTTTACATCATGTGCGGGGTGCTGGCCGTCATGCTTGTAGGCATCTTCACCAAGCTGGGGCTGGAGAAAGCGCACCGGCGGCAAAGGAAGCCAAGTCCAGGTAAGCTGCCTCCCCTCCACCCAACTCCGTCGCCTCCCCTGCAGGCGCCGCTCTCCCTCCTCTTCCCTCTCCACCTTTCCTTGGGCAATGGCGCTCCCCCCACCCCCCAGCCCCCATCTCCGCTGGCGGAGATCGCCTGGGTAGCCAATTTCTGCTCCAGGCGCGGAGAAGGGCCGCTGGGCTCCGCACAGGTGTGGACTTGAGCGCGTGTGTGTATGTAGGGGGTGGTCTCTGCACCACCCCTCACGGTCTCGCTGTCCTTTCCCACCTAGGATTCAAGCGGATCTGAGACACACACAGCCCGGGAGCTCAGGGCCCCGGAGTCTTGGGTTTTGGCGAAGGGTCTACCTCTCGGATTCCAGATGCCAGCTTCTAGGTAAACAGGACAGGCGGCCCGAAAAGTAAGGGCGGCACGTGTGAGGGAGGGAAGCAGTGTGTGCCGCCTGCAACTCGTAAGGGTCGCGAAAAAGACGCGAGGGAGGTGGAGAGAGAGAGGGGAGGGCGAGAACAAAAGCCTTGCCTGGAGCGGCCTCTTCTCTCTCTCCCTGAGCTGTTAGGTTCCTGAAAATGGGACCTTGGTTGCCTCCCAGCCACCAGAACCCCTGCCCGCTTTCCGCTGTCGCCATTTCTCCCTGCTGGGGGCCAGGGCCTCCGCTCCGAGCTGCGCCCCTTGCAGGGGTCGGCGAGGACTCCAAGGGCGGGAGCCACCCTCCTGCCCCACTGATTCCTCAACTTTCCCTCAACTTTCATTATGCAAGTCCTAGTGATGGCGAGTTGCAGCAGATGGGAGAAGGCATTTGGGGATTAATGGAGCGATTTTCTTTTTGCCTTTTAAAAAGTGTCTAAATTGATTCGCACAACCCAGTAAGTTTGGAGGCAGAGGGCGCAGCCACCGGGAAGCAGCCCCCAGACGCGATGCAGGCCAGGGTTGGCAGGAGGTCTGGGCGGGCGGGGTTGGAGAGCGACTGGCGGTCTTGGAACAGCTGGATGGCTGGGCGCTAGCTAGCTTGATCTTGCGGAGTGTGGGCAACGGGGTTGCCATGTGTCCCCCCACACCCCTACACACAGACACACACCCTCCCCACACCTCCGGCGGGGGCCCATGTGTGGTCGTGTGGATGCAGGAGCTCGGAGCGTCTGTCTAAAAAAAATGTGAACAAAGAGACCCACCCAACATAGGCGAAGGAACATGATCACCTCACTAGTAATTATTTTCTATTTATACGCAGAGTATCCGATGATTTTTTCCCCCCAGAGGGTAGGGATTTGGGGCAAGAGGTGAGGAAATTCCTCTTGGTTTGGGTCAGCAAGGAGGTGTGGGGTCTTGAAGCACAAAAGTTAGCTTGGAGAGGATTCAGGAAACTCTGACCAAGTGAGAGAGTAACGCGCTGGCCCCGCCCACCTCCTGCACCTCCAAGATGCCCTGTCGCCAGCCCCACAAGCAGGAGTTTCACTTCCCCACAGTCCCTGCCAGTCCCTGTAGGTTCCTGGGGTCTGTGTTAAGGTGCAGGAAACTAGGGTGGCGGGACTGCGGCAGGCAATGGGTGTCGCCTTGGTAGGGAGAGAGGCCCCCAGGGATAGGTAGGCTGCCTTGCGGATTCCTATTAATTCCTCTGCTGAAGTATCCGCTGAGCCTTTCCCTTGCAAACCAGCGCTTCCAGGAGCCCTCCTGGGTGTTTGGGTGGGGGATGAAGGAGAGTAGGAAAGGCAGGAGAAGGGGAGGTGGGAAGGTGGGAGCTGAGCTAAGGGTGGGCGGCTCCCTTTGGCCTGCAGAGGGGGAAGGTGATGTGTGATCTTCAGGCTCTGTGTGATCTGGGTATTCCTGTTGAGACAGAGCTCCACTGCAGACCTGAGGGCTCAGGAGGGAATCTTATTCCTGTCTTGCCACCTTGCAGCTCTGTCTGGAGAAAGAATCCCCCCAGCTTAGTTGGTTGCAGCCACTTCTTCAGGGACCACCAAAGCGCTGGTTGAGTGTTGAATATCGGGGCATCCACACCTCTGAAAGAGCCTGGACACAAGTCTCTCCGGGTACACAGTTTGGAAATTCCAGAATGCCATGGAAGTACATTCTCTTGAAGAGAGAGGATGGTTGATTTTTATTGGCAGTTTCCCAGGTGTGGTTTTCAACCCCAGCTGCTGTTTAGGACCACCTGGAGTGCTTTAAAAAACAAAACAAAACAACCCTTTTGCTAGGGGCCCGCCCTAGGCAATTTAGATCACAATCTCTAGGGTTGCTGAGTCTTTGTACTTCTGTAAAGCTCTCTAGGCTTTCCTGTGTGTGGCCAGTTACTATTACTGAAAAGGAAAGAACGTTTGCCAGGCACTGCACTAGAGGGGTGTGTGTGTGTGTGTGTGTGTGTGTGTGTGTGTGTGTGTGTACTTGAGTGCATGTGTGTGTAAACACTCCTTTAGTGTGCATGACCACCTTAGGAGACAGGTGCTCTTAGTTCCCACATATAGATGACAAAATCATGGCTCAGGTTCGGTGGCTTCTCCAAGGTCACCCAGTTATAAAACTGCAGTCCCCAGCCCCCTGATTTCAAGTGTGTTTTCAGTTTGAGTGAATATTGGGTGGGGGTGGGCAGCTTCCTAGAATGGGTGGGGTGGGCAGCTTCCTAGCATATTCTTGTGTTCTGTCCAGAAAGGGAAAGATTCCGGGTCAGCAAAGGTCTGGGATGAGCCCCAGAAATCCGCATGTAGCAGCCTCCCTGAATGGCTCCTCAAAAGTGGCCTTCATGTTTAAGGAAGAGTGTTCTTGAGTTTGGGACTATTTTACAGTCTTGGAATTGGATGCATTAATCCAATGCCACTCTCTTATTTGCATTTGGTTGTGTGTTTTCTGCACGTATTTCTGCTTTGTGTATTTGTGTATTTGTGGTGCTGGGGGCTGCCCCCAGGACCGTCCAAATGCATGGTGCCCTGTGTATGCAATTAACCATTTCAAGTCCCAGCCACAGGTCAGGGGGTACCCGGGTGGCATACACCCAGCTACCTGAGAGCTTCCGGGTGAAATTACCATCTCGGCCACAGCCTCTTAATTTATTTTGTCTTGGGCTGTGCGGGTCACTGAGATGAAGGGTTCATTCTCATTTCATCGGAAAGCAGCCCCACGTCACCAACTGCTCCTCGTGACCCGTGCAATTGTGGTATCCCAGAAGAGGCCTTCGTGATGTCAGTTTTCAGACCCAGAATCGTGGGCTTGTCGGCTGCTCCTTTTTGGGCTGACTGGGACTTGAAAACGGGAAAGTTGCTAATTCCAGGACCTGTGGAATCCATGGGCATGCGGGGGTCTTGCCCATGACATAGGAAGATATTCAGAGACCCTCATCCATCAGCCACAGCAGCCTTATATTCTGCCACCATGTATCGGAACAAGTGACTGCAAACAGTGGCTGGCTGTGGTTACCCAAGGTAACCAGCTGTGGTTACTGGTTTGGTCTGCAAGGTATTGCTATATATGTATTTTTTTTAAATGTATGTTTATTTTTGAGAGAGAGAGAGAGAGAGAGAGAGAGAGAGACAGAGCATGAGCAGGGGAGGGGCAGAGGGAGAGACAGAGGGAGACACAGAATCTGAAACAGGCTCCAGGCTCTGAGCTGTCAGCACGGAGCCCAACACAGGGCTCGAACCCGGGAACGGAGAAGTCAGAGGCCCAACCAACTGAGCCACCCAGGCACCACTATTTATGTATTCTTATTTTTAAGTTTCTCTCTCTCTCTTTTTTTTACTGTGAAACATTTTACACATACAAAAGACAAAACTTAAAAGAAGGATAAAAATGTCTTTAGGGTTTTTCACTCCCGGTACGACTGCCATTGGGGCCGGCTCATTCTCGGTTTTGGGGGGCTGTTCTGTGCATCGTAGGGTGTCTGGCAGCCTGCTTCGACTCCCCCCACTAGGTGCCAGTAGCACCCCCCTTACAGCCCAGCTGTGAGTTAAAAAAAAAATGTCCTCAGTCATAGCCACATGTCATCTGGGGGTAGAATCACCCCCAGTTGAGAGTTACTAATCTAGGCCACGCAATTATGAGTATCTTGTCATATCTGCTTTAGCACCCACTCTGTATTTTCATTTGCCCTCTCCCTTTCTCCCTAAATACTTCAGCGTGGATCGCCTAAGAACAAGGACATTCTCCCACACAACACAATCCCAGGATCGCACTCAAGAAGCAGGACAGAAACTCTAATACCATCAAATAGCCAATCATGGTAGCATTCTCCTGGTCATGCCAGAAATGTCCTCTGGAGCTTGGGCTTCCAAACTCGGATCCAGTCAAGGCTGCATCTGGGCTGTAAATTTCTTCAGTGTCTGTTATGTATTGTGTTTGAAACCCAACTTAGAACCAAGGAGATTTCACATAGAAATCCCAATTTCTCACTTCTCTTGAGAAATTGGTAGAACCGACAACACCGTACGTGCTTTTTCCCAGGGAAGCTGTTGGTTGCCTCCCGGGGGTGACTTCCCTCTTTAGGAAGCTCTCAGGTTCGCCTCCGTCTCCACCCCCACCCAGTTCCCTTAGTGCTGGTCCCTGCAGTGCCTGGAGATGCAGTCAGGCCGACCTCAAGTCAGATGGCCGGAGATTCCATCCAGCCTGGCCACTTAAGAGTTGTGTGGCCTTGGGAAAGTGACTTCACCTCTCTGAGTTTTAGGTTCTTGTCTGTAAATTGCGACCATGGTGATCCCTATGTCATAGGCTTGTGTGAGGGTTTCACTGAGACTGGGCTTGAGAGGCCCTTAGCACAGGACCTCTTTATGGTCACTGCTCAGCAACTTTTACCCCTTTGCCATCACCCTTATTATTGGAATTTTCTACCCCTGACCTGCCAAAGGGGTAAATGTTGTAGTCTGAAACTCAGTACCTAGCTCTGGCTCTGTTATATGTTTTTAGCTGTGTGACATTGGTCAAGGCTCCTAAGTCCTTCAGGTTAAGCAGCAGAGGGTGACAGGTTCAGAATAGGAGAGAAGACCCAGGTATGGCCACATTGAATGCCTTGCAAAGTGTTGGCCTGGGTGATATTAAAGAACCCTTGTCCAGCCTGCTATTTTGCCGTGAGCTTGAGTATAAATTCTCCTTTAATTTCAGGTCCTGCCCCACTGAGGCAGGCCTTAGGACAGTGTGCCTTTGAAGAGGCACAGATTGCTTTCCGTGAGGATGAACAAGGCCCTGGGGAGTGGAGGAGTCAGGCTTCCAACCTGGACAGTCTGAGGCCAGAGCACAGGTCCTTGACCACTAGGCTGCACGGCCTTTGAGCGGACACGTGCAGGACTTACGTGCTCTCAGATCACAAAGTGCTTACGGTTCTGCAAATGACAACACATGCAGGGAGGCCAGTTCAAGGAGCCGCTGGAAGATCAAGACCAGGAGTGTTTCCTGCATCTGCCCCTCTCAGGGCCAGTGCCCTTTGAGGAGGCATTGATGAGAAATGACCTTGGGGGCAGGAATGCCTGTATGAAGCTCCATACACTTGAGGCCAGGAGGGAACACATGCCATTGTTTTGCCCACCTTCAAACAGAATCAGAAATCCAAGTGGCACATTACACAGCACAGTGTCCCGGGTGCTTTTCAAACATGCTTCAGACGAGCTGGAGTCCCTTTCATTTATTTTTTTTATTTTTATTTTTTTGGAGTCTCTTTTAAAGAAGTGGCCTCAAATGATAAATGTCTTCCCTTCTTTTGCCTCTTCTCTCTTCTTTCTGCTTCCCCTTTATCCTGCATGTCTGTGGTTACCTTCTGGCTTTCACCAGCTCCCCAGCTTGGAGAAACCCTTGCAGGCACATCTCGTTGCCTATGGAGTAGTCTCTCTATATCTTTTTTCATGGCAGGTTTCTTCTCTTTGGGCAATGGAGTCCTTGCATTTTAGCAGTCACCTTCAGTGGGGTATACGTTACACGATAAAAGGCACACATTTTAAGTTTAAGTGTGGTTTGAGGAGCTTTGCCTGTACCTGTGTAACCACCGCTCCAGAAAGTTACCTCATTCCCACAACCCTTGCGTTCTTGAAAGACTAAAAGATGCTTCTGATACAAGAGGAAATGCTCTGGAATCCTAGTCAAGTGTTTAAATGTCAGAACACAGTTTAGACCTCGGGATTCCTGGAAGCTTTGAAGCAAGATGAGGAGGTTCTGAGCTCTGTTTGGGAATGTTGGGGTCTTTTATTTGCTTGCTGTAATTGGAAAGTGAAGGAACGCCGTATTCTCTTTTTGTTCCTCAAATATGCCAAGCTCATTGCTACCTTGGAGCTGTTGTATTGGCTTGGCTCGAATTCTCCTCCATCAGACCTCACATGCTGGCTTCCTCGCCACTGAGGTCTCCGCTCCAGTGTCGCCTTCTCTGAGAAGCCATCCCTGATGACCCAGGCTCAGTTACCACAGCCTGCCCCCCACCCCCACCCGCTCCAGCCCATCGCTTGGTGTTACTTGCTTCATTTCACATTACAGCCTAAAATTAACTTATTAATTTCCTGGTTTGCTACTTGATTATCTGTCTCTTTACATTACTGTCCACAGTGCCTAGAACAGCATCTGGCACAGAGGAATTCTGGTTTCTGACATCCCAGTTTACAAAAGAAAGTATCTCTTTTATTCACTCTTTATTCATTCATTCATTCACCCATTCACATATTCATTTAATAGGTATTTATTGAGCACCTATGGCATACCTAGCACTGTTTTGAGAGCTATAATAGTGACAGTACAGACACAATCCCTGCACTCAAAGAACTAACACTCAAATGGCTCAAGACAAGTAACACACAAGTAAATCTTGAAAGAAATTGACAGTAAATGGAACCTTATGAAATTGTCAATATTCAATCATCTTTGACGGTAAAAATGGCAATGTTTCAACCTAATTGTTCTGAACTGGGACAAGTGATATCAAGGAAAAGTATAGTTTCTTTAGTGAGGTACCTGTATTAGGGTTCCCCAGAGAAACAGGACCTATAGGAGATATCTATATTTATATCTATACCTATCTATATCTAGGTATATAATATACATATAGAGAGATAGAGAGAGAGAGATACATTATGTGCACTTGCCATTAGGAAGTCTGAAATCAGCAGAACTCACACCCCAGTTTGAAGGCTGTCAGGCAGGAAAATTCCCTTTTACTCAAGAGAGGGTCAGCCTTTTGGTCTGTACATGCCTTCAACTGATTAGACGAGGCCCACCCGAATGATGGAGCACAATGTACTCAGTCTCTTGACTGTCAATGGTCATCTCATGCAAACGCACATTCTCAGATGCATCCAAGATGACCTTTGACCAAATATTTGGGCACCCTGTGGCCCAGTCAAGTGGACACTTAAAAGTTACCATTATAGTTCTTTTAGGAACTTACTACTCAGAGTGTGTCCTGTGGAGCAGCTTCATTTTCATGACCTGGGAGCCTGAGCGGAAGAATCTCATGCCCTGCCACAGACTTATTGAAATAGAATCTGCATTTTATCAAGGCCCCTAGGTAGCATGAATGCACATTGTTTGAGAAGCACCCAAACTATGTGCCCCAAATAGATGGCAAATCCTTGGGAATTTGGTTTATAGTGCATAGTTGGTGATTTCCACTGTCTTATTTATGAAGCTTTTTGGACATATGTTTTAACATGTTTTTTAGTATGTACCCTAATCCATACACATTTGTTGTACTAATAAGTATGTGCGTGTACCGGTGAACAGTTATTAGGTACATTATAAGGCATACATAAAAATGAATTTTAAGCTGAGCTGAAGGTGCAGTAAGTATTATTTTAAAATTTGTTGGTAAGCACGGTGATGTCACACGATCATTAGCTAACATCAAAGCATGATGTATGTTGAGGATGAAACTTACCATTAATAAACAGTCCATATTTTGAATATTTTTCATGAGAGTTTTGATTATTCTTGGCTGACTTTGCTTTGATCTGAATAGAACATCATTGTTTTTAACCTTGTGACAAGCTAGCTGTTGAAGAGAAGGGGAGAGTCTACGCAATTGTTTTCTTGTGCTTCCTCTATCAGTATTTTCTTCAGCCTGCGGTTTTGTTATGGGGTGGGGAGGGGTGGTTTAAGCCATGTGCCTGCTTATTGATGGTTAGCTTCCCTAACCCTAGATAATGTATCTGCATATTTCCTTTAGAGGGGCACATAGCTGTGATATGGGCAACGTACCCCAGTGAGCTCACACATGGCTCTGATAAGGAAGGCATTTCTTGTTGGATGAACCCCAGGGGCAGGGGGTTCTTCTGCCCACTGTGGTTACATGGCACCCACCTGTCAGGGTCTGAGGCAGAGACTAGAGCATGGACTTGGAGATCCCGTAGATTTGGGTCCAAACTCATGGGCTCTGCCTTGTACCAATGGTGTGACCTTGGGCAAAGTACATATCCTCTCCCTCCTTCCATAGAAAGTGGTGGTATTACTATCTCATTCCTTGGATTGCCATGTACAGTAAATGAAGCTTGTCAAACCACTGGCACAGTTCCAAGGGCAGCAGCAACAACAAACAAAATACACACACCTTGTCTCCCCTAGTGTCGTGTTGTGATACTCTGCTACAAACCTGCCTTTGTCCGTGGAACTCTAGTGAGGCACATGGTCAGACTAGGCTTCATCAGAGCGTTACTGCTCCAAGACAAGTTTAGGGGCGCGGTGGCTTTTCTCCTTTTTCTTTGGAAGGAAAGAGACTCTGGGACAATCTGTGACTTGGGTTGGAGCCATTTGAGATCCTCACTGCAGTGACAGCCTGCTGGTAATGTGAGATCCTAACAGCTTGTGTTAATCCTGGAGACAGGAGGTGAGGACAAGGGAGGCTCTTGAGTGTGGCCCCCCTAACGTCTCCACGCACCTCGCTGCCATCTTTCTTGGGGCTGAAGGACAGGAGATTCTAACTCTCCTGAGATTCCCTTCTCTTTAGGGGAGCTGGTACAAGTAAGCTGATTTCCAAGTAGGAAAGGGCAAAACAGGCTGAGTACTGTTAGTGGCTACAGTGTTCTAGAACCACTTCTAGGAATGTTCACCAGGGGAGAGAACCTTCAGAAGTGTGCAGAGTTGGAGCACATTGCCTTTCTCTTGATCCCACAAAATCAAGCTGACCAACCCTGTAAGGAGGGGGAGTCCCTTAGCATCCACAAGAGTCTTGGTAACAGCTTTGCAAATCCCATGATTATATTTGCTGAAGGGTGTCCATCAAAGAGGGCGTCCTCTCCGTATCTGAGCATTTCCTTCTACAAAGTCCATTCTATTTTGAGAAGCCAGTGCTAGGAAAAAGCTTGGGGTCTCCTAAGGAGCTTGAATGATCTCATGGCAAACCTACAGAGAATGATGTAACTGATCACCCTAACCTTTGGTGACCAACAAACGCAACCAAATTCAAACCTGCTTTGATCCTTATCTCCTGCTCTCTGGTTTCCATTTTGCCTGCATCTTGCTGTATGCCTGGACTGTGTCAGGATCTTTTACGTTCCAGTGAAAGAAATCTTTTTTTTCCCAATATATGAAGTTTATTGTCAAATTGGTTTCCATACAACACCCAGTGCTCATCCCAAAAGGTGCCCTCCTCAATGCCCATCACCCACCCTCCCACCCCCCATCAACCCTCAGTTTGTTCTCAGTTTTTAAGAGTCTCTTATGCTTTGGCTCTCTTCCACTCTAACCTCTTTTTTTTTCCTTCCCCTCCCCCATGGGTTTCTGTTAAGTTTCTCAGGATCCACATAAGAGGGAAACCATATGGTATCTGTCTTTCTCTGTATGGCTTATTTCACTTAGCATCACACTCTCCAGTTCCATCCATGTTGCTACAAAGGGTCATATTTCATTCTTTCTCATGGCCATGTAGTACTCCATTGTGTATATAAACCACAATTTCTTTATCCATTCATCAGTTGATGGACATTTAGGCTCTTTCCACAATTTGGCTATTGTTGAGAGTGCTGCTATAAACATTGGGGTACAAGTGCCCCTATGCATCAGTACTCCTGTATCCCTTGGATAAATTCCTAGCAGTGCTATTGCTGGGTCATAGGGTAGGTCTATTTTTAATTTTTTGAGGAACCTCCACACTGTTTTCCAGAGAGGCTGCACTAATTTGCATTCCCACCAACAGTGCAAAAGGCTTCCCGTTTCTCCACATCCTCTCCAGCATCTATAGTCTCCTGATTTGTTCATTTTGGCCACTCTGACTGGCGTGAGGTGATACCTGAGTGTGGTTTTGATTTGTATTTCCCTGATGAGGAGCGATGTTGAGCATCTTTTCATGTGCCCTGGCCATCCGGATGTCTTCTTTAGAGAAGTGTCTATTCATGTTTTCTGCCCATTTCTTCACTGGATTATTTGTTTTTCGGGTGTGGAGTTTGGTGAGCTCTTTATAGATTTTGGATACTAGCCCTTTGTCCGATATGTCATTTGCAAATATCTTTTCCCATTCCGTTGGTTGCCTTTTAGTTTTGTTGGTTGTTTCCTTTGCTGTGCAGAAGCTTTTTATCTTCATAAGGTCCTAGTAGTTCATTTTTGCTTTTAATTCCCTTGCCTTTGGGGATGTGTCAAGTAAGAAATTGCTATGGCTGAGGTCAGAGAGGTCTTTTCTTTCTTTCTCCTCTAGGGTTTGGATGGTTTCCTGTCTCACATTCAGGTCCTTTATCCATTTTGAGTTTATTTTTGTGAATGGTGTGAGAAAGTGGTCTAGTTTCAATCTTCTGCATGTTGCTGTCCAGTTCTCCCAGCACCATTAGTTAAAGAGACTGTCTTTTTTCCGTTGGATATTCTTTCCTGCTTTGTCAAAGATGAGTTGGCCATACGTTTGTGGGTCTAGTTCTGGGGTTTCTATTCTATTCCATTGGTCTATGTGTCTGTTTTTGTGCCAATACCATGCTGTCTTGATGATGACAGCTTTGTAGTAGAGGCTAAAGTCTGGGATTGTGATGCCTCCTGCTTTGGTCTTCTGCTTCAAAATTACTTTGGCTATTCGGGGCCTTTTGTGGTTCCATATGAATTTTAGGATTGCTTGTTCTAACTTCGAGAAGAATGCTGGTGCAATTTTGATTGGGATTGCATTGAATGTGTAGATAGCTTTGGGCAAAGAGAGAGATTCAGTGGACCACGTCACTGACCTTCAGACATCGCTGGGTCTCAACAGGTATTCTCAGAGCTCTATCTCTCCATCTCTAGATTTTGTGTGCTTCCTTCATCTTAATTTAAAAAAAAACCCTTTTTTTAATGTTTATTTATTTGTGTGTGTGTGTGTGTGTGTGTGTGTGTGTGAGACAGAGAGAAAGAGAGAGAGAGAGAGAGAGCGAGCATGAGCAGGGGAGGGGCAGAGAGAGAGAGAGAGGGAGATACAGAATCCAAAGCAGACTCCAGGCTCCCAACTGCCAGCCCAGAGCCGGATATAGATCTTAAACATGAGAACTGTGAGATCATGACCTGAGTCCAAGTCAAATGCTTAACCCACAGAGCCATGCAGGAGCCCTCTCACCCTAATTTTAAGATAGGCTTTTTGCCTGGGCTGGCAGCCCTAATGCAGCATGTCCTTAACTTGCAGACCCCAGAGAATGGGACAGCCGTAGTTCTCCACAAGGTTGGAAGAAACCTTAGAGAGGTCTGTGATTGGTCTCCGATAGCATGCCGGTCCCTACATCAATCACGTTGGCCAGGCCGAGTGGTGCTCTGACAGATCACTCTGGGATCACATATTCACTGCCAGCCGTGGGAAGAGTCAAGTACATCCAAATCTCACAGACAGTACAGGACCCCCTTCCAGCAGGTGTGTGTTTGTGTACATGGTGTATTTGAGGGGGAGTTCTTCAAAAGACGAGTTTGTAAACAGGCAACAACCATAATGAAAAACCCTCCACGCCCCTTATTCTAATCTGTATTGTTCCTGGTTTGGTTGTATGATTGTTTATATCTACTTGGCTGCCTCAAACCCTTCGTGAAATGCGTGCGGTAGAATAAGTAAATGATAAGATGTGTAACATGACTGAAAAGACACATCAGCGCATCTCTCCTTACAAAAGGAGGGTGGGGTTGGCAGAGAGCCGTCATGGCCAACCTAGTACCAAACTGAGCTGTGGAATGTGCTGCCAGTGGAAAGCTTATCTCGGACCTCCTTCAGATTTCCATTCCATGATGGGTGTGCTTGTTTAAACAATGACCCCACCTCCATTCGTGGATGTTGACGAGGGACTCATGATAAAGCAAATACCATTTCCCAGATTGAGAACCAAAGCGGACGAAGAAGACACCAGCCCAGGTTTCACATCTCAAAATTCTCGGTTTGGTTTTTGCCATTCTCTCTTCTTCCTCTCTTACAGGGTCTCTCAGCCTTGACATCTTTTTTTTTTTTAATGTTTATTTATTTTTGAGAGTCAGAGGGGATAGGGAGGGGCAGAGAGAGAGAGAGAGAGAGAGAAAGAGAGAGAGAGAGAGAGAGAGAGAGAGAGAGGAGACAGAGGATCCAAAGCAGTCTCTAAGCTGTCAGCTGAGAGCCTGATGCAGGGCTCGGACTCACGAAGCATCAGATCATGACCTGAGGCGAAGTCGGATGCTCAACTGACTGAGCCACCCAGGGGCCCTGACCCTTTGGATATCTTAAGCCAGGTAATTCTTTGTTGTGGGAGCTGCCCTGTACATTGTACAGGGTTTAGCAACATCCTTAACCTCTATCCACTAGATGCCAGTTACACACCCACTCCCCAATTATGACAACTAAAAATGTCTCCAGAAATTGTCAGATGTCCCTGGGGGTCAGGGTTGGGGGGGGCAAAGTCATCCTGATTGAACCCAATACTCCATTAGAATGTGGCTTCTGAGAGAAGGGAACAATATGTGACTTGGCCACTGTTGAACGCCTCTACCTAGCACATTGTCTGGAACTTAGTAAGTGCTCCATGAATATATATATTTTTTCCCAGTAAATCTTTGTTGACTGAATGAACTGGCCCACTTTGAATTCGTGTCTAGGTGCTCTTGGCCTCCAAGCAGCCACATTTCTTCATGTTAAGGGAACCAAAATCAGCAATTTGTGTAAAGTCTTCCCTTGTTTCAGGTGTATGACAAACAATAAACATCAGCTCCTGGCATTACCGTGATTATGACCATCTCCTTCCTGGAGTGGTGCTTAGCCCAAAGCCATGTGGTTATTTTGCGCTGAAAATCATCACTGTTTCTTGAACCACAGGTAGGGACTCAGTTGAACTACTGGAGAATGGGAGAGCAGCAGACATCAAGGGGGTGTCTGAAGGACTTTTGGGGGAGTTCTGTGTGAAATGACATCGCCATGGGCTTTTCTTAGAGCCGGAGGTCTTTTACTAGAGAGCAAGTGCGGAACTTAAACGGTTTCTTACTTTGGAAGAGCATTGCACTCTCTGAGCCTGGTGTTTGGAAGTTGTAGGACCTTTTTCAGTGTCAACATGCCTGGGGAGCCTCCCTGGCCTGACGTCCCCAGAAGCTGACTCTGAGACAAAGATTTGAGGGCAAGTCATGTTTTTAGGAGGGGATCCCAGAAAACACTGTTAAGTGTTTCAAGGTAACAAGGTAGGGAAGCCAATGTGTCAGGCCACTTACCACCTGGGTGACTGGAGCTGGGGTCCTGCTGGGGACTCGGAGAGCAGGACGTGCCTTCAGAGTCATTGCATCTGAGAGGCAGGGAAGGTGGGGAGTTGAGCCATCAAGTTCTAGTTCAGCACTTGTCAAGGGCTGCTTCCAGAGCCACTGATGCTCTGGCACTTCTGGGTTGCCTTGCATGGGAACCAAGTATGTTCTCCAAACAGGGCAAATGTTACCAGGCAGAAGGTCGCAGGTGTTTGCAGCTGGTGGCACTGGCTGGAGGGGTGGGTGCTGACAGGTTGCTGGCAAGGCACTGGCAATATCTGCTGTGGGACATTGGGTGGACAGGGGTGATGGTGCTAAAATCCTACAGCATATAAAGGAGACCCTCACAAGGAAGCATCATCTCACCCTGAATAGACATCCCTCTGGGAAACATGATAAATGAAAATGGATATTTCCTTTCTCCTTTGGATTCTGGCAAGAAAGAACCGTTTCTGTTTGTTTCATTTTATAAAAACAATAACTGTTATTTTTTTCCTGGTTATTAATGGCATAGTTGCTCTGTGTAGAAAATGCAAAGTACAAGAAGAAAATCCCTGAAACACATACAACTTACTGCATCTCATTTTTATTCCCTTTATAGGCAGTAGAAGTCATGGCTAGAAAAAAAACGGAGTTGAAAGGCAGTCTTGGGTTCAAACCAAAGTCCAAAACTTACTAGCTGTGTGGCCTCGAACAAGCTAGTTAATGTCTCTAAGCCTTAGTTTCCCCAACTGAAAAATGGGGATAATGATATAGGGTTGTTTTGAGAATTAAACAAGATAGTTTAGAGAGTATTTGGTTTATAAGTAAGCACTCATCAAATAGGGTATCTCCTTTTAGAAATGAGAATAATATCAGCTCGTCTTTATGAATTAAAATTCTTCATATTGTCTTTCCATGTTTTGTGTTTTGTTTTGTTTAGAATTATTTCATTAGTCTGTTCTTAAGACTTAAAACTTTTCACAAACATTATTTATTTATTTTTAAAGTTTTTATTTTATTTTTATTTTATTTTATTTTATTTTATTTTTAATTTACATCCAAATTAGTTAGCATATAGTGAAACAATGATTTCAGGAGTAGATTCCTTAATGCCCCTTACCCATTTAGCCCATCTCCCCTCCCACAACCCCTCCAGTAACCCTCAGTTTGTTCTCCATATTTATGAGTCTCTTCTGTTTTGTCCCCCTCCTTGTTTTTATATTATTTTTGCTTCCCTTCCCTTATGTTCATCTGTTTTGTCTCTTTAAGCCCTCATATGAGTGAAATCATATGATTTTTGTCTTTCTCTAATTTCACTTAGCATAATACCCTCCAGTTCCATCCACATAGTTGCAAATGGCAAGATTTCATTCTTTTTGATTGCCGGGTAATACTCCATTGTATATATATACACCACATCTTCTTTATCCGTTCATCCATCGATGGACATTTGGGCTCTTTCCATACTTTGGCTATTGTTGATGTGCTGCTATAAACATGGGGGTGCATGTGTCCCTTCGAAACAGCACACCTGTATCCCTTATATAAATGCCTAGTAGTGCAATTGCTGGGTCGTAAGGTAGTTCTATTTTTAGTTTTTTGAGGAACCTCCATACTGTTTTCCAGAGTGGCTGCACCAGCTTGCATTCCCACCAATGATGCATAAGAGATCCTCTTTCTCCGCATCCTCACCAACATCTGTTGTTGCCTGGGTTGCTAATGTTAGCCATTCTGACAGGTATAAGGTGGTATCTCATTGTGGCTTTGATTTGTATTTCCCTGATGATGAGTGATGTTGAGCATTTTTTCATGTGTCGGTTGGCCATATGGATTTCTTTAGAGAAGTGTCTATTCATGTCTTGTGTCCATTTCTTCACTGGATTATTTGTTTTGGGGTGTTGAGTTTAATAAGTTCTTTATAGATTTTGGATACTAACCCTTTATCTGATATGTCATCTGCAAATATCTTCTCACATTCTGTCGGTTGCCTTTTAGTTTTGCTGATTGTTTCCTTCGCTGTGCAGAAGCTTTTTATTTTGATGAGGTCCCGTAGTTCATTTTTGCTTTTGTTTCCCTTGCCTCCGGAGATGTGTTGAGTAAGAAGTTGCTGTGGCCAAGATCAAAGAGGTTTTTGCCTGCTTTCTCCTCGAGGATTTTGATGGCTTCCTGTCTTACATTGAGGTCTTTCACCCACTTTGAGTTTATTTTTGTGTATGGTGTAAGAAAGTGGTCCAGGTTCATTCTTCTGCATGTCGCTGTCCAGTTTTCCCAGCACCACTTGCTGAAGAGACTGTCTTTATTCCACTGGATATTCTTTCCTGCTTTGTCAAAGGTTAGTTACCCATATTTTGTAGGTCCATTTCTGGGTTGTCTGCTCTTGTGCCAGTACCTTACTGTCTTGATGATTACAGCTTTGTAGTATAGCTTGAAGTCTGGGATTGTGATGCCTCCAGCTTTGGTTTTGTTTTTCAAGATCGCTTTGGGGATTTGGGGTCTTTTCTGGTTCCATACACATTGTAGGATTATTTGTTCTAGCTCTGTGAAGAATGCTGGTGTTACTTTGATAAGGATTACATTGAATATGTAAATTGCTTTGGGTAGTATCAAATTTTAACAATATTTGTTCTTCCTCTCCAGGAGCATGGAATCTTTTTCCATTTTTTTTGGTGTCTTCTTCAATTTCTTTCATAAGATTTCTATAGTTTTCAGTGTATAGATTTTTCACCTCTTTGGTTAGATTTATTCCTAGGTATTTTATGGGTTTTTTTGCAACTGTAAATGGGATCAATTCCTTGATTTCTCTTTCTTTCACTTTATTGTTGGTGTATAGGAATGCAACCAATTTTTGTGCATTGATTTTATATACTGCAACTTTGCTGAATTCATGAATCAATTTTAGCAGTTTTTTGGTGAAATATTTTGGGTTTTCCATATAGAGTATCATGTCATCTGTGAAGAATGAAAGTTTGACCTCCTCCTGGCCAATTTGGATGCCTTTTATTTCTTTGTGTTGTCTGATTGCAGAGGCTAACACTTCCAATACTATGTTGAATAACAGTGGCAAGAGTGGATATCCCTGTCTTGTTCCTGACCTTAGGGGGATATTAGTGTTGGGTCATTCATATATAGCTTTTATGATCTCGAGGTATGCTCCTTCTATCCCTGCTTTCTTGAAGGTTTTTATCAAGAAAGGATGCTGTGTTTTGTCAAATGCTTTCTCTGCATCTATTGAGAGGATCATATGGTTCTCGTCCTTTCTTTTATTGATGTGATGAATCACAACGATTGTTTTGCAGATATTGAACCAGTCCTGCCTCCCAGGTATAAATCCCACTTGGTCGTGGTGAATAATTTTTTCAATGTATTGTTGGATCCAGTTGGCTAATATCTTGTTGAGGATTTTTGCATCCATGTTCATCAAGGAAATTGGTCTATAGTTCTCCTTTTTAGTGGGGTCTCTGTCTGGTTTTGGAATCAAGGTAATGCTGGCTTCATAGAAAGAGTTTGGAAGTTTTCCTTTCATTTCTATTTTTTGGAACACCTTCAAGAGAATAGGTGTTAACTCTTCCTTAAATGTTTGGTAGAATTCCCCTGGAAAGCCATTTGGCCCTGGACTCTTGTTTTTGGGGAGATTTTTGATTACTAATTCGATTTCCTTACTGGTTATGTGTTGGTTCAAATTTTCTGTTTCTTCCTGTTTCAGTTTTGGTAGTGCATTTGTTTCCAGTTTTGGAATTTGTCCATTTCTTCCAGATTGCCCATTTTATTGGCATATAATTGCTCATAATATTCTCCTATTATTGTTTGTATTTCTGTTGTGTTGGTTGTGATCTCTCCTCTTTCATTCTTGATTTTACTTATTTGGGTCCTTTCCTTTTTCTTCTTGATCAAACTGGCTAGTGGTTTATCAATTTTGCTAATTCTTTCAAAGAACCAGCTTCTGGTTTCATTGATCTGTTCTACTGTTTTTTTGGTTTCGATAGCATTAATTTCTGCTCTAATCTTTATTATTTCCTGTCTTTTGCTTGTTGTGGGTTTTATTTGCTGTTCTTTTTCCAGCTCCTTAAGGCCTAAGGTTAGGTTGTGTATCTGAGATCTTTCTTCCTTCTTTAGGAAGGCCTGGATTGCTATATACTTTCCTCTTATGGCCATCTTTGCTGCGTCCCAGAGATTTTGGGTTATGGTGCTATCATTTTCATTGACTTCCATATACTTTTTAATTTCCTCCTTAAGTGCTTCATTAGCCCATTCATTCTTTAGTAGGATGTTCTTCAGTCTCCAAGTATTTGTTACCTTTCCAAATTTTTTTTTGTGGTTGATTTCGAGTTTCATAGCATTGTGGTCTGAAAATATGCACAGTATGATCTCAATCTTTTTATACTTACTTAGGGCTGATTTGTGTACCAGTATATGATCTATTCTGGAGAACGTTCCATGTGCACTGGAAAAGAATGTATATTCTGCTGCTTTAGGATGAAATGTTCTGAATCTATCTGTTAAGTCCATCTGGTCCAGTGTGTCATTCAAAGCCATTGTTTCCTTGTTGATTTTTTGATTGGATGATCTGTCCATTGCTGTGAGTGGGGTATTGAAGTCTCCTACTATTATGGTATTACTATTGATTAGTTTCTTTATGTTTGTGATTAATTGATTTATATATTTGGGTGCTGCCACATTTGGTGCATAAATGTTTACAATTGTTAGGTCTTCTTGGTGGATAGACCCCTTGATTATGATGTAATGCCCTTCTGCATCTCTTGATACAATCTTTATTTAAAAAAAATTTTTTTTTAACGTTTATTTATTTTTGAGATAGAGAGAGACAGAGCATGAACGGGGGAGGGTCAGAGAGAGGGAGACACAGAATCCGAAACAGGCTCCAGGTTCTGAGCTGTCAGCACAGAGCCCGACGCGGGGCTCGAACTCACA
The DNA here is from genome assembly GCF_022837055.1 of Prionailurus viverrinus. NCBI lineage: Eukaryota > Metazoa > Chordata > Mammalia > Carnivora > Felidae > Prionailurus > Prionailurus viverrinus. The sequence goes on along the minus strand of NC_062562.1, from coordinate 36,283,432 downwards.
GACCATGAGATCATGACCTGAGCTGAAGTCAGACGCTCAACCGACTGAGCCACCCAGGCGCCCCACAATCTTTATTTTAAAGTCTGCATAGCCTGATATAAGTATGACTACTCCAGCTTTCTTTTGTTGACCATTAGCATGATAGATGGTTCTCCATCCCCTTATTTTCAATCTGAAGGTGTCTTTAGGTCTAAAGTGGTTCTCTTGTAAACAGCATATAGATGGATCTTGTTTTCTTATCCATTCTGTTACCTTATGTCTTTTGATTGGAGCATTTAGTCCATTGATGTTTAGAGTGAGTACTGAAAGATATGAATTTATTTCCATTATGATGCTTGTAGAGTTGGAGTTTCTGGTGATGTTCTTTGGTCCTTTCTGATCTTTGTTGCTTTTGGTATTTATTTGTTTATATATATATTTTTTCATCTTTTCTCCCCTCAGAGAGTCCCCCTTAAAATTTCTTGCAGGGCTGGTTTAGTGGTCACAAATTCCTTTAATATTTGTTTGTCTGGGAAACTTTTTATCTCTCCTTCTATTTTGAATGACAGCCTTGCTGGATAAAGAATTTGTGATGGCATATTTTTCTGATTCAGCACACTGAATATATCCTGCCACTCCTTTCTGGCCTGCCAAGTTCTGTGGATAGGTCTGCTGCAAACCTGATCTGTCTTCCCTTGTATGTTAGGGACTTTTTTTCCCTTGCTGCTTTCATGATTCTCTCCTTGCCTGAGTATTTTGTGCATTTGACTATGATATGCCTTGTTGATGGTCGCTTTTTGTTGAATCTAATGGGGGTCCTCTGTGCTTCCTGGATTTTGGTGTCCATGTCTTTCCCCAGGTAAGAAAGCTTTCTGCATGATTTGCTCAATAACCCTTCTACCCCTATTTCTCTCTCTTCCTCTTCTGGGACCCCTATGATTCTCATGTCGTTCCTTTTTAATGAGTCACTGATTTCTCTGATTCTTAAATCGTGCTCTTTTGCATTAATCTCCCTCTTTTTTTCTGCTTCATTATTCTCTAAGTTTGTCCTCTATATCGCTGATTCTCTGTTCTGACTCATCCGTCCTTGCCACCGTGGCATCCATCCGTGACTGCAGCTCAGTTAAAGCATTTTTAATTTCATTCTGGCTATTTTTTACTTCTTTTATCTCTGCAGAAAGGGATTCTAATCTATTTTCGAGTCCAGCTAGTATTCTTATTATCATGATTGTAAATTCTGTTTCAGACATCTTGCTTGTATCTGTGTTGGTTAAATCCTTGGCTGTTTTTCTTTGTGCTCTTTCTTTTGGGGTGAATTCCTTCATTCTGCCATTTTGAAGGGAGAAAAGGAATTAATGAGGTAGAAAAATTGAAATTAAAAACATTAAAATTAAAAAAATATTAAAATTAAAAATTAAACACACACACACAAATTGAATAGATGATGCTAGATCATAGGTGTGTTTTGGTCTGGGTGTTGAGAGTGGTTTGACAGATTAGAGAAAAAAAAAGGGGGAGAAAAAAAAGGAAATCATTTGAAAATTTGAAAAAATGAATACACTGAAGTAGACTAAAATGACATGATGGGGTTAAAATAGAATTTGAAAAAATATACACAAAAGTAAAGAATATAGTAGAAAAAAATTTAAAAAAATATTTTTAATAAAAATTAAAACTAAATATGAATTTCTTATTTTTCTGTATTCAAGAAAAAAGAAAAGAAATGAAAAAGAAAAAAGATTTAAAAAAATAAAAAAAAGAAATCGTTAAAAATTTGAAAAAGTGTATACACTGTAGTAGACTAAAATAAAATGATGGCAGTAAAATGGAATTTGAAAAAATTTACATAAAAACAAAAAATATAGTAAAAAAATTAAGGGAAAAGTATTTTTTAATAGAAATTGAAAGTAGAAATGAAGTTTTTCTATTTCTACATTCAAGAAAAAGAAAAGAAACAAAAAACACAGGCAAGGGAACAGCATGTACAAAGTCCTGAAGCAGGGGGAGGACAGAGTGGCCCAGGCTCTGAAATGACGGCAGCCACGTGACCCGGGGCTGGTGTCCCTTCACATCACTGGTTCTCAAACCCTCATTAGTAAAAGGGCAGGATCAGACTAGTTCGTGTCTGGGTCCCTTCCAAGAAAGGGGGTCAGCTTAAACATTAAGCAGGCTCATATGAGCTGTCATATCGTTACCTTATCCTCTGGGTGTCTGGGAGTCCCCTTGGTCACCAGCTGCTGGATTGGAGCCCCAGAAGGGCAGCTCTGTACTGATTCTAGAGGCACAGCCAAGTTCACCCCTGAGCCCGGCCCAGGATTGGTTCTGTTGCTGCGCTTCATCCAGTCTTCTGAGGGTCTCGCTCTGGGTATGACCTGCACGATTAAATGATGGATTTTGCAAAATTCTGTTAGGATTATTTCCCATCCTTGCTCAGAGCCAGATGTTTGACCAAAAGGTAGAGAGGGCTGAAATGAAAATATGTGAAACAGGCCTCTGAAAGCAGCACAGGCTTGCAGGCTAGATCGGCCTGCTCTCCCAATGTCCTCGGCTGCTTGGTACCTTCCAGGCATACAGTAGGCCTTAACTGTGGAGTGGATGGTGTTAGACACCATTTCCTTAGCGGCTTCGTTCTACACATACTTCTCTTTAAGAGGTCATAATGAAACTCAATGTAGGATTAATATTTTGCTTTTTATCCGCTCAATATTAATTCATAAGTTTGTCTTCACACTGCTGAGAAACTCTTAAATGTCATTTAAGATGTTCAAGATCCCACTGGGTCATGTGTGGAACTGCTGAGTCACTATATTGTACACCTGAAACTAATGAAACACTATGTTAACTGTACTGGAATTAAAATTAAAAACTTAAAAAAAAAATGTTCAAGGTCTGAAACATTAAGACGTTCAAGTCTAAACTACCGAAGAGTTGAGGTCAGCTCCAGTGTCAGCTCGGTGTGGATGAACACGTCCCCTGTCGCCCACAGCCCGTGAGGAAGGGGTGGGTGTTTTCTCTCACCTTCCTCTCAGATGTGTGGCAAAGACTCTCAGGTTAATGTGGGGAGAGGCGCCAGGCACCTGCCAAGGCCCCGAGAAAGCCTGCCGTCCACGGGCACATCGTGCTGGGGTGTCCAAGGACCGGGAGATGGCGGTCAGAACGGAGAGTACCTGAGTCTCCGCCATCCCGTGCCCCACACTTCCTCATGGGGTCTGCCCTGTCTCCGCTCTCCTTGGACCGTTTTTGCTCTCTCATGCCATCTCCCCTTTTGGCCCCAGCCACACGGCCTTCTTACCAGCCGGTGCTTTTCGCTGGGCCTCCGCTGAAACCCCTGAGAGGGGCCAGCTGGTGGGCCCGGCATCTCCTTTCCCTCAGGTGACCATCTGTGGTCCCAGCGGCCAGCGGGTGGGGTTGGGTACTTCGCTGTTGTCCCCTGAACACAGTGCACACGGGGGCTTGCAGAGAGCAGAGGGGCCTGACGCCCATCTGGGACCACGTGGCTTCCAGCTGGTGCCCCAGCACCCCACTCACCTTGTCGCCCTCCCCACCAGGCGGGCCTTTCTGCTGGGCTGTCAGGTGCCCATTCTGGGCACGCTGTCTTGTTTATGGCAGCCCCTTCCTCTCTGGGCTGGGGGCTGGGGGCTGGCTGCTCCTGGGGCACTGCCATGTACTATCCTCTGTGCTGGGGTGGGGTTTTGAAAAACCCCCCGCTCCTTCTCCCTCTGTGGGTTTCAGTGTGTCCAGGGAATGCAGCCTCTGGCCGGCCTCTGGCATCCTCGTGGGAAGGCCTCCCCACTGGCAGCTTTCCCCCTGCCCCACCTCTGCCTGTCCACTTTCCAGACCTGGAGGCTTCATCTTGTCACTGTCGGGGGACCCCGAGCTCCAGCTTATCTCCATTATCCTCATCAGACATGTGTGTGTGAACTGTCTGCCAACTTTTTAGTTTACTGTGGTGACAAAGCTGCCAGGAGTCCCGGGAGCCTGTGACAGCCTCAGGGGCAGACGCGCCCTGGGTAGAAGTTGCATAGGAAGACAGATTATGCTCGGGCTGCAGAAGATCTGAGAGTCAGAATCGGGCAGAGTTGATCTGCTGCCCGATTGGAAGGCCAGGTGGCATCGAGTCCCTCTTGGCCTGACCCCCGTTTCCCTGGGAGGCGTGTGGGCCCGTGGTGCCAGGACTCACCTGTCAGGGAGGCCTTTCCCTGGCCTGCTCTGAGTGCATGCTGTCAGCATTTCTGCCCCAGACTCTTTTGCTTCTGCTCACTTCTGACTGTTCTCCCTTCCGATTGCCACCCTTCTACTTGAGCAAGGTTAACATACTCTCATTCTGGCTGGGGAGCCATTTTGTGTCTTTAATGACAGCTTTGGACACAGATGGTTCTACCCTTGGGAGACCTTTCCGTCATCTTTGAAAGTGTTGGTGTTTGTAGTGTCACTGCCCTTGGGGGCATTCAGAGGAAGACGGAGGGAGGCACGTGGAGGAGGAGGAGGAGGAGTGTTTTGGGTGGCTAAATCTGGAGAGGGAGAAGGTGGCAGAGAACGGGACTCTGAACAGAGAAGTGTTGTCCTTCTGATTCTTGGACGAGGGGACTCTGTGGCTTAGGAGGCTGTGCTTTGGAGCTGGGGTTAGAGGCTCAGAGAAGGAAGACACCAGCCAGGTCACATGGGACCAGGATGTGGGATTAGATGCAGTCATTGCTCTGAGCGTGTCTCTTACGTGCAACACAGTAAAGCACATTTACCATTTCTTTGAAGCTGCAAGGGAGAAGTCCCAGAGTCCTTTCAACTGAGAATACTAAACAGAGGTGAACGAAACACCCATTTCTACCCATTGCACACATGAAAATGTTACTGCTGCTTTCATGGAGGGTCCTGGGGTTAGTGTTGGGTCTTAGCAACTTCAGAGTCAGTTTCTTCCTTCTTTCCTTCCTTCCTTCCTTCCTTCCTTCCTTCCTTCCTTCCTTCCTTCCTTCCTTCCTTAAGTTTATTTATTTATGGGGGGGGGCACACAGGTTGGGGAGAGGCAGAGAGAGAGAGAATCCCAAGCAGGCTCTGTATTGTCAGTGCAGAGCCCGACGTGGGGCTTGAACTCATGAACTGTGAGATCATGATCTGAACCGAAATCAAGAGTCAGACGTTTAACTGACTGAGCCACCCAGGTACGCCTCCCCCCCCCCCTCCGCCCCCTTCCCCAGGGTCTGTTTCTGAGGGCTTGTTTTTTCATTTGAAACCTTGGGTCCTCAAACCTTCATTTACCCGGTTCTTCAACTTCTTGTCCTGCATTGGGTCTTGGGGGTTGCTTGTTGAGGTCGAGGCTCTGTTGTAGCGCCACTTTGATCTGAAATGGTTGATCTGGGAAATTGGCTTCCAGAGGGTAGTGTTAGTGTTGGGACTCTGTGGTGCCCCCGGACCTGCACTGTGTGTGGTCCCCACACCACTCGTGAGGGTCGTGTGCCACTCAGGGGTCATGATTTTCTTTATGCAACAGTGGGTGTCCCGCTCTATACCAGCACTGTGCTGGGCTCTGGGGGGATCCGGAGGTGAGCCCTCCCCACCCCCAGAGTTTTGCATGCAAGGAGGGGACAAGGGACATCAACAGCTCTCCCAGCTTCTATCCGGGCCCCCACCCTGGCATTCTTCTTATAACAACTGGAGTGATGTCTTAGAACATAAATCAGATTGCATCATCCCCCTGCTCCAAACCCTTCTAGTGCACTGAGGATAAAATCAAGAACCCTCACTGTGGCCACCGAGGCCCCAGCTTGCCCCACAGCCTGATCCCCTCCTGACGCCCCAGCCACACCAGCCAGCTTCTCCTTCCTTGAACTGAGCCGACAGCCATCTCTCTCCTCCCACCTCCTGCAGCCTGTGTGCATCCTTCAGGTGGCAGCCCAAGTGTCACGTACAGAGGGCTCTTCCACCCCCTCCCCAGGCAAGCTGGGCCTCCTGTTCGCACTGCCATAAACCTCGTGTGTCCCCATGCCCTGATCTCAGCTTGGAACTATGTATTTGTGTAATTACATGGCGATCCCCATCCCCCTGCTAGTCTTTGAGGTCCTTGAGGGCCGGGCCGTGTCTGCCCTGGTTCCAGTGTGACACTGACCCTGACCAGAGCCAGGCCCACAGTATGGACTCAGGAAGCCTGTGCTGAGTGGGTGAGCAGTGGGTGGACCAAGTGTGTGGGGGTGGGGCATGCCAACGGGAGTGGACACCTGGCAGTTGGAAAAATGATATCCAGGTGGGGACACGATATAGACAGAGGAATAGGGCAGGGAGTTCAAGGATGCATAGAGAGAGAGGCATGTAGCCCACATCAGCTGTGTGAGAGATCTCAAAGGGGGAAAGGGCTTAGCTCTGGCTCTGGACAGAGTGAGGTTCAGACACTCACATATCAGCTTGTGATCTTGGATAGGTCATTGAACTCCTCCAGGGCCATCTCCTTATCTGTAAAATTAAGATAATAGTAGAGTGCGCCTCCAAGGGCACCTTGAGGGCGAGTGAGGCAGCCTGAGTGGCTATGCTCATACTCCTGTGCTGTGGTGGGAAATTGCTGGGCTGAGTAGGCATGGTGTCTGGAATGCTGGAGGGTGATGTGGGCCTTTACTCCAGCCATAGATTTCCGCTGTGTATGTTGGAGTCCCCATTTTTGGTTCGGGGGGGGGGGACGGGGAACGGGGAATCTGATAGCTTTGAGTGGGTTGGACTAGCAGGGGTGAGGCAGAACCGTGGGGGCTCCTGCAGGAGACCCCTGGAAGGTATTGAGCCTCAGCACTAGGATGGCAGTGGAGATGACTGTGGACAAGGAGCGGGTGATAATGAGGTGGAACTGGCAGGTCTGGGGCTCCCCAAGCTCCATGATGGAGGGAGGAGGGTGCCTCACTCTAAGGGGAGATGGCCCAGTGGAGAGGGTGACACAAGGGAGCAGTTTTGACATCACAATCAGTTGGTAGGCCCTGCAGGGTGGCCCGGTAGAGCTTTCAGGCAGGCAGCTAGCACCGTGGGACAAGGGTTCTGGATTGAGGTCTCAGCCAGAGCTGCATGCTTGGGACTTGTCCTCTTTACACAGCTGGGGGCTGGGGTCAAAACCCTGTTGGATTTGCCAAGGGGGACGGAGGCCTCTGAGCTGCGGTCCAGAGGCACTGTCACAAAGGAAGCAGAAAAGATGAAGGTGGGGGGTGGGGGATGATGATGGCCATGGCGATGGTGGTGGGAACCTGTGGTGGGCAGGCTGGGCTGTAGGGTGACATTTCCCCTTCAAACTTCTTTTAAGAAGCAGGAGCGAGTGGAATAGCTTGATGGGGATGGCAGGGTAGAAGAAAAGGTGACAAAACGTTTTCTCATTAGGATTACCCAAGTGCAACCCCTATAAGAACTGGGGAAATATCCAGCAGGATGAAACTCTGGCCAAAATAGGAGGAAAGACAGGGAGGAGGCTGCGTAGCTTAGGGCAATGAGATGTGCTCCCTTCGGCCTCTGCCCCATCCCCACATCCATGTCTGGTTCTACCGTGGGTGTCGACAAACCAGAAATTTCTCCACTGAGCAAGTGTCAACCATGGTTGACTCCGACCTTAATGTCACCATCCAGCCCAAGGGGCCCTGGATTTGCACTTTTTTTCTGAAAAGAGACTTGAACAGCAGCAAATACATTTATGAAAGTCTTTAGTGCCTCTGGAGATTATTTGTGGCCTCGCTTGTTCTGAATGCCTTTCCCCCACACCACTCTGTGTAGGGAGGTGGCTTTTTAGAAGGCAGCAGGGCCTGGATTTTGATGCAGACACTGTCAGTGATGGGACTGTGCTGCCCCTTTGTGTCTGTCATAAGCCACTACAGTGAGAGCAGTTTTGTCTAACAGAAAGCTGATTATTATTGCCTGATCCTGAGGCTGGCTCTGAATATGGACTTCACGCATAATTCCAGACGGCTCAAGGTCAAAAAGGTTAAGTGGGAGGTTGGGGCCTCGTATCAGTGACTGGTGCCAAATCTGAGATTCTGGCCAAAAGAACGAAAGAAGTAGCAGATTAAAACCCGGCGTGCAGGCCAGGAAACATTTGTAAGTCCACTGATGTAGAGAGGAGCCAGTGTCCGCAACGTGTCCTTGCCGCATGGAGAAAATGAAATGAAAACAGACTGCTGACTTTCTTTCTGCCACTGCTCTCTGTGCACAGATGACCCCCTCGGAAGCCTGGAGAACAGGACAGGATTGGAGGACCACGTTCTCCTGGAGCCTGGGCTCGGGTACAGGTTAGTATTCAGAAACCAAATTGCCTTTGGGATTGAGTTGTCCTGTTCGCAGCTGTGCCTTTTATTCTTTTTTGAAGGTAGGAGTGCCCCTGCCAGAATTCAAGGTCAAGGCCTTATTTCACATTAATGTTCAGGTTTAGAATGGGAAGTTGCCAAGGGCATCAGAGTGTGAGGAACAGTGTTTTACCAAACTTCATTTGTGTACCTCCTTTACTTTTTATGATTTAGGGGCCGTATCTGGGTACCTCTTCTAACATCATTTACTGGATTTTAACATTTGGTCACAATATTACACAAGTTTAATATTATGTAATACTTGAGCCACTTAGCTCTCACGTGTTTGAGAAGTGCTTTGACCAGAATAGAGTAGTAAGCACCGTGTCAGTTTTCTGATGTTCAAATAAAAGTATCTCAAAGGGAAACGGAGTTGCTCAAAGTCATTGGATGCTTGGTAGCAGAACTCGGATGGACACTAAAGTCTCCCTAATGCCACCACGATCCTTGTGGTTCTTAGAGTTGTTTCTTTTTCTCTCTTCACGGTTTTAATTTAGTGCAAACTTGAGAGAGTAGAGGTAGATCACATCTGCATTTTCAACCTCAGCCCCAGGGTGGGAGTCACTGATCACCTCAAACCATGCTTGGTTTTACTGTCTCCCCCTAAGTCAACGGAGCTCTGCTCTGTGACAGTGACACCACCTGTCGGTTCCTGTACAGTCAGTACATTGTCAGGATGGGTGTCACCAGGTCCATATAGGGTGCAGAGTCCTTTTTGCTGTTTATTAAAAAAAAAATTAATGTTTTATTTGTTTTTGAGAGAAAGAGAGAGACAGAGCATGAGTATGGGAGGGCAGAGAGAGAGAGAGAGCGGGGGACACAGAATCCGAAGCAGGCTCCAGGCTCTGAGCTATCAGCACAGAGCCCGACACGGGTCTTGAACCCACAAACTATGAGATCATGACCTGAACTGAAGTTGGACATATAACCGACTGAGCCACCCAGGCGCCCTTGCTGTTTGTTTTAGAAGAATACTGACTATTGATTTTGGGGACACAAATCAGCGTCAGCGAGTAAGCAGATTTGCAAATAGGGAGTCCGCGAATGAAGAGGGCTGACTGCGGTTTTGAAGGGCTGCCTCCTGTGCCTTCTGGTGGTTGCTCCTGAAAACACTGAGTACCTGCTAGTTCTTGGAAGGGTGAGGTTGTATATTTTGAGTGGCCGAGTGTAACTTCCTTCTGTTTGCTTTTTCCCAGTGTGGAAGCTGGTCCTCCTGGCCAGGGAGACCTCCTGAGCAGCATGCTACCTTCCTCCTCGGTGCCAGAGTTGATGACAATTAGTAAGTTGCTGAGTCTCCTCCGCCAATGCCGGGTGACTCTCGGACCTGCACATCAGTGGGGTACCGTTGTGCTTGCTCCTGTGTGAGTGTGGACTTTGTGAGATGTGGGGTGAAGTCAGGTGTGTGTGTCCGTGGTCTGAATGTGCTGTGCAGTTCTAAGCTTCCTGAGCTGTGGTTAATGATGTGATGTTTGGGCGTGTGCTCACTCTAAAGGACATGCTTCAGAGCTGGAGCAGCACTGAGTTTTGAGGGGTTTGGGGATTTGCCCCCCGTACGATTGTCAACCACAGAGGAACTGTGCTAATTGGGTAGCTCTGGAGGAGTCATATTTGTAAATAGGAAAGAGCATGTCTGTTAGATCAGGTTCAAACAGTTTCAAACCTTAGCCCTGGGAAGAAAGTATTAGAGATACAACAAGATTAGGTTTGTGTGGCTTTATACAGTAAAGAGTAAGCCAACCGTAGCTTGAGGAGGTAGAAATTCATCTCTCTTTCCAGAAGTAGGCAGGCTGGGGCTGGTATGTGGCTCCATGTTCGTCAGAGACCGGAACTCCCTCCATCTTGTCTCATAGTCCAAAATGGCTATTTTAGCTCCAGCCATCCCAGTCTCATCCCAGGTAGCAGAAAGGAAGAGGGAGCAAAGGAGAGAATTCCTCCATTTCCATAGGTAGGATTCAACTTTTTCCTCTAGCCACTGACTGAAATTTACATTTCCTTCCATTATGAAAGTACCAGCAAACCATAGAAACCATAGTCACGTTAGCAGAATGAGTGACTTTATCGCCGATAGAAGTCATAGGCCCTGTGAGAGCTGCAACGTGAAAAAAAAAAATCTCAGAATATTGTTTCTGCTGGAAAATAGGGTGGTTTTTTTAATGTGATGATAAAGAATTCTATGTATTTATTATATCACTTTTATTTTTTACATTTTGATAATCCTATTTCAGTATAATCTGTTCCTTTGAAGTCTTGTGTGTTTTATTTTATGTATTTTAAAATCTTTTTCTGAGAAGAGGTCCATGGGCTTCACCAGACTGCAGAACAGGTCCATGGTACAAAAAAGGTGATGCCCGCTCCCAGCTGTAAGGACCCTTCCTAGAAGTGCACACAGTATCCCATTGGCATGGCCAACATCAGTCCCATGGCCTCCTCTGCTGCTATGGAGACAGTGCTCCCCACCCCTCCCATTAGGGTTTTCATTGCTTAGGGAGGCGATGCCCACCCTCCTGCCCCCATTAGGGTTTTCATTGCTAAGGAAGGAAGGAAGAGTGGGGTCTGGGAGACGTCCAGCACTGCCAAGTCAGGGATGAAGAAGGAAATGAGCAAACTCTCTAAGGCTGGTTGGTGGGAATGACCAGTCTCACTCTGTTCAGTGGAAATGTGAAGTTCATTATGGCACTTCTCAGGCTTGAGTTCAGCTGGGCGGATATTTATAGATCTATACATGTGGGGCACATGGGCTGGGAGAACAGTAAAGTCTCTGGCTTTCAAATTTCAGTTATTTATTTACCACTATACTAGTATTTACCCTGTAATTTTTTTTTAATTGGGTGCACTTAGGAAAAGCTGAGTGCCTTTATTTCTGGGGCACCTGGGTGGCTCAGTCGGTTGAGTGACCGACTTCGGCTCAGGTCATGATCTCGCCGGTCCGGTCCGTGAGTTGGAGCCCCACACTGGTTTCTGTGCTGACAGCTCAGAGCCTGGCGCCTGCTTTGGAGTCTGTGTCTCCCTCTCTCTCTGCCCCTCCCCCACTTGTGCTCTGTCTCTCTCTGTCTCTCAAAAATAAATAAATGTAAAGATTAAAAAAAATAATACCAATAATGATACCATATAATAACCATGATTATAGTAAATGGAGAGTCACTATTAGTTGACTTAAATAGCAATTAACTGAAAATAAAGACAGCAGAAAGGAACCAATGTTAAGTTGGCCTGCATGTCATTGCCTGTCCCAGCTTCTGTCTGAGACCCCCTCCCGTTGTTAAAAAGAGAGGTGAGTGAGTGAGCAGCAGAAGGAGAGTGTTGGGAATATCCTAGTGCTAAACTCAGATCTTTTTCCTGGAAGTAACCAGAAGGATTGAGAAGGGACAGAATGCGCCTTCTCCGAGTCCCCATGACCTCATGCCTTGTCTTTCTGCATCTGCAGTGCTCTCTGTTTGTGTGGCTCACACCTCATGTAGAGGGACGAGACTTCACTCTGGCCCTGAGGCGTGTCCATTCCAAAGAGTGTACGTTTGCTTTGCAAAGAACAGCGACCTCGAGATCGCGGACACAAATACCAGGCTTCATAGGCCCCTTGCTGTGGGCGCTTTATTGGGGCGCAGGCATCTCCATGCACCCCAGCAGCTATTCAGCGCTGTGCTTCCAAGGGGGTTTCCTGTTTCCTGGGATGAGGTCCCTCCATCACCGCTGACCCCAGGCTGCGTTGCCGGCTGGCCCGTGGGTCTCCCTCAGCCACTTTGTGCTAGAGGAAGTAGCTGGCCCTGCGTGTGCACTGGCACTAAGGTCGTCCATATGAACATACTGGAGTTGCACCGATGGCTGAGATTTAGGCTGTTTTCCTTGTTTTTACTCATACAGTTTTCCAGAAATGTAAATCTAGTTTATTATTTGGGATCTTTGGCAAGTAGGGACTTAACCCAGAGTTTATAACTTGAATCTTGGAGGAGATATGTCACCACACCCGCATCTGGACCCTTGGTACTTTGTGGGGGGTGAACGTGTGCTTCCTGGGGCAGGGGGTGGGCGCTCTGTTTGCTGAGGTGGCAGCAAATTTCAATGAGCCTTCTGGATGCAGCACTGGGTTGCCTGTGTGTGTTCCAGATGAGAGATCGGGATTCTTGGAAATATTGGATGGAAGGTGGGTTTGCCTTACGTCTACCTCATCCTGCCTCTGGCATCGTGTCATCATAGAAAAATGAGAAGCGCAAGCCTGTCCAGGTGTCCAGGGTGTCAGCTAGGTGCCAGCCGGGGTGGTCCTAACAAAGCACCACAGGCTGGGCGGCCTGAAACAAACTTCTCTCTTGCAGTTCAAGAGGCTGGGAGTCCAGGTGACTGTGATGGCTCCTGGCGAGCCCGCTGTCCTTGCCTTGCAGATAGCCTTTTCCATCTGCCTATGCATCCCTGGTGTCTCTTCCTCTGCTGATATGGACGCCAGTCCTGCTGAATTAGGGCCCCACCCTTAGGACCCCATTTAACCTTCATTACCTCCTTAAAGGCCCTACCTCCAAATATAGTCCCATTGAAAGTTAGGGCTTCACATATGAATTCTGGCTGGGAGCCGGGGGCGGGGGGTGGGGAACACCTGCAGTCCTGGGGAGTCCCAAGAATGGTGTTCCAGGAGCTGTCCAACTCCAGATCAAAGATTGCATCCCAGCATGTGAAGCACACATGACTCCACTCAGGGGAGATGCCTGACCCCTGAAAACCCTGGCCGAGGGGCCCCAGCTCCGCTCTGTGAACCAGGGAGCGTTTCCCTCACATCCCGCCAAGTGGCTTCCCCGCTTCTTTTCCTGGTCGGTATAGGCGGCTGTCTGGACACTGTGACGGAAGTGGAGTACTTAATCCTCGGTCAGGCTCCCTGCCAAGCAGCCTTCCCCTCTTGGATGCCTCTGAAATGGCAGAGGGTTTTGTCCTGGGCTTTTTGGCTTTTTGGCTTTTTGGCTTGTTGCTATTAAGTGCCCAAGAGAGGATGCTGTGTCCAGGCCCACGTTACTGCCCTTTCTGCAGGCCCTTTGGCACTTAAGAGCACACATAGGCTTCTTAGGAGGAATTAATTATTTAGTGACGTAGTAAACGCAGTCTGGAACGCACCAAAACACCCGCAGTTCTGTCTCGGCATTTCCATTTCTGCAGCTACGTTTGTGTTTGTTTGGGTTTGGGGCGCGCAGGGGCTGCACAGGGTGGGAACCGCTGCCTGCCTGTTGCTTCGGTGGGTGACGTGCTGTCCTCGCCAGGAGGGCACGCTCTGAAACCAGGCTGCCCGGTTCCCCAGGCTCTCCTGGGTGGTCTTGAACCTCTTGGGGTCTGTCATCCAAACCCAGGGATGCCACGAACACCCATCATTTGCTAAGAGTATCTGGGTCAGAGCTGACAGTCGGTAAATAGCGGCTGTTATCACTGTGCCTATTTGTATTCTGTTTTCTTAACATTATTCCCTGGGCCTTTTCCCCCTCTTCTTTCCCTGATTATCCTGCTGAATGGCTGTAATATTCTGGTTTACTGGATTGTTTGGGTGGGAGGAGTGCACCAGCCAGGTATTTTTGTTTGTTGTTTCTGCACTGAGTTTCTTCACTCATTTAAAAAAAAAATTTTAATGTTTATTTTATTTTTGAGAGAGATACAGAGTGCTAGCAGGGGAGGGTCGGAGAGAGAGGGAGACACAGGATCTCAAGCAGGCTCCAGATTCCAAGCTGTCAGCACAGAGCCCGACGTGGGGCTCAAACCCACGAACCGTGAGATCGTGACCTGAGCCGAAGTCGGATGCCTAGGCCACTGAGCCACCTAGGCGCCCTGAGTTTCTTCACTCATTGTTAAGAAAGAATGAGAAGTACCAGGCTTATAGTAAATGATTTTTTTCTGCTTATGTGTTCCTTTGTGGTAAGTTTCTTTGTGGGATGTGTCATGAGTGGGCCACAGGTGAGTCCCCTACTTATGGGCTTGTTACCAGTAGTCGTTTTGTGTCCTCAGTTACCACATTGCCAGTAGGTGACAGCTGGTGACAGCTGCCGGTTTCTTGACGCTTCACTGGCCGTACTTGGGAATAGTTTAATGCATCTGCTACTTTAAGAGCTGGAAAAATGGGACTTTGAGGTTGGGTGGCTGTGCATTCCTCGGAGGGGCAGCCCCTCTCCATGCTTTTGTATGACATTTGTAACCCCCCACCTCACTTTTTGTTTCTTTCCTTTGTTTTGGGGTCTCTGGTCCTCCCATTGGCTGTTCTGCCTGATTTGGAGAAGGATTGGGGAGGGGGCACAGAGCACTGTTTGCTGTTCATGGCGCTGGCCCTGTGGCTCAGGGAGGAGGCCAAAGAACACGCTGACAGCCCCCACCTCCCCGTGCTAACCTTGGCTTGTAAGTCAGTGAGCAAGGAGCCAAAAGCCTGCCCCGAGGAATTGCCAGCCAGAGGGAAGATGGACAGTGGCGACATTAACAGACACATGAACTTGGCTTGCAAATCTCCACGTGCTGGAAAGGGGCCTGTTTTAGGGTGTGTTATTAAGAGAAATTGGTCTCAGGTGACGGCAGAGCTGAGGCCTTCAGGGTGAGGGGACTGTGGAGCTTTGCTGGCAGGCAGTGATGTTGGAAGTTTAGCTGGGTAGCGGGGAGAGGGGAGGCCCGAGCCAAGGATGCTGGAGACAGCCCTCAGTTTGATTTTATCTCAAGAGCAGTGGGAAGCCAGTGGAGGGTCTTAAGCAGAGTGATGTGACTGTTCCTGCTTGCTCTTGCCAATGGCAGGTTGGAAAGCTCGTCTGCTACCTAAGGCATCCTCACTAGTACGCCCTCCAGTCCTCCCTGTAAGTCCCTGATGGCCCTTTCTTGCTTGGTGGTTCATGAAGGGCCTCCCCTGTGCCTCACAGGGTGGGGACTCCTGAGTTGACGTCCGTGTCCCCACTCTTTCAAGCTGCCAGAAATCCACAGTTGGTGCCCTGAGTGCTGCGCACTGACACCCATAACACAGTGGTGTGCTAAGTGCTGCCAGAGAGCTGGGGGGGGGGGGGTGCGACCCAGAACCACCATCCCGGGGTCTGGCCCCCGCTCCAGTGCTTCCTTGGCTAGGCTTCCCTTTCTCTTTCTTTTTTTCTCCCCCCAGACTCTCTGGGACCCACTTTCTCACATGTAAAATGAAGACACTTACACTGGCTTCTTAGAGCCATTCTGAGGGTTAAATGCACTGACATAGGATGGCAGGAAACCCGAGTGCTGAACCAGGCATTACATGGGATGGGCACCCTGTCGAATGCTTGTGAGCCTCCACACATGGTGAGTGTTGCCGTTCTGGGTTCCCGAGTCTGGTCATCGCCTGACAGGGCTTGGAGACCGGGTCGAGACGGAGGACGGTGAGAGAATCACCATGAGTGTCCAGCATCATCTCATGATGTTTGGGAGGCATCTCTGGAGGGATGTCAGTTCTTTCTAGAATTATTTCTGGAGACCCTCTGTGGGGGTCAGTTGGGAGCCCATTCATTAGCCCCAACGGTTCAAGCTGTGAACCCTAGTTAGAGCCCAAACCTCTAGAGTTGTGAGCCCGGTCCCTGCCAGTTCCCTCCTAGTTCTTTCCAGGTGACCTCAGCCACTCTGGCTTCAGATAGCAGATCCATTCCTGAGTTCAGACTGTTCTCTGGGACAACTTCCTTTGAGGAGTGCCTGGGAGAGGTTCATTGTATGCTGTCTCCTCCCTTGTTTTGCCTCCTGTGACCCAGACTTTATTTACATTATTGCCTAATTGTCACAGTATCCCTGCAGGTGGGCCTCTTGGCCTCTGTTCGTAGTTGAAGCAATAGGCCGAGAGATGCCACTGGAGGCCTGAGTGCCAGGATGTGGTGGGGCCGGGATTTCCTCTCTCCCTCCTTGCTGCTCCTGGAATCCCACGGCTTCTGGAATGCTCCGCCCTCAGAGGAAAGCATTTGGTCTGCTGCGATGTTCCCCCTCAAAGAGGCTTCCCTCCCCGACCACTGGTCTGGAAGAGCTTTTCCTGCACCACCCGTGCTGTTCTTTCAGTCCGCTGATTCCAGGTTTTCGAAACCTTCCTGATCTGAAACCTGAATATACTGTTCATTGGCTTTGCATGTCTCCATGGGGATGTGAGCTCCTTGAAGGCAGACGCTTTGCCTGCTCACTCACGGCCCGCATCCCAATGCCTAAAATCCTGCCTGGCAGGGCGTTGTGGCTCAGGAGACCTTAGTGGAGTGGACGAAGGAATGGACTGGTGTTTGAGTTCTAACAAGCCTGAAAACTTTCGAAAGAGTTCTGCAGGAATGACCAGAAAGCCAGTCCCCCTGTCACTCCTGCATCTCTAGCTTGGTCTTGCAGCATGAGCCCAGGACTGTGAGTTAGTTACACATGGGGGCGAGTGATACCCCCTGCCCCCATCAGGGAGGAGACAGCTGGTGGTATACAGGGAGCACTACCTTGAGAATCAGGAAACCTTGGTTCTGATACTGACTCTGATAGTAGTGGGTCCCTTGATCTCTCTGTGCCTCAGTTTCCCCAGCTTTGACATGGAGGAGACTGCACTCAAAGATTCCTTGTCCTTCTCACCATCTTATTCTGGGAAGGGAGTCATGATCCTATGTTCTTCTTTGCAGCCATGAAAGCCAAGTTGTGGAAGTCTGGATGTTTCTAGTGTCTTGTCTGGTTGGGCTTGTTGCTCTGCGGTCAAAGGTAGGCCTTGTCATTCTCCCCGTGCTGACTCTCTCCTTTGCAAATGTGCTGACCATCGAGCTGACTTTGCATGACCTTTGGCTAGGTACGCTAGCAAGCACAAACACACTGACATTGATATTTGGCCCGTAGCTTTTTCTACTCTAGGCCAGGTATTGGCCAATGTAGGAGGCATGGCCATTTGGAAAGAGGCAGGGTGATATTTGCGTGAGTGCCCGGATGCCTGTGGACTGCTTTGAGAAGACGCTGTCTTACAGAGTTGGCAGAAGGTGAATTAACCTTTGTGAGAGGCAAATGTCACCTTTAGGTTTTAATTCTGAGTGACCAGCAGCCCCTTTTACATGGTCACTACCAAGTTTCTATCACCAGTGCTGCTGGAAGCTTAGACATATAAATCGGTTCTGTACTTTACGCATCCTTTATTTTTATAGTGTTCCGGTGTGGGTGGTTGCAGACGAATTGAGTTGAGAAGGCAGCATTTTGGGGTGGAAAGAACACTGGGGCCAAGCTGACCACAGTGCTGCTGTTGAAGAGCTGTGTGACCTTGGGCAAATGCTTTACCTTCTCTGAACTAGTTTCCCAATCCCCCAAAAGAAGTGAAATACCACCTGCTTACAGGATTCTGAATAAGCTGTATGAAACGTGTAGCATGGAGTCTGGAGTATATTATGTCTGATGTTTCACCAGAAGCCTGTGGATAGTTTCACAGACTGCAGAAGCCCTTGCCACTGTGTGCAAAATTGTTTTTTGTGGGTTTGTGCTCCTAAGTGGATTCTTCCTGGGGAGGATTCCTTTGCTTTCATTATTCTCCTTCAAAGGGCTCCGGACCTTGGAAGAAAGTAAGAAACATGTAGGTGCTCAGTGTGTGGTAATTGCACATGGTATCCACAGCAGCCCTAGTGGGTGTGGTGGTGTTACCCTTGCTGTCGTAATTCTGCTCTGATGTTACAACGGGGTAGGCTGGCTGTGTTCTTACCCACATCCCTGCATGGAGTAGCAGTAGGAGCTTGGGCAAGTTGTCTAGCCTGTCTATGCCTTAGTATTCTCATCTGTAAACTGGGGCTATTAGAAGTACTTGTCGAATAGGGTTGTGAGGATTAATTAATACATACATGAAAAATACTGTAGATACTTTATGTAAATTATACCTTGGTAGGAAAAATTGGGAAAAACATTTGGAAGAGTGCCTGTTATATTAAGTGTTCAATAACTGGTAGCTCTGTTATTAACATCCTCAAAGGGTACATTCCTGGCTAATCATCCTGAAGGTAGGATCTGGGCCTTCTTGTTGAGCTGCAAACGGAGAGGCCTGATTTCCTGTTTTACTGAAATCATCCCTGCAGCTCAGGCCCCTAAAGTTCCCTTTATGCGGCTTTTACTCCTGAATCTTCCTTCTTAGTTAAGAGGAGATTAACATATGTGCCCTGAGAGGCTGGGGGCTGTGAGAAAGGAAGTGATTGTCAGGACGGTGGTTCTCAAGTGGGGGTACTTTCGTCCCCAGAGGACATTGGGCAATATCTGGAAACATTTTGGGGCATCACACTGGGGTGGGGATGCTATCAACATTGAGTGCATAGAGGCCGGATGCTGCTAGTTTCCTCCTGTGCACAGGATGGCCCCACAGCAGAGAGTGGTCCAGCCCGGGACAGCAGCAGTCTGGAGGGCCTGAAACCCCAAGGCAGGAAAGGGAGGCAGTGGAGCCGTTTTCCAGGATCCGTGTTTTGTTGTAGACCTTTTTCTTTTTTTAACCACTTGCCTCCTGCATGGCCCAGGGAATGAAACTTAGGAGAAAGATAGATTCCAAATGAACCCAAATGAAATGATGGTTCCCAGAAAGCGTTTGTTCTTGGGCGTGACCTTGGGAGCCATTGAGTTCCATCATTGCAATGAAGGTGATTTAGGGAGGGCTGTAGATGCATAAGAATAAACACGTGTGGAATGTGCTGGAATAGATAGCTGGATCTGATAGCTGTGGAGACATATACATTCAGAACGTGGTGCTCCCTAACTTACTGAAAATTCCTTCAGTTGGCACTTATTGGTATTCATGTCCTCCGTACATTCCTTCACTTCGCCTGTAAAAATGAGTTTCTACTCCTGAATTATTTCTTTGAATATACGATTATTTGGGAGCTGGAAGTTGAAAGAAAGTGGCTCAGCCTTGATTCCCGCTGATTGCAGGAAGGGCAGCCCTGTGGCCACCAGGGGGCACTCTGGCCCTTTCTCTGCCTTGCTCGGCAAAGCTTCCCTTCTGCAGCTGTGGGTTGTTGCTGTCTCAATTTTGGATGCCAGGCGCTTGTGCCCCTTTTTTAACTGTGAGGTGGGGGTGGTGATGGCGGTGGGAGCAGCGGTCTTTTCTAGTGGAAAAACATCAGGCATGTGCAGAACGTTGCATTCGCCGTTAACTAACGTGACTATGGTTGTATGTTGCCAGTGGCTTTCTGAGGAGGTGTAGGTGTCTGGTCCTGTTTTGAAAAGGAATTAATACAGCTAATTAGAAAATAGTTCTCCTTTGGCATTGCTTTTCACGAGGTATAATTAATTTTCCGTGGAGCGTTACTCGGCATTGGAATCCTAACTGTTGCTTTCTTTTTCCTTTTTTGGGAGGGTGGGGACTGATAGGTTGTAGAGAGAGGTAAGCCTAGATAATCCACTCCATTGTTTCCTTTTGATGTCTCCTCACTTTTGATAGTGAGCCAAGGGCAGAGGGCGAGAAACACATCCTTGGTGGTCAGTAGGCCTTGTTGAGCTGGTCCTTTTCTGCCCCAGCTATTACTGGACCGGGTTCTCAGCGCTAGTGAGGAGGTCTGGCTTGTCGCCTGGCAACACAATTCCAAACTTTCTGCAGCTCCAAGAGTGCTGTAGTAAAGATTCAGAGGAGGCGGCAAGGCCTGACAAGCGGATTGCCTGGCTGAGCGTTTGATGATTCGGTTTCAGCCAGGGAGGGCGGGCCCACCGGCCATTGGGCTGGTTGCACTCTGAGCCCCTTGCCCCCTCCCTTAAGCACAAGGAGCGAATCTGGTTGGTACAGCTGACACAAGTTGGGGGAGTTTCTTTAAAGAGGAAACTTCCCACTGAATGTTATCTACTAGACCTTCAGTCATTGTCTTGGTACTTAGAATGTTCCAGATGGAATTTAGACATGCTCCACTTCTTTATTGATGTGTATATGTACTGAGCATCTCTCACATGCTGGGCACTGCTCTAGGTGCT
Source organism: Prionailurus viverrinus (assembly GCF_022837055.1). NCBI lineage: Eukaryota > Metazoa > Chordata > Mammalia > Carnivora > Felidae > Prionailurus > Prionailurus viverrinus. The sequence goes on along the minus strand of NC_062562.1, from coordinate 36,263,285 downwards.
GGGGAGTCAAAGGTGAAGGAGGTTCAGCTCTGCCACTCAGAAGCTCTGTGCCTCAGTTTCCCCATCATTAAAATGCAGCATCCTCTGTCTGTCGTGGCGAGGACTAAAAAAGTTAATCTAGAGCACTTATGCCAGTGTGCTCAGCATCTGTGAGTTCTTGTTACATGGACCCTGCCCACAAGAAGTTGAGAATTTCTTGGAAGTAGCCATGGTGAGAAGCCCCAGAAATAAATGAAGGAGGGTTGCATGGGGCAAGGAAGGCAATGGGGTCATGTGGGGTGATGGATTCTTTGTTGCCTGTGGGCACCGAGTGACCGGCACAGTGACCTTCCCTCACCCCCACCTTGAATGGGCTCCCCCTCCCCCCCACTGGAGGGGGAAATCCTAATCAGAGTTTCAGGTCAAATAGTCTAGATCCCCTCCTCACCTAGAAGCGGAGAGGCCTCCGGCCCCATGTGGGGGGCCGCCTGGAACTGACCTGCATGACTGTTTCCCTACTGCTGCCTCAGGATGGGGGCTGCTGTCCAGGCGGACAGGAGGGAAGGGCTCAGGGGTGGGTGCAGGGGGTTGAGGGCACTCCAGGGGGAGGGCAGCCGTGTGCAAAGTCTCCTGAAGGAGGAGTCCACCGAGTCCCGTACCCATCCCCCTACGCCGGGTCTGGAGGGGCCCTTCCTGCCGTCAGGCCCTCGGTCCTCCTGCCACCCTTCGAAGCACTCCCATAAGGGCGGGGCCGCTGTTACCACATTTTACAGAGAGGGGCAGTGACTTGGCTGTAGCTGGCCTGTCCCCCGGGGCATTTCCAGGAGTCTCTTTTTCAGGGTGGCCTCTTGCTTTAGGCTGGGGTCACTTCCCCGTGAAGCTCTCCCTTGACCGTCGTAACCGCGGCTGCCGTGAACTACCACCACCTCCCCAGGTCTCAGTAGCATGTCTGTGCTCGCGGTTCTTTTGAGCCAAACGTGATTTACCCCCTTTTGGGATTTCATCCTGCTAGTCTCAGATCCGTTGTGTTCCTGCCAGCTTCCTTAGCAACTCACACTCCTAATTTGCTCACGGGTGGGGGTTCATCGGCCCCTCAGCCAGGAATAATTTTTGGTCAGGAGCTCTCCAGTCGGCTCCGGGTGGGGCCTGGCAGCAGCTTATGTAATGTAACTGTTTGTTGCAATGCAGAGCTGACCCAAAGCAGGCTTCCTGCTCAGCAGGCTTCCTGCTCAGGGGATAAGGCACTGGTCATACTTATTCCAAAGGTCAGCTCTGCTGGAAATGTGCCACCAGAAGAGCCGGGGGCAGCTCAGTGTGTGGTCGCATCCCAGGGGCAGTTACCAGGTTTGACTTAGGAGTGGAGGTAGGCTGCTGGGCCGGGCATCCCATGGAAGTGGTGAGTCCCCAGAGCAGTGAGGCTGGAGAACGCCCAGGCTGTACCTGGGGACTGCTGTCCTACAAAGGGGCGAGTGCCCCCCCCCCCCCCCCCCCCCGCCGTGAGAGGGCCTGATCAGTAATGGCCGGGATGCCCGGGGTTCTGGCACAGTTATTCCTTTTCCTCCACCTCTTCCCCCCTCCTCTGAGGGATCTTAAATATTAACTTTAAAGACAACTATTTTTTAAGTTTTATTTATTTGTTTTGAGAAGGGGGGAGAGAGAGAGAGAGAGCAAGAGAGCGAACATGTGCAAGCAGGGGAGGGGCAGAGAGAGAGGGGGAGAGAGAATTCCAAGCAGGCTTTACATGGTCAGGGTGGAGCCCAATATGGGGCTTGAACCCAGGAACCCCGAGATCATGACCTGAGCCGAAATCAAGAGTCAGCCGCTTAGCCCAATGAGCCACCTGGGTGCCCCAAAGACAACTATTGTGATTTGTATGTGAATACATTTGCATGGAAGAAACTCCAAAGATACTAACGGGACACAGTAAAGGGTTTGCCTTCCCCCTTGTCCCAGCCTCCCCGCCCCCCATGCCAAGAATCTAACCTTTGTGGCATTCAGCATCTGGAAGAGCACAGCTGCTGGACTGGACAGACAGGGCTGGCACTAGCCTTTGACCCTCGCCCTCTGTCAGGGTGTCAGGTTGTTCTGAGCAGCACCAAGCTGCCTCAGGCATCCGCATCCCATTAGCTTCCCGGTGCTCATGAGACTGTCCCTGCTGGTCCTTCTGCTGGGAGCACTCCCCACCGCCTCTGCCTCCCGCCTTGTGGCCTGGAGAGCGCTTGTTCATTTTTAAGACTCAGGTTAGGTGTCACCTCTTCTAGACACAGAGGCACACATCACAATGGTAGCCTTGTTATCAGCAAAGCTGCCTGGAAAATAGCTGTAAGCTGGGAGCACGCAGACTTGCAGAAATGTCAACCCTGTGTTCACTAGTCCCGCTGGGGTCGGTCCTGAGTCACCCCCACGGGTGGGTGAGCAGCCACTGTGTGGTAGGGTCCCTCCCTAGGGAAAGAAAACAAAAAAGAAAAAAACCTCAAGGCAACCTGTTGATACACATATGTGACAACATCCCTCATGACCTTGTAACATGAGACTACTTAATCAGACTGCATGTTTGTGTGTTAACATATACGGGAGACAAAGAAGTAAAAACCATATCAAAAACTATGCCACATGGCATTCGGGGCTCAGTTCTTTGGGTACGAACCCAAGTGAGCGGTGCCAGCAGGAATAAAGTTGCTAAGAAAAGCCTCGGGGTCACGACTCTTAGCGAGAATCCTGCCAGGATTCATTCAGAATGCCCTTCTGATGAGCCAGTTTTTTTTTTTTTTTAACATTTATTCATTTTTGAGAGACAGAGCATGAGCAGAGAGGGGTAGAGAGAGGAGACACAGATTCCAAAGCAGGCTCGAACTCACAAACTGTGAGATCATGACCTGAGCCGAAGTCGGACGCTTTACTAACTGAGCCACCCAGGTGCCTCTGATGAGGGGACTTTTGCATAGAGGCCTGTTACAGTGAGGAAAGGAGCTATGAGTATATCAGAGGAAGATTGTTCCTAGCAGAGGGATAGCCAGTGCAAAGGCCCTGGGGTGAGAGGGTGCCGAGTGGGGTGTAGGAAGAAGGAGCCAGGGGCAGTGGGAGAGGAGAGCAGAGAGGGTGGGCATGCCTTGAGCTGTCTGTATGGGATGGGAAACCAATGGGGACTCTGGAGCAGGGGAGAGACACAGACCTATGTTTAGGAAGACCACTCTGGTCACCCGTGGGGAGTTGACAATGGGTGGACGGGGGTGCAAAGGAGAGCAGCTGGGAGAGATGAGGGTCAGGGTTGAGGCAGCAGAGCCAGCTACTGGAGGTGGCTCTCGGGCTCTCTGCTTAAGAGGATGATTTTGGGGTTACCTGGGTGACTCAGTCAGTTAAGGGTCCAACTCCTGCTCAGGTCATGATCTCACAGCTGGTGAGTTCAAGCCTGTGTCAGGCTCTGTGCTGACAGCTCGGGGTCTGGAGCCTGCTTCAGATTCCATGTCTCCCTCTCCCTCTGCCCTTCCCCCACTCACGCTCTGTCCCTCTGTGTCTCTCAAAAATAAATGTTAGGAAACAAAAAAAAAAAAGAGGGTGACCCGTGGGCTCTTTTGAAATTCGGATGATCAGTGCCATTTCTGCCCTAGGTTGAAAGCCTGGGCCAGCCCCAGCCCACCTCTGCACCGGTGTGGTCTTGTCCCTTCCAGAGCTGAGAGTGTGCCTCTTAATCTTTGAGCTGTTCCTTCTGCAGCTCAGTCCTCTTCTTTGACGCCATTTCTTGAACCAGCACTTTTTAGAAAAGATCAATTAGCTTCCTGCTGGAAAGAGCAGGCATTGTGTTTCCTGATCTGAGCTCCCTACTGGGCTGAAGGAAGCAGCCAATTCTGTTCTTTTTTTCTCAAGGCTACTATTGTTGTTGTTTTGCCTCATTCAAACCCAGTTGCCCTGAGATAGCTTTTTTTTTTTTTAAGTTTATTTTGAGAGAGAGTGTGGGCATGAAAGTGGGGGAGGGGCAGAGAGAAAGGGAGAATCTCAAGCAGGCTTCATGGCACCAGCTCAGAGGCTGACACGGGGCTTGAACTCACAAACCAGTGAGATCATGCCCTGAGCCAAAATGAGGAGTCGGATGCTTAACCACAGAGCCACGAAGGTAGTTCCCCACCCCCCGCCGAGATAGCTTTCTGCCTCAAGTTGCCTTCCTGAGCCTTCATTTTCCCTTCAGTTGCCTTCCACCTTCTAACAACTGCCGTTTATCGACCCCTCTAATTAATTTTAATCATTTTATATTGGCAACCTTAGTCACAGCTGCCCTTGATAATAATGAAAAAGGAAAGTGTCTTCTGAACGTGTCTTTGTTTGCATTTATCATCCCTCCTTGGCGTTCTTGTAAATTGTTTATTTGTTTATCCCTAGAGGCCTGTGTGATTAGGGCTCTTCTGAAATTCATTGATAAAAAGATGAACTATACTTGAAAAAAAACAATAACCTCTACTCACTTCAGTTTGCTGGAATTGAAAACCTACGCCTAAGGCTTTCTCAGTTACGATGCAGCAAAAAAATCAGAATTCATCTCCTCGAACTGTGGCCATGACTTGGTCTCAGGCCATCTGACGGTTATGTGCCTTGTTTGAAAAATCAAGGTACAGTTCGATGCTTGTGGGCACTTGAATGCCAGAAGAATCTCTTCAAGGGAAACCAGATGCAGAGATTCCCCCTTGCTAGAGGTCTCTGGGGCCAGTTTTTTCTAAAAAGTTCTTGCCACCTACGTTTACCTGGTGGTGTGGCTTCATCCACGATTGCTCCACGATTAGCTTTGGGTTGAGGCCATCATGTGGTGAGCTATAATCGAAGTGTTCTTTATAGCACATGAATTAGTTGAGTCACTGATCCCGCAAATACTGGAAATCTGCGTATTTTGTGCCCGTCTTTGTTAAAATTAGTTGCTGACCCTTGTCTTTATTGCTGTGTATTGTATTCAGAGAATTCTCTGGCTTCCATAGATAGGTCCAAAAGACAAAGCATGCTGAGGGAAAGGAACTGGAAAGAGACCTGGCTTCTGTTGCACCTGGATGTCTGCCAGGAATGTCTGTGTGGTCCCACCCCGCACATGGGAGGAGTTGGCTCTGAACTCAGGCTCACTTGCATCTGATCAATGCTTCTTTTTGCAAGTTCCCTGGCTTATCGCTGCAGGAGGGCGGTTGAGGTTTGCTTTGGGAGTTTCTAGGAAGTCAGCCTCGCTCCCCAGAGTGTTGGGACAACACAATGGGCAGGTGTTCACAGGTAAGGCCACAGCTAACTCACATACAAAGCCGGACTGCTGTAAGAATTTGATTTCAAAAGAGCATTTTGGGGGAAAAAATCCACCCATATCTTTAATGCAATTCGAACCTTTAGTCTATATTAGAATTTTTTCTTTTCTGAATAGGACCCATAACTTAGAGCAGATTTATTTTTCTGCAGGTAATATGTGAGCCATGGAAAACTCAAACTGGTGCCAAGGGCTACTGTCTGGGGATTCCTGTCCTTCTCCCCTCTCCTCCCACAAGCCCTCAGATTCACCAGTATGGTCCTGTGACACAGAGGAGTCACAGTCCCTGACTGAAGTGGAGAGAGCACTCTGGAGAGGAGAGTTTTGTAGAGTTATCTTTTCTGTGGATATGAAGTTCAGGTGATTGAGCTGAGAAGTTGGGGTCAAGGGACACCAACCATATTTAATAGAGAGCTCCACAGTGGGCGTGCCACCTGGTCTAGCGTAGGAGGAGACACAGAGTGATTGCTTTCCGGAGGCGGCCCTCCACCATCCATCTTCACTAAAATGGCTCCTCTAGAAAGACTGGCACCTTGTGAGTGATGAGTAATTGTTGGTCGAATGAGCACAGCGGAATCAAGACCATCAGCAGGTGTCGATGTGCTGACTGCTCACTGTGTGCCAGGCCTCTGCTTGGCCTTGACCATCACCCTCGCGCAGCCTCACCCTGACTCCGAAGGAATGTGTTCTTTCGTCTATTTTACCAGTGAACAGTCCGCGGCCTGGAGAGATGAAAGAGCTTGTTCGCAGTGATAGCGTTTGGTAATGAGAACCTATGGAAACTTCTGCCATGGGCATTTTTTTAAGGCCAAGAATTGATTGACAGCCCTGGGATGAGATGTAGAACTGTGTTAGAAATTGCTAGAAAAAGACAGGAAAAAGGGAAATGTTGGGGTGCACCATAGAGATTGTCCTACTGATATGTCAATTGCTATTTGGTTTCCCAAAGAGGATAATTACAACATTCTAGCCGAGGTAGTAGGTGGGCTTGGCATCAGGAGGCCAGGATCTTCTTGGACCATCCATAGGATGCTAGAAGCCCTCTTGGTGGCAGGAAGACTTGACTTTTCCTAACCTTGCCTAACACTCTTTGAGGAGCACTGATGGAAATGAGGAAGGGGTCCGGGTGAGGCTCGGGGAGAATGCCACCTGGCTCTTGGGGCTGGGATGCCAGTGCTGATGCCCTCTTCGAGGGAGATGCCATGACAAGCCACAGGGAGACTTGGTTAGTGGCTTCCATAAGAAGAGAGGACTGGGCTGGACCTGACCACGTGGCCGGAGCTGCCCACCGGTTGCCTCACAGGCCCTGGCGTCTAGAGCCCACACTCTGTTGTCAGGATGTCCCGTCAGCCTCCTCTCTAAGATCTGTGGCTCAAGCCCCTTAATGACAGGCTGGCGGCCTAGGAAGCAGACGATTAATATGAGGTGGTGTTTTCTCTAGGGCCCCAGGAACTCCTAGAAAGACCACTGCACACTCATCCTCTTTATGAGATGGTGCCTTCTCTGGCAGATGGGCACCTCTGCCCCTCCTGCCCTAGCTCACTGCCCCCTCAGAACCCTGCAGTGGTGTTTTCCTGCACTTGGGGCAACATCCAAATTCTGCCATGCTCTATATACAACCCTGACTTTTCTCTCATATGCTGTGCCTGTCACTCTTGGCCACACTGACCTTCAGGCAGCTCCTCAATGCGCAGTTCATTCTTGCCTAGGGGCCTTGAATCCGGCCCTTCCTTCTGCCTGGATGCCCCTCCTCCTTCCACCCAGCTATCACCTTTCAGTTTATTACCTTGTTTCTCTCAGGCTCGCCTGCCTGCTCCCTCACAGAATTCTCTCCTTGATTTTTCCCTTCCCAGCTTCTCTGTTTGTGGTGATTTTCTTCTGTGCCGGAGTAGTGTCTGTCTTCCGCAGGTCTGAGGCTCCAAGAGCCTGCCCCCACCCCGCCCTCCCACGCCCCCGCTGGTGCCACGGGTGGCACATAGCAGGGGCTTGGGAATGACTGGTGAGTGAATAAGTCAATGGTCCCAGGATGGGCTGGTGCTGGACCAGGCGGGTGGTGTCTTGGGTTGCCCAGGGCGGACAGCAGTGAGAGTTTGGAGCTGCCTGGCCCTCAAGGAGCTGCCCTTTTTGGAGCAGGTGGTTATGAGCTTATCCTTGGAGGAGGGGCAGGGCCAGGGGATGGAGGCCACCGTACCCTTTGGGAGGCTGTGAACACAGTGGCTTCTTCTGCCCGGCTCCCTTCCCCTCCGTGGTTTTAGGAACCATTGGCCAGTGCTTGGGAGAAGCCTAGATTTGGGCTCAGGGTGCAGCTCAGTTCTGTGTGGTGCTCACCCTGCGACCTTGGGCCGGCCCCAGGTTCCAGGTGGGTGCGTAGGGGCCGCCTCCCCCGCCCCAGGTGTGGCACAGCTGGGGTCAGTGGGCGGGCTGTCTCGTGCCCTTGTGCCTGTGGGCTGTTCACAGCACCTGGTCCCTTCCTTGCATGTTCTTAAGTCGGGAGGACCCCGGGCTTCTGGCTTACAGTGTGGGTGCTCTGTCGGCTTCTCTGGTGCGTGTCCCCCCACTCCTATGTGGGGTGGCTTGCTGACTCCTGCAGGACACTCCCTGCTGGAGTCCCCGTGAGTGATCATTGGGGCTCAGCATTTGTAACTCTCACACAGAGAACGCTCAAACCACGGGTTCCCACAGCGGGGGTCATTCCGACCCCGGAGGAAATAGGTAAGGGCGGTGGTGTTCCTCACGCTGTCTCCTTGCTGGCCTCTGCACCATCTGAGAGTAGGGTGGCCTTCTTTCAGGTGTTGGAAATGGGGATTTAGCATGAATGAAGGCAGAGCGTTCTCTGGGGCTGCTTTTTGTCTTGGGTACATGATCCCCTATTGAGTCTGGGGGGCTGTTTCTGCCAGGATGGGGTTCTCTGCCTGTTGATGCAGTATTTTCCCCTTTCTCGTCTCTACTCCCGGGAAAGGGAGCCAAGAGATTTGGCTGCACCAAGGGGAGGTGCTGGTCTCTTCTTGCTTCCTTTGAGGGATTTGATGTGATGCTGAATCGCCCCAACAGGGCGGGGGTTGGGGGCAATGGGTGGAGGCAGGAGTAGGAGGTGGGAAGGTAATGGCCTTCTAGCTCCTACTGCCACCTGGTGTTTTCCAGTAATCTCCTTTATTCCCCATAACTGCTGCAGGAGGGGGAATGTTGTTCTCACTATCTTACGGATGAGGAAATGGGTTCAGCGAGGTTAAATCACTTGCCCAAGGTAGAACAGCTGGTAACTGACCTAAGCTCCTCGGACCATCGAGCAGAAGTGTTTGTTTTTTGGCTGTGTTGCGCTGCCTCCCTGGGGATATCGGTAACTACTGAGAACCTACTGTGTGTGAGAGACGGTCACATGCTATCAAGGATTTCCTCTCCCTTAGTCCCCAAGGCCAGCCTGCAGCTGGCCCAAGTGGTGCGGTCCCCATTGTAACATATGGCAACTGGAAGGCTCAGAACAGTTAACTCGGTTCTGAGCTGGATTTGGTCTCAGGGTGGGGCTGATCCCAGAGACGGCTTCAGAGGCTAAGAGGGCCTGTGTGCTTGCTGAGTTCTAGGTGGGCCTGCTGGGGGTGCTGGGTGGAGCTAGGAAGTCAGGGAGGGGTGCTCTCAGCTGCAGGCACTTGAGAGCCCCCTTCATGGTGGTGTAAGTAAGCTTATTTTCTTCCTGTACCAGGTGGTCGGCAGGTGAGTGGTTGATGGCATACTTCAGCCTCTCAGTGCCACTCAGGGCTCACGTTTCTTCTGCCCCATCTTCTTTATTTTTTATTTAAAACATGTTTATTTTTGAGTGAGGGAGCATGAATGGGAGTGAGCCTGAGTGGGGAAGGGGCAGAGAGAGGGAGACAGAGGATCCCAAGCAGGCTGCTCACTGACAGCACAGAGTCCGATGTGGGGCTTGAATTCACGAACCATGAGATGATCACGACCTGAGCCGAACTCGGATGCTTAACTGACTGAGCCACTCAGGTTCCCTTCTTCATTATTTTTATTGAAGTGTAATTAACAGAGTGTAATATTAGTTTCAGGTGTATAATATCCAACAACTCCATTTCTCAGTGCTCATTAAGATAATTGTACTCTTACTCCCCTTTATCTGTTTACCCACTTAACCTTTGGCAACCACCAGCTCTTTGTATTTGAGAGTCTGTTTCTGTCTCTTTGTCTTTTATTTCTTAAGTTCCACGTGCAAATTGGTGCAGCCACTGTGGAGAACCACATGGGGGATCCTCTAAAAATGAAAAATAGAAATACCGTGTGCTCTGGTAATTCCACTACTGGGTATTTACCTAGGGAAGATAAAAACACTCACTGGAAAAGATCTACGCACCCACCCCGGAATGTTGATTGCAGTGTTTCTTAAAATAGCCAAGCTACAGAAGTTGCCCCAAACTTCTTAAGTTGTTACTTTTCATCCTCCTGTTCATTGCCTCCTGTTTGCAAGCTGGCTGCTGCTGTTGAGACTACCAGACCCCTTTTCAAGCTGGAAGCCAGGGAGAAAGCGTAGCCCCTGCTGTTTCTTCCTGGGAAAATAAAAGCCCTCACACCAGTCCCTCTAATAGACGTCCTTTTGTAACTTGGTGACCAGAACTGAGCCACATGGTCCCCTCCAGATACACGGAAAACTGTCAGGCACTGTGCTAGGCTGGACATTCAGAGAGGATAGGCTTCTCTTTGCTCCTACAGATCTCCCCCTCAAGCAGGGGAGGTTGTTAAAGTTGAGGTCCTCCGGCTGCCCCAAAGTGGAGAATTGGCTTCATCTTGTCGAGTCCAGAAGGCTTCCTCCGGGACAGGGTGTATAAGCCAAGTTTTAAAGGTGAAATCGAAGTGAAAGGCATTCAGTTCAAGTCACTAATTATTTTCAGCGTCCAGTTGCTTTCTTCCTCCAATCTGGCTGGTTCTGCCTATCCTACTCTGAGCTCTGGAGTCGCCATTCCCTGCCCCGGGGGCAGCTTGACCTGTAACTCCCATCTCTTTCCTGTGTTCTGCCTGATGTTCGAGAGGAGCCCTTCAGCCGAGTCATTGGTGCACTGAGAGAGCAGCTGCCTGGCATGCAGCCACGGAAAACCCTGCAACTCAGGGACACTGTGGTGCACTAGGTGTCAGGAGTGTCCAAAGATTGCCACTGTTTGTTGGCCTCTTGTGTTCTGAATGTCTCTTGTCCCTTTGCCTTTTGGGGCCTTCCTCGCCTTAACTGTAAGGCTTGGGAGCATTATTGTGCTTCCCTTCCCCGCTGTCCATGACTGAGGAGGCGGCTTGTGGGGTGACACTTAGCCAGACATTAGCATCCCATCTTTATTTATTTCTTTTTTAAAATTTTTTTTTAACATTTATTTATTTTTGAGACAGAGAGAGACAGAGCATGAATGGGGGAGGGTCAGAGAAAGGGAGACACAGAATCTGGAATAGGCTCCAGGCTCTGAGCTGTCAGCAGAGAGCCCGACACGGGGCTTGAACTCACTGACCGTGAGATCGTGACCTGAGCCGAAGTCAGCTGCTTAACCAACTGAGCCACCCAGGCACCCCAGCACCCCATCTTTAATCCACAGAGTGCCTCCTGTCCTCTCTCCTGTCAGATCACCTCTAACTTTGGAGGTGGATTGTAGGTGCCATCATGCCCACTTCAGAGTCGGGAAACTGAGACTCCAGATAGGTGACACGCCCGTGGTGGCACAGGAAATCTGTAGTAGAGCCAGGACCAGAGCTGGGCCCATCCTGGCGACATGGAGCTCGCGTGCTGGGTAGCAGATCTCGAAGTGTCCAAACACAGAGCAGGACGGCAGAGGGCTGCAGACTCAGTCTGGTGTGACGTTGGCCTGTGTCCTCTCAGGAGTTGTGCGCTTCTAATTAATTGCAGATTATGTGTGTGGATCTGTCCGAGAATTGGCCATACACAGCCTGAGGGCGGAAGGAAGCTGTGCGGCTGCTGTCTTAATTATTTATGGGTATTTCACATGCAGTTGTTCTTCCCTGCCATCAGTTAACCGCACCACTGCGCTGAGTGTGAGGCCAGTTGCAGCTGATGTTGGTGTTGGAGCCCTTGGGGCAGTGGCTGACTGGGCACTCCCGACAGGTCCAGGTCATGTTTACGCTGCTCACATTTCGTGGTCCCACTGAATGTAGCCGGTGGGTAGGAGCAGCTGACGGGGCTGCGGGTGGTCTGTGTTTGCCTGCAGGAGGCTGAAACTTGGCCAGGCCCCTCTGCTGTTCCCGAAGAGCCCCAGCATTGCAGAGCTAGGAGGGTTCTAGAAGACCAGTGTGTCTAACCAACTCACTTTCAGATGGGATGTCTCAGACCCCAAGGGACTGTGAAATGCCTATAGCACCTTGCTGTTTAGCTACAGAGCCAGCCGAGGGCCCGGAATCGGTATTTGTTACTTGTCCTGCTGACAGCCTTTAATGGTCCCATGTGTCTCCCAGCTCACTGGACCCTTTGGCTCCAGTGCCTACTCCTTGGAGGTTCCAAGGAGCAGCTTGTGGGGCAGGACCCGTTTGTTTGCAGGGGATGAGAACCTGCTTCAGTCAAGTAAGGGAATGCTCTTCTGCCTCCTGCAGCATCGCAACCCTGGGATCAGATGGTCTCAGGGTCTCCCTGATGAGGGCTCGGTGAGTAGAGGAGTAACGAGGAGGAGCTGGGGAAGGCGTGTCGTGACCTCTGGCCCAGGACGCTGCCTAGACCCCGCTGAGGCTTTGTCGTCCGTGAAAATCAGGAATGTTGACCTTTTTTGGAGTGTATGTGTGGGGGGATGTAAAATACAGCCAGTATGGAGCCCTGGCCTCTTTGTGAGATCCCACCGTGGGGTTGTGGGGTCGGGAAGATGTTAGGTATCGCATGGTAGTTGTGGCTGTGTCTCGTTGTCAAGTGGCCTGGGTTCTGATCTCTGCCTGTTTCCTTATTGATGAAGTGGGTTTGCTTCTAGAACGTGCTTCATAAGGCTGTTTGGAGGGCTTAACGAGACCATTTTTGCTGCATTTGATCAAATGTCTGGTGTGAGGGGGCATGTATCCCTGGAAGGGCTCTTGAACTTTGTGTTTTTTTCCACCTGTAAAATGGGGGAATGACCCCATCAGCCCCATGAAACCAGGAACTCCTTGGTTCCTTTAATACAGCAGAGCCCTGACCTTTGCTCCACGGTCAGCAGTAGAGACAAAATTGTTATGTGCAGGAGAAGGGCTAGACCCTGGGGCCCTGGCCCATCTCTTTAGGCTTTTTTTTCCCTTCTGACTTGCTGGCCAGTCACACTGAAACCCCAAGCTGCCTCTAGGGGCGCTGTGTCCCCTTTAAGTTGTAGCCCTGTCACGGACTGCCTGCTCTCCATGAACACCTGAGAGTGGGCTGGAGTGGTTAATAGGGCTTGTCTGAGTGTTGGGGTACATGTGCCCTTCACCTTTCTCTGAAGGGGAATCCTTCAGGACAAAGGACTGAGCCCTCCCGATCTGCCTATGCCACCTGGTGATTGGGAACACAGGCTCTCGGCCTTGCCGGCTTCTCCAGTTTCCTAGCTGTGTGACCCAGAGCAGGTTCTTTAACCTCTCTGAGCCTTTGTTGGCTGATCTGAAAAATAGGAACAGTGGCAGCTTATAGTTCTGTGGGTTGTCGGGGGGCTCGATTGAAGTAACGTCTGCAAAGTTCTCTGGACAGTGGCTGGCCCCCACTGGGAGCTTTTGAATGATGGCACGTGCCATTGCTGGTCTGCTCAGTCCTCTGCCACTTGAGGTCTCCTGTCCACAGACTGCATGTTGAGATCAGCTGAGCTTTACATGGACACTAATGCTCAGGTTGTACTTCTGGAGATTCTGGCTTAGGTGCTCTGTGATGTAGTCTGAGCATGGGTGGTGGGGTGTGTATGCACATTTTTTTTTAATACTTTTTTTTTAAAGTTTATTTTTGAGAGAGAGAGAGAGATAGCATGAGCAGGGGAGGGGCAGAGAGAGAGAGAGAGAGAGAGGGAGACGACCAAGGCAGGCACCACACTGCCAGCCCAGAGCCTGATGTGGGGCTCAAACTGATGAAACTGAGATCATGACCTGAGCTGAAACCAAGGGTCAGACGCTTAACTGACGGAGCCACCCAGGTGCCCCATGTTTTTAATAGCTTCCTAGGTGGTTCCAACATGCAGCACAGCCAGGCTGGAGAGTCATTACCCTCCTAACATCTGCTGTCCCCTGCTCTTTCCCAGGGTGGCGCTGACACCACCTTCCCTCGGCACATGGGTGCTCCCTCACCCTGCTTAGGCCTTGCCATGTCCAGGCCCTGGAGAGTAAGATCTGGGGAGGGAGGCTTTGCTTTTCCCAGGGGTCGAAGCCAGGGAAGCCACCTCTGTCAGCAGAGACTTGATTCTCTGTCCACACCCATGATTGAGCACCGGGGCACAATTCTTGCACCTGTAGAAAAACTGCACCAGACAGAATGGGGTGGGGGTGTCCTTTTGTCTTTGTACATGAACGTTGTGGGTGCTGACCAGATCTGGGTCAGTCCCAAGAGACTGTTTTCCAGGGAGGGTCTCCTTCGGATTTCTACGTGTTTGTGACATTGTGGGAGCAGAGAATTCTGGCAGTGGTGTCTCTGGAGTGGCAGGGAGAGCACGGTGCTGACAGTGTTGTGTTCCTTACGGTGAGAATCCTCTCCTGTGGTGGAGATTGTGTTCTCCACGACTGCAGAGGAAGAAAGGGGTTTGTCCGTTTACCCAGGGCTCAGAGACCCGCGTGGCTTCAGGGGTCAGGCAAGTAAAACCTCAGGCTGGGGTGGGGCCCAGGGGGAAAGGACATGCTTTAAGATGTGTTTTTGCTGGGCCTCCCGCACAGCCCAGCGCAGGTGGGTAATCAGGTGGAATCCCACTGTCACAGAAGTAGGATGAAGTTCGTGGTGCCAGGTGAGTACCTCTGTGGAATGTCCTATCTCCTTCTGGACACTTGCTGATCCAGCTGTCAAGCACCGAAGAGCAGATAGGCCTTGCTTTCTATAGCTTCACATTTCTGTGACACCATCCAATTAACACCTGTATTCTACTTGTCACTTTAAAACCAGACACTGGACTGGTTTCTACTTGGTGTTTCTCACCGGGCCCTTTCTTTATAAAACACTTCAGCCCCTAGCACCGAAGGGGAAGAGCCCAAGCTCCAGGTAGGATGGCGAAGTAAGCGGCGTGACTCTCCCTGCGGTAATCCCTTTAGGTGAGCAGCTGCCTTCTCCCCTTTCCGTCTCCCCTGCCTGTCTTCGTCTCCAGAATCCATTTTTGAACTGGGTCTTTAGTGGTTTCTTGTTGGAAAACTACTCGGCAGTGAATGATGACGAAAATAAGGACGTAAGAATTGACCAGGCTGGGTGGTGAGGGCCCGGGTATCTGCCACATGCATCTGAGCTCTTCTGTGAGGTGCGGCGGTTCTAAACCACTCCTGCCTTGCTGTGGAAGCCGGTTTGGCAGTTCTTCAAAAAGTGCAGCAGAATTCCCCTGTGACCCCACAATTCCACTCCGAGGTGTCTACCCCAAAGAGTTGAAAGTAAAGAATCAAGTTCATGTATGCAAATGTTCACGGTAGCTCTATGGACGATCCCCCAAAGGTAGAAACAACCCACTCGTCCATCGAAAGGTGAATGGGCAAACCGCATGTGGTTTATCCCTACAGTGCACTGGTGTTCAGCCATACAAAGGAAGGGGTCCTGGACACCAGGGTGAGCCTCGGAAACCTCCCAGGTGGCACAAACCGGTCTCAAAAGGTTATGTGGTGTAGGCTTACGCTTGTGGACTGACTAGAAGAGGAAATTCCGTAGGGCCAGAAGGGAGATGGGTGGTTGCTGGGTGGGGGGACTTAGGGGAGAAAGTGGACATTGAGAATTTGGGTCCAGAACACTGCAATAAAACCAATGCCAGCACAAGGCGGCTCAAAGGAATCTTTTGGTTTCCTAGTGGGTATGAAAGTTATCACTAGACTGGAGTCTGTCATGCGCAATAGCATTTCATTGAAAAAATAACGCACATACTGTAATTAAGCACTGATGGTTTTTAACATTTTTAATATATTCATTTTACTTTTGAAAGAGAGAGACAGAGCACGAGCAGGGAAAGGGCAGAGAGAGGGGGAGACACAGAATCTGAGGCAGGCTCCAGGCTCCAAGCTGTCAGCACAGAGCCCGACAAGGGGCTTGAACCCATGAACCGCCAGACCATGACTTAAGCCGAGGTCGGATGCTTAACCAACTGAGCCACCCAGGTG
This sequence comes from Prionailurus viverrinus, assembly GCF_022837055.1. Lineage (NCBI taxonomy): Eukaryota > Metazoa > Chordata > Mammalia > Carnivora > Felidae > Prionailurus > Prionailurus viverrinus. The sequence goes on along the minus strand of NC_062562.1, from coordinate 36,247,801 downwards.
CCCCTGCCTTACAGAGTTCTTAAACTCTCATGTGCAGAGCGCAGCTCCTGGGGAACTTGGTAAATATGCTGCTTCTCAGGAGAGAAGAGGGCTCCTTTCTTCAGGAGCTGTTGCCCTGGATCTAGGATGGTCCCCACATTTGCTCGTCTAGATACGTGACTCTAATGCACTTAATGTGTAGACTGCAACCCACTGCTTCTTGAGAAGTCTGTACTCTGTTCAGAACTGACTTGATGCAGTAAGAAAATTAAACCTAGGAAAAAAGAAGCCCTGTGCTGGGCTTGTGTCCGATTTAAGAACCTCAACGCTGCAAAATACATTTTGGAGTGTGGGCACTTTTGGATTTCTTCTCTGGCAAATGGGTACACGGAACCCTCGATGTACAGCGTAGTTTCTTTGCAGCAGCTGAAGTTCCCTGTCCTAAGACAGAGGCTGAGATTTCTGAGCCAAAGCAGACTATGTGCCTCCAGGATGCCAAGACAGCCCTGAAATGGATTACACCTGAGACCGTGTAGCCTATTTTGTACACCGTGTAGTAGCAATTGTTACTGTTGTTATTACCGGGAGTGTAGTTCAAGACCATCTGCTTTGTCTGTGGGTCCTCCGTCAGCAGAAGGTTTTTATGAAAGCCTTGGGTATCGGCCTGCCCTGATCTAGGCTCTGTTGCTTATTCAAGCACCGTAGTTTATACTTTTCACTCAGAAATGCTAGTGAGCACCTGCTCTGTGCCAGGCACTGTGAAGCAGCCCCATTAAAAGCGGCTCTTTTGGGGGTACATGGGTGGCTCAGTCGGTTAAGCGTCCCGACTTCCGCTCGGGTCATGATCTCATAGTTCATGCGTTCAGGCTCACTGCTGTCAGCCCAGAGCCCGCTTGGGATGCTCTGTCCCTCTCTCTCTCTGCCCCTCCCCTGCCCATCCTGTCTTTCTGTCTCTCAAACTAATAAACTTAAAAAAGAGAAAGTTGCTCTTTCAAAGAGCTTTTACCTGATTTTCACGTGATACCCTCTATTAGTCCAGCAAAGTGGGACTCACTGTTCAACCCCAGCTAGTTGCTGACTCACGCTGAAATACTGAGTGTGTGCCCTTGTCAGGCTGTGGTAGTTTGGGGTTTCTTAACCAGTGTTGGATGACATGTGGTGCGTGGTGAGCTGGGGCAGGGGCACGGACGAGTAAGAGAGGGAGAAAGTCCATTCTGATCTATGATTGCCTTGGCTTCTGGTCTTATAGGGCTCGAGCTACAGATGTGTACCAGCTTCCCAGATTTGAGGTGGGAATTCAGAATGCAATATAAGCCTTTTTAGTTTGAGGATATCGTGGGTTTTTTTTAATCTTTTGGCAACAACTTATTTATGAAAGCGTGAGTACTCATCAGTTGGGAAAAGAGTAAAAAACTGTTTTAAGCCCTAAATGCCTTCAAGGCTGAATAGATGGCTAAGGACTGTGTTGGGATCCCCACCTTCATTGTTGGGGAAAAGCCTCTCGGAGTAAGAAAAAAAAAGGGACCTTCAGAATGGATTGTTGACACCCTTTAATTTTCTGGATCTTGGATTTCAGATTCTGACTTTCTTCCTTTTTTAAAATTTTTTTTTCCAACGTTTTTTATTTTTTGGGGGACAGAGAGAGACAGAGCATGAACGGGGGAGGGGCAGAGAGAGAGGGAGACACAGAATCGGAAACAGGCTCCAGGCTCTGAGCCATCAGCCCAGAGCCCGACGCGGGGCTCGAACTCACGGACTGCGAGATCGTGACCTGGCTGAAGTCGGACGCTTAACCGACTGCACCACCCAGGCGCCCCCTTCCTTTTTTTTTTAAAGAATGGTGTAATTCCTCCAAGAAAACAATGGTTTAATCAGCAAAATCGGGAGTAGGATTTTGGTGGCCTCATGAAATAACTGAAGGAAGGTTTTTGTTTTGTTTTTTGTTTTTTGTTTTTTCCTAATGTGGTCCAGAAGTGAGGTTGGGTTATTCCCCCCGCCAAGTGCCAGTTTTCCTTGGTGAGTTCCTATTTCCCGACAGCTTACGCCTGCCCCTGAGTTTTTGGATCTCTGTCCTCCCAGGGTGTGTGGTCTGCTCTCCCTCCAGCCTTAGAGCTGTGGTATAAGGGCTTCCATGTCTACAGAGAACTGGCTGGACAGTGAAGCTCACAGCGTGACTCTTCGAGGGTGTGAGAGCAGTTCTGTTAAGGAGTCGAGGCAAAGACTCTCTTCTCCAGCGCAGGGCACTTACACTTACAGAGGGAGGGTGAGCAGGAGTTCGCTCTCCGGACACGTGTTTTCCTCTCAGGCTTCGCTGAATTTTGAAGCAAAGTATGACAGGTCAGTCTCTTGCCTGGAGGGGGCTGAGGAGCAGGTGATCCCACTCAGATACCTGATAGGTTGTGTCAGCAAGACTGGCTCATTCTCTCGAGTGGACTCACATTAGCCAGACATGCAGAGAATGATGTACAATCAGAAGACCAGCTTATCCATCAGCGGAGAGAAACCAGAAGGCCCAGGTCTGATGCTCAGGCACATCATTCCTGTGGCCTTAACAACTTGGGGAGCTGGAGTCTGCCCTGATGGTGGCCTGTTGAGTCAGAGAAGGGGGGCTGGTTGGGTGCTTCAGCTGTCGAGTGGCTTAATGTGTCCCAGACCTGGTGAGGGAAAGGTCTCGACCCGGGCAGGCCTTTACTTGGAGAGACACTGTCACCTTCTGGCCTTTATGTGGTCCTGTATCTTCTTTTCAGCTTGTGGCTTAACAGGGTTCTGTGCTAATTGTATCAGGTGGTTGAGATACAACCTGAGAAAGAGGTTGTTAAGAGTTGTTAAGAGTTGTTAATAGTTAATGATAGCTCTTCTCCATGTTCTTCCAGTTCCCTGTAAGACATAGACACAGGACTCTCCAGGAAACTACAGCTTAACCTGCAGCCATAGTCACCCTCCCTAACACACTGCCCCCCACGTGTAGACCCAGAGACTCCCCTTGTGAGGGGTTGTCAGATCTGCAGAATTTCTTCTCTCCCAGTGGGGGCTGGGAGGGAAGAGAGTCCATGAGGGGAGGTAGTGGTCTCTTCAAATGAACTCCATCCGATCGAGCATCTCCCCAACTAGCTACGAGGTGGGGGATGAGGCTGAGAGGATTTCGCTGGTGGAAGTCTCCGCAGGGAAACACAGGCCCTGAATGGAGTCCATCTGTGAAGAGCTGTGAGGGCCACAGCCAGGGAGAAGCCTCTGGAGGGAGATGTTGGCAGGGTTATGTCGGGAGCATGGCGTAGTGAGAGGGCTTCTCCTCCGTTGCATCCGCTATCCGGAGAAAGAAGGAAGGCTTGTTCTGTCATGGGCTGGTGTCTTTGTCCAAGGTGCCACTTCATCCTGCCCATGACCTATGAGCAAGACGGTCATGGCCACAGCCTTGGGGGGACCTGGCTTTCTACCTGATCATCTCAAGATGGATGTGGGTGGATGAATGACTTCTGTGTAAGAACGCTGAGGACTCCCCTGTACGACTGACTTAGGGGCCATCTGACCTTTTTGTGACTCTGTATCATCTTCTGTAAAAGGGGAATTGCAGTAGTAACTTCCTCACAGGGTTTGGGGGAAAGAGGACGTGGATTAGTACGAAGCACTTAGAATCCTGTCTGACTTGTAACCATTCAGTACATGTTAGTAATTGATATTATTGTCGCTCCCTGTACATCTCACAGCCCTATAGGGACTGCTTTGTATGGTCCTAAAGTTAGGATTAAAACAGTATGTACCACATAAGCCATTGTGAGGATTATACATTAAATGAGGTAGTTGAGATAACTTGCTTGTATCACAGTCTGGGATCTAGAATATACTGCGGTGGGCAGAATGATGGTCCCCCAGGGACATCCATGTCCTGACCCCCAGAACCTGTGAATATGCTACCTGCTCTGGCAAAAGAGACGTTTCAGCTGTGGGTAATTGAAAGATTTTGATGATGGGAGATTATCGTGGTTATCCAGATGGCTCCAGTGTAGTCACAAGGGTCCTCACAAAAGGAAGGAGGAGGGTCCGAGAGGTAGAAGATGTGACAACAGAAGCCACAGAGGTCAGAGTGATGCGGGCCCCCAGCTAAGGAGTGTGGGCATCCTCTAGAAACTGGGAAAGACTGGGGAATGGGCTGTACCCTAGAGCCTCCAGGCGGAGCATGGCCCTGCAGATGGGCTGATTGTAGCCTGTAAGATCTTTGAGACTTCAGACCTCCTGAGCCGTGAGGTAATAAATCTGTGTTGTTCTAAGCGACCGAGTTTGTGGTTGTTACAGCAGCCATAGGAAATGAACACAGCTAGTGAGCTGAGCTGAGGTACTGACTTGACCGTGGATGGGCCCCGGGACCATCGTCATCACTGTCTTAATGGAGTCTGAGCTGGGGGGCTGATGGTTTGAGGGTCTGGGTTTTTTTGTCAGAGGTCCCCCAGTGGATGAAATGGGACCTCAGAGGAGAGCTGTGGCCTTTGATGGGCAGCACACATGGGACAGGAAAGCCCACTGCCTCTGGCCCAAGCCTGTGCATGGTGTGCGTGTCTGGACCCGGGCACACCCTCGCCTCACCCTGGGGTCTCTGGTGCCAACCCCTGTGTTCCTGTCACCGCCTGCCCTGGACACTGGAGGCGAGGCCCCCACCCTGTGTGGTTGGGGTCTTGCTGTCTGGTGAACCCTTGGGGTTACTCTTCGGGTGTGGTCAGTGGTTGTGTGTGCAGTTGATGAGGCTGCTTCCTCAGTGTCTCATGGGATTTCTTACGGAGTCTTTGCTACTCAGCAGAACCTTGCTTGGTATTGACCTTCTCTCAGGCTCCCCTGAGGAGCATTTACCTGTGAATCAGAGCTGGCTCTCTGGGCTAAGGAGGAGCAATGATCCTGCTGGGGCACCCTTCTTTCCTGTTCGGGCTTAGGAGGCTCAGGCCACTGTAGCTCTCTTCTCTCCGTGTGAGCCCATCACATACAGGGAAGAGCTGAGTTCCTTTGAGCCTGCGTATCCAGCCATGCTTGACACGACTATGCAGCCCTGAGCTCCCACCCTCCTTCCCCTGTTCGCTTTCAATCTTGAGTTGGGTCCCTGTAGCTCATATGCTTGTGCAACTGATTAGCTCTTTACTGGATCCAGAGTCCATCCTGTCCTTGTGAAGGGCTCTTATTTCTCGGAGTCTGTTTTTCCAAATACACTTGCCTGTGGTGTGTTGGGGGCTCTTGCTCCTGCCCTTCCCCTCATCGGGTCCCCTCTGCTGTCTTCCTCTGCCTTGGCCACTGTCATCTTACCCTGTAGTGATGGATTTAAGGCTGCACACTCTTGTCGGTGGCTCCATGTAATTAATGTGTCGTGGGCTCGGGAACAGAGGGCTCTCTTGCTACTGGCCATCAGAGTAATCAGCGGCAAGGCAGGAGGTAAAGTGGGAGGAACTTGACAGAGGAGGGAGGCTTGGGAGCAGTTGAAAAAATTTCAGAAACAGAAGAAGGGGAAAAAAAGGAAGTCCTCAGCCTCTCTGATGGGTTGCATGTCTGCCTGTGTGTAGCCTGCTCACTGATGCCCCATTGAAGATGGTGTGTGCTTCATGCTCTCAGGGGCCTCCGTTTCCCTGGCCTCCCAGGACAATTGATGCCCCGTTTCTATGGAGATGGATGGCCATGGGCGGGGTATTCCTAGAGCCTGCCTGTGCCGCCGGGCGTGGGGGGCTTAACTTTGTATCCTTTAGTGTAAACCGTGGCAGGCGTGGGCCGTTTCCACTTGGGCGGCCTCGCATCCTGCCCCCGATGTGCACAGAGGCAAAGATGTCTTGATCTGCGTTGGGCTGCTCTGGTCACTCCTGACTCTGCTCATGTTTGTGTGCAGTGGGACAAACGTGGAACCTCGTGGAAACACTCACCTGATCCCATCTCTCTGCTCTTTAAAACCCACTCCAGGGGCGCCTGGGTGGCTCAGTCGGTTGAGCGTCTGACTTCAGCTCAGGTCACGATCTCGCAGTCCGTGAGTTCGAGCCCTGCGTCAGGCTCTGGGCTGATGGCTCAGAGCCTGGAGCCTGCTTCTGATTCTGTGTCTCCCTCTCTCTCTGCCCCTCCCCCGTTCATGCTCTGTCTCTCTCTCTGTCTCAAAATAAATAAATGTTAAAAAAAATTAAAAAAAAAAAAAAAGAAAGAAAGAACCCACTCCAGACCTTTTGATGCTGGCCTCCAGTGTTGGCTGTGGCTGAGTCGTTCCAGTGTTCCAACCCCACCTCTTCCTGGCCTGCCCCAGCCCCCCACCACACTGTCCCCCAGCCACCCTGGCCATCAGGCTCTTCTTCAGCTGCACCAGGCTGGTTCCTACCTCAGTGCCTCAGTGGTTGTTCCTTTGCTGGAATGCTCTTTACCCGTGTCTACACAGCTGACTCCACCCTGTCAAGCAGGGCTCTGCTCAGGGGTCACCTCCTCTGACCGCCCTGTCTCGTATTGTGTCTTCCCCCTTAGTTTTTATCATGTTACTTCATTGCAGAGTGTATCGGGACCTTGGAGTATCTTGAGTTCACCCTCTCCTGTGCTTGCTGTCTGTACCCCACTGTGCATTCCACAAGAACAGGGACCTTGTCTGTTCTCTCCTGCCCTGTGTTCAAAGTGCCTTGAGCAATACTTGACTCAGGTACATGCTCCACGAATGTTCACATCAATGAGTAGAAATTTCAGGGAGGCTGTTGTAGGACCTGGCCTCGTGGCAGGTCAGGTGACAGAAGACCCATGGCTGCTCTGGAGAGCGCAGCCGTGGTCGAGGTGATGGGTAATTGCCACGTCACCGATGTGCTGGACCCCACCTAACCACGTCTGATACTCACGCCTCCAATCAGATTCTTACCACATCTAGTTTGGTTTTCATGAGCACAGTTAGTACACAATTTCAACTCTCCTCTGGTGTCATCCTTCAGAGCTCTTAACTCCAAGAGTCCTACAATCCAATCTTCTCTGGCCTAAAAAAACGTCTAGAAGTGCCTGTCTTTAGGGATATCTTGATCTAGGGGTACAAATAACAGGACCCCCCCGCCACCCCCATTTCTCAGGTCTGGTTTTCCCCCACTTTTCTCCCCCTACTGGTACATGTTTGACCTTCAGGCCTCTGAGGGAGAAATCATCCCATTGCGGGTGCTTGCTGACATTTCCGGTGCTGATGCTCCCCCTGCCCCTCCCCCCCCCACCACCTTCGTGGCCGAGTCTAGGCTGTCAGCACTTCGTCACTGAGTGCTGTTGAGGGAAGACTGCACAGCCTGGGCTCCTGTGAGCCGCTGGGCCCAGCCCCCACACCCCAGTGGGTGCTGGTCTGTTCTCGGCAGGCCTTCTCACGCGGGCAAGAGGCTGCCAGCAGCTCTAGGTTCCATCTGGTCGGCAAACCAGCAGAAGAGAGCACTGCTCTTCCCCACCAGTTTCCATACGAACTACCCTGCCATCTTCCACGTGGAGCAGAGCCGAGTGGTGGTTTTCAGTCTTGGCTCCACACTGAATCACCTGGGGATTAAAAGTTCCCATCCTTGCCCACCCGGAACCATTGCGTTGGTGGATTATCATGTGCAAACCAATGAAGTTCACGGTCAGCCAGTATGCTACAAATGTGACAGCAGTCTGGCTCTTGACCAGCAGCAGTCGTTTCAGATCAATGAAAGCTGTGACTTTCATCTCCGATCCAGGTGTGGCCTCAGAACTTGTCTCCAAATAGGTCCCACCACTTACGAAGAGGGTGGGTGGTTAGGGGAGGTGGGTGTGCAAGGGAAGGTGTTCACCACTGCTGACTTAACAGGGTACTTATACTGTGCCCACCCCTGCCCCAGCTCCACAGTGGGTGTCAAGCACCTCTTCCTGGTTTCTCTAATCTTTCCCTTTCTCCGGGAGCATGGCCCTTCTCCTCTTTGCCCAGCATCCTCCCCCTCTGGGTGCCGCTCATGAAGCTTCAGTGTAGTCTGGCCTTGTGCCCCTGTCCTGATGGCTTTCGGATCCCTCCTCTTTGCTCATCCAGTTTCCTCTTCTGGAAGTGCCATTTCCCTTCTCCCTGGTCAGCCAGATGTTGCATTTATTTTAAGAGCCAGCTCTTCTCCTGTCCCTGTAAAGAAATCTAATCACACTGATCTCCCAGTTTCCTAATCTATTGCACTGACAAGCAGTAACCGAGCTCTGGCATTTGATTGCCCACTCTCATGAGTTTGTAGTCCTGTCTCGGTTATGTAGTGTGTCTGACCGCACAGAGGATCGTGACTTTAGTTTGTGTGTTGACCAAGGGCACAATAGGTATTTGATAAAACTTGTTGCCACACTCCATCCAAATACTCTTAGTGATTTTGGAGTAGTAGGCAAGTTGGCATAGAGGGGAGCAGTGTTACCTGAGAGAAGTTTGGGGAAGTAATGTTACTTAATAAAAGGAAGAGAATAATTGTTCCCCCTTCTTCTAGGAGTGACCCACACCACTCTGCCCACAGCCCATGGGTGGGGCCTAGGCCTGGGGTTCCACCTAGATGCAGAGATGTCTGGGGAGTGTCCTGTCTGGCTGGGTGGCTGCATCCCAGCGGGAGTTGAGTACAAGGGAGGATGAACAGAGGTTCATGCCAGTCATACTGGGCACTCGCTTGGATGCATGCAGCATCTGTCTCCGAAGCTAGTTGGGTGGCTCCTAAGAAAGGGACCTCATACCCAATATGCTCATTTGGGGACTTGTGCCCTGAGAGTCTTGGAAGGAGTGGTTGGTAACTTGTAAGGGTCTGCAGTAGAAAGAATGTCCGGGAATGTGGCAAAGATATGTCTGTGAGGATAACTGATTACCTTGCCCGTCATGAATTGGGATGAAGAGGTCATGTACCTACCCTTTGTTGAATGATGTTTCTGGTGTCTGCTACAAATCTTGGCTTATTGATGGGAAGACAGGATACCCTGTGATTCACTCAACAGGTGGACATGTGCCAGGCACAGTTCTGGGAGTACTTCAGTGAATGACAGGTACAAGCTCTCCACCTGAGCTGACTGCCTAGTGGGGCACATGGACAGTGAAAAGGTAGACAGATAATTACAAATGCATGCTATGATACCGCTCAGCCTTTTCTGATCAGGCCTTGGAATCACCTAGAAAAATAGTTAGTTGATAGTGAAAAGCTTCCATTCAGTGGGTACCTGTAACGTGCTGGACCTGTGCTAGGTTCTTCACCCTGTAGCATCTCTGTTGGCACCCCCACTTTACAGATGTGAGGAAACCGAGGCTCTGAGAGATGGGTGTGCTCAAGGCCCCTGTACTAGGAGTCTCCAGAGAAAAAGCTACATATATACACACATACATTTAAGCACACATGTATGCATACATACATACATGTATACACATATACTTATTTACATACATATATACACACACAAACATAGGTATATAGAGCTGTTGAAATTAACCTTTACAGTCCTCTGCCCAGAGGCCAAGCCAGGGTTCTTAGCTAGGTTTAGGCTGAGTGCATGCATTTCCTGCTTCTCCAGATATGTTCTGCTAGCCAGAGAATAGTGTCCTAGGTGGTAAAATCTGTTGCATCACCCTGGGTCTCAGAAGTTGTGTGTAGCCACTGACCAGGAGCTGCCTGCCTGTGGGGCAGCCTGGGGTGGAGTACCCCGGCTGGGTAGCATCTACCCTACCCCTTAACTTTATCCTAAAAAAGATCCATTCCCTTCCCCTCTTCTCCTCCAGATGACCGAAACCTAATTGTGTGCTGCCACATAGGGCTCTGGGTCAGAGCATGAGTGCCTCGGGACTGGCCACCAGACTTGGGGAGAAACCACTTCTCAGTAGCAGTGGAGACGAGGCATGCTATTGGCATTGTTTTCTTCCTCAATGAAGGCTCGTCCTTCCTTAGTAAAAGGAGAGGAGGTGCGTGCAGAGGCCACAGTAGAACATGGAGGCAAAGGCAGGCTTGGGTTTTCCAGCCAGTGGGGTCTGGGATGACTCTCCACATTCTCCTTGACTAGTTCCAAATTCTTGAAATAAGTTTTTAACTCAGAGCTTTCAGTGTGTTCATTTTGGGGGCAGAGATGATAATGGAGTGTTGACTTGTACGACTATTTGAAGTCTCAAGTGGATGATATATGGAAAGTACCAGGCAATTGTTGACGTTATTTTGGATTGGAGATGGGTTTTGAAGGGCATCTAGTATGTGGAAGGTCAAGGCACATTAGCAGAACACCTGTACGTTAATTTCTGAAAGCGGGTGAATAATTGTGGTGATAATGGTAAAGTAAATCTCGTTGAAAGCTTTGCAGTACTGGTAAATCATTTGTGTGATTAACTAGTTTACTGACCTTCAAATAAATATCTGTACCAGTAGCTCAGTACCTGACCCCTTAGGCAGTGATCAGTACTGGAAGCACCTGGAGCACCATTTATGGGACAGTGGCCCAAACTCTGATTTTTTTTTTAAGTTAGAATTTACTGGAAAAGTCTGGGGAATAAGGTATCCAATACCCAGTGTACTCACCACCCAGATTTAATGCACAGTCTTCCGTATTTATTTCTGATCAATAAAAAAAATTAAGTCTCAAATGCCATTTAGGACATCCTTACTGATTACATCCATATGTTCCCAGATGAACACTGTGGCCCAGCTTGGATGACATGCCTCCTTTAAGGTAATCTTCTGGATTTCAGAGGAGGGTTAGGACTCTGATGGGCCACACCAGGCTCCTCACATGCCCACTCCTAGGGGTGGGGAGAGGTGAGGTGGGAGCAGCTCTACACAGCACACTCGATTGAGAATGGGATGGGGGCAACCCTCTGAAATGAGGAGGGAGACCAATGAAGAGATCATGTTGGGTTGCAGAAGCGCAGGTGGCCATGCAGCTGGGGTGATGTGGGAAATGTAACCTCTCCAGAATTTTTATTCGGCAGAGGTTTGGTGGTTTTGTGGGGTAGGGGTTTGGAGGCATTGTCTTGGCACTGCGTCTGCATAAAATGTGCTCTGTTATGTCGAATTTGTATGTTCATTTGGGTTAGTGGGTCAAGTAGTGAGGTTTGGCTGCGTTAAAAAAACAAAAACAAAAACAAACCAAAAAAACCCAAACAGTGACTTCTACAAGATTTTTCCCTTACCTATCACAAGTCTGGAAATACCTAGTCTTCTCTGGGGCTAGTGTGATGGTTTTATGATCATCAGGAACTCAGGCTGCTTTTTCTTTTTGCTCTACAATCTTCAGTACATGGGTTTTTATCGTCTTGATTGCCTTATGGTACCTAGATGGTGGCTGATGTTTGAGCCATTACAGCTGTATGTTAGGCAGCTGGAAGTGGGAAGTGGTGAGGGGCCGAGCGTGCATTTCACAGCTGAATTCTATAAGGATTTAAAACTTGAGGGGTAATCTGTAAGAAGCTTTTCAGGATACCACCCCCTCCCCCCACGACTTCTGCTTCTAGCTCTTCGGCTCCCCTAATTGCAAGGAAAGCTGGGAAATGTGATTGCGTCATTGGCACATGAAGGAGGGATAATGGATATTGGGTAGATAGCCAGCTGTCCTGGCCCCAGGAGGCTGATGGAAGCTATGTGGGAGGGGTGGGGGTGGTGCTGCCAAAGCTCCTCCCCGCCTTCCCTGTTCCCACCACCCCCAACCATCCCTTAGTGCTGTCAGCATCGAGAAAAGCTTCATCAAAGGCACAGGGGTCATCATTGCAAGAGGATCCGGTCCCTGGGTCTAGAAGTGCCCATGTCTCTCTGGGGACTCCCATAAAGGATAACATTTTATTTGCTCACCCTGATTTTATCCCCTGTAGGATGCTTTCCCCTGCTAAATCATTGAAAGAGCAATTGCCTGGAAATACTAAGTATTGATTCATGATTTCTGTTCATTTCTTCTTTATTGTTCGGCGAGAAATGAAGTCCCAGAAATGGAACAGGAGCCCTCGGACAGCTTCAGCTCCCTCCTGGAGGTGGGCCAAAGCCAGATGTACGTTGATCATTGCGCTGTTACTTTCTAGGGCCGCCTCGGCCTTGGATTGTTGTGCAGTTTGTCAGTCAACGTCTTGTTTGGTGTCCGGCTTCTCTCCTTCCAGGAAGCTGACAGGTGGCTTGTTTTGTTCAATGCCACTCTAGTTCTGAAACTAGTAGTATTGCTGCCTATTTTGTACTTAAAATTTTTTATTCCTTCCTTTCTTGAGTGATGTATTCACTAAGCATTTATACCAGGATGCAGGCTCCTTGTGAGGAACATTGACTTGGTTTTGATACTGTTGTGCAGACACCTTCCAAAAATAGATGCCTGACCCCAGATGTCCCCCTGGTAGGTGACAAAGAGCTTTTTGATGAATGAGTGAAAGAATGAATGTGTTGAGCACCGTATGATAATAGCTCATGTGGATTAAGCTTCATATGCCAGGCCCTGCTCTGCTTGATAGGCACCCTTCTTGTGGGGTGAGTACTGTCATCGTCCCCGTTGTATGGGTGAGGGGCCTGAAACTTAAGAGGTCAGAGCATAGAGAGGGGCCGAACTGGGTAACAGCCCCTGCCATCCCCTGCGTAAGGATTAGATTGTTTTTACTGTCATCAGTGCGGTCAAGTGCTTTGCCCAAGGTGCACAGTGGGTGAATGGTGTCCTGACACAGAAGGGAATGGCAGTGTGTGCCCCTCTGCAGCCCATAGGCTGGGGTGACTGGGTGGGTACACTGGGTGGGCTCTAGGAGAGGGAGCACCCAGGTGTCTCCCAGGCAGCCAAGCCAGTGGGCAGAACAGGGCAGGTTGTGGACATTGAGCCATGCTATGTGCTTTCTAGGTGCACTTGACCACAGGAACCAGGAGGCGTTCTAGGTATGTGCTGTACCTGAACTTGTCACCTTGCCAGTCTCCCCATTGCCCTTTTCATTTCTATCGGACCCCTCTTCTTACTGTTCACGGGACGCAATCCCTCCAAAAACGCACCCTCCTTCCCACAGGTGGAGCCAGTTACACCCAGCTCAGCTCTACCTTTAATTGCTTGTGCCTTTGTTTGCACCTGGTTTGTCTCATTATAATGCCATTAGCAGAGTGCAGGGGTCCAGCTGCTGGGTAACCAGGAATTGTGCCCGCACGTTTTGAGGCCTTGCTTCTATGCTCTTGGCTTCTTCCCGATGAGTAAAATGAAGGATTTGAAATAGACAGGAAGCAAACGTATACCCAGGGGCCAAAAGCATCTGCTGAACTCATAGCTTGCTTAAAAATACTTTTCCAGCAACTGTATTGTTGAACACCAATTTGTGTTTTCTTGTTAAAAAAGAAGCCATATTCACTGTAGAGAATGTAAGATGATACAGGTAAGTAGAAAGGGAAAAAATAAAAGTCACTTACCAACCCTCAGGTGTTGTTAACAATCTGGAACCTACCTGTCCAGGTAGGTATAGTGCTTTGCCATGTGACTGCTCCTGGGGTAAACACCCCCGCGTGGAGAGAGCTTTGTGATCTCTGACCACCCCTCCCTTTGACACATGGACTTTATGGGCCAAGAGAAAAGTTGATGGCGTGGACAAAACCCACAGTAAATAATTTAACAGTAAAGTCAGGCAGTGGTACAACCTGACTATAAATTATATCAAGTGTCAGCGGCTAGTCACATGTGTTCCGAGTGACAGGAAATGGGGTTTGATGGGATGCAAGCTGGCTGCTGCTTGCTGTCTTGCCTCTTTTCTCACCTCTTTTCCAAAGTAGGGTGGAACAGTGTTCACGGAGGCAGCCTTTACCAGAAAGTGTTAGAACATGAACGTGAGACCATGGGTTTGGCCCCGAAAGTCCCAGGTCTGCCCTTTGCTAGAAATGTGACCTTAGGCAGGTTACCTGGCCTTTGGTTTTCTGTGTATGTCATTTTGGGTAGTTTCTCTTCCTAAGTCTTCCAGTTCATGAACCTTTTCTTCTGCAGTTTGCCCATGACATGTTCATGTGGCCTCCCCTAGCTGCAGTGGATGCTGGGAAATTGTCTTTGTCTTCCATCCAGATGGTCAGGTGCTCAGCAAGAAATTTTTCTTGCTACAGAAGAAAGAATGGCTAGGGGACACAAGCCCTTTCCGCCACACATCTGAATTAGCAGCTACTTGGCTTTTACCCGAGGAAGCTGGCGGTGTTGGCTTGGCTAGCAGGGACAGGAATGGGGTCTGTTTCAGTGGAGAAATGGGGAAAAGTAAAATGTGAAAGATGATTTCTGCTTACCACTTTTGAAGCTCTCCTCATTTGTGTGAAACAGGAGAAACAGGACTCCTCCTTCTCTTTATGTTTAAGCAGTAAGGTAGCCATTTTCTTTGTGTCCTGTGCTTATTTCTCCTGTGAATCAAGGGTGCCCTTGTAGCATGCAGGATTGGATTTACCATGGACATTTGTCCTCTTGATCAGCTATTGGTCAATACCGTGAGAGTTGGAATTAGAATTGAGGCCCAGGTGCAAACCCTGACTTATGGCTCACCTGGTGTCATTTTGGGATGGCATAACTGAGCCACTCCATCTGTAAGTACCTACCTGGTAAGATTCATTCGTTCATTTGTTCATTCGTTCATTTGAAAGAAAATGCTGGAGGGGGAGAGAGAGAGTCACAAGCAGGCCACGTACTTAATGTGGGATTTGATTCCATGACCCTGGGATCATGACCTGAGCTGAAATCAAGAGTTGGATGCTCAACTGACTGAGTCACCCAGGTGCCTCTGAGCTTAAGTTTTAAATTACTCTTTCTGTATCATTTGGTCTCCCATGGGGAGGGGAGAATTAAAATTACTCTTGGTTTCCCATGACTTTCTATTACTCTTTTCATGTTTTGGCAACTTGTAGCCAGAGAGTTCTTTGTATGACACTTAGCATCCAATTAAATATGAATCCTAGGAGGTCTCTTCTGTCTCTCCTATTATTTGCAATAATAAAAAAATGGTTAAATGTATTAGAGAATTGATTTTAGTGAAATCAGTCACTAGATTTTTTTTAAGTTGATTTATTTTGAGAGAGTGAGAGAGAGAGCACGAACAGGGGATGGGCAGAGAGAGAGGGAGAGAAAGAATCTCAAGCATGCTCCCTGCTGTCAATGCAGAGCCTAACGGTGGGGTTCGATCTCATGAACTGTGAGATCATGACCTGAGCTGAAATCAAGAGTCAGATGCTAACTGAGCCACCCATGCCCTTCTCATACCTTGTTTTTTAATAGTTGAATATTTTATTGGAATTTTAAAGTTGAGTTATATATACTTTTTGTAACAAATGCAACAATACAGAGATGTACGAACAAGTTACTCTGACCCAGTGCTACCTATTTCAGACAACCAGAATTAATTGACATATGTAAACTTAAACAGATCTTGACAAACATGTATACCCATTCGGTTTCTTTTTATTCTCCCCAAGAATGGAATTACCATTGAGTCTCTATCCTAGGTTGCCACACTGTGGTCCATAGGCATGTCATCTGTTTGTGTAAATAAAGTGTTAGTGTAACACAGCCACACCAATTTTTTACATATTGTCTGTGTGTGCTTTCTCGATATAATGGAATGTTGACTAGTGCAAAGAACATGTTGCCTGAAGAACGGAAAATATGTACTATCTGGCCCTTTAAAAAAAAAAAAAAAGTTTGTAGACCCTTGATCTCCTTGGCGTTTCTCAGGTAATGGTATATCACTTAAGTCATGAATCTTTGTCCAGATCAATAGGTAAAGATCTAAATAAGTCTTTTTTTTTAAGTTTATTTATTTTCAGAGAGAGAGAGAGAGAGGCAGAGATAGCGTCTGAAGCAGGCTCTGTGCTGTCAGTGCAGACCCCGACACAGGACTCAAACCCATGAACCGTAAGATCGTGACCTGAGGCGACATCAAGAGTTGGATGCTTAACCAACTGAGCCACCCAGGCGCCCCTGAATCAGTCGTCTTAATATCTTTTGATACTAATATCAATGATATGATATATCAATGATATAATGATATAATTTTAAAGCTCATTTTCCTATAGAAGGCATTTAGGTTGTTTCCAGGCTTTTGCCACTAAAAATGGTGTTGAAATAACCCCACATACGTGTGTCCTTCTCTACAGGGGCTTCATTTTGATGGGAACGATGTACAGAAGCATAGTCACTTGGTGTAAGCATGAGTTCTATGCCCATCAGTTGCTTTTCGTTTAAAACCCAACAGCAAACCTGGTTTTCAGTCCTTTTTGACTATGGCTCACAATAAGAAGGATGCTTTTAAGTGCACATGTTCATGTATTAAGAAATTGAGACACTGCCTTCCTAGAACATTACTTATTTAACCTTTACTGTGTGCAAAACATTCTTATGTTTTATATTCTGCTCCATCATAACAGACACTTGTGACTCACTGAATTACTTTCACTACCCCACTAAAGGGATGCAATCTGTAGTTTGAAAACCTCATTTTATAGAAGGGGGTAATATTCCAGAATCTAGTAATCTAGTTAATGCATTCAGTATCTTCTCTGTTGGTTAAGGCCTTTCCTCCCTCCTTCCCTTACCTAAGGTATAAACATTATTTCTCTTAGTGAAAACTCAGATTTTAGTACATGATGTCTTCATAGTTTCAAGGTGGGAACAGACCAGTTTCTTCTGGAAATGTCACTTGTTGTTTGGTCTTTTCACACTTCCCCGAGGAGAGTAGAAGTGGAGCTTTGCTGCCATGTATTGTGGGCACCTGTGAGCCAAGCCATCTCACAGGTGATTGTCTTTTTCTGGGGTCTAGCCCTCTCCCTCATACATAGATCCTGACAACCCTCTGACCCCAGCATGCATACATATAGATCACCACCCGCTGCCCCAGCCTCAACTCCCATGGTGACCCCTGATGAACAGTCTGAGTTTTGGCCTCCACCAGCCATGAGAGCCATGGTTCTGCTCTTGCCTTCAGGTCTTTTGAGGCCACCAGCCCTATTTCAGCAATAGAAAATTTCCCCCCTCTGGCAAACAACAGCAAACAGCTGAAGCCCACAAGAAAGTGTATTATCCCGTGGAAGTAGGCCTTTGGTTGTAGGTGTGGCTGAATCCAGGTATGCATAACAGTTTACTAGGAACACGTATCTTTCTGCCCCTTGGTTCTGCCTCCAGGATAGGTTTGTCTCATTGTCAGATTCTCTTTCCTGGAGGGGAGGAGAGGTAAGAGAACTAGGCAGGGGTCAGAGCAAGTAGCACCCCATATGACTTGCCAGCGGTGTGGATTTTATCCTCTGACTCAGGGCACCTGGTGAAAAATTAAAAGCAGGAAGTGACATGGGGCGCCTGGGTGGCTCAGTCGGTTGAGTGTCCAACTTCAGCTCAGGTCATAATCTCGGGGTCCGTGAGTTCAAGCCCCGCGTCGGGCTCTGTGCTGACAGCTCAGAGCCTGGAGCCTGCTTCAGATTCTGTGTCTCCCTCTTTTTCTCTCCTCCCCCGCTCATGCTCTCTCTCTTCTCAAAAATAAATAAACATTAAAAAAAAAAAAAACAGGAATTGTTTTGACATGAGCCAATTGGTATGTTTCTTCCCCTCAGGCAAAGATCTGCCCCATGTGTTGTGTTGTTTCTGTGCAGGACAGAAATGATTCTGCCTTTAGAGGGCCGGTTACTTTTAGACACTGAAAATATTTTTCTTCCCCCTCCCCTTCTTTCTTTCTTTCCTTCTTTCTTTCTTTCTTTCTCTCTGTCTCTCTCTCTCTTTCTTTCTTTCTTTTTTTTTGGAATTTCATACATTGTTTGAATTTAACAATTCATATTATGAATTCATGAAAATGATATTTTCACCTTCTTATAATAGCAGAAATTATCCTTCATTAGATACTGACAGGTCCTGTGATGTGTGTAATTATAAAAAAATATTCCTAGGCTAGCATGTTCTGCAGTGTTAATATTATGCAAATGAGCAGGGGATAAGGATAGAAGCTGAGTAGAATGGTCAGACTTAATGGGAGCAGGGAGGGTGGCAGCTTTGCAGATTTTCTAAAAATGAATAAATATTTGCTGTACACATTAAGTTTTTATTAGTCTACCTCAGTGCTTACCCTGTCCTCATCAGCAAGGGAGCGAATTAATTTTAGCACCCCGAATTGTTTGTAACTCTTGCCCGTATATAGAATATGCATCGCATGAAGGAGAATTTTTTTTCCCTTTCTCCCTCCTTTGCTCAGCCTTTTCTGCAAGGCACGCTGTAGTAATCTGCCTGTTCTGAGGTAAGGCAAGCTTGTTGCAGAGACAGCTGAGTGGGGAGGGGAGAGATGAGGGGTGGGGGCACTGAGTCTTCATCTCGGCACCCAGGATGGTCCTCTGGCTGAGCCTGAGAAATGAGGACATCCTCTCATTCAGATCCTGAGGATGGCCAAGTGGAATGGTCATGGCTTTTCTAGAGAGTGTATTTATGATCTTGTTTTATAGTGGCTGAGGCACAGAGGCCATCAGTGGCAGACCCTGGACTCGAGCCAGTTCTTTGGTGTCCAGGGTAATCCTGTTCTTCTACACCTCATGGCTGTATTAATTCTAGAAATAGGTGGTGGTTAAAGGGACCACAAATGGGCCCTCTCCACGTTGCTTGTACCTGACAGAGAGGAAGGAAGTGGTAGTTAGGAGCAGACCCCAGAGTCAGACAGCCTGGGTTGGAATCTTGGCTCCTTGAATTCGTAGCTGTGTGGACCATGCCTAGCTGCTTAGTTTGCCTGTGTCTCTATTTCCTCACCTATAAAATTGAGGATCATAATAGCACCCCTCTCCTTGGTTCATCATGAGCATTAAATGAGCTAATGGAAATGAAGAGGTTGGAACAGTGCCTGGTGCCCAGGAAGCACTATTTGCATCTTTTTTTTTTTTTAATTTTTTTTCAACGTTTTTTTTTTTTTTTTTTTAATTTTTATTTTTGGGACAGAGGGAGACAGAGCATGAACGGGGGAGGGGCAGAGAGCGAGAGGGAGACACAGAATCGGAAACAGGCTCTAGGCTCTGAGCCATCAGCCCAGAGCCTGATGCGGGGCTCGAACTCAGGGACCGCGAGATCGTGACCTGGCTGAAGTCGGACACTTAACCGACTGCGCCACCCAGGCGCCCCCTTTTTTTTTTTTTAACACCTAAAATCAGGTCTTCAGTTTCTTCCCTGCAAGCTTTTGAAACGAAGGCTCTTTGACCCTAACTGAAATTGTGGTTGAGTAGAAGGGGGAAAAAAAGCCACGAGAGGAATAGAAGCCATTTGTGGCTGTGGCCCTTAATAGATGTTGGTGGACAAAAAGTGACATGCACAACATTACCCTGTCTCATACCAGAAGGCCTGAAACACCAAAGTCCCTTGTTTTGGGAACAGTCCTTGAATGGTTTCTGAATTACAATGGAAGTGGTGTTAGCAAACCTTGTGTCCTGCCAAACTGCTCTGGGGCTGGCATTTGGCAGGTGATTCTGTTTGCTAACTCCCTGGGTTTTATCTCTGTTCTGACTTTGTGGGCTTGAATTCCTAATGTCTCGTTTCATAGTCCAGAATCTTGAGAGCCTTGGTAACTGGCTTGGGAAGGACAAAGCTATGGCTGATGGTAAAGCAAAGTGGCTTGAATTTTAGGTGGGGTCGTCTGATCCACAGTCATGGGGAAAATGAGGATCGTTGTGACACGTTAGACATAACAGGGCTTTGTTCTGGACAGGAGTCCGCAAACTTCTGTGAAAGGCTGGGTAGTAAATTTTTCATGCTTCGTGTATCTGACGCTCCGTGTAGCAGTTCCTCATCCGGAGACCATATATAAACAAACGAGTGTGCCTGTGTTCTATGATGGACTCAATTACATACCCCCCCCCCAACTCCTGTTGATCCCGTTGTAACCCCCAGTGTGACAGTCAGGGGAGATAGGGCCTTTAAGGAGGTAATTAAAGTTACATGAGTGGGGCCCTATTGTGGTAGGATCCCCTTCCTAAGGAAAGAAAAAAAAAAAAAAACCTCAAGGCAACCTTGCTCTTTGCTTACTTGACAATATCCCTCATGACCTTGTAACATGAGACCACTTAATCAGACTGCATGTTAGTGTGTTAACCATATATGGAACACAAAGAATAAAAAATAGATTTAAAAACAAAAAAACTATGCCACGTGGCATTCGAGGCTCAGTCAGTTGGGTACAAACCCAACTGAGCAGTGCCAGCAAGAATAAAGTTGCTTCCTGGAAAGAAAAGCCTCGGTGTCATGACTCCCTTAGCGAGAATCCTGCTATGTTATTGGGGACTCTCGTCTGGGATTCAGAGACAGTGCGTTTCCATCTCCTTTGCCACTGGAGATCCAATCTTGGGGCGCTGGGAGAGGCAGCCTCGCCTGGTGCCAGCGGACTGCTTGATTCGCTGGAGACTAGCCCTCTTGGTGTGCTGGGGCGAGGACCTTGTGTGCACTAATGGAACCTGTGAGGCCCAGGAACCAGCGCAGGGAGCGCCCATCAGACTAGTAAAAACCGGGGTTCTTTTGGCAGACGTGCCTGTAAGAGGCAGAAAGGAGCCTGATCACCTCCCAGAGTTGCCCTAGTAGTTCCACAAGGGATGAGGAACGAAGCTGCAACTCTAAGGCGTTTGGTGCTGGGCGGCACGTTGGCCATGTGACTGTGTATGGGGACTTGTCTCTCCTTCATTTCCTGGGTCAGTGACTATAATTAGAGCCAACTGTCTCTGGTTCTTCTACCTCAGAACAGGGACTTCAAGGAATATTCCCAAGCAGCTGCTGAAACTCCTTTTGTTGCGGGTAATTCTGTCTTCTCCAGACGGACATGGGCTGCCTAATGCCACTGGTGGAAAACAAAACAAAAGAAACCTGGGGTCTGTCCCTCTGAACTGACAACATTTAAAACTGGGAATTCTCTTTCTCTGCCTTATGCTGGCACCTCCTCGCTTCTGCCTTTCCTTCCCTCCCTCCTGTTTCTGCACTACCCGGGGGGCGGCCTGCACAACTGGCTCTTCAATGCCTCAGACACCATCAGTTCCCCCTCCCCCCCCAGATGTCCAAGAGCAAAGACCACCGATGTCCATTTCCCCACCAACATTCCAGGTAAAAATTAACCATGGGGAGCAAATTGTCTTACATGGATTCAAGTAAAACCTCATCAGTGTTTAAGCTAATTTATGTTTGTTGGTTTGAGATAGACCATGTTTATCAACATTAAAAAAAATAATTCTACCTATATTTACTGAAGGTCAAATCAGCTCATGTTATCTCTGTTCCAGTTTGTTAACAAAAGGATGGCTTAAAGTGACGGTTAATTTTGTCTCTCTCAATGTTTTCATGGGTAATTGTTAAGATAGCTTTCAAAGTCTTTGGTACCTAAAACATTAAAGTTTTGCTTGCATGATAAACTGAGGTTGAATTCACTGGATATCTAACTAGATAAGAGGCTAAAGCACTAATTACTAGATGTAGGTTTGTGCTTCTGACTTGTTACAGGAAAAATAACTAAGGATATTTGGAACTGTTGAAAAATATGCTTTGTTTTCTGGTGTAACCTAGAGTTCATAATTGGTTACTACTTAGTTTTCACTGGAGACTAAGGTTTCTAAGAGTTAAAATTCTGCTTGAGTTAAAATTTTACATGTAGTTAAAGAGTTAAAATTTAACATGTAGTTAAAACTGATAAAAATAAGAAAGGCAACTGTATATGCAAAAAAGTAGATAAAAACGAAAGATATAAGATAGGAAAATACATTTTTGTTGAAGGTAAAAGAAAGTAATTTTGTCCTAAATGAGACTGGTTATTTGGAGAAAAATGGCTTGGGACAAAATCTAACTGCAAAGAAGATTTGTAGAAGATTTGTGAAGGAAAATCTTTAAAAAGAAATTTTATGTGTGGTCAGGATGGACTAAAGTGAAAATAGATGGATTTTAAAAGTACACAGGGTTAAGATTAAAATTCCTCCTCCTTTGATCCAAAGGCAGGCGAATAGACCTCAACTTTGGCTCTTTAACTCCCTCCCTCAACAGCCAATGATCAATATGTAACTTACTGTTAGACCAAAATAAAATTAATGCATCCTATGACAACCAAGGAAATTTTGCTTGGTCACAGACCATACCCCCAAGGTCCTACAGGCAGGAAATGGAGGGATTTAAAAAACAAAAAACAAACAAAAAAACTTTACAAGGTTTAAGACAGTCAAAAGGGGATCTAGGTAAACTTTCTGATCCAATAAGTGTATAAAGGCTTTTCAGAATATTACATACGTTTTTGAGTTGACCTGGAAAAATATAATGCTTTTGTTAAATCAGACTCTTAATGAGACAGTTGTTTTTGGGGGGAAAAAAATAAAGGAAACCTAAGATTTAGCCCTTAAATTATGCTAAACTAGCAACTATTTTACAAACACAAAATGGGAGCCCAATGACCTTCCTGGAGAGGTTGAGAGAGGCTCTCATTAAATATATGGCTATCCCCCTTGACACCCCTTAGGGTGAAATGATTTTTAAGGACAAATTTTTCAGTCATTCAGCCCTAGATATTCAGAGAAAAGACAAAAATTGGCTGTTGGCCTTGAAGGGACCCTGGAGGAGCTCTTACAAGCTGCCAATTGGGTATATTACAAAGAAAACAGAAAAGGAAGCTTAAAAAAAAAATCTGAGGCCTTAGTTGTGCCCTTATGTGCTATGTCAGACCGGACTTCTCAAGGTCCTGGTTCCAAGTGCCATTTATATGGCCATTCAGAGCACTAAAATGAGAACATCCTCAGAGGGGACAACCAAAATAAAAACGCCATAAGCCATGCCCCTTGTATGGAAACAGCCACTGAAGATTTGACCTCTATCTCTTTGGATCTCTATCTGTGAGGGCTCAGATAACCACTGTCCCTAGAAGGGACTAACTGGCGCCTGGGGCTCTTCACGGTGGCTCCCCTAAACCAACGGTCTATCAGAAAGCCAGAACCTCAGGAACTCTGAATATAGAAGGAAAACTGGTTGATTTCCTTCTTAACACTAGAGCTACCTTTTCTGTCCTCCCTTCTGCTCCAGGCCAACTATCAAAACACAGCATGATGATTAGAGGCATCTTTGAAAAACTTCTATCTAAAGTTTTCTCTTAGCCCCTGGGATGTGTATGGGGAAACCTAATTTTTTCTCAGCCTTAACTAGCCTTGTAGGAAAGGGACATTATAACTAAATCAAAGACTATGGTGCTACTAACTCCAGGACAGATAAACAGTTATGTGAGTTTTTGAAAACTACTAGATACTGTAGGCTGTAGATGCCAGGGTTCAGGAGAATAGTTTGCTGCTATATCAATTATTAAAGGAGACTCAACTTGTAGACACTGTCTCAAGCCGCTGGAATGGTTACAAACAGAGCAGGGCAATTACTATTCCCAAGCTCACACAGCTAAAAGATTATTAAAACATACCATCAGGCCTTTCATTTAGGGAGGGACAAAACTTAATCACATGGCCCAAAGGATATTTATTAGAAAAAATTCTGCAAGTAGTTTCAGTCTATAAAGTATGTCTTAAAAGCAATCCTTTCAGGGCGCCTGGGTGGCTCAGTCGGTTAAGCGGCCGACTTCGGCTCAGGTCATGATCTCACGGTCTGTGAGTTCGAGCCCCGCGTCGGGCTCTGTGCTGACAGCTCAGAGCCTGGAGCCTCTTTCAGATTCTGTGTCTCCCTCTCTCTGACCCTCTCCCGTTCATGCTCTGTCTCTCTCTCAAAAATAAATAAACGTTAAAAAAAAAATTAAAAAAAAACAAATTTCAGAAAGTTGCATTCATTGGCTTTGGCTCTCTCTATATAGCAAGTAACACTGGTCTGCTCTTTGCTAGAGTGATTCCATTTTTCAGTAGACTTTGTAAGAAAAAGGTAGGCAGGACTCTGCTTCGGCTCAGTTGGTTAAGCGGCCAACTTCGGCTCAGGTCATGATCTCACGGTCTGTGAGTTCGAGCCCCACGTCGGGCTCTGTGCTGACAGCTCAGAGCCTGGAGCCTGTTTCAGATTCTGTGGCTCCCTCTCTCGGACCCTCCCCTGTTCATGCTCTGTCTCTCCCTGTCTCAAAAATAAATAAATTAAAAAAACGTTAAAAAAAAAAAAGCAATCCTTTCAACCACAAACTTGCTGTCCCAGACAATCAAGGAACTGGAGACTATCCAGGAAAGACCAACAATTTAGGTCTCACTCAGATGACAAGGTCAAAAAAAAAAAAAAAATTCCAACATCTGTTTGTATGGGTTAATACTTTTACTAATTGGGTAAAGGCCTTCACCTACAAGATAGAAAAGGCACAAAAAATAATAAAAATGCTGCTTTATAAAATAATACCCAGGTTTGGCTTAACTAAAAATTTATAAATTAATAATGGTAAATGGCTGCCTTGACTCTTTCTCTAGTAGAACTCCGGGCTCTTAAAGAAGTTTTACACATCAAAATAAAACAGACTGTCTGTGTGTACTCAGGAAAACTCTAAATAAACCTCACAAGCATTAGATGCTTTAAAAAAGATATTTTTAAGTTAGGGCCAAACTCTTGAAAATAGAGGCACCATTGATTGCTTCTCCTGCTTCTCCATCATCTGGGTTATGAGAGATTCCCCGACATACGTTGTTTACAAAATCAAGGTCTCTCCTAGATTATTTGACAGGTTTAGAAACTGTAGACATTATCTTAAGTTGCCATGTTGTTGTACTGGAGAAACGAATAAAATACTGTGCCAAAGACGGCCAACAGGACTAAAACAAGCTCTGGTCTCTGGCTTAGAGACTCCTCTTCCAGGTTCTCCCCCCACCTCATTGGAGGAAACCCTTCTGGAGGGCCAGCATCCATCACCAGCTCACGATTTATCCAGTTCTGACAGTGTGTCAGTCACACATTGGGTCTTTGTGTTCATTTTCACTTAATTTTGGGCAGAAGCCTGTGAATTAAGGGGGGGGGGTGTCACCCTCTTTTATAAATATGGCAGCAGAGGTACAGAAGGGTTTAGGCCCCACCTGCTACCTCGTTATGGCGCACCACTGTGGTGGGCCTCCAGCCTATCGGTCATCTTCAGCTCCATGTCCCTTGCTTCCTCATTCTATGTGGCCTTTGTTCCTGCTGTTTCCTCTGCCTGGAACAATACTCTGTGCTCAGGCAACAAACTGTCAATATCAACTCCTTGCTTCCTCAGGACCTTGCTGATGCTCCCAACAAAGTCAGATTTTCCCTGTAGAGTATGACGCTTACATGAATCTCTCCCTTAATGTAATTTTATGTGGATGTGTCACGGATTGGTATGTGTCTTCTCTGCTCCAGGAGAGCAAATTCTTTGTCTCCTGCTCCCTTGGAGCCCAGTGATTCATGCAGTAGGTGCTGAGTTCATGTGGGTTGGCTCATTGAGTGAATAATTGGATGAATGAATGATAGTCCCACGTAGAAAGTAGTGGAGTCCAGACTTTGCCTGACACCTTTGCCATGCAAGCCCACCTTCTCTCCACTATGCAATGTCTTTGTCTCCCGTCTGAATGCCCGTCAGGGCAATGACATCCATTCACACAAAGGTATCTCTGACTATCAGGGGATCCTTTTCTGGGGGCAGGTTGTGCTGGACACAGGGAGGAGAGAGAAAAGCGGTCATTTAAGGGCCTGAAGACTGTGGGAAGAGCTGGCCATTTGGGCAGCGGTCCCCAGGGCACACCTGACCTTGTCACTGCCTCAGGCCTGCTCTGCTTATCTCCCCAGAGTCAGGCAGCTGGAGCAAAATGAAGGAGGAAGTCTGAAGCTCATCTTCAGTTCTGGAACCTTCTCTTCCTCTGTGAGAGGCATCTATTGTGGGCAAGCTCAGGCTCTCCTGAGTTCATATCCACTTGGCCTGGCTCTCTCCTGACCTTAGGTTAGACTTACTCCTATACCACCATAGCCTCAAGGTCAGCAACTGGTTTTGCTGTATTTGGAAGCCCCAGTTTGTACTTCTATCAAGTGGGGAGTAACTTGGCTCCCCTGGGCAGCCCAGTGGGAGGTTGCCAGTAAAATCGCTCGGTGGTGGG
Organism: Prionailurus viverrinus; assembly: GCF_022837055.1. Classification (NCBI taxonomy): domain Eukaryota; kingdom Metazoa; phylum Chordata; class Mammalia; order Carnivora; family Felidae; genus Prionailurus; species Prionailurus viverrinus. The sequence continues at coordinate 36,221,927 of NC_062562.1, read as the reverse complement.
CACGTGGCTGGGGCCTGACCCATTTTCATGTCCGAATCCCCTAGCACTGGGGTGCATGTAGTAGGTGCTTGCTGAGTGTTTGCTGAGCGAGAAGTTCGTTTGCATGGAGCTCAGCAGGAGTGTGTGGCCCCAATCTTTGTTTTCAAAAACAGGAGCAGGGACAGAGTTTGCTCCCACTGCTACCTTTTTGTGATGTTACAGACTTTGAAGCCAAGTGGCTTATTTTAAGAATGAGTTTGGGATTAGGGGTGAAAGCTTTTTAGTTTTCTTTTTTTGAATGTAAGCATTTTCAGGACTCTATTCATGATTCTTCCCCCTGTCCCGCCCCCCCCCCCCCCCCCAAATCTGGTATAAGATGTGAATGAATGCCAGAGTTTTTTCTTTTCCTTTTTTCTTCTCTTTTTTTTCTTTTTCCACTTTTATTGGGATTTGATTACAGTCCTGAGAATTCTCTGGGAGAACAGCTTCTGCTTTGAATAATAAACGGAGACAGGGAAATAGTGCACTGTCAGATTGTGAGGCGTGGGGGTCCGTTAGAGTCACTGGCGGGGAGAGCCGAGGGTTCAGCTCCTCCTCACCTGCAGGTTTCTTCCCCCTGGGGGAGCAGACTTGGTCTCACTTGGTCGCTTGGTCAGACTTGGTCACTGAAGTTGGATTCCTCTTTTCTTTCTTCTGCCCCCGCGGCGGTTCTCTGTTTCTCTACCCCGAGCACCCTTTAATCAGATCCACTCCCCTGAGGCGGCAGAGAGGGTCCAGTGCGGTGTGACTGGAGGCTGTGTTCACATCCTCTCCCCGCGACAGCAGCCCTGTGTAATGTACGTCTTAGTTCCAGAGGTCAGCCTAGCGGACCGAGGTTCAGAGAGCTCTCGTGACCCAGCCTGAGGCACGTGGCTTCATGGTAGCGTCCGATGCACATACGGGCCTTTCTCTTTATTTAAGACTGTGCCTCTTCCTCTTTCATTTTTGCTTTTTCTTTTCAAGCAAAATTGAGTGTCTGATGTGCTCTAGGCACAGCACACTGGGTGGGTTTAAAGATTCAAATTCCTTTGTGGTTCCCACTCCCTACCTGCAAGATGAATCTGTCCCTTTCTTGTCTCCATCTCATTCTGGATATCAAAGCGGGGTTTTTGGGGTTTTGTTTTTTGTGTTTTGCTTTTTGCAGCATACTAATCACTTCATCTTAATCTCAGAAAGGGCTCTTTGGAAACTTGGAATGTAGGTAGAGAAGGCAGTTTCCCAGAAGCAGAACACTTATTCAGGGTGTGTGCAAAGCGGTGCCTTTAGAAGAGGGGAGTGCAGTGTTGGAAGTATCTCAGAAAATGTTAGATCAGAGCGTGTTCGGTGGGCTTCGCTGCTGTAGCTTTTCCCACAACGGTGCCTCCTAGCTCTCCAAAGGGAGTAGATATAGCATGTGTTACATGCATTGTTTCCCAAGATCATTTCCCCAAGGAGCATCTTTTCTGAACTTTTTTTAAATGTCTGTTTATTTTTGAGAGAGAGTGGAGGAGCAGGCGAGACAGAGAATTCAAAGCAGGCTCCAGGCCCGGAGCTGTCAGCACAGAGCCCGACGTGGGGCTCAAACTCATGAGATGTGAGATCACGACCTGAGACAACATCAGGCGCTTAACCGACTGAGCCACCCAGGCATCTGGAGGAGCGTCTTTTCTAACATGTTTTTGGAAGGCATTTGGGAACGTTAGGGCCCAGTTACACACCATTTTCATTACCCATGCACTAGCTGGTGAAGGGATCAGGGAAGCCTGGTTCGTCTCATGGGCCTGTCTGGACGTGCAGTCTGCAGGGGCTGGAGGGGAGGAGGTGATGCTGTGTAGCTGTGGGGTGCGGCGAGCCTCTCCACGGCCCGCCAGCCTTTCAGTCCTGGCTCTGACTGGCTTTCCACTCACCCCCGCTGGCCGGGGTCTTGGGGTGAGCAGCGCTGTACCCCGGCACTTGGGGCCTCTTGCACAGGCAGTCTCAAGGAGCTGGCGGTTCTCATTCTCTCTCAGATTACCTTCTCTCTCATGTTCTGTCTGGCTGATTGTTATTTCTCTGTTTCTTCTTCCGTCCCATTGCACTTCTCTCTCTCTGTTCTGTGTCTTCCTTTCTTCCTGCCTCTCTTTCTCTCTGCTCCTTTCGTTCTCCCTCTGCCTGTCTTTATCTCTGACTCTCTCTGACCACCCCCCTCTCTCTCTGCCACTTCCTGTGTGGGCCTTGGTCTCTGTCTGCCTGTCTGTCTCTTGCTCATGCCTGAACCCTTCTCTGCAGCTGGCTCACTCTGTCTCTTCCCTCCCCACTCCTTCCCATTTTCTCTACCTCAGTGAGCGTTCACATTGCCGGGTGACACGAAAATGCCCACTGTGCATTGCAGCTTCCTTGACAAGCTGACATCCTTTCCATTTCTTCCTTGTTGTCCCACTTGTGTGTTTTGCACATGGCCCCTGTGCAGTGGTGTACCTTGGGACCAAGTTCCCCAAAAGCCTTTGCAGACTCTCCCCTCCTGCCTGCTCCAACATTGTTCCCCTCTCTTCTGCTGAACTTCATTTCCCATGCAGACTGGTAGCTTCCCTGAGACGGGTCTTTGTTCATTGCCCTCTCCTTGGGATGGCACACGGAGTCACTCCCAGAACATAGGATGTATAAATCTGACTGCATACCTGTAGTATCTATGGTAACACTCTGTTGACCACCATACTTGGTTAAACATTAAGGTACCTTCCTGGATCCTGCTGGATAACACTCTTGCTGTTGATCCTTGCTCTAAGCTGCTTGGCGTTTCCACAGGACACCCTCCCTCTAGTGTGGAAATGACTGAGCCTGGTGGGAGAGAAAGACAAGTAATTTAAAATTCAAGGTTGGGATCGATGCGGGGGGAAAAAACTCATCCCGAGTTTTTTAATATGGCTCACTTGGAAATGAAATGCTTCCTGGGACTTGGTTGGTATCATTAAAACTTTCAGAGGGATTGATTTCATTTGTGGGCTGATACTATTTAAGTACAGAAGCTTAATAAGAAATCTATTTTTGGGGCACCTGGGTGGCTCAGTTGGTAAACCATCCGTCTTTGGCTCAGGTCATGATCCCACGGCTTGTGAGTTTGAGCCCCACGTCGGGCTCTGTGCTGAAAGCTCGGAGCCTGGAGCCTGCTTCTGATTCTGTGTCCCTCTCTCACTCTGCCCCCTCCCCACTTGTGCTCTAAGAATAAATGAAACATTAAAAAAATTTTTTTAAATAAATATATTTTTCAGCTGGGTGGCACTTGCAGAATATCTAATGATCAGGTACCAAATTGTCTGCTGCCCCACAGTTATTTTTCAAAGTGCCATTTAAGAGACGTTACTAAAACTATGTTGCACCTAAAGGCTTAGCTTAGAAATGTTAGTTTTTGACCCAAAATCCTCCAGAAAGATTCCCGCAGAACCCACTTTAGACCTCTCTGTGTTCCAGAATAAAAACCCGTCTTTCAGCCCAACATCTTTTTCCGTCCATGGGCAAATACCCCAAGTGATCACAGGCTCCTTGCCGTCCAAGCAAAGAGTTCTTCAAATCGCCAGTCTCTTCCCACATATGCCTGGGTTAAACTCTTGCCCCTGGTTTATGCCTGGCTTGTTCACCATCATGGGTAGTTGGGTTCCATGGGAGAGCCTGAGGCGCTACAGTTTGGGGTTCAGGTGGGCAGTGCCTGGCTACCCAGGGTTTATGGGTGTGGAACTTTGAAAATACATTTTCTTGAAGATCAGGGTTTTGTGTCTGTTAGTAAATGCAGCATCTGCAAGCTTTGCCCCAAAGTGGGTCCCCTTTGGATGCAACCAGGAAACACTGGCAAGGTACAGAAGGGTCCAGATTTATAAACCTCGTGCTCCATAATGATTTCAGCTGTGCATTGAGAGAGGCATTTGCTGCCCTGGCTTAGGCCATGTGTTGGTCACTCATGTTATTTGTGGCTGTCTTACATAGAGCATGGGCCCACTGCAGGGATGTGGCAGACATGGGAGATACAAGCTCTGCCTTTGAGGACGTGAGTCTTTTCTGTGACTTGCATGTTTCTGGTTAGACAGCATTGTGACTTGGCTTGGAAACAGAGGTCTACACGGACAGAGTTCTAAATCTGGCACCTTTCCTGCCACGGATGCCCAAGAAACAGAAGCCATGATTACAAGGCAGCTTTTGGCCCCCCATGTTACCTATTCTTCCTTCCCCAGCACAGCTTTGCCAGTGGCTCATTTGAATTTGCTGCCCGCAGCCCCACCAGCAGAATCGGCAGTCAAGATGTGCCTGTGCTCACAGGCATGATGCCCCCATTTTATTTACTACCAAGTCCTTCCTGAAATAAGCCTATTCTTCCTTGTTTGTTTCCATCTGACCCGGAAATTCCCATTTGGATGAAGCAGAGTCCTGCCCTCAAGATACACACGCATGATTGGCACCAGCAAGGCCCACTCTTACTTAGCTAATGAGGTAGTTGTGACCTCACTCTGCCTTCTGCAGAAGCTGCTCCCAGACTCCACTCCTGCCTCCCACAAAAAGACCCTGTGTTGTTTTGCTCCCCACCATTGTGTATTTTATTGGCATGTAAATTTCTCAGTAGGATGTCGTTAGCATGGAAAAGGAGTGCCCGTGATTGGCCACCCACTGGGACTCCCCTATGGGTTTGTCTGGGCAAGGACCTCTGTCCCACTTGGTTGGAATGAAGCACTGTCCTTGACTCATTTTTGTAGCCCTCCCCATCCTGTTCTAGTCTGTCCCCACCATGCCTTATAAATGTTTTTGACCAAGACATTAAACCCTAATGTAATTTATTTTATTTCTTCTAAATTAACACATTTCTGAGGATACATAAACACATGATTTTACTTGTACAAACCCTCTAACTGGATATATTAATGTATTTATTCCTTAATAAACTTTTCTATGTGATAAGAGTTCCCTTCCCTACCAATTGCATGTGACGTTCTCCATTTTTATTTTTTAGGTTCCTTCCTAATTTTTATAATCTTTTTTTTTTTTTTTTTTAAATAAAGGCCCATTGGTACTTCCTCTTCTCCTGGCCTGTCATAAATTTAGGGCTGTTGTGTTGGGCAGTGAACAGTCTGAACTGAGTGGCATCTGGGCACGAAAACGATCTTCCAGTTTCCTGTGAAAGCTTTCCCCATATTCTTGAAGTAGATTTATGTAATCTCTCAGTAAAAACAAATGCTGTTTTTGCTCTGTACTTCTTACAAGTTGAGTCTCTGGCTAGTTGAGTCTTGGTTTGTGGGATCCTGAGTAGATTATGCCTCGGTATGTTGCTGTCCATCTTTGAGGAGATTATGTGATTGGATTGGAACAGATGCTTCTTGGTAAAGGAATCCCTGATGAATTTGCAAAAAGCCAAGCCATTGGCTCCCTTGATCTGTTCTTTTGGAAATGACCTCTTCTTGATGTACAGGCGCCATCTTGGAATTGCCTATGGGGTTCTTGAGTGCCCCCCCATTGCTTGTGGGGACTGCAGAGATGCTACCTTTATTTTTGAGGAGAATGATTTTATTGACCAGGATTCAAGTGGTTTTCTCCCAGATACTCAAGGGGCTGGTCTACACCAAAACGGGGGGTTGTGGTTTGAGTGGCGTTTCCAGTGGGGCATTTGCAATATGACTGAACCAACGTTTCCGATAAAGTTGGAAAAACCTCAGGTCCCCTTAGGTTTTTATTTCTTTCCTGGGAACGTGGCTTTCTGCTTGCTGTCCTGGAGTCTCCCTGCCTGTGGCAGCATGCGGGTGTGTACACCTCAAATGGGAATCACCTCCCTCCTGTTACCAGAAGGTCCACAGCCATCGGTTGCTCCCAACACCTTGATATGGCACTGACATCTTTTTAGCTTTGTTGTAAAAAGAATCTGGCAGCTGCCGAAACAGCACCTGACTCTCATCTTCTCCCTAACCTCTTACTATTGGCCCTTGGGTCACAGAGCTCTGCCCCTTCCATTTGCTCTTCATTCTGTGTGCAGGGCCTTGCTTCTCTGCCTTCTGAATTTCGGAAGACCTACTTACGTTTTTTTCTAAGTGACATAAACAAGAGTATGTTTTTGAAAGAAATTAAATAATACATATATATATATATATATATTGGATAGAATACAAAATACAAGTGCCCCTCTCCCAGAGATCTTTCCTGTGAAGAGATTTGGTATCTATCCTTCCAGATATACTTACGCGTTTACATAAAGACAGATGTATGTACCTATACTTGACTATTTTTAACAGCTGATTGGAACTGGCTTTCTCCATTCATGAGCATGAGTTGGGATCTCCTTCCTTCCCTGTCTTCCAAATTTTTTCAATCTTTCAGAGACCAACTCGTTCTCAAGCCCTTTGTGGCCTGTAGGTACTGAGTGGTTTGTATTTTTAACTTTCTCTGAATTCTTGTAATCCTTTTTCTCCCCTGGGCCACCCCTTTTGTCTAGTTTTCTTATGCCCTCCCTTGTTCACTGGTTTGTTCTGTTGACCCACACCCAGTTCAGTTCTTTTGCCGCTGGACAGAGGTTAGTTGTACAGTGGAGGGAACCCAGAGATATGTTCACATGCAATTGTAGTAGAGTGTGGTTATGTGTGACAGTTGGTTGGCTCTTGAGACATGATTGTTGAATGAATGAATACACGAGAAAGAGTTCTGTAGAAGTAGGTGTAATGGTGGCACAGGGGTGGGTCAGTTAACTGGGACTGACTGGGAAGGCTTCAAAGAGGACATGTTTGTCTTGGGTTTTGAAGGATGAGTAGAAATTGGTCAGGAGGATGGGCCTGTTAGAAGGAACAGTGGTGTAAGTCAACACAGTTTGTTTATATTATCCGCTGCTTTGGAGGGAGTATCTTTGTGCTTCTGCATCAGATAATGAAGTCCTTAAAAATGGGAGAGGCATTTATGCTCTTACCTATGGCCGCAGATTACATTTATTGAGCACTTACTATATACCAAATTCTTTATCAAGTATTTTATGTGCAGCAGCAAGCCCGTGGAGTAAGTGTTCTCCTGTCCATTTTAGGGATGAGAAAATGAAGGCACACGTAAAATAGATACTGTCCCCAGGTCCTTGTGATGAGTAAGGGATTGAGCTGGTAAGTATCCCCTTTTTTCAGTCTTCATCTGCTCATCTTTAAACAGGACTGTTGGGGGGCAAGGGAGTGCCTGGGTGGCTCAGTTGGTTAAGCGTCCAACTTCGGCTCAGGTTGTGATCTCACAGTTTGTGGGTTTGAGCCCCGTGTCGGGCTCTGTGCTGACAGCTCCAAGCCTGGAGCCTATTTCAGATTCTGTGTCTCCCTCTCTCTCTGTCCCTCCCCCACTCATGCTCTGTCTCTCTCTCTCTCTCTCTCTCAAAATAAATAAACTAAAAAACCAAAACTTAAACATGTCTGGGGGTGCCTACCAGAGAGAGTTATATGAGGTTTGAGTTAAATGAGATAATGCTTCTAAATCATGCACAGCAAGGGGTCAGATACCACCTTCTCATAATCCTGAATAAAATACCACCCCCGTGCTTTATGTTTCTACCTAGCACTTACCCCTCCTTGGTGTAGAGTTGTTTATTTGCCGTCTCCCCCTTCATCATTTTATACTTGACTGTGTCCCTCGTGCCAGGTAGAGACTTTTAACTATTTGCTGAATGAATGAATACTAGTTTCTAGTTTCGTCACTGTAGCATCTGAAGTACAGATGCCCAGAAAATACTCGGTGAATCTGATTGAAGGTAAACATTTTATGCCAGTTCTATACGCCAGCAAGGGACCATGGATTTATGTGTCACCAGATGATCAACATTGCTGTTTCCTTTTTTTGTTTGTTTGTTTGCGGTCATGTATGAGGAGCTATCCTATGTCTCCCACCCCTGATTTTCCTGATGTCTCGATTTAAACGGTTTCCAATTTGAGTATGCAATTATGCATCAGTCACAGCGATAACTCGTGCTTTCCTTGGTGGCTTGTCAGAACAAGTTAGAGCTTAACTGGAGAAACAACTCTTGGGAGAGCAAGGGCTGGCTGGAGAAGACGTGCCCCGTCTGCCCCCCGGCCCGCATCTGGAACATCACTTCTCCACCCAGATGCTGGTCCCAGTCTTGCCCCTCCCCCAGATTCAGTGTGGATGGTGCCTTGTTAGTGCCCTCTGTGTGTCGGTGGCTGACCGGGGCACTGGTGATGCAGAGAACAGGTCCCAGACTGTCCCCTGGACCCTCAGTCTGCATTGTGGAGGAGAGCCCCATGTGAGCTGAGCTCTGCCCCTAGCCTGGGGAGTGTCTATTGCTCCGCATCTTGGTGTTCTGACAGGACACACCAGGGAGGAATGCCTTGTCCTCAGATCCGCACTCCCCAAGGTGTGAGGCATGTGGTCCTGCTGTTAGGTGGGATCATTTCAGGTGGCTCACTAGCCCAGTGTTAACCAACATGGGCCCTGCAGGGGAAGGGAGTGGTTTTCTTTGCAGGGGGCTTTCAGCAGTGCTGGCGTCTTAATCGCTTCTGTGACTCCCTGACACAGTGAACGAGGGCCTCAGGGTCAGGGTGCTGGCCGGCCATGGTGTCTGGAAGTCTAGATGCTGCGGCTCAACCCCAGGTCATCTGGCCTTGTGTCTCTGGAGCATGGCCAGGACATCCTTTGGTGACTTGGGTGATTCTAAGGCAGATAGGGTTCAGAACCACTGACCCTTCAAATTTTAGAAAGTTGCATTCATTGGCTTTGGCTCTCTCTATATAGCAAGTAACATTGGTCTGCTCTTTGCTAGAGTGATTCCATTTTTCAGTAGACTTTGTAAGAAAAAACGCAAGTTGATTTGAGAAATAACACTAGTAAACAGTAGTGCAGGCGATACGTGAATGTGGCGCTGTGATGCTGTGCTTCGTGATGGACTCCAGTTTGGCAAGTATTCCTCCAGTCGATCATAGCGTCAGCATTTGAGGCACCATTATTTTGGCTCCCACAGAATTCCTGGGGCTGATTCCCCTTAAGGGATAGCCCCAGACACCACCCACACAGCTCACTAGCGCATCTACTCGGGGATTCTCCTGGTTATCTATCTCCGCATAGCAAATGGTCCCAGAATGTAGAGGCAGAAACAGCATTTTGAAATAACTATATTTTATGGTCTGACAGGAAGCTGGCTGCACTTGGCCCTCAACCTCACAGGCTGCAGACTTCTCAAGACCCAGGCAGAGAAGGGTCTGCTTCCTGGCTCACGCGTGTGGTAGGTAGGACTCTGCTTCTTGTGGCCTGCAAGACCCAGAGCCTTAATACCTCTTGGGTTAGGGGCTGGAGACTGCCCTCCTTTCTCCCTACCCAGGTTCATTGTGGCCATTTGCCTCATCAAAGTGAGCAAGCCAAGAAAGTATAAGATGCTAGCCAGACGGAGGTCAGCTGTAACCAAATCTCCAAAGTGGCACCCCATCACTTCTGCCCTCCCTCTTCGTTAGAAGCCAGTCACCGGGGCCCCCATACTCAGGGAAAGGGGACCACACGGGGCAGGAAGGTTACGAGATGGGAGCCACCAGGATGCGTCTGGGGAGGCTGCTATGCACAGGAAACTTGCTGAACACACCTGCTCCTTAATGTCCCCATCACCTTCAGGGGCGCCCCTGGGGGAGAGTTCTCGCAGGTCCCAAAGCCAGGAGATGGGCTGCTTCGAAGCCATCACAGGTGTATTTTGTGGGCAAAGAGGATCTTGGAACTGGTTTTACTTCACTTTTTGGTCAAGAGGCATCTGGGCCAAAATGACTGCTTCTCTTTAATTGATTGTGTAGAAATAAGTGATTATGTAGAAATGGACAACCTAGAGCTCCCATGGCAGGACTTTGTGTGCAGAGCCTCCCCACTCCAGTCTGGAAGTTCTGTTTCTGTCTTTATCTCATCCCTACCTCTTTCTTGCTTGCTTTATTCTTTTTTTTTTTAATTTTTTTTAACGTTTATTTATTTTTGAGACAGAGAGAGACAGAACATGAATGGGGGGAGGGTCAGAGAGAGAGGGAGACACAGAATCGGAAGCAGACTTCAGGCTCCGAGCTGTCAGCACGGAGCCCGACGCGGGGCTCGAACTCGTGAACCACAAGATCATGACCTGAGCTGAAGTCGGACTTAACCGACTGAGCCACCCAGGCACCCCTTGCTTGCTTTATTCTACCCCACCGCAGATACTCTCGTGTGCCTGAAACTTCACGTGTCTTGGGGTTTGGAGAACATGGTATCTGGAGTTGTGTTCTGTTCAGGGTGGTCTGTGGATTTTTGAAGCACAGAGGTGACCACAGCACCTCCATCCAGGTGCCTGGGGATTCCAACCAGGAACAAGCAGGCAAGGCTGGCATTGAAAGCCCCCAGCTGGCTGGCATGCAGCAGAATCACAACTCACAGCCTGAGATACAGTGGCCACAGCTTCCTGTGTTCCACAAGCCTCTCTGCCTCAGTAACAGCATGGTTTTGGACAAGGTGTGTTACCTCTTTGAGCCCCACTTTTCCCATCTATAAAATGGGGTGTAGGGCTTCAGTCAGAGGAGGCTGGGTTATTTTGTAGTACCAAACAGCTCCAAAAAGTCAGTACAGAAAACACAAAGGTTTCCCTCTCAGTCACATTCCCCGTCCTCACGGTTGGCTGGGCTTCTGCATCATCACCATCTTCACACCCAGACCCAGACCACAGAGAGGAAAGAGCCTGGCCAAGCACTCACACTCTGTCTCAAAGCTTACACCCAGGTAGGGCACACATCACTTCTCTCTTCACTGGCAAAGCACGTTCTACTGAAGCATCTCAATGCAAGTGGGAGGGGAAGTACAGCCTTGCCAGCATCTGGAAAGAGCGTCGTGGGTAGCCTTGGTGACTTTCACAGGGGGCACTTCTCAGAGTGGTGGTGAGGATTCCAGCAGAGGACATGTGCAGAGCTGTAGAGCCTGACATTTAGTTACCACTCGTGAGCAGTGATGCTGTGGTCATGGCCGTGGTAATGACGCTGAGCAGACAGGTCAAGCTTATCTAGGGGCCCCTGGTTGATAATCCTTTGTCTTTGTGATCTTTTCCTCCAGTGCCTGTGTCATGAGGTTCTCGGGTTCCTGAGTTCTGAGTACTGTGCTTTGAACTGGGGATCAGAGGTAAGACCGACATGGTCTGTATCTTCAGATCGCTCATAGTCTCTCCTTGGCAGCAGGAAATGGAGGGATTTCCTTTGGGTTTTCATTGTCAGGGTTTGACCTTCGTAGGGAACCGTATAGAGTAAGATAAATGCTGGAGCTGGGAGGGGCCATTGTTTCTGTACTGGTTAGGATGCTTTCAGGGACAGAAGCACAGAACCGAAGCCAAAGCAGGTTCAGCAAAGCAAGGAATTTGTTTTGCTGGATAACTGAAAAGTTTAGCACTTGGTGAGCAGTGGTGCCAGGCTGCTCCCCCACTCCAGTCATCATCAAGAGGAAAAATACAACTCTCTGTCCAACAGACAGTTGGGCTATCCCCCAAATTCCCAACATTCTCTCCAATCAAACCAACTTAGTCATGGGCCAGTTTTGAACCACTCCGTAGGACCATATGGACAGGATGTGCTGTTTGACCTAAGGGATTTAGTGCCTATCCTGGGGTCAAGGCATAGGGTTTTTTCCACATAGATCTCTTGTCAGGTGATTTCCCTTGCCCCTCCCTTTCCTTGGGGGAAAAACAAGCTCAGAGAAGCTAAGTGACTTGCCTGCTGCCACTCAGCACGTGAGAAACAGAGCAGGAGCCGGCTGTGGGTCTGGGACTGTGCACTCCTGCTGCTTTGCCTTGGTTCCAGAAACATCTTCTCAAAAAGGTGCCCATTTCAAAGGGTTGGAGAAACCTCCCACGCTGGGAGACGTGAATATACAAGGGACGTTAAATGACACTGTGCTTGGCTTCTTTAATTAGCTAAACTTCATTATTTATTGCTTATTGGTAACAGATTGAAAATCAGGCAGATTTCTCCCTGGCAGGACTGTGTCTTAGGTCTGATCTCTCTGGGTGACAGTTTGGGGCTCTAACTGAAGGTTTCGGTGATTGGCTTCCTGTCATCAGTGCCAGTGAGTGGGCGCTGCCCGGTGGTGATGAGACCACTGTCCAGCTGGTTGTGGGAGGCACTGATTTGGGAGAAGTGGAGCAGTTAACCTTCATGGGTGAGTATTTCCAGAAGGTGCTGTTTTGGCGTTATTGCCAGTCTCCAGTGTTGAGCATCACAGTGCAAGTTGTCTAAGAGGCACATTTTGCAATGTGCCATTTTAGTGTTTGAGGACAGAGAGCTCAGCTCCAAGAAGTCTTTTTTGATTTCTTCTCTCAGTGCCATAATCTTGGAGTCCTGCAGACTGGATCTCCTAAGGCTAATCACCTGCACGAACTGCTCTGTGGAATTTATTTGCCCTCCCACCCATCTGGCCTTTCCAAGAGCTGACAGCACCGTGGGACAGGTCAGGTGAGTGAACTTAGGAAACGATTTGCCCCTATAGTCACCATGTTCCTCAGGGAAGAACACGTCTTCCAGTGGGCCCCTACCCCCAGTCTTTGGAAATGACCATCCCTACCCGTAAGTGATGCCGTGACCCTTCCTTACTCGTTCATTGAGATACTTGCCAAGTGCCTCCTGTGTGTCAGACACTGGGATATGACACACCAGTATGTAATTTCTTTCACTTAGTGTATGGTAAGCCCAGTGGGGAAGTAGTATCTGCCTGCTTTGCGGCTGGGAAAGGCAGGGCTGGGGCCACCGGGGGCTTTGGGCATGCTCTTTGGAGACCATGTCCTATCCTGGTGTGGGTTCTGGACCCTGTGCTTCCTGCTTCCTCTCCCAAGAACCCTGCACCCTTAAGCAAGTCGGGTCACCTCTCAGAGTCCACATCCCCATCTGTGCATAAAATGATGCCTAACAGGGCCTGGCATGGAACAAGACTGGAGTAAGTGTAACAAATGATCGCAGGTCTGGTGGTTTTACAACAGCACAATACAAATTTATTGTCTCACAGTCATGGAGGCCAGAAGCCTGAAATCAAGTTGTGGGCACCAACAGGGTCTGGCTCCATTTAGAGGCTCCAGGGGAGGATCCTTCCTTGATGTCTCTGGTGGGTGCCAGCCACTCAGCTGGCTGTCCCGTCCGTGACCCCCTCTTCTCCTGCCCTGCGCCCTTTGACCCACAGCCACCAGATGGCTGTCCGGTCGAGCAGCTGTGGTGAGGACACTAAGGTTGGGGTTCCTGGTAAAATGCCACTCAGGAGGAGGGGGTCTGCCTTAAAACAAATGGAAGCCTTTAAACTACAAGGAACAGAAAATCCACTGGTATGTTTGTAGCCTGGGATAAATCATTCTCAAAAGTGTGGCAAATGCAGATGCCAGCTCAGCGTAAATAAGGAAAGAGATGAAGGATGAGAAAGAAAATAAAAAGCCTTTATTCCAGAAGAGAGGACAGGGCAAAGAAGAGGGAGCAGCTAAGTTTCTGTTCTAATAGAGAGCGACTGAGTTCAGTCCTCGTGTCTCTGGCACCTTGGGGAAAGTGGGCCATGCCAATTCTCTGCTCCTCATGGCAGGGCTGACAGGCTCAAGAAAATGCAGGGGCCTGGGAGAAAGCCGACAGTTTGCTGTAACGTCCCGACCTCCGTAGTGGGGCTGGCACCCTCTGTTTGGAGTGGCTGGTGAACGGGCCCCGAGGTGCCCTGGAGAGATAAGGAGATGAGGTGCATTCTACAAAGTGGAAAATGGGTTCTGATCAAACATGAGCCCGTGGGAAAGACTGTGAAGTTCTGAGCCACCTGCATCTGCCTTCCTGTTGTTGTCCTAGTGTGGGGAGGTGGGAGGGCGGCATGGGACAGGAGGTTGAGGGGTGGCACTTACTGAGTGCTTACTACTAAGGCAGAGTGGGTACCGCGCTGGGCGGCTTGCAGACATGACGAGGTGGTGAGTGCTGGTTCCATTTTGCAGACCAGGAAACCAAGGCACAAGGATTCTTAGGAAGCGGTGAGACCCAGGTCCGCCTAACCTTAAGACGTCAGATGTTGTGTCTTTCCTCAAGGACCTCCGCAGCCAACACTAATCAGTACAGAGCTTCCAGAGAAGCAGACCCCTCTACCCCTGCCCCAGGTGCCTGAAGTGGTGTCCAGGGTACGGCTTTCTTATTTGTAAGCAGAAATGAAACCCCTGGGAGGAGACATTCCAGAGCCATTTCACTTTTACTTGAACATGAGCAGTGCCTGTTCATGTGCAGATGGGATCACTGCGCTTGCGACAGTAAAAATACCAACCGTGTCATTAGCGGCAACCCTTCTGGGCATGCCCATGCTCTAATGACCTGAGCGTCTTCCCTGCTCTTTACAAGAAGCCGCCTTTCTGCGGCACTCAGTCTTACGGGTTCTTTCCTTCAGAGATGAGCCTGGATTCTTGTTTTGGACCCACATTTCTTGGTGCAGAAGCAGCAGCAAAGAACGAGGCCTGGGATTCAGCCAAACCTGGCTTTGAATTCTTGCTGTATCCGTGAGCACAACACTCAGCCTCTCGAGCCTCTGGCAGGATGGGGGACACCTCCTATTGAGAGCTTGCTCTGGGCATTTTGTGGATAAAAGCCAACAAGTGACTGCATCTTTAAATGCCATTTATCATCATCAGTCCTTTCCAGAATGACCTGGGGCCTCCTTTCCTTCACTGGCCTCAAAAGTCATTTCACTGGGCTGTGGAAATCAAACAGTGGTTCCTCCCCACCAAGAAGAGTTGAATGTTGCCCTGAAATTACCAATAATTTTTCTCTGGCTGTTCCGTCATTGAGCGGAGCAGGAGTTGGCCAAGTTTCTCTGTCAACGCCCAGATAGTATGGGTTTTAGGAAGGTGGTCCACACTGTTTCTGTCACCATTACTAGACTTTGTGGATGTCATGTGAAGGCTGCCGTAGATGGTAAGTGTTGTACAAGCATCCCTGTGTCCAGAGAGAATTTATTTACCAAAGCAGACTGGGATTGGCCCATGGGCCATGGTCTACAGATTCCTGCTCTGTCGAATGGGGAGGTTCTGGGTCTCAGGCTGGAATTGGCAGCATGAATGCTCCAAGGTCTCTGCCCTGGAGGGTCGCCCCAGTGACACACCTACCCTTGCACAGTCAGGGGGGCGGGGGAGTGAGGAGTGTGCTGTTTGCAAGGAGACAGCTTCCAAGGTGATAGACGTGGCAGGAACCTTCTGTTGTCCCTGTAGTCTGATGTCTCCATCAGGTTCACCCAGATGTACCCTCATCCGCTGCTGGGTGATACAGAACTGCTCAGATCTGTCACTCTAACAGCCACAATACCTGTTACTGCTCTTGAGTGCTGCTTAGTGGCCCCAGCTGGGCTCCAAGTGACCCTTGCAGTTGTGTCTGCATCTACATGTACTTGGGGAAGTCCTGCATGCGCTCTCCACTTACCCACAATTCTAGCAAGGGCGGATTCGGATGCTCGTGTTTGCACAAACCTTACACTTTTCTTTGGCATCTCCTGGTTGCTCTGTGCCTCATTTTCTCTGGCCACTCAGTGGGAGATAAGGGTGAAATGAGAATGAATGAGGTGGTTTGTTAGTGGTTTCTTTTTTTATTTAAAAAAAATTTTTTTTTTAATTTTTTTTTCAACGTTTATTTATTTTTGGGACAGAGAGACACAGAGCATGAACGGGGGAGGGGCAGAGAGAGAGGGAGACACAGAATCGGAAACAGGCTCCAGGCTCTGAGCCATCAGCCCAGAGCCTGACGCGGGGCTCGAACTCACGGACCGCGAGATCGTGACCTGGCTGAAGTCGGACGCTTAACCGACTGCGCCACCCAGGCGCCCCAAAAATTTTTTTAAATTTACATCCAAATTAGCATATAGTGCAACAATGATTTCAGAAGTAGATTCCTTAGTGCCCCTTATCCATTTAGCCCACTGCCCCTCCCAGAATCCTCAGTTCTCCATATTTATGTCTCTCTTCTGTTTTGTCCCCTTCCCTGTTTTTATTTTTGTTTCCCTTCCCTTATGTTCATCTGTTTTGTCTCTTTAAGTCCTCATATGAGTGAAATCATATGATTTTTGTCTTTCTCTAATTTCACTTAGCATAATACCCTCCAGTTCCATCCACATAGTTGCAAATGGGAAGATTTCATTCTTTTTGATTGCTGAGTAATACTCCATTGTATATATATACTACATCTTCTTTATCCATTCATGGTTCGATGGACATTTGGGCTCTTTCCATACTTTGGCTATTGTTGATGTGCTGCTATAAACATGGGGGTGCATGTGTCCCTTCGAAACAGCACACCTGTATCCCGTGGATAAATGGCTGGTAGTGCAATAGCTGGGTCGTAGGGTAGTTCTATTTCTAGTTTTTTTTTTTTTTTGCTATTTATTTTTTTTTATGAAATTTATTGACAAATTGGTTTCCATACAACACCCAGTGCTCATCCCAAAAGGTGCCCTCCTCAATACCCATCACCCACCCTCTCCTCCCTCCCACCCCCCATCAACCCTCAGTTTGTTCTCAGTTTTTTTTTTTTTTTTTTTTTTTTTTTTTGAACCAAATGAGCACTTTATTTTTTTTTTTTTTTTTTTTTTTTTTTTATGAAATGTATTGACAAATTGGTTTCCATACAACACCCAGTGCTCATCCCAAAAGGTGCCCTCCTCAATACCCATCACCCACCCTCTCCTCCCTCCCACCCCCCATCAACCCTCAGTTTGTTCTCAGTTTTTAAGTCTCTTATGCTTTGGCTCTCTCCCATTCTAACCTCTTTTTTTTTTTTTTTCCTTCCCCTCCCCCATGGGTTCCTGTGAAGTTTCTCAGGATCCACATAAGAGTGAAACCATATGGTATCTGTCTTTCTCTGTATGGCTTATTTCACTTAGCATCACACTCTCCAGTTCCATCCACGTTGCTACAAAAGGCCATATTTCATTTTTTCTCATTGCCACGTAATATTCCATTGTGTATATAAACCACAATTTCTTTATCCATTCATCAGTTGATGGACATTTAGGCTCTTTCCATAATTTGGCTATTGTTGAGAGTGCTGCTATGAACATTGGGGTACACGTGGCCCTATGCATCAGTGCTCCTGTATCCCTTGGATAAATTCCTAGCAGTGCTATTGCTGGGTCATAGGGTAGGTCTATTTTTAATTTTCTGAGGAACCTTCACACTGCTTACCAGAGCGGCTGCACCAATTTGCATTCCCACCAACAGTGCAAGAGGGTTCCCGTTTCTCCACATCCTCTCCAGCATCTATAGTCTCCTGATTTGTTCATTTTGGCCACTCTGACTGGCGTGAGGTGATACCTGAGTGTGGTTTTGATTTGTATTTCCCTGATAAGGAGTGACGCTGAACATCTTTTCATGTGCCTGTTGGCCATCCGGATGTCTTCTTTAGAGAAGTGTCTATTGATGTTTTCTGCCCATTTCTTCACTGGGTTATTTGTTTTTTGGGTGTGGAGTTTGGTGAGCTCTTTATAGATTTTGGATACTAGCCCTTTGTCCGATATGTCATTTGCGAATATCTTTTCCCATTCCGTTGGTTGCCTTTTAGTTTTGTTGGTTGTTTCCTTTGCTGTGCAGAAGCTTTTTATCTTCATAAGGTCCCAGTAATTCACTTTTGCTTTTAATTCCCTTGCCTTTGGGGATGTGTCGAGTAAGAGATTGCTACGGCTGAGGTCAGAGAGGTCTTTTCCTGCTTTCTCCTCTAAGGTTTTGATGGTTTCCTGTCTCACATTTAGGTCCTTTATCCATTTTGAGTTTATTTTTGTGAATGGTGTGAGAAAGTGGTCTAGTTTCAATCTTCTGCATGTTGCTGTCCAGTTCTCCCAGCACCATTAGTTAAAGAGACTGTCTTTTTTCCATTGGATGTTCTTTCCTGCTTTGTCAAATATGAGTTGGCCATCCGTTTGTGGGTCTAGTTCTGGGGTTTCTATTCTATTCCATTGGTCTATGTGTCTGTTTTGGTGCCAATACCATGCTGTCTTGATGATGACAGCTTTGTAGTAGAGGCTAAAGTCTGGGATTGTGATGCCTCCTGCTTTGGTCTTCTTCTTCAAAATTCCTTTGGATATTCGGGGCCTTTTGTGGTTCCATATGAATTTTAGGATTGCTTGTTCTAGTTTCGAGAAGAATGCTGGTGCAATTTTGATTGGGATTGCATTGAATGTGTAGATAGCTTTGGGTAGTATTGACATTTTGACAATATTTATTTTTCCAATCCATGAGCAGGGAATGTCTTTCCATTTCTTTAAATCTTCTTCAATTTCCTTCATAAGCTTTCTATAGTTTTCAGCATACAGATCTTGTACATCTTTGGTTAGATTTATTCCTAGGTATTTTATGCTTCTTGGTGCAATTGTGAATGGGATCAGTTTCTTTATTTGTCTTTCTGTTGCTTCATTGTTAGTGTATAAGAATGCAACTGATTTCTGTACATTGATTTTGTATCCTGCAACTTTGCTGAATTCATGTATCAGTTCTAGCAGACTTTTGGTGGAGTCTATCGGGTTTTCCATGTATAATATCATGTCTTCTGCAAAAAGCGAAAGCTTGACTTCATCTTTGCCAATTTTGATGCCTTTGATATCCTTTTGTTGTCTGATTGCTGATGCTAGAACTTCCAGCACTATGTTAAACAGCAGCGGTGAGAGTGGGCATCCTTGTCGTGTTCCTGATCTCAGGGAAAAAGCTCTTAGTTTTTCCCCGTTGAGGATGATGTTAGCTGTGGGCTTTTCATAAATGGCTTTTATGATCTTTAAGTATGTTCCTTCTATCCCGACTTTCTCAAGGGTTTTTATTAAGAAAGGGTGCTGGATTTTGTCGAAGGCCTTTTCTGCATCGATTGACAGGATCATATGGTTCTTCTCTCTTTTTTTGTTAATGTGATGTATCACGTTGATTGATTTGCGAATGTTGAACCAGCCCTGCCTCCCAGGAATTAATCCCACTTGATCATGGTGAATAATTCTTTTTATATGCCGTTGAATTCGATTTGCTAGTACCTTATTGAGAATTTTTGCATCCATCTTCATCAGGGATATTGGCTTGTAGTTCTCTTTTTTTACTGGGTCTCTGTCTGGTTTAGGAATCAAAGTAATACTGGCTTCATAGAATGAGTCTGGAAGTTTTCCTTCCCTTTCTATTTCTTGGAATAGCTTGAGAAGGATAGGTATTATCTCTGCTTTAAACGTCTGGTAGAACTTCCCTGGGAAGCCATCTGGTCCTGGACTCTTATTTGTTGGGAGATTTTTGATAACCGATTCAATTTCTTCGCTGGTTATGGGTCTGTTCAAGCTTTCTATTTCCTCCTGATTGAGTTTTGGAAGAGTGTGGGTGCTTAGGAATTTGTCCATTTCTTCCAGGTTGTCCAATTTGTTGGCATATAATTTTTCATAGTATTCCCTGATAATTGTTTGTATCTCTGAGGGATTGGTTGTAATAATTCCATTTTCATTCATGATTTTATCTAGTTGGGTCATCTCCCTTTTCTTTTTGAGAAGCCTGGCTAGAGGCTAATCAATTTTGTTTATTTTTTCAAAAAACCAACTCTTGGTTTCGTTGATCTGCTCTACTGTTTTTTTAGATTCTATATTGTTTATTTATGTTCTGATCTTTATTATTTCTCTTTTTCTTCTGGGTGTGGGGTGCCTTTGCTGTTCTACTTCTAGTTCCTTTAGGTGTGCTGTTAGATTTTGTATTTGGGATTTTTCTTGTTTCTTGAGATAGGCCTGGATTGCAATGTATTTTCCTCTCAGGACTGCCTTTGCTACATCCCAAAGCGTTTGGATTGTTGCATTTTCATTTTCGTTTGTTTCCATATATTTTTTAATTTCTTCCCTAATTCCTGTCTAATCCATTCATTCTTTAGTAGGGTGTTCTTAACCTCCATGCTTTTGGAGGTTTTCCAGACTTTTTCCTGTGGTTGATTTCAAGCTTCATAGCATTGTCGTCCGAAAGTATGCATGGTATGATCTCACCTCTTTTATACTTATGAAGGGCTGTTTTGTGACCCAGTATGTGATCTATCTTGGAGAATGTTCCATGTGCACTCGAGAAGAAAGTATATTCTGTTGCTTTGGGATGCAGAGTTCTAAATATATCTGTCAAGTCCATCTGATCCAATGTCTCATTCAGGGCCCTTGTTTCTTTATTGACCGTGTGTCTAGATGATCTATCCATTTCTGTAAGTGGTGTATTAAAGTCCCCTGCAATTACCACATTCTTATCAATAAGGTTGCTTATGTTTATGAGTAATTGTTTTATATATTTGGGGGCTCCGGTATTCGGTGCATAGACATTTATAATTGTTAGCTCTTCCTGATGGATAGACCCTGTAACTATTATATAATGTCCTTCTTCATCTCTTGTTACAGCCTTTAATTTAAAGTCTAGTTTGTCTGATATAAGTATGGCTACTCCAGCTTTCTTTTGGCTTCCAGTCGCATGATAAATAGTTCTCCATCCCCTCACTCTCAATCTAAAGGTGTCCTCAGGTCTAAAATGAGTCTCTTGTAGACAGCAAATAGATGGGTCTTGTTTTTTTATCCATTCTGATACCCTATGTCTTTTGGTTGGCGCATTTAATCCATTTACATTCAGTGTTATTATAGAAAGATACGGGTTTAGAGTCATTGTGATGTCTGTATGTTTTATGCTTATAGTGATGTCTCTGGGACTTTGTCTCACAGGGTCCCCCTTAGGATCTCTTGTAGGGCTGGTTTAGTGGTGACAAATTCCTTCAGTTTTTGTTTGTTTAGGAAGACCTTTATCTCTCCTTCTATTCTAAATGACAGACTTGCTGGATAAAGGATTCTTGGCTGCATATTTTTTCTGTCTAGCACCCTGAAAATCTCGTGCCAATTCTTTCTGGCCTGCCAAGTTTCAAAAGAGAGATCAGTCAGGAGTCTTATAGGTCTCCCTTTATATGTGAGGGCACGTTTACCCCTTGCTGCTTTCAGAATTTTCTCCTTATCCTTGTATTTTGCCAGTTTCACTATGATATGTATCCCAGAAGACCGATTCAAGTTACATCTGAAGGGAGTTCTCTGTGCCTCTTGGATTTCAATGCCTTTTTCCTTCCCCAGTTCAGGGATGTTCTCAGCTATTATTTCTTCAAGTACCCCTTCAGCACCTTTCCCTCTCTCTTCCTCCTCTGGGATACCAATTATGCATATATTATTTCTTTTTAGTGTATCACTTAATTCTCTAATTTTCCCCTCATACTCCTGGATTTTTTTATCTCTTTTTTTTTTTAATTTTTTTTTTTTTTCAACGTTTATTTATTTTTGGGACAGAGAGAGACAGAGCATGAACGGGGGAGGGGCAGAGAGAGAGGGAGACACAGAATGGGAAGCAGGCTCCAGGCTCCGAGCCATCAGCCCAGAGCCCGACGCGGGGCTCGAACTCACGGACCACGAGATCGTGACCTGGCTGAAGTCGGACGCTCAACCGACTGCGCCACCCAGGCGCCCCTATCTCTCTTTTTCTCAGCTTCCTCTTTTTCCATAACTTTATCTTCTAGTTCACCTATTCTCTCCTCTGCCTCTTCAAGCCGAGCTGTGGTGGTTTCCATTTTGTTATGCATTTCGTTTAAAGCGTTTTTCAGCTCCTCGTGACTGTTCCTTAGTCCCTTGATCTCTGTAGCAAGAGATTCTCTGCTGTCCTGTATACTGTTTTCAAGCCCAGCGATTAATTTTATGACTATTATTCTAAATTCACTTTCTGTTATGTTATTTAAGTCCTTTTTGATCAGCTCATAGCTGTTGTTATTTCCTGGAGATTCTTCTGAGGGGAATTCTTCCGCTTGGTCATTTTGGACAGTCCCTGGCGTGGTGAGGACCTGCAGGGCACTTCCCCTGTGCTGTGGTGTATAACTGGAGTTGGTGGGCGGGGCCGCAGTCAGACCTGATGTCTGCCCCCAGCCCACCGCTGGGGCCACAGACTGGTGTGTGCCTTCTCTTCCCCTCTCCTAGGGGCGGGATTCACTGTGGGTGGTGTGATTCTCCTAGGGGTGGTGTGGCTCGTCTGGGCTACTTGCACCCTGCCAGGCTTGTGATGCTGGGGATCTGGCGTATTAGCTGGGGTGGGTAGGCAAGGTGCTCAGGGGCAGGAGGGGCAGGCTTAGATCGCTTCTCCTTAGGTGATCCACTTCAGGAGGGGCCCTGTGGCAGCGGGAGGGAGTCAGATCCGCTGCCGGAGGTTTGGCTCCACCGAAGCGCAGAGTTGGGTGTTTGCGCGGAGCGAGCAAGTTCCCTGGCAGGAACCGGTTCCCTTTGGGATTTCGGCTGGGGGATGGGCGGGGGAGATGGCGCTGGCGAGTGCCTTTGTTCCCCACCAAACTGAGCTCTGTTGTCAGGGGGCTCAGCAGCTCTCCCTCCCTTTGTCCTCCAGCCTTCCCGCTTTCTGAGCAGAGCTGTTAACTTATGACCTCCCAGACGCTAAGTCGCGCTTGCTGTCGGAACACAGTCCGCCCGGCCCCTCCACTTTTGCAAGCCAGACTCGGGGGCTCTGCTTGGCCGGCGAGCCGCCCCTCCGCCCCGGCTCCCTCCCACCAGTCCGTGGAGCGCGCACCGCCTCGCCGCCCTTCCTACCCTCTTCCGTGGGCCTCTCGTCTGCGTTTGGCTCTGGTGACTCCGTTCTGCTAATCCTCTGGCAGTTTTCTGGGTTATTTAGGCAGGTGTAGATGGAATCTAAGTGATCAGCAGGACGTGCGGTGAGCCCAGCGTCCTAAGCCGCCATCTTGCCGCAACTCCTATTTCTAGTTTTTTGAGGAACCTCCATACTGTTTTCCAGAGTGGCTGCACCAGTTTGCATTCCCATTGTCTGTATATTATCTGATTTTGACTATGATATGCCTTGGTGGTGGTCATTTTCTGTTGAATCTAATGGGAGTTCTCTGTGCTTCCTAGATTTTGAGGTCTGTGTCATTCTCCAGATTTTGAAAGTTTTCCACTACAATTTATTCACATAAACCTTCTGCCCCTTTTCCTCTCTTTTCAACATCTGGGATTCCTATTTTTCAGATATTATTCCTTTTTTTTTTTTGTAAGTCACTGAGTTCTCTACTTCTTGTATTATGCTCTTTTGCCTGTTTCCCTCCTTTTCTCTGCTTCATTATTCTCCACAATTTTATGGTCTGTTTTGCTGATTCACTGCTCTGCTTTGTCCATCCATGCCATTGTGGCATCCACTCGATATTGCATGTCAGTTTTAGCATTTTTAATTTCATCCTAACTAGATTTTATTTCTTCTCTCTCCAGAAATGGATTTTATGCTTTTTCCACCCCACTAGTACTCCTATTATTGTGGTTCTAAATTCTAGTTCAGACATCTTGCTTACAGCTGTGTTGATTAAGCCCCTATCATTTCTTCCTGCTCTTTCTTTTGGGATGAATCCCTCATCTTATTATTTTGGAGGAAGAAAAAAAATTGGTCAAATAAAAAAAATTCAAATAAAGGAAGCTAAATCCTTGGTGTGTTTTGGTTGCCTTGTGAAAGAAGCTTGCTATGTGGGGAAGAAGCTTAGAAATTTGTTAGCAAAGGGATGACTTGAAATAATGGTTAATTTCATGTGTCTCAAAGTTTTCATGAGTAATTGTAAAGATAGCTATGAAGAGCTTTGGTAACCTAAAACTTTGAAGTTTTGCTAAGTTAAATGATAAACTGGGTTGAATTCATTGGTATCTAAGTATTTTCCAAACAAGATGAAATACTAAAGCAATGATTACTGAACATACTTTTGTGCTTTCAGCTTTTTTGCACAGAACCTGAGGATACTTGGGTTTGTTGGTCAATGTGCTGTGTGCTTAATTGAAAGACTGTACTATGGAATAACCTCTGTTTTAAAATTTCAGATCTAGAAAAATTCTGATATAACAGTTCACAATTGGTCACTACTTAGTTTTCACTGGAGCCTAAGGTTTCTAAGAGGTAAAATTCTTCTGCTAAATGTAATTAAGATTGATGGAAATAAGGAAAGCAACTCTGAATTTTTTTAAAAAACATTGTAAAAGGTTCATGAAGGAAAATCTTTGGAAAGGAATTTTATGTGCTGTTGGGACAAGGTTGAAATAAATGTATTTTAAAAAGTACACTGGTATAAGATTCCAATTCTGCTTTTCTCTCTGTTAAAAAAGACAAAGGTTTCTTGGATTGTTGGTCGGCTCTTGATGAAAAAAAAAATGTAAACAAAGTTGTTTTTTTCTTCTCTTTTGTCTCCCTAGAAAACCAAAGTTTATATGTTTTGCCTTTATCAGGTCTTTGGTTACTTAAAAAAGGTTAAAACTTCTCAATATTAAAGGAGCTAAGTTTTACTCACAGCTATATAACCCTACGTATTTGCCTTTAAAATCTTCATGGCACCTTGGTTAAGTAAATAAGTTTTAAGTTTTATATTGAACCATAATCCTATTTAGACATGTACTTTAAAACTTTCTGAGGGTTGGGGCACCTGGGTGGCTCATTTGGTTCAGCGTCTGCCTTCAGCTCAGGTCATGATCTCACAGTTTGTTAGTTCGAGCCCTGTGTCGGGCTCTGTGCTGACAGCTCAGAGCCTGGAGCCTGCTTTGGATTCTCGGTTTCCTTCTCTCTCTGGCCCTCCCCCACTTGTGCTCTCTTTCTCTCAAAATAAATAAATGTAAAACTTTCTGAGGGTTTTAACAAACTTCCTCAAGATGTGAATTGTAAATGAAGTCTTTTTGACTAATTAGACTTTTTGTTTGATATGTTAAATTACTTGGAAAGAACTCTCAAATAATGATAAACCTTAGGTTGTATTGCTTGGGTAAATGCTGTAACTGTTCAAATATATATGTGAAATTCCTGCAGTTTTAATATGCTTTGATAAAAAGGTTATCACTTGATATTCTGATTATTGAAGTGTTCTGTGTTACAGAAATAACTGAATTTTCTTGTCAAGTGCATTACAGTCTTTTGTCACTTGCAAAATGAGTTTCATCTTCAAGGAGGTTCATAAAAAGAACTTTTTTAAAAAAACAAATACAGCTTTTTGATATCTTTAAAATCATAAAAGTGAAATGGGCAACAATTTCTAGAACTAAAAAGCTGCATTCAAACTGAACAAAAGATTACTAACATGACACTAAGTGAACTGAAAAAAATTATGATTTTTATGACTTTTGTTTGGAACATTACTGGTTCTCTAATGTTTGCTCTTCCAGATTAGGAAGAGCTCAGGCTCCAGGCTGAGCATGGAGTCTCCTTGGATCTCTCTCTCTCCCCCTCTCTCTGCCTCTGCCCCCTTTCCACAACTTGTGCTCACTCTCTTTAAAATAAAATTAAAAAAAAAATCCCAGTGCAGCTCTTTCTGCCCACGGGTCCTGTCCCTGTCCTATAATAAAATCACCTTTTTGCACCAAAGACATCTCAAGAATTCTTTCTTAGCTGTTCGCTCTCTCAAACCCAAACCTTCAAAAATGTTTTCACATTTCATCAAAAGCATGTATGAACTTGTGAAAATTAGTAATGGGAAACCTTATAAAATGGACACGTGATGTTTTGGTAGGGGCAGCTCTCCCACCCTACCATGGCAAATTAATTGTAGACACAACAGGAAAAGAAGGTCTTGACCTTACAAAGACTTGACCTTGCATGTGGATACTAATTGACTACTGCAGCCAGAGGGAAGAAACTCTTTCCTCACCACCGCCATCTCTGCAACAGCTCAGACAATGAGAAGACACCACATTTCAAACCACCATTTTACTCCAGTGGACTTTTAATAAGCTGTTCCTACTTACCCTTTTTCTCCTTAAAAAAAGCATCCCCCCCGACTTTGTTTCCTGTACTTGCTTATGGTTTTGCCACGGCTTGTATGTCCCAGATTACAATTTTTCATTCCTGAATAAAACCATCTTCTTCTGGTAAAATAACTGGCGGTTTCTATTTTTAAGGTTAACAATTCTTGGTGATCAAAAGTGGGCTCCAGAGAAGACCCCAACTGCTCCAGAGCTGGCTAGCAAACAGGTGCAGTACCCATGGACATTTCTGAGCTGCTTCATGCCTACCCTGGCTGGGGCTTTAAGGACAAGTTTTCTCGGTTTTTCAAGCTCCACACCTCATGTCTCAGTTCTCCAAGATTTATTTGAGATCTATTTACGATGGTTTTTTTTTTTTTAATCATCTCATAGGGTACTCATTTGGCCTTAAGTCTAAAGGAACTGTGCTAGCTTTTGGTCTAGTTACTGTTTTGAATGAGACTGCTCCTAATGGAACTGGACTAGCCCTCAGTCTGAGTCCTTTTCAATATCAGACCTTTCCAGTTGGAACTGTGCCAGTAGGAATTGTGAAGGCCTTTGTTCCTATTTCCCTTTGCAACTGGACTGTTCCCATTGGAACTCTGCCTGTTGGAACTGTGCTAGCTTTCAGTCTATGATCTTTTTGGGGCTCAACTGTTCTCTCTGGAACTGTGCTGGCCTTTGGTCTGATTCCTTCTGGAAATAGGCTGTCCCTGAAAACCTTCTAAGAAATGGGATCCCAGACATCAAAATGCTTTGAGGGCATCCTGCCTACTGGGACTCTGGATGGTTTTATGTTTAAAAACTATGGTCCCTCTCTGTATGCACATTTATAAATAAATAGACTGAATTAACCAGAAATAATTTAGAACTTCAATGGCCATGATGGGGAAATTTCAGTCATTTCAAACTTAATTTTCTCAAAGCTAAACTGGAAAACCAGGGTTCAAAATCGACAAAACTGAATGAGATGCCTATTTCAGTAGGTATTTTGAAGCTTCCAAATGCTATCAAGAATCAAAAATTACATCTCTCCTTGGGGTGCCTGGATGACTCAGTCGGTTGAGCGTCCGACTTCGGCTCAGGTCATGATCTCACGGTTCGTGAGTTTGACCCCGAGTTGGGCTCTGTGCTGACAGCTCACAGCCTGGAGCCTGCTTCAGATTCTGTGTCTCCCTCTCTCTCTTTGCTCCTCCCCTGCTCATACTCTGTCTCTCTCAAAAATAAATCAAGATTAAAAAAATTTTTTTTAAATTATATCTCTCCAAATACAATTTACAATCTAAATGATGCAAGCATAGATTAAAAAGACAAAAAGGGGCTTCTGAGTCCTCTTCTTCCCTTCCCCCACCTTCTCTGTCTACAGAGAGGAGGCAATCACCTTGTGCTCAGGCCACACCTCAGGCCCTGCCTCTGGTACCCATCTTCCTCTGACATAGTGTGTAAGGCCATGACTAAGGCCTCACATTTTTCTTAAGGCTCCTTTCCTGTTGTTTTGTTTTGTTTTGATCTCAGTTGTAATGTCCCCAATTGGCAGCTCATACCAGCTCCTCCAGGGTCCCTTCCAGGGCAATAGCCAATTTTTGCATCTTCCTCTGAATATCTGGGGGCAAATGAGTGACAAATTTGTCATTTAAAATCATCTCAGCCTCAGGGGTGTCAGGGGAGATAGCCATATATTTAATGAGAGCCTCCCTAAACCTCTCTAGGAAGGCCATTGGGCTCCCATTTTGTGTTTGTAAAATAGTGGCTAATTTAACATAATTTAAGGGCTTAACCTTAGACCTCCTTAATGTTTCTAAAGCACAAGCTTGGAAGTGGTGGCAATACCATTTCTTAATGGGATGGTCATAGTCTCAATTAGGATCTTGGGATGTAATTACCTGGACCCCAGTAGGAAACCAAAAGTTCCCTATAGGGCCTCCAACCCCATGATAATTAGCGAGTTGTCTTTATCTTTTTCTTTCAGAATTTATGGATCAAAATCATCCCAACTTTTCAGAATGCATCCCACAGGAGTATTGACCTTGGTTGGAGAATTGCCCATCTATAGGAAAAGGAGGAAGAGGCATCCCTTATCTTAATTTTCCCATAGCTGGCCAGGAGAAGCTTCATGTCCTGATCCTGATAGTTGGACAGGAGAAGAAGCCTCATCTCCTGGCCCTGCATTTTGCCTGGCTACTCCACTGGCAGCCAAAAGCTTTGTCAGTCTCATGAGGTGCTGGGAGCAGTCACTCTTGTCCAGGATGACCCTACCTCCAAGAACTGACCTTGTCTTCCCTGATTTCTCCTATCGCTCTGTTTTCTGCCTGCAGGATTTTGGGGGTATCGACTACGACCAAGCAAGACTTCCCTGGTTTAGAAGGATGCACTAATTTTATTTTGGCCCAAGAATAATCTTTACAAATATATTTTAAAAGGCTTGTGAAAACCATTTTTTGTAAGGATAAAATTGGCTCCCCAGAGGACTAAAAGGGCCCAAGTAGAGGTCTATTTCCTTTCCTTTTTCAGCAGTGCCCACAGAAATGTGTTCTAGCCATTTAGAGTATCTAGGATGTTACAAATTGGAGGACACTGGGCTAAGTGTAGCAAAATGGCTCCTATGTATTCTAGTAAAAGCCCTTTATATATTATAGTGATCTATCCCTTAAATGACACAGGCATCCATTCCTGTTTGAAACAGAAACAACCCAAATATGGAGCATTTGGAGTCTGGCAGCGAGGACATTGTCACCATCTCCCCAGCCTTTGGATCAAAGGAGGGGAAATTTCAAGGCTTGAGTAAAACAAATCAAAAGGGCATGCTGTCCTGCTTTTTTGGTTAAAATCACATTCTCCCCCATCTTTTTGGGCAGACAGAAGTGGGGGGAAAACCTTTGTTTACCTTTTTTTTTTTTAGTCAAAAGCATACTGACAATCCAAGAAACCTTTGCTTTTTTAACAGATACTAGGGCAGAATTTTAATCTTATACCAGTGTACTTTTAAAATCCATTTATTTTAACCTTAGTCCATCCTGAGCACATATAAAATTTATTTCCAAAGATTTCCCTTCACAAACCTTCTACAACTTTCCTTTCCTTTCAGATTGTGACCTAAGCCCCTTTTCTCCAAACAACCAGTCTCATTTGGGACAAAATTACCTTCTTTTACCTTCAACAAAAATGTATTCCCCTTCCTTACATATATCCTACTTTTCTACATAGTAACTTTCTTATCAGTCTTAATTACATTAAGCAGAATTTTTTTTTCAACGTTTTTATTTATTTTTGGGACAGAGAGAGACAGAGCATGAACGGGGAGGGGCAGAGAGAGAGGGAGACACAGAATCGGAAACAGGCTCCAGGCTCCGAGCCATCAGCCCAGAGCCCGACGTGGGGCTCGAACTCAGGGACCGCGAGATCGTGACCTGGCTGAAGTCAGACGCTTAACCAACTGCGCCACCCAGGCGCCCCACATTAAGCAGAATTTTAACTCTTAAGAAACCTTAGTCTCCAATGAAAACTAAGTAGTAACCAATTGTGAACTGTTACAGAATTCGGCAGATGGCAAAATTATCAATTAAGCAAAAGCATGTTTTCCAAAAGACCCAAATATCCTTTGTTTCTGTGCAATAAGAAGTAAAAAGCACAAACCTATGTTTAGCAATCAATGCTTTAGCACTTTATCTTGTTTGGAAAAGACCTAGATGTCCAATGAATTCAATTTCAATTTATCATGCTAGCAAAACTTCTAAGTTTCAGGTTGCCAAAGACTTTGAAAGCTATCTTAACAATTACCCATGAAAACTTTAAGAATTAACCATCATTTTAAGTCACCCTTTTGCGAACAAACTGCAACAGAGATAACATAAGCTAATTTGACCTTCAGTAAACCTAGATAGAATAAAAAGTTTTCTATTTAATCCTGACTCTATTTTTAATTAAACCAACAAACTTTAATTCATTTAAATACCAAAGTTTCTCTTGCATCCGCTTAAAAGACAATCAGTTTGTTCCCTATTGTCAGTTTTTACCTGGGACACTGGTGGGGAGATCTGAAGTGGTGGCCCAAGGGAATGCTCTTCGCTCCCTGACATCAGAGGGTGGGAGGAGAAACCAATGATGCCTGAGGCACTGAGGATGGTATAGCAACCAGTTATGCAGGCCTCACCCAAGGTGGTGCAGAAACAGGAGAAGGGGGAGGGGAAGGCAGAAGAGGCAAGATTCTGCCTAAAAGCCTAAGGCAGATAAAAGCCCAGAGAGCAGACAGAGGGGTCTCCTGGTCCTAAAGTCTGTCAACTTGAACAGATGAGCAGACGCCAGGCTTTTCCACCAAGTGGAATTAGGCAGTACATGTTGGGCTAGAGAAGACAGAGAACTTTCCCCGATTAAAAGGAGTTTCAGCAGTGGCTTGGGAATATTCTTTAAAGTCTCCATTCCGAGGCAGACTAATTAGAGATAGTTGGCTCTAATCACCATAGTCAATGACCCAGGAAGTGAATGAGGAAGAAGCCCCCACATACAGTTAGAGTAACTAGGGATGTGCTCAGGATGGACTAAGAATGTATTAGGAAAAACAGAGAGTGTTAGAGTCCCATTTGTTAGGGATGGCCTGTCTTTTTTCTTTCCTCAGTACCCTGGGTTAGGTTTTGGAACACTTCTATATATTGATCAGGGTTGTCTGCAACTTTGCTTAGGTTCTTTTTATTTGCTTAGAATCTTGCAAGGAAAATGGAACTTTCATGAGACCAAATTCACCATGAAGCATTTTAGTCAATAGATACATTGAATGTGCCTTCCTTTCAAGGGGAAGATTTTTCATCTCTGACAATCCTGGATAAGGAGGGCATGAGTGTCTAACAGGTAGCTTTTCCTGAGAAGAGCCCTCAGAGGACAAGTCTGCAAGAACTTGCTTTTCTCAGCCCCTTTAAAGGCCAGAAGGTTGGCACCTAACTTACAAGTCTTATATCAGGAAATTTTGACCATTCACCCTCTCTTTTACAATATAGATCTAACACGGCAGCCCCAAACCTCTGGGATGAAGCAAAGGCAGTCATAAGAGGGAAGTATATAGCAAGCCAGGCCTTCCTAAAGAAGGAAGAAAGGTCTCAAATACACAACCTAACCTTACACCTTAAAGAGCTGGAGAAAGAACAGAAAATAAAGCCCAAAATAGGCAGCAGAAAGGAAAAAATAAAGATTTGAGCAGAAACCAATGATACCAAAGTCAAGAAAACAGTAGGACAGATCAATGAAACCAGGAGCTTGTTCCTTGAAAGAAGTAACAAAATTGCTAAACCCCTAGCCAGATTAATCACAATGAAAAAGGAAAGGACCCAAATAAATAAAATTAAGAATTAAAGAGGAGAGATCACAACCAACACTGCAGAAATAAAAAGCAATCTTAAGAGAATATTATGAGCAATTATATTCCGTTTAATTGAGAAATGTGGAAGAAATGGATAAATTCCTAGAAACATATAAGCTACCAAAAGTGGAACAGGAAGAAATAGAAACTTTGAACCCATCACCAGTAAAGAAAGTGGATTATTAATCAAAAATCTCCCAAAAAAACAAGAGTCCAGGGCCGGATGGCTTTCCAGTGGACCTCTACCAAATATTTAAAGAAGAGTTAACATCTATTCATGTGAAGCTTTCCCAAAAAATAGAAATGGAAGGCAAGCTACCAAACTCATTCCACGAGGCCAGCATTACCTTGATTCCAAAACCAGACAAAGACCCCACTTAAAAGGAGGACTACAGACCAATTTTCCTGATGAAAATGGATGCAAAAATTCTCAACGAGATACCAGCCAAGCAGATCCAACAATACATTACAAGAATTATTCACCACGATCAAGTGGGATTTGTACCTGGGACACAGGGCTGGTTCAATATCTGCAAATCAATCTATGTGATACATCACATTAATAAAGAGTAAGAACCACATAATCCTCTCAATAGATGGAGAGAATGCATCTGACAAAATACATCATCCTCTCTTGATAAGATCCCTCAAGAAAGGAGGAATAGAAGAATCATACCTCAAGATCATAAAAGCTAGATACAAAAGACCCACTTCTAATATCATCCTCAATGGGGAAAAATTGAGACTTTTCCTCTTAAGGTCAGGAACATGACAAGGATGTCCATGCTTACCATTGTTATTCAGCATAGTGTTGGAAGTCCTAGCCTCAGCAATCACACAACACAAGGAAATAAAAGGCATCCAAATCGGCAAGGAGGAAGTCAAAATTTCAGTCTTTGCAGTCGATACGATACTCTATGTGGAAAATCCAAAAGATTCCACAAAACAAAACAAAAAACTGCTAGAACTGATCCATGAATTCAGCAAAGTCGCAGGATATAAAGTCAATGCACAGAAATCGGTTGGATTTTTATACACCAATAATGAAGCAGCAGAAAATCAAGGAATCAACTCCATTTACAATTGCACCAAAACCCATAAAATATCTTGGGATAAACCTAACCGAAGGGGTAAAAATTCGATACAGTGAAAACTATAGAAAGCTTATGAAAGAAATTGGAGAAGACACCAAAAGATGGAAAAATATTCCAAGCTCATGGATTGGAAGAACAAATATTGTTAAGGTGTTAGTACTACCCAAAGAAATCTACATACTCAGTGTAATCCCTATCAAAATAACTCCAGCATTCTTCACAGAGCTACAACAAAAAAACTCTAAAATTTGTATGGAACCAGAAGAGACCCCAAATAGCCAAAGCAATCCTGAAAAAGAAAACCAAGAGTGGAGGTACCACAAGTCCGGACTTCAAGATGTGTCACAAAGCTGTAATCATCAAGACAGTATGGTACTGGCACAAAAGCAGACACATAGATCAACTGAACAGAATAGAGAACCCAGAAATGGACCCACAAACGTATGGCCAACTAATCTTTGGCAAAACAGGAAAGAATATCCAATGGAAAAAAGACAGTCTCTTCAGCAAATGGTGTTGGGAAAACTAGACAGCGACATGCAAATATGAAAGTGGACCACTTTCTTACACCATACACAAAAGCAAACTCAGAATGGATGAAAGACCTAAATGCAACGCGGGAAGCCATCAAAATCCTAGAGGAGAAAGCAGGCAAAAACCTCTTTGATCTCGGCCACAGCAACTTCTAACTTGACGTCTCTGGAGGCAAGGAAAGTAAAAGCAAAAATGAACTATTGGGACTTCAACAAGATGAAAAGCTTAACTGACTGAGCCACCCAGATGCCCCTCCACTGAGCAATTTTAATGGCTTTTCTTTAAACAGAAGGTTGAAACAAAGTTCAGTCTTATACCAAAAAAAGCCTCATGAATCTGTTCATGATTATTACTTTTTACTCCAAATTGTCTTTAATGAAAACTCTGCTCCTCCTTAAGATCTATGTTTATTAATGTGCTAGTCTGGGATCTTTCCCTTTTAGTTAAAAGAACCAAGAATGGAATGGGAAATTATGCCCACTCCAGGTTTAATTAACCTGGAAAACCACTTTGCTCAGACCCTAGATGAGTCATCTAGTGGAAAGACTGTTAAATTTTCAATTCTCGGGGCGCCTGGGTGGCGCAGTCGGTTAAGCGTCCGACTTCAGCCAGGTCATGATCTCGCGGTCCGTGAGTTCGAGCCCCGCGTCAGGCTCTGGGCTGATGGCTCAGAGCCTGGAGCCTGTTTCCGATTCTGTGTGTCTCCCTCTCTCTCTGCCCCTCCCCCGTTCATGCTCTGTCTCTCTCTGTCCCAAAAATAAATTAAAAAAACGTTGAAAAAAAAAAAAAATTAAAAAAAAAAAAATTTTCAATTCTCAACTCCAGCAAATAAAGCCCCCCCCCCCCCCAAAACTAGAAGCCTAGTTCCTGCTGTGACTGAAAGAACTAGGATATTGGGGGAAAAAAGATGGTTATAAGTTTAAGAGCTTCAAGGCCCTCCAGCCCTCTTGCCAACCTTTTCAATGTCCTCCCAATTCCCAATGATGGGATTCCAAGGAACAACGGAGCCCTTCCCAACCCTCACTCTTAATCTCTTTGGAGAAACTACTCTCCAGATTGGGAATGAATATATCTCTGTCTTTACTGAAGCTGGAACTAACCCCAGTGCTATAAAGCAGCCCTGGCCTTGGAGTACAAAAACAGTTCAATTAGTGGGGATCTATTAGATCTCAACAGGTTCCTATCTCTGAACCTACTCCCTTTGGTCCAGGCCCTTTGAGAGATATACACCGTATTCTCCTTAGTTCTTCGACCCCTATTCATTAACTCGACTGAGATTTCTTAGAAAAATATCATGCTGGAATTTCTCTTGTACAAAAGGGAAAAATAATTCTAGAATTTGACAACAGTAACCAAA
Organism: Prionailurus viverrinus; assembly: GCF_022837055.1. NCBI lineage: Eukaryota > Metazoa > Chordata > Mammalia > Carnivora > Felidae > Prionailurus > Prionailurus viverrinus. Next base: position 36,187,888 of record NC_062562.1, on the reverse strand, counting down.
ATAGCAAAAAGGGGAAACAAATGATCCTTTGGCACCTTTTCTGTGCCGTGTCTATGCTGGCACTATAGCTGAGTCTGGAGGTACTGATCATTTATTCCTACTGGATCAGCTACCATCCTCTTTATGGGCAAAATCTTCAACTGATCTTGGCAGAATCCACAGTGTACCTCCCGTCAAGATTCAAATCGATCCTGCAAAACTTCTCCCCAGAATTAATCAAAATCCTATTAATTAAGAAGGCCTTCAAGGCATCAACACCCTAATAGAATGTTACAAGGCTCGTGGCCTCATTATCCCCTGCAGTAGTCCATGTAACACCTCTATTACACCTGTGAGAAAACCCAACTGCTGAGGATAGTACTTTGTCCAAGACCTCCGAGAAATAAATAGCACTGTTATCCCTCGATATACCCTTCTTCCCAAACCTCACACTCTACCAACATCCACTCCCACTGAAAGCAAAGTTTTCACTGTCCTTGACCTATGTGCTGTAGTTTTTAGCACTCCAGTTGATATGGACAGCCAGTATGTTTTTGCCTTCACTTGCAGGCAATGACAATACATCTGGACTGTAACCTCCCTGGGTTTCACAGAGTGCTTCGTGTTTCCCACACACCTGAAAGGCTGATTTGGATGATGGAAAGTGTTCTGTAGGCTCTACTTTGTTACAGTGTGTCTATGATTTGCTTCTCTGTTCCCCTCCTCATGCCTCTTCACAGGAAGACAGCATCCATCTGTGAAAACTTTTGGCTTTAAAAGGCCTATGAAGACTCCAAAGAAAAACTGCAGTTTGCTCAAACTCCGGTTAGGCATTTAGCTCACGTATTGTCAGAACAAGGCCAATATCTAGATCCAGGCAGACTCAAAGCATCCTCAATCTCCCACAACCTAAAATTACAAGGCTTTTACAAGGCTTTCTTGGACTGGCTGTCTACTGTCAAAACTGGATTCCAATCTTCTCTCTTGAGGCTCAGCTTCTATATGCTTTACTAAAAAAAATGAGAATCCTAACCCTACTATTCGGAAAGAGTAGGGGGATGACACAGCCTCGGAAACTTTATACCTTTAATTTATGTTATATGGGCCATTATGTATACAAGAGAACCTGGTCCTTACGATCACCTTGCATGTCCTACCCCCTGGACCGTCCTTCATCATCAGTCATGGGCTATGAGCCACCCCCCACTCTCCACCGACTCCATTTGGTAAGATGACCTGAACTGGATGAGGGACTTGTAAAGAATATTCATCTTCTTCATGAAAGACTTGGTGGGAATGATGTAGGGATGCTTGTGAGGGCTTGGCAATTCAACTGCAAACCTGCCTGAGGACAGTGTCACATATCTCAAGTTTCTCAGGACATAGTGTACAACGGGCTGTGTCATTTCCCTGTAATGAGGTCAGCTGTAGGTTTCTCTTGTCTACAAGAAAGAGGATTTTTACACAAAGGCAGACGTATTGGGAGCACTGGTGCCTATCTTACAGACACAATGTTTTGAGCTCTGTGAAAGATGATATGTACCCCTAAGTGTAGGTGCCTCAGATGTCCCATCTGAAAGGGGGCACATGCATTATATGACACAGACCTTGTGGTCACCATAGTGGAAGTACCATTGAAGGATCCAGTGCAAAAATGGGGGAAACTTGAATCATGCAGGAATAGAAGGGAAGTTGAGCACAGTAAGCCGAGTTTGAGGAGGTGCAGAGGTGAGGGTGCTGGGATCAGTGAGATGCAGTTGGAGGCCATTCCTGGCCACAGCCTGAGCAGGGAGCATGAGGTCCACACGGAGCTGCTATGTGGGATCACTCTCAGTGCACAATGCAGTGTTTATCTCCAAAACGTCAGTGCTGCCAAAGTGCACCTAGGCAATCATCTAAATGGATTGTTTTCTCCCTGGGTTTTCTAAAGGCTCTGGATATTTGTGGGAAAAAAATGCCCGGCAGATATGGGAAGTTTAACGTGGTCTTACAGAAATGCTTGTCTAAGTTCATATCCCTCAGTGAAACTAAAAGTGAAGAAAGGACCTAGGTCAGCTGAGTGCCTGAACTGGCTTTCAGCCTGAGTCAGACTCCAGTGGGTCAACCTACAATTCAGGGTTGGCCAAGATGCCACCCCTGCTGGACCCCTCTCATCACCCTGACTACAGCTTTCCATCTCCTCACACTTCTCTCACAATATCCCAAGGTTTTTCCTGCGTTCCTGCTGTCTCAGCCCTAATACCAGTTCTCAGTGGGACCTACACAGAGCCTCAGCTTTGTTTTCTGTGAAACAGGGGTAATATTTGTTTCTAAGGACATTATGAAAAGAAGACACTGAATACAGAATGCATCTGCAAAATGTCTGGGAAGTGTCCACTCACCCTTCTCACAGTTTCAATTAAGATATCTCCACACAATGATCATCAAAAAAAGACGGTCACGGAAGTTCATTAAACTAAGACTGTTAACACCTCAGCCCAGGGATTGGGAATCACTGTTTTAAACAATAAGACAAAGACAGGCTTTTTCTATTAAAACTCAGGACCTATCAGACAAAGAAAGAAAAGATAATTACGAGAATGTGTATATTCATAGATCTACATCTGAGGTGTGAAGACAGTCATATTCCATTACGTATAGACTCACAGATGCAGCCACACACTAATGTGTTCATCTGAGGTCACAGATAAACTACAGAAGACAGAATGCATGTAGGAAAACATAAAACCCTAGGGAAATAACCCCAAATCTCATAAATCTCACTGCCTTGTATGACAACTATTTTGAAATTTGAAGAGGACTGTGTGAGGTGACAAACTATGGTGATTATATATTTTAAAAAGGTGTGAGATCTGCTTGAATGCTTTCCCTGCCCACCCTTCGCCCTCTACCTTGTCCTACTTAGTATCTCCTAATACACCTTGCACCGTTCTCTGTTTCAGTGTCTGCTTCTAGCAGGACTTACTGTCACTCCCCATCGAGTACACACAGTGCGGTTCCTATACACACAGATAACAAACTAGCAGAAATTGCAGTGACAGAGGATAGTAACAAGCTCACCTTTTGTGCAGGGGAGCCTGAGAGAGTTTTCTGGGGTGGTGGTAACTTCCTGTATCTAGACTTATGGGGTGCTTGTGCTCATGTATTTTAGAAATATTCACTGACTCCCTGGTCAGATAGACAAGTATCTGTCCCTAGCATATGGCTGATTTCTAATGGTAAGGTATGGTAGGGTAAGGATGAGGGACGAGCAGTGACTGTGGGAGAGGAGTGAGGAGGCCACACATGGAGTCAGACCCTCGCCCAGGATGCCAGGTCTCCACAGACAGCAACCTTGTGTAGGAGGGCTCTGAGGAGCACAGATTTCTTGATCAGTCCTGTAAACTCCATAATCCTCCTCCAGATTTCTCACTGAGGGATGGACAGGGCAGAGGCCAGCAGCTGGAGGATGCCCTGATCATGGCTGGAGTGAAGCAGTGGACCTGGGGGATTTGGTCAGAGAAAGGGACAGGCAGAAGGTAGGGACAGGGAGTTTGAGAGACAAAGGGAAGAGAAGGGAATGTTTTCTACTGACTTCACCCACATTTCTGTGTGAACAAAAGGAGATTCTTGTCTCCAAGGGTAGGGAAGAGGGCTGGCAAAAAGAGAGAGTGACATTCTCAGTTCAAGTGTCCAGGGTATCTGCCTTGCTCTTGAATACCTAACACAGGAAGTCCATGCTTTCTGTCATAAGTGGAACTGCAGCTCATACCATTTGGTGAAAATTGAAGCAATTATGAAGCCCTCATCATTAAAGCACTGCAACAAGATTATGTGAACATAATACACAATAGAAGAGATACAATAGAAGATAAAGTCCAAAGGCTGACAGACTGCAATACTTATGGGAATATAGACTATCAGAAAAGAAGGTACCCCAAGGTAGACATTCAGACACCTGGGCAATATCTGAAACATTAGCGTTAGACACAAAGAGATCGTGATGTAAGGTTTAGGGAGAAACCATATGATTTCATGTTGCTGTACCCATGAGATCAAGTCTCATCAAATTATACCCTTTAACTTGAGGCTATTCGTTATATGTAACTTATACCTCATTAAAGAGAGTTTCAAAACATAAAATACTAGGAGAAAATGTGGGAAAGTTCCTTTCTAATCCTGAAGTGCATGGGTAATAGGAGTCTGTCCGCCCATGTCTCAAAAATCCAAAATAATAAGACATTTAAAAAATTAATAATTGCAGAGTAAGAGGACCCTGAGTTCGCCCTGTCCCATGTTTTCAACTACATAACATCCACATCCGAGCCCATGAACCAGAGAGTGATGCAAAGACTGGCAGAACAAACTCTACACCTAAACTGAGAGAAGCTGCATCTGAAAGGTTAGGAAGGTCAGAAAGGTGGAGGGCGGCTGCCTGCAGGGAGGGCAGAGAAAGTGAGCCCTCACACCAGGGAGCTCACACAGGGAAGACTAATCCTCATAACATTTGGCTTTAAAACCCAGAGGGGCTGAATTCCCTTGAGTTTGGATCCTGGAGCTTTGGAGGTCAGCTGACCCAGCACTGGGTGATCCAGGAGGGTGAGTGGTAGCCAGGTCCCTGCCTGTGTGGAGAAGAGGCAATGTAAACATGGCAGTTTACGCAATGCAGAGGCAACAGGAGACAGAACTGTTCGTGCTGATTTCTGAGTGCGTTGGGGGACTTCAACAATGAGGGAGGTCACACGCATCATTTTTATCCCGCACCCCCGCAAAACAAGCACAGAGGCACCTACCATGGGGTGAGGCTGCACAGACACTTGCTGCCTAACCCATTAGCAGTGGGCCAGTCCCAAGGGTTCACTGGGGGACTCACCCACACCAAGCCTGCTGGTCTCAGAGCAAACTTTGTTAAAACCACACAGGCACCCTGTGTGGCCAGCTGCATGCACAGCTGCCAAAGCATGCTGTGCACATCTGCACTACACCCAGGTGTGCACCCCCCACCACCCTCATCTGTTTCACCTAGCCACATGCCCCCAGCCACTGATGCACTCCATGCAGAGCCTCAAGCCCCTGGCTGCCCTGGTCCATGGCCCCCAGCCACCAAAGGACATCAGGAAACCTGGCATAGGACTAGTAGCCCTGTGCAATTTTGCTAACACTCCTGCCCTGCTCCCAAGTTACCCAGCGGGCATATCACCCCACAGCTGGCCTGCCTGGGTCCCACTAATACCACTAAGAGCAAGCACAGCCCACAATAGGCACACAATCAGTGCAGACACCTACAATGAAAGGAAAAGTAACCCAGACACTACAGCAGGGAGTGAGTGATAGCCCTAAGATATTCTCCTGAAGGTCCAAGTCCTGTAAATAGAGACGTGCACTGCTGAGGATTCCAGGACCTCTTATTCATAAATTCATTAGTTTCAAGAGCATAAGGCACAGCTGACTTTCTTAACACAGAGAAACAGAGCCAGAGAGACAGACAAAATAGGGACAAAGAGCTGTTTATCCACAATGAAAGACCTCGTCAAAGCCACAGCCAGAGATCTAAGCCAAAGTGATATAAGTAACATACTTGATACAGAATTTAAAGCAATGATCATAAGGATATTCATTGGAGTTGCAAAATGAGTAGAAGAGTGAGACCCCTGACACAGAGATAAGGAATAACACAGTAGACAGTGAGGATACAATATATGAGAAACATGCTCGCTGGAATGAACAGAGGGACGGAAGAAGCAGAGGAACAAACTAGTGACCTCGAAGACTGAGTAATGGAAATTAATCAGACTGAACCAAACAGAGAGAACAGAATTCTGCAACATGAGATGAGACTAAGGGAACTCAGTGATTACAGAAAACATAATAATATTAATATTATAGGAGTCCCAGAAGAAAGAGAAAAGGGGGCAGAAAATTAATTGGAGAAAATAATAGCTGAAAACTTCCCTAATTGGGGGAGGGAAACAAACATCCAGATCCAAGAGACTAGAGAACTCCCATTAAAATCAACAAAAGCAGTCCAACACCCAGACATATAGTAAGCAAACTTGCAAATTACAGTGATAATAAAGAAAAACTCTTAAAACCATCAAGACAAAAGAAGTCCTTAACTTACAAGACAAAAGAAGTCCTTACAAGACCCATAAGGCTAGCAACAGATTTCTGAACAGAAACCTGGCAAGCCAGAAGGGAGTGACAGGACATATTCAAAGTGCTGATTGGAAAAAGCAGCAGCCAAGAATACTCTATCCAGCAAGGCTATCATTCAGAATGGAAGGAGACACAGTTTCCCAAACAAAAACTAAAGGAGTTTGTACCACTATACCAGTCCTTCAAGAAATATTAAGAGGGACTCTGAGTGCAAAGGAGAGACCAAAAGTGACAGTATAGAGGTACAAGACACAAATCAAGTAAAAAATGAATATTTCTGTAAAAAATCAGTTAAGGAACTCAGAAAAAATGGATTTGAAATATAGTAACATTTACCAAAAACCTAGGGAAGAGAAAAAAATGGGTCCAAAGGTAAAAGACCATCAACTTAATACAATCTGTTAAATGCAGAAGAGATTACATAAAAACCTAACAGTAACCATATATCAAGAAACAGTCGTAAATATGCAAAGAATAAAGAGAAACAAATGAAAATGGATCACTAAAGTAAATCAGCAAAACATGAAAGAAAGACAAGAAAGGATCAGAGAAACTCATGAGAAACCACAACAAAACAGGCAACAAAATGTCAATACATACATACATATCAATCATTACTTTGAAGGTAAATGGAATGAATGCTCCAATCTAGAGATGTATGGTGTAAGAATGGATGAAAAAACAAAACAGGTTTATATGCCTACCAGTGACCCATTTTACACCTCAAGAATGATAGTGAGAAGATAGAAAAACAGCACATAAATGAATGTCAAAAGAAAGCTGAAGTAGCAATACTTGCATCAGAAAAAATACACTTAAAACAAAGTACATAATAAGAGACAGAGGAGGACACTATATAAGAGTAAAGAGTACAATCCAAAAAGAAGATATAAGAACTGTAAATATATCCCACAATTAATTGGGATTTATTCCCAAGCTGCAAGGGTGGTTCAATATTCACAAATCAATCAATGGGATACAATATCTCAACAGGAGAAAGGATAAGAACCATATGATTGGGGCACCTGGGTGGCTCAGTCATTTAACAGTCCGACACCAGCCTCAGGTCTTGACCTCATGATTCGTGAGTTCAAGCCCCGAGTTGGACTCTGTGCTGAAAGCTCAGATCCAAGAGCCTGCTTCAAATTCTGTGTCTCCCTCTCTCTGCCCCTCCCCTGCTCACACTCTCTCTCAAAATTAATAAACGTTAAAGAAAAGAACCATACAGCCATTTCAATACATGCAGAAGAAAGCATTTGACAAAGTACAACATCCATTCATGATTATAACCCCCTCAAGTAGGTTTACAGGGAACATACATTGATGTAATTAAGGTTATCCATGAAAACCCCTTAGTTAACATCATCCTTAATGGGGAAAATCTGAGAGCTTTTCCTCTAAGGTCAGGAACAAGACAAGGATGTTTATTCTCACCACTTTTAATAAACATAATACTGGAAGTCCAAGCAACAGCAACCAGACAAAAAAAATAGAATAAAACCAAACCAAATAAAATAAAATTAAAATTAAATAAAATCCAAATCTTGAAGAAGTAAAACTTTCACACTTTGTAGATTACATGACACTATATATAGAAACCCTAAAAAGTCCACCCAATAACTGCTAGAACTGACAAATGAATTCAGCAATGTCACAGGATACAAAATCATTGTAAAGAAATCTGTTGCATTTCTAGAACATAATGAAACAGTAGAAAGAGAAATTAAGAAAACAGTCCCATTTACAGTTGCACACCAAATAAGATATCTATGAATAAATCTAACCAAAGTGGTGAGCAACCTATACTCTGAAAACTATAAAACACTGATGAAAGAAATTCAAGATGACACAAAGAAATGGAAGGGTCCATGGACCCATTCCATGCTCATGGGTCAAAAGTACAAATATTGTGAAAATGTCTATACTTTCCAAAGCAATTGACACAATTAATGCAATCTCCATCAAAACACCAACAACATTTTTCTCTGAACCACAACAGTCCTAAAATTTGTATGGAACCACAAAAGACCCCAAACTTCAGAGTAAACATTCTTTATGTGAAGTGATAATTATGGATGGTATTATGCCTCTGGATCTTCTGCTCCAAAACACTTTAACTCTGGCCTAAGCATTTGAACAAACGTTAGACATATCCCAACCAAGGATCATTCTACAAAATACATTCTACAAAAGTACCCTCAAAACTTTGCAGATTATGAAAAATATGGAAAATCTAAAAATTGTCATGGCCAAGTGGAGCCAAAGGAGACAGGATGACAAAATGTAATGTACCAGCTGGGATGAGTCTGGAACAGAAATCTGAGTAAAAATATAAACTTTAGTTAATAATACCATATCTCTTTGGGATATTGATTGTGATAATGTACCAACTCATATGACATCAATAGAAAACAGTTTGATGTATGTAGACACTCAGTACTATCTTCCTAATTTTTTTTGTAATTAGAAACCCATTATGAATGAAAAGATTAGTAATCATGGTTTTATTTTTTCAACACATAATATTATACAACTAGTTCTAGTATTAGTTACTAGTGATTGACATTTACCTATTCTTATTGTTCTTACTATCTTTAATTTAAATAATAGCATTCATGTTACAGAAAACTGAATGCACAATGATATACAATTCATAGAAACATCTCCTTTACATATTTTAAGAACATATATATATGTGTGTGTGTATATATATATATGTGTGTGTATATATATATATATATATATATATACACACACACACACACACCACTGTATTACGTGGTATGTAAATTAACTGTTTTTCTTATCTTGAATGAGCATGTCATTGAATGGCTTTCCATAAAGGTGGTTATCCTAGATAATGAATGATACTCAGATTTTACAGGATGTACTTCACATCATGCCTGAACATTTAAAAAAAAAAAAATGTAAAAATGGCCAGATGATTCATTGTGACTGGCTCACTTATTCTAAAGAATCCTTGTTTTAATATTTTCTTTTTTTTTTTAACGTTTATTTATTTTTGAGACAGAGAGAGACAGAGCATGAACGGGGGAGGGGCAGAGAGAGAGGGAGACACAGAATCTGAAACAGGCTCCAGGCTCTGAGCTGTCAGCACAGAGCCCGACGCGGGGCTCGAACTCACAGACCGCGAGATCGTGACCTGAGCTGAAGTCGGACGCTTAACCAACTGTGCCACCCAGGCGCCCCATTGTTTTAATATTTTCATGCATATTTTTAGCAGGAATAAAACAGAATCAAATATTTCCAAATCAAAGAGATATTCAAAGACTGGAAGAACGATAGTGAGTTCAAGGGGTTTCAGAAGGAAAAGATGTGACCATGAAGTGGCAGTCACAGGCAAGCAGCTTTCTCTGAGCCACTTAAACAGGTTTGCATGAGTGGATGTCCATCACAGAATGTGACTTGCCAAAGGGTAAGACCCAGAAGTACAAGAGGGAAAGACAACGCTTTAGGAAGAGGTGACCTGGAAAGGGTGCTTCTGTGCCTAAGTGATGGCTCAGCAGCCTGGCTGGGCGTCCCTGGGTCAAAGATTTCAACAGGCCAGCAGTAACGTAGACTCACAAAGTTCTTAGTAACTTAGATCAAAGTAACTTAGACCCACAATGATCTTAGAGTCACAGAGTTGATCTTCATCTATGATTAGGAGATGGTCATAGTTCCACAGGATATGAAATTGGGCCAGCAGTAGATGGCTAAAATATTATTTAAGAGCATATTTTTAATAAAAAATGGATGTGTAAAAATTTGGGTTCGGAATTTTAAGAAAAATCACAGGCCCATCATGGAGTTACTTACATTAAGGCCCCATGTCACCAAACCTAGTTTCATTCCTGTAGGAATGTAACCTTTAACCAGTCAACAAAGAATTTCCTAGTCAGTGCTGGAAATTTAACTGACAGATCCCTGCCATTCCCCTCAGGGAGGCCATCTTGCCTAAATAAGGTATTCTGTGCCACTATTTTTTTTTCAGTTTATTTATTCTGAGAGAGACAGAAAGAGAGCACATGCAAGGGAGGGGCAGGGAGAGAGGGAGAAAGAGAATCCCATGACAATGAGGTCATGATCTGAGCCAGGATCAAGAGTCAGACACTTAAGCAAGCCATCCAGGCACCCCAAGAATGTGAATTTCAAAGGTTATCAGGCTTGGCTGGGACACAGCTCTGGGGGCACTGGCCTACTCCTGGAGAGAAGGCAGCAAACTACTTGCAGGCATATGGCATGGAAACAGTGGTCTGTACAACGCCTGGCACACACAGTGGGGAGATTATACACTCATCTTGGAGAGCATCCCTGTGAGGCAGTGTTCACAAAGAGGGGACAAAGGAACTGGGACAGAGGAGCTGGGTGACGCCATTTCCTTCCTCTGCCCCCCAGCATAAACACAGAGCCACCTGCTGGAAACAAGGCAATTCCCACACTGACTGCCTAACCTGCTTAGACCAAAGACCACACGCTGTGCTCTGGCAAGACTGGCCTTCCAGGTCAAGCTTGCCTCCATCCTAATGGAGCTGGCCCCTTCCCCAGAAGACTAGCAGAAGCCCCTGACCACACCACCTCTCTTGTCCAGACAGTTGTGCAGGGCTTCACTTCTAGTGGCAGTCGTTCCCAGTCTCATTTAACAAGCAGATCAGAGCAGACCTAGATAAAACTCACCATGTTCTGGCCAAGGACCATACATTGCCCATACAACTGGCCTGAAGAATAGTGCAGCCAGAACACAAAACAGTGCATGCAACACACACCACAGACACTCCCTGATGTGCCAGGCCCTGGACACTAGATGACATCCTCTTCATAAAGCCATTCATCTCACAGGCAGGTAACATAAGGAGCTTTTGTAACACAGAGAGGCAAATACTCAGCCAAAATGCCAAGACAAGAGGAATGCATCCCAAATCAAAGAACAAGATAAGGTCATGGCCAGAGAAATGGAAGGAACACTTCCAAATTCATTCTATGAGGCTGGCATGGCCTTGACTCCAAACTGGACAAAGACCCCACTAAAAAGGAAAACTACAGACCAATTTCCCTGATGAAACTGGATGCAAAATTTCTCAACAAAAATTAGCAAATCGGATCCAACAATACATAAAAAGAATTAATCCCCACAATGAAGTGGGATTTATTCCTGGGATGCACAACTGATTCAATGTCTGCAAATTAACAGATGTGATACATCACATTGATAAAAGAAAGGATAAAAACCACATGATCCTCTCAATAGATGCAGAAAAAGCATTTGACAGCATCCTTTCTTGATGAAAAAAAAAAACCCTCATGAAAGGAGGAATAGAAGGATCGTGCCTCAACATCATAAAGTCCAGATATGAAAGTCCCACAGCCAATATCATCTTCAATGGGGAAAAGCTGAGAGCTTTACCCCTAATGTTAGGAACACGACAGGGATGTCCACTCTGGCCACTGTTATTCAACATACTGTTGGAAGTCCTAGCCTTAGCAATCAGAAAACAAAAAGAATACAAGGTGTCCAAATTGGCAAGGAGGGGTCAAACTTTCCCTCCTGGCAGATGTAATACTCTCCTTGGAAAATCCAAAAGACTCCACCAAGAAACTGCAAGGACTCATATAGGAATTCAGGAAAGCCTCAGGATATAAACTCAATATACGGAATTTGATTGCATTTCTATATGCCAATAATGAAGCAGCAGAAAGAGAAATCAAGGAATTGATCTCATGTACAATTGCACTGAAGACCATAAAATACCTAGGGATCAACCTAACCAAAGAGGTAAAAGACCAGTACACTGAAAACAATAGAGGGGCACCTGGGTGGCTCAGTCAGTTAAGCACCGACTTCAGCTCAGGTCATGATTGCCCAGTTTGTGGGTTCAAGCCCTGCGTCAGGCTCTGTGCTGACAGCTCAGAGCCTGGAGCCTGTTTCAGATTCTGTGTCTCCCCCTCTCTCTGCCCCTCCCCTGATCATGCGCGCGCTCTCTCTCTCTCTCTCTCTCTCTCTCTCTCTCTCTCAAAAATAAGCATTTAAAAAAATAAAAGAAAAACAACAGAATGAAGGAAAGAAATTGAAGAAGACACAAAGAAATGGAAACACATTGCATGCTCATGGATTATGAGAACAAATATTGATAAAATGTCAATACTACCCAAAACAATCAACACATTCAATGTAATTCCTATCAAAATAACACCAGCATTCTTCACAGAGCTAGAACGAACAATCCTAAAGTTTGTATGGAAACAGAAAAGACCCAAAATAGCCAAAGTAATGTTGAAAAAGAAAAACAATTCTGGAGACATGCCAATTTTGGACTTTATGGTGTTATACAAACCTGTAATCATCAAGACAGTATGGTACGGACACAAAAACAGACACAGAGATCAATGGAACAGAATAGGGAACCCAGAAGTGGACCCTCAAACACATGGCCGACTCATCTTTGACAAAGCAGGGAAGAATATCCAATGGACGAAAAGAGTCTCTTCAGCAAATGGTACTGGGAAAACTGGACAGTGAGAAGAATGAACCTGGACCATGTTCTGAAACCACACACACACACACACAACCTCAAAATGGATGAAAGATCTAAATGTAAGACAGGAAACCATCCAAATCCTAGACGAGAAAACAGGCAACCTACCTCTTTGATCCTGGCCACAGCAACTTCTTGTCATGTCCCCAAAACCAAGGGAAACAAAAACAAAAATTAACTATTGGGATCTCAAGATAAAAAGGTTCTGCACAGCAGAGGACACAATCAGCAAAACTAAAAGGCAGCAGAATGGAATGGGAGGAGATATTTGCAAGTGACATATCACAAAAAGGGTTAATATCCAAAATCTATAAAGAATTATCAAACTCGACACCCAAAAACCAAATAATCCAATGAAGACATGGGCAAAAGACATGAAGAGACACTTTAACAAAGAAGACATCCAGATTGGTCACACATGAAAAGTTGCTCAACCTCACATGTCATCAATGAAATACAAATCAAAACCACAAGGAGATATCCCCTCACACCTATCAGAATGGCTAAAATTAACACCTCAGGAAAAGACATGTGCTGGCAAGGATGCAGAGAAAGGGAACCCTTTTGCAATGCTGGTGGGAGTGCAAACTGGTGTAGCTACTCTGGACAATAGTATGGAGATTTATCACAAAAACTAAAAACAGAACTCCACAATGACCCAGCAATTGCACTACTAGGTATTTATCCAAAGGATACACAAACGCTGACTCAAAGTGGCACATGCACTCCAATTTTTACAGACGCATTATCAAAATTAGCTAAATTATGCGAAGAGCCCAAATGACCATTGACTGATGAATGAAGAAGATGTGGTATACTGATACAATGGAATATTACTCAGCGATCAAAAAGAATGAAATCTTGCTATTCGCAACAACATAGATGGAACCGGACTCTATTATGCTAAGCAAAATATGAAAGAGAAAGACACACATCATATGATTTCTCTCATCTGTAGAATTTAAGAAATAAAACTGATAAATATAGTGAAAGGAAAGCAGAAATAAGACACACACAAAGAGGGAGTCAAACGATAAGGGACTCTTAAATATAGAGAATGAATGCAGGGTTCCTGGAGGGCTAGTGAATAGGGGAATGGGCTAAATGGGTGATGGGCATGAGGGGGGCACTTGGGATGAGGACTGGGTATTTTTTGTACTTGATGGATCACTAAATTCTACTCCTGAAACTGGATTCCACTATAAGATAACTAACTTGGGCTTAAATTTAAAAATAAATAAATAAATATTAAAAATAAATAAATAAATGTAATACCAGTCAAAAGAAAAGAATATTTAAATCAGACTCTTTGAGTGGAAATGAAAGACCAAAAGTGATACAGACAACAAAGGATCAGAGAAAACATCAAGAAACAATGGCAAAACAACTAATAAAATGGCACTGAATATATATCTATCAATAATTACTCTGAATGTAAATGGACTAAATGCTCCAATCAAAAGACATTGGGTACGGTGTCAGAATAGACAAAAGAAAAAAAAGCAAGCAAACAAACACACAACAAGACCTATCTAGATGCTGCCTACAAACCCTTATTTGAACCTAAACTCATCTGCAGACTTAAAGGGAGGAAATGAAGAAATATTTCTCATGCCAATAATGTCAAAAGAAAGCCAGTAGCAATACTTATATCAGGCAAAGTAAACTCTAAAACCAAGACTGTATTTTTGTACCCTTTGGATAAATACCTAATAGTGAAATTGCATGCACCCAATATTTATACCAGCATTATCAACAATAGCCAAACTATGGAGAAAGCCCAAATGTCCATCAACCGATGAAAGTATAAAGGAGGTGTGGGGTAGGTGTGTGTGTATATATATGTATACACATACATACATATAAATGTATATACATATATACACACATATATACATATAAATGTATACACATATGTATATATAATGCATACATACATACAATGGAATATTATTCAGCCATCAAAAAGAATGAAATGTTGCCAATTGCAATGATGTGAATAGAGCCAGAATGTATTGTGCTAAGTGAAATATGTCAATCAGAGAAAGACAAATATATGATTTCACTCGTGTGGAATTTAAGAAACGAAACAGAGGACAACATGGGAAGGGGCAGTAAAAGAGAAGAGTGGTAACAAACCATATGAGTCTCTTAATGATAGAGCAAAAACTGAGGGTTGATGGAGGGAGATGGGTGGGGGATGGGTATTAAGGAGGGCACTTGTTGTGATGAGCACTGGGCATTGTATGTAACTGATGAATCACTAAATTCTACTCCCGAAACCAATCATGCACTGTATGTCACCTAAAGCTTAAATTAAAAAAAATAAAGCTGTAACAAGAGATGAAGACAGACACTATCTCATAATAAAGGGGAAAACAAACAACAAGTTCCAACGATTATAAATTTTTATGCACCCAACATACAACCACTGAATATAGAAAACAATTAACAACAAATGTAAAGAAACTCATTTATAATAATGTAAGGATAGTAGAGGTCTTCAACACATCACTCACATCAACAGACAGAACCTCTGAGCAGAAAATCAACAAGGAAACAATGGCTTTGAATGACACACTGGACCAGATGGGTTTAACAGACATATTCAGAACACTCCATACTAAAATGGCAGAATACACATTTTTTTCAAGTGCACATGGGACATTCTCCAGAATCGATCACATTCTAGGTCACAAATCAGGCCTCAACAGATACCCAGAGACAGAGATCAGACCAAGCATCTTTTCTGACCACAAAGCTAGGAAACTTGAAGTCATCCATGAAAGAAAGAAAGAAAGAGAGAGAGAGAGAGAGAGAGAGAGAGAGAGAGAGAAAGAAAGAAAGAAAGAAAGAAAGAAAGAAAAATAAAGGCCACAAATAAAGGGTGGTTAAACAACATGCTACTAAACGAATGGGCCAACCAGGAAATCAATGAGAAAATACACTGAAACAAATGAAAATGAAAATGAAGATGCACTGGTAAAAACCTTTGGAATGAGGCAAAAGCAGTCTAAGATGGAAGTATATATAGCAATACAAGCCTACCTGACAGAGCAAGAACAATCTCAAACAATCGAAAAATACAACCAAAGGAATGAGAAAAAGAACAATGCAAGACTAAAGACAGCAGAAAGAAGGAAATAATAAAGATTAAGGCAGAAATAAGTGATAATAGAAACTAGAAAAACACTAGACCAAATCAGTGAAACCAGGGGCTGGTTCTTTAAAAATAGTAATCAACTTGAAAACCTCCTAGGCAGACTTTTCACAAAGAAGAGAGAAAGGACTCAAGTAAATAAAATCACAAATAAGAGAGGAGAAATAACAGTCCACAACACAGAAATACAGTTAGAAGATAATATTAGGGAAAACTATAGGCAACAAATTAGACACTCTGAGAAATATGGATAAATTCCTCGAAACACATAAACTACCAAAACTGAAACAGGAAGATACATAAAATCTGAAACCAGAAAGAAATTGAATCAGTAATAAAAAAATATCTCCCCCAACACAAGAAGAGTTCAGGGCCAGCTGGCTTCACTGATGAATTCTACCAACCATTTAAAGGAGAGGTGATATCTCTTCTTCTCGAATTATTACAAAAAATAAAAAAGAAGGAAAACTTACCAATTCATGTCATCAGGCCATCATTACCCTGATACCAAAACCTGATAAAGACTCCCCTAAAGCAGAAAACTGCAGGGGCCCCTGGGTGACTTGGTTGGTTGACTGTCCAACTCTTAACTTCAGATTAGGTCATTATCTTGCAGTTCCTGGGTTCAAGTCCCACATTGGACCCTGTGCTGACAGTGTGGAGCATGCTCAGGATTCTCTCTCTCTCCCACCCCTCTGCCCTCCCTCACCTTTATATACTCTAAGTAAATGAATAAACATTTAAAAATGTATTTAAAATTTTTTTAAATAAAACTGCAGACCATTTTTTAAATAAAACTGCAGGCCTGATGAGTATGTATGCAGAAATTCTCAAGAAAATACATTCAAACTAAAGTCAGCAATACATTAATAGAATCATTGACCATAATCAACTGGGATATACTCCTGGGCTGCAAGGGTGGTTCCACATTCACAGATCAATCAACACGATGCACCACAGTAATAGGCGAAAGGATAATAACAATATGATGCTTTCCACAGATGCAGGAAAAGCATTTGACAAAATGTCACATGCATTCATGATAAAAACCCTCAGCAAAGTAGATTGAGACTCAACCTACCTGCACATACTAAAGGCCATCTGTGAAAAACCCACAGCTAATCTCATCCTCAATGGGGAAAAACTGAAAGCTTTTCCTCGAAGGTCAGGAACAAGGCAGGGATGACCCCTCACACCACTGCTACTCCACATAGTATTGGAAATCCTAGCCACAGCAATCAGACAACAAAAAGAAATAAGGGGCACTAAATCGGCAAGGAAAAAGTGGAATGCTCGCTATTTGCAACTGACATGATGCTCTCTATAAAAAACATGAAAGACCCCCATAAAAATTGCTAGAAGTGATACATGAGTTTCACAAGTCACAATATGCAGAAATCAATGTACAGAAATCTTTTGCGTTTCTATAGATGAATCATGGATTAACAGAAAGAGAAAGTAAGGAATCAATCCCATTGACAGGTGCACCAAGTACCACAACATACCAGGAATAAACCCAACCAAAGAGATGAAAGACCTATACTCTAAAGGCTATGAAACACTGATGAAAGAAATGGAAGAGGACACAAAGAAATGAGAATACATTTCATGTTCATGGATGAGAAGAACAAATACTGTTAAAATGTCTACACTCCTCAAAACAATCTACACATGTAATGCAATCCCTATCACCCTACAAAACATTTGTCACAGAACTAGAACAAGTAATCCCCAAATTTGTATGGAACGACAAAAGACCCCAGACAGCCAAAACAAACTTGAAGAAGAAAAGCAAAGCTGGAGACCTCACAATTCCAGACTTTAGGTTATATTACAACCTGTAGTGATGAGAACACTGTACTGGCAAAAAAAAAAAAAAAAAAAAAAAAGAAAGAAAGAAAGAAAGAAAGAAAGGAAGGAAAGAAGGAAGGAAGAAAGAAAAAGAAAAACACAGAGACACATAAATCAATAGAATGGAAACCCAGAGATGAACTCACATCTATATGGTCAATTAATTCTCAACAAAGCAGGAAAGAATATCCAGGGAAAAAAAGAGTGTCTTGGGGCACAGGGGTGGCTCAGTCACGGAAGCATCTAATTGTGGATTCAGCTCAGGTCATGATCTCAGCGTTTATCAGTTTGAAACCCGTGTCAGGCTCTGCACTGACAGTGTAGAGATTCTCTTTACAGTGTGGGATTCTCTCTCTCCATTTCTCTCTGCCCCTCTTCTGCATGCTCTCTCTCTCTCTCTCTCTCTCAAAAATAAATAAATACATTTAAAAAAAGTCTCAACATATGTTTTTAGAAAAACTAGACAGCAACTTGCAAAACAAAACAACAGACCACTTTCTTACAACATACACAAAAATAAATACAACATGGATAAAGACCTACGTGTGAAACCCAAAACCATAAAAATCCCAGAGGATAACACAGGCAGTATCTTCTTTGACAATGGCTGTACACACGTCTTTGTTGATATATCTCCTGAGGTAAGGGAAACACAAGCAAAAATGGGACTTCATAAAAATAAAAAACTTCTGTCACCAAGGAAATAATCAACAAAACTAAAACACAACCTACAGCATGATGATATTTGCTAACGACATCTGATGAAGAGTTAGTGTCCAAAATATATAAAGTTATACACACCCACAAAGTGAGAAATCCAACTGAAAATGGGCAGAGGACACGAATAGATATTTTCCCAAGGAGGACATACAAATAGCCAAGAGACACATGAAAAGATGCTCAACAATACTGCTATTCTGGGAAATACAATTCAAAAGTACAATGAGATAACTCATCACATCTGTCAGAATGACTGAAATCAATGAATGACGAAACCACATGTGTTGCCAAGGATGTGGAGAAAGAGGAAACCTCTTGCACTGTTGGTAGGAATGCAAACTGGTGCAGCCACTCTGGAAAACATCATGGAGATTCCTCAAAAAATTGAAAACAGAACTACCTTACAATCCAGCAATTTCACTATGCAATATTTACACAGAGAATACAAAAATAATACTTCAAAGGGATATAGCAGCATTTTCTACAACAGCCAAATTAAGGAAACTGCCCAAGTTTCCATCAACTGACAAATAAATGGAGATGTAGTATATGGAATGGAATATTATTTAGCTGTAAAACATGAAATCTTGTCATTTGCCACGAGGTGAATGGAGTGAGAGAATGTTATGCTGGGTGAAATAGGCCTGTCAAAGACAAATACCATATGATTTCACTAACACATAGAAATGAAACAAAACAAAGGGGGCGTGGTGGGGGGATGGAGGGAAGGAGACAGTGACAAACAAACACACTCTTAACTAGGAAACAAACTGAGGGTTTCCACAGTGGAATAGCGGGGGGATGGAGGGGGGAATAGATGAAACAGGTGATGGGGATTAAGACCTGCACCTGGGATGAGCACCCAGTGACGTCTGGAAGTGTTGCTCTATATTTACACCTGAAACTAATATTACACTCTACCTTTACCACCTGGAATGTAAACTAAAAAATAACCTAAGGTTAATGACACCTACCTACCAGGTTTTCTGTAGTTTTCAACCACTTCACTAATTGGAGAAATAACCATGAAAATTTGTAAAAGCATGTATGATGTGGGGGACAGTTTGTGCCCTTACCTCGGTCTTTGGTTCCAGCAGGACTCGGAAAGTGGGTCCCAGCTCATTCTTCTAGACGGTCCTGAGACGAATATTTCATGTATTCACATCCTAACTGAAAGCAGCTCCCGGTCTTCTGAATTTCTGTCAGGATTTCTCCCCCAGAAACCAGCCTGAATCTGGAACAAACCATCCACGGCATCCATGATGTGATGTCGTGAGACCCCTCGATCCACAGGTCCTTTAATAAAATACGTCTTGTTCAAATACTGTCCGGGAAAGTGAGGAATGAAACACGGGAACAGCCCACAAAATGCAAGGGCCTGTGCTGCTGACCGACTGGCCAGTGCCCAGGGAAGCCACCCAGGGCCCTCTCCTCAACACTCAGTGCAACAAGGCAGCTTCTCTCTGGCGACTCCGGAGACACCAAGTTGCTGCAAGGCTCCCAAGGTCTCCCCTGGGGAGGGCGGCAGAACCTGCTGGAAACGCAGCTCTGGTCTCTGTCCTCAGGCAGTGGCAGAGGCCCTGAGAGCTCTGGGAGCAACAGAAGCCCTTCCTGCTCTGAGGTGCCCTGGGTCAGAAAAGCCGATGGGGCGCCCTCTGCCGCAATTACCGTGCATAGAAAGGAGCCTGCCCCCAGGGTGTGGTGCTCGCACGCCCTCTGCTGGCCACCATGGGAATTCCTGCAATGTTGAAGGCCTAGGCCCTCAGCTGAGGGACTGAAGGTGTTCTGGGCAAATAAGCCTGTTCTCCACATTGGGAGGGGTCTTAGTGACAGGGCCTGGGACACTAAGAAATCTTTTCCTTCCCCTTTCTTGTGAGTGAAGAATGAAACCACATTTACTTATGTAATGACATCATTTGTAACGCTTGCAGCAAGGTTCACAGAAAAATAGCCCACCTATTTGCACATGCTGAACAAGAGGTAATTGTGTTTACCACCAAAATACTTAGGTTAGATAAAGAATTGACACCTTTGAGAGAGAGATACCAGCTTCCAGCTCTGGAATGAATAAGTCCTAGGGCTACAAGGTACAGCCAATGGAATAGAGTCAATCCTGTAATAATAATGTTGCATGATTTCACATGATAGCTACACTTGTGGCTAAATACAACATAATTTATAGATATATGGAATGACTACACTTTATGCCTAAAAGTAATATAACAAATGTGTGAACAATATTTCAATAAATAATCGACATCCTTTACATTATTTTTAATTTCTCCTTCTTTGCCATTAAAAAGTCATTCCTGGGGCGCCTGGGTGGCTTAGTCAGTTAAGGGTCCAACCTCAACTTAGTTCATGATCTTGCAGTCCATGAGTTTGAGCCCCACTTCAGGCTCTGTCTGACAGCTCAGAGCCTGGAGCCTGCCTCAAATTTGGCGTCTCCCTCTCTCTCCCCCCTCCCTAGTTGGGGGTCTCTCAAAAAAAGAAAAAAATATATACATTAAAAATTTTTTTAAAAATCATTCCTAATTTAGACTCTGTGAAATTCCATTTATCCCACATTCTCTAACATCACCATCTTGATGTTGAGAGCTTATCTGAAAAGTCACTAATAACATCTTTGATGGACACTCGTGACAGGTCAGAATGCAACTTACAGGGAGCTACATGTCTGTTATGACTTTACTGTAAGTATCCTTGGCTGATATTTTCAAATTATGAAAATGAGCGGGTCCCAGCTCATTCTTCTAGAAGGTCCTGAGAGTCAACATTTGGCGTCTTCATTTCCCAACCGAATGCGGCTCCTGTTCCTCCGAATTTGTGTCAGGATTTCTCCCCCGAAACAAGCCTGAACCTGGAACAAATCAAGCTCAGCCTCTCTGACGTGGCCTCACGGGACCCCCTGAATCCACGGATCCTCCAGGGAAATACCGGCAGGGGAAATGAGGAACAAACCACGGAACAGCCCAGAAAAAGCGAGGGACTGTGCCGCCAACCGACCACCCGCGCTTCCGGGGAAGCCGCTCAGGCCCTGCCTCCCCCGCCTCGGGACTCAGCCCCACCACCTAGGAGACGCCAAGGGGCTGCGAAGCCTCCAGGGTCTCCCCCAGGCCCGGGGGCGGAACCTGCTGGAAACGCAGCTCTAGCTCTTTGCCCACACTCAGAGGCACTGGGTCCTCAGAAGCAAGGAAGCCTTTCCAGCTCAGGGGCGCCCT
The DNA here is from genome assembly GCF_022837055.1 of Prionailurus viverrinus. Classification (NCBI taxonomy): domain Eukaryota; kingdom Metazoa; phylum Chordata; class Mammalia; order Carnivora; family Felidae; genus Prionailurus; species Prionailurus viverrinus. The sequence goes on along the minus strand of NC_062562.1, from coordinate 36,166,289 downwards.
GGATCAGAAAAGCCTAGTGGGCGCCTTCTCAGGCCAGCACTGTCCACGCAGAGGCCCGGCCCCTCCCTGGGCGTGTTGCGTGCGCGCCCTCTGCCGGCCGCCGTGGGAATTCCTGCAATGCTCAAGGCCATGGCTGCTCAGCTGGAAGTACTGAGAGTGCAGCTGGTCCAGTGAAGCCTGTTCTCCTGGTCAGGAAGGGTCTTAGCGAAGGGCTGGGGACACAAAGAAACCTTTTCCTTCTACTTTTTACTGAGTGCAGAATGAAACCGAATTTACTGACATAATGATATCATGTGTAATACTTTAAGCAGCATTCGCAGAAATACAGACTGCAAATTGACACCTGCTGACCTACAGGTTATGGTGTTTAGCACCATAATACTTGGGTTAAATAAAAAAGTTGACACCTCTGAGAAAGAGATACAGGCTTCTAGCTATGGAATGAATAAGCCATTGGGATCCAAGGTACAGCCCATAGAATAGCGTCAATCCTGTAAGAAAGCGTTGCATGCTTCCGCAATATAGCTACCCTTGTATAGGTACCTGGAGAGCGTAATGTATACACACGGAATCACCATGATATATGCCTGAAACTAATACAACATGGTGAGTCTCTTATATTTCAATCAAAAATGACAATATTTTTAATTTCTCCTTCACCATTAAAAATTATTTCTAATTGAGAACATATGAAATTCCATTTATACCACATTCTCTAACGTCAACATCTTGATGTTGAGAGCTTATTTTTCTTGTCAATAATGTCTTTGAGGACACAAATGGGACAAGGTCAGAATGCGCATCTAGAGGGAGCTACACATCTGGTATAAATTTCCTGCCTCTATATGGGTAATTTCAATGAAAAGTGCTTTAGGGATGAAGATGGATAAAATCATTTCCATCAGACTCATAGGTAGATAATTGTGCCTTCAAATAATAATTGCCATCTCTTCATATCAGAGGAAGGCTGGGTGAAGACAAGGGTTTCTCTTTTGATCTAAGAGAAGGCTGTGGTGTTTTAAACTGCTCACCTACCATCCAGAATCCAGAGATTAGCAGCCCTCGGCCTTCTGCTCTGTGCAGCCCTGTCCAGGAAACGGCACCACATCTCCTGTGTCCCCCTCTCCGATGTCATGTTTTAGCTCAGGCCCTGATCACAGTGGATGAGAATCCTGTTTAAAGAAGCTGCTCATGCTGACCTTTACTGGAGCACTGCTGTTCCCAGCCACCACAGGGAAGCATGTGGACAGCCAGATTTTGAGCCCTTGGTGGCCCAGCCATGACCCCAACGTGGATGGAAGGCTGGTTGCCTCCATAACCTGGGAGGAAGGAGGGCCAAGCAGGAGTCAGGGGCTCTGGGGCAGAATGCATGGGCTTTGAGGACCCGGAAAGAGTCAGATGCTTACACCCAACTCCTCCTTGGTGGTGCGGAAGGAATGGGTATCATGTCATTGACATCTGCCCTGCCAGTCCCTCAAAAAGGAAACGGTGGGGGGCGGGGCGACTTGGTGGCTCAGTCACTTAAGTGTCCAACTTTGGCTCAGGTCATGATCTCAGGATTTGTGAGTTTGAGCCCCACGTCAGGCTCTGTGCTGACAGCCTGCTTTGGATTCTGTGTCTCCCTCTCTCTCTGCCCCTCTCTCAATTGTGCTCTGTCTCTCTCTCACTCAAAAATAAACATTGCATCAAAATAAAATAAAAACAGAAAACACTGAGAGGGATATGGGCCATTATAAGACTCACACCCACAACTGCTACCTTGAGTCTACCTCAGCTCCCACCTGGATTGGTGCTACCGTGAGGTAGCTGGTACGTGGGGAAATCCACAACGTGTGGATTCATGCAGGGTTTCCTCACTGTTCTACCCGAGACACTGCTGACCCCTCATCCATGTCTTGCAATCACGAATCAGCCATGTCCTGGGGGCTGATAGCTACCCTGCTGATCACCACACACCACGGTGAGTAGGAAGTGCCACGTGCTTGCGAGGATCTATTGACGAGTGAACACAACTGTCACCAGATCTGGAGGAAGCTTGTGGCCACCACCCCAGAAGGAACCAGCGGGACATGTGCAGTCAATACAATTCAAAGTCACTTATCTTCTGCCCCTATTACTGTAGTTTCTACCTGTTTGTGACCGTGTGTACAGGGGTCACACTGTGAACATCAACACAGAATGACCGTAGATCCTCCTGGAAGCAGATAATGACAGAGATACAGAACTGTGATGGATTTATTAGGGGAAACAAGGAAAAACAAAATAGAGGGGACAGGAATGGTCAGGGAAAGAATTCAGTCAAATACGCATATCAGACAACTTTTCTAAATATATCACATCACCACAGCCAGTGGTCACAGTTCAGGGTCCTCTTCAAATTTCACATTCTCCTGTAAGGCAAAGAGATTTTGGGTTATTGCAATGGGATCTTGTGTTCTCCTCTATGTATTTTGTCTTCAACAATATATCTGTGGCCTTGGATGAACACTTAATTGTGTGGCTGCATGTGTGTCTACTTCTAAGGGATTAGGACTGTCTTCAAATCTTAGATATAGATCCCTGAATGTACACAGTATCACAGTTATCTTTTTCTTTTTCATAAAGTAGGACCTGAATTTTAAAAGAAAAAACACAGGGGTCTTTGTCGTATTTTTTGAAACAGGGATTGCCAACCTCTCAGCCTCAGGCATTACACTCTTAGTTTCATGAAATTGAATGAACATCTGTTGAGGACCTTCTGTGTGGAGATACATTCATTTCCACCCTGAGAAGGGTGAGTGTCCACTCCTCCCATACATTTTACAAATTCTTTAAGTGCTTCTCACCTCTTCATCGTACTGACCTCAGAAACCAACATTGTCCCTGTTTCTCAAATTACAAACCTGAGGCTCTGAGATGACCGCCGAGAGCTGGTGTTAGAGCTGACACAGCAGGAACACAGGCAAAACCTCAGGAGATTGCGAGGGAACTTTCGGAGACGCAAACCTGCAGGCAGGGTGGTGACAGCAGACACAGGGGTGTGGTGACCAGAGTTCAGCAGGGGCGGTTCCTCCTCACCCCTGAGTTCCCCACCAAGAGTCTGACTCAGGCTGAAGGCCAAGGAAGCGGCACAGCTGATCTACAACGTGCCTTCACATTTAGCCTCACTGAGACACACAAACTTAGGCAGACAAGCGTTTCCTAAGTTTAATTTCCCAAATCTTAGAGAACATTCTTTCACACATGTCCAGACCCTTCAGAAGACCAAGGGAAACAACAAACTTTATTTAGATTATGAACTAGTTGCACTGTGGTAACGTTGACATTTCAGAGATGATGACTGCATTCTACATTGTGGTTGAACCCGTGCAGCAGTCCTTTGCAGACTTCACACTATCCTCATGCTCCCTTCCCAGTGTGTGGGCCCTGCCAGAAATGGCCTCCAAGTCCATCCTACTGACCCCAACGCCCTCCCCTCTGCACCTCCTCAAACTCTGCTTACTGTGCTCAACTTCCCTTCTATTCCTGCATGATTCAAGTTTCCCCCAGTTTTGCACTGGATCCTTCACTGGTACTTCCACTATGGTGACCACAAGGTCTGTGTCATATAATGCATGTGCCCCCTTTCAGATGGGACACCTGAGGCACCTACACTTAGGGGTGCATCTCATCCTTCACGGAGCTCAAAGCATTGTGTCTTTCAGACAGGCACCAGTACTCCTGATACATCTGCCTTTGTGTAAAACTCCTCTTTCTTGTAGACAAGAGAAACCTACAGCTGACCTCATTACAGGGAAATGACACAGCCCATTGTACACTATGTCCTGAGAAACTTGAGATATGTGACACTGTCCTCAGGCAGGTTTGCAGTTGAATTGCCAAGCCCTCACAAGCATCCCTACATCATTCCCACCAAGTCTTTCACCAAGAAGACGAATACGCTTTATCAGTCACTCATCCAGTTCAGGTCATCTTACCAAATTTAGTACGTGGAGGAGCTGGTGGAGGAGGCGGAGGTGGCCCATAGCCCGTGACTGGTGGTGAAGGGTGGTCCATGGGAGACAGCCTGCAAGGCGATCCTGGGGAAGGACCAGGCCCTCTTGCATTCATAATGGCCTGCAGAACAGAAAAGAAAGCTATGTTCATAGGACAAAGCAAAGCACCAACACCAGCAAAAAGTGGCAACCCAAAGAAACAGTGCTCATCTCCTGCCAGCTTCCCCACCACCAGGTTCCAAGAGGGCAGCATCAGCGCCAAAATCTCTACCCATACTTTGGGTTCCACTTATAGCTTTGGGGGTGGGGAACGGATGCTATGGGGACAAACCAGTGTTCCCACATGTGTGCAAATGTAGAACAGCAAGCTCTTGTCCGAGAGGATTTATGGAATGAGTACCAAATTAATAAAATAGCATATTCCTGATAGGAAGGCATTTAAGTCCAGAATCGCCTTCCACCCCGTATCCGCCTCCACCACAGAGGCTGCTTATTTGTATGTGAAGAACTACAGATTGAGAAGGAATGACAATCCCAGGCTCCACACATGGAAATATAGCCCTCGTGGCTCAAAGCTCTGCCTCTAAGCCCCCGCCTGTGCCCGATCTGCTTCTCTCCCGACAATGAGGTCTTCTCCTCTCTGCAAGTGCTATCCATGGGCACAGAGACATGTTTGGGGATGGGGATCCTGAGGTCATGCAGAAAACCTCGAAAAGCATGTTCTTAGAGAAACATGTTACCTATACATGTTAGGTAGTCTTAGCTAATTTATTTTCATTCAGTGGTACTTCTCAGTTAAATACAGTACAACTCGCAGGGTACTTTTGTTCTCTAAAAGATGAGCTGAAATTCTAAATAACAGAATTAACATAAATACACTTTCGTTTCTGCTGTACATCTCCATGTTTCACCTGTAACAGTGACACAGGACACAAGAGAACGTGCTCATGTGAATACAAAGGACACAGTGGAGAATTACAATGCAGGTAATTACAGATTGTCTCTCTTCACCACCCATGTAGCAATGTGTGTTTTCTAGGACAAATATGTCACCTCTTGTCGTTCAGAATATGTATACCCAGGGCACAGCTGAAGAGATTCCAGACAGCACATTTACAAAAAAAAAAAAAGGCTGAATGTTGATGGGTATTAAATTTACTTTCTCTAAGACCACTCTAAATGACACATACAAAAATATAAGTTGGAGTGAAGGCAGTTTGCAATTTCAAAACATAAGGATAACTGCCGATTTTCTGAACACATTAATCCCCTAGAAAGAAACAGAACAGGAAGAAACAGCAAGAGCAATGATTCCACACTGAGGAAGTCCAGAAAAAATAAGTCATGCCAAAAGACTTCCAGGTGGAGTGTGGTCTCTTCCTCCCTGGGTTATTTCCAGGTATACACCAGAAAAGCCCTTGGGTGCTCAGCCCTAGGCACGATTGGTTCTAAACCTTCCACAAGGAGTTGACAGGCAGAAAGTAGAGAACCCCATAGACACTTGGGTTAAGGTTGTGCATTTGGAAAATGAGAAAAACAAGCAGACATATCATACAACACACAAAACAGACACAAAGCCAGGAGAGCGCTGAACAGAAAAAGGAGGGTTTTGCCAAAGAGTTACAACTGAAAATGTCCACAGCATTTACCTTGTCCTCCGTGATTCTTTTGGTAGAGTCAGTGTTGTTGTTACTCACAGAAGCAACATGTGGATCCGCAAAAGGCCCTAGAAGGGATGGAGGTTTATTCTGCTTTGAGTAGATTGTGCAGAGATTAAAAAAAAAACCAAAAACACAAAAAAAAAACAAAACAAAAACCCCAATAAACAAAAACCACTCTCCTCATTCCTCAAGCAACTTAAACTCTTTGGCCCAGTCAGATCCCAAATCACATGCACAGGGTATCCCACATGCCTCAGGTGATCCCAAGGTAAAGGGAGAGCCATTCTTTAAACTCTGATGAAGACCCATAAAAGCCCTGGTTCGGGTGTTTTCATAACTCCTCAAACAACTGTGGATGACTGGGGGCTCAACTGGATGGATATACGTTAGGCTGCGCCTCATGCCTCCCACCGCCCAGCACATGGACTGTGTATGGCACACATCTGCTGAAGCGCTATGCCTGCTTTTCTGCATACAGCCCCATTCCATCTCCACAAGAGACACCTGTACCAACACAAGGTGGGGGAAATGACCCAAGGATGATAAGTCAATCATGAGAAACTCAAGGAATGTGGTGATGATGGCAGGCATTTTCCTTGCGTTGCAATGGTCTGTGGTACCACCTCTGCACCTTGTACAAGACTGAACAACGGGGCGCCTGGGTGGCTCAGTCGGTTAAGCATCCGACTCCAGCTCAGGTCATGATCTCACAGTGCGTGAGTTCCAGCCCCACGTCGGGCTCTGTGTTGACAGCTCAGAGCCTGGAACCTGCTTCAGATTCTGTGTCTCCCTCTCTCTGACCCTCCCCCATTCATGCTCTGTCTCTGTCTGTCTCAAAAATAAGTAAACATTAACAAATTTCTTTTAAAAAGACTCAACAACAACAAAAATTAGATGAAGGTTCTCAGCAAGCCAACTCATACTGCCCAGATCATCTTACCAAGTGGTGCAGGTGGAGGGGTTCGGGATGGTCCCGAACCTTGTACAGGAGGTGGATGTGCCCAGATCAAAGGGTGGCCTCTATAGTAGGGTGGGCAGAATCTTCCAGTTGATGGAGGAGGTCGCCACGGATCCACACTGCCCTGTAGAACAGAAGTGACAGCTATGTGCAGATGCCACACAAGAGAACCAATCCGCAAAGCAGATGAAACCCATAGAAGTACGGGTCAGCACCTGCTCCCTACTCTGCCACCAGGATCCAAGAGAGTAGCATCAGTACCTGAAAACTCTGTCCCTGCCACTGGGTACCACCTACAGCTTAGGCAACTAAACGCAGGCGGTTAAACTACTGTCACCACATGTCCCTGCCCATGTGTGAGAATTTAGAACAAAATGATCCCATCTTACAGGATTAAATAAGTAATTCCAAACTAATCAAGCGGCATATTCCAGACAGGAAGACATCCAAGTCCAGGATCACTTTGCATCCCTCCACTACAGTGACGGCAAAAGCTCTGTTTTTGGCTTATTCCGAACACAGAAAAATGGACTGCAAATACACAGCTCATTCTCTGCACATGAAATCACAGCTACTCTTGGGGACAAGTTCTGCCTGCCGGCCCCACACTTGGCCCCCTCTGCTTCCCTCGCTGAGAAAGAGGTCTTCCTACTTTCTGCAAGTGCTGTCAAAGGCCAAGAAACCACTCGGGAGTTGGGGATGCCTGGAGTCTTGTAGGGGACCTGAGGAAATGTTTGCTGTGAGGAACATATTACACATCAATGAGTACTAGGCCCCCAAGTGTTTACCTGAATTCATAAGGAATTCTGGTTTTGTGTACACTACAAGACACAGAGTAATACATCCTATGGGAAAAAAGAGGCAGACATTCATGAAACAGAATTAATGCAAATGTGTTTTGACTTTGGTATACATTTCCAGGGATGTGTCATGAGCGATGGTATCAGCTCTAACACTGACTGGAGACACAAGAGAACCTGCCCATATGAATAAAACTGAAGGACCTTGTGTTCAGAATACTTTTACCTAAGATACTGCTTAAAAGGATTCGAAACAGTTCATTTACCCATGAAGACGGGAAGGTGGTGAGTTATGACAATGACTTTGTCTAAAACCATCATAGATTGTACAAGGCACACAATATAAAGATGGAGGGAAGTCTTTTCACATTTAGAACTAACAGACAGTCTTCACCATGAATAGTGAGACCAGAAAGAGGAAAATAACAACAACACTGATCCCACAGAGAGGTAGTGTGTTAGGAGTCAACAAGCTTAGAGACTTTGCTATAGAGTGCAGTGTATCTTCCTGTTGTTGTTATTTTGAACACAAGGGAAAAGCCATAAGGTGGTCAACTTCTAAGTTCCTTTGGCTACTAAACTGACCAGAAAAAAGATGACAGGCTGAAAAGACAGAAGCCTGTAGACTCTTGGGTTAAGGCTGTGCATTTGGAAAATGAGAAAAACAAGCAGACATATCATACAACACACAAAACAGACACAAAGCCAGGAGAGCACTGAACAGAAAAAGGAGGGTTTTGCCAAAGAGTTACAACTGAAAATGTCCACAGCATTTACCTTGTCATTCGTGGTCCCTTTGGTAGAGTCATTGTTGCTGTTACTCACAGAAGCAACATGTGGATCTGCAAAAGGCCCTAAAAGAGATGGAGGTTTATTCTGATTTGAGTAGATTGTGCAGAGATTAAAAAACAAAACAAAACAAAACAAAAACACAAAAACAAACAAACAAAAAAACCCAAAAAACAAAAACCACTCTCCTCATTCCTCAAGCAACTTAAACTCTTTGGCCCAGTCAGATCCCAAATCACATGCACAGGGTATCCCACATGCCTCAGGTGATCCCAAGGTAAAGGGAGAGCCATTCTTTAAACTCTGATGAAGACCCATAAAAGCCCTGGTTCGGGTGTTTTCATAACTCCTCAAACAACTGTGGATGACTGGGGGCTCAACTGGATGGATATACGTTAGGCTGCGCCTCATGCCTCCCACCGCCCAGCACATGGACTGTGTATGGCACACATCTGCTGAAGCGCTATGCCTGCTTTTCTGCATACAGCCCCATTCCATCTCCACAAGAGACACCTGTACCAACACAAGGTGGGGGAAATGACCCAAGGATGATAAGTCAATCATGAGAAACTCAAGGAATGTGGTGATGATGGCAGGCATTTTCCTTGCGTTGCAATGGTCTGTGGTACCACCTCTGCACCTTGTACAAGACTGAACAACGGGGCGCCTGGGTGGCTCAGTCGGTTAAGCATCCGACTCCAGCTCAGGTCATGATCTCACAGTGCGTGAGTTCCAGCCCCACGTCGGGCTCTGTGTTGACAGCTCAGAGCCTGGAACCTGCTTCAGATTCTGTGTCTCCCTCTCTCTGACCCTCCCCCATTCATGCTCTGTCTCTGTCTGTCTCAAAAATAAGTAAACATTAACAAATTTCTTTTAAAAAGACTCAACAACAACAAAAATTAGATGAAGGTTCTCAGCAAGCCAACTCATACTGCCCAGATCATCTTACCAAGTGGTGCAGGTGGAGGGGTTCGGGATGGTCCCAAACCTTGTACAGGAGGTGGATGTGCCCAGATCAAAGGGTGGCCTCTATAGTAGGGTGGGCAGAATCTTCCAGTTGATGGAGGAGGTCGCCACGGATCCACACTGCCCTGTAGAACAGAAGTGACAGCTATGTGCAGATGCCACACAAGAGAACCAATCCGCAAAGCAGATGAAACCCATAGAAGTACGGGTCAGCACCTGCTCCCTACTCTGCCACCAGGATCCAAGAGAGTAGCATCAGTACCTGAAAACTCTGTCCCTGCCACTGGGTACCACCTACAGCTTAGGCAACTAAACGCAGGCGGTTAAACTACTGTCACCACATGTCCCTGCCCATGTGTGAGAATTTAGAACAAAATGATCCCATCTTACAGGATTAAATAAGTAATTCCAAACTAATCAAGCGGCATATTCCAGACAGGAAGACATCCAAGTCCAGGATCACTTTGCATCCCTCCACTACAGTGACGGCAAAAGCTCTGTTTTTGGCTTATTCCGAACACAGAAAAATGGACTGCAAATACACAGCTCATTCTCTGCACATGAAATCACAGCTACTCTTGGGGACAAGTTCTGCCTGCCGGCCCCACACTTGGCCCCCTCTGCTTCCCTCGCTGAGAAAGAGGTCTTCCTACTTTCTGCAAGTGCTGTCAAAGGCCAAGAAACCACTCGGGAGTTGGGGATGCCTGGAGTCTTGTAGGGGACCTGAGGAAATGTTTGCTGTGAGGAACATATTACACATCAATGAGTACTAGGCCCCCAAGTGTTTACCTGAATTCATAAGGAATTCTGGTTTTGTGTACACTACAAGACACAGAGTAATACATCCTATGGGAAAAAAGAGGCAGACATTCATGAAACAGAATTAATGCAAATGTGTTTTGACTTTGGTATACATTTCCAGGGATGTGTCATGAGCGATGGTATCAGCTCTAACACTGACTGGAGACACAAGAGAACCTGCCCATATGAATAAAACTGAAGGACCTTGTGTTCAGAATACTTTTACCTAAGATACTGCTTAAAAGGATTCGAAACAGTTCATTTACCCATGAAGACGGGAAGGTGGTGAGTTATGACAATGACTTTGTCTAAAACCATCATAGATTGTACAAGGCACACAATATAAAGATGGAGGGAAGTCTTTTCACATTTAGAACTAACAGACAGTCTTCACCATGAATAGTGAGACCAGAAAGAGGAAAATAACAACAACACTGATCCCACAGAGAGGTAGTGTGTTAGGAGTCAACAAGCTTAGAGACTTTGCTATAGAGTGCAGTGTATCTTCCTGTTGTTGTTATTTTGAACACAAGGGAAAAGCCATAAGGTGGTCAACTTCTAAGTTCCTTTGGCTACTAAACTGACCAGAAAAAAGATGACAGGCTGAAAAGACAGAAGCCTGTAGACTCTTGGGTTAAGGCTTTACATTTGGAAAAGATAAACAGGCAGACATATCACACAACACAGAAAACAGGGATAAGGCCGCAGAGCATGCTGTTGCGCAAATGAGGGTTTCCTGACAGACGTACAACTGAAAATGGCCCCAGCATTTACCTTGTCCTTCTCAGCATTGTTGGTAGACTGCTTGTAGTTGTGACTCATGGGAGTGACATCAGCTTCGGCTAAAGGCTCTGAAAGGGATAGAGGTTTACTCTGATTTTAGTAGACTGTGAAGAATTCACACAAACACCACATTTTGTGACGTGTTAAACTCTTGCCCACACTCAGGACCAGGAGGAGAGGCAGAGAGTAACCCACAAGCCTCAGTTGACCCCAGTGATAAGGGGGAGATCCATCCCATCATATCTTAATGAAGAAACCATAGGGTCCTGGCTCATGTTCTTCATAATTAGTCAAATAACTTTCAACAGGGCAGCTCAAAGACAAATCAGGAAATCGTCACCAAAACAGCCATTTCTCAATACACATGAGGGGTAATAACTCAGCATCTCATTTCAGATAAAAATTAAAATGAGAGCATCAGTTGGTGGATAACATCAAAAAACCCTCCACAGAAGAGCATGGGTGTGTTTCTTCTGACTCCAGGCAAATTGTTCAGTCTTTCAGCTTATCTATAAGCTGCCTTCCACATGGGAGCCGGTATTATGTAACTATTTCTGAATGGAACTGAACTTGACTGATATTATATTAATGAGGAAAGGAAAACTATGGGTGTTTAGCAGTGAAGCCGCAGAGTTGCACTGATAATATCAGAGGATGAAGCTATTTGGAGCTTGGATTCAGGAATGTAGGTCTACAGTTCACAACAATAAAAATAAAGGAACATTAAAAATAGTCAATAAATGACCTTCTCCTCAAATAAACTAAAGTCTTCACATTGAGTCCGGGTGGGAAGAAGGATGAGGCCCCTGTCCTGTCATTCTTTCCAAGCTCTTCAGACAGGGGGATGCTAGAGGAGGTGGGAGGGTCACAGCCAGAGGAGGGGCATGAGCTCCACCAGTCACAGGGACAAGTGCCTCACTGCTTGTAGTACCAGAGGAGAACACCCTTCTGTCACCCCTTCAGACCACCTGCTGTCCTAGGTGTTTGCTGTTCTGTCCAAACACACGATGATCACCCACAGGAGAAGGCTTTGCCGCAGAAACTAGGCTGCTGCACATCACCACATCCCTTTTACCTCTCCTCGCAGGGTTCTGCATCTCTGGACTTCCAGGCATTGGTCTCTGCCTCCTGTATCCCTCAAGCAGCCTCTTTCCTTCCATCACATCCAGTCTTGGATACAGAAAAAGAATGGACTTCTATCAGAGTTGCAACGCCACGTCCTCTGACTAGACACTAAACAGCACAGCTGTCATCCCTCAAAACACCCATAAAAACTCATGTCATGCTCCCACACCTGTGTTTCAAGCGGGCGACCTCTCGGCTCTGCTCCACCATTTTCCTCTCCCAGATCCGAGTCTTGATCTAGGGGAGAAAAACATATCCACCTTCAGTCGTGCCAGACTGGGAACCAAAGAGAGAGAGGAGGAAAAAAGAAAACACTTACCAGGTTGTCCTGAGCATTACGCTCATAAACTGCGGCCTGAAAAAGCAACAATGAAAAGTCCGTGTTTAGGAATTCCAAGGGCCACTACACTCAACCACATGAGGTACTAAGGGTTCACTATGTCAGGCAGAACTCACGTTACCTGGTGTGTGAAGGTGAGTTCTGCCTTCTGCACCTGTTCTCGTGTTTGTTCAATTTGCTGTCTGTGAGATACAATTGTTTTCGTCAAATAAGGCCTAATATGAGGTAGGATTATAAATAATCTGCTCATGTTCCCGTCATCCTCATATCTTCCCCCAATACAATTTATCCTTTCACATGAAACACTTTTCACACAATTATAAATGTACAGAATCAAAGCTATTGTTCCATCCTCTCCTTACTCATTATTCCATGCCCGTAGGGTTCAGAGGTCATAGAATTCTTTTCCATTTGCAATCTTGCCCTAATTCATCATGTGACAAGTGACTTTCATCATAAAGCCAACATAAAGTTCTATTCTCCTTTAACTTGTGTACTCACCAGGTTTCCTAGGGTTGCAAAGACCACGACCATCAGATAGATGGTACTACCTTGTTGATGGATATGATTTCATCCTATGACACACTGCTTTCCTATAGATTATGACAACTGACACCACCCCTCAGGAACGTTGGCATGGATGAAGTTTCTACATGGGCAGGTCAATGCTGGAGACCCAGAAATGTTTAGTAGCTTAATTGTTTTGTTCTTTCTAATACTTATCTTTTCCTATCTGTTAATTCTCTACGGATATGTCCTCTGAATTTGTGTTTGTATTACTATATTCATGGAGTCTACCCATTGTACAAAGGTTAGAACTAAGAAACGAACAGGGGTTTCATGAGCCGCTGCTAATTAGTATCTGAACTCACTTGCACTTGTGTAAGTCCCTTGTAGCTATTTTCAGATTTTCCTCTGCAGTTGCCATCTGATTCTTCATTGCCACTAGTTCACAGTTTGTCATATCCAGATTCCTAAGATGGGAAAGATATATACACAGTCCAGTAGCCAAGGTCCAGAAATTCTGCCTTTTTCCTTCTCAGCTCTCTTAAAGCCTAGATTCAAATATCCCTATCCCCTCCCCCAACGATGCACAGACTGGCAACACAGTCAGAGAAATGAAGACCCCATTTAATGTTAAAGAAAATTCAACCTCCGTCTGCTGCCAAGTCGCCTACAATCAGAGCCGCCTTTCTAGTTCTCTGCTTCTACTCCTTCATCGTCAAGTCATCAAATAACATTGCACCTTGTGCCTTCCCAGAGTTGGTCTTTTGTTTGAGATGGATAAGGCCTATTTCAGGTCAGTGTGAAAACCTGTGCCTGACCAACTGTACCCATTAGGGTGAGGCAGGGGATCATCATTGCCTTACACCTCCATGGGGCAGTGCACTGAATCTCAGTCCAGAAGTTGTACCCTGACACAGACACTGAGCATGAAAGACAGCCTTCCAGGATATGGCTTCACCAGCATTGCAAATCACTCCCATACACCACTAAGGTTCAGGAGTGCACCCCCTGCCCACTCTTTCAAAGATCCTGGTGGAGGGAAAGGCCAATCTTAGAGTGGCAATATATGCTGAAATATAACATGGTGTGAACTGTCCCACAGTCAGGCTGTTATCTTCAGGAAACAGATTTCAGATGGAAAACTATCAACTTCATGGAGTCAGTCTACTTGAACAAGACTCAGTTCATTGACAGTGAAGGCAGCAAAGGGAAATGCTTAGAAAGGCTGGTTTGCTGTGTTGCCCTCAGACTATTTTGTCCATGGTGTTGCTTTAAAGGGTTTCAACTTGGCACCGGATGTACTCAAGAATCACATGCAAAATTGAAAGACTGTTAGTAATGGACACAAAAGCACTAGACAGAGAAAGGTACATGCATTTCCCTCTGGTCTCACAGGTAGTCCTTCAGCAAATGCTTTCTGGGGTGGCTGTAACGTAGAGGCTCTGTTGTAAGGGGGTGAAGATAGAAAGGTGGTCAGGGTGCTGTACCTGCTCCCACAAAGAGCTTACACATTAACAAAAACAACATGCCAGTGAGACAGAGCAGGCTCCACCCCGGGTGTGGAAAGGACTAACAGAAGCTGAGTCTCCAGGGAAGACAAGGAAGCATTTCCTTTTCAATGTGAATAAGGTCTCTAAAGGCCCTCCTCCTGAGAACAAAAGGAAATACTGGACCAAAGAAGAAACATGCACCTGGTGCACCAAATTTCTAATGAACCCATGAAGACACACTTCATACGAGGCTCACTTGCAGACTGGATGAAGAGATGCAGTCCTGATGCCATCCCAACCCACAGTCTAGAAAGAAACTCCCATGGTTTCTGCAGCAAGATAAGTCAATGTTTTCCCTAAATATTTTTGACCCAAGTCTGGTGCTGAACAAAGATGACCTAATTCCCGGCTGATAAGACAATGGGATGGGATTGAAGCCTATAGGCCAATGTAAATGGATCCAGAGGGGATCCTGTTATCAGTGTGTTTAATGCCAGTATCTTCCCTCTTCTACTCCAAGTACATGACACAAGAATGTGTGACAAGCACTAAGGACAGAGAGGAAAATGCAGGTTATGGAAAGCAAGGTAGGAAGGGCAGGTACAATTCTACTGAATGCATTTGGCAAAATTACTCTGGATCCAATTCTAGAAGAAATATATTTATCTATAGCGGCCACCACATTCATTCATACAACAGTATTCTGGACCATTATTACACGAACGTCTTACTTTGCTATAGCCATTTTTCTTTCTTCATAGAACTTATCAAGGATGCATACTTCCTCCTTCAGATTTTTGGCTTTTGCTTCCCTGATTGCTTTCATAGACCTCAAAGCATTACACTTGTCTTCCAGGGCCTTTTTCCTTTCTGTAAAAAAAAAAAAAAAAAAAAAAAAAAAAAGGATTATTTTTGTGCATGGGCATATGACCTGAGACTTGGTTTTCGGGTGACAGGAAAAGGGCAACTAGTGTGAAGGCAAGAAGGCATTCTTTCCCTTCCCAGTGCAAAGTCATTGCCACCATATGGGGATTTCTCCCCAACAGACAACATACCTTCCGGTTCACATTTATTGGACCTCCAGGCTCTCAGTTCCTCCAATTGACTGTTTGCATCTTCTGACTTTAGGACAGATATGAGAAAATACATTCAAGAAATAATGATCGCACAACAATGTGAGTGCAACAGGACTGTGCATGGCAACAAAGAAAGATCCTGGGGCATAAATACAACAAGGAGAAGGCAAAGAACATGGAAAATAGTTCCAGTCAAAGGGCTCACAAATGGCTTTCTCAGGAGAATATTCCTCTATGCACACTGAACATTGTTGAGCATTAAGAGAAGAAGGCAGTATACAATTTGCTATTGCCCTTCATCTCTCAACTATCTTGGGGGATTTTCTCCATATCTTGGAGGGCAGGTCTGAATGATGTGGTAATGACCTAGTTGTGAAAATAAAAGATACTTCCTAGTCCTTGAAATAGCAAACTCCTCATGGTGGTCCTAGTGAAATGCCAGCTGTGCAGATGGAGGTTTGTCTCCCAGAGGCCCACTCTCTACTATGGTAAACAGCAAGCGAATATGCTATGCTCACCTCACCCAATGAACAAAAAGCCTCCAAAGTCAAATTACAGTAAAAGCAGCCAACTCTTAGCACTTCCTGATTCTTGACATTCCTCTCTCTCTCTTTCTGATTGCAAGGTAACATGTGCACTTTGAAGGGTGTCATTTAAAATTTTATTGAAGTGCTCAACTTTTTTGATGTTCTCCTTCAACAAAACATGTTGAATGAATAACAATAATTCATTAATTTTACTTGTGTTTTTAGAACGCAATCCAGGCAAAGAAAGGATTCTTACTTTCAATTTAAGAGCTACAGCAGAGTGAATGTTAGTTTCTCTCTTAGCTTTTTGAAGATGTATCTTTAATTCATTGTTCTATATATAAAACACATGAAAAAGGAATCAGAATTCAAAAATAGCATCGTGGTAGATAAACCTATGTCTAATGTGTGACTCCTTTCACAAATAAAAAGGTAGTTTTTTATTACATTTGTGAAGCTTGTCTTGAATTGGAAGTATGTATAGAACACATGAAATAGGTCAGTAGGATGAACTACAAGAGGTAAAACTAATCAAAATGAAGTCACAAGAAATATTTGAAAGGGCAATGCTACCTTCTGTTCCCACATGGATATTGCTTCAGCCAGCTCTGTGGTTTCTTTCTCCAACGTGTTGAACTTTGCAGTTTTTTTGCCGTAAATTAACTAAAAGGAGATAAAACAATTTTTAAGGTTGTTACCAAACCAGTGACATCGAATAATCCCACTGTATTAGCAGCACAGACACATGATCTGACACATGGGTGTAACTAACTTTTTAGCTTTCTCATTGTGCCTGAAGAAAGCAAGTTTCAGCAGCATTTTAAACCCAAGAAACCTCATTTCACTGACATTCCTATACGTGTAAGCTCTAGAACACTGACTCCTCTAACAGACACAAAGTGCAAACTCCTCTTATATTGGCCCAATGTGAGAGCTCTCATGCCCCGAGATCACTCTTCTCATCACCACCACCGCTGCATTTACAGGGATGAACACCAACCAGTCTTTGAGGGCTTGTTAAGTGTCAGGTAGACACCTTGCTTCTCAACAGACAGCCTCACAGAATCACCACTGTCCATGGGGTCCATGCAGAATAGATTATCCCCCATTTGCATCAAGTTCACTTTTCCCCTGGCATGAATGGCTCCCTCCACCTCAGACTCAAAACCTTGGTTTAACCCTCTCTTGTGACACACACACTGCCTGGCAATACCTGGCTTCTTCTCTAAGCTTAGGCTTCTTGACAGACTCAAAGAGGGTTTTCTCATCTTCACATTTCACCAAAAGCCAGGTTATGGCAAAGTACTCACTCCACACCTCAGGCTCATATCATCACTTCTGTCCTAATCATTTCTATGCAAAATTACACTCATTCTGTTCTCCTTCCTCCTGTGATGTTTTCCTCCCCTGGTCTCTTGTCTTAAGTGAGGCAAATCCCTCCACATTGTCACTTAGCCTCTAACAGGGAAGAGAAAGATTTTCAAGAGTTAACAAGTCAATTAGACATCAGAAGTCACCATATTTATCCCTAGTTAAAAAATTAAAACCCACACCAAACAGGAGTAATGAAAAAAAAATTACAAAGAATACTAAAACCTAAAATCTTACCTTGATATACTAGAGGCTCTGAGAGACGAAGAAACAAAATTAAGTTTGAGGTCAAAACATATTAATTGTAAAAACTTGTTCTTCCTGATAAAATACTGAAATGTCATCCATTGAAATTACAATGATCATTTTGTTCAGCATAATGAATTCATAACATTAATATAAGAAAAAAGTAGAATTTCATATTTAGTTCATGATTCTTTATAAACCATTTCTGATAAAAGCATAAAGATTCAGAGCTTATTTTGACCAAAAGATAGATTTACATTATATTAAATAAACATCAACATATTCAATTCTGTCAGTGATTAATGCAGACATTTTTAGAAATACGTAAATAAAATATTTGTCCGATTTTTTTTCTCTTGTAGTCAAACCCAATATCCACACTGAAGTCCAGAACCCAGGACCATTTGAAATGCCAAAAAAAGAAAAAAAGAAAGAGAGAGAGAGAAAGGGAGAGAGGAAGAAAGAGACAGAGAGAGAGATAGAGATAGAGAGAGAGAGAGAGAGAGAGAGAGATGGAGGGAGATGAGGGGGGGGCAAGAAGGAAAGGGAAGGGATGGGAAGGAGGAAGGAAGCGGCAAGGAAAGAAAAGGAAAACCTTTGTATGAAGACACGCTTCTTTCATTCTCTAGAAAGCTTTCTGAAATGTTACACAGGGTTGGCTGCTTTCCGAATCAATAAACAATTACAACATGTCACGTGCTATGATTTTTCTAGATCACTAAAAACAGAGGGTCTTCCAAAAACACATCATCAATTGAGAAAGAGAGTGGAACATGGCTAGGGAAAAAGCACAGGCACCAAAAGAAATGATGGCTAACATTTCAAAAACAAAGCAAAAAGGGCTCCTGTTGAGAAGGTATAAGAAAAGCAAGAGGAACTTAATTCCTGTAAAGGCACTGGTCTAAGGCAAGGGTTAACAGTTTCCATACTGGAGACTTCTGGAAAAGTGAACCAAAGAGAGAACAGATATTAGGGAGTAATGGTTGTCTGGGCAAAAGTAGAAATAACAATTTAAAGCCTGACTGCACTAGGATTTCTATTTTCTAGGAGCACTAAAAGCACGTCAACCATGGAAAAAGACATCCTGTGATTGTCTTGTGTCCACTGAAAAGTAACAACCATAAGATAATGACTGTGGGACTGAAGGATGCTTCCCCACTCCCAGCCCCTCACCCTTTGGAAAAGTGCCTTTATAAGCCTGGCACACCACCCTTTTGGGGAGCGATATTCCTCTTTCTTGGTGGCTCCACTGTATACAACCTATCTCTTATAAACTCCACCTGCTTTGTTTCCCTTTCAATCAGTGTTCATTACTAAGACACTGAGACTGGAGAACCTGGTCTTGGTGGTCTAGTCACACCCAGACCCAAGTCATCCCCTGATGAATTATAGCTCAATAATATCTAGGCAAGACTCTACTTTAACAAAAGGTAAAGACACATTTTCTTGATCTGTAGGACGTATATCCCTATTTGAAAGTTTTGAATGATGATGTGATGCTGAAGCGAGCCCCAACATCTTGCCAGGATATTGGAATATCATCATGGTATCAAAAAGTGAGTCATAAAAATGTTGTTATAGGAAAGTGTATCTACGGAGGGCAAACAGGAAACCATGGATAGTCCTTTAATGTCACATGTTTCCTTTCCTAAGCAGGGGAAATGGAAAGAGAGATGGCCTTACAAGTACTTAATATGCATATTTTCTTTTTGAAGGGAAAGATTTCTAAATTGGCAGGAAAAGAGGAAAAACAGCCACTTATAAATAAACTCATGCTGTTCTGTTCTTGCTTAGAAGGCCTGCCCTCCAGAGAAACTATTTCTCCAAAGCCTAATGGGGTTTTCCTGAAGACAAGCAATACAGATGAAGGGAAATACTCAACTACAGTGCTCTTCCTCCTTCCTGTCTCATAGGGGAGTAAACTCAGCCTAAAACCTAGGTAAAGACAAAACTTTACACTAAAGGCCTATTCACCTCAGTTTTTTTAAACAAGGACGTGACCCCAAGCTTCCCAAAAAACTTAACAAGGTACCCTAAAAGGAAAAAACACATATTTTGAACACAGAATGCAAGCATTAGAATCACACTTCCTATGGCAGAGATGGTGGGATAATCAGGCTGGGAATGTAAAACCGCTCTGATTAATAGGATAATGACTCTAATGGAAGAAGTAGTCAGTATGCAAGAAGAGGTGGTGAATGTGAGCACAGAAACGATAACTCTAGGATCCAAAAGGACTTCTAGAAATCCAAAACATCATAGCAGAAATAAGGAATGGCTTCATTGGATTTATTAACACACACAGCACAGCTGAGGAAAGACTCAACAAGCAGAAGGAAATGTCAAGTAGAAACACCCAAAACAGAAACGCACACAAAAAAATTAAAAATACAACAGAGAAAATCCAAGACCAGTGTGACAATGACAAAAGGTGTAACATACACACAATGGGAATACCTATTATACGTTTGAAGTGAAAATGACTGAGAATTTTCCAAAATTAATGATAGTCATAAACCACAGATTCAGGAAACTCAAAGAATTTCAAGCAGGATAAATACCCCCCTCCAAAAAAACCCAAACAAAACCAAACCAAAAAAACAAAACAAAACAAAACAAAAACAAAAACACAAACAAGAAAACAACACAAAAACACAAGACTATCCCTAGACATATACTATTCAATCAAGAGAAAATTGAAAACAAAGAATTTTGGAAGAAGCTAAGGGGTAGTTTTGGGGGCTGGAGTTGCAGGGAGATGGAAGAAATAACACCTTACCCAAGAGGAACCAGGACAAAAAATACTCAGAATTCAGAAACCACGCAATCAAATGTTTATACTGTTAAAAGAAAAGAACCCATCCACCTAGAATACTGTGACCAGTGAAATTATCCTTCAAAACATATACAAAGTAAGGGAAATTATTGGAGATACTGAGGTCAATAATAAAGGCTTAATTCTCCAGGAAAACATAATCCTTAATGCACATGCATTAACAACAGAGTGTCAAAATACATGAGGCAAAAACTGATACAACTGTTAGGAGAAATAGACATATACATTATTATAGCTGAAAGAATTCAATACCTTCTCTCAGTCATTGACAGATTGAGCATAAAGATATTCAAATTTAAGAACACAGTTGGACTGAACTGCATCACCAATCACCTAGATCCATGACCATCTGTAGAACACTTTCTACAATAGAAAAATACACATTCTTCTCAAGCTCATATAGAACATTCACTGACACAGACCATATTCAGGGTCATAAAATACACCTTAACTTGAAGTCAACAAAATCATAGAAAATATGTTCTCAGAACACACATGTAAACTAGACATCAATAATAGAAAGACAACTGAAAAACTACAAAATATATTAGAGATATTCTCATAGAAGATAGAGAATACAGATAGAATAGAGAAATTCTAAAAGAAGAGGGTCAAAGAGACATTTCACAGAATTTTAAAAATATTTCCATCTAAATGATAATGAATGTTGGAATTACTACAATTTGTGGGATGCAATGAACACCGTGCTTAAAGGGAAATTTGAAGTACTGAATGCATACAAAAGGTCTAGTAAAAAATTTGTTCTTACCAAAAAACTTCTGCTTACTTATGATTAAAAGCCTATCTGTAAGTTATTTTAGTATACTCACAGCAAGGACAACTCTCCAGAGGTAAATAAGACATGCACAAATTGCAACGGTGGCAGTAGTAACGGCAAGCTTCCACAGAGTTCCGAAGACACGAGAGCCAAGAGGGAAATGGTCAGCCAAAATATGGACAAGCTGAAATAATATTTGAGATAATGAGGAATAGCAAAGACATTTATAATATCTGTCACCAAGAATCATTTTTATAAACCTTCAACCAGCCTCCAGGAGGTTATAAGCACACCTCTCAAATGCCTCCTCCTGAAGGAGAGGGAGGACAGAAGGCTTACAAAGGAGCAGGGGCAAACCTGTAGGAGTGATGATTGTGTTTACGATCTTACTGTGGTGATGGCTTCATTGTTCCTTACCCTTTTAGTAGACAAGAAGTAAATGACTTGTGTTGTACATTCATGAAGTACCTAGATAAAATCCTTTGGAACATTTCCAAACATACACCAACATTTACAGAAGGATGGGAGAAAGTAACAATAAAAATGTACTAGAGATTCAAATGAGACTGTTATAGAGACAGATGTTTACAGATATGGATATAACTGAGAGATGTGCAGCTGCTCTTAATATGGGATTATTCCAACAAAAATAAATTCTACATTATTGTTTAGTTTCTAAAAACACTGAGGTTTTCTTTTTTTCTAATGTTGATTTATTTTTGATAGTAGAGCGGGGGAGGAATGAGAGAGAGGGAGACAGAGAATCCAAAGCAGGCTCCACGCTGTTAGCACACAGCCTGATCCTGGTCTCAAACTCACAAACCTGAGCCAAAATCAAGAGTCAGATGCTTAACTGACTGAACCACCCAGGCTCCCCATAAGGTTTTACTTTCAAAGTTTACTTTGAATCTGAATCACAGCCCAAATTGTCAGATTTCCGAATTAAATAAAGATTTGCATAATCAGGTGATCTTGTGTATTTTGATGAAATCTATGAGGTTTTAAGTTACTTGAACACACATCTCCAAATAGCCAATACAATAAATTCAAGTTCCTATTTCATAGTGTTGCACCTAAATCAATCAATAACAACTATGGAAATTACTTTCTTTTTTTTTTTTTAATGTTTATTTAATTTTGGGACAGAGAGAGACAGAGCATGGACGGGGGAGGGGCAGAGAGAGAGGGAGACACAGAATCGGAAGCAGGCTCCAGGCTCTGAGCCATCAGCCCAGAGCCTGATGCGGGGCTCGAACTCACGGACTGCGAGATTGTGACCTGAACTGAAGTTGGATGCTTAACCGACTGAGCCACACAGGCACCCCTGGAAATTACTTTCTAAATAACACAAAAGTCCTGGATGTGGTCACTAAAACAACAGAACACATGCCATTTTACTAAAACTAGACTTACCAGTCTTTTAGGGGAAAATACACTCACAATGCAATTCATACTAATTCACATACCAAACTTCAATTTTGTACCAATAAACCTCTCTAGAAAGTAGTCTCCAAAATGCGTACCATTTGTATCTTCAGCTCTCAGAACTGAGGTCACTAAGATGCGTGCTGGTGGGAAATGTACACTGACTTTGAGTGGCCACTGTCTGCAAGAGAGCAGGGTCTGTCAGCACAATGATCATGGGGATCAAATGCGGCAAAGACAGAGGCCATCTTGACATGAATGGTAAACATCCTAAGTCCTGGGCACTCTTGATACCTCTGCCAGCTATCCGTATGCTGATATCATTAGTTACCGTTAACTAGATTAGATCCAAGGGAGCCAGTAACACTTGGTTCCCACAGACAATGGTTATGACCAGGTGGAGGTAGGAAATGCAAGACAAGTTAGTTTGTGCAAGAATTCAGAGATGAGGGAGGGAGAGAGAGCTGAACTGATCTATGAGATGCAGCCTAGGAAGAAGGGGGAAATTGCAATAAACAGAACCAAGAAATTTCCTCTTCGTAGACTCAAAAGAAACAGAATAGATTCTGTTGTGCCTGGAGGTATTCATGTGGGAGGATTCTGCCTCAATTTAGGTTGTACCTGACTTGGGATGTTGCAGATCCCTCTCTAAGAATCTGGTGTATGCCAATATCAAGAAATCTACTTTTCTCTATGGGTGTCCCCTGTGTCTCTGTCTCAGGCTCCTGGGAGTACAGGTTTTGCTTTTTAATGATAGAATGAAACATTCACACTGGCAACCAGGTATTTCTTTATAGTTGGACAATCCTAAGGACATTCAAGACCCTTTTTGCTTTGGGTAAATCAACACTCTGCACATAGTTGGCTAAAGAAAGGACAAGAACGCATTCACTTCCTGATCACATCACTCCTAGTGATTTTCTTATTATACATGTCCAAGCAGGCTGAGGCCACTTCATGTACACTGAGCTTGTTATCTACCTGGTTGGACACAGAGTCCTTGGGGGCAGCCTCTAAGACCAGAGGGAGAGGGCTGATGCACAAGTTCCTAAAAGTGAACAAACCAGGAAGCACAGAGCACAAATGACATTTCACTTTCCAACACCAACACTTCGGACACCATGGTTCCCAGGGCTACCAAACTTCACAAATATGAACAACGTGCTGATAGGAAAACTAACTACGTATAAGAGGGACTCTAAACTTACAAAGCTTGAAGAAGAATCTTGACAGGCCTTCCAGGAGCCATCTAATAGTATAAAATACTATTAATACTATTAAATGGCTCTTATTCAATAGAGTTTCTGACATTTTTAAAAATGATTTTAAGGAAGTATAATTCAAACATCATACGAGCCCCTTATTTAAGACAAAGATCTCAGTGGCTTTTAGTATCTTCCCATGTCCTTCTTTCTTGACATTATGAAGCTCAGGTTTCCATCCTGTCAACACTACTCTTTTTGGACCAAGTGGCCCAGACAGGATCCACAACTTCATGTGGACAGGTGTGGCCAGAACCCCTACATGCTGGTGGAGAAACCTTGCCCTGACTTAATGGGTTTTCCAAAAGAACTGAGTTCTCATCAAGGACTCCATGAAAAAGCTGTTTTTTTTAACCAGTCTGAAAAAGATAAATAAATACAAAAGGAAGAAATCACTGATGTCAGATGTGTACTCACATTTGTGTTGGGGTAACCGGGATACCCGAGTAAGAGCATACAGAAAAATAGCTTCTGAACCTTCATATTCTGGTCCTTTCAGGGGGCGCCTGGGCACCAGAGAGGAGGTGCAGATGGGGGTGAGGAGGTGGTGGGGGTGGGAGGGGAAGGGACGGGGTGGGAAAGGGGGTGGGGTGGGGGGGCGAGGTTTAAATAGGGATGGGATTGGGGAGGGGGGTGTGGCAGGAGAAGAAGGGGGTCAGGGAGAGAACCCGGATCAGATCAAGTACAAGAAGGGAGGGAGGAGGGTTCAGACAAGTTAGTAGCTCAGCAGGTCAGTAAATCACTAGATGAGTAGGCCACAAGTAGCCAGTTAAGTAGACTGTCAGTAGCAGGTGGAGCAGACGAAGATCTCTCTTCATCCAAGTCTTCACCTGTTTGAGCATTGCTATAGCAATTCAGATGCTTTATGCTCTCTCTCCACCAATCAGCTGCCTTCGACCCTGATAGCTCACAAAGGACACCCCGCGTGACCATGGCTTTTCAAAAGCCCCTTCCATTATGTACATATCTGGGGGCATGTGTGTCCCTATGGGAGTGTCTATGTATGTCTGGGTTTTGTACATGTATATATTAATTATGCGTGTGAATTTGCTGCCCCTTTGGGTCTCATTTTGTGTGTGTGTGTGTGTGTGTGTGTGTGTGTGTGTGTGTTCTCCTCGTGGTGTCACTGGCCATGTCTGCAGTGTGGGTCTGTGTGTGAATCTGTCCACAAGCCCCATACCTGTGTTCCCAGGTGAGGCTGGATGTGATTCTGTGCTTGTGGTGTCTGTTTATTTCTCTCTGAGTATGGGTGTCTGTGAACCTCAGAAATGAGCTGCCACAAAGGGGACTCCCCAAAGGTGACCCCCAGCAATGGGTGAATATGAGACAATCTATCTCTTCATTAGATTCTGTTGGGAAAACTGTATATCTACATGCAAAAGAATGAAAGTGAACCCTTCCCTTACATGATACACAAAAATCTACTTAAAATGGCTTAAAGACTTAAATGTAACACCTGAAACCATCACACTTTTAGGAAAAATCAAAGAGGAAAGCTCCTTGACTATGCTCTAGGCAATGAGATTTTGGGATTGGCACCAAAAGCATACGCAGTAAAAGTAAAAATAAACAATTGGGCCCACATCACACTAAAAAGCACAGGGAAGGAAAGGGAAGGAAACCATCAACAAAATGGAAAAGCAACCTACAGAATCGGAGAATACATTTGCAGACCATCTCCAAGAAAGAGTTAATTTACAAAACAAATAAGGAGTTCACATGAATAGTTAACCTTAAAAATAAAACTACCAGTTATGTTACCAGGAAAAGAAAATGGCTTATTTAGGAATAGCAGAGAACTGCCCCTTGGGAGAAGGAAGCTATAGCAAGTCTGGAGAACAAAGGAGAGGAACACTTTTGTAGAGGAAAGGAAGAAATTGGGAGGGCTATGATATAGTAAAAGTCCATTGGAGTAAACTGGGAGATCCAAGTATAGTGGCTTTTCATTGCTGAAGTTGTGACCGTCATCAGCTGGGCCATCATGAGGGAAGAAGAAAGACCTTTCTTCCTCTTGCTGAGGTAGTATAGCAGTAGCTGAAGTAGTGTCAGCTTACAAGATATGTCTCCTTCCAGTGGGTCTGCAGGAAATGACACGTGGTAGAGCCTGTGAGCTTCCCCCTTCTGGCCCCCTGACTCCATTTTCTTTAAGGTTTTATTTTCTTTCCAGTTCATTAGCATACAGTGTTGCATTCGTTTCAGGTATACAATAGAGTAATTCAACACTTCCATTTTAAATAAAGTTTCCTCTTACAATTTTCCCAAAGTCAACAGCAAAGAAACCATATAACAGGGTGAAAAAGTGGGCAAGGACCCAAATAGACTTTTTCCAAAGAAGAGCTACAAAAGGCTAACCGGTATAAGAAAAGATGCTCAACATCGCTAATTGTCAGGGAAATGCAAACCAAAACCACAATGAGCTATTACCTCACACCTGTTTGTTAGGATGGCTATTCCCCAAAAGTCAGAAGATAACAACTGTGGGCAAGGATGTGGAGGAAAAGTGAACCCTTAAGCACTATTTCCAGGAATGTAAATTGGTACAGCCATTGTGGAAAACAGTTTGGAGGTTCTCAAAAAGTTAAAAATAGAAATACCAGATGATCCAGCAATCCCACTTCTGGGTGTAGATCACTATCTCAATGAGACATCTGTACTCCCATGTTCATTGCAATATTATTCAGTAGCCAAGATATGGAAACAACTTTAAGTGCCCATCAAAATAAAGAAAAATGGCCTGTGCATTCAGTGGAATAGTATCTGGCCAGAAGAAAGAAGGAAGTTCTACCATTTCTGACAACGTGGGTGAACCCAGAGGACATGATGCTAAGTGAAATTAATTAGTCAGACGCAAACAGACAGATATTGTATAATCTCATGCACATGTGAACTCTTCATCTAAAGAAAAGTTAAACTTGTAGAGACAGAGAGTTGAAGGGTAGTTACCAGAGGCTGGAGGATGGGCAAAAGGGGGAGATACCGATCAAAACGTACAAACTTTCCATTGTAAGATGCACAAGTTCTAGCGACCTAACGTACAGTACGGTGACTACAGTTAACAATACCATATCGTATACTTGAAATTGACTAAGAGAGCAGATCTCAAGCATTCTAACCACACCACAAAAACAAAGTAGCTATGGGTGGTGATGGATATGTTAACTCGTTTCATTGTGGTTATCACTTCACAGTGTATGCATATACCAACCTATCACATTGTAAGTCTCAAATACATAAAATTTTTATTCATCAAAAATAATAAATAAGTAAGTAAATAAAGACCAAAATAAAGAGATAAATGAACAAAATTCCAATGTGTGAAAATGACTTTGGATAATGCCTGAAACATAGTAACAGCCAGCAGAGATACAAGAGGACCTGGGAAATAGATACATACGTGGTACTTCAGTATACCTGGAGCAAAAAGGTGAGGAGAGAATACAGGCTTCTTTTAAGAGATGAAGCTGGAGAAGTAACCAAAGCCTGTTTCTGCAGGACCTTGCAAACCAGTAAAGAACTTTGTGCTTTTTCCGGAAAGTACTGAGAAGCCATTGAAGAATTTCAATCATTCACTGACTGATTGCTGAGCTTTCATTGTTAAAAGATCATTCTGATTGGAGATGGAGAATGGGTTGACGTGAAATGGAAGTGGGTGGCAGGAAAAGTAAACAGGCCAATTTTAAGGCTGCGCATGAGATGATGGTGGCCTGGCCTATGTTAGTTGCGCAAGACTGGAAGTAGTGGGAAGATGAGGCAATTGTTTCAAGACATACAAGTGAGAGGTCTTGATGATTAGCTATTGGGGTTGGGAGAGAGGGAGAGGTCTAATGGGTCAGTTGCTACAGTGGGATCGAGAAGGGCAAGAGACAACTTGCATTGAGCTACGACAGGATGACCTTGGTGGGAATGATACAACTGGGAGGTGAAGGCCAGAACCCAGATGACCATATGTTGAGGAGAGGCTGGGAAGTGAAGAGTGGAGTCAAGATTATTGACTTGTCAACAGTACTGCTTGTTGCCACCTAACATCCATTCCCACCTTCTCTCATAGTGAGAGAATTCCTGATATTTAGTTGGGTACATGGCTTTGTAGACTAAGCCTTTACATTACCAGGAAGTGTTAAGCTATGGTCAACAGAATGCAAACGGAAGTGAGGTGTGCTATGGGCAATGGCGTTAAAAGAAAGGATATGCTCTCCCCTCCCCATTTTCCTTGCCTGCTGGCTGCAAGCAGATCTGCTGTGCTGAGTCATCTTTGACCTTGTCAGTAAGGAACCACAGAGCAACCATACAGAATCCTGGGTATCTGACACTATAGGGTAACCATTGTGGGTTTGAACATATACCTAGACTGTTACATGAAAGAGAAATACATATTTTGTTGGAGCCACGGTTATTTATAGCCCCTGTTAGAGCAACCCGCTCTATATCCAAACTATTACAGAATTTGATACAAGAAGGGAGTGGCTGATGGTTTAGAACCCAACATAAGTGGCATAGGTTTGGTGGGCAGGCAGTAGGTGGGAAGGCACAGGTATTGCAGGCTGCAAGTTGTGACAAAACACTAAGCTGTTGTCTATGATCATTCTCATGGTGGATCACATGCCATCAGAACCTGAAACTCAAGAAGAAATTAATCGTAATATTTGGAATGTGGTGTCTGTGGGATGCATTTTGCCACTTTCACCAGGAACCTGCCACAAACAGATCTCAGGCTAGGGTCAGCCAGTCTGCCAGCACTGATTCAGGGGTATACAGCTCTTCTAAGGAAGCTCTTTCTGCCTGTAGATGACAATCCAATTTGGCGGCAACGAGAGTGACTAGTGCCTCCAAAGCCTGAGAGAGGCAAAAACTTCTGCACCCCAAACTGAAGGAATTACAAGTGGCTTTCAATAGGTAGCCTAAGCAGGACAGGACACCCAAGCCTTTCTCAGTCACCTCCCCAATATGGCTGACTCAAGGTAAATTGGCTAAGTGCAAAATAGCTGTCATTGATTTAGTAGGGAGACTTGGTAAATCCCAGAACAAGCTACACAGAAGACCAGAGTTTTCAGGCCCCAAAACTATGCCTGAACAAAATATTTCAGTATGATTATTTACATATGGAATTTGACAGACATAAAAGTAGACCAGAAGCCTAAATGTTTGAGGGAATTTGCTTGCAAAAGAAACCATAGCCTAGGAAAATGGGGAGGAGAGAGCATATCCTTTCTTGTAACGCCATTGTCAATAAGGCACAGACTAGTTTGACCTCTAATACAATCCTTATGATCCCCTTTCTGCGCCGCAGGAAGTGGGCTGCAAAAGCCATCCTGTCCTCAAGAAGGGTATATTCTTCCAAACATCCACCTCAGATTTGTCCACAGAGGATGATGAACATGAAAGAATGTTCCAGAGGGAAAGACAAAAGCTAAAGATGACAGCAGAGGAAGGAATGCTTCCCAGACAGCAGAATCAGGACCTACTGAATGAACTGAGGCCCCAAAGAGTGCCAGGACAGGGTTCTGTCATAATTCATGCCCAGGGGAGTTGGATCATTGCTAGGGACCTATGTTACCTCATTATTCACTCTTCTCTTTCCAGTATTGGAGTTTTTATAGCAATATCCTACTCCAGGGATAGATATTGGTTGGTTTGGAGACTAGACATAACTCATGCTTTAGTTTATAGTTTGTCAGATAGGAATTCTATCCCTACTGAATGGAGAGAACCAAGGAGTAACAAGAGATACTAAATTTTGACCCAGATGTAGTCATTCTATGAGACCTGGAGGTTATATTTCTTGAATATGACAATGTTCTATGCGTGGGGATGATGCTCTGTGTGTATTTGCGGACAGTTGTTTAATCAAAGGGGTAGACCCTGACAGAAACTGTTAGTGGTCACTCAATAGTCATGCCCTCAGTTCTCTCATAGAAATGGAATGCCCTATTTCTGGCTGAACACATAACCACTCAAAAGGAAAGACCACATTTCCCAGCCTCTCACGAAGCTATGTACAGCCAGGCGACTAAGTTCAGACCAATTAAATGTGAGCAGAAGTGATATGGAAAACTTTCTGGTTATTCTCTGAAGCTAGAGGCATGTCCTCCCCTTTCCCACGTTCACTTCCCACTTCCTGGATGTGGACATGATGCTGAGTCCTCTCAGTTCTAGCCTAGAGGTGGTGGAGCACCTTCACAGAAGGAACCTGAGTCCCTGAGAGGGTGGAGCTGCTAAGCCAGCTATGGACTGCATATGCCCAGACTATTCAGGAAGGAAGGAATAAGTTACTGGGTGTGTCTGTTGAAGCAACCGAACCTATATCTAGCCAGACATTACTCTAAAGAATTTGTTCGTATTGTAGACAGTAGGAAGCTAACAACAGCATTTGAACTCTCATGATTTGTTACAAGTATTTTTGTTCTAATGTTGAGTACATTGATGATATGCCAGTATCATCAAATGAAAATCACTAATCCTGAGTTTCTAGAACTTGAATAAATCTATCAATAACCCAAAGCAGTCATTGTTTACTCTTTTCTATGTTTGCAAACGTGGATGGGAATTGGGAAGAAGAGCGCCAACCACCTGAAACAGATAAATTTACACATCACACAGAAAAATGAAGTTAAAATTCCAACAAAGGATACATGTTCGATATTTTGTTAAATACTGGGACTGCTTTGAAATGTATATTATCAATACCTCCTTTTAAATAACCTTCTTAGATTTTGCTAACTCGAGACTCTAAGGTCTACCTTTCCGTCTTCTGCTGAGTATCACAAGGTCTCCTCTCCAGATCTAAATGCTACAAACTTTGTTATGAGACAGTCTTATGGGACAATATCTAGAGGACTGTCAATGTGACAGTTTTTAAAAGAAACCCTGACATTTTTGTGGGTTCAGTCTTCAGGGCTCAGTGCTCTTGTGACTGATGAGCAATCTCTTTTATCAGTGCAAGACTTTGTGATAAAATCTTACTCGACTTCTGTGTCTGTTATCTTAAAGTCTACCACACCTGGCACTATAGTCTGTGGCCTATTTCTCTTGACATACTATTAAAAGTCAAGATATATTCATTGTTTCATTTTGCCTCACGGCCCCCAAGCCCCACCTTCCACAGGCAAAGGAGACTGTCTTTTAGGCCTAGGAGCCAATGAAAGTGATCCAGTACTTGGTTTGTTCCAAGTCTGGGAAAGTTCCTCCTGCCCCAGAGCTGGCATTGAAATTGCAAACGGTAAGCAGTTCTCAGAGGAGACAGGGACAACAGCTCCCCCATCCTCCCAATATCTCAAGTCCCTTAACAGAGTCTGTTGTTGAAGTTGGTAGATATTTGTGTTCAATTTCTTTCTCTCCAGCAGTCTGACTCTTGTTTGTATTCATAAAGAAATTGTTGACCTTATGCATTCGTTCGCAGCACTATGACCTCAAAGATGATCTCTCTGAGACACGTACCGACACACTGCCTTTCTCCAACTTGCCTAGGTGGTTCCCCGAGACAAATGTGGAGCTGGTTTCAAATCTTCTCTGTGACCTGGTGTGCCTGATGAGGACCAAGGAGAAAAACTGCTACTCGGACCTTCAAATTTTCTGACTCCAAGACCCAAGGCAAAACAATTCTCCACACTTTAATTTGATAAAGGATGTGCTAAACCAAAGGTCCCAACTTGAAAAGGTAAAACCAAAAAAGTTTTTCAACTTTGAAATGTTGGCAAAGACCCCCTGGTAAGGTGTCTGTTTCATAACCAAAGATCATGAGATTCAAACCCCATCCATGCCTGGCCCTAGAAAGTACAAATTCACAGGAGAGGTGTTCTAGCAAGTGACTAAAAACACAGGCTTGGCAGCCAAACAGGTTTGTGTTTAAATCCTGGCCTTGTCACTAAAACCAAATGTCCTTGAGGAAACTGCTTAGCTAAAACCTTAGTTTTGTTATCAGTCAAATGGAGATGTTAATGGTACCCGTTTCTTAGTGTTGTTGCAGAGATTAGATGAGATAATCAATGACCCCAAAGGAGAAGACGACAAATGGAGCTCTGGAAGAATGATTAATCTCTCCCAGAAAGTGGCTAGCATCCTCTCTGATACATGGGC
Organism: Prionailurus viverrinus; assembly: GCF_022837055.1. NCBI lineage: Eukaryota > Metazoa > Chordata > Mammalia > Carnivora > Felidae > Prionailurus > Prionailurus viverrinus. Next base: position 36,134,501 of record NC_062562.1, on the reverse strand, counting down.
CCTCAGCCATGGGGACCAACTGAAGATATTCCTGCCCCCAGCACCAGAAACCTACTGGAGCTGCCTGGCCTGGGTGCGATTGGGTAAGACATGGGAGAGGGGCCCCTGGGACAGAGGCTCCTATGGGATTCCAGTCTCAGTCATTCACAGAATGGAGAGATGGTAAAAGGATGTCCATCTGATGCCTGAATTCTTCCCATTGTGTGGGGGTCTATAAACAGGCCTAAGGTTTCATCTCAGTTCCACGAACTGCCACTTTTGTAATATCATCCCTCTCTGAGCCCCAGTTTCCTTATTTGTGAAATGGGCACAGTAATAGAGTCAGACTTATGTGTTATTGTGAAAATGAAACACAAATTATCCATAGAGAGTGCTTAACTACCTTGTAGGCCATTTATCACCTCAAGGAAATCTTAGCCTCTGAGAGGCTCCAAAATATAAATATTTTTTGGAATTAGGAGGTTCCTAGGAAACTCAAAGCACATGTTCCCTGGAGATTTCCCATGAAGCGTTTGCCATTATAAGTTCCCACAAATGGCTCAGCCTATTGCTTTTGCCTAATAATAGGCTTGTAGTCAAAAAACAAAAAACCCTGAAAAGCATTCAAAGAGCAGGTATCCTTGAGAATGCCAGGTGTGGGAGGCACAAAGAAGACAAGACAGGAGTGAGCCACACCACGGCTCAACAGAAGCCCTTGAGTACTTCAGGAAGTAAGTCCTATTTTTTGAAGGCCCTATGCTTGGAGGCTCATCTTTGCCATGTAGTTCCCAAGAGTTGGGGTACCTGAGGTAGCTCACAAACCCCTCAGTCCTCTGGGACAACTTCTGTATTATGAGATCCTCCTGACTGTGGGTCACCACACCTGGAGTGGGGTTTCTTGTGAGACTGTGTCTCTGCCTCTCCTGTTTCCATATATTTTGTCCTTTTATCCATTATTTTACAGACACTGTTAAGCTATCTTTCAGACACTTTTCAGAGGGAATTGTTCCATAAGCAGCTGTTGAATTCTTGTGTTCATGGGAGGAGGTGAGTTCAGGATCCTCCCATGCTGCCATCTTGACCCCAGCTCCACAGTCCATACTCTAAACCACATGTGAAATAATACATGTTTAAAACCACTCTGTGGGCAAATAGCAATGATACGTTTCTTCTGAACGTGTATTCGGAAATGTTATCAAAAGTCCATGGAATGAAAATCGCTGAGCAAGAAGCTGGAGCTAAGGATGACTGAGACAAAGTTCTACCCTCAGAGGGGCTGAAACACTCCTAGGGGAGATGAGATCGATGAAGGAGCAATTTAATGCAATCAGGAAGGTCCTCGGTAAATTGACAAGGGGTTCAGAAGGAAAAGAAACTCCCTTCAGCTAGAAAAATCAGGAAAGGATGCTGCAAGGAGGTCGCACAACATGCATATTCCCACTGCAAAGAAGCCACTCTGGGGGACTATACCTTTGTTTTCATTGTATCGCTTCTGCTTAAAAATAGTTTAGGACGATACTTTGGGAAAGGGTCACCAAGGAAAGCAGCGTCATTACTCTAAACTTCCCTTTTTTATTCAGAAGTATACTTCCCAGAATGAGATTTCAATATCCCACTGTTAATCATGGATAGAACAACTACACAAAAGATCAACAAGGAAATAGGAGAGTTGAACAACACTGCAAAACAACTATGTTGATTCAAAGTGAATAAACGTTGTTTGTTTGTTTTTCTTTTAATTTTAGACAGAAGGGAGAAGACTTTCATTTAAGCCCAAGTTAAGATAGCCACCCAGGATACAAAATCTTCACAAAGAAGAGACTTCTCTGAGGAAGGAACAGTCAGTGCAGGATTACATATGTTTTTTTCACACGAAGCATCATAAATCATCATGGCCAATGACATTCCAGAAAGTTACAGACTTTATCTCATGTCTTAGTATCTGCAAGACTGTATGACTTTAATCTTATGGAAACCAGGGACATGTTTTTCTTGTTCTTTATGTTTGAAATGCTCCTTTTTGGTTATTTTTATTTTCATTTTTTGAAGCTTTCAATTTTTTATTTTTTAAAAAAATGTTAGAGAAGGAGGGAGCCAAATGATAAGAGACTCTTAAAAACTGAGAAAAAACTGAGGGTCAATGGGGGGTGGGAGGGAAGGGAAAGAGAGTGGCAGGCATTGAGGAGGGCACCTGTTGGGATGAGCACTGGGTGTTGTATGGAAACCAATTTGACAATAAATTTCACATTTAAAACATACTAAAAAATGAAAAAATGTAAAAAAAAAAAAGGTGAAATTGACAACACTTAAAAGCCATCATTCTGACCATTTTAAAACGGACAGTCCAGTGGCTTTTATTATAGTCCTGATGTTGCACAACTATTACCACTAAGTCTAAAATATTATTATCATTCTGAGAAGAAAGCCCATATCCCAATTCCTCCCACGTCAATTCCCTGGCAACCACTAATCTACTTATGTCTCTTGGATCTGCCTGTTCTGGAGGTTTCATATAAATGGAATTATACAAGACATGGACTTTTGCTTCTTTCACTTAGCACAATGTTCTTGAAGTTCATGTACACATGTGACAGTACTGCATGCCTTTTGATGACTAGACAATATCCCCTTGTACGGTTTTACCACCTTTGATGTATCTGGTCACCAGTTGATGAACAACTGGGTTGTTTCCACATTTCAGGAATTGTGAATAGTGCTCCTATAAACATTTATGTAGAAGTTTTTGTGGGAATATATGTCTTCAATTCTCTTGGGTTTATACCTTGGAATGAAATTGCTGTGCCATATGGCAACTCCATTTTCAACTTAAGAAATTGCCAAACTGTTTTCCAGAGTAGCTGTACCATTTCACATTTCCACAAGCAGTGTTTGAAAGTTCTGATTTCTCTACATCTATGCCAACGTTGATTTTTTTCCTTCCGGATTTTATTTAAAATTCGTTTAATGTTTATTTATTTTTGATAGAGAAAGAGAGAGAGAGACAGAGCATGAGCGGGGGAGGGGCAGCGAGAGAGAGGGAGACACAGAATCCCAAGCAGGCTCCAGGCTCTGAGCTGTCAACACAGAGCCTGACGCGGGGCTTGAACTCACAGACTGCGAGTGTGTGACCTGAGCCAAAGTCGGACGCTCAACCGACTGAGCAACCCAGGCGCCCCTCCTTCCCAGATTTTATTTAAATCCAACTTGGTTAACATGTAGTGTAGTACTGGCTGCAGGAGTAGAATTTAGTGATTCATCACTTACACATAACAGCCAGCGGTCATCACAAGTGGGCTCCTTAATGCCCATCAGCCATTTAGCCCATCCCCCCAGCCACTTCCCTTCCACCAATACTCAGTTTGTTCTCTATAGTTAGAAGTCTCTCAGGGTTTGCCTCCCTCGCTGTTTTTATCTTATTTTCCCTTACCTTCCCTTACGTTCATCTGTTTTGTTTCTTATATTCCACATGTGAGTGAAATCATATGTTTGTCTTTCTCTGACTGACTTATTTTACTTATTTCACTTATGAACTAGTTCATAAACTACTTCCATCCATGTCTTTGCAAATGGCAAGATTTCATTCTTTCTGTAGTCTGAGTAATATTCCATTATATACATATACACCGATTCTTCATTATCCATTCATTGTTCAATGGACATTTGGGCTCCACCCATACTTTGGCTGTTGAGGCAATGCTGCTATAAACATCGGGGTGCATGTATCCTTTTGCATTGGTATTTTTGTATTCTTTGGGTGAATACCTAGTACTGCAATTGCTGAATTGTAGGGCAGTTCTATTGTTAACTTTTTAAGAATGTTCATTTGAGAATGAGTGTGTGTATGTGATTGGGGGCAGGGGCAGAGAGAGAGGGGCGAGAGAGAGAATCCCAAGCAGATCAATGCTGTCAGCGTGGAACCTGAGGCAGGGCTCAATCTCATGAACCATGAGATAAAGACCTTAGCTGAAATCAAGAGTTGAATGCTTAACTGAATGAGCCACCCAGGTGCTCCTGGTTTAACTATTTGAGGACCCTCCATACTGTTTTCAAGAATGGCTGCAGCAGTTTGCATTTCCACCAACAATGCAAGAGGGTTCTTCTTTCTCTACACCTTTGCCAACACTCGTTGTTTCTTGTGCTCTGGCAACCATCAGTTTTGAACAGGGACTTTTTATTATTGTCCATAAGATATTTCCATCTGAGACACAAAAGACAAAGGTGGGAGGTGTGACCAGGGCCCACACTGGTACACCAGATGCTTTTCCAAAACCAATAGGCCTGTAAGAGGGTATGTAAGCTTTAGTACAAGACAGACATTGTCATCATCAGTTGTTCCCAGAAATATTCTAATTCTCCAAGCTTGTGAAATCAAGGGAAGCCTCTGCTTGACATAATCATAGAGCAGCCTGCGGCAGACAGATGTACCCTGCATGTGTCAGTCACATAATAGTCCCCAAATATGTGATAAATGGATGGAAGAAACACTATCGAACAGCCAGAAGAAAAGAGGAAGGAATGTTTGTGTCCAGTGCAAATCCAGCAATCCACAGCAGTGGCTATTTTCACACAAGAGGCACCAACATAGAGGAAGTTTCCACAACCCCCTTGCATCACACAGTTTCAAAATCAGGCTGCATTTCAAATAGCAATTAATCTGACACCTACCCATGTAAATTATTGACCGCTTGAGAGGAAAAGGTAATGGCAACAATGCTCAGAGGGCTCAGAGTCGATTTCTACCAAAGCTGCTATTTGGTTGCTGGCCCAACGGAGAGGTGATAGCCCAGAAGGCTAGTACTGAAAGAGATCTCATGTGCCTGCCAGGATGGTTACGGTAATGGTATCTACTTTAAAGATATGATTGAAGCCTTCTCGTTTGCCATTTTCAGGAATCACCTTTATGCCTGGAACCCTTCAGCTGACTGTCAAGGACATTTTCTATCAATCATACACATCTAAGTCCCAGTGCATGGTAGTCAATGAGGCTATGGCCCCACTTGTGGACCTTGTTGTGTCCAACTATGCCCCCTTGAAGACCAATCTCTTGGTATCAGATAAGAGCTATGATGGGTGGTTAAATTTCAAGGAGTTGATTCACTGAATGGGCACTAAAAACAAGATGCTGAAATACAGAAAATGTCTATTTTGGAAGATGAGATGATGTGTGAGACGTGTTAATGTAACTTGGGTGGTGTAAAAGGAGAGACAGGGAAGCTGGACAGCAATTTCTAATCCTGCATCCAGAGTACTCCCCTACACAAATTGATGAACTGTCTTGTTACTTCTCAGTCTGAGTGGAAGGTCACATCTCCTGATTCATACCTAAGTATTCCTTCTGGGAGACAACCAATAAATAGCTGATAAAAATATGAAGGATCAGGAAGCATATTGAAAACAAGGAACACTCATCCTCACCAGTAAGTGGGAGAAATACTTATTAGAACAATGGGATGATGCCACATCCACCCTCAGGTAAGCCAAAAACTGAGTTTGAACGCTATACATGTGGTCTCTAGATGTAGACCCTGAGCTTGTCTCATCCTGGAAATGCAGTTAGATCAGCACCAAAGCATTCTGAGCAGCTAGCAAAGAGATTTCAACATTAAGACATTAATCTGCATCACTTGAGCCACAGAACATGGCAGGTATGTGGTGTGGATAGGTGAACTGCTGGAGAGAAAAGCCGGGGAGGGGAGGGAGCTGTTTGTGGAGAGAGAGGACAGAGAAAAGGAAAGGGGGAGAGTGCAGCCCACTGGGATGGTGCAAGAAAAGCACTCCCCTGAACGTAGCTGGAGAGAAAGAGAGAGAAAGTGAAAACACTTGCAGGGGACTGGACAAGAAATCTGTGAAACCACACGAAAAAATTTGGAAAGACCATGGATACCTGGAGATTAAAGAACATCCTACTATAGAATGAACGGGTTAACCAACAAAATAAAGAGGAAATATAAAAGTACATGGAAACCAATGAAAATGAAAACATGACAGCCCCAAACCTCTGGAATGCAAGAAAGGCAGTCATAAGAGCAAGTATATAGCAATCCAGGCCTTCTTAAAGAAGGAAGAACGGTCTCAAATACACAATGTAACCTTACACCTAAAGGAGCTGGAGAAAGAAGAGCAAATAAAGCCCAAAACCAGCTGAAGAAGGGAAATAATAAATATTAGGGCAGAAATCAATGATATTGATTTAAAAAAAAGAAGTAGAACCGATCGACTAATCCGGAAGAGGGTCCTTTGAAAGAATTAACAAAATAGATACACCCCTAGCCAGACTGATCAAAAAGAAAATGGAAAGGACCCAAATAAATAAAATCATGAATGAAAGAGGAGATATCACAACAAACACCACATAAATACAAACAATAAGAGGAGAATACTGTGAGCAATTATATGCCAACAAATTGGGCAATCTGGAAGAAATGGAAAAATTCCTAGAAACATAAAACTACCAAAACTGAAACAGGAAGAAAGAGAAAACCTGAACAGACCCATCACCAGGAAAGAAATTGAATCTGCAATCAAAAATCTCCCAACAAAGAGTCCAGGGCCAGATGGCTTTCCAGAGGAATTCTACCAAACATTTAAAGAAGAGTTACCACCTATTCCTTTGAAGGTGTTCCAAAAAATAGAAATGGAAGGAAAACTTTCAAACGAATTCTACAAGGCCAGCATTACCTTGATTCCAAAACTGGACAAAGACCCCACTTAAAAGGAGAACTACAAATCAGTTTCCCTGATGAACATGGTTGCAACAGTTTTCAACAAGATACTAGCCAACCAGATCCAAAAACACATTAAAATAATTATTCCCCACAATCAAGTGGGATTGATCCTGGGATGCAAGACTGGTTCAATATCCACAAATTAATCAATGTGATATCTGACATTAATAAAAGAAAGGATAAGAACCACATGGTCCTCTCAACAGAGGTTCCTGAAAGCATGTGACAAAATGTGGCACCCTTTTTAAATAAAAACTTTCAAGAAAGCAGGGATAGAAGGATCATACCTCAAGATCATAAAGGTCACACCGCTAATATCATCTTCAATGGGGAAAAAATGAGAGCTTTCTCCCCTAAAGTCATGAACTCCACAAGGATGTCCATTCTCATCACTGTTATTACAGAGGGTTGGAATTCCTAGCCTCAGCAGTCAGACAATGAAAAAAAATTAAAGGCCTCCAAATCGGCAAGGAGGAAGTCAAAATTTCACTCTTTGTAGACACCATGGTAATCTACGTGGAAAACCCAAAAGACTCCATCAAAAAACTGTTAGAACTTATACATGAATTCAGCAAGGTTGAAGGATATAAAATCAACGTACAGAAATCAGTTGCATTGCTATACACCAAAAATGAAGCAGCAGAAAGAGAAATCAAGGAATTGATCCCACTTAAACTTGCACCAAAAAAGATAACATACCTAGGGATAAACCTAACCAAAGGGGTGAAAAATGGATACACCGAAAACTACAGAAAACTTAGGAAAGAAACTAAAGAAGACACAAGAAAATGAAAAAACATCCCATGGAGTGGAAGAACAATTTAACAGTTGTTAAAATGTCAATAATACTCAAAGCAATCTACACGTTCAGTGCAATCCTTGTCAAAATAACACCAGCAACAGAAATGGATAGATCATCTAGACACACGGTCAATAAAGAAACAAGGGCCCTGAATGAGACATTGGATCAGATGGACTTGACAGATATATTTAGAACTCTGCATCCCAAAGCAACAGAATATACTTTCTTCTCGAGTGCACATGGAACATTCTCCAAGATAGATCATATACTGGGTCACAAAACAGCCCTTCATAAGTTTACAAGAATTGAAATTATACCCTGCATACTTTCAGATCACAATGCTATGAAGCTTGAAATCAACCACGGGAACAAGTCTGGAAAACCTCCAAAAGCATGGAGGTTAAAGAACACCCTACAAACGAATGAGTGGGTCAACCAGGCAATTAGAGAAGAAATTTAAAAATATATGGAAACAAACGAAAATGAAAATACAACAATCCAAACGCTTTGGGACGCAGCGAAGGCAGTCCTGAGAGCAAAATACATTGCAATCCAGGCCTATCTCAAGAAACAAGAAAAATCCCCAAAACAAAATCTAACAGCACACCTAAAGGAAATAGAAGCAGAACAGCAAAGGCAGCCTCAACCCAGCAGAAGAAGAGAAATAATAAAGATCAGAGCAGAAATAAACAATATAGCATCTAAAAAAACTGTAGAGCACATCAACGAAACCAAGAGTTGGTTTTTTGAAAAAATAAACAGAATTGACAAACCTCTAGCCAGGCTTCTCAAAAAGAAAAGGGAGATGACCCAAATAGATCAAATCATGAATGAAAATGGAATTATTACAACCAATCCCTCAGAGATACAAACAATTACCAGGGAATACTATGAAAAATTATATGCCAACAAATTGGACAACCTGGAAGAAATGGACAAATTCCTAAACACCCATACTCTTCCAAAACTCAATCAGGAGGAAATAGAAAGCTTGAACAGACCCATAACCAGCGAAGAAATTGAATCGGTTATCAAAAATCTCCCAACAAATAAGAGTCCAGGACCAGATGGCTTCCCAGGGGAGTTCTACCAGACGTTTAAAGCAGAGATAATAACTATCCTTCTCAAGCTATTCCAAGAAATAGAAGGGGAAGGAAAACTTCCAGACTCATTCTATGAAGCCAGTATTACTTTGATTCCTAAACCAGACAGAGACCCAGTAAAAAAAGAGAACTACAGGCCAATATCCCTGATGAATATGGATGCAAAAATTCTCAATAAGATACTAGCAAATCGAATTCAACGGCATATAAAAAGAATTATTCACCATGACCAAGTGGGATTCATTCCTGGGATGCAGGGCTGGTTCAACATTTGCAAATCAATCAACGTGATACATCACATTAACAACAAAAAAAGAGAAGAACCATATGATCCTGTCAATCGATGCAGAAAAGGCCCTTGACAAAATCCAGCACCCTTTCTTAATAAAAACCCTTGAGACAGTCGGGATAGAAGGAACATACTTAAAGATGATAAAAGCCATTTATGAAAAGCCCACAGCTAACATCATCCTCAACGGGGAAAAACTGAGAGCTTTTTCCCTGAGATCAGGAACACGACAGGGATGCCCACTCTCACCGCTGTTGTTTAACATGGTGCTGGAAGTTCTAGCATCAGCAAGCAGACAACAAAAGGAAATCAAAGGCATCAAAATTGGCAAAGATGAAGTCAAGCTTTTGCTTTTTGCAGATGACATGATATTATACATGGAAAATCCGATAGACTCCACCAAAAGTCTGCTAGAACTGATACATGAATTCAGCAAAGTTGCAGGATACAAAATCAATGTACAGAAATCAGTTGCATTCTTATACACTAACAATGAAGCAACAGAAAAACAAATAAAGAAACTGATCCCATTCACAATTGCACCAAGAAGCATAAAATACCTAGGAATAAATCTAACCAAAGATGTAAAAGATCTGTATGCTGAAAACTATAGAAAACGTATGAAGGTAATTGAAGAAGATTTAAAGAAATGGAAAGACATTCCCTGCTCATGGATTGGAAGAATAAATATTGTCAAAATGTCAATACTACCCAAAGCTATCTACACATTCAATGCAATCCCAATCAAAATTGCACCAGCATTCTTCTCGAAACTAGAACAAGCAATCCTAAAATTCATATGGAACCACAAAAGGCCCCAAATAGCCAAAGGAATTTTGAAGAAGAAGACCAAAGCAGGAGGCATCACAATCCCAGACTTTAGCCTCTACTACAAAGCTGTCATCATCAAGACAGCATGGTATTGGCACAAAAACAGACACATAGAACAATGGAATACAATAGAAACCCCAGAACTAGACCCACAAACGGATGGCCAACTCATCTTTGACAAAGCAGGAAAGAACATCCAATGGGAAAAAGACAGTCTCTTTAACAAATGGTGCTGGGAGAACTGGACAGCAACATGCAGAAGGTTGAAACTAGACCACTTTCTCACACCATTCACAAAAACAAACTCAAAATGGATAAAGGACCTGAATGTGAGGCAGGAAACCATCAAAACCTTAGAGGAGAAAGCAGGAAAAGACCTCTCTGACCTCAGCCGTAGCAATCTCTTACTCGACACATCCCCAAAGGCAAGGGAATTAAAAACAAAAGTGAAATACTGGGACCTTATGAAGATAAAAAGCTTCTGCACAGCAAAGGAAACAACCAACAAAACGAAAAGGCAACCAACGGAATGGGAAAAGATATTTGCAAATGACATATCAGACAAAGGGCTAGTATACAAAATCTATAAAGAGCTCACCAAACTCCACACCCGAAAAACAAATAACCCAGTGAAAAATGGGCAGAAAACATGAAAAGACACTTCTCTAAAGAAGACATCCGGATGGCCAATAGGCACATGAAAAGATGTTCAACGTCGCTCCTTATCAGGGAAATACAAATCAAAACCACACTCCAATATCACCTCACGCCAGTCAGAGTGGCCAAAATGAACAAATCAGGAGACTATAGATGCTGGAGAGGATGTGGAGAAACGGGAACCCTCTTGCACTGTTGGTGGGAATGCAAATTGGTGCAGCCGCTCTGGAAAGCAGTGTGGAGGTTCCTCAGAAAATTAAAAATAGACCGACCCTATGACCCAGCAATAGCACTGCTAGGAATTTATCCAAGGGATACAGGAGTACTGATGCATAGGGCCACTTGTACCCCAATGTTTATAGCAGCACTCTCAACAATAGGCAAATGATGGAAAGAGCCTAAATGTCCATCAACTGATGAATGGATAAAGAAATTGTGGTTTATATACACAATGGAATACTACGTGGCAATGAGAAAAAATGAAATATGGCCTTTTGTAGCAACATGGATGGAACTGGAGAGTGTGATGCTAAGTGAAATAAGCCATACAGAGAAAGACAGATACCATATGGATTCACTCTTATGTGGATCCTGAGAAACTTAACAGAAACCCATGGGGGAGGGGAAGGAAAAAAAAAAGAGGTTAGAGTGGGAGAGAGCCAAAGCATAAGAGAGTGTTAAAAACTGAGAACAAACTGAGTGTTGATGGGGGGGGGGGGTGGGAGGGAGGGGAGGGTGGGTGATGGCTATTGAGGAGGGCACCTTTTAGGATGAGCACTGGGTGTTGTATGGAAACCAATTTGACAATAAATTTCATATATTAAAAAAAAATAAATAACACCAGCATTCTTCACAGAGCGAGAACACAATCATAAAATTTGTATGGAACCAGAAAAGACTCTGAATACCCAAAGAAATCTTGAAAAAGAAAACCAAAGCTAGAGGCATCACAATTCTGGATTTCTAGCTGCATTACAAAGCTGTAATCATCAAGACACTATGGTACTGGCACAAGAACAGAATAGAGAATGGAACAGATTAGCGAACCCAGAAAGGGACCCACAGACGTATGGCCAACTAATCTTTGACAAATCAGGAAAGAATATCCAATGGAATGAAGACAGTCTCTTCAGCAAGTGGTGCTGGGAAAACTGGACAGTGACATGCAGAAGAATGAACCTGCACCGATTTCTTACACCATACACAAAAATCAACTCAAAATGCATGAAAGACCTAATGTAAGACAGGAAGCCATCAAAATCCTCAAGGGGAAAGCAGGCAAAAACCTCTTTGATCTTGGCCGCAGGAACTTCTTACTCAACACATCTCTGGAGGCAAGGGAAACAAAAGCAAAAACGAACTATTGGAACATCATCAAGGTAAACACTTTTGAACGACGAGGGAAACAAACAATCAGCAAAACTAAAAGGCAACTGACAGAATGGTAAAAGATACTTACAAAAGACATATCACATAAAAAGGTGAGCATCCAACACCTATAAAAACTTATAAAGCGCAACACCTAAGAAACAAATAATGCAATGAAGAAATGGGCAAAAGACAGGAATAGACACTTTTGTAAAGAAGATATCCAGATGGCTAACAGAAAGAAAAAAAGATGCTCAACATTACTCATCATCAGAGAAATACAAATTCAAACCACAAGGAGATACCACCTCACACCTGTCAGAATGGCTAAAATTAACAACTCAGGCAACAAATGATGTTGGTGAGCATGCATAGAAAAGGAACCCTTTTGCACTGCTGGTGAAAATAAAAACTAGTGCACCCACTCTGGAAAACAGTATGAAGGATCCTAAAAAAACAAACAAACAAAAAACAACAACAACAACAAAAAAAAAACAAAACAGGACCACCGTACGACACAGCAATTGTACTACTAGGTATTTATCCAAAGGCTACAGGACTGCTGATTCAAAGGGTCACCAGCACCTCAATGTTCATAGCAGCATTGCCAACGATAGGCAAAGTATGAAAAGATCCCAAATATCCACCGACTGGATGAATGGATAAAGAAGATGTGGTATATATACACAATGGAATATTACTCCGTGATCAGAAAGAATGAAATCTTGCCATTTGCAACAAAGTGGTTGGAACTACAGTGTATTATGCTAAGTCAAAGAAGACAAAGACAAGTATCACATGATTTCACTCATATGCAGAATTTATGAAACAAAACAGATGAACAGAAGGGAAGGGAAGAAAAAATAATACTAAAACAGAGAGGGAGACAAACTGTAAGAAGCTCTTAAATACAGACGGAAAAAAGGAGGGTTGCAGGTTGGGTGTTGAGTGAGAAGATGGGCTAAATGAGTGAGGGGAATTAAGGAGGACACTTGTTGGGATGAGCACTAGGTGCTATATATAAGTGATGAATCACTAAGTTCTATTCCTGAAATTAAAAAAAAAAGATTATGTGTAATGTTTCAAAATTTGAAAAAAAATTCAAATCAACAACTCCATACCTTTGAAAACATTATTTGTAATAAGAAATAGATTCTACATTGCACCCTAGTACATAGATACAGAGCAAAGAAAAGTTAACAAATATTTATTCTAGCAAACAATACATTCTGATAGTTTTCATTCTGCTTCATTTGTTTTCAGTGCCATGGGCAACCTATGGAAATGTCCAGCAATAGGGAAGTCAAGATTGCTAATGTGCTATAATTTAAAAAGAAGATGCAGGTCTTTTATTTGTCACATAAAAATATCACAACAACGTCTTACTAAGAGAAAAAAGCAGGGTATGAATGAATATACGTATTGTCCTATTTGCTGAAAAACAGTTTGAAAGGAAACATAGGCCACAGGGATTAACACTTTCTTCTTTTCTTTTGTAACCAGTTGCAGCTTTTCTGAATGTTACAATCAGGACATAAAGCTATACAGCTACTATTGACTGAGCATTCACTGTGTGTGCCAGGCCCTGGATTCAAAGATTTACATGTTTTATTATTTCATTTAATCCCCTTCAAACCTCAGATCATGTAACCATCCATCTTACAGAGCAGAAATGGAGGCTCCGAGACTCAAAGTAATTGCCTGCGGTAGGGGTTAATAAAAGGATGGAGCTGGAACTCAAATTCACGTGTATCTGACAACAGACATCATGCTTCCAATGTTAGGCTGTGCTGCCTGCCTCCTAGAGAGGAGAACGGAGGATGCATACCAGTTAGGATGGGCTAGATGCTATTGTGCGTAACAAATGGCCCCGAAGTCTTAATGGCTTGTAATGACGGAAATCTTTTCCTTGCTCAAGCCACATGTCCACCATGGTCCTCCTGGGACCAGGATAAAAGAGCACCCACCATAGGTAACTACCAGGTGCCATAAGAGATGGACAGAGAGGTGGCCAGACACAGCTGTTCCCAACTGTTGTGTTCAAGGTGGCACTCTTCGCTCCCACTCACATTTCACTGGTCAGAGCACATCACAGGGCTGCATCCAGCTTACCGGGTCACAGGACAATGTGACATTCTTTGTGGAGCCTAGTGAGGCCACCACATGGTACCAACCTGTCTGGGGGACTGGGCAGGGACAAAGGCGATGCACGGGTCATTGGTAGGAAATGACAGCAGGACTCATTCGGGATGGGTTTGCTTCATCCTCAACCAGGTGAAATTTGTCCCAGAGTTGCCCAAAAACATTACTGGTAAGATTAAAGAAGTGAACTTTGGAAAAAGGAGTTTGGTCACACGTAATCAGCAAAACACCCAGAAACCACTCTGTGATCTTGACCAAATCCCTGACTGCCTCAGTTTCCCCACTATGGAGAGGATGAGGACGGAGGGATGGGCGTTGTTTTGTAAGAGCATCGGGAGTGCCCACGGTCCAGCATTTCTGTTCTTTTAAATTAATATCAGTTATTCTCCTTCCTCCAAATCCCTGGGTGAGTGCTCCGAATGTGGCCTGCGTAAGAAAACACTGACATCGGCCTCCAAGGTGACCTCGTGTTGTGCTTTTATCCTGACAATGAACTGGCCCTAAATGCTGTCCCTCCATCATTCTCCCCAAGTCCCATCAGAGAAGATTCCAGGGCTGGGTTCTCCCTCCTGGTTCCAGGGGCCCTGGGTGACTCCTTATGCCCATTCAACAGCTAGGACACAGAGGTCATGGGGGACACTCCTGTGGCCCCAGGTGCCCATCCCTGCCTGGCTTGCCCATGCCCTGCTGGAGGGTGATGCCAGAGCAAGAGACAGTGAGGTGGCTGGGGCAGGGGGTAAGGGCCGAGGGCAGCCCAGCGTGGTGATTCTCCTTGCTTGCAAAACCATGACTTTGCAAAACCATGGACCTTTCACTCCATCCATCCTTGGGGACTGAGGTGGCAACACAAGGCGGGGACACTGGAGGACAGGAGAAAAATGGACAGAGGGAGCTGAGCCTCAGGTTGAGGGCAGCCCAGATTGTCTCCTGCTCACCCACCCCAGGACTCATCCTTGAAGGGTCTCCTCTGCAGCCGCTCATTCCTAGGGGTACAGACATACACACTCACAGAAAGAAACAGACACCATAAGCGCAGAGACACACAGGCATGGAATCACCCGCAGCCTCATCTGGGTACTCAGGTATGGGACTCATGGAGAGGCTCACACACAGACCCATGCTGCAGACATAGTCAGTGATACCCTGAGGGGAGCACACTCACCCATACAGACACACACACGCAGGGCCACGTGTAACAGCCCCATAAAGCAAACTCTGCACACGCTAAACACACACACACACAGAAAACACACACACACACAGGTATGATCAAGAACACCCAAAGGGGCCTCAGAATCACATGCACAACCAATACACACACAGACATGAAACACAGATACACACAGACACTCCCACCACAGGGACCCATGTCCCTGGAAGATAAAGATGATACAGTCACAGACACAGAGGTCTGCACAGAGGATATATACTCATTCAGAGACAGACACAGATACACATACATACAAATAAACCCAAGTGAAAAACATGAAAACAACCAAATAACAAGAAACTCATGTCCACAGTCAATAGACTCACAGAAACAGAACTCACACAAACAGGTGCATAACGTAAATTTAGACACACACACGCACACACACGCACACTCCACATAACTCTGGCACTCCACTGGAGGCCAGCACAGGCAGACAGAATACACAGACCCTGGCATGACCTATCCCTCCTAAGTTGTCATGGAAGGGGGTGTTTTCCTGGTTCCAACCCGGTGCTGGGCACCCCGTGTCACTGGCTTATGGAAGGTTGTGTCCATGCCTGGATTCCAGGGAGTAGCCAGGGTAGTGTGGCCATGGGGACAGGAGCACAGAGTAGGGACAGGGTACACTTAGCGTGGGGGTGTTGCATGGGGCCAGGTCAAGTGAGGGAGACAGGTGAGCCTCCCCAGGACCCTTCCACCTGTTTCTGTACCACCTGGGGTGCGGTGGTACCCGCAAAGACCCCGAAAGACTCCTATACAGCCTCAGTACCTCTGACGCCTTCTCCTACCCTTGCTGTCAAGGAGCAAAGAGTACCCTCTTGGACTTAACCCCTCCCACTTCAGAGTTCCAGCCACAGCCCCAGGTAAAAATTGACAACGGGGAACAAACTGATTGACATTTTAGTTTCCCGGGTGAAATATACATGCTATTTAAACTACATTTGTTGGCTTAATGAAAATGGACGTGTCTTTGGAGTTTTCAGCGTCAAATATAAAACTTTTATTCTACCAAGGTGTGCAGAAAGTCAAATAAGCTTGTGTTATTTCTGTGGCAATTTGTCAGCAACAAGAGGACCTAAAATGATTCTAAATTTTGTCCGTCTCAAAGTTTTCTTGGATAATTGTTAAGATAGCTTTCAAAGTCTTTAACTTGAAAGTTTTGGTTAAATGATAAATAGAACTGAATCCATTGGCCATCTAGGCCTTTTCCAAAAAGGACTGAGTGCTGTAGCACTGATTATGGAATGTAGATTTGTACTTTTGGCTTCTTATTACAGAGAAGCTGAGGATATTTGGGTCTGTTGGAAATATGCTTTGTGCTTTATTAAAAGAGTGTACTATGGAAAAACATGTTTTTTAATTATAAAATGCAGTTTTATGAATTTTAGATCTAGAAGAATTCTGGTATAAGAGTTCACAATTGGTTACTACTTAGTTTTCACTGGAGACTAAGGTTTCTAAGAGTGAAAATTCTTCTGCTAAACGTAAATAAGACTGATGGAAATAAGGAAAGTAACTCTGCATGTAAAAAAAACGAAGAGATGTGTAAGGAAGATGTGATGAATGGGAATATGTTTTTGTTGAGGTAAAAGAAAGTAATTTTCTCCTAAAATGAGATTGGTTGTTTGGAAAGAAACGGCTTGGGACAAAATCTGAGTGTGAAAGAAACTTGTAGAAAGTTTGTGAAGGGTAGTCTCTGGACAATAATTTTATGTCATCAGCACAGACTAACATTGAAAAGAATGGACTTTCTTCATTTCGTATTTGAGAGAGACAGCATGTGCACACATGGGGGAGGGGCAGAGAGAGAGAATCTCAAGCAGGCTCCACGCTTAGCGCATAGCCTGACTCGGGGTTTGATCCCATGAGCTGAGCCAAAATCAAGAGTGGGATGCTCAAGCAACTGCGCTCCGCAGGCACCCCAAAATGAACGGATTCTAGAGGTACACAGTTAGAAGATTACAATTCTTCTTTCTCTCTGCTAAAAAAAGACGTTCTCTTGGATTGTTAGTTTGCACTTGGTAAGAAAACATAAATCTTGTTTTCTCTTTTGTTTTGCTTGCCCAGAAAACCAAAGGTTCTCTGTTTTGCCTTTAGCAGGTCTTTGGCTTGTTAAGAAAGTTAAAACTTCACAATGTTAAAGGAACTATGTTTTACTAACAAGTATAGTACCCTATCTAGTGGCCTTTGGAATCTCTTGTCACCTTGGTTAAATAAATAAGTTTAAGTTTTATAATGATCCATAATCCTATTTAGGCATGAACATTAAAACTTTCCCAAGATTTAAATAGATTTAAAATGAAAGATTTTAAATTTAAAAAGATTTAAAAAGATTTAAATGAAGTCTTTTTTGACCAACTAGGCTTGTTTATTTGGTATGTTAAGATACTTGGAATGCACAAACACATAATGATAAACTTAAGCTTGTATTGCTTGGGTCACTGCTACAATGGTTCATACAGGGAGAAAGAGAGATAGAGACAGATATAGATATGAAATTCCTGAAGTTTTCATATCACTTGATATTCTGATTATCGAAGTGTTCTGTGTCACAGAAATAACTGAATTTTCTTGTCAGCTGTATTATGGTCTTTTGTCATTTGCAAAATGTGTTTCATCTTCAAGCAAACTCATGCAAAGGACTTCTTTTTAAACAAATGCAGGTTTTTGATAGCTTTAAAATCATAAAACTGGGGTACCTGAGTGACTCAGTCAGTTAAGCATCAGACTCTTGATTTTGGCTCAGGTCACCATCTCATGGTTTATGAGACTGAGCCCCTTGTCGGGCTCTACACTGACAGTGTGGAGCCTGCTTGGGATTCATTCTCCTTCTCCCTCTCCCTTCCCCTCTCATGCTGCCTCTGTCTCTCTCAAACAAATCAATAAACTTAAAAAAATCATAAAGCTGCAATGGGTAAGAATTTCCAGAACTAACGAAAGCTACATTCAAACTGAGCAAGAATTAGTAACATGGAACTAAATGAACTGAAGAAAATGATTATAATTTTCGTGACTCTTGTTGGAAATGTTACTTGTTCTCTGATGTTTGCTCTGCCAGATTAAGGAAACTCTCTTAACATGAGTCTCTATGACTTACAGAAACATGGTAAAACATTCATTTGTGAAAAAATTGATGCATCTAACTTTCCTCCCTACCTCAACCCTCTGAAATTCAAAAGTTCTTTCTTACAGGGTAATTACAGTTGTTTTCCTAAGTTCACTAAGAATCTGTTCTCCTTGTAACAGGACACTATTGAAAGTATTGGTTATTTTACCAAAGCTTTGACTGGAATGTCATATTTCAGAGGGACATACATCGACTCAGATATGACCATACAGCTTTAAGGAACTGAGGTTGCCTTTATGAAACATAAAGCCAGGGGACGCCTGGATGGCACAGTCAGTTAAGCGTCTGACTTCAGCTCAGGTCGTGACCTCATAGTTCGTGAGTTCGAGCCCCATATCAGACTCTGCACTGATAGCACAAAGCCTGCTAAGATCCTTTGTCACCCTCTCTCTGACCCTCCCCCACACATCCCCCTCTCTCTTTCTCTCTCCAAAATAAACACACATTTAAAGAAATGAAAAGTAAGCCAGGAAAGCCCTTTGGAACTGTTGGCCTGATACCTTGCTTACAGGTTTCCCAGCAGCCTTACCAGGAGAGTCAGGAATATCACTTCCCGGAAGGTACAGGGACCTCAGGATATTTGGGGGACCCTGAGAAGAGGAATTCACCCACACCTACAGGTATTGCAGGCATGTGTGATGGCAAGTATTTGGCTTGGCTTCTGGCCTGGCTCGGACAAGTTTTCTCCCACTTGCCCATGATTCCTCATAATTAGGATATTGTTGAAGTTAGACATCAAACAAAGAGGGCTTCTTGATGGTTTGATCCCTTAGCCATATATGCCCCAGGGGCCACCTCTATTGATATCACATTACAAATAGAGGCTTTAGCCAAGCATAAACTATTCATCTTTAAACAGACCCAGCTCAGTTTAAAAAGTGGCCCTCCAAAACCGAATGGCCCTTGATATCTTAACTGCAGCCCAAGGAGGCACCTATGCTTCATTAAAGCAGAGTGCTATGTATGCACTCCAGGTTATCCAGAAATATTACTCCAGAATTATGGCAGGGTTACCAACTGACATGTGTACTCAAATTAAGGCTATACAAAAATACTTCCCTCTCTTTAAAAGACTGGTTAAGCCCTGCTTCTCGGGACGACTGTGGTCAACTCTAAAGGGTCTCTTTATTGGACTTCTCATTCTTATAGCCATATTAATACTCATACGTTGCCTTTTCCAAAGTTTCTCTGCTTGGTGCCAAGACTCCATCACTACAATAACTTCAGGTCGACAAATGGTCCTGACCACCACACACATACTTCTTTGGGATCCACATTGGACTCAGCTGCCTCCACTTTTCCTAAATCCCCTATACATTCCTGACTAATCAATGTTGACCCATGACGTATGGACATCTCTACATCTCTATTCAGCAAGAAGAAGTTACAGAAGATGAGGCCTTCCCCCTGCCTTCAACAACCTTAAAGATTTAAGGTTCAGAATTGTTCAGGGGGCGGCGGGGGGCGAGGTGCCTGGGTCTCTCAGTCAGTTAAGACTCTGACACTTGATTTCAGCTGAGGTCATGATCTCATGGCTTGTGAGTTCAACCCCACATCGGGCTCAGCAATAAGAGAGTGGATGCAAGCGCTTGGGATTCTCTCTCTCCCTCCCTCTCTGCCCCTCCCCTGCTCACTCTATATTTCTCTCAAAGCAAAGAAACTTAAAAAATTATTCATGGGGGAAATGAGGAGGAGCACAAAGGCAAGAGGATCATAGTCAAGATTAAATTCTCTCACAACCTGCAGCCCACTGAAAAATCCCTGAGACATGCGGAGTGAGACCCTGCTCAAGGCACTAATGGCACTAAATATTGATGACTTGCTAGAGACTGAAAGCAACCCTGTCTTCACAACAGCCAGACCTCCAGGATCCCATGAGTCTTCTATAACATGCACAAATCCCTTTAGAGATAGGTTACCTCTAGCCTCTCCACCCCCAAACTTAAAAGTATACAGTTAATTGCTCCTCACTTTCCCAGTGCAGCTCTTCCTTCCAACCTGTCCTGTCCCCATGCTGAAATGAAAACACCTCTTCGCCCCCAAAACAAAGAGCACACTCTATACACTGTATGTTCGCTAACTTGACAATAATTTCAAAAACAAAAGAGTCAACTACGAATATCAGCAGCCAGACAGTTGCCAGATGTTTCAAGAATACCCATGAGGGAGGATGTTTACATTCATGCCAGTATGGCTTGTCTTTTGTGTGTTCGATACCTATGATCATTGTGCTGACAGCCCCTGCTCTCTTTTAGACAGTGGCCACTCAAAGACATGTACATTTCCCACCAGCACGCATTTTAGTGACCTCACTTCTGACAGCTGAAGAAACAAATGTTACACATTTTGGAGGCTACTTTCTAGAGTGGTTCATTTGCACAAAATTAAAGCTTCGTATATGAATTCGTGTGAATTGCACTGTGGGTGTATTTGCTCCTACAGTGCTGGTTAGTCTAGTTTTTGTAAAATGATATGTGTTCTTTTGGGGACCATATCCAGGACTTTAGCATTCTTTTAGAAATAATTTTCATAGTTCTTATTGATTGATTTAGGTGCAATACTGTGAAATAGGAATGTGAATTCCTTTCATTGGCTACTTGGAGCTGTGTATTCAAGGAACTTAAAATCTCCTAGATGTCATCAGCATAGAGAAGATCGCCTGATTAGGCAAATCTTTATTTACTTCAGAAATCTGACACTTCGAGCTGTGATTCAGAATCAAAGTAAACATTGAACGAAAACCTCAATGTTTTTAGAAAGTGAACTAGAAGTATATTTTGGGGGGAATAACAATCCCATGTTTATAATAGTCACTACTCCTCTAAGTCCCTACCTGTAAACATCTATCCATATAACATTATCAGTTGTATCTCTAGTACATTTTTTATTGTTACTTTCTCCCATTCTTCCATAAATTTTGGGCATATTTTTGGAGATATTCCAAAGGAGTTTCTTTAGATACTTTACGAATGTACAACAGAAGTCATTGACTTCTTATGTTTAATATGATTGATTTTTCTATTTTAACCTGGTTTATAAATTCTTTATTTATGTTAACTACTTGAAAAATATTAGAATGTGCCTGCCTGCCTACCTTCCTACCTTCCTTCCTTCCTTCCTCCTTCCTTTATTCTTTATTTCAGGATTTAAAAATAATCCCAGTTCTAAACTTCAATGTGGAACCTGGGTTTAAAAAGACAAAGTCAGGGAAATGACGATTTAGTGCATTTTTAAAAAATGTCTGCATTATCAATTTTCAAAATTGCATAGGTTCAAAGTTCATTTAGGAAAATGTAAATCGATTTGGGGGTGAAAAATAAGCTATATACATTGTGCGTTTTAACGGAAATGTTTGTGAAGTATCATGACTTAAATAGGGAATTCTAATTTTTTCCTGTTTTTTAATCCTGTGAATTCATTATGCAAAATTAAATGATTATTGTAATTTCATTGGAGTATTATTTTGGTATTTATCATGAACACTGGGTTTTTTACTAACAATATGTTTTGACAGCAAACTTAATTTTGTTTCTTCCTCTCTTAGAACCTCGAGAATATCAAGGTAAGAATTGAAGCTTTAGTTTTCTTTGTAATATTTTCTCAGTGCTGGTGTTTGATGTGGGTTTTTTTCATGTTTGTTTCTTTTTGAGGAAGAGAGACAAAGTGCGAGTGGGGGAGGGACAGAAAGAGGGAGACACAGACTCCAAGGTGGGCTCCAGGCTCCCAGCTGTCACCACAGAGCCCGATGTGAGGGTAGAACCCACAAAACATGGGATCATGGCCTGACCCAGAGCTGGACACTCAACCAACTGAGCCACCCAGGCACTCCTTGATGTGCATTTTAATTCAACTAGGGATACGTATGGTGATTTCTGATGTCTAATTGGCATGTTAACTCTTGAAAATCTTTCTCTTCCCTGTTTGGGGCCTAAGTGACAATGTGGAGGGGAGTTGCCATCCCTTAAGATAAGAGATCAGGAGGAACACATCACCAAAGTAGAGGGAATGAAAGGAGTGTAATTTTACATAGAAATGGTTAGGAAACACGTGATGATCTGAGCCTGAGGTGTGGAGTGAGCACTTTGCCATGAGCCGGCTCTTGCTGAAATGTGAAGATAAGAAAACCCTTTTTGAGTCTATCAAGAAGCCTAAGCTTAGAGAAGAAGCCAGATATTGCCAGGTAGGGTGTGTGTCACAAGAGAGGTTTAAACCAAGGTTCTGAGTCTGAGGTGGAGGGAGCCGTCCATGCCAGGGGAGAATGAGAAGTGAATGTGACACAAATGGGGGAAATGTACTCTGCATGGGCTCCATAGACTGTGGTGATGCTGTGGCGCTGTCTGTTGAGAGCCAGGGTGGCTGCCCGACACTTAACGAGCCCTCAAAGGCTGGTGTTCATCCCTTTGAATGCAGTGGTGGTGGTGGGGAGAAGAGTGATCTCAGGGCATGAGAGCTCTCCCAGTGGGCCGGCCAATAGAAGTTTGCACTCTGTGGTCAGATGAGAGAATTAATCCCTGTTAGACGAGTCTGTTCTAGAGCTTACGTGTGCTATCCACCTGTAATTGGGTGCTTCCTGTGTGTTGAATAATATTCCTTTAAGGATGGAGGGTAATACTCGCATGTCGGGATGAAAAAAGTTTGTCTTCTTGGAATTGCCATTAATCCAGATCCTTCAGCCACTAAGTGTAAAGCTGAGATGGTACCCGTATGTTTGATTCCAAAGACCTTGTCCTCCAGGGCCCCTGGCCTAGGGTTCATGAAAGGCAATCTGTGAGCAGGAGGAAGTCATCCAAGACCTTTGAGTAGTCAGTCAGCAGCAGTTTGAGCTTTCTTTGTGTGGAATTCCAAATAGCACCTGGGGGTGTGAGTGGCTCAAATCCAGACTAAATGATGGTTTTTTTTTGTTTTTGTTTGTTCCTTTATTTGCTGGGGCCTCTCTGTGTACCTTAATACTTGGAGGAGAGAAACGTAAGTTGATAGGATTTGATTTTTCTGTTTCATCTCTGGTGGTGACTATTTAAAGGGACTGAATTTTCCAAGAAGGGTGCTTCCAGATGAGAGAGAAATTAGCAGAAGATATTTTATTGCATTTCTCCATTTTGGACAATATTTTAAATAGGAATCGCATTGAAATAGGCTTTCTTCGGTTTAAAATGCTGCTGAAACTTGATTTCTTCAGACACACGGGAAAGCTAAAATGTTAGTTACACCCACCTGTCAGATCATGTGTCTGTGCCGCTAAAACACTGGGATTATTCGATAGAACTGGTTTGGTAACAACCTCAGAAATTGTTTTTATCTCCTTTTAGTTAGTTTACAGCAAACAACCACGAAGATCAATAATTTTAAGAAAGAAAACAAAGAGCTTGCTGAAGATATATCCACTTGGGAACAGAAGGCAGCATTGCCCTTTCAAATATTTTGTGTGATTTCATTTTGGTTACTTCCACTCTGGTAGAGCATCCTACTGACCTGTTTCATGTGTTCTATAAACAGTCCCAATTGAAGACAAGCTTCACAAATGTAAAGGGCTACCTCTCTATTTGTGAAAGGAGTCACACATTACAAGACAGGTTTATCTAGCATTATGCTTTTTTTTTTTTGAATTCTGATTCCTTTTTCATGTTTTATAAAACAATGAATTAAAGAAACGTCTTCAGGAAACTAAGAACGGAAGTTTCTCTCTGATGAAGCTCTTAAATGGAAGGTAAGAATCCCTTCTTTGCCTAGATTGCATTCTAAAAACACAAGTAAAATAATGAATTATTATTACTCATTCAACATGGTTTGTTAAAGGAGAACATCAAGAAAGTTGAGCACTTTAATGAAATTTTAAAAGACACCCTTCAAAGTGCACATGCTGCCTTGCTATCTCAGAGAGAGAGAGGAATGTGAAGAATCAGGAAGTGCTAAGACTTGGCTGCTGAGTTTTACTGTAATTGGGCTTTGGAAATTTTTTTTTTTTTCATTGGCATTGAGTAAGGTAAGCACAGCATATTAGCTTCCATTTACCACAGTAGAGAGCGGGCCTCTGGGAGTCCAACCTCCTGCCCAGGGAACTGGAATTTCACCACGACCACCATGATGACTTTTGCCATTTCCAGGACTAGGATTTATCTTTTATGTTCACAACTAATTATCACATCATTCAGCTCTGCCCTCCAAGATATATAGAAAACTCTCAAAGACAGTTGAGAGATAATGGGGAAAATCTAAAGTGTATAGTCCCTTCCTTTTTAAAAAAAGTTATTTTTTAATTATTCTGTATTATTATTATTTTTATTATTATTATTATTTTAGTGAGAGAGGGCATGCAAGTGGGGGAGAGAGGCAGAGGGAAAGAGAGAGAATCTTAAGAAGGATCCACGCTCAGCGTGGAGCCCAACACAGGGCTAGATCCCATGATCCTGGAATCATGACCTGACCCGAAATCAAGAGTCTGACACTCAGCTGAGCGAGCCACCCAGGTGCTCCATAGTCTCTTTCTCTCTTAATGCTGAACAGTGAATTTTCAACATGAATGGGGAAAACGTGTGTGTTTGTGTGTGTGTATGCACACACACACATATACAGATGTATATAAATATATATATATTCCAACAAGAAAACCATTTATAAGCTATCTGACATGAACTATTTCCACCATCTTTATCTTCTCCTAGTGATATTTATCCCTCAAGGTCTTTGTTTATTGCAATGCACAATCCTGTTGTGTTAGGTGCACTCAAATTTTTGTGCGATCATTACTTATGGAAAGTGTTTTTCTCTTATCTGTCTTACTTAAAAATGCAAGATGAAAATGGTGAATTCGAGCATGTAGAGTTGAGAGTCTTGAGGTCCAATAACTGTCAAGTGGAAAGTATGCTGTCTGTTGCGGAGAAATCCCCATATTGGTGACAATGACTTTGCATTGGAAAGGGAAAGAGTGCCTTCCTGCCTTCACGGTTCTTGCCCTTTTCCTATCTCACCAAAAACAAGTCTCAGGTCATGTGCACACTTAGAAAGCAAATCCATGTTTGCACAGAAAATAAAAAGGCCCTGGAAGACAAGTGTAATGCACTGAGGTCTGTGAAAGCAACCAAAGAAGAAAAAGTCAGACAGCTGAAGGACAAAGCAGGCATCCTTGAAGAATTCTATGAAGAAAGAAAAGTGGCTATAGAAGAGTGAAATGTTCATGTGAGAACTATCACAAGCACTGTCGTATGAATGAATGTGACGGCCAGTAGAGATAATTAAAATTCTTTTCGAATTTTTTGCCAAATACATTCAGAATTGTGCCTGTCCTTCTTACCTTGCTTTCTGTCACCCGCATTTTCCTTTCTGTCCTAAGTGCTTGTCACACATTGTGTCATGTATTTGGGGTGGAAGAGGGAAGGTATCAGCACTAATAACTTGGGATCCATTTACATTGGCCCATGGGTTTCAGTCCCATCACGTTGTCTTGTCATCCAGGAATTAGGTCACTTTTGTTCAGGACCACACATGGGTCAAGAATGTGTAGGGGAAAAATCAATGATCTTGCTGCAGAAACCACAGAAATTTATTTCTGGAAAGTGGTAGGGGCGCCAGTAGTACTGGATCCCTGCATCAGTTCTGCTAGTGAGATTGTTCACAGCAGGCCAATCCCTAAGGAAGCTGAGTTATTTCCTGTCCCCCGATTTTTGAAGTGTAACTCCTCTGAGTCTTGACCAAAGCCCGCAGCTTCACTAGGGCTCATCTTTGCTGGCCGCCTCTGAACTAAACACGTTTCCTTCTAAGTCTGTGCCCGTAAAGTTGTTCAGCTATTCTGCAGTTCAGTTTTCTGTCCCCAAGTTCATTGATGAGTCCTGGGGAGATTGGTTCCCACTGCCAGGCTGGCTTTGTCCTGGGCTTCCTTCTTCTCCATCTTGGTCACATGTGTCTTCATGGGGTCATTAGAAATTTGGTGCATTCGCTCACATGTTTCCTCCTTTGTACAGTATTTCCTTTTGTTCTCAGGAGGAGATCAGGGCCTTTAGAGCCCCTCATTCACGTTGAAAAGGAAATACTTCCTTCACTTCCCTGGAGACTCAGCTTCTGTTAGTCCTTCCCACACCTGGGGTGGAGCCTGCTCTGTCTCCCTGGCATCTTGTTTTTATCATTTCTAAGCTCTTTGGGGGAGCACGTACAGCACCCTGGCCACCTTTCTATCTTCACCCCCTTACAACAGAACTACTACATTCCAGCCACTCCAGAAAGCATTTGTTGAAGGACTGCCTGACATGCCGGAAGGAAATGCATGTGCCTTTCTCTGTCTAGAGGTTTTGTGTCAGTTTCTAGGAGTCTTTGAATTTTGCATGTGACTCTTGAATACATCCAGTACCAAGTTGAAACCCTTTAAAGCAACACCATGAACAAAATAGTCTGAGGGCAACACAGCAAACCAGCCTTTCTAAGCATTTCCCTTTGTCAATGAACTGAGTCTTGTTCAAGTAGATTGGCTCCATGAAGTTGATAGTTTTCCATCTGAAATCTGTTTCCTGGAGATAAACCCAGACTGTGTGACAGTTCATATCAGGTTCTACCTCAGGTGATGTTGCTGCTCTAAGATTGGCCTTTTCCTCCACCAGGATATGTGAAGGTGGACGCAGGGGTTGTACTCCTGACTCTAGCGATGTCTGGGAGTGAGCTGCAATGTTGGGGAAGCCATATCCTGGAAGGTCGTCTTTCAGCGTGATTGTCTGTGTCAGGGTACAACTTCTGGACTGAGAATCAGGGCTCCCCACGGAGGTGTGAGACTAGTGATGATCCCTTGCTTCATCCTAATGGGTATGGGTGGTCAGACAAGGTTTTTGACACTGAACTGAAATGAGCCTTCACCATCTCAAACCAAAGTCCAGCTCTGGGAAGGCACAAAGTGCAATGTTATTTGATGACTTTATGTTGAAGGAGAGGAAACAGGTCTGAGAGCAGAGACATGGCAGCAGACAGAGGTTGAATTTTCTTTAACTTAAATGGGGTGTTCAGTTCATTTCTCTGACTGTGTTGTCAGTCTGTGCATTTACGGGAGAGGTGGGGAAAGGTATTTGTATCTAGGCCTTCAAGAGTGCTGGGAGGTAAAAAGGCAGAATTTGTGGACCTTGGCTCCTGGACAGTGTATAGGTCTTTCCCATCTTAGGAAGCTGAAAATGACACAGTGTGAACTGGCGGCAAAGAAGAATCAGCTGGCAGCTGCAGGGGAAATGTGAAAATAGCCATGAAAGAAATAAACAAGTACAAGTGAGTTCAGCTACTAATTACCAGCAGCTCATGAAACCTCTCTTCATTTCTTTTGTTTTTAACCTTATTACAAAGTTAAAAGTCTATGTTTAGACTCAACATAGTAATATAAATAAAAATGCAGAGCACATATGCATAGAGTATTAACAGATAAAAAAGGTAAGATTTAGAAAGAACAAAACAACTAACTTCATCAACATTTCCAGATTTCAAGCAATGGCCAGACTGTGTGGAAACTTCATCCATGCCAACGTTCCTGGGGGGTGGTGTCAAGTATCATAATCTGTAGGAAAGCAGTGTGTCTTAGAATGAATCATACCATCAACATGGTAGTGCCATTTCATGGCCCTGGTCTTTGCAACTGTAGAAAACATGGGGAAGATCTAAGTGAAAGGACGAAAGAGCTTTATGATGAAAGACACTTGTCACATGATCAATTAGGGCACAACTGAAAGTGGGAAGGAATTATGTGAACTCTGAACCCTACAGTCATGGAATGAGTTAGGAAAGGATGGAACAACAGTTTTGATCCTATTGTACATTTACAATCATGTGGAAAGTGTTTCATGTGTAAAATTGTATTAGGGGACGGATAGGAGGATGATGACAACATGGGCAGATTATTGAAAATCATACCCAATATTGGGCCTTATCTGACAAAAGCAATTATAACTCACAGGCAACAAAATGGACAAAGACAAGAACAGCTGCAGCAGGCAGAACTCACCTTCAGACACCAGGTAACCTGAGCTCTGCCTGACATATGGAACCCTTAGTACCTCATGTGGGTGAGTGTAGTGGTCCTTGGAATTCCTAAACACGGACTTTTCATTGTTGCTTTTTCAGATCGCAGTTCATGAGAATAATGCTCAGGACAACTGGGTAAGTGTTTCCTTTCTCCTCCCCTCCCTCTTTGGTGCACAGTCTGGCACGACTGAAGGTGGATGTGTTTTTCTCCCCCAGATCAAGCCTCGGATCTGGGAGAGGGAAATGGCAGAGCAGAGCCGGGAGGTCGCCCGCTTGAAACACAGTTGTGGGAGCGTGACATGAGTTTTTATGGGTGTTTTGAGGGATGACAGCTGGGCTGTTTAGCGTCTTGTCAGAGGACGTGGCATTGCAATTCTTACAGAAGTCCATTCTTTTTCTGTATCCAAGACTGGGTGGGATGGAAGGAAAGAGGCTGCTTGAGCGATACAGGAGATGAAGACCAATGCCTGGAAGTCCAGAGATGCAGAACCCTCGAGGAGAGGTAAGGGGCACATGGTGATGTGCAGCAGCCTGATTTCTGCAGTAAAGCCTTTTCCTGTGGTGATGATCGTGTGTCCTGGACAGAACCACAATTACTACCTAAGGATAGCAGGTGGTCTGAAGGGGTGACAGGAGGGCATTCTCCTCTGGTGCCCCAGGCAGCGGAGCACCTGTCCCTGTGACTGGTGGAGCTCAGGCCTCTCCCCTGAACACAGACCTTCCCACCTCCTCCAGCATCCCCTAGCTAAAGAGAGGATCCTGGAGGGGATGACGGGACATGGGCCTTAGCTTTCTTCCCACCTTGACACAATGTGAAGACTTTATTTTAGTTTTGTTTGAGGAGTTCATTTCATTACTATTTTTAATGTTGTCATTTTTATTTTATTTTTTCTTGAACCATAGCCCTAAGTTCCTAAATTCAGGCTCCATATAGTTTCGTCCTCTGATGTTATCAGGGCAAGTCTGCGGCTTCACTACTAAATACCCATCGTATTCCTTTTCTCATTTGTATATTAGTGTAAGTACATTTCTATTCAGATATAGTTATATAATAACTTTCCATGTAGAAGGCAGCTTATAGATAAGCGAAAAGAGTGAACAATCCACCTGGAGCCTGAAGAAACATACCCAGGTTGAGCATTCCCTGATGATATATCCCAATCAGTATTCTCCATTTACCCCTTTTTAAAGCTCATTTGTTTTGAGAGAGAGACAGAGAAAGAGAGAGAGAGAGAGAGAGAGAGAGAGAGAGAGAGAGTGTGTGTGTGTGTGTGCATCTGGGAGGACCAGAGAGAGAGGTGGGGAGAGAGAATCCCAACACTGTCAGGGTGGAGCCAGACGCAGGGCTCGAACTCACAAGCTGTGAGATCATGACCTGAGCCAAAATCGAGAGTCAGATGATTAACTGACTGAGCCACCCAGGCATCCTCATTTTTATTCTTAATCTGTAATGAAATGGTGATTTCCCATAATGTATACTGAGAAACCTCTGTTTAAGTGATGACTTCTAGATTGCTAGTTGAGCCTGACCTGACCACAGTTATTTGATTAATTGCGAAAACCATGAACTAGGGCACGGTGGGGTCTTTATCAAGGTGATGGGATTGTCCCCCTTATCCTTGGGGGTTACCTGAGGCATGTGGGATACCCTCTGCCTCTGGCCAAGGACCTGTGTGTAGGGAACAGTTTAAGATATTGGAGGAATGAGGTGGGGGCTTCTTTTAATTTCACACAGTCCACTAAAATAGAATAAATCTCTATCCCTTCTGGGGTCCTTAGCAGATCCAGAAACTGATGCAACCTCTGTGAGTTACCAGCTCTGACTGTACAAAGAATGCAGACAAGGACAAGGTAAATCCTGGGACCATTCTCAGTTGTAACACTTTCGGGAAACCCTCATCTGTCTGTACAGCATGCTCCCCTGGCCTAGTCTCATTTTGTGTGTTGTGTGATAGGTCTGCTTGTTATTTGTTTTCCAAATAACACTCTTAACCTTAACCTAGGAGCCTACAAGCTTCTCTATTTTCAGCCTGTCATCTTTTTGTGGTAAGTTTAGAAGCCCAAAGGGCTTAGAGGCTGAGTACCCTAAAACTTTACCATGTGTTTCTGGAAATAACGAGAGGAGGATGACCCCATATTCCAAACAGATGTCTCCTGGCCTGGGTCACCCCTTCCAGACCTCAACTCTGTGGGAACAGTGTGGCTGCTGTGTCTTCCTTTCTTGATTCTGGCTAGGAGATTAACCTGCTAGAAAGTCTACCGTATTGTTTAAAATTGAAAAATGCAAAACCCCATCATTACTCCAACTTTTTATTTTGAGCCCTGTGCAATTACAAAAATTTTTTAATGTTTATTTATTTCTGAGACAGAGAGGGACAGAGCATGAGTGGGGAAGGAGCAGAGAGAGAGGGAGACAGAGAATCAGAAGCAGGCTCCAGGCTCTAACCTATCAGCACAGAGCCCGACACGGGGCTTGAACTCACAAACTGTGAGATCATGACCTGAGATGAAGTCGGTCCCTCAACCGACTGAGCCACCCAGGTGTCCCTGTGCCCTGTGCGATTCAGAGTGGTCTTAGACAAAGTCATTATCATCACTCATCACCTTCCCGTCTTTGTTGGTAAATGAGTTGTCTGGAATCCTTCCAGCTATACCTTAGGTAAAAATAACCTGAACATTGTGTCCTTCGATTGTGTTCATATGAGCAGTTTCTGGTTGTGTCCCCAGTCACTGTTAGAGCTGATACAGTCTCATGACACATCCCAGGAGTTTTATACCAAAACACTTGCATTAAAGCTGTTATGTGAATTTTTACCTTTTTTGTTTCTGTAGGACTTAATTACTCTGTGTCCTGTAGTATGCTTCAAGTCAGAATTCCCTATGAATTAAGATGAACACATCTGAGCTTTGGAGTCATTCACCACAAGTCACTTGTTCCTCACAGAAGACTTCCTACAGGCATCCTCCACTCCCCAGAGGTCTCAGAGGCCTTTGACAACACTTCAAGAGGGAAGACTCCTTTCTCAGGGAGAGGAGCAGAGGAGGCAAAGTGAGGGTCCGGCTGCAGAACTTTTCCCCAGGAGTGGCTGTGATTCCATGAGCAGAATAAGAGCCATTTATTTGCACTCAATTTGTTGTGTTCCTAATATACCAAAAACAGAGCATCAGGAGTCACTGCAGAGGAGGCATGCAGGGCGAACTGGGACATAGATGCCTGCCTGTCTGGAGAATGCTGCTTCATCACTATGTAATTACTTCTGTTAACCCTCTAGGACAGGACCCTTGCCATTTTACTTCCGCAGACATGGGCAGTGATGTGTGGTGACAGCAGTTCCACCCCTTGCATCTACCACCCCAAGCTGTAGGTGGTATCCAGTGGCAGGGACAGAGTTTTCAGGTACTGATGCTACTCTCTTGGATCCTGGTGGCAGAGAAGGTGGCAGGTGCTGACACGTTCTTCTCTGGGTTACAGCTGCTTTGGGTATTGGTTCTCTTGTCTGGCATATGCACATAGCTGTCACTTCTGTTCTGCAGGACAGTGTGGATCCATGGGGACTTCCTCCATTAACTGGAAGATTCTGCAGACAAGGACCCTAGACGCACCCCCATGGGCTATTCGGCACATCCACCTCCTGAACCTTGGTGGCCCTGGGGTCACCCAGAACCCTCCACCAGCAACACTTGGTAAGATGATCTGAGCGGTATGAGTTGACTTGTAAAGCACACTCATTTTTGTTGGTGTTAGGTCTTTGGCCAAGGTGCAGAGGTGGTACCACAGACCATTATGATGCAAGGGGAATGTGTCTGCCGCCATTACCACATTCCTTGTGTTTCATGATCGACATATCATCTTTCTGTCATTTCCTCTACTCGGTGTTGGTACAGGTGTCTCTCGTGGAGAAGGAATGGGGCTGTATGCAGAAAAGCAGACATAGCGGTTCAGCAGAAATGCCCTGCCCGCGGGCTGGGCTCTGTGAGGCATGAGGCACAGCCTAATGTATATCCATGTACTCGAGCCCCAGCCATCCATCATTGTTTGATGAGTGATGAAAACATCTGAATCAAGGCTTTTACAGGTCTTCGTCAGGGTTTACAGGAAGGGTCTTCCACTTCTTGGGGATCACCTGAGGGATGAGGCACACCCTCTGCATGTGATTTGTGATCTGACTGGAGCAAAGAGTTTAAGTTGTTTCAGGAATGTGGGGAGGGTTTTTTTGTTTTGTTTTGTTTTGTTTTGTTTTTAATTCCCCAACAGTCTACTCAAATCAGAATAAATGTCCATCCCATCCAGGGCCTTTAGCAGGTCCAGAAGCTGGTGTCACCCCCGTGAGTGATACCAATACTGACTCTACCAAAAGTGCCGAGAAGTACAAGGGAAATGCTCTGGCCATTTTCAGTTCTAAGTCTCTCCTGACACCCGCATCTTTCTGTACAGCACACTCTCCTGCCAATGTCTCTGGTTTCTGTGTCGTATGATATGTCTGCTTGTGTTTTTTTTTTATTTTCCAAACGCACAACCTTTACCGAATAGTCTACAGGCTTCTCTACTGCCCACCTGGAATCTATTTGTGGTAAGTTTAGAAGTTAAGTGTGCTTAGGGGTGAGGACCTTAGGGCTTTTCGAGTGTGTTCCTGGAAATAAGCCAAGGTGGATGATCCCACACTCCACTTGGAAGTCTCCTGGCTTGCCTCATTCTTTCTGGATCTCCTCAATGTGGAATCACTGCTCTTGCTGTTCTTCCTCTCCCGCTTCTGTCAAGGGTTTTAATGTGTTCAGAAAATCTGTGGATATCTCTACAATCTGAAAATGCAAACTGCCTTCACTGCAACTTGTATTTTTGTATGTGTCATATAGAGTGGTCTTAGTGTAATTTTCATATCCATCAGCATTCAATCTTTTTGTGGTAAACATGCTGTCCAGAATCCCTTCAGGTGTGCCCTGGGTATGAACATTCTGAACTATAAGATGTGACATATTTGTTGTAGAAAACACGCACTGAAAGTTAAGTTGTGAAGAGAAAATCCAAAATTACCTGTGTGGCAAGTCCCCACCATGGCCTTCCCTTGTGTTCATATGAGCAGGTTCTGTTCTGTCCTGTTTCAGAGGTATGGGTAAAACATGGAAATTTACACCAGAAATCAAAGTGCATTTGTGTTAATTTTGTTAATTAGAATTTCAGCTCATTTTTTTAGAGGACAAAAGTACCCTGCAAATTTTACTCTACTTAAGCTGAGAAGTACCTCTGAATTAAAATAAATTAGCTGAACCCAATTAACATGTATAGGTGAAGTGTTTCTCTAAGAGCATGCTTTCTTTCCAGGTTCTCTGCAGGACCTCAGGATCCCTATCACCTCATGTGTCTCTGTGCCACTGGATAGCACTTCCAGAGAGGAGGAGACCCTACTGTCAGGAGAGCAGCAGATCAGGCACAGGCGGGGGCTTAGAGGCAGAGCTTTGAGCCACGAGGACTATGATTCCATGTGTGGAGCCTGGGATTGTCATTCCTTCTCAATCTGTAGTTCTTCACATACAAATAAGCAGCCTTTGTGGCGGAGGGGGATGAAGGGTGGAGGGTGACCGTGGACTTAGATGTCTTCCTATGGGGAGTATGCTATTTTATTAATTTAGTATTCACTCCATAAATCCTCTAGGAAAAGAGCCTTTGCTTTTCTACATTTACAAACATGTGCGAACGCTGGTTTATCCCCATAGCATCCATTCTGCACCCCAAAAGCATAAGTGGAACCCAAAGTATGGGTAGAGATTTTGGCGCTGATGCTGCCCTCTTGGAACCTGGTGGTGGGGAAGCTGGCAGGAGATGAACACTGCTTCTTTGCGTTCCCACTTTTTGCTGGTGTTGGTGCTTTGCTCTGTCCTATGAACATAGCTTTCATTTCTGTTCCACAGGCCATTATGTATGCAAGAGGGCCTGGTCCTTTCCCAGGATCGCCTTGCAGGCTGTCCCCCATGGACCACCCTTCACCACCAGCCACGGGCTATGGGCCACCTCCCCCTCCTCCACCAGCTCCTCCATGTACTAAATTTGGTAAGATGACCTGAACTGGATGAGTGACTGATAAAGCGTATTTGTCTTCTTCGTGAAAGACTTGGTGGGAATGATGTAGGGATGCTTGTGAGGGCTTGGCAATTCAACTGCAAACCTGCCTGAGGACAGTGTCACATATCTCAAGTTTCTCAGGACATAATGTGCAATGGGCTGTGTCATTTCCCTGTAATGAGGTCAGCTGTAGGTTTCTCTTGTCAAAAAGAAAGAGGATTTTTACACAAAGGCAGACGTATTGGGAGCACTGGTGCCTATCTTACAGACACAATGTTTTGAGCTCTGTGAAGGATGATATGTACCCCTAAGTGTAGGTGCCTCAGGTGTCCTGTCTGAAGGGGGGGCACATGCATTATATGACACAGACCTTGTGGTCACCATAGTGGAAGTACCAGTGAAGGATCCAGTGCAAAAATGGGGGAACTTGAATCACGCAGGAATAGAAGGGAAGTTGAGCACAGTAAGCCGAGTTTGAGGAGGTGCAGAGGCGAGGGTGCTGGGATCAGTGAGATGCAGTTGGAGGCCATTCCTGGCCACAGCCTGAGCAGGGAGCATGAGGTCCACACGGAGCTGCTATGTGGGATCATTCTCAGTGCACAATGCAGTGTTTATCTCCAAAACGTCAGTGCTGCCAAAGTGCACCTAGGCAATCATCTAAATGAATTGTTTTCTCCCTGGGATTTCTAAAGGTTCTGGATATTTGTGGGAAAAAATGCCCGGCAGATATGGAAAGTTTAACGTGGTCTTACGGAAATGCTTGTCTAAGTTCATATCCCTCAGTGAAACTAAAAGTGAAGAAAGGACCTAGGTCAGCTGAGTGCCTGAACTGGCTTTCAGCCTGAGTCAGACTCCAGTGGGTCAACCTACAATTCAGGGTTGGCCAAGATGCCACCCCTGCTGGACCCCTGTCATCACCCTGACTACAGCTTTCCATCTCCTCAGACTTCTCTCACAATATCCCAAGGTTTTTCCTGCGTTCCTGCTGTCTCAGCCCTAATACCAGTTCTCAGTGGGACCTACACAGAGCCTCAGCTTTGTTTTCTGTGAAACAGGGGTAATATTTGTTTCTAAGGACATTATGAAAAGAAGACATTGAATACAGAATGCATCTGCAAAATGTCTGGGAAGTGTCCACTCACCCTTCTCACAGTTTCAATTAAGATATCTCCACACAATGATCATCAAAAAAAGACGGTCACGGAAGTTCATTAAACTAAGCCTGTTAACACCTCAGCCCAGGGATTGGCAATTGCCCTTTTAAACAGTAAGACAAGGTCCCTCATTTTTCTATTAAAATTTAGGCCCTACCAGACAAAGAAAGAAAATTATGAGAACATGTACATTCAGAGATACGAAGACAATCATTTTCCATTACATATAATCTCACATGCAGCCACATACTAATGTGTTCATCTGAGGCCACAGATAAACTACAGAAAACATCCTGTCCCCTCCACTCTGTTCTTCCTAGTGTCCCCAATACACCTTTCACCATTCTATGTCAACGTCTGCTTCTAGGAGGATCTACTCTCACTCCCCATCGATGCATATAGTGGGGTTCCTGTACACACGGGTAACAAACTGGCAGAAATGGTGGTGATGGAGGATAGAAGCAAGGTCACCCTCTGTGCAAGGGAGCCCGAGGGAGTTTTCCGGGGTGGTGGGAACTTCCTGTATCTAGATTTATGGGGTGTTTGTGCTTATTTACTTTAGAAATATTCACTGACTCCCTGGTGCCTCAGGGTCATATAGACAGGTATCTGCCCCTAGGAAATAGCTGAGTTCTAATGGTGGGGAAGGATGAGGGCCCAGCAGTGATGGTGGGAGAGGAGTGAGGAGGTCACAAATGGAGTCAGACCCTCGCCCAGGATGCCAGGTCTCCCCAGACAGCACCACATGCAGGAGCGCTCTGAGGAGCAGAGATTTCTTGATCAGACCCGTGAACTACATAATCCCTGCAGTTTCCTTCACTGAGGGATGGCCAGAGCAGAGGCCAGCAGCTGGAGGACGCCCTGATCATGGCTGGATTGGAGCAGTGGACCTGGGGGATTGAGTCAGAGAAAGGGAAGGGCACAAGGTAGCGACAGGGAGTTTGAGAGACAAAGGTAAGGGAGAGAAGGGGACTTTCTCTACTGACTGCACCCACATTTCTGTGTGAACAAAAGGGGATTCCTGTCTCCAAGGGTAGGGAAGAGGGCTGGCAAAAAGAGTTAAATTCTCAGCTCAAGTGCCCAGGGTATCTGCCTTGCCCTTGAGTACCTAACACAGGAAGCCTGTGCTTGCTGTCATAAGTGGAACTGCAGCTCGTGCCATTTAGTGAAAATCAAGCCAGTTATGAAGCCCTCATCATTAAAGTAGTGCAACAAAATTACATGAACAGAGTGATACAATAGAGGATAAAGTCCAAAGGTAGACTGAATGTAATACTTACAGGAATATAGACTATCAGAAAAGAGGTATCCCAATGCAGGCATTCAGACATCAGGGCAATATCTGAAAACGTAAAAAAACTTTCTTCGTTACCTCAAAAGAAACATTTAAGTTAGACGCAAAGGATCATGATTTAAGGTTTAGAGAGAAACTGTATAACTTCATGGTGCTGTAGGCATGAGATCAAGTCTCATCAAATTATACCCTTTAACTTGAGGCTATTTTTATATGTAACTTATACCTCATTAAAGAGAGTTTTAAAACATAAAATACTAGAAGAAAATGGGTGAAAACTCCTTTCTAATCCTGAAGTGCATGGGTAATAGGAGTCTGTCTGACCATGTCTCAAAAATCCAAAATAGTAAGACATTTAAAAAATTAATAATAGCAGAGTAAGAGGACCCTGAGTTCACCCTGTCCCATGTTTTCAACTACATAACATCCACATTCGAGCCCATGAACCAGAGAGTGATCCAAAGACTGGCAGAACAAACTCTACACCTAAACTGAGAGAAGCTGCATCTGAAAGGTTAGGAAGGTCAGAAAGGTGGAGGGCGGCTGCCTGCAGGGAGGGCAGAGAAAGTGAGCCCTCACACCAGGGAGCTCACACAGGGAAGACTAATCCCCATAACATTTGGCTTTAAAACAGAGAGGGGCCAAATTCCCTTGAGTTTAGATCCTGGAGCTTTGGAGGTCAGCTGACCCAGCACTGGGTGATCCAGGAGGGTGAGTGATAGCCAGGTCCCTGCCTGTGTGGAGAAGAGGCAATGTAAATGTGGCAGTTCACGCAATGCGGAGGCAACAGGAGACTGAACTGTTCGTGCTGATTTCTGAGTGTGTTGGGGGACTTCTCCAACCATGAGGAAGCTCGCAGGCACCATTCTTCTCCCCCACCCCCACTCCCAGAATAAGCCCAGAGGCACCTACCAGGGGGGTGAGGCTGCACAGACACTTGTTACCTAACCTGTTAGCAGTGCGCCAGTCCCAAGGGTTCACTGGGGGACTCACCCACTCCAAACCTGCTGGTATCAGGGTAAACTTTGTTAAAACCACAAGGGCACCCTGTCTGGCCAGCCACATGCATAGCTGCCACAGGACGCTGTGCACATCTGCACCACACCCAGCTGTGGTTCAATAATCACAAATCAATCATCAACAGGACAAAAGATTGTATTGATACAATACATAAACAGGACAAGAGATAAGAACCATATGATCGGGGCACCTGGGTTGCTCAGTCCTTTAACAGTCCTCTATCAGCTCAGGTCATGACCTCATGATTTGTGAGTTCGAGCCCCGCGTCAGGCTCTGTGCTGACAGCTCAGAGCCAAGAGCCTGCTCCAAATTCTGTGTGTGTCTCTCTCTCTCTGCCCCTCCCCTGCTCACGCTCTGTCTTGGTTAAAAATGAATAAACTTGAAAAGAAAAGAACCATACAATCATTTCAACACATGCAGATAAAAAGTATTTGACAAAGTACAACATCCATTCATGATAAAAACCCCCAAAAAGTAGGTTTAGAGGGAACATACATCAACATAATAAAGGTCATCTATGAAAACCCCACAGTTAACATCCTCCTTAATGGGGAAAATCTGAGAGCTTTTCCTCTAAGGTCAGGAACAAGACAAGGATTTCTACTCTCACCACTTGTATTAAACATAGTACTGGAAGTCCAAGCCACAGCAATCAGACAAAAAAAAAAAAAAACAAATAAATAAAAGGAATCCAAATCAGGAACAAGTAAAACTTTCACACATTGCAGATGACATGGCACTATATATAGAAAACCTTAAGGAGTCCACCCAATAACTGCTAGAACTGACAAATGAATTCAGCAATGTCACAGGATACAAAATCACTGTACAGAAATCTGTTGCATTTCTAGACAACAATAATGAATCAGTAGAAAGAGAAATTAAGAAAACAGTCCCATTTACAATTGCACACCAAATAAAAAAGACACCTCACCAAATAAGAAGATGCATATGAATAAATCTAGCCAAAGAGGTGAGCGACCTATGTTCTGAAAACTTTAAAACACTCATGAAAGAAATTCAAGATGACACAGAAATGGAAGGACATTCCATGCTCATGGATTGCAAGTACAAATATTGTGAAAATGTCTATACTTCCCAAAGCAATTGATACAATGCAATCTCCATCAAAATACCAATAGCATTTTTCACAGAATAAGAACAATCCTAACAAAAGACCCCAATCTTCAGAGTAAACACCCTGTATGTGAAGTGATAATTATGGATGGCATTATGCTTCTGGATCTTCTATTCCAAAAGATATGAACTCCAGTCTACTCATTTGAAAACATTAGTCATATCCAAACCAAGGATCATCCTACAAAATACATTCTACAAAAGTACCTCTCAAAACTTCGCAGATAATGAAAAATAATGGAAAATTAAAAAAATATCATGGCCAAGTGGAGCCCAAGAAAACAGGATGACTGAATGTAATGTGCCAGCTTACACATTACAGATGAGTCTGGAACAGAAGAGGTTAAACCTAAGAAATCTGAGTAAAAATATAAACTTTAGTTAATAATACTTATCTCTTCTAGATATTGATTGCGATAATGTACAAACAGATATGACATCAATAACCAGAAGACAGTCTGACGTATGTGGAGACTCAGCACTATCTTCCCAAATTTTGGTAACTAGAAACCCATTATGAATTAAAAGATTATTAGCAATCATGGTTTTATTTTTTCAACACATTATATTATGTAATTAGTCCTACTATTAGTTACTAGTGATTGACATTTGCCTGTTCTTATTGTTCTTATTATTGTTTTATTTAAATAATTGCATTCATGTTACAGAAAACTGAATAATACAAAATGATATGCAAGTTATAGAAACATCTACTTTACATACTTGAAGATAATAACATATGTATATGCCACTTTATTACATGGTTAAGTGGTTTTCTGATCTTGAATGAGCATGTTATCGAATGGCTTTCCATAAAGATGGTTATCGTAGATAATGAACCACACTCAGATTTTACAGGATGTACTTTATATCATGCCTGAACATTAAAAAAAAAGCACAAATGGCCAGATGAATCATTGTGACTTGCTCTCTTATTATAAAGAATCCTTGCTTTAATATTTTCATGCATATTTTTAGCAGGAATACAACAGAATCAAATATTTCTAATTCAAAAAATATCCAAAGATTAGAAGAATGATAGTAAGTTCAAGGGGTTTCAGAAGGAAAAGATGTGACCATGAAGTGGCAGTCACAGGCAAGCAGCTTTCTCTGAGCCACTTAAAAAGGTTTGCATGAGTGGATGTCCATCACAGCATGTGACTTGCCAAAGGGTAAGACCCAGAAGTACAAGAGTGCAAGACAGTGTTCTAGGAATAGGTGACTTGGAAAGGGTGCTTCTGTGCCTAAGTGATGGCTCAGCAGCCTGGCTTGGGGTCCCTGGGTCAAAGGCTTCAAAAGGCTAGCAGTAAACTTAGACTCACAAAGATCTTAGTAACTTGGATCAAAGTAACTTAGACCCACAAAGATCTTAGAGTCACAGAGTTGATCTTCATCTATGATTAGGAGATGGTCACAGTTTCACAGGATATGAAAATCGGGCCAGCAGTAGGTGGCTAAAATATTATTTAGGGCTATATTTCTAATAAAAAATGGATGTGTAAAAATTTGGGTTTGGAATGTTAAGAAAAATCCCAGGTCCCTCATGGAGTTACTTATGTTAAGGCCCCACGTCACCAAACCTAGTTTCATTCCTGCAGGAATGTAACCTTTAACCAGTCAACATAATTGCCTAGTCAGTACTAGAAATTTTACTGATATACCACTGCCATTCCCTCAGGGAGGCAATCTTGCCTAAATAAGGTATTCCATGCCACTAATTTTTTAATTTTTAATTTAAGTTTATTTATTTTTAAAGAAACAGAAAGAGAGCACATGCAAGGGAGGGGCAGGGAGAGAGGGAGAGAGAGAATCCCATGACAACGAGGTCATGATCTGAGCCACTATCAAGAGTCAGACACTTAACCAAGCCAACCAGGCACCCCAAGTATGTGGAGTTTTAAGGTTAGCAGGCTTGGCTGGGACACAGCCCTGAGAGCACTGCCCTACTCCTAGAGAGAAGGCAGCAAAAAACTTGGGGGCAGGTGGCATGGAAACAGTGATCTGTACAATGCCTGGTGTACAATGTCTGGTGCACACAGTGGGGAGATTATACACTTCTTGGAGAACACCGCTGAGAGGCAGTGTTCAAAAAGATGACCGTCTAGGGACAAAGGAGCTGGGTGGCACCATTTCCTTTCTCTGACCCCCGGCATAAACACAGAGCCACCCGCCGGAAACAAGGCAATTCCCACACTGGCTGCCTAACACACTTACACCAAGCCATACCCCACCCTCTGGTCTGGTGAGACTGCCCTTCTAGGTCAAGCTTGCCTCAGTCCCAATGGAGCTGGCCGCTTCCCCCAGAAGAACAGCAGAAGCCCCTGACCACACTAGCTCTCTTGACCAGACAGTTCTGCAGGGC
The DNA here is from genome assembly GCF_022837055.1 of Prionailurus viverrinus. Taxonomy (NCBI): domain Eukaryota; kingdom Metazoa; phylum Chordata; class Mammalia; order Carnivora; family Felidae; genus Prionailurus; species Prionailurus viverrinus. The sequence goes on along the minus strand of NC_062562.1, from coordinate 36,093,259 downwards.
TTCACTTCTAGTGGCAGTCATTTCAAGTCTCATTTAACAAGCAGATCAGAGCAGACTTAGATAAAACTCAGCACATTCCGGCCAAGGACCATACATTGCCCATACAACTGGCCTGAAGGACAGTGCAGCCAGAACACAAAACAGTGCATGCAACACACAGCAGAGACACTCCCTGAAGTTCCAAGCCCTGGACACTAGATGACATCCTCTTCATAAAGCCATTCATCTCACAGGCAGGTAATATAATGAGCTTTTGTAACACAAAGGCAAATACTCAGCCAAAATGCCAAGACAGAGGAACCCATCCCAAATGAAAGAAGATAAAGTCATGGCCAGAGAAGTGGAAGGAATACTTTCAAACTCATTCTATGAGGCCAGCATTGTCTTGAGTCCAAAGTGGACAAAGATTCCACTAAAAAGGAGAACTACAGACCAATTTCCCTGATGAAACTGAATGCAAAAATTCTCACAAAAAATAAGCAAACCAGATCCAACAATACATAAAAAGAAGTATTCACCATAATGAGGTGGGTTTTTTTCCTGGGATGCACAGCTGATTCAATATCTGCAAATCAAGTGATGTGATACATCACATTAACCAAAAAAAGGATAAGAACCACATGATTCTCTCAATAGATGCAGAAAAAGCATTTGACAAAATACAGCCTTCTTTCTTGATGAAAAAAACCCTCACGAAAGGAGGGATAGAAGGATCATGCCTCAACATCATAATGTCCATATGTGAAAGTCCCAAAGCTAATATCATCTTCAATGGAGAGAAACTGAGAAGCTTTCCCCCTAAGGTCAGGAACATGACAAGGACTAAAACATAAATTAAAAAAAAAAAAAAGAAACAGTACAAGAGATGAAGATGGACACTATCTCACAATAAAGGGGACAATCAAACAATAAGATCCAACGATTGTAAATTTTTATGCATCCAACATGCAATCGCCAGATATATGAAAGAATTAACAACAAACATAAAGGAACTCATTTATAATAATGATAGTAGAGGACTTTAACACATTACTTACATCAAAGGACACATCCTCTAACAGAAAATCAACAAGGAAACAATGGCTTTGAATGACACACTGGACCAGATGGGTTTAACAGATATATTCAGAACACTCCATACTAAAATGGCAGAATACACATTCTTTTCAAGTGCACATGGGACATTCTCCAGAATAGATCACATTCTAGGTTACAAATCAGGCCTCAACAAGTACACAAAGATGAGATCAGACCAAGCATCTTTTCTGACCACAAAGCTAGGAAACGTGAAGTCAACCACAAAAAAAAAGGGGGGGGGGACCACAAATAAAGGGGGCTTAAACAACATGCTACTAAATGAATGGGCCAACCAGGAAATCAATGAGAAAATTCACTGAAAAAAATGAAAATGAAAATACACTGGTAAAAACTTTGGAATGTGGCAAAAGCAGTCCTAAGACAGTATATAACAATACAAGCCTACCTTAAAAAGCAAGAAAAAATCTCAAACAATCCAAACTTAAAATTAAAGGAATGATAAAAAGAACAATCCAAGGCTAAAGACAGCAGAAGGAAGGAAATAATAAAGATTAAAGCAGAAATAAGTGATATAGAAACAAAAAACAGTAGACCAAGTCAGTGAAACCAGGGGCTGGTTCTTTGAAAACAGTAATCAACTTGAAAACCTCCTAGCCAGACTTATCACAAAGAAAAAAAGAAAGAATTTAAATAAATAAAATCACAAATATGAGAGGAGAAATAACAGTCAACACCACAGAAATACAATTAGAAGACAATATTATGAAAAACTAAATGCAAACAAATTGGACACTCTGAGAGAAATGGAAAAATTCATAGAAACACATAAACTACCAAAACTGAAATAGGAAGATATAGAAAATCTGAAACCAGAAAGAAATTGAATCAGTAATTTAAAAAATATCTCCCCAAACACAAGAGTTCAGGGCCAGAGGGCTTCACTGATGAATTCTACCAAATATTTAAGGAAGAGGTAATATCTATTCTTCTCAAATTATTACAAAAAATAAAAAAGAAGGAAAACTTACAAATTCATGTTATGAGACCATCACTACCCTGATACCAAAACCAGATAAAAACGAAAACTGGGGCGCCTGGGTGGCTCAGTCGGTTGAGCTTCGGCTCAGGTCATGATCTCACAGTCTGTGAGTTCGAGCCCCGCATCGGACTCCGTGCTGACGGTTCAGAGCCTGGAGGCTGTTTCGGATTCTGTGTCTCCCTCTCTCTCTGACCCTCCCCCGTTCATGCTCTGTCTCTCTCTGTCTCAAAAATAAATAAATGTTAAAAAAAAATTTTAAAAAACGAAAACTGCAGGGGCACCTGGGTGGCTCGGTCGGTTGACTGTCCAACTCTTAATTTCTGATTAGGTCATTATCTTGCGGTTCACGGGTTCAAGTCCCACATTGGACCTGCGCTGACAGTGCAGAGCCTACTCAGGATTCTCTCTCTCCCTGTCTCTCTGCCTCTCCCTCACTTTTATGTACTCTATCTCTCTAAGTAAATAAATAAACATTTGAAAATATGTTTTTAAAAATTTTTAATAAAAGTGAAGGCCAATACCCTGATGAGCATGTATGCAGAAATTCTCATTAAATACCTTCAAATGAAATTCAACAATACATTAACAGAACCATTTCCCATAATGAAGGGGGATATATTTCTGGGCTGCAATGGTGGTTCCACACGCACAGATCAATCAACATGATGCACCACAGTAAGAGAAGAAAGGATAAGAAAAATAAGATGCTTTCAACAGATGCAGAAAAAGCAACTGGCAAAATGTCACATCCATTCATGATAAAAAGACTCAGCAAAGTAGGTTGAGACTCAACACACCTGCACATAATAAAGGTCATCTATGACAAACCCACAGCTAATCTCATCCTGAATGAGGAAAAATTGAAAGCTTTTCCTCTAAGGTCAGGAACAAGACAGAAACGTCCCCTCTCACCACTGTTATTCCACATAGTACTGGAAGTCCCGGCCATAGCAATCAGACAACAAAAAGAAATAAAAGGAATCCAAATCAGCAAGGAAGAAGTAGAACCTTTGCTATTTGTAAATGACATGATGCTCCATACAAAAAACATGAAAGAATCCCATAAAAATTGCTAGAATTGATATATGAATTCCACAAGTCACAATACACAAAAATCAATGTACAGAAATCTATTGCATTTCTATAAACGAATCACGAATTAACAGAAAGAGAAATTAAGGAATCAATCCCATTGACAGGTGCACCAAATACCACAAGATACAAGGAATAAACCTAAGCAAAGAGATGAAAGGCCTGTACTCTCAAGGCTATGAAACGCTGATGAAAGAAATGGAAGAGGACACAAAGAAATGGAAATACATTTCATGTTCATGGATGGGAAGAACAAATACTGTTAAAATGTCTACTCTCCTCAAAACAATCTATACATGTATTGAAATCCCTATGACATTAACAAAATTTTTTTTAATATATGAAATTTATTGTCAAATTGGATTCCATATAACACCCAGTGCTCATCCCAACAGGTGCCCTCCTCAATGCCCATCACCCACCCTCCCCTCCCTCCCACCCCCCATCAACCCACAGTTCATTCTCAGTTTTTAAGAGTCTCTTATGGTTTGGCTCCCTCCCTCTCTAACTTTTTTTTTCCCTTCCCCTCCCCCATGGTCTTCTGTTAAGTTTCTCAGGATCCTCATAGAGTGAAAACATACGGTATCTGTCTTTCTCTATATGGCTTATTTCACTTAGCATCACACTCTCCAGTTCCATCCACGTTGCTACAAAGGGCCATATTTCATTCTTTCTCATTGCCACGTAGTACTCCATTGTATATATAAACCACAATTTCTTTATCCATTCAACAGTTGATGGACATTTAGGCTTTTTCCACAATTTGGCTATTGTTGAGAGTACTGCTATAAACATTGGGGTACAAGTGCCCCTATGCATCAGCACTCCTGTATCCCTTGGGTAAATTCCTAGCAGTGCTATTGCTTCATCATAGGGTAGGTCTATTTTTAATTTTTTGAGGAACTTCCACACTGTTTTCCAGAGTGGCTGCACCAGTTTGCATTCCCACCAACAGTGCAAGAGGGTTTCTGTTTCTCCACATCCTCTCCAGCATTTATAGTCTCCTGATTTGTTCATTTTGGCTACTCTGACTGGCGTGAGGTGGTATCTGAGTGTGGTTTTGATTTGTGTTTCCCTGATGAGGAGCGACGTTGAGCATCTTTTCATGTGCCTGTTGGCCATCTGGATGTCTTCTTTAGAGAAGTGTCTATTCATGTTTTCTGCCCATTTCTTCACTGGATTATTTGTTTTTCGGGTGTGGAGTTTGGTGAGCTCTTTACAGATTTTGGATACTAGTCCGTTGTCCGATATGTCATTTGGAAATATCTTTTCCCATTCCGTTGGTTGCCTTTTAGTTTTGTTGGTTGTTTCCTTTGCTGTGCAGAAGCTTTTTATCTTCATAAGGTCCCAATAGTTCATTTTTGCTTTTAATTCCCTTGCCTTTGGGGATGTGTCAAGTAAGAGACTGCTACGGCTGAGGTCAGAGAGGTTTTTTCCTGCTTTCTCCTCTAGGGTTTGGATGGTTTCCTGTCTCACATTCAGGTCCTTTATCCATTTTGAGTTTATTTTTGTGAATGGTGTGAGAAAGTGGTCTAGTTTCAACCTTCTGCATGTTGCTGTCCAGTTCTCCCAGCACCATTTGTTAAAGAGACTGTCTTTTTTCCATTGGATGTTCTTTCCTGCTTTGTCAAAGATGAGTTGGCCATCCGTTTGTGGGTCTAGTTCTGGGGTTTCTATTGTATTCCATTGGTCTATGTGTCTATTTTTGTGCCAATATCATGCCGTCTTGATGATTACAGCTTTGTAGTAGAGGCTAAAGTCTGGGATTGTGATGCCTCCTGCTTTGGTCTTCTTCTTCAAGATTACTTTGGCTATTCGGGGCCTTTTGTGCTTCCATATGAATTTTAGGATTGCTTGTTCTGGATTTGAGAAGAATGCTGGTGCAATTTTGATTGGGATTGCATTGAATGTGTAGATAGCTTTGGGTAGTATTGACATTTTAACAATATTCATTCTTCCAACCCATGAGTACTGAATGTTTTCCCATTGCTTTATATCTTCTTCAATTTCCTTCATAAGCTTTCTATAGTTTTCAGCATACAGATCTTGTACATCTTTGGTTAGATTTATTCCTAGGTATTTTATGCTTCTTGGTGCAATTGTGAATGGGATCAGTTTCTTTATTTGTCTTTCTGTTGCTTCATTATTAGTGTATAAGAATGCAACGGATTTCTGTACATTGAATTTATATCCTGCAACTTTGCTGAATTCATGTATCAGTTCTAGCAGACTTTTGGTGGAGTCTATCGGATTTTCCATGTATACTATCATGTCATCTGAAAAAAGTGAAAGCTTGACTTCATCTTTGCCAATTTTGATGCCTTTGATTTCCTTTTGTTGTCTGCTTGCTGATGCTAGAACTTCCAACACTATGTTAAACAACAGCGGTGAGAGTGGACATCCCTGTCATGTTCCTGATCTCAGGGAGAAAGCTTTCAGTTTTTCCCCATTGAGGATGATGTTAGCTGTGGGCTTTTCATAAATGGCTTTTATGATGTTTAAGTATGTTCCTTCTATCTTGACTTTCTTGAGGGTTTTTATTAAGAAAGGATGCTGAATTTTGTCAAATGCTTTTTCTGCATCGATTGACAGGATCATATGATTCTTATCTTTTCTTTTATTAATGTGGTGTATCACGTTGATGGATTTGCAAATGTTAAACCAGTCCTGCATCCTAGGAATGAATCCCACTTGGTCATGGTGAATAATTCTTTTTATATGCTGTTGAATTCGATTTGCTAGTATCTTATTGAGAATTTTTACATCCATATTCATCAGGGATATTGGCCTGTAGTTCTCTCTTTTTTTTTTTTTTTTTTGCTGGGTCTCTGTCTGGTTTGGGAAACAAAGTAACACTGGCTTCATAGAATGAGTCTAGTAGTTTTCCTTCCCTTTCAATTTTTTGGAACAGCTTGAGAAGGATAGGTATTATCTCTGCTTTAAATGTCTGGTAGAATTCCCCAGGGAAGCCATCTGGTCCTGGACTCTTATTTGTTGGGAGATTTTTGACAACTGATTCAATTTTTTTGCTGGTTATGGGTCTGTTCAAGGTTTCGATTTCCTCCTGTTTGAGTTTTGGAAGTGTGTGGGTGCTTAGGAATTTGTCCCTTTTTCCAGGTTGTCCAGTTTGTTGGCATATAATTTTTCATAGTATTCCTTGATAATTTCTTGTATTTCTGAGGGATTGGTTGTAATAATTCCATTTTCATTCATGATTTTATCTAGTTGGGTCATCTCCCTTTTCTTTTTGAGAAGCCTGGCTAGAGGCTAATCAATTTTGTTTATTTTTTCAAAAAACCAACTCTTGGTTTCGTTGATCTGCTCTACAGTTTTTTTAGTTTCTATATTGTTTATTTCTGCTCTGATCTTTATTATTTCTCTTCTTCTGCTGGGCTTAGGCTGCCTTTGCTGTTCTGCTTCTAGTTCCTTTAGGTGTGCTGTTAGATTTTGTATTTGGGATTTTTCTTGTTTCTTGAGATAGGCCTGGACTGCAATGTATTTTCCTCTCAGGACTGCCTTTGCTACATCCCAAAGCGTTTGGATTGTTGCATTTTCATTTTCGTTTGTTTCCATATATTTTTTAATTTCTTCCCTAATTGCCTGTATAATCCATTCATTCTTTAGTAGGGTGTTCTTAACCTCCATGCTTTTGGAGGTTTTCCAGACTTTTTCCTGTGGTTGATTTCAAGCTTCATAGCATTGTCGTCCGAAAGTATGCATGGTATGATCTCACCTCTTTTATACTTATGAAGGGCTGTTTTGTGACCCAGTATGTGATCTATCTTGGAGAATGTTCCATGTGCACTCAAAAACAAAGTATGTTCTGTTGCTTTGGGATGCAGAGTTCTAAATATATCTGTCAAGTCCATCTGATCCAATGTATCATCCTGGGCCCTTGTTTCTTTATTGACCATGTGTCTAGGTGATCTATCCATTGTTGTAAGTGCAGTATTGAAGTCCCCTGCAATTACCATATTCTTGTCAATAAGGTTGCTTATGTTTGTGAGTAATTGTTTTATATATTTGGGGGCTCGGGTATTCTGCGCATAGACATTTATAATTGTTAGCTCTTCCTGATGGATAGACCCTGTAATTATTATATAATGCCCTTCTTCATCTCTTGTTACAGCCTTTAATTTAAAGTCTAGTTTGTCTGATATAAGTATGGCTACTCCAGCTTTCTTTTGACTTTCAGTAGCATGATAGATAGTTCTCCATCCCCTCACTTTCAATATGAAAGTGTCCTCAGGTCTAAAATGAGTCTCTTGTGGACAGCAAATGGGTCTTGTTTTTTTATCCATTCTGATACTCTATGTCTTTTGGTTGGCGCATTTAGTCCATTTACATTCAGTGTTATAGAAAGATATGGGTTTAGAGTCATTGTGATGTCTGTAGGTTTCATGCTTGTAGCGATATCTCTGGTACTTTGTCTCACAGGATCCCCCTTAGGATCTCTTGTAGGGCTGGTTTAGTGGTGATGAATTCCTTCAGTTTTTGTTTGGGAAGACCTTTATCTCTCCTTCTATTCTAAACGACAGATTTGCTGGATAGAGGATTCTCGGCTGCATATTTTTTCTGTTCATCACATTGAAGATTTCCTGCCTTTCCTTTCTGGGCTGCCAAGTTTCAGTAGAGAGATCCGTCACGAGTCTTATCAGTGTCCCTTTATAAGTTAGAGCATGTTTATCCCTAGCTGCTTTCAGAATTTTCTCTTTATCCTTGTATTTTGCCAGTTTCACTATGATATGTCGTGCAGAAAATCGATTCAAGTTACGTTTGAAGGGAGTTCTCTGTGCCTCTTGGATTTCAATGCCTTTTTCCCTCCCCAGATCAGGGAATTTCTCAGCTATGATTTGTTTAAGTACACCTTCAGCACCTTTCCCTCTCTCTTCCTCCTCTGGGATACCAATTATGCATAGATTATTTCTCTTTAGTGCATCACTTAGTTCTCTAATTTTCCCCTCATACTCCTGGATTTTTTTTATCTCTCTTTTTCTCAGCTTCTTCTTTTTCCATAATTTTATCTTCTAGTTCACCTATTCTCTCCTCTGCCTCTTCAATCCGAGCTGTGGTCATCTCCATTTTATTTTGCAGCTCATTAATAGCATTTTTTAGCTCCTCCTGGCTGTTCCTTAGTCCCTTGATCTCTGTAGCAACAGATTCTGTGCTGTCCTTTATACTGTTTTCAAGCCCAGCAATTCATTTTATGACTATTATTCTAAATTCACTTTCTGTTATATTGTTTAAATGGTTTTTGATCAGTTCATTAGCTGTCCTTATTTCCTGGAGGTTTTTTTTATGGGGAATTCTTCCATTCCGTCATTTTGGATAGTCCCTGGAGTGGTGCGGAACAGCAGGGCACTTCACCTGTGCTGTCTTGAATAACTTGCATTGGTGGGCAATCAGACCTGATGTCTGTCCCCAGCCCACCGCTGGGGCCACAGTCAGACTGGTGTGTACCTTCTCTTCCCTTCTCCTAGGGAGAAGGGGTGGAGTGGCGTGGCCCGTCTGGGCTACTTGCACACTGCCAGGCTTGTGGTGCTGGGGATCTGGCATATTAGCTGGGGTTGATCGGCCAGGTGCACAGGGGTGGGAGGGGCAGGCTTAGCTCCCTTTTCCTTTGGATATCCGCTTCGGGATGGGACCTGCGGCACCGGGATGGAGTCAGACCCGCCGGAGGGATGGATCCGCAGAAGCACAGCGTTGGGTGTTTGCACGGTGCACGCAAGTTCCCTGACAGGAACTGGTTCCCTTTGGGATTTTGGCTGGGGGATGGGCGAGGAAGATGGCACTGGCTAGCACCTTTGTTCCCCACCAAGCTGCGCTCTGTTGTCCAGGGCTCAGCAACTCTCCCTCCCATTGTCCTCCAGCCCTCCAGTTTTCCGAGCAGATCTAACTTATAACCTTCCAGATGTTAAGTCCCGCTTGCTGTCAGAACACACTCTGTCCAGCCCCTCCACTTTTGCAAGGCAGACTCAGGGGCTCCTCTTTGCCAGCGGGCTGCCCCTCCACCCCGGCTCCCTCCCGCCAGTCCATGTAGCGCGCACCGCCTCTCCGCCCTTCCTACCCTCTTCCATGGACCTCTTGTCTACATTTGGTTCCGGAGACTCCATTCTGTGAGTCTTCTGGCAATTTTATGGGTTATTTAGGCAGGTGTGGGTGGAATCTAAGTGATCCGCAGAACGTGGTGAGCCCAACATCCTCCTATGCCACCATCTTCCCAGAAGCCTCCAACAAAATATTTTTCACAGAACTTCAATGAATAATCCTAAAATTTGTATGGAAACACAAACGACCCCAAACAGCCAAAACAAAACTTGTAGAAGACAAGCAAAGCTGGAGGCATCACAATTCCAGACTTTAGGTTTTATTACAAAGCTATAGTGATCAGAACGGTATGGTACTGAGGGAAAACACACACACACACACACACACACACACACACACACACACACACAGATCAATAGAATGGAAACCCAGAAATGAACTCACAAGTATATGGTCAAAGTGGGAAAGAATATCCAATGGAAAAGATAGTCTTGGGGTACATGGGTGGCTCAGTCACTTAAGCATCTGACTCTTGCATTCAGATCAGGTCATGATGTCAGGGTTCATGAGTTTGGACCCCATGTCAGTGCAGAGCCTGCTTGGGATTCTCTCTCCTTCTCTCTCTGTCCCTCCTCTGTATTCTCTCTCTGTCTCTGTCTCTCTCTGTCTCTCTCTCTCTGTCTCTCTCTGTCTCTCTCTGTCTCTCTCAAAAATACAGATGGCCAACAGGCACATGAAAAGATGCTCAACCTCACTCATCATCAGGGAAATACAAATCAAATCACACTGAGATACCACCTTACACCAGTCAGAGTGGCTCAAATGGACAAATTAGAAAACTACAGACGCTGCTGACAAGGATGTGGAGAAACAGGAACCCTCTTGCACTGTTGGTAGGAATGCAAACTGGTACAGCTCTCTGGAACACAGTGTGGAGGTTTCTCAAAAAATTAAAAGTAGAGGTACCCTATGACCCAGCAATAACACTACCAGGAATTTACCCAAGGGATACAGGAGTGCTGATGCATAGGGGCACTTGTACACCAATGTTTATAGCAGCACTTTCAACAAGAGCCAAATTATGGAAAGAGCCTAAATGTCCATCAACTGATGAATGGATAAAGTTAATGTGGCTTATATATTCAATGGAATACTACTTGGCAATGAGAAAGAATGAAATCATGCCATTTGCAGCAACATAAATGGAACTGGAGGGTAGTATACTGAGTGAAATAAGTCAGAGAAGGACAGATATCGTATGTTTTCACTCATATGTGGATTGTGAGAAACTGAACAGAAGACCATGGGGGAAGGGAAGGGGAAAAAAATAGGCACAAACAGAGAGGGAGCGAGGCAAACCACAACACCCTTAAATACAGAGAACAAACTAAGTGTCAATGGGGGGGTGGGGGAGAGGGAAAATGGGTGATGGACATTGAGGAGGGCATTTGTTGGGATGAGCAGTGGGGTTGTATGTAAGCCAATTTGACAATAAATTATATTCACAAAATAAACAAACATAAAAAAGTCATTAACATATGGTTTTGGAAAACTAGACAGCAACATGCAAACAAACACGGAACACTTTCTTACAACATACACAAAAATAAATTCCACATGGATAAAGACCCATGTGTGAAACCTGAAACCACAAAAACCCCAGAGGAAAACACAGGCGGTAACTTATTTGACACTGGCTGTACCAACTTCTTTGTAGATATGTCTCCTGATGTAAGGGAAACACAAGCAAAAATAATGGGACTTGATAAAAATAAAAAGCTTCTATAACAAAGGAAACAATAAACAAAATTAAATGTAACCTACAGAATGGAAGATATTTGCAAACAACAACTGATAAAGGGCTGGTATCCAAAACATATAAGGTTATACAACATCCAAAAAATGAGAAATCCAATTAAAAATGGGCAGAAGACATTAAGAGACATTATCCCAGAGAAGACACACAGATAGCCAAGAGACTCATGAAAAGATGCTCAACACTGATCATCAGGGAAATACAATCCAAAAGTACAATGAGATACCACCTTACATCTGTCAGAATGACTAAAATCAATGAATGACGAAACCACACGTGTTGCCAAGGATGTGGGGAAAGAGGAACCCTCTTGCATAGCTGGTAGAAATGCAAACTGGTGCAGCCACTCTGGACGACAACATGGAGATTCCTCAAAAAATTGAAAACAGAACTACCTTACAATCCAGCAATTTCACTACAAGGTATTTACACAAAGAATACAAAAATAATACTTCAAAGGGATACATGCACCCTGATGTTTATAGCAGCATTTTCTACAGCAGCCAAATTACAGAAATTGCCCAAGCTTCCATCAACTGATGAATAAACTGAGACGTAGTATATGGAATGGAATATTATTTAGCCATAAAAACATGAAATCTCATCATTTGCCACGAGGTGGATGGAGCGAGAGAATGTTATGGTGGGTGAAATAAGCCTGTCAGAGAAAGACAAATACCAGGTGATTTCACTAACACGTGGAAATGAAAGAAAACAAAGGGGGGAAAAAGGAGACAGTAACGAACAAACAGACTCTTAACTAGGAAACAAACTGAGGGTTTCCACAGTGGGATGGTGGAGGGGGGGGGAAGGAATGGATGAAACAGGTGATGGGGATTAAGACATGCACCTGGGATGAGCACCAGATGACGTGTGGAAGTGTTGCTCTATATTGTACACCTGAAACTAATATTACACTCTACCTTTACCAACTGGAATTTGAACTAAAAAATAACATAAGGTTAATGACACCTACCTACCAGGTTTTCTGTAGTTTTCAATCACTTCCCTATGTGGGAAAAATAACCATGAAATTTTTTAAAATTTGTATGTATGTATGATGTGGGGGACAGTTTGTGCCCTTACCTCGGTCTCTGGTTCCAGCAGGACTCGGAAAGTGGGTCCCAGCTCATTCTTCTAGACGGTCCTGAGACAAGTATTTCACGTTTTCATGTCTTAACTGAATGCAGCTCCCGGTCTTCTGAATTTCTGTCAGGATTTCTCCCCAGAAACCAGCCTGAATCTGGAACAAACCATCCACGGCATCTATGATGTGATGTCACGAGACCCCTCGATCCACGGGTCCTTTAGTAAAACACATCTTGTTCAAATACTGTCTGGGAAAGTGAGGAATGAAACTCGGGAACAGCCCACAAAATGCAAGGGTCTGTGCTGCTGACCGACTGGCCAGTGCCCAGGGAAGCCACCCAGGGCCCTCTCCTCAACACTCAGTGCAACAAGGCAACTTCTCTCTGGCGACTCAGGAGACACCAAGTTGCTGCAAGCCTCCCAAGGTCTCCCCTGGGGAGGGCGGCAGAACCTGCTGGAAACGCAGCTCTGGTCTCTGTCCTCAGGCAGTGGCAGAGGCCCTGAGCGCTCTGGGAGCAACAGAAGTCCTTCCTGCTCTGAGGTGCCCTGGGTCAGAAAAGCCGATGGGGCGCCCTCTGCCGGCCATCACCGCGCATGGAGAGGAGCCCGCCCCTCCCGGTTTGTGGTGCTCGCACGCCCTCTGCTGGCCACCATAGGAAGTCCTGCAATGCTGAGGGCCATGGCCGCTCAGCTGAGGCATTGAAGTTGCTCTGGGCAACTTAGCCTGTTCTCCAGATTGGGATGGATCTTAGTGACAGGGCCTGGGACACAAAGAAATCTTTTCCTTTTCCTTCCTTGCAAGTGAAGAATGAAACCAAATTTATTAATAGAATGACATCATTTGTAATGCTTTAAGCAATGTTCACAGAAAAATAGTCCACCAATTTACACATGCTGAACAAGAGGTAATTGTGCTTACCACCAAAATACTTAGGTTAGATAAAAAATTGACACCTTTGAGAGAGAGATACTGGCTTCCATCTATGGAACGAATAAGTACTAGGGATACAAGGTAGAGCCAAGGGAATAGAGTCATTCCTGCAAAAATAGTGTGGCACGCTTTCACGTGATAGCTACACTTGTGGTTACATACAACATATTTACAGACATATGGAATCACGAGGATGTATGCCTAAAATTAGTACAAGAAATGTGTCAACAATATTTCACCCAAAAATGTGCCAATGGGGGGGTGCAGGCGTGCCACCCCTCCATCACTGTCACGCCTGCACCAGCCCCCAATAGCGATGGAGGAGTCTCATGCTTGCACCCCTTCATTGGCGATGGAGTTGCGATGCCACTATCAAATCTGATGCTTCCTGAATGGCTCTTTTCACTTTCACAGCTGAAGAAGCCAGCATCTGTTAGGGTTGGGGTCAGGGGTTAGGGTTAGGGGTTAAGGTTAGGTCACACTTGCGCCACCCCATCGGTGATGGAGGCGTGTCACGTGTCACGCTTTCATCTGCAACCCATCATTGGCAATGTAGCAGTGATGCTGCTTTTAAATCAGATGCTTTCTGCGGGGCCTGGGTGGTTCAGTGGGTTAAGCGTCCCATTTTGGCTCAGGTCATGCTCTCTTGATATGTGGTTTTGAGCCCTGGGTTGCCCTTGTGCTGGCGGCTCTGAACCTGCAGCCTGCTTCAGATACCGTCTGTCTCGTTCTCTGCCCCTTCCACACTTGTGTTCTGTCTCTCTCTCAAAAAAAAAAAAAATGTACCTAAAAGCATCTTAAATCAGAGGTTTCCCAGATTGCTCTTTTCCCTTTCATTCCTGAAGATGCAGGCATCTGTCTCACCCATTGTTCTTTTGTTATCTTTGGGATAGGTGACGACATACACCACATTTCCCCAGCCAGCATCGGGGACACGCAACATTTCTTCTACCAGCCGGCCACCTCTCATCCACTGTGACACTGCATTCCTCCAGCTCATTCTACATCCTCCCGGAAACTGGACTCTAACTCTGGACAGCAGCCCCGTCCCATCGTCTTCTGATGGTATTTCAGTAGGCTCTTCATTCACATCTTTGTTTACCTGAGTGTCTTCTGACATCTTCTCTTATTTTTCCACTGGGCCACAGCTAGGATGCCCGACAGGGAACCCCAAGCAGCGAGGGATCCAGAAGCAGCCCAGCTACCGCTTGGCTCTCCCAAAATGGTCGCCTTGGATCTCTTTATAGAAGAGGAGAAACCACCACTGCCAGCGTCACCGTTTAATAACCCTGGACTTAATGTGGAGCAAACAACCACCCACCCCCAAAAGGAAACTCTGGCAGAGTACATGCATAGTACCTACAGCATTGATCAAGTATTTTGGATCAATAAGTGAGGTGGTACTTTTGACTGGTAAGTGTAAATCTAAATCCCTCGGAGCAGATTTTATTCTCCGAGGTCACCCCAACCTAAATTGTTGGCCCATGGGGAGATTTGTTGTCCCTACTGGTCGTGTTGGTGTGGGCTCTTTGGGCCAGTGAATTAAAGCTCCATAGGGCTTTCTTGTCTTCTCGTCCTATTCTTGCTTCTTCACGGGAAGGTCAGTTTCACAGGTTGGAAGTAAGAGACAGTAAAACCCTCATGTGGCCATTCTTACTAATCTCTATTTAGGGAACAAGTGATTTGCAGGTCAGGATACCAAGGCCATTTAATGAATGTCCCCGGGCAGGCAGTGCCTCTAACACTAGAAATGCTAGAGGTGATGTTTTTGGTGAACAGGCAGGGTTTGTGTTTGCTGAGCTCCTTTTACTTGGTTTAATCTTTCCTTGATTGCATACCTATGTTGGGTCAACAAGTGGTTTGATATTTAGTTTACAGTTAGGTTATTTTCATTTTATTGTTAACTAGCAGTGGTTATCCCCTCTGATATAAGCTTATGCAAGGAGAAATATTTCTTGCTACGCATACTAGCATTATTGCTTCTATTGTCAAAGTAACCCACTATTAAGTTAGGAGCTGGGCACATATTTTTGGTACTAACATCTGAAGATCGTATACCAATGCCTGAGCCCTACTACAAGAGCTCATCACCACATCCCTAACAGCTGCCTACGGTATGCCAGTCATATTCTTTGCCCTTCTAGGGCAGCCTTGTTTCAATTCCTTATACCCTCTCATTGGTGAGGTGGCGATGTAACGCTTGCACCCCCCTCATCGGTGATGGAAGGGTGTAATGCTTGCTGTCAGCACAGAGCTCACTTTAGATCCTCTGTCTCCCTCTCTCTGCCCCTCCCCTTCTCATCCACTCGCTCCAAAATAAATAAACATTTAAAAAGATCAATTGCCATTAGATATATTTGTGCCATCCTCACAATCCTGTTGGCTCCTGACACTTTAGAAACTACTTTCCCCACCCTTCCCCCCACAGTAGCCATTGGCCACACCCAGCCACAATCTATCCCAGATCATCCTCGTTTGGGGAGGACAGAAGAGGAGTACAGAGCGTTCTGTTGCTTAAACCAAGAAAATAGGACTCTCCTTGTCCATTCTTCATGGACCTCTCCGGTGTCCTTGCCTGAAATAATTCTTTGGCCCTTCTGAGATAGGAGTCCCAGCCAGAGCTGACAGTTGGTGGTGCATGTACCGCAGAGAGTCTGGCAGCGCTGGGGAAACACCACATGGTTCATCCCAACAATGCTGAGTTTGCCAGAGGGAAAGTGGCCGGGGCTCTATGTAAGAACTAGAATACAAGAGCAAACGGCCTTCGGGTCCTCTGTGCATTCTGAAACCACTGCTGCTCAGCCCAGCAATGACTTGCAAACAGCAGCTGGTGTCAGTGGCCATAAGACAGATGAGCCTGCTAAGCTGGCTGGAAGAAATGACAGGTCATTGTTCTCTTCAGTGTTGACTGTGCACAGAGCAAGTCACCCCACCAGCAGCAAAGGTGAAGATAAATAGGTCTAACCGGAGTATCAGCTGAAAAGAGTAGGGAGTGGTATGGGAGAAGCAGAATAATTGTCAGGGATAGAATGTTAAATGTTGACAGTAAAACACTTGAACATTCCACTTGATTTTTTGTCTGGTGCTTGTAGTTTAAAGAAAAAAAAACCCAGCATTTAGTTACTAAAGGCTTTGAAAACATCTATAAAAATTCTGTGCACGAGCAAGCATGTCCTTTGACGTGAAAGTTCTAGAAGTAATATAGATAGAAGAGGAAGGAGAAAAAAATCTCTTGAGCACCAGCTTTGTACTCATCACACTATAGCCACTATTTATTGAGCCTCTACAACAACCCTGTGAGGTACGCATCGCTATCCTAGTTTCACAGAAGAGAAACTATGCTTACACAGGGTAAGTCTCCTAAAAGCACGCAGCCCTTGAATAGGGAACTAGAATTTGAATCCATGTGTGCTTGACTGAAATGCCATGATCTGTCCTTCAGGCACGCAGCCTCCAGCCCACAAAGAGCGTTAGGGAAATTTTAACAGGAACCACAGAGAGTCAGGTGATTTGTTCTTGTAATAATGGATTGTCCTCTTTCCTACTGCGTCTTTGTTTTCCTGTCCCCGTGGTTGCTAAACAGTAGTCTGCAGACGAACAGAGCTGGCTCCAGGGAGGAGAAGCTGGAAGGATTATATTGTGCACGCTCACTGTTTTCCAAAGGGTTTCTTCAAGACGCATGCCATGGAACAACCATGACTGGGGAGATAAAAGCTTCATCACGGCCTATGTCACCAGCAGAGACTTTGGGGAACAAATGTTCCCGTTCAACATAATTAGCTTGGCCAGTCGGGACTGCAACTGTCAAATATGGGCGACTGTTTTTTCTTTGCCAAATCAATGAGTGAGGATCCAAAATACTAATTACGGTGCAGAAACTACCCACCACATATTACACAAGCATGTGAAGACTACCACGGTTACTCCATCTGTTTGTACCACACAGCCATGAGACATGTCAAAACAGAAGAATAAAAGCCATCAGAGTTTATGAGCTGATGTTAACCCATCCAGCTACATGTCTACTATAGTGTATTATGGGTGTTATTTCAGGCAAGTAGAGGTTATAAGCCCTATTCTCATTAGAGAAGACAGCAATGGATAATTTGTACCTACAAAGGTAATTGAATGTTGCATATAATTTCCTTGAGAGCCTGTGGCAAATGTATGTAGAGTCTTTGAATAAAAAGCTCTTGTGCGTATTAAAAGGTTGCCTTTGGGTTAGATAATTCTATAATACTAATTCTATTGGGTCAGCCTCATTGTTTAGCGGTAATAACATAAAACGTGCCCTTCAAAACTTACCTAAGGTCAAGGCTTTTTTACAGAAAATAAAGTTTTAGGCTTTTTGAGTTTAGAGTGTATGGTGTCCAGGGACGTGAAGCAAATTTTATATGTCTTGTCTTCCCTAGGACCTGGTACAGTGCATGACTAAGGTGGGCTTTTAATCAATGTTTATAGATGATTGGGCCAACATGCTGGAGAAGTAGGGGGATCCATACTTCCCATGTCTCTCAAACAAAGAGGTGCAGAAGCCAAAAGACTTTGAACACCAGAGCCTGGGAGGAAAAGAGACTGCATCTACTAGGAAGAAAATGGGAAAGCTGGAGAAAAGATAGGTGGGTAACTGTGAAATGGGGGAGGTTTAAAAAAAAAAGGCTGCGTGGGCATGGAGGGGAGGGACCGCCTTCTGCAGAGAGACAAAGGGAAGAGAAAGAGATGTTAGGGAATTGTAGGACCATATCTGGACAGGATAAAGACCTTGGACTGAGACTGAGAGGGATCTTATCTCTAACTGTGGGGCTTTCTTCAGACTGGAGCCAGCTCCCTCTTCACACACCTGGGGAGGAGGGGAGCCAGCCTGGGTGTGATGGTAGGTCAGGGGCTCAGTCTGCAGTTGAAAAAGTGGTTCCCTTCTTGGAGCTGCACGATAGTACAAAATCTGCCTGTGTCCACCACCCCTAGGCTCAGTGGCTGGGCTGAGGGTGCAGTCTGTAGGAGGAAAAGGCAGCTGTCTCCCTGGAGTGCTGTGGGAAAAGACAAAGCCTGCCTGAGTCCACCGTCCACCACCCCAGGGGCTTGCGGAGAGGGCGGCGGCTCTTGGTCCACAAGAGGAGAAGTCAGTCCTCCGTGTAGTGTGGTGGCACAGACAAAGCCAGCCAGGACCACATATCCTCCCACTGAGAGGTGCTTCCCCAGTGCCAGAGTGCATGGAGTGGGACTTTGAATCCTAGCCAGCCCAGGTCAGGGGAGTTGGTGAAACGAAAAGGACCCGCCTGTCTGCCCCCGCGGTGCAATGATGATGACTCAAATGGAGTCCAGCGGTCCAGCTCCATGGAGAAGAGACTGGGGATCACCATTTCCCACCACCACCACCACCAAAGCGGGGCCTCAGGGATTACTCTGGGGGCCCACAGTGGAGGTGGGTCCAGACTACACCAAATCACGCCCCTTTGCACTGGGTAACTGTGTAACTACCTGAGCGGCGCACACCCTGCGGAGAGCCCCTCCCGACGAGGGATGCAGCATTGTCTGGATTAAATCTAGGTCAATTCTGGATATATAGATATATTCTCCCTGCCCCCATTTCTCCTCCTTATCTCTTTCCTCCCCTAGGCTGGTTACTCTGGTTATTGGTCTGTCTAAACAGACATATTTAATCCATTGTCTTGATACACATTCTACACCATCTTCTTTACACTCCTTTCTCTCTCTCTGGAATTATCAAGCCATATAGTTTCTCTGTCTGGGTAACTTTATCTTGTTTTGTTTGCCCCGCCTCCTTCTTTATTTTCCTTTCTCTCTCTCTGGATTAAGCCTTTTAGTCTCTCTGCCTAGTCAATATTTATTTTTTCTTCCCTCCCCCTTCCCCCACTCCTGTCATTTCTCGCTTTGTATGTGCTCTTCCATCAGCACTGCCTCCACCCTCTTCTTTACTTGTAGTTGGTGTTTTTGGGTTTTTGGTTTTAGTCTTTAGTTTTTCATTTTTGTTTGTTTGTTTGTGTTGTTTGTGTGTTTGCATGTTTTTGTCTCCTGTTTGTCTATCTGTTTTCCTTTACAGGGCTACTCCAAGGAGCAAATCAAAGCACATCTGGTGGAGGGGCCAAAATATCACTACAAGTAGGGTAATAAAATAACCAAAGTCACAACAACAGAGAGCAAGTAACAATCTCCGAAAAAACACCTCCTGAAGGGCCAGGCCCTGGACAGTGTATGATCCTCCTTTAATATAGCAGTGCTCACGGGTGCAGAGCACACAACAAGCTTTTAAAACACATAAGGGACAGAAAACTAGACAAAAAGCGAAAGGGAAAAATTCAACTCAAAAGAAATTCCAGAAAGTAGCGACAGTTAATGAATTGATCAAAACCGCTATATTAAGCAATATAACTGAGGAGGGATTTAGAATAATAGTCATAAAATTAATTGTTGGTCTTGAAAAAAGCATAGAGGACAGCAGAGAATCTATTGCTACAGAGATCAAGGGGCTAAAAAATTGTCATGATGAATTAAAAAATGCTGTAAATGAAATGCAAAATAAAATGGAGGTGGCCACAATGCAGATAAGAGTCAGAGGGGAGAATTGGTGAATTAGAAAATAAAATTATGGAAAAAGAGGAAGCTGAGAAAAAGAGATAAAAAAATCCAGGAGAATGAAGGGAGACTTAGAGAACTAAGTGATGCAATCAAATGGAACAATATCTGTATCATAGGAATTCCAGAAGAAGAGAGAGAGAGAGAGAGAGAGAGAGAGAAAGGGGCTGAAGGTGTACTTGAACAAATCATAGCTGAGAAATTCCCCGATCTGGGGAAGGAAACAGGCATTGAAATCCAAGAGGCACAGAGAACTCACTTCAGACATAACTTGAATTGATCTTCTGTACAACATATCATAGCGAAACTTGCAAAATACAAGGATAAAGAGAAAATTCTGAAAGCAACTAGAGATAAACACACTCTAACATATAAAGGGAGACCAATAAGCCTAGTGGCAGATCTCTCTACTGAAACTTGGCAGGCCAGAAAGGAATGGCAGGAAATCTTCAATGTGATGAACAGAAAAAATATGCAACCAAGAATCCTTTACCTGGCAAGTCTGTCATTCAGAATAGAAGGAGAGATAAAGGTTTTCCCAAACAAACATAAATTGAAGGAATTCATCACCACTAAACCAGGCCTACAAGAGATCCTAAGGGGGACCCTGTGAGTGAAATGTTGCAAGGACCACAAAGTCCCAGAGACAACACTACAAGCATGAAACCTACAGATATCACAATGACTCTACACCCATATCTTTCAATAGCACTGAATGTAACCAGACTAAATGCTCCAACCAAAAGACATAGAGTATCAGAATGGATTAAAAAAAATAAGACCCATCTATTTTCTACAAGAGACTCATTTTAGACCTGAGGACACCTTCAGATTGAAAGTGAGGGGATGGAGAACTAGCTATCATGCTACTGGAAGTTAAAGAAAGCTGGAGTAACCATACTTAGACAACTAGACTTTAAATGAAAGGCTATAACAAGAGCTGGAAAAGGGCATTATATAATAATTACAGGGTCTATCCATCAGGAACAGATAACAATTATAAATGTCTATGCACCAAATATGGGAGCCCCTAAATATATAAAACAATTACAAACATAAGCAACCTTATTGATAAGAATGTGGTATTGCAGGATACTTTAATACTCCACTTACAACGATGGATTGATCATCTGACACATGGTCAATAAAGAAACAAGGGCCTTGAATGATACATTGGATCAGATGGACTTGACAGATATATTTAGAACTCTGCATCCCAAAGCAACAGAATATACTTTCTTCTTGAGTGCACATGGAACATTCTCCAAGATAGATCACATACTGGGTCACAAAACAGCCCTTCATAAGTATGAAAGAATTGAGATCATACCATGCACACTTTCAGACCACAATGCTATGAAGCTTGAAATCAACCACAGGAAAAAGTCTAGAAAACCTCCAAAAGCATGGAGGTTAAAGAACACCCTACTAAAGAATGAATGGGTCAGCCAGGCAATTAGAGAAGAAATTAAAAAATATATGGAAACAAAGGAAAATGAAAATACAGCAATCCAAACGCTTTGGGATGCAGCAAAGGCAGTCCTGAGAGGAAAATACATTGCAATCCAGGCCTATCTCAAGAAACAAGAAAAATCCCAAATACAAAATCTAACAGCACACCTAAAGGAAACAGAAGCAGAACAGCAAAGGCAGCCTAAACCCAGCAGAAGAAGAGAAATAATAAAGATCAGAGCATAAATAAACAATATAGAATCTAAAAAAACAGTAGAGCAGATCAACGAAACCAAGAGTTGGTTTTTTGAAAAAATAAATAAAATTGATAAGCCTCTAGCCAGGCTTCTCAAAAAGAAAAGGGAGATGACCCAACTAGATAAAATCATGAATGAAAATTATTACAACCAATCCCTCAGAAATACAAGCAATTATCAAGGAATACTATGAAAAATTATATGCCAACAAACTGGACAACCTGGAAGAAATGGACAAATTCCTAAACACCCACACACTTCCAAAACTCAAACAGGAGGAAATAGAAAGCTTGAACAGACCCATAACCAGCAAAAAAATTGAATCAGTTATCAAAAATCTCCCAACATATAAGAGTCCAGGACCAGATGGCTTCCCTGGGGAATTCTACCAGACATTTAAAGCAGAGATAATACCTATCCTTCTCAAGCTGTTCCAAAAAACTGAAAGGGAAGGAAAACTCCCAGGCTCATTCTATGAAGCCAGTGCTACTTTGTTTCCCAAACCAGACAGAGACCCAGCAAAAAAAGAGAATTACAGGCCAATATCCCTGATGAATATGGATGTAAAAATTCTCAACAAGATACTAGCAAATCGAATTCAACAGTATATAAAACGAATTATTCACCATGATCAAGAGGGATTCATTCCTGGGCTGCAGGACTGGTTCACTATTCACAAATCAATCAATGTGATACATCACATTAATAAAAGAAAAGATAAGAACCATCTGATCCTATCAATAGATGAAGAAAAAGCTTTCAAAAAAATGCAGTATCCTTTCTTAATAAAGACCCTCGAGAAAGTCGGGATAGAAGGAACATACTTTAAACATCATCAAAGCCATTTATGAAAAGCCCACAGCTAATATCATCCTCAATGGGGAAAAACTGAGAGCTTTCCCCTGAGATCAGGAACACGACAGGGATGCCCACTCTCACCGCTGTTGTTTAACATAGTGCTGGAAGTGCTAGCATCAGCAATCAGACAACACAAGGAAATCAAAGGCATCAAAATTGGCAAAGATGAAGTCAGGTTTTCACCGTTTGCAGATGACATGATACTATACATGGAAAACCTTATAGATTCCACCAAAAGTCTGCTAGAACTGATACATGAATTCAGCAAAGTCGCAGGATACAAAATTAATGTACAGAAATAAGTTGCATCTTTATACACCAATAATGAAACAACAGAAAGACAAATAAAGAAACTGATCCCATTCACAATTGCACCAAGAATGCACAATCCCAATTCACAATTGCAAACCAAGAATTAGGTTTAGGAGTAAACCTAACCAAAGTTGTAAAAGATCTGTATGCTGAAAACTATAGAAAGCTTATGAAGGAAATTGAAGATAACAAAGAAATGGAAAAACATTCCATGCTCATGGATTGGGATAATAAGTATTGTTAAAATGTCAATCCTACCCAGAGCAATCTACACATTCAATGCAATCCCAATCAAAATTGCACCAGCATTCTTCTCCAAGCTAAAACAAGTGATCCTAAAATTTGTATGGAAACACAAAAGACACTGAATAGCCAAAGTAATATTGAAGAAGAAAACTAAAGCAGGAGGCATCACAATCCCAGACTTTAACCTCTACTACAAAGCTGTAATCCTCAAGACATCATGGTATTGGCACAAAAACAGACACATAGACCAATGGAATAGAATAGAAGCCCCAGAACTAGACCCACAAATATATGGCCAACTGATCTTTGACAAAGCAGGAAAGAACATCCAATGGAAAGAAGACAGTCTCTTTAACAAATGGTGCTGGGAGAACTGGACAGCAATATGCAGAATAATGAAACTAGACCACTTTCTGACACCATTCACAAAAATAAACTCAAAATGGATGAAGGACCTGAATGTGCAACAGGAAACCATCCAAACCCTAGAGGAGAAAGCAGGAAAAAACCTCTCTGACCTCAGCCGTAGCAGTCTCTTACTTGACACATCCCCAAAGGCAAGGGAATTAAAAGCAAAAATGAACTATTGGGACCTCATCAAGATCAAAAGCTTCTGCACTCCAAAGGAAACAATCAACAAAACTAAAAGGCAACCGACGGAATGGGAAAAGATATTTGCAAATGACACATCAGACAAAGGGCTAGTATACAAAATCTATAAAGAGCTCACCAAACTCCACACCCGAAAAACAAATAATCCAGTGAAGAAATGGGCAGAAAACATGAATAGACACTTCTCTAAAGAAGACATCCAGATGGCCAACAGGCACATGAAAAGATGCTCAACCTCACTCATCATCAGGGAAACACAAATCAAAACCACGCTCAGATACCACCTCACACCAGTCAGAGTGGCTAAAATGAACAAATCAGGAGACTATAGATGCTGGCGAGGTTGTGGAGAAACGGGAACCCTCTTGCACTGTTGGTGGGAATGCAAACTGGTGCAGCCGCTCTGTAAACCAGTGTGGAGATTCCTCAAAAAGTTAAAAATAGACCTACCCTATGACCCAGCAATAGCACTGCTAGGAATTGACCCAAGAGAGACAGGAGTGCTGATGCATAGGGGCACTTGTACCCCAGTGTTTAGAGCAGCACTTTCAACAAGAGCCAAATTACAGAAAGAGCCTGAATATCCATCAACTGACGAATGGATAAAGAAGATGTGGTTTATATATACAATGGAATACTACTTGGCAATGAGAAAGAATGAAATCATGCTATTTGCAGCAACATGGATGGAACTGGA
Source organism: Prionailurus viverrinus (assembly GCF_022837055.1). NCBI lineage: Eukaryota > Metazoa > Chordata > Mammalia > Carnivora > Felidae > Prionailurus > Prionailurus viverrinus. The sequence goes on along the minus strand of NC_062562.1, from coordinate 36,069,178 downwards.
ATGTATTATACTAAATGAAATAAGTCAATTAGAGAAAGATAGTTATCATATGTTTTCACTCATAGGTGGATCCTGAGAAAATTAACAGAAGACCAGGGTGGAGGGGAAGGCAGGAAAAAAGTTACAAAGAGGGAAGGAGACAAACCATAAGAGACTCTTAAACACTGAGAGCAAACTAAGGGTTGATGGGGGGTGGGGGAGAGGGGAAAGTGGGTGGTGGGCACTGAGGAGCGCACCTGTTGGGATGAGCACTGGGTGTTGTATGGAAACCAATTTGACAACAAATTATATTTTTAAAAATAATAAATAAATTAAAAAGCAATGTTTATAAAATGAATGAACAAATGAATGAATGAGACATTTGTGACTCTTTGGTTTGAGTTTATAAAATTAGTTCAGTAGGTACTGCTTATTTCTACTTAAATTATTCAATCGTATTTTGTGCATTTTCCTCTAACTCACAAAATGCTTACACCTCTTTCAGTGCTGTTTCTTATATAAAGATGTCTGGGGGCGCCTGGGTGGCGCAGTCGGTTAAGCGTCCGACTTCAGCCAGGTCACGATCTCGCGGTCCGTGGGTTCGAGCCCCGCGTCAGGCTCTGGGCTGATGGCTCAGAGCCTGGAGCCTGTTTCCGATTCTGTGTCTCCCTCTCTCTCTGCCCCTCCCCCGTTCATGCTCTGTCTCTCTCTCTGTCCCAAAAATAAATAAATGTTGAAAAAAAAAATTAAAAAAAAAAAAGATGTCTGGATCCTGAAGGCAAAAACAAGCTGAGTTAGGAATGGCATATATATGCCATTCCTCTCTTCTGTATCCATGGCAGACATTTTTGTTGACACCAATTTCTCCCTCGCCTCAAGACCCTTCACAGTCTGACCACCCTGGCAGCTCCCAACAATTGCCTGGATCTGGCATAAAAGATGCACCTACTGACCCTCCTTAAGCTGGGATTTCCTTTTGGTATGGATAAAATGAGAGATGATCTCAGTGAACATAATAAGACCAATTGGTGAATTTAGATTTCCTACCAAAGAGGTGATTCTACTGGCAACGCAGTTTTCTTAGAAGATAAATCTAGTTTTGCTATTTTGTTTTAGGAAGAGGACAAGGTTAGAAGAACTGTGGGGTCTGCTTGGTCCATCCAGCCTCCTGCTTAGCCAGCTTCCAAGTGGTCCTGGGTACTTAACATGTAGTTGTCCCAGCTCGTGAGTGAGGCATTTCGTGAGATATGAGAAATAAAGTATACTGTAATGATTAGATGCTGATATTTCTAAATGTGCAGTCCACTACATTGCAACCAGGAGATAAAAAAATAATATGAGAATAACTTAAGCATTTTAGAACTGAAGGTGCCTTAGCAATGGCCTCATTCAGCAGTTCTCAAACCCTCTTGGCTTCAGGACTCCTTTTCAGGCATAAAGAAATAATCTATGTCAGGCCAGTGAGAGCCTCCTGGGGACTTTGGGAACAAATTGATTGGGAGACATACCCCATCTTCCTCCAGGATTGCAGACTCAGAGGATCAAGTTGCTGTGAGACAACTCTTCTGGCTTCGGAGAAAACGTCATCTGCAGAATGGATCCAACTTTCTGAGGAAACCCAAACTGAATGCTGTGGACAGAGCTTCAAAGACCCCTGGACCTATGGTCCAGTCATGCCTTAACTTGGACATGCTAGACAGCCCTGACTGGTTCACCTCCCAGCAAAATGACTGAAGGGATACACTTTTGCTTGTACTAGTTTTTGTTTAGATTCCCTTGCAGTCAAGGATCCTTATTTACACAAATACCCACGCTAATTTTCAGGATTTGGTCTAATTTATGCAAACCACTTAGCACAAAGTGACAGGCTCCATGATCATTATTGTGCAGCTGATTGCAAAACTGGTCTTGATGCACCACCACCTCCGATAGCCAGGCTTTTCTCTCTGTGGTCTGTGTTGTGTCCCCGCTCCTTCCTCCGCTCTGACTTTGGGCTCTGCTCTGTGATTGGTTTTTGTAATGGGATTTAGCAGGCATGATCCAAGAAAAAGTTTAAAATGATCTTGGGCTACCGAGGTTGCTCTCTCTCTCTCCGCTATCACCAGGGGAAGACAAAAGGTAGTTTCTTAAAGATCAGTTTCAATGCGGAATCTGGAACCTGATCAATAAAGTTTTTATATTCCATTTCATTAAAATTGGTCTAACGTGAACTTTGAACAGTTCCTTTAGCCATGAGTGATTTCGTAACATCATGGATCAAGCATTTGGAAGATACTGGTTCCCTGAGTTGTACGGATCTTCCAAATGTCGCACATTCCGTTGAAATATCACAAATCACATATGTCAATATTCCCACCAACCTCATTAGAAAAACTCATCATGTCATGCTCACGGAGGTGCTTATAAAATTTTCCACAGTTCCCATCTGTACATGAGACTTCAAATTCTGCAGTTGGTAACACATGCTGTCAGTTGTTTTCCTCAAAGTGATGGTCTCCCTTTGCTCATTTTGAAGAAACTGTCTTCCAAATATCCAAAACTGAATAACCATAGTTTGTCTGTAGGTAGTTTTTCAAATGGAGATCCTACCCTATGAAAAAAAGTGGTTAGTTTAGCTCTTAACCCAGTTGTCCACAAGCACTGTTCCTCAAGACAGCCAGAGTACTTCAAAATTCAGCAAAAATGCTTCCTGGATGCTTTCCATTTTGTCACACAGAAAACCGAGGGCTGTTATTCAGTAAAATTAATAATTTGGTTCATCAAGGACACTCTTCATGAAACCGGCATTTATTTTTACTTTTATTTTCAAATGATTATTTGTCCCTGTGAGTGCCTATCAGTGAAAAACAGAACGATGGCTAGAAATTCCGTACCACTGCCTGGATCTATGCTACAGCCCAGCAGTTTGGCCCAAAGTTGCTTTTGCACTAGACATGGCAAATGTCAAAACCATTGTTCCACGACTAAATCATGAAGTGCAAAACATTATTCAAAATTTGAGTGTTTCAGCACTTTTTTTTTTAATCTGTTGCTGAGGATTCATGGAAAAAGATTCTATGGGATAGTGAATCGATGCTGATAGGGGCATGCAAGCAAACCAGCAAGCCCAGGTCATCTGTAGATTCACTCAGATTTGCAGGGCGCCTGGATGGCTAAGTCGGTTGAGTGTCCAACTTTGGCTGTCATGATCTCATAGTTCATGGGTTCAGGCCCTGTGTCAGGCTCTGTGTGGATAGCTCAGAGCCTGGAGCCTGCTTTGGATTCTGTGTCTCCCTCTCTCTCTCTCTGCCCCTCCCCTGCTCATGCTCTGCCTCTCTCTCTCAAAAATAAATAAATGTTAAAAAAATTATTCACTCAAATTTGCAAACTGCAAGTACAGTTTTGCAAGTGAGAAATTAATGCGTTCTTTATATTTGCAGCGAAATATTCAAATCCATGAATTACTGTTATCTCCAGAAAATGGCACTGTTGTTGTTCTTTTGACTGACTTTTCATGCAGCAGGCATTCAGCAATGTCAACAGTACAGGATTTATTAGTTTAGCAGCTCTTCTGTGTGCTTCTCAAACCAATGAAATATTTAACCTGTGAGATGCATCAGCAGCTGCTTTGTTTCTAGCTTGCAAATCTGTATCGAACAACTTTTGACTTTTAAAGAGTTTATCACATCTGTGGTTAAAATACTCAATTCTTTTTTTCTTTGAACTTTTAACGATTGCTCTCAATGGTATCTCAATTGGTACCACAATTTTGCACACAATAATATTTGAAAATATTCTGTTGCACAGACCAGTAAGGTAATTGTTAGCATCTATAACAATGGTTCACATTATATATTTGTTATTTTCAGCTTTGCCTGTTTTGTTTTTTGCCATCTATCCTTCCCTTCCGTGAGACAGAATTCTCTGAGGTATCTGTTTTCTCTTTCAACATCTTCAACATTTAAGCAAGCCATTTTAATCTTCCCGTTATAAGCCAATGAACCATCTTTAAATATAAAGAGAATATCTTTTTTCATTTGAGAATAAAATATAAATCCTAAAATAATTTTGATAAACCTTTAAATGGAGTTTTTTGAAAAAAAAGTATAATATTGCAAAATGAGACAATAAGGTATACTCCCATTTAGTTGTGTCTTTGTGTGTATACAAGAAAAATTCATGGATTTCAAAATTTGTTGGACGTCAATGAGATTATGATTGTGAGGGTACAGTAGAAGTATTGAAAAAGTGTGAGTTCATCTCTGGAAAGATACATACTTACACCTTAAACTTACTACCTCTGACAGGTGCAGGCACCACAGGAATATTCAAGCATATATTCAATTATCCATTAAAGTGATGATGTCAACACTTGTCCTGTAGTTTGGAGAACTATTTGTGAGGGAATGACTGTAAAAGACAAATGTGTTTTAAAATTACTGTGAAAATCAGAACTTCTGGGTGGCTCAGTTGGTTAAGCGTCAGACTCTTGATTGCAGCTCAACTCATGATCTCGGAGTTAGTGACATCGAGTCCTTGGTAGGGCTCTGCACTAACAGCACGGAGCCTGCCTGGGATTCTCTCTCTTTCTGTCTCTCTCTCTCTCTTTCTCCCTCTCTCTCTCTCTCCCTCTCTCTCTCTCTCCCTCCCTCTGGCCATACCCTGCTCATGTGCTCTTTCTCTCAAAATAAATTTAAAAAATTACTAGGAAAATAGTTTTGAGCTCCTAGACCCTCTACAAGGCTTGTAGGAAACCTACAGTTCCCCTAGACTGTACTCTGAGAAGTAGTAAACTCCTTTATATTTTGGAGACAGAAAAAGAGACCAAAAAAAAAAAAAAAAAGGCACTTACCTAAATTAGCTCCAAAGGTAGAATTATCATGTAAATCTCCTGCCTTCCACTACTATAGAGTGCCTTCTCTGTCTCTCTTTCTGTCTCTCTCTCCTCATCCTTTTTGTCCCAACATTCCACTGAATTAAAAGTCCCAAGAAGATAGAAATCTTCATATTCATCTCTGAGTGTCCCAGCACTTACCAACTAGAGCAAATTGATACCCAGTAACTGATTTGTTGTTTTGGATTCAAGATTTGGTGATAAGAGATTGCTTTTGTATGCTCACATGAAAATCAAGGCTCAGTTAAAATTACCATGACTTTTAGAGATAAACTAAGAGTTCCTCTAATTTAATCTTTGGCCATAACACAATCTTTCCATTTTTGTTTTTAGTAAAAATGGCATTCAATTACTAATGAGAAAATCTAGCTGAGCTAACTTAAACCACAAGTTAGGGGGACGTGGGTGGCTTAGTTAAGCATCAGACTCTTGATTTCGGCTTAAGTCATGATCTCACAGTCATGGGATCCAGCTCGGCCTGAGATTCTCTTTCTCTCTCTATCATAAATAAATAAACAAACATTTAAAAACAAAATAAAAAGTACTCACAAGTTAGTTCATAGGCTTAGGTAACTAACTATAAGTCCAGTGATGGGTTTGGCTTCAGGAACAGGCGATTCCAGGAGATCAAACAATATCGCCAGATACGACCACCGGTCAGATCTCATTTCTCTTCTCGTGGCATTTTGGCTGTATTTCTATAAAGATTCCTTCCACGAGTGAGGGAGGAAAACTTCTAGCAGCCCAAAGCTATATCTGTACAGTCTATAATTCAAAGACAGAGACGTGCTTTCTCTCTCCTAACATTCATTTGTCAGTCACATGAAAGAACTTTTATTAATGTTTCCAGGGCTCACATGCATATCCCTGGAAGAATTAGTGAGGTTAGGAGGATGGGGTTCTATGATTGGCCCAGACTTTAATATGTGCTCACCTCTGAAGACAGAGATAAAATAGACCACACTTGTGACTCCCCTTCTAATTTTTCATGGAGTGAAAGTGGGTACTAAAGAAAAAACTGCTGCATTTTAATTTACAATATTTTTATGACCAATATACATATACTTCATAATACCAAAAAAAAAGGAGCATGAAAATCACCTGCAATGCTACCATACACAGAGATTGCAAGAGAAAAATGCATGTGTATATTTTCAGTTTTTCTATGGATTGAAAAAGGAAAAAGATACAAGTTTTTAAGTTCAATATATATTTGGGGTGCCTGGGTGGCTCAATCAGTTAAGGGTCTGACACTTGATTTCAGCTCAGCTCATGATCTCACGGTTAGTTAGTTCAAGCACCACGTTGGGCTCTGTGCTGACAATGCTTGGGATTGCTGCTTGGGATTCTCTCTCTTCTCTCTCTCTGCCTATCCCCAGCTAACGTGTGCTCTCTCTCTCTCTAAATAAATAAATAAATAAATAAACATTGAAAATTTTTAATAAAATAAATTAATATATAGTCAACCATTTCCTCCCATTGCAAAATATTCTCCATAACCTAACTGTAATGACTGGTTCAAAGAGCAATCTTGGGAGATGCTCACAAACTTTCCTCTTCCATAAGAGTAATTTTGATCTTCTTTTTGTAGGTGAAGTTACTATTTTCTCTGCAGCGTGCCTTGGTGTTTAGGTAAGGCTATAGGGTGGACGCTGAGCATCTCATGGAAAGCCTTTACTTCCCTATGCCCCCAAATAAATTCATATTCAAATATTGAATCTGGGGCAAGATTACAGACATACCAGCATGTGCCCGGACTTGCAGAGGTTTGAAAGAAAGCTTGGCTGGAGGCCCGTCTCGCTCCTGCCATGTGGCTGAGCAGGCTGTGAGGCCAGAACCTCACACGTGCATGAACGCCGGAAGCGGTGAGCATGGTGAGCAATATCCTGACTTGATTATTTCAGATTCTTGTTACTTGTTAAATAATGGAACAGGAACAATCCACAGCAGGCGTCCTTGAAGTTACAGGGAGCCAGTCATGCCTAGGAGAAAAAGTCTGTGAAAATGTCCTTCTTTCCTTGCACAAATACAGCCAGATGCGAAGACCTTCAGTGAAAGTCTTCCCGATTGAGCTATGGAAATGGATGTGTTGCATGTGCTCCATTGTGAGACAGGATTCTCTTAAGCGGTATGCCGGTAAATGTTCAGCAACAAAATAAAGAAAACAAAACAGTATTTCTAAGCGTTTGCCAACATCTATGGTATAAATACTCCCGCAATGTTTAGTTTTCAATTGTCAACCTGACATCACTGAATGTGGTTTTAGGAAGAGAATCAGGCATTTGACTTCGATCACCTGGCAAAAGCCTGCAGCAGCACAACATTGATTCAGCCCTTCCCTTCAACCACGTGTTTAGTGAGTTCCTCTGCGGTGTCAGACCTGGTGCTAGCCTCTGGGGGTTCAATAGTGAGCAAAACACACACATTGTTCCCGCTCACTTGGATTTGTAACGTAGTGGAGAAGAGAGACGTGAATCAAACATTCACTAAAATAAAAGTCACACTAAAGTAGGTACTAAGAGGTTGTTACCTTGTCTGGGATCAGAGAAGACTCCCCTGACTGTTATTTGTCCGCATGCCAGGGTAGGATACTGGTTTCAAGCCAGAGGGAAAAGCAGCTTCTAATATCTGGGTGTCACCCCTTTTCTCTTGATAACCAGATCCTTGTATTAAGCCCCCATATCTGAAATATCTAGGGTGGATTCTCTTTTCCTGACTAGACTCTAGATGATGTACTGAGGAAGTACATTTGAATTGAAATCTGCGAATATCTTACATTGGCTTTCTCCCCAAGCCTCAAAACCTTGAGACAAGGATTTGAAGAAAAAGTAGGGGAGTGGAGAAGTAAGACAAGGGACAGAAGGAAGTAATTAAAGCATGCGTTATCAAGCAAACTAGCACCGTGAGCATCTTGAGCTGAATTCTACCTGGGACTCTGAAAGAGTGTGTTGAAAATGCCCCTCAGACTTATTTAAGGAGAGAGACAACTCCCAACAGCCATCTGTTGAGGGCTGCTTCTGAGGGGTGTAATTCCCCAGCATTTTTGGCATGCAGTAAAAATGGAAAGTGTGCACACTTGTGGCCAAGGAAGACCACAGGCAAGGAGACTCAGGGATGGCATTTGGAAGTCGGGTCAACTGGTCTAGAAATGGTCAGTGCCAAAGGGATTTGTGCAGGGCACTGATAATGTCTGCTACAAGTAAGTAAAAATAAATTGGTGTGTGTGTAGAACCATGAATGGTAAGTGAACACCTTTGTAGAAAATGTATTCCAAGTTGTTGAGTTGGCTCAAATACTACAAGTATGCATAAGTAGTTCATCATTCTATACCGGGCTTCAGCTAAATATGTTTGGACACCACTGTAATAATAGCAGCCCTAAACCAACCTGAGTTATATTGCTACCCACAGATAGCTCTTGAAATTTCCAACCTTTGACCTTTGAAAATGTGCAGTTGGTAAGGATGTGTTGTATTAATATCATGTGTCAAACCTTCTCTCTGACATTTCCCTCTTTCACTAAAGCCTTTTATTTTGTCTCCAAACTACCTTCACTTCTTCTGCCTATACGTTTTCACAAACTCTTCTACCTTTCTAGGATGCTTCTGCCTTCCTCCTCCACCCTCCCCCACACGCAAAATCACACAATCTGTCCAGTGAACCCCCATTCATTTTTCCATACCCAGGTCCAGCATCAGCCCCTCTGTAAAGCTTTCTCTGAGCCTCAGGATCAGATAAGCTTAGCTTTCCTACACTCCATTTCACATAGCAGCATGTGGTCAAGAACAAGAACTTGAGAAACAAACCACCCTTCCTTTTTATTCAGGTAAAGTTGATGGGACACAAAATTAACCATCTTAAAATGTGCAATTCAGTAGAATTAGTACATTCACAATGTTTTGCAACCATCATCTCTAACCAGTTCCAAAACATTTTTAACACCCTAAAAGGAAACCCTGTACCCATGAAACCAGTAACTGCTTTCTAAGAGTTCATTTATCCTGGATATTTCATGAAAATGGAATTATACCAATATGCAACTGGCGTTCGTGTCTCACTTGTTTCACTTGGCATGTTTTCCAGGTTCCCCCATGTTGTAGCCTATGTTAGTACTTCATTTTTATGACTGAAGAATATTCCCTTGTATGGATATGCATACCCTTGTATGGATTCCCTTGTATGTATGTACAAATAGGTTTGAAAACCTATTTCCAATACTTCTGGGTATCCACTTAGGAGTGGGATTTGTGACTCACATGGTAATTCTATGCTTAACTTTTTGAAGAACCATTGAACTCTTTTTCACAGTAGTTACACCATTTTACATTCCCAACTTCGAGGTAAGAGGGTCTAATTTCTAGAACTGCCCAGTCTTGAATATCGGTCCAGCTGCGTACTAGCTGTGCAGTCTTGGGCAAGTTACTTTCTGTGCCTAATTTCTATCATGGATAAAGAAGAGTAGAATTGTACCTACCTTATATGATTGTTTGAAGGATCGATTAAGTGTATAAGTGTATGTAAAACACCTAAATACTGCCTGGTCCATAGGAAGCACCAAGTGTTAGCTATTTTAGTTATTTACTGCTGTTAGAGCACTCATTATTCTCCATGAAAACTCAAGACATATCTCCACTTTTTAGCAGCATACCTGGCAAACAGAATATAGTCAACAAGTGTTTGGAGGTTGAAATGGATGGTAAAAGCTAAGGAACTTTTCAAAAATAAGTAGGTAGAAATTTAAGCCACATTAAATATTGAAATATATAGCAACAAGTATTTAAACTGTGTGATACTCACATAACAATAGATACATAGATACGTATTTTGTAGGTAACAATCAAGTGGTCCATGATAGACCCTACTATATAAGTTTTTTTCTTCAAAAAAAAATGTTAATGTTTATTTATTTTTGAGAGAGAGAGAGAAAGAGAGCAGGGGCAAGAGAGGTGCAGAGAGAGAGAGAGAGGAAGACACAGAACTCAAAGCAGGCTCCAGGCTCCACACTGTCAGCACAGAGCCTGATGCAAGGCTGAAACTCATGAACTGTGAGATCATGACCTGAGTCAAAGCTGGATGCTTAACTGACTGAGCCACCCAGGCACCCCTATAAGTTCTTAATATATGGCAGGCGTATGATAAATTATAAAGAAGTATGAATTATAAAAAGTTCTGTATCTAACACCATATACCAGGGTCAATCCAGATGAATGTGAATTTTTATTTAAAATTAAATTAAACAAAATTACAAGAAAATTTAGGCAGGGGCACCTGGGTGGCTCAGTTGGTTGAGCATCCCACTTTGGCTCAGGTCCTGATCTCATGGTCTGTGAGTTCGAGTCCCAGGTTGGGCTCTGTGCTGACAGCTCAGAGCCTGGAGCCTGCTTCGGATTCTGTGTCTCCCCCTCTCTGCCCCTCCCCCATCATGTTCTGTCTCTCTATCTCTCTCTGTCAAAAATAAATAAACATTAAAAAAAAATTTTTTAAAGAAAATTTAGGCAAACATATTTGTCTCTCTACCTGTGGAGATAAAAGTATGGAACAAATCTCAAAGGAAGAGAGCAATGAATTTGGTTATTATAACAGAAAAAGGCTCTGCTCTTCAAAAAATAAATGAAATAAAAAGGCAAGCAAACAGAAAAAATAACATAAATATTACAAAGTGTTTATATCCTTAATGTAGAAAGAACTGTTATAAGTCATTAAGGAAAACAGCACGGCAGTAATAGAAAAATAGGGGAAAAAGTAGTTTTTTAAAATAATTTCCAAAGGAAAAATAATAACCAAAAAACAAATTTAAAAAAAATCATGAAAATGAAAATATCTTATTTTATTAAGAAACAAAGAAATGTGAAATAAGGGAGAAGCCATTTTTACCCAATAAATTAACTGGACTTTAGACACTGATAAGCCTCAGTGACAATGTGGGTACACTGAGATGGGGCTGTCACATATTGCTGATCGCTGTGCAAATTGTTGCAAATTTTCTGGAAATTCTAGAACTTCTTTTAATACAATCATATATTCTTATTTATGCCTGGTTTCTTCTACAAGTTTAATGTTTTTGAGATTCATCCATGTTATTGTGTATATCAGAAGTCCTTTCTTTTAGTTGTGAAGCAATGTTCTGTAGTGTGAATACACAACAAATTGTTTATCCATTACTATTGGTGAACATTTGGATGGCTTCTAATTTGGGGCTATTACAGATAAAGCCCATTATGAACATTCTTGAACAACTCCTTATTTGGACACATGTTTCATTGGTGGGGGGGGGGGCGGTAAATACCTAAGAATGAAATTGCTATATTGTATGGTAAATATACATTGCAGTTTATAAGAAACTGTCAAACTATTTTCCATTTTCTGAAATATTCGACTAATTTATATTTCTACCAATAAGGTATGAGAGTTGAAGGAGTTCCATTTCTTCACCAACACTTAGTATTGTCAGTCTCTTAATTTAGGCAATCTATTTGTTGTGGGTTTTTTTAAATGTTTATTTAGTTTTGAGAGAGAGAGAGAGAGGGAGAATGCAAGTGGGGGAGGGACAGAGAAGGGGAGACAGAAGATCCCAAGTGGGCTCCACGCTTACAGCACAGAGGCCAGTGCAGGGCTCAAACTCTTGAACCATGAGATCATGACCTGAGCTGAAGTCAGGTGCTTAATCGACTGAGCCACCCAGCTGCCCCAGGATCTTTTTGTTTTAAAGTAAGAATATTTTTTGGGTGGTGTTGTGTTTGTCATATTGCCTCCCATCTTGGCCATGATGTCTGGTTGTTTCATTCTTAACAGACTAAAGGCAGAGCAAGTTCAGGTGGCCAAAACCTGATCTTTCCAACCTTTCATCAATTGGTTCATCTACTGAAGGCCTTTGACTGAATCAATTATTTTATTAGGGAGTACAAAATGATAATTTAAAAAACTCTCTCATTCTTTCCATATTTTTACCTAGAAGGTTCCCATAAGCCACAACTTTCACATACTGACCATAGCTATTTTGTTGCCCTGAAAGAGCATCTACACAGGAAACAGGAAAAATCCTTATTCTTTCTCTTAAGTTGCCAATAAATGGAATTGTCAATAATTTTTTCGAAGAGTTTTCTCTTGACTTGGGAAAATGTTCACAATATAATGTTGAGTAAGCAAAGCAGGATAAAGCTATATTTAGTAAGAGCATTCGTTTTCTCTGCTTTATGGGATTGTAGGTAGTTCTTATTTAAACTACACTTAAAATGTAAACTACACTATATTTTCCTAGTTTCAATGACTAGCAATACTTACAAAATCTGTCCAAAAAAGTTATTATAAGTTTGCTGACTTATTCGATGGATGGCTGGATCAAGTTTTTTCAACATTTCCCATTTTCACAGTTGTTTGAGGCTGTGTAGTGCACATATTATAAAGGGGGTGAAGAGCATTAGACAGGGAAAAGGCAGAGGTTCCATTAAGCCAGCTCTTGAGTTTCTCCCATCTAATCCATTTTCTTCCTTTAGGTCCTGACATCTTTTAAGAAGAAGTGAGATAGAATGGGCTGGACTATAAATAAAACTGCTGCTGGCAAGAAGAAAACATGAGGGTTTGCTACCATAAAATCCCACCATGAAAACTTGAAAAGAAAAATGCCTCAGGTAAAAGGCCTATGTTCCTGCTTGTTGATAAGTAAAGATATTTAGAGACATAACATCACCTCTGATCTCTCTAATGTTTTTATAGCTCATGCTGATATTTCGGTATTTGGGATATGTCAAAATCCAATTCTGTTACACACTGAATCGGTCAACATGCTCTAAAGAGTGCCATTTACTGTTGTGTGTGTGCCTTTTAAGTGTTCAAATCTGTGCACCAAAATGAATTCCGCTTTATAAGAAAACAACTCAGTGAGGGATCTTTATGCGAGACAAATACTGATTGGAAAATATGGCTTCCTTTGATCCAGGCACCCAGGTCTTCCCTGGAGCCATGGCTTATTTATGGAAGTTGAAGGCTAGCATTTTCACTTTTAGCATTTGATTGTTAGAATCTCAGCCTGGCATACAAAAATCTGAACTCACATTTTTTCCCCCTCTACAGGCTATTTGTTCTTTAGTGCAGCTTTCATTTCTCTTTGGAGACATTCTCTTTGGCCGATTCAGCACCATTAGACTACAAAATGCCTCAAAGCATCAAATGATGTTTATTGAGATTGACAATCTCTGGGAAGCAGGCTTTCATTCTGGTTTGACTGAATCGAGTATTTCCCCCATGACAGTCACCCATGCAATTATTTGATCAGAGAGAGGCTTCATGCTGTTTACCAGCGTGGTGATCCCAGAAGTGAACATCATGAAAGGATTTCTCACTTTAGAGAAAGATACTGATATTTCAAGTGGCTACTATAAGCTAGACTTTTTTGTTGTGGCTATTTGTTTGTTTTCCTCCAGCAACCATATCCAGTTTTCCTCTAAAGAATGAGCACTCCACATTTGTAGTCATGAGGTTTAGGTATGACTGACTTCATCTTTCTGAGGATGGGCTTCCATAGCTTTCAAATAAATGTACTTCTTTTCTCTTACTATAGTGATTGATTTGAGAAGAGGCAGGTAAATAAAGCACACTGATTCCAGGTACTGAGAGAAGTTATCTCCTTCTTCCATGGAAACCACCAGAGGACAAAACTTTCTTTTGGCTAGACAGTAAAGCATGAGGATGTATGGCCTAGAACTTCCTCAGCAATTGTTGAAAGATGAGGTGAGCCATTCTGGGAACACGGTCAATGCCCAGAGGAGGTACACGACACAGAGGTAGATTACTCGTGACTCCATAAACTCTGGACCAAAGCTCCTCCGGATGTTTTACAGTGAGTGAGCCATTAAATGTGTCTATATTTCTTAAGCTAAGTTGGATTGAGTTTCCTGTTGTTTGCAATCCAAGATTCTTAGCTAATGAGGAGAAGTCAGTCTAATGTTGGCTCCTTTGGCAAGGCCAACACAGGAGTTCAGGCTATTGATTCTGTTTATAAGGAGTTCAGAATCAGGAAAGACGAATACTTGGTGAAAGAGGTAAAAATATTAGTTATATCTTGGGGAAAGGCACAAGGGAGCTTTCCGGGTGGCTGGAAATGCTCTGCATCTTGACCTGGAGAGTGGTTACACAGGTGTAGACATATATAAATATTCATTAATCTGTACACTTAGCATTTGCACATAATATCACTGCATATCACTGCACATATATTATACCTCAACTTAAAAAAATCTTTAGCTAATTGAGAAAGAATATTTGACCAAAAATGGCGGCCAGACTGAATTGTTGCTGTAGCTTCCAATAGTACCAAGAAGCAAATTGCTTTATCAAACTTCAACAAAAAACCATGTCATCAGATGCATCTCTGGCAGGAGGGTATCTGTAGATGCATGACATAATTTAGATGCACACACTTTGGGAAAAATCTCTGTATACACATCCATACATACATCCATACATACAATACACATCTTAGGTGCATATGTAGCCTGTATTATATATGTGCATGTATATGTATAAATGTACATTTTTGAATCTATATGCTCCTAGTATGTGTGTATGTGTGTACATATATATATACACATATGTATATACACACATACACATACATTTTGAGGAATACACACACAAACACACATGTATACACACACATACATAATACATTTGAGGAACATACAGAGTCAAACCAAGATGTAGTGACCAAAAAGAACTGTGCTATGAAATAATTTAGTGTTCACTCTTGAAATCTTTTTTTTTTTTTTTTTTTGGTCAAAGGGCAGGAGTAGATGTCATAACTTTGAGCTTGTATTGTTTCCAAAAGAAAGAAACAATGCAATTCACTGGCATACTCAGTTGCTTCCAAACAAGGCTCGCCTCTGACAGACAAGTGACTCACAAATTCATCTTTTTACATGAAATTTATGTTACACTTAATTTTTCTCAGGGCCAAAGCTATAAATAGAAATCAGGTCATTGTATCATGACAATAAAATTATGATTATTTATGCACATTGGAGATGAGAAAGCGACTTGCCTTCATAAATTACCTTTTTTCCATGATTCATTGAATTCTTCCTGACCCATGAATAATGAGGTCCCTAATTTCCTACAAAGAATTGGAGAAATGAAGACAAATTGAGGGTGGGAGGAGCCTGGAGGAAAATTATTAAATTAGGGATTTACATTTTTACATAGTAAGTGTATGGAGAATGTTCCATGGCAGTCTGTACTAAATCGATGCTGCATAATGTGGAAAATAGCAGCCTGATGATTCTTTATTTCCCTTGACAAGTGTAAATGCTGTTATTCTAACAATGGCACCAAATACTTTTTGGAGACTGCTTGTTATATTAAAAAAAAAAAAGCCTCCTTTAAGAAGCTCTTATGTTAGTAGCATGTGCAATCCTACCAGCTTTCATACACCTCAGCAAAAGTCTGTTTTGCCTGTCACAGGCTCTCTTTGCTCCTGACTGCAAAATAAGCATTTAAAAATGGGGTTTTTATTAAAATCATGAAATGTTCAAATAAAATTGGACTCTACTCTGTGAAATGCAACATTCACCAATGGAAAAAGTCCATGAACAAGAATAGTCCAATGTTATTATATAACATCATGGAAAGAAGAAAGAAATGTTGACCATTTTTCTTAAACTATGTACCAATAAATTCCTTAAAATGTAAGTTGCCGGAGTCATCCTCTGTCTCCTCTAGAGAATAAGAAATAAGGATGATAAGCATTAATAGAAGAGAAATGAGTAACACTATTATAAAATAATCTCACCATTTTATTATGCCAATAAATTCTAAAAGTGTCATCATCATTTCCAATTTTATAGAAGGGCTGCAGTGTGATAAAATACAAAACAAATATGAGATTTCTTTCATTTTAAAAGTACTGTTGGATCCACTATAGGTAGAATTTTATTTTTTTTTCTCCAACAAAAGGAAAACAATAAGTGCAGTGAAATGGAGATCCTTGTTTAATTAAAAAAAAAAAAGGATTTTCTGCTCTCACACTGTAAGATCTTTGCATTTCAGACTCTACTAACATGACATTCATCATCATTTGGGTAAGTGCTTAGTTAAAGTCTTCCCTTGTGGCTTCAGATTGAGAACAGCATCTGATCAGCAGCCTTGGTTTCACACTGGCACAACTTCTCATTAAAATACATATGAAGACGTGGTGCGAGGTGAAAAATCAGGGCAATAACCCAAACTAGGACTGATGGCCAACCTAAGCCAATATTTTATATAAATTCCCACTTACTTAGTAATGTCTTTTTAATAGGATGTGAATGACCTTTATCTGTCAGACCTCTCTGAAATACCCGATTAGACATTTTAGTAAACTAAGCTATGTCCCCTGCCTCCACCCTACAGGTGTTCTTTTGGAAGCAGACATTGGTGGCATTCTCCTTCCGTTCTTTCTAGCTCCCTCTCTACCCCAGTAAGGTCTCTCTCTTTGACATCGGATAAGAGACGAAAGCTCCCAGCAATCAAATGGGAGAAGACAAAGGAAGTGCCCCCATGGTACTAGCTGAAAATTGTACTTGTTCATTTATTTCATGAAACACTTGGCAGTGGTAATAGGCTAAGATCACATCGTGCTGCCAGAGATGCACTTGATGCATCGATAATGGAGCTGGAAGCTGTATGTGTGAATTTATTTTCCCAGGTTATATCTTAGTCCTTCATCAAAGCTATTTGCACAAAATAAGAGCCTCTAGTAAGACACTCATATGTTGAGGCACCTGGCTGGCTCAGTTGGTAGAGCATGTGACTCTTGATCTCAGGGTTCTTGATTTCAGGCGAGTTCAAGCCCCATGTTGGGTGAAGAGATTACTTAAAAATACAGTCTTAAAAAAAGACCCTTGTATGTTTATAGCATACAACCAGGAGTATGGATTGAGTGGCAATCCCTACACCCTGGTGAATAGCAAACAAAAGATCAGATGGACTCTGTCATTCCTATAGGCAAAAAACAGACAACCTCAAAACCCCCCAGGAATTTATGAAAAATATGGCAGGAAGGGAAAAGAAACCATTACCCTGGAAACTCAGAACTAGCCTCTGAAAATGATTCACCACAAAAACAGGGTGAAAAATTTAGAAAATCGGCGTCCTCACTTGAACCACAAGAAGTTTTCCATGAGGAAATCATACTGAAATGAAAATAAAATGGAACACAATGAAACATGAGATTAATGGGCTAAAGAGGGACAAGGAGAAAATTAAAATTGCAATGGCAGAATGAAAAACTTGTGAGAGGATCAAAATGAAGATAGTCACTGTTGAAAATTAAATCATTGTGGGGGGAGATGAGGTTAAGACACTCTTCCATTCTCAGAAGCAAAGGACAAAGACATTAAGACAATTCAGTGAATTTGGAATGGAGATTATACTTAATCATTTACAGGTACTTCTGAGGAAAGAGCCAGACTATTTTGAATAGAAGAAATCCTGCATAAGTTTAAGGAAGTAAACCTTCTATGACTGAAAGAAAACAACCAATAGCGAACCCTGTGTATAAAGCTGTGAAAGAGGTTGCCATTGTTTAAGTTAACCAGCATATGCCTGGAGACTTTTTGAGTTGCAAGAATAAATATATACATCCTAAGAGAGCCTAGCAAGGTAGTGGGATGAGGTGGGGTTGTGGTGGGGAGAGGCCAAGTACAGGTAACACAAAAATTCAATTTAACACCAGATGTCTCCTTAGCAGGAAATATGAATGTCTGTAGTATTTTATGGAGAAAATATTTTAATACAAAATTGGCCCTAAAAGGGTAACATATATCTTTATTAATCATTTCTTCAAATTGTCTTTGTGACCCGAGAAATATCTAGGGAAAATGCTATTTTATAGAACTGCTCAACCTTCCCCTGAAGGCCAGAGGTGAGGAAAAGGGCGAAGAAGAGAAGGCCTTTGACCTTTTGGAGATGTCAACCAATGAAAGACAAAACTGCAAGCTGCAAAATAAAATATGTGCCTTGGGACACCTGGGTGGCTCAGTTGGTTGAGGGGCCAAATCTCGGTTTCAGCTCAGCTCATGATTTCATGATTTGTGGGATCAAGCCCCGCGTCAGGCTTCGGGCTTTGCACTGACAATGTGGAGCCTGCTTGGGATTCTCTTTCTCTTCCTCTCTCTCTCTCTGCCCCTCTCCAGCTCATGCATGTGTGTGCACTCTCTCTCTATCTCCAACTAAATAAACATTTTTTTATAGTGCATTTATTTGGGGTCTTAAAGATTGCAATCCAAGAGGGGCGCCTGGGTGGCTCAGTCGGTTAAGCGTCCAACTTCGGCTCAGGTCATGATCTCGCGGTCCGTGAGTTTGAGCCCCGCGTCAGGATCCGTGCTGACAGCTCAGAGCCTGGAGCCCGTTTCTGATTCTGTGTCTCCCTCTCTCTCTGACCCTCCCCCGTTCATGCTCTGTCTCTCTCTGTCTCAAAAATAAATAAACTTAAAACAAAAAAAAAAAGATTGCAATCCAAGAGACACAGATTCCACTGAAATCAAAAGCATGTTCTGGGGTGACAAAGAGGTTAGAGCTTTTGAAGAGCAAAGAGGAAATTTATATAAGTTGTTTTGAATGAAATGAAACAGGTGCTGGTATAGCTACAGTTACACTAATCTATAGGTGGCTGGTTGCTAGGGCTAGTGTTAGGTGGAAAGTTCATTTGTGTCCATTCTTACCTATAGCAGATATCTTGGCTTTGGGCTGAGTTCAGAAAAATTTCTGAGAATTTGAGATGGAAGACATGTATAAGTCCCACCTCCTCAAAGTCCTCCTGGCTCCATTTTAAATAACCCTCTTAGCATTGCTTACTCCATTTTTTTCTGGGTTGTCAAAGAGGACAACCAATATTTTCCTAACAGTTCCGTGATGATTAATTTTACATGTTAACTTGAATGGGCTAAGGAAACCCAGACAGCTGATAAAATATTATTTCTGGGTGTATGTGTGAAGGTATTTTAGAAGAAATTAACATTTGAATAGCTGAACCAAGTACAGATGGCTCTCCTAAAAATGAGTGGGTGTCATCCAACTTGTTGAGGGCCTAAAAAGAACAGAAAAGTGGAAGGATGGTGGGTGAATTCTTTCTGCCAGAACTAATACATCCATCTTCTCCTGGACTGGGACATTGGCAGTCCTAGATCCCACCCTTTGAGACCTGAATTCTTAATCATTTACAGGTCCTTCTGAGGACTGAATTCTACCACTGGCTTTCCTGATTCTTCAGCTTCCACGTGGATTTCTCAGCCTCCATGATTGCATGAGGTTATTCCTATAATACATCTCGTCTTGTATGTATGTATGTATCCCATTTGCTCTTTGTCTCTAAAGAACTCTGAAAAGAACTCTGAATTGAACAAGTTCAATAACGTGTTTGGTATGGAAGTTGCAGGGGGATGGGTGGGGAAGAGAATTCTTTCTTTTGCATTATACAAATGCCAACACGTGGTTTCTGCCGTCTCAATGTTTTCAGCACAAAGACCTGACACTCTCTATTTTCACGATCTTTAATTTTTGAAAAAAGGGTTTGGATAATTGGTAGTTTTTTCCTTAACTGTTTCACAGAAGGTAACAGTGAAGCCTTCTGACCTTAGGCTTTTCAACATAAGGTTTTTATTCATCAATTTGATTTCTTTATGTAGGTCCATTAAGATTTTCTTTTTTTCATATTTTTTTAATGTTTGTTTATTTTGGGGGAGAGAGAGTGCAAGTGGGGGAGGGGCAGAGAAAGAGTGAGACAAAGAATCTGAAGCAGGATCCAGGCTCCTAGCTGTCAGCACAGAGCCCAACACGGGACTCGAACCCAAGAACCACGAGGTTGTGATGTGAGCTGAAGTTAGACACTTAAGAGACTGAGCCCAGATTTTCTATTTCTTTTCAAGTCAGTTATGATCACTTGTATCTTTCTCAGAATTCACCAATTTGTATACAGGAGTACTGATGCATAGGGGCACTTGTGCCCCAATGTTTATAGCAGCACTCTCAACAATAGCCAAACTGTGGAAAGAGCCTAAATGTCCATCAACTGATGAATGGATAAAGATATTGTGGTTTATATACACAATGGAATACTACATGGCAATGAGAAAGAATGAAATATGGCCCTTTGTAGCAACGTGGATGGAACTGGGGAGTGTTATGCTAAGTGAAATAAGCCATACAGAGAAAGACAGATACCATATGGATTCACTCTTATGTGGATCCTGAGAAACTTAACAGAAACCCATGGGGGAGGGGAAGGAAAAAAAAAAGAGGTTAGAGTGGGAGAGAGCCACAGCATAAGAGACTCTTAAAAACTGAGAACAAACTGAGGGTTGATGGGGGGTGGGAGGGAGAGGAGGGTAAGTGATGAGTATTGAAGAGGGCATCTTTTGGGATGAGCACTGGGTGTTGTATGGAAACCAATTTGACAATAAATTTCATATATTAAAAAAAATAAAAAAATAAAAAATAAAAAAACAATACACCGATTTCTACAAAGACAGAGTTGTATTTAACAGACTTATACATGGAATTGTGCATAATATTCTCATATTGTCTTTTATGTCTTTGTAGAGTAGATAGCATGACACTTCTTTCATTTCTTATTTCGATCATTTTTGTCTCCTCTCTTCATCTCTTCATTAGTAACTAAAGGCTTATCAATTTTGTTAATTTTTCTAAAATGCACACTTTCAGTTTCCTTGAATTTCTTTATTGTTTTTCCATTTTCTATTGCATTGACTGCTGCTCATTTTTTCTTTTTGTTCTTCTTTTTTAAATTTCTTAAGATGGAAGCTTCTATTATTGATTTGACACCTTTTTTATGGGTTCTGTTGTATTTTTTTTTTTTGAGAGAAAGTGCGCATGTGTACGCATGATGGTGAAAGAAGCAGAGGGAGAGGGAGAGAAAGGGCCCCAAGCAGGCTCCATGCCTAGTGCAGAGCCAGGTGCAGGGCTCCATCAGACCACCATGAGATCACAACCCGAGCTGAAATCAACTGACTGGGCCACGCAGGTGCCCCCTTTTATAAGCATTTGATGCTATAAATTTCTAAGTTCTCCTTTCTCTGCACCCACAGGTTTTTGATATTTTATACCTTTACTTCCATTCAGTAAAAAGATTTTCTAATTTCTTATGAGTTTTTTATAAGTATATTATTTAATTTCTAGATATTTGGAGATTACTCAAATTTCTTTCTGTTGAGTTCTTAAGTGTAATTATTTTGTCAGTCAGAGAATGTACTTCGAATGATTCCTAACATTTAAAATTGATTGAAACTGTTTTAATCCTTAGCATATGGTCTGTACTAGAAAAGGTTCCATGTGCACTTGAAAGGAATGTGTATTCTTTTGTCGTTGGGTAGCATATTCTATAAATGTCAGTGAGGTCAAGTGCTTGAAAGTGTTCAGATTTTCATTATTCTTGCTAACAAGATTTTCTGTCTTATTCTATTAGTTATTTACAATGGGATATTGAAATCTCCAACTATAACTTTCAAATTTTTGGTTCCTCCTTTCACTTCTGTCAGTTTTTGCTTCGTGTATTCTGGACATCCTTTGTCAGGTACATATACATTTATAATTGTAATACTGTCATGATATATTGACCATTTTACCACTATTAAACCTTTCTTTTTATCTCTAGCAATATTTCTTGTCTTAAAGTCTATTTTGTCTGATATTAATATTATCACTCCAGCTCTCTGATGGTTACTACTTGCATTCAGTGTTACAGTGACTGCTTTATTCAATCTTAAATTATTTAAGAAGCTAAGAGAAAAATCTACCCACATCATCTTTTATATTTACCATTTCTTGTGCTTTTTTTTTTTTGCCTTCTCAAGGATTTGAATTACTGCCTGAAGGTATTTGCTCTCAGCCTAAAGCACTTCCTCTAGCATATCTTGTAGAGCGGGCCTTTCCCAATGGATGCTCTCTGCCTTTGTTTACCTGAATTTGTTTCTGTTTGGCCTTCATTGTTCAAAAACAGTTTTGGTGGATGTAAAATTCTTAATTGATAATCATTTCCTCTGAGCAGTTTGAGGCCTTCTGGCCTCCATTGTTCCTGATAAGTAGTCAACAGTTAGTTGGATTGTTTGACTCTATGTAATGAGTCCTTTTATTCTTGATGCTTTTGAGAACTTTTCTTTGTCTTTCTAGATGAGAATTTCCCTGTGTATCTACTTAGAGCTCCTGGCAAGTCTTGGATCTATAGATGAATACTTTTCATTAAATCTGGAAAGTGTTAGGCCATTATTTCTTCAAATGTTTTTTTCTGCCCTTTTTTACTTCTCCTCTCTCTTTGGGGTACCCATTTTTCACTTGTTAATGCACTTGATGTTGTCCCATAGATCTCCAAGGCTTTCATTTTTCTTCAATCTTTTTTGTTTGTCTTCTAGACTGAATCCGTTCTATTGGTTTTTATGCAAGGTCACTTTTTCTTCTGCCTTCTCAATTTTGCTATTGTGTCCATTTGGTGAGTTTTTCATTATGGTTATTGTATTTTTCAACTTTAACATTCCTACGTTTTTCTTTTCTTTTTCTTTTTTTTTTTTTTCAAGTAGGCTCTAAGCCCAACATGGGGCTCAAACTCACGTGACCCAGAGATCAAGAGTCACATGCAGTCACATGTTCCGGGCACCCAGGTGGCTCAGTCAGTTAAGTGTCAGACTCTGAGTCTCTGCTTACATGGTTTGTGAGAGTGAACCTATGTCAGGCTCTGTGCTATTAGTGCAGAATTCTCTCTCCTCCTCTCTCTGCCCCTCCCCTGCTGTCTCTGTCCCAAAATAAATAAATAAACATTTAAAAAAATAGTCACAAGCTGTATTGACTGAGCCTGCTAGGTGTCCCTCCATTTGTTTCTTTTTAATAGATTTTGTTCCATTGTTGATATTCCCTATTGTTGAGTTATGGTCATCATGTTTTCCTTTGTTCTTTAAGCATGGCTTCTTTTAATTATTTGAACATACTTGTAATAGTTTCATTGAGTTAATCCAGCACCTAGACCCATGAAGAGACAGTTTCTACTAATTACTTTTTGTCTTGAATATGGGTCACCCTCTTCTGGTTTTCTAGTTCTCACAATTTAAAAACTGGATATTTTAGATAATTTATTATAGCAACACTGGATTGCAATTTTCCTTTTTTCCTATGGTGAGTTTTATTTGCTAATGTTCGTTTCTTGCTGTTTAAAGCAACTTGCCTGTACTTAATCTATAGAATTAGATTATTACCTCACACTGTGCAGCCTCTGATGCCTCTGTTCAGTTTTTCTTTATTTCCTTTGTTTAGCTTATGTCTACATAACCTAGTGTTCAACCAGCGATCGGCCAGTGGTTGTGCAAAATATCTTAAGCTCAAAAGGCTTCCACCATCTGCTTGTGGATCTGTGTTTGGTTTGAGGCAAGCATTCAAAATTTAGTCAATATTCAAGTCTGCCCTAACATTTACTTTCTACCGACTCTCAGTTCTCCCATTGTGCATAAGAATAGGCTCCCAGACAGCCAGTTATCTGTAGAATGGTTATTAAGCCTTTCAATGGCTAACTCATATCCCTGTTAAAGTTTTTGATAGTCCTTCAGTCTATCATTCCCTTCCCCTCAAAGGGACTGAAATCTTGGACTCAGAGAGAGGGCTCTAGCCCTTTCCCATTCACCCCAATTGCCACTTTTCCACTCTCTGCTCGAAATCAAGTTAGCCTGCTCCTCTTGCAACACGGCTGTCAGTTTTCATGGTCAGTCTCATCTGATAGAATTGGTGTGCTGGCCAATCTGGGGTGGGGTGTGGGAGTAGCCACAGGCAAGAAAGCCACAGACTTCTACTGTTCTTACTCGAAGGTCAGCAGTTTTTCATGAATATATGCTTTTCAAATTGTTGTTTCCTTTTGGTCCATTTCCAGAGCCCCAAAATGACTGTTTTTGACAATTTTGCCTAGTTTTGTAGGTTTTGTTGTTGCTGTTTTTGAAAGAGGATTTATCAAGCTAGTCACTACTTCAAAACCAGAATCTACACAACCTCCACCTCCCTGTGTTTTTCAGTCTTTGCTTCCAGGCTACGCTTAACCATCGCATTGTCAGAGCAAATCCTAGGACACACACAACTCTTTCTAGGGCAGATTCTTAGTTGAAAACCTTTTATAGTCACTTGTTGATTCCCAAGTAATTGGGTAACCCGTATGAGATCCGCATCTTCTCCAGCCCTCTTAGTTTGCCCTTCCCTGCTTCCCCTGCACAAGCAAATGTCCTACTATCCCCCAAACAGAGAATGATGGAACATTGATGACAACTTTCTTAGGAAAGATTGTATAGTGTTATGCCCAGAATTCGTGATCCCCAAAGACCACTAGGGAGCCGAGTCCGATGCAAAAGCAAAGAGCCTTTATTCGAGCTAGCTTGAGCTCAATCCCCTACCTGCACCGAAGCAGCGGTGAGATACCAGGGAAAGAGAGCGAGTTTCAAAAGGACAAAGGTTTTATTGGGGCCTGGGGGCAGTTGGTGAGGTAATGGCTATGGCCTCAGCCAATTGGCTGGGGAAGGGTCCTGGGGAAGGGTCCGAGTCCTGTTAGGCAGGTGAGGGAGGGTTTACTCAAGGGGAGGAGGTGTGGTCAAGGTGAAGGACACAGAACAAGATGGAGTCGGCTGGCGTAGGCCCGCCCTTTCATATAGAAGATTTTTTTCTTTTTTAATCACACACCACTCAGCAAAAAGCCATAGTAAATCCTCTTTCACTAGTCAGTTCTAATCTCATCAAAGTCCCACTTTGCAAGACTGCAGGGGGACATTCCACCCTCACCTTTTCTCTAAATAGTGTTGAGTCCTGTTACTACTCTTCTCAAGATTATCCATCTGCCAACACATACCAGATCTAACTTCTTCCTTCCCTTAATTGTGCAGACTAGCTTCCCTTTTCCTTGTGAAAACTGGACTCAAATTCTAAACCTAGATTTCAAAGGCTTGCAATTGGTTTCATCAAAAAATATTCTAAAGACTGTTGGATCTCTCTCTACAGAGATTTTGTACCACAAGATCAGTACATAAAATGTTTTCAAGTGTTAAGTTATTTTAAATTTTTTTTAATGTTTATTCATCTTTGAGACAAGGACAGAGCATGAGCGGGGAAGGGACAGAGAGGAGACACAGAATCTGAAGCAGGTTCCAGGCTCTGAACTGTCAGCACAGAGCCCGACCCGGGGCTCGAACTCACGAACTGCGAGATCATGACCCAAAGTCGGACGCTTAACCAACTGAGCCACCCAGGTGCCCCTAGTGTTAAGTTATTTTAAAAATCACATTCTATTACTTCATACTTGGCAGACAGTCCAATTCTTACTTTGTTAAGAAGTTTGAGGTCATTTGACCTGAACCCCTTCATCTACCTGTCAGCTTGTGATTAACACCTACCTATCCCTTATGCTTTCCTTGGGTCCCAAAGAAAGGAAAGTGGGTCTCTACATCAATGTTTAGAGTCCCTACCTACATACTGGTTAATGTTCTTTTAGTTTCATTTAACTTACTGTACCTCTTGATAGTTTAAGCAAAGACAGATTTATACAAGAATGTTAGAAAAAAGAAAAGAAAGACCTACTAAGGACCTCGGCAGTAGAGCATGTGGTTCTTTCCTCAGGGATGGTGTCATAAAATGATGGAAGGAAGTATCTGCTTAAGTTTCAAATCTCAGAAGAAACAATCTGATTGGCTAGCTTGTTTCAGAAGCCCTTTCATAGACCAATCACAGTGGAGTGAGATGAGGTTGGGGTCTGTCACTGAAAGAAAGGGGAGCAAAGGTGCTGGATAGATAAGGGTAGTACTATAGTAGAAATAGACCTAGAGGGTGTTGTGCTAGGTGAAATAAGGCAGAGAAAGACAAATACCATATGATTTCACTTATATGTGGAATCTAAAAAACAAAACAAATGCACAAACAAAAACAGAAACAGACTCATAAATCCAGAGAACATACTGGTGGTTGCCAGAGGAGAGGAAGGGGGAGGAATAGGCAAGATAGAAGGGATTAAGAGGTACAAACTTCCCATCATAAAATAAATAATTCATAATGATGAAAAGTATGGCATAGGCAATAGAGTCAATGATATAATAACATTGTGTGATGACATAAATACACAATAAATACACTTATTGTGGTGAATGTTGCATAATATATAGAATTATTAAATTTCTATGTTGACCACCTGAAACTAATATAACATCATATATCCATTGTACTTCAATAATAAAAGTTTTAAAAAATATAGAACTGCGGTGATACTGACAAACTCTTCCCTCCTGACTTTCCCTCGATCATCAGTGTCTCTCTTTCAATTGGTTATTTCTTCTTGTCTTCAAATAAGTGAAGATACCCCTTAGCTTGAAAGAGAATTTTTCTAACTTTGTAACCTTCACTTCTCATCTTATTTTTTTCCCCTTCTTTTCATCAGGTTCCCAGGCAGCTGATTTACTCTCTGAAGAAACCTTGCTTATATTGTTCCTCTTCACCTTCTTTGCTATCTCAAACCCTCTCTTTTTTCCAGAAAGTCTTTAGAAAGCCTTTCCTCCATCCCTGTTGACCCCAATCAAAAAATTCTAAAACACCATTTGGTTTCAGCAACATTATTAACTATGTTAGATGCTGTTTATTTGAATTTTTATGGATTTTATAGCTTGTTTTTAATTTTACTTGTTTTCTTTTTTGTTACTGTTTTATAGTTAAGAATAATAGGGAGTTTATAACATGCTTTTATGTTTGTACATATTTAAATAGTATTATAGTAAAAATAATTCAGGTAAACCCTGGGAGTCTGAGAGAACACTTTACTTTAAAAAAGGTCTTAAGGGGCGCCTGGGTAGCACAGTCGGTTAAGCGTCCGACTTCAGCCAGGTCACGATCTCGCGGTCCGTGAGTTCGAGCCCCGCGTCGGGCTCTGGGCTGATGGCTCGGAGCCTGGAGCCTGTTTCCGATTCTGTGTCTCCCTCTCTCTCTGCCCCTCCCCCGTTCATGCTCTGTCTCTCTCTGTCCCAAAAATAAATAAAAAATTAAAAAGGTCTTAAGTTTCAGGAAATGTAGGTCTATGGTGTCAATTTATTGCTTAATCACAGTATTTCCTGGTAGGTTATTGAAACTCACTTAGTGATAGTCCCCACAAAGGTACTATAAATTC
Organism: Prionailurus viverrinus; assembly: GCF_022837055.1. Taxonomy (NCBI): domain Eukaryota; kingdom Metazoa; phylum Chordata; class Mammalia; order Carnivora; family Felidae; genus Prionailurus; species Prionailurus viverrinus. The sequence continues at coordinate 36,042,177 of NC_062562.1, read as the reverse complement.
TTCAAAGGTAGTGAAAATGAGGTCTCTATTTCTTTGTATATCTTCCTCAAAATATCTAGCAGCATCTCAAAACCAGATTTTATTGAGTGAACTCATAGAAACTTTGATTCTTAAGAGTAGTTATGAAATTTTTTTAGAGATAAGAACTATCTTTTTTTTTTAACTTTTACTCATTTCTTTGAGACAGAGAGAGACAGAGCACAAGTGGGGGAGGGGCAAAGAGAGGGAGACACAGGATCCAAAGCAGGCCCCAGGCTCCGACCTGTCAGCACAGAACCCAACCTAGGACTTGAACCCACGAACCACGAGATCATGACTTGATCCGAAGTTGGGTGCTTAACTGACTGAGTCACCCAGACTCCTCAAGAGATAAGAACTATCTTTTACTGAGTCCTGCCTTTTATTCAGCACCAGGAATTGTACTAGTGCTTTAGACTATCTCCGTCTTCACAATGAACAAATAGAATAGATCTAATGAAGATAACCATTTTACAGGTGAGAAAGCCGAGGCTCAGAGAGATTAAATAAATTGCCTACGGCCATATACCTAGTAAATACTAGAGGTGCAATCACATATGAAATGATTGTTAGAGAACTAAGTGCAAGACTCTTACAGCATAAGTCTCATGATAATTTAAAACTATATTTTGTAAGATTTATATTCAGTCCGTAGTCTGTAAGAATATCACTAGGTTTCTTTTTTTCACTGAATACTTGACAAATGGTAAAAACTTAGTCTGTGTTTATATAGTCATGGATGCATTTCCCCTCACTACATTTTGTACTCTTACTACCAGAAATTTATTTATACTCATTTAGTCAAACAACTTTGTTTAACTTTGCACTTGATAAGAGGATATTTTAATGTTTTGGGCTGTATTTTGTAATACAGGAAATGCCATGCCAACACATCATTAACAGCACATTTCTGCCCATTGACTTTCCATCTGGAGCAAGGAAATATGTGTTGTGGTAAGTACTGTACAGAGAATCAATGTTGCTAATATTTCAACCAGTGACTAGCCATATAAAACACTGTAAACAGAACCTTAGTGTAAATGGAATAGGCATGTCTCAGCTCAATCTTTGCCTGATAATTGCTGCATGTATCAATTTTTAAGCAATTATACATTATAAAAAATCATTCCCAAGACTTTAACTCCAGGACTTTAAAATCTTGATGACTTTGTTTCACATTCTCAATGGCACAGATTAGCTAATCAGAGGAAGAGAGGGCTTTGTGGTTAGTGCACAGTAATGTATAGCTTGGCCATGGTTGGGTTGTCCACTCCTTATGGCTGTATTCAAACATGTGGTCAAAACCACTGTGCCCCATCAATGATGCTACTCTTGCTCATTTTTGAAGAGCAAGCTTAAGAGTTAGAGTAACCCTTATTCTAAAGAATAAATATTTAAAGAGGAGGCATTGACCTTTCATGGTGTAAGAAAAAGAATCCAAAATTCTTATCATGGTCTAGAAGTTCCTGCTTACTCTAAACCAACCCGGGTAGCATTCTTGGCCTCTCCTTGACAACCTATGTAAAAACTGCTGTTTCCTCTGCCTGAAGCTCTCCACCATTCCTCTCCCTGTCCCCTGTTATCCCTACTCATTCCTCAGATCTCAGCTTAAGGGTTACTACCTCAGAGAAGCCCTCCCCAACTAAGTCTAGACTCTCATCATAGACTTTCATTGCAAGCTGAACTCTTATTTGGTAGCACTTATGAGTAGAATTAGATACTTATTTTGACAGCAGGTGCTTTGTCTGACAAAAGATCAGATGTTCTCTAGGATCTACCTGGAGAGGGAGAGAAAGAAGGGGGGAGAGACACAGAGACAGAGACTTCTTGAGAAGGAGAAAGGAGAGGGAGAAAAGTATGGAATAGCTGTGCAGGGAGAAGAAAAGACAGATAGATGACGGGCCTCAGAGAGGAAAAGAAGAAGCCTTAGCTACTAGGGATCCAACCCATTAATTAATTTTGTGTGGTCCAACCTACATTTCTTGCTTATGACAGAGGCTGCTACTGTGTACCAGCACCTTCATTCTCCTCTTATTCTGGGGCACACAGTTAGCCTACATTTCTCAGCCTCCCTTGCTCTTAAGTGATACCATGTAACTGAGTCCCAGCCAATGGAATATGGACAGAAGGGATGTGTATTTCCAGATGTGGCTCCCTAGTACTCCATTGGACCTTTCCAGGTCCTCTCTCTTTGCTCATTGATGGGTAATGAACAGAATTCATCAGAGGATGTGAGACCTAGTGCAACTCTTAGCTAGAATGAACCTACGTCCCTGAATCAACTTGTGGAAGGTCACCTAGTGAAGACCCAACTGGTCTATGAAATGAGTGAGAAACAAACTTTTACTTTGTTAGGCCACTGAAGATTTAGTGTTTGTGTTAGCAGCTAACTTTCACTTCCATAACACATCTCAATATTTTCATATAATATACCTTTCTTTGGCTTATATTAGTTTGAAGCATCTTAATTATTACCAAATAGCAAAAATTAACTGGTAAAATACTTATAAAGCTTTTAATCATTACTATCAAGATAGCTTTATATTTACTACCAATATATAGGCTTACTATATAATATATGTAATTATATATATAATTTTGTATAATATCTATATGGATACATATATATATATATATAGAGAGAGAGAGAGAGAGAGAAATATTCCTGTTATGTATTACTATGGGAAAGACAAATTTAGAATCAGTGATACTAACTCAGCAAGAGTGAAACATAAAATCTATTACTGTGTAACTAAAAGAAATCAAAAAGCCAAATTAGATGACCAGTAAAATAGTCTGCAAATACTTATTGAGCTATTATACACGTGTGTGTGCGTGCGTGTGTGTGTGTGTGTGTGTGTGTGCATGTGTGCGTGTTTCCAAATACACAGCCAGGTTGGGGGCCATTGATCCCCAAGGACACACACCAAACCATTGGCAGTGTTTATTGCTGGGGAGGCCTAGAAAGGAAGAATGCTTGCATTCTTCTGTTATCACAACTTGTATTATCACATGGTTCTGCACTCTTGTTCCAAAAAGCATGTTCCTAAAATTAAGTTTTTGCTTAGGTAATATATGCATGTGAGGCAAAATTGAAGATACAGAAGGGTTGTACTAAGAAATGAGCCTCTCTGAGCTCTCTTGTTTGTAAGGGACCCATTTCACCTTCCAACCTGAACCTCAGCAAAAGCTACTGTTATGAGCTATATTTATATGTATATAAATATATACATTTATAATTAAATATACAAAATATATAATTGCATAAAATATATTAAAGATATAAATTAACATGTATTATATAAACATGCTTTCTTATTTTTAATATTATATATTTATATTTTATGTATGTATATTTCCACATATACATAAAAAAGGTTCATTTTGAAACAGACCAAACAGGAATGACTTTAAGTTTATCTATGTCTTGAATTGTAAATCATTCTAATTAATCTAGTCTGATTAGTATAGAATTTATATCACAGTGGATCTCTTACATTGAATTCATTATATTTTGATATATCCCAACTTAATTTCAACTCTCAAGATACCAATTAGAGAGACCTTTTTTCCATTCTCTCCCTTACCTCCTCCTAGGCATCTTTTGTGCTTCTAAACCCTGCCGATTACTCTGCGGGCTCCTGTGTGGTGTGTGTGTGTGTGTGTGTGTGTGTGTGGTGAGCACGCAAACGGCTTCTGCGGGAAGTGACCCCAGGGAGCAGGCATGAGAGACAGACGGGGAGTGCCACAGAGAAGGTGGGACAGACAATGTAAAGCCACTGCTCCATGTGACCATTGCAGCATCCTCTGGGACCTCCCAAGGAGCCGTGTGAAATGCATCTCAGAACCGTCTGCCAACTGGGACAAAAGGCGGAGGTATTTCTCCTGAGGCACCCATCGCTCATTGTGTACCATTCACTTTTGGATTTGCTTCTTAATGGTCCTGAGGCAAAACTGTCTGGTTGCACAGATGTTAATTATCCGAGACTATTCTTAATTAGTTGTGTGAGTTATTGGTTCTGGATCCATGACAAAACCCTCAGACGCTTTGGTCCCTGAAGACATAACCCCGGGAGCTTTCCAGGAGCTTGGTTTATGACCCCTCCTCCATGTCTCTCTCCCGTTTTGAACCAGAACATTTCAGCTTAGTCAGGCTCACAGAGGCCACCCCCCATGGGGACCTTTAAAATTAAATTCTCGGGATGTACATGATTTTTAAAAGCCCCTTGCACATACAGGCTAAAAGCTTCAGTGCTGCTGCCGGTGAGATTATTCAGCTCCAGATCAAATGGCATTGTGGACGACCTGCTCTTCTCTAACTGTGAACTGACCATTCATTTTCCTTGGACTTGTAATTTCCCTGGCTCTGGTGATTTGTGCATTGTGCTGTACAATGTATTAAGCATGTTGGCTGCCTTCACGATCATCTAAAATAATTAAAGCTTTATTGAGGAGAGCACTGTACAGATTAGTGTATTAATTACTAATCTGCTTGTTCATTACAGCCTCTCACACAAAATTGGGAGGTGGGTATGCCCCAGCTCATATGAAATTACCTGTTCCTCAGAGAATACTCATATGGACAAAGATGGTTGCATAGATGGTCATTTTGAAAGGGTTTACTGGAGGACATTGCTGGTCCATTCATCTGGGAACCTACTTTTTCCGAACAGAACAATTGTTAACAACAAAGCTTCCTTCACGCTGAAGACCAGCTCTGGGCAGCAAGAAATGAAGCACTCCAGGTAATAAAATATATGCAAGAGAAAAATGATTTCCACTGGAGATATACCAGAGGGGGAAATAGAACGGTGCTCATGTTGAAGAAGTTCAGAACCAGCATTCTTTTTATGAGCCTGGTAAGAGTGTTAGACCTGCATGGGTAAAAAGAGAACATGACCTATTGGAATCACAATTTAAACTCTTCTTTACAAGATACAGTGGATCGTTAAAAAGGATGAAGCAGTGTTTTATATAACACTGTGGAAAGATACCCATGATATGATAAAAGAACAAACAAGTTAAGGAGTAACAGGGTAATATAATCTCATTTGTATAAAATGAAATTACTGAAAACCTTATATATAACGTACATATATTTATAAATATGTCAAGTAATGTTTGAAGGATAATAAACCAGCTATGTTTGTGTTTCTTTTGGGAGAAGCAATTTATATTAGGGGAGGGAAGGGAAAGCTTTTGTTTGTTCTATCACAGCAAAATTTTAAAAATAAATGAGAGACAAATACCTCACCAAAAATTAGCTGAAGAATTTTATTAGTGTAAAAAAATTGTTTTTACAATTAAGCTAGAGTCCTAAAACATTTGGGATCAAAGGAATGGTATAGAAAATTGGTTTAGATTCCATAGTTTCCAGGAACCTTAGAGTGTTAAACTGAGGACTTGAAGGAAAGTATGTTTTTCTAGAAATCTAATTTATTTCCCCACTTCTCTCAGAAATATTTTTCCTACATAAAAAAAAAAGCAGTGTAGTAATTTAAAAGGAAGCAGGCATGGGGTTTGGAGTCAAAGAGAATGATGTTGAAATCCTGCCTCCACTGCTTATGAACTATGTGACTCAGAGCAACACCCTCAATCTTTCTAAGCCTCTGTTTTCTTTCCTGTAAAATGGAGAGAATAATAAAACTAGAGCATTATAAAAATTAAGATACTATATATAAAAGGCTTGGTCTATTAGCTGATATAAACTAAGCACACAATAAATGTTAGCTACTTGTAGGTGCTATAGAATGTATTATTGTCCAGAATACCCTGTTTACCTTCTAAAGAAGGTTTATGTGTCTCAACTCTGTTGAACTCAAGGGTAGCCAAATGACTTGCTTCTGCCCATGAATCAGAGAGAACTATGGCTTCCAACAAGACGCATTAAGAACCAACCCGTTTTTCACTATTTTTCTCTTTTGTCTTTCCCATGACATCAACAACGTATCAGATAGAAGCTGTTCCAAGAGCCTAAATCTTGGAGTGAAGACAAACATGGAACACCAGCCAATCAACAATAGCCATGGTGTGTAACAGGAATGAAAAATAAACTCTGATGGTGTAAGTCAGTGGGATTTTAGATTGTTTGTTACTGCAGCTAAACTTAGCTTCCCTGACTGATAGACACACTTTCCTCTTGGCTAAAAATTGAGGGGCAGGATTTTTTTTTTTGCTATCTACAGTTAGAGTTATTAGTTGTAAACACCAGAAGAAAATATCAACTTCTACTTTGGGGGGACACAAACTCATAAATAGAATATTCCTCAAACACAGAAAAAGTGTTCAAATTTTGGGGATGACAAAAAGCAATAGACAAACCTGTACAACATAGCTCTTCCAAGAAATGCACAGCTTGAGGGGTGCCGGGGTGGCTCAATTGGTTAAGTGTATAACTCTTGATTGTGGCTCAGGTCATGATCTCACAGTTCATGAGACTGAGCTCTGCATCAGACTCTACACTGACAGCACAGAGCCTGCTTGGGATTCTCTGTCTCCTTCTCTTTCTGCCCCTCGTCCACTTGTGCATGCGCTTGCTCACTCTGTCTTGCTCCCTCCCTCTCTCAAAATATTAAATAAACATTTAAAAAATTACCACACAAAAAAAGAAACACACAGCTTGCTATGGTATAAAACTGCATGATTTAAGGCAGTAAACCACTAGCCACATGTGACTATTAACATTTAATTTAAGCAAAGTAAAAAATTCAGTTACCCTGTCTCACTGACACATTGCAGTCATCCATTGCCACGTGTGGCTAGTGGCTAATGTATTGGAAATCATGGGTATAGAACATTTTCATCATTCCAGAAAATGCTCTTGCACAGTGCTGATACAGAGAATGGAGCTTGATGTTTTGAACTAATCTGCAGTGTAGAGAGCTGGCTGTCCAGTGCAGTGAGGGGAGTGCTGGTGAGGGTCCACAAGCTGGGTTCCAGTGACTAACCACCCCTTTGTGTCTTTAGCCTCTTTAAGACTTGATTTTCACATCTGTCAAACAAGGGCATGGTAACTGTCATGGAATCAGTCCCCTCAGGCAGCCCCCAAACAAGACTCCCATAATTGGCTTCCTGCTGACACTTGTCCTGGGAAATTTCTGGATCATAACGCCAGGTAGTGATGGGGTACGGGTGAGGGGTGGATTTCTACTCTATAGGTGAATGCTTAAGGATTATAAACTTGGCCCCTTTTGTCTTTCAGGTGGGTACCTTCTTATCCATTTCCCCAGCATTATTTTGACTAAGTGTGAAGGAATTTTGAGGCCACAAGTTCAGGACTGTTAGGATAATTATCAACCACCATTTCATGTCATATGGATAACATTTCCACTTTCTGGTGTCCTTTAGTTAGTTTCTCACTGCTTCTAACCTTGTTCTTTCTTGCAGAATCACCCATCCTTCGGTCCAAGGCTAAAGTCTTCTTTTTCTTATCCTCTTTTTCCAGCCCTAGAAGTCAAGGCTTTTTTGTCTCTGAGTATCGTTTAGCAACAAGACTCTAGAAACTCTAGAAAAACAAGAGCCAGTTCTTTCATCTTGAATCCATTTACTTCTTTCCATTTTCACTGCTACCTCCTGGTCCAAGCCACAATATCTCATTAGATTGCCTGCTGGCTTGCCTCACTGATTAATGAATTAAATAAAATCTTTAACAAGTACTTATTTGAGGGGCTCCTGTGTGGCTCAGTTGGTTAAGCGTCCGAATCTTGATTTCCCAGTTCGTGAGTTTGAGCCCCACCTCGGGCTCTGTGCTGGCAGTGTGGAGCTGGCTTGGGATTCTCTCTCTCTTCCCTTCTCTCTGCCCTTCCCCAGCTTGCTCTTGCTCTCATAAATAAATAAATAAACAAACCTTAAAACAAAACAAGTGTTTAGTTTATATCTGTATGAGAGTCATGACTTTTATCTTTTTTGACAAACCTGTTTAACACTACATTCCAGCTACTTAGATGTTTCTACACCCCACAGAATTTCGTTCTTCACCCAGCAGCCAAAGTGGTCCTGATTAAACTGGTAAACAGAACATGCCTCTCCCTGACTTTAAAAACGTCTCATGGTTTCCTGTTCCCTATAAAATAAAGTCGAAAGTCACTGTTTCGTCCAGAGACCATGCAGGATCTAAGTCATGACTACTTCCGTCTCATCTCCTATTATTATCCCTCACAATCAGACTGTAGGAGAAACTTTGCACTTCCATGGAAAACAATACATTATCTAATAGACTTTACAGGACGTTCTTCCAGGATATCTGATTCTGATTCTATGGAAGCTATTTTCACAATTCTGTAATTTGGCAATGCAAAGTAGTTCTTGTCTCTAGACATGCAAATCTATTCTGCCCAGAAGATCAATTGACTTCCCTCCCCTACGGTGAAAGGAGCTAATTTTGCCTCCCTTTGCACATTCGATATTCCTTTACTCCATATAAATATGTTTTGTTGTGACTTCTTAGAAGCATTGATAACATCTACCAGGTTCCATCACAGATAAATAAAATCCTTACCAAATGTTTATTTTATATTTATATAAAGTCATGCTTTTATCCTTTTCTGAAAATTATCATTTAATATTCCATTCTAGCCACTTGGGTCTCCTTTTTTTCTCAACTACTCCAATTTATTTCTGCCTTGGAATCTCTGTATTTGTTGTTTTCTTCATCCCAAATTCCTTGCTCTAAGATTTTCCCATCGCTGACTTGTCTTTATTCAGGGATCAGCTCAAATGTCGCCCCCTCAGAAAAATCTTCCCTTGCCACTCCCATTCCTGATCACTACCAGTTCCTCACAGTTGTCTTCTCAGCAGTTTAAGCTGAAGGGGTAGGATCATTTGGGACTGACCTTCTGCCATCAGAATTCTGTCTGGCATATGTTTCTCACCCTTCTCTACTCACCCAAGGTGAGGCCACCACTTTCCACTCTTCCCAGGTAATCTCTGCAGTTTCTTGTTGCAGCAAGTTCCTACTTTTTATCCTTCTACCAGTTGTCACTTATCAGCTCATCCTCTTCCATGGACACCTGACCCAAAAGGTGTATTATTTCGGAGTTAATAGCAAGGGCTCTGAGATCAAAGGAAATCTGGATTTGATCCCAGCTGTGCCACTTATTATCGGTGTGAGCTTAGGTAAGTGTTTTAAACTCTCTAAACCTAAGTCTTCTTATCTAAAAGAGGACCTTACTAACACCTTTAACTCCAGGATTTTCCTGAAGATCCAAGTACGATAATGTGAAGAATTTAGCCAATGAGTAGCCTACAGGAGACGCGGTAAATTAGGACTGTTGGCTTTCCTTTATTCTACATTGATTCTTGAATGTTTCACTCCTTCTTCATCTTCTCTCTGGCAACTTTACAAGGAAATTACATGAGATGTCATAGAAAGTAAGGCTGTTGAACTTGAAATGCCAAAGTGTTCTCTTTACCTGGTATGAATAACTTATCCCTTCCTGGGAGATGCCAACAGAGGGTAAGTGGGACACTTCTCTCTCTCTCTCTATCTCTCTCTATCTATCTCTATCTCTCTCTCTCTCTTTCCAAGGAGACTCCCTATCCCTAGGATAGGGCTGATGCTCTCTTCCTTGGGAATTCTTCTGAGGTCTTCTATTTCTAGGCTTCTAAGAACTAAGGCAGTATTAGTATGGGGTAGTGGGTAAGATAGAAAGGAGTTTGTTTTAATTTTAACTTTAGTAGAAAATATTTGTGGAAGTAAAAGGACATTGACAAATGAGATAGGAGGAAGTTTGATGAAAGACAGAGGAGTTTAGCATTTGGAAAACAGCTTGATGGGGTGGGAGAACTGACATCAATTTTCATTTCAAAGTGAAGGATGGAATTAAATATGCTGTAAAGCCATCCTTTGCTCCCTAGCCAGCATATTGACTAGCAAAGGTTGTGCTCCTAGAAAAGGAAGCATATGGTCACGTTCCCACTCAGAAAAACCTGATGGCCAAGACAAATAAACGTGAACCTTATGTCTGCAAGTAATACATGAGAGCCGCCATTTTTCATTCTTTCCATACTTACGATTCTCAAATAGAATGTGAATTCTACAGTCCTGTATTTTTGCTCACAAGTGCGCAGTTCAGGTGAACATTTTCTGTTAACTTAGTCTTTATTTCTCATTCATGGCATTTTCTCTCTTAAGATTCTTCACAGAAAAGGTTATGGAATGCATGTTTGAATTTCATTTGCTGGTAAAATATGACCAAATCCATGTACTAATGAGCTGGGTTTAACAGGGATATTTCTGTCTCCATAAATGGGTGGAATATATAAAATATGTTGCATGTGTGTTTATTTTCACCCTTTTGTACACAGAATGTAATTGTTTTTAACGATAAGAAATTGGAGAGGGTGGCAGATTGCGGGGATGAGAGAATAGAAGGTGCCATTGAACCCAAGGGGATCGCCGTCCACAATTAGAGGTATAAATGGCACACACCTGGTACTGACACACTGAAAAAGAAAAGATAGGCACCCATCTTGGTTGCTCTCTCTGAGCCACCATGATCTTGAACCACATTTGTTGGAAAGAATCCTGGATTGTTTGCAGTAGAATTCTTATACTGGTTGTGGTCCCTAGGATAAATCCTACATTCTCTGCACCTCCATTTTTTTCATCTGTGAAACAAGAGAAAGAATCAAATTATCTCTTCATTTGTTTCAGCCCTAATGCCAATTCTACATGCTGGCTAACGTTTGCTTACTTAGATAGAAAAAAGAAAAATGATTTCACTAACATTTGAACCTGAATTGGAGGGTTAGAACAAGGGAAGACTTTTACATTACATTCTTTACAAGTGACACTTGTAAAGAGGCTTAGCGGCCTGGGAGAATGCTGTCTATATAATGCTAAGTAAAGAAAAGAATCAGGAAACAAAATGGCATAAACAGAAGCCTAGAAATGATGAATATTATAGAAGAAGATCCGTGCCCACATTTTTTTAATGTTTGTTTATTTTTGAGTAAGAAAGAAAGACAGAATGCAAGCAGAGGAGGGGCAGAGAGAGAGGGAGACACAGAATCTAAACCAAGCTCCGAGCTGTCAGTACAGAGCCTGACACTGGGCTCAAACCCATAAAACACAAGATCATGACCTGAGTCGAAGTCTGACTGAAGTCTGATGCATAACCAACTGAGCCACCCAGGTGCCCCCAGGTCCATGCCCACATTTTAACAGTCCTTGACTCCTGTTGGTGGAATTATGGCTGTAACATTTTTGAACTTTTTGATGTTTTTTCTTTTTCTGTACTATTCTATATATTAAATATTCTTTTTACATGCTGTTCATTTCCTACAAGGAGCATGTTCTGTTTTCTAGTCAGAGGCATGTGCTTTAAACAGTTTTCCCTAGCCATTGGTGATGGATTTCTGTGTCTGGAATCTACAGTTATATGTGACAAATGGCAGGAATCTGAAAAACAGCCAGCCAGCTGAGTTGAGGACATAGCCTGTGGTCAGTCACTCGACAGGGTAAAGTATTCTCAACTAAACAGCTATTGAATCCCTGGCCTTGGTATTATTAAGGCCATGCACCACCGAAAGGAACTAGCTAACAATAAATGACTTCCGAAGTATTAAAATTGAATAGGTCTTCCTACCGCTAGAATTAGGTCAATGACACTATAGGTGGTTAGGTTGCAATTTAGATGTTTCAAGGAACTTATTTATGATACAATACTCTTCCTCTCTCAAAGGGGAATAGACAGTGCCAGAGTTAAGTGTCATTTACTGGATGTGTGCTTTGTGCCAAGGCTTGTGCTAAGCCCTGAGGATATAGGACAAATAAGGGCATTGTGGGAACTCAGAAGGGCACATTAAGTTCGCTAAGAGATGGGGAAGGCTATGGAGAACTCTCCCTAGAGGAAAAGGTCCTTGAGCTGAGTATACCAAATGCACAGGAATTGGTCTGGTACAGAATTTAAGGAGAGAAAAGCACACCAGGCCGAGAAAACAGCATAAGCAAAGTCCAGAGGCAGGAAACAGCATGGAGCAAGACCTTGCAAAGTGGGAGGCAGATAGCAGTGAGAAATGAGACCAGAGAGGAAACCGAGGGGCCAGATCAAGTAGGACCTCGTGCACCCCATGAGGGGAGTAGACTAGACCAAGGGAAGGCAAAGTAGGGCCTGATAGCCAAATTTGGGCTCCTACTGGTTTTTGAACAACCCATGAGTTAAAAATAACTTTCATTCTCTTAAATAACTATATTTTATGTATTTATATAAGTGCTTACATAATGGCCTCAATTTTGCTTAGGTCTGCAAGGCCTAAAAGATTCACTAGCTGGTCTTTAAGAAAAGTTTCCTGGACTAGAGTATACCCTGAAACTGATAGGAAACCATAGAAGGGACACGGGCTTGGGGGTGAGCTTGAATAACAGAACTGGAGTCTGGGAAATAGCTGGAAAGCTGTTGGAGTGAAAGATGAGACCTGTCTTCATTATGGCAATGGTAAAGAGAAAGTAGAAGTGGATTTCTGAGAAGGATCCTGAGTTCAGTTTTGGTTGTGTTACCCTGGAAGTGCCTAGGGACATGTGCCTGGAGAAGTCTGCCAGCTGTTGCATATATAAATTTGAAACGCTCTGAAGAGAGGTCAGGGCTGAGCTCTAGTCCTAAGAGGCATCAGCAAATAGCTGGAGACTGGAAATTTGTAAGTGGATGAGATCATTTGGATTAAGTATGTCAGTTAAGTGAGGAAGTCAGAGGGCCATGGGCAGAATTTTGGGAGCCACCATATTTAAAGTGCTGGAGATGGATGATGAAATCACAAAGCAGAAAAGAATGAGTGGGCAAAGAGATGAAAGGAGAACAAGGCACATGTTTTCATGGAAGCCAAAGAAGTAAAGAATTTCAAAAAGGTTAAGGTGGATCAACACATATTTTCGAAGCAGGAAAGACTTCCGAAGTGCTAAGGACTGAACAAATGCCCAATTTAGCAGTTGGGATGATTTGGTAAAGTTAACAGAATTTTTTTGTAAAAGAGATTGGATTTTCTTAGAAGAAAGGTTGGATGAAATTTTCCCACATAATTTCTAGATGTCTAGATTCCTCAAGTCACTTGATGATCCTCAGATTTATAGACACATGGGATTTGTTCATTGTCATTTGTAAGAAACGTTCAAAACGCAGTGTAAAAGGTATTAAAACAACCTGAATTAAGTTAATGGATCAAGCATTTGAATCATTATATTTGGATTAGTGTTAAAATTATTGTCCAGGTAGAGGTAATAGATACCTCATAGAAAGATAATATGACTTGCCCAACGAATAATTAAAGACAACAACACAACTTTAAAATAAAATAAGCAGGTGGTGTAAACAAGAAGACTAACAATGAACCTGGAATCTACCAGCTGTAAATCCCATGAGAACAAAGAAACAACCAAGATTAAGAATGTAATGATGTATACGTTTGTGGAAAAAAATCAAGGCAACAAAGCAAAGTACTGGTGAAGAAATATGTTTGAATATTAGCAAGTAGATGAGTTTTACAAGCAGTCATTCTTTTCCTGAGCCAGGCTCCCCCTCAGATGTAAATCCGAAACCTTCCTGCTGGGCAGCTACCCTTCTTTGACTCCCTGTGGTTCAAAACAAACGTGCCATTAGCAGCTCCAGATGGAAACACCCCAACTTCCGGCCCACGAGGGCCCTCATTTCCCTCTCTACAATGATTGGCCCAGAGATGGACTACCGACTCAGCCTGAGCCAATGAGCATCAGGCTTGGGTGTTTTCCCTGGCACAGGCTGGAAAGAGCCATTCCTGTTGCCTTGCAAAACCAACAGGGTGTTGCCAAACCAACAGGGTGCACACGGAGAGGGAGAGCCGAGCCCGCAGGTGACTGAGAATAAAACTTCCAGAGAGGGAAGTGGAGGAGACAGACAGAGAGGCACTTTCCTGAAGACATCATTTAAGTTACCGCATCTAGCCCTGCCAGAAGCAAGCCCTGGACATTTCATTCTAACAACCAAAGAAATTTCCTTCATGCCTTTAGGCTGGTTTGATTTCAGTTTCTACCATTTGCAGTCAAAATAGTCCAGACTGATAGGCCAAACTAAGGATATTTGGGAATGGAATGTAACTCACTGTAAGGTAGCCCAAAATTGTAACTTTTACGTGTGCCCCAAAATATGGTCATTAACTTAGTCAAAGGTTTTTTTGGTTTAAAGCAGGAGAAACACTGAATTTGCACAAATGAAGAGGAGTTCATTGTATCAAGTTAAGGGTCACTCACAAAACCCAAGGGCAGGAATTAAGGTCAGTGATCACAAAGGAGAATAAATGACCTCTGCAAAGTCATCAGAAGTCAAGAGAGCTATTCACTCTTCTCTCTCTTTCAGGATTCAGAGGATATGTCTTTTGCTCCATAAATCTGTTCTGTTCTCAGTTTACCTGGTCCCTAAGAAACCATCCTAATGTGACTTCATTCTTTACTGATATGCACATAAATTCAACACCTGAGGATAACTAATCCAACCTTTTCAAGTACCAGTTCTGAATTCTTGGGGTGGGGGAGGGGAAAATGAATTTGATTCGCCTAATCTAGCCTAATCTAACCATTGATCCAATCAGCTGGGCTACTGGCTCTATTGCCCAAAGGGTGAAGCCGTTATTACCTCCGAAAATCAGAAAATGAAAAAGACATGAGGAAGCCCTGGGGAACAGTGGGAGAGCCTAGAATACATAACTCGAGTTCTAGGCAAAACTGACTGAGTGGTTTTCAGGGGTTTACTCCCCTTCTTGGAGCCTTAGTGCCTCTACTATGCCATGCTTAAGCTCTTCATGCAACCACCATTATTGAATGAGATCATGTGCCTGAAAATACTCTGTGAAAAAAAAATTGGTTATTCAAATCAGTACATTCAAAACAAAAGTTCTGAATGAATGCACAGAGTAGAAACAATGAAACTTTGGAGTCAGGTATATGGACTCCAAATCCCAACAGGTAATTCACTTCTAGCTATGGGAACTTTGGCATGCTCTCTGAATATCTTTTCATCAACACAGAACAAGGACAATAATACCCACCTTACCAGGCTAATGTAAAAATGAAAGTGTCCCCAGATATGAATTACCTAGCCCAGTACCTATGGCACTCAGTAAATACTAAGTGTCATCATTCTTCATTATTAAGGCACATTATTATTATTTATCCCAAGATGTTTCCACCCTTCACCTAAAAACTCTTTCATGGTAATGCTTCAAAGAAACACTTCTGTTGGAAAAAACTGCCAAAAGCATCCTTTTAAACACTGGTCCTTAACCATTAGAGATACCTGGAGGCCTTTTTAGAAATGCCAATGCCTGAGTCCCTCTACATACCAGCTGAATCACAATCTCTGAGCCTGGCCCACAGTGAAAAAAATAAAAAGCTCAGTGTTTGTGGAATGAATGAATCAATGAATGTGTGAAAAAACAAACAAAGGACTGAGACAATCCTCCAATGAATGCAGTCCATTTCTAATAAATTGAGGCAAAAATGTTACATTATGTACTCTGATTTATATATATATATATATATATATATTTTAATGTTTTTTTTTTGAAAAAAAATTTTTTTTCAACGTTTATTTATTTTTGGGACAGAGAGAGACAGAGCATGAATGGGGGAGGGGCAGAGAGAGAGGGAGACACAGAATCGGAAACAGGCTCCAGGCTCTGAGCCATCAGCCCAGAGCTCGACGCGGGGCTCGAACTCCCGGACCGCGAGATCGTGACCTGGCTGAAGTCGGACGCTTAACCGACTGCGCCACCCAGGCGCCCCTATTTTAATGTTTTTTTAAATGTTTATTTTTGAGAGAGAGAGAGAGCAAACAGGGGAGGGATAGAGAGAGAGGGAGATAGAGAATCTGAAGCAGGCTCCAGGCTTTGACCTGTCAGCACAGAGCCCGTCGCGGGGCTGGAACTCACAAACTGTGAGATCACGACCTGAACTGAAGTCGGCCCATTAACCCACTGAGCTATCCAGG
Organism: Prionailurus viverrinus; assembly: GCF_022837055.1. Lineage (NCBI taxonomy): Eukaryota > Metazoa > Chordata > Mammalia > Carnivora > Felidae > Prionailurus > Prionailurus viverrinus. The sequence goes on along the minus strand of NC_062562.1, from coordinate 36,026,206 downwards.
AGCCCCACTCTAATTTATATTTTAAAAGGAGATTTACAGGGGCGCCTGGGTGGCTCAGTGGGTTAAGCGTCCAACTCTTGATTTCCACTCAGGTCATGATCTCATGGTTCATGAGATCAAGCCTCAAGTGGGGCTTGGTGCTGACAGCATGGAGCTTGCCTGGGATTCTCTCTCTCCCCCTCTCTCTCTGTCCCACTCCCTCTGCGTGCATGAGCACTCTCTCACTCTCTTTCTCAAAATAAATAAACTTTAAATAAATAAATAAATAAATAAATAAAGATTTACACACAAAGAGAACCCTTAAAGCAACCGCACCAAAGAAAGAGTTCTGGTGGTTATATCAAAACACAGCTGCTTGTTTTCTGGTCATGTTTGTGTTTTCTTCACTTAGTTAGATCACTGTTGGCGAGCCAGATGTGGTCGGTGACAAGCTCATTACCACAATAACACATGGAACTGTATGAAACTGCTGTGCAGAGGACACAGGCATTTGCTTCCAGGATGAAAAAGCCACCTCTTATCTGCTGCTGCTTTTGCTTTGCATTTGTTTCTCGGGTTCTCATGCCTTCATAGAGATGGAGCTGTTGACAGACAGCTTGGGAACACCCCAACCAATTACACTCCCTGAGCATTTCCTTCTTCTCCCCGATAAAGCTCTTGAGTTTTTGACTTTCACTTACGAATGGCACGCAGACCACTTTTTTTCAAGCACTTAATCCACCAAGTACTGCAAGTCAAAATAAAGGTACTTGTAAGGAAAGAAGTCGAGAAGGGAAGAGCTTTATATAGACCGCTCAGCTCCGTTTAACCCATAAAAGGTCAGAGGGAGGAAAAAAGTCCTCATATAATCACGAATCAAAACTCTGAACTGTGAAGTACAATTGATATGCCCTGGCAGTGTGGCTCAAAACTACAGGTTGGGAGAGACTGAATATTTGAAGGCTTAGCAGCATGTGAATTTCAGAAATGGAGACCCTATGGAAATAAGCAATGAATTCAAAGGATTTCCAGTTGAAATATAATGTAGCTATTGGAAGAAGAAAAGAAATTGGTTTCATTTTTGGTGAAAGTAAGTTAGTCTGCTAGAGAGATCTAGAAAATAAGAGATAATAGAGTGGTAAATTAAACTGCATTCATAAATCACTCTTTAAAATGATTGCATGAATGAGTGGAAAGGAAGTGTTCTGAGGAAATACACAAGGATGTTAGACTCAATGTTACACATTGAGACTCAAATGGATCAGACACACCACTCATCAGGGGTCACAGGGTCAAATGTTTACAGGGCCTTTGAATGGAGGGGTTTGTGTATAAGACAAAAGTGAGAGCAGGAAACTTAGGCAAAATGGAGTGTGAATACAATATTATAAACAGTATCCACCACTTAGTATCAGTAGTGTTGCCATGTTGGATATAAGTCCCCAGGCTCTTATCTTTTAACAAGAATTTAGAAATGCAGATTTAGGGGCGCTTGGGTGGCGCAGTCGGTTAAGCGTCCGACTTCAGCCAGGTCACGATCTCGCGGTCTGGGAGTTCGAGCCCCGCATCAGGCTCTGGGCTGATGGCTCAGAGCCTGGAGCCTGTTTCCGATTCTGTGTCTCCCTCTCTCTCTGCCCCTCACCCGTTCATGCTCTGTCTCTCTCTGTCCCAAAAATAAATAAACGTTGAAAAAAAAAATTAAAAAAAAAAAAAAAAGAAATGCAGATTTATTTTTCATGTGAAGATCTCCCAATTTAAATGTTGAAAACAAAATCAAATATTTTAAGTATACCAAATTAGCCATGAAACATGTCAGTGAACTGGATGGCCCATGGGCTACTGTTTTGAGAATTTTAGGGTATGGATCGATAGGTATTGGTGTTGTACCCTTCCAGAACTGGGTTTTAATCCTTTCCACCACAAGGTAGCTGTGAGGACCGTGGGGGAAATGAATGACTTAAACGTTCAAAACAGTTGCTTTATCTGTAATAAGAGAATACTAACACTTTCCTTCCCTGGCTGCTGTGAAGGTTGTATGTGAGCACAGGATCCAGGAGCATGGGTGACAAGGCACAGGACAGGAGAGTGTAAGCTACTCTGGATGTGTTACACTGTGCTCCCCCATCCACAGAAAAGGCCTGTGAATCCAAGGAAAGAAATATTCTTCCAAAATTTCAAAACATGAAAGAATCATTAACATAAGGGTCTATGAAATAAGATATACAAATGGGAAATTTTGAGTCTTGATTTACGTGATAATGATAAAAATAGATCAAATTTTATCACATTAGAATGTATAAACAACAAAATTTACCCCTCTCCCAACCCCCCCCCCCACACAAAAGATCCAAAAAAAAAAACAACTTAGAAGTTAGTGATCTCTTAGAGTGGTGTTTCTCTCTCTTCTTCATTACCTCTCCCACCAAGGAATGATTCAAGATGTTTATTGTTTCTAACCACCACTCTCCATAAAAATTTCATATCACAGATACACTGCATATCTGTTTATGTATTGTATGTATTCCCATGCTTCATACACAAAAAGAGTAATTTTCTTAATGGATTGGAATACTCAATATTGTTAAAATATCCATCCTACTCAAAGCCATCTCTACATTTAGTACAATTCCTATGAGAACACCAATGGCAGTTTTTAAACAGAAATAGAAAACACAATCCTAAAACTCATATGGAACCATTAAAGACCCCAAATAACCAAAACGATTTTGAGAAAAAACAAAGCTGGAGGTATCCTTCAGCCCAATTACAAGCTATACCACAAAGCTATCACAATCAAAACAGTATGATACTGGCATAAAAACAGATGCAAACACCAATGGAACAGAACCCAGATCTCAGAAATAAATCCATACATATACAGTCAACTGATATTTGGCAAGGGAACCAGGTGTATTCAATGAAGAAAAAAGAGTCTTTTCAATACATGATGTTGGGAAAATTGGATATCCACATGCAAAGGAATGAAACTGGTCCCCTCTCTTATACCTCTCACAAAAATTAACTCAAAATGGATTAAAAATTTAAGACCTGAAATTGTAAAATTCCTAGAAGAAAACATAGGGAAGAAGTTTCCTGTCACTGGGCTTGGCAATGAGTTTTTGGATATGACACCAAAAGTACAAGCAACAAGGACAAAAATAAGCAAGTGGGACTATATCACACTAAAAACCCTTTTTTCCCTATGCAGCAGAGTCAACAAAATGAAAAGGTAACTTGTAGAATGGGAAGAGATAATGGCAAATCATGTATCCGAGAAGGTGCTAGTATCCAAAATATACAAAGAACTCATACAGCTCAACAGCAAAAAACAGAATAATCCAGTTTAAAAATGGGCAAAGAACCTGAACACAGATTTTTCCAAAAAAAGACATCTGACTAGTCAGTAGGTACATGAAAAGGTGCTCCACATCACTTATCATCAGGGAAACACAAATTAAAACCAAAATGAGATATCACTTCACCCCTGTTAAAATGGCTACTACCAAAAAGAAAGGAAGTAGCAAATGTTGGTGAGGATGTAGATAAAAGGGAACTCTTGTGCACTGTTGGTATAAATGCAAATTGGTGCAGCCACTATGGGAAACAGTATGGAGGCACCTCAAAAAATTAAAAATAGCTCTACTATAAGATCCAGCAACCCTTATTCTGAGTATATACCTAAAGGAAATGAAATCACCATCTTGAAGAGATATCTGCACCCCCATGTTTATTACAGCATTATTTACAAAAGCCAAGATGTGGAAGCAACGTATGTGTATGTAAGTGAATATTATTCAGAAATAAAAAGAAGGTAATCCTGCCCTATGTGACAACATGGATGGGCCTAGCATGATCTCACTTGTATGTAGAATCCAAAGCAAAACAAAACAAAACAAAACACCCCTCCTAGTAACAGAACAGATTAGTGGTTACCAGTGGTTGGTGGGGTTGAGGAAAGGGTACAAATGTCCAGTTAGAAGAGGAATAAGTTGTGAGCTTCTAATGTATAGCGTGAGTATAGTTAACAATCCCATATTGTATACTTGAAAGTTGCTAAGAGAGTAGATCTCAAAAATTCTTACCACACACAGAGAAATGGTAACTGTGTGAAGTGATGGATGTCTTAACTAACCTTATGGTGGTAATCATTTTGCAATATATACATATATCAAATCATTGTGTTGTACACCTAAAACTAATACAATGTTATGTGTCAATAATGTTTCAGTAAAGCTAGAAAGACAAACAGAACCACAAAAAAGAGTTAAGTTTCCCTCGCCCCCAGACCAATACTCATCTCTTTGGGAATAATAGTCCCACTGAGAATGCATATTTTAAAAAGACCCGCAACACAGATTGAGTTCTGATGTTTTTGCCCCACTTTGGAATTAGAGATAATGGATATAAATCTTATTATTCAATGTCTGGAACAGCATAGAGGCATGATAAATTATGACTACTATAATAAATGTTAATAAGATACATGGAGACGTAACATGTAACAGGATATTTCTTTGGAGTGCTGAGTATCATAAGATGTCCAGAGACATGTCTACTTTCTATGTTTTATTGCCTTGCTCCCAGATCTTTATGAAGGCAATTTTATAAGACATCAGAAACTCTCCAGCAATCCCTCTGGAGATATCACTTCCCAGGAAACCATATTCTCTAAAGAATATTAGCAACATTGCTGTTCTTTGCAATACTCTGCGTATTTGTAAAATGCAAGGGGAAAAATACTCTCAGCAAATATGTCAAATAGAAAAATCACCTTTGCTTAAACTTATCTCCGGTCAGTAACAAACTATCATTTGTTTTGCAGTCAAAGGTCACTCTTTTTCTTTTTCAGCCTAATGAAATCTAAGCCCCAAAGCCCTGATATGTAGGACAGGGTTCCTGGGCTTGGTTTCATGTTTTTGCAGCAGCTTTGTTGGTACATTCCTTCCAGGCCTCCTCCATGGTGTTGGGTTATTAGCCAGACTCCAGAGAGAAAGAAGTACCACTGTATTGTAACCTCTCTGTGGCCTCACCAAAGCCTAATGCTTGGAAGCCTAACAAAAGTATAAATTTAACTGTGAGGACATTAGGAAAGCATACCCCAGGAGGAAATCTCTGCGGATGATGTCAGAACAATTAGATATTAAAAGTTGCAGACTCCACGATTATTAACAAGCTCAGGAAAACTAATTAAGAAGGGTGAGTAGATGCTACCTGGCTCGCTCAGAAGTGTAGCTTGCCAATGAAGATTCTTTACCTGGAGATTTGGTGAGTTGCCTAGGAGTTTCCAAGTGGCTAATAGCTGGGGGCTAGAGCTGAGGACAGTGCACAAAGAAAAGAAGCTCAAGAAATTATTATTCTGGGGATACTTCTATTAGAGCTCTCATCTGGTACTTTAATCATTTATTCACATCTCTATTTTTTTTTTTTTTTTTTTTACAGCCTGAGGACTCCAGTGTGGCAAGACTGTTCTTTACCACCTAATTCACTGGCAGGAACATACCTCTCAGGAAGAGCTTCTTATCATGATTATTATTATTATTATTCAAGGAATCATGAAACTTTCACCCTGATAAGGGGTTAGTTATATATATTCCCTCCAAAGAATGTATGCTTTTAAGTCAGATGGATAAGTTTCAGTTTCAGTTCTGTTATTTATAGGCATTGATTACTATAAATATTTATGAGCCTCTGTTTTCTTATCTGTAAAATGGGAATAATTAATACTGCTGGGCACTTGAGAGTTACTGGGAACATCAAATAAGCCAGAGCATAGGAGTCTCACACTGTAATATGTTTACTTCAGTGTTTAACACTTAGAAGGTATTGGATAAATGACAAGTATTATTGCTGTAATTGTTACTATCATGATCATTTTTAACAAGTTTCAGCTTTGGAAGTCATGAAATAAACCAAAGAAAATCATATATATTCAAAATTTTGCCAGAAGATCCATTAATTACCCTTAAATCAATAGAGCTGGGTCTCCAGGAGGATCAAAAACCAAGAATTAACTTAATTTTATTTGTTTTGCCTTTTGGCTGTGGCTTCTCTCGCCCTGAAGCATTGGAGGCCAGAGCCTAGTTTGTGGGGTGAAAGGGAGGAGACGTAAATCAAAGGATGTTTTTCTTTTGGCCAAAACTCACATAGTCGAATTTGAGTAAGTGGAGCATGTGTATGATGTGAGCCCCTATTTTATAACTTGTGTTTCTTTGAATGCTGACTTTGAAACAAGTTGGAGTCTCCACACACAGAACAGAGCTGGCTCATAAGAGAGTGAACTATCTGATAGAGAAGGCTGTTAAATCAAGGTATATAGGAAGCTCCATTGCCATTTGTAGGTCTCTTAAGTATTTCGTTACCATTCCCAAGAACTTCGAATGACAGATTTTCCAGTTTTGTAAAGTAACCACGATCAGTTGTTTTTGTCATAAGGTCAGCAGTGAAATCACCACCAGCTATGGCCATTTCCCTCTCAAAAATGTCATAATAAGCAGACCTAATTGTCTCCACCATTCGAATAACGGATCTAAAATGTCCCCTGGCACCTGTGTCAGCTGTGACCCCCATTATCAGAAACAATGGATTGTCTTAGCAATAGGGAACTGGCCCCTCTGGTCCATCAGCCCCCCAGTATTCTAGGAATTGAAGAATTGAAGAAAGAAGTAGAATATCAGCAAGACCAACATGGACCTGGGCTCTTTCAAAAGCCGGAGCCTTGAAAACTGGTGGTTCACAGACCAAAGCCACCCCACAGATATTTTTTGTTGGGTTCACACAGTGTTAATTTTTTTTTTAATTTTTATTTCAACGTTTATTTATTTTTGGGGGGACAGAGAGAGACAGAGCATGAACGGGGGAGGGGCAGAGAGAGAGGGAGACACAGAATCAGAAACAGGCTCCAAGGCTCCGAGCCATCAGCCCAGAGCCTGACGCGGGGCTCGAACTCACGGACCGCGAGATCGTGACCTGGCTGAAGTCCGACGTTTAACCGACTGCGCCACCCAGGCGCCACTTAATTTTTTTTTTTTTTTCATTAGCTGCCAGTATTTAAAAATCAGGAGGTATTTCTTAAATTTTGTAATTTCTGGTTTCCCTTGAAAAATTCAAAGATTGGGCAATACTGGAGCTACCTTCCCACGTGGTTCCCATTTGGCCTCAGCTGAGTGACAGATCAGGTACACTTCTCCACTTTGCCAACATCCTAAGCACTTACCATTTTTTCTTTGTTCTACTTGTATTACGTATGTAACACTATTGTTTCAACATATTATGACTTTTCTTATAGTAAAGACAAAAATAATATGTTCCCTGTACCCATGTTTCTACCCAAAGCAGGGAACAGAAATGACTATGTCACTTAAGACTTTTACAAAGCTTGGAACACCTGGGTGGCTCAGTCAGTTAACTGTCCAACTCTTGATTTCAACTCAGGTCATGATCCCAAGGTTGTGAGGTCAAGCCCCACGTCAGGCTCTAGGCTGGGCATGTAGCCCCTTTTAGATTCTCTCTCTCCTCCCTCTGTCCCTCTCCTCCCCTCTCTCACCCTAAAGTTAAAAAAATTATTTAAATCTTTTATCTGTCTCCATTCATGTAATATTCAGTTGATGCACACAATATGGGACACTACTAGTTTTTCAAATAGTGAAGTACCTCTATACTAGTTGGAAACAAACAAACAAACAAACAAACAAACCATTGTCCCCAACTGTTCTGTATCTTCTGCTGCCATAACCATCACAACCCCTCCCTTGAATCCCAATGGTGGAGGGTTGATGCCAGCCCCAGCAGAGTGCCTTTAGGACCCTTTCGTTGTTCTGGGTACCCATAAACACCATTCATCTGGTAAGTTGAGAGTGGCAGGTTCCTTGGCCTATGTTTGTCCTTATTTCTGCCACTTTAAGACATCTCACCTCTGGAAACATTCTACACTGATGATGAAACCCATCATGCCCCACCTGGTCTCAACCCTCCAACCTAACAGGTCCCAAAAGCTTCCTGGTCCTCATTGCTACACGTGCTGGGAAAAGTATAAACGCCTCCCCAAAGGATGGTGTTCCCAGGAAATATTGCAATGTTGTCCTGGGCTTCAGGGAGGGAAGAGCCTACAAGTATTTGCTTAAAGGGTCACAAGTGAAACACATGCTTCCTATTCCTCCACTATGTTTAGTTTCCAAAGTGTCAAAGAGGATGCCACCCACCTTGGTGCCTGTGCCAAGGACAATCTTCATGGCCAACCCTGGGCTCTAGACATCTCACCAAGCTAACTCATTCTCATCTTTCAAGTCTCAAACTCATTATGTTCTCCTCCATGATCATTTCTCCAGGCTGTTAGGTGTCCCTCCCACTGTGGGCTCGCCCCCTACTCCCGCATCATGCTGCCCTCACCTATTTGCTGTGCACATTTTATGTGAACCATTTATTTCCAGCTGACAGCACAGCTCATGGCACACAGTGGAGATTCAAAAGGTATCCACTGAATGAGTGACTGACAGAATGAAGATTTCAGATTCCATAAACTGTGTGTGCTGCAGTGCAAGTGGCAGGTCCCTATTCCCACCAGCGTCTCCTGCTTGACTCTTCACTCTTCCCACATGGGACTGTCTTCAGAGGAATGCCTTTGGGAACTGCAGCCCCTTCCCTGGAAAGTCAAAGGACGTGGGTATTTCTTCCCTCCACCCAAAGAAGCCAGTGACTGGTAAAAGTATAGAAGCAGCAACTCTTCCTCCTGGTGGGATAAGGTCTGAGGTACAATTTCTGTTCCATTGCTCCTTGGATGGTCATGCAGGTTATGGGGCTGGACCTGAAATCTCACCTTTGTTCCCTTTCCTCCACTCTACCCCACTTCTTCAGCTCTGTCTAGAGGGAGAACATGATTCTTGGGGCAGGACTGCCTTTGGGAGAATCCACTGTGGGACAAATTGGCCAGTGATCGTTTATCAAGCACTTCCTGTACACAAAACACAATTATTGGGTAACACCAGGAAGTCGATTGACTGGTGCTTCATTCCCTTCAGCCCTCATCTTTAGGGATAGTACAGTTCTAAAAATATTCAACCCTCAATGATACCATTTCAGCCAGCACTTTGTTATTTTGGCATTTTTAAAATAAAAACTTACCACAACAGTGGGTAGCCCATTTTAAAAAAATAAAGGATGCTAGAAAATCAATAGCTTTTACTCTAAAGTCATAGAGAAGGTGCCAACTCCGGATTTTCTTGCATGATTCTTCCAGGGGAACTTGTACCAGCTATAATCACATGGTTTTCCCAGATACCAAAATAGAGGAGTTATTTTGAAAGGTCAGTAATGGAGTCTTGATGTTGGCAGTCTTGAGGAAATCATTGATTGCCCCATTAATATTTTAACCTGCGTGAAAGATAAGTAAAGGCTAATCTTGTTTTAAAAATACTCTACTAAAACCCATCTATCAAACAGGTCCACATTTGATTCCATTAATACTAGTGATAAAAATCATAGATCAGGGTTTCTCAACTTTGGCATTATGGACATTTTGGGCTAGATAATTCTTTGTTACGGGGGCTGTCTTGTACACTGTGGGATATTTAGGAGCGCCCCTAGCTTCTACCCACTAGATTCCAGGAGCACATCTCCATCCCCACCCTGGCCAGTTGTGACAACCAAAACATATTTCCAGGCATTGCCAAATGTTCCCTAAGGACAAACTTGTCCCTGGATAAGGACCACTGATCATAAGTGGTAAATTCCAGAGGTTTGAGGTTCAGGGGTGGGAGAGTGGGTGTCAAAAGAGAACTCTCATTTCTTTTCCTTTCCTTTAAGTGTAATTGTGAAGAATAAAAGATGTCATCTGGATTCTGGAGATTATAAATAGAACCCCCTATAAATGGGCACTGAAGTGAATAGTTGAGGTCGGCTTTAAGAGTGATACACAGCATTTTTACACAGTGTCCTTCTTTAGAAAAGAGGTTCACATAGTAAAGAAGATTGTTTAAAAATGTGTGTCATGATTTGTCTTGATGATTAAAAGACTATCTGGGAACTTGGTAGATCAAATCTAACTACTGATTAAACAGATTTCTCCCTAACACTTTTGGGTCAGCTTTTCTTTCCCGCTTGAAAAAAAGCAGGTTGCAAACATCTGTTTTGAGTCCTTGGAAACTTGAAAAGATTAAAATCAAAAATAAGAAGAAAATAAACAAAGTTTCTGTTACCATCTGTCTCCTAACGGTCTCTCACTTCAAATTATTGTGGTTGTAGAGAAGGGCAGACATTTTAAGTCTTTTGAATCCCTAAAGTAAGCCAATAAGGAGGCCTTTGTGGATAACTTTAAAGACAGTGAGGATTACAGTAAATCTTTTTTTTTCCTTTAAATCCAATTCAACGCATGTATTTCCAGTCTCTTGGTGATGTATCTGTTTGAATGAAGCACATTGTCAGCCAAACAGTCAATGCTACATCAAGCCTCCATCAACTTAGATAGATTCTGTTAGTGAAAAGTATCCAATCAAAAACTGAATCCTTGGATATTTTGAATACTTATTAAAAGCATTCTGTCAGATGGAGGGATGTTGTTTTATACATTTTATGCTTAGGTCCTTCTGGAGTCAATTTGCTTATCCCCTCATCAATACCCAAAGCCAAAGGTATGACATGTCTTACTTATAATAAAGCCACTGCAAAATTCTTTCATGTGTTCCTATGGTTGAACATTTTATATATTAACACTTGAGTACTTTCCAGTACTTTGGCTTTTTGTATTTTGGAGTTTACTTCACACGCTCTGTTAGGCACAGTTAAATGGTTAAATATCTACTCTGCTGTGTTTCTACCAAACAGAACTAATGTTTGGCTTCTTTCTAATATAATCCCTTATCAGCTCCATCTAGGAACTGGCAAAGTCAACAGCTAAGTGAGCTGCCTGGTGGTCCCAGTTTTAAAGTGGCTGGATAAGGTTTCATGGGTTTTAAAACCTAAATTCTAGTCATTATTTTACAGTCTAGTAGGGGAGTCAGACATTAAGCAACGAATTACACCAGTAAATGTAAAATTACCAATTTGTTTAAGGCAGCATTTCTCAACCTCAGTAGTATTGACATTTGGGGCTGGATAATTCCTTGTTGTTGAGGGGCTGACCTGTGTATTGTAGGATGTATAATAGCATCCCTGGTCTCTACACACCTGGAGAACTTCACACCCCTCCCCTCCAATTGTGACCCCCCCCCCAAAATGTCTCCAGACATTGCCATATGTCCTCTGGGGGACACAACCATCCCCAAATGAGAAGCAAGAAGGTACCAAGAGGACCGAGAAGTTCATGGTATTATCCAGAGTGTACAGCCAGTGATGTAGCACAGCCTGGATTTTCTGGAAAGACTTCTCTGAGGCTATGATGTCTGAGCTAAAATCTCAATGGTTAACAGGAGTTAACAAGGCAAAGTGAGGAAATAAAGCATTTAATTCATTCATTCATCCAAGAGATACTTAGTCTTAAAAAAGTAAGACAAAGTTGGAGGAACCACACTACTTCGTGTTAAGATTTACCATAAAGCTGTAGCAATCAAGACAGCGTGATATTGGCTAAGGGATATACACATAGATGCATAGAACCACATGGAGAGTCCAGAAATACACAAAAATGGCCTGTGGAGTATTCACAAAGGACAAAGACAACTCAAGTGAGAAATGCTAGCCTTTACGGTAAGTGTTATTAGAACAGTTAGACATTCAAATGTTTTAAAAAATTAACCTCTTGGGACACCTGGGTGGCTCAGTCGGTTAAGCATCCGACTTCAGTTCAGGTCATGATCTCACGGTTTGCGAGTTCAAGCCCCGTACCAGGCTCTGTGCTGACAGCTCAGAGCCTGGAGCCTGCTTCAGATTCTGTGTCTCCCTCTCCCTCTGCCCCTCCCCTTCTCATGCTCTGTCTGTCTGTCTGTCTCTCTCTCTCTCAAAAACAAATAAGCATTAAAAAAAATTAACCTCTTACCTAAACCTCACACTTTATAAAAAAAATTAACTCAACATGAAATGAAAAACTATAAAACATTTAAAAGAAAACAGAGTCAAATTGGCATGACCTGGTGTTGGAAAAAGAGATCTTAAAGATTACACTAAAAGCATGAGAAGGAGGAGGAGGAGAAGGAGAAGAAGAAGAGGAAGATGAAGAAGAGGAAGAAGAACTCCTTGAACGCCTGCTCTATGTCACTTCTGTTCTAGGTGCTGGCGATACAGCAATCAATGAATCAAAATAACATCCATGCTTTTCGAGCTTCTCTTGTAGTAGGGAAGACAGTTAATAACCAGGCAAAACAAGAGACAGGTGTAGAAGGCTATTTCATCTAGAGTGGGCAGGAAAATACTCTCTTTTTGCTGGTTCTCTTTTTGCTGGTGATCTTTTTGCTGGTTCCTGAGTAATGAGAATAAGTCAGCCAAACAAAGACCTGGGGGAAATGAATTCTAGGCAGAGATAGTAGCAGGTGCATAGTGACCACAGGGGAGAGTCTGAGAATGTCCGGTACCAAATCTCCTTCCCACCCATTTGAAATCCTGACCATGAGATTAAGAAACTAAAACCCAGAGGTGTTTAATGGCTGGCTAAGCAGTTGCTTACATGATGACCTATTTCTGGAGTCCATTTAGGTACAAATAGACCAGATCACCATTGGCAGAGTAAAAATCAAAGATACATTGTTGGCAGAACCTGCGTTACTCTATTTTTCAGGACAATCCATCCAAGATCACATTGTTTGAGTGGTCAAGAGAAGCCATCATTGGATGTATCCATTCTGTGGCTAAGAGAAAGAGCTCTTAATATGGCATTGGCTATAAATCTAGCCCCCTTTCCTGAAGACAAAATTTACAAGAGAGATAAACAGCCTCCAATTCCTGTTAATAGAGTCTACAAGATTGCTTTATAATGAGGAAGGCAATTGACAAGATCATTTAAAAAGAAGTGATGTGGCAAATGCACCCAGAGGCTATGTTTTCTAATAAAAAGGTTGCTTTCAATGACATACAATATTTAGCAGAGCACTTTCCTGTGTTTATTTTTCCCAAAATAGCAGCAGTTTCCAAATGCTAGTTCCCTACCCCCATCCTGATAATTCCCCAAGGATTCAGATTCTCCAGGGATACTGTTGAATTTTAGAGCTATAACTATCTAGCTATCCCATTTTACAAAGAAAGGAACCGAGGCCCAGAAGAACCGAATGAGTCGCCAAGGTCATAAAATAATTTGTAACATTGCCAAGAATATCCTTTTCTAAGTATTCCAGTCCATGTTTCTTGCCCTGCATGAACTAATGCCTTTATTTTGCATAGATTGCTCATTAAACGAAGTGTGTTATGAACTGAAATCCACACTTCCCTTTGTCATTGCTCATCACACTAAACCAGGGGTAGAGTTTGCCCTTCATGGGACATCTGGCAATGCCTGGAGACGCTCTGGTTATCACAACCTGTGACGAAGAGTCTACTAGCTTCTAGTGGGTAGAGGCCAAGGATGCTGCTAAACATCCTATAATGCATAGGAAAGCTTCCATAGCACAGAATTTTCTAACCAGATTGACCATAGTGACACATTTGAGAAGTGTCGCCCTAGGCTTTGCATACTGCCTTTTTTCAGTAAACTTTCAGGTCAGTGAGATCGGGGCCTTTCCTCATTTACTCTGGTCTCTGCTTCTGGCAATCTGTCCGTGCTGCCGTCAGTCAATGCATTCTCAACACTTAAATGTTAAATTAAATTAAATTTAAGACGCAGTGAAAGGCAGCAATTCCTTCAAAAACTGCTGAGAGGCAGAGGAATTGCAGAAACCAATGATTACTTCCCATAGTTAGGAAACATTTAAAAATGACAGTTCTTCATCTTTTGGAGAGCACACATCTCTTTGAGAATCTCACAAGAACCATGGATGCTTTCCTCACAAAACTACCATCCTTAACAAAATTTCCATACAACAGGACCAATGGACTGACTCCCTGACATACTAGAGGGGTCAGAAGTTCTGGGTCTCGAAAATAGTATAGAATATTTTTTTACTTCTCCTCACCCTTTGGGTAGGATAGTAAACCATTGGTTCAATACTGACTGTCATTCTTTTTTTTTTTTAATGTTTATTTATTTTTGAGAGAGTGAGAGGGAGACACAGAATCCAAAGCAGGCTCCAGGCTCTGAGCTGTCATCACAGAGCCCGACACATGCTCAAACTCAAGGAACCATGAGATCATGACCTGAGCCGGAGTTAGATGCTTAACCGACTGAGCCACCCAGGTGCCTCCCCAGGGTGACATTTTTTTAAGGAAAATTGGTTCCTACTTTAAATATTTTAAAATAAAATGATTCAAATATTAGAAATGGCCTAGGCAACCATTCACTAAAAAGGACAAGTGAAATGTAGAATATCATACTGGATCCATACACCTCAACCTGGATAGACTTTGTAAAAAAAGACTGGATATTTAATAAAACACACAGGCTATGATAACTTATGTTTGGTCAGATATCACACATGTAAACTTTAAGACACAAATAAAACAATACTATGTAATATTCATAGATGTCTATATCTCTATGGAAATTTGGAAGGATTCATGCAAATTTCATGATAATAGTTACTCTTGTGGAGTTGGAGGTAAGAAAAAGTCTCCGGTTGGGGTGCCTGGCTGGCTCAGTCAGTGGAGCGTGAGACTCTGTATCTCAGGGTTGTGAGTTTGAAAGCCCCATGTTGGGTGCAGAGTTTACTTAAAAAAAAAAAAGGGGCGCCTGGGTGGCGCAGTCGGTTAAGCGTCCGACTTCAGCCAGGTCACGATCTCGTGGTCTGTGAGTTCGAGCCCCGCGTCGGGCTCTGGGCTGATGGCTCAGAGCCTGGAGCCTGTTTCCGATTCTGTGTCTCCCTCTCTCTCTGCCCCTTCCCCGTTCATGCTCTGTCTCTCTCTGTCCCAAAAATAAATAAACGTTGAAAAAAAAGTTTAAAAAAAAAAAAACGAAAAAACAGGGACTAGGAAGCACAAGAAACTTCACTCTTATGTAAAGTTCTATTTCTTCTGATTGAAAACAAAGGACAATGGACAAACATGTTAAAACTTCCAATCCTGATGGGTAGCTTTAGGGATTTTTGTTTTATTTTGAGATAGTCTGTATTTTGAAAACATTTCTGAAAAAGGAAAAAAAAATCTCAGATTTACAATGGAGGTTTCCAGTTTCTGAGACTCTTAGAAAAATTATCTCTACTCCTTCTCCAAAGTGTACTAAGGTCCTTATAAGTTTACTGTGTATTTTGTTTGCTTTGGCAAAACAAGCAAACTGCGCCGACATGCTCTGTATGCATGGCTTAGTTTTTACAGTTGCCGATTCACAACTGTATTTTGCTTTTCCTGCTCAACTAGTTCTTATGCATGGTAGAGAAGTCAACAAGGTTCCTCTTAAATATTTTACTGTTTCTCTTTCCTTGGCCAAATTTAGTAAAGAGATGCAGGGAGAGAAAATGTAGAGGAGTGGAGATGCAGAAAGTTTCCTTAGTACATGAATGTAGTAGAATTATACTGGTCTTCTATAAATGTTAGAACCAATTTAGATTATATGATCATGTGACTGAAAAGCCATTTATTGGAGTACAGATTGTGTGCTCCAAAGACAGTAAGTATCATCTTCTTTTTTTTAAACAACATACAGCATTTGAAATCATGTAATTAGGAACATCATGTAAATGTTAGCAAGAAAATAGAAGCAGATGTTTGTATTAGAAAAGTCCTAGGCCATAAGCCAAGCAGCCAAGATTCCACTTCCTGTTCCACTATTAAATGACCGCGTGTTCTTGGGCAAATCACCTTGACTGAGCCTCACTTTCCTGATCTGTGAAGTAAAAAGGCTGAAATGGATCAGGGGTCTCCAAGTGGGGGCCCTTGAGTCATATCAGGTCTACAGATACGTTTTGTTTGGCCAACTGCTCAAATGGTTCCAAATTAGTCGTCAACATTTAATAATCAAGAGGTTTTGCTAAAAATCCAGGACTCTGTCTTCTCTTAGAAAGAAAATCTGGCAACACTATTCCCAAAACATTATTACTGAGCAGAGAGGGCTACCACAGGACAGGGCGTATACTTTCCAAAGTGCCACAGTCTTGTAGAGAACAACCATTCTCCACTGTTAACACTTGAACAGTTGAGCTCATTTATCTTCTTGCCTGGCCCCTCTAGGCGTTTCAGTTTGTAACTCCTGGACCAGAAGTTCTCTAAATTCCTTCAATTTTTATCATTTCTTGCTGCTAAGCAGAAAAGGGGTTGCCATGAGTCAACTAGGCACCCAAATCGAAACAGACATATGGAAAAATGAAACTGGATGAGCTTCTATTCATTACTGGGGTGGAGAGGAAAACTATGTTGAGCTAATGGAAATTTTGTTTCCTTGTTTTATTCATTTTTTAAAGAAATCATGAATTTTTAATGAAATAATCCTAGAAGCATGGAAAGGACGTAGAATTATTAGAGTGGCCAGTCTATGGGGGAAAAATTGTTACATCTAGAATAACACTTAGAAATATCCTTTTAGAAATACTGTATTAACATCAAATTGTACAGGCTGGATTTTGAATCTTTCCTGAAAATACACTCAGGTACACCCACACATGAATCCAGATGTTTATGTTAATATTTCCAACTTTTAACCTCCAGCAAGTCAGAAAACACCATGTCAGTTGGCAACCTCTCCAGTGAAAAAGAGTCCTTCCCAAAGTCACTACCAAAATAGCCGCTCTAACAAGACTGGGATCTTTGTGATTAGGTAACATGGCTACAAACTAACTATAAAACATGGGTTTTATCTCCCATGGAGTGTCCTTGCCCTTTGGAAGGAAAGACGATATTCTCTGAACACTTAGATTTAAGATTCCACTGGACTCACACTATTCACTAAGGGGTTGGACTACAACACTGGCCTCTTTCCAAGGTGTTTTAGTTCGTGACATGCCAAAAGAACATTATTAAAAAGCATTTTCACGTATAAAAAAGCTTAGCGATATACCCTCAAAAGACAATTACGTATGTATCATCAGGAGGTTCCCATTCAATTACATTACTTCCGAAATCTGCAAGCAAGCACAGTTAGCCTAGTGACACAGATTCATGTTCACAGCTAATCATCAGCAACCGCTTCACTTGAGGCTGAACCCTATGAAACTGCCGATATTTGACCTTTAACCCCAGAAGGCAATTTCCTACGATTTAACTTAGTATCAACCTGTGTTGTATTTAAATGTAAGTACTTAAGTTTGTAGTTTGTTTGTTTGTTTGTTTGTTTCTAATTTCAGGACATCAAAACTAGCACACTTACAATAAGGCACTGATTTTTTAAATTTTTTTTTAATGTTTCTTTATTTTTGAAAGAGAAAGACAGAGCATGAGCAGAGGAGGGGCAGAGAGAGAGGGAGTCAGAATCTGAAGCAGGCTCCAAGCTCCGTCAGCACAGAGCCTGAGATGGGCTTCCAACCGACAAGAGGCGAGATCATGACCTGAGCTGAAGTTGGTTGCCTAACCAACTGAGCCACCCAGGCACCCCAATAAAACACTGATTTATTGTTATTTACATCATGTGACATAGGCAAAGATTGAAGATAATATTCTAGTGCTTTTGCACTACATTCGAGAATAAAAAAAACAGTAGTCTTGGTTGAGTGGTGAAAGAAAAGGCTTTTAATTTTTATCTCGATATATGTGCAAAGACCATGGGGTTAAATGAAAAGGTGAGGCTTCAGTTATAATAAACATTCTCCATGGAAGCATGAAGTCACAGGTCACCCTGTTGTTCTTTATGTGTTAAGTGCTTTCGGGGTAGAGGTGTGTGTCTGGGGCTCACATAGAAATGGATAATGCTAAAAAAGAAAAAAAAAAAGAAAAAAAAAGAAATGGATAATGCTTTGGTACCCTTTAAAAAGGGGCAGACTGGGGCACCTGTGTGGCTAAGTGGGTTGAGCGTCTGACTTCAGCTCAGGTCATGATCTCACCGTTCATGAGTTCAAGTCCAACATGGGGCTCTGTGCTGACAGCTTGGAGCCTGGAGCCTGCTTCAGGTTCTGTCTCCCTCTCTCTCTCTGCCCCTCCCTGCTCTCTCTCTTTCTCTCTCTCTCTCTCTCTCTCTCTCTCTCGACAATAAATAAACTTAAAAAAAAAGGGACAGAGTAACTTGGAGTGTATCAACAGCTGCCTGTGATTCTCATTAACAGTTCTTGGTTATCTAAAGTGTGCTTTAGAAAGAACACACAATTAACCTTGGACAACCAAGTACCTGCAACTATGGTTGTTGATTGGTCTAATATTACTGTGATTTAATTTTAAAGTCCCTCTTAAGAACCCTGGAAATCAGTGCAATCTACCCAAGCCATTTTATTAATAACAAAAGTACCAAAAAAGCCTGGGCCTCCTGTATGGTGGATGAGGCTTCCATTCTCAGAGTCAGAAAGTCCTGGGATCAAATGTTAGCTCCTGACTTATTGGCCATATAACCTGAAGCAATTCATTTCCCCTCTCTGGGCCTCAGTTTCCTCACATGAGGAACAACAGGGCTTTGCTTCATCGAGTGACCAACTAAGTGAGACCTCAAACAGAAAGTGCTTAACAAACATGAGTATGTGTTCTTCTTATTACAAAATTAATGAACATTTGCTCACTCACAAGCTTTTAGCTACAAAATATGCAAGCAGTATTCGTGTTCTTATCCCCAACCTGAGTTTTCAGTGGGAAATTATTAGGAAGCACAAACTCCTTTTTTTTTTTTAGTCTTTTTTAAACATTTGTTTTGAGAGAGAGAAGTGGGGGAGGGGAAGAGAGAGAGAGGGAGACAGACTCCCAAGCAGGCTCTGTGCTGACAGTGCAGAACTGGATGCTTAACTGACTGAGCCGCCCATGCACCCAAATGCACAAACTCGTTGAAGCTGTGAGGACCAGGATGCTGCAGGGATGGTGTGACTTCTTTTTAGATCTGGTTTTAAAATTGTAAATAAAGCCAAAAAAATCAAAGAAGCCCAACTGTTCACCAATACATCAATAGGGAATTGGGTGTTCTGAAGCGGGCTCTGCTCTGACAGCAGCAAGCCTGAGGTGGGCCTTGAACTCATGAACTCAAGATCATGACCTGAGCCGAAGTCAGACACTCAACCGACTGAGCCCGCCTGCATGTACATTTTTAAAAGCCAAGGAGTATAAAGAGTTATAAAGGTGCTCATTTAGGGTGGTGAACTTATGGCTAATTTTCAATTTCTGTTTTTCGTACTTTTTGTGTGGTCAAAAACTTGCCTAATGAATATGTATTCATCTTTAGCCTAAGTAAATAAGTACATAGATAAATAAAGAAACCAATAAATAAATCTGTTTTAATTTGGAAATAAAATATTCCTGAAACATGTTCTTATTAATTCAGTAGCTGAATCTCATGGTGCGCATACTGAAACATCCTCCTTGGAACTGCACAGAACTGAGATAAAGAGCTAGAAGGTGGAGGTCCACGCAATTCCTAGCACCATCGTGCATCAAAAATCTGGGGAGGCTGTCATTTGTCACCTGGAAATTCTCCATTTCAGGATAGAATTGTTTTCTCTTTTGCTGCTTGTTGCTTTCTTTTTGTTCATACGTATTTGTCTCATCTCACCAATTATTATGAGTTTCAGAAAGGCAAGACCCATTTCTTTTATTTCATTTGTTGCATGATTTTTGCACAGTGCCCAGCCCTGTGTTAAGTATTCACTAGTCATACGGAAAGTACAGGAATTGCTAGTCTCTGAGTGTGGTTCCTCTAGCCAAGCCCATGGTGGAGATGATAAATGTACAGTCCATGGGTGGATTTGACCTGCTGACATGTTTCATTTTGATCATAGGATATTTAAAAATGGTTACTTGCTTGCCAAGGTGTTTTGAACATGGGGAGATTTCATGCCAAAATCCAGGTTTCCAGCTTTTCTTGGAAAATCAAAACATCGGATCAATCAGATCAATACTCCCACATGGCACAGTGTGCCAA
Source organism: Prionailurus viverrinus (assembly GCF_022837055.1). Lineage (NCBI taxonomy): Eukaryota > Metazoa > Chordata > Mammalia > Carnivora > Felidae > Prionailurus > Prionailurus viverrinus. Next base: position 36,006,243 of record NC_062562.1, on the reverse strand, counting down.
GCATGACAGCGGCTGCCTCCTTCAGAAGGGGAGAATATGTTCTCCATTTTGCCACAGTCCCTACCTGATTACTTCACATCTGTTCTACTCTACTCCTTAGTGTTACCTACCAGGCCCTTGAGTTGGACACTTTTGAGAAGTTCTCTGCTTGGTTCTTCCAACCTACAAATCTCTTGGGCTTCACTGCTTGGTCCATACTTTGTTCAGCCTTCTGACCATGCTCTCTTATAAATGGAGTGATTTCTTTCAGGAAAGCATTCTTTGTGAAGCTGCATTCTTTGTGAAGCCATTTCCAGATTCCCTCTTCCAGATGGATCCTTTAAGCACTTGTGTATAGGTTAAGCACTTGTCACGGGTACATTGTACATTGTAAGCACCCCAAACACCTTAACCTTATTATTACACCTTTTTGTGTTCCCGTCTTTTCTTTCAGATCATAAACTCCTTGCTAGCATAAAGGGTGTCACTCATCTTTAGACCCGGTTGTAGCAATTGTACAAAATTGGTGGGTAATAAGTGTGCATTGAATTAGATAGGAATGCACGCACAGCACTGAATTCATCATGACAGTGTAACAATTTAGGGTGGAAAAAAAAATCCTGGGTCAGTGAGGTTGGGTGGGCAACAAGGGATGTGGAGGGAAGAGCAAAGCAGTATTTCTCAGGTGGACCCCTGAAGAATTTGTTAAAAATGCAGTTTTCTGATCCATGAGGCTTCTGGAGCTGGGGTCTTGGAATGTGAGGTTTTATCAACCCCAACCCCAGAGATTCTGATATAATTGTCTTAAGTATTAAAAGAAAAGTAAATCCACCCTTCTAATATGTATCCAGAATTAGTAATTTTATACTACAGTAAGAATAAAGAAAACAAGTTTTGTTTCTTTGTTCTCTTGCATTGTGCTTTTTTATTTTGCTATTTTTGTATTTTATAAACATTTATCACAGATTGAAGTTGGAAACAAAGCTGTCCCTTCTCCTTTAATAATAATCACTAATATTTATTAAGCCTTCACCATGTGCCCAACACTATTCCAAATGCTTTACAGGTGTTAACTAATTCAATCCTTACAACAACTCTATCAGGATGGTCTTGTTATTATCCCTATTTTAGGTTGAGTAATGGAAAAGTTGGGTTTCAAACCCACATATGACCGACCTGGAGCTCCCATTGTCAAGCAGGAGCCTCTTGGCTCCAAGAAAATGCAGTAAATATCCCACATCTTCCAGAAAACTCTCTAGACTACTCTGACTGACCACATCAACCTTAATGACAACGCTTACATTCCATTTTCCATGTTGTGGTCTGCATCTAGTTCCCCCCCCCCTCCAAATATATACCAAGCACTTTTTGGATGGCCAGCCTTGTGCTATTCATTTCCCCTGCACTGTTCCACTTTGCTGTACATTCCCTAGGATGTTCTCTAGTGCCTTTGGTATATGTATTGACTTTCTCTCCAAGGACATTACGTGCACTTATGAGGGCAGAGTAAGCCATTACTCTCTGCACTGCTGCCTTACCTGGGGCCCTTTGCTGCTGTCTACATGGAACAGACAGTATTGTGCAATGGTGAGGGAGTCTTCAGATCTGAGTTCAAAGACAGGTACAACCACCTCTAGTTTCATATTCTTGGGCAGGTCAATGAACCTCTCTGACTCTTAGGTTTCTCCTCTGCAAAATGCAAGTCCATTAAACTCAACAGACATTGAACGAGCTACTGTTGTGTGGCACGGGCTGATCAAAGTCGGGGTAGACCCTGAGCTCATGGGGCTTCTAGTCTTCTCCCTTTTCTCCCAGGAGAACTAAATGGGATAATACCAAGTAAAGTGCTTACTCAGGTCAGGTCTTGGGGGCATGTAATAGCTGCTCAACAGATGTCAGTTATTCATTCAATACAGTCTATTTAATTAGAAGCAAGCAGTCCAGTCAACACCAGAAGAAAATTTAATTACTTCACACCACACAGATGTAATATTATACACTACTCCATCTCAAGCCTTTACTATTCAGTTCTTGATTTGCACTTCATGTCCATAGCAGCTATGCCAGGGCCTGGGAAAACAAGTGAGCCTTCCCTCCCCAACCCTGTCCTTCTTTTGTAGGCTGGTGATCTGTCAGAAGAAGAAGGAGAAGGAAAAGGAAAAGGAGGAGGAGGAGGAGGAGGAGGAGGAGGAGGAGGAGGAGGAGAAGGAAGAGGAGAAGGAGGAGAAGGAATAGGAGGAGGAGGAAGAGGAGGAGGAGGAGGAAGAGGAGGAAGAGGAGGAGAAGAAGGAAGAGGAGAAGCAGAAGCAGAAGCAGAAGCAGAAGAAGGAGGAGGAGGAGGAGGAGGAGGAGGAGGAGGAGGAGGAGAAAGAAGAGGATGGGGGCACCTGGGTGGCTCAGTCAGTGAAGCCTCTGACCTCACTCAGTTTGATCTAGGAGCTGATGGGTTTGGTGGGTTGGAGCCCCCCCTCCCCTCCACATGGGGCTCTGTGTTGACAGTTCAGAGCCTGCTTCGGATTCTGTGTCTCCCTCTCTCTCTGCCCCTCCCCTGCTCATATGTGCAATAAACATTTAAAAATTAAAAAAAAAATAAAAGAAGAAAGAGGAGGAGGAAAAATGCCAAAACCAGGGTTAGGGAACTGGTCTCTTTCATATACTGACACTGATGTATCAACCAAACTTTCAGCAAAGTGCAGAGGTATGATATAATTGTGTAGTCTCAAGACAATTATTTAAAAAAATAGATTTAGCTTTAAAAATGAATTCATAGCATATAGAGAAGTGGTCCGGCAATAGGACTCACATGCAAGGGTGTTTGGGAACTATTTTTTCTCAGTGCCGACAGTGCATCTCCCCTCCGGTGCGCTACTCCTCAACTCATTTGGAGATGCTGTGACAATCCCAATAGCAGATCCTTCCTGAATGGTCCTCCCTTCCTCCTCCACCCTTCTCTCGTTTGCCACATCACACTCGGTATCAGATCAAGCTGTAATCTCTGTCTTGTCACTTAGCAGCTATTTTGGTTAACCTCTGGAGTTTCTGCAGGAGTAGAGCAGAATAAAACTCTCCTGAATCAGGACCGTTCTGGAGGGAAAATGCCAGGCACGGAATAGGCTTTTATTCTCTTTTTTACTCTACCCCCCCCTCTCCTTCCTTCTTACTCTCTCTTACTTCCCTCTCTCCCTTTTTCCTTCCTTCTTCCCTCCTCTCCTCCTTCCTCCTTTTCTCTCTTTCAAGAAAAGCCACCAGGTTCGCGGGAATCTCAGATGAAGTCCTTAGCCAGACCCACTCCCGTTCCAGATTAGATCCACAGCCTCCCGCGGCCGCCCATGCCTCATCCCCTTTATTCTAAGGTCAGCGAGGGCTTGGGATGTTTGAAGCCTGGGAGGCGAACAGAGTCCCTCCCCGCGCTTTTTGACTCAGAGCCAGAGATGGAGAGGCGCGGGCTCGCGCCCCCTCCCTTTCCCCCACTTTCGGCAGCGCCAGCCGCTCCGCGCCCCTTGGCACCAGCGCCTTTTCTCTGTCGGGGAAGGCGAGCCCAGCCCGCAGCCGCGCGGCGGGGGCCGAGGGCGCCTCCTCCCTTCCTCCCGCTCCCCTCCCCTTCCTCCCCTCCCGATACAATGACTGGGCCGGAACAGCGCATCAGCCGAGTCTCATTGGCAGCGGCCGCCCCAGCCCCCGGAGAGGCGGCGGGAGGGGGCAGCTGGGGAGAGAGGAGCCGGGAGTCGGGGCTGACAGCGAGGGCGGGCGGGCAGGACGGAAGGACGGGAGGACGCGAGGCAGGCGGCCGGGGCACAGCTGTTAAGTGTGGATCAAAGCGAGGACGCGCGGCGAGCGGCGGCGGGGGCGACGAGCGGCCCCGGGCCGGGGATGCGGCGGGCGCCGGCTGTCCAGCGAGCCCGGGAGTCGGGCCGCGCGGCTCACGTGCTGAGCAGGAGCTTGGGCCGAGAAGAGAAGAAGAGGAAGGCAGGCGCCCGGGAAGGCGCTGCGCAGGGCGGAGTTGCTTCCACGGCTGGCTCCGAGCCGGTCGCCAGGTCCCGCGCGGTGAGCCACCGAGACAATAAAGTAGCGGTCGGCAGCCGCAGAGCGAGGAGGCAGCAGAGCAGGTAGGGGGGCGACTGCCAGGGGTGCCCAGCTTGCTGCGGGGGGTGGGGGGGGGGTGTGCGACCGCAAGCGGCGGCCACCTCGGGCGCTGAGCGTGCGCCTCGGGCGCAGCGCGCGTCCGGGGACCCCCAGCGGAGGTGCGGGGCTCCGGCGCTCGCGCGGGCAGGAAACCCCGCCCACGGCTCCTGGGCTCCGGCTGCCTCCGCTGGAGGCCCCGGGGCACTTGGCGCGGCGCTTTGAGCGCTTTGGTGGTGTGGGGACAGGAAGTTTGGCGGTTTCGAGGCGTTGGCGCTGGTGGGGTTTGTAAACGCGCCGCCAGGGACCATGTGCTTTGGTTGTTGCGCGTTCGTGGGAGGTGGGAGAAACGCTGATGAATCCCAGATACTTTCAAAAGGCAGGGAAAGGACTGGCGTTAGGAGAGGATACTTGGGGTTTGGTTTGTCTGCCCCTTTTAACTAGGCGTGTCTGATCCTAGCCGCTTCTCTGTTGGAAAGGCTGTGTGCGTGTGGATCGCCCTCTATCAATTTTCTGGAGTATTTCACCTTTCACCTTCGTGTGTGTGTGTGTGTGTGTGTGTGTGTGTGTGTGTGTGTGCGCGCGCGCGCGCGCGCGTGTCGGGGGAGGGGACAAAGATGATGTTTTTGGGAAATGCCATTTGATTTGGACTGGAAGGTAAACTTCCTTTGCATTGAATGCCCTATGCTCTGAAAGAAACTACTGAGCAGTGGTTGGTGTTGTTGACAAAAGGGGTGAGAGCTGGTCTGAAATCTTCCCCGAGCCTGAGAAAGCAGCCGCAGGAGGAGGTCTCTCGCGCTCTCCTTTGTGTGGACGCTTCCTTCCAGATGTGAGAGGGTTGGGCTGGGCGCTCCTGGGTGGGGTAATAATTATCCCGAACATTCCTGCGATCTGCTAGGACTTGTAAACATACCAGAGCCAACTCCTCTGAACTTTTGCAAACCAACTTGGTCTGCTTGCCGGTGCCCAGACGGCTGCGTCTGGAAGGTGGCCCCTTCAGAAGAAAGACTGCGGAGTGCTGACAGCAGCAGGCTTTCCGGAAAGCTGGTGGATCCACAAAGGTTAGCTAGTGTTTGCCCCAGAAATTGACCAACCAATTTGGAGGATGTGTGCAAGGTTTTAACGCAATCCCTGACATGCTGCCTCCCGTCCTCAAGAGAATGCATCTGTGGAGCTTCCAAATCAAATATCTGGAGGAGAAGAAAAGCAGCTTCACCTTACTTAACCTCCTCAGGCGGCACTTTCATATGCCATACACATGCCGTTAAGAATGGTGGTTGACAGCTTATTGTGTGTCGGGCATCCCAGTGGGCACGTTTTGGGCATTATAAATAGTCCATGGAGTGGTAAGCTGAGCGCAGAGGGAGGTTAAGTAGCTTGCTGTAAGTCACACTGGTAATTTGGAGTTTACAAGACATCTGATTCCAGATGCCGGGCTCTTAACCATGACAATGCCTCTAAAGGGGATGTGCTGTAATGGCATTAATGATGACGAAGAAAGTAATAGTAATAACAATAAGTCCCTCACATATTTTTTATTAGATTACATAACATGATGGTGACTGACCTAAAGTAAATACTCAGTATATATTTTGGTCTCTAAATTAAATGTCACAAACTAAGTGATGGTTATATTGATAAGTGTATGATGCTTTTTTCTTTTTTATATATCTGAGAATTTTGTAATAACAAGTAAAGCACAACCACACACACACACACACACACACACACACGCACACACACACGTTTGAACAGTGCTTACATTTCTTAAAAGAGGGCCAGAAGAATTCAGGCAATTCCAAGGACTTATTGCCCAGGAGAGGTTAATCACTTCTTTATGACATCTGCAAATATTAATCAGACATTTTGGTTGCTTAAATTCAGTAATGCAGGTGGGATGTATTTGAAAAATATAATGAGGGAAAATGAAGAAATCTACCTAAAATGCCATTTTAGTGAGGTTTGAGTTTCATTATTGCTGGGAAAATCTCAGAAGTCGCTTCTCCTGGGTTATGCAAGTGATTGCCTTAAACCTCACCCTGCTTGGAGATGAGTAAATTTTCTTCTTAGTGGCAGGACAGTTCTTGACTTCTCAAACAGGCAGACAGTTGTGCTTGAGCCTAATAATCTAGAATAATTTCGGGGGAGTTAAAGCTACAGCCACTCCAGAGTGTAAAAGCAGCTAAAGTTTTCTCAGTATTGTTTACTGTCGTCACTGGCCTGTTTCTAGCCAGCATGTGAATCCTTGTTCTCCATTTGATTTCACAGATTTAATCAAGATTCTGCATTGCTTTGAGCAGACAAAAAGGAAGTTTTGGCTAACTGACAATACAAATAAGGTACATGGAAAACAGTTAAAAAAAGTACCCTGTCTTATACAGCCTGCAGTGATTGTCTAAAATTTCAGGAACTCTTCATAGTTATTTTACACACAGTACACACATAAGTGAAGGGTTGAGGCTTGCACTGCAAGTGACCTCCCTCTCTCTCTCCATCTCTTTCCCTTCCTCCCTCTCTCTTCCTATCTCCCTGCCTCCCTCTACATCTGCCCCAGAGATCTGATCTTATCATGAACACATTATTTTTACATACTCAGTAACTGCTGAGGCTCACTGGAATTACTATCTTCAGCCTATAGATAAATAAATCATATAATTGAGCTCACCAGTTAAGACTTAGGTGTCTCTCTCTCTCTTTTTTTCTCAATGTATCTCTCATCTCTCTCTTTTTAGATATGGTTTTTATTTTGTTTTAGAAGATGCTTTTTTTGAAAGTAATTTATTTATTTCCGGGTCATTAAGATTTCTCTTTCCTCTTCTGGTAAACATGTGTCTTGGGTAGTCAGAAATGGTAAGGTAACAGTTTTCTATTGCTAGATGCTTGATTTAGGGGCCAAATCCTATTTTCCTCAATGATCTGATTGACCAAAATTATCATGATGTTTCTTATCTCATTTTTTTCTGGTACGATCCTTTTTTAAGCTAATCGCACAAGGCAATGTTTTCTAAAATGAAGATCATGAGGGCCGCCTGGGTGGCTCAGGCGGTTGAGCTCTTGGTTTCAGTTCAGGTCATGATCTTACGGTTCATGAGTTCAAACCCCACATCGGGCTTTGTGCGGGTAGCACAGAGCCTGCTTTGGATTCTCTGTCTCCCTCTCTCTCCACCCCTTCCCCCGCTAACTCTGTCTCTCTCCAAAATAAATAAACATTAAAATGAAGGTCATGAAATCAATTTAGTGGGCTGCAACCAGCCCACTAAAAGTATAACAGGACAGAAAATATCAGCATCATCATATGTTAGTAAGTGTTCTGTAGTTTCATGAAACTTTGAGTCAGTTCTGTATCTGGGGCTGCATGCACATTCTGGGTTGCAGTATAAAATGTAATTCTTACCATGAGTTGCTGTCTAAAAAGTGGAAAGCTACTGCCACAGGGTGTATTTTCATAATAAGTGACAAACACCCAATTCAACTGGAATTAGGAGATACATATCTATACAGATCTATGTAAATTTTTTTCATATATACAGGTTCAAGTTACTGAAAGATACATACTTAGAACTGGCCCCAAGTGCATCTTGCTCAGGGCTAAACAATGACTTCAGAATCTGATTTCTTTCTTTGGGTCTTCAGCTCTGTCTTCCTCTTTTTTCCTCTGGGTATAGGGTCCCTGTCGGGTGACTAGCTGACTATAGCAGTGGCTAGTTTACACGATTTTCAGTTCAAGTCCAACAAAAAAGGATAGACCTCCTTTGCCCAGGTGTTGAACAAAAAGCCTCAAAACTAGTTCTGACTGGCCTGATTGGCATGGTTTGGAGGGAAGCCCTGTGCCAAATGACTTCTGCAGAGATTGAGGTCTTTGCCTTGTGGTGGAATCTCACCCAGACCACATGGACTGTGGGTGGCAGAGGGCTGGACCTCCAGATAAATACAGTTGCTGGATAAAGGGGAAATGGATGCTGAGGAAATCAAATACACATTTGTTGAAACGTACAAGTGTCTGACTCAGTGAAAGGTGATTTCTGTTCTCTGTGATGCCCGAAAGAATGGAGGCTGAACTGAATTATACTGAAGCACATAGGTTATCAATATGACTTCTCATGTATGCAAGGAAAGCCTTAGCTGTCACTTTTAACCTAGTCAATATCAGGACTTAGGAGATCACAATGCAGAACAGGTCAAATTGATAGCGGTTGCTCTGCTTCACAATGGCACTGAGGGAAAAAAAAGGCAGATATATTGATTAAAAATCCACTACAGACCCTAAACCTCTTGCAAGGGGTGGTCTTGACCCTTCTTGCGTTTATGTGCGAATCTTGGAAGGCGGCGTTTATTTTAATCACTTGGCTGCACTAATGTGGTGAAAGTAGTTGTTGAAGTGGTGTCTTTCAGCAAATTGTCTGAAGAATACACCTCCTTGAGGGCCAAGGCCAGTGAGTTTTCTGCTCCACAGCTCGTCAGCCTTGAGATATTTATCTGGGTCTATGTTACTCTGCCCTTGGGGAGGTGCTGCTTTTAATTATCCTCTGCCACTTCGTGTACAATTATCCAGTGGGTAAGGGGGCCCTAATTGTGTGCGGCTGCGGAGATAATGTGCACTCACAGCAGAGGTTCCCTCGAAGTAGGGGACGGATCATGCTGGCTTGCCCGGGTCAGTCCTGGTTAATGCCTCCGCCTCCAGTTTGGATGATAAATTATATGGTCACCTCACATAGACTATTTTAGGGGACCGTGATTAGAGGTCTTTTTAATAGATAAAGAATTCCTTTCACCAGGCAAGATTAAATGTAACATTTAAGGATGGATGCCTGTGTGGTTAAAGTAAAAAGGAAAGCAAGAATGTGGTTACCAGAAAGGTCATGATAGTGTAGTGATTCTTAACCCAGAATGATTTTGCCCCCAAAGGGACCCTTGTCAATGTCTAGAGAAATTGCTGCCATTTATTGTTGCCATTTGGGCAAGGTGCTGTAGGCATCTAGCATGTGGAAGCCAGGGAGGCTGCTAAACATCCCACAATGTACAGGACAACCCCCAGAACCCAGAATGTATATAGTGTTGAGGATGAGAAAGCCTGGTATACTAGTTATATTTGAGGAGGAGGGAGAGAAAGTGTCTAGGAGCTTCTGAGGCAACAGAGTGATGGATACGTGGCTGTTTACATGGAGATTATAGTGAATTGTGTAGTTCCATTTTGTTCATTTTTTAATGTATGTTATACTTAAGAATAAAAAAAAAACTTTAAAAAAATAAAGAGATGCTCACCATAACTGCAGGATAGGATGGACATCCGATGCCTATTAGGGTCCTGTTCAGATGTGAAGGCTCAATAAATAATAGTAGAGTAGAGCTAATGGTAACAAGACCAGCTCACATTCCCTAAGCATTCACCTGTGCTGGGAATTGCTTTGCCAGGATCCCATCATATTTGTTGAATTGACAAAGTCTATGTGTTGACCAGCATTTTACAGAAAGACAGACTGAGTTTGGGTTAGGGACACTGGCTCTCGAGTCAGATGACCTGCCCTCAGGTCCAGTTGCACCACCTATGGAGTGTAGGACTTTGAGCAAGTGGCTTACCCTTTTTTGTGCCTCACTTCTCTCATCTATAAAATGGGGAGAGTAGGAGTTCCTACCTCATTGGGTTATTGTGAGGATAAAATGACAGTGTAAAGTGCCTCATACAGTGCCTGCTACATATTAAATACCCCATAAATATTAGCTATTATTATTTTGGAGGCCAAGAAAAAAACATTAATAGCTATATTTTTTTATTGGACACTATGTGCTAGATTTCAGTCTAAGCATTTTTCAGCCATCCTTTTCTTTATGCTTGCAAAAATCCTCTGATATAGGTGTTATGTACGTTTATCACTCCCATTTTATAGATGAGGAAAATGGAGAGTTGGTGAAATTAGCAAATCATGGAGACTTAATTTCAACCCGAAGTCGTTCTGACTGCAGAGTCTCTGCTCTCAGGTATTATGTCCTTTTGTGAGATCCGAAAGGGAAACTTGAGATCAGCTAACCCACAAAAATGAGTCCCAAAGAGAGATGTGATTTGGCAAGTTATTAAGGGATGGTGCAGGGCCAGAACCCAGGTTTTTTGCCTCCCACCATCTTCCAAAACCATCTGTGTTTTGCAGACAAATGCATCTACCTCACAAGGCAACTATGGTGGGTGGGAGCAGACCCAGACCAGGGACACAGGGTCTGGAATTGTGGAGATGTCTTCTAATTCAGCTACAAAATAGCCCACGGCTGTGTTTGCCGAAGTGGGCTAGGTGTACCCCTGGTGGTGTTTTTGTTAATCTTAGATGATAGATGGAGAATTATTTTACTTTGATGGTTGCTTGTTTATTTTAATGTGCACCAACATATTTTTTTTCCACTTAGACCTTCAACACTTATTAAAGAATGTATTTCTTTCTGCCTTGCTGAATAAACTATTGACAGACTGCATATTACCGCTTAGGATAAGGCTTAAGATATGACATTTACATAATGTCAATGTAAAATAATTTTAATATATTTGTTAGTAACAGAGTGTGGATGGTGCTGAAAAATGGCTGCACCCCCAAAGGGAATCTGCCAATGATGGAAGTCTGGGAAATACCAGACTAGAGAATGTGTCTCCAGCATGGTGCTCTTGAATCCCTTGGGGATCAGATTCTGATTCAATAGATATTGGGTGGGAGCCTGAGAGTCTGACGAGCTCTCAGGTGATGCTTCTGATGCTCATCTGTGGACCATACTGTGCCTAGCAAGGGATCAGAGAACCTAGAAGGTTCGTGGACATGTGCTGGGTGTTGTGGGAGGGTCAGAGATGGGTAAGGTAATCCCCTGCCTCCCAGGAGCTTAATCTAGTTGGGGAGAGAGGATGTGAGTGGGCCAGGGAGGTCTGCAGAGAAAGCTTGGCGGGAAGGGAGAGGTTCAAGTACAGGTGCAGGTCTGCCCAGAGCCGCTGCAGCAGGATGGCAGGAGGGGAGGAGGGGGATGTTTCCCTTCGGCCTGAAAGATGTGTGGCAGCAAGTGGAGAGTTCCAAGACAGGCTTGCCAAGCAGGAGGAAGTGTGCAAATAATAAGGAAGACTCTAGAAAATGCCTCTATATGCAAAGTGGAGATTTCCACAATAATGGGATCAACACAGAATTAGTCTGGAACGTTCAGTTAGAATAACCTGCCTGGGGACGTCTGAGTGGCTGTCGGTTAAGTGGCTGACTTCTCTTCAGGTCATGATCTTGTGGTTGGTGAGTTCAAGCCCCACTTTGGGCTCTGTGCAGACAGCTCAGAACCTGGAGCCTGCTTCAGATTCTGTGTGTGTGTGTCTCTCTCTCTCTGTGCACCTCCCCTGCTCACGATCTCTCTCTCATTGTGTCTCTCCAAAATAAATAAACATTAAAAACAAAAAAGAGAGAATAACCAGTTTCTTCAAAGAATAGGCCCCTGCCTAGAAATAATAGCCCCCCTTTTCTTGAGTCTCTAGAAGTGCCAGGCATTTGCCATGTGCTTTTTGTACAGTGTGTGGCACCCGTCTCCACAGTGACCCACAGTACCCCGCACTTTACAGAGGAAGAAACCAAGGCCTGGAGGGGCTGTGTGACTTGTTCAAAATGCACCCAGCTGGTAAGTGACAGACCCGGAATTTGAACTTGGAACAGAGTCGGGGCTGTTTGACACAATCCTGCAAGAGACTCTGCTCTTTGTGATCCCTGACAGTTTCAGCCTGAGAGGTCTAGCTTTCTCTCCTGAGAGCATACCTCCCAGGAGCTTCGTATGGCCCATCGTGCTTCAAATGAGAGTATTGCCCCCTGAAACAGATCCTTAGCAAACATCCAACATTGTCAGGTGGTATATCCTTCATTGTTATTTATACAAGTTTATTTTTCTTGCTGCCTTGCTAGATAAGTTATTAACAGACCAGAGTTTTTGGCATTGTGACCATAAATTAGAAATAAGTTCAAAAATGCATCCCTCCACCCAAATAAACACTGGCTGTTTTGTTACAACAAGGAGCCACTTTCCTTTGGAAATCACCAACTAGCCTAGATAGACAGTTATTGGAAATAATTATGCCTCCGCCACAGCATGGGGCCAGTCACAGCCCCGCCTGATTCAAAAGGTCCTTCTGGAATACCAGCATCCATCTTCCAGCTGGTGCTTATAACAGCCAACAGCGTCGGTAGGGGACCCGACAACGGACGCAGCCTGAGGATTGTTTCCAGGCTTCCCTTGTTGGACCTGACCGAGCCCATCCCATCAATACGGTCATTGTAAAAGAGCAGGAGGACCATATGCAACCCGAAAGGGAGGCGCAAAGCTCACAGAGCCACCCTGGTCCTGGTTCATCCAGGTTTAATACATGGTACAGTTATGCCAGATGAAGGAGGAGCTGGGGAGAAAAAGGGGTTGAGAAACAGGAAGGCCAGTTCTAATCTCATCTCAGCCACCAACTGACCTGATCTGTGTTAATTAGCTCTCTGAGTTTGTCAAGTGGCTGGTGACACTTGAGGTTGCTTCCATCCTAACCCTTTACGCTACGAGCCATCAAACGTGTGCCCCATGTGCCTTATCTGCCCCTGTTGTATTATTCTCATTTTTTTAATTGTTTTTAAGTCCCAGATAAATGTGTTTAAAATAAGTGCATTTACAAAGGGCTTCCTTATCAGCAGTGTGTTGGTGGAACAATTCAGTAAAATTATTTGCTGTGCAGTAAAAATAATATTTGGCATAACTTGTCATCAAGTAACCTTTCAGTATTGAGGCAAAGATCAAAACATTAGGGTAGCGTAGCTTTTTTGAGAAGCTGGGAAAGATGAGGGTATTTGAGGCCATCACAAATGAACTAATTGCATCCATTTAAATGGACAAGTTGAAATGCAAGATCCTGATCAAGTAATGAATACCATGTGCCCCTAGACTGGGAACAACGTAGAGCCTCAGCCCAGTGGGGCCATAGGATGTAAATTGAGGACATAGCATGGTAATTTGCTCCAACTGTGCTAAATTAATTCAATGCATTTTGAAGTGAAAAAAAAAAAGTGTGTTATATACCTTCCTGTTCTCAATCCAGCTGAATTGTCACTGCCTACAAAAAGGGGAGTGTCCCGTTTTCTCAAGGCCAAAGTTTGATTCAAACAAATGAAGAGTAAGAAATCATTTTTTTGCAGCGATTCAGCTGCTTTGAGCTGTTTGGATCACGAGTGGTTCTTGTACTTTGTAGCAGGAAGGCTTAATTACACCTGGAAAAAGCATACCAGAAAACTATCGCTAGTCTTTTTTTAGACCTCAGTGAAAAGATTTGAAAATGATCAAGATAAAGGCTATTTAAAAGTTGATAGATTGTCGACAAGTGTTCATACTATTTGGTAAATACTTTCACTATAATGATAAGGGGGGCTGTGCAACTGTGTCCTCTTTCAGAGTATACAAGGCAAACTTTCTTCTTCTCACTTCTTATACAGTTTCATTTATCTGGGGTTGTCAAGGAATAAATAATCTGTTTCACTAAAGTGATTTTTCCAGGTGATTACAGCTTACCTCTGCCTACCCACATTATTTTTTTGCTCGAACTATTTTTGATGAAAACATGGCACATGCTTTTTTACTTTTTTTACACGGAGTATATAAATGTGGGTAGATGGTTCCCGGATTTGGGCTCCTCATGACAAACACCGCGTTTTGTTCCTTGCCATCATCCTGTTACTCTTTGACAGCTGAATTGTGGAGCTGAGTGCCTCTGTATAAATAATCACCGATTTTTATTCTCTAACAGTAACTGGTAGTCCTAATCACACGGTTTCTCCAAGTAGTCAGCAAACCCCACGTGGGGTGCTAGGAACTTCATGCACATTATAGTCTTGGCTAATCTGCCTAACCCCCAAGAAATGAGATTATTCTTCCTGTTTTACAGGTGAGAAAATTGAAGTTTAAGAAAGTAGTAGTAAGCACTAGGGCTGGGATTTGAACCCCTGTCTCTGCATGAGGCATGCTCGTTGATAGCTCTTATGAGAGTTGCCTCTTGCTCTCGTTCTCCTCTCTGCCTCAGTTTGGGTATTTGTGTCTGTCCCCTTGCTTTAAAGACTTTCGCTAAGTATGCAAGGTTAGGTGTCTACCTCTTTTATGGGTATCTTTTTCCTTAAATGGGGTTCTGAGGGTACTTTTGCTGATTCCTAGATTCCCAGATATATTCTGCACAGTTGCAGTTTCTGGAACTCTAACCTGTGAATTCACCACTGTGTATGCTAAGGCTTTGGGGGGATTAGAGGATTTTCTGCATTATGATTAAGCAACATAATCAAGAAACCTGCCATCAGGAATGCTTGGCGAGTCCAGAATGCAGGGGTCAGCAAACTTTCTGTGAAGGGCCAGGGACTAAATGTATTAGGCTTTGCAGGCCATATGGTCTGTGTTCACTTACTTAACTCTGTCTTTCTAGGGCAAGAATTGTCACAGACAATACATAAAATAATGGGGGAAGCTAAATCCCAGTAAAACTTTATTTAGAAAAACAAGCAATAGGCAGGAGTTGGCTGATGGGTCTAGTAGTTTGCTAACTCCTATTATAATGGGGGAAAGGACCACCAGTCAGGATATTTTATTTATTTTTAATTTTAATTTTTATTATTTTATGTAAATAACTTTTAAAAGTTTTTTCATTTATTTTGAAAGAGAGAGAGCATGAGCAGGGAGGGGCAGACAGAGAGGGAGACAGAGAATCCCAACAGCGCAGAGCCCGACGCAGGGCTGAAACTCACGAACCGTGAGATCTGACCTGAGCTGAGATCAAGAGTCAGACACTTAATGACTGAGACACCCAGTCGCCTCCCAATCAGGATATTTTAAACGCCTAACTAGGTAGGTAGTTCAGAGACAGTGAGTGTAGAATGAGTGGTGGTTAGGCCCATGGACTCTGGAGCTAACTGCCTGGAATTTGTCTCCTCTCTCTGCCACTAACTATTCGAATGCAGGCAAACATCCTAATCTCTCTGTGCCATGGTTTTCTTTTAAGATTAGGAAAATAATGGTCCTTACATCATAGGGTTGCTTTGAGAATCAAGAGAATTATATATAAAGTACTTAGAAATAAGCACTGTGTAACTTACTGTGAAGTTAAGAATCACAAGGAATCTGATTTCTCTCTAGTGATACTAAGTATTGTAATGAGTTGAGGGAAAGAACAAGACTTCGTTTGCTCTGAGTGCAGTGGAGGGCAGCGATCAGGCTGCAGCCAGTTGAGGATGGACGTGTGGAGGGAGGAGGGAAGTTTGCTAGTGAAGGCAGCACAGTGGGTCAGGAGAAAACCTGGGCTCCTTGGCTGGCAGTTAACGGCGAACTGGGTGTAGAAGTCTGGTCTTTACATGAGTTCCGTCTAGGGCGCTGCTTTCTCCATCTGTAGAATAAGGGGGTTCACCTGGGTTAGTGCTTGTGAATTGTTTGCTCGCAGGTTGAATTCTGCCTATAGAGAGCTTAGTTAGCTCCTAGAGCATTTTAAAAAATATTTGAATTAATCATCAGCAATTACGAATCAGCAGATTCCGCAAAGAAACCTTTGGATTCCAGGTTTCTTTTAAAAATTCAGAAGCTCTAACAATACTGGCTGCATTCCCTCCTGGCAACAGTTGGCTAGTTCTGAGTGATGGCGGCCCATGGTTTCCATCGTTGATTACTGCAGCAGGTGTCACTGGTGCCCAGCCCATAGACTTGCCCTTCCATTTCAGTGCAGGCCAGCCTGACCCAGCTGCCAGCACCTGCATTCATCTTGCTGAGGACTCTCTCTGACTGGGAGTGAGTGCCAGGGATTTGATGCCCACCTTTCCAATGGCGATGGGTTCAGTGCACAGACACCTGAGCTCCCTTGCCCATCTGGTGAGACAACTGAGGTGTTATTCTACACCTGTTTCGAGAGTTTTGCCATAGGGTTCATCTCCAGTCACCCATAGCAATAGTTGACTTAATAGGACACTCCCCTTTTTATGGCGTTTCATTGCTTTTCTCATTTCCCCACTCTCCCACTGGTGTTCCCTGGGATGACCTCTCAGAGAAATACCTTGCTTGCAGTTGAATCCTTGTGCAAGGCCAGCTTCAGGAGGAAGTCAGAGTAAGAAAACCATGGCCTTACCACTCAGGCCAGATGAGAATTGCCCTTGTTTTTCATCATGCTTGGGCAGTTTTCTTCCGTAGAGAAATAGTTGTCCCTCCCATGACTATCGAAAGAGGGAAGGTTAAGGACTGAATGGGCTGTAAGTGTCCAGAAGAATGGGAGTATATTCCTTGTGTAAGCAAAGAATAGATGGAAAGCTTTTGTGCAAATGACCTTTTTCGTTCACTGAAGTCTTGCCCCATAGGTGTCTGAATTTCTGATTTCTTCAATAGAAGATCCTTATGGATTCTTAAAGTGGGGACGATTTAATGGGGTATTCTGCAAGAAGCAGTCAGAACCCCTGCAATGTGATTGGTGGATTGATTTAAACTGCCTGAGGAGATGCAAAAAAAAAAAAGGAGATTTGAGAATCAAGCTTGTTTTCTTTCTTTCTTTTTCTTTCTTTCTTTCTTTCTTTCTTTCTTTATTTTTGGGACAGAGAGAGACAGAGCATGAACGGGGGAGGGGCAGAGAGAGAGGGAGACACAGAACCGGAAACAGGCTCCAGGCTCCGAGCCATCAGCCCAGAGCCGGACGCGGGGCTCGAACTCACGGACCGCGAGATCGTGACCTGGCTGAAGTTGGACGCTCAACCGACTGCGCCACCCAGGCGCCCCAAGCTTGTTTTCTAATAGGTGACCAACCAACCTGGTTGCCTCAGGGCTGAGAACTCTCCTGGGATGTACTAAATCTGGGGAAATCCGAGGCAAACCAGACGAAGCTGGTCACCTACTGTAGATACAGGTCACACCTAGGACCTTTCAAAGTCCATCCCCTGAAAGTTTATGTCCTGTATGTATGCTTATGAGTATATATATATATATATATATATATATTTTTTTTTTTTTCAACGTTTATTTATTTTTGGGACAGAGAGAGACAGAGCATGAACGGGGGAGGGGCAGAGAGAGAGGGAGACACAGAATCGGAAGCAGGCTCCAGGCTCTGAGCCGTCAGCCCAGAGCCTGATGCGGGGCTCGAACTCACGGACCGCGAGATCGTGACCTGGCTGAAGTCGGACGCTTAACCGACTGCGCCACCCAGGCGCCCCATATATATATATATTTATATAAACTATATATGTATATATTTTAAATTTATTTCTTTATTTTGAGAGAGAGAGAGAGAGAGGGGAGGAACACAGAGAGAGAGAGTGAGACAGAGAGAGAATCCTGAGGAGGCTGCACACTGTCAGCACAGAGCCCGAAGTGGGACTTGAATTCACGAACAGTGAGATCATGACCTGAGCCAAAGTCTGATGCTTAACTGACTGAGCCACCCAGGTGCCCCAATGAAATCATATATTTTTTTTTAATTTTTTTTTCAACGTTTATTTATTTTTGGGGCAGAGAGAGACAGAGCATGAATGGGCGAGGGGCAGAGAGAGAGGGAGACACAGAATCGGAAACAGGCTCCAGGCTCTGAGCCATCAGCCCAGAGCCTGACGCGGGGCTCGAACTCCCAGACCGCGAGATCGTGACCTGGCTGAAGTTGGGCGCTCAACCGACTGTGCCACCCAGGCACCCCTGAAATCATATTTTTAAAATGACCCCAAATTTAAATGCATGCTGAAAGACAATTACTCATTTCTAGATTTCTAATTATAAAAATCTGGGTAACTTTAACAGCCTGACTTCAGTTTTCCTTTTTGTCTGTGCCTCTGCTTTGCCACTGTGTGGACTTAGCTGGCTGTGGGGTAACACAACACTGTTAGTTAAAGGAGTGAATTTGGAAATGTTCAGTACCTCTTCCCTTTCAGGGCCTCCACTCTGTCATTCAAGCAGGGGCTCAGCAGCGTTGCCCCCGCATTTGACGCTCTGAGCGCTCTCCTCAAAGGTAAATAGGGAAACTGGAGAAGGTGCCTTACGTGTGTTTGAGGGTAAAACACTTCCTGGACATTTGCTCTGCCTTAAGTTACCCATCATCTTTCTTCCACTGGGTGTTTATCTATTTTTAGTCACACTGTTTTAATCAGAAGTGAACTTGTAAAAAGCTTTATGCCCAAAGTAGAAGAGTGTCACAGCTGGATGAGGGAGGGAGAGCCATGCCCCCAGACAGAGGACGTAAATAGCAAAGGGTGTGAATGGCACTAGAATGTGGGAATCTCTGAGAATCAGAAACCAGATGTTTTGTCTGCATAGCACAATGTGGAAGGAAGACCTGGGCATTTGAAATTTAGCAAGATTTTTGGCATCAAATGAGGAAATTTAGACCCTAGCGTAAATATATAAGACTCAATGGGAAAGTTATAAGTAGATTTGTAACCAAAAATATATTGTGTTTGAACCCAAGATCCATCATTTAACTCCATTTATAATCTCATACAAGTTAGGAAACCTTTCCTGAGCCTCATTGTCCTCATTCATAACACGGACCTGAGAAAGAACAGAAGCTGACTCTTAAGTGCCAGTAACGTACTATCACCAATGCTAGGGATGTTAGAGGAACTGCTTTATTCAAAGTTTTACAGTCCTGCAAGGTTGGTATAATTAGCCCCATGTTACAGATGAGGAAATGGAGGCACTCGCATGTCCAATAGTTTTCCCAGCATCACTCAGCTAGGAACTGATGAAGCCAGAATCCAAACCTGGCTCCGGCTGACTCCAAAGCCTGTGCCAGCTTGTTGTAACTTACCTCTCACAGTGCTGGCCTTCCTTGCGTCCGTCCAGAAGCATATCCTGAGGTAGACTGCAAGCAGTGTATTTGGAAAGTGCAAGAAACAGCAGCAGCAAAGTCAGGAAATGAGACAAGGAACAGAAGGCCCACAGAAAGTGTGTTATCAATCCAACTGCCACCGTGGGCTAGGAGAGCTCCATCCCACTGTGGAAACTTGGAAACCAGCACAGTCCCTACATGCAGCATAGTGCAGCCCAGTGCAGCAGTCTCATCCAACGGTGAGGGAGCTGGGGTGTTTATACACCCATTTGAGGTGTATAACCTCACCATTTGAGGGCTGCTTCTGGGAGGAAGAGTGATAATTCCTACAGGCTTCCCTTGTATCCTGTGCTTGGCAAAGTAGGACCATCAGCCCGAGGAAGCCCTGGCAGAGAAATAAATGCAGGTGTGGTGGTTGGGAGCAGGGCAATGTAGCAGTAAGGAGAAGTAAGTCCGGAAGCAGTAAGGAGAAGGGAAAGAGTGCTGACAGCAGCTGCTACGTGGATGTTAGAACCAGTCAATATGTGTAGAGGCAGGCCTAGGGCCACCATTTATGGAGGGTATAGTATGATTGTGTACATAATTAACAGTGAGAGGACTTGTGAGGGCTTAGTCTGGGTCTTGTGAATCCTTACTTGACCTAGAATTGTTCCCAGGCACCTAGAGGAAGGCCTAAGGGAGGTCATCTTTCAGGTGATGATCATGAATTTGGGATAAATGCCAGGCCTGCCCAGCCCTCCACATTGGGCTGTTTCTTTGGTGGCTCCAGGCATCTGAGGTCCATTGAGATATCTACTACCCCGGGGTCTGGGTCCAGAGGGAAAAGCTGCAGTGGGTGCTTCCACACAGAACCAGCCACCACTTCCTCCATTCAGAAACCCAAAATTTACCAGCCCTGTGTTCTCTGAGGAAGGAGGGTTTGAAAAACGATTGTGAACCAAAAACAGGAAAGGATAAACGTAGCTTGGGTGACGTGATGAGCCAGGACTTATGTTTCTCTTATGATGATAACGGCTTGTTTTCCTGCCACCTCTTAAGGTTTGCTTTTCTTTCCAAATGTAATTACTGAGCACTACAGCTGTTATAGTTTTGGGTTGTCCCACTTCCAACCTTCCCTCGGTCCATTGGGGGGGGGGGTTCCCCATTTTGTGTGGTCTTGGTGGGGGCAGTGCCCATCTCTCCCTCTGAACCAGAAGATCAGATTGTTCCTTTCTTCATGTGATGCGATCCAGGAATATGGCAGAGTCTAGTTTTTGTTCCCTTCCTCCTATTAGTAACAACCCCCACCCTTTGGGTTTTCTCTGGGCTTCTGGCTGCCATGGTAGGGACTACATTTCCCATCCTCCCTTGTGTCTGGTATGGCCATGTGACCAAGTTCCACCTAATCCACCTCAATGAATGGGAGAGGAAGTGGTGGGTGCAGGTTCTAGTTGTTCCCATTAGAAGGAAACACCTTCTATTTGTTCTTCTCTCCTTGCCTTAAGCTCTGGAACAAGGAAGAGGTAATGAGACATCTTCAAACATGGGGATGAGGGCAATAATCCAGTTGTTGGCTTGCGACCTTGGGAGTTCCCCAGGTGAAATCCGAAACTGGCCCCCTTAAGTGGAGGTCAAGAAGCAATGGAAGAAGGAGGCAGACCACTGCACCCTCTGAAGGCAGAGTCCTTGAAATGGCTCCTACTGAGGGAATGCTAGGCAGAACGTATATTCCAAGGACAATGGCGGTGGGGGGTGGGAGCAGGATGCTTATGGAGCCACTGATGGTCTGGGTCCAGCTTAAGTGTCACCCAGCAGTCACATCCTCTCTATGACTTCCAACACCAGGAGATGGCAGAGCATGAAGGTTAAAGAGGTCCAGGTCCCTCCCTCTCTGTATGGAGCACAGCTACACTACCAGCCCCTGCCCCTGCCCGACCACCCTCTACTTGAACTTGAATTTGAACCAGAACTTAACTGAACAACTCTTACCTGGTCTTTGTTAAAAACCAAGAACCTATATTTTAACTGATACAAAGGCTTGACACATGACTTAGCCTAAATCAATGGCAGTTACTAGAAAAAATCATGGGAGTTGGTGCCAGGAAGACCTGGGTTTACCCTGCCACTTACTAACTGGATGATGTCAAATAAGAGATTAATCTAAACATTTTCTGAGGCTGTGGGATGCATTGTCATATTTAATACTCCAAAGCAAGTCTCTGGGGGGAAAATGCCCGGCACAATGCTTGGCACATGGTCAGCAATCAATGGAAGATGGTTATTGATGTTATTGTATCATTATTAATTATTCACAATGCTGAATTGTTGCTGACCACTCAGGCGGTAAGGCAGTATTAGTAACCTTATACCTGCTGGCTCTGAGGTCTGGAATTCATTGTCCAAATTTCTAGAGAGTTTGGGTGATCCGTGGTAAATTAGCAGGTCAGCAAAAACCGTATGTTCCCTCAGACCACCGTGGGTAGCAGGCATTCGCTTACCTCAAGTAAAGGATATAGTCTAATTAGTGGAGCAGAGGATATGTCTGATGATGACGTGGACAGACCCCCCCCCCTGGGGTGGTGCCTTTTGATCCCTCATGACGCACACCCCGGATAGGTGTGGAGAGTAGCAAGTACAGGCAAGGTGTGCCTGTCAGGGGAGACTGAGTATCTTTCTTTCCAGCACTCTTCCCCGGGCTAACTGGGAAGCCGCATCTTGCGTGTCTGTGACCACTGCCAGTGGTTTACCTGATTTCCGCCTCCTCCATTCTTAGTAACAGACCCCCAGTTTTCTTTGAGGCGGTAGTATGCTTTGTGGAGAGACTACCTTTCCCTTTCTCCCGCCCTATTCAATATGGCGGTGGGAGCAAGTGCTGGCTGGTGAAGCGTAAGTGTGTTTTGTGGAGCTTCGGGGAGGGTCCCAGCTGGGAGCTGACTCAGACGGGACGCATGCTCTTTTTGCCTTTCTGTCATCCTTCTGCCGCTGCCCAGAACACAGGTATGATGGCTGGAGGGAGCTTCAACACCACTTTGTGACTTTAGCAACAGCCACGGGCTCAGGATAGCCAAGTAGAAGGTATAGGGATGTTCTTTCTTCTGGAAATGGCTACCCCACACGAATAGTTGAGTGCCGCCCAAAGCTCCTCCCCCTCTCACCCCTCCCCACCATTTCAGCTTTATGTGTATTAATTGGCTTTGGCCTTATTTTACCTGAAGCATTTCAGTAGCCTTGAAGGTTCGGAGCACCATGCTACAGGGCTACGAAGCTAATTCTCTCATCTTCTTGTGGGGCTGGATTCATTTCTTCATCCTTTTTGCAAATGCCCAGTCTGCCTTCTCAACAGAGTAATCTGATACCACCATTCTGCCCACTGAACTTACTCATGACTGAACATTTTGGTGCTTAATTATTCTGACTTTTTTTCATTTGTTATTTTATGGACTTTGCTTGCGGTGGAAGGTGTTTTCTTTTTTTCCCCAAATACAGTAATGCTTCTTGTTTTCTGCTCTTCTGAATATGTGGATGGATTCCTGATGATTGTTCCCACAGAGGAGGGATCTTGGAAAAACTAACCTGTGAGGTAACCTGAGGTTTGCAGCCCCTTGGTAATCTCTGTTGAATTAATAAGCTCAACACTCTGCTGGTTATTCATCTTTTTAATTAAAAAAATTTTTTTTAATGTTTATTTATTTTTGAGACAGAGAGAGACAGAGCATGAACGGGGGAGGGTCAGAGAGAGAGAGAGGGAGGCACAGAATCTGAAACAGGCTCCAGGCTCCGAGCTGTCAGCACAGAGCCCGATGCAGGGCTCGAACTCACGCACTGTGAGATCATGACCTGAGCCGAAGTCGGATCCTTAACCGACTGAGCCATCCAGGCGCCCCTGGTTATTCATCCTTTGATTCTCATCTCCAGGCCCATCTTCCTCTCCTCTGAACTGGGATGCGGGATACAAGTCTACAAGCTGCATCTGTCACCCTCACTTTTAGCTGGCTTCTGATTAGGCTGTGTCAGTGGGAGGTAATGGCTGGTGATGGGGATGCAGGAGGATGGGGAAGGGATTTATTTCTGCTTCCAGCTCAAATGTGTCTCTCTCCTAACAGCAGCAGGTATCAGTGGAGCTATAGCCAGGAAATGTGTACTTGAGTGGAAAGACCAACCCTAGTCTCTTATTTACAAACTCCTCTTGCATCCGAAGAATCTAAGTGAGAAAGTAGCTCAGAATAGTAAGTGAAGTAACTAATGTGCCCCAAACATGTACAGATTTCACAACGTGCAGTTGGGTTCATTCATCCATTTAGTCATTCAGGAAACATTTGTTAAGTGTCTACAGCAACTGTGTGAGTGACCCTGGGGATCATAACGTAGGTGATCGAGACAGTGTTATTTGGAGAGGGAGTGTTACTTTGGATTCGCTCTGGAAGAAATACTGTTTTTGGAGTCTGTCTTTCAGCTGAGCCAGAAGGCCAAGAAGGAGCCAGCCATGTGAACCTCTGGGGGGAGAGCATTGCCAGGCAGAGGGCATGGCTAATGCACTTGCCAGGAAGTAGGAGTATGCCAGGAGGGTTTTAGGAATGGAAAATGGGTGGGTGTGGCTGGAACTAGAGAGCAGGGGAGGGCATGATGAAGCAAGATTATATTATGGAGGGTCTTGTAGAAGGTTTGTATTTTATTCATTTTTTAAGTTTTTTGTATTTTATTCCTTAAAAAATTTTTTTTAAGTTTATTTATTTTTGAGAGAGGGACAAAGAGAACGCCTGGGGAGGGGCAGAGAGGCGGCGGTGGGGGGGGAGGGAGAGAGAGAGAGAGAGAGAGAGAGAGAGAGAGAGAGAGAGAATCCCAAGCAGACTCTGCACTGTCAGCACAGAGCCCTATGTGGGGCTTGAACTCATAAACCGTGAGATCATGACTTGAGCTGAAACCGAGAGTTGGACGCTTAACTGACTAAGCCACCTAGGTGCCCCTGGTTTGTATTTTATTCTAAGGAAAATGGGAAGCCAATGTATTATTATAAGCAGAGAGGTGACATGATGTGACTCACAATTTTTTAAAAAGTTGCATGAGATATTTACTAGGTGGAGACTATCAGTAAAAGCAGCATGTTAGCTAGGAAGGTGTAACCAGGCTTCAGGCAAGTGGTGATGGGGGCTTGAAGTAGGAAGAACATTCTTCAGGCAAACCAATTAAAAGAGATGCAAAGGGAGGGGGTGAGGGCAGGGCTTGGGTGGGGGGGGGGCGAAGAAACCAACACAAAGACTGGAAGAGGCTACTGGGAAGTTTATCTGCCAAGAAGTTGGTTGTGTTATGAAGCCACTGAGGGTCTCAGAGGCAGAAATCGAAGTGCCTTCTTCAGCCTTAGGGCCTGGCCCGTCCCCAAGAGTGGGTGAGCATCCATTGTGAGGGAGGGTGGGGTGTCCTCACCCCCCCGCCCCGTGCTGGGTGCCACTCGCTGCTCTCAAAGCCTTGGGTCATTGTCCAAAGGAGCCGGCTTCCCACACAATCACCTACGACTTCATCTAAGTCATCTCTGTGGAGCTATACTCAGGGAACTTTCATCTGACCTTGAACCCAAGCAGGATTGGAAGTGCTGATCTCCAGGATAAAGTATGTGCTGACTCCAGAGAGAACTAGGAGTCTCCTCTAGGGAATATCTAGAACCAAGTGGAAAAAGTGAGAGTCCTGGGGGCCCAAACGAGCCCCGTTTACATTCCAGGTAAGACGACCAGGAGGGGGTGACAAGCCCTTCTAATATATTTTCTGACTTTAGTTCTTCTCTTTCCTCGTTATGGCTGTTTGCCTGTTGTAGCTTGGGCTTCCCCTACAGCAGAGAAGACAAGGGTGTCCATGGTTTATTTTGGGAAGAGGTCTCCATGAGCCCGAGCGGGGATTGTGTGACTAGGGAAGAAGGGTGCAGACCATCACCTGTGGGCAACCGGATCTCTGTCCGGTGATGGGGGATGCTTTGAGATGCCACATAAAATGCACCTTAGAATTTTCTACCTGTGGGGAGGAAAAGGGGAGTCTTTTTGTCCATGGGCTCTTGTCCCCCTTCGAGGCCAGGCTGCCTCCTGGATGTCTGCACCCTCACACTTCCAGGCTTTCTCAGGTCTCACACAGAGTGGCTCCTGGCAGGCACCCCACGCCCAGTCCTAGGGCCGAAAGCCCAAAACTCTTTCCTTGTAGGCTTTTACATTACATGCTCTTTTAAAATGCTGGGTTTTGACTCTAGAAAGGTCAGAGAAGTTAGAGAGAAAAAGGGTCTGAGAGAAAATAGAAAATGGCTGCCAAAAGCCCTCGAGATCGCACTTAGGTCTCTCGCACAACTCCTCCCCCTCCCTCCTCCCAAGCCCCCTCCCCAGCCTTGCACACCTACGCACTTCACTTCCCTGATTCACTCTCATCACCAAAGGCACACATCTTACTTTGTGTCAGGCTTTTCTTGATTTCCCAAATTTGGCAATGTGAACTGCCTTAATTAGAGCTTTTTGATTCTAAGAACCAGACCCCCAAGAAAGAGGTTTAAGTTAGGGGTTCAGTCGATCGTGCGTCCAACTCTTGATTTCGGCTCAGGTCATGATCTCACCGTTCAGTTCGTGAGTTCAAGGCCTGCGTCAAGGTTTGAGCTGAGTGTGGAGCCTGCTTGCAGTTGTCTCTCTGCCCTCCCCCGCTCGCTCATGCTCTCTCTCAAAATAGTCTGTAATCTACAGACTACTCACATCAGGATCACCTGGGTGTTTTGTGCAAGTCCCCATCCCTACGCCATGCCTACCTGCTTTACCAGGAGCCTGAAGGACTGGCCAGATGATTCTTGTGCACATTTGCAATTGAGAATCACTGCTCCAGGAGACTCCCAGGGCTCTGTGGAAAGGGTACACACAGCTGGGCCTCAGAGGAACCAGAACCATGTGGGCCATCTACCTAGGTCTGCAGGACCTTGGTCTCTTGTTTCCCTGCTGGTCTCCTTAGTTATCCTCCCTTGCTTACACATGGCTTCCTCAGTCCTAAACTCTGTGGCTCCCACAGCCACCTGGCTCAATGTCCAACTCCCCATCCCAAACACCTGGACCGATTCAGCTTGAGTCAGGGGTCACAATTGCTCCAGTCATCTGTGGCCCAGGGGATGGAAGCTGGATGGTGCCTCATGTCCCCTTCTCTGCCATGACCGTGGACTAGGTACGTTTTTTAAAGAAGAATGGTGATTGGGAGAGAGTGTTAATTTCTAGTGGAATCTCCTATGAGGCTTTGATTTTCTCCTATTCTACCATTTAGTATATAATATTGTAATTGGCAGTGAACTTCTTGGCATCTAGGGGAAATTTCAGGATCATCTTATATCCCCATATATTCCCAGAATTTACCGGAGTGCATGTCACCAAGAAGGGACTCAATAAATAATTAATGAATTACGATTGACCAGATGTATCACTGCAGATTTATAGGAGCACATGATTCCATTAATTTTTAAAAGTTTTAAATCAATTTTATTAAAGCATCATTTACACACAGTAAAATACACTCATTTTAGTGGACAGTTTAATGAATTTGACAAATGTATGCACCAGAGTAAACATGTGCCAATAAAGATATGGAACATTTCCATCACCCTGGAAGTCCCTTCTCACAGACTCTGGTAGCACTTCTCCAAAGTACTTGGAGAACAGCAGCAGCTGCATCTGCTGGGACCTTGCTAGAAATGCGCATTCTTGGGCCCTACCCTGACCCACAGGATCAGAAACTCTGAGTGGAGCCCAGAAATCTGTGTTTTAGAGGTGATGCTGATGAATGCTTAAGTTGGAAAACCATTGTTCTAGGTCATCTGGGGTTTCTTAACAATAGGCAGCTGGGGCGGAGCCAGATGCAGGATAGTAGCACCTGAGGGTCTACCCTGGGATAAAAGGAGACCCCATTGTGGCAGGAGCCCATAAAGTGGTGCCCAGTCACTGTGTGGGGCCCGCAGGACGGATGTGAAAGCAAACAGTTGGAGTCTGGAGGACAGGCTCTTTTTGCAGCATGATTCTGGAAGACCGCAGTGTCACTGTAGATGTATAGGAGCACATTACCCCATTACACGGGGCCTTTGATAGCTTTGGGCTCCTTACGCAGTGAGGCCTTTGAAATGACATTATCATATGATGAGATTTGATATTTGGGCAGTTTTCCCCCGCTTTGGAAGGATTCAGGTCAAATCTCTACTTTGCTCATGCTACTTTGATTTGAAATTTTTATTTCCTCTGTTCAACTCTTCCTTTGCCTTTATGAGGTTAATTTTAGAAATTTATGTGTGTGACTTTGTACTCTTTTTTCCACAAGGTTGTGAACAAATCAACCCCAGTCTAGCTGGGCCAGTCATCATGGAGGGAGAATAGAATGAAGAGAGTGTGTTTATATGTACTGTATGCTACTTCAGAAAACCAGAAATATGCCCCTACAGATTCCAGCTTCAGGAATGATGCTGTCTGATGTCCAGACTTGGTTTCTAAAGAGATTTTTGAAGGACAGGAGGAATGGAAGTATGTGGGTTCCTAAGAGCAGAGCAAAGAGATGTTAGGAAAGGTTATTCAAAACTTGAACATAAAGCAGAAGGATTACTATTTGTATTTTCTACATGATCTGAAAGCACTGTCCAGTCAAGCCCACCCAGGGGTCAACCCAGCTCTCTAGGGGAAGGAATTTTGACTCACAATGAGAGCCCAGATTCTTTAAAATTAAATGCTACCTTGTAGGAAACTGATGAGAGCCAAATATGTTCCCTTTAGGAGAGATTCTGTCAATTTCCTATTGCTGCTAACAAATTACCACAAATTGAGTGCCATAACACGACACAAATTTACTGTCTTACAATTCTGGGGGTCAGGAGTCCTAAATGGGTTTCACTGGGCCCAAATGTTGTTGTTGTTTTTGTTTTTTTTTAGAGGTTCTAGGGAAGAATCCATTCCCTTCTGTTTTTCAGCTTCTAGAAGCTGCCTACCTTTGTTGGCTCTCAGCACCTTTCTCCATCTTCAAAGCCAGCAGTGTAATGTCTTCCAATCTCTCTAACTCTGATCTCTTGCCTTCCTCTTTCTCTTATAAGGATCCCCATGATTACATTATAGCCCACCTGGACAATCCTGGATAATCTGGCCATTGCAAGAGCCTTAAATTAATCACACCTGCAAAGCTCTCCCTTTTGTCCTAAAAGGTAACATATTCACAGGGTCCAAGGATTAGGACACGGACATTTTAAAAGGGCCATTATGCTGCTTAACTATAAAAATGCAAGTGATTTCATTCATGAAAGAAGTTAACTAACCCCAAAAGTTATGGTTTAATTGTAGTTTTGGAAAATTATACTTGACCACAATGAAGGGGAGGGGTATAGCAAAGTGATGCAAGAGCCAATTGAAAGAACTCCCAGGGGCCAAAGCTGGGACAATTTGAGCAACAAAATAAATAAAGTAGTATTGGATTATAACCCAAAGTGGAAAATATCCATGAAGCAGTGGTGTAACCAATATGGCTGAATAAGATAGCCCTGGGTGGTAACCTTCTCTCAATAATAGCAATTTAGAATTCATCCACAGACAAAAGCACCTTTGAGGTAGCTATAGGAAATAGCACCACACACCAGGTAACCTGGGAAGGAGTCTTGCCCTCCCGTTTGCCGCGTCATAGCCAGTCAGACCTCAGTTCCAGCTGTGCACCCTACATCAGCCTGTGTTCATCCAGCTTCTCTTGGCTGTGTCCTGGAACCTCTGGAAAACACTGCCTTTGACAGTCACCCACGGATGAGAGAGCCTTGTGGAAGTCCAGGTTTTCAGCCCAGAGCTTCTAGAACCCCACTACCACAAAAAATGTGAGTGTGGACACTTTGTAAAGGGTAAGAGGAACAGTTTGTCTTTACCTGCATCACCCTGCCCCAAGGCAGCACAGCTCAGTGCCAAGCAAGACCTTCTCAGCCTGTGATTTCTTCCTCTGTAGAAGTGAGACTATGTCAGGGACCACCACCTTCCCCGGCTGTGTCAGATGTTGCCAAGGAGGCCCGTTTTGCTCTCACTTTCCAGTGTACTGATTCATGAACTGCATTATGGGGGGTAGGATGAAGATGGGAGAGCAGCAGATGATAGGACTGTTAGAGGGCATTAAAGGGATGTGGATCCTACCAACTGTGTCACAGATTCCATCAAGAAACCCACCCACAAGCCCCTGGGACACCTCTCTTCTGCCCCCAACCAGCCCAAGCAGCCCCACCACTGCATACCTCATCCACACACATTGCTACTGTGGCCAGCTCTCTGTGTGCACTCCTGACAGTGATGGGAGTGAGTTTTGGCAGGTGGCTACTGAGCTTGTGTAGAAAGCTGTCTTCAATCTGTGGGCCAGGAAGAGACCACAAATTTGGGAAAGCAAAAGGGAGTATGTTGGCAGGCTGTCTGGTGCACTGCCAGACTGAGAGAAGGCTTACAAGCTTAAGAATTCTGCCACAAGAGGGAGCAAGAAGTGTGAAATAGGTGTATCCATAGAAGCCTCAGACCTCCTAGAAGAACTTATGGAAGGTATTTCTCTTCCACAGTCAGTTGGTAAAGACTGGAGAAGGTGACTGATACTACAAATGGGGAGACAAAGGAAAACTGACAAAAGATTGAAATAACTAAAATCAAGAATGAAAAAAGGACATTACAACTGATACCACAAAAATACGAAGATCATAAGAGACTATTATAAACAATTATATGCCAACAAATTGTATAACCTAGAAGAAATGGATAAATTCCTAGAAACATGAGGAAATAGAAAACAGACTGGTAATAATGAGTAAGGAGATTGTATTACTAATCAGAAACCTCCCAACAAAGAGAAGCCCAGGACAAGATGGTGTCCCTGGTGATGTCTTCCAAACATTTAAAGAGAAATTAATGCCTATCCTTAAAATCTTTCAAAACTCTTCCAAAAAATCAAAGAGGAGGAAACACTGCCGAGCTCATTTTACAAGGCCAGCATTACCTGATACTAAAGCCAAATAAGGACAATACAAGAAAAGAAAACTACAGGTCTATATCTCTGGTGAATATAGCTGCAAAAATTCTTGACAAAATATGAGCAAACTGAAATCAATAGCACATTAAGAGAATCATGCACCATGATCAGATGGGATTTATCCCTGGCATGCAAGGATGGTTCAATATACACAAATCATAAATATGATATACTACATTAATAGAATAAAAGACAAAAATCATATGATCCTCTCAATAGATACAGCAAAAGCATTTGAAAACACAGCATTCTTTCATGATAAAAACTCTGAATAAATAGGATATAGAAGAAACATACCTCAACATAATAAAGGCCATGTATGACAAGCCCACAGCTAACATCATACTCAATGGTGAAAGGTTGAGAGCTTTTCCTCTAAGATCAGGAGCAAGATAAGGGTGCCCTCTCTTACCACTTATTCAATACAGTACTAAAAGTTCTAGCTAGAGCATCAGGCAAGAAAAAGAAATAAAAAGCATCCATATCTGAAAGGAAGAAATAAAATTGTCTCTGTTTGCAAATTATATGATCTTCTATATAGAAAATCTTAAAGACTCCACCAAAGAACTGTTAAAACTAATTAACAAATTCAGTAAGGTGCAGAATACAATGTCAACATATAGAAGTCAATTGTATTTCCATACACTAAAAACAAAATATCTGAAAAATAAATTAAGAAAATAATTCCATTCACAGTAGCATCAAAACAAATAAAATACTTTGGAATAAATTTAACCAAGGTGATGAGAGAACTGTACAGAAAAAACTGTAAGACTTGGATGAAAAAAATTTGAAGGCATAAATAAATGGAAGGATATCCTGTGTTCATGGACTGGAAGAAATAATCTTGCCCAAATGTCCAAAGTACCCAAAGCCATCTATAGATTCAGTGCAGGATTCAGTGAAGTCTATTTCAAAATTCCAATGGCATTTTTCATAGAATTAGAAAAAAATATCCTAAAATTTTTATGGAACCAGAAAAAAGATTCAAATATCCAAAGCAATCCTGAGAATGAAGAACAAATCTGGAGATATCTCAATTCTTGATTTCAAATGATAATAAAAAGCTATAGTAATCAAAATAGTATGGTACTGTCATAAAAACAGACAAACAGATCAGTGGACAAAATCAAGAGCCCAGAAATAAACCCCCACTTATATGGTCAACTAATATTTGACACAGAGCCAAGAGTATTCAATGAAGAAGGGATAGTCTCTTTAATAAATGGTGCTGGGAAAACTAGATTATCCACATGTGGAAGAATGAAATTAGACCCCTATCTTACACCACTCAGAAAAATTAAAAAGAAGTAAAGACTCAAGCATAAGTCCTAAAACCATAAAACTCTTAGAAGAAAACATGCAGAAAAAAACTCTTTGACATTGGTCTTGACAATTTTTTTTGGCTATGGCTTCAAAAGTACAAGCAATGAAAACAAAAATAAACAAGTGGGTCCATGTCAAACAAAACAGCTACTGCACAGCACATGAAAAAAACAAAATGAAAAGGCAACACATGGAATGAGTGAAAATATTTACAAATCATATATCGGATAATGGTTTCACATCTAAAATATGTAAGAAACCCTTGCAAGTTAGCAAAAACAATGAAAAAAAAAATACCCACACTGATCCATTTAAAAAATGGCGGAGGACCTGAATAGACATTTTTCCAAGAGAAGACATAAAAATGACCTTGAAAAGACATACAGGTACATGAAAAGATGCCCAACATCACTAATTATCAGGGAAATGCAAATCAAAGCCACAATAGAGACATCACTTCACACCTATCATAATAGCTATTATCAAAAAGATGAGATAACAAGTTTTGGTGAAGATGTGGAGAAAAGAAAATCCTTGTGCATAGTTGGGTAGGAATGTGAGTTGGTACAGCCAGTATGGAAAATAGCATGGAAGTTCCTCAGGAAATTGAAAATAGTATTACCATGTGATCCAACAATCCCACTTCTGGGTGTATATCCAAAGGAAATGAAATGAGGATCTCGAGGAGATAGTTGTACTCCTTTGTTCATTGCAGTGTTATTCACAAAAGCCAAGATATGGAAACAACTTAGCTGTCCAATGACAGATGAGTGAATAAAGAAGATGTGGGGTATATATACAATGGAATATTATTCAGCTATAAGAAAGAAGACATAGCTGCCACTGTGACAATAAGCATAGATCCTGAGAGCATTGTGCTGGGTGAGATAAGTCAGACACATAAAGACAAATATTGTATGATATCACTTATATGTGGCATCTAAAACAGCCAGAATTACAGAAACAGTACAGTAGGGGGGTGGGTGGAAATGGGATGATGTTTGCCAAAGGGTACAAACGTACAATTATAAATTCTGAGGATTTAGTGTACAGTGTGGTGACTGTAGTTAGCAATACTGTCTTATATACATGAAACTTCCGAAGAGGGTAAATCTTAAGTTTTTAACCACAAAAAAGAAATGGTAATTACATGAGGTGATGGAGATATTAATAACCCTACTGTGGTTATTATTTCACAATATATAAATGTATCAAATCACTTTATCATACACTTTAAACATAGACAATGTTACATGTCCATTATATCTCAATAAAACTGGAAAAAATAAAAATAAAATACCCATGAGTCTATACTGATAGCAATAAGTGACTAAGATGGACAAATATCCCTTGCAAAGAAATTACAAATAATTCATGTAGATACTCTACCCTCAAGTGTAACTTCCCACTCCTTGAAGTGTTGGCTGCATGTAGTGACTTCCTTCCTAAGAGTACAGTGTGGAAAGGGGAGGAAGAGAATAACTACATGGAACAACATGGCAACACTACTTCAGCTGGCTGATCAAAGTCAACATCAATAGTGATGTTTTTTATCGTTTGTACCCTTGGTATGTTGTGATGATGATGACACTTTGTGTCATTGGTCTTCCTTCCAAAACACATAACTATAGTCTAATCATAAGAAAACCACAAGATAAACCCCAAGTGAGGGGCATTCTACAAAATGCCTCATCATTACTCCTTAAAGCTGTCAAGGTCACCAAAAATTAAGAAAGTCTGGGAAATTGTCATAGCCAAAAGGAGCCTTAGGAGACATGAAAACTAAATGGAAAGTGGTATCGTGGATGGAAAACTAGAATAGAAACAGTATGGAGGTTCCTCAGAATTTTTAAAATAGAATTAATTACTGTGTGATCCAATAATTCTACTATTGAGTATTTATTCAAAGAATACAAAAACCCTAGTTTGAAAAGATATATGCATCCCTATGTATATTGTAGCATTATTTACAACAGCCAAATTATGCCATGCACCCAAGTGCCCATTGATAGATGAATGGATAAAGAAGAAGGGGTATATATACAATGAAATACAATTCAGCTGTAAAAAAGAAGGAAATCTTGCCATTTGTAACAACACGGATACATCTAGAGGCGATAATCCTAAATGAGACAAGTCAGCCAGAGTAAAACAAATGCCATGTGATTCCACTCATATGTAAGATTTAAGAAACAAAACAGATGAACAAAGAAAAAAAGAGACAAACCAAAAAACAGACTTTTAACTGTAGAGAACCAACTGGTGGTTACTAGAAGGGGGAGGATGGATTAAATAGATAAAGGTAATTAAGAGTACACTGATCATGAGCACCGAATCACGTAGAAAATTGGTGAGTCACTAAATTGTACACCTGAAACTAAATATAACTATTTTATAACTAAAATAACATGGTATGTTAACTATACTGGAATTAAAATTCTAAAGTTTTTACTTTTGATGAAATATATTTTATCCTTTTTTTTTTTTTCGTTGCTGTGCTCAAATGTCATACCTAAGGAACCATGGCTCAATTCAAGGTCATAAAGATATACCACTAAGTTTCATAATTTTAGCTCCTACCTTTAGATCTTTCATCCATTTTGAGTTAATTTTTGTATTTAGCATGAGATAATGGTACAAGTTTGTGTTTTTGGCATGTTAATATCCTATTTTCTCGGAGTCATTTGTGGAAAGGACAGTTCTTTCTCCATTGAAAATCCCTTGTCAAAGATCAATTGACTATAGATACATGGGTTTATTTCACTTCCACTGATACATATGTGTGTCCTCAATTCCAATACCACATAGTCTTGATTACTGTAGCTTTGTAATAAGTTTTGAAATTGGGAAGTGTGAGCCCTTCAAATTTGTTCTTCTTTTTCAAGATTTTTTTTGAGCTGTTCTGTGTCTCTTACCTTTCTGTATCAATACAGCCTTAGCTTCTGTAAAAAGGGAATTGTCTCCCAATCCATGAACATGAGATGCCATTCCATTTATATAGGTCTTTAATTGTTTTCAACAATGTGTTGTAGCTTTCAGAGTACAAATCTTTCCCTTTGTTTGCTAACTTCATTTCTTAAGTGTTTTATTCTTTTTGATGCTATTATAAATGAAATTATTTTCTTAATTCAATTTTTGGATTATTCATTAGTAATGAATAGGAACCTACCTGATTTTTACATGTTGATCTTCTTGTATTCTGCAGTCACTCTAAAATTTATTTATTGGCTCTAATAGGTTTTATTTTGATTCGTAAGGATTTTTTATATACAAGATCATGTCACGTACAAATAGAGGGAGTTTTACCTTTTCCTTTTCAACCTGGATGCTTTTTTATTTTTGCTTAGTTTCCTTACTTGGTTAGAACTTCCAACACAGCATCGAATAGAAGGGATCAGAGCAGACATTCTTGTCTTGTTTCTGATCTTAGCAAGGATTGTTTACTTTTTGTGTCCACAGTATCTAGCAGAATACTTCTTAGCCTTTTTGGGATCATGCATCCTTTGAAGGATCTGATCAAAGTTATGGTGCCAGTTCTAAGAAAACCACAAGCATAATAAGTACATAATATTTCACTTATAATTTAAGAGCCTTCATAGCCTTAGCACAGTGCCAAGAGTGTAGTAGAAATTTTGTGAAAATATGTCAAATAGCTGAATTCATGTGGTATTTTAATAATAATGAGGCAAACATACCACCTTTGTACTTTTACAGTACTTCGATATTCTCTATCCCTGTTGATCCTCACTGTGATTCTATGGTTTGATTGCTGAGATACTGGTAACCCCATTTATGAGAGATTAAACATAGAGCCTGAGTAGTCAATAAATTAGTGATGGAACTAAGACCACCAGCACTCCATCAGAGCACTGTTTTTATAAAACCTATAGAATATATACTCATTCTGTTTTACCTCTCTCTTTCTAGCAGCTTCTCTTTGAGATGATATTTAGATTGGGAAGGAGTATAAAATAATTATAATGATAGCTAATAATTTTAGAGTGCTGTTATGTGTTCATTATTATTATTATTACCGTCAGTTTTACAAATGAGTCTGAAAAAAAGATCCCACAGCCCCTGTATTTCCCTGAAATGTATTTATATTGAAAAATAAATTGATGCTCAAAGAGTCACTTGCCCAAGGTCACACAGCTAATAAGATCTGTAGTCAGGATTCAAACTATAGCTGCCTGATTCAAGAGCTGCCAATAAGCCTGAAGCCTGTCCTGTTATTTCTGTCATGTATTTAATTTTTAAATACTGCGGGCTTTGGGAATCGGAAAAATTTGTGTTCATTCCCTAGCTCTGTTACTTATGAGCTGCTGTGTGACCTTGGATGGTCTACACAAACATGATTGTCTTAAGTTTCCTCATCTGTAAAATGAAGATAGCAGTTACCTCAGTGGATTGTGGTGAGGAAGATAAAATGTGATAATGAATGTCAAGTTCATAGCATGATGCTTGGTGTTCAGTTAAGGGCAGCCCCTTCCTACGATGGACACATCCCACTACTCCTAGGAATAGGTAAACACTTTAGCATAGTGAGAGCCCTTTTGTGATTGGACCCCTCTGCAGTGATATTTCTCAGCATGTCCCATCTCACTGTAAACTCTTACCATGTTGAACTGTTTTAAGTTCTGCAAAATGCATCATGTATTCTCTTGCTTCCAGACATTTGTCAGGAATGCCTTGGCCTGGCAAATCCTGCTTTTCTCTTGTGTCATAGCTGAGACAGCCCTTCCAAAAAACATTCCCTGACTATTCCCCTTTTGCATGTCTGGGATGAGCAATACTCTTGTTTGATTCCATTGCCCTTGCACTTTGCTGAAGCTCATTTCTTGCACTAAGTTGCAATTATCTGTCTCCACAATAGAATGTAAGCTCCCCAAGACTGTGTCATATTCCCTATTGTATCCCTGGTGCCTGGCACCGTGTCTAACTTGGAGTGGGCACACAGTGAATAAATAAGGAATGAATGAAGAGAGTGTCACTGTGCCCCACTAGCTGTCCCCATGTACCTGTTCTCCCTTTTGTCCATTTTTTGTAGTTAAGCTGTTAAAACTTTAATTTTACGCATACACCACACACACACACAACTACAAATAAAGTGGAGAATCCTGAAAGAGATTGGTCAATAAATAATTGGGTAAGGGGCGCCTGGGTGGCTCAGTCGGTTAAGCATCCAACTTCAGCTCAGGTCACGATCTTGTGGTCCGCGAGTTCGAGCCCCGCGTCGGGCTCTGGGCTGATGGCTCAGAGCCTGGAGCCTGCTTCCAATTCTGTGTCTCCCTCTCTCTCTGCCCCTCCCCCGTTCATACTCTGTCTCTCTCTGTCTCAAAAATAAATAAATGTTAAAAAAAATTTAAAAATAAATAAATAATTGGGTAAGATTAATGTCAGTATTCTAGTTGTGCTATTATACTATGATTTGCTCCCCTCCTTTTATAGCTTAAAACACTGTGGTAAAAAACACATAACATAAAATTTACCATCTTAAACACTCTTAAGCGTATATAGTTCAGTAGTGTTACATGTACTCACATTGTTGTGCATCCCATCTCCAGCACTTTTCATCTTGCAAAGCTGAAACTTTATACCCATTAGACAACTCCCCTTGCCTCTCTTCTGCCAGCCCCTGGCTACTTTCTTCTCCCTCCCATTCTACTTTCTGCTCTATGAGTGTGACTGCCCTAGGGATCTCAAGTAAGTGGAATCGTATGGTCTTTGTCTTTTTGTGATTGGCTTATTTTACTTCACATAATGTCCTGAAGGTTCATGCATGTGGTAGCATATCACAGTATTCCTTTACTTTGAAAGGCTCCGTAATACTGCATTGTATGTATATACTACATTTTGTATATTTATTCATCTGTTGATGCTCAGTAGGGTTGCTTCAACCTCATGGCTACTGTGAATAGCGCTGCTGTGAACGCGGGTATGAAAATATGTCTTCAAGACCCTACTTTCAATTATTTAGGACATATATCCAGAAGTGGGATTGCTGGATCATGTATGGTAGTTTTATTTTAACTGTTTTGAGGAACCAACATACTGTTTTCCACAGAAGTTGCACTTTTACAATTGCACCAGCAGGGCACAAGGCTTCCAGTTTTTCTACATCCTCATCAACACTATTCTTTTGTTTGTTTTTATAGTAGCCATTCTAATGGATATGAAGTAATACTTCATTGTAGTTTTGATTTGCATTATTCTGATGATTAATGATGTTGAGAAGCATCTTTTCATGTTTGTTGGCCATTTGTACATTATCTTTGGAGAAACGTCTATTTAAGTTCTTTGCCCATTTTTAAATCAGGTTATTAGATTTTTTGTCACTGAGTTGTAGGAAGTCGTTCTATATTCTAGACATTAACCCCTTACAAGGTGTATAATTTGTACGCATTTTTTCCTATTCCATAGCTTTCCTTTCCACTCTGTAGATTGTGTCCTTTGATGGGCAGAAGTTTTTAAGTTTTAAGTAGTCTCATCTGCCTATTTTTGCTTTTGTTGCCTGTGCTTTGATGTCATATTCATTGTCAAGTCAAATGTCATGAAGCTTTTCCCATATGTTTTTATCTGGTTTTTAGTTTAGGATTTTATATGTAGGTCTTTAATCCATTTTAAGCCTTTCTTTCTTTTCTTTCTTTCTCTCTTTCTCTCTTTCTCTCTCTCTTTCTTTCTTTCTTTCTTTCTTTCTTTCTTTCTTTCTTTCTTGTATTTGATGTAAGATAATGGTCCAACTTCATTTTTTTTCATGTGGATATCCAGTTTTCCTAACACCATTTGCTGACAAGACTATCCTTTCCCTATCGAGTGGTCTTGTCATCCTTGTTAAAGATTGTTTGACCATATATGCAAAGGTTATTTCTGAGCTCTCTATTCTATTCCATTGGCCTTTATGTCTGTATTTATTCCAGTACCACACTATTTTGATTACTATAGCTTTATACTATATCTTGAAATCAGCAAGGAGCATTCTCTAACTTTGTTCTTATTTTTCAAAATTGTTTTGGTTATTTGGAGTCCCTTCAGATTTTATAGGAGTTTTAGGATGGATTTTTTTTTTTATTTATTCAAAAAATTTTATTGGGATTTTGATATGGATTGTATTGACTCTGTAAATTGGTTTGGGTAATGCTGACATCTTAACAATATTAAGTTTCCCAATCC
This sequence comes from Prionailurus viverrinus, assembly GCF_022837055.1. Lineage (NCBI taxonomy): Eukaryota > Metazoa > Chordata > Mammalia > Carnivora > Felidae > Prionailurus > Prionailurus viverrinus. The sequence continues at coordinate 35,967,863 of NC_062562.1, read as the reverse complement.
ATGAATACAGAATGTGTTTCCATTCATTTGTATTTTCTTTTATTTCTTCCAGCAGTGTTTTGTAGTTTTCAATGTACAAGTCTTTCACCTCTTGGTTAAATTTATTCCTATGGGTTTTTTTTTATGTTATTGTAAATATAACTGTGTTCTGAATTTCTTTTTTGGATTATTCATTGCTAGTGTATAGAAATGCAGTTGATTTTTGTGTGTTGATTTGTATATTTTTATACACAGAGTTTCTGTGTGTGTATGTGTGTGTGTAATCTTTAGCTTGTTCTAGATATAAGATCATGTCATTTGTGAACAAAGATAATTTTACTTCATCCTTTCCATTTCAGATGCCTTTTAATTCTTTTTCTTGCCTAATTGCTTTAACTAGGACTTCCAATACTATGTTAACTAGAAGTGGCAAGAATAAGCATCTCTGTTTTATTCCTGATCTCAGAGGAAATGTTTTTGTCTTTTATCATTGAGTATGTTAGCTGTGAGCTTTTCATATATGGTTTTATTATGTTGAGGTAATTTATTTCTGTTCCTGGTTTGAATGTTTTTATCATGAAAAAGGGTGTTGAATCTTGTCAAATGATTTTTCTGCATTGATTGAGATGATCAAGTAGTTTTTGTCCTTCACTCTGTTAATGTGATGTATTATATTGATTGCTTTTTTATATTGAACAATTCTTGCATTCCAGGAATGAATCCTACTTGTTCATGGTGGAGTAATTCTTTTAATGTGCTACTGAATTTGGTTTGCATTAGTATTCATCAGGAATATTGGCCCATAGTTTTCTTTTCTTGTAACATCTTTGTTTTCCTTTGGTGTCAGGGTAATAGGGGCCTCACTGAATGAATTTGGAAATGTTCCCTCCTCTTCAGTTTTTTGGAAGAGTTTGGGGGAAGATTGGTGTTAATTCTTATTTAAATGTTTGGCAGTATTCTCCACATTGAAGCCATCTGGTCCTGGGCTCTTCTTTTTGGGAGATTTTTGATTACTAATTAATTCTTCTTACTATTTATTGGTCTGTTCAGATTTTCTATTTCTTCATGATTCAGTCTTGGTAGGTTGTGTATTTCTAGGATTCATCTATTTCTTATAGGTCATCCAGTTTGTTGGCATATAATTGTTCATAGTAATCTCTTATAATCCTTTCTATTTCTGTGGCATTGGTTGTAATGTCTCCTCTTGCATTTCTGATTTTAGTTATTTGAGTCTTATCCCTTTTTTTTTCTTAGTGTTACTAAAAGTTTGTCAATTTTGTTGATCTTTTAAAAAAACTAGCTCTTAGTTTCATTGATTTTTTTTCTATTGTTTTTTTATTTAGTTATATCTGCTGTAGTCTTTATTTGTTCCCCTTCTTTGCTTTAATTTTGGGTTTAATTTGTTCTTTTTCTATTCCTTGAGATATAAAGTTAGGTTGTTGTTTTGAAATCTTTCTTCATTTGTAAATATGTCTTTACACATACATACTCTCTTAGCACTGCCTTCAGTGCATCCCAGAAGTTTGGTACGTTGAGTTTTTGTTTTTATATGTCTCAAGGTTTTTTTTTTTAAAGTTTATTTTGAAAGGTTAGGGACAGAGAGGGGGAGAGAAAGAGAATCCCAACCAGGCTCCACACTCAGCGCAGAGCCTGACACAGGGCTCAATATCATGAACCTGTGAGACCATGACCCGAGCTGAAGTCAAGAGTTGGACACTCAACCGACTGAGCCATTCAGGCGCCCCTCAAGGTATTTTCTTAACTTCCCTTTTGATTTCTTCTTTGACCCATTGTTTAACTTTTGTTCTTTTAATAATAGAACACTCCTCCAAGTTTTATGGGCATGTGGGTTTCCAACTAGAGACTAATTTCCCCAGCCTACTTTGTAGGCAGCTGTGTCCATTCTCCAAATTTGGGCCTATAGGATGCTCTATTTTCTCCTCCCTCCATTCCCAATGATGAGAATTGGGGAAATTGCAACATCTGGAGCTGCCATGTTGGAAACCATTGTGAAAGATGGCAGCACCAACCCACCATCATGCGTCCCAGTGTGATTGAACAGAAAAGAACTCTTTAGACTCTTAAATACAGAGAACAAACTTAGGGTTGATGGGGGTGGAGGAGAGGGAAAAGTGGGTGATGGGCATTGAGGAGGGCACTTGTTGGGTTGAGCACTGGGTGTTGTATGGAAGCCAATTTGACAATAAATTATATTAAAAAAAAAAAAAAGAACAGAGCTCTTTACCTGCCTTAGACAACCTGCTTCTGTGTAGACCATTATATAAAAGAGAAACACATGTTTGTCTCAATTAAATTGTATTTTGTAGTCTTTTGTGATAGCACCTTGGCCTGTACCGTATTAATGCTTTAACTTTACCAAAAGTGTTACAATAACCTGAGGAATTATGCAGAGTTGGCTTTGTTCTTTGTTGGCCTTCCTTAGTAAGACATTAAAACTAAATGAGTAAATAAATTCTTATGAAAAATTAAATGGGGCCCTGACCTACACAGCGTATTTCTTCTTAACTCTAGCACCATATTGACCTCACTATGGAGAGCAGGAATGGATATTTTTATTTTTCTCTCTTTATCTGGTCCTTGTCCACTTCTGCACCTTCTTCTTCTTCTCATTCTCTCTCTGTCTCTCTGCTTTCTATTCTAGGCAAAGCACCTAATGTTCTTTTCTTCCTCTCTTCTTTTCTTTCCATCTGGACACACTCTTTCCTGTAACTGGAGGACCTTTGCACATGTGAATACATATCTGGAATGCTCTTCTCTTCCTCTTGGCTTCAGTGCATTCTACTTACAGTTATATCTCGGTTAGCACCTCCTGCAGAAGTCTTCCCTGACTTCTAAAAATTGGCGTGTTCCTCTCTCATATGCTGTATTAGTTCAGATCCTCTGAGAAGCAGATGTCAAAAAGCGATTAGATGTGCAAGGGATTTTTTAGGGGAGGAGGCAGGAGGAGCTGGAGAAGCAGAAATAGATGGAGAGAGCCTTCAGACGGTGATGCAGGTCGGCTTCTGTGAAAGATGAAGGAGAAGTGGGAAGGGTCTCAAACTCTGCACAGCTCCAAGAACACTTCAGGGAGGCCAATAGAGTGTCCTCAAGCACAAGCTGCCTATTGGAGGCACAGAATTTGCCCACCACGCTCAGCCATTGGCCAAAGGATCTGGAGGAGCAGCCGCCAGGACTGTCAGTGAGCTACGCCCCCTGCAGTCAGAGATGCACACGGTGCATTGTCATGGCCACTATATATGGTCTCTGAGCGCCCTGCCTGTGGTTACACAGGCTTGTGTGACCATACATGCACATTCTCCCTGCACTATCCACTCCATGAGGTAAAGGACTGTGTGTGTTTTGCGTGATACCCCCAGGGCCTAGCGAGTGTCAGGCACATTTTAGAGACAAAAGCCACTAGGACACTTTTAAAAATTAATTTAAAATTCTTTTAAATTTTAAAAAGATTTTAATTCAGTCTTAAAATTTTCTTCGACCTGGTTTAAAGGGGAAAGTGCCCTAGGGGGAAAAAATGAATATCAAAATACATATAATCTGTAATTATGGCAGTATAACTCTGAGAGCATGAGCCTGAAAATCTCTATTAGATGAAATTTAATGAAATAAATGGCCTTATGGCAGTTGATCAGGTCAAGTGGTAGAAAGAGCTAATCCCAAACAAATCTTAAACCTGAAAATTTATTCATTGTTCCTGGAAAGATGGTGTGTGTTCTGAGATATCTTTATGAGTTTAATAAAATACTCTATTTATAAATGATTCCACATGTAAATAAATGCTTTATTGGTCTACATGAGAAAAAGAAGGTCAGATTTATTGGTCAACTATAAAAATGTAGATGATTCTCCCAGGCTCACTGCTTTGAAGTTAGGCAAAGAGCAAATGTCAGCAAAGGGCAGGCATGAAATCTGGGCACTATGACAGTTATGCATGAACATTCTTGGTTTCCCCTATATTTTAACTATTAGTATAAATGTGGGTGGCCTGGAAAGTGCTTTACTTATAGTATAATGTGTGGGAGTTTAGGGCCCCATGTGGCATCACCACATGTGAGTCTGCCTGCTGTGGTCATCAACACCTTTGGCTTTCCTGCTGCAGCTTGAGCTCACTAGTCCTGTAGTCCTGGATATGTAAATTTAGACCTATAATTTACAAGTGTGCCCATGGTGCTGGGCTTATCTCCTCAGAGGATGCATGAAATCAAGCGTTTGAGAGTAGAATCCAGTTTTGCCCTTGATTTACAGTTTCAGATACATCTGAACTTCCTCTAAATTTCTTGACCCCAAATGGAAACTGCTTTACTGTTTTATCTGATGCTAAAAGTAATATTAAAGCAATTCAGGATCAAGGGGGAGAATAAAATGAAACAACTGTAACTCCACCACCAGGGGAGAAACTGCTTAACATTTTGTATAGAGACTTCTGGACTGACTTCATTTCTTTCTTTTTTTTTTTCTTTTCTTTTTCTTTTTTAGTTTATTTTATTTTGAGAGAGAGAGAGAGAGAGAGAGAGAGAGAGAGAGAGAGAGAATGTGTGCTTGCTCATGAGCAGGGGAGGGGCAGAGTGACAGAGACAGAGAGAGAGAGAGAGAGAGAGAGAGAGAGAGAGAGAGAGAGAATCGCAAGCATGCCCCATACTGTTAGCACAGAGCCTGATACAGGGCTTGATCCCACGACCGTGAGATTATGACCTGAGCCAAAATTCAGAGTCGGATGCTCAACTGACTAAGCCACACACATGCCCCTGAACTGACTCCATTTCTGATCCTCATTTGGCCATGGCTTCTGATACTGTCCTTCTATGTTATGATATGATCTATCTCATTTTTTAGGAGTTCTAATCTAATAACAAAAATATGATCAATGTACTGCATGCTTTATGGAGATTGTGTAATTTAATCCCTCAACCACTCCTTGCAGTATGTAAAATTATTCTACTCTTTTTATACAGTGGAAATGGAGAACTTGGGAGGTATTGATATTAGCTAAGAAAAACACTGACATTCTAACCTGGCCAAGTTCTCTCTGATTTGAGAGGTAAGAAGTCCTTTATTTTACATCTCCTGTCTGTATTTTATGGATTATTACAGGCTATTTGTAAATTCTTCTGGAACAAAACATGAGATAAATCCCATACAAACATACATATTTGAAGCGATTCAGGGACCTTGCTATGTGAATAAATGGTCTGACCTTCTGTTTTCCTGGAAGAAACCGTTTTGTCAAGGAACTGCTCTCCTAATTTATCTGACTTGTAATTTCAGGGTTTCATAAAGCAAAGGCCCAAGCGTAATTACTCTGAGTGCCCCCATTTAAGCCGTCATTTTTTTTTTTTACAACTCTGATGCTTGGCGACCTAACCTAGCATGTCCGTAATGTCTTGTGTGTCTGCTTAGTTACTCACAGGCTTTCTAGGTAGGCCTTCACTGCTTTATGGCTGTTAAATATTCCCAGCTACATTTTAGTGCTCTTGGTCTTTTAAATGGGACATAAATCCTATGTTTCATGTATGAGTGCTTCCAGTCTGAACACCCACCTCTGTATCTCAGTCTCAGATGCTCCCTTAGGATTCTCGAGTGAGTGGCTGAAGTCATTATTGAGGCAAGAGCTATTACTTGAAGAGTTGGCAGACTTACATTCTTCTACCTTGCAAGCAGCCAACGATGTGCTTTCTTTCATACACACTTGTGTATTTATCAAATTGAGAGGGAGAGGATCTCATCTATTGCCTCAAGTATTTTGAGGATTGAGTCAAGAGTTACAAAATTGAAATGCTGGTAAGGGCCAACCAGGCGGATTGCATAAGTGTACAATCAAAGCTCAGTAGAAGCAATGGGGAGGGAGGGGGCCTGGAGCAAGCTGGAGAACTATGCTCACTTGAATTATTTTTTAAAAAAATATTATGTTGGCCAAACAACACACACAAAAAGCTGTGTTTAGACCATGACGGGCTGCCATTTGAAAATTTCTAAGCACTGTAATGGAAGATTAGTACACGATAGGGAAACATTTTAAGGTCTTAGAAGTTTGACCACTGTGTCCAAGTGGATCTCTTTCTCTTTTTATCCTATTTTCCAATAGTCACTCTGTTCCCTTTTGTAGTACTTGTAACAGTCTCTGTAATTAGTTTTTGTTGTGCATTTACTTGTTTATAATCTGTCTCTGTCTCTCTATCTCCCTCCCTCCCTTCCTCTTAACTTTTAAGCTTCATGAAGGCAGGGACCGTGTGTATCTTGCTCATGGTTGTAATTAGCAACACTAGCCACGGACAGGCACATAACCGGTCCTCATAAAAATTATTGAGGGGGTAAGGCAAAGAGTGTGATACATCTTATCATCATGCGACATATCTTATTCACCTTGGTACCCCCAGCACTTAGTACCATCGTAGTGATGCAATAAGTATTTGTTGAATGAAATTGTCGGTGATCTTGGTTCACCACAGATGGTTAGCCACAGCAAAGTGGTTTACATTGGGTGGGGCCAAGGTTTAGAAATAGATGCGGTCACTAGGCTGAGGATGCATGGGCACTAGACCCAGCCCTGCAAGGAAATTCAGTAAGATAGAAAATGACCAGTTTTATGGATACTAATCAGGCGTGACTGGTAATCTGAACAAGCTGTGCACATCAGGGATGCCTAGTGATGGATAAAAATAGGAAAGCAAGGAACGATCTGTGTTCCCACGTAGAGGTGTGCAGTCTTGCCACAAGTAAGCCAACAGATGATAGAACTAAATCCATAGTAGCTCAAGGCTCAGTTCCTATGGTGGTAAAAAGGGAATGAGGAGAGAAAGGCCCAACTGAGATTAAGGCGCTAAGAAACCCTCTAGGCATCCAAAGCAGGTTTAGGATTTTAAATTTCCAGAAATGGTTGCAAGGTATAGACTCAGCCTCACCATCCATGCAGAACAATCTCTGAAGCCCAGGTCAAGCTCACAGCAGCAGTAGTGTTGGTTGGTGTTGAGTTGCCTAATAAATTCACCCCCACTGAGGATGCCATTTTGCCAGTAACTGAGGGGCTAAGATCAGCACCCTTGGCTATAGGGAGAAGAGCTCCCAGTATCACCTTTTGTCCTGAGTGTCCTATGATCCTAGAATGTTTAGTTTCCAGAAACGGAGAACCCATATGGGGTAATGCTTTCACATGATAGAGCAATAAAGACTTTGGTTGTAAATAACAGAAAGGTCATTCAAAGTACCTTAAGGGGAAAGAGGAATCTACTGGTTCGCACAAACACACTGTGTAAAGGCAGGAGCAGAGCCAGCCCTAGGGTTTCTGCTTTCTCTGCCTGTACTGCTGTCTGTGTGGCTTCATTCTCCTCTGTTGTAGGTGGGCTTTCCCTATAGAGATCAGTGTAGCCTTGATGGTCAAGAGCATGAACTTGGGTAGTCTCACAGTCCAGGTATGCCCCTCATCTGTGCCCTTGACCTTAGACAAATTCTTTACTTGTAAAATGTGCATACTTAATAGCACCTATCATAGGTTATTGCAAGTGTGAAATACGTAAACAAATGTAAAACCCTTAGCATAATGCCTGGTACCTAGAAGGTACTCTGTTGTAATTGGTGAGCAGCAGCTGTGGCTCATAACATAACAGCTCTGATGCCAGAGGGGAGAAAATGATTTGGTACACCAGTTCTGCTTAAAGACCACTTCTCTAGGAAGACCTGTCATTAGTTCAGCCCTTGACAGAGATACTGTCCATGTGAGGGGAGGCAACTTCTATCAAAAGGGGGGAAATTGAGAGATGAGGCAGAGATGCCTCTATCTACAAAAATTTGCAAATCCCCTTCCATACAGTTGGTGCTAGGAAGTGGCTGCCCAGCCATGGACTGTGTTTCCTAGCACTTATCCCCCCTACGTGGGGGTGGGGAGGTGGGAGGACATACCTGTGACTGGTCCTTGCTCGTGTCGGGTGAGTAGAAATGCTGTATAAAAGCCAAGGCTCTGAAGAATGGCTTGGGTTTTCTCTGGGATTTCTTTAGGATGTAGTTAATGATGTGGACATTGGTTCTCAATCCTCAGTACACATTGGAATCACCTGGTAATCTTTTTTTTAAGTATGAAATTTATTGTCAAATTGGTTTCCATACAACACCCAGTGCTCATCCCAACAGGTGCCCTCCTCAATACCCATCACCCACCCTCCCTTCCCTCCCACCCCCCCATCAACCCTCAATTTGTTCTCAGTTTTTAAGAGTCTCTTATGTTTGGCTCCCTCCCTCTCTAACCTTTTTTTTTTCCCTTCCCCTCCCCCATGGTCTTCTGTTAAGTTTCTCAGGATCCACATAAGCGTGAAACCATATGGTATCTGTCTTTCTCTGTATGACTTATTTCGCTTAGCATAACACTCTCCAGTTCCATCCATGTTGCTACAAAAGGCCATATTTCATTCTTTCTCATTGCCACATAGTATTCCACTGTGTATATAAACCACAATTTCATCAGTCCATCAGTTGATGGACATTTAGGCTCTTTCTGTAATTTGGCTATTGTTGAGAGTGCTGCTATAAACATTGGGGTACAAGTGCCCCTATGCATCAGCACTCCTGTCTCCCTTGGGTCAATTCCTAGCAGTGCTATTGCTAGGTCATAGGGTAGGTCTATTTTTAATTTTTTGAGAAACCTCCACACTGTTTTCCAGAGAGGCTGTACCAGTTTGCATTCCCACCAACAGCGCAAGAGGGTTCCCGTTTCTCCACATCCTCGCCAGCATCTATAGTCTCTGATTTGTTCACTTCAGCCACTCTGACTGGCGTGAGGTGGTATCTGAGTGTGGTTTTGATTTGCATTTCCCTGATGAGGAGCAACGTTGAGCATCTTTTCATGTGCCTGTTGGCCATCCGGATGTCTTCTTTAGAGAAATGTCTATTCATGTTTTCTGCCCATTTCTTCAATGGATTATTTGTTTTTCGGGTGTGGAGTTTGGTGAGCTCTTTATAGACTTTGGATACTAGCCCTTTGTCTGATATGTCATTTGCCAATCTTTTCCCATTCCGTTGGTTGGCTTTTAGTTTTGTTGATTGTTTCCTTTGCTGTGCAGAAGCTTTTTATCTTCATGAGGTCCCAATAGTTTTTTTTTGCTTTTAATTCCCTTGCCTTTGGGGGAATCACCTGGTAATCTTAACAAAACCAATTACAGGCCTAGTTTTAGACCATTGGTTCCTAACTAGGGGACCTTTTTGCCCTCCCACCCACAAGTGAGCATTTGGTAGTCTGAGGACATTTTTGGTTGTCACAACTTGGGTTGAGGAGTTCCTGGAATCTAGTAAGTCAAGGCCAGGGATGCTGCTGAACATTCTACAATGCACAAGACATCCTCTCCTAACAAAGCTTTGTCTGGTTCAAATTTTGTCAAGGTTAATAAAACCCTTTCCTAGTGGTTGGAGAGCCACAGGCTAAGAGACTAGATTCAGGCTGAGTGCCAGAATTACTGCAGCAAAGGGGAGCTGCCTGTCAGTCTGGAACACCCACTGTGGAGAGTTACCTTAATGAAGAATAGAGCTTTCTTGTCTTAAACCATCAACCATTGAAACTTGGGGTCTCTTGGTGACAGTAGCTAGTGTTGCTGTAAATAACAAAAGAGGAGAAATGTGCTAAAGACATTGTAATTATTTAGTTTATGCAATGGACAGATATCATATTACCGTCTGCCCAGGTAGAAATATTAAATTGTGGACCACTGTTTTGCTTAAAATTTACCAGTAATTCACAGCACAGATTTCCCTAATTAAAATCTCCCAGATTAGTATGCAGTGATTTTTTTCTGGCATGGTAATGGAATATGGGTATTTGCTTCGTATCCCGGATGGCAGATATTTGGGTCTGACCTTTCTAAGTAGGTTAGGTTAGGTTTCAACTCAAAATTTGTTTTATTTAGTATTTCCTCTGTTTTAGTCAGTAAATGTTAAGTTAATCTTTCCCATCATCTTATTCGTTATTGTTTGTAATGAAGACAAGTTGGATTTGTGAGGCAAGAGAAGAAAAATTGTTACAGATGGCAGCTTTAGTAAATATTGTAAAAATGCCAATCTCTTGAATCTGTTTGACTATGCAAGTCACTGTGAATGTTTTGAAATCAGATAATATTGACACTCCTCAGGGATTTTGTTATTTCAGGAAATTTAGAAAAAAAGAGGCAATACTACTCTCAGTGTGAGGGGCTTCACTGGGGCCCATATCTGCTCTAGGAGTGACCCAGGGATAGATAATAAAACACTGAACCCTCTGGCCGTGTTGACTGATTGGTACCCAAGTTGGTCCAATTAGGGCCAATCTTGGGACCTGTTCAGGATCTGTCAGAAGAGGACATGTTTCTTTTTGTTGGTTTGGAGCTCTAAGGCTATCAGCCGTGAGCCGCGGGCAGCTTGCTTACTTAAGGATGAAGCCAGCACAAAGAAAAACATAGGTAAAGATGAGGAAAATGAGAGGGGGTAGAGAGGACAGATAGATTGGGTTCTAAGGATATCATTTCATTTGAGTGTCTGGGCCAGGGTATCAAACTCCACCTCTAAGTCAATGGCACTTTCACTAACCCAAGCCAGTAAGTCTCCCTTTTTGCTTAAGCCAATTTGGGTTGAGTTTTTCTGTTGTTTATTTCTATCTACTTTCAAGTAGCATGGGTGGGATATGTTAATTATATCTGACCCTTAGGAGCTTCCATCTTCATTTGTTTTGGTAAATTATATTATTACTACTGATTATTGGGCTCCTTTCCCAGTAATGAACTTGCTCCTCAGTTATTTCCATGAAACTGGCATTGCCTATCTTGTGAAAGGAGAATACTTCTCTAACTCATTGATGTCAAGTCTGGCCATGCCACTTGCTTTGGTTAGTAGGATGTGGGAAGAAATGACGGGTGTCATGCCCATGCAGAAGACTTAAGGGCTGTCACAAGGGTTTGCCAACCCCCCCCCCCCTTTTTTTCTCTGCCAAGTGGCCATCAAATCCCAGGATGATACTTAGAACAGAGAAGATATTTGGAGCAGAGCCTGAGCTGACCCATGGCGGACAAGTAACATGAACAGGAAATACATTTATTTTATTGTAAACCACTGATATTTTGGATTTGTTGTTACTGAAACATAACCTAATAAAAGCTGACTAATATACTTACTATTTTTAAATGCTTGCCAAAGTTTATAACTGAATAAAAATCTAGAGCACCTATAATGTTGTCATTTATATCCTGCAAGTTATGAAAAAAGAATTTGGGATGACTCTCTCTCTCTCTCTCTCTCTCTCTCTGTGTGTGTGTGTGTGTGTGTGTGTGTGTGTGTGTGTCTCCTTTTGGTGTTCATAGCCCTATTATATGCAGTGGTAATCAAGAACATGGGCTTTAGCTCTGTGATTTAATAACTGGTAAGTTCTTGGGCACCTGGCTGGCTCAGTTGGAAGAGTGTGTGACTCTTGATCTCAGGGTTGTGAGTTCAAGGCCCACAATGCATTTAGAGATTACTTAAATAAATAACACATAAAAAAAGCTAGTAAGTTCCTGAACTATTCTGAGACTAAATGTCCACCTTATAATAATAATAATATCTTCTCATAGGATTTTTGCACATACAGAGCTAAACACAGTGCGGAGTACGTAGTAAAACACTGAGTAAATAGTAACTCTTATTCTCATCATTCATTGTAGAAGACAGGGCCCCCGTTGAATGCTTTTTTTCTAAGCTTATTTATTTATTTTGAGAGAGAGAGAGAAAGAGAGAGAGAGAGAGAGAGCAAGCTGGGGAAGGGCAAAGAGGAGAGAGAGAATCCCAAGCAGGATTTGCACTGTCAGCACAGAGCCCAAAACAGGGCTTGAACTCACGAACCAGGAGATCATGACCTGAGTCAAAATCAAGAGCCAGAGGCTTAACCCGCTGAGCCACCCAGGTGCTTCTTTTTGATGATTCCCTTGGGTGGGGTCCAAGGTAAACTTATTAGCCAGTATTAAACACCACTCCTTAACAGATGGCATTCTGGGGAGGCCCCCAAGACATTACTTTTAAACTTGCAGCCATGCCATTCCAGGAAATCTTAAGTGGGGAGAATGCTTTAGAGAACGTTGGATGGGAGTTGAGGTAATATCCTGTGAAGTGGGATAGCCATTTATCCCCTGAATGTCTTTGTGCTCTGAATTTAAATGAAACAACTGCAGAGTTGGTCCTTAAATGAGAACTGAGGACACCAGAATCTAGTGGGTGCCCTTGAACATTCTTCATTTACTAGTGGTATTTGGCAACTTTGTTTTGCTAGAGTGTAAAGATTACGTTGCTTGAACTCCTTTAATGTTCTTGTAAAAGAGGATGAGGAGTTTTATGACAGCAGTAATTCTTAGGGCAAATATCTCTGGGTAATGAAGAGTAGGTCTTTTGAGTGATTTGGTTGAAGTGTGTGTGTGTGTGTGTGTGTGTGTTTGACATAGAAAGGTCCAGAACATGAGACCTTATGAGGAAAGGAGAAACTGAGCTTAGGACCTATTTAGGAATTGTGGCTAGTTCCAGTGTCAGAGTAAATGTATTTAATTACTTAGTTAATTAATTAATTAATTAATTATTTCAGCAAATATTGCTCTCTCTGTGTTCAGGTATTGAGTCAGAGGCTAAGAATATAGAGACTCATTCATTCTGTTATTCATCAGCAAATACTTATGGAGCACCTGCAATGGTGCCAGGCACTGTGCCCGACACTTGGGGATACAATAGCAAGTGAGGTCAGGCAGTATCTGCGACCTCATGGAACTTAAAGTCTAAGAAGTAACAGAGGTGATGAAGTCGTCACATAAATGTGAAGTCAGGTGAGGATAATCACAAGGAAGGAAAGTGAGAAGAACTGTGAAGATGTTTATCAAAAGGCATGCCATCCTGTCTGATGATGTCAGAGATATGATATGGCCAGATTTGTGTTTCAAGTGAGTAGTCTGGTTTCAATGTCCAAATGGAGATGTGACAATGAAGGCAGAGAACCGGTTAGGGGGCCGCCGCAGAGGTCCCCAGCAAGAACTGTGGATGGCCCAGACCAGGGAGGTGATCATGGAGACAGAAGTGGACTGATATCAGAAACCTTCAGGAGGTAAACTGCATTGAACTTGGTGAAGAATTGAATGAGAAAGAAGAGGGAAGCGAGGTCGAGAGTAACGTCTGGGGTTTAAACTTCCCTCCCTGGCCTCTAGAACCTGATAAATGCACCATGAAAAACAATATGAAGTGTATGCCGAAGCATAAGCAAAATTAGGGCAGAGTTAAATGGGGTATGATAAAATGTCTCTGGCAGCCTCGTGTTTCAAGATTAGAGTATAATGTGTTTGTTGCATAGTCCATGGCCAAAGTCAACACAAGCACCCAGATTGTAATGTACCACTTGAGGATGCAATTTGAATATTCCAGCCCCGGGTCTCTGTGAAGTCAAGCTGTTGTGTGGTCCTGTAATATTCTCCATCCCATCCCACCCCCGAAAAAGCTCTGTGCTCTTTTCTTGTCAGAGCTGTTTGCAAAGCCTGAGGGATGTCACATAACAGCATGCTCTTCAAGGAATTAGCTTTGCAATTTAATGAAGAGAAACTTTTATGACTTCAGCTGGCTCAGTGTTTATAGTTTCTCAGACTATACTATAGTTGAAGCTTGGTTATAAAAGCATACACGTAGACTCATGTAAGTTATATAACTTATAACTCTACAATATATAACTTGTAACTCTTGTAAGAGTTAAAAGAGTAAACACTAGGCACTTGTTAGTATCACTTGTGAATTAGAAAACAGAAACTTATTAGAAAACTTAACAAATATTAACTAACTTGTTTATGGACTCTTGAGGACTCATTATTGTTCAATGCTTATATTTATACCCACAACTTGTTCCTTTGACAAATATTTATTGAGTATTTACAGAATGCTATGACTGTTTCAAGTAAACAATATAATAAATTTCTGGTCCTCACAGGGCTTATGCTCTATTTGGGAAGATAACAAAGCAAAAACAACTAATATAGTATATATACATATTTATAACATGAAGAATAAAACAGGGTGAGGAATGTGGTAAGGCACATTAGAAAAGCTGCTTGTTCAAGAAGTCCTTTGTGAAGGGAAGATATTTGAGCTGAGACAGGATTGATGACAAAGAATTTTGGGGGCAGAAAGCATTTGGGGTGGGGGAAGCAGCAAGTGCAAATGCCCCGAAGCAGGAAACGGCTTGGCACACTTAACAACAGGAAAGAGAAAGCCATGTGGCTGGAATGTCTGAGCCTAGGAAAGAGGAGTCTCCTTGGGAGGCAAGAGATTAGAGGCTCTTTAGAGCCCCAGTGAAGAGTTTGGATTTTATTCTAAGTGCAATGGGACGCCATTGGAGGGTTTTAAAGCAGAAAAGTCATGTGATCTGAGTAGGAGTTAAGAAGATCCTTCTAGTTTTTGAGTGGCAGGTGAGTAAGGTAGGTACCCCAGAGTAGAAGGAAAGTCTGGTCATTTGGGCCCTCATTTTAGAAGAGAGATAACAGAGAAATGGGTGAATTTTATATACCTCTTGGATGTGAGCTGACAGGGCTTGCTGGTGAACTACATACAGGAGATTAAAAAAAACAAACAAACAAAGAAACAAGGGCAACTTCTGGGTTTTTGATCAAAGCGATTAAATCATGAAGCCCTATACTGAGGATTCAACCCAGACCTCCTTAACATTCCAGCAATCTCTTTTGAAAGGCAAGTATCTAATTGCCTGTTCTGGTGAGGAATTCTTCCTTTTGAAGTGTTATCTTATTATTCTATCTCCAGGAAGCAGGAAGAAAGAGAGATTGATATTTATAGGGTGCATTTAAATTCAGGTTTGCCTGCTCCAGATGTCTGCTCCAAGCCTTCTGACTAGGTTAGTAATAGCTGTGGAGCACTCCCTCTGCCACTGATAGGGTCTGCCTTAGTGTCCAATTCCTTAGCTCTAAAGGAAGACAAAGAGGTTGACAGTTTTGGCCTGACTGGCCTTCTTGCGGCCCAGTGCTGACTTTCGTTTGCCGTCTACTTCCTGGATCTGGTGTCATGACTTGCCCAAGAAGACTTTGCATACATGCTTGGTAGCATGTGTTGACAGATTGGCTTCCAGAAGGGAATCTGGACTGTGTTCAGGGGCATCTGACAGTCCCTAGAGCCCAGAGAATGACAGTCTGGCCCCTTTGTCTGTCTCCTTGCTTTCTGCAGTCAGAGGCCAGGCCCCAGCGCTCAGTGCTGCGGTGGAGCTGGGTCACCACTGTGGTTTGGACAGAGAGTGAGGTGGGGCGGGCTGTCCTCAGGCTGCTCCGGAGTTGGCTTTAGACAAGAGACTAAGGTCAGGCACGTGGTCGAAATCACACATGTGTTCCTGGCAGAGTTCGCATCAAGCTTTATGGAAATATTTTTTTATAACTTCATTTGTGCTTAACAATGATCAATTTCTTGGTTGGAGATGCAGGGAAGGTCCTTGGGATATATTCTCACTGAGGATGGAATTCTGAACTCTGACACTGAGTAGGTCAGCTTTACCCCTTCAAATTTTGTAAAGTCTCTTGTTTGGGCCTAGAGGAGAGTGTCAATCAGTCAGGATCCTGGCAGGAAACAAGATTCTCCTCTGATGGTTCAAATGTAAGAAATTAATGAAGGAATTACTCTCAGATGTGTGGGCAGGACTAAGGAAACAAATAGGATTGAGGTGCCAGGCTAGCAGCAGGGTAAGCTGTCACCAACCCCAGGGCGAAAAGGGACCAAGGGCAGAACTGTGGTTACCTGAGCCAGGTGGGACCAGAAACCATAGAGCAGGAGCCCCCAGTAGGGGATGGAGCCCCTGAGGGAGCAGTCACTGCAAGGGAAGTAGCCCAGAGGTGGGAGGGAACAAGAAAGAATTACCCACCCTCTCCTGTCATCTCCTGTCTGTCTGCCAGGAAATGGAGGCGGATGGATCATAAGGAGCAAACGAAGACCCACTAGCAAGAGACGAAATGTCATTCTTCACTCCAAATCATAAGATTGGCACTGTCTTTAAACACACGCACGCATGTAGGCAGGCACACCTCCTCCCAAAAAGGAAGTCCAACTTTGTATCTTCTCTTATTATTTGGAAATATGTATGTGTAAGACACAGTTATATTTTCGGTTATGTATCTTCTAATTAAAAAAAAAAAAAACAAACAACTTCCTTGGGGCACCTGAGTGGCTCAGTCAGTTAAGTGTCTGACTTCGGCTCAGGTCATGGTCTCATGATTTGTGGGTTCGAGCCCCGCGTCGGGCTCTGTGCTGACAGCTCAGGGCCTGGAGCCTGCTTCAGATTCTGTGTCTCCCTCTCTCTCTGCCCCTCCTCTGCTTATGCTCTCTCTCTTTCAATAATAAGTAAATGTTAAAAATTTTTTTAAAACTTCCAGCAAACTACAATTTGCATATTTACTTGTAAATTGCTTGTTGTGCACAGTAGCATGGCAGGTAAGAGCTTGGGTTCTGTAGCTCAGGTTGCTGTGAGCATTACCTGAGCATCTACAAAGCCCTTAGAAATGTGCCTGACACAAAGTAAGCAAATGGGTTATCTTGCAGTAGAAAACATGTCCCAAACACAAGCTTTAAGGGTGAGACAAAAGTATATAAGCAGAAGTTTAATGAGTATCTCTGTACCCCACCTTGCACACATCGTTGGGGGTGTATGCTCTCCACCTTGGAGACCAGCAGTTAAGACTTAGTATTTGCTACCTAGCAGACTGTGCTACCTTGAGTAAATTCACCTCCTGCAACCTTACTGGCCTCATCTGTGAACTAATAGCAGTTAATAGTGCCTGCTTTATAGGGCTGTTGGAGGAGTAAGTGCAGTACATCCGGTCACTTAGCCCAGGCCCTGCCTGGCACATCATGAGTACTCAGTAAAATATTACATGTGATTATTGCTGTGAAAGTCATGGTCATTGTGTTTAAATCGGCAAAGAGGAAAAAATTCATCCTTAATCCTACAGATTCATATAAGATCACTGTAAGAAATATGTTGGCATATTTTTAGACCTTTTCATAAAGACTCCATATACATAGACATATTTTACCTAATTGAATCATTGTACATTCTTCTGTGGACCTATTTTTTTTTAATTTTTTTTTAAACGTTTATTTATTTTTGAGACAGAAAGAGACAGAGCATGAACGGGGGAGGGGCAGAGAGAGAGGGAGACACAGAATCTTGGAAGCAGGCTCCAGGCTCTGAGCCATCAGTCCAGAGCCCGACGCAGGGCTCGAACCCACAGACCGCGAGATCGTGACCTGAGTTGAAGTCGGACGCTTAACCGACTGAGCCACCCAGGCGCCCCTCTGTGGACCTATTTTTAGTGGCTATGTAACATCTTATAGGCTCAGAGTAATTTATGCACCCAACCCTATTGTTGGTTATTTATGGTTTCTTTTTTCAATTTTCTTTTCTATTTTAAGCAACACTGTGATGAGTAATATTTTTAACAGCTTTATTGGGATAGACAGTTGACCCTTGATCAACGCATGTTTGAACTGCACAGGTCCACTTGTACGTGGATGTTTTATAATACAGTACTATAAATGCATTTTCTTTTCCTTAGGACTTTCTTAATATTTTCTTTTCTCTAGCTTGCTTTAATGTTAGAATACAGTATATAATTCATATAACGTACAAAATATGTGTTAATTAACTATTTATGTTATTGGTAAGACTTCCTTCCAATCAAACATAGGCTGTTAGGGGGGCCTAGGTGGCTCGGTCGGTTAAGCATCCAACTTCAGCTTAGGTCATGATCTTTTGGCTCGTGGGTTCAAGCCCCTACATTGATTGGGCTCTGTGCTGACAGCCTAGAGCCTGGAGCCTGCTTCAGATTGTCTCCCTGTCTGTCTGCCCCTCCCCCTGCTTGTGTTCTGTCTCTCTCTCAAAAAATAAACATTAATTTAAAAAAAAAACAACAACAAAAAAAGTAGGATTTTAGTAGTTGTGTTTTGGGAAAGTCAAAAATTGTACTTGAGGGGCACCTGGGAGGCTCAGTAGGATAGGCATTGGACTCTTGGTTTCAGCTCAGGTCATGATCTCACTGTTTGTGAGTTCAAGCCCCATGACAGCACAGAGCCTGCTTGAGATTCTCTCTCTGCCTCTCCCTTGCTCACGTGCATTTGCTCTTTCTTTCTATCTGTCTCATAATAAATAAATAAACTTAAAAAAATTGTACTTGGATTTTTAACCTCGAGAGTTTGGCACCCTCAACCCCTGCATTTTTCAAGGGTCAGCTATAATTTACATACCATAATATTCAACCATTCAAAGTGTGCAATTTAATGGTTTTCAGTGGATTCAGAGTTGGGTAACTGTCACCAAAATCTAATTTTAGGGTATTTTTGTCACTCCAAAAAGAAACCTATACCCATCATAGTTCTCCCCCTCTCCACTCCTCCTCGACCCAGGCAGCCATTAATCTACTTCCTGTATCTCTAGGTTTGTCTAAATTCTGGACATTTCATACAAATGGCATCATATAATATGTTGTACTTTGAGACTGGCTTTATTCACTTAACATAATGATTTTGAGGTTCACCCATGTTGTAGCACTATCAGACCATCATTTCTTTTTATTGCTGAATATCCCATATTATGGACACATTTTATTCATCCATTTGTTAGTGATGGGTTAGTGATTCGGGCTGTTTTCATGATGCATGATGATCTTATAAATTAATCTTTGTACACATCTTAATTATTTTCTTTGAATACGTGTCTAACTATGAAAATGCTGGTTCAAAGATTATGCACATAATTTCTAAACTTTCAAATATCCAACACTTCTGATCCAGTCTATCATTTGAGCACATTAATTACTTCTATTGTCCATTGAAGGGTCACTGCTCTTCATCTTTTGAACTACAAAGCTTTTCTTTTGTGTTCCTGTGACACCTGGAAGTATTTGCTACTCCTAATTCTCTACAGAACAATTCCTTGTGGATTCTATCCTCTTGGGTGCCTGAGACTCTCGTGGGCAGTGATATTCCTAAAGGGAGCTAATTGTATTTACTTGTATCAATCTTTATCCTTTTCTTTTTTTTAATTTTTTTTTTTTAACATTTATTTATTGTTGAGAGACAGAGACAGAGCATGAGCAGGGGAGGGTCAGAGAGAGAGGGAGACACAGAATCTGAAGCAGCCTCCAGGCTCCGAGCTGTCAGCACAGAGCCTGACACGGGGTTCGAACTCACAAGCCGTGAGATCATGACCTGAGCCGAAGTTGGATGCTCAACCGACTGAGCCACCCAGGCGCCCCAGCATTTATTAATTTAAAAGAACAAAATAATTGTTTTCATAATGTGTTGGGTTTTTTTTCCCTCTAAATGTCTGATTCTTTTTTAATACTTTACTTTTTAGAGAAGTTTTATTTATATATTTTTTTAATTTTTTTTAATGTTTATTTATTTTTGAGACAGAGAGAGACAGAGCATGAGTGGAGGAGGGTAGAAAGAGAGAGGATGACATAGAATCTGAAGCAGGCTCCAGGCTCTGAGCTGTCAGCACAGAGCCCGATGTGGGGCCTGAACTCATGAGCTGTGAGATCATGACCTGAGCTGAAGTCGGATGCTTAACCGACTGAGCCACCCAGGTGCCCCCATCTTTATCATTCTCAACTAGAAACTCCCGGTAGTGTGGCATTAGTGAAAATCAACAGAGACCCATCAGTGGCAGATAGCCTCTTTAAATTGTTTCGCTTCGCCCTATTTTTAAGTAACTTTCTGTCACTATGAACCTCTTGAAAGTGGTTAAAATCCAGAAAAATTCTTAAGTCAGTGGAATTGTGACCCAAGGTTTCACAGCACACAGGCAGCTGAGTATCGTTAAGCGCATCATCTTATTTCACCGGACTTTTCCTATCCTTTAAGAATTTGAAGATAAGTGAAAGTTTGTTTTCTACATACTGTGGTTTTTAATCCAGCATAGCTGTTAAACTCTTGGGGTGGCCACCTGGGTAAAATCTACTCACGGTTTTCCCTTATTATGTGAACGGATCCTGCAGCGAAGGCAGCTGGTGAATAAACACCAAGCTTAATCCTGGATAATGTTTACAAATAGAATGGTCTCTGCAGCAACCAACTAGCAGCAGATAAGAGAGCCACCTCATTTATAGCTGCGTTTAATCTTTCCAAAGCCAGAAACATATTTATTGAATGATGGTGAATAGAACAGCTTATTACGGCCTTCACCCCTGGAGTCTCGTTCTCCGCTGGCCTTTCTGGTCAAGAGCAACAAAGGTGATTAAGATACTTCGTTCTTTGTGCAAAGACCCATTGACGGCACTCCTCCAGGCTCCCGGATGTTCTTGTCGGGTTTACCTTCATCTTTACCCCATTGCCTCTTGGAAACAGCCCCACGTGTGTATGAAACTGCTGGCCTAGAAGAGAAGAAAGTGTAGCAGGTACTAGTAAGTGTTTGACTTCTCTTACGTGTCACTTAGGACAGGCATTTTTATACAGGCTATGTAATCTCCACCTCACAAGCCCCGCCCCACGCAGTAGGTGCTGTTATACCCATTCTAAAAATGAGAAAGTTGAGGCACATCTGCTCCCTGTCTCTTGGCTGCTGAAGTGTGAAAAAGTTCTAATTCAGTACAGACTTCCTATGATTTCGGCATAGGAAGTGCATTCATTTCTAAGAGTAAATAAAGGTGACCTGATTTGCTAAATTCTTTCCTGTCAGAGATAGTGCCTGCCTTGGTGGCCAAAGCCTTTTAAAATAAATCTGCAATGTTATATTTGCCAGGATGAGGTGTTCAGAGATAATGCCTCTCAAAAAAAAAAAAAAATGGGGAAGTCCTATGATCAAGAAATTTGAGAACTTTGAGGTTCAACTAAATGACACAAGATTCTTGATTGCCGACCTTCTCAGAGACTCGAATATAGCACGTGCATTGCGAGTCACCAAGGTGGGTAGAAGATACTTTTTTGTGGGACACCAATTAGCATTTTATTTAAAATTTTTTTTAAATGTTTTTATTTATTTTTAAGAGAGAGACAGACAGAGCATGAGCAGGGGAGGGGCAGAGAGGGAGGGAGACACAGAATCTGAGCTGTCAGCCCAGAGCCTGATGCGGGGCTCCAACCCATGAACCATAAGATCATGAGGCCATCTGAAGTCAGACGCCTAACCAATTGAGCCACCCAGGTGCCCCACCAATTAACATTTTAAAGAGCTGGTTTTTGTGACGCACACAGGGTCAGAATGAACTTAATGGCCATTCCTTTTGGGTTTAATTTTTTAATAGAGGCAAAGCACACAAAGGTATTTAGTGAAAAAAAATATTTCTCACTTTAACCTTTGCTTCTGAGATTCTCTTGAGAGACAGCCATTGATTTCAAGTCTGAGATATTCTATGCATGTGCGACCATGTTTGTATGTATGTATGTGCATGTATGTCTGTGTATGTTTCAATTTTGAGCACTCTATATACATTTTTCTGTGCTGTGTTTATTTTAAAATGTTTATTTTCTGAGAGACAGACTCTGAGCAGGGGAGGGGCAGAGAGAGAGGGGATCAGAGGATCCAAAGTGGACTCTGCACTGACGACAGTGAGCCTGATGCGGGGCTCGAACTCACCAACCATAGATCATGACCTGAGCCAAAGTCAGACGCTCAACACTGAGCCACCCAGGTGCCCCTGCACCTTGTTTTTTTTTTTTTTTTTTAATTTAATATATATTAGAGGTCATTCCATATCAGTACATATAACACTGTGTCATTTGTTTTAATATCCACATAGTATTCTATTATATGGATGTGCTCTAATTCCTTTAACCAGTACCCTTACTGATGGACGTGTAGAATATCATATTTCTAATTTTTCCTACTGGAAACTGCTGCAGTGCGTGCCCTTGTATATATGTCTTTGTCACCATGGTGCTTCTTGTATCAGCCTTTGATAAAAGCCAAGGGAATAAGAATGTAAAATAATAACAATAATAATAATAATAACAAATGACTCTGTGAAGTCAAAATGCCACATGTTTTCAGTCTTTTGATCGTCTGGCTTGATCCAGAAGTGTTTAGAGAATTTAGAGTTCTGGAGACTGTAGGTCCAAGCCCTAAAAGAACATGTTGTCTGAAGTTGTTTAAAATAGAAGAAACAAAAGATAGATGACATTTTGAGAGAGAAGAAAAATTCAGGTTTTTGAAAAATTATTTCTCTTAGACAATGAAGAGGTTGGGAGTTAATAATTGTATGTGTGTTTCTGCTCATGGCAAAATGAAACTTGAAGCACGAAACGTCTAAGAACAGGGATTTCCTACATGCATAACCTTTGATTTTTGATTCAAACCTTACAGCAGACTGCTTTAGTGACATTGGTTCAGAAGCATGAGTTTTGCTTCCTCACTATCTTGTACTGGATTTCATTTCTGCCAAAGAGCATTTACCTCTCAGTCCTTAAGCCTTGTTTTTCCTCTTGAACATATTTCTCCCTTTTCTTTTTTGTGTACTGAATAGAAAAAAAAAACCAACATAACAGAGAGTAACTTCATGTAACAACAAATAAAATATTTCTTCTTAAAATGATGTGGAGTCTAGTTGGAATTATGCTATAGGATTTGATGCAAGTCCGTCTATGTTTTGTTAAACGGCTTTATTGATCATGCCCTCCATATTTTTTTAATCAGCTTGAGCAACGGGGTTCAATCTTAGAGCATGCTGGGCAAATTGCCTTGAGGCCAAATTGCTATTGGGACATCAGGTAATTTAAATATATTTCACATCAGCTGGTCCTCCTTTCGGAGAGCACCAGTATGCTGTAGCCCCTAGTCATCACAAAGTGCCATCACTGGAGGTTAGGCACTCTGTGTGTGGTATCTGATCATTTATACAATATGTTCAGCATCATATGATCCTCTATTAATAGGTGGATCCTGCTGTTATCCCTATTTTATCGATAAAGAAACCAAGGGACAGGATAAAAGTAACTCCTTCTGCACCGTCCAGCTGGGATCTTATCGAGCTAGAATTTGAACCCATTGTTATAAAAATCTTGCCCAAATTAGAGATGGCCTGAATCTTTAGGTCTTACTTGGATTCTTTGAAGGCTGAAGAAATGTAATCAACTGTAAGAGAAGAGGTTTTATCCCTCCTCCTGTCTGGTTATACCAAGCCATGTGGATGGTCCCCAGTGCTCACAGCCCTGTGCGCAGAGCAATTTGTTCTCCTACATCTAAGCAGGCCTGGCTCCAGAGTTGGCCCAGCTCTCTGGGTCAGAGGCTGGAGCAAGCCCAATGACACAGGTGACTCTTTCAAGGAAGGAGATGCCCTGACCCTTTTGTTAACTCCCCTGGGACAGAAGTCATCACTTGCAGTGATGTGCAGTCAAACTTGCAAGTCAGTTAGATAGGCAGGCCCCTCACCATGCTCTAATAGAAACAGTCCCCAGGGGCGCCTGGGTGGCGCAGTCGGTTAAGCGTCCGACTTCAGCCAGGTCACGATCTCACGGTCCGTGAGTTCGAGCCCTGCATTGGGCTCTGGGCTGATGGCTCAGAGCCTGGAGCCTGTTTCCGATTCTGTGTCTCCCTCTCTTTCTGCCCCTCCCCCGTTCATGCGTTATTTTTGGGTCTCTGTCCCAAAAATAAATAAAAAACGTTGAAAAAAAAATTAAAAAAAAAAAAAAGAAACAGTCCCCATTATTTTCCCTGGAGAAGTTTTACAAACATTAGCTGTTCCCTCTCTGTGTTCTCCTTTGTTGGAAATGGTTAGAACGCTAGAACCCAGCGTAACAGTAAGTTTCCGGATTCCCGCTTTGTGTCAAGCGGCCGATGCAGCGTCATTAAGTAAATCCTGAGTATTAAGGCGTTTTCAGATCGTAAAGAGGAATTTGACCAAAGGATTCCCAGAAACACAAATCTCATTTGATTCTTAATGCTGTGCTCCTCACCACTGCCATGCTGTGGGCATCTGGTCATTTGCAGTTTGTCCTTTGGGCAGAGTAAACCCTTCTACTGCAGGAAAAATCTCAAAAACTTCATATAAACAGAACAACACCTATGGAGTGCCAGGAACTGCCAGATGCTCCATATCCCCATAAAGACAGATTCCTGGCACCGTTTCACCAAGGACACACTGCCAGCTGCCCAAACTCAAACCAGGATTCAGATGCAGGTCTTGCACACCCTTGCTTCTGTATGTGGTCATTGCCCCTGCTCAGCTGCCTCCCCAAACAAGCAAGATGCAGAAATCAGAGACCAGAGGGAGTCTTGATTGCCAGGTTCAGGTTCCTGCCAAGGCAGGATGTAATTGCAGGGCTAAGGCTAGAGCCTATGATAAGCGGATGCTAAACTTGTTTTTGGCAGAACATCTGGGATGTGTCAGGGTTAGGGCAGAAGTGGGGGAGGAAGAGGCTTTAGGTGCAAGGATCCCTTCGTGATCTCTGGTCTCCTCTTGCGTGAGCATGAGGACATTTCCTGAATGCCAGTCCTCAATATTTGAGCGGATGGCTCAGATATGCTCTGGGTCTTTAAAACGTTCAGGCCCGGAGACATGGTTACAATAGCATGAGCTTTTTTGCTGTATCTGAACTTGGTCTTCATCTCTCTGGGGACCCTGGTTTGAGTTACTTGGATGTGATGTCTTTCATGATGGAACAGCTAACTTGTGAAGAGGCTGCTGACGTTTTTCCTATT
Source organism: Prionailurus viverrinus (assembly GCF_022837055.1). Lineage (NCBI taxonomy): Eukaryota > Metazoa > Chordata > Mammalia > Carnivora > Felidae > Prionailurus > Prionailurus viverrinus. Next base: position 35,943,238 of record NC_062562.1, on the reverse strand, counting down.
GACTATGCTGTTCGCCAATACTGTCCCAGGTTAGAAAGGCATCAAGCACCAGTTGAATGGCTCTGTCTTTGTAACTTTAGCCCTGTTTTCTTTCTTTTTTTTACAGAAGAGAAATCAATAGATATGTTACTTTTATATAAAATTTCTTTCATTCCTATCATTTCCTTTCTTTTGATTTTCTTATTGTTCGGAAGAATGTTAGGTGAAGATATACTCTTATGTTTACAATTTTTTTCTTTTTTCCTTTCTTTCTCCCTCTCCCAACCCAGCCACCACCTCTCTTTCTCTCTGTATTTCTTTTTCAAAGATTGAAGGACTTGCTGCTTTGTGGCTACCCGCACAAAGGCAGCTATAAATTTGAGAAACTCCACAATCTGCCATGCTTCATTCTCCTCCTTTGTTTCCCAGAGTGATCATCATTGTTTTCTCTGGGTAATCGCTAAGGGGAGGACTCCAAACTAAAAGGAGCAACACAGCACAACACTGGGTGGCTTCCTGACACCTATTGTTGGAGCCCAGCTTTGATTTTCCTTTGCTTAGAAGTGTGGGCTAGCCTCTGTTATTTGCTTTTCTCTCCTCTCATCAATCTTGCTTGAGACTCTAGTTTTACTGAAATATATTGTCATCAAGCCAGCCAGGTGAAAAGGAATCCATTTTCCTGAAATCATTCTTTTGGTGAGAGGCTTTCTGTGTAAAAAGATTGTAGAGTAAATCCTTGCTGCTTTTCAGGGTAACTGGGGGGTGAATGAGGGTAGAGTTTTGGAGAGGAGGAAGGAAAGCTTTCCTTTTTTTACTCTATTGTTTCCTGGTGAAATGGGGAGACCCTGGGTCCTAGAGCCTTGACCCAGCCCATTCCAAAGCTGTCATCAAAGGTTCTTGATCTCCTCACTAGAAAGAATTCAAGCACAAACACAGCACAGCGAACGAGGGACACAAGTGGAAAAGTTTATTAAAGCAAAAGTACACTCTCCAGATGTGAGAGCAGGTGAACTCAAGAAGGAGAGAGAGAGAGAGAGAGATGTGCGCCCCGGGGGGTTAGGTTTTTATCTTTCATTGACAGTTGTTAACCAGGGGGTGGAATATTCACTACTTAGGGCAGATATTTCTTGGAAGCAGGGTTTCCCACTTTTTCTTCCTAATTTGGTCAGGGGTTTCCCGTCATGGTATCTGCCATCTTGGGCCTGTCTGGTGTGATCCACCTTCTCATGGAGTGCTGCCAGGACAGGCCTCTCTGACTTTCCCAGTAACTGGCCATGACTTCCTTGTTGCTGGCCTCCAGGCATCAGGTTAAAACCTAACTTAACTGCTTACTCTGACATGATTACAAGGGCAGAACCAAGCATCTTAATGATGGCTCCATCTGTCTTAAAAGTTGGGTAGCTAGCAATTCTTAATTACAGACTTCATGTGGTGGAGAAAGCGAGGGCCCATCTCCTCCCCTCAGGGAGCATAAGCTCTAGTGTATCCATAAACAGACAAACAAACACAGCTATGAATATGGAAATAAACACAGAAGCCAGCTTAGGGACAGACACATGCCATGAAGCAAAACGGGTGGAAGGTGGTAACTGTGGGCTGCTTGGGCTAAAGATACCCAAGTCTTTGCTTTTGTACTGAACCAAAATGGTGGGAAAGGGGCAGCCTTGTAAATATCTGGGAGAAAAGCTTTCCAGGAAGGAAGCATCACTGCCAGTGCCTGAGACATGAACAGGCATGTGTTTTGAGAGACAGGAACATGGCAGCTGTTCTGAAAGATAAGAGGGGTCAGTTCGTGGTGAACAGAGTGAAAGCATTACTGACAAAGGGAAGGATTGGTTCAGGGACCTAAAGAAAGAAGACTAAAAATAATAGAAGTCCCTGTTTGGCTAGTAGCACTATATGGTGCAGATGTACTTTTTAAATAGCTTTAGTGAGATGTAGGGGCGCCTGGGTGGCTCAGTTGGTTGAGCATCCGACTTCGGCTCAGGTCATGATCTCACAGCTCATGAATTCGAGCCCCACATCGGGCTCTGTGCTGACAGTTCGGAGCCTGGAGCCTGCTTCAGATTCTGTGTCTCCCTCTCTGTCTCTGCCCTTAACCCACTCGCATTCTGTCTCTGTCTTTCTCAAAAATAAATAAACATTAAAAAAAATTTAAATAGCTTTAGTGATATGTAATTTACATACCAACATCCCATGGAAAATGTTTATACATTTGAAATGTTACCAATTTGATATATGTATGGTGACAGTTCGGTGACATTTAGTATATATACAGAGTTGGGCAACTGTTGCCATAATCTTACTTTAGAACATTTTCATCATTCACTAGAAGAAATCTAGTGCCCATAAGCAGTCACTTTCCACACTCTCAACTCCCACTCCAGACCTAGGCAACCACTAACCTACTTTCTGTCTCTGTACTATTCTGTCTCTTGCCTATTCTGGACATGGGATCATATAATCTGTGATCTTTTCTGACCTCCCTAGAATGACGTGTTTGAGGTTTTTCTATGTTGTAAGGCTGTAAGTATTTTATAATATTCCATTATATGGATATACCACTTTTTAGATAACCGTTCTTCAGTTAATAGACATTTGGGCTGTTTCCAGTTTGGGGCTATTACGAATAATGCTGCTGTGAACATTTGTGTACAAGTTTTTGTGTGGACGGATGTTTTCATTTCTCTTGGGTTAAATACCCAGCAGTAGAATTTCTGGGTCATGTGGAGACTCTATGTTTCACATTTTGAAGAACTGCCAAATTGTTTTTCACACTGACCATGCTGTTTCACATTTACACCAGCAATGTGTGAAGGTTACAATTTCTCCATATTCTTGGTAACTCTTATTACTGTCTGTCCTTTTGATTACAGCCACTCTAGTGAGTGTGAGGTAGTATCTCATGATTTGAATTTGCATTTCTCTAATGAGTAATAACGCTGAATGTTTTTTTCATATGCCTATTTATTTGGGGAAATGTCTATTTAAATCCTTTGCCTATATTTTGGTGGGGCTATCTTTTTATTATTATTATTGAGTTATAGGATTTCTTTTTGCATTCTGGAAGTACGTTCTTTATTAGACATATGATTTGCAAATATTTCTCCCAAGACAGCAGGTTATCTATTCACTTTCTTGATGGTACCCTTTGAGGCACAGAAATTTTTAATTTTAATGTTGTCTGATTTATTGAAATTCCCTTTTTTTGCTTTTGCTTTTGGGATCATGCCTAAGAAATCTCAAAGGCACTATGATTTACCACTGTATTTTCTTCTAAAAGTTTTAGAGTTTTTATTTTAAATTTAGATCTGCAATGTACTTTTAGTTATTTTTTTGTTTATGCTACAAGGTAGTGACCAAATCCATTATTTTTCATGCAGCTATCCACTTGTCCCAATATCTGTTGAAAATATTATTCTTTCCCTATTGAACCATGTTGGACCCTTTGTAGAAAGTCAGTTGACTATGAACATTAGAGTTTGTTTCTAGGCTTTCAGGAGAATGCATTTTTAATGCATGGCATCAAAAATGATGGCATTTTTCTAACATGGGGTGAAGACTTCAGAAAGCCAAGCTCTGGTGGGGGAGTAAAGCAGCTGGTAACTGTCAGATAAATTCTGGATTGAGGGGGCTTCATTTTCTATGGCTATAAAATGAATTTATGGATGAAGACTCTGGTATTTCTTACTTACAGTACTGGAAAGAATCTTAAGTAATTCTTAGACCCTTGATAGGACTATATCTTAACCATTCTTGACAGGGCGGTATCTATTCTACAGTTCTTTTTTTTCTTTTCTTTTCTCTTTCCTTTTTAGTCTTAAAATATAAGCTGGGTTGAAGAGATGAGATTTAGAGATTTCAGTACACATGTCAATTGGGTGATATATACAACAATGTGAATAGAATAGAGTAGAATAGAATGTGTAGATATTTGAGATCACTTGATCACACAAATTCAAGGGCAAGGATTTTTCAAGTTAGAAAGGTTTTGAAGTACACTGGAAGAAACATAGACATTGGGCATTCATCCTCCAAGATTCATGCTCCCCTCTAAAGCCTTTCCCATGGGGAATTTCTTCCTGGACCATTCCCTTGTGGGATAAACACTCCAAAATGCATCAGTGTCCCTGGACTGTCTCCTAAACTCAGGCTCCAAATGTCTTCCTGGATATTTGCACTAGGATACCTAATACTGAAGATCCCAAACAGAAGAGTTATCTCTGGCATCTTCTGAGAGGAAACAGTTTATCAGTCTTGTGGATTTATCCATTGCTGCAGGTCTTATCTCATCCATGAGATTTCCATTCCTCTGGCCTCCAGCTGAATCTCCTGACATAGGGCGGTAACTTTCTGATCAGACACTTCCCGTGGAATTTCTTTATCTTCCAGATAGATTGGGTTAATTTTGTTGGAAAACCTCCTTGACTGCCTCAGTCTCTGGGTCCCTAGATCTTCATTGCCGATAGGATAACACCTAAGCTTCATTGCTTAAACTTCAGGGTTTTTGTCCACCTGGTCTTTCGTTTGCTTTCCAAGCCTGATCTCTGACTTCTTCCATACATGAGTTTGTCTTCTCACCAGACAAACCCATTCATTGTTTCCTGGACATGTCTTTACCTTTTTTGCTTTGGGGTTTCATTCACCCTTTGCCCTCCACATAGTATATTTTTTACTCTCTTTTCCTTCTCCTTATAGAAATATCCCCTTTCTTTCAAGACAATACAAATCCTCTTTCTTCTGGTTAGTTCAGAGTTCAATGATGGGTTCAAATCTCAAGCCTTAATGGCTTAGTTACATGGTGGAGATTGCAAACTGGCAATCCATGGGCTGAATCCAGTTTACAGATGTTTTCTTTCATCCATATGATGTTAATTTTTTTTTTTTTAATTAGTTGCCTGCAGTTAAAAACCTGAGGTTTTACATTTAGGAGAAAACAAACAAACATACAGATTTCCAGCCAACTCGGAAAAATTCTATTCCCACGTGGCAACTATGTATGTTTGCTCTCTTGAGCTGTCCCATTTAGCCAAGATGTGTGTGTGTGTGTTTATGCCAGCACCACTGCTCTGTATTTGGTTCCAGGCCAAACCTCCTTCACTGAGGTATATCCCCCACCCCAGCCCCTGTGGAAAGTTGACTGGGCACTTAGTCCTGTAAAGCCTTATGTTTCTTCCTTAAAGAAGAAATCTCTCTTCCCTTACTCTTCGCTTTTTGTGTATTTGTCTTGGACCCTCATTAAAATGAAATGCTCATAGCATAGTACCTCCCATGAGATCTTGTCTGTGACAGATACTAAATAAAGGCGGTAAGGTGATTTTTAACCTCTCATTTCTTGCTCAGAATATCCCACCCTTTGCTTAAATGGATTTAGGTAGTATTTTTGAAAGACCTGTACCACAAGGGTATAGAAGAGGAATCCTAATGAAGAATTAGGACCAAAGAAAAAAAGAGAATGCAATAAACATGGTTGCCATGATTTCATATATAAAGAGAAAACAGGGCTAAAATATATTTTGTTTCAAGGAGAACCAAATCTGCAAGCTGAACCCACAAAAGGCTCACTGAGCAGTGTTGTGGTTTCATTATTTATGTGTTGGAGGTAACTGGCTTTTATTTTTAAATGCATTTTCTTTCAAATGAAATAATCAATTCAGGGCTCGCAATAAGGTCATCATAATGGAAATTAAGTCTTCCATTTTATTTCGGTTGATTTTAAAAATAACTCTACGGATCCACAGTTGGCTAACATTTATTGCTTTTATTTTTAGGAGTTGGCAAAGCAATCCTCTATTTTTCCACCAACAGTTTCCAGGTTTTCTTGTCTTCTCCTCATGAAGCTTACCAGCATGAAATGCAGGGCAGTGCCCCTTTGGTGAGCAGTTCCCAAGACGGTCTCATATTTTTCAGTGTTGTATCATTAATGTGAGGTGAGGCAGTTCTACAATCCATTTGAGGCTTTCCATTAGTCCAGCACAGATACTTGGCAGACTTTCCTTCTACTGTGGAGTCCACAATATCCTCTTAGACTGAAGATTTTAAGAGGAAATCTCTTTAGGGCTCTAAATCCTTATAATCATGATTGTCATTAATGGAAGCACTTCGTAAGGGAAAATGTTGCCCTGAAGAAAAGAAGCTCTTAAGACTCGAAGCTCTGACAGAGGTCTCAGAATACCGTGGTGCTCTTTCCCACCCAGAATATTTGACTGTTCCTCCCACATTGACGTGGATTAAGAACATGGGATCTCTTTTGACCCAGGAACCTCACAATCCTACATGCTTAGTCACTAAAAGGGTACTTCCTGTATGTTTGCTACATCTGGTACTAACACTCATGAACTTTTTCTTTTGCTGCCTTTTTTAAACTCAAAAAGAATTTCTAAGATAACTTTACATAAGTACTATAAAAGGACTACCAATACTCATACCCTACAATTGAACATTACTAGAGTATTAACGGCAATGAAAACACATCAGTATTATTCAATTCTGTCTCAGTCCTCCTGCCCACCAGAGGGCTCTCCTTTCACTCTGTACCACAGGGGATAGACTGGTTTTTGAGAGGGACTCAACACATAATAGCACCAAACTGAGACTGCCTGAGGGCTATTCAGAGGGGTTAAAAGACGATCACAAAAGAATACATTTGTTTTTTCTAAATGTTATTTATTTATTTGAGGGGGGGAGGGGCAGAGGGAGAGAGAAGACAGAGAACCCCAAGCAGGCTCCATGCTGTCAGTGCAGAGCCCAATGCAGGGCTGGATCTCAAAACCATGAGATCATGACCGGAGCCGAAATCAAGAGGCGGATACTTAACTGACCGAGCCACCCAGGTGCCCCAAAAAGGATAACTTTTTACCCTGGGATGCAGTGTTGTTTAGGGGCCCCTCTGGGGTTCCCATGACGTCATCTCAAGCAGTGACACAAGCCCCACACTTGAGCAGTCCCTGAACTGATTTCGCTGTTCCTGCCACCGCTAAAATATCTCAGAAAACGTTGGTGAAAGCTTTTATCCTTGAGTTAGAAGAAAATTGCTTTCAGTGAGCTTCCAAAAACAAAAAACAAAAAAACAAAAAAACAAAAACGCCACTGTGAAATCCCTGCATGGAATTTGTTCTTTAAAGAAAGATGTTACAGCAGTGCCCCAGAACAGACTGGTTTAATTTTCCTGCCTCCTTCCTTCATTTTTCCCCTTCCTACTTCCTTCCCTTTTTCACCCTGTCCTTTCTTTCTCCCTTGTCCTTTCTCCCCTTTCCTGCTTCTCCTCCTCCTTCTCACTCCTTGTTAGTCATGTTCCCAGAACACACACCTGTCTGTGGGAGTGTGTTTTTGATCATTAAGCACAGGAGCAGACACACTTCACATATCTCCAGGGTATGACCTTTAATTCCCAGTTTACCTAATTCTGTGATATTCTTAGGGCTGCAGAAAAGCTCTTAGCAACAGTGTTTCTTTAGGGTATTTGTCAAGTGCTGTATCTCACTGCAGCTTTTACTCATCTCATCTTCTAAGAAAGCAAACTGAAGTCTAAGGAATTGAACTTGGGCATTGAACTACTGGTTCATGTGGCTATGTCGGCGTGAGCAAAGCCAATATATGCATGCTCAGTGATTTCTGAACCCCATGTGGTGTTTTTCCCCTAAACAGAATTTCAGCTTTTATTTTTATTATTATTTTTTTTAATGTTTATTTATTTTTAAGAAACAGCGTGAGCTGGGGACCGGCACAGAGAGAGGGGGACAGAAACGGGGATCTGAAGCAGGCTCTGTGTTGACAGCTGCGAGCTCGATGCAGAGCTCGAACCCACGATCTCACGTGAGATCATGATTTGAGCCAAAGTCAGATGCTCAACTGACTGAGTCACCCAGGCGCCCCCAGAATTTCAGCTTTTAAAAGAATTTGTTTCATTTATTCAATCAGTGGTGTCTTCGGCATTATTTTAGAGAAGCAGTTTGCATAAAAATCTAGTCAACATTTGTTGGATTTTCTACTCATCTGTACTCCAGTCTCCTTCTTTTGGGAATTGCCTAGCCAAGCTCTATTTCCCTAGTTGCTGTAGGAGCAACCACTGTATACAGCTCCCTATTTACTGTAGGAGCAACCACTGTATACAGCAGGACTCTGTATCTTTTGACCCTTGGTTTGTCCAAGCACCTGACTCTAGGGAGACCAACTGGAGCTCTTCCTGGGTTCCTTGAACTTGGTACCCTGAAGGTTGAGGTTTTTCTCTTTCCAAGGACTGAAGTTATAAAAGGTGAAGCTTGGGAGCCCTTGTGTTGTTGGATACGATATACCCCTGTAAATTTATTTTTCTTTCTTATGATTCTCTTAACATTTTCTTTTCTGTAGCTTACTTCATTATAAGAATATAGTATGTAATACATATAACATGGAAAATACGTATTACTCAACTGCTTTTATATTATCAGAAAGTCTTCTGCTCACCAGTAGGCTACTAGTAGTTAAGTTTTGGGAGAGTCTAAAGTTATCTGTAGATTTTCAAACATGTGAGGTAGGATTGGCGCCCCTAACCCTGCGTTGTTCAACAGTCAACTGTAATAGTCTCGCCCCATATTACAGATTAGGAAGCTGAGTCCCTGAGAAGTTAGGCAATGTTCTCAGAATCACCCAGTTAGTAAAGGGAAGAACTGGGATTTGAACCTATGATGGTCCAGCTTATTCGTTTTCCCAATTTCACCATTATAAACTCCCTACTGACATTTCTTTGATTTTCTCTTATTTGTGTTAGTTGCTTTTTGTTGTAAAGGATGGACTGAAGATTGACTAAAATGACTGGCAGTCTCTTTCAGGATTTATAAAGATGGAAGGAACCAGCCAGGGCACCTGGGTGGCTCAGTCAGTTAAGAGTCCAACTTCAGCTCAGGTCATGATCTCACTGTTTGTGAGTTTGAGACCCTGCATCGGGCTCCGTGCCGACAGCTCAGAGCTTGGAGCCTGCTTCAGATTCTGTGTCTCCCTCTGTCTCTGCCCCTCCCCTGCTCTCACTCTGTCTCTGTCTCTCAAAAATAAATAAACATAAAAAAATTTTTTCCTTCCTGGATGGAAGGAACCTTCCAGATTAAGTTCTCCACACCCTAACTTATTTTATGGATCAGGAGCTATAGTCTAAGAAGAAAGGGTACATGCCCAAGGTCACCCAGCTGTTCTAAGGCAGTCCTGTAACTTGAATTTATCTTCTAGCACCCAGATGTTTGCTCTTTCATTCAAACACATTCTTTTGGTCTAAACTTAAAAGCCACTTTCTTCGCAAAACCTTTCTAATCCTTAGACTGGATGAATTGCTTCTGCTATGGGATTTCCTACAACCCCCTCTTTCTCCATTCATAGCATACCATTCCTGGCTCATGTGCTTCTTAAACAACCCATCTGCCCCATGAGATAGTAGCCTCTGTGAAGGCAAGAACCCTTTGTGTCTCGTTCACTGTGGCCTCTTCAGTGGCATATGCTTAATGTGCCAAAATGGCAAATCACTGCATAAAAAAAATAGCACATGAGACCTGCAGCAGTGTTCTGGTGTTGAAGACAATGGAACTATGTGGTATTAGAATATATCTTCCAGTTGTAAATCTTTGGTTTTTGCTATGTTGAACATTTGCCGTTGTAATCACGTGTGTAGCATTTAAACTTGTAGCTTTGGCGTCAGAAACGCTGAGATGAATTACCAGGAACCACGTTTCTTTCTTCCTTTCATATTAACTTCGGTTTGCTGGATCAGGGTTCTGTCACATGTACGTAGTAGTCCGTAGCAGGTACATGAGCCAAGACCACACTAAACATGAGAAAGCGAGAGGAGAGAAGGTAATTCTGACCATTATATAAATTACCGGTGGTCTTTAGCATTTGCATATTGGAAGAAGACTGGAGTGACCCAAGTGAAAGGTTGGAAACAAAGAAGAGAAGTTATATGGCAGGATGGGAAAAGCCTAGGGAGAGAAGCTGGCCTAAGGGCTCAGGCTTGAAAGATCAATAATGTTTTGCTGTGGGTGTCAATGGAAAGAGCAGCCTTCTCTTTGTTGAATTGAATAGGTTTTCTCCCTTTTGACTAAACCTTGTGTTGGATAACTCCTTCAAATCTCTTGCCTAGAGTTCATCTTCTTTTTCCCCTAAATTTTCATGTCACGTTCAGCAGTATCAAATTTTCATAAATTACACAGGTTTTCAAACTCATTATTAAAAAATACTCCACATGCCCGTGCAGCTGGATTACAAACCATCAGTTGAGTTTCCAACAGACACAAAAACAGAAGAGTTTTGGAGAAATGGAAATATATGTACTGAGGTGACTCTAGAGAAAAAGACAGATATGGCTGGGGAGGCAAATTAGGGTCACATGCAAGATGACTCTGAAAGCCATACCAGGTGTGGGGTTTGCAAGAGATTATCATATTTCAATCTCTCCAAGTTCAGAAGGAGGAGTGAGGTGGGGATCAAGATATGAGCTTTACTGACAATGAAGCCGCATTGTAGACATGAACCAAAATGGTCTACATTATATTCCATCCCCATACCTGGGCTTTGGAGCCCAAATTTGGGAAGAGTTGAGGTGGTATAGTGGACTCTTACCCAACTAGTCCGATTGAAGATTGGAACTTGCCTCACCCCTGTCAAGTCCAAGAGTAGGACAGGGAGGGAGAATATGCACACTTGTTGTCAGTATGCAGTTTAGGAGTGGAAAAGGTGAAAGAGAGCTGAGGCTGTATATTAATGGTTGGTCTTCTCCCATTCTTACTAGGTAAATTACTCCTGGAGAGAGAGTCCCAAGGTTTTTCCTCCAGCCTTCGTCTCTTTTAGGGAGCATCCTTTCTCCTTTACTTAGAACCATAAGCAATGGTGTTAGTGAGAACAATCCCTCAATAAAGAAGTCAGATCCCAAATTGCTCTTATTTTTAAGATAATGTATGCAAAGGACATTAGCCAAAAATACAATTTCCCAAAGACTCCCTTCAAGGCTTGAAAATGTGAATACAGCCACTAACGAGTATGGGCAAAACTTGCAGTCCATTTGGCGGTTTCTATTCCTGATGTGTCCAGTATGGTAATGCAGTGGCCATCTGACCCATGGCAAGTTCCTAGTAGACATCATCTTAAACCTTGGCTGGTAATTTGAGGTAGAATTTTCAAAATAATGTCTATCTATACAAATCTTTTTCCAAGGAATAGCGTCATTTGAAATGAAAAGCCAAACCAAATGATTTAGTATTTCTTACAAGCTCTTTAGGAGCATGCTGGAGAAAGAGACACATCTTGGCAAAACAATAGCCTCCCCTACTAATGTAAATATGATTTCCATAATGAGCCGCGTGGTGGTGCCTTCCTGATGTAATTGCAAGAAGCCTCTTTGGCCGTGTGGAGAAATTTTATTTGCTACCACAAATGATAAACTTGTTTTCTGCAAAAGTAACTTCTTTGGGGAATACACATCAGAAATATTCCCATCATTTGGAGTCTTTAATGTGTTTTGCAGCTGAGTGTCTTGGGGTATATTTCAGCAAACCTCTGAACAAGATTTTCTGATTCCATCCCACAGAGAGCTGTGCTGCACTGCTATTAATCTGAAACATTTGCTGCATCACAGCAATTTGGTGAAATTATAATTGAAACATGGTGCTTGACCCGGAGGGGACCATGGAGAAAGGGATTTGCTTTGGTGGCTTCTCATGCATCATTTAAAGCCTGCTGCCCCGGAATCAAAGTCTCGCTTATATCTTAACTATATACGCTTTATTGACAGCTGCTGCAGCCCGGCTGCAGAATACTGTGCTTCTTGCCAGCCCTGTCATTTTGTTTGGTTTGTCTGTCTTTACTTTTCCATAAATTGGATTACTCTGATTAATAACAAGATTGTGAAATAAGAGCTTGTTATGGGATTCTGGTGACTATCAAGCAGAATATAATTAAACCACAGTTATGCAGTCTAATTGAGGAAAAGACATTTGGAATTAAGGGAAGTTGGCAATGTTTAGTTATTAATTTCATGTGTACAAGGTAATAAACTGGACCGGCATAGGATTACTGATTGTTGGAATCCTTCTGAGCTCAACCTAAAAAGAAGAAATGAAAGGGATGAAGTAAATAGATTCTGTTATGCCATTTGGGGGAGTGATCAAGAACGTGTCTTTTAAATCCTGCTTACATTCTGAAGTCGTTTTAATTAAAAATTGTCAGTTGAACCAAATCAATTAACCCTCCCTGTTTCTGTAACAGAGGCTGCTGGCTGTGCCCCAGTAATTCCTTTTCCTTTTTTTTTTTTTTAAGTAGTAATAGAACTGGACATATGGCCACTCAGAATCCTGTCTACGTTTCTCAGCCTTCCATGCAGCTGGTTGTTGCCATGTGACTATGCTCTGGCCAGTGAGATGTGACATGTGCGATTCATTTGGGGGTTGTATCTTTAAAGGCGTCAAGTGTCTGTATCATCTCTGCCTTCTTCACAGTGGCTGGTGGCCGTCTTCTTCCTGAGCAGCTGGCTGAGATGAGATGGAAGCTGTGGGCTAGGGATGGCAGAAAAAACGTGGTTCTGATGATTGTAGGGCCACCTTAGCCGGGACCACCTACGCAAATTCATCTATGAGGAAGAAATCAAGAAAGAAATCAACTTCTTTCTGGATTAAGCCAATCTCTTTTAGATTCCCTTTGCGCACCATCCTAAACTGATACCTTCCTCGGCCTTCAGAACCCAGACTGTGTAGGTCATAGGTCTGTATCGATGGAAAGTTAAGTGCTTCCAGCAGCAAATAGGAGCAACCCGGGCACACATGGGCTTAAACAGTGAAACAAATTTGTAACTCTCAGAACATCAAGTTCAGAGGTAGGGCACAGTTTTTGTGTTGCATATTTAGCAGCTCAATAATATCATTAAGGCATCAATGTGCTTCTCCCTGTCCTCTGCCATACCTGATATGAGCTTACTCTTCAAGCCAGTTGCAGATAGGAGTGTTCCAGATCTGAGCATCATGTCCAGACAGGACAACATTCATAGGGAAAAGAGAGACCATTTTTTCTGAGCTGCCTTGGGAGGGCCTAAAATTTCCCAGACGTATCTTGCTTCCCCAGCAGTCTTCCCTTCATGTTTTAGTAACAAATTTTGACTCACATTCCTGACCCGGGCACTGACAAGGAAAATGAAATTATCCCTAAGGCAAACGGGTGCACCACAGGGGCTTGAGTAAGGCCTGTATCTCTAGCTGTGTAGAGGAAGGGGTTGAGAAAAAAAAGAACAAACCTTGGAGGTTTCGATTGAGGAAATGGATGATGGGCAGGCCACCAACAGTGTGCACTACAAAAGGAAACATTATAAAAGGTTCTGGAAAAAAGTATGAATGAAAAGGTTTATACCAGAAATTTGCCACAAAATAAGATGGGAAAGGGGATGTGGTTGGAGTACAGACAAAACAAGGCTATCCATGAGTCAATAATTGTTGAAGTTCATGGGGGTTCGTTATACGTTCTTCGCTGCTTTTGCATCTATTCGAAATTACCTGTACTTAAAAAAAAAAAAAAAAACTTTAAAACAAATAATCCAAGCAAAGCAAGAAAAGAAAGAGCAGCATGAGAAATTTTACCTATTTTCATGTTAGCAATAATGGGATCTAACATTTAAGTGTTTGCTCTTTGACAGACGCTCTAGTAATCAGCATAGAATGGCATAGGCTAGGAAGGTAACTTATTTACTGGTGTGGCTGACACTTGCAGAAATAACTTCAGGCCTTGGTACGTGCATCCTTTGGTTGTACATCTTCCGCCTGTGGGCTCTCTTTGTGCTGTGGTCCCATTTTGTCAGCATCCCTCCCTTATCTGCCAGTGATACGTCCCAGGATCTCTAGTGGGACAGTAGCAAACGCGCCATCCTCTATGCTTTTTTTAGTACATACCTCACTAGGATAAAGTTTAATGTACAAATTAGACATAGTAAGGGACTAACGGCAGCAATGATAAAATAGAACGACTATAAAAATATACTCTAAAAAAGGTTATGGGAATGTGGTCATTCTCCCAAAACATTTTATTGTACTGTACTCACTCTCCTGGTGATGGCGGGAGTTGGTAAGATGTCTACGCAATGAGATCAGGTGTGAGTGAGTGACGGAGGCACTACCCTAACCCTAACTTCTAACCCTAACCCCTAACGCTTACCTTAACCCTAACCCCATAGTTTTTGGTTACTGTTGACTTTCCGACAATATGCCAAGAAGATCATCCACTTCAGGACCAAGGCTGAGTGCAGGTAACTGAAACCTTAGAAAGCAAATGCGGATGATGGGGGACTTCAGTAGTGGCAGCAGTAAGTCCCACACTGGGATCCCATTGACCCAGTGTGAATCCCATACCCATGTCTAAGCCCGTCATGTCCAGGAGAGTGTGGTGCTCTGAGAGACCAGTCATATTCTCCCCCTGGAGCTGAGAGTAGTCTCATTCCAGCTCAAACGCCATCAACTGGGAGAGACTAATTTCCTGTAAAGAACATCAGGACAGCATGGATACTGGGCAGGCGAAAATACCAGGTGGCCATTGTGCTTATATTATTGTTTTTATTCCTACTGAAACCCCTGGGCACCTACTGTGATTACCCCCATTTTACGGAAGAAAACCCTGAGGCTTAAGAAGTCAAGTGACTTGCCCACGACCACATTTTTAATGATAAAACTGGGAGTCAAAGAATGAGAGTTTGATTTAGGGACCACGTGCCCTGCTGTTTACAGTGAACGTCTGGCTATAGGTTTCCAAAGTCAACTGGCAAACAGTGAGATCTCATTAGTGAGGATGGTGCAGCATAGTGGTTCCAAGCATGGGTTCTGGAGTTAGATGGATTTGGGTCCAAACCACAATGCTCGCCACTCAGGTGCTGGGTCTCTTAATTAGTGCTCAAGGTAGTATTAGTCTTGTGCCAGAGATGGGGCAAGTTGAGATCAGACGTCCTATGTGACTTGCCACGATGCAGAGCCAGGGCTCTAGTCCCTGTCTCACTGGCCCCAAAGCCCAGAATCTGCCCCACCAGCGTGATTCACACTGCATCCACGACTGCAGGGGAGAGGGGTGGCGGCCAGTAAGGCACGTTCTAGGTCCTTAACTTTCACTTTTTCCGGGAAGTAGCAATTT
Source organism: Prionailurus viverrinus (assembly GCF_022837055.1). NCBI lineage: Eukaryota > Metazoa > Chordata > Mammalia > Carnivora > Felidae > Prionailurus > Prionailurus viverrinus. Next base: position 35,928,142 of record NC_062562.1, on the reverse strand, counting down.
AAAAACCTCTTTTCGAGCCTGGAATTCTACATCAGGTTTTGCTTTTTAACAGAGTTCTCTGCCTTTCTGTTCATTTGTTTTAACTTTGAATTATAGAAACGCCCAAATACAAAATCCATATATCTTCATCTGTGAACAACAACAAAATCCATATACAAAAGGCAAAATATACATGATGGGCATCCCTGTACCCAGTCACCCAGCTCCAGTTTTATCTCATGATCAACTGTGCTGTCTCAATATTTCCATTCCCCCCTCATTGTTATTTTGAAGCAAACCTCAGATAGAAGGTCATTTATTTTGTAAATATTTTAGTGTGTATCTCTAGAGGGTAAGGTCTCTTCTTCCACAATGCCAATGTCACATCTTTAAGTTTAACAATAATTTCTTAATGGTGTCATACATCCAATCAGTGTTTCACTTTATGTTTGCCTCATGGATGATATATAATTTTTTTGTGGATTGTTTGAATCCAGATCCAAGTAGCATCAGTCCATTGAGATTGGTTATGTCTGTAGGGCCTTCTTTTTTTTTTTTTTTTAATTTTTTTAAATTTTACATTTATTGATTTTTGAGAGACAGAGTGAGGCAGAGCACGAGCAGGGGAGGGGCAGAGAGAGAAAGGGACACAGAATCTGAAGCCGCCTCCAGGCTCTCAGCTGTCAGCACAGAGCCTGATGCAGGGCTCGAATCCACGAACCGTGAGATCATGACCTGAGCCGAAGTCAGATGCTCAATCGACTAAGCCACCCAGGCACCCCGGGCCTTCTTTAATCTGTCAGTTTCCCCTCTATCTCTTTTGTTTTCCCCTTGCAATTTATATGTTGAAGAAAGTGAGTTATTTGACCTGTAGAGTTGCTCACTGTCTGGATTTTGCTGATATCATCACTGTAGTATAATTCACTGGGTTCTTCTGTTAATTGCTCATTGGTTATTGGATGTAGGGGTTTGATCAGATTCTGGCTCAATTTTGGTTTTTCAAGAGGAATTTATAGATACAATCTTGTTCCCTCAGAAGCCTCATGGTATGGGAGGGGTCACTCTGTAATGTTGAAAGACATCAGAATAGTGGTTGCATAGGAGTAAGAAGAATGGAATGACCAGGAAGGGGCCAGAGGAACTTTCTGGGCTGATGGACATGTTCTAGATCTGGATGCAGGTGTGGGCTACTTAGATGTTTGTGTTTGTCAAAACTTACTGCAGGTAGATTGTGCTCAGTTACAAAGTAAAAGCTTAGGTGCTGACACTTTATTGGAGAGTTCAATCCCAGGGACCAGGGGTGAGGCAGGGAAGGAGAGAAGGTGAATACAAACAAGCCGGCCATGGCTTTGTGACAAGCTGATCACTTGATCTCACAGGGATGTCCTTGAAGAAGAAATTACCATGCCTCAGAATAGTACAGGTGGAGGGAGGAAGTAGACTTTGCCTGACAGTACCCCGAGAGGCCAAGGGGGATCCATGGACTTGAGTACCTCAGGCTGTGGCTGTGACAGAGGCAACAGCACCTCGCTCTGCGGAAACTTTGTGAGCCATTGCAAGGGCCACTCAGACCAGATACAAGACCCCTGGGTAGATATTGGGTGATGCATAATTGACTCAGGGGTAGACACACAGAGGTCATTTGCTATGGTTAAGGGTAAACCCTCCAGAGCCAGACTGCAAGGGTCAAGATTCTGTCTCTGGCATCTACCAGTTAGGTTGCTTTGGGCACGTGACCTAATGTCTCTAAGCTTCAGTGTCCTGGTAGCAGATGCCATTGGTGCTCCGGGGCACACACACTGACAAAGCTCTTTGTGTCTTTCATCTGAAGAAAGTCATTCTCTAGTCATAGGGATGTGCTCCTGTAACTGTGGACAGGGCACATATGCAGGAGGGAGAGTGAATATCTCCAGGCATGACCCTCAACCAACACGGGATGGGAGCTATGAGATAAAACTGCTGCTTCCTTGTTCCATTGAGGGAGAAGTCGGAGGCATGCTCACAGAGCCTCTCAGAAAGTTCCCAGAGATTTTGAGCCCTGCTTATTCACAGCCATGACCAACTCGAAATGCTCTGTTTGCTGGCTTCCTTCCTTTTCCTGCCTCGCTCCCTCACTCCCCTCTCTGTGCTTCTGAGAACATGTTCCTCCCCAAAACTACTTATCCCCACTTCCTTGTCTCGGGGTCTGCTTTTGGAAAAACCCAACCTCAGATCATCAACCATCAGCAAAATATTGTAGTGATCAATTGGGATAATATAGATAAAGCCCTCAGAGCAGTGTTTGCTTCTTAGTAACCATAAAATAAATGGAGCAATTATTCTATTTTCCTTCAAGGTCACCACCAAGGATGACCGTTCAATTTATCATCCAGTTGAGACATGTTAGAGATGAAAATGAGTGCTATGTGAGTAAGAGACAACAGGTGGAAACTGACACTATCCCTAGAAAACCAGAAGGTATTGTCATGCGACAGCCATGACCTCAGCAGAAAGGAATTCTCTATACAAAGGAATTAGAGCGCAAACACTATAAATGCTTCTCAACTGAATTGTTTCATAATTTCACATTATTATGTATTATACTTTCTTAAAGTGAAGGCTCGGGGCGCCTGGGTGGCGCAGTCGGTTAAGCGTCCGACTTCAGCCAGGTCACGATCTCGCGGTCCCGGAGTTCGAGCCCCGCGTCCGGCTCTGGGCTGATGGCTCAGAGCCTGGAGCCTGTTTCCGATTCTGTGTCTCCCTCTCTCTCTGCCCCTCCCCCATTCATGCTCTGTCTCTCTCTGTCCCAAAAATAAAAATAAAAAACGTTGAAAAAAAAAAATTAAAAAAAAAAAAAAGTGAAGGCTCACCTGTATTGTATCACTTTAGTGCCCAGAAGGGATAATATTAAATTTCTCATTTGCAAGTTAGCAGTAGAATTATCGCTTACAAAGAACTGACAAGGGATGTCACGCACAGGAAGAAGTGCTTTAAGATCTAAACACGATGAAAAGAACTGTTCAGTCTTCTCCTAGAAGAGAATTGAATTTTGAAAGAGTAAAAACTTCATATGTAGGAGGCTAATACCCAAATGTGATGCGTTTGAAGGAATATTAAAATTACTGTCTAAATAGCGTTGACTGAGAATAGCTACTTCTCACAGTGAGTTAAGAAATGTAGAATCACAGCCCCCAGTAGGAGCTGGAAGGGGCCTTGTTGCCATCTAATCTGATGGTTCCCTTCTAGGTCATTGGGAAGAGCTTTTGTAAATATGCAGAGAATTGGTTCTTACCCTACGGAGGCCACACGTGGCCTACAGCGGGAGTCCTCAAACCGTGGCCCCCAGGCAAGCTGGCCATATCCAGCCATGCTCATTTGCATATACATCATGTATGGCTGCTTTGACTACACAATGGGGGAACTGAGTATGAGCCATTGGAACAGAGATCATATACAGCTTGCACAGGCTAAGGTATTTATTCTCTGGCCCTTTATAGAAAAAGTTGGTTGACTGCTGGCCTAGAGGATTTAGCTTTCCAGAAGATTCTGGTGCACAACCAGGGTTAGGAATTACTGATGACAATTTGTGTCCTTCATTTATAGCAACAGTAAGCTGCAAGGCCCAGAGAGGTGAAGTGACCTGCCCAAGGTTGCAAAGCCAAGACAAGACTGAGAAGCTTCTTACTGTTTAAGCCCCATTTTCCTAGCACAGAACCCTCTGTCTCTAATGATAATCCCAGCTTCTGTTAAAATTCAGCCTCTTCACTTGACCACTGTGGAGCTCAGCTGACAACAGTTTCCTGGCCGACAACATTTGATGATGAATAATACAGTGAATTGGCTCGTCATCTGGCATCGTAACTTTCCCTCATGCCAGAATGCTTTCCTTTGTCACTGGTACCATCTGGATAGAAAACTGTATGGAATTTCCAACAAATGGCATTTGATAGACATGTGCCTGCCTTGGAAATCTCTGAAGTGAAAGTCTTGTCTAGCGTGACAGGGTCATATGTCCCAAAAGAGAATCATTTATTCATTCGTTCAAGCATTCAACAAAGCATTTACTGGGCACAATGCCGGGCACAGGGAATTTAGTGTCAGTCTCCATGGATCCTATAATTTGATGAAGGAGGCAAACAAACAAACAATAATAGACAACTCATTAACTAAATAGATAAGTATGTAGATAGAAATTGATGACTGCGATCTCTGTGAGTGTTGTACATGAGATACACTACAATAGTAACAAAAAAAAAGGCAACAATTATAGTGCTTATTCAGCTCCAGGCCCTCCTACCTGGTTTGTATGTACTGATTCATTTCATGTTCACAAAAGTCCTGTGGTGGTAGCTGCTGTAATGTCCCCCGTTGTACAGAAGGGGAAACTGAGGCACGCATTGGTTAGTTGGCTTGTCCAAGATCTTATAGCTAAGAAATGGTGAAGCCAGGATGTAACTATAGACAGTCTAGCTCAAGAGTCCCTAACTACTGTGTTCTGTGCCCCCAGTACAGGGATACAGACCTAAGAAAGCACCTTTTAAGCTGATCTGGTGTCGGGGCACCTGGGTGGCTCAGGTGGTTGAGTGTCCGACTTCGGCTCAGGTCATGATCTCGCGGTCTGTGAGTTCGAGCCCCGAGTCAGGCTCTGTGCTGACAGCTGAGAGCCTGGGGCCTGCTTCAGATTCTGTGTCTCCCTCTCTCTCTGCCCCTCCCCCGTTCATGCTCTGCGTCTCTCTCTCTGTCAAAAATAAATAAACATTAAAAAAAAAAAAAGGCTGCTTTAAGCTGATCTGGTGTCTTTGGCAATGCTGGGCGCATAGATAGTGAACGTATGAATGAATTAATTAATGAAGGTATAAATATATCTGTATACATATATATGTATGTTCATAAGAATTATGTCTGGCATAAAATGAACTGTTTTGAGACCTGCATTACCCGTGCTCATTTTCTTCCTTTCGGAGTGTTTGAGCTATTACCAACTATTTCAGCCAAAACACTCCTGCACTCTCATATGAAAGGTGAAATGCAATAATTAGATAGAGCTCATTAAATCAGTTAAACTATTCTGAAGTAGGAACCAGAGAACCATAATTTAGTAAAATGTTTGAAGTATTAGTATGCAGTGAGAATAATAAAAATAAGAAGTCAAACTTACAAGATTGCTACAAGAAAAAAAGGCGATCAATCATAAACAGAAGCCCTGAAACTGTATTTATTGCCTTTACTTTGCATACACAGCATTGTGCAAAAGTGCACGCATTTGGGAGGAATTGAGCTGATTCAGATTCTCGGGGAGTGAGCATGCCCTCAAGGTTTCTAAGGTTCTGATTCTCTGAGGCTACTTTGGGGGAACCAACAGGCGGGCACTCTTTAAACCAATTTCAAGTGGCATCCTTGTGAAACCAAAGCTGTGGGTCTTTGAAGCAAGTTAGAGTGCTTTTGCCACCGAGTAGAAGAGCCACACTGTCCTGGTTAACAAGAACAGATTCTATCAGCCTCTGATAGCAAGGATGTTTCTCGGAGCCATGTTTAAATCTTTATGGCCAGCTTTGGTCTTCTCAGTAATCAACACCCTGAAGGTGTCCAAGCACCTGCTCACTTCTGGGGATATTTAACTCATATGAGATGAAAGGAGAGAGTGTTTGCTGAACATGTATTTTTTGAAATCTTCAAACCTTTACCATGGTTTGCCAGCCGAACACATCTCCACCTTCCCTGTTCTGTCTTCGCAAACAGCGAGGATCAAAGCCTTTTCCCTCTCTTTGTCTAACTCCACTGTTAGGGCCCCGTTTACACGGTGTCCTCTCAAAAACCTCATGCTGAATCATCTCAGACTAGGTTCGTGAAGGCCAGCAGAATATGCCACCCCCAAATATGCTGCTTTGGTATATTAATTATTTTTGAGCTGTAGGTAATTGTAAGGCAGTGGATACAGGGAGAGGCTTTCTCTGAACTGCCCTTACCTGCCTTAAGACAAGTTCTCTTGAAAATTCCAGCTGGCATAGGTGCTTCCCTGGGAGTTTCACCAACCAGGGAAGATGGTCTTCACCACTGCAGAGAATGCAGAGGAGACTGGAGGTCAACACCACACCCATATAGACTTTGTCACAAACTCTCATACCTCCTCGTGAGACTACCTCATGCCTTCTAAGCACCCATTCATGTTTCCTACAAATTATTTGTTGTTCCTGGAGGAGCCTCCATGCTCCGCCCCTTTCCCTACTAAGATGATATTTAAGCCTGAATTCTAAGCTACTTCTTTGAGTGATTCGTTTTTCCCTGGGTACCTCCCATGTTTGCATGCAGTATACCTGTTAATAAATTCTGCTGGTTTTTCTCCTGTTAATCTTTCATTACAGGGGTCTCTGCTAAAAATTCAGAAAGAGGAAGATTGTTTTTCCTCCCCAACATTAATCTTTCTTATATTTTCCTATACTGTCATAGTATAGTGGGCTTGGTGACTGTTGAGTGTCTTGTGTCTTCCACGGGTATAGGCTGTGTTTCTGCAGTTCATTTTGCACCTAGCGTGTGTGTGGCCCAATGTAGAAGCCTACTAAATAGATGTACGATGAGGGAATGTATTCTAGAGATGGATGAACTCTGTTTCACACCATCTTTGAGAGCTTTCTGGGGCTCTGTGGTATAATTCTTTTTATTGGTTTTATATTTGCTTATGAGCTCTCTTAGTTTGAGTTCCTCTGAAGCAGAATCTGAAACAAGATTTTGGGTGCAGGAAGTTAATTTGGGAGGAGATTTCCAGGAAGAGGGAGAGAAGGAAGAGGGGAAGAAGGGAAGGAGAAAGAGCCAAGAAAGATGGCCTCTCTGGGCAACTGGTGTTCATCTCTGCCGGGATGCTGGGACCCAGAAACTGGGGCATTTATCCACTGATCCCTCATTGTTGAAGGTTGTCCCCAGGGGCGTTACCTTCTGCTACCTACTTTGGAGGCAGAAAAGCAGAGAGGTATGCATTTGATGAATGAAGCGGGAGCTGTCAGCATTACCAGAAATGTCCATCTTGGCTAAGACTAAAACCAGGGCAATGTGATCGAGGTGGGAGACACTACAAGTGTCCGACTACTAAGTCAGAAAACCTCTTCCCTGAACACATTTTGTAATCTAGATAGAAATGGTGCACTGTGCTTTGGAAGGAATGAAGTGGATTATTGAAAAAAAAATTTAATGTAAAGAGAAACTATCTAGATCACAGTGGGGACCAACATTAATACTTTTTTAAGAAACGTGGCCCTGGGTACTACCCTCTCCGCCTTGACCATGTTTTGGTTTTACTGGAATGCAGTAATAATAGGGAGTGTGCTGAACGAGGTGCACCCTGTGACACCAAGAAGATGTCCCCTTGCCTGGTGAAGCCTGGGAAACAGGCTGCTGCTATTTATGTAGACTGGAACTTTATTTTTGCTGTCTTTCCTTTCAACGTCACTTATTTTCTGTTTTTTATTATGTAAGTAAAGCATGTTTGTGCTGGAAAATTTAGAAAATGTAACAAAGAGGAAAATAGGAAACAAAAGCCATTATTATATTTCCCTTGCCTCAATACAGTGAACCTAAACCTTTTTTTGCATTTCTCTTTCAGTGATTTACCCAATCATTACAAAAATGTAACCATACTTCATACCACATTTAACATTTTTCACTTATTGTGGACATTTTTCTTTTTCCTTTTTTAAAGTAGTTTTGTTTTCAGTTTATTTGGAGAAAGAGAGGGAGAGAGAGAGAGTGGGGAAGGGGCAGAGAGAGAGAGAGAGAGAATCTCAAGCAGGCTGTGCACTGTCAGTATGGAGCCTAATTCCAGGCTCAATCCCATGAACCTGAGGTCATGACCTGAGCTGAAATGAAGAGTCGGACACTTAACCGACTGAGTGACCCAGGTGCTCCTCTTTTTCCTTTTTTAAAATGTTTACTTATTTATTTTGAAAAAGAGAGAGAGAGAGAGAGAGAAAGAGACACAATGAGCAGGGCAGGGGCAGAGAAAAGGAGAGAGAATCTCAAGCAGGCTCCATGCTGCCAGCACAGAACCTGATGCAAGGCTTGATCCCGCAAACTGTGAGACCGTGACGTGAGCTGAAGTCAAGAGTCAGACTCTCAACCGACTGAGCCCCCCCGGCACCCCTGTGGAAATTTTTTTATAGTGATAAATATGGATAAGCAATTCCTTCCCTTCCTCCTACTCCCCTTCATTCCCTCCTTCCTCCTTTCCGGCAATCCTTCCTTTCTTTTGTTTTGTTTTGTTTTTTAATTTTTTTTTCAACGTTTATTTATTTTTGCGACAGAGAGAGACAGAGCATGAACGGGGGAGGGGCAGAGAGAGAGGGAGACACAGAATCGGAAACAGGCTCCAGGCTCTGAGCCATCAGCCCAGAGCCCGACGCGGGGCTCGAACTCCGGGACCGCGAGATCGTGACCTGGCTGAAGTCGGACGCTTAACCGACTGTGCCACCCAGGCGCCCCTCTTTTGTAAAAATAATTCTGATTTTTGTTTGGTTACAAATATAATTTGTGTTCAGTGTAAAAAAATTGCACTTATACGTATATGCATGCACACATGTATACAGACAGACACAGACACACAGATACACACATACATACATGTATGTTAGACCACTCAGAAAGAACTACCATCTAGAGCAAGGGTCAGCAAACTTTTTTTTTAAAGGGCCAAATAGTGAATATTTTCAACTTTTTTTTTGGCTACGCAGTCTCTGTTGCAACAACTCAACTCTGCATTCTAGTGCAAAAGTAGCCATAGCTAACGTGTAAAAGAATGAACATGGCTGTGTTCCAATAAAACTTTATTTACAAAACCTGGCCACTAGTCCAGGGACTGTAGTTTGCTGAGTTCTGCTCTAGGGAAAAATAGTAATAACATGCTGCCAGAAATACATGTCTTTTTTTTTTTTTTTTTACAAAAACAGAATTATACTACATAAGCTATCTTGCATGTATTTAAATATTTATGGGTGTCTGTTATGTGCCAGCTCATGGAAAGTAGTGTAGACAGTGGTGAACAAGACAGACCAGAGACTCTGCTTTCATGGCGTTTATTGCAGGGGACACACTGTGAATGCAGTAAGTGCTCTGAAAGTCACGCGGGTGGCTGTGTTAAACGCTTTTGTGTATCATAACTTTTGCTACAAATTCCCTATTCATGGGTGTTTAATTTCCTTAATTGCTTCTGTTGTAGATTACACGGTCATAAGAATTCTTGGAATTAAATCTTTATGAAAAACCATCACTTTTTACTTAGGCTGAATTCCTTAAACTTGGAATCGCTGAGTCAAAAGGCATACGATTTTTTTTTCAGCCTTTTATTTGCTGGGCATTGCCAAACTACTTTCTAGAAAACTTACACCAGCTTAGACTTTCACCTGGGCTGACCTTTTTTCTTTCTTACTTCCTTTGTGCAACAAATTGAGTTTCATGAATCGACAAAGTAAAATGAAAGTGGCGTAAATCTAAGCCATGAAACAGAAATGAAGAGATAGGGAATCGTTTGAGGGAGAGGAGCCCTCTTTCAGATGTTTTGTCTCTGGGGACATCCTGTGATTTGATCCCTACATAATGGTTAGAATTAAATCTCAGAGGTTCTTTAGAGCTAGCGGACATCAGTTATTAACTGCCTTCACGATGTGCCAGAAACTATGCTCAGCCCTTCATCTGCCTGATCGGAATTAAGCCTCAGAACAAAATTGAGCTGAGAAGCTACAAATGGCCCGATGGTGGAACAGGACCATGACCATATCTCTTTGAACTAGAGGAGAAATCTCAAGCTGGCAGCCTTGTGGTCAGTTTTCTTTGGCTCACACAGTGTGGCCCCGTACAGTGTGTAAAATTTTGTTGACATAGCCCCAACCATTTTAAAACTGGAAAATGTCCCATAAAATCCCTTCTCAAGACTTTGCAAAATTTGCAAAGATCGAGGCACACACCCATTCCCGCTTGCTGAAAGTTGAGTGTGTCAGAGGGTTTGCTCTTTCTGCACTGGGACTTACATTCTGGTAAAGATAGTATTGAGCTAAGATTGGCAACCCCTCTGAATTCCATCCTCTTTCAAACCAGTAGTGACTTTACTGTTGGGGCAGGGCAGAGGTGTGGGGACAATGCGTTTCCTGCCTCCTCACCCAATCTACTCCTCTTATGTAGTTGATTGCCTGAGTTTGTGGTCGTACTGTTAATCACTGGGCTGTGGAAAAAGACAGGACTAAGGAGATGGAGGCTGATGTAGGTCCAGCCACCACTGCAACCCATCATGGGCCCTGGTGGTGGGGACACTTGAACTGTTAGGTGAGGGCACACCAGCTGTTGGGGGACAGTGGGCAAGATGACTCTTAGTTTCTCGGCTTCTGCCTCTGTCCTCTTATGTACTTCTTTCTCACTTGTGCTTTGTTCATCCTCCAGATTGTTTTGTTATACGTGTCACCACCATGCTTGGCCACGTGGAATAGGTCTCTCTACTCCATCTCACCTTAGAAAATAGACTTGGCCATGAAGGGCACACAAGGAGTCAGACCATTGTCTCCTCCCCTTTCCTCTAGTATCTCTCTGCCAAATGGCACTCCCCACAGCCGGGCCCTGTGCCCACCTGTCCCCTGCTTGGAGCCCAGGCACAGACTGGTTTCCCGCTAGGAATGGTTCTGGCATTTGCTTAGCTCGTAACTCTGTATGGCTGGAGAAAAACTGGGGCTCTGCAGGCCTTGTGGCTCTGGGAGCCAGAGCTGGGCTATCTCAGGTCTTTACCTGGCATTGTATTTATTTGTATGTATCTGTATAGAGCCGTATTGTGCAAAGAAGAAATTGCCGTTACATATATGTGCTTCCCATACCCTAAGCAGTATGCCAGGTAAGGGGGGTGCCAGGAAGGAAAGGACAATCTGAGAGTCTGAAGGTACCAGCAAAGAGGAAGAACCAAATCTGAGTGCGGTCCCTGCAATAGCAGGAAGTAGATTTAGGGACTCCCTGGGGCCAAAGGAGCCAGGAGAAGGAGGCTTCTATAAGGTGCTGCAGCAAAGTCTCTGTGCCAGGAGGGGGCACATTCCTGCCCCACTTCCCCCATGAGCCCACCTGGCAGCCTCTGTCTTCAGCAAACTCTCTCATCTCCAGATTTCTGAAACTGCGCTCTCCAGTATGGACGCCATTTGCCGCGTGCAGTACCGAGCACCTGGAAGGTGGCTAAGCCAAGGTGAGCCGTAATGGAAGTATAAAATACACAGAGGGCTCGAAGACTCTGTACGTGCAAAATATCACATTCAGAGACTCATAATGGTCACATGTTGAAATGATCATATTTTGGCTATCTTGGGGTCATATATGCTACTAAACTTGATTCTATCTGCTTCTTTTTACTTTTATTAAGTGGCTACTGACGTTTGAAAACTACCTATGTGCCTCTCCTTTGTGGCTCATGTTCTGTTTCTGTTAGACGGTCCTATTGTACAGTGTGCTCCCTGACTCAGCCACGTCAAATGTGCTTCTTTCTGGCTTCGCTCTGTATTTGTTACACGCAGGCACACTCACACATATGTGTGTGTATATATGTATAATGGAATAGATACTCTCAGTCTCCCTAGGTATAAGACAGGACTCATGTTTCCTTACTCTGTGTTTTATCACTGTCTGCCCAGGTGCCCCTTTTGCTATTAGACAGCCAATGCATGTTTCATAATGATGCTTTCATGCATTTGACAAATATATATGGAACCACTACTCTGGGCCAGGCTCCCCTGGGAACTTAGTAAACTTTAACTCAATATCTGACCTAATTCCCACAGGGTAAGAGTTATTAGCTTTGTTTCACAAATCAGGAAACAGAGTAGAAAGTTGGAAGTGACTTGCTCAAGATCACCTACTGTGGCAGGAAACAGGATTCCAACACGCTTTGGTCTGGCTTCGAATCATGTCTCCTTTCCACTTGAATATGATCATACTGCTGAGGATTCTTTAGGCCAGGCCACTTGCCTCCTAAACCCTGTCTTCTTATGTGTCTATACATACCTATTACATGCTTGTTAATGGTCTGTCTTTGCCAGGAGACTTCACAGGAGGATAGAAACTACTCTTCTGAGCACGGTTGCATCCCTGGGGACTCGCTCTCTTGGACATATGAAGGAATAAATGATAGTCCCTTCTCCTCCCCACCATTACAAAACTCATGTTGATTTCCGTTTTCCCTGGAGAGGATACAGATAGGCATAAAACTCTAAAGCCATTTTTGCAGCAACTGTAATGTTGTAAACATTCATTTTGTATTTTATTTATTTAGAGCTCCATTATGCAAAGAAAGAATCATTTATGTGAGAGTCTGGGGAAGTAATCTCTCTTTCCCTGCTGGTCCCTCTTTCTGCACGTTACGTTATCTCAGACCAACATGACAAAACCCAGGCACGTGTCTTTTGTCAAAATGGAATGTGCATCCTCACAACAGCTGTGTGTTAGATGTTGCCAGAGCCTTGGTACCAACCTAGGACTGTGGGCTTTTCATATGATTTCCACTCATTATGGAAGTGGCGAATGGATTGTAACACGCCAAGACCACTTAATGGTGGTAAGACGGGAAACCATCCTGCCCACCAGAGAAGAAAGGCAGCCAGGCATGAAGAGAGGAGCATCAAGCTGTAAACCATAGGAGTGGTCACTGGTCTCAGCTTTGCCATTGATTCTCTCCCCAACCTTGGATGAGCCATGATTCCTCATGTTGTGAACCTTAGTTTTCACATCTATTAGTTTGAGGACATTAAAATAGATCAGAAAGGATAGCAATGTCTACATCTACCCTGTGTAACTATTGAGAACAGGAGAAAAAAAAAAGTCTTGGGCAAAAAAATCATAAGACTCTGGAGTCTGAGTCCGAGATCTGAATTTAACACCTGGCTCCTCTCAACTGGTTGTCTGACCTCACTGGTCATTTCACTTGTCGGGGCCTTGATTGCCTTTTGTTTGTGTAAAATGTGATCATTAGACTGAATGACCTTTTTTTAAAAATGTGTATTTATTTTTGAGAGAGAGAGAGAGATAGTATGCTAGTGGGGAAGGGGCAGAGAGAGAGCGGGAGACACAGAATCTGAAGCAGGCTCCAGGCTCTGAGCGGTCAGCACAGAGCCCGATGCAGGGCTCGAACTCACGAACCATGAGATCATGACCTGAGCCGAAGTCAGACACTTAACTGACTGAGCCACCCAGGTGTCCCCGGACCAAATGATCTTTAAGTTTCCTTCGTGGTTGGAAATATGTACATGTATTTGGGTAGAGATTAGAGGGTGGATTTTGGTAGATGCATTCACTAGCTTTTGTCCTTCCTAGGTGGGGACAATTATTTAGGAATCAGAAAATTTTTTAGGGTCACATGGTGTAAAAAAGGTACACTGATTCCTGTGTGAATGCTCTGGAAGCAAATTAATCTCCTTTTCATTAGAGCCATGAGTTCCTCTAAACAAATGAGTCAGAGCAAAATTTTGGTTGTCATCATCAGAATCTTCATGCACAGGTTGACCTTCTATATACAGTCCATTTCTGTCATGTCTGGTTGTCTAGTCTACATTGAGTAGTTATGTAGTGTTGAGGTTGTGTAGGTTATGTTAGAGTTAAAATACATGGTCTTTTATTAAGTTGGTTTCATTTATAGATCTTGAGAGGCCTTGGGGTGATAAAATCTGAGTTATGCATTGCATTAAGCAGAGTTATATAAAGCCTGTTGAATATTAATTTTGTAATGATTCACCTTACAGTTTTATGAGACTAGATATAAAAAGATACTGTGAATAATTGAACCTATGGTCTATCAAATGAAGTCTAGAGAAGAGAGAATAATTAGAAGTGAAGAGGGCCAAGCCTTTTCCTTCTTCTCTGAGATCAAGTTAATTTAATCTCATCCCCTTTCTGCAGATTCAGGCTTCCTGGTTTCTTAGAGCATTAGATGAATGTGCGGTATAGAAATCAAAGCTAATAAAATGTGGATCTTTTCTACCATGTTATTGTTTTCATTAGTTTTAATGTGTCCTCTAAATATATTTTAACTTTATAGTCTGAATATTTTATATATATCCTTCTTCAGGTTGCGTTTTTCAAAACTGCTTCTAAAATAAGGCAAGTTCTTGCACGTAAGAGATAGAAGTACTTATATTTCTTATCTTTCAAATTGTATTTTGTGTAAGTTATACAAATGGGCAATAAGCATGTGAGAAGATGCTCGATATTATTAGCCTCAAGGAAATGCAAATTCAAAACGCAGTGAGATACCAGCAAATACCTATTAAAGTGGCTAAAATTAAAAGACTGACAACACCGAGTGTGGGTGAGGACGTGGAGCAACTGAAACTCTCACACACTGCTGGTGGGATTTAAAGTGGCAAAGCCATTTAGAACACACTTTTCAGTTTTGCTAAAATTGAAAATGCCCTTATTAGAAGACCCAGCCAGTCCACTCCAAGGTATTTATAGGAAAGAAATGAAAATATATGTCCATGCAAAGATTTGCCCTGGAGTGTTGATACGGTTGCCTTTTTCGTAGCTCTAAACTGGAAACAATCCAAATACCCATCAGCAGGTAAACGGATAAACCATTTGGGGTCTAGCCATACAATAGAATACCGTAAAATAAAACGAAATAATTTTAAAAAAGAACAAACTACGAGTATGTGCAACAATATGGATGTATCTCAAGGATATCATGCTGAGCGAAAGGAGCCAAGCACGCAAAATTTAGACTATAGGATTCAACTCCTATGAAGTTCTAGAAAAAGCACACTAATATCTAGTGACAGAAAGCAGAGCAGTGGTTGCCTGGGGCAGAGGTAGGAAGTAAGAGGGAGGATATCGTACACAGGAACATAATGGAACTTTTCAGGAGATAGAAATGTTCCATGTCTTGGTTGTGCTGATAAGTACAGAAGTGAATATATGTCAGCATCTGATGAACTGAACACTTAAAGTGGGAATATTTTATTGTATGTAAATTATACCTCAGTAAAGTTGATTTAAAAAAAAATTTTTTTTAATGTTTTTTTAATTTATTTTTGAGACAGAGACAGAGCATGAACGGGGGAGGGTCAGAGAGAGAGGGAGATGCAGAATCCGAAGCAGGCTCCAGGCTCTGAGCTGTCAGCACAGAGCCCCACACGGGGCTCGAACTCCCGGACCGTGAGATCATGACCTGAGCGGAAGTCGGACGCTCAACCGACTGAGCCACCCAGGCGCCCCTAAAGTTGGTTTTTAAAATGCCTTTTGGGGCACCTGGGTGGTTCAGTCGGTTGAGTGTCTGACTCTTGGTTTCCGCTGAGGTCATGGTCTCTGGGTTCGTGGGATTGAGCCCCACGTCGGGCTCTGTGCTGAGTGCAGGGCCTGTTTATGATTCTCTCTCTCCCTCTCTGCCCCTCCCCCACTCACGTGCGCATGCACGCTCTCTCTCTCTCAAATAAATAAACTTTCAAAAATAAAAAATAATAAAATGCCTTTTGCAATATCTTTCGTTGGTTTATGAATATACTCCCTAAACACTGATCTTCCAAGATTTTGATTCCAAATCAAGTTTCAGTATTTACTCATTGTGAGATGGAGTCTGATACACACACATACAATAAAATCGGTGTAACAAGTATTTGACCAACCTTTAGAATTGCCCCGGGAAACAAAAGAGATGACAAACTGGTAGAAATGATTTATAAATCATGATACTGTGCAGAAAATTGCCTGTTGCTAACCCTCCGTAGTTCACTCTGCCAGTCAGAGTGAAATTACCTTGGTATGGGGCGCATGTAAAATTAGTTGAACCTCTTATCTGGGCCCCAAATGAGCTCCCCCCCGATTGAATGCCTGGCTAGTGTACAGACTATCCTAGCAGATTTCCTTAGCATTTTAAAAATATCCACCTGCCTCAGGCCATGTGACACAGTGATCCACCCACTCACACCGTAAACCCTTCACTTCCAGCGTTGACAAGCTACACAATCATTCCTCCAAGTCAAGATACACTGTACGAGTCAGCTTGTCAACGAGGTTTTAAGCTTCATCTGACATCTCCCAAGAATCCTCTGCTTTCAGAGCAATGAGCTCTAAGTTGGAGGCTCTAACCTAATTGTGGGGTAATGATGAGGTTGTTCTTGGAGAAGCATAGGTCTCTTCTGCACATTAACAACTTGTAGCATGGGCAGGTAATTGTGTTTTGATTGTGAATGGACAGGGAGCACTGAAAAGTTGGGTTCTGCTTGAATCTAAAACAACACATACATTCATTTGACAGAAAGTCATTTAAAAAAAATTTTTTTTAACGTTTGTTTATTTTTGAGCAGAGAGGGACAGAGCGTGAGCAGGGGAGGAGAGAGAAAGAGGGAGACACAGAATCTGAAATAGGCTCCAGGCTCTGAGCTGTCAGCACAGAGTTCGACGCAGGGCTCGAACCCGTGGACCGTGAGATCATGACCTGAGCCAAAGTCGGACGCTCAACCGACTGAGCCGCCCAGGTGCCCCATTGACAAAAAGTCATTGAGTACTGTGTGCATTGTCCTGGACTCTGGGGGTTCAGCAGTGAATAGGACAAGCAAGGTCGGTCTCCTTGGGGAGCTTACGTTCTAGTGGAGGGGTGGGTAGCCATCAAGTAAACATGTAATTTCAGGATCGTACGGGAAATACGCAAGGGTAGAGAATAACACAAATGCAGGTTGATACCATACAGGATATAGTGGTCAGGGAAGATCCTGCATGTTGAGTTGGGAAGATGAGGTGGAACCAGCTGTGTGACAGTCTAGAGAAACAGTAATCTGAGCAGTGAGGACAGTAAGTGAGAATGAGCTCGGCAAAGTAAGGAAGGAAAAGGAAGCAAATGTGGGAAGTATCAAGGGTGGAAGAAGGACTGTCATGAAATGACGCTTCAGAGGTGGAGAGCAGATAAAACTTAAGTTTTATTCCATGAACATGAGAAGATATCAGGGCACCTTGGTGGCTCAGTCATTAAGCATCCAACTTTGCTCAGGTCATGATCTCACCGTTCATGAGTTTTAGTCCCACATCGGTGTACTCAAGCCCCTTTGGGTGAGCAGGATTTCCGCTTTGAGTGAGTTTGAGCCTTGCTTTGGGGGAGCCCCACTTCTGTCTCTCTCTCCCTCTCTATCTCTCTCTGCATCCCACCAACTTGCACCCTCTCTCAAAAACATAATAATGAGAAGTTATTGAAGGGCTTTAAGCAGGGGAAAAAATTATCTGATGTGTAAATATGGCCACTACGTGAAGAAGGGATTGTCTTGGGTCAAGTGGGGAAATTACTAAGAAGACTGTTGAAATAGTCTAAGGGAAAGATGATTGTAGCTTGGACTGGACTGGTGGCATTAGAAATAAGGAGATAGGAACAAATCGAGGGGCGGACCATGGTGGTAGTGCTGCGAGGGTTGGAGCAATGGGAAGTGGTGGGGAAAGCATCCATAGTTTTATGGTCTGAGCAACTAGTAGCTAATGGAAGTCTTTATTAGGAGACCACCTACAGTGATTGGTTATGGTGTCTGTATCCTTGCTTTGCCTTTAGGACACTGACCAAATGACTCTGAAGATTGAATAGCAGTTAATTATTTGTAAACATCCTGTGAATGGAACTCAGGTTGCAAAGACTCTGTTATCTCTGTGATTTTCCAGACATGCTAATAAATGAGTGCTGGAAATGTCATGATTTTCTAATCACAACCTTCTTTTCCTAAAAGCCATTTCAGCCAACATCCATCATCAGTTCAGAGCAATATCCAAACTCTTTCTAGCTCTTGTTTACTGCTGGTATGCCACTATTCCCAACACACTCACTGCCAAGGAAGTACTTTGAGTTTACTTGTGCTCTGGAAAACTTTTAGGAAGGTTGCCTTTTTTTGTTAATTATGGCTCGGGGATTACTTTGTCAGAAACTCGGAAGCCCAGGAGTCTATAAAAATTACAAGGTATTATTAAATATTTAAATATTGCTCACTTCTCCATGTAGTATGAGATTTGGGCTGAGATTGAATCTTGGGCTGTTTCGTTTCCATGTTTACCGTCTTGCATAGAGTCACAGATTCAATTTTGCCTATTGAGCAAATTTTAAATTTGCTTCAAGCAAGCAAGAATGGTATTAAATTGCCTTGACCTAGGTGCGTTGAGATTTTGTTGTTTCTCTGTATTCATGGAGAGTAATGAACATTAGCACTGAAACAGAAGCATCTCAGTTTGTGAAAATGCTGTTGGAGTAACGATGAGAAAAATCTTTTTAAATGTTTTGGATTATTTTCTTTTGCATTATAAAAATAACCTAGCCCGTCCTAGAAAATTTGGAAGGTACAAGATCAAAATCAACCATAGCCCAATCACAAAGAAATCTATGTGATGTTAAAGTTTCTCATAAAATGTTAGTGTGGAAAGGGGCTTGTTGGATTATCTGGTCCAACTTCTCATTTTGCACGTGAAGAAACTGAGGTGCGGGGCAGTGTGGAGTTTAGAACCCAGCTTTTCTCAGTTTTGAGCTGTTTTCCTGATTGCTGATGTGGCTTCACAAGCAGTCTAGATTCTTGGGGTCTTAATGGAGGCTCAGTATCTGCCACACCCTCTTTCTGAGCAGAGGGGTTGTGACATGTTAACACTGGGTGTGCACGTGGCTCCATCTGCCCCCTAGTGTTCAGGAGGATGCATGGTCTTAAATAAGGATGGTGTTAAATGGCCTTGACTTGGAGAGCATTTCTCAAAGAGTGGTTTTTGAGCCACCTGCATCAGAATTATCTAGGATGCTTGTCGAAAATGAAGATTTCTGGGACCCACCCCTGGTTTGTGAAATCAGAACCTCTAGAGGTGGGAGTAGGAATCTGCTTTTTTAACAAACTCAGATCCATTGATAAATAATACTTTGTCAATAAGAATAGAACTTCCCATATTGAGTCATTCAAATTCTCTAACCTGTGATAGATAGACGATAGCTAGATACATACATACATACAAGTAAATGGGTAAAAAGTTTCTGACTCCACACAAAGAAACTGTCGATGGTTATCTCTTGGGAGTAGAAATAGGGTGAATGGGAGAATGAAGGCTTCTCTGTTCCAGATAAGCTAGAAACCTGGATTTTCAGAACACAGATGTGTTTGGAATTCCCTTTATAAGTATGCCTATGGTCAAGCTATTTCTTTGAGAGACTAGAAATGTCTGCAGATTATTATTTATTTGCTAGTATGTGGCCAGTGGGAAAAAGGGAACACTTCGCTGATATAAGAGGACATAGAAGGATCAACCAGGGGACAAGGTGAAATCCAAGTCCGTTCATTTATTCACTCACTTATTTATTCAATACCTATTCATTGACTACTTTGTGTGTACCAGAAACCATTTGAGGTGCTGAGGACATGGGAGGGAATAAGACAGCAGGGTCCCAATTATGTAGAGCTTACAGTCTATTATGGAGAAACACCAATAGAGTTAAACAAGATAATTTTAAATGGTGACAAGAGCTGTGAAGAAATAAAGGAGCTATGCCATTATGAATGATTGAAGGGCTATTCTCTAGTGGGAAGGGACAGCCTGAGAGGTGACATCTGAGCTGAGGCCTTAGTGGCAAGAAGAAACCAGCCATGTGCATATCTGGGGAACAAGTTTCCATAAAAGGAGGCTGCAAGGACAAGGTCCTGAGGAGAAATTAGCTCGATATATTTGGCATGTATAAAGAAAACTGGCATGGCTAACACAAGATTCAAGTTAAAGTTCAAGAGGAAGACAGGGCCAAGCCACATACTGTAATCATGCCACAGTAAGCAGTTTGGATTCTATTTTAAGTGTAATAGAAAGCCTCAGGAGACCTACATTCAGGGAAGGACAGTTGATATCATGAGATTTGAGTTGTTTTTTTTTTTAAACCACTTCTTGGGGCGCCTGGGTGGCGCAGTCGGTTGAGCGTCCGACTTCAGCCAGGTCACGATCTCGCGGTCCGTGAGTTTGAGCCCCGCGTCGGGTTCTGGGCTGATGGCTCAGAGCCTGGGGCCTGTTTCTGATTCTGTGTCTCCCTCTCTCTCTGCCCCTCCCCCGTTCATGCTCTGTCTCTCTCTGTCCCAAAAATAAATAAACGTTGAAAAAAAAATTTAAAAAAAAAAAAAATAAATAAATAAACCACTTCACTCAAAATTATATAGAAACTGGGAGTCCAGTTTTAAGAAAATGTGCAACTACTTCAGGAGAAAGTTACTGGGAACCACAAAAGAACTAAAGAAATGGTAGGATATACCATATACATGGAAAGGAAAGACCAATATTATAAAATGCTGATTTTTACCGAAGAAAGGACTTATAAATTCATTGAGGTTCTGAACAAAATCCCAACAGCATTCTAAATTTTTTTTTTTTTTTTAACGTTTATTTATTTTTGGGACAGAGAGAGACAGAGCATGAACGGGGGAGGGGCAGAGAGAGAGGGAGACACAGAATCGGAAACAGGCTCCAGGCTCTGAGCCATCAACCCAGAGCCCGACGCGGGGCTCGAACTCACAGACCGCGAGATCGTGACCTGGCTGAAGTCGGACGCTTAACCGACTACGCCACCCAGGCGCCCCTAACAGCATTCTAAAATTGAATGGAAATGTAAAAATGCAACAATTTGGGGCACCTGGGTGGCTCAGTCAGTTAAGTAACCAACTTAGGCTCAGGTCATGATGTCATGGTTCGTGAGTTAAACCCCCATGTCAGGCTCTGTGCTGGTAGCTCAGGGCCTGGAACCTACTTTAGATTCTGTCTCCCTCTCTCTGCCCCTGCCCCCCAAAGAATAAGTAAGCATTACAATTTTTTTAATAATAATAAAAATAAAAATTCAAGAACGTAATAAGGGAGGTTTGCAAAAGAAGAAGGAATGAAGGTTTCCCCTAATTATCAAAATATTTATAAAACCATAGTAATTAAGACATTATGTTATTGGTATAGCGGTATTGAAAAATAGATCAGTGGGACAGAATAGAGACTGAACAAATATAGAACCTTCCCTGTAGACCCTATAGACACAGGAAGCATTGAAATTCAGAATGGAAAACATAGAATATCAGAAGTAAATGAGTATCAGAAGTAAGTTATTTCTCCTTATGGAAGAATAAGTTTCCAGATTTACACTTCATACAAAAATCAATTGAGGTGAATTGAAAACCTAAGTATAAAATGTAAAAGTTCAAAACCTGTAGGGAGATAAAAAGAAAGTATCTTTATACCGTTAGGATAACGTAGATTTTGTAAGCTAGAGACACAAAACCACACTCAAGAATGATGAAGTTGATGGATTTCAGTATGTCAAAATGTATAGCTTCTGCACAAAATAATGCCATAAAATTAAAAGGCCAGTGACAAACCAATAGAAGATATTTGCAACCTGAAATAACTGACAAAAGCCAGGTTTCTAGAATCTCTAGCAAATTCCTCTAAATCAATAAGGAAAAGTCAAACTACCCAGTAGGAAAAATGGGCCACTTACTAACAGTCCATGTCCTGAGGGGAAGACATGAATGAGCAATAAAAATGTGAAAAGGCTTTCCACATCACTGACAAAAGCAAGAAATGCCAGTTTAAAATCCCAGGATAGCATTTTATGCCTGTCGGAGTAGCAGAAATTCAAAAGGTTGAATTAGACAAGTAAAACTTGGCAAGGAATTGAGATAAACAGCACTTGGAGAATAAGTTGTCATCCCCCAGTTGCACTTGAGAATGCACATATTCCACAACAGATTTTCCTGCAGACAGAAAGTTAGCAACATTGTTTCTCCAAGGAGGGGCACTTGGTATTTTTGTGAGGGGCAAGTCTCTGTCCCTCGAGACGTTCGTGCACTGTAGAAATTTAGCATCCCTGCTCTCCTCCACCCCCAATTCACAAAAGAGCTCTCTCCCATTTTCAGATGCCCCCAGGAGAGCTGGACTTAACCAGGACAAAGTCCTGCAGGTATACATAGGGCTGTCACAATACTAATGGGCCGGGACAGCCTCTGCCACTGAACAGAGGGATCTGGACTCTAGAGGAGGATTGTGAAGGGTGTCCATTGGAGCATCCTTTGTCATGATTGGACCCCACCCAATAGCCATCAGTCCAGAAAAGGAGAATTAAACTATGGTATGGTTGTATTATAGAGTGCCATACAACAGTCAATGACCTAGATCTGTATGGACCAAAATGAAGATGTCTCAAAAACACTGTGGAGTACAGTGTAATATACAGCCTGCTATACTTTATAAAAACCGTAAAACCTACACTACTGTAGGATATGTTGTTTTGGACACACACACACACACACACACACACACACACAGGCATATCCATGTGTGAACTGGAGGGGTTTAAGTTCCATGTGGTTCTATCTCTCAAAAGAGTTAATGAATGCGAAGAACAACATTAGTTCATTTTGAGTGACGGCACAGTGACGCGGACAGGAGTTTGTCACATCATCCTTTGCGTAATGCTGTATTTTCGCCAGCACTCAGGCTGCTGAGTGGACAGTGGATGGGGCGAATGGAAGGGTGAGCATGGGAGTGAGCATGGGGACAAGGGGGCAGTGAGGCTGTGCTGGAAGAAGACGCGGGCTTGGGAGGAGCCAAGTGAGGACCCGAGCATCCCTGCCAATACTACTTTGAACTCCAAGGGCACGTGACCACTTTTCTGCTTCATTTCTCTATCACCTAAAGGTCTTTCTGGAATAACACTTCCCTTTATTGCTTCCTCTGTCTTCCAAGCTATGATGTTGTCACCTAAGCAGGCCAAAGATTTGTTGGCTGCCTTTTTTTTTTTTTTTTTAGCAGAATGAGACATTCTGTATAAACAATTTAAGCCCTCTCTATCCCCATCCCTGCAATTACGCTCCTACATTTCTTTTTTATTTTTTTTTCTGGAGCATTTTTTATTGTGGTAAAATATACATAATGTAAATTTTACCATTCTAGGGTCACCTGGGTGGCTCAGTTGGTTAAGTGTCCGACGCTTGGTTTTGGTTCAGGTCATGATCTCACGGTTTGTGGGATGGAGCCCTGTTACGGGCTCTGCACTGACAGTGTGGAGCCTGCTTGGGATTCTCTCTCTGTCTCTGACTCTCTCTCTGCCCTTCCCCTGCTTGTGCTCTTTCCTTTCTCAAATAATTTAAAAAAAAAAGTTTACCCTTCCAACTATTTTTAAAGGTGCCGTTCAGCAGCGTTAAGTACATTCACAGTGTTGTAAAACCTTCATGGTCATGGGTCTCCAGAACCTTTTCCATCACTCCAAATTGAAACTCTGCGCCCATTAAACAATCACTTCCATTCCTCAGTCCCCTATGCTCTGATAACCTCTGTTCTACTCTCCATCTGTATGGATTTGACTACTCGAGGCACCGCATGCAAGTGAGATCATACAATATTTGTCCTATTGCATCTGGTTCATTCCAGTTACCATAGTGTTTTTAAAATTCATCCACAATGTAGCATGTATCAGGATTCCATTCTGTTTAAAAATGGATACTGCTCCATTGTATGTATATACCACGTTTTGTTTATCCATTTATCTTATCAGTGGACACTTGGATTATTCCTGCCTTTGGGCTACTGTGAACAATATAACATATAATGCAGCCATGAACAGGTGCACAACCGTCTGCTTTCACTTCTTTGGGGTATGTACCCAGAGGTAGAATTCTTGTATCTTATGGTAATTTTATGTTTAATTTTTTAAGGAGCTTTCAAATCATTTTCTACAAAGGCTGCACCATTTTACATCCCCATCTGCAATGCGTTCTAACTTTTCCTCATTTTCACCAACATTTGTTATTTTTCACTTAAAAAAAAAAAATATCCCACCTAATGGGTATTAAGTGGTGTCTTATTGCGGCTTTGTCCTACACTTCTTTTATAATTAGTGTTAAGAAAGCCTCATACATGTCTTCTGTTCAGTTGATTGGTCCCTAATACCCATGTTTTTTAGTATTTCTGCATTTCTTTAAATGCATGCCATGAAACACAGGTCCTATTATAAGCTTCTGGCACTGGGGGCTTGGGGGCATGAGATGGGAGAGGTTAAATTGGGACAGTGCAAACAACAGTGACAACAACCACCTCCTGCAAAGTCATAGCGAGTGCATATTTAACTTTGGCAAATTGAAGACGTTAGTGTGAGTTGGTATCCTGACCCTCCTGGCAGTTCTCAGTGTCTTCAAGCGTCTTACCATGCCAAGGGCGATTTGTAGGCATGTTTTTATACAGGGGCCCATAAAGAAAGCCAACTCTTTCATGTGGTGCTCAAAAGCAATTTTATCTGTTGCAACTTTGAAGGAAAACCTGGCCATGTTGATGATGACGTGCGATGGTAGACTGTATGGTGTGGCACTTTCCCTAAGGGATTCCCAGTGTTCGTTCTGATCATTCACACTTTTCAGTTTGAACTGACTTTAGAAATAACTTCCAATGCAAGACGCAGTTTTACTGTATATCCTCCCCTTGAAGTTTGAAGCATATATTTTCCAGACCCTGAAAAGTCCTACAATAAAAATTTTTAAAAAACAAAAACCTGACTACCATAGATTAAAGCAGGAATTGGCAAACTATCTCTGTCAAAGGCCAGATAGTAAATACTTTTGGTCTTGGGTCTCCGGCACAGCTATTCAGCTGTGTAATTGTAGCTCCGGAGCGACCAGAGGCAATCTTTAAATGACTGGATGTGACTGTGTGCCAAAAAACTTTACCTGCAGAAACAGTCAGCAGGCTGGATTTAATTTGCAGGCGATACTTTTCTGACCCCTGGTTTAGACCGTTGTGACCAAAGGTTGTTGAATCATGACCTTTCCCAGCTTTATTTTTTAAAATTTAAAACCTGTAATAGACCCTTACGGGCCTGAATTCAAATAGCAGAGAGCTTCAAATCTTTATGGGTGATGCTGAATGTTGATGGCATGTAGCAGGTTTGTCGTTTTTCTAGTACCTGGCTTTGCACTGCTGTGGCAACAGAAATACTTAGTGGGCAGTATGGACTAAATTGTGTCCTAAGATTCATATGTTGAGACTCTGACCCCCCGATACTTCAGAATGTCACTATATTTGGAGAGAAAGCCTTCGAAGAGGTAATTAAGTGAAAATGAGACCTTTACAGCAATCTTCGGAAAGAAGAACAAAACTGGAGGAGTCACAATCCCGTATGTCAAGATACACTACAAAGCTGTTATAATCAAAACAGTATGGTACTGGCACAAAAATAGACACGTGGATCAATGGAACAGAATAGAAAGCCCAGAAATAAACCCATGATTATATGGCCAATTAATCTATGACAGAGGAGGCAATAATATCCAATGGGAATGGATTGGATAATCCATTTCTTTTCAACAAATGGCATTGGGAAAAGTGGACAGCTACATGCAAAAGAATGAAACTGGACCACTGTCTTATACCACACATAACAATAAAATGGACCAAAGCCTAAATGTGACCCCTGAAACCATAAAATTCCTAGAAGAAAACATAGGCAGCAGTCTCTTTGACATCAGCCATAGAAACATTTTTCTAGATGTTTCCTTTGGTAAGGGAAATAAAAGCAAGTTAAACTGTTGGGACTACCCCAAAATAAAAAGGTTTTGCACAGGAAAGGAAACCAGCAACAAAACGCAAAGACAACCTGCTGAATGGGGGGAGATATTTGCAAGTGATGTATCCAATAAGGAATTAATATCTAAATTATACCAAGAATTTCTACAACCCAACATACAAAAAACAAATGATCCAATTTAAAAATGGGCAGAAGACATGAATAAACATTTTTCCAAAGGTGATATACAGATGGCCAACGAACTTGTGAAAAGATGCTCAACGTCACTAATCATCAGAAAAATACAAAGCAAAACCACAGTGAGATATCACCATACACCTGTAAGAATGGCTAAAATCAACAACATGACAAACAACAAGTGTTGGCAAGAATGTGGAGAAAAAGGAACCTTCGTGCACTGTTGATGGGAAGGCAAACTGGTATAACCACTGTGGAAAACAGTATGGACGTCCCTCAAAATATTAAAAATAGAATTACCATATGATCCGGTAATTCCACTGGTAGGTGTATACCCAAAGAAAATAAAAATACTAATTCAAAAAGATACATGCACCTCAGGAGAAACCAAACTTTGATCTTGGACTTCCAGCCTCTAGAACTGTGAAGGCTGTTCAAACCACTCAGTATATGGCATTTGTTATGACAGCCTAAGCAAAGAGGTGATCATATCTCAGGCATCCTAACTCACTGAGACCTTGAACTTATTTGCTCACCTGTAGGTTCTTAATATGACAAGTATCCTTCACTGAATTTTATGGATGAAGTTACATGATATGTTCTAATTGCATTTGCATATTTGGTATATTCAAAGATCTTAAGACATTTCCCTCCTACACATTAAGAGTTGAATTGTTGAATATACTCCCATAGTGCTTTTAACTTATTTTTCCTCTGTTCTCTTCTTTAGTCTTCTTTAAAACACTATCCATTCCGTTTCTATTCTTGGGATCTGGAGTTTTCAAATAGATGCATATTTCCTGGGTTTACAGTTGCTGCTCATTACAGGTAGGAAGTCAGAGTATATCGGGCCATGGAATCAAAGAACTTACTAGCTATTGTAGATAAGGTTGCTATAAAAATAAGGGTGCCTGTATCCCTTGGAATTAGTGTTTTTGTATTTTGGGGTAAATACCCAGTAGTGCAACTGCTGGCTCATAGGGTAGTTCTATTGTTAACTTTTTAATGAAACTCCACACTGTTTTTCCAGAATGGCAGCACCGGTTTGCATTCCAAGTGTCCATCAATAGATGAATGGATAAAGACATGGTGTGTGTATGTGTGTATATAAAATGGAATACTATCCAGTTATAAAAAGGAATGAAATATTGCCATTTGCAGTGACATGGATGGAGCTAGAAATTACAATGCTAAGTGAAATAAGTCATTCACTTTCAAATGTCCCCTCTCTGTAAAGAGAGATTTCCTGTTATTCTTCCTTTCTAATCTTACTCTAATAAACTTTTACCTGCTGCTTAAGAAGAAAGAAAGAAAGAAAGAAAGAAAGAAAGAAAGAAAGAAAGAGAGAGAGAAAGAGAGAAAGAAAGAAATCAGTCAGAGAAAGACAAATACCATAGGATTTCACTCATATGTGGAATTTAAGAAGCAAAACAAATGAGCAAAGGAAAAAAGAGAGACAAATTAAGAAGCAGGCTCTTTTTTTTTTTTTATCAGTTTTCTTTATTTTTTGAGAGGCAGAGAGGGACAGTGTGAGCAGGGAGGGGGCAGAAAGAGATGGAGACACATAATCGGAAGCAGGCTCCAGGCTCTAAGCTGTCAGCACAGAGCCCGATGCGGGGCTGAACTCAATGAACCGTAAGAGCATGACCTGAGCTGAAGTTGGATGCTCAACTGACTGAGCCACCCAGGCGCCGGAAGCAGACTCTTAATAAAAGAGAACAAACTGATGGTTACCAGAAGGGAAGTAGTTGGGGGGGATGGGTGAAATAGGTGATGGAGGTTAAGGAGTGCACTTGTGATGAGCACCAGGTGATGTATTGAAGTGTTGAATCACTATATCATACACCTGAAACTATTACAACACTGTATATTAACTGTACGGGAATTAAAATAAAAAAACAAAAACAAAAACAACAAAACTTACTAGCTGTGTGTCACCTCAAACAAAGTATCCTCTTGCCGTGACTCAGTTTCCTCATCTTCATAAGATAATGATTCCTATATGATTTTCACAGTTCCCGGAAGCATTAGCTGCAATGTAAGTGCTATGCCCTGCGCACTAAATGGCTTGTGGTGGGCACTCAATAAATGATTGCCTTTCTCTCTCTTCTGCCCTGTGATCCAGGCTGCTTGTTATATCACTATTTATAAGGTCTAACCCCCAGTCTAGGAACTTATGTAACCTGGTGGACACATGGAATTTGTAGAGAGACGTTTTGATAAAGCAGAAAACGTACGGAGTCACGACGGTGCCAGTTCTCCATGTGGTTCTCCTGCAGGTCCCCTTCCCTCTCTCGAAGCCTCAGTTATCTTACTGTAAAGTGGGGGCTGGGACTACACTATCCCTCTCGTATATTCTATACCCAGTATTTTCCCTGGAAGCCACGGGGTCTAAGGAGATGGCTGGATGTGAGAGGTCTTCATTCTGATTTCATCCTACCCAAACCGTTACTGCAGTCCCATGGCTACACTCTATCAACATTAGATCCCCCTATTTAAATTTAATTTTTTTGTTAGCATTTTAATATTGAATTTAACACACCTCACATAAAATTAGGGTCTTACTGGCTTTAAGATTCAAAGATAAGTAAATTAGTTTGTTTCCTAAAATCTATTTTTGTCCTAAAAGGATACTGCAAATATTGCCCACAAGAAACTCCCAGCTGGGGTACCTGGGTGGCTCAGTCCATTAAGCATCCAACGCTTGGTTCTGGCTCAGGTCATGAGCTCATGGTTTGTGAATTCGAGCCCTGCATCAGGCTCTCTGCTGACAGCGCAGAGATTCTCTGTCACCCTCTCTCCGCTCCTTCCGCACTCATGCTCTTTCTCTCAATATAATAAATAAACATTAAAAAGAAAAGGAAAGAAACTCTCAGCTCTCATTGTGGTGGAGCCCCTGGAATATCTCGCTCCTGTTAGAAACGATGGGTGTATCATATGGCATCAGTAAGGAGGCAGGAGCAAAGGTGCTGATGAACAAATTGTCCTGAGTTCTTTCTGCTTCCGGCCGCCATCTTCCACTTCACGCCTGTGTCCATGTCCAGGGACAGCTGAGGCTCAGGTGGAATGGGGAGGTGCAGTGCGGGATGGTTGGACAAGTCGAGTTTTATCCACTCACACGGCAAAACAGTGAATGCCACACCTGCTGCTTCCGCCTTCTTGTCCACTTTTTACACACTCCTGGGTGTGAAACAGTTTGGCCCACAGCTGACAAGAAGCGCACTTCCTGACTTAAGGAGAGCTTCCGAGGGATAGCTGTTTCCTTTTCTTTTATAGAAAAAATGACAAATACATATAAATGAGCATCTTAGGGCGCAAGACACACACTGAATTTCATCAGTATTCATGACATGTGCTTCATTCTCTCCACAACTGACATCTGTTAAAAACGAGATTTGGGAGTGCTATCCTGGTTCCAGTAATTCTGTAACATGGATTCTGCAGTGATGCTTTATTGATTTCTCCCACTTTTGTCACCCTGAATTTACAACTACTGTAGATAACTTTCAGCCCTGCGGAATCTCCTTCTACAGAGACGGTAACACTGTCTATTCAATGAAATGCATTATGTAAGAGGCCAAATCACTTAGTTGTTGAGAACAGCCTCAATTTCATTTGTATGTCGAGATAACTCTATTTTAAATCTCGTTAGGTAAATTTCTAAAACGGTGATTAAACTGTAGCCAGCCAAGGGAAAACTAGAAATAAATTAGAAGTGTCACTGATTTGAGAACTCTAGTTCTTTCCTGCGTGCCTACAGAAATTGAGGAGCGTCTCTTTTCTGGGTTACAGGCTTTGGTGAGAAATCCGAAAGAAAGAATGTGTGAAAGAAAAAGATGACAACTATGCATGGCAAACAAAATCCGAAGATTATTACAGTGAAAGCAAGAGGAAGTCAGAAGAATACCTACTAGTAAAGGTAAGTGGACACCTGTAAATGCTGAACTCTGATGCTGAACAGGAAAGTGGGTTTCTACACGTATGTGTGTGAGTGTACAGAGACTTACCAAGTGGGGATAGGATAGGATAGGCTAGGCTAGGCTAGGCTAGGATAGGATAGGATACATAATATGATCTACCATCAAAATATCTGTGTTCTAGAAATGAGGAAGAAAATTAGTAAATACAGTTAATTCCTTACTCTCAAATAAAAGCTAGCTGCCCAAAAGTTGAAAAATAGACTTACCTTTTACAAAGGGGTTCTCTTTTCAGAAAGCAAAACAAACAAAAGCCCAAATAACCGATGTACTAACTAACTGTGCTGTGCCGTTGACACATTTCCTACAATATATTTCCAATATTTTATACACACAGTTGTAAAGTTATTATCTTTTTGTTCTCAGTTGAACACTGACCGGCTTAAGTCCAGAGGACAATTGAGCAAGCTAATAGTTGATTATTTTTATACATGCAGTGATTTTCATCCTTAGCTTTCTTGTAGTACAGGTGTGCTCTGTACCTTTAGTGTTAGTCCTTTGGGTCTTTCCCCTATTTTCCATGGCTTTTTACAATAAAATAAGAGGGAAATTGAAATATTCCAGTGGCAGCCCAAGCTGGAAACCAAACTGCCAGGCTCATGGGCAGTGCTAGCCTATGATGTCTCAGGATGTTTCTACATTAGGTGATCTCAGAAATCCATATTTGACACAGTCCATATTTGATTTGAGGGAGATTGATGTATAATGTGAAAAGTATGAGTTGTATCCAAGCAGAATGTACAACAGTTAAGGACAGCATTTACACAGTCTCTCAAAATGCTTCCTTGAGTGAAATAAACAGGTGGATTGCAATTTCCACGCACCAACCTGGCTGGAGAGGACTATCCTTGAGCAGTCAAAGACATGGACTCAAGATTCTTGGTCTTCCACTGGCCACTTCTATGACTGTGGTCAAAATGGCTCATCTTCCTTCGCCTCCGTTTTCTTGGGTAGATGAGGATACGTGGATGAAATGAGCTAATATTATACAAAGCACTTGGGAGAATGGTGAGCACATAGAAAGTGCTCAATAATTAATGGCTGATTTTATCCTTGAGTAAAGTGTCCTTCAGAGATGGAAATCTCTGTTGTTTTCTGTGGAGCAGAGAGGTGGAGGAGCCGAAAGGGTGCAGAGGAAGTGAAGGCGAATATGTCTCACCCTGGGCGCGTATGCACCGTCCACGCTGCTATCTTGGGAACCCACGAGCACTAGGAAGGATAAAAGAAAGCTACAGGGGGCTCAGTGTGTCTTTCAAACTCGTAGTCGCTTAGGTGCTTCGGGAACAATTGGAGAATATAAACTTAAGTGGTGTAGGATCTTAAATTACAAAGCAGGTCATCTCAGACTCTTGGCTGTAATCTGTAAGGCACGGTGTGATCCGGCCCTAGCCGGATTTATCTCCAGCCTCTCCCACTTGCATTCTGGGCTCACTCATACCTTGTTCCCGACACTTTCAATCACAACAGATCCTTTGCACACACTACCCGTGAGCCTTTGCACACACTACCCGTGAGCCTTTGCACACACTACCCAGTGCAGCCTGTATACCCTCCCTCCCTGCACCTGACTCCTTTGCACTTTCCTTTCTGTCTCAGACCTGTCTACTAAGAAGAACCACCGCCCCTCCACCATGACACTGTCTTCCAAAAATATCACTGTTACATTTGTTGTCATTCTCGTCAACACTAACTTTGAGGGTCTTTTTGTCCATATCCTTGAAACAAGGGACATTCAGAAATTTTCTCATCCTTGCCAGTCTGACAGGCGATGAGCTTGGCTATTTAAAGTAGGTGTAAGTGGGGTGCCTGGGTGGCTCAATGGGTTGGTTAAGCGTCTGACTTCAGCTCAGGTCATGATCTCACAGTTTGTGAGTTTGAGCCCTGCATCGGGCTCTGTGCTGACAGCTCAGAGCCTGGAACCTGCTTTGGATTCTGTGTAACCCCCTCTCTCTGCCCCTCCCCCACTCGTGCTCTGTCTCACTCTGTCTCTCAAAAATAAATAAATGTTAAAAAAATTTTTTTTTTAATTTTTAAAAGAAAATAAAGTAGGTATAAGAAAGGACATACAGATAGGCAAATGAGGGCAGAAGTTAATCATTCATTAACTTGTCATCAGAGCCTGTTTCCTTTAGGGCACTCATTCTTAATGAGAATTATTTTCTTTATTTGCTTCCTCAGTTATTTTTCCTACCTTTCTTACTGGTCTGTAGGTCCTGTGAGGCTGGGATGATGTTTTCACCATAATATTCTGGGATCCTGGTCCAGCAACTGCTGTATCTGAGGTACTTGAAAAACATTCTGGGAGTGAAAAAATGAATGAGAAGGACAGGGTCCCTGATCTCAGGAGCACAGGTGTTGTAACTGAGACAGATGATCGCTTTACAGGACTAGAGATTCAGAATTAGAGCAAGGAGATAATCAATGGGTCTCACAAAAAAATTTGACTCCTGGAGGCAGGAGAAAGATTCTAAACATTAACTGCACAGCACAAATAAGGACCGACTTAAATGGGTATAGGCCGTAGTGCCGGGCAGGGTGTTTCCCTTCAGTTGCTGGATTGTGTGGAGATGGGCGGGGTTCGAGGGTAGGGCTCAGGGTAGTGATCAGTTGCCCAACACTACGGAGGAAATTTTGTATTTTAATATTAAGTGCAGTTGCACGTATGCATTGCTACTGAATATCAGCCCTGATTATAGTATACCTTATTTAAATAACCAAGTGCACCTGTCAAACTGGCAAGAATGACAGAAGTTCTAAATACCCCTTGTGGGAAAGACATGGACAAAAAGGCTCTCATGATCACTGTCGATGAGACTGTCAACAGTGGCCATATATTTGGAAGCTAACTTGGCAGTATTTGTCAAAATGTTAAATGCACATTCGCATTGACCAGATAATAGAACTTTTAAGAGTTTGTCTTCCAGACAAACTGGTCTGAATACAAAACACTGTATGCACAAGTACGTTCGCTCTAGCGCTGTTTTAATAGCAAAAATATGGCAGCGGTTTATGTGTCTATTAATAGAAGAGTAGTAAATAAGTGGTGGTATTTCCATCCAATAGGACAAGGTAGCCCCTGAAATGTATTAACTGAAAGGGGAAAAGCTCCTGAAATTGTGTATATTATGATCATGTCTGTCAAAAGCAAATGAACACAACTTAAGTGTCCATCAGCAGATGAACGGATAAACAAAATTTGGTCTTCGATGGAATATTCTTCTGACATAAAAAGGAATGAAGTTCTGATACATGCTACAATATGCATAAATCTTGAAAACAGGGGTGCCTGAGTGGCTCAGTCGGTTAAGTGTCCAACTCTTGATTTTGGTTCAGGTCATGATCTCATGGTTCATGAGTTCGAGCCCCATGTTGGGCTCTGTGCTGATAGCACAGAGCCTGCTTGGGATTCTCTCCCTCTCCCTCTCTCTGCCTCTCCCCCACTCACATTCTATCTTTCTCTCAAAATAAATAAACATTAAAAAGGGGGGAAAAAAGCAAAAAAAAAAAAACCCATGAAAACATTACAATAAGTGACACAAAAGGACAAACACTGTACGATTCAACTTATGTGAATTATCTGGACTAGGCAAATTCATAGAGCAAGTAGAGATTACCAGGAATTGGGACAAGGGAGGAATGGGGCATTAATGATTAATGGGATTAATGGCTACTGTTTGGGGTGATGAAAAAGTCTTGGAAGTAGACAGTGGTGATGGTTGCACAACATTGTGAATGAAATTAACGCCAACGAATTGTACATTTAAAAATGATGAAAATGGCAGATTTATGTCATATCTACTTTATCAGAATTTTTTAAAACTTGAGAGAAAAAGTAAATGAGCAGACAAAAAATAAAAGCAGGCCCACACACACGTGTGCCCACAGGCACCATATAGTCTGGAAAGTTACCTTCAGATTGTTGACAGTGATTGTCTAACAGATGGAATGAGGGGCAGAGCAGGAGAGAAGAAAATTTTATCCCCTATCCTTGTATATTTTTTGCATTTTTCACAGTAAGCATAGATTTTAACATTTTTTGAATTGAAGGGTTTTTTTTTTTTAAAAAGTCATCCTGACCTGTGGTAAAAAAACCCTAGAGTTGGTACCATTTTCCAGTTTACAACCAAAACAATCCTGAAAGGTCTGTTTCCAATTGAATGTGCTCACATATAACATCCCTGTGTGTGCAATGTTTAACCTGGAGTGAGAATTTAATTACAGTTTAAAACAAGAAATAGTTTTCCTTTTCTAAATTACACTACATCTTGTGGAAAACAGGCTCTCGATATAGAAAGAACTTGATCTTATCCCTCCCTCAAAGAAGACCAACTCCTCTATCTAGTAATTTCCTGCAAAGGAAACTGCTTATATTCATAGTTTTACATCCTCTTTGTTGGTAAAGCATCCAAGGCATGTTGGCTATAAAATAATGAGACTTAATATCAGAACACCCAGAAGCTTTTATGCATAATAAGAGATTTTTTTAACCATAATAAAATTCTGTGAAAATAGCATTTGAATGGGTCATCCATTTTGCAAAATGTGTAAACCCTATAACGTAGTCACAGGTTCATACAAGTAAAGAGAATATATGGAAGGGCATGCACTTCATGTTGGAAACCTCAAGGAGATGATCTCACGAATGGTGTCAGATGAGTGGAGATTACTTACTTCTTTATATGCCTGTGCCATGTTTAGTTGTTACAATTAAGGGCTTTCTAATAGCTTTATTAAGGCAGAACTGACCAGCAATTAAACTGCACATATTTAAAGGGTAAAATTTGAGGGGTGCCTGATGGCTCAGTCAGTAGAGCATGGGGGTCATGAGTTCGAGCTCCAGGTTGAGTGCGGAGTTTACTTTAGAAAAAAATAAATTAAAACAGAGTGTCAAATTTGAGGAAAACATGTTGTAACTCTATGAGGAGGGAGATGCTAACTAAACTTACCCTGGTAATAATTCCACAACGTGTGTATGTTCAGTCATTATGCCGTCCACCTTAAATTTACACAGAGCTGTATGTCAGTTATGTCTCAAGGAAACAAAAAAAGGCAAAGAGAAGGATGAGGGGGAAGATGAAACTGGCAAAATATTTTCAAATATAATTAAGAAAGAGGATCCTCTGAGAATTCTTAAGTGTCTTGCTTTTTGTTGCATGTTTGGCACTGCTTAGGCAGTAAAATAAAGCAGCAGCTCAGAGCTGAGAAGCCAAAAAATAAAAAATAAAAAAATAAAGTGGGCAGCCTGGTAAGTTTTGGCATATGTTTATACTCATGAAGCCATCACCATAATCAAGTTAATGAAAACATCCATCATTCTTCAGCCTTCTCATGCACCTTTGTAATCTGCCCTTCCTGCCCTATCCCACTCCTCTCTTACCCCAGGCAACCACTGATCTTGTTTCTATCACTGTGTATTAGTTTGCCTTTCCTACAATTTTATATGAAGGAAATCCTACACTACAAATTGTTTTGTCTGGCATCTTTCACTCAGCATAATTATTTTGAGATTCATCCATGCTGTACTGTGTGTGATGTTCCATTCCTTTATATTGTTGAGTTGGATTCCATTACCTGAATAACCTCCATTTGTTGAGTTATTCCCCATTAATGGGTGTTTGAGTTATTTCCAGTTTTTCACTATTACAAATAATGCTACCACGCATATTCATGTATAAGTCTTTACGTGAATATAGGCTTTCAGCTCTCTTGGGTAAATATCTAGGAGTAGAATGGCTCGATCCTATGGTAGGTATATGTCAGCTTTTTGAGAAATTGTCACACTGTTTTCTTAAGTGGTTGTACCAGTTTACATTCCCACCTGCCCTGAAAGAGAGTTCCAGTTCCTTCACCTTCTTATCAGTAGATGGTATGACCAGTCTTTTTCCATTTCATCCATTCTGATAGGTATGTAGTAATAACTTGTTGTGGTTTTAACTTGCTTTTCCCTAAAGACGACTGATGCTGAATATCTTTTCACATTCTAACTTGCCATCTGTATATTTTCTCAGTGAACTGATTCAATCTTTTGTGCATTTTTTAAAAGTCGGTGTTTTGTTTTGTTTTTTAAGTTTTATTTATTTAAGTGATCGCTACACTCAACATGGGGCTTGAACTCACAATCCCAAGATCAAGAGTCAGATGCTCTACTGACTGAGCAAGCCAGGCACCCCAGGTGTTTTGTTTTCTTATTGAATTTGAGAGTTCTTTATATATTCTGGATGCAAGTCCTTTCTCAGATGTCTGCTTTGCAAATATTTTCTCCCAGTGTCTACCTTGTTTTCTCTTTTTCTCAATGGTGTCTTTTGAAGAGAAGAGGTTTTTTTTGATGTGTTTAATTTGGGGTTTTTTTGTTTGTTTTAAAAAAAATTTTTTTTAATGTTTATTTCTTTTTCAGAGAGAGAGAGAGAGACAGAGCGTGAGTAGGGGAGGGGCAGGGAGAGAGGGAGACAGAATCTGAAGCAGGCTCTAGGCTCTGTGCTGTCAGCACAGAGCCCAATGCGGGGCTCGAACTGACAGAATGAGATCGGGACCTGAGCCAAAGTTGGACAGTCAACCGACTGTGCCACCCAGGCGCCCCTTGATGTGTTTAATTTGTTTTAATTTGAATTGTTACGGTGAGGGACATCTAAGGATATTTGTTAGCCCTCACAATTTTTACATTTAGATACCCACCCTACACGATATCAAGCATATTAAAACTCACATGTATCCCACATTAAAGATAATCTTTTACTCTCTTCCCTTTTTAAAGGTTTTTTAATTCATTTTGAAAATATTTATTACAAGAAACTCATTTAGTTTCTTATTGGCTATAATTCTTCAGGATTCATCATGTATCCTTGATGATTTATGTCAAGTAAAAAATGTAACTTGAAATTACTTTAAAACATAATGTAATTTAATATAAGCTACACTTTATCAACTAACAAAGTTTGACAATACATTAATTTTTGTAGATATTAATTTAAGTATTTATTACTTTAATTTGGGTAGTTTTCTTTTTCATATTTAGAAGCCAGTAAGTTTGTTTGCTTATTTTTTAGCTCTGGAATATATGTAGCTTCTACAATTTGAAAAAAAACAGCCTGGTTAAAGTATGTTTAAGGAAAAATATAATCATTAATAAATTCAAAAGAAAACAAATAACTTAAGCATGTTCTCAAACATGTAATAGGCAATCATTAGGTGTGAGTAACCGGGTTTGAAAGAGATACCTGGAGACTGACTGGCATTCATAACACTAAATGTTAAGGGGCTCCTGGGTGACTCAGTCGGTTAAAAGCGTCGACTTCAGCTCAGGTCATGATCTCGCGCCCGGGAGTTCGAGCCCGGGAGGGAGCGTCGGGCTCCATGCTGACAGCTCAGAGCCTGCAGCCTGTTTCAGATTCTGTGTCTCCCTCTCTCTCTGACCCTCCCCCGTTCATGCTCTGTCTCTCTCTGTCTCAAAAATAAATAAATCTTAAAAAAGAAATTTAGAACACTAAATGTTGAGGAATTTGATGTGTTTCTGCTGGTACTCAAATTTCCTGCTGAAGTTTGGTTAAAACAAAGAAACAAACAGACTCTCTTTTGGCTCCGAAGTCTCACAAAATGATGGTTCTTATTTTTTAAATTTTCTTATTTTTAAAAATGTTTTTATTTCAAAATTATTGCATGATTTATGTAAAGATAGTCAAACAGGAAACGTATTTTATGATGTTGAATATTAAAGGCTCTCACTTCCATTCTTCAAAGTTAACTGTTAAACATTTTCTTTAATTAAAATAAATAGAAAACAGATGCAAGTTCTTTTATTCCCTTCAAAGCAAGAAATAACTTTAAAATCATCAAAGATATATACAAATATAGGAATATCTAAATGTCAAATGAATGATAGAGATTAAAATATGTGTCCTTCGTATGGAAGTCTGCTTGAAAACCATTTAAAAATGTTAAACGATCATTAGGAAAATGCACATCAAATCCCGCAATAAGATACCACTTCATCCACTAGAATGGCTATTATATATGTATTTTTAAAAAGTGCTGGTAAGGCTGTGCATAAATTGGAATCCTGTGCATTGGTGGGAATGTGAAATGGTGCAGTCACTGTGGGAAACAGTATGGCCATTCTTCAAAGAAAATTGAACTAGAATTAGAGTGCCTGGGTAGCTCAGTTGGTTAAGCGTCCGACTTTTGATTGGGGCTCAGGTCATGATCTCATGGTTTGTGAATTCGAGCCCTGCACTTGACATGCTCTCACTCCTCCTCGCTCTGCCCCTCCCCTGCTCACGCTTCCCCTCGCTCTTTCTCTCTCTCAAAATAAATAAATAAACGTTAAAGAAATTTTTTGAAATAAAAAATGTTAAGCTAGAATTACCATATGATCCAGCAGTCCACCTCTGAGTGCATACCTAAAAGCATTGTAAGCGGAGACTTCTTTTTTTAAAAAATTTTTTTTAACGTTTATTTATTTTTGAGACAAAGAGAAAGAGAGCATGAACAGGGGAGGGTCAGAGGGAGGGAGACACAGAATCTGAAACAGGCTCCAGGCTCTGAGCTGTCAGCACAGAGCCCGACGCGGGGCTCGAACTCACAGACCGTGAGATCATGACCTGAGCCGAAGTCGGACGCTTAACCGACTGAGCCGACAGGCGCCCCTGTAAGTGGAGACTTCTTGAACAGATACTTGTACACCAATATTCATAGCATTACTCACAACCGCCAATGGTAGAAACAAGCCAAGCATCCATTGACAGGTGAATTGATAAACAGAATGTGGTCTATACATACAATGGAATACTATTCAGCCTTAAAAAGGAAGAACATTCTGGCACATGGTACAATATGGAAGAACCTTGAGGACTTTATGCCGAGTGAAAGAAGCCAGACACAGTAGGACAAATATTGTATGATTCCGTTTATATGAGGTTCCCAGACTAGTCAAATGCATAGAGACAGAGGTGGAATAGTGGTTGCCACGGGCTGGTGGAAAGGAGAAAATGAGGAGTCACTGCCTCATGGCTACAGAGTGGCATTTGGGGATGACGAAAATGTTCTGGAGAAGGATGGTGATGATGATTGTCCAACAATATAAATGTACTTACTGCCACAAAACCCTACACTTAAAAA
Organism: Prionailurus viverrinus; assembly: GCF_022837055.1. Taxonomy (NCBI): domain Eukaryota; kingdom Metazoa; phylum Chordata; class Mammalia; order Carnivora; family Felidae; genus Prionailurus; species Prionailurus viverrinus. The sequence continues at coordinate 35,889,391 of NC_062562.1, read as the reverse complement.
TGGCTAGAATGGTAACTTTCATCTCACATGTGTTTTACCACAACTTTGAAATAACATTAAGAGGAAAAATTTCCAAATGTTTCCAAATAAAAAAAAAAAAAGCTAAATTACCACCCTAATGCACGTTAGTGATAGCCAAAATTTCCTAATGGTCTCATGGCCCAAAATGAAAGAGCAATATTTTCAAAGGGAAAAAAATTATTTTCCTTTCAAGTGATCCTTTAAATGATACTTCTGACTTTAGTAGTGCCGCTTCAGAAAGAAATTACCAGCCACCTCACAGGCATTCTTTAAAGACTTTACACATATTAACTCATTTAATCTTCAACAGAGCCAGGAAAGGCTGTTATTTCCATTTCAGAGATGAGAAAGGACGTGGAGAACAGAGAGGTTATGTAACATGCCCAAGGTTACACAGTTGGTGAGAGGTAAAGCTGGCTGTCAAGCCCTGGAAAGATGGTTCTAGAGCCCACAGTGCTCTGAGCCACTACGTTTTCCCATCTAGTAGTATCAGGGGAGCTGTCTATACACTGGGGGAGCATGCCTAGAATTTCTACCGGGTGGTTATGCCTGGAAAGCTTAAGAGTATTGATACTCTTTTAGCTTTTCTTCAGTAAAAGCTTGTGCCTTGAAATATGTAAATAATTTATCTCCAGCTGGAAATTATTCTTCAACATTTACCTGGCTTTTTAGTAATGCCAATCTTGAAGGAGGTGCAAGAAAATGCTATACACAAAAATGTAAGTTTTCTAAGCTTTATCAAGGAAAAAGCTCTGGAAAGACTATCTCCATATTGAAAGAAGATTCTTATATTCTTTCTTTCATCCTAAGATTCATGCCTCCCACAACCTTACATTAATTTAAAAAATAATCATGTTTATGTTCAAACAAATTTAGGAAATGGTGAATTACAAAGAGTTAGAATTTCTTTACTGTGGGACTTCTTAGGGATTAACATACTAATAAACGTTGTGTTGGGACTCCTGGATGGCTCAGTGGGTTAAGCATCTGACTCAGCTCAGGTCATAATCACACAGTTCATGAGTTCGAGCCCCAAGTCAGGCTGTTTGCTTACAGCTCAGAGACTGGAGTCTGCTCCGGATTCTGTCTCCCTCTCTCTCTGCCCCTCCCCCACTCACCCTCTTGTCTTTCTCTCTCAAAAATAAATAAACATTAACAAATTTTTTTTAATATTGTGAATTGCCAAGAAAGGGAAATCATATGTATTATGTTAAATAATATATTAGTATATGTTATATAATATACAGTTGTTTCCCAGGGTTCTTTTACCACTACTGCTCCCATGGAAGAGCATGAGCGGTTGAGTGCTTCCTGGAACACTTTTGGGAATCTGGGACATAACTAGGGATTTTCCAAATCTACCACCAGGGGGCACTCCCCTCCCATTTATATTCTGACAAACATTGGCCAAAACTTCATTTTCCCTCAGCACCCATAAGACAGGCAGACATTTTGAAGCAGACTTTGCTAAAACCTTTCAAATGATGAAGAAAAGAAATAAGAAAAATGAGAAGTTCTATAGTCACACCTCCCAAATCCATGAGGCTGAGCTGAAGAAATAGCAAGTCTGCTAAACTCTCCTGGGCCAGTATGGAATACAAGTTGTCAGCCATATTGCTTGCCTTTTTCCACTCCTGTTTCTTAGCCAAGTGACCTGTCTGTCATCTTGACCCCCAAGAGCATCTATGGGCTTACCTTCTCACATCTGAGGATAAATCCCATAGACCTTAATGTTTTCACAGGTTAAATTATTCTCTAATTTAAATTTCCCAGGTCTGCACTGTGATCTTTCCTCTCAGTCCTGGCTGGCAGTTCTGAGGTACCTCTGTGGTGGTGAACCAATATGGCAGTTCCATGAATGTTCTAGTCATGATTAAATGTGCAGTAAATGTGTCACCCTCATGTCACTTGCCAGGGCACACTTTATTAATCAACAAAGCATGCTTTCTTTGTAAAACACAGAACCAGTCCCACAGTCCTTCCTGACACTGGGCCCCAGGCAGGCATTACCAATGGGTTGCTGTTAATGAGAATGGAAAAATCCTTTCATCCAAGCTTAGGATATAAATTCCACCTAACTCTGGAACCTTCTGTGTTGACTCTCTCAGATGAATGTAATCTCTGGTAGCCTCTACTGAAAACACAGACACAGACACACACACACGTTTTAAAAAGCCTATTTTGGGGGCACCTGGGTGGCTCAGTCAGTTGAGCGTCCGACTCTTGGTTTTGGCTCAGGTCATGATCTTACAGTTCGTGGGTTCAAGCCCCGCGTTGGGCTCTGTGCTGACAGTATGGAGCCTGCTTAAGATTCTCTCTCTGCCCCACCCCCACTTGTGCACATGCTCTCTCAAAATAAATAAACTTGAAAAAAATTTTTTTAAGTCTACTTTAGCTCCACAATAATGAAAGTCTCTATTATAAGCCCATCCGAGCCTTATCCGTACCTTATCCATAGAGCACTGGAAAGATACTGTACCTTATTGGAACAGGAGGCTTGTTACATCTCAGCATGTGCCAGAGGCTTAAATTTGGCCCATTCTGTTGTTTAACTTCTGACTGATATGGATATCATGTGCTTATGCCCCATTTTGATTAGCATGTCCTTGGAGTTGACTTTGTACAAGCTGCTCAGGAAATAGCCTCTGCTCTCTGTCTAACTTTATCAAGTATCAGGCATTAAAGGGCCTAACCTGTTATGGTAGGCTTTCAAATGAATTGTCATCTTTCAGGTGTTGTTTTTTTTTTTCTTTTAACATTCACGAATAAGACGGGCAATACTGTGTAGTCACTAAGCTTGAACTCTGGAATTAGATGGGGTTCCACTCTTTGCTGCCTACTTAATTATTTTAGAGCCTTTGGCGAATTTCTCCTTCACCGCTCCAAACCTCCTGAAAAATAGAGGCAATAATAATACCTATCGTGTTGTGGTTCATTTATAAAATTAACATTATTGTGTATCTATTTTGTACCATGATTGGGTGGATTCAATGGAATGGGACATGTAACTAATTCACTTATTAAATGATACTATTGTTATTATTCCTCTTCTAAAGCACTGGTGTTAGAACCAAAGCCCTCATGAAAGGTGGGGGCAAAAGATGGCCCTGGTTCTTGAATTCCAAGTTGATTAGAGATGAAATGTAGGTGGTAGACCAGCAGTCATTTAATTTTAAAATTGTGCACGGGAGGTGAACTTTCTGCAGTGGCCAGCGGGGTGCGCTGTGTGAACAGAGTACGCCACTGCCACAGCCGGACACGGTCGCGCTTGCCCTCAGGGGAATGGGGCTCAAAATGGTGAGCAAGTTCAACTTAACCGCCAATTCTCTAGCTTCTGTTTCCTGCTGAATTGAACTCCGTCCACATTCTAATGGCAGCAGAATTGATTCACGTGTACTAAATGTCCTCTCTGACCAATATTGCTTTTGCAAAGAAAGCGATGTGCTTGGGGAAGCGTGAGGAGAAAGTGACACTGATACATTGGCTAATTGTTAAGAAAGCATTATGGAAATACTGTAAATGAAAAATTGACTACTGAGGAGAGAGGATAACACTGTGGAAAATAATAAGACAAGGAAATCTTGGAAAGCACTAGTTGATCAGCCACTTTCCTACTGTTCAAAGTCACAGTCTGGCCACAGTGACCAAGTTCTAAGGACCAAAAGGTGAAGTTTTTATTGACAGCCTCTATGATTTTTTATATTGTTTTTATTTGATTTGTGATTTAGAATCTCACATTCTTTTAGTCTTGCCTCTTGAAATCAGCTTCAGAAAGCAACCCAGTCACCTGAGCAAATTTCAAATTTATCCTTTTTTTTCCAAAAGAGCTGTTTTTATTCCAAATATGAATTTCCACATTGGGACTAAGGTATTCAGCATATGTCTTACATCAATTACATTGTATTATAAAAATAATTCAGCTTCTGACATTTGGATAAAAGAAATATTGTATCTTGTTATATAATATTTATTCTTGATTATCAGTGAAATCAAGGTTTTTTTTCTTGTATTTACTGGCCATTTGTATCCCTTAGGAAGTTGCATATTCCCATCCTTCTTTTCCCATTGATTTGTTTTTTACATTAATAGATTAATGGGGCACCTGGGTGGCTCAGTTGGTTAAGCATCCAACTCTTGATTTCAGCTCAGGTCATGATCTCACAGTTTGTGGGACCAAGCCCTGCGTCAGGCTCTGTGCTGACAATACGGAGCCTGCTTGGGCTTCTCTCTCTCCCCCTCTCTCTCTCTGCCCCTCTTGTTTGTGCTCTCTTGCTCTTACTCTCAAAATAAATAAATAAGGTGAAAGAAAATTGATCAAGAAGGAAATCATTGATTTGGGGGTGACGGACCATAGTACAAGCAGCGGGTCTTAATAATACAGTCCTGATCACAAAACAATTCCAAAATATTGGAGAAGGTGAATTCTCAGCTTCTGCCTAAATTTTAGAGTTAAGTGTTGTGTCTTGACTTCTCTCTCCCACTTGGCATCAATCTGGAGCTCACAGATGGCTGGTTCCTCTTCTTCAGAAGAAGGTGTGTACATTCTCTGTGAGCCCTGTGGCAGGTGCAAAGTGCTTGGAGAGAGGGAGTCTTCCACATTCCATGCAGAGCCCCGTAGAAGAGGTGGGTCGTGCTGCTTGGCCATCCTCCTTGAGAAAAGGCACCAGGGGCATTTGTCTGTGAAGGAGCACAGCTCAGCCTACGAAAGGGAGGTGCATAATTCCTTCATCAGCCTGGGCAGTGATTGGATTATAATCATTTCTGTATCTTGCACTCGGGGCAAGTGTTGGTCGGGATGATGGTAGAATAAATTACCAGGGACTCCATCTGCCGAAATATCATTCAGGTAGTTGAGTGCTTTCACAGACAACAGTTTTGAGATTAAATTTAATGATACTTAGTTATGAAAACATTTGCGATATTCAAATTTGTGATATAATAACAAAGTGCTTATTAATGCGTTCAAAAGCAAGATCTGATGTACCATAATTTCAAACTGGTCAGGAGTGTATACAATATTTTGGGATGTAAGTAACCACACAATGCTATCGAAGACTTTCTCTGATTTCTACTGAGACTGAGTGACGGGTTCTGCTAATATTTACGTAGTTTGTTACTCATATTCATAACTGAAGAAACGCTCCTTTTTAAGTAGACGTTAGTGAAAAAAAATTAAAGATGTAATTTTTACACTTATCCAAGTTCCGTTCTTGAATCCTGTAGAAGGATGCCCTGGGGATCCAGGACCCCTGACTGAAATCCCTTGGTCTCCAGGCCGGTGGGGGTTGGTGCTGGTCGGGACTGGTGCTGACTACAAAGGGGTATGGAGGATGTTAGAACTGTTCAGTCTTGGATATGATGGTAGCTGAAGTACTATTTATTTTTATCAAAAACGAGGAATGCCACATATGAAAGTTAGAACTCAGAGAGAGAGGGAGGGAGGGAGAAAAAAAGGAGGGAGGAAGATGGAGAAATGGAAAAGGAGAAAGAGTGGTTATGGCTTGAATATTGCTGCGAATAGAAGCAGCCACTGGAAACTGTCCACAATTATCCAGTGCTTTCTTAAGAGGCCGTGTGGTGATAACGGTCAAGGAAAAGGACTCTGGAACGAACCTCCCCGAGTTTAAATCCTGGCTCTGCCGGTTAATGGCTGTGACCCAGGGCAAGTTACATGACATCGCTCTGTCTCAGTTTTATCATCTTTAAAATGAAGATGGTAATAAGTCTGCCTACCTCATATGATTATTTGGGGATTAGATGGGTTAATATATTTAAAGTTGCTTATTAGAATAGTGCCTGGCGTATATTAAGCACTATAATGTCATCTAATATTTAGAAATGCTTGAGGAAGAGGCCAAGGTCATAAAGAAGAGCTCAGTCAATGCCAGGGTTTATACATCAGCAATCATAGAAAGACTGTTCAGTCAGGAGAAGTTAGTCATTAACAAAAAATGTCCGTGTTTATGCGTTCAGAAGACACATCGGCTTACTTGTTAATATTCTTCTAAATGCATTTGCAACTTCTTTTTTTTTTTTTTTTTTTGGCTCTGCCTGCACCTCACCTCTCAGATGTATCAACTCCCAACATCCTCTTCCTTTTCCAAATAACTTCCCCTGCTGGCCCACCTCACATGATGTGTTTCCAGAGGACAAAGCCAGTGCATTTTTTGCAACATTTGCAAATGAAAATCATACCCATAATAAAGGCTCCAGGTCTCCTATAAAACCCTGGTTGACTTAACGATGAATACTTAGGTTTAGGTTGTTAATTATGATTGATATTTAGTATCATTCAGATAGTCTCTAAAACTGTGTTGGATATTTACAACATGGCAAAACGTTCACCTGCCAAGTCTCTTAACAGAATCCTGCTGGGATTTTAGTCTTGGGGTGTTTTAGCACTAGGAGCATAGTTTGTGAGCTTTCAAATCATCTACAAGTGAAGAATTTATTGAAAATAGGTTTCTATGGCATATACCCAGGCAACAGCCCATTTATCTGGAGAACCAGAAACTAGGGAATCATGGACACCTAAAATCATGAAATAACCCAAAAACTTCATTTGAAGTAGTTAAAACTGGGACACCTGAGTGGCTCGGCTGGTTAACATCCGACTTCAGCTCATGTCATGGTGTCACAGTTGGTGGGTTCGAGCCCCACGTCAGGCTCTGCACTGACAGCTGAGTGCCTGGAACCTGCTTCGGATTCTGTGTCTCCCTCTCTCTGTGTCCTGTCCCCCTGCCCCCACCCTCCACCCCTGTTCATTCTCTCTCTCTCTCTCTCAAAAATAAACAAACAAGCAAACAAACAAACATTAAAAAAAATAATAGTTTCAACCTTCTTCAGTAAGTCTTAAAGGCTTAAAGCCTTAAAGGCAATTTATAATGAGAAAGGATGGGAGATCACCACAGCAACTTCTTTTTAACGTCAGTAAAAATATAGACAGCCAGTTCTTATTTTTTGTGGTAGTTAGGTTGTAGAAAGTTGCCTTGAGTACCAAATTAGCAAATGCTGAACCAGCTCCTAGGGGAAATATAGGGTTAGACTCTGATGAATCTCTGGTCACAACATCCTCATCAGCCAATCAATACATAACCTTGTTTTATGTGTGTTTCGGTTTGAAGACACTTTATTTACTGTATATTGTGGTTCCATTAACATTGAACTCATAGCCAACAGAACTGGAGCTTATTATGCCTGAATGAAACTTATCCAATACACCCATTTTCTGAATAAGGCACATCGCAGTTTTCTTATGCTTAGGAACTCTCACCAGCATTTCAGGGCTATGCTTTGGGACCATTTAAAACAGCAAAGTCATGGGGCGCCTGGGTGCCTCAGTCGGCTAAGTGTCCGACTTCAGCTCAGGTCACGATCTCGCGGTCCGTGGGTTCGAGCCCCGCGTCGGGCTCTGGGCTGACGGCTCAGAGCCTGGAGCCTGTTTCCGATTCTGTGTCTCCCTCTCTCTCTGCCCCTCCCCCGTTCATGCTCTATCTCTCTCTGTCTCAAAAATAAATAAACGTTAAAAAAATTTTTTTGAAACAGCAAAGTCGCCAACAAAAAGCCCAAAAGTGCAAAAAACATGGTGCTAAAAAAGACCATGTAAAGGACACTGGTTTACGGTCTGTGCACTGAAACAAGAAGGCAGGGTGTCATCTTGTTTGACCTTAGCTAAGGCCTCGCTCCGAGGGTGACTCACGTTTTTTGCCCCTCCGTACGTGTCTGAGAATGACTGCAAATGCAGCACAAGTTTCATCTTGGGGTGGCAAGTAAATTTTAGCAAGTAGACGAATTTGCAAATATGGAATGCATGAAGAACGAAGATCGATTCTATTCATAAGAAAAAGAACAAAAAAGAACCTATGTGGTCTGTTCCTCCATTCCCGAACAGCATTAGCTAAGTATAGAACGTACATTGGATAAATGCCCAGGGAATCATATGCCTGCCAGAGTGCAACCCTCCCTGGCTCGAAGCCCACCCATCTCTCCATCACAGAGCCTCCAGAACTTGGTTAGGGGTGAGCAGACTCCAGCCTGTGGGCCACATCCCGCACGCTGTGTTTTGGTATGGTCCCAAGCTAAGAAAGGTTTTTTTTTTCTCTTTTACTAGGGAAGACCATTTCTTGGCCTTTGAAAATTATATGAAATTTAAATGTTGGTGTCCAGAGGTGACGTTGTATTGGAACACAGCCCACACCCATTTGTGTATGCACTGTCAATGACTGCTTTCATGTAATGAGCCAGTGGTATACATCTGCCACAGAAACTGTGTGGTCCCCAGGGCTGAAAAGATTTCCTGTCTGGTTCTTTATAGAAAAGTTTAATGACCGGTGATCTAAAACAGTGCTAGTGGTCACAACGTAGGGTCTTCCACAGGCAGCTAAAAGCTCTGTGTGGCAAGAAAGCTTTATCTAGTAGAGGAGGAGTAAGTTTTAGGCAACAGAAAAGAGGGTTTTCCCTTCCTCCGTCCCATGTCCTCCTTTTCAGACAAGGTTAGATTTCAAATCACTGTTAATGAAATGATTCAAGGATTTACCTCACATGTTGAAGCAAACTAGAATCTATCAGGCCATTCCTGTGAACAAATCTGTTGAAACTGATTTAAATGTAAGTGGCAGAAATTCATCAAGGAGAAGAAAAAATGATGACACCAATCTTTTTGTGTTAGAATTATGCACTGAAATTCCAGGATCTTTGTTTCCTGTCAATTCAGAGAGTACAATTCATTTTATTTTGTCTTTAGTTGGAGTTTGCCTAGCTGAAAGTTGTCTTAGAGATCATTTAGACCCAGACAATGCAAGAGAATTTTCTTCATGGTTGGGCATGATCTATGTCTGTGTTATCCAATATGCTAGCTACTAACGCACATGGCTGTTGAGCATTTTAAATGTGGCTGGTATGACTGGGAAACGGAATTTTTAATTTTGGTTCAGTTTTAATTAAGCTGAAATAACCACATGCACCTTATAAACAGGTTGTATTCAGATTCGGTATCACAAACTGGCCAGCAAAATTACCTGAAGTTTGCCTTGAATAGGGTTTTTAAGGAGTTTGGACTTGTTGCCAACACTTAAAGATTAGGGGATTTTATATAAAGGCCCCAATTCTGACTTCTTAGGGGAAATTGATGTATCTGGAGACACCAGGGATGCCCTTTCTGGACAGGACGTGGGATCTCCAGTCCCCACTGCTCCCTGTTGTCTTATACTTAGCCTGCTACATCAGTATCATTACCTTCTTGGTCTCTCTTGGCATATGAATGTGCAATTGCGCATCTGATTCAACCCCCAAGTTTTCATGTGGGAAACTACAGCCCAGAGATAGTAAGTGCCTTACCCAAAGTCATTTGGTAATTAATGGTTGGACTCACCTCAGAACCCAGGCCCCTGGGCGGTGCTCTCTGTACTCCGGGGCTCTGATTGAAATCTCTGGGTATGGATGTGCAGTGGGACGGGGGTACCATGGGTGTGTCTGAGCTGCACTCACAAGCTTCATCCTCCACTAGTTCCAGGCCATGGAGAGGTTGGACATTGGGTGAGGGAGGTCTCTGCTTTCCTCCCATCTGGGCTGACTCAGTGAGAGTCACAATGGGCAGTGAGGGCGTGGAAGGGATACAGGGCTGAACTTTCCCTGGCCGTTTTCCTCTCCAACTTCCTGTCTCATTGTTTACCTTTGACATTTCCAAAGTTGTCGGTGAGGGTGCATCTGAGAACCCATTGTTGCCTCTTATCCTCCCTTGTTTCTCTGCGGTTCCTCTGCTGTTTTGGATCCCTTTCTTTTTCCAAAGGCCTTTTGACTTATCTCTGAAGTCCTAGTCAATTAATTCTTGGGCCAAAATACTTACTTAGTTGCACCAAAAAAGGTTTGAAATAGTCTTTCACAATGTGAGAGCTAAATTTTATTGGGTATTTCTCTATTCTCTTGTCCCGTTCAGGTCAGGACTAATTCAGAAAGAAGAGGTTTAGCTTAGTGACTTTGGGAACATATTTACCTGGATTTGAACATACTTACCTGCTTTGCCAGTTACCAGGTCCCTGACGTTTGGGGAAAATCCCTTAACCTCCTGGGCCTGAATTTCCTCACATGTCAAACTACCTACTTCATAGGGCTGTGGGTGAGGAATAAATCTGATAATGAATGTAAGGTAGAAAGCATGACACCTGTGACATAATGATTGCTCCATAGATGGAAAGGATGGGAGCATTCATTTTCGCCATGTCACTTTCCATAGATTTTACATTCTTTCTCTAGAGAGGGATCCGCTGGGTTCATCAGGCCACATGCCTTTGGAAATCCCTCCCTAGCATCACCTTGTTTATCAGCTCAGCAGATGGGGGCGCCTGAGTGGCTCCGTCGGTTAAGCGTCCGACTTCATCTCAGGTCATGAGCTCACAGTTTGTGAGTTCGAACCCTGCGTCGGGCTCTGTGCTGACAGCTCGGAGCCTGGAGCCTGCTTCGGATTCTGTGTCTCCTTCCCTCTCTGCCCCTCCCCAACTTGTGCTCTGTCTCTCTCTGTCTCTCAAAAAATAAATAAATGTAAAAACAAAAAAATTTGTAAACTCAGCAGATCAACTACCTTGACTCATTTTAGCCCCAAGCATTTCTTCCCGCAGCTCATTCTCCAAGTTCTGCTCTATGCACTCTGCATGGAAATTTCCGTTTACTACTTGATTCCTGACTTAAAAAGCCCTCTTCCCACCTTTTTCCAGTGTGGAGCTGGCATTCGGATGCATCTGCCATGTTGCTTACGGGAGAATGGGCATCTGTGATTCTTGACTGCCCAGGATCTAATCCCTCTTCTTCTCATAAGAGAACCCCACCCAACTGGCCTTCAGGCTCAAGTAAGGCTGGCTGCTCCCTCAGTCTTTTCTGGTGTGAAGGTCAGACATGTGACTCAGGTCTGGCCAGTCAGAGCCAGAGAAGAAGAACTGAATGACTCATGTTGGAATTATTAGGAAACAGAATCTCTTCCCACAGGAGTTGCTAAACTAGCTGTGTGTAAGTTTGGTCCTGCTAGTGGCCACCTCTGGCTCCACTGAGAAGCCAAAGGAAGATCAACACTAAGGAAACAGAACTGGGAGACCGAGAGGGACACGACCCAGAGCTTCAGTGCCTGAAGGCAGATACCCTTGGTCTTTCCAGATGTGTGAGCCAATAAACTCCCCCACGTTCACCATTACTGGATTTATTTATTCATGTCTGCTTTGGTTGGAGTTGGAGTTCTATCTCTGTAACTACAAGAGTTCTGCTTAAACTCTGCCCTTTCTAAATTTCCCCCCAATCCATCTCCCAGTGTATTTCCAGTTACTGTGAATCCCATTTGCTGGCTCGGAATGCCCTCTGGTTTGCAGCACGCATTTTCCCCCCAGGGTACTTTGCTCTCTGGACATTTGGGATGGTTGACTCTTTTCATTTGAGTTGTCTGCGATTATCCATTCTGTACCTCAGATAGAGATAGTAAACACTTGCAATCAAGCGTATTAGTTTTCTGTCTCTACATGACAAATTACCACAAAGCTGGTGGCTGAAACAACACATACTTCTTATCTCAGAGTTTCTGTGGCTGAGGAGTGTGGGCACAGCTTCACTGCGTCCTCTACCCAGGTTGATATTTAAGGTCTTGGCCGGGACTGTGATCTTGTCTGAAATTCAGGGTCTCTTCCAAAATCACTGAGTGTTGGCAGAACTCAGCTCCTGGAGGATATCTGCAGTTCCTTGTCGTGTGCTGCCATCACCAAGATGGCAGTGTGTTTCTTCAAAGACAGCAGAAAATCATTTTTCCTTCCAATTTGCTAATAAGATGGAATAATAACGGGAGTGACAGCCCATCACCTTTGGTACCTAAGGTAACCTAATCAAGGGAGTGACAGCCCGTCATCTTCTCCATATTCTCCCAGCTGAAAGCAAGTTTAAAGGTCCTAGCTACATTTAAGGGAAGGAGATTACATAGGCCGTAACGCCAGGGTGTGCAAATCATGGGAGCCATGTTAGAATTGTAGCTACCACACCACGTTTACCTCCCACCAAATGATCTAAACCCAGTTGAGAGCAGTAAGATATAGTGATGAGTAAAGTTGTCCTGCATACATGTAGATTTTTAGTAAATTAGTTATAATGTATGTGTGTGTGTATTTTAGGGTTGAAACAGATGGGTTCAGTAGGCTCAATAGTGCCCCCTAAAGATCTCAGGTCTTCATCCCTAGAATCTGTGAATGTAACCTTATATGGCAAAGACTTGGCAGATGTGATTAAATTAAGGTTCTTGAGCTGGGGGGATTATCCTAGATTATCTGGGTGGGCTCTCCATGCCTTCACAGGTGTCGTTACAAAAGAGAGGCAACAGGAAGTGAAAGAGACACACAGAAGAGAAAGCAATGTGAAGACAGAGGTGGAGGTTAGAGTGACGTGGCCACAAGTCAAGACATGCTGGCAGGCACCAGGAGCTGGAAGGTGCCAGAATGGATTCTATCCTAGAGTCTCTGCAGGGAGTGTGGCCCTGCTGATGCTTGATTTCAGCTGAGAGAAACTGAATTTGAACTTATGACTTCCTGAACCTTAAGAGAAGAAAAGGTTGATGTGTTAAGCTGCTCATTCTGTGGTAATTTTTTTTTAAATTTTTTTAATGTTTATTTATTATTGAGAGACAGAGAGAGACAGAGCATGAGCAGGGGAGGGGCAGAGAAAGGAGGAGACAGAATCCGAAGCAGCCTCCAGGCTCCGAGCTGTCAGCACAGGGCCTGACACGGGGCTCAAACTCACAAACTGCGAGATCATGACCTGAGCCGAAGTCAGATGCTTAACCGACTGAGCCAGCCAGGCGCCCCCATTCTGTGGTAATTTGTTACCACAGCCACAGGAAATGAACATAATGGCCATACTGACTAAGAGTCAGGTTTGCATTTGAGGCGTTGGAGCCTATAGACAATTTAGCCAGATTTTAACCTAACTTTTAAAGTAATATTGTTTCCCATCAAGGTCCTTAGAGCACCTGTTTTGTATCTTTTGGGGTGCTTGTTTAGAAATGGGTTACTCAGAGGTGCCTGGGTGGCTCATTCAGTTAAGCGTCTGACTCTTGATTTTGGCTCAGGTCATGGTTTCACAGTTTGTGAGATCGAGCCCCAAGATCAGCCCCAATGACAATGCAAAGACTGCTTGGAATTCTGTGTCTCCCTCTCTCTCTGACTCTCCCCCACTTGCTCTCTCTCTCTCTCTCTCAAAATAAATAAACTTAAAGTTAAAAAAGATAAAAAAAAAAAGCAGGCGTACTTTAAAAAAGAGAGAGAAAGAAAGAAAATAAATGGGTTACTCAGGACCACCTGCTAAACAATGTCAGTTATTAAGGGCAGACCACAAATTCGGCCTCAAGCTACTTGGTGCTACTTGGTGGTAAAAGGGAAAAGCGGTCCCCCTATCTAAAACTTTTCATATTGAATCTTCCTAGCTTTCTGATCTTTCTTTATTACTTTATTCAGCGAGGGAGTCTAATTTTCTCCTTGGGTAGCTGATTAATTCCACAGGCACTACCATCTTTTATCTGGTCTTTAATATGTCAACCAGATACCTTGAGTGTTTCTTCATTCAGCAAACATTTCTGGAGTCCCTGCAACGTACCATGAGGGATGGAGATACAGTAGAGACCAAAAACTCACAGTGTTTCCTCTTCTCAAAAACCACAGCCCCATGGAAATGACATAAATTAAATAATCCCGTGAATACATGTGTAATTGCAGACTTCAGTAAGCCCGAAGAAAAGAAACACATTTCGAGGAGGTTATTCGGTGTAAGCATCTTGCCTAGTCTGGGAGAATCATGGATGATTTTCTCCTGGATGTGACTTTTCAGTTGGAAGCTGAAAGTAAGTGGGAATCACCCAGGAGAAGGGGAAGAGACCAAGGTTCCATATGGAGGCAACAACGTACGATGGCCATGTGGCCAGAATGCATGGCATGTTTGAAGACTGATTGGGAAGTGGGGAAGGGGAGCAAGGTGGGACTGAAGAGATGGGCAGAGTCTGACCATGGACACACAGAAGACTCTTGAAGGAAGACCAAGCACATACAGTTAAAATGAAAACTGGGGGCATAAATCTGTTCCCCAATCTACCACATCATGTGACCGTACTTCCCTTTGGAAGCAGTGGCCCAGCCTCAAGAAGCTATTATAGGGCTTTCTCTATGTCCACTTGAGTGAGTCACTCGTATCATTGCCTGTTCGCGAAATACACGTCTAATATTCCTTTCTTCTCCCTGGGCAGTGGTCAAGGCCTCAACAAGCTGGGAGCTGTGGATCTCAGCCTCAGTAGTAGGGAAGATTAGAAAGAGAGGTCCCCGTGCAAATCCTTGGAGGACAAAACAGCTGCCTGCAGAAAGCCAGTTGGGTCTACTTCCTGGGCACACCCTCTGCCTCAGGTGAATACTTGTGATGGTATTGAAACGCAGGCCCTTGAGATGTGCTACACGTCAAACCAATTTAATGGCAGTGTTAACCTGCAGCAACAAACAGTGTCTATTGATTCAACCCTGTTGGAGATCTAAGATTACCATTGACTTTTTCTGCCCATGGACCACTAGACTTTCATTGAAGTAACATCTTCTAATTAAAAGGGAAGCATTTTTTTTTCCTTGCTCAAAAGCAGAACCATTTATTTTCTAAGATAAATTCTCGGCCACATACTGTAAATTCGTTGGGGGTGGGGGGTGGGGCATGCTTCAAGTATAGAATGGTTTTTGCTTCTCGTCTGCCCCATGGGCAGCTTTATTCTAGTGTTTATCTCTCTGTTGTTAAAGCAGTGTATTATTTCTTCCTGACTGAGGTCTTTTGAGGAGAGTATTGTGTATTTTATACAAGACGAGCTCCTGTTCTATTCAGATATGCATCTATTCCCTGTAACCACTTTTCTCCTTTGGATTCCCTCTCTATGTGAATGAAATATTGCTGTGGGATAATTTCTTGTCTCCCTGTAGATGTAGGAGCATACATGTCATGAGAAACAGTTGAAACTATTCCATATGCATGCCTCTTCCGCAGGCCAATGTCAACCTTATTGAAAAGAAACAAATCCGGTGTAATGAAAATCCCAACCATATAGGCAGAGTCAAGAAATTCCAGAAGGTTTCAAGTCCCCAAGGAAGGAGAATGGCCTTGGTAGAAACACTTAGGAGAAATCAAGCAAACAAATTTTTCTGCTCTTTGTTTCCTTTACATCCCTGAGAAATAACAGAAGAGTCGGCACTGTTTTCTTCTTGTTGTCCTTTTCCTCTGCAATTCACAGCATATGAGATGCAGGGTTTTATTATCTTCATTCTGCTGCATCTCAAAATGCTGCCCGTCTTTGGGATGCATGGTGAATTCATCACGTTCCCTGGAGATTACTGAGGCAATCAAATCAAATGCGAAAGCTAGTGAAAGAGAAGACGAGGGGAAATCTTGATATTCCAAGCATCTTACATATTTGTCTCTGCCTTAAAGCTGCTGTTAGGATTGGATGACATTTGGGGAAGCCTGGATATGAAGTGGGGTTATGGTGATTTGTGACTGTGTGCAGGTGAGTTTTGAGAGGGCGGGATGGTGGGAAAATATCTGAGAAGAATCGGTGGGAGAACATGAGATGCTAACTGCCTTCAGGCCGACAGTAGGCGAGGGAAGATCTGAGGTGATGCCGAAAGATCTGATTCTAACATCAGACTGCCACAGGTCAAATCCAGGTAGTACCTCCTGGCTGAGTCCAGGCTAGCTGAGTGATCTTGAGTATGTCACTTTGCTTCTCTGTGCCTCAGTTTCATTTACTGTTAAATGGAGATAATCAGGGTAATGTCTCCATTACAGAGCAGTTGGGAAATTAAACGAAATTATTGTACATGTAAGTGCTTGGCTCATTAGTGCCCAATAAATATACTAGCTGTTGTTTTTATTGATATTATTGACCAGTTTCGTATGCTGATCTAGTCGGGTATCTTTAACCAGTCACTCAACAACCTTGACTCTTGTGCCCATTATATGCCAGGGACTGAGCTAGGTGTTAAGAATGTAATGAACCATTATCATAGATGACGGGAATTAGTGTAATAGAGATATGAGTATGCTACTGTAGTGGATCCAGAGAGGAGACAGGTTAACTCTGAGATTCACCTGTACTATAGAGAACCCCAGAGAAAGTTTTAGTGCCCAGAACGTATGAAGTTTCCCACTGAACTTGGAAGGTCTGGGAAGAATATGGAGTTTGTTATTGGCATTCACTCAAGTATACTCTGGCTTCCCTCCAACCCCGCCAGCACCCCAGTCCCCCCTCGCTCCAGGGCTCTCATCCCAGCCCCTTCTGTGCGAGGTCCCAAGTGGAGCGTTTGATACAAAATCACGCTTTCCTGCAGTACAGCGTGGATGATTGGAAAGACTCATTTCAAGTTCTAAACCTCAGATACCTTGAGTAAATTCATGGTTGGGAAGGTAGGAATGCCTGATAAGCTCACATTACAGCCTTTTGTGCTTTAGACTGAAACTCGGCCATGTGGGTTTCCCTTCAGCTTCAGCAGGGAAGAATGTTCAACAAGGGGCTCTCTTCTCTTGCTTTCTTCAGGCCACCCACCCTCATCTCTTCCCCTCCCACATCTACCCATGTTCACTCTCCTGTGCGCCCCAACTTTTTGAGTTATCCAAAGAAGGAGAAGGAAAAGGAGAGGGAGAGAAAGAAAGAAAGAAAGAAAGAAAGAAAGAAAGAAAGAGAGAGAAAGAAAGAAAGAAAGAAAGAAAGAAAGAAAGAAAGAAAGAAAGTCAAAATCAGCTTTCTGAAAGCTGGACAATCTACATATAGTCTAACTCCAAAGACAAGCTCTTCTAGGTGTCCTTGTCCTATGACATCAGTGGCCTCAGTTTATCTTCTTTTTGTTATAATTCAAAAGATGTTTTGAATCTGCATTTCAACCCAGTGAGGCAGTTAAGCCTGGGTTTTGAAACATGGCTCCATCAGTCACTGGCTGAAAAACCTTACATCATTTTCTTAACCCTCCTCCATCTCCTCTGAAAAAATGGGGTTAATAATAAAAGTACTCACTTCGCAGAGTTGTTGAGCACATGAATAAGTTAACAGATGAAAAGTGCCCAAAGTAGTGCCTGGCATGTAGTAAGCACGCAATAAATGTTAACCATTATTATTGTCATCTAGAGAGAAGTGAGATTTCTAGCTAGATCAGCAAGTGGAGAATATTCCTGCTTTATTTCTGAGCAATCAGCCACTTGTTTCTGCAACTCGACTTAAAGACAAATTTAAAAATCACTTAGTCAGGGATTTGTTTGGATTTGATATAGATGATTGTTCAAAAGCATGATCCTTGGAAATCTTCCACTTTACGCAGAGTATGTTGAAACTAGGACTTGAAGCTAGTCTGTCATTAACTGGAATTTCAGTGTGAATTGTATTATAGCCACATCCCCAGATGGTTGTTCAGGATGTTATAAATTACTCACTACTTTAGTTGTGATGGACCTCTTCAAAGTTCCCCTAGAAAGGAGTGGAAAGTCAGCTTTGGAACTGGAGACTTTGTTCAGGCAAATGTTTTTATGAAGTCAATGAGACAGAACAGTTTCTAATTCCTCATGCTTGTGACAAAGATATTTACCCTGTTGAGGGACGGAGCCCTGCATGATTCATATCCTGTGGGATGAAAAATAGAATTCAGAAATTCAGTGCTGTCAGCCCCTCCCTCCCTATCCTAGGTCTGAATGGTGTTGGTCAGGCACATTTATAATCACCTAAGCATACCTCACTTCAGACTGAGGTGGAACAGCCAATTGTCCTTTTTGTGAGTTGAGTCATATACGTAACAAGAATTTAAAGGAGTCATAAGTTAAATCTCTTCGAGTCTAAAGAAGCAACTGAACACACAGGCATAGGTGGTACAATGGTGATTTACCATTGAAATACCATGCAGAAGGGTACCTGGGTGGCTTAGTCGGTTAAGCATCTGACTCTTGGTTTCAACTCAGGTCATGATTTCGTGGCTTGTACTCTTCGTGCACAGCTTGGAGCCTGCTTGGGATTCTCTCCCTCTCTCTGCCCCTCCCCCACTCACACTGTCTGTCTCTCTCTCTCAAATCAATAAAATTAAAACATAAATACACATATACATACATACATATATACCAAACATAAAATTGGGAGGGTCTGTGTAGAAGCCTAGATAACTTGTCTGGTGCGCTCTGTTGAACATGCAGAGTTCTGGCATCCTGGGGCCATTGTTAACACTTGTCAACATTTGGGGCCGAGGGGCTGTGCCTGCTTTCAAAGGAGCATGCCATCTCTTTTGACGCAGGAAACCATGGCCCTCCGGACTCATGAGTTGCACGGGGCTGACCCTCTAGGATCTGCAGCCCCCATTCCATTAGGCCAGGTACAGATTTCCAAACATTAGATTGTAGCGTTTTCTATCACAATAAAACTACCATTGTTTTTTTTTTCTTTCTTCCACAGCTGTTAGCTTACTGACTCTTATTAAAAGACACTGCCGTGGGGGCACCTGGGTAGCTCAGCTGGTTAAGTGTCCCAACTCATTTTCTGCTCAGGTTGTGATCTCCCGCTTCATGAGTTCAAGCCCTGCGTTAGGCTCTGCGCTGATGGCACGGAGCCTGCTTGGGATTCTGTCTCTGTCTTTCTCTCTCTCTCTCTCTCTCTCAAAATAAATAAAGAAACATTAAAAAATAAATAAAAGTCACTGCTGTGGCCTCTGGGTAAATCATCATGCCATTTTCCTTCTCAGTGGCCCCTCCTGGGTCATATCTACTTCCTGTCTTCAGAAGACATAGTTTTGACAGTTCACCCTGAAGGGGAGTACTCTTCCAGAAACACTTGTACACACACTGTATATGCTCCCACATGAACTCACTCGCACACACGTGTGCACACTTCACCCACACCCTCACACTTTTCACTCCTTTGCACAGGAATACCAGTAGAACGCTCAGACTTATGGGCATTTCAGAGCTGATATCAGCTTGAACCCTGATGGTGGTCAGGCTTGGCTGATGGCAGATCATTCCAAAAAGGATGTCAGGACTGAGAGGAACAGTCAGGAGCACTAACTGGGCTCAGAGAGGAAGGTGGGAAGCTGTCAACGTTCCACGTTATCCCTTTGTCCTTTTACTGAACAGCCTGAAGGCAGCAGGCCAGGGTCTGCTCTGTGTACTAGGAAACTGCGTTTGTTATCAGGAAATTGGGTACATTTGAGGAAAAGGTGGAGTTTTGCTGGCATTGCAGGAGGGCCTGGGGGTCCTGGAGTGAGAACCCTTTTGAGCGACAGATACCCCAGTTTGAACTGTCTTAAACAATAAGGGGTGTTTATTGGCTCATGTAACTGAGAAATCCAAAGAGTTCTAATTTCAGGTGAGGTTTGATCAAGAGCCTGATGCAGTTCCTTGAATTCTCCCTGTGCTGCCCTCTCCACGTGTGGGCATTATTGTCACATTTTCTTCCTTTACAGTGGCCAAGACTGGCTGTGGCAGTTTAGTCCTCACATGTGGCTCCTTCCATGTACTGAGAAGAGAGGGCAACTTTATCCCAGAATTCTAAGCAGTATTCCAGAGACTCTAATGAACTGGCTATGTCCGCAGTCCACTCCCCTACTAATCAGTTTATGCCAGTTAGGTTTGCCCCTGAGGGTGAATTGGGGTCAACACATGGGTTGTGTGAGGGTGAATAATGTATAAAAGTGGAATTATCACACCAAGAAGAAAAATGGATGCTAGTCACCACTCCACCATCGGGCCAACCCCCTGGCAGAAGTCTCCTGCCTTATTGAGACCGATGGATAGCACACTAATACCCCTCCTCCCTGGTGATCGTAACATTTCTGTGGTAGACGCAGGGAAATGGAGCCCTGCCTAAGAATCTCCCTGGTTTATTGGTTTCCCGTTTTACGAATATTTTTCTGAAATCTCTCCACAGCCCAGTAGATTTGCCTGTCCACCTTAAGGAGAGAAGGTCAGGCATCTAGCTCCTGGGTAATGACTAAGCCAGACGTTGCTAGTAACCTACACCTTTTTCCTTTTGTGGCATCTTATTTGCAAAGAAGTGATGAACCAAGTGACAGTCAATGTCCTGCTAAGACAGTTTGAGTGGTGGAGAAATAGACACCGCTTTATTGAAAATTCACTAGAGGCCAGAGACTGTCGCTTTAGACGCCGTATATATGTTCCTCATTAACAACGTTGGGAAGGAGGTGCTTTCTCTTTTTTACAGACGACAAAGCAAAGCCTTAAAGGGGTAACATAATTCCTCCAAGGCCTTAGAGCAGACAGAGCAGAGCTGGGATTTTACCCCAGCTTGGGTAGAATCCGACTTCAAACCTGCACTTCTTACCTCCCTCTTTTTCTGCAGGAACACACTCTGAGCATTGTCCTCAGCTTGAATTTGGGAGCAAGCGCTCCAGTCTTGACCTCCCTATGTGAAATTCTCCCCAATGACAGCCACCCTCACCCTGAGAGTGGCCCCGACCCTCTGCCAAAACCCATGTGGTGTCTCCACATCATGATGGCCTCCATCTCAGGGTTGCTGGTGTTGTCTACTGCCCTACCCACACCTACCCTGTCCATCCCGTGCGGCGAGCCCTGACTCCTCTCGGATTTCATTTCCTTATTTTACAGCACTTTCCATTCAAAATGTGTATGCCCCAAGTCGGCCTCCACCACACCCCTGCCGTCTATTAGCTAATATGTTCCCCAAGGCTGGTGGGTTGTTTTATTAAGTGTTCCATGGAGACAGGTTTAATTTCCAACAAGGGCCTTCTGGAGGAAGTGTCTTGCTCACTACTCAGTGGAAACCTCAGATTACAAGGTGGTGCCTTTGAGGGCTTTGGGCTCTTGCACAACAGAGGGAGGGGTTTTTTTGTTTGCACGTGGGGGTGGGGGGAGGGCATGTTTGCATTACTATTGATTGAAAGGCATGTTTCATGTGTCAGAAATGCAGAGTTCTCCATGACTTCATGGGGAACTGTTCAGGTTTGCTCCTGAATTCCTTTTCAGACACAGATTTCCTCCTGATTGCACCTCCCCGTTTCGTCTGTGCCTTCTCTCCTACCCATAATCTTGATCAGGGGTCAGCAGGCTGTGACCTGTTTCTGTAAATAAAGTTTTGTTGGCATGCAGCCATGCCCATTGGAGTCTGTGTTGTGTCTGGCACTTTTCCACTATGAAGGCAGAGTTGAGTAGTCACAACTGAGACCCATTTGTCCCCCAAAAGCTAAAATACTTACTATCTGGCCCTTTACAAAAAAAAAAAAAAAAAATGCTGTCCCTGATCTAGGTCATTAAGCTCCATAGAGAGTCGTGCCCAACCCCCTAACTCTCTTTCCCCTCACAATACCAAGAATAAAAACCTCACATGGCCTGGGCTCCAACAGGAAAAAAAAAAAAAAAAATCAAATGCCTGATGTTTGGAAAGGAAAAACGCAATCTCATGCTCAATCCAGTCTCAAAAAAAAGTGAATGACACTTTCGTAGCCACTCCCTGTTTCTAGGCCCTATCCATTGACAACTGTGGGGATGTACCCTACAGGCCATATTTGCTGCCACAAAACAAACTGAAATGGCTTACTAGGAGGAGGTGATAGGTAAATTGCAAATGAAGAGGTGTTATCACTTAGCAGTTTCTTGCTTCTTTTTTCCTCCAGAAGTTGGAGAAGAGGACAGGAAGGAAAGTGCATATTTTACAAAGGAAATGAGGCAAGCCTATTTAAAGGGGAAGTTGGCAGGAGAAAGATGCTCCTTCCTTGCCGGAGAGCATCTGAGCCTGTAGAAGTGATGACCATTGACTGGAAGGATCCCGACACTGAGATGCTTTGGTTTGAGCTTGGCACCATTGGCATCTTTGCAGCAAAGTTGTAGGCACCTCTGTGGCTTGTCAGCTGGAATCCAGTGCAGGTTTTTCTAAGGGTCTTTGTTCATCGAAACTGGAGCTTTGTAAGTTTTAAATGAGTGAGAGCGTGAACATGCCTTTGACCATTTAGAAACCTTAAGCCAACTTTGGCAAGAGGTTTTAGCATTTGGCACCTTATGTCTTTTTATGTGGGACTTATGGAAAGGAAAGTGCCCTCCCAGATGGCGGTGGTGAGGGCCTTTTTAATAACATTTTAAGCTTTTAGATTTATGGGATCCCAATAAAATTAAGAATGTGGTGTTACTGATATTCTGTGGGTGAAAAAATAAAATAAAAAGCAACGCATCCATTCCTGGAACCGATGGAAGAATTTATTGGGACACCTGGGTGGCTCAGTCGGTTGAGCGTCTGACTTCGGCTCAGGTCATGATCTCACAGTCCATGGGTTCAAGCCCCGTGTCAGGCTCTGTGCTGACGACTTGGAGACTGGAGCCTGCTCTGATTCTGTGTCTCCCTCTCTGTCTCTGCCCCACTCCTGCTTGCACTCTGTCTCTCTCTGTCTCTCAAAAATGAATAAACATTAAACAAAATTTTTAAAAAATGATTTATTAAGTATTATACCCAAGATGTCCTAAAACCAAATCATTGAAAATGCAAAAGAATGTTTTTTGAAACCACATATATATAAATACCTTTACTATTAATATTGTGCATACTGTTTCACTAGGAGAGGCCAAGTTAAATTTAAATTTCAGTTGGATGGGCTGCCATGAAATTAGAAGGCCCTTTCTGCTGACCAGAAAACATGTCACCATGGATTATTTAATTTCTGGCACAAATGAAGAAAGGACTAGAAAATAATGGTATCAGAATAAGCCAGACACTATCGTGTGTTCCAAAAAAAAGCACATTATGGTTTAGCAGTGGTTCTGCTTTAGCTTGGATGTTGGTTTTCCTCAAAGGCAAGAGGGAACATCAGCTGTTTCTGCTGCCCAGCGTCCATTTGCCTCCTTCTTCTGGTAACAGGAACTTCCTTCACTGAAGGAAATGATCTTCCCACACTCTGACCAATTGTTCTGTAGGGGGCTGCCAGTCATGCTACCCCACCCTCCTGGACCCTGGAATGACTCCTCCTTCCTGATTGGCTGAGCCAATCACTATGCACACCACCACCCCCTCTACCCCAGCCACAGGTCTTATGATAGTTAATCAACATGGTATCCCATGATTTAACCTACTGGGGCTGACAGGGAAGAGCTGGCTCATTAGTAGGTTGGAAGGACATGCACCTGGAGCTTTCATTATGGGTTTTTTATACCCTGTTGAGATAGCACACCTTAGAGAATGAATGGACCATACAAAGGAAGTGGTGTCAAAGGCAAGAAGAAAGAAATAGTTCTTGGCGTCCTCAAGGCCCATTTGACCCTTCCTGTCCCCCTATTTGGGGAAGTTAAGAGAGCCACAGGTCAGATTCAACAACTGGAGACAGGTAGACATTAGGGTACCCCAGACATCCAGACAATACCAATACAGTTCCTGTTTTGCTTAAATTAGTTAAATTTATGTTTCTAACATTTGGAAGCAAAAAGTTTTGTCAGATAAAGACATTGCAATCTCTGTGTAGCTGGCACCCCACATTTCTCTCCTAGGTTGCTAGACTACGTTTCTAACCCCTTTCATTCCTGTCTGCTTCAGCAAGCTTTCTTTGGCTGCCTGTTAATGTGCCACCACTGAGATAGCACTGGTCCCTGCTGATATACATGGATATAACAAGACCTCTTGCACCCTTTATCCATTCCTATGGAGTTTTGAGTTCCGAACCAACCAACTCACCCTTCTCCATGCCTTGTCCTCCTTTCTTGGTATCCCCATTCCCAAGTGCTCATGTGAACTTGACTTCTAATCTTTCTTGACCCACTGTGGTTGTGCCCAACTCCACTCAGTACCAAGTGCTAAACTCACTATTCTACCTTTACTGTTAGTCTCTGGGTACCCCAATGTCTGTCTCCAGTCTCTGAATCTAACCTGTCACTATCTTCACTGCTCTATGCCTCAGTTTCACTATCTGTAAAACTGAGATATTAATAAAATCTATTTCATCAATCGTGGTGAGGATCAAAGGCTTAATGAGTGCTTTATATATAACAAGAAATCAATACTTTTTAAAAATGTTTTAATGTTTATTATTTATTTGAGAGAGATAGCGTGCACATGCATGAGTGGGGGAGGGGCAGAGAAAGAGAGAGACAGAGACAGAGACAGAGACAGAGACAGAATCCAAAGCAGCCTTCAGGCTTCAGAGCCCGATGCAGGCCTCCACCTTATGAACCATGAGATCATGCTCTGAGCCAAAGTCAGACAGTTAACGGACTGAGCCACCCACATGCCCCAAGAAATCAATGCATTGTAACTCAAGTTACATCTGATATTTCTAACTTTAATAAACAAGTTTAAATGTAGAGTCACATTTTTTTCATACTTAGTATTAATGAAAATGATATGATGAATATGATTAGGTTAGAAAACCTATAACTTTTAATTTTTCAGAGTTCTATTATTGAACAGAAATCTCAGGGAGATTTTCACAGATTTTCTTTTTGACTTTTCTTTAAGAGAACCCAGGAGAAAATATCCTTAGGAAAAGACTGGTCTCTGATTTTAAGTAGAATTAAAATGTGCAAAGAGAGACCAGTGTGTGTGTGTGTGTGTGTGTGTGTGTGTGTGTGTGTGTGTGTGCATTTGCATGCACACACACAGGTGTGGAATAGAGAGAGAACTATACTATATTTCATAACTAGAGTGCCTTGAATTTGTAAAATTCTACCATGTCCTTAAGCCTCTTTTATTTTCAAGCTGATTGCATTCGACGCATATTGAAGGTTTCCACACTTCAAAACCTGTCCAGCTTGTTTTTCCTCCCTGTGTAGAATCCTGTGACTGTACTTGAATAGCACCTGATATTCCATAGTCTCAGGGGTAAGCATTAATAGCAAGAATGAGGCCTGCTTCTCCACTTACCTGATGAGGAAGGGTTCCCTCCTTCCTTCTTTACCCATCACTGAATGCTTCACTTTCCTAGAAAAGATTCTCTTGGAGAATGCTACACTACATGGCATTCCTTGTTGTATTTACCACTCAATGAATTCTTGGTTGATGGAAGAATCTGTCCAGGTTTGAAAGGGGAATGGTGATAATACTTAAGAGTTTTTGAGGACATTAGAATGGGTTGATGTGTGTGCAACTCTCTAAATCAATGCCTGACACGTAGCTTCTTTTCTGAGGAATATCAGAAAGGAGTAGATCTTCCTTTTCCAAGGACTATCTGTGGGTCCATTTGAGCCCCCTAAATCCATGCTAACCCTCAAAGTACCTCTGAGATCCAGACAGTTTGTACTAATGAAGTACTAGGGATCTTACCTAACCTTTGGGTGTCACCAATGTAGGGACATCAGTATTATTTCCACATCCAGCTGCTACTGACCTGTCCTCCTGGATGCTCCCACAAGTAAATGAGCACTGTTCCTCTCCTGCCTTCTGTATTTGAATGAATTGTGCTATAATCCAGACATTCCAAGGTTGTGCTTTCTTTAAACCAAATTAATCACTCTGGATCTTCCTTACCCCTTTTTTAGCCAGCTGTCTCCATGCTAGCATCTCAGGTTCCTTTTCCCTTTTGATTACTGTTTTTCATATATATTATCAATAATATGTTGAGGTCATTTGTAGTACTATCTCCTAATACCAACAACCCCACCTCCCTTCATGTCACAGTGTTTGTAATCTGGGTTGCTCATTTGGATCTTAGATGTCTCGGAGGCCTAGAGTCAGCTGGGAAATTCACTTTGTACATTGTAAGTTTGATAATTGGTTCATTTTCGTCCTGCATATATTAATTAGGATGCTGTGTTAGACTCTAGGATGCAAAGATAATAAGTCATACATCTTGCCCTCCACAAAGTTCCAGTCTAATGTAACATATATTGTTAAAGACTTCCTAGAGTAAAAGAGAAGTCACACGTTAAATTGGCTTCATTAGCAAGGAAACAGTATTATCTCACAGTAGTGAGCATCCCATACAATGCTTGAAGACTCCAGTTTCCCTTGTTGGTAGTTGTCTTGCTTAAATGGCATGTGTGTCTGGCTTCATCGTCAAACTGGTGGTAAGGTAGCTGTGCCAGTTCTAGGAAAAGTTTCCTAAAAGCTCCCCCAGGAAACTTCTCCCATTAAACTGGGTCTTAATGGCCAGGACTATATCACATGCTGTTTCCTAAACCAATCACGTAGGAAGGAGAAGAGGATTACCAGAATTAGCTTAAGCTATTTATTTTGGGTACAGTGGATGTCGGGTAATTGCCCTATGACCACAGCGGTTGAAGAGGCGTAAGAAATGAGAAATTCACTATAGTGTGGTATGTGCCATGTTAGGAATCTCTGAGATTCCAGAAGAATTGTCTATACATCGATTACCATATTTAATCATTTGTTGATGGAAAAACTTCAACTAAACTAAAAGATTTTCTGAAGTTTGTATAAAATACAAGGATTGTATCCCCTAATGTCTAAGTCTGGCTTCTTACACTAGGGTAATGCATTGTCTTCATCAGGGTATTAAGAGGTGCCCTAAGGGATTATGGGAAACCCAAAATAAACATGTTGCATCCTCTTCCCCTACCATCAGTTTTACTAAGTGCATTTTTAGAAGGAAAATCAAAGATCTATTATGGAGAAGATTACAAAATCTACATGAATCTTCAAGATAAAATCAGGGAACTCAATTTCCCATTGCTAAAATTGCTTTGGGTCCTGCCCCTGGCCTCTGAAGGTACACATTCCTCCCCTTTGCCATGTAGTTTACTTGAATGGAATAGTTGAAGAGGGTCAGTCTGCATACATTTTCACTGTTTTGGAAGGGAATTGAATTAATCTGGATGCCCTCCTTTCCACACAACCATATTTCAATGATTGCGGGCCTTTGAAAGTTCTTCTCCAACTCGAACTCCAGTATTTATGGTAGCTGTGTTTTATCATGTAAATATGTTTGCATTGTATTTATTTCTTTTTTAATCTTTTTTTTTAAGTTTATTTATTTTTGACAGAGAGCAAGATAGAGTGCGAGCATGAGCTAGGGAGGGGCAGAGAGAGAGAGGGAGACACAGAATCAGAAGCAGACTCCAGGCTCCCAGCTGTCAGCACAGAGCCCGACGCGGAGCTTAAACTCACAAGCCGTGAGATCATGACCTGGGCCGAAGTCGGATGCTCAACCAACTGAGCCACCCAGGTGCCCCACATTGTATTTATTTCTAAACCGCATATCTGAAATTACTCATTTCAATTCTTTATCATCTCTGAAACTATGTAGTGGCATGTATGGAAAATGACATTCAAAAAGAATGCCAGTAACTGTTGACATTCCCAGCACTCTTGTAGTTAATCAGTTAACAGACTTAAGTATTCTGTTGCAGAAATAGAAACAGAGCAAATCCACAAGGCAAATGAGTTCAGGTCTTCTTAACCTGCTCCTAGCATAACTTGAAGTAATAGAAACAGAACTAGTTTGAGAACGTCTCAAAGCACTCTTGAAAGGGGCTTTAGAGAATAAGCCACTTAGGAGGACAAATATATCTTGGATAATCCCACTGCTAATGTCAAGACCTCTTTGAATCAGGTCAAATTAAAATCGAGATGGTTCAACATGTCACCTTCTTAGCACACAGTGTCCTCTGCCTGTAGTAGCAATATCTCACACAGAAGCCACCTGATCACCTTTCTAGGTCCCAACCATTTTATCCCAGTGTTGTTTTTCGTCTGAGAATTGCCCTGATTCAGTACCAGGCTCATGTTTCTCCCCACTTCTTCCTGGGAAAACTCTTCTACTCCAAAGTAGGTTGCAAGCCTTATTATTCTTGGCTTTCAGTTAATTCTAAGCTTTCTTTGAAATGGCACTCCATTTGGGGCTCCTGCATGGCTCAGTCGGCTAAGTGTCTGACTCTTGATTTCAACTCAGGTCATGATCCCAGGATCGTGGGATTGAGCCCTGCATTGAGCTCCGCACTGAGCATGGAGCCTGCTAGAGATTCTCCCTCTCTCCCTCTATCTCTCTCAAAAATAAATTAATAAACATTAAAAAAAAATAAATGACACTCCATTTGTTTAAATGAGTGAGTGCTTTCCTGGGATCATGGATAGCTTTTGCATTGCCATCGACTCATTTGTCTGGTTTATTGAGTATCTACTATGAGCCAAGCACTAAGTAATGGCCGTGCAATGGTGACAAGGCAGGCACTCATGGAGCGTATGGTCTGGGAGTGAGATCCAGCTGCTGTGATGAGGTGCTCACCTGCTTTGAGGAATCAACATTCAAGCTAAGGCTGGAAAGATAAACAGGAGGTCATTGGGTGAAATCCTGGGGTGGAAAAGAGTTTTTAGAACTGAAAGAACTGCAGAGGAAGAGCCTGAGGAAAAGAAGACCAGTATTGCCTTCTGTAATGAGGCAAAACATGGAACAGAAACCCAGCCAAAAAGCCTAAAAGGTTACTCAGAGTAGCAGAGCAATCCTTGCAGTCAGATCTCATCATTTGAAGTATTTCCTGATTTAACCATCCTGTTCTCTAAATAAGCAGAAACGTCAGCCCAAATTTAATGACTATACAGGTGTTAGAGTACAGATGACCAGAGTGCCCTAGGTTTCTGTTTGAGCAATTCTCCTAGTTTTCAAGGACTCTGGTGTGAAGGACACAGAAGTGTCAGGCTTCATATGGGGACGCTCATTCCCAGGTGTCTCAGCAGATGAAAATCCTCACGCTCCCCACAGTGGGAGCTGGACTGCATGCACCCCACACTCTCCTAAGCTGTGCGGAGCATGGTGAATAAAGTACGAAGCATCAACCTGCTTGGCAATTGCATTTCAATCAATTTCATTTGCTGCTTAAACAATATATGTGAATTGGAGACTGGTAAGTGGTAGAAGACAGTCCAGCAATCAATCCTTGCTCTTGGGATTCTTCCCTTAAGACTTGTTTGTTACAAACACGATTTTTTTTCTCTTCCTTTTAATTCAATTTTACCTTGAATGACTTCTCGAGAAGTACTTGAATTCTGATTATATCGTATTGCTTTTCCTGAAAAGTCTTTATTCTTTTAAAATAATTATTGCATGCGTACAGCATGATGTGTATGTTTGGATAACATAGACGATGTCTGGAGGGGCACACGAAAAACTAGGCATAGTGGCAGCCTTTATGGAGGGGACAAGGGCAGGGCTGTCACTTCCTTCCATAGCATCTTCTTGCGGTTTAGATGAAAAAGATTGTTTCCTCAGAGCCCAGAGTTGTGGCTTATCCAGCAGAGCCCAGGCTAGATTATAACCTCCACTCACTGCCTCAGCCACATGCCATTGTGCAGTAAACAATTTGAGCAATCTTACATGGCAGTCCTGAAAATGAGGAGCTGGGGAACCAGGATGGGAGAGAGACTTACATTTCATTCACTCCATAACATTTTGTATGATTTCATGTGCATTTCAAAATTAGAGACCAAAAAGTAATATGTGCTGATACAGAAAATAAGGAAAAGAGAGCCCGCCAAAAAATAAATAAAAATCATCCAGTGAACCCAACTCAAAATCACGGTCAATAATTTGATGTATTTTCCTTTAGTTGTTTCCTGTCTACGTTTAATGAGTTTCACGGTGGAGTTCACGTACAGTACTGATTTCGGCTTTTATTTTTACTGTGTTTTGTCCAAGAGACATCTTTTTCCAGTCGAGAAATTTGAACACCTTTTCCTGACGATCTACCTATTGCATGCTCTTTGTAGCATATTTAGGAAATATAGGTAAAGGGTTAAGATGTGTTCTATGTTATTTATTTATTTGTTTCTTGGTAAGAGTTTTATTGAGATACAGTTCACATATAAAGTTCACCTGTTTCAATTGTGCAACTCAACAGCTTTTAGTATATTTACAGAGTTGTGCGACCATCCCTATAATCTAACTCTAGCACATTTTCATTGTCTTAAAAAGAAACCTTGTCATCCCCCCATTTCCCCTACCCTCCCTCCAGACCCCCTCAGTCCTAGGCAACCACTAATCTACTTTCTATCTGTGTACACTCGCCTAATCCAGACATTTTATGTTAATGGAATCATAAAATAGGTGATCTTCTCTGTCTCCTTTCACTTAGCATAGTTTTTTCGAGATTCATCCAGTTTGTAGCAGGGATCAGTAGTTCCTTCTGTTTTCCGTCATTACTTATTTTTTTATGATTGCTTGATTATTTATTCCTGATTTATATATTTTATTTATTCACAAATCACAAAAATCACCCTTTTAAAATGTTTATTTATATATTTTGAGAGACAGCACAAGCAGGGGTAGGGGCAGAGAGAAGAATCGAGCGAATCCTAAGCAAGCCCCACACTCAGCATGGAGCCCATGCGGGGCTCTATCTCATGACTGCGAGATTATGACCTGAGCTAAAATCAAGAGTTGGATGCTTAAATAACCCAGCCACCCAGGCCCCCCAAAGTTGTTCTTTTTAAACACATGTTTTTACTTCTTCAGAGTATATACCTAGGAATGGAATTGCTGGGTCGTATGGTAATTCTGTTTAACCTTTGGATAGATCGCCAATCTTTTGCACAGTGACTGTACTATTTTACATTCATACCAGCCATGTGCAAAGTTATAATTTCTCCCATCCTTGCTGTCACTGGTTATTGTTCTTCTTTTTGATTGTATCTATTGTCGTGGGTATGAAGTGGTATACCATTGTGGTTTTGATTCGCATTCCCTAAGGATTAATGACGTTGAGCATCTTTTTATGTGCTTAGTAGGCATTCATATATCTTTTTTTTTTTTTTTTAGTTAAAAGCAGGCTTCATGCCCAG
The DNA here is from genome assembly GCF_022837055.1 of Prionailurus viverrinus. Classification (NCBI taxonomy): domain Eukaryota; kingdom Metazoa; phylum Chordata; class Mammalia; order Carnivora; family Felidae; genus Prionailurus; species Prionailurus viverrinus. The sequence goes on along the minus strand of NC_062562.1, from coordinate 35,858,622 downwards.
ATTGGAGCCCAGTGCGGGGCTTGAACTCACAACCCCTGAGTTCAAGACCTGAGCTGAGATCAAAAGTCAGATGCTTAACCGATTGAGCCACTCAGGTGTCCCTCATATATCTGCTTTAAAGAAATGTTTATGCACATCCTTTGACTATTTTTAACTTGTGTTATTTGCCTTTTTCTGACTGAGTTGTAGCTCTTTATATATTCTAGATATAAATTCCTTATCAGATAAAAGATTTTCAAATATTTTCTTCCAGTCAGTGGCTGTTTTGTTTTGTTTTTCATTTTATTTATGGTATTCTTTGAAACGCAAAAAATTTTAATTTTGACAAAGTCCAATTTATTTTTCTATTTTGTTACTTATGCTTTTCATAGCATACCTAAGAAACCACTGTCTAATTCAATGTCACAAAGGTATACAATTATGTTTTCTTCTAAGAATTTTGCAGATTTCCCTCTTACTTTTAGTTCTTTGGTCTATATTGAGTTAATTTTTGTATATGATGTGAGGTAAGAGTTCACATTCATTGTTTTGCATGTTTGTATCCAGCTGTCCTAACAGCGTTTGTGCAAAAGACGATGCTTTCCCATTGAGTGGTGTTGGCTCTCAAAAATCAATTGACCATAAATGAGAGGATTGATTTCTGCACTGTTGATTCTCTTCCATTCATCTATATATCTGTCCTTATGCCAATGCCACTCTGTCTTGATTACTATAACTTTGTGGTAGGTTTTGACACGTGATCTGTTGAAGTTAACAAAACATCCAATTAAAAATAGCTTAAACTATATAAGGCCCTTTATTGTTTACATCTCATTGCAAGCCATCTGAATGTGGGCTGCTTCCAGCTTGGTTTGACATCTCAACAAAGTCAGCAAGAACCCAGGCTTTTCCTATACTTTTTTTTTTATCTTTGCTGTCAACACATGTCCTCTTGGTCACAAGATAGCTGCTGTGGCCCAGAGCATTGTGTCTTCATACAACAGTGTCCCAAGCAGGAATCAAGGAATATGCTGACAAAACTCTGTGTTCTTCCTTTTTTGTTTTCAGAGGGAAATCTTTTCCAGAACTCTTTAGAAGGCTTCACCGTATATCTCACTGACAGATGGGGTGTCATGCCTTCCCTCAGATCAATCATCGTTGATTCTAGGGGTATGGAAAATGAAGGCTCTGAAAAGGGGGATAGATGGTTGATGAACAGACAGCCGACACCATCTGTGGAAATATATAAACATGCAAAGAATAAACCAAAATGATCTGAAAGCCCACCAGACTGAGATGCTAATGGAATCTTTTTAGAGTGAAGAGATCTGCCTTAAATTTCTTTGGTGCCAGTTCCTTCAAAAGTGAAACTCCTGTTTTCTTCCTCTGTTATTGATTCAAGACCAAATGATGAAGTTCTTTTCTTCATTCCTTTCAAATACTGCCTAGAGCTCTCTGAACTCTTGATCTGAAGAATATACATCTGTTTTCTCAACTTTATAAAATATCCATAGGCCTTCAGCCTGTTAGCATGCAGCTTTCAGCTTCTTTCTCCTGTTGACAATCCATTTTGTAGTTGAGAACAAAATGTCACTCATGTCAACTTTCAGTTAATTTTAGAATAGTAAGATAAAGTAAATACCTTTACATCTTTTTTCTTTCCTTCTTTTTCTTTTTTTGGCATGCCAAACTTTGCTTTTATTTTGTTCTTACTGCTCAGGGCCAAATAGTCGAAATTCCTACCAATAATCCTACCAAATCATTCTGTATTTTTTAGCAATAACAGGAAAATGATCTATTTTTTTTATAACTTACTTGTTTGATGGCCAGAGTATACTTGTCTTGAAAGTTTTTACTACTTTGCAAGCTATTATCTTGGCTGATTTCTCTTATTTTGTTTTACTACAGTTATTGGCACATAGATAGTATGATTGATCTTTAGAGAGTCAAGATTCCTTACGTATCTTTTTGTTCTCCTTCTGTCATTTGTTGTATAGAAGTGAAGTTCCACTGGGTTTCAAGTAACTACTCTTAACTCCCATAAAAATGATTCTATTACTTTTCATCACAGAATTTCTTTTTCTTCTTATTGCTGTTTATTCTTACTTAAATTGGGTAAGTCCAAAGGGTGGGCATTTTGTCACATTCACTTCCTGGAGGAATACACAAGTCCCAGAGCCATTCATACCCTATAAACTGTAGTGTGAGGCCAAAGAAAATAACTTATAAGTGCAAAAGAAATTAACCTTCTGTCTCTCAAATTAAGAAGGATTGGAAAAATTAGCAGTATATCCTTTAAGATGCTTTCAAATGCTTTTCCCACTGCTCTTCAGCAAATTACCCAGCTTCTCTTTATCTCGGTTTGTTTATCCATGAAATGGGGCCAGCAATGCCTTTCTCCCTTGGAGCTTGGGATAATACTGTGAGAATCAACTGATGCTCTATGTGGGGCTGCCTTTATTTATTTTGAACATAGGGTGCTATATAGACCAATTATTACTATTTTAAGTTTGTCCTTGATGGTGTGCATGTAAATTAAGTATAAATAAGACGTGACAAATTATGGGGGTGAGAGGTAAGTCACAACATTGATCCTATTTCTTCTTCCAAAATGAAGATCAGCTCTTTCCCACTGACCTATGTGGGCTTCTTGGGAACCAACATCCCCTTCAAGTGCTTTCACATCGACACAAGATGACTTCTAAAATTTGACTTGGCAAGAGCTTCCAATATCTGTTCAGTGGATTAACCAGTAAAAATGGATACAATGTGGAGTCTAACATGTTGCTCCCTTTTTTGTACCTCATACAATAAAGATAGCACCGCTCCTTTTTCCTTTGAGGAAGAAGAATTTGGTTTAGTAAAATAACAGATGGGATTTTTGAAGAAGATGAGAAGGTTTGGTTTGGTTTCTTCCTTCTTTTTTTTTTTTCCTCTAGGAGTGGAATGAGTTTGCCAAAGAGTAGAAGCTGGATAGATGCCTTAGTGCTGGATATTATTTAGTTTGTAGTGTTTTTTAGATCTTTGTGAGGCCAAAAGCCATTCAGAGTCATGAAGGCAGCTGTAGAACTTAACCAGCCTCCTGGTCAGCCTTGACCAGGCTATTGGCAATAACGACTGGTTCCTTCCCTTTCAGGATTCTACTACTTCTGCCTACTCCCTTCCGTCTCCTCTTGCTTGAGTCCAAGACTAAAGCTCTCCTTGCTCTCTCAGCCAAGGGGAAGAGGAGAGAAAGCAGGAGTAGAGGGAAGAACAAGACTACGTAGCCTCTGGATCAAGTGGGATTGAAGCAGAACTTCTCTTCCCCCTACAAGCCCTCCTGCCTCCTCCTTGGGGTGAGATGGAGAAAGGGGAAGGTCAAAGAGACCCCCTGAGTGAGAAGCCTGACTCTGCACAGTTGCTTTGAAGGGGACATCTTCACCCACCAAACCCTCACCCTGCTCTGCAGGTTAATGCCCTGTGGTCCTGGTGGGATGAGAGACCTGTTGGTCTCCTTTGGCTTAGTTATGCAGACATTCCCACAAGCCTACCCTAAGCCTTTTCTTCTCACCCCTGGAATCCTGCAGCTGTCACCCAGATGGGCTTCCCTGGCCCGCTACTGCTCAAGCATCCTCTTCTGCCATTTTACCTAAGCTCCACAAATCTGGGATCTGTATTGCCCTAGGGCCTTAGTTCTTTTTGCTCTTCTGCCTTGGAGGACTATTTGTGTCTCTTGCCGCATCACCTAGCTCTCTTCCATTCAATCCTTTGTCTCAGCTGCTGTTTCACAGCCTCAGAGACACACTCCCTGACCCCGCCCCACACCGCCATCCTAACATTACCTGTCTCCCTTATAACCCTTGCGGCAGTGCCTGCTTCCTCGGTATTTCTTGTTCCCTTGTCTGCCTTCCCCCCTCTACTCTAAGACCCACTTAGACAGAGATCATCTCTGTTTTGTCACAGTGTATTCTAGGTACTTAGTTCCCTGCCTGACACATAATGCAAACCCAGTACATAATTTTTTTAATGACCAAGACGTACGTACTTGGGGAATGGATGAACTTCTTTCTGTATTCACTCTCGAGACAAACGGTCATTCATTTGTCAGTTCAATAAACAGTTACTGATTGCCTGCTATGTGCCAGCCCCTGGGGAGACAAATATGAATAAGACCCTTCCCCTATTTCCACCAGTGGTTTCTGAATGGGAGAAGTAGGTACCACCATACCTAGGGACAGTCACAATGTGTGCAGGCGCTTTTATTGTTGGTATTGTAACGACTGGGAGCACTCTTGGGGATGTAGTGGGCAGAGCCCAAGGTCACAAAACATGTTCCAATGCATGGGGTTCTCCTGTACAGGGAGAAACCGTCCAGCCACGCCACCCCCACCTCACCTGCAGGGATTCCTGATAGAGCTTCCGGTCTAATAGAGAAAAGAGGAGAAAGGAGAAATATCCTGCTGCAAGAGAAACTTTGTAGCAGTGCATGGCCCAAGGGAGACATCAGTATTCCACCTTGGGGTCATTATGGGAATTTTTTTAATGTGCCAAAGAAGGGCTTCACCCCAGGTAAGAAGGCCCTAATTTAAGTGAAATGATGAGGCTCCTGGGTGGCTCAGTCGGTTAAGCGTCCAACTTCGGCTCAGGTCATCATATCGCGTTCGTGAGTTCCAGCCCCACATCGGGCTGTCTGCTGTCAGTGCAGAGCCTGCTTTGGGTTTTCTATCTCCTCTCTCTGTCCCTCCCCCACTCTTGTGCTCTCACTCTCTCTCAAAAATAAACATTTTTGAAAAATAAAAGTAAAAGAAGTGAAATGATAAAACCAAAAATTAAAGTGCTAAAGTATAGGTTGTGATGAAAATCACTGTTCCCCATTTTTAGGATAAATCACAAAAAGGTAAGTGAAAATAATAGAAAATGACATTCCAGTTCTTTCTCAATGGGCTTTGAGTTGATTATAGCTCTTTGTGAGTGCATGAAAACCATTATAAAATGATTGCTGTATCCTTCCCCAATCTGCCTTTTTGGGGGACTATCAAGAGGAAAGAATGTTTCCCTCGGTGAAAGTCATGTGAGAGGAAGACCAGGGTATAGCATTTAATTAGACAAGGGGTCATCAATCCTTGCATGACCGACACGTTGGGCAGGAGAGTTCTTTTTTGTGGAGGCCGTCCTGGGCATTGTAGGATGTTAAGCAGCATCCCTGGCCTCTACCCACTAGACGCCAGTAGCCTCCTCTCTCTCAGCTGTGACAACCAAAAATGTCTCCAGACATTGCCACATGTCCCAGAGGGAGGGATGCAAAATTTCTCCTGATTGAGTGCCATTGAACTAGACCTTGTTTTCATCCCCCTCAGGTCCGATGTCAGACGTTCAGAGTCTATCAGAATTTAGCCATACTGGCTTTTCAGGTACATAGACAGTACAGCTTAAAAATGTCCACTGACAGTGAACTCTGTCTTTTTGATGGGCAGAGGGGACCATTGGAAGCTGCTATGTTACCAACTGGCTATCTCTTTCTAGAGACAGGAGTTGGCATTTTGTGTTGTCTTTCTGGCATCCTGCTCTTCTTCCTGCTGATTGCTCAAAGGAGAACTCCAGGAGCCTCAGGGATAATGACAATTTCTCTTTTACCTCTGTAGCTGAACTCTCAGGTGTCTGAGTAATGCTGTCACCCGAAGCATCTCTTTAAGTCTCCAGAGAGAGCTGCAGGAAATTACAGTGTATTGCAGAGAACTCTGATGTTAAAGAGGAAGGAAAGTCCTCAGAAAGAAAGGAAAGAAAGAAAGAAAGAAAGAAAGAAAGAAAGAAAGAAAGAAAGAAAGAAAGAAAAAGAAAAGAAAGGGCAAGATAATTTTGAAGCAAGCTTGATTTAGCTCCCTTTCCACTGGAAATTTTAGACCAGCTTCAAGGGTGTGTGCCTGGGATCTGGTTTGTCCCATGTGGTTAGTCCATTTTAAGAATGATGCCACACTTGGGTCGCTCTTTTCTCCACTGCTGCACATCTGGGTTCAATTGTTCCCCCCACTTCCCTCCCATTGGTACCTGGTGTGGAGGAACTTGACCTTCCTTCCTTCTTGTCCTAGAGCTTCAAATCTCTCCTTCCACAAGAGAGGAAAGCTGTTTGGCTTAGAAGCAGCATCAGTGTTGACATTGGTGGCAACAAGATGTCTTGTCTTGTCTTGTCTTGCATCCAGCTCTGAGTGTCCACTAGCTCTCCAAGTCCCCAGGGAAAGTTGGCTGTGCTGGGGAAGACCGAGCTTCAAAAAGCTTTTTGGGAACTCGACTTTTTTGTTTTTAATGTTTATTTATTTTTGAGAGAGAGACAGAATGTGAGCAGGTGAGGGGCAGAGAGAGAGGGAGACACAGAATCTGAAGCAGGCTCCAGGCTCTCAGCTGTCAGTACAGGGCCCGACACAGGGCTCGAACCCACAAACTGTGAGATCACAACCTGAACCGAAGCTAACCGCCTAACTGAATTTGACTCTAGACCTATGCACAAAGAGAGAACAGTCCCGGTTTCTAGAGCATCTCTTCTGAGAGCATGGTGTCATGAGACAGAGATAATTGACCTGTTGGAGGTTTTATTCTGGTATTCCCTTTGCTGCCCGACATTTCCGAGAATACAGTCATGCTGCATCATTAAAAAAATAAATATACCACAACCATTCACTCATACTAATATGCCACTTTTGAAGTTCAGTAGTTTTCCATTAGAATGATGACATTTTCATTTTCAAACCAAGTTCAACTTCTTTTGATTCCATAAGACCTAGTATATTCTGATTTTGTATAAACACCATGACTATTATGTTGGGAAATATCATCAGAATGCTAATACTAATGAGCCCATAGAGGAACTTACTGTGAAGAATTGTTTCCAAATCTTGGAGCAGGTCTTGTGTCCAGTGAACTAACCAAAAACTCTTAGGTGATTTTATTAGTAATAAAAAGAAGTAAAGAGTAGTAAAAGAAATGTCATTTAAAAGTTTCATGATTATGGGCACTTCAAAAACAATAGGCACTTTGAGAACTCATTTTGTGTTCTGACTGATTGAGTTTCAACTGAATTAAGATTCCAAAGGCACATTTGAAACCTGAAATAAAGCTGATTTACTTGTCGATAATCTGTCCTGAAGCCTTCTGAGCTAGTTCAGGAGAAAGGCTTTGGCACCTTAACTTTCTGCCACTTAATAGCAAAGATTACAGCCCAGGTGTGAAACCACCAATAAAATACAGACAATTGTCCTACAGATGGATTCTGGGGAAAAAAAACACAACATCCTGGAATTTGCTGTAGTGCTTTTGCTGTCAGAAATGTTATATAGGGGCGCCTGGGTGGCTCTGTTGGTTAAGCGGCTGACTCTTGATCTGGCCCAGGTCATGGTCAGAGTTGGTGAGTTCAAGCCCAGCATCAGGCTCTGCACTGACAGTGCAGAGCCTACTTGGAATTCTCTCTCTCCCTCCACCTCTCTCCGCCCCTCCCCCACTCACTCACACTGTCTTGGCCTCTCTCAAAATGAACATTAAAACAAAACAAACGTTATACTATTATATGCGACTGAAATGTGCACATATTCTAAAGGAAAATAGACACCGGTGGCATATGAGGCTCCTTGAGGGCTTTTTCCCAAATGCCTTAGGCAATATCAGTTCCTGGGGGAGAACGTAAAAAAACAAAAACAAAAACCATTAATTATCTGGTGACTTCATGAGTGGCCAAACAATTTCCTTCAGTTTGAAGTCGAGCATAAACCACCTGTGCTGTTTTGCGCTGGCAACTGCTGCTAGACATATCCAGAGGCCGAATTCTCCAGAACCAAATCAGGGATTCTCCTGTGAGCATGATTTCCCAGCAAATAATAACTGGAAGCTATCTGCTAAAGACCAAGAACACTCTTTGTTTTTCTCGAGAACGGACTGCTGCATTGGAATTAGCACGGTGTGAAGGTGAGGGAACCTGCCCTCTGGCTGGCAACAACAGGCGGGGTGTCATTTTCGTGGAGACCCTCAAATTAGAAGCCAAGGCAAGTTGTGCAGGCGCGCGCACACTGTTGCTCTGAGACCGTTGTCTTCATCTCCTGCCTCCAGCACAACCAAGGAGATGTTCAGGGCTGTCCCCCCAGGGAAGTGAGGTCCCAAGGGATGCTTCGGAGGATTTTTTTTTCCTCCTGCATCTGTGGCTGCCCAGAGGTATTTATCAGCGTGTTCAGTGTGTACAAAGACCCTGTAGTGTAAAGTGAGATGCTCCCCAAAGCGGTTTAGGAGGCTCAGGCTGCTGCTGTGTGTGCGTGTGTGTGCGTGTGCGTGCGTGTGTGTGCGTGTGTGTGTGTGTGTGTGTGTGTGTGTGTGTGTGTGTGTGTCTGCAGAACGCGCAAGCAAGAGCGCTGAAATGCAGCTCTCCTCTCTGCCTGCAAAGAGTCGCTCCACTTCCCCCTCTGCCCAGCGCAGTCGGGGAGCGCCAGGGGGAGTCCTCGCCGGCCAGGGCTTCCCGCGCCCCGGGAGCGCCGAGGGCTCGCCTGGCGGAGCTTAGCGCAGCTCGCTCGGCGCTGCCAGCCAGCGGAGCGGGCGGGGGTGGACACTGGGCTTCTGTGTGCCAGCCGCAGCCGTTGGCTGGCGGGCGCCCAATCCCGGGGCATGCCGCCGGAGGCTGGCCGGGACGCACGGTGAGAGACGAGTTTGGTGGAAGGCTTGACCCCCAGGCTGCCCGCAGAAGCCGGCGTCGGGAACCTAGGCGGTCGGGCCGCCGCGGTGGGGGCTTGCTGCGCTGCAGCGGCGGGGAGCCGGGCAGCCCCGGGGTCCCAGGGAGGAGGCGGCATGGCTTCGGTGTTCATGTGTGGAGTGGAGGACCTGCTGTTCAGCGGCAGCCGTTTCGTGTGGAACTTGACCGTGTCCACGCTGCGGAGATGGTACACGGAGAGGCTGCGGGCTTGCCACCAGGTGCTGCGGACGTGGTGCGGGCTGCGGGACGTGTACCAGGTGAGCCAGGGCGCGCGGCGCCCCAGGGCCCTTGCATGATGCCAGGCGCTCTTGGGAAGCCGGTTCCACCTGTATGATTTTATATTCTCTCTCTCTCTCTCTCTCTCTCTCTCTCTCTCTCTCTCTCTCCACCTCTCTCTTTCTTTAAAACTCCTAGCGGGCTGCTTGGCTCCTGGGTCAATTTTCAGCAGCTGTGGATAACTGTTGCCTGACAAAGCTCGTGGATTGTCCCCCGTTGGGCTCGGGGGCACTTGCGAGTTCCTACCAGCATTTGCAGACGTCTGTTACAGAGTGATGGTGTACTGCCTGGCACTTAGCTAAGAAAGCTGTGGCTTTGCAGCAGAAGGTCTGCCCGAAGCGACTTTGACATTCAGACGATCCCTTCTTTTTCTTGTATGGGGGGTGGGGGTGGGGGTGAGCATCTCAGGATCAGCCATGTCACACCAATTTACCATCAGGGGGGCCTTGGTGGGTTTTCATTCTTTGATTGTATTTCAGTTTTCCATCAGGCAGCCCCACATGGCAAGGCAGAGCCAGGAAAAGCTGATTCTGTGTCTACTGGCTTTTGGAGGAAGGACAGCAAATTGTGAATACTTTGCAGGAGGAGGATGGCTAGGGGAGGGAGGGGTGGCCTGGCTGATCGTTGTCAGAATGCTTACATTTGGATTTAGTCCCCTCACACAACACAGCCTCTTTATTTCTCTGCTAGGTCCCATCCTGCAGACAAAAAATGCAGCAACTTTATTCAACTGGGAGACCGTTCATCTTCTCTGGGGACTGAAGCTTCCCTGGATTTTTTTTTTTTTTTTTGGACAGTCATTTGTGGGTTTAAATAAAGTCCTCTGCTTGGGTTGTTAATATCTTTGAGGTTAAAAAAAAAAAACACTACATTGCATTTAGGAAGATTAAGCCTGGTGTTTGCTATAGGAATATATCATCATGTTTTCTTTCCTGAGATGTGGAAAGAGCTTTGTTGCAGTTCCTGGCTCCCCCTACTCTCACCCCCTTCCCACTATGGCTATAATGTATATCTCATTGTATTGAGTCCTGTATGGGATCGGAGCCTCTGGTTTTGACAGGCTGTAGTCTTTCATCAATCAAGCAAAATTAAAAGATCGGCTCTGGGGGTTAAACTGTGGGCGTGTAAAGAATCAGCATCCCCTCGTCATCCTTGATGTCCGTATCAGCCTTGTTAAAATGTGAGGAACATTTGCTTCTTGCTTTCACGACTCCTGCTTTGGGTAATATGTCTCTGATGTTTTGCAGTTTGTGAGAATCCCACAGCCAGGCTGAGAAGCGGGGCAGCATGTGGGGGTTTGAGAGTAGTATGGAGCTGTGGTATAGATCCCATCTGGCTACAGTCCACAGATCACCTGGCATTTCGGAGCCTGAAGTGTCTGCCTTTGAGCATTTTTCTCTTTGGGGAAATCATTGTGCGTTGGTCTGTAGGAGAAGTGACCCCGATAGAGTTTTGTTTTTGCTCTTTAAGGTTGGAGAAACTTTTAAAAGGAGAACACAAGTATTGGAACCAACCAGACAGCCTTTATGTGTCTCTCCCCAAGTTCAGGGGAGCTATAGTTTATCTCTTTGCAGTCAGTGACCAGATAAAAAATGGAGGTTCCAGGATCTGGAGACCCCATGGACTCTTTATAAGTTTTATCAATAATTATTTTTAAGAAGCAAAGCAACTTGAAGGATTATCCTACTAAACTGAAGATTTTCTCTTCTTTAAATGGATGGGGACTGAGCCAATACCCTCTCATGATAATAAAAAAGGACATCTAAAATAACGATAAGTGGAAAATGATCTCTAAGTTTAGAGTTTCCTGTACATGGGAAAAGAATTTTTAGAATATTTTAAAACTTGCAAGGACCATAGATTTCTTAATTGCACAATATAAACTAACTGCTAGCAAAGAAACACCATTTTCGGGATGCCTGGGTGGCTCAGTCAGTTAAGTGTCCGACTCTTGGTTTCGGCTCAGGTCATGATCTCATAGTTTGTGAGTTCGAGCCCTGTGTCAGGCTCTGTGCTGATAGTGTGGAACCTGCTTGGGATTCTCTCTCTCTCTTTCTCTCTGTCTCTCTCTCTCAATAAATAAATAAAATTTTAAAAAACTTAAGAAAAAGAAACACTATTTTCATTAATGCCTTTTAAATAATGATCAAGAAAATAGTCATTTAAATTATATAGAACTGAAAGGCAGTATAATAAAGTAGTTAATACCTTAGGCTCCAAGTTAGAGAGACATAGGAATAAATCCGACCTCTGCCTACACTTGATCATGAGTAAGTTACTTACCCTTACTATGCTTCAGTTTAATCATGCATAAAATGGGAAATATAATAGTGCTAATCACAGAGTTTGATAAAAGAATTAATTGACACAAGATATTTAGCCCAGTGCCTAGAGTTTAGGAAGCATTCAACAAATGTTATCTGCTCTGTCATTTTAGAAACCCAACTCATACTAACCTACAAATTAAAAAGAAGGCACTTTTGACACAACTGAGAAGTCTAGCAGTTGGATGAACTTCGGGTATGGTTTGATCAGAGCACTATACTTGTTGCCCATGATTCTTCCAGCCTTGTTCGTGTGTTGGCTTTTTCTTCGGCTGGTTTCTTCCATCATGATAGCAGATAGCTGCAGCAGTTCCAGGGCTTAGATCCAGATATCAACCCATTCAGGGAGAAAGAAAATTTCTCATATCCACCAGCTATCAAAAAAAAAAAAATTCCAGTTTTCACTCTGATGGGTTAACTTAGGGACGGTGCCCACCCCCAATGCCATGCACTGAATGGCACAGGGAATGGGATTATAATTCAGGCATTCTCAATGGGAGTGACATGACCCCCAAGAGGCAAACATTGTTTCTTAAAGGTAGGAGGGTGGCACAAGAATCTTACTCTTTTTTTGTGTATAGAGCACAGATGTACATAGAATACCTAAACAGATATACAGGATTCTGCTGGCATTAGAATTTGCAGGGGGAGGAGGTGACTAGCAAACAAAAAAGTATCTAAAAGGCTCCTTAAAAAGATGATCGTGACTAAAACTGTTGAGAAACACTAATTATACTGATTGGCTTAGACCAGTGGGAGAGCAGACCCATTTGTGAAGCTGGGAGTGAAGTTGGTCCCGGCAGACCACACAGCTGCCAAACAGTGGGGGAGGGTCAATGCTCAGTCGAGCCGCAATCAGCAATGCCCCCTACACTTGAATTATTAGAACCTCAAATCTAGAGCTCTCTAATATAATAAAGATTAATGGCAAATATATTTCTAAGTATTTCGCCACTGTAATTTGAGTTAAAGGGGTGGGGGCTCATCATTAGAATACCCTTATTGCTATCCCATAATTACAAATTCTAAAGCATGAAGGGGAGTGTTCAGTGGTACTGTCCAGTTTAGTGGCAAATGGACTGGAAACACCACAGGGTTACATATTTTACTGAACTCAGTTTTTTATCATCTTGACGATAGAAAGGTGTCATCTTTCTTGCTTCTAGTCTGAATAGTCTGGTTTGTAAGGAAATCCGGGCTCAATCACGCCAGAGAGAAATAAGGGTGGTGCGGGAGATATCCATTACATGAAATACCTGACGGTTCCCTGGGGGTGTTTTGTTTATTTATATACTATACGTGAAATAAGATCTCCCACCTATTCATAAGGAATCTGGCAACAACGTTATTGCCTGGCTGGCACAGCCGGGAAGGCATCATTTCTTTGGAATTGAACACTTCCTCTACATCTAGATATTGGAGAGGCAGGAGACTTAATTTGCCAAAAGCTATGAATAATTAAGGCGCTAGCTATAAGGCATTTCTGTAGTAACGCGACTAAATAAAAAGCAGGCTGAAGCGGCACTGAGGCTGCCTTTTAACAAAGACTTACTTTATGCGTGAAGCTTTGAATTTGGTTAAAGTAGCAGACTGAGACATTCGCCTTCAATTTGGGGCTAAACCTTAAAAGCTGATTCATCAGCGGTATATCTATCCTGCTGATATCTTGCCTGGATGGGTTCTGTTATAGCAATTAATTAGGGTTAACAAACAACTGAAGTAGAAAATGGTGGGAGAATGTGGTTGAAAAAAAGATCAACACCCTTTGCTTTTTATTAAGCATGACATGTTCTAACAAAGGCCTCAGCTTGTTTCTTGGGATTAAGCTGTCCCCTCATCCCCAACACCTCAAAGCTAGAATTTCTTGCAAACCCTGAATGGAGTCATTGCCTTCCAGCAGGAGGTAACTTAGACAGGATTTGAGATATTCAAGTGACCATAAGAGGCCGGGTCAGCTCCCCTGTGGCAGGCAGTTGGCACTGAGTGGGGAGCATACAGTTCAGAACAGCAGAGGCTATAGACTCAAAGTTTAGCAAATTTGACCTTGACCAAACCGCTTTCTCCCCTTGAGCCTCCTGGGTATAAGGGGAGAACTGTAGTACCTGCATTATGAACAGGATGAAAAATTCATGAGATAGTATCTGTAACACTAAATGCCCTTCCTGATATAAGCAAATGCTCAATAAATGTTAGCCCTTGGGTATGTACCGTACTTAACAGCAGACCCGTAGAAGGTACTTGATAAAGTAGCACCGGGTATTACTATTGTTTTTTATAAGTGATACTAGTTCTCTGGAAAGTACATTCCCATCTTTACAGGCAAGGATGTTCACTGAAAGAGACTGTGGTTTCCCACAGCGTGTGTAGGGTGGGCCTTGGGTATTTTTTCTTGTCTTCACACAGTAGACCCACATTTTAAGCCAATACAAAAACTCTAGGAAATACAGGCAGCTCCCATTAGGGTCGCTAAGGAAATAATCTCTCTTTGTCCAACACTTTGATGATCCTGATAACAAATGAACTCTGCATCCCACCGCATTGGCAGGAAAAGACCAACGCCCCCAAAAGGCAGGTTCCCCATTGAGCATTCAGTGGCCTGTGTGCTTCAAACCCTGTATATTTTGCTTGTCCCCACCCTTCACTCTCCACATTACTCTGAGTTACACAGACTAGAAGAGGGGCTGACAAACTGTGACTCACAAGAGAAAACTGTCCTGTCCCTCGTTTTTGCAAATAAAGTTTTATTGCACACACAGCCTTCTGTTTTTGTAAATAAAGTTTTATTGGCACACAGCCCTGCTCACCCATTTGCTTGGTGTCTATGGCTGCTTTTGCATTACAGTGGCAGAGTTGAGTAGTTGTGACTTAACTACTTACAGTCAGGTAGTTCATACAAAGATGATATTGTCCACAAAGGTGAAAATACTTACTGTCAGCTCCTTTACAGAAAAAGTTCAACAGTTCCCACACTAGAAAAAAAGCAATGTATTGGGTAGAGAATGCTAGAGGGAAAAAGGTCCAGACTTCAGTCATAGAAAAAATAGAACTTGAAGGAATATGAAAGAATTTTCTCATCAAAAACTTAGTCACCAGGAAAATAATAAATGAATATTCAGGATGAATGTTCAGTTTACCTTTACAAGGTTCTTTGTTGTAGAACATGATTGGAGTTACAGATTGACTCGTTTGTTTGTTCATTTATTTGTACCTAAAATAATGATCAGAGTGCTTACCCCATCCCTGCTACTGTCCCAAGGTGTCAGCCACACAAGGTCAAGATAGGCGTTTTTCCTGACGTCAAGAAATCTATTGTCAAGGAGGAGAGACAGATAAGGAAATGAAACTCTGTGGGAGGCCCTTGGCCAAGGTGCTCTAGGCACACGGTGGAGGGAATCTAAGTCAGACTGGAGAAAAGCAAAAAGGGAGAGGAAGAGAGCCAAGGAGGCTTCCTGGAGGAGGCAATTCTCAAGCTGAGGTTTGAGGGGAAAGTAGGAGTTGGATAGATGAAGAAACACAGAAGGGCATTTCAGGCATAGGAAAACATGGCTTTGGTGGAATTATAGACAGTTTTTTAAGGCGGATGGGGAGAGAGGGCAGGAGCAGGGGAGAGAAAAAGAGCGAGTCGGAATCAGAGGCAGAGATTTTGATTGAGAGTAATATCTGAATTTGAATGATCTTTTACTTTAGGATTTTGATATTTTTCTGCAGAACTTCGGGGGCAGGGGAGAGGTTGATTTAGCAGTATCACTGGCAGCAGTGAGGCTGACAGATTTGGGAGAGGGTGACATAGTGGAGGCGGGAAAGGAAGGGGAGCTAGGGGGCTGCTGCAGTGACACAGGTGTATAGGTCAGGATAGGCTAGGTTTTGCCATGGCAACAAACGGCCCCAGTATCCTAATGGCTTAAAGAAGTAAAGGTTTGTTTGTGGTTCACACTACCGTCCAATCACAGGTTGTCCATAAGCTCTGCTCATCACTGTCACTTAGACTCACAGAATGTTCTTTCACGTTGCCAGTTACCATGATGGAGAGTGAAGAGCTCCTCGGGACTTGGCACTGGCAACTAAATGCTTGGCCTCTAAGTAGCTCCTGTGACTTCTTGCGGGTCCTTGGTCAGAGCTGATCAGTCACGCACTCAACTGCAGGGGCCAGGTAAGCAGTCCTACCCTGGAACAGCGTGAATGCTGATGCAGATTTGGTTCCTGAAACAAATTAATGAGCAGGAAGTTTACCAGAGAGCGCACTGGGATCAACACCTGTAGAAGGGAATAGAAAGAAGCAGGAAGAGCAGAGGAGAAACGGGGCTGTAATTCAGGCTCAGCAATGCCTTCAGCTGCCCTCATGGGTAGCTCTGGAACTGAGAGTTGTCCCCATTTGGAACAAGAGGGCTGTTCTTCCCTCCCACCTACATCAACACGTTGTTGGCAGTAGACTGCCCTTGAGAACGCGGAGTGACCTTGACCTTGAGGTAGGCAGCTCTATAAGGGAGGGCAATCCCCAGAGGGAGCTGAGAGCTGTCAGCTTAGAATGTTCCTGGTAGCTGAGGGAATAAGTCTGGGCAGCACATCATGGGGTCTTCTGCAAATGCCTGCCCAACAGGTGCCGGGATCAAAGCCTGAACTGAGGAAGGACCCACAGGAAGGAAGTGGAAAGTAAGGATTGCGTTGATTTAAAGGATGTGGAATCTGGCTTCAGGACACAGTCTCACTCTCAGGGCAGCCTCCTGATTGGATCCTACACTGTTGGGATTGGGCAGCCATGGAGTCAGTTAACAGCAGCAACACATACAGAAAGGAGAGAAAACTTGGCAGATAAATGAAATACGAGTCTCCTTATTGCTGAGCAAATTCATCTCCCACCTTTTCTGGTAACCAAAGACTAGGGTTTTAGGGCAAGGAACTGAGATGTGAAGATACCCCAAAACTGAGAAGGAAAGCGGTCTTAATGTTCTAGCCCATCACTTGACAGAAGTATACTTCTGAAAGACTGTGTTATTTAAAATCTACAAAATCAGTCTCAGTATCTTTGAAAAGCCTTTCGGGGCCTTTGTCGTCCAGCTTGAGAAACACCAAGTTAAAGACTCTCCTGCCTTTCAGATTGGTGTTTGTTTTTCCTCCTACCGTCCTGTCCTTTCTCGGTGGAGTTGCAGCACAGAGTAACTTCCTGTTTATCCCCCTCTTCTGTTTATTTTGAACATTGGCTTTGTGATGTCTGATTTGGAGGCTATGGAAAAGTGTGAAGGATTCGAATAGGAAATCAGACCTGTAGTTCTAAACTTTACAGCAAGATGATATGACTTCAAGCACAGAAAGGAGGCAGAAAATTAGACCCTCGTGAAAAAAATTAAAATTGCCATCTCTATGTAATTACACATATGTGTGCCTCTAGGTGTTCATATGTAACAGATATAGATTCTGGCATCCTTGAAAATAAACTTGACTTGAAAGAGGCTGATGAATGCGATAAATAGTACCATTTTCCCCCTAATGTCCTAATCTTTTTTAGTCTCTTGAATTTTGTGTTTGGGCAAACCTTGTTGATTAAATAACTATTTTTCCCTAACTAGTGCTTTTATGTAGTGTCCCTGCCTTGACTAATAGCTACTAATTATGTAGCAGCCGCTGTGTGCTGAGTCTTCTGCTTGGCACTTTAATTGCGTTATCTTAAAACAAGACAAAACAAGACCAAAACCCCTGAGGGGTTTTTTTTTCAATATACAAACATATAAAAGATAGTATGAGTAAAAAAGCCATGCACCCACCACTCGGTTTTAAGATATCTTAATATTTTGCCATGTTTGCTTCAGATACTTTTTAAAAATGTAACCAAACTATATAGAATCAGTTGAAACCACCCTCACACTTTTCCTCTCTCCCTAAAATCCTACCGCGAAGTTCATGTGTCTCATTCCTGGGCATGTTTTGATAATTTTGACACCTATGTTTGTATCTATAAATAGATAACCCTTCTATGTTTGTCAAATTTATAGAAGGATATATCATTCTACTGCCTTATTATTCTCTCAACAAGCTTTTGGGATTTATCTCTAAATTCATTTTAATTCCTATATTCCATCGCATGAATATAACCAATCTTTTGTTGATGGATACTTAGGTTGCATACAATTTTTCACTGTGTCAAAAGACAATAGTGAAAAGTTCTGTATTTGTTTCCTTGGGCTTATGATCAAGAACTTCTCCAGTGTATGTACAGAAGATTTTTAGCTTTATGAGATGTTGTGTCTTATCTTTGTCCTTGTAACAACTCTACAAGATGATATCATGAACCCCACTTTATTGGTTTTATATACTTATTAACTAATAAGTCATGGTGCTGGAATTTGAATGGAGTTCTGTCTGATTCCAGTGCTCAGCCTCTTGCCACTGACTTGCTACTTTATTTATTAAGAGGTAAACAGCACATAAAGATAGAGTCTTATCAATTTATTAACTTAGTCTTTCACTCAAACAAACATGGGGTGGAAACATAGCCTCGTGCTTTAAAATGAAGTCCGTGCACTCAAACTGCCTGAATTCAAATTCCTAACTCACCTTTTTTATCCATGTGAGTTCTGAGACTGATTTTTTGGGCTGTAAAATATAGATAATTAGAGTATCTCACTTAAAGCATTTCTCTCCTGGGATCACGGTAGAAATTAAACATATTGATATTGTCAGTAAATATTGTTAGATATATGTGGGGGTAGATGGTTGGTTGGATGGGTGCATGAGTGCCTGGTAAATAGTTATCTTTATAGGTTCAGTGTTTTCAGTTTCTTATTTATGTGAATAACCATTGGAACCCCTAAAGTCTGCAGAAGCCTTGGATCCTCCCTCCTCCTCTCTGCATTACGAAGCTATTAAACTTTCCTCTTCTCGACCCTGAACCCTAGACTCTTACGCACGAAGGCTATGGAACCCCACTGACCGCTGTCTTTCTCATCTGTGTAAGCTCTCCTTTGATATGACCCTGAGATTTGCAACTGCTAAGGAGACCCAGTTATTACAAGCATCATGCTACCCTTGGGTAATGTAGCCAGCAAATATTTTTACAGAAATGAGTTTGTCTCATTAAAATGTGATTAGATGCTTATTATCTGAGAGAGAAAAGGGCCTTGATAAAATAGGGAAATAGAATGAGCTGTAGTTAGCTGGACCCGGTAAAATCAAGGCTTCCTGACTTAGCAGCTGTGTGACCTTGAGCCAAGCTGCTTAATTGCTCTGAGCCTGTTTCTTTACCAATACAAAGATAAAATAATACTCACACTTACATGGTATGAAGGTTAAAAATAACATGGGTTGAAAAACTTGATCCTAAGCTTAATGTTATCATACTAGGAGTTATGAGTGCAAAGTCTGACCAGGATGTAACTCCAAACACTTTTCATTTAATAGCTGTGTGGCATGGGCAAATTATGGGACCTCTCTGTGCCTCATTTTCTCGTGTTTGAGATGAGGATGATAATAGGGCCTACCACCCGGGGTTGTTGAGGGGACAACACAAATAAATAAAGATTTCACTAGGGTGCCTGGCTCATGGTAAGCGTTTCAAAAGTGTTATGGTGGGGCGCCTGGGTGGCTCAGTTGGTTAAGCATCTGACTCTGGATCTCGGCTCAGGTTTGTGAGATCAAGCCCTCAGCTGGGCTCTGCGCTGAGAGTGCAGAGCCTGCTTGGGATTCTCTTTCTGCCTCTCCCTACCCGTGGGGTGGCTCTCTCTCTCTCTCTCTCTCTCTCTCCCCTCCTCAAAATAAATAAACTTTAAAAAAAAGTGTTAGCTATGGCTATTCTATTTAGTGAACATTTTCAGTGTCATAGTGCTAAGCCCTTTATAGTTACCATTTCATTTAAGTCTCCTAACAGCGATATGTAATAGGTATTACTGAACCCACCTGGCAAACGCGGGACCTGTTTAGAGCTGCTAAGTAACTTGCCCACGAGCAAAGATTGGAGCTCCATTCTGTCTAAATACAAATCCCATTCACTCAGCCATCGTAGGGGATGGGCTTAGTTTGCAAACCATTCAGCCTCTTCCTTTGCCACCTTTGCCTGCCTGAAGTCCTAGGACTGCCGTAGTCTCCATTCTCCTCTGCCAAACCCTAGCGGCATAGCAGGGATTAATGACCTGGTTGAGCCTCAGTCGTGAATGGTCTCAATCCAGGCTCCAGAAGCAACTCAGATCACACCATTCTCTTATGTGAATCCCTCCTGTGACGTCCCAACTCAGAAAAGCCTAGGCTCACCATACCCACAAGGCTCCACGTGATCGGCGCCCCTTTCTCTAGGTTCCTGTACCCCCGCTGTCAGCAAACACACTCAGCTTCTGGTGTTCACTCCTCACACTTGTCCCCTAACTCTTCTCCAGTGACACTGGCCTCCCTGCTGTGGCTTAAGCCCACCAAATGCGTTCCACCCTCAGAGCCTTTGCCCTTGGGTTTTTCTCTGCCTGGAACCTGGGGTTTTCTCTTTTCCTCCTCTCCACCCCAGGCTAAGAGGCCACCCCTGACCTTTCTCTTATCCTGCTTTATTTTTCTTCCTAACCCTATTGCCACCTAATGTTAGAACTTTATTTAGACACTCACTGGTGTCTGCCCAACCAGAACATTAGCTGAAGACGGGCAGGGACTTGGCTTTGTTGGCTGTAGTGTCCCCAATGCCTGGAACCTAATCTACCCTTCAGAGATACTCGTTGACTAAATGAACAAAGGAATCTGCTTCACACTTTAAGAAGCTCACTCTAGCCACTCTGCGGGGAGTGTCTAGGGACGGGTAAGACAATTATGAGGCTGTTTCTAATGTCCAGTGAGACCTGCTGGGGACCTGGGTAGGAGTGACGGCAGCCTGTGGTGTAGGGAGATACCAAGAATTCAGAGGAGGCAAAAAGTAGCATTGGGGGAACTCTGTCCAAAGGGAATGTTTGCGGTCTATATAGTTGAGGAAACTTCATGCAAGGAAAAAGCCGTGCAGGTAGAAATGTATTTGTGTGTGTATGTTTATTGCTTTTCCTTATTGAAAATAGCCCCCAGCCAACGTAAGTATTGTAGCTTGAGAATAAATTTGTTTGGGTTCTCTGACGTGTTCTGTGATGTGCCTGTGGTTCCAGTTCATTCAAAAAGCAGTGTTTGAGATCGGAGACTAGGCTATTCCCTCCAGGGCCTGTGAAAACGGGCTCGCCCAAGGACCCTAGCTTGTGTGGCCGGCCAGCTTGCAAGTCCCGGTCTATGCCCAGCCCAGGGTGGGGAAGTTGGCAGTTTCTGCAGCTCTTGTCAGCTCTGACTGTCAAGTGATCGCTGTTTCCTGTGCCCAGCCCTGTGGTTAGGTTCTGGAAGGTGCCCTGTGTTGCCTGACCAATGCTGACAGACACTTCAGACGTTGTGCTTTCTTTTTTTTTTTTTTTTTTTTTTTTTGGCTTGCTGTGGACGGCTCATCATTCTGACCCTGTCTCGTGTCATGCCCATCCATTGGAGTTACGGATAGAAGGAAGGACCCTCTGGATTTGCCTGGTTTCTTGGGAGAAAAGAAAAAAACAACAACATTTTTTTTTTCTGGTCTTCATTAGTGTTTAATTAAAAGCTTGCTTTTCCCTAGGTCTTTGACCGTGTCCAGGCTTTTTAAAATTCTGCAAGCACAGACAATATAAAGAGAATTTGACCCTTTGAGTTACAAGAGCTGCATATTGTGTCTAATTATCAACCTCAAATAACGACAGAATCATAAGCCCCAGCAGAAAAAGTAATACTAGGAATTTCCCAAATAATTCCTGAAGGAAAAGTGCATCTACCTTTAATAAATACTCTAATACCAGTTTTTAAAGGAAATTAATGTTTTAAGTTTGAAACAATCTGGTCAGGGTATAAAGAGTCTTAACTCTCAACTCTTATTTAAATTGATGGGCTTCTTTCTTCCTTAACTTTTTATATGTTAATATTTCAAGGTCTTGATGCCAAATATTGGTCCAGCCAAGCTCATAAGACTTGGTTCTCAAATACCTTTTGGAAATGATATATTTTAGCGAATGTGTTTTTCCTTTAATAAACTTCAGAAGCCAACTCCCAGTTTCAAAAAAACAATTTTTTTCTGAGATGTTAGTGCCAGAGTCTGAACAGTGGCCTTTATTCACGACCAAGTCGGATCAATTTAATTTTTTTTCAGACTCCTACGCTACATTAGGTAACAAATACAGCAAAACTTTGCCACACCTTTGTGCTGTATATTGTGCGTGTTTTAAGTAAATCAAATTTAATTATGGTCTTTCTATCCTTTTCTCTTTCCTCCTGACTTTTTTTTTTTGTATATTTTCTCTGAGCTAACTAGGTCATGTTTAAGCACATGAATAATTTATAATGTATATGTATATGCATGTGTGTGAGTACCAATATACAAATAAATGTGTAAATACGTGACTGTATCTGAAGTTTTTCCAGAAAGTAGAACCATGAACCAACATTTTCACCAAACATAACTTCTGCTTTCTTTCCCCCATCTTCAACATCACTTTTTTTTTAGATTGATTTATTTATTTTGAGAGAGAGAGACAACCCGAGTCGGTGCGTGAACCCGTGAACTGCGAGATTATGACCTGCGCCAAATTCAGAGTCAGACGCTTAACCAGGCTCCCCCTTCAACATCACTTTTTAAGTTATGTTATGACCCTGAAGTAATTAGTCAGTGCCAATAATCTGGTTAGGTTCCGTAACAGATGGTCTTTTTTAGGAAGTTGCTGTCAATTTTGATGAAGTTTAGGAAATGAAAACCGATGAACAACCTCATCTGTTTCCAACAGTTTAAAGAGAAGAAACCAGACAACTGGTTCTGTGCTGAAGCTCCCATGTCATCTCCCAGCTCAGCTTAGCTCGCCTGCCTGTGAAATGGAGCCATTCCGTAGCTGCTGCATGGGGGGTACCGAGCATTTAAGTAGGGGGCAGTCGAATGAGTTGCTCACAAGGCGACACTTGCCCCCTCTCCTTCCCCAGCAACCACCCACCCTCTGCAAGACCAGGTAGGAGGTTCCAGGCCTGAGGGACGTGTGAAGAAAAAACACAGATGAAACGGGCAACAACAGTTCGATGTCTCTACACCGAAGCAGCTCCATTCATTATTTACAGATATTTAATGACATCTGTTCTGTTTTAATGGACCTTGTAATGAGATGAAAAGTGTTATCTACTTCCTTTGAGTGGTATGCACATATCCTTTGGGAGCTGAGGAGTTGGCATCATATGGATGTGAGCCTTAATCCAGTGCCTTATCCCTGACTGGCTGTACTGCCTAGGACAGGATGCCTAACTCCTTTGAGCCTCAGCTGCATCATCTGTAAAATGGGGACAGAATATCTCAAAGTATTGTCGTCAGGTTTAAGTGAAAGAATGCCATTGGACTGCTCAGTTCAGGACTGGGAATGGGACAAGAATTCAGCAAATTATAGCTTACGAAAAAGGCCCTGACTACTAATATAGGCAGAAAAGTCAAGGAAAAGTATCCTAGAAATAAGATGCTGTTTTCCTCTCTCATCTAAATGAACTTACCTAAAATAAGGGTTAGAGAGGCGATGGACATTTTGAAGCAGGAGAATTAAATCATAATTGACCTGGTAAATTGCTGCAACCTTTTCAGAGGAAAGCTGAGTTATAGCCAATCAAAATATGAAGTATGTGGGGCGCCTGGGTGGCGCAGTCGGTTAAGCGTCCGACTTCAGCCAGGTCACGATCTCGCGGTCCGTGAGTTCGAGCCCCGCGTCGGGCTCTGGGCTGATGGCTCAGAGCCTGGAGCCTGTTTCCGATTCTGTGTCTCCCTCTCTCTCTGCCCCTCCCCCGTTCATGCTTTGTCTCTCTCTGTCCCAAAAATAAATTAAAAATGTAAAAAAAAAAAAAAAAAAAAAAAAAAATATGAAGTATGTGCCCTCTTTGACCAAACATTTCCACTTTAGGAAGTCATCTTAAGGATATTCTCACATAATGTTATCTGTGCAAGATTTTCGTTTGCACCATTATTTGAAATAGCAACCCCTTGGAGATGTGAATAAGAGAACAAATGATAAAATGATAACAGTTCTGTACCATGGACTCCATGAGATCAGCAGGAAGAATGTAGAACTATATATCACAGCCTACCCAAATTGCCAGTGATATAATTTCGAGTGAAAACAAAGGCTAAAGACAGAACAGTATACAAGATGAGTGTGTGTGTGTGTGTGTGTGTGTGTGTGCATGCGTGCGTGTGAAGAGAGTGAAACAGATACAGATATTATGCAAGCAATGTGTGTATGTATTCCTTTACATGGGAGAATAGGGTTGGAAATATATTAAAGACCATTATATAATGGAAATTATATAATGGAAATATATAATAAAGACCATTAAAATTTTTACCCCGGGGAACTGTAAGTGGATGAAGGGAGAGCTTTCTACTTGTTTTACGTTCCTAATTCTTTTTTTTTTAATTTTTTAAAAACATTTATTCATTTTTGAGAGTGAGAGAGACAGAGCATGAGCGCGGGAGAGGCAGAGAGAGAGGGAGACACAGAATCAGAAGCAGGCTCCAGACTCAGAGCTGTCAGCCCAGAGCCCGACGCGGGGCTCGAACTCACGGACTGCGAGATCATGACCCGAGCCGAAGTCGGACACTCAACCGACTGAGCCACCCAGGCACCCCTACATTCATAATTCTGAATTTAAATTTTTTATAGCAAGGATATATGTAATTTTTTATAATCTGTAAAGCATCCTATTCCAAACAGTTGAATTCTGGGGAACAGGGATCTGTCCCATGTAATCCTGTGTCATTGCATCCAGTGTGTAGTATGTCTCCCCAAGTATTTGTCTTGTGTGTCCATTTAATAATGATTACTAATCATTACCGGTAGGATTACTATTGAGTAAAAAGTAATATTTCTCCTCATCTGAGTACCACAGATTTTTTTTTATCATTAAAATAATATAAATCCAGGAACACCAGGGTGGCTCAGTTGGTTAAGTGTCTGACTCTTGATCTTTGCTCAGGTCATGATCTTACGCTTCGTGAGATCAAGTCCCATGTTGGGCTTCACAATGACAGCATGAAGCCTACCTGGGATTCTCTCTCTTTCCCTCTCTCTGTGCCCCTCCCCTGCTCTCTCTCTCTCTCTCTCTCTCTCTCTCCCTCTCTCAAAATAAGTAAATAAACTTTAAAAAAATAAATAACATAACATAAATCCATTAATACAACTGTTATAGAAACGCATGGCCTAGGGGCGCCTGGGTGGTTCAGTGGGTCTTGATTTCAGCTTAGGTCATGATCTCGTGGTTTGTGAGTTCGAGTCCCGCATCAGACTCTTCGCTGACAGTGTGGAGTCTGTTTGGGATTCTCTCTCTCTCTTTCTCTCTGTCCCTTCCCCGCTCTCTCTCTCTCTCTCTCTCTCTCAAAATAAATAAATAAACTTTAAAAAATGAAATAAATGCATGGCCTAGAGTGAAGCTACTTTATCAGTGGTATATATTCACCAGATATTTTCTAAACCTAGAGTGGCATACATATTTACGTTAATTTTTTACGAAGGTGAGATCATCCTATTCATCTTATTTTGAAATGTATTTATTTACTGACATATTTAAGTTCTGATCTCTCATTATTTTTCATAACTGTGATATGGAATATCTATTCCATATCATATTTTATGACATGAATATACCATAATTAATTTCACCAATCCCCCATTACCAGGAATTTAGGTTGCTTCCAGTTTTTACTAAGTGCTAAAGTGAACATCTTTGTATGCAAAACATTTGTGGGAGAATTTCAGCAAGATAAATACCTTGTTTGGAAATAATTTGGATTTCCAAAAAGGTTGCACCAATTTATGCTGCTGTAGAATGAACAAGCATCCTTCTTTTCCATACCCTAGCCAACAACTTTTGATTTATACCACTCTCCTAGCCAAAAAATTTATATTGTAGACCTTTGTTTCATTTTATTTCATTTATTAGTGGAGCTGTCCCATTTTCAAACTTTCTTATAGGCCATAATGCTTGGAACACTGGAGTTGTTCTTGCCTGAGCACATCAGGAGAATCACATTCTGCATTTTATCACAGTATAAATTGGTTTGCATGCCAGACTTGAGAGCAAATTTTAGTCTCTTAGAAAATGTCATCTCAAAGTAGTATGGTATGCTCTTGTATAGTTAAAATAAGTTTATGTAGAGCATTGCTGGGTTAAAATCCAAGCATCCTAACGATACATTTTCAGTTACCCTCTCTGTCACGCACTGCCATCTTAAGATTTAGAAATAGTGGGGAATAGTTCTTTCTATGTTTGCTATCCTGTTTGGTTTCATACTGTGGTTTCCCCCATTTACTATTTAGTGGATTTCAGCAATTTTGTTTTTTCTCTTCTATGAATGTTCCGTACTCCATTTAGATAAGCTGGAAAGGAATCACAAAGGCCTTTATTTATTTATTTTGTAACAAGGGATAAAGCTTGGGGCAGGAGAGCAAAACGACACCCCATTTATTTTCTCTTTTTCATCTTAGATGCCCTAGGCCTTTGAGCTTATTTGGCCCTCTAAATCCATATTTGTTAACTTAAATATAATTTTTCCAGAGTTGAATTGTCTTGATGAGATTTCACAGTCACAAGCGACCATGAAACTGTCTTTTGTCTCATTTTGGGAGCCACCAGAACTGAGGACTTAGGTGGTGGAAACTGCTGGTCCCATTAATGTCGTGGCTATTCGGAAGCTAGCGCCTTGAGGGTGATGATGGGTTGACCTGCAGACGCATTTGCGTATAGCCTTCCACCAGGGCCAACCTAACTCAGGTAAATTGGAATTGCTACAGGAAACCCTTCAACGAGGGCTTGCCTCATGTTTTAGCTGTGCAGCACTCCCCATTGGTGTTCTGCCAGCTCCCCACTCTCTTTTGGAGGTGCCCACCATGCACATGGCAAAAGGGCAGGTCCCCGTGCAGGTTTCCTACCGTGGCTGCTAAGGAGGCTAGATCTTACTCTGTCTGCCTTCCAGTTCAACTAGAGGACAGGCCCAAGGCCTCAACCTGGCCCCCGGGCACTTGTGCACTCTTGCTCTTGGAGTGGTGAGCTGGAGGAGCAAACATTTGGAAGTCAGAACCACAAAGGCAGCAGTGACCATGCAGCACAGACATGATCATTGCATGACATGATACTGGCTGTGTTTGTTCCCTTATGGGTTCTCTTGTTCTCCATTCATTTTCTGAGCCTGCTTCCAAGAGCCAATTTTTCCCCCTTCTTCCATCCTCAGAGGCCTGATTTGGTCAGGAATCAATATCACCCTCCATGCAACTTGGGAATATTCTGGCTACTCCCTAAGCTAGTGCTTCCCAACTTTTTTTCATGTCATGGAGCACATATGATAATGTTGGTATGGCACCCAAGGTAAATGTTTATGAGGCTGCTCAAGGCTTAAGGTCACCAGTGCAGAGTCTCAGGAAGATATCAAAGACTTCTAGGGTCACGTCCAGAGGACCCAGGAGCTGACTCAAAGAATTGACCAAGATGCAACAGTTCAAACATCAGTAAAGACAATACTTTTAATGGTTTAAAACACATATAATGTATTTAAATGCAGTGTTTATAAATACATAAAAAAAAATTTTTTTTAATATTTATTCATTTTTGAGAGAGAGTCAGAGAGCATGAGTGGGTGAGGGGCAGAGAGAGAGAGGGAGACACAGAACTTGAAGCAGGTTCCAGGCTCTGAGTTGTCAGCACAGAGCCCAATGCGGGGCTCGAACCCACGAACCGTGAGATCATGACCTGAGCCAAAGTCGGACGCTCAACTGACTGAGCCACTCAAGTACCCCAGTGTTTATAAATAC
Organism: Prionailurus viverrinus; assembly: GCF_022837055.1. NCBI lineage: Eukaryota > Metazoa > Chordata > Mammalia > Carnivora > Felidae > Prionailurus > Prionailurus viverrinus. The sequence continues at coordinate 35,831,521 of NC_062562.1, read as the reverse complement.
TTAAAAAATCATTTGGGCCACCATTGGAAGTGCCAAGTCATTATCTTGAAAACTGGTAAATAAAGGTAAAGAGTCAAGCATTTGCCCTATGTCTCCTATAATGAATCCTATCACTAGGTAACCTGTTAATAGATGAAGGGAAATTTCTTTTTTTTTAAGTTTATTTATTTTGAGAAAGAGAGTGAGAGTAAACAAGCATGGGGGAGGGAGAGGGAAAGAGAGAGAGGGAGAGAGAAAATCCCAAGCAGGTTCCATGCTGTCAGTGCAGAGTCCAAGGCAGGACTCGATCTCACAAACCATGAGATCATGATCTGTGCTGAGATCCAGAACCTGATGCTTAACCGACTGAGCCACCCAGGTGCCCTGAGGGGAAATTTCTCATTACTGAAATATTCTTGTTAATAAGTAAAGGGTGACAAATAGAAAGTCACCATATTGTAATCCTTAATTCATTAAATGATGTAGCTATTGAGCTAACATCAAAAAAGAGAAGGCCCTGCTAATGGAGGAACACACTTGGTAACCTAACACTTGGTAATCTGAAGACTCAATCAGATTCCAGATGCATCATCTTTGGAGACAATCTTGCCAAAGATGATGCATCTAGAATCGGATTGAGTCTTCAGATTCAACCAACTTATGGGAAATACAGTGGATAGAGGACCATGTTAAATGACACCGTACAGATATAATCAGCGAAACTCAGCTGGTGAAATGTACAGGATAAACAGCTCAGTTTCTTCAATAAATAAATTACAATGAGATAGAAGAGAGAAAGAGAACAAGATGAGTGGAAGGGAAAACTATAGGTTGATAGAGATTCAAGAGAAGTATCGACAAATTGTAAAGTATGGACCTTTTCCGGGTCAACATGGAAACAAACTTGAAAAAAACACATTAGCAAGACAACTGGAAATTTGAGCACCAACTGGAAATCTGATGATACTAATATTGTTACTTTTTTTTTTTAACATAATTGGGGTTATGCTTTTAAAAAGAGTCCTTATCTTTGGGCACCTGGGTGGCTCTGTCATTAAGCATCTGACTTCGACTCAGGTCATGATCTCGTAGTTCGTGAGTTCAAGTCCCACATCAGGTGAGCTTGAGCCCCACTTCTTTCTCTCCCTCTCCCTCCCTCTCTCTCTCTTTCTCTCTCTGCCCCTTACTCATTTGCTCCCCTCTCTCTCTCAAAAAACAAAAGAGTCCTTATCTTATACATTGAAGTATTTACAGATGAAATTATTTGAATGCTTAGATTTGCTTCAGAGTAAAAGGACAGAAGGACAGAAAGTGGATGAGAGCATTAATGAAACAAGATCAGCCATGTGTTCATAAGTGTTGAAACTGGGTGAAGGATACATGAGGGTTCATTGCACAGGCTGTCACTTTTTGTAAGGGCTTGGAATTTTCCATCATAAAAAGTTTTGTTTCATTTTTAAAGAAATGCAAAGGGAGAGGGGAAAAAGAAAAAACAAAAACAGAGTCTTCAAAAATACAGGAAGGAAACCTAGCAGCATGCCTGTGTACTAACCCCTGGACACATTGCTCATTGCCTGCAGTGGCCAAACGGAAAGGCTGTATAAGAATGTCAGCCCTGGGTTCGAATCCTGTTCTACACCCAACTGGGGGGACTTTTAGTGCCAGATTCGCTAAGGCTCAATTTCTCATTTGTAAGATAGAGATGAACTACTCCCCATTTCAGAGGGTTGTTGTTCGAATAAAAGAAGATAATCTGTAAAGCACGGGGCCTTGGACCTAGTACCAGTTCGCACTCAGTAAAAATGGGCTCTTGACTATTATTTTATTGCGTGTAGCATTTAAAATCAGAAAATTAGAGAAAAGTGAATACATGCACTTTTCAATGGATGTTGGAACATTTTTGATGATTTCTGAACTCCAAGGCCTTTTTTGCTTCCTTTTTCCAAACATGGGAATGAGATCAGATTTTGTAGTATTTATGTCCATCGCCTGAAAAACTGCATGAACCTTATGAATGGCACCGGTCCTGTGAAGCAGACAGAAAGGAAACCCTCACATTGCTTACCTTTCTTCCTGTCTTTTTCACCTCTGTTTTTCCATTTATGGCTAAGAAAGTGAGAGAATCTGCCTAGAACAAGAAACTTCCCTCTTTTTCTTCCTGGAGGGGAACATGAGTAATGGACTTTTCCATCAGGGTTGTTTTTCCTGGACATGGTGTCCCCCCTCCAACTGCTAAAACATGTGATCCTGAAGGAGACCGTAAATAAACTTCAAATATTCCTTATCGGTCAGTGATGCTGTCCCAGTTTCTAATAAATTATGAAGTAGTTTTCTGTATTTGGTGCTCTTCCTTTTAAGTTTATTTATTTATTTTGAGATGAGAGAAAGCACGAGTCAGGGAGGGGCAGAGAGAGGGAGAGAGAGAGAGAATCCCAAGCAGGCTCCACACTGTCAGCACAGAGCCCAACGCAGGGCTTGAACCCAAGAACCGTGAGATCGTGACCTGAGCTGAAGCCAGATGTTTAACCAACTGAGACACCCCGGCACCCCGGTGCTCTTCCTTTTAAAACAGAAGTTCTATTTGGGACACCTGGGTGGCTCAGTCAGTTGAGTGTCCAACTCTTGTTTTCAGCTCAGGTCATGATCCCAGGGTGGTAGGATCGAGGACCAAGTTGGGCTTCCGAGCTGAGTGTGGAACCTGCTTGGGATTCTCTCTCTCTCTCTCTCTCTCTCTCTCTCTCTCTCTCTCTCTCTCTCTCTCTTTTCTAAAATAAATAAAGAATTACAAGACAGCAGAACTTTAAATCAAGTATGGGCCATTTCTGAGCATGGGATCCTGGAGGGACTATACAGGTCACACACTCATTAGGCCGAGCACCTAATAGACACCCAAAAACTAGTTATTGGAGTGAATGCAAATCTAAGAAAAACCAGCCTCCAAAGAGCTCTGACATACAAACTGATAAAAGATTATGAACAGAAACCAACCTGTGTGTGAAAGGGGTGCATAATTTCTCAACTGCAGGGTTGGCTGTGAAGTGAAAAAGAAGATGTCCACTCTGTTCTCCTTGCAAAACACCAACATAGGCTGTAAATCCCTTGAGGGTCTTGACTGGAGCGTTTTCATCCTGACTTCCCTCACAGGGCCCTGCACGTACGTATGTGGTGCTCAGTGAATATTTGAAATGAACTCAGCTGGTCCTGGGTGTGGAAGGAGAGAAGGATGAGGAGTTATAAAGGAAATACACCTTTCTTTAGTGCAAACCTCACTAAATTCAGGAGGAGGGGAGCTGGCCTTCAAGGTTGTCCTCTTAGTATATGGCAAATGGTTCAGAGCTAGACTCGGCCATCAGATTTTTAGAAAACCAGTACACTGTGGGTGTTGGGATCTTATGGTGCGTCTGGCATTTCTCCGGTATATGAAGTGCTCTGTAATGAGAGTGATCATTTTGTGATTAATGCAAAGCATTAATCCAGAACAAAAACACACTTCTCTGATCCCTCTAAGTGAGGAGTATGGGATAGAGTTGGTTGTTTTTGGTTTGTTTTTTTTTTTTTTCCACTGTTCCCGAATCACGTGTTGATCCCATGATAGGGGGGCATGAGGTTAATCTCACCCTAATCATTTAGATGATGCCCTCATAGAAGAGCAGGGATCTGTTATTAGAAAAAGGTGAATCAGACTCTGAATAGGCAAAACCAACAGACACTCAGTCTCCTCGTTTTAATCCTCCCTCGTGCTCTCACGGCCATAACCTGACCTTGCCCCAGCCCTGTATTTGGGATGTGGGCTTTCACCTGACCCTCCAAGTTGGCCCGGCCTCCCGGTTTTAGCCCATCCTGTTGCCCCAACTCTGAAACTGGCTGTCCAAACTCTGATTTTCTTTCAGCATGAAAAATCTCTTCGCGTACAATCAGAAATGTCTCAATAGTTATCTCAGAAGGCTCTCCAACCCAGGGAGAAAAGTAGACGGTTATGGTGTTTCTACTGCTACATATACGCAAATAGAAGGTTCCCCAAAACATGAAGTAATTCTCCATTTGCCCAGTAAGAAGATTCAAAACACATGTTTGAGGCCAACTTGAATATATGCAAATTTAGGAATGCAGATTACATAGTGGAATATCTGCTTCTAATGTTTTAGATCATTTGTTCTATAAACTGATAATTTGAGTGATAGTTGTCTGGTGCTGTCCCTCTTTTTGAAGTGGTTTTATTCAGCCTCCTCACCTGCACCTATGTGTTGGTCCTGACACAGAAGCCCCTCCTGGACTCATCCTTGTAGCTCTCCTTGGAGTCACTCCTGCCGAAGGCATTTGAGCTACAGCATTTTTTTTTTAAATCTCCATATATGGTATTTCATTGGGAAAACTATTGCATGACATTTTTTTCCTTCCCCCATCCATGGTCTTCCAGCCTAACCACCCACAGCATGGCCTTTTAAAGTGAGGTATAAGTGATTCATTTATTCCATTTTTCTTTCTTTCTTTTTCTTCCTTCCTTCCTTCCTTCCTTCCTTCTTTCTTTCTTCCTTCCTTCCTTCCTTCTTTCTTTCTTTCTTTCTTTCTTTCTTTCTTTCTTTCTTTCTTTATTTCTAGTAACTCATTTATTCTAACGTCCAGGCCCTCCAATTGTGAGATCCCATGCCCACAAATAATTACTAAGTCTGTATTGAATTGTTTGCCATCTTTTCCACTGATTTCATCAAGTGACCCGTATAAGCATCCAAATTTGGCACTGATTGAGATTGTTTCAGGCTATTGTGCCTTCTCAGACTGTATATTGTGGTTCAAAGTAAGCAGAGTCTTTGAAAGGACTTCAAGGTAAAATCACTTACTGCTCAGGGGTAAGATATCTTTTGGTAGAGGGAAGGGTGGAATATTTCCTCATTAAATACATGTGGTATATGCCTATCTGTCAGGCAAATTCTTTGTGTTCTGCATGCATCATGTCATTTAATTCCTCCAACACCTCTAATAAGACAGGGATTTTTATTTCCATTTTACTAAAGAGGAAATGGATTCTCAGAGAAGTCAGGTAGCTTTTCCAAGGACAAACAGCTACCAAAACCCAGGTTTGAGTCTAGAATTCATGTCATTAACCATACCACACACTTGCACAAAATTTCAGAAGGTTCTTTTTTGGGGGGATGGGAGAAGCATGGTACCATGTCAGAAGCTATTACTTAACTGTTCTAAAAATAATATATATATTTATTATTTTTCCTGGATTCTGTATATTTTTCTTTCCACCCCACTTTGGAGTGTAATGTACTGTGATTTTTTTCCCTGGCCATTGAGTTAGTTCAATAGTATTGAACAAATGCCTTTGTTGAAAGCAAATAATGAAATAGATCTTTCTGTGAGACCCCAGTCATCCTGCCCAGATTTTTTGTTTGTGGCTGGCATCCCTGCCATTGACTGGTATTAAGATTGTCTCGTGGAATTCTGGGTCTCTTTCCAAGTGTAAACGCTGGTGACATAAAATGGCTATGAGTACACAGTTTGAGTTCCATATTATTTCTGTTTATAGCATTAAGTCACCTGCCTTGTGCAGAATGTGTACCGACTGAAGAGCCAAAAGTGAAGTTTGGATTCTTAGATAGCATAGCCCACCTATGAATGATTATCCACCCCCGATCATGCATCATCCGTGATGTTTAGAGAACAGTAAACAACGTTCCTTCGTGTATTTTAAAGATGTAATGAAGAGAAACTTTAGGTAGCCAAAAGAAATAGAAGTTTTGGGTTTTTTTCCTCCCTGTTGCTCTCCTGACTCATGTTGAAAGGCTTTTGTTTCTAATCAAAGCAACAAACGGTAAGGTCATTTCCTTGCGATTATATGGCAGCGGAAGGCGTCAGGGTTTTTAGGTCCCTACTTCCACCAGCTTGTATTTGGAGAAAACACACACACACACACACACACACACACACACACACACACACACCACAAGTGCTTAATACATGTGTCCTTTGTCCTGCACATTCTCTCCAGTCCCTTTAAATGAGCCGAGATCATGGTTCGGAGGTAAGAACAATTTCTCTTACAATATTCTGACAGTGTAATTGTGCTTTGTGAGCTCTTACTGGCATTTCTTAGGAAAATCTTGGGCAGATTTTAATATTATACAGCGGTGGAGTAATCTACGTACTAATGTTCCAGAATCTAACTTTCAGAAAAGGAAACTCCAAGAAAAGTTTATCTCCACTCTTTGCAAAAAAATTACTCCTTCCAAAGAAAATTGGAAATGCTCCAGTTTGATACCAAAGTGAAGATGGTCCAAACACCCATCTTTTGGAGGGTTTTCCTGTCATTGTTTTAAATGCTATCTCTGCTCCCTCAAAGGTCCTAAAAGGGAACTTTACTTTGTTTTTAGTTGGGATTTCTGGTTTTTACTTTGGAACTTTGGCAATTGTTGTTGAAGTGTGTTCTTCTATCTTACCGCTCCCCACCCCCCAACCCTTTTTCTTTTCTGTCTTACTTACTTTCTTTTTTTGTGGTTGTTAATTTTGAAGGCTTGAGCTCCTTTATGAATATGGAAAGGACAGGGAGACGGCAGGAACTATGTCAGTAAGCAGCACGAAAATGCTTTTGGATTTCCAGTTGTTAATCATGCCCTCGGCACAATGTGTTTGGAGCCTTCTCTATCTTTGTGAGCGCTTGGCAGCAAAGATTCTGTGGGGATCTAGAACTCATTAGTAGCCTTTCTAAAAGGACCTATTAATGTCTGTCCCTGTCTTGCCTGGAAAAAAGAAGCAGGAAAAGTGAATTTTGTCCCTGAGTCTAGTTAATGGTGAAGACTCTATGTGATCAGAATTGAGCAGCTCAAGGCAGTGACCTTGGGAATATCATTTTGGGGGATGGCTATCAATTAATTCATAAAACTTGCATGATTTGTCAGAGGAAGTTCTACATCCTACTTTCAGGGAAGCTGTTTTTTTTTTTCTTTCCTTCCTTGTAAGGTGGTGTTGGTAAACTCATCGAGTTTAACTCCGAGTGTCCTTTTTTTTTTTTTGCCCTGATAGGTAGATGTTGGATATGGAGGAGGGGAGGGAAATCTGGGTTGACTTTAGAAAACAAAGGAAATTGTCTCATCCAGGAGACTGCAAAACCCTTGGGTATAGAAGGAAGTCTGTGGAGGAAGTGGGTAGGATTGGGTACAGAAGAGAAACCTCAAGGAAATAAATACATCACAATAGGGACTGGGATAATACCCCCTTGCCATAATATAACACCACATGTGGCCTGAGAAACAAATCAGTGCTCTCTAAATCAGCTCTATCTAAAGGTATCTAATGACCTGAAGGTCTAGAAGGGAATATAGTCTTATCCACAATGTAGTCCTTTGACCTGCTTTTCAGACTGGCATTATGGTGACACAGGGTCTCACATTAGATGATCCAATTCTTTAGATTCAGGCCATAGAACCTCCCTAAACTCTATCGCAATGCAGCCCCTTCAGAAATCAGAAGCTATACTTCTTAGCAGAAGATCTAAAGTATTCCCAGACATTCCAAATCCCAGTCCAAAGCATATTCTGTGTATTCCAGTGTATCATTTATTCAGCCCTCCATTTGGAGCCTACAGGCTCCAAAGTGGTGGCTACTAGAAGGGAGGTCCTTACCCACAGATACTACACCCCCTGCCATGGGGCTCAATTACTTTTGGGAGAGCAAGGAATGGGTGGTGGACAATTAAGATTGGTTGAGTAGAATTGTAAGGTACGTTTATGCCATTATTGGAGCCAGAAGAAACCTTGTAAGTCGCTTTGTCTGGTCCCTTCATTCTATCATTGACAAGATTAAAATTCAGAGTAGTGGGAGAATGTTCTGAAGATCTCACGTCCCATTAAGGGCAGGGCACAGCCTACAGTCTTCAGAGTTCTGATTCTGTATTCTGTCCACCACTGTGTTGTTTCTAGGAACAGCTGATTGCTTTGTCTAATTTCCAGCCTCTCTGAATTACATGCAACTGGGGTTATTTCTCGTGTATGCATTTCTGTCTTGGAGTACAAATGTGGAAACTACATCCCAGATGAAGTTTTGCTTCTTATTCACTGCTTACAACTGCTGGCAAAAACCAACAGGCAAGTGGGTGAAAGACCCCAAGAAAAGGAACCCGCTGTCCTGTCCCTTTCACCACAAGCTGTAGTACTAGGTAACAACATACTCAAACACTTTCTCCTTGCTTTGAAAATATTGTAGGAACCTAAAAATATTAGTGAGTTCTTAGTGAAGGCCTGTGTCAAGATCAGTTCAAGTAGGAGACCTTTGTTTGTCCCTGATATGGATTTCACGAAACTCCAATTAAGACTTCTGGGGGGGCAGGGGGAGGGTGCCTGGGTGGCTCAGTTGGTTAAGCCTGTAGCTCTTGACCTCAGCTGAGGTCTTGATCTCAGGGTCATGAGTTCAAGACCCGTGTTGGGCTCTACACTGGGCATGACGCCTACTTTTAAAAAAGGATAAAGACTTTTTTCTTTTGCTTGATGTTGGAAAACTGCAACATTTTTTTTTTAAGTTTATTTATTTATTTTGAGTGAAACAGTGATCAGGAGAGGGGCAGAGAGAGAGGGAGAGACTCCTGAAGCGGTCAGAGCGGAGCCCAATGTGGGGCTTGAACCCATGAAACCGTGAGATCATGACCTGAGTCAAAAACAAAGCCAGACGCTCAACCTACTGAGCCACCCAGGCGCACCAAGAAAAACTGCAAACATTTTTGAATGAACAGCTTTTTAAACTAGAAAGATAAAGCTGAATATAGGCTAAAATATACATTAACATATGTTAATATAATCTGGCAAGGATAGGCAGACAGTTTATCGTTCCAATAAAAGCAAGTGGAAAAAAGCAAGGTATTGGGCACATTCTGTTTATTTTAGATTTTTTTTTTTCTTAAAGGAAGCCTTTGTAGATGGGGCTGTAAAGATAGGTTCACTTCTGTTCTCTTACACTGGTTTATTTTCTCTTTTGATTTTGTTTCCTTCTGTCCCTGGGAGTTACATTGAATAAGTCAGCAATATTTGTATTTATGTTCAAGATTTTACTTAATGCCACCTTTTCAATTTGATGCATTTATATTCAGGTTTTCGAGGCAGGAATGGAATTAGTGAGAAACTGACCCTCCGTAATAGAGAATCTTTTTCTGATGGAACAGTGGGACGTAGCTGAACAGCACAGTGGACAGAGAGGGGGCCTGGATTCCAGGTCTAACTCTGCCGCTTACTGATCTGCTCTGTGGCCTTAGGAGAGTTATTTCTTCCCATCCAGGCCTCCAGGTCTACATTTGTGGGTGTAGAAGTTAGACTAATGCTGAGGCTCCTTTCCACCTCTAATTATTTGTGGTTACTGCCCTGTCACCCAGAAAAATTGGAGCTCGGTCTGTCTGCTTACTCTCATCTCCCTCTCCCTCGTTCCTCTCTGTCCTCTCTCCTACTCCTCCACTCCCTTCTTTCTTCCTCTCCACTGATATTTTCCTTTTCACCTGGAAAGGAGGTCAGAGCTTGTGCTCCAATGACCCAGGTGCCTGTAAGAGCCAATGGCAGGAGATGAGGGAGGAGCAGACTAAGGTTAGAGTTGGAAATGGTGAAATTACTGAACCTGGAATCAGACACTGAGATCCCCTCGAGAAAAAAATCAGAACCTTGCGAGTGGTGGATACAACTCTTGTACTGAGATGTAACGCTGCTCCTTGGACTCCAAATTCCTTAAAAGTCAACACATATCTCCCGGGTGTGTACTGCATCCATGATGGGCCAGGTGTGGGCTCACAAAGGTGAATAGATGCATCCACTACACTTAGGAAGCCTCAACCGGCAGGAGAGTGAACAGGAAATCTCCAATGGCTCAGTAGCTCTTACAAGCTTCACTTGTATTTCATTTGCCACTCACTCTTGGGGAGTGTAAAAAGCTTTCGGCAGGAGGGGCGCCTGGGTGGCTCAATCAGTTAAGTGTCTGACTTCAGCTCAGGTCATGATCTCTCCGTTTGTGAGTTCAAGCCCTATGTCGGGCTCTGTGCGGACAGCTCAGAGCCTGAAGGCTGGCTGCCTCAGATTCTGTTTCTCTCTCTGTGTCCCTCCCCCACTCATGCTTACACACACTCTCTCTCTTTCTCTCGAATATAAACATTTAAAAAAAAAGCTCTTGTTGGGAAATGGCTGTGAATAGCGGAATTTCATCTGTTTTTGAGGTCAAAGGGCTAAACTGACAAGGGTGTATTTAGGTAGAAATCAGACAATGCCGACTGCAACAGTGACACCTAACATACCTAGCGGCCCACTGGTAAAAGTTCTGGTTTTGATGGGCTCTGTCTAAATGAAACCAGAGAGAGAGGAAGTGGTAAGAGTGCAGTGTTCTGCACCTTAGCCTGTAAACCCTGCTTTGCCACTTAGGAGCTGACCCTCTGATGGGGATCGTTACAATTACCTTATAAGGTTGTTGAGATTAGAGTTAGCCTCTGGCACTGAAGCCACCCCCAATAAAGGGCAATTAATATTAGCTAGTATATTATGATATACATTCTTATTATAGGTTCTTAATATATATTATATATTATAATGTCTAATACATTTTTATATATACATAATAAAATATATTAACTTAATATTATTTAATAGTATTATTTTTCATGTAGCCCAAGTACAGGAAATAAAGTGTCATGAAAATAGACAGCAGCAGAAGATAGGGTGTGCACAGTAATGAATGGGTAATTTTCTTCAGGGCCCTTTACGTTCACGGTAGCGTAAATATGAATCAGTTATTCATCACCCCACATTTGGATCTCTGCACATCTTGCCATTGTAAGGCTGTTTACCAGCCTTCCATCGTTTTGGACACATGGGGCTTACCCGACCCTGTGGTCATTTGTCTGGATGTCACTGGGCACAAGTTCACGAATCAGTAATTGCAATGTGTCCATTGCAGCCTTCGACCTTGACCTTCAGGTCAAGTTGTCCACCTTGTAAAGGACCTGGTTCTAAATGACTGTAAGGATATGGACCCAATACAAATCTGATCAAAGTTATAGAAAGTCTTCCTGGCAAGATTCTCACCAACACATTTTGCTTATGTTGGGGGAAGGGACGATGTTTTCAAGCCTCTCTAACCTCATTAATAGACCTGTGAGAGGTCTGTGGATTCCAGCTAAAGAACTAGAATAAACAGTGTGTCTTTCAGAGAAATGGTGAGAAACGAGTTGGCCTCTGTGTGATGCCCAAGAAATGAGTTTTTCTGGAACTTTTGAGTACCTAACCTTGTTTTAGCCCATACAAGTGTGGTGTCCTGGAATTGACACGGGCTCTGTAGAAGGGACTTAGAATCCAAGAGCGAGTCCTGCCACCTCCTCCTCCGAGGCTGTTTATTCTGCTCCTCTGGGGACAGGAGTCGTACCTTTAGCAACAACCAGGGTGTGGAGGAAGCTGGCTCCATCTTGGTACTTGGCCTTGTGTTGAGTTGAGAGTAAGGTCACTCTAGCGGAACCTGAAGGTAATTGCTCTGTTCACCAGTAGAACAGCCATCTGGCTTCAGGGATTCATCTGAAAATCAGATTTGGCAGTTCGACGTAGAGCAACTGAACGTTGTTTGCGGAAACCGTGCACGTCCCCAAGCGCCCACCTCAAGCTGCAAGCACCCCTCTTTATTAGAACAAGTAGTGAGCTCCTACACACCCACAAATCCTGCTTTGCATCATCCTCTTTTCCTTCTTTTTAAAATAAACTACTCATCGGGGCACCTTTGTGGCTCAGTTGGTTAAGCCACGGACTCTTCCTTGGTTTCGGCTCAGGTCATGATCTTACGGTTTGTGAGTTCGAGCCCCACATTGGGTTCTGTGCTGACAGCTCGGATCCTGCTTGGGATTCTCTCCCTCTCCCTCTCTGCTGAAAAGCACAGTGCCTTTTCAGGGCGAATGCTACAAGCTAAGAAAGAGAGATTAAGAGGCAGATAGGCTCCCTGGAGAAAGATACCATAAACAAAGTACATCGTTATTTAATCACAACTGTAAAAAGTACTACAAAGAGAAGTACAGAGAGCTAAAAGAAAAAGTAACACCGTATCATTGACAGAGCCAGGAGCTATTCCAGACACGCTATATGCACCAGCTCATTTAAACCCAGAGCAAGACACCACTATTGTATCCATCACGCAGATCAGGAAAGTGAGTAACAGAGAGATGAGGTCCTTTGCTCGTGGCCATGCCGTTAGCAAATTAGCTAAATTAGGATTTGAGCCTCAAGCAGTCTGAGTCCCGAGTCTTTAATGGTAACAACGACACAATGGCTTCTACAACGATAAAATGACTTTTAGTCTATGTTTTTAAGGATAAATGGCATTAGATGGGCACTTGCCACCCTCTCTTGTGCTTTGAGGTGGGAAGAATATCACACAGAAGAAAAACTAGGAGAGAACCAGGTGGCTGGAGCCCAGAGAGGGAGGGAAGACTAGGCAGGAAGTGGGGCGGGGGGTGGGGGGAGGGTAGTAGGGGCAAGGCCAGGTGGACTGCGTAAGGGAGGGGAGCTTTCTTCTGACTGAATTCGATCAGTTCTAAAGTTAAACCCCCCCTCCCCCCGCCATAAAGACCCTCTCGGGAGCCTATAATGTAAAGAAATCCAGGGGAGTTCTCCTGAGCTGACTAGATTATTTCAGATCTGCTTACTCTTATGGATACAAAACAACCTGCTTGAGGATGTTTATGTGTGTCAGCCACCTGTCCCATTGGTGTCTTTTCCAAGCCAAACATGTTTTCTGCCTTTCCTGGGGCCTGCAGAACTACAGTGTTCCATAAGGGTCCACACAGCCACGTTGCCCCTGTGGCTGGTTCAATCATCATCATCATCATCATCATCATCATCATCATCATGGCTCACACTTTGTGGCTGACGCTATGTTAGTTGCTTCCCATGCATTCTGGTGTTTCAGCCTCAGATCCATGAGGTAGCCAGGTTCTGTTACTCTCCATACTTTTCAGTTAAAGAAACCGATTTACAGGGGCGAAACACGACTGCCCAAGGTCCGACCGGCAGAGTCAGGGCTGGCATCCAATGTCCAAGCCCACCCAGGCTTCACCCTACACCATGTTGCCTCCCCGCGCAGGGCACTTCTTATATTACAGATGTGAAAAACATCCAATGTTAATGATAGAACCGATTCTCACGCTTGGGTTTTACATTAAGTTTCATTGTCTAGGCCAAAAGTTAGATTTCATAGGGAAAAACAAAACAAAACAGAACTAAATAGAACACCATGGATCTTCCCCGTGACCGGAAGCAGCCGGTAAACATGTTACAGATTTACTAGCCCAAGAGATACTTTACCAGCCCACCAGCACCTGAATTAGCAACACTGGCCAAAAAAACCAGAGGGATCTCAAGGGGGTGGGGCATCTGTATTTGGATACTAACCAGTAGGTGTTTGTAAGAGACAAGTAAGAGGCAAAACAATAGTTTTAATAGGCATTGGTGCAGACTGTGTGCCAAGCTCTGTGCTAAGTGCCTTACATGTATTCATTCATTTATTCCTCACAACTAACCTTATGAAGTTGGTCATATTCATATCTCCATTTACAGATAAGAACCAGAGGGCTTGTTTCTCTTTCTTCCGCTTTTGTCCCTCTCTGCCCTAATCTCATAGTAACCAGATTTTTCTTGTATAGGTGTCCCCAGATCATGTCTCCCCTATACCTAGAAGCCTCCAATAGCCTTCCCCTGCATTTAAAATAAAGCCCGTGTTCCTTACGACAGCCCACAGTGAAGTCAATGACACAGCCCAGTGTTTTTCAGACTTCTGTGTGTATCCGAGTGACCTGGAGGGCTTGCTAAAGCAGATGGCTGAGCGCCACTCTGCATTTCTAACAAGCTCTGGACGGTAGGGACCACACTTCGAGAACCACTGATGAACTCTGTGACCTTGTCTCCCCTGTCCTTTTCCTTTTGGTGGCCAAGCTCCAGCCACACTTGCTGCCATTTTTTTTTTTAAACTGTTGAAGTCTCTGAGTCTCATCACTGAGAAGTGATGAGTCGTCACTCCCAAGGGAGTGAACCTTGGCTCTTGAGGGACAAAAAACAAAACAAACAAAAGAAAACCCCATAGACATTGCGCTAGTTTGTGGCCCTCCAAAGCTCAACTCCACCCAACAGGAATACAATATATCTGTCACGGAGAAGGAGAGCACTAGGGGGAAAAATGTCTAGAGAGGATCCTTAAGAGTGCAGTAGTGAAAAAAAAAAAAGTTGTGCCATGTATCTTAAACAAGGCATACTGCTGCCACAGGGCATTAGCACTTATTTGGCCGTCTGTCTGGAACGTTCTTTTCCCAGATATTCCCAAGACTAAGTCCTTATCATTCCCATCCAGATTAAGTGTCATTTCCTCAAGTAGCCCCTTCCTGACAACGCTAACGTAGTAATTTTCCTGCATCACGTTATTCTGTGTTCTTGTTTTCATGGTCCTCAGCGTGATCTGAAACCATCCTATGGATTGGTTGGTTTCTTTGTTGGCTGTCTCCTCTACTAGTGAGCCTATAAGAAAGGAGCTCCTTGGCTGTGTCCCTGCTGAATATCCCGAGTCTGTGATAAATTCTGGCACCCAATGACAGCGTGATAACTATTTGTGAATCCCGGAATGGATGGTAATCACATACTGGATAAAATAGTCTCGCTGAGATCTGAAGCCAGGCATTCAGACTTTAGACCTCCGGCCTAAGTTCTCCTGAAACCGGAGGGCTGTTGACTCAAAGTACCTCATGGGAAGGATGCAGTCAAAATTTACTGGGCCCTGCAGATTACTCTGCTCAACCAGAGTTATCCAACAGCCAAGGGAAAGGAGCAAATTTTCCAAGGCTTTTTCCCAAATTACTTAATTCCAGTCCTATCACTTAATTTTCACCCCAGGTTATCACAGGCAGGAAGAAAAGGGGGGGGGGGCAGAAAATCCCATTCATTTGAGGTGAGGAGATCTGTGCTAAGGATTACAATTCTATCCTCCCATTTTACAAATGAGAAAATGATGGCTCAAAAAAGTTTAATCAAATGCCCAAGGCCACAGAGCCAGCAATTAAAGAAGCTGTGAAACCCACCATTTTCTTTCTCTTCCTCTGGGACGTCGCCTTGAGGCTGACACACGTGATTATCCACTATCGTTAGAGGGTCGGCCATATCCAAGAGCCAACACACTCCACATCATTTCCTGCATCACAGAGAGTTCTACTGAACAGTGATGCAAAAGATTTGCCATTTTGGGGACACCTGGGTGGCTCAGTCGGTTAAGCGTCTGACTCTTGATTTCAGCTCAGGTCGTGATCTCACAGCTGGTGGGATCGAGCTCCGCATCAGACTCTGCTCTGATGGCCTCAGAACTTGCTTAGGATTCTCTCTCTTTTCTGTCTCTCTGCTTCTCCTCCTGCTCTCTCTCTCTCTCTCTCTCTCTCTCTCTCTCTCTCTCAAAATAAATTAAAAGAAAATATTTTTTAGAAACCTACAAAAAAAAAAAAAAGATTTGCCCTTTTCACCTCTGCCCAGTCTTGATTAGGAAAGTGGGAAGGTCACTTAAAATGACCCATCTCATTATCTGTACACCAAAGAAGAATAATTTCTGATCACTTCCATTATGGCATTATATTTATTTGTCTGATTCCCCACCCACCAAACAAAAGGTACAGTTATTATTTTATGCCCAAGAGCCTGACACACAGTAGGTGGTCAAAAAATATTCATTCACTGCAGAGCAAACCAAATAAATCAATGAATGAAGCCAGCAAAATGGAGACTGTTGACAATTTGGTGGAAATTTGGTATTCTGTAATCAGAGGGAAGCAATGATAAAATGGAATACTATTGGGGTGCCTGGGTGGCTCAGTTGGTTAAGCATCCAACTTCAGCTCAGGTCATGATCTCATGGTTTGTGAGTTCGAGCCCCATGTCGGGCTCTGTGGTCACAGCTCAGAGCCTGGAGCCTGCTTCAGATTCTGTGTCTCCCTTTCTCTCTGCACCTCCCCTGCTCATGCTCTCTCTCTCTCTCTCTCTCTCTCTCTCTCTCTCTCTCTCTGTCTCTCTCTGTCTCTCAAAATAAATAAATAAACATTTAAATTTTTTTTTAAATAAAATGGAGTATTATCCAGTTACAGGAAAAAAAAAACTAGCCCAGGTTGCCTTCCATGCTATTTTCATTAATAACTTAACCATTATGGAGGCGGGGAAGGAGACACACATGAATCTCAGTAAGAACTGAGCGAAACATCGCTTGCCTCTAACACAAAGGGAAAGGCATTGTAATGGAACAAAACAAAGTTCTACAAATACTCCTAATTCCCAGCCACAATGTTTGTGGAAACCTAGGGGTGACTTCTGCAGGTCCCCCACTTTCAGTCCCTGCCAGCACCACAGGGGCCACTTTCTTTGTATAAATAAATCACATCTCTTTGATAAAACTGTTCCCCGCTCCAGTGCCTTAAACCCTCTAGGACTCAAAAGGTGTCAGTAGTTAGAATAATAGTTCTCAACCCAGAAAAACCAGGACTTTCATCACCAGGGCTGTTATAAAATTCTCCAATTAAAAAAAAAATTTTTTTAACGTCTATTTATTACTGAGAGACAGAGCATGAGCAGGGGAGGGGCAGAGAGAGGGAGACACAGAATCTGAAGAAGGCTCCATGCTCTGAGCTGTCTGCACAGAGCCCGGTGTGGGGCTCGAACTCACAAACAGTGAGATCATGACCTGAGCTGACGTCAGATGCTTAACCAACTGAGCCTCCCAGGTGACCCAAAATTCTCCAGTTTTTTAAAAGTGCATTTCTTTTCATTGACTTTAAGAAAAGGCTTCGGGGATGGGCAAAGTGAGCACTTGAGGCAGCCAGGAACGTGCTGATGGAGCATTGAAGATTCCCAAAGGACCCATGGGTTGGGAGAACTGTATTCTCCTTACAATTCTAATTTCCTGCTAATGAAAGTCATCCCACTGTCAAATGCACAAGATGAAACATCGCATGTAGGAGCTAACATGTATTTTAGTTGTTGTTGTTGTTTTCAACTTGACTCCTTAGTGAATATTTTGTAAAGGTCAGGAGAATGAGGCAGTAGAAAGCAGGAACTACAATCTAGAGTCTCAGCTCTGTCTAGCTGTGTGACCACGAAGAAGTCACATCCCTTCTTTGGAGGCTTCTGTGGCCTCATTTATGAAATAGGGACAGGACACTCTGGCGTGTTAAAACTTGTAAAGTTTAAAAGAAAAAGTAGAAATGAAGGCACTTTGAAAGTTTAAGCACTGTAGACAGGAAAAGTGGCATTAGTACTAATATAATAGTAATTTATATTACTTGCTCCTTTCTCTGCGGTAGAGTTCAAGGGCAGAGTAGGACCTGCTTAGCGCCGGAACATGGCCTTTGAGAACATCTACCCTGAAGGAGTGTGTGTAGCAATTGCTTGGTTTTTATTGGTGAAAGGTATAATAATACTCTTAAAACGTGCATGTGCTCTGCCTAAGTATTTTATGTGTATTATTTCATATGACCCCACCCCCACCCCCAGCCCTAGGAAGTGGGAACTATTAGTATTCGCATTTTCAGATGGGGAAAACAAGGCTCAAAAGAAGTCAGGTCACCTGAACAAGGCCACACAGGAGCTGAAGAGCAGAGCTGGGGTTGAAACCCAAGTCTGTCTGACTCCAGAGCCTATACTCTTGACCTTCACCCTTCCAAATAATACCCTGTATTTTAAAAAGTAACAATAGCTGCTTCTTATGGAATGCTTACCATGTGTGAGGCAAAAATATTCCCGTGTCACAGCAGCTACTCAGAGAGTAGCTGAGTGGCTTGTCTGAAGTCTCCGGCCAGTTAGAGGCAGAACCAGGCTGAGACGTTTTATCCATCTGACATCTGCGGGGCTGTTCCCAAACCACTGCCCTGCACCCAGTGGCTAAGTGGGCAGGCTCCCCCCTGTGTTATCCCCCTGACTAAAGCAAGTATGATGGAAAAGGCACTAGGAATTCCAGAACTTAATGATTTCCCAGTGAGTCTGCATAAGCTCCCATCCAGGCCGCTCTTTCCAGAAGCACCCATGCTTTTTTAAGTGACCCAGCCCCTCACCGCCCTCAGAGAGGCTATTCCAGAACAGCAAGTCCAAGCAGCAGTGCTGAGGCAGGGCCACAGGGGAAAATATTTGGTTCCCTGGATACAGCTGCATATGTTGGGTGAGATTTCCTCTCACAAGACTTGGTCCCTTCTGCCGGAGGCCGAGCGGAACTGAGATCCAAACGGCAGCAGTGCAAGCGGGAAGAAACTTGCCGACAGAGCATAATGATACATGCTCAGTACTGCTTGTGAATGAAAAAGCTGGAAATGCCTTTCACCCGTGCTGTAAGGTCACGGCGGCCGCCCACGGCAGGGAGAAGAGTTCCACTGGTTTGATAGATTCCAGAAAGATAGGACCACAGCTGGTTGCGATCTGGTGATTAACAGGCAAAGGTGTTAACTCACTTGCCAAGGAGACCTTGACAGAAAGAGGGAGAAGACTCAGAAGCAGAGCAGCAGATGGAAATAAAGGAAAATTCATTCCACACGTATTTATTAAGCCCCGCGATGGGCTCAGCACTGTTTCGGGAGCTAGGAGAGCAGCAGTAAATGAAACTTCCCTTCCAGTGGCAAGAGAACAGGAAAAGCAAACGGCCCCGAGCATTTGAAAGGAGTGCAGTCCTTGATCAGCAGACCCTCAGCAGTGAGCTTGTGTCCTGGGGATTTGGGGAGGTATCATACTAAGGTGTAACAGGTATCTTTTTTGTTGGCCTCTGTCTGCCAGGCTAGGTGCTCTGTTGGTAGGTATCATTAGTCCCATTTTATTTATTTTTTAATACTTTATTTCTGTTTTGAGAGAGAGAGAGCACAGGCGGGTGAGGGGCAGAGAGAGGAGGACAGAGGATGCAGTGAGGGCTCTGTGCTGACAGGGTGACAGCAGCAAGTCTGATGTGGGCTTCGAACTCATGAACCGCGAGATCATGACCGCTGAATTTCTCCAGGGTTATTCTGGTAAGTGTTTAACAAGAGGTTCTCTGGAGAAAAGGGCCCGGATGTATATATAGCATTTGCCAATTTCTGTGGTGTATATACTCTCACCTTGGCCGACCTCACGTTACCGCTGTTATCTGACTGGGAAGAGGTGAACAATAGCCTGCCGCCATTAAATAGTATTGCTGCCCTACTGACTCAGTAGACATAAATAACCTCATGAGCAAAGATAATCGTAAAACACAAATAACTGGAAAATGATGAGTTTTGAGCATTTATTACCTGTATTTTTTTTTTTTAAATAAGCTCCATGCCCAACGTGAGGCTTGAACTCATTACCCAGAGATCAGAAGTTGCATGCTCCACCAACTGAGCCAGCCAGGTGCCTTTATTACCTGTATTTTTAATGTGATTTATTTTGTTGTAAGTTTATATGCTGTAATTTTTAATATTGGGTTGTGCTTAACAACCAGCTCAAAAATGAGACTGTAGGCTCTCATGGGTTGCCATGACACAAGTCCACATCACCATTGTCTCTCCTGAAAGATTCTTTTCCCCTCATTGTATTTTTCTAGTTCTGGCTCAGAAATGGCTTATGGCTCCTTTTTCATATTTCCTTTGTCTCCTTGACCTGTGGCCTTCCACAGCTTTTTTGTTTGTTTGTTTCATTTTAATCACTGAAGCCTGAGTTAACCTCAAAAAAAAAAAAAAAGGGGGCGCACCTGGGTGGCTCAGTCAGTTAACCATCCGACTTTGCCTCAGGTGATGATATCACAGTTCGTGGGTTCGAGTCCCGTGTCGGGCTCTGTGCTGACACCTTTCTCAGAGCCTGGAGCCTGCTTCAGATTCTGTGTCTCCCTCTCTCTCTGCCCCTCCTCCGTTTGCGTGCTCTCTCTCTCTCTCTCTCAAAAATAAAGAAATGTAAAAAAAAAAAAAAAATTTTTTTTTTTTTTTTAAGAAGACTTAATCCCGTTGAAAATGCAAGCTGCCACAAGTGACCAAGAATTTTCTTCACTAAATGTTAGAAGCCTGTAGGTTGAGAAGGGAGCATTTTTTCCATGACGGTAAAATGAGTCCTGGACATTATGAGACATTTTCTATGTTGTCCAGCACGTGCTTGACTTTTCTGTTTTCGCAATTTGGTGATGCTTTTCTAAATTCCCTACCCAAATGTGACTTTTCTACCAACCCAGCTAGTGCTCTGGAACCTAATACAATCCGTCTGTATTATTTATAAACTTCCCAAGGACTGATTTCAGCCTCTACTTGTACATGGACCACAAAGAACAAAGGGACTTTGAAAAGCATAAACCAGAGACATTCTAACAGGGGTTGGTGAAAAATGGAAGCGAGAAAGCTCCGACAATGAAAGTGTACTCCAAAACAAATGGAAAGTTGGTTTTGGTTTTCTAATTAATTTTTGTGCAGCTTTAGGTTTCCTGGGCAGTAGATGTGATTTATGTGCTCTGTGGATGGCATACGTTCGGCCCAGATTTCCGAATGGGCTGTACAGTGAATAAACGGTACCTAGAATATCTTTCAATTGCCAAGTGCTGCAGTTTATTTTTAAAATCCCTTCACCCGAGCTGTGCTTGTCTTAACGTTTAAGTTTTTGAAAGACGCAGTACTTTCGCTCATTCCTACAGGCTGTTTTTCACGGGAGAAGAGAAAACTGTCAGTTGGCAAAGCAGAAAGTTTCCAAACCACAGGGTGTCTGCTCCTTGCATAATCACCAAAGCCAAAATTTCCATTTTCTACAAGTTGATGGGAGAACTTCATTTCTGGTCGAACCTGAACTGCAGACAAAAGCTAAAATCCCCCACCCCAGCCCGTGGGCTGTGCTCTTGGCTTTTCTTGGTTACACTTGGTGACTTTTCCTGTTTACAATGTCCGTGTCCTCCCGTTTTTTCTTTTCTTTTTCGACTCGATACTGTACCATGACTTCTAAAAATACAGCCTAACAACTGGTTTTAAGTAAAGAGGATGTTTCTTTCTGGAAAGGAATGGCGGATATATCCTGCATGGTTTTCTGAAAATAAACATTTGACGGTCTCTCATCGGTGCCTAACCTGAGTTTCTCACTGGAAAAGCGCAGAGTATCTCTATAGAGAATCCTGCTTTTCATTGCAGCTTCGCCCATGACAGTATGTCACCTGTTTCCCCCACTTGCTGTTGGGTGAGCTCTTAGTTGAGTTTGCCTCAGGCCTTTAGTAGCTAGGAAGCATGGGGAAGTTGTTCTCAACTTCTTGGGGTCTCTACTCCTTCAGTGTGAAACGGAGGGCCAAAAATACCTGCTTCACAAGGTGGCTGTAAGAATTCAGAGCATGTCATGGATGTCAAAGCACATGACTCAGACATAACACTCATTTCCATTTCGTGTGGGTTGAGAACAAAAGCAGCCGGTCAGGCCCAAGACACCCCCTGGTCACAATCAGATAAGAAGCAAGGTTTATAAGTGTTTCCCCAGCTTTGGGTACCAGGGCAGCTAAAAACGGCAGTTTTGAGTTAGTCTGTTGATTATCCCTGAGAAATCAGAATGGCATTCATCTTCAGCTCTGGGTCGACCACTCTCTCCAGGGTTTAACTGGTAGATTGACTTTCAACTCAAATCTGACAGCTTGGCCTCTTAATAATCCAGGAGAACTTTTTCCTTGAGAAAAATAATTGTTTAAACAACTTAAAATAACCACTTACAGTTAACATAATAGCACTCAGCAGCTTACAAATCATTTCCACTAGTCATAGTACTCGGTGCACTAGAGTAAGAGTAAAGCTGATAATGCACTCCAGGCACTTAGCACAGACTCTAACACCTAATCTATAACCAATAAATAGAGCATGTTACTGGTGATAGGATTATCATCTGTACTTTTGAGGTAGATTTGAGGTTCAACCTGTATTAATACAAGAGACAAACAAAGCTAAGTAAGATTGATTCTTATCATTCTCATTTCACAGGGGCAGAAACTGAGATTTAGAGAGATACCATGATATTGATGCCCTACTCTTAGTTAAATGGCAGAGCTGGGACACAATCCAGGCCTCCTGATTCTAAATCCTGGCATACCTCGCAGACACCAGGCTGGGGGCTCCTGATGACCTTCAGCTCCAGATATAATACGTAGTTTTGTTTCTTTCATTTCTTTCTTCCTTTGAAAGTTGGGCTTTCTTTTCGCCAGCCTTAAGAGATCAGGCTATAATCTGATAAGCGATTGTCTTTTATGAGACTGCCCTCCCCAGAGACTGTCTGCTAAAGCTGACCAAAATTCCTTGCCAGATTTATGCTGGAGCTGCAGAAAATGGCTGTTCCCTGACCAGCCTTCCTGGTTTGCTTTTCTTCAGCCTCTGCCTGAAAGGAGTTTGCAGTTGAATGCTAATGTTCAGAAAACAGCGTTATCCCTTCCATCTGTAGTGGGTGCCTCTTGTCAAGAACAGTGGTCCAATATAAATTCTGTCTATCAATTTCCTAATTTCTCACACTTCCAGGGTAAGATACGGGTTGTACAGATGCTCAGAACTTAATTCCGTTGCTAGTTGAGCTATTTCAGAGCCCTTACAATAGTCTGAAAATATTTGTTTAATTGTTAATAATTTCTTTTCTTCTCCTTATGTCTAGAGCAGTTGTTCTCAACCAGGAATGATTCCCCCACTCCCACCCGCAGGAGACATTTGGCAATGTCTGGAGATATATTTGGTGGCCACAAGCAGGGTGGAGGTGTTACTGACATCTGGTGGGTAGAGGCCAGGGATGTTGCTAGACATCCTACAATACACAAGACGGCCCTCATAGCATTATGATGTCTATTCCTACCCAGAGCAGTGCTTACACTTTGAAAGTGCTCAATAAATATTAGTCGAGCAAATGAATGAAAACCTGTTTCAGACCGACACTATGTTAATGGCATTGTGTTCTAGACTGTATCTTAAGCCCAAAGTGTTGTGGAGTCAGACCCAAATAAATGATAAGCGTCATTGATAAATGTCATCCTGTGCCCAGAGTGTTCACATAAGCATGACAGAGCCAGCAGCCCAAGCAGGAGGAGCAGGGGGGATGAAGTCCATCCTGATGTTCAGTGAAAATCAATAACAAACATATAGACACTGTTTTTAGCAGCTGCCCATATATATATATATATATATATTTTTTTTTTTCAGTGCAGGGCCAGGTGGTAGCCAAGGAATAGTGATTGCAAAAGCCTTGTGCCTCTTCTGGCCTCGGTGCCACATAGTGACCTGAGCCCGGAAACTCTGGTTTGGTGAATCTAAATGCGGCTCTTCCAAAACAGTGTTTTACTTGGTGGTCAGGATGATATGTTAAATGCCTCAGCTATGTCTTTTAACATATAAGCCCTATTAGATGGGAAATACCTTACAGCAGAAGTAATATAGCAGTGAAGGCCACAGATTCTGCAGTCAGAATGCCTGTGTTTCTACCTTTCTGAGACTCCTCCCATCTTTGTGCCTTTGTGGAGCTGGAGTCAGTCATTTACCTTCTCGGAGCCTCGATTTTTCTCATCTACAAAATGAAGCTAGTGTTGGAATCTGCCTCACAGGCTTGTTATGAAATGAATTTAGGGGCACATGGCAGGTTCAGTCAGTGGAACATGTAATTCTTAATCTGGGATCGTGAGTTCAAGCCCCACATTGGGAGTTGAGATTACTAAAAATAATTTAATAAGATAAAATAAAATAAAAACATAATTGAAAATGAATTTAAACAGCCCATGTAAATAAAGGAGAGGGCTCGGATTAGTGCCAGGCACGCAGTCAATGGCCATTAATTATTGTTAACATTTTTCCTAAGTCCGATCACTCAGTTACCCAGTTTTGTCTTTGGAAAACGGAATTCTCCGCTTCTTTATCATTCTCGTCACCCAGCCAATTTTCCTTTCTCCCTTTGCTGCTTTTATGCCACCTGCCCCTCTCTGTCTCACTGCCTCCCTTTTTCCCTCTACTCCCAGTGAACCTACAAGACACACAGGAGTCCTGCTCCTATGCAACTAAGGGAACCTGAGATTCCACCCCAGTTCATAGTAACATGACCCAAGACAAGTTACCTAACCTCTCTGCACTTCACTTTTGTCATCTACAGAATCTAAATTGTAAAACTCTTCACCTCCTAGGAATGTAAGTAGCATGAGAGGAGAAACTTGCACGTGCACTCACATGACATAGTAAGTGGTTATAGAAGCTAGGAGAATCGTTCGTTGAGAATGGTAAAAGAGGTTCCCAATGATTGCACATTGGGAGGGTAGGCACCATCTTGAAAGAACTCGAAGGAAAATCACAGCTGACTCGGTATGGAGACATCTGTGTCAGTCTAGGCCATTCTCTGAACGGGAGTGTCAATAGCTCATATTCAGTCAACACCCAGAGATGATATAAAGGAGCCCCTGTTCAGCTAGGATTGACATCATTTGGGCGAAATATAAAACTCCGTCCACTCAATAGATCCCAAAGTAAGAACGTCCTAGATACACCCTTCTACCTCTCTCCAGTTCTTCCAGAATATCTCATCTGATGAAGAGTTTAATAGCACACCTTGTTTTCAGGGTAGAAAGCTTGTTTGTTATGTAGAGAGTCTGTCTGGGCCAAGGCTTGGGAGGTGTTTCAGAACATCCTCACTTTACATTATGCTATGCAAATTATGCAAATTTAAATCATTTGTGAACTTATTTCATTATTAACTGTGTCTATGTTCTGAGCAATAAAGGCGTTCCTTCACTCAGGTATTTATTGACCACATCCTTACCCTGCAGACACTGTTCTAGGCCCTGGGGATACAGTAGTGAACAAATCTATCAAGGTCTCTGCCATGAAATTTAACATTCTGATGGTGAAAGATAAGGACAGAGGGATACCTGGCTGGCTAAGTGGGTTAAGCATTCAACTCTTGATTTGGGCTCAGGTCATGATCTCATAGTTCATGAGTTTGAGCCCCACATCAGGCTCCTTGCTGACAGTGCAGAGATTCTCTGGGATTCTCTGTCTCCCTCTCTCTCTGTCCATCCCCCACACTCTCTCTGTCTCTCTCAAAATAAATAAATAAGCTTTAAAAAAAAAAGATGACAGAAAAACAAAAAACTAACAAAAAGTATTAGCTATAAAGAAAATAAAGCAGCATGATATGAGAGAGTATCCAGTCTCCACTTTGTTCTGAGGACAGTCCTCTTAGAAACAGTGGCTTTTGATTTAAGATCTGAAAGATGTGAAAGGACCTAATCATGCAATGACCCAGGGAAGGGCATTCCAGAGGGAACAGCAAATGCAAAATTTCAAAGGAGGAACAACCTTTATTTTGAAAACGAAAAGAAGGCCAGTGTGGATAGTATGTTAGTACAAAGGCAGATGGCTTGGAAATAAAATTAGAGAGGGTAAGGGGTTGGTTGTGTGGACATTGTTGACAAGGTAAGGAGTTTGGGCAATTTTAAGCAAGAAAGTGAAGGGATTTCATCTGTATTTGAGAGGCATAGCCATGTGGAGTTTGGATCCTTACAGGACTCAAATAAAAGCATGGAGCCTGGTTAGACAGCCGGTTTTGCACATATCCAGGCAAGGGATGATGGCGAATTAGACTTCGGATGGGTCACCCCGCAAAAAATCCTGAGGAGTCATTTTTTATGGGGTAGACCCTCTCATGCTAGGCTTTCAGAAAAGGTCAAAAGAACAAGAGAGAAGAAGAAAGAAAAAAAGAAAGCAGCTTGCCGCTTCCCTTACCAAGCTTTCGTATTTCCTTGTTCCAAAGAACCACTAGTGCAAAACCCAAGCAGGGCTGAAGTTCTGGTCTTTTTCTGTAGTTGTGATTTCCTCTTACTTTATGAGTTGACCCTGGTTGTTATGAATGGTCCCACACTGCCCTATCTGGACTCGCCTTTGGATTTCTTACCAAGTCTTCCTCCTCTCTTCCCTCCTAAATCAGGTCGTGGTATTGGGGGCTGGGGGTGGGGCGTTTTCACACAGACTTGAACCCCACTATGGGCTACAGGTCAGGGCCTCAGGGCACACCCCGAAGCCAGAGGTCTGGCCTGTGCCCAATTCTCACTTCCCTCTGCTCTTCCTCATTTGACCGGTGACCAGATGGACAAGGTCCTTCCACCAGCACCCAGCGCTTAGCATCAGAGGACCCACTCCACCAACTGGGGAGCAAACACAGGGCAGCCACAGACTGAGGTGGGAGTTTTAATCCAATATGTACGATTTTTAATCTTCATCTTCCTGGGGTTGAATGGAAGAGGAAGTGGCAGGAAGGGTATCAAGTCTGTGTGGGTGGTAAGTGAAACTTTCCAAAGAGATGATTTTTTAATGTTTTTATTCCACGTGAGGAGGGGTGCCACTGGGGAGGGGTCAAGCCTGAAAATGTTCGGATGGTGTCTATGGAGTTCAAAAGTGATTCTGGGGGCGCCTGGGTGGCTCCATCAGTTAAGTGTCCGACTCTTGGTTTCAGCTCAGGTCATGATCTCACATTTCATGAGTTTGAGCCCCGCATCAGGCTCTGTGCTGATAGTGTGGAAACTGCTTAGGATTTCCTCTCTCTCTCTCTCTCCCTCTCTCTCTCTCTCTCTCTCAAATAGATAAATAAACTTAAAAGAAAAAAGAAAAATGTTTAGGGGCACCTGGGTGGCTCAGTCAGTTAAGCATCTGGCTCTTGATTTCAGCTTAAATCATGATCTCAGGGTTCAGGGTTCATGGGATCGAGCCCCTCACTGGGCTCCTCTCTGACAGCACAAAGCCTGCTTGGGACTCTCTCTCTCCCTCTCTCTGTCTCCCCCTGCCCCCCACCCCCACTCATGCTCTCCATCGCTCTCTAAATTAAAAAATAAAAATGTTTTTGATGGGAGAATAAATGAATTATAGGAAGATTTATTAGCTATTTGTTAAATTTTAGGCAAATAAGGAGTATAATAATTGTCTTTGTCGAAGTGGTTTATTTCATTCTCAGGGGTATCAGATTGAAAGCTACCAGGACATTGCTTATGAGGCTCAGAAAGGTTAAGTATCTTCTCCAAGGTAACACAGCTAGTAAGAGATAAAATATGATTTTGAGCCCAAGTCTGGCTTAGAATGCTTATGCAACTTACATCATTTCTCAGGCCGTGGTTTCCTGGTGCTTAAATTGAGGATGTCCCCCAAAACAAAACAATACAAAATAAAATGAGGATGCCCCTTTCATAGGCTTGCATAGTAGTTGAAATACTATATGTTAATGAAGGTCAAGTGTCAGGCAGTTGGCCTGGTACGCAGCAGGCCCTCATTTGACATTGTTTTGTCTCTTCCCTGGTACCATGTGAACTTAAATAGGGGTTTGCTTATTCTCATGACAGGACTCCTAGGAACCTGGCGGATAATAAATTTTGGGGAGGCAGAGACCACAAACCCCATCTAAAGAGGGAGCTGCTCTGCCCTACCCTGGCCAAATGTTGCCATGGAGGACATCCAGCCCAGTGTTTCCAGATCATACCATCTACATTTTTCTTAAGTGGCATCTTCTGATTTCTAATGTCATCAACTAAAATTTATTCATAAGCATTGTTCTGACAAAAAAAAAAAAATACATCCACAACTTTTCAACCTCTGATTTAAGCAAGTGACAAGGGCAGGCCTCTCTATTGCTTAGAGGTGATCAAAGCAGTACTCTGGCCTCCCCGAGGAGGCATCCTCCCACAGAGGAAAGGGCTCGGTGAATACTGAACATGGATGTGCCAGTGTGGGCATAAAACTGTAGCATTTTTTTCCCCTCCGGTTCATCTGCATTGCCCTTTTCCAGCTTGTCTTATGTGGTGACTTGTCCCTTCACCTACTGGGATGTTTGTTCATTCCCCAACCCCCCAATGTCAGCCTTTCTCTTGGCTGTTGTATTTGTTGATCAGTGATTATGAGTAGATGACTTCTCTATATTAATGATATCATGTGGGGAGTCCATCCTTTGGAAACCTTTTGTTCTGATTTAGGTATAGATACCTGTGGTATCTTACAAAGATGCTTTTAGTTGCAAGAAGCAGAATCTGACTCAAGTTAGTTTCAATAAGAAAGAAGAAGTGGATTTATTAAAAGAATACAGAGGTGTTTCATGGAACTCAAGAACAGGAATTCACCCGAACCAGCCGAAGTGACTACAAGTGACTAGAAAGACGTTAGGAACAGAGACAGCAACTCTCTCGAGCTCTCCCTTTCAGATTGCATGATTTCTCTTGCCCCCGGTCCAGCTGCTTGTCTCCTTCATTCTCTCTGCAGATTGCTTTCCTTTTTGTCCACACACCGCAGCCCCTACAGCAACCACTTTCTCATCCTCTCCGACCCAATTCCAGATTCTCTGGACTGAGGCTCTGATTGGCCCAGCTTGAGTCAGGTGTCTGTTCCCTGGTCCAATCAGCTGAAGTCTGAGGCTGAAGGGCTAGGACCAAGTTGTACAAACATGGCCACCACTGGCTGTGATTGTCATGAGATGGGCAGACATGCACACACACAAAAATACATTTACTATTTAATTCTCTAGGATAGAATTATGTGTTGACAAAAGGAAAATTGACTAGTCTGAGAAAAGTATGATGGAAAGGAAAAAAAAGATGCTTTTTTAAAATCAGGAAATAAAATTCATTTGGATTATGCGATAACAGAGTAACTTGAAATATTGTACGAGTTTGACATACTCCTTAATGGATTCATGTTGTATCAGTTGATCTTTTGAGTATTTGATTTTTCTCTTTCCATAGTACATGTTTTTGGGGTTTGTTTGTGTGGGTTTTACAAAAGAAGTAAAGTGATTTGAACTGACATATTTATTTCTTTCTTCCCATTGTATAGAAGAAGAGTATTAAAGAGTATTGTCCAGTTAGACCTTATTTTAAATCTTGCTCTGGCTTTTTTCTCACTCTTCCCATTGTATAGAAGAAGAGTATTAAAGAGTATTGTCCAGTTAGTCCTTATTTTAAATCTTGCTCTGGCTTTTTTCTCACTCAGGTAACGTCCAATATAACAATATTCAAAGCAAACCATTTACTCTGAATTTTTTGAAAATATGTATATATCTATATCTGAACATACATGTAAAAACAGTCTGTATGGATTATCCTCAAACTCACAGGGTGGTGATTTCTACAGGTAAAATGATTTGTGGAGTGTGAGTTAGTGAAGGGGGATCTTTGTATTCTATGTATTGTTTAAATATTTGACAAAGAATATTTCCCAGTATTGCAATTATAAGTGACAATAAATATAATTGGAAATGTATGCTGATGGATATTGTTCTTAACTATGTATCTTAAGTGTTTGTAATTGTTCTTAATTATGGTAGTGATATACTATAAAGGGGACAGACGTTTCAGAGATGGAGACTTTCAGTTTTAACTGTAATGTCATCTTTTCCTTTACAATTATGCATGTATTCTATTTATTAAAATACATCAATGAATCTAGGAATTTTCCTTTGAAAAACAAAATATTGATTCAATGATAAATGTAGTAGTTTCCTCTAGGAAAGAAACGAACTTTTCATAGTATAATCTTGTATACACTGTATAGACATTATTTTTTCAATATATTGGGTTGTCTTTGCTTTTCATTCTTTTTCACATCCAAGAGTAAATTAATTAATTGATTGGTTGACTAATCCAACAGCTAATGCCGCCTCATGAGTCTGTTTGTGATCGAGGCTGTTGATTGACTCAACTGAAGGCATTTTTAGGCTGAACACATCACATGTAAAACAAACTATAAATCGAGGTCAGGGGGTTGCTTGCCAGCCCCAGCACTGATGCCACTCTTGCTATCTTGTCCCCACAGATGACAGAGGGCAGGCACTGCCAGGTGCACCTCCTGGATGATAGGAGGCTGGAGCTGCTGGTTCAGGTAGGTGTTGCCCATGAAGAGACAGCCCATACTGACTGGTTCCCTCTGTGAGTCTCATGGCCTCTGTTCAGGCTACTCACTTATCTGTGCCAATGACTTGGGATTCTTTGAGGGGCAAAAGGACAGCTGCTAAGTCAGATGACTTGGTCTACCTGTGAGAATAGTTATATCCTGGGGATGTGGATTGGAGACCCTTGGGTTCTAATCTCAGCTCTGACCGTCAGTAGCTGTGTGACCCCCAGGAAGTAGCTTTACTTCTCTGAACCTCTTGTGGGTAAACGGAGCCCTGTAATCTTTCTCCAAAAGAGTTATTGTCAGCTGCAAATCTGCATCCTGCCACTTTGCTGCCGCACGGAAGTGTCCAGGTTAAATACCCCACTTCATCAGCTGTGCACCAGGATTGAGACTCCTTACTTTCCCTCAAAGAATTATGGCTAAAATCAAGCTAGATTACGTATGAGAATGAAATCTTTTTGTAATATATATGGAGTATATGAGTGGTGATATTTTAATTGTTGATCCTTGTCTCTTCATTTACTCAACACTGTGGACCAAGGACCTAAAAAGAAATTGTGGAAATTCCCTCTGATAGCCACACTGTAGCTATAGCCAGAACTCTCTCCTTTGACCAAACCTAAATTCTTCTCCCTTCTGTGGCTTGTTTCTCACCCACTATGCATAGGCTTCAATTAGAATAAAAATAGTCAACACTGTTTAGCCAGAGTGGACCTTTTAGTCCAGATTTCTGCCTGTTTCTTTCTTTCTTCTTTCTTTTTTTCTTTTCTTTTTTTTTTTAATCATGACCATTCTTTCTTCCCCAGCAGCAAACATCCAACTCTCAAACCACCATAATGAGCCCTAAACTGTTTGGCTCTAAGTTCAGAAAGAGTCTATGTAGATGCCCTCTTGCATATCACCCTTTTCTCCCCTTGTTCCTGCAAATCAGGCGTCTGCTATCACCCGGGATGTTCCCCCTGATTCCAAAACATGCATTTTGCCACCAGGCCCAGTGCTTCTCAAAAGTTCATAGATTAGATCCTTCTTCTAAGTGTTTAGGAAACACTGGTGACAATCGTATATGCAATGGGTAAGATCACTCCATCTCAAGAGAGAGAGATGAAAAGCGTAGGCTTTGGAATCAGACAGAACTGGGTTCAATTCCCTGCCCTTACTGACTGTAACATCAATCCAGGTGCTTAGTTTTTCTTGACTTTGGCCCCCTCATCTATAAAAGGGCAATAAGAACCCCTATCTCATAGGCTCATCCTGAGCACAAAGTGAGATAATGGATAGAAGGAGTTTGGGACAATAAATGGTAACGAGTAGTAGAGTCATAGTTTTATCTCTGATCCCACAGCCTTGGGTCTCCAGCCTCTTCAACTGGCACCCAGCAGGCAAGATTATTCCTACAGTCCACGTAGTGA
Source organism: Prionailurus viverrinus (assembly GCF_022837055.1). Lineage (NCBI taxonomy): Eukaryota > Metazoa > Chordata > Mammalia > Carnivora > Felidae > Prionailurus > Prionailurus viverrinus. The sequence goes on along the minus strand of NC_062562.1, from coordinate 35,800,288 downwards.
GGTGTTTGATATTCTTTGTCTTGGTCACTAGCACCATAGTGCCTATAAAAGAGTATTTTTTCAGGAGCACCTGGGTGGCTCAGTTGGTTAAGCATTCAACTCTTGATTTTGGCTCAGTTCATGATCTCATGTTTTGTAGGATTGAACCCCATGGCAGGCTCTGTGCTATGGGACTCTCTCTCTCTCTCTCTCTCTCTCCCTCCCTCCCTCCCTCCCTCCCTCTCTGCCCCTCCACTGGTGGTGCACCCATGCTCTCTTTCCCTCAAAAATAAATAAAAATAAACATTCAAAATGACTTTTAAAAAAAGTATTTTTCCAAAACATCATCATGTTAGTAAATACATTGTCCCCTGGGAGGAAAAAGTAAATTACTGGACTGAATGGCAAATACATGAAACTGACAATCTCATTGATGTTTCTATTACCATTTCTCCCCCTTCCCAATCTCTTGGAGAATGGTCTATAGTAGATTAACCTAGGCAGCCAAAGGGGGCAGATATTTAAAAACAAACAAACAAAAGCTGCTTTGAACTATTTGGGGCAGAGAAGGGTGGTAGCAAAAAGAGAGTGAGGCAACGAAATTGCTTTTCTGATAACATTTTATTTTGACAGCCCAAACTTTTATCAAGAGAATTGCTGGACCTTGTGGCTTCACATTTCAACCTGAAAGAAAAGGAGTACTTTGGAATAACATTTACGGATGACACGTAAGTCTTTTAGTAACGTTCATTTCTTTCCCTTTCATCTGGACTACCTACTCACTGTCATTCACAATTAGCAAAAAATTGCTGGAAATGCCCCAAGAATTAGAATATTCCCTGCTTAGTTAAAGATTGTTTAATAACAGGATTTCTCTCCTAGGACTATTAGTGGAAAGGGAGAAGAAAGGGAATATTGATCATTTTTAAACACGAAAATATTTCCCTAAGTGTTTTAGAAATTTGTTTTGTAATGAGGTTGTTATTGTTGCTAGTACATCTGCACATATTTTTTAATGTAGATGTGTATGACTGGTATAAACACTAGATTTTTGGGGTGTGTGGGTGGCTCAATCATTGGGCATCTGACTCTTGATTTCTGCTCAAGTCATAATCTCACAGTTTGCAACATCAGCTCTGCATAGGGCTCTGCATGAGCCTGCTTGGGATTCTCTCTCTCCCTCTCTCTCCGCCCCTTCTGCTCGTGCTCCATCTCTCTCTCTCAAAATAATAACCATAAAAAGAAATACTATATTGTGATTCACTCATATATTGAAATGAGAATTAATGTCTTGGGTGTTGATGGCAAGAAAGTTTAAAGGCAGATGTGTGGCCCACCTGAAAAATACTGTAGAGTTTTAATACAGAATAAACTTCTCCAGTTCTACTTAGGTCCATTTTATGTCACCTCTTCACTATCTTTTTTTCTTCTACCTTCCTTTTTTATGTTAACTTGGACATTGTATATATTTATCAATAATTTAAATGCTTTCTGAAATTAGACCTATATATAACAATAAAATCATAAGAATTTGGGGGCACCTGAGTGGCTCAGTCAGTTAAGCATCTGACTTTTTGGCTCAGGACATGATCTCACGGTTGCTGGGTTCAAGCCCAGCATCAGGCTGTGTGCTGACAGCTTAGAGCCGGGAGCCTGCTTCAGATTCTGTGTGTGTGTGTCTCTCTCTCTGCCCCTCCCCACTCATGTTCTTTCTGTCTCTCTAAAATAAAGAAACATTCAACATCTATAATGCCATTTTAAAAGTGTATAAGGATGAAAAGATTGCTTAGGCTTCAAAGACAAAATTTGTTGCATTTTGCTGGAAGTCATTTTGTCAGGAAATAAATAAATAAATACTACAGTACAAATAAATAAATAAATAAATGTTAAAAAAAAAAACCCAAATATAAAATTCAAGAAAATGCATTCCAGGCACAGAATATATTGGCCTACCAGTGAGCATTCTTCTTGTACTCTCAAAGTTCAAATGTTTCTTCAGTTCTTTAGTTTAACCAGGCAGAAAATAATCACAAGAAGGGGTTACTTTTTTTTAATATCTTGCTTCTGATTATTTCCAGCCTAGGTGGGCCACTAGCCTAGGACCCACCCCCACCCCCACCAACCCCCCACCCCCCGCAGGAAATGCCATCAGGCTCAGGACTTGGGCTGGACAACACCAGGCAATCACTTGCTGGGAGACACAAAAACCTGAAAACTTTGATCCCAGGCCCAGGATGCTTCCTGAATAGGGTTCCACAAACCAGAAAGAAAGTAAACTAGACATCACTCACCTCACTCAGAATCACAAAATTATCAGTTCATGCAACAACTATTTGAGACCCTGTATGATCAGTCCTCTGCTGGGTGAAATAGGAAGGGCAGATAAACCTCTGACCACAAGCTCTTCGCTGGAAAGACAAGGCTAGTTCGTGTGAATCAGTGATTAGACGCATGCACAAATACACACACACATACACACACACACACACAGGTTGTAAGTGATTGTGAATGCAACAATAGCAAATAGAATATGGCGAAATCCTAAAATACATAATGGCTAAGTTATATGGTTAAACTGTAAGTGCTGTTAGCCCTAATTTAGAGAGGTCACATAGAATAGAAACAAAAAGCATGAATATTGGAATAACTTACTCATTCAACAAATATTTCTTGAGTGCTCACCAATTGCCAGCCATTGTCCTAGGTTCCAGAGATTCAGCTGTGCACAGCAGAGACAAGGTGCTTGCTTTCCTGGAGCTTATATTGCAATGGTGTGGCCTAGCAGAACAAGCACATAGATCAGTGAGAAATCACTAGAAACGATACGTGCTTGGAAGAACATGATCAAGGCCATGATCAAGAAAGGTTGGGGGGGGCAGTTTTAGATCGGTGGACAAGGAACACTTCTAGGAGGTGACATGTAATAAAAAGCAAGAACCAGTTCTGCAAAAGTTGGAAGGCATTCCAGACAAAAGCCAGTGTGAAAGCCTTGAGGTGAGACTGAGCTAGACTTTTTTTTTGGGGGGGGGCGGTTATTTTGTAGTTTTGAGAAAGAAAAAAAATCCACTGTGACTAGAATATAGAGGGTAAGGAGGAAAGTGGTGCAAGTTAAAGGTTGAAAGGGAGGCGAGGAGTAGATGTTTTAGAATTGTGGTAGCTATGTGATTTTAGGCCAGTTACTTAACATCTCTGACCCTCTGCTTTTCTCATCAGTACATTGGGCATAATAATAGTACCTATATAATAAGGACTATATAGGACACGTGTAAAGGGTACTAGTATGATGTACTGTTAAGTCGGGTCAGGCATGCACAGGCACCCACTAAAAGGAAGCTCTCATGCTATTTTTGGTACTGGCAGTAAGTTCAGTGTCCAGAAAGGGCTAAAGGAGGACTCGAGTGGAATTCACACAAGAGGATGACTACAGGGGTACCTGGGTAACTCAGTCGGTTGGGCATCTGACTCTTGATTTGGGCTCAGGTCATGATGTCATGGTTCGTGGGTTCAAGCACCACATCGGGCTCCATGCTGACAGTGCAGTGCCTGCTTGGGATTCTCTCTCTCACCGTCCCTCCCCCACTTGCAGGCTCTCTGTCTCTCTCAAAATAAATAAATAAATAAATAAATAAATACATAAATAAATAAATAAATAAATAAATAAATAAATAAATACTTTTTTTAAAAAAGGAGGGTAATTACCAATGGACAGTGCAAGGCAAGTAGACTTGGGGTAGAGTGGAGAGGAATGGGAGATGACATTCCAGGGAAGACTTATTCTATGGGCCAATGCATGAGCATGGTAATGTATATGATTACACAGTGGAGCAAGATATAAGACGGACAAGATCATAGGTGAGTGAGCCCTGCGTGTCACATAGATCCTAGGCCACTGCAGGATGTTATGCCTGGGAGTTACATAATTCATGACTGGTGTTGCAAGTTCCCCAGGCTACAGTGTTCATGGTGGGCAGGAAAAGGGGGTCCTGGCTACATGGATGGCTTCTGGGAAAGCTCCCAGTTCAGGTGAGCATAACCAAGCAGTGTGTAAATCAGGCATGCAGATATCAGACTTTCTCTTCAGAAGGAAAAGGAATAATATGAATGACTTTCTTTAATGCCTTGGGCCACCCTCCCCCTCTTCTCCTCTGGGATTTCTTTCTAAATCCTCTCCTGGGAGAAGAAAGTCTCACTCAGGCGCCTCCTCCAGCTATCTCCTTTGGCGACAGTGGTTGATGGTTATAGTCTTTCCAAGAAGCCTGGCTCCAAACTGTCCTCTGTGTACTCCCCTGCAAGTGACAGCAGAGTCTATTTTTGAATTATGACCAGTTTGGAAGGTGTCTTCTGGCTCTTGCTGTGTTTATTTTCAGAAGAAGTATGAGCAGGGCTTGGGGGGGAGGGGGGGCGGGGGGGTGGATTTGGCCATTTCCACCTTTCTGGGGAACAGGTCTGGAAAATTGCTTCTGTCTAAGGGTGTCTCTTTGGAATGTCTTGGTCACAAGCCTAGCTCTTTTTCTTTGTCTGGTAAATATTTTTGGAAAGTATTTTCTTTCAGCACTCCCTTTCCCCCGCCCCCCATAAAACCACTGAGTCGGATCCCTCCCAGGATGCTGTCTGAATTGTATTTTCCAACCTAGATGCCACATCAGCCTTTTGCCTTCAGTGAACTTCTCTAAACAGAGTAAGGCAACGCTGAGGGGAACATTTTGTCAATGAAAGTAGCCACTGTCTATGCCCTACTCCACAGGCCAAGAAGAGAAATGGAAAAATAGAGTTGTGCCGTTACATAAGAAAGGTAGTGATGGTGACCAACAAAAATAAATCCGTGGCCCTGCTGGAGGGCGGGGTAGAGTTCCTTGAGCTTATGCTTGGAAGTACCTCCTGGTGATCGGTGTGCAGAGGCAGTCTTTCACCCCTAGAGGGCAGTCTCGCCCTCCTGAGATAGCCGCCTTGAATTTCGCCAAAATGGTTCCCATCTTTTCAACTCACTTGATTTTTTTTTTAATTCCACTGTTTTGAAAGGCTTTGTTGAGTAAGCTTTGTTTATGAAGACATAAATAGGTTTTACAACACAGTTGTGAGTTTTGATTACCATCCCGTTCGATGGATGTGAGATGAAGGGCTTTTTGACCCATATACTTCTATATATACTTCGTCACCCTCTCGCCGAAAAAGTTTGCTTTAGGGTTGACCTGCGTGCACAGTTTCATAGAGGTGAATGTGTAGATTCAACTTCGTGAGATACTGATTAGATCTAGAATATTTGATGATGGAAAAATTTGAGAAAAGCAGGTTATAAGCAATAAGTGCTTTTTGATCTCATTTTAGTCTCAGAGACTGTAAAACAACACGTTAACCTTAATTATATCTCGGTGATAGAGTTATGGGTAGTTTTCCACTTTTTGTTCTTCTAATTTTATTTTGTTGTGAGATTATGGATGGATTTTTTTAAGTTTATTATTTTTTTGTCATAATCTCTACACCCGATGTGAGACTCAAACTCATGACCCAAGATCAAGAGTTGTATGCTCTTCCAACTGAGCCAGCCAGGTGCCCCTGGGTAGATTTTTTTAAATATAATATTTAATTTATCCTTTAAAAAATATTTTTATATTACATATACATAAATGTGTTTTTATAAAAATCATTTAACATGATAGTTGAAGCCAGTCCCTTTTGATTATCTTCCCACTCCAAATGTTGCAGTTTACTCTAGACCTCTCTAGAACTATAAGCATTTCATCCATAGATAATAGTGTTTTCAGTGTGCATCTTTGGTTAATATAATTGATTTATGCTGTATACGGTATTATACAGTTTGCTTTATTCATTCTTGGACATGATTCCACGCAAGTTCATGTAAATATACACTGTGCTTTTTTAATGATGCCACATCTTTCCTATATAAGAGCAAGAAAAATGATTCAAAATTAGTCTCATTTTCCCTAAAATATTTTGAGACCTGATAGTATACGCTATTTTATGTATTTTAAGACATATATTTGAACATGTCTGAAGTTGGCATATGTCTTTAACTCAGTGCCATTCTAAACTGCATGAAATACAGGGGAAGAATCTCTTACCTTCTAACCCCCATGTTTCTATTTTTTATGCACAAAAGAAGTATTTCTAAAAACTTCCCCTTATATCATTTATATCAGCTTATTTATCTTTGTAATAGTCCTCCAAGTAAAGCTAGGGACAATTATCATAAGCCTCAAGTTAAAATCACAGAAACAAAGACACATTTTTTCCAGTGTTGAGACTAGTAAGTGACAGAGACCAGCCCAAAGTTATAAAAGCACCCTTTAGTTTCCTGTATCCAGAGTCTTGTACTCAAAGCCCTGAACTTAAGTCTTAACTTTGCCACCTTTTTTGCAACCTTATTGTAAAATATAGCTGCAATATGTAAAAAGTTCCAGCTTAGGTGGCACAGAGTAGTTGCTCAATAATGAGAAGCCCTTCTTCTTCTCCTTCACTTTCTCTTCCTTACCCTTCTCCTCCTTCTCTTGCTCTTCCTCCTCCTCCTTCTTCTTCCTCTTCTCCTGCTCCTCCTCCATTCTCCTCCATTCTTCTCTTCCCCCTCCTCCTCATTCACTCTCCTCCTCCTCCATTCTCCACCATCTCCTCCTCCTCCTCCCCCTCCTCCATTCTCCTCCATTTTTTTCCTCCTCCATTCTCTTCCATTTTCTTTCTCCTCCTCCTCCTCCTCCTCCATTCTCCTTCTCCTCCTTTTTTTCCCTCTTCTTCTTCCTCTTCTTCTTTATTATTACTACTATTAGTATTTCCTATCTACTTAAAATGACTACAGCTTAGAGTTTTCTGAGTTAAAAATTATTTACTCAAAGACCAAAATAGGTTGGAAAATATCTTCTGGCCCATTACAGGTTTTATTATAATTTTACACCCCATCACTATTTGCATGTTTTTGAGTTTTACATAAGCAAGCAAAATGGAGTCTATGCCTTCTGGGAATATACAGTCTAAAATGGCCCAACTGGTTGGACAGCCTTGGAAAAGTCATGGAAATGATCCCAAGTCATCAATCCTTTTAATCCCTGAGAGGTCACAATTTAAGGAGAACTGTTTATATCCATGAACTTTAGGCTTTTGAGTAAATAAACAAATACAAGCTTAAATATTAGGAGGTCCATAATATACGTATAGAAACAGCACTCAGAGAGCCTTTGACCCTGTACTTTTAAAGAAACTGTAGTACTGTTATATGTGTCCGATGATTTCATTAAACCAGTTTTCTCCTTCTTGACTATCTAAAATATTCATATATCATATTTAATAAGAATTTAAAGATTAATGTATTAAGGTTCAATTAGTTTTCTTTTTACCTCCAAAGGCACCCAGTGTTAGTCTCTTATTTATCATCTCAGAGATATTTTATATATGTGTGTGTGTGTGTGTGTGTTTTAATTTTAAAAGGGCTATATTCTGTACTCACAGTCATGCATCTTGCTTTTCCATTCAACACCATGTCTGGAAATTGTTAAAAATAGGTTTGTAAACATACTCTCCCTCTTTTGTGTGGCTATATTGTATATTATTTCTCAGTTTAAATTATTTTTTTTAAACATGACCTTGTTGGACATGTGTAGGTTGTTTTGAGCCTTTTTCCTCTTACAACCAATGCTAAAGTAAGTGACTTTATACTTAGGCCATTTTTCACATGCACAAGTTTATCTTGCTAAACTCTTGCACGTGGACAGTCTAGTTCGGAGGCAGATGCTTTTATAATTTAGATAGTAATTGTTAAATTGGTCTTAGTACCAGTTGTAACAGGTTATACACCTACCACCCGTGTATGACACTTTCCCCACAGCTTTGCCAACCCTGTGTGTTATTGAACCTTTCCCTGACTTCTGTTTGATCCTTTTTCTTTGCTTTACTCTCACAGAGGTCAGCAGAACTGGCTACAGTTAGATCACCGAGTTCTTGACCATGATCTGCCCAAGAAACCAGGCGCAACCATTTTGCACTTCGCTGTGAGGTAGGTATCGATAGAAACGTCCAGCATTCTCACCTCCCTTAAAAAAAAATCTGTGATCCACTAGAGAATAAAAAAAAGAACAGACCCATCAAAACATTATGTGAAAAAGATTCTCTACTGTCTTAGTCTGGAGACTAAGTTGCCATAGATACCGTGTAGGATTGTTTTCTTTGAAGATGAAGGGTAGAATCACCTTCCTTTATTCCTCAAAGTCCTCTGGATCAACTTAAAGGTGAAAAATACATTGTATTTTAGTACATAGCTTGTTTCTGACTCAACATACCTTTAGCATTTTTTTCATTTGAAATATGGCAAACATTTACTGTTACATGTTATGTATGGACATTTCCTAGACTGTGGAAAGGATTGAATTTTATACAATTTCACGCCTTAGTTTGAATAGACGATAAAATGCAAACAAATGCTCATGGAAAGAATTATCTTAGCCGTACAGAAATCTGAATTCAGCTTGCAGGCAGAGAGATTGCTGAGAAAGATGTAAGGAGTCCTTGACCTATTCTCTGAGCTCTGCTTAATTAGGAAATTCACTTACCCATACCTATGGGCCTCCATGTATGTTTCCTCCAGAAATGGAAGCATTCAACTCAAACAGTGATTTCTTAGAGCCCGCCCATGATGGGAATGTTTTTCCACATGAAATATGCACACTCTACGATAAATAAAATGTTATAAAAATTAACACTTGTGTTACTGTGCCTAGTTTAAGAAATAAAACACTACCAGTCTTGCTGAAAGCCCCTTTTTGTGCATTAACCACTCTTCTCACTACCTGAATTTGATGATAAATTTCATGACAAGCTGTCTTCTTTGTCTGAAGCCAAATATGGTAAAATAAGGTAAGGTAGTAGATTTCCCAGGAATCTAAATAAGCTTTCGTAACGCTAGATCAACCTAAAGCATGTTTCTGTGTTCTGGGCTTATGTTATGTTTTGGATGTTGAAATATGCTTTGTTTGAGGCACGTGGCTGGCTCCGTCGGTAGGGCATGCAGCTCTTGATCTCTGGGTCGTGAGTTCAAGCCCCACATTAGACAGTCTAGTTCAGAAGCAGATCCTTTTATCATTTTGATAGCAAAACTAAAAAAAGAAAGAAAGAATATGCTTTGTTTTATGACATCATCGTGGAAGCTTCTTATTATCCTTTTTTAGAATTTATATACTATGATTACCTAACAAAATCATATTGATTTACACACTTTTTAACAAAATTTTCACTTGAGTCTGCTACATTAAATCCAAAGTGTGGTAATAAGATGTCCCACCTTTTTTTAAGCATCTTGTTTTATATGAATTGATGGTGATTGTGGATCATAACTGCTCCTTACTCAGTAAATAAAGTATGGATGATCCCCAATTTGTTTTTTGCTTTTTGCTCTGCAAGCTGGCCCTAGAATTTCTTTCATGTCACAAAAAATCATATTTTTGAAACCCAGGAAGGAGGTCACATAAATGGTGATTTGTCCAGGAGCATAGCTGGTGTGGAGAAATGGGAGGAAATCCTAAAGAAAAATACAGGACTTTCCTGGAAAGAGTATGACATGAGTGTGTGTGTTTGTGGAAATGGAGAAAAGGGCAAACACAAACTAGCAAGCAATAGGAAAAAGTGAGCATTAGTAATTAAGCAGGGGGCAGAGAATAGAGAAATTTTCATCTTGCGTCTGAGCAGTGGCCCAACATCAATATATTTTTTCACAAAATGTTATAGTGTCACTGTAAACATTTCAAATTATATGAAATTACTCTCTCTCCCCAGCCTTCCTCCCTCCCCTCTACCTCCAGCTCCCTTTTATTCTTAGAGAAAAGTAAGGATGATAGTTACTTGGTGACTTACTTTGTTTTTACCTGGAGATTTTTCCTTGTTTATGTAAAAATCTACTTTATTTCTTTGCACTTTCGTAATTGAGGTGTCCAGTCCCCTATGAAGCACTAGGCTGCTTCCAATTATGTCTATGTTAATGTAGGCTGCAGTTAACATCCTTGCTTTTTTTTAAATCTTGTTTTAATTAAAAAAAATTTTTTTAATGTTTATTTTTGAGAGAGACAGACAGAGTGTGAGTGTGGAAGGGGCAGAGAGAGAGAGGGGGATGCAGAATCTGAAACAGGCTCCAGGCTCTGAGCTGTCAGCCCAGAGCCTGATGCAAGGCTCCAACTCGGGAACAGCGAAATCATGACCTGAGCTGAAGTCAGATGCCTAACCAACTGAGCCACCCAGGCGCCCTGACATCCTTGGTTTTTTATCTTTGCACACACATGTAGTATTTCCGCAGCATACCTCCTCAGCAAAACCCTTTGTCTTTGGAGAACTTAACAACTACCATTTATTTAGTCACCAGACTGTGAACTCGTTCTTGAACAGCTGATATCTGGTCTAGTTTTGGTCTCAAAATAAGAGGGGAGAAAGCTCTGTCTTCCTTCCTATTCAGTCATTCATAAGGCAGTCCTATCTTTTCGAAGCAGCTTCCTGAGATACCCAAGTAGCCTGCTACTCATTCTGTGAGTTTCAGCACTTACTTGAGTGTTATCTCGAGAGTATCCCATAATCACAAGCCATTACTTCCCCTTAACTACTTGCATGTTTAAAACCCTTATCAACTTTTTAATTATTTGCGTAATTTTTCCTCCCAACAGTACAATGAGATCATAATAGTCTTTGTTATTATTCCAATTAAGTACTTGTTGTTACTGCAACTTAATTAAAGGAATGATAAGGCAAAAGCACACAAAGAATTAACTGATGGAGGTCACTTAGTGGAATGTCATTCTCTGGAGATCTCAGGAAGGCGATTAACATGCATCCCTGTGAAGTCCAGTGCCTCCCAGAGGGCCTCTAGCCTTCTCTTTTGAGAGAACAAAACTGTTGGTGGGAGTTATATCCCAGTAGACACCGCCAATAACCCTCGAGGTCTTGCCTGAGTTGGCTACACATTTAGTCAGTGAAGAATAGAACCAAAGATGGCTTTTGGTTTTGTTTGGATATTGGTCACTACGGGAGCCTCTGGAAATACGCAGGACCTCTTTTTTTTTTTTTTTTAAATTGAACTATAGTTGACACACAATGTTACATCAATTGCAAGTGTACAACATAATGATTTGACAACTCTATACATTATGCTGGGCTCACCACAAGGGTAGCTACCCTCTGTCACCATACAGTGCTGTTACAATACGGCTGACCGTATTGCCCATGTTGTACCTTCCATCCCTGTGATTTATTCATTCCATAGCTGAGAGCAGTCACTGAGGTGCAGTCACCAAGTAGTTAATGCAAATGAGAAAGGATTCCCTACAGTGGTAGCACATTACAAGGATATGCATCCCTGTTATTTTTGTTGTAAACAATTAGAAATATCCAAATGCCAACAATGAAGATAGGTTCAGTAAGTTATGGCATTCTCACAGTGAACAATTGATCACTTTAATAAAAGAGATTAGATTTTTTTTTTTAAGTACGTTTCATTCCAGTACTTCCCCAGAGGGAGGGGGGACACATTTCTGAATCGTCCTAGGAATTTCTCAAACTATACGGTCACACCCCTCCAACTCCCAAATCCCCCACATTCTGGCCCAGATTCCGATATGGTGCACTAAAGGCAGTGAGTAAGGTATTGTTCAAGTTGGTGTGACAAATAAAGAGAGATTGGGATACAAAATAATTTTGCAAAGTGCTATAAAGATATAAGAAAATATCAATTTTTAAAAAGTTGTAGTGTTTATGAAAAAGAAAAATACCATACGGTTTTGCTCTCAAGAAGTTTTCCCTCTATTGAAATGTAGTATTAACCCTATGGCAGGCACTGGGCTAAATATTTGACATGCATCATCTCACTGAGTCCTAAGCTAAACAATGGGGTCCTGCAGTCAGAGAGGGGGGTCTCGGGGAGAGGGCGACTTTCTCTTGGTTAGTTTCCCCCAGGACGCAGGGAGCAGCTCAAAAACACGTGCTGCTTCTGCATGGAAGAAAGAAAACATTGAAGGTGAGGGCACTTAGCTTTCCCTTTATGAACTTCAGGATTAAACCTTTGTCTTTTCTTTAGTTATAAAAGCTCAACGATACATGCTAAATACACGTGTGCCACATGGGTGTATAGAGGCCCCATCATTTATTTCTGCACCGTAATTCATGGAACCAATTCTCTATTTCCATGTGAGTCCAAACTCCCCCGGTTGCGGGGGACTTCCCCAGGCCAGGGGTTGTTATTTGCTGCTGTAAATTATCTTCTGCAAACACATGGGCCTCTTTGGTAATGCAGCCCAGATGTGAGCATTTGAAAAGCTTGATAGTGAGTGAGCACACAAGCATTTAAATCAGAGAGCAGGGACTTGGCGTGACCTCATTGGAAAACCTCCCATCCCCTCTGGGGAGGGCAGGCGGAGGTGGCTCAGGCTGGTACCACCCAGCTCCACACAAAGCAGTGTCTCAGGGTCTTGCACTCCCTTATTCTTAGACTACTTCTTGCTTGCTCCCCCACCCCCTCCCTTTCTGGTCTTCCGTCTTCTCCTCCCTGCTTTTCCTCCTCCTCTTTCCAAGTCACCTCTGCTATGCCCCAGGACTGTAACTGGCCATTCAGAGGTAACCCTTAAAGCGTTGTCTGTGACACTCAGGGCTGAGAACTCCCTGTGTTCATTGGAGAGTAGTAGAAATGTGGGGGATGGAAGGGAAACCACTCCATTTCTGTCAAAGTTGCTGAAAATATGGAGCATTTGAAAGACTTTCTCAGGCTTTCAGCACCCCCTGGCCTGGTTCTGGAACACTCAGCCTTTAAATAAGAGCTAAACTTGGGGCGCCTGGGTGGTTCAATTGGTTAAGCATCCGACCTCAGCTCAGGTCATGATCTCACAGTTCATGAGTTCAAGCCTCACGTTGGACTCAGTGCTGACAGCTCAGAGCCTAGAGCCTGCTTGGGATTCTGTGTCTCCTTCTCCCGCTCCCGCTCCCCACTCACACTCTGCCTTTCTCTCTCTCAACAATAAATAAGCATTAAAAATTTTTTTAATTAAAAAAAAAGAGTTAAACTCAAGGAAGCATCATGACTGTAACCTGTGGGTCCCCATCATTCCACCTGATTTTTTTTTCTTTTTTTTCAACGTTTATTTATTTTTGGGACAGAGAGAGACAGAGCATGAACAGGCGAGGGGCAGAGAGAGAGGGAGACACAGAATCAGAAACAGGCTCCAGGCTCTGAGCCATCAGCCCAGAGCCCGACACGGGGCTCGAACTCACGGACCGCGAGATCGTGACCTGGCTGAAGTCGGACGCTTAACCGACTGCGCCACGCAGGCGCCCCTGATTTTTTTTTTTTTAAGAAAGTCAAATACATATATGGAATACAACACAACGGGTTTAAAAAAAAAAAGAGACTGGTGAAAAAAGAGACTTGTTACTATGGAAAGACACCCCAATATATTCAAGCAGACCCCAAAACAATATGTGCAACATGATTGCACTTGTGTAAAATCTATGAGTAGGGGAAAAGTGTAAAATGTCAACAGTAGTTAATCTCTGGGTAGAATGATTATGGGAATGATTTTTTTTTCCCTTTTTGCTTATCTATATATGTTTTTTCCTACAGTGAACACATTACTTAAGCACTTTTCTTTTAATGTAAGCATTATGATTGATAAAAGGAAGAGAAGTTAGAACGTTTGTGAGTGGCTAACCCTGAGTTATTTTAAAGCTATCAAAGAGCAAGAGAAGACAGCAAAGTTTATCTCCTCAAGGAGGAATGTGATCAAAAGCCCAGAGGAATAGCTGATTCCTCCTAGAGTGGGCCCAGCAGAGATTCTTTGAGCAGATGTGTGGGGTCAGCTGGTGCTCTGGGCCACCCACCACACTCCCATCTGAGCGCGCAATATCCCAGAACCTGGACAGTGTGACTGTTAATTGCCTTAATATTGACCGTGACCTCCTAAATGGCATAACCCGTCTTGAATTTCCAGGCACTTGTTAGAGGCCTCCATCTGTGAGGATCCAACATCCTAATTCATAGGAGAGCTCCAGAAAGACACAGAACACCTCAAAACTCGTACCCAATCCCAACTGCAGTTTCTTACAGGATTATGTTCCTCAGTGTGCTTTCTGATCAAAAGCAGACCTCGTTTGTGGGAATCGGCTCCCTCTCCTACATAACCGGTCCTCAGGGTGACATTGAAAGGGCAGAAGGAAAGAATGAGTAATCTGACTTGTGCAAAGAGCTGTAGGGTGCAGAAGTTAAAGCTTGGCCTTCAGCACAGAGTTTCTTAATAGCAGCACTATTGACATTTGGGGCAGGTAATTCTTTGTCATGGGCAGTTATACTGGATTGTAGGATGTTTGCAGGGTCCCAGGCTTCCGCCAACTAGATGCCAGCATGCCCTGTAAGTCAAGGTAATCCAAAAAATGTCTTCAGCATTGCCAGAGGCACCCCAGTCCACCTACCGAAAATCAGTGCTTCGGCATCATTCCTGGGTTTGAATCCCAACTCTTCCATTTATTAGCTCTGTGGTGTTTTGCACCCTCTGTTGGGCCTATTTTCCTCAGCTGTAAAATGGACCTTGTTGTTGGAGGATTAAACCTGTAAACATATAAGGTGGACCCTCAGTAAATGTTAATGATTTTTATGGTATAAATGACAGACACTGTTGAATGAATGAAAAAAAAAATGTCACGATATGATATACATACAGTCTTTGAATGTGGAAGGTTTGCGACCATCTGGCTTAGGTCACTTTTGCCCTGTTCATCATTCCATGTTCATCATTCACGGTGCCCAGCTGTCCCCACCCTATCCATCTTACCTCCCCTGCCTCTCTTCCTGCCTCCTTCTCCAAGCCTCTGTCCCTACCTTCGTCAGGGAGGACAGGAGCAGACTGTTTTGCAGTTTTGAAGGGAAGAAGCAAGCACTTGGATACTTCAGATTGCCTGGGGCTGGAGACTTCCTCCCCTTTCCAACAGGTCACAGCAAGGCCCTTACCCTCCTGTGCCTCCAGCCCTTCCTCCTGCAGCTCACAAAGAGCCACAGCGTGGCAGTGGAGCGACAGGGCAGGTTCCTACAGGCTCCCCTAGAGGGCTCTCTCTGGTTCTCCTAGAGAAATTCAGAAGTGAGAGAGCGTCTTCCTGGCGGGGGAGCACATTGTGGAAGCAAACAGTGCTTTCCTTGGGGAATTTTCCCAGACTGCACCCCTCCCAGAGATAAAAGGAGCATCTGAGACTCCCACAAGCCCTGCCTAATAGCTTGGAGAAAGTGCAGTACATCTTAAATTACTCTGCTGTCTTCAGCATGTGTTACAAAGCGAGACTAGGAGGTTGCAGGGTCATTATAAGCAATAAGCAGAGATCTCCCTGCTCAGAATGTGGATTGGGATCTGATAGGAATCTCCTTAGGCCCGCGGCCACAGTGAGGGCCTGAAATTACCCACAATGATGGACTGAAACCCAGAAGGAGGCCCCTCGCGGGACGCCAGTCACAAGCTCAGCGTTGTTCAAAATGCAAAGTAATTGAGCAATTCTTGCCCGATTCACCATCTTCAAAGGTATCACTGAGACATAAGGAAGCCTTGGAAGACAAAATATGCTCAGCTGGAGAGAACAAGTTGTAACTGGTCCGAAGGACTGCTGTTTCACAGCATTTTCCTATTCTCAGTTAAAATGGACACTTTGAGAGCATTTTGTTTCCTTGAGAGAGAGAGCTTAGGAAAGATAACCTGCTGAAGTTTTAAAAAGTTTCCCAACTCAGTCAAGGCCTTTTGTTATCGTCCCATCAATGGAGGAATAATAATAGTACTTACTGTAATAATCACCACCACTCATTGACTGCTGAATGGCCTACCACCCCTTATGTTGAACACATGTAGAAACATCTCATTTCTCTGGTATGTGGTCAAGTAAGGAAAGTGAGCCCTGAGAGCCCAGGTGGCTGGTTCAAAGCCCCAGGACGAAGCTCAAAGTAGTCTCTTCCCCACTTTATGGTGTTGACTTTTGATCTCTGTGAATAAATGCCCCAACAGGAAAATATTGGCCACCTACACGTAAGTGACTGTTGACAAGTGGCCCATTCCAAACAATTCCCATGATCTGCTTTTTGCCACACATGTGTTGTCATTGGACAGTCTTCCCTCTCCCCCGAGCCATCTTTATCATACCCCTGAAGTGTGATGTTCTGTTACCATTGATGAATGGTTAGGTGAACACCTGTCCCATCAAGAAGGAACAAAGACCACTATTGGAGGGAGCACACACATTAGAGACAAAACCTCTCCAAGCAAATGGCTCAAGCAAATTTTCTTCTCAAAAAAATTGTAGTTACTAAGCAGTATGAGGTTTGTCTATAAAACATATACCAAGTCAAAAAGCCTGAGTTCATTTCGAGGCGGAAAATGTAACCGCAAGTGTGAACTTCACAAAATCTTGGTGAAATCACTCAAAGTAAGCGTTCAGAAAGGAAACAGGAGCCTTTTGCCAAAAAGCGGCTGAAACAAAAGGTCTTTATTTTATGAGTCTGGGAGAGTTGGTTTTATTTCATTAAGAAGCCCTGAATTTTGTTTTCACTTCACGATACATGTTGAGAGGTGTGCCTGGGGAGCCATTCTCCCAAAGGACGATACGCACTTTTCATACACTCCATAAATATGAAGTCATTACAGTGGCCCCCTTGGGGGAGGGAGAGGATTCTGGATTGAGAGAACAGGTAATCAGATGCCTAGGAAGAAAAGTAGAAGGCAACAGGGCAGGTCGCCAGAAAGTAGTGGGAAACAAGATAGGGACCTGTTTACTGGAACTAGGGTATAGTTAGGGGCTTAGGCTTCAGAAACAAGGTGAATCCAGTTTCTGATATAAAGCTATCTGTTCAGAGTTAGACAAGCCACAAGCTGATTTGGTGCTAAGCCACCCAACTCCCTGCATGTGGTTTCTTAAATTCATGAAAATTAGCCAGAGGACTGGCCTGGCTAAAATGCCCTCTCCCTAGAATGCCTTTCCTCCCTTCGCTACCTGGTGAACTCATGCATTCTTTAAGACTCGGCTCAATTGTCCAAGGGGACATTTAGTGTCCTGTGACACTTAGTGCTCCGGATTTCAGCTTGGCAGCCTTCTGATTCATAAGCTGAGTTAATTGCATCCCTCCTTCGGGCCCCATGGCATTGTAAGCATGTTACATTTCATTGTGATTGTTATTGTAGGAAAGTATTATATCATAGTGATTTGGAATGTGAACTTTGAAGTCTGACAGGCCTTACTTTGAATCGTGGCTCCACCACTTCCTACCTGTATGGCTTGGGGAAGATGACTTTACATCTCCATCTCTCAGTTTCCTCATCTGTAAAAGGGCCTCGCCACCTGCTACCAATGGCATCCAGCTGTACTACAGATTAAATGAGATGATTCTCCGAGAATGAAATCAAACGATGCATGAAAAGCACTGAGTGTATTGCTAGCCAGAAGCAGGAGCTCAGGAAACAGTAGCTGTGATAGCTGCCAGCCAGAAACCTATGTTGACGGGGATAAAAGTCCATGTAGAAGCAAAGAAAGCAGGAAACTGCCACCACCAACACCGAGTTGACCTGGAAGTTCCTTCAGGATACAGCCGTTGAGTTAACTGGCCTGGAAGGAGGAGAGATCAACCCAAGAGAGGCTCCTAATGTGGGATAAGGAATTGACAAACAATTGACTTGCATTCGCTCAGAAGGAGTGACAAACAGTGGAGATAGAGGGAGGCAGGAGCAAAGGCACCCAGGCAGAGAAAGAAGGGCAAGTCCACAGCAGGAGCAGATGGGGCAGAAGGAAGTGAGTCACTGCCCTGATGGACACCAAGCAAGGGGGCCTCTGAGGCCAGCTGCTGCTGCCTCTTGTAGGGCTGGGATCCTAGACTCAAAGCTTGAGTCACTTCCCCCTGGGCCACAAAGCATTATGTGCCAGAATGTGGGGTTTTATTAACAATTGTTAATATGTATTGAGTCTTTTCCATATATTATCTCCTTTAATCCTTTCCGAACCCTCAAACCATGAGATAAGCGTAATCATGACACCCATTTTAGAAAAGACACAAAAAAACTAATGAACTTACCCAAGGCCATGCAGCTAATAAATGATGGGGGAGGGACTCCCTATCTAGATCAGAAACTGATTTATATCAGAAACTGGTTGGTTTCCCCCCAACCCCACGTTTTCCTCCCTGTCATAGTCCTTCACTTTCCTCCCTCACAAACCTAGCAGGCATCAGTCTTCATTAATCTCACTTAGAAGATAAGCCCTTGTTAGTGAGAAATAAGTGGATTTATTCTCTTTCTGGTTAGAGATGGAATTTTTCAAACGATTTTGCCATCTCAGTGATTAAAGCATTCGTGGTCCTTTCCAAGTTCGTGTATTTATCCAACATTCTGTCATTGTTGGGGGGAGGGAGGTGGGGAACAAATGCCCAGCAACGGTCATGAGGTCATGACGGTGCAGAGCTAAGGTCGGGCTCACCAAGCCACTTTAGCCCTGGTAGATCTGCACTCTCCCCAGTCGGAGGGCAAGTTCCTCTTCCAGTGAGCTGTCTTGCGGCATTAAGTCTCTGCATGCATTATTCATCAAATGAGCCTCCAACACTTGAGAAAAACTTCTGGGCCTCAGCTGGCCCACTGGCCCTCCCCCCAAACCCCCCCAGAGCTCAGCCTTCACTGGCCAGCCTCATCCTTTCAGGATTTTGAAAACAGAGGGGTAGGGAAGGACCCCCTCCTCTCCTTACAGGGGCTGTGAGAGCTCTCCTTAGAGCAGGGACCTGCATGCAGTCTGTGGCCTCACACACTGAATGAGCTAAGGCCCTGGCAAGGGGGATGGGGTAGGCCTAGAATACTCTGATTTGCATGAAAAAAGTCCAAGGTTAAGTGCTACTGAGGGCTTGGCTTCCAGCCAAGAGAAAACCCTGGCCTGGAAGGAGGAGAGGGAAGGAGCAGGGTGTGATTGAAATTTGCCTGGTGGACAGGAGTGAGGTGGGCATGGGGCCCTCACACCCACCTCAAGCCTGACAACCAGAGCAGACCGCCCAGTTCCATTATATAGTTCTTACTCAGTCCACTTCCACTTTCAACCTTCAAAGCTCACCTGGGCTTTGTTTTGAAGCTGCCTGAGGGATTATGAACACCCAAGACATGCGTCAAAGAATGAGCAACGCAGAGAAAGCTGGGTTTGCAGTTGGTTACCATTTTGGATTTCTCTTGAATTTGCTGTCCAACACACAAAAACTTTCTGTTAAGAGATTTTATGTGCATATATGTCTACATTCATGTGCATATATGTGTACATGATGTACATATACATACGGGTTACAGATTTCTTTTAAAAGGAAAAAAAAGCACAAGCATTTCCTCGTTCCTCAAAATCCTCTGCGCCTTTGGGGATGCCAAATGAAGACATAAAATCATGCTGAGAGATGGAAAAAAATCTGAAGAAACACACTTCTGTACTGTTTTCCAGGTTTTACATTGAGAGCATATCATTTTTGAAGGATAAAACCACTGTGGAGCTTTTTTTCCTGAATGCAAAGTCCTGTGTACTCAAGGTAAGGCACCCTATTTGTTATTTTTCAGTGAATGACTCCAGGCAGGCTGGAGTTGGGGGAAGAAATGGTATTGCCTATACTTGCATGTTCAAACAAAGAAAAATGAGCATAATCTTTCTCACTGGTACTTCCTACCCTGCCATAAAAAAAAAAAAAAAAAAGCTTTTTAAAAATTTAACAAAAGGCTGCTCTTCTCAAATTCTGAGCGAGAAAGACAGTCATCTGCAGGGGGAATCATGCTCACAGACAGTTACCACTACCTAAATGCAGCTAGCTAATCCCCCACACAGAACAACCCAGAAAGACACAAAGATGGATCAGTCGGATTGTGATTGAAACCTCAAAAAAAGTCAGGCTGGGAATCTTTTTTAATACAGTATGCCCTACATCTATCATAATTCGAAACCAATCTTATTTAGGGACCTGTGCTCAGAGCCACGTGTTTTAAAGCAGTGTCCCAGTTATCTGTGGTGAGGGACGAGTTTTGTGTTTTATTGTTTTCTATCTAATCTAATTTTTGGAGGACACCTTGCTTTTGTAAAATTCAGTACACATGAATTGCCAGAAAAATGATCCCATGCTTGGGTGTTGCACCTGTGTCAAATTGCTATAGAACATTCTCAACATGTTACCACCTTGCAGACTATCACTGCTTTCATGGCCTCCACTCTGGCCTCCTCAGAGCACACCCTTGGCCAGAGCAGGGGGTCTGGGAACCCAGAGATGCTCATCTGGAACCTGGCTTCTCCATTCTAGGTTGTAGTCTCAGTGTTCCGGAAGTCCATGTCCACTTCCGGGGCTGGGGGGAGCCCTTTCTGTCCGTATACATCACCCTAAATCTGAGCAGTGACCAGGGACAGCTGGATGGTGCCTAGCCTAGAAAGACAAGGGGGCAGGCTGTATACGGATTAGGGTACACTTCCCCTGAACCTCCAGAATGTTAATTATGGCTCACTGCACACATACAGCTTTAAATGATTGAGGACTCGGTACGAGCAGAGTTTTTGTTAAAACTCATTTATCAGAAATAATTGAATGCACATATTTAAAGTGCATTCACTATATAATAGCCATGAGCTGGTCACCAAAATCAAGAGAGTGAATAGACCCAGCAACTACAAATCTGCTTTTTTTTCACAGTAGTCTACATTTTCTAGAAGTGTATATAGATGGAATCGTACGGCAGATAATCTTTCTGGTCTTCTTTCAATGAGCATAATTATTTTGAGATGCATCTCTGTTGTTGGGTGTGTCAGTAGACCATTCCTTTTTATTGCTGAGGTATTCCACTGTATGGAGGTGCCTTAAATTGTTTTTCCATTCCCCTGTGATTTTTTTTTTCGTTTTTTTCCTAGCTTTACTGAGATATAATTGACATAGAACAGCAAGTTTATGGAGTACAGTAAGATGATTTGCTACACTTATATACTGCGAAGTGATGCATTCATTGGGGACAATTACAAATAAAAGTGCTATGAACATTCATGTACAAGTTATTGTTTATACACATGCTTTCTTTTTTCTTGGGCAAATACCTGGGAGCAGAATGGCTAGATCACATGGCAGATATGCTTAACTTTTTAAGGTACTGCCACTCTGTTTTCCAAAGTCGTTTTCAAAAATCAGTTGTCCACATGTGCATGAGTTTATTTCTGGACTCTGTAGTTGGTTTCGTTAATTGTCAACCTTTATGCCCATGACATACTGTTTTGATGACTATAGCTTTATATTGTGTCTCAAAATCAAAACAAACTCTAGCATGGTTCTTTTTCAAAGTTGTCTCGTTTATTCTGTTTTTACATTTCCATATGAATTTTAGAATCAGCTTGACAATTTCTAAAAACAACAAAACAAAACAAAATGAAAAACACCTAATGAGATTTTCATGAGGATTGCACTCAGTCTGTAGACTACTGTAGAAAAAATTGACAACCTAGAAGTTTGGAGTCATCAGTCCCATGACACACAGTATATATCCCCATATATTTCGGTCATCTTTTATTTCTCTCAGCAGTGATTATAGTTTTCAGCATATAGATCTTTTGTCAGATTTGTCCCCAAGTCTTCCATATTATTTGATAAAATCATAAGTGATATCTTTTTATCTCAGTTTCTGAATGTTCATTACTAATTCTATAGAAATGCATTTGTTTTTGTGTATTATTCTTGAATCCTACAGCCTTTCTAAACTCACTTACCATTTTTGGTAGCTTTTTGTAGATTCCATCAAATTTTCTTTATAGATGATCATGGCATCTGCTTAGTTTTACTTCTTCCTTTCTAGTCTGCATGCTTTTTTATTAGTTGTCAAATTTATGGGCATAGTTGTTCATAATATTTCCTTATTGCTCTTTTGATGTGTGCAGTCTGTAATGTTGTTACCTCTTTTGATCCTGATATTAATAATTGATGTCTTTCTCTTTTTTTTCTAATTAGTCTGGCTAAAAGTCAATCACTATTGAGCTTTTCAAAGAACCAGCTTTTGGTTCAATGGTTTTCTCTGTTGTTTTTTTGGTTTCTATTTCATCAATTTCTGCTATGACCTTTATCATTTTTCCTTTTATCTTTATTATTTCCTTTCTTCCCCTTTCTTTGGGCTTAATTTTCTCTCCTTATTCTTGCCACTTAAGATAGAAGCTGAGATCACTGTTTAAAGATGTTATTTTCTAATATAGGCATTTAGTATAAAAATTTCCCCCTAAATAGTGATTTTGTAGTGTCCCACAAATTCTGATATGTTGTGTTTTCATTTTTATTGTTTCAAAATATTTCCAAATTCCTCCTTCCTATACCTTCATTGGCCTCACGTTATTTAGAAAAGTGCAGTTTGGTTTCCAGATATTTATTTGGGGATTTTTAGAGATCTGTCTGTTATTTATTTCTAGTATAATCCCACTGTGGTCAGAGAACACACTTTGTGGAAATTAAATCCTTTTACATTTATTGAGACCTGTTTTATGGCCCAGAATATGCTCCATCTTGGTAAATTATCCATGTACACTGGGAAGAATGTATTCTGCTGTCACTCAGTGGAATATTCTATCAGTTTTATCACTGCTTTCAATTATGAGGTGTGCTGGTATAGCTTTCTTTATGTTTCTTGTGATTGATTTTTTTTATGCGTTTTGGCAATCACTGTATTTTAACTGGTTTTATATACTATTTACATTTAATGTGATTTTTGACATGGTTAAGTTTAAGTCTGTCATCTTCCTATTTATTTTTTGTTTGTCCCATCTGTTATTTTTTTTCCTCTCTCTGCCTTCTGTTGCATTTATTGTGTATTGTATGATTCTATTTTATCTCTTTTATTGGATTATTAGCTATAACTCTTTGTTATTTCCATGGTTGCTTTAGGGTTTATAGTATACATCTGTAACTTATTATGTCTACCCCGAAGTGCTGTTGTACCATTTCACATGTAGCACAAGAACCTGACAATAATATATTTCTGTCTCTCCCCTATGAGCCTTTATACTATCAGGGCAATACATTTTACTTTTTGATATGTTATAGATGCACATGATGTTGTTTTTTGTGTAAATATTTGATACTTCTGCCTGCTCTTAAAATTTTCTTGTTATCCCTGCTTTTTTGATTACGAGGTGCTACAGTATAGCTTTTTTCATGTTTCTTGTTTTTGATGTTTATTGAGCATCTTGGATTTGTGTGTTTTTAGTTTTCATCAATTTTGGAAATATCTCAGCTATTTTTTTCTTCAAATATTTTTCTCTGTTCCCATCCATACCTCCTTTGCAAATTCCAATCACACATATACTGGGTGACCTGAAATTATCCCACAATCCAGGGATGCTCTTTTCATTTAGTTATTTTTGTGTGCATGCTTTAGTTTGGCTAGTTTCTATTGCTCTGTCTTCAATTTTATATCTTTTCTTTTGAAATCTAATTTGCCATTGGTTTCATTCAGTATATTGAGTTTTTATCTTTAGAAGTTTGACTTGGATCTTTTTTGTATTTTGCATATGACCCCTTTTTGAAATATGAGATACAGTTATACTAATTGTTTTAATGCCTTTCTGTGCTTATTCTAATATCTGGGTCAGTTCTGGTACATTTTGACTGATTCAATTTTCTCCTCATTATGGGTCATGTTTTCCTGCCTATTTCCTGCATATTTTGCATCCCTGATAATATTTGAATGGATGTTGGACATTGTTTAATTTAACTTTTTGGGTGCTGCATATTTTTATATTCCTGTAAATATTTTTGACATTGGTTTTGGGATAAAATGTGATTAGTTAGACCTTTTGTTGTTGTTGTTTTCAACTCTTAGTTTTATTATTTGTTAGACTGGCCCAGAGCAGTGTTCATTCTAAAACTAATTATTTTCCATTACTGAGGCAAGACCCTCCTAAGTACTCTACTCAATGTCCAATGAATTATGAGTTTTTTCTATGGGGAACCAGTCTTGTGAGAAAACCAGGTACCCTTCCCTTCCATCCTCTTGGATAATTCTTTCCCCAACCTTGGGCAGTCTCCTTCCATGTATGCAGTGATCAGTACTTGGCATTTCTTCAGGATTCTCTCTGTGCAGCTCTCCTTTCTTTGGCATTCTGTCCTGCAAATTCTATCCATTTTGGTCACCCCAGTCTCTCAGCTCTGTCTCCTCAACTCAGAGAATCCACCATGCTCCATCTGTGTAACACCTTCACAGCCTAGAAACATTCTCATGGCAATAAGTGCGTGCTGTCATGGGGTTCACCTCATTCAAGGTTCACTGTCCTTTGTTGCCTTTTATTCAGTGTTTTTTTAAAAAAAATTTTTAACATTTATTCATCTTTGAGAGACAGAGAGACAAAGCATGAGTGGGGGAGGAGCAGAGAGAGAGGGAGACACAGACTCTGAAGCGGGCTCCAGACTCTGAGCTGTCAGCACAGAGCCCGATGCGGGACCTGAACTCACTGACTGCGAGATCATGACCTGACTGAGCCACCCAGGCACCCCACCTTTTATTCAGTGTTTTCAAAACTTTTGTTTCACATTTATTGGCTGGTTTTTTAGTTGTGTAGTTTTTTTTTTGGGGGGGGGGTGGTGAGAAGGTAAATCCAGTCCCTGTTAATCCCTCTTGGCTACAAGCAGAAGTATTCAAATCAGAGTTTTTGGCTAATTCTATGGGGAAAGTAAAATGTCTTCAGCACTAAAGACTTTATTAGAGCCTCTCTTTGTCGAGACTTGAGCTTTCTGAAGAACTCCAAGAGTTGACTGATAAGTAGATACTTATATAGCAAATACAGGGTTTACTGAGTCATAAGAAAACATTTCATAAACCACAGTTGGTCATCATCTCCTATGTGGAGAAATACAATTGCCCTTGTTATATTTTTCACCACCTAGCTGGCCATGGTCCAGTGAAACAGTCTTCTTGATTGCTTCTTCACTGTGTTGCTGTGTAAAGAAAGATAGGATGTAAATTTAAACTCATGATATTTCTCTTGTAGCTTTGTATGCTAAATTCCCTTGGTCCCTTTTCAGAAAGTACTGAAAAGTAGCGTTCTTTTAAATTCTTCTCCATCTTATGAATGTCCATTCCTGAGATTTCCTTTCTAAATGGGAGTGTTTGGCCACTTGTCAAAGAATTTAGAACTTTTACAAAATATAATATTGAAAGGCACTGTAACCTATGAATGTTATTGCAATAATTTTTTTAACGTGAGTTATAAGAATTTAGAGTTGAACATTTTCTAAGTAATACACAGGTGACTACTAAGAAACAATCCCAAGAGATGTTATAGAATCCAGTAAATGATAACAGGATCAGGTAGCTGTGTGGTAAGCAGCTTTTAAGTAATTTCTTAAGACATGATAATTTAAGAATATTGCCCATGAGGACTATCAGCTGAATCATGGACACAGGAGTAAATAAGTTTTTTGAGAACACAGTCTCAGCTATAGAACACATGTAGGTGGATTCCCGATGGGTGAAAGTCAGTCACTGACATGGTTAATTCGGGACTCATTGCTGGATAAGACAGTGAAAGGGGCTTCCTTCCACACTGTGCTGATGTGTTCAGCACCTCTGATCACCCCTATACACACTTCTTCCTCCCTGACAGATAGCTGTCCCCTTCTGTCAGTTCCTTCCTTCCAATGAGGACAGAAACATATAGGTGGGAAAAGAGAGCTCTTTTTGCAAATATTGACAAAGCCACAGTATCTCTTTGCATGCTTGGTGAGCAAGAAATATGACTTGTGATGAAGTTTCATACAGTTGCTGAAGCTCTGCATAGCTATGTAAATATGGATTCTGTCTTTTAAAAATTCACCCCTGTGAGTATGTCGTTTGAAACACTGTGTGGTTCCCAATGGTTTTGTGTATATCATTGCCCATACTGCATAGTGAAGAAGGCATTGTTAACTTTGTGTTGAAAGAAATATTGGGCTTCATTTTTGAGTTTGGGTATTCCAGAAGAGTCTGAAAAAAGGGATAGAGATTTTTCACTTTCGCTCACTCCAAAGGAAATCCCCATGTACACAGTGTGGTACAAATTGGGCATTCGATGTATTGTTGTTGACCGACTCATTAAGTGAATGAATGTTGTTGATGATGAATGCTTGTTTCCCAAGAAGTCAAGGGATAAACAAAACCACTGGTCTGTTGTATAATTTGACTAGTATTAACTATGAATGTACATAAATTTACTGCGAAATTAAACGCCTAAAATCCTAAAAAATTCACTTTCAAGGTATTACTGAATAACACTTAGCAAAGCTCTGATGACTCTAAATACCATTTTCAGCAAAGAATGAGTAAGAATGATTCTAAAGGGAGAAAATTTAATGTATCGTCTGATATTTTATTTTAAAAAGTCAAAAGCCTTTTGGATTTTTCTCTAGTCATTATAGATATCAATTAAATGTCAATAACAGTCTTACAGAAAACCAGTTCTGGTCAACTTCAGTTATTAAGCCATCGGCATATAGGCCAAAGCCAATGATGGCTAGAACTGAGCACATAAGAGAGTATTTATTTAGCAGTTATTTATTGGATGCCTGCTACCTGCCAGCACTGTTTGAGACTGCTTATAACTGGAAATGCTCTGAGGATGTCTTGTTTTTTCTCCCGGTTTTTTAAATCCCAATTTAAACATCAGTGAAAATGAAATGTGTTGTCTGAAAAAGAGTCTACGTTAGCTTAGTTATGACAATAACTTAGCTTCATGTTTCCTCGTCCTTTTGGAGCCATTCACTTGATTCGGTATTTCTGTTCTGCTGTAATTTGCAACATGAGAAAATACGTTAAAAATCATGCCGTTGTGTTGGCTCTTGTCAATGAAATGTAATTCTAAGGAAAAGCTCAGGGCTAGGGCTACCTCTGAAACATACCAGCTGTATGATCTTTGCACTGCTGAGCCATTTTTTTCCCATTGCAAAATGATCTGGTGAGATTGGGGCAGCATTTCTCACTGTGTGACCTTTGACTACCTTTATCAGATATACAACAAATGCTCATTTTGAATAAGCAAACTCCTGCCTTCTTGCCCCTCTCCCAACCACAGAATCAGAGTTGAGGAGGGAGCTGGAAATCAGCCTTTTCAACAAGGTTCTCTGGTGATTCTCCTGAGCACTTTAGCTGAAGAACCCCTGGATTTTCTGTGTGTTAAACATGCAGAATGGTTAAATATGGGTTGAAACTGGCCTTGAGAAATATGAATCAAGGTCCACAGAGGACTCTAGAAAGATGCCTCTTCATTTTTCCTCTTGTTTCCTGGCAGTTAAAACAGAAAAAGGCATTTTCCCTTAAGAACAGGAGAGCAGAGGAAGGTATGAAATTGCTTTCCAGCTCTGAGACTACTTGGAAGGAAAGAAATGTCTTCAGAGCCCTTTCTGTACATTTTTTGTGTGCCAGTACTGTGCTAAATGGTACACGTTTCACTGCATTTGATTCTCACTGTAGCCCATAATGAAGAAAACCTGTGATCCTCTTTTGGCCATAAAAGAACAGCAGTACAGACAGGTTAAGTAATTTGCTTAATGTCACAGAGCTGGTAGGTGGGCAGAGTGTCCTTGGAAAATTACAACAGCAAGAGACCCCGGCCTATAAAAGCATCTCTCATTTGTCTGGACTTTTCTTTGGTCATCGCTCCAGGGAAATAAAAGTGTCCTCGGTGAGTCAGAACTCAGGGCCTGGTATTAAAGAGCAGGCAGGTCATAGCCACTAACGAGTACTGAATACATACGTGCTTACTCCGTCTATTCGTTCCTTTACTTCCCACTCCAAACCATACCTACGTTCCGCTGTTGTCTCCCATTTTACAAACGGGAATACTGAGGTAGAGAGGTTGAGTAATGTACACAAGGTCACACAGCTGAATTAGTGGAGGAGCCAGGATTCATCACAGGCAGTATAATGCCAGAATCTGACTTTCACCACCACACATACTGCTTCCAGATGGCTGGGGGTCGTCTGTCCGCTCCCCATGGAGGTGGTGTATCCGGGTCATCTGAAGCATAGGCTCCCTCTTTCCCTTATTCCGAACTGTGTTGTACATGCTCATGCTCTTAGCCCAGCGTGGTTAACAGGTGCCTCTGGACGCTAGGAACCACTGGCTCCACAGGTTGGCCTGGGGGACAAAGCACTCAGATCCTTTCCGAACTGCACTAGCACTCACGGAGGAACAGAGCCCGTCAGAAAGTTACAAACGGCCGTGTGGGTCAAGTGTTCCCCAGGAGAGAGCTGTTGTCTGAGTCGTCCATCAGGTGAGGGCTCTTGAACCTGTTTGGCTTCCTCAGTGAGAATGGAGAGGGGCACACCTTCCCTTTGCAAAACAACCACCTGTGCCAGGTGGTGATGATGTGGAAACGCCGAAACTGATACCGGGGAAGCCTGGAAGCACTCGGCGTGTGGGCAGTGGTCCACCTTGGACGACCTGTTGCCCGCTGGAAAAGCCTCGATGCACGATACAGGACCGGAGGTTTGGCCCCGGTTGTCATTTGCGGAGGCCCCCTTGACCACATCTGACTTTAGTACTCAATCAACGTGTGTCACCACCACCCTTTTTTCAAGTCAGTGATTTGAAGACACGCTTGGAAAATTCAAATAGTATTGGCCGCCTTGTCCCTTTTGCTGTGTTTAAAATTTATTTGTTAAAGAAAAGGCAGGAGAAGGCAAAGCAACTGGGGTTCAGGAGGTGCCCTGGGGTCGAGATCATGCCCTGGGGTGAAGAGGAGGAGAAGGATGGCAGCTTGACTTTACAGAGAGCTCCCCAAGCAGCAGGCATTGATTTTTTTTCATTCATTAGCTCATTTAATCCTGGCAACAGCCAGGATTATTATTTATTATTGCTTTAACAAATGAGGAAAATGGAAACATAAATAAATTAAGTAATTTGGCCGTAGTTAAATAGGTCGTTAGTCGCGGAGTAATTACTAGGCAGCCTAGCTCCAGAAACCATAGTACTTATCATTCATTCATTCAGTCAGTCAGTAAAAATTTATTGCATTCTTGTTAAGGGCCATTATTTGTGATGAGTGCTGCATTATTATAGCACCAGTACCTTCCCATGGCCTGTCCTAAATCGTAAGGATTCTTGCCTTTGTATGTTTGTGTGTCGATGTGTATTGTGTTTATTTTAAGGGCAATATACTATGATGATACTTACAAGGACATAATATTTCTGAAAGATGCCAGGGACCTTGGAAAGACTGAGCACACCCAGCATCCACTGATGCTTCTTGCTACTCCTTCATAATAATCTAAAAAGCAGTGTCAGACATTTTCCTAGCTCCGCAATACTGCAATACAAGGAATCTCACAAACAGAATTGAGATTTTTTTTTTTTAAGATTTATTTGGAGGCTGAGGAAACAAATTTTGTTGCACGAATTTTAGATACACGATTTATCTTTCTCTTAGGCTTTTTCTGTATTGAGAAGTTTTTGGTTTTGAAAGGTATTTTTTTATTTTTTTTTTAATGTTTTATTTATTTTTGAGAGAAAGAGAGAGACAGAGTGCAAGCGGGGGAGGGGCAGAAAGAGAGGGCGACATAGAATCTGAAGCAGGCTCCAGGCTCTGAGCTGTCCACACAGAGCCCGATGCAGGGTTGGAACTCACCAACCACAAGATCATGACCTGAGCTGAAGTTGGACACTAAACCGACTGAGCCACCCAGGCACCCCCAGAATTAGGCTTTTGTAATCACACACACACAGATGAATACTATAGTTTAAATCTACAGCTGAAGAATCTCTCTCGTGAATATAAGCTACTTTCTTGCCAAAAGGATTTTAAGAAACTATTAGACCACTTTCTTGGAAATTCACCACATGCCTTGAACATGTTCAAGACTTCAGGAAGTTCTTCAATAAGCAAACGTGTGATTTTGTTTAACCCGATATTGTCCAGACTTACTTGCATATGAAATTTTTCTTTCAAGCTATACTTATTAACTGACCTCAAACTATACTTGTGAAAATGCCGCTGTGAATATATGCTATACCATTAAATAATAAAGCAAAAAGTGACAACTGTAAACCTCCTGGGTATTAGTCTATGTTAGATCTGACATAGATAAAAACCTGGTCTATTCTGATTCTTTAAATGAAACATCTTCGGAGTCAGTAAAGAGATGTTGACCTGGGTACTAAGCCAGTAATTACGGACTTCCTCTGCTTCAGATTGAGCAGGAGTAGATACCAAACCAAAAAGGAGGAGAACTTGGGTCATTAATGCCTTAATAGATTTCACTATGCTCTCTTTTCTTTGCTAATAAGTTCCCATCTCTTTGTACCTCAAATAAATGTAGAAATACAAATGAGCCAAGCATTAGTAATCCTATTAAAAATTAGAGGTATTGTAAGCCTATCCAATCACATTTATTCTTATCCTCCTTCTTACCCCATTTCTTGACTGAGACCTTTTTAGATGTGCCCTTTCATTAGTAGACTTAGTGAGAGTCTCAGCCTAACACCCCTGATACACACTCTTACCACACTTAGAGTGATACAACATATTGCATAATTGCCTCAGAATCTTAATGCCATTTGCACTTAAGTGTGTGAACCCAGAGGCGCCAAAGCTCTCTTAAAAGTCTATGTGGCTTTCGAGGGCAGTCGGGCCATGTCCATTAAAAGTAAGAATATATCGGGGAGCCTGGGAGCTCAGTAGGTTAAGCGTCCTGACTCTTGATCTCGACTCAGGTCATGATCTCACTGTTTCGTGAGTTCAAGCCCCACACTGCTCTCTTTGCTGACAGTGTGGAGCCTGCCTGAGATTCTCTCTCTCTCCTCTCTCTCTTCCCCTCCCCCACTCACATTGTGTCTCTCTGTCTCTCTCAAAAAAAATAAACATAAAAGAAATTTTCAAAACATAAGAACATATCTTTTTACCCAGCTGTCCATCAACTTTAGGAATTATTGAAATATGAAAAGATAAATATAAAAAGATCTTAGATAATTGTTTCTAATAGTAGGAAACTGGAAACTGCCTAAATACACTTTAACGGGGGATTAATTAAGTAAAGGCCAAATCATTCATGTGATTGGGTATTGTGTAGTCATCAAAGAGTAGATTAGTCCTGCTCTATTGATATGGAAATGTGTCGAAACTACACTGTCACATTTAAAAAGAATCAAGTTATTGGGGTGACTGGGTGGCTCAATCAGTTAAGTATCTGACTTCGGTTCAGGTCATGATCTCATGGTTCGTGAGTTCAAGCCCCGTGTCGGGCTCAGTGCTGACAGCTCGGAGCCTGGAGCCTGCTTCGGATTCTGTGACTCCCTCTCTCTGTCTCTCCCCTGCTCACACTCTGTCTGTCTCTCTCAAAAATAAATAAAACGTTAAAAAAAAAATTTTTTTTATTTTTTTTATTTAAAAAAAAAATTTTTTTTTTCAACGTTTATTTTTTTGGGACAGAGAGAGACAGAGCATGAACGGGGGAGGGGCAGAGAGAGAGGGAGACACAGAATCGGAAACAGGCTCCAGGCTCTGAGCCATCAGCCCAGGGCCCGACGCGGGGCTCGAACTCACGGACCGCGAGATCGTGACCTGGCTGAAGTCGGACGCTTAACCGACTGCGCCACCCAGGCGCCCCAAAAAAAGTTTTTTAAAGAAGTTACAGAACTATAAATATAGTGTGATTGTAGTTAACTTTATTATTTACTTTTATGTATATTAAATGTACCGATAAGAAAAAATAGAAAAAAGTATGGCATAGCCTAAATTTCTATTATCTCTGAGAGAGAGATTATGGAACTTTTGCCTCCTAAGCAATGCTTTTATAATTTTCTTTAACAAGAAGGTTGGGGGCACCTGGGTGGCTCAGTCACTTGAGCATCCAACTTCGGCTCAGGTCACGATCTCACAGTTTATGAGTTCGAGCCCCACGTTAGGCTTGCTGCTGTCAGCACAGAGCCCACTTGGGATCCTCTGTCCCACTCTCTCTGCCCCTCTCCCACTTGCGCTCTCAAAAATAAGTAAACATTACCAAAAAAAAAAAAAAAAAACCAAGAAGCTTGAATGAGTTTAAATCATAAAAATAAAGACAAAACCAATCAGTGTGTTCGCTGAACTTTACCTCTTTAAAGCTGTGTGAAGAGAATAAAGATTTTTTCTCATCACTTTCCTTCTGTTAGAAAAACGCTCCATCACCTTTCTCGCCGGGCAAAGCTAATGGAAGTCGAAAATTCCTAATTGCTTTATCTGGAAAAGCAAAAGGTCTTCTCTTAAAGACAACTGGCAGAATGGGTTTGTTTGTTGTTGTTTTTTTTTTTCCACTTGTAAAAATCACACTTGTCAATTGTAGAAAATTTAGAAAATGAAGAAAAATGCAAAAAAAAAAAAAGGTGTTGATTCATAATCCCAAGACTAGGGCATTAATTGTATCATTTTGACATCTTTCTTTCTTTTGAGCATGTCTTTTTCTTGGTTGAGATCAGTTGCTGACTACATTTTACGTTTTGTTCGACTTTAAACTTTTTATGTATGTTTAGGCTTTAGCTGTACCTGGTCCACTTTTCTTCCTCTATTCTGTAGGTTCTTATGTTTGGGGACTCTGTGCAGTATGGGGAAGGACTGCAGAGATGCTTGGCAGTGACAGAGTTCTATTTCATTAAGTATAAATTCATACAGTGAGGATGGGACCAAGTTTTCTTTATGTCGGAATCCCTAGGACGTACATCGTGGGTAAAAGTTTGTTAAATGGCTGAAAAAGTGAATGAGTGAATGATTAAAGAATGGACAAAGGGGTAGCAGGGTTGAGGCGTTTTAGAAAGTAAAATCAACAAGACTGAGTGCCTCCCGAGTCTTAGCTGGTCCCTGCTGCCTACAGAGGCTGTGTGGCGCAATGACTCTGCAACCGGGCGGAGTTTCGTCTCAACAGCAGCCTCGGCTCAACAACATAGCCTTGGCTCTTACCTGGGCATGGCGTCTCCACTTTTAAGCCTCTGTTTTATCAACTGGTAAAGTGAGAGCAGTAATCGTTCCTGCCTCAATGCATGAGTTAATATGTGCAAAATGTATCGAACCGTGTCTGGCACAGTGTGTTACGATTAATATTTTTGCTATTATTAATAATCTATTATTATTACTACTATCAGCGCCTTACGTGAGGACGCGCAAAGCCTGGGTTATTACTGGAGCCTCACTCACCCTGTGGTCAAACTGTAAGAACGCCTCATTCCCTGACTCTCCCAGCCTTTCTCAAACTTCTGTGCCTTTTTTTATAGACTTCACCTGCTGACTGCCTTTCTCCTCCCTTCATTTCCCGCTGGCTAATTCCCACTCATCCTTCAGAAATCAGCTCCAGTCCCTGCCCCTTAAGCAAGTCTTTCCTCCCCTTGTGGACCTCCACCAGCGTGTCCTACAGCGGCCAGTTCTTCCAGCCTCCAAAATATCCTCGAAAGACTTCTCCTAACGCTCCTTCCATTGTGTTGAATTGTTTGTCCCTGTGTCTGCCACCAACAACCAGACTACGTTCTCGGGACCGGGGCAGCTCCTACTCATGTTTATGGCCCACCCATTGGCACAGAGCCCGGCCTGTACCAGAGGGCCCCCCTGCAGAAAATACTGGCGAAGTGTATAAATGGAGTTTACACTAGCAACTCAATAGGTCAGTTTTTCAAAGTGGGCTTGTGAAAAGATCCAGTTAAACTGAAAATCAGTTCTGAGTAACACCCATAAAATTAGACTTTTTCAGCTTTCAATCTTATTTTGTTTTCACTACTTAACGTGTCGCAGCTCCCTAATTCAATTTTCCAGAGTTGGTATTGTACTTGTAACCTTGAAATTTAATATACTGGACTTATTGGAATACAATTTGGGCATAATGTGATCAGATTTTTAAAGCACAGGGGTCTCCGCATATGCACTGTAACTTTTGTTGCTCTATTCACTATAAATAGCTTTTGGAAACATTTAGGAGAATCACTGTAAAATCAGCTACAAGGATAGGTGAACGCACTGCTCTGCTCTTCTATTGAAACATCTTCTCTTGCAATTCCAAAGAAATAAGTCACCAACTTTTGATGGCCTCTGGGAATCTTTGCGAATATAGGCAGAGGGAATCCACTTAATCCTAAAACTTCACATTATCCGAGTCTTCTAGCATTTTCTCCCACCTACCCATTCAGCAATACTACCTTGGATATCACTGACTTTTCTTTTTCCTTCTTACTGGAGCCACCATTACCATAGAGGCAACAAAAAAAGCAGGGATGGAAGAAACATGGAGAAATGAATCTTCCCTGAAGTTAATAAATGATCTTCTGAATAATCAAAACGTGACTGTTTTTTGAGAAACATTCTCCTACAATCTAGAAAGGCACTTTGATAATTCAGTACTGTTCCAGCTGCCTGTTCATGGCAAAGAGACTTTTTTTAAGTACACATTCGTGAAAAGCCAGTTACTATCCCTATTTATAACAGAGAGGAATTGTCTCAGTTCCATTTAACCTAACAGAACATGAAGCATATTCCTCTGTAACCAATCCATTACTTCAGCACCCCATTCATGGTTCTTGTCCCAGAATTATTGCGTGTAGTTCAACAAACAACAATTTGAGTAGTCACCAACAACTAAAACATATTCAGTATATCTGCTAACCTGGCGGCTTTAGCATTTGGGATTTGAGTGAAGGGGTGTGTGTGTGTGTGTGTGTGTGTGTGTGTGCGCGCGCGCGCGCATGCACGCACATGTGTTTTAATCCTCAAGCTCTTTTCAAGATGCTGAAATAATTTAAAGGATCACTAACAGAAATTGAATTTTGCAGGCTTTAAGATCTGTCTACACATAGGGAGCGTGCCTTCTCATAATAACCAGCCATCAGTATTTACCAAGTGAAGTCACTAAACATCAGAGTTGGTTTGAAGACTAGCCAGTCTATGAGGAACAAAGAAATCTAATATCCTATTTTAAAGGGCTATTGCGAGTTTTATGATAAATATTTCACCTTTGTCTGTTTCATGTGGTTTTTCCCTCTGTTTTCCTAACATTGAAATTATGTGCATCTTAAGCCATGAGCATTTGGATATATGCTACGTTGTGCATTGGTGAGAATCAAAGTTTTCATAATAATAGCTTATAACGCATGGCAATTTTAATCCTCAGGGACTTTCCATATGTGCTCTATCATTTGCCTTTATCACCTTCCTGAGATGGTAGAGGGGAAGGTATTTGGTCCTCAGATGAAAAAACTGAGGCCCACAGAGGTAAAAGAACCTCGTCACAGAGTAAATAACAAGGAAAATGCCCTCCAGGTAGCACTAGCCAGAGTAAATTTACAAAGTGAATTCTTTGTTCACAGATAGGATATATCACCAGCACAAGTAGGCACTCAAATATTTGTTGAATACATTGAGAAGAGCTACTAAAAATGCAATTGAAAGGCCTGTATTTCATAGTGGTGCCATTTAGCATGAATTATCTTAAAACATTTAAACTCAGTATTCAGACTTTTGGTAAAACGTTATCTCAGAAATCAGATATAAGAAGAGCATTAC
The DNA here is from genome assembly GCF_022837055.1 of Prionailurus viverrinus. Lineage (NCBI taxonomy): Eukaryota > Metazoa > Chordata > Mammalia > Carnivora > Felidae > Prionailurus > Prionailurus viverrinus. The sequence goes on along the minus strand of NC_062562.1, from coordinate 35,764,824 downwards.
AGGGGCGCCTGGGTGGCGCAGTCGGTTAAGCGTCCGACTTCCGCCAGGTCACGATCTCGCGGTCCGTGAGTTCGAGCCCCGCGTCAGGCTCTGCGCTGATGGCTCAGAGCCTGGAGCCTGTTTCCGATTCTGTGTCTCCCTCTCTCTCTGCCCCTCCCCCGTTCATGCTCTGTCTCTCTCTGTCCCAAAAATAAATAAAAAGCATTGAAAAAAAAAATTTAAGAAGAGCATTACAGCTAAATTTGACTCAAAAATCATAAAAATAGTATGAGAAATGTTTGGACAGGGGAAAGAGGTGATAGATGGTCCGTTCGGCTGAAAATGCAATGTGTTAAAATGTAGGAATGAATGAAAAGACTCTGGAAGAAGTTTTCTCGATTTATTTTAGAAATCAAATTTCTTCATGTTGCCTGCTTTTGAAAATGCTTAGGTTGACATTCTTGAAGACACACATCTTGGATTTCAAAAGGAATATGGCAAAGAAACTCTCAAAACAAATGTATCCACACCAGATCCCTCTCTCTCTCTCTCTCTCTCTCTCTCTCTCTGTCCATCTGTTTACCTGTCATCTTTTTTTAACCCATACTAGAGCCAGATGTATTTTGCCCCCTTGAAGTGTTACACATGCTTAGGAGGCTTTAGGAGGAGGTTTGAAGGGCTATCTTTATATTTTTCAGATAGAAGAAATTGAACAGAAGACTCCCGTTTCATAATTAAGTAGGCCTAATACTGATGTGTTACAATATGGATTCATTAGGAAATAGACTAAGATATCCATTTCAGGTAAACCTCTTGAACTGGCCACAAACATTTACACGTGTAATGTGTACTGTAAGAGTGCCATTTACTTCTCAGCCAAAGTCAGTATTTCAAGATGGTTCGCTCCTTAGAGAGACTGTCTGAAGTTTGGCCCAATGCACGACATGGGGAAGTGGGGGGAATGAGAAGAGAGGGTCCCAACTGCCTGGCTTTGAGTCCTGGCTCCTCCATTCACAGGTTGGGTGGCCTTGAGCAACAGTCTCTGCTCTCTTCCTCAGCTTCAGTTTCCCCACATTACCTCCTCATAGGTTGTCATGACGATCCAGTGAATTAATACTTGTCAGCCTCTGGGAACAGATAATTAGGACTTCACTGTTTCTCGTTTTTGTTGTTGTGTTTGATAGTATTATTCCAAAATTCTGTTACAAGATGTTCTCATTTATAAGAAGTGGTTGAGCATAAAAAAACTCACAATTATGGCATAGAAGGAGAACGCTGGTGAAAATATTTTAAATGTGGCATGATCTGTTGGGAAAAAATAATAAATAATAACTAACCTAATCGGATAGATGTACAATAGTCCTGAAAATAAAAGTATCATCGTACATTTACTCATGCCAAAAAAAAAAAAATCTAGATAGGGTACTAACTTTAGCATAAAGTTATTTATTTTATTAACAGGCTTCTTTATTAAAAGGCTTAATTTTAACATCACGACCACAACTTTCTCCTGATTCGTCCTTCCTTCTCTATCATCCTTGATTACCTTGTAAGCACCTTGCACTTTTTTTTTTTCTAAATATGACTAGTTTTTCATCTGAATACCCTACTGCTACAAATTCAAACTGTAATCAAAAATTGGTGCCAGGGTGCATTTAAGCAATCAGAATGCTGTAATTAAAGTCTGCTGTGTATGTAATCTTACAATGCACAAGAGTAAGTACAGAAGTAGAGAGCTTGGTTCTGAGGGTTTACTTAATGACAGTTATTCATCTGTTCTCCAATTGTCTCTCCTCATATTTATCAGATGTGGGTGCCTCAGAACCTCCATACTCATTAGCAGAGCCTGACCTATTTAGGCTCCCTGCCTTTCTTGCATCGCGTAACAATTTGATGGTAGATCACCACACCTAATTTTCAGGGCAGTCTCATAAACATTCACTCCCTTGCTTTGAGACTGTGTTGGTGTAAGTGTTTATACAAAGGGATCAGGTACTGCAGAATGGTGGAGCCAGTCTGTCATACTTAAGATGTGACTGACTCGTTCTGCCTGGGCTTAAAAAGAATAAAGAAAACGAGTTTCAGGATCTCAGAATGGTGGGGGGAGGGGAGGGGAATAAAAATGACAATTGAGAGGAGGAAGAATCATACCTCTGATGATATTTTTTGCAGCATTAACTGGTAGAGCACTGTCATTGAAAGGTATAGGGCTTTTTTTTTTTTTGAGTATAGATTAATTGATTTAAAATATTTGTGAATGCCCACCGTGGTAGGCACTGTACAGGTGCTGGGTGTACAACTAAGCAAACAGATCTCTGCCTCTGGAGAGTGTGCGGTTTTGTATGATTAATAGCCCTATTTCACAAATTGTGTATATCTAATATCCAGTTCCCATTCAGTTTTGTCTCATTGTCTCGGTAATGTTCTTTACATCTTTTGGGGTTTTTTTCCCATTCTGATCCAGGATCACACATTGCATTTAGTGGTCATGAGTCTGTAGTCTGTAATTGGGAACATATGGCCAGTCTTTCTCTGGCTTTTCTCAAACCGGTACTTTTGAAGGGTATAGGCCAGTTGCCTGGTAGAATGTCTCTCCATTTGTGATATATGGATTCTTCTAATTTGCTGGTTGTAAACCTGTATCATGTTGGACGTGTCTCACAGCCATCTAGGAACATGGTGAAAATACAGAGACCCACACCCTGTCCTATTTCATCCTATCTCACTTCAGTGAGCCTGAGCCTCTTTATTCTTTGTTAGCTCTCCAGGCAATTCTGCTACCCACCAAAATTTGAGAGCCACTACTGTAACATAATTTCCCTGTGGCAGGAATACTAAGCAGGTGACATGTGTTCTCAGTGTATCTCACTAGGAGGCTCGCAATGTCAGTATACTTTGTTTTTGAGTAAGGTAGTATATGCCAGTTTTCTCTTCCCCTTTGTGATTTGTCTGGAGTTGACACTTGACCGCTGTTTAAGCATCCTATTTCCCAATAGTATTTGAACCAATGGACTTGGCCTCCAGTGGTGGTCTTGCCTAAGTCAGTTCATGCTGTGGTGATTGTAAATGGTGATTCTCCAATTCTTTCAATTCGTCTGCAAAGAATAATTTTTCTTCTCCTCTGTCTCCAGCTGTTAATAATACTATTATGGGTTCCTTTTTTATTCAATGTATTATCTATTCTGCCATTCATTTTGATGATCAGAATGTTCCTATTGCTATAACCTTGGCGTTAGCCATTTTTCCTTTCTGTGGAGAAATGGTATTTAGAAATCAAGATCTGGGTGGGGCACCTGGATGGCTCAGTTGGTTAAGCATCTGACTTCAGCTCAGGTCATGACCTCATGGTTCGTGAGTTCAAGCCCCACCTGGGACTCTCTGCTGTCATCTCAGAGCCTGTTTCAGATCCTCTGTCCCCCGTCTCTCTGCTCCTCCCCTGCTCGCATGTGTTCTCTCTCTCAAAAATAAATAAACTTAAAAAAAAAAAAGAAAGAAATCAAGGCCTGGTTTCTATTTAAACTCGTTGGAACTTCACCCCAAGGAAAAAAAATGTGCTACCTGTATACCTAAAAACGAAATGTATTGCATGAACCATACCTGGGTTGATCCTTGAGAAAGTGTGGTCTGCCTAGTTTCCCTTCTTTCTCATTTCCATATCTGTATATTCCTTTGATTATCCTTCCGCAAATGAACACTAATTCACATGCTGCAAAACTTTCTCTCTTTGCTCCTATCTTCATTATGATCAAGTTTCTGAGAAGCGGTATGCCCAGATACTTTGATCATAATGCTTACATCTTTGAAACTGTGTTACACACCCACGAAAACACCTGTACTTGTTTGCTTTCTTTGTAATGCTTTTTTCCCTTATCCAAAACATTTTTCAAATTATTTTTAAAATTTTTTATTTATTTATTTTGAGAGCGAGAGCATAAGCAGGGGAGGGGCAAAGAGGGGGAGACAGAATCCCAAGCAGGCTACACACCCCTAGCATGGAGCCCGATGCAGGACTCAAACCCATGAACTGTGAGATCATGGCCTGGGCTGAAATCAAGAGTCAGATGCTCAACCAAATGAGCCACCCAAGTGCCCCCTTCCAAAGCATTTTTATATCTTGTTTTTCTTTTTGTCCTCTAACTCCATGAAACATGTAAGACAGGTATTACTATTTTCCTTTTACATTTCTAGAAAGTGAAGCCAGAAGAGCAAAAGCCTTCTTAATATCTAACACCAAATGTGTTTGGTGTTTTAAGTTTGCATATCTAGTCCCTGACACCTAGTATTTAGTTTACCTTTCCCATAGCTGGTAAAGCCTGGGCTATGTTCTCATGGTTCTGAAACTCATTCTGAGTTGAAAATTAAGTCAAATCAACTATATAGTGGATCAAGAAACACAAGAAGCTTTGCCTTTAAAGTAAATTTTTTTAATGTTTATTTAGTTTTGAGAGAGAGAGACAGAGACAGAGTGTGAGTAGGGGAGGGGCAGAGAGAGAGAGAGACACGGAATCCCAAGCAGGCTCCAGGCTCTGAGCTGGACCACAGAGCCTGACATGGGGCTCGAACACACAAACTGTGAGATCGTGACCTTAGCCAAAGTTGGACCCTTAACCCTTTGAGCCACCCAGGTGCCCTGAAGCATTCCCTTTTTTTTTTTTTTTTTAATGTTTTTATTTATTTTCGAGACAGAGACAGAGCACGAGCCGGGGAGGGGCAGACAGAGGGAGGGACACAGAATCCGAAGCAGGCTCCAGGCTCTGAGCTGTCAGCACAGAGCCTGACGCAGGGCTCGAACTCACAGACTGTGACATCATGACCTGAGCTGAAGTCGGACGCTCAACCGACTGAGCCACCCAGGCGCCCCTCCCTTTTAAAGAAAGGAAAGGTAAAGGGGCGCCTGGGTGGCTCAGTTGGTTGAGCGGCCAACTTCGGCTCAGGTCATGATCTCACGGTCCGGTCCGTGAGTTGAAGCCCTGCATCCGGCTCTGTGCTGACAGCTCAGAGCCTGGAGCCTGTTTCAGAGTCTGTGTCTTCCTCTCTCTCTGACCCTCCCCCGTTCATGCTCTGTCTCTCTCTGTCTCAAAAGTAAATAAACATTAAGAAAAAAGTTTTTTTTTAATGTATAAAAAAAAGGAAAGGAAAAGATATTCCCATCAACTTTTTACTTTACTACTCTATTAGTTGATATTCTACAAATATTACGGAGCTCCTGTTCTGTGTCAGGTAGTATTCTAGGTCCCGGAGATAAAGCTAGGACCAGATAGATAAAAACCCATGCCCTTAAGGATCTAAGATATGATGAGGCAGGGATAATAGTGGGTGGGAAGAAAAACCATCAAGAAAATAGATAAGGTGTGTAATGCATTAGAAACATGCAAATAGGATAACCAAATACAGTTGTTCAAGGTGCTCAGTGCTCAACTCTGTGCCCGAAGTTGCCATGAGATGGTGGATCTAAGCAACTGAAGATGGAACTGCCACTAGGTAAGATGAGAAAGGCTTCTGGGAAGATCAGGAGTTCTGTTGGTTTCTCAGCTGTATATAGAAGTATAATATATGTACAGAAAAGGGCGTGTAAGTGCAGCTCAACAGACTTTCAAAATTGAACACATCTGGGGCGCCTGGGTGGCTCAGTCGTTTAAGCGTCCGACTTTGGCTCAGGTCATGATCTCACTGTCCGTGGGTTCGAGCCCCGCGTCGGGCTCTGTGCTGACTGCTCAGAGCCTGGAGCCTGTTTCAGATTCTGTGTCTCCCTCTCTCTCTGACTCTCCCCCGTTCATGCTCTGTCTCTCTCTGTCTCAAAAATAAATAAATGTTAAAAAATTTAAAAAAAAAAATGAACACATCTGTGCAACTAGCATCAATATCAAATAAACAGAATATCACCACTGAGAAGGCCCTCACATGTTCTCTTCCAGTCATTAATGCCTCCACTCCCATGACTTTTAATAGCATTTATTTGTTTTGGCTGACTTTATATTTTATATAACTGGAGTCATTCAAGGTGCCCTTTAATGTTTGGCCTAATTTGCTCGAATTAGGTTTGTGAGATTCATCCATATTGTAGTTTAGGCTAGCTTCACCCTTGCTGGGGAATAGTAGTCCATAGTATGAATATACCATAGTTCATTTGCTCATTGAAGAGCATTTGAGTAGCCTGCAGTATTTAGTTATTACAAATAGCACTGCCATGAAGGTCCCAGTGCCTGTGGCTTAGTGGATTTATGTAAATATGTCTGTTAGACGTATACCGAGGAGCAGAATTCCTGACCCATAGTGTATATTTGTGTTAAGATTTGGTAGACCTTGGGGCTCCTGGGTGGCTCCGTTGGTTAAGCATCCAACTGTTGATTTCTGCTCAGGGCATGATCTCACAGTTCTTGAGTTCAAGCCCCATAGACTCTATGCTGACAGTGCAAAGCCTGCTTGGGATTCTCTCTCTCTCTCTCTCTCTCTCTCTCTCTCTCTCTCTCTCTGTCTGTCTCTCTGTCTCTCTCTGTCTCTCTCTCTGCCCCTTCCTTCCTCACTTGCTCTCTCTCTTCCAATATAAATAAATAAGCATTAAAAAAAAAAACGGAGGCACCTGTGTGGCTCAGTAAGCGTCCGACTTTGGCTCCCGTCATTATCTCATGGTTCATGGGTTCATGCCCTGCGTGGGGCTCTGTGCTGACAGCTCAGAGCCTGGAGCCTGCTTCCGATTCTGTGTCTCCCTCTCTCTCTGCCCCTCCCCTGCTAATGTTCTGTCTCTCTCTCTCAAAAGTGAGTAAACATTTTAAAAAATTAAAAAAAATATATTTGGTAGACCTTGCCAAAATGTTCGTCCCAGAACTAACTTATAATCTACCAACAGTGTATGAGAAGGTGTGTTAAACAGAATGTCTACTTCATGCAGTGAAATCAGAGGTACCAAGTACATTGCAAAGAAGTGTACCAAAATAGTAGTTGAAAACAATTTCAGTGCGTGCCTACAAAATGAAAATAAATAAGCTAAAACTTGTTGGCATTATAGGCTTTGGTGAAGAAATTTAATGGTACTCAAATACGCTAAAAATAATAATCCTATGGAATGATAATCAGGTAAATAATATAATGAAGAAAATGGCCCATTTATAAAGGAAAATATAAAATCCTGAGTAGTGGGGCAGCTGGATGGCTCAGCCTGGAGAGCATGCAACTCTCGGTCTCAGGTTTGACTTCAAGCCCCACACTGGGGATGGAGCCTACTTAAAATAATAAATGAAAGTAGAAATCTTTTTAAAATAATTTTAAAGATACTGAGTATTAACCCTAACACTGAATGTGTATGATCTTTATGGTGTATCATAAAACTTTATGGTTACTATATAACCATTTCAATAATGACATACATGGTTCCAAAGAGGAAGGAAAATTATTATATATTTTTTTAAATTCATAAGACTATTTAAAAAATGTTTCAAATAAGTGAAAGAGAATGTCAAAGATTATTATGGAAAATTAAAACCCTTAGATATTGATATATGTAATAATGGAACACCAATTAAATGTTACAGAACTACACAAAAATTGAACAGTGTCCCAGAACAAAGTAGATTCCTATCGATATAATAATATTTAACAATGTAATAAGCAACACGGTGCATAATGCAGAGAGAAAAACACTGAGAGAATCTTTTTGGCTAGGCTTTATGAAAATGCTTTGTATTTGTCCTTCATAAAATGATCTCAACAACCCAATACATTCAATATTATCATCCCCCATTTTGTAGATGAGGAACTGAGTGTCAGAGAAGTAACTTGCTCAGGACCCCAAAGATTCTTTCAGTGAAGGTGATAGCCCCCACTCCAGTCTGACTTTGTAGGCCTGGAGAATAGATCGAAGAATACAATTTGTACCCAGTAGCTGAAACAAAGCATTAACACTGGTAGCTCAAACAAAACATGAGTTCTCAAATAGGTAAGTGAACAAAGGGTCATTTCGCACATGAGCAATAGCAAATAATATGCAATTGCAAGAGAGATATTCAAGTTGATTAGTAATCAAAAAAAATTGCAAGTTTCAATGTTGCAGTATTGTTTTCTACTTTCCTAATTACCAAAAATAATTTTATTCATTTGGTGTGGCTTGTAAAACTACGTACATTTCCCTAAGCTGGAAACATTAGTAAGAATGTTTACTATCTTGATCTGGGTGATGGGTGCATGAGTGTATACACGTGTCAAAATTCATCAAGCTGTGCACTAAGATTCGTGCATGTTACTATATGTACCTCAATAAAAAAGAAAAAAAGCACATTACAGTATGTATGGCAGGTGATGAAATCAGAGTTGCCTGTGAGGAAATAAAAGTAGAAATAATTAGATCCTGCCAAGGTTAAGGTTGGTATAAAACATTTAGCATGGGTAGTATAAAGCGTTTAACCCACAAATTCGAAACTCAACTTCTCTTAAGAACCACAGCAAAGAGGAAGTTATGACCACTTGCATAACTCACGGTGGTCTTTAAGGTAGAAACAGAGCAGCTGCCCAGCGGAGCACAGTCACTACTGCTCCTAAAAATCAGAAACTTCTCCCAGGGGTCCTGGTGAAGGACTGGTCTATGAGGTAATTAACAATGCCCTCAACAACACACCCAGAGTTATTAAAATACTGAGGTTCTGAGGGTTGCTTCTTCTCTTGTTCCTCAACAGAAGCCGGTGGAGTAATGCCAAAACACAGTTACAAAAAAAGCAGTTTTACCTTGGGACAAAACTTATGGTTCCATTTTGTAAGTTTCTAATGGTTCTTGGTTAGTCCAGAGACCTCTGAGATAATCTAGATCAGTGGTTCCCAGCTGGGGACCTTTGCCACCCAGGGGACATATGGAAAATGTTTGGAGACATTTTTGGTTGTCACAGCTTGGGGGGGCGGGGGTTGCTGCTGGAATCTAGCAGATAGAGGCCGGGGGCACACCCTATGATGCACAGGATAGCCCCCACAAAAAAAACAATTAACTGAAAATGTCAGTTACGCCAAGGTTGCCAAGCTCTGGTCTCAAGGAACAAAATGGAAAATATACCGGAAACATTACTACTATGTATCATTGAGACCAGCTTCCAGACACATTACTTCTCACAACTAGCTTGGACAAAAAAGGACAAAGTGTTTGGTTCATTTACAAGGGGAATATGGGGTGCAGATGTGGTAGTTATGGCCTGGTCTCCTACGGGCACAGTAATCCCAAAAGACAGGAACTAGCCCCGGGGAGTATGCCTTTATGGTTCAGCAAGAACTGCCTTGTAAGAGAGTAGGTAAGTGTTGAGTGTTGATGTGCACACCGCCCCCCGCAAACAGGCTAATAGTATGAAACCAGTGAGTCCAGAGCTCTAGAATTCTCTGATCTGTCAGGTTCCTCTTCCATGTAGATGTGTCTACAGAAGGAATTAAGAGGTTTCCAGGGAGCTATATCCGTTCACTCATTTGTGCACTTCTCACATCTATTCTTTGCACTCTGTTTGCTGGCTTAGTAGTAAATCAAAATGAGAGCATCTGAGCACCCAAGTCACTGTGTTTGCCAACTTTTGAGTTTTAACCAGACTTTGAAGTCTGGCTTGGCTGAGCAGTGGATGCAGTTGACTACCCATGTCCGGAAGTCCCTTTCTCTCTATCTGTGGGCATTGATTCCCTCTGGTTCACATCTTCCCAACTTTGTCTTGAGACGCAGCAAGACCCTTGGCCCTAATTTGGAAAATCCCTGGTTGTGGCTTTGGACCAGCTTCTGTCACTTGTCCGCAGAAAGATGATTGTGTTTGCATGTAAGCCAGTGGGGAAAGAAGCGGTTCTGAAAAGATTGTGATATTGGGACATCCTGCCCAGAAACACGCATGGGTACCAGGCAGTCAAGACAAATAGATAGCCAGCACTCTGGGAAATTATGTCAATTTTTTACAAACTTCTTATTTTAGAATCATTTCAAACTTACAGAAGAGCTGTAAGAATGGCACAAAAACACAGTATGTCCATCAAACCAAATTCACCAGTTGTCAACATTTTGCTACGTTTGCTCTCTCACCCCCTGCCCACGGATGTGTCCTTTTTTCTGAACCAGTTAAGAGTAAGTTACGCTCTTTATCCTTACATAATCCATTGTGTATTTCCTAAGATCAAAGCCACCCTTTATAGAACCCTGTTACAATGATCACATTTAGAACATTTAACAATTGAATCTGGACTGTTGCCTAATGTACCCTCCAACTTTCCCAGGGGTGCCCTTTGTAACAACTTTTCCTCTTGACATGGGATGACACATTTCATTTGGTTGTTATGACTGCCTCGTCTCCTTTCCTTCGAAACAGTTCTTCAGCCTTTCTTGGGCATTGATCCTATTTACATTTTTGAAGGCTATGGGCCAGATATTTTATAGGATGTCCCTGAATTTGAGTTTGTCTCACGCTTCCTCGTGATTAGATCTAGTGATGTATTTTCGGCTGCAGTACCACCCAGTGGTGTGCTAGCCAGCTAGTACCTGCTGTAAGAGCCGATTCTCACATCTCTTCCCAGCAGTGTGTCCTGTGATGTCATATCGGTAGCTTGGTAGCTACTTCAAGCTACTATTGGTAGCTTGAAATCGGCTGTGGTGGGGGTATTTGCACCGTGGAAATCCACAAATGCTACAACTGAGGGATCGTTCCCCCCCCTTCCCCATTTCTGGCGGTGAAACATTTACATTTACCAGTACAGACGTGTATATAAGTGACGTTATGTCCTTCTCAATGCATATTATCAGGAGGCCGGTCTGTACAGTTATTGGTAATGTCTCATCACTTCATTAAGATTGTATCTGTCAGGTTTCTCCACTGAAAAGCTACCATTTTTCCCTCTTGTAATTAAATTTCCCCAATAGAGAGATGCTTCGTGATTATGTAAATACCCTATCCTGTTTCTCACCAAACTTTCACCCAATAGTTTTTGTTTATTGAAAACTGTTACCTGAACAATCAGCAGTATGATGACTGCAAGTGCTAATTTTCCATTCCTCTCATTTCTCATATATTTATTTGTTGGTGTTCTTCAAGTTGCCTTTTTTAATAGACTTAACCCTAAAATTGCTAGATAATTAGTAATACACTTGGAAATAAGCTGGCTTCCCCCAACAGTTTGTCAAATAGTTCCAGATCCTAAGTATTTGTGAGCAAGTGATTCATGCCCATTGTTGTTGTACAGAATAAACTTCCATGAAGTATTACATCAATACAGATGAGTCTTCACAAGGAATTTTCCCATTCCTATTATGAGGCGTTTATGGTTAATGATAACTTACCACCCACCAGCAGTGGAGGTGGCATTTGGAGTCATTTTTCAGTCTTACCTGATTATAGTTTTTGCCAAAAGCCTACCTTTAGAAGATTCCTGGTGAGAGCTTTACGTTGGAGTCAGAAAGGTAACTAGTGGCCACGATGGACTCGAAAGAGCCTGGAGTCACCATCTGCTGTGGGGTTGGGTAGGACACTTCATGTCCCTGATTCTCAGTGCCATCATCTACAGAATAATAGGAGTCATATTTTCACTAAATGCTTTTTCAAGTTCTAAAACTTTCTTTTATTCTCTTCTCCTTGTGAATCAAAACGTATAGTTCTCATTTCATTAGCAAGATGTTTTGGTCAACTGAGCCAACAAGCCAAACACAAAATAAAATGTCCAACATGGATCCTGAACCTAGTGACCTAGAGACTGGATCCGTAAGCCAGCTAAATTAGCCATGAGGGTAGAACACCAAGACTTGATACTGTTTCGTATTACCCTTGTGCATTCAGCCACATCATCTGACTTACTTCTCTGCTCCTCTTTGTTTATCCCTGACAGTCATGGAAACCCACTGAAGGATCCCGTTACCTATCTCTTTGAGGAGATCCCTCTCCGATGTTAGCTTGCCCAGTACCTATAAGGTTACCTCTGTTACCATGGTTATAAGTAAAAGAAATCTTCCATCCCCGGGCAGACGGCAATTTCTAAAGAGCATTTGCACTTTATGCATGAAATTCTGGAGTTCTCTAGAAGTCTTAATTAAATTTCACCATATGAAATTGCTGAGAACCAGGCAGATAGTATTGGTTTTGCTTGGTCTGTTGCTTGGTGAGCTCCATGCACAAGTTAAGTAACCTTGGCAATCAGTATTAGAACTCAAAACATGTTGCATTGTATTTCCAGAACAGTGGTTAAGAGGAAGGTGAGGTAGGGGCTGAGGTATATAAAAGAATGTAAGGCTTAGGGTTGCCTGGGTGGCTCAGTCGGTTAAGTGTCTGTCTTCGGCTCAGGTCATAATCTCACGGTTGGTGGGTTCGTGCCCTGCGTCAGCTCTGTGCTGACACCTCAGAGCCTGGAGCCTGCTTCGGATTCTGTGTCTCCCTGTCTCTCTGCCCCTCCCCCGCTTGCACTCTGTGTCTCTCTCTCTCTACACTTAAAAAAATTTTTTAAAGGGGCGCCTGGGTGGCGCAGTCGGTTAAGCGTCCGACTTCAGCCAGGTCACGATCTCGCGGTCCGTGAGTTCGAGCCCCGTGTCAGGCTCTGGGCTGATGGCTCAGAGCCTGGAGCCTGTTTCCGATTCTGTGTCTCCCTCTCTCTCTGCCCCTCCCCCGTTCATGCTCTGTCTCTCTCTGTCCCAAAAATAAATAAACGTTGAAAAAAAAATTTAAAAAAAAAAAATTTTTTTAAAGATAAAAGAATGTAAGGCTTGGCCAAACCATGCATTCTCCTCTCTCCCAGGAAGGAGATTTTGGTAGGCCCCACCCCTGCACCCCTCCGTCACCCTCCTCCACCAGAATTGTGTTGGGACAACTAGTATGGGTGAATAAAAGTCCACAGGTGAGTTGCGTATGTGCCTCCCCACTCTTCTGGAGCTGCCTGAGCCTGGTACTTCTCATGCTTCAGCTCCTCATTTGATCATTTTTAATATTTAATGACCCTCTAAGGTAGAGAATTCTTTGGCAGCATTCTTAAGAGTTTCTGTCTGAGGCCTTTTTATCTGCTGAACTTCCATTTACGAAATTGAAAAGTTAGTGTCTAAAATATTGTTTGGATGACTCACCTCGGGTTCTGATGAGGCAGAGGCGGTCATGGGGGGCCAGAGGAGTTGGTCATGGTTTTCAATAAATTTTATTTAGCTTTTGTTATTTTAATGTCCGAAATAATCCAATTTTTTTCTCTTTTGTAAGATTTTAAGACAGACTGGACTGTAAATTCGGGCATGATTTCAAACTCAAAGATGGTTTTGAGCATTCCTCCCCCCTCCCCATTACCCCCCTCCCTTTGCATGAGTTTTTTCTTTTTTTTTTTTTCTTTGAACATAAGGAATTTCAGCTTTCTAGAATTTAATCTCGATCAACACTCATCTCACCTGTTGGATTAGCTGCTTCATCATCTTTCACCAGGTTAGAAAACCACTGTCTCTCTAGCCTGAAAGACAGAGGGCAATTGATGCTTACAACCAGCCTGCCTTTTCTTTGATTTTGTAATCTGTTTCTAGAGATTATAAGCGAGCTTTGAATTCCAAGGCTCTGGACCTGTCAGCTTTTAAAGGAAAAACTTTGAAGCAAATCCATTTCCTCAGGTTTCAGAAGGGAAACTTAGATGTTACAGGATGAAAATAATTTGTTTTCATTTTGTAATATAAGGGAAACACAGATAATTATCACAGCTGACATTCTAATGCCCTAGGTTTTTGGTTTCTTTATTTTATGGCTTTTAGAAGAATGATTATTATTTGTTTTTGGTTTTTTTCCTTTTTTTTTTTTTTTTGAGAACCCCAATCAAATCACTTGGAAACGTGAGAGAAAAGCGTAATCCTTTCCAAAATCCTCAGTGAGCTAACTGCTCTGTAAGCCTACCTAGTATGCGTTTACTTTAAAGCTACTTTTACTCACCATTAATGCTGTTGGTTTAACTGAAAAAACTCTGCAGCCCAAATTCAACGGGTAGAAGGGAGAAATAATGAGTTCGGGTTCATTTCTAGGCTGATGAGTTCTATGATCTCAAACAATATGCACTTTCAAGTACTAATTATGTAAGACTTAAGGTTATATGGAATGGTTTTAGTGTGTGTGAATGCCCACAAGCTAGCATATCACAAGTTTTTAAAAAATAAAGATCCTTCTATACCACTCATCGACTCGTTGTTGCAATATATTACACGAGGCAATAATGGTGTTGATGTATATGGTCACATATTATTTATTAACAAAATAAATGAAGGCATATGTGAGTATTATTGATAGAGGCAATATTCCTTCCACACACACTTATGCATCTCTATCAGGCTACTGAAAAAGCATTCCTGTTTTCCAAAGTCCAGAATTCCTATATTTTTGGAGGGGGGGGGGGATCTTAAAGGATAAAAAAATAAAATAATGGGTAAAATAATAAATTAGAGTAATCAAACTTCAATATAAAGGAACAGAATTTTAGTCTTCTCTAAGTATTTGCTATAATCAATTCTTAAGGCTTTACATTTTATATCTAAGTGTATGCGTGTTAATTCAATAATGTGTCATTGATGCAGTAGTGAATTTATATTTTTAGTAATAGTTGCATTGTGGGTATACCAACATAACCATGCAGTGACACAGAGGGGGGAAAAAAAAGATCTCAGGAAAACACCAAATGAATCTGAGAAAATCTTCAGAGCTTAACAATGAACTTGTAGGGATAAAAATTATTCGTTGGGAAGTTGTCTGAATTTTCAGCCTCAGAGTCATTTGTATTTCTTCCAGAATACTGCTCTCTGAAACAGACGCGGGCGCGGGCGCGCGCGCGCGCGCGCGCGCACACACACACACACACACACACACACACACACACACACACACACACTTTGTGGCTTCCCCTGACCGCTGGATGCGTCCCTCCATGCCCCCCTCCCTTTGCCTTGCAATGGTATGATCTGCGTTTGATTGTAAACTGGAGGTGCCAAGCTGTGACAGCTTCCCCAACTCAACAGCCATTTGCTACAACCTAGGGCAGCCTTGTTCAGCGATGCTTTCCTTTTCCCCAACAGGGGCAAATCGAAGCGGACAGCGAAACCATCTTCAAGTTAGCCGCACTTGTGTTACAGGTAAGAATCAGTACACTGCCTCTTGCCCGCGCCTTTTTGTTTGCTGGTTTTTGTGAATCGCCTGCAGCTCTGAAACTTTCGCATGGGCCAGTTGGCTGATAGATGTTTAAGCCAGCTGGTTGTTTGCCAATGAAAAACGTGAGCCACCGTTTTCTGTTTGAGCGTCACTTGCGCAGGCTATAGTGTGATGTTGCAAAGGAAAATGAAATTTAGACTGTTCCGAGGGAAAAGAATTAAGACTGTACTTCAGGAAAAGAGCTCTGGGTTACTTGGATTTGGGAAGCAGCAATTGTTAAAAACAGCTGTAATTTTCATTTAAATTGAGTAACTTTCGCCTGCATTTTCTGGAGGCAGAGTGAAAGAGCCCCTTAATTCTTAAAGGCACTAGTAGCTGAGAAATCCAACGTGTTCCATGCTTGTTTAAAAAGAGAAAACAAATAGCATGGGTTGATTTACCTACACCCTGGTTTAAAAAGTCTGCCTCCAGACTAAAAAGTGTGCTGCTCGGATAAACAAGCATGTATCACGTGATCTTAGAAATCTAAAAGAAGACCTAGTCATCTGTGCTTTTTCAGATATATCTGTCTCTTCTGTTAAGAATAAGAAATATTTCATGGATACTAATATTTTCTCACCAGTGCCACATTCTCCGTGGCCACAGAGAAAGCTTCCTCGTGCACATTCCTCCAAACAAAATTCAGGCACTCAAAGTGGGAAACGGGACCCAGAGTGAAATTCATTCGCTTAATCCACATACATACATATTGATCGTCTATCATTGTGTTTTATTTCAGGAAGCCAAAGGGGATTATACCAGGTAATGTTTCCTTTTCTGATATTACTATGCAAAATAACCCTAGCTGAACCGTAGCTGAATGCTGTTGCTTTAAATAACAATGGATGCATACTCAAAAGAAAGTCGATCTCAGAGCGGGAGACTGAGATCTCTTCCCTCTTCAAATAGGGACCTATTCTTTCTGTGAATGAATCCAGCAATGAAGCTTTCTTACCATTTTTCAAGCCAGAGTGACAGTGAATTGTAAACAGAAGCCCTCCAAAGTTCTAGTTTCTGTTATCTGTTAGCAAGATGAAGAAATCCGCAAAAAGCTTTGGTAGGCTGTGCTTTTTTAAACTTATAATAATCCTGTGTTGGACAAAAAAAAAAAAAAAAATCCTGTGTTGGAAGAGTTATAACACATGCACAAGAAGATAAACTCTATCAGCTGCTTAGTTAAGGGATTAATAGGGGCTTTCTTTTTGCAGCTGCCCTGAAGGGGCCTCACCCTTCATACACTTGACCTAACAGTTGTATGTCGCCACCGGGACACTTACTGGTTCTAACTGCCTAGCTGGCCACCTCATCAGAGTATTTGTCTTTGAATTCATGCTCTACCTGCTCCTTTCTGTCCTTTTCACACAGTAGCTGTAGTTGGAGAAGCAGAAACGGTTAAAGGCGAAAGCAGGGCCTCCAATTAGGAACAGACCACAGGCCAATGACCCATCGAAAGCCTCACCTCTTCCGCGTTAATGTTCCACTCCTGGTAAACTTTACCCGTAGATTATTTACAGATCACCTAGTAATCGTTCCCAGCCAAGGTTTTGAATAGTATGCTCCTTAAGGGACTGCTTACCGAACAATGCCTTCCAAGCTTGAAAACCTCCAGTCACGGAGTACTCCTTCACCTCAGAACCTCCAAGTCTGCCTGTTCAGTTTGGGAAAATGACTGAGGAGCCCACTTAACAGGCCATGATCCGTTCACCACATTCGTTAACTTTGTTTGGCACCGTGTTACTTTTTTCTTTTTTTAATTTGTGTTCAAGTTAGGAAAAACGCTTTGAAAAAAACCAGGAAGACCTATAAATGCCAATTTTGTTTTTAATGAAAAGGAAATGTTGGGATACGAGGAGGATAAATTAGTTTCTAGATCCTTGACACGACGCTGCTGGGTTCTCCACGCTTGGCTTTCTTGGAGAAGCCCTATTCCCTAGGAGGATCAGACATGTGAGGAATGTCAGTCATCATGTTAGGGGGTGAGTCTGAAGTTGATTGATAAATGAGGGCTTTAGGGCCAGAAGCTCACTCTGCAGTCTGTGAACTGCTAACCCTTCCTTCTCCATTTTCTGCCTGCCAGGCATGTGATGGACACTCTCTGAGCCTCATTTCCTCGTCAGGAAGATGCTACCTGCCCCCTAGATTAGCAGCTGTAGATTGGGAGATCAAATGTATGTAAACATTGCCCGGGGCAGTTTCTGGCATGGAGTAAGCTCTCTGTACACTTTGGCTATTATTATCAATTATTCTAGTGTCATTATTGCCTTCCTCATTATCATCATCCTGTCCTGTCTCTTGGCAACCTGGGAAGAGACTTTTGGGACCAAGGTGGTTTTGAACAAGCTGAATCGCATATTAAGGGGAAGAACAGAAGAGACAGGCTGATGTCACAAACTTCCTTAGGGAAGATCTCTTGCCTAGGACTGAAAGTCCTTTGGTAGTAAGTCTAGACCTTTTAGCCCTAAGACTTCAAGGTTGGTGAGTTAGTTGCTCCAAGCCCGAACCAATCCTCCTTTTTAACTTTGCTCTGTGCCTGCTGGTTTCCTGAGTGATTACTAGGCTGATGAACTGGAGGACACTGTTCTGAACTTGTCTGACCCACACTGAGGAGTAGAAGGAATGGGAGACCGGCCACCAAGGAACTAGCAACATGACCCTAAGTGAGCCGCTTGTCCTTTCGGGGCCTCAGCTTCCTCATCTGTAAATTGGGATTAATGAAAGTAGTGACTTGGCAGGATGGTTTTTGAGGAGATGAATGGTGTGGAACAACTTTGGAAGTACAGATTGTTTTGCAAGCAAGCATTAGTGATTGCTGACCAGGGTAAAGGAAAGAATAAGGTACTGTGAACTGTTGACATTGGGTTTATAATGAGGCAGAATTGTGATTCCTTGCTACCACCCACCCCCTCCCTGTGATGTGATTGTTCCTCCTCTGAGTGGAGAGACTATATTTTTCCTCCAAAGTTTTGTTATAAAACTAATTTAAGACAATCAGGCAAAATTAAGTACCTCAAGGCATTGTTACATATTGGTTAAAGCAAAGACATAGAATCAGACAGGCTTACTCAGATGCCAGCGTCTGCTACTTACTCCCTGTGTAATGTTGAGCAGGTTATTTAAAGTGCCCAGGCCTCGACTTCCTCCTCTGCAAAATGGAACTTATATTCATAGTATACACCCTGTAGCATTGCTATGAGAATGAAATGAATTAATATTTGCAAAGTGCTTCGAATAGTTCCTTCCGTCCCCCCTGTTGCTTCAAATATGAATTGTTTGGTATATAAATGATGCTGTGGTGAACATCTTGGTATAGTTGGGAGGTGGTTATCTGTGATTATTTTCTTATAGGATATTTCTCAGGTCGAAACAGGCAGAGGGATGTTCCTTAAAAAGGCAGAGTACAACGTGCTAAAATGGAGTTTGCACATTCTTGATCGCTAATTAAAATTATACAAAGTTTATAGCTTTATCCAGTAACATCGACTGAATGCCTAAAATGCGTCAGCCCCAGTCTAGGCACTGAGGACACAATGACACATAGATGCGGGCATCTCATTCCAGGGAACTTGGCCTTCTGTCAAGGGCTACCTCAAGGGCCATTCTGAATTCCACGTTTCTGTTGGTTTACATGTGGGTGGCTGTAGCTCTTGGCTTTTAGAACTAAACTGAGTTTACTCACTGAGGTTTGAACCTCCAAAAATGTCACTAAGTTCCAAGACCAGAGCAATGTGGCTTTCTCAATTAAAAAAGTGATTGAACACCTACTTCTTTTTTTATTTATGTATTTTGAGACAGAGAGAGAGGGAGAGAGGGAGAGAGGGAGAGAGGGAGAGAGAGAGAGAGAGAGAGAGAGAGAGAGAGAGAGAGAGAATCCCAAGCAGGCTCCACACTGTCAGCACAGAGCCCCACATGGGCTTGGATCCCGTGAACCGTGAGATCATGACCTGAGAGAAATCAAGAGTCAGACACTTAGCCAACTGAGCCACCCAGGTGCCCGGAAACTCCTACTTAATGCTGCTCTGGCCCACCCACTCCTTGTGAATTATCTCCGGCTGCTGTCTCAAATTCAGCATTTCCAAAGCTGAACCCACCAGGATCCCAGCCCCCAGAGCAGCGCCTCTTCCCTGGCTCCCTTTGTATGACATCACCTTTCTCTCTTGAATCATCGCTGAGGATTTCCCCTTCTCCCTCCCGCCTATTTCCTCCGTCTGTCAGTCAGCTCCTTTCTCTTCCTCTATCAGAGTGCTTGCTTTCTCAGCCCTCATTCCCCTCCACTCAACCCGACTGGAGAGCTCTGTGTGTATAGTTTGAGTGCTTTCGATGACATTATTTTCAAAGTCCACGCGTAATTTTATTCAGTCCCCACCACAAATGTTATTGCCATTTAACAAATTAATAGATGGAAAATCAGGCCCAAGGGAACAATGTCCCAGAGCCAGTGATCTCCTGGGTCTTTTCTGATTCCATCACCCACAACCACCCACAACAGACCCCAGTCATCTTCCCCAGACATTAATGGGATCATCATTTTCACCTTCTAAGAATCTCTCGGGTTCCCATGGCAGAGACCCTCCAACACCCTAACCTGGCCTCGAGGCTCTACTTAGTCTATATGATGTACTTAAATTTCCTATACTCTGCTGTTCATATCTGTTCATGCCTCTCTTCTCCTTCCTCCACATACTCTGTACTGTCGTCCCTGCGTGGCTTTGCTCAAACTCTTCTTCTGGAATGCCTTTAAAAAACAACAATCCTCCCCTTCTTATTTAGCTTCCTGCCATGCTTCCTTAAGAGTATTTTAAGTGAACATTATCATAACCAGTAGGAAACCTTGCTCCCTGAAAGTTAATTAAAATAGTAGAGGGGAGGGTGGACTTTCATTCTCTTTAAATAGGTGACAGTCTGAATTCCCAAGTCAGCCTTTAAGCTGCAAAGATAACAAGCTGCTTGGGTAACAGAACACAGACAAACGCAGAGAATTCCTGAAAGCTGACAAGGCTCAAGGCTTTATCACTGAGCCAGCCACAAATGAGTTTATAAAAGCAAAGCCTTTTTTTTCCCCCCTTTTTTCTTAAGATCCTGAAAGGTGGAAGTTACCGAATAACCATGTGATTAGGGCACTTCTGCTTGGAAGAAAAAGTGAGTGACTACAATTTGCAATTCAGTGCTGGGTCAGAATGAGAGTACATTGTCACCCAGCTTCAAATGGGAAGGAATAATTCACAACTTACAGCTGTGCTCCAAAAAAAAAAAAAAAAATATGCAGCTATTTCCCATGGGAAAGGAACTTTTGTGGAGTCCCTAAGAGTAGTTAATGAGGGAGGGGAGAAAAAAATCAAAGACTTTAAAGTACTTTCCGGCCTCGGTCCTATATCTCTAGAGCACTTAAAAGCTCTAAAATATTCTTCCGTTTCCAGAACCTGTAACATCAGTTACAATAATAAAAATAGCAGCTCCCGTGGGCTTGGTGCTGTGCCCAGTGCTTACATCAATGGGGAGGCAGTAGTGAAAACAGGAGCTCTGGAATTTAACTGCTTGGGTTCAAATCCAGGCCCAGACCCTTGCTGTAGAACTGTGGCTAGCTAACCTCTCTGGAACCCGGTTTCTGGGTTCGGGGTCTCCGTAAATGTTACATGGCATTGTTATTGTTCCTAATGTACATCACATCAACCCTGTGATGATAGGCAGCTGTTAGTATCCCCATTTTACAGATGGGAAAGCTGAGACTTGGAGCAAGCAAGTGGCTTACTGTCTAGGTCACATAGCTAGAGAGTGACAGAATTAGGACTCCAGGGCTCCTGCTCTTTACCGCCGTCAGGAGTCTCCCGTTTTGGATCCCAACACAAACTGTAAGAATCATTACCTTTCTTGCTGGCAGAATGAAGAAGACTGACTGGACAGAAATTGAACATTTCTGTCTTGTTTTGGGCAAGGGCTGTCATGAATCAGCAAAAGGCTTTTGTGAAGAAAAACTGTCAAGAAGCAGCTTTTCTCTCTCCCTGTGAAATGACTGTCTTTTCAAGTTTGACCTAAAGATATAGACAAGTCCTTCTGAATATCAGTTCAGTGCTTTAATGCTTCATTTTTAATGATTTGTAAATACATCTAAGTGTTTGGTGGTTTTACATGTTTTACAAACATTAATTCATTAATCATCTTCACCCTATGAACTTGGTATAATATTATCCCCATACTACAAGCGAGATGAAGAAATTCTGTGCAGCATTATATTTATATTACCATATTATGGTTTCATGTTTCCCAATAACTTGGCCAGATGTTAAGAGTTATGATGAATAAACAAACAAGGTAACAACACGTAGGGAATCATGGACAAATGATTGGGAAATACCTGGTCAAGAGTTAAACAAAATTCAAGTTCTTTTCGGTAAGTTTCCAATCTGCTCATGTGTATAGCGAATCTCCTAGAAGAAAACATGTAAACAGTGTTTCCTACACTTGTTTGTCCCTGATGTATGAGCCTCTTGTTCAATGTTCTCTGGACCTCACCTTGTTAAGTGTGGGTTCATTTATTTGCTGAAAACTCAGTATTAAAATGCCTTTAAAAGATAAGCAATTTGGGGAAGTCTGTTCTTTGTACTTCCTGCCAGATTCATTACTACCCTAGATTTTAATTCCATTAACTCTTAGGCAGGATAAACATTCAGCAAGTTCTGAACTTGCTTTTTCCGAAGAGCTCTGAATTTGGAAAAAATCAGCCATCCCACACAGTGGGCACTTTTTCATCTCTTCTAAGCACAGGATGTTAGAGCTGCCCAATACCAGGCATTTGAACGCTCATCTTATAGCTGATGAACTAAGGAGTGACATATCCATGACAATTCAGGTAGACAAGGCCAGACCTGCAGTCTGTGTACCCCAACTGTCTCAGATTTACCATTTTCACTTCCATCTATGTAAGCAGATCTATGTGCA
Organism: Prionailurus viverrinus; assembly: GCF_022837055.1. Classification (NCBI taxonomy): domain Eukaryota; kingdom Metazoa; phylum Chordata; class Mammalia; order Carnivora; family Felidae; genus Prionailurus; species Prionailurus viverrinus. Next base: position 35,742,796 of record NC_062562.1, on the reverse strand, counting down.
TCCCTGCTGTCCCTGCTGGAAGGCAGTGAGGGACGGCAGGCAGTGGACTCTACCCTGGTAAGTGGGGTTATCAGCGCAGTAGCCCCGAGTCTAATATTAGTCACTCGAGGAGACAGTTTAAGAGTGAGAAGGCAGGAAATGAGCTCTCGATCATCGGGCCCTTGGATGCCTTGCCTTTTTCTCATCGTTCCACTCCATTCATTTGTGTAGATTAAATACCTAACGTATATGAGGAGCCGGACCAACCAAGGGCTGTGATGGAAGCAGACTGTATTTCCTGTCTCCTTTGTAGGAGACGCTGGGGAAAGGCATGCACTCTGGAGTCAGAGAGGCTGGTGTGAGTTTGAGGCAAGCCCTCCCAATCTGCAGGTGGCATGACCTCCTGAATCTAAGGTCCTTTTTCTTTAAGAGGTTTGTTTTGTGGAGTAAATGAGATAATGTACCTTTCAGGGTGCCTGGTACAGAATGGAGATGTTGTAGTACTTGGGAGCTGGCTTCCACTTTCCCCTGAGTCCCATCAATTATAGTGAGGTGTGGGTGGTTTTTGTGGCCTTTTTTTTTTTTAAACCATCTTAGCAGTTATTAAGTGCACAGTTTAGTGGTGCACATTGTTGTGCAACCATCCCCACCATCTGCCTCCAGAATTTTTCTTCCTGCAAAACTAAAACTCTGTACCCATTAAATAGTAACACCCGTGCCCCCCTCCACCAGCCCCGGGCACCCACCATTCCACTTTCTGTCTCTGTGAATTTGCCTGTTCTGGGCACCTCATGCAGTATTTGTCTTTTAGTGACTGGCTTATTTTACTTATCATCATGTCCTTACGGATCTCATCTATGTTGTACTGTGAGCCCGAATTTCTTCTATTTTAAGGCTGAATAATATTCCATTGGGTGTATAGACCACATTTTGTTTATCTGCTCATCCATGGATGGACACTTAGTTTACTTCCAATTTTTTATTCTTATGAATAATTCTGGATGGACACACGTACGCAAATATCTTTTTGAGACCCTGATTCCAATTATTCTGGGAAGAGAGATGCATTTTTTTAAGAAGAGTCCTTGGCTTCTAGGTACTTTATTATATTCCACCATTCATTGGAGTAGGATGGGATGAGCTAAGAATAGGAATTTAGGACAGAGCTCAGATTCTTATTGTAAATCATCAGGTGCTACTTAGCAAAATTAATGCTTAAGGGGTCTAGCATTTATATTAAAAATATTGTTGTAGATGAACGTCTATTGACATGGAAAGATCATTACAATATACAAAGTGGAAAATAAAACAGAAGTATATATATTATCCCTTTAAAAAAACACAAAAGGGGGCGCCTGGGTGGCACAGTCGGTTAAGCGTCCGACTTCAGCCAGGTCACGATCTTGCGGTCTGTGAGTTCAAGCCCCGCGTCGGGCTCTGGGCTGATGGCTCAGAGCCTGGAGCCTGTTTCCGATTCTGTGTCTCCCTCTCTCTCTGCCCCTCCCCCGTTCATGCTCTGTCTCTCTCTGTCCCAAAAATAAATAAACGTTGGAAAAAAAAATTTTTTTTAAATAAAAAATAAAAAATAAAAAAACACAAAAAACGTGTGCCAGGATATTCAAACACGCAATACATGCTTGAAAACCGGTGTGTAAGTTACAGTATAGTGCAGTATCCTCTGAATTTTTTTTTGTTCATACAGCACATTCATTCCCAGTGTAAGTATATGTTTTATTTATTTATCTATTTGTAACAGTTACATGCATGTGGAACCATACCAACATCCTATCCAGAATAAAATATTTACAAAAGAAAAATGTGTGGAAAGGCATGAGCCAGCTTAACACGTTCAAAGAAATAGATACAAATAAATACCATTAGAAGTCCTACTATTTTCTTTTTGTACAGCCACATACCTCTCCACCATAGAGACTACAAGAGAGTGTATTCTTTTATTATTATTATTAAAAACATTTTTTAAGTTTATTTATTTATTTTGAGAGGGAAGGATAGGTGGGGGAGGGGCAGAGAGAAAGAGAGGGAGGGAGAGAGAGAGAGGATCCCAAGCAGGCTCCGCAATGTCAACACAGAGCCCAATGGCAGGGCTCAAACCTACAAACCATGAGATCATGACCTGAGCTAAAGCCAAGAGTCAGATGTTTAACTGGCTGAGCCACCCAGGCGCCCTGAGAGTGGATTCTGAAGTTAGGCAGAGCTGAGTTCTAGATTCTACCTCTCACTGGTGGACAGTCTTAACTAAGGTACTGAACATCTCTAAAACTCAGTTTCCTTATCTGTAAAGGGATAATTACGGTTCTTTAAAAAAAAAAATTATTAAGGTATGATTGACATGTAACATTAGTTTCAGGTGCAGCAATCTACATGATGATTAGACATTGTATATAGTGTGCAGGGATCACCACAATAAATCTCCTTGACACCCATCGCCAGATGTAGTTGTGACTTTTTTTTTTTTTTCTGGTGATGAGGACATTTAAGATCTCTGTTAGCAACGTTCAAATATGCAGTACAGTACGACCATGGTTTTTTTGCACGCTGCCTGGATAAAGGTAGGGGCAGAAAAAAATTAAGCTATTGTTATGTTTGTCATGACTTAACAATTGTCTCAGGACGGTGGGAGGAAAAATGTTGCTAATTTTCCTTCTTTGCATGTCAGTGTGTTTTCGTGGATCAGCCTCCAACACTTAGACGCCATTTTGTATTTTAAAAACCTCGAAGTTTCACACAGTCACGTCCACCTCTCGGGCACGGCGTCCTCTTTCAGAATGAATGTAAGATCTGTGGCACGCTACCCACTTTGCCTAATGCAAACTTCCCAAACCAAGGCTTCAGCTTCTCCCTGCCACCCAGAGCCGGGAGCCCATGACTCTCCGCAGCGTGTGGGAGGCCCTGTCCAAAACCCGCTGGCGCCCAGAGGCTCTGTCAACAAGCTCATTCAGTTTGGGCACAGGCGCCCGAGGCTGGGCAGGCGGAAAGGAAGCAATTAAGACAATGGAAACCTACCGGGGGAGAAAAAGCTGTTGGCAGGGTCGACTTCATGGGTGTGTGACCTGTGCAGTCACACGGGGCCCCCGGCTCAGCGGGGCCCCAAGCTTGGTTGATGCTCTTCTGTCCCCATTTTGAAATTGGTAATGATTTTTTTAACAAGGGGCTCCACGTTTTCATTTGTCTCGGGGCCTTGCAGACTGTGTGGCTGGTGCCCGTGTGAGGCCTAGATGTTGAATAGATTAGTGAAAGAAGGTGCCTCTTCTGGTGTCTAAACAGGTCCTCCAATGAGAAAGGTGGAACCACACAGAATTCTACAAATCGGCTTTTTTTTTTTTTTTTTTTGCGTACGTGTGGAAGGTCTTAGCTCTTTCTTTTCTTTTTTTAATGTTTTTTAATGTTTGTTTATTTTTTGAGAGAGAGAGACAGATGGCGAGTGGGGGGAGGAGCAGAGAGAGAGGGAGACACAGAATCCAAAGCCGGATCCAGGCTGTGAGCTGTCAGCACAGAGCCGGACGCGGGGCTTGACTTCACCAACCATGAGATCTTGACCTGAGCCGAAGTGGGACGCTTAACTGACTGAGCCACCTAGGCGCCCCTTGCCTTGCCCATTCTAATTCCATTTTGCATGATCTCCCAGGTCTGAGGCACGAGGTGTAACATAACCTCTACCTCCTGGGCCTCCTGTGAAAATGAACAGACGTAATGCACGAAAAGGGGTTTAGAGCAGTGCTTGGTGCCTGGAATACTCATTTCTAAAAGCTTCCTAAATACTCATGCCCTTAATCCTTGTATCAATTCCAAGAGCTGGCTATGATTATTATCCTCATTTTACAGCTGAGGCCCAGAGAAGTTGAGTGAACTTGCCCAAGTCACACAGCTGGTAAGATGTGGAGCTGAGATTAGAACTGAGGCCATCGGATGGCAGAGCTCATGCCCTCACTTCACCGTCATGCACATTGCTTTTACCATCATCTACGAGGTCCCAGGCACTCTTACGTTCTTTGTATCATTTTGTCCTCAAACGGTAGCTACTGAGATGCTCATTCTGCAGATTTGCAGGCTGAGGCTGGCAACCAAGGTCCCATATCTTGCACACCTGGAATTTGGATCTGAAACCTCATTCTCTGAATTTCCACTCTGCCTTTCCTCTGGATAACTCCTCAAAAGTGAATCGAAAGGATGTTTGATGAGATGTTTGATGTTTGATGAGATGCATTTAGGCCGCGGGGCAACTCCTAGAGCCAGAGGCGAGACGACTTTGCATGGCCTGTTTCTGGCAGCAATGTTCCGTCCTCTACGCTGGTGTAGGCCCTGGGGTCTTGCTGGGTCCCCTTCCCAGTTCCATCCTGAGGAGCTAGGTGTGCTCCTGGAAGTCTCACCTCTTTATTTCTCAGTTTTTCCATCTGTAAATGGGGGTGGTAATCCTATTTGTGGAAGAGGATTCTTGAGTGGTTTATGGTTATATGCTGAGTTGAGTGCCTAGCGTGTTTTAAGTATATTTCAGACTGTAAAAGCCGTTTTGCTGTAGCTTTTAGAAAAGAAAGGTATTGCCATTGTTTGAATAGAAGCAAATATTGTTGTCTGTTTTGACAGTTCTTAGCAGTTCACAGAACTCATTCTCAGACTATTATCTCGTTTGGACTTTTAAAAAAGTTTTTCTAAATGCCTGTACAGTCTTGTTCGGACTTTAAAATGACCCTGTGAGGGGCACCTGGGTGGCTCGGTCCGTTAAGCGTCCGACTTTGGCTCAGGTCATGATCTCATGGTTCGTGAGTTCAAGCCCTGCATACAGCTCAGTGCCTGGAGCCTGCTTCAGATTCTGTGTCTCCCTCTCTCTCTGCACCTCCCCCCACCCCACCGCTCACATTCTATCTCCCTCCCACTCTCTCAAAAAATAAATAAGCATTAAAATTTTTTTCTTAAATGACCCTGTGAGGAAAGGGCTTTCATGTCTGTTTTACAGAAAACTAAGCCCTGATTCACCAGCTACAGGCAGAATCAGGCTAGGAATCCAGGCATTTGTATTTCACAGCTTCAGTATTTTGCATTTCAGAACAGTTTGCTTTGGACAGTTTTAAGACTTGATGCAAGTAAACGAAAATAAAAGACCCGAAGTTCCACCTTTATATAACTTAGACGGCTGCTAACACCACAGTGAGGATCAATCCCGTGCCAGGAGGTATCCGGGTCTTTGCACCATCTCTGCTACTTGGTACTAATATGAAACTCAGTCTTGCCTGGGCCTTTCAGATAGCAGCTAAGACATCTGCGTATTTGGGGTTCAGTAGGAATAGAAAGTAGCATGACAGGTGCTTCTCTCCCCGAAGGGCAAGCCATTCAGAGTCGGCCTGAACTAAGGGATGGCATTTTGAGGAATGACTTCTACATCCCCTCACTGATACACATTTCAGTGCCTTTGCATTTGGCTCAAGAAACACTGAGTAAGAACACAACACATACTCAGTCTTATTATCTATTCAAATGGCTGATGTGGTTAAGTCCACTTTTGGCGTGATCAGGAAGGACACACTGAGTCACACATCTAGGACGAAGGGATAAATTTGTGGGGCTTCAAGCTGACCGTAAATAATTTTCACTTGCCTCGTAGGCAGTTTCCCAGGAGAGGAACAGATTTCTTTGTCTTTACCATCTTTATAGAAAACATGATTTGTATTGATTATTTTTCTTCCACGTGTCCTTTTTTCTAACTCAAGATTTGTATGAGAGATCGTTTTGAAAACTTACAGCAAAATATACTGACAGAAAATTTACCATTCTTAACCACTTTTAAGTGTGTAATTCAGAAGTGTACAATATATTCTCATTGTTACGCAACCGATCTCCAGAACTCTTCATCTTAGCAAAACTGAAACCCTATGGCCATTAAATACCCTGCCCCATCACCCCTACCCCAGCTCCTGACAACCACCATTCTACCTTCTGTCCCTATGAATTCGTGAAATATTTTTATTTTGCTATGTTTACAGATTTTCACCTTAACCTGCTTCTCAGCCTGAGTCCTTCTTACGAATTTTCTTTCTTCTGAAAGAGTAGAAGTTTCAAAGTAGACATGATTAGAATCCTCAGTGAGCTGGCTAATGTTTAGAAAAATCTCTCATCACATTTTCATTATTATCAGAAATTCTTTTGACTTAAAAAAATAGTTTGGTAGTTGATCACTATCAAGCATGCAGATGGACGGAGTTAATTTGCCCTGTGTTACAAGTTAGGCCATGGACAAAAATCTAATGGCGAAAGAATTCAAGCTGAAAGGATACTGTGTTTCTCACCAAGCAGATTCCTTGCATCTTGGGTACAGCACTGAGACAAGGAAGGTCCGATACAAATTCTGTGGACTGGTCATGATGTGGGAAGAGCAAGATTCAAAGCTGAACTTGAACCAGTTATAGTGGACACTGCTGAACCAATCCTAAAACTACTTACAACTTGGGACTTGGCAAGGTGCTTCCATAGTTTTCTCCCCGTGTTGTTTATTACCAACCCTTAAGGGTTGGCAGGTTTAGCAAATAAAAATAGAGGATGCCCACTTAAATTTGAATTTTAGATAGATCATGAATATTATTTTTATTCCATTATACTTAACATACACTATTATATTAGTTTCAGGTGTACCTTATAGTGCTTTAACAAGGAATAATTTTTTTTAGTAGAAGTGTGTCCTAAGTATTTAATCTGGCAACTCTAACCTAGACCACCCACTGGGGATTCTTGGTGGTAATAATCCACCCCTAGCCTGGTCTGAGCACAGGGGGAATAAAGAGTTCAGTAAGCTCTCTGGTCACTGTCAGAAACGAAAGAACGCAAGAACACGTTTACTGAACGTAGGCAGGTGCCGTCACAGCATTCTGCTGACAGACAGGACACCATCCCTATTTTTATAATAAGGAAGCCAAGGCTTACAAGGTTAGTTTATCTGAGACCACAGAAGGCCTACAGAGCACAGAGACCTGGGACTGAATTCAGTTCTCAGACCAAACCTTATTACTGCACATCACAGGTGGAGAGCCAGCTGCTTGGTTGGTTGGTCTGTTGATGTTTCTAAGCAGAAGCTTTGCAGTCGCCTGCATCCAAGTCCTGGCTGCCTCTGTGCAAGTTCCGGTGGCGGGAGCAGCCAGGTGATTTTTTTTGAAGATTATTTATTTTCGGGGGGGGGGGGGAGGGGAGAGAGAATCTCAAGCAGGCTCTGAGCTCTCAGCGTGGAGCCTCATGTTGGGCTCAAACTCCCAAACTGTGAGATCACAACCTGAGCCAAACCCAGTGAGCCACCCAGACGCCCCACTAGGTGACTTTTCTAAACCTCAGTTCCCTTATCCATGAATTGGAAATAGTGCCTATGTCTAGGTTTGCTAAGAGGCTTCAGTGAGTTCCTCTAAGTAAAATGCCAAGCCCTTGTCTGCCACACTGCACCACCCAGGACGGTCCCCTTTAAAGCCAGTTTCTTTTATTGTCCTGCTAAGGAGCTGAGAGGTCCCAGGGAGCTGGAGATCAGAGGCGGCCTGGAAATGCATGTTCACACCTGAACCCCAGTGAAAGGGCTTCATTTGCTCAATGACGAAGGGGGGGGCACCCCTTTCCCGGGAAGCAGTGGGGACTCGGGAGCCTCAGCGGGAGGCCTGGAAGATGACTTCTGTAAGGCTCTCAGTGATTTGGCTGGAGGTGTGATCCAGAAACATTTAGAGGGGGTGGGGGTGGGGGGAAATTCCAAGAATGGAAAGGCCCTGTGACCTGGGAGGGGAGCGGTCGAGGTCTGGACCAGCCTGCCTGGCTTTTCCGGCCCCTCCCCGCTTCCACTACAGCTTTCCAGTCCCCTCCTGCGCCTCCTCCCCTCCTTCCCCGTCCGAGTCCCGGACCTGGAGTCCCCGGGGCCAGCTCCCCCGCTGCCGGCGCTCGAGACGTAGCGCCACCTCCCTGCGGGGCCTTTGGTTAAGTCTTCAGACCTCCGTGCGCTGGTTTCCCGTCTGGGATCTCAGCGTTTGGACCCAAGGAGCTGAGCTCGCCCCGCCGGCCGGCTGCGGTTTGGTCTGGAGGGGTGGAAGGCAAGGAGGGCGCTTCGTCGTAGCTACTGGGAAATCACCTCGGTCTGTAAGCAAGTTTTTCTGTTCTAATTATTTGCAGTGGTGACATTAGACAACTGAGGGAGTTGCAGCCTAGCTTTCTGCCCTTGCAGACAATTGACTATGAATGAACGCGTCTAGGTGTTTCCTACTTTCTCCATCCCGTCCCAGGACTTGGACTCCTGTAACAGAGATTACTGGTCGGGAGCAGAGAGCTTACTATGAAATTTTGAGTCGGTAGCAAAAAAAAAAAAAAAAAAAAAAAATGGGGCATCAGGAATACCTTGCGTGGTTGAAGGAGCCTTTGTTGAGGTGGAGAGCTTCTTTTCTGAAGTGAGGTTCAGGTGAGTTTGGATGTAAAATTCTGCTGAAAATGACCAGAGTCTGATTCTGTAGCTTTTTAAGAAAAAGAAAAATTTTTAATGAAATTTGCTATCTTTGCTGTTAGGGGACAACTGTGGACGGAGGGTTGTTTTGGTTTGGTTCAAGAAACACATATTCAGTTTTGTTATCTGTGTTCAGATCTCTCATGCAGTTTAATTCAGCCTTTGGCTAATCCAGATTAATCTAACTTTCCCCCAAGAAACTGTCATAGAACCAGTCAGTGGCCACCATGTTTATAAATTGCAAAGCCCCAAGTTAAGCTGATGAGTCTTTCCTTCCTCAACTACCCTTTCCCCATTTTCTGACCCTTCTCTTTAGAATCTGGAGGAGTTAGGCAAAGAGGGTAAAGCACAGGTTTGGAGTCACATCTGCTACTTTCTTACTGTGGCAGTTTATTTTTTTTTAATTTTTTTAAATGTTTTTATTTTTATTTTTGAGACAGAGAGAGACAGAGCATGAATGAGGGAGGGGCAGAGAGAGAGGGAGACACAGAATCGGAAGCAGGCTCCAGGCTCTGAGCCATCAGCCCAGAGCCCGACGCGGGGCTCAAACTCAGGGACCACAAGATCGTGACCTGAGCCGAAGTCGGACACTTAACTGACCAAGCCACCCAGGCGCCCCCTTACTGTGCCAGTTTAAATTAATCTGTCTAAAATCTCAGTTTTCACATCTCTGAAATGGGGGAGCTGGTGATAACAGCATAATATACCTGTAGGGAAAGGCTTTCACCCAGACTCTACCATCTAATAATGCTCAGTCAGTGCGAAACATTATTCGAGGCATTTCTTTTGGGGACTAAATGACATGTTCACCTGGCATCAGTGCTGGGTCAGCCACCCAGAGACTCCAAACTAAGGTCCTAGACTGTCCTCATACTCTTGAACCTTCTTTTCTGTTTTAAATGGTTGATTACTGCCTCTTTTTTGAAAATCTCTTTGTGTTTTATGATGTGTGTATTCTATTATTCTATTGCTAGGTTCCCCTTGAGCCCTTCTGATTCAGCAGGTCTGGGGCAGGACTCAAAAATTTGCATTTCTAACAAGTTCTGAGATAATACTGATTCTGCTGGTCTGGGGACTGTGATGTGATAACTTCTGTGTTTCTTATGCTTGCGAGTTTAATGTCCCCTTACTAGGAACTGGCAGAAAGAAATTTGCCATTAGAACTCCCTCATTATTAAGTCAAGGAGCTAATAAACCAGACTCTTCATAGAAGACCAAGTTCAGAGATAACTGAAGGAATGCGATATATATATATATATATATATATATATATATTTTTTTTTTTTTTTTTTTTTTTTTTTTTAATTAAAACAGGGTGGTTTGAAGGCGTTCTGGCCGGTGAAAAACCACTCGAAGTAAACTGATAACATACCTTAAATTGCTGATCACCGAGTGTTAATCAGTCCAGTAGACTGCTCGAGGAAGTTCCTATTTATACACAGTAACCGATACCTTTTAATAATGACATGGCTAAACAAACTATCATCCTTAAATCCTGGATCCAGCAAGTAGTTGAGTCGGCACATACTCCACCATGTAACCGACACTGTGTGCACTTTTTCTACCTAGTATGATCATGACCATGTCCTGGTCGGTCAGTGAAGTGCATGGGTTTCAAGCAAGCGTAGATAAGGAAGTAGCTTATCATCAGGGTCTCTACAGGGCAATGCCAGGAGACTAGCAAATGTTTTTAATTAGCACAATTCCTAATGATGGCAAATCTTTAGTTTGCATGGAACATAGCATTAGAACTCCCAGCTGTGACAGCTTGCCAAGTCCCTGGATGTCCCTTTTCACACCCTTTTACCTAATTTCTTTTTTCCCCCTTATTTAATTTCTGATGATATTTAGACTACATGGTAGACTTAATCTTGAGTGTTTAAACAGGCATTAACTATAGTGTTTTTACATTTACATGTACATTTTTTAACAACATTGTATCTACCCAGAAGTGTTTTTTTTATTATTTATTTTATTAAATGTTTTAAAGTAATCTCTATGCCCAATGAGGGGCTTAAGCTCACAGCCCTGAGGAGTCTCATGCTCTACCAACTGAACCAGTCAGGTGCCCTGCATATACATTTTTATGAAATACACGTTTTGAGTTATATATGGAGAAAAAGACTCCAGCCCTAAGTTACTTTTTAAATAGCTTAGTTTATTTTTTTGTGTAGGAAAGTTGCTACAGTCATTTCCATTGGGTCCTTGTATTTAACATGTGCTTTCTAGGCACTTTTGCTTTGGTTTCAGGTAAGGAAGAGCTTTAGCATCAAAAAAAAAAAAAAAAAAAGGGAAGGTTGGGGCTGGGGCTTGTTTTTTCGAAGTGTCCTAGAAACCTAGGGATGCCCCTACACCAAGCACAGACAGCCACCATCTTCAAGGGAACTCAGTGATTGGTCTGCTCTGGAAAGCAGTAGCACGGTTTGCTAGCTGCCTGCACTTCAGCCTCAGAATGGCAGGTGGCTGGTTGTCTCTGTGAGCATGTGCCCAATTAGCCACAAACAGGTGCACACATTTGCTGGGGGTGGCTGTTGCCACACAAGTGCTCCCACGGACACAAAGGGTGGCCTCAGTTTTGCCAGCCACGTGGCTTTCTCAAAAATGAGTGAGGTTGGCACATTCCTACAGGGTTTTTGAGGTCAGCGAAGAAAAACAAGAGCCCAAGACAGGGGGCTTGAGAATGCCAAAGGGAATCATCGCCTGAAAAAATAGTCACATTGGCGAAATGGTGGGTCACGGGCTGCTTCCTCCTAGAGAGCTGTCAGAATTGGAATCTGGAATACCTAAATGGAGGGGTTCTACCTAGGTCATCAGATGAAGCACACGCATGTTTTTCAATGTGACATCTACATTCCTGCCAACATCATGAAGAAAAGCAATTTCTGGTTTAGTTACTGAGAAGTAACAAGTCCTATAGATTTATGAGTATTCTCTCTGGCCAGGACCTTGAGAAACCCGTCCCCGTTGGCAATTCTGGTCAAGTGCATCTTTAAAATAACATTTCCATTGCCATTAAGGTCAAGAATGCCCCGTCAGGGTGAGTTCATTCAGTGCTGGAGAAAGGCAGAGACATCTCCATCCAGGGCTGCTCACCTCCCAGCTGCTCTCAGACCCTCCCTCTGGATTCTCAGGTTGATCCTGATTCATATAAACTGAGCCTCCTTGCCCTGCCCTGCCCTGCGCTGCCTGCCTGCCTGCTTGCCAGCCGGCTGGGAGGGGCCTTCAAGCTCAGTGGATCCACGTGGCCTCAGGCTCCCAGGCAAATTCCCCGGCTGAGTTCTTCCGAGGGTGAACAAAGAAGCTCTCAGCTACTGTCAGTCCACTCAGACGTGAAATCTTTCTTGGTCCTAAACTCTGAAAATGATCAAGATTAACCTTAGAATAATGTGCCCTGGTTTCTAACACCCTGGTTGGGTTCCCTTTTTGGTTAGTAAGTTACAGCCTCTTGCTTCTGTTGGCCACTGGCGCTCTTGGCCTCTACACGACAGTGAGCTTGCTCTTCAGTTCCTCGCTTCCACCCGCTCGCCACGTCTGATTTAGTTTTTGATGTGAATTATATCACACAGAAGAATGCATAAAACAAGTAGGTTTGGTTTAAAGAGCAAATTCGAAAATGCACAGCCACATGGCCACACCCAGGGAGGAACGTTGCCAGGATCCTCTAACCCCTCTCTCCCCACCACCCCCCCACTGTGTACTGTGCCCCTTCCCCTTCAGCAAAATCCTCTTTCCCTAGAGGTATGTATTTTCTTGTTTGGCTTTATACTTTTACCACCTACATAAGAATCCCTAGTTTCACATGGCTTATTTTACAACATGCGATTGTGAATTATTTGGGGTCTGGCTTCTTTTTTTACTGTTTGTGAGTTTCATCATGTTTGGTGAAGCTATCTATGTTTGCTGTATGGTATTCCGTTGTATGAATACACTACAATTCTATCATTTCTATTGTTAGGAGATATTCAGGTTGTTTGTCTTCTTGTGAACTGTGCTGCTGTGAATCTTACTCTTTGGTATGAGTTTCTCTAGGGATATACCTAAGAAAGGATCTCTGGGTATAGAGCATGCAAATTTCCAAAATGATCGGACCAGTTAACATTCCCACTAGCAAGGGATGAGAGTTTCTATTGCCCTACATCTTTGTGTAAACTAGGCATTGTCATTGTTGTAAGTTTGGCAGTCTGGTGCTTAGTGATGATTCACTGAGGGTTTAGTTTGTGTTTCCCTGAGTACTTATGAAGCTGAATACTTGATTCTGGCTGCTGGCCGTTTGGATTTCTACTTCTGTGCACTGTTTGCTGAAAGGTTTAACCCATTCTTCTGGGAGGCTGCCTGCCTCAGCCGTCTTTGGGTCCTTCTGGTACTTTCTTTTAATGCTTATAGCTGATGTCCACAGCTCAATCATCTCAGTATTGGTGGTGGCTTATTAGAAATGGACTATTAAATGGGTTCTTACAAGAAAACGATGTTATGTATTCACAAGGAAACGATGTTTTACAACAGTACAAATGACTAAATTTGAAGGGACGATAGGAACCTTTTTTAATACAATTAAAAAAAAAAAAGAGCTTTGTTCTTTCTTGAGAATATAATCATTTGGGATGGTCCAGATTCCACATTTGTCGAAATCATTTATGTATCTCTTTTATTTTTGTACTACTGACAATTTGCACTGTTAATACATTTTCTAAAACTGGAAACCAAATTGAATTGCTGAGAAGGCATCTCCCTGTTCATTCTGTACTAATCGTGTATGTCACAAATTGCAAAGCAACAGTGATGGTCTCCAGTATATTTTATATGACCTGCACAGCATTTTAGCTCTTATTTTCATTTTTTTGGTGGAGGCAGTACTTTTTTTTTTACTTTTTTTTTTTCAACGTTTATTTATTTTTGGGACAGAGAGAGACAGAGCATGAACGGGGGAGGGGCAGAGAGAGAGGGAGACACAGAATCGGAAACAGGCTCCAGGCTCTGAGCCATCAGCCCAGAGCCTGACGCGGGGCTCGAACCCACGGACCGTGAGATCGTGACGTGGCTGAAGTCGGACGCTCAACCGACTGCGCCACCCAGGCGCCCCTGAGGCAGTACTTTAAAATTCAGATATCTTACATAAAACTCTGAGATTTTTGCCTTAATTTTCGGAAAAAAGAATGTAACCGTCAGGCAATAGTGGATCCACATTCCCACATGGCAGAAATCACCTGGATCTAAGCGATGGCTCTCGATCAGCAGTGGAGTCTGATGGTTTTCCCCCCATATGCAATCTCCTTTTTCCTCCACAGTACTAGAGTTTTTAGCTAGACATGTGGCTGCCCCAAGTGAAGATTAGCTGTGGCAGTGTCTTTTCAATTAGGGATAGCTGTATGATTGTTCCAGCCAATAGTCTTAGGAAAGGTGGGCAGATTTCATGTTCAGCCCATAAAGTAATAGGTTTGTAGAGTAATGTTGTTCCTCTACCTGATGGCTGAACTGTGGACATGGTAATGGGCTATCTTGGACCCTGTGAAGGATAGCAATACCCCAGGAGTGGTGAAGCAACAGTAGACGAGTTTGGGCCCCTGAACACTGCATGCCCTTCTAGGACTGACTTGTACATAAAGGGAAATTAATTAAAACGTTGATCTCTGTCATACACAGTCAAGTCTCCACGCTAAGTAATATATCAAATGGGCAATGTTTTCTTCTTTTCTTCATAGTCACCACCATCCCCCATTGTGTTTCTGTTTCTCATGCTAAGTTTGACCTGCCTTTTTTCAGCTGGCTTAAACAGTTGGATTTCTTTTTTTTTTTTCTTTTTTTTTTTAATTTTTAAGTATATTTATTTTGAGAGCAAGAGAGACAAGTGTGAGTAGGGGAGGGGCAGAGAGAGGAAGAGAGAGAATTCCAAGCAGGCTCTTCACTGTCAGCACAGAGTCAAATGTGGGACTCCAACTCAGGAAACCCTGAGATCATGACCTGAGCTGAAACAAGGAGTCATACACTTAACCAACAGAGCCACGCAGCCTCCCCCCCCCCGCCACCGACAGTCGAATTTCTAATGCCTCTCTCACTTGACTCCTGATAGGCATTTGTATCTAAGATGTACTTGTATTCTGATATTTATAGTCTGAGAGTGACACAGGAGAGTAATTCTTTAAGTCTAAAAGATACAATTTAGAAGTTTTAGGGTTGAGGGGCACCTGGGTTGGTTGGTTAAGCCTCCGACTCTTGATTTCGGCTCAGCTCATGATCTTGCAGTTCAGGGCTTTGGCCCCTTCGTCAGGCTCTGTGCTGACAGTGTGGAGCCTGCTTGGGATTCTCTCTCTCTCTCTCTCTCTCTCTCTCTCTGCCCCCCCTAAGTTGAGCTTTCTCTCCAAATAAGGTTAAAAAGAATAAATAAGCTTAAGAAGAAAAAGTTTAAGGGTTGAATTATCAGGAGTTTTATAATAATTCAAGTCAGGCTTTCTCATACTCAACATTGCTAACATTTGGGACAGGGTAATTCTTTGTTGTTAGGGCTCTATCCTGTGTGTAATAGATGTTCAGTAGCATCCTGGCCTCTACTCAGCAGATGCCAGTAACGCCTCCTTTCAAGTGTGACTATAAAAAATGTCTTAAGGGGTGCCTGGCTGGCCCAGCTGGTGGAACAGGAGACTGTTGGTCTCAGGGTTTAAGTTCGAGCCCTGTGCTGGGTGTGGAGATTACTTAAGATTAAAAAATACGGGGAGGCACCTGGGTGGTTAGGTCAAGTAAGCCTCCGATTCTTGATTTTGGCTCTGGTCATAATCTGATTGTGGTGAGATTGAGTCCCGCATCAGGCTCCACACCAGGCATGGAACCCACTTAAGATTCTCTCTCCCTCTCTCCCCCTCTCCCTCCCTGTCTCCCTGTCCCTCTCCCTCCCCGTCTCCCTCTCTCCCTCTCCGCCTCCCCTCTCCCTCTCACTCTCTCCCTCTCCCCCTCTCCCCCTCTCACTCTTCCTCTCCCTCTCCCTCCCCCTCCCTCCCTCCCTCCCTCTGCCCTACTCACAGGTGCACAAGCCCGCTCATTTGCGCACGCTCTCTCTCTCAAAAAAAAAAAAAAAAACTTTAAAAACAATGTCGTAAGACATTACTGAATGTCCCCCAAGGAGCAAAACTACATAAGTTAAGAACCACTAATCTAAAGTGAATTTCTTTCTTTTTCTTTCTTTCTTTTCTACATTAATATACCTTATTATTTTAGAGCAGTTTTAGGTTTCAGAAACTTGGGGCAGGAAGTCCAGGGAGTTCCCATATACCCCCTCTTTCTTGCCCCTCCCGACCTCCCCAGCAGTTTCCCTTATTATTAACATCTTACTTTAGTGTGGTTTGCTTGTTACAACTGAATCAATATTATTACATTATTGTTTTTTTTTTTAATTTTTTTTTTCAACGTTTATTTATTTTTGGGACAGAGAGAGACAGAACATGAATGGGGGAGGGGCAGAGAGAGAGGGAGACACAGAATCAGAAACAGGCTCCAGGCTCCGAGCCATCAGCCCAGAGCCCGACGCGGGGCTCGAACTCACGGACCGCGAGATCGTGACCTGGCTGAAGTCGGACGCTTAACCGACTGCGCCACCCAGGTGCCCCATTACATTATTGTTAACCAACGTCCATAGTCCAATTGGGATTCAGTCTGTATATTGTACAGGTTTACAAATGTTAACAAATGCATAATGTCATGTGTGTCATTACAAT
The DNA here is from genome assembly GCF_022837055.1 of Prionailurus viverrinus. NCBI lineage: Eukaryota > Metazoa > Chordata > Mammalia > Carnivora > Felidae > Prionailurus > Prionailurus viverrinus. The sequence goes on along the minus strand of NC_062562.1, from coordinate 35,726,644 downwards.
ATTCAGAATCGTTTCACTGCCCGCACATCCCTGTGCTCCACCTGTTCAGGTATATACCTTTGAAACTCTCCTTGAAATGATCCCTAAGCTGCCTCCCTATTAATGCACATTTTAGTTGCTTCCTGGTGATTGATTAGTACCCTAGCCGTCTTAGTGAATGAATACTCATTGTTATTTAGGATACTGGCCTCTGGTTAATCTTTGCTTGTATGTTGATTACTCAGCCCCCATGTCCAGATGAATAACGTCTTATCACATCTGATAACCAGGGCGATTCTGATTGTCTGTAGTAGTCCCCACTTACCTGCGGTTTCACTTTCCACGGCGTCAATTCCCCGAGGTCTGGAAGTAGATGATCCTCTCCCTGACGAATCATCAGAAGGTCAATAGTAGCCTAACACTAGGTCACAATGCCTGTCATTCACCTCCCTGCATCTCCGCATGTAGGCATTTTGTCATCTCACATCCCATATGAAGAATGGTGAGTATAGCACAGTAAGATACGTTTAGAGAGAGACCACATTCACGTAACTGTTACGATGGTACATTGTTACCATTGTTCTATTTTCTAATTATTTTTAACCTTTTACTATGACTGATTTACAAATTAAACTTTATCATGGGTATGTGTGTATAGGAAAAAACGTGGTATGGTTTTGGGACTATCTGCAGTCTCAGACACCCATTTGGGTTCTGGGAACGTGTCCCCCATGGATAAGAGGAACCATTTTATAGTTAAAATTACTCTTGAAAATTCCTTGAAAAAATGAGATATCAAAGACCAGAGTTTATCTTCAATAAATTCAACACAGGTAGTATTTTTCTCATGTTGAACCACATAGCTGTTTCTTTAGTTAGGCTCTAAACATGTAAGTTGCTTGTGTTTAGCAGACATGTATTAAATGCTTAATACATGTTTACAAAATGCTAGAAAAACCTCAGTGTTGTGAGATGCTGGTACTTTGAGGACACAGGAACTAACACCTTCTTGAAGGGCATCAACTTCAAACCTCCGGTTCTGCATTTATTCTCAACCATGAGCTTATTGAAAAGAATGATGGATAAAATCTCTCCCTTACTTCTGTCCCCTCTCTCCTCTCTCTTTTGGCTGACTACTCACATAAGTTAAAAGCAACTCCATCAAATGACACTTGTTTCTACATGCTAGGTATGCAGTATATACTCTATACATATTTGCTGAAAAAATAAATGAGTCTAAACTGAATAGCAGCCTTCACTCTGGTGAGTCTTAATTGCTACAAAATTAACTATAATCCAAAGAAGTAAATGAACGCTAGGCTGAGTTCTTGGAACATAGCATACAGTTCACGTAGACCCAGAAGGTAACAAAACACATGTAATTGGTGGTGATGATTAATAACAAAAAGTTATTTGTCCTTAGCCTCTCATTTTAGAATATGTACATGTATTTGCCCTTCATAAAAAACTCACAAGCCAACTTCTTTGAAAAGGAAATCGAGGGGCGCCTGGGTGGCGCAGTCGGTTAAGCGTCCGACTTCAGCCAGGTCACGATCTCGAGGTCTGTGAGTTCGAGCCCCGAGTCAGGCTCTGGGCTGATGGCTCCGAGCCTGGAGCCTGTTTCCGATTCTGTGTCTCCCTCTCTCTCTGCCCCTCCCCCGTTCATGCTCTGTCTCTCTCTGTCCCAAAAATAAATAAACGTTGAAAAAAAAAAATTTAAAAAAAAGAAAAGGAAATCGAATTTGAAGGACAGAGCATAAAAGAAATTATTAAGAAAAATAAATATTATTACTGGGAGTTAACAGATGACCTTTAATATGAATAAATCGGATTGTGGTCTATTTTGGTTTTCAGGAAGCCCAAACCTGTTTTCCGAGATTGTCAATGTCGTTAAGCCGTACTGCTTAGATTTCAAATGAATAGAGAGATTTATCGTTACGTAAGAACAACCGAGTGACTTCTTGCTTCCTGTAGTCATTTGTAAAGCCGGATCTTTCACCTCTAAGATGAACCTTAAGGCCACAACCTTCGTTTTGAATGTAATGTTGACAGGTGCAAATCATGGTGTCTCCAAGCGAGGGGATACTCCACTCTATCTGTTCTTAGTGAAAGAGAGTAAGTGTATGTATACGTTGCTCAGTGGCATGGTCAGGAAATGAGACGGTAAAACCAAAACACAACATTTCTGTGGACGTTAACGGAGAGCCATGTATACACCAAGCCTGATGTGGTGACAGGATGAGCAATTTCTAATACGGCACATACACTGTGCCTCAAACAGACCCTGGCCGCAGCCTGTGCTCGGTTTCCTGGGTTAATCTGTGACACTTGATCTGCAAGTGTTGAATGAATGCTTCCGGAGGAGATTCACTTGAAGTTCAGTGTTCCATCATCCAGCCAAGACATTCATCGCTTTGAATGTGAATCACTGAGGCGAACCCCCGGGAAGCTGGTGTGAAAATGCATAAATGATGGATCTTGAAAATAATTGGTTCTGTGTTTTCCTTTGTAACCAGGGGGTGAGGGTGAAGGGGAGCTATGCCTTGCCCAAGATGAGAATGTGCTCTCTGGAATGCCATTCCGAGGGTCTGTCAGGGAATCAGGTTATGGTCTTGTCATTTTTTGTGAATGTTTATTTATTTTTGAGAGAACAGGAGTGGGGGGGAGGGACAGAGGATCCAGAAGCGGACTCTGAGCTGTCAGCACAGAGCCCGATGTGGGGCTCACACTCATGAATCACGAGACTGTGACCCAAGCCGAAGTGGGATGCTCAGCCTTCTGAGCCACCCAGGCACCGCCTGATCTTGTCTTTTAAAGCCAAGCAGACTGGGTTTGCCTTCTGGCTTCTCTGCATAGTGGCTGTGAGACACTGAGTGAGGGGCTTACTTCTGGAAGCCTCTCCCTCTTACCTGTAAAGCATGGATAATAACAGTACCTACCACCTGGAAGGAGTCATGGTGAGACTTAGGTCAGGTATATAATGCCTAAAAAGTGTCTTGCATGGTGCCTTGACTTTCCACAAACGATAGGTTCTGGGAAAGAGATGAAGCAGTGGACAGTTGAAGAGCTACCAATGGGCTGATTGATGGATGCCAGTTTGGTCAGGATTTTTAATAGCTGTTCATGTACTTATCCCAGGCTCTGATAGACCCCAGAGAGCCATGTCTGTTTTTTCATAGACTACCCTTAAATACTTGGGGCAGTTTTTGAGAGGACCAGGTATGACTGCACCGTATTACCTGTTCTTCCTTCTGTTAAGTTCCATGAAGACCACACCCCTCTCTTTTTTATTTATTTATTTTTAAGTAAGCTGTATACACCCAACATGGGGCTCGAACTCGCAACCCCGAGATCAAGAGTTGCATGTTCTCTTGACTGAGCCAGCTGGGCGCCCCCCAAAATTGTCTCTTTTGACAACTAGAATGTTGCCTTTTTATAGTGAGATAACAGCTGACCTTAACGAGGTACATTTTTAGTTCATTTGATGCAATTTGAAGGATATCTGGGGTTTCATTAGACACATGTTTTCAGGTCCTCTTCTTTCAAGTGTTTTTCACAAATGGCCAACTTGATCCATTTTATTTCAGAGCATGGTAAGGAAACAACAGACAAGTAATAGTAAAGTGTATACAAACCTTTTTATTGAATTGATACCTTTTATGAGAAAGTGATAATACTATATGAGTGGTTTTATGATAATCAGTATTCCAGCATGGTGAATATTATGTGCCCCTGAAGATCACTATGGGAGTGCTATAGGCACACAGAGAAGGTGTGTAATAAAATTTGAAGAATGCTGTGTGAAAATGGAATATGGGATATCCACAGTTATAATAATAATTAGGTAACAGAATAGCTATACATAGAAATATACAATAAAAGTAGCTGCAGGTTTATCAGGAGGGTAAGGAAAATGGGATTATGGCACCTGAATACCGTTATTTTAATTTTTGTGTGTGTCTTTTTAAAAACTTCAAAATGTCACATGGTTTGGCGGGTTGTCCTTTGGGGGAATTGAATCCGTAGCCTTATATGTGCTGACCACATTTTGCTAGAGCCCGGTGTAGTGTCATTACTTACCAGATTTCATCTGGTGACTAGCTTGGATGATAGTTTAGGTAACAGTGACTGACATTACTGCATTACTCTTCTTTTCAGTGATGAAAATGCCAGGAAAGACTTAAAGACATTACCAGCCTTTCCAACCAAAACCCTTCAGGAACATCCATCCCTGGCTTACTGGTAAGCCAAAGCAGGACAACAGGTGACCCCGTTGTCATAGCCTCCATTGAGAACTGCGTGCTTTTCGGGAAACTAAAAGAGATATGAGTGCAGAAAGTATCAAATCACATGTGTCAGGGTGACCATAAGTAGACCTGATCCTTTCTGTGAAAGGGTCTTGTCAGAACTTACTGGAGATCGTTGTACCACGATTGTAGTCATTAGTGAAGAGTGGCTGCATGCTTTCTCATTTGCACACGCAAAAAGTCTGTATAGAATATGCTTTTAAGGGAACATAATGCTCAGTACGTGTGCAGTCACTGTGTGATGTGGCCTTAATCTAGCAGTGTGTAATATACGTGTCATAAAATACAAATTTCCTTGGATACAGGTTTTCTCACTACCCAGAAATTACCTGAGTGAACAGAGGTTTCTCCCATGGCCAAAAATTGTTGTGTATTTTGAGTGATTCCATTTGTTGGGATTATTTTAATTCCATTAAATGCATTAATTCATTAAATTCATTAACTTCATTAATTATTTTAATGAAGCCATAGTACCCATTTTCCGTTCAACGTTTTTCCTGGTAGGATATGTTTTTCCCCCTTGAATTAGTTACAGCCCCTTTAAATGTAGTTTCCTTGATTTAGGGCTTTGAATCTTGAATATAGTTTTACTTTCCATTAAAAAAATGGATTACAAAATAAATACTCAACATGAAGAGTGGTTTTTTTTTTTTTTTAATTTTTTTTTTCAACGTTTATTTATTTTTGGGACAGAGAGAGACAGAGCATGAACGGGGGAGGGGCAGAGAGAGAGGGAGACACAGAATCGGAAACAGGCTCCAGGCTCTGAGCCATCAGCCCAGAGCCCGACGCGGGGCTCGAACTCACGGACCGCGAGATCGTGACCTGGCTGAAGTCGGACGCTTAACCGACTGCGCCACCCAGGCGCCCCGAAGAATGGTTTTTTTTAAGTTCATTTATTTTGAGTGGAGACGTGGGGGACCAGCAGAGAAAGAGAGAGAGAGAATCCCAAGCAGGCTCCACGCTGACAGCACAGAGCCCAACACAGGACTCAAACTCATGAACCATGAAATCATGACCTGAGCCAAAATCAAGAGTCAGACGCTTAAGTGACTGAGCCACCCAGGCTCCCCCATGAATAGCTTTAATAATGGAAGTTGGACTGCAGGTTCCAAATAAAGAGTGAAAGTGTGTACTGAGGCTACATTCCTTCCTCAGTCTGGAATCTTCCAAACAAATCATTGTTAAGTGATACTTTCTTAAGAAAAGAAAAAAAAAAAAAAGTCCTTTTACCACTGATTACTGGTTGTGTAGAGATAAAAACATTTATCTTTCTAGGTTATATTTGAGATATGATAGGTATCTGAAAGAAAAGAACAGTAGCTCAGTGATAGCAAAGGTGACAGACTTCAGGGGTGCCTGGGTGGCTCAGTCGGTTAAGCGTCCGACTTCGGGTCAGGTCATGATCTTGTGGTTCATGAGTTCAAGCCCCTCATCTGAGTCTGTGCTGAGAGATCAGAGCCTGGAGCCTGCTTCAGGTTTTGTGTCTCCCTCTCTCTCTGCCCCTGCCCCGCTTATGGTCTCTCTCAAAAATAAATAAAATAAACATTTAAAAAAAATTGTTTTCTAAAGGTGACAGACTGCAGCCTAGTTCTGCCTTTCTCGCCAACAAGTTGTTTTTTTTTTAACTTTTTTTTTTTTATTAAGTAATCTCTGCCTCCAATGTGAGGCTCAAACCCATGACCCCAAGATCAAGAGTCTCATGTTCTACTGACTAAGCCAGCCAGGTGCCCCTCCAGTCAACAAGTTTTATGCTGGGACAATAATGGAGGGTTTTCTCTGAAAACATTGTGTCCCCAGGTAGTGAGTGACAAGAGAGTGTTTTGGATTGCACAAGACTCAGAACAGTTTTAATCCTTTTTAAATCTTCATGGATAATTTTTAAAAATGTATTTAGTACTTGCTGATCTCTTTTTTTAAGCCTTTTAATTTCCCTAGCAAGGCTCACTACTTAGCATTTAGTGACATTATTTTGTATTTGTTTTGTCCCATTCAATTATGGCAAAAAATACTAGTTTTTCATTTGATAAATTGAAATCCTGTTCTTTTCCAATAGATTAAGTTTTAAAACATATTAATATATTATATAGCATATAAAATTTAAATCAGAAATCATGATGAGGTAGTCCTGTCTGAGGTTCAGAAATCCATGTTCTACAAAAACAAAAGTCATCCAGCTTCTGTATCCCTAACAGGTTAGTGAAGGCATTTTTCTTGTTTCTCAATAAGCCACCTGAGAATCTTGAAAATGAGTCTGTATCTCATATAATCATACATTGCCATATTTCTCATTTGCTTGTTTCACAGTGAGGACAGGGTGATTGAGCATTATTTGAAAATCAAAGGTCTGACCCGGGGTCAAGCTGTGGTTCAGTAAGTATCTGTCTTTCCTTTTGCTTAGATATAATTTTAATGTCTCCTATTTGAAGAAATCATATGAAATGATTTCTGTTGTATATTTTGTTTGTATATAGTCCCCATCTGGTTAGAAATACCTTCATATGAATTATAAAATGCCTTGGGTCATTCCATAGTTGATGTCATCAATTCAGAGGCCTACCAGTGTCAGGTAGGTAGCAAAAATGAGACATGTAGGCCAGGTGTAGGGTAATAGGGAATGGTGGGGATTGAGGTGATCTGGAGAGCTATTACCCTGGGTAGAGGCAAGGTGATTCAGCTCCGGAAATCAGGCCTAATGTCAGACCTGATACTGTCTAAGAAGTACTGGAAATTCTGATTTTTAAATCCCAATTTAAACATTGCAAAGCAATTTTAAGAAAATTTTATTACAATCTGAGCCAAAGAAAACCTATCTGGAGGCCATGTGTGGTTGTCCGGCTTGTGACTCTATTTTGGGTGGAGCATACAGTGTTGGTGTTGGGTTGTCTATATCTTCGTGCTACCAATAACGGACCATAGTGATATATTTCTGCATTTTATTCTATTTTTTTTTTAGTTTTTATTTTTAAGTAATCTCTATACCTAATGTGGGGCTTGAACTCACAACCCAGAGATCAAGAGTCACATGCTCTACCGACTAAGCCATCCAGGTGCCCCTATTTCTGCATTTTAGACTTATAGAGTAACCATTCATTTATTAACAATAGGTCACAAGCTACGTTAAAGTTTTAAAATTATAAAAAACTAAATTTATAAATTTAAATTTTAAAAATTATAAAAATGAATATAGCATTATTGCTCTAGTAATTGTAGAATAACTTTTATGGCCATAGACATCTTGTAAAAACCTGCGGGAATGTCGCTCCAAGCACGTAAGAACCAAAATAAGAATGTCGCTCCGAGCACGTAAGAACCAAAATAAGAACTTGGAGATTGCTATTCCTCTGGCCAGTGTGTAGATTTCCCTCACACCTCCACCACTGGCACTAATCTCCTTTTCATCACAAAACACCCTGTGATCTCCAAGGCAGAAATCAAAAATTAGCAGTCCTGAAATTGAACCCTTGACGTTTGAACTCATTGTTCCTGTTTTCTGGGAGAGACAAAAGAGGTGTAAAAATTTTCCCTGAAGGATTTTAGGTTAGGCTAATGAGCATGTTATGAAGTGCCCTTGCTTAAATGCAGAGTCCTTTTACTTCCCCTGATCATTATCATTGTGGCTCCAAATACGAGACTAACTTGGTGGTTAAAGCTCTAGATCGTGGAATCCAACTCTCTGTTAGGATCTTGGCTGTGCAGTGTACTTGTTGGATGTTGTTGGCACATTTACCATTAACCTCTCTCTCTTTTCTTTAATGTTTGTTTATTTTTGAGAGAGAGAGAGCACAAGCAGGGGAGAGGCAGAGGGGGTCAGAGGATCCTAAGCGGGCTCTCTGCTGACAGCAGAGGGCCCAATGCAGGGCTTGAACTCACAAACCGTGAAATAATGACCTGAGCTGAAATCGAATGCTTACCGACTGAGCCACCCAGGAGCCCCCATTTACCTAACCTCTTCTTACATTCATTTACATATGGGTCATTTACTTTTTAAAAGTATCGAAGTATTGATTACAAAATCCAGAGCAATTGATATTCAAAATGGCATTAAAAAGTCCACTTGAGGGGCGCCTGGGTGGCTCATTCGGTTAAGTGGCTGACTTCAGCCATGATCATGATCATGATCTCGTGGTTGGTGAGTTGGTGCCCCGTGTTGGGCTCTGTGCTGAGCTCTGTGCTGACAGCTCACAGCCTGGAGCCTGTCAGATTCTGTGTCTCCCTCTGTTTCTGTCCCTCCCCCACTTGTACTCTGTCTCTCTAGCTCTCAAAAATAAATAAACATTTTTTTAAAAGTTAAAAAAAAACAAAAGTCCACTTGTACTGAACAGGAACCTCAAGTCTTTGTGAACAGAGAGGAAGTCTTACACAATATAATTCACTCTATAAAACCTTAGAAGTACACAATAAATATTTGTTGAATTAAAAATAGTAAATAGTAGCATCATTAATTTTTATTTTGGGGAACACATTTTTTAAATACAACAAAATTGTATATACAGTATATAATAAAATTCACCCTTTTTAGGTACATATTTCTTTTTAGAGTTTAGACCTAAGAGTAAAGCATATATTCCTGAGAGTTTAGTAGTCAGTAAATGGGATCAGTTTATTTTTTTAACTGTTTATGTACTTATGTATGTATGTACGTGTGTATGTAATCTCGGTGCCCAACACGGGGCTCCAGCTCACAACCCCAAGATCAACCCCATGTGCTCTACCGACTAAGCCAGCCAGGTGCCCCAGAATTGTTTTATTTTTTACTTACTGCAAGCATGACCCAGAAGCTGATTCTCATTGCTTTGCATCATTAAGTGCTTAGTTTTAAAAAAACTTGCAATTTGGGTTTACGATACAGTACAGTATGTTCTAAGCTGTAGAAATCTTAATATGCAGAAATTAACATTTCCTGTAGCTTTTGGAAATGGACGTTTTGTTAGCAACTTCCTAACATTTGGGTAAGGTAAAATATATTACTCCCTAGAATGGCTTATTCTATTTCTACTGTAGTCAAAGACATTAGTCATGGTTGTAATGAGGAAAGTACATACAAATTGTGCTTCTGTACATCATTTTTCCCAAAAGGATCCTCTAATTTATGAAGAGATTATAATATATACTATTCATTTTTCATAGGTATATGAAAATAGTAGAAGCTCTACCAACCTATGGAGTCCATTATTATGCAGTAAAGGTAAATACTTTTACATGACAAAGCTTTCATAATACCCATGTGACTTTGGGAATTAGTGAATAGCACCAACTTCTAAAATCACATAAATTAATATGTATATTTGTGCAAATGATCTCTGTAAATGTCAGCATAAAAAACAAAATTAATTATTTAAAAAATAAAATAAAATACGATTGATTTTTTTTTTTTTTTTTACAAAAACCTGATTATGCCTTGTCATTGATAGCAAATTATAAAGCACGCTCTTTTTGCAAAATACTTGCTGTGTTCAGATGTTTTCCACAAATCCCTATTAATCCTAACATACTCAGATTATTCTCTTTTGGCTTTTATCTATTTTAGCTGCTATTTCTCTTCCCCAGTTGTTCACCTGCCTAATGCTACCAGATATTCTCTTTGTTTTTAATTAAAATTTTTTTATGTTTACATGTTTTTGAGACAGAGAGAGACAGAGCATGATTGGGGGGAGGGGCAGAGAGAGACACACACACAGAATTTGAAGCAGGTTAAAGACTGAGCTGTCAGCACAGAGCCTGATGTGGGGCTCAAACCCTTGATCTGTGAGTTCATGACCTTAGCCAAAGTCGGACACTTAACTGACTGAGCCACCCAAGCACCCCTCTCTTTTTAAAAAAAATTTTTTTTTAATACTTATTTATTTTTGAGAGAGAGATAGAGACAGAGTGCGAGCTGGGGAGGGGCAGAGAGAGAGAGGGAGACACAGAATCCAAAGCAGGCTCCAGACTCAGCTGTCAGCACAGAGCCCAATGGAGGGCTCAGACTCACAAACCGCGAGATCATGACCTGAGCTGAAGTCAGATGGTTAACCAACTGAGCCCCCTAGGCGCCCCCCAGATATTCTCTTGATAGCCCCTTTATCTGGGAATCATAAACTTTCTTTTTTTTTTAAGATTTTATTTTTAAGTAATCTTTACACCCAACGTGGGGCTCGAACTCACAACCCCAAGATCGAGAGTTACATGCTTCACCAACTGAGCCAGCTGGGTGTCCCAAGAATCATAAACTCTACATTGTCATTTCAATACTTCATAAAGTTCTCAAATTTTTGCAGGATTTGCAATACCAATTTTCAATTGGTATAGTTTGTATTTGTGTATTGTTTTTAGGTTTTCAAGCAGGGAGAGACTAAGAAATATTTTGAGATGGTAAGGGATAAAGCAGTGTTAAGGAGGGAATCTTGTTTGAAGGGAATAATTTTACCGTTGATCAATCTTGAGTGACTTTTCCAGTTATAACAGTGTTTGCAATTCAAAATGGTAGGGGATTGAATAATAAATACTTGCATAATGAGGGCACCTTGTACCAAAAATAAGTACCAGTTCACCTTTAATTTCTACAGATTATTTTTTTTTAAGTTTATTCATTTTGAGAGAGAGAGAGAGAGAGAGAGAGAGAGAGTGTGTGTGTGTGTGTGTGTGTGTGTGTGTGTGAGCAGGAAAGGGGCAGAGAGAGAATCCCAAACAGACTCCTCACTGTCAGTGAGTAGCCCAATGTGGGGCTCGAACTCATGGACCATGAGATCATGACCTGAGCCAAAATCAGGTTGGACACTCAACTGACTGAGCCACCCAAGCGCCTCTAATTTCTCCTGATTCTTAATTTGTTTGTATACAGGTATATGTTTAAGCCTAAATTTTTCTTTCCTTGTGTCAATGCGTCCTTTACTTTGGCAAAACCTAAAAGATTTTGGAAAAAAAAAAAAGATTTATGAAAAAAAAAAATTCCTCCCCTCCCCATATGTACCTCAAAGTGATTATTCAAACATCCTGCCATTGAATCATACAGTTATCCAAAAAAGCTTTTCAGTATTCCCATGCTCACTGTTAACTGGATTATAAACATCAGGTTTGGGATCTCTTTCCTCATCTTTATAATTCTTTGGAAACTTCCCTGACCTTTATAGTTGGTTTCTAATCAAGAGAGCAGAGAGCTTTTTTTTTTTCTTTCTCTTTTTTCTTTCTTTTCTTTTTTAAATGGATAACTGGCTTTATACTCTGGATTAGTTTTTATATTTTATTTCTTCTCTCCAGCTGTTCAGTCAAGACAGTAATGTTTCATTCTTTTTGGTGGTATTGATAGTATTAATCTGTTTTAACTTAAAGATCTTATTTGAAGGCATTTTAAAAACAAGTTAGGTGTGTAAGTAATGTTTTGTTTACCAAGCCAGCTTTATTTTGACTAGCTGATACTTGGTAAATTATGAAATTGGTAGATCTTCAGCTCTAGAAGATTGAACAATTAAGGGCTCGGTTCTCATCCTTTTCCATTTTCCAGGATAAACAAGGACTTCCTTGGTGGCTTGGAATCAGCTACAAAGGAATCGGCCAGTATGATCTGCAAGATAAAGTGAAACCTCGGAAAGTAAGTATGAATCATTTTAGACACTTAGGAGAACCTGAGCTGCTCTGGATTTGGAAACATTGCTTTAAGGGGCACCGAACAGTCTCAGACAAAGAACTTTGGTTAGTGAAGCTGTGGGTTCAGAGGAGGCTCAGGTTAAGTGAAAAATATTTTTTATAACTAATTTATGTACCTTTATACAGTGATTCTGATCTGATCATTTAAGGAAATAAAGTTATGTACTAAGATTTAAGGATGTCGATCACAGTTTCATTTATAAAGGCATACAATTAGATTACTCTCTTTTTAATGTGTATTATTTATTTTCAGAGAGAGCGTGAGCAGGGGAGAGGGGCAGAGAATCCCAAGCAGGCTCAGCACGTAGCCCCATGCAGGGCTCGATCCCCCAACTCTGAGATCCTGACCCAAGCTGAAATCAAGAGTCAGACGCTTAACCTACTGAGCCACTCAGGCACCCCTAGATTTCTATTTTAAGGCCATTTGAACATGATGATGGCATTTTGTTTTCTAAATTTTATATATCGATCTGTTATATAGATACGATATATTTATTTATACACATAATTGTATGTAATGTTAGTATAAGTTTATGTGTAAATTATATAGGTATGTACATACACATACATACATATGCTTATTTGCACTGGATGGATAAACAGATGGATGAATTGTGAAGAGAGAAGCCAGATTCTTTGGTGCTGGTTCCCTCTCCGTAACACAGTTACGACTAATCTTTTTACTAGCGCTGCTATTTTCACTTATCTTTGTTTCAGTTTTCTACGCTAAACCTGCCTGCTATTTGTAAAGAAAATTATGTCACATGCTGTATATGGAAGGGAACTCTATCAGGTTTGGGTTTTCCAGAGCTAATAAATTGCATTATTTTCGTTTTGCACTTTGGCTATGTAGCTCTCCTGATCCGAGCACAGACGTACCATACTTTTTTGCCCACGTGAGAATGGATGAGTCCATATAGATCGCCACCCGCCTGCCCTGGCCCCCTGTGTATTATAATGACATAAAGGCTTACTCATACAGCTCTGGCTGCTTTTGCTGCCCTCCCTATGCTCTCCTGCCATCACTGGGAGTCACTGCAGTGGAACAATGGCCTATAATAGCAGACCATGTGTTATCACACTCCGACATCGCAGCCTTAAATAACTCCTACCATTTCCATCTGTCTCATGCTTTAATGTCTATTAGAAAAACAGCCATATTGTTCCTAAAGCGACCCTTGTAATCATACCACGGTGTTCTTCATTCTCTGTGCGTTTTCAGCTTCTATCAATGTGCACCATCTTTCTTTAAGAAAATAAGAAAGCTCCTCTTTTCACCCCACTTTATGGTTGTGAATCTCACACAAACAACACAAAAGGGTGGCCAACGGGAGCAGACTATTGGGCACTGAGGCTCTTTATCAGAAATCATCGCTAAAAATAATAACACATCATCTCACAGCCGATATCCATCTGTGCGAGGGACAGTAAGAGAGCATGTATGCAGTCATATAATTACACTTGTGTCTCTGTGAGCCCTGTGACCAAGATCAATTGAAGTAAGATATACTCAGTTTCCAGGAGGGATATGAATAATGTTGTTCCTAGTTGAAAATTTGCCTTGAAGACCAAATCTGTAATAAATAACGTTAGAAATGACAGGCATACACTTTTGTTCAAAATCATGTCTATTTATAGTTATTTATTTTAATTGTTTACCAAAAGCTATACATATCCATTGTGAAAACAAATGAAAAAAAGCAAACCACGGAAACATGCGAACTAGGGTAGTCCCCATTCCTTTCCCATGATAGCCGCTGTCAAGAGAAGGATACTGGCTCAGTGAGACTTTTCAGTGTATATCCCAAGCTTTCCAGAAAGAGAAAGCTTTCTATGACACTATTTCATACCATGTCTTACTTCTTCAGGTCGCTTTATAAACACATCTCTTTCCATTCTTTTTAAAGCTGCCTAGCATCCACTATGTGAAAGACAGTATTCATTTAACTGATTCTCTTTTGATGGACATTATGATTGGTAACTGTGGGAGTCCATGGCTGGTGGGGGGGTTGGGAGGGGACAGAGAGGGAGAATAATGAATCCCAGCCAAGGCATGTACCTAACCGTTAGTTGGTCTATTTAATAAAACCAAATTATTGCTTATCATGTTTCCTTAAGGTAGACCTCAACCTATATTAACATTTTTTTTTTTTTTGGTAATTTATTTCTCCTCTGAATTTTGCTTTAAGAAATAACATGTAGGAGTCTCACTGGTTTTGCTGAATCCTGCGTGTAATATATTACTTAAATTGACTCACAAGTCATTTCTTTGCTAATGTTTCTTCATGAAATTGAGAAGCCCACGGAATGTAAATGCATTGACTAAAAACAACCAGGCTTTCTCCCAAAATAATGGTGAATCAGAGTCTGCACAGTAAATACTGCAGCTAATTTCCTCTCAGTTGCTCATGACTCACATCCCTTTCTTTACATTCACAGTTTCATAGAAATCGGTAAATATTGTTTGACACTGATCACAATCAGCCTTGCTTGTTCATTCCAGAGTTTAGACAAGGATCAGAAGACATTTGCTTTTTTCAATTTGCAGGGCTTTCCTATTTCATTTTCAAGACGTGCCATTCAATTCAAAAAGGACCATTAACAGGGCATCTTGTGCTGTCACTGCCTCATCCTCTCTTTTCTGGTCATTTTTGCAGGTGTCCACTCCATACCACTGTTTACTGTCTCCTCCTTCTGTTAAAATCCAGTGATGGATTTTTGCTTCCATATGTTTATTTTTCCATGTCCACGCAACTTATGGGTTTAATTGGAGGGAGGATGTTCCATATGTCACTGCCCTGGCCCAGTTGGTACAAATGAAAGAATCCATGATTTCAAGGGTCATGAGCATTGATTTATAAGAAGAAGGATCATGCTTCAGCTGTTTGCATGACCTGTACATGCAGCAAGTTACCTGTAGCCGAGCAGGAATGAAGGTCAGATGGGCAGATTCTGAAACGGGCTGGAATGGGGGACCCTAGAGATCCTTAGCCTCTTGAGCCCTTTGTTACGCATGCCCGCTGGCTTGTAATTATGTAGCTTAATGGGGCGCCTGGGTGGCTCAGTCAGTTAAGCTACCAATTTCCACTCAGGTCACGATCTCGCAGTTCATGGGTTCCAGCACCCCATCGGGCTCTGTGCTGACAGCTCAGAGCCTGGAGCCTGCTTCCGATTCTGTGTCTCCCTCTCTCTCTGCCCCTTCCCCACTCATGCTCTGTCTCTGTCTCTCAAAAATGAATAAATGTTAAAAAAAAATTATAATTATGTAGCTTAAGCACAGGCCAGGAGGGAGAATGTTTGCCAATAATAAGAGACTAACTGATGCCGAAGGCTATTTTGAAAAAAGGTTGGTCCAAGACCCACAAGCTGAAGCTTTCTGTCCTTTGCACATAATGTGTATTAGTGATAGCCTATGAATGTTAAGGACAATGTTTGTTGTATCTCCCAGTGGTATTCTTCGTGTATTTTGCCTGTAAGCCTTTCTCTAGTGAAAGGGCAGCGTTGTTTTCAGTCTGTGTAGTATAAAGATGCAGATCAAGAGGTTGGGAAGCAACCCAAAGCCTGTCTTTGATGTTCCATTCGCTGAGTAACCTTGGCCATGTTGTTTAATCTCTCTTTAAACTCAGTTTCTTCATCTGCAAGATGGTAATGCCACCAACTGCATAGGGTGTTTGTCAGAATTACAAGAGATTATGTTCAGCACTGTGCCTGATACGCATTCATCACTCCATAACTGGTTGTTGTTCATTGGTAGTGACAGAGAAAGACAATTTTTAAAGGTATGAGATCCTGCAACCCATATAACTCTATATGTTAACTAACTAGAATTTAAATAAAAACTTGAAAAAAAAAAAAGGTATGAGAAATATTCTTGGATCACTGTTGGTTAGAGAAGGACCCAGCATTGCTACAAACTCATAGTCCTAGTGTTCCTCTAAGAGTCCACACGCAGATGTTCTATTTTCAGAGATTCTTAAGCACTCTGCGTGAATTTATTAACCACAGTGCCCTAGGGCGTGATGCAAATTAAGAGAAATTTAAGATTCTGAGTTACAAACCACAAAAATTCAGAGTATTAAAAATTCAGTTCATAAGCAGTTTTTTTTTCTTTTTAATCCTCCCTTTATGCATGAAATGTGTCATTGCAAACTCTTATGGAATGTGAAAATGTACCAGAACTCAACTTAATTTCAGATCGTAGGACCTTTGAACTTAAAAATTGTGAAGCTTTACAATAATAAAAAAAAAAAAAAAAATGCAGACTGTGTTCCTACTAGGTTTTTATTGTTTGCTCAGTATTTCACGGAGAAATATAATTTCCTCACAAAGAAGTAGAGTGGCTAAGTGAAGCCTTGATATATGTCATGACTGATTTGTACCCTTCCAGCAAGTTCTTTGACCTGAAAAAACCACAACCTGTCAGAGATGGGAGAAATAAAAAAGGCATGCCAGGCAAGGTGTCATAGGCAGACCTTAGTGGGGTAAAATGCCTTTCACGATTTGTATCTTTGTGCATTATAACTGCTAACAAAGTCTTCTGATGTGCATCATTACCCCAGGGCATTTTGGGGTGGGGAAAAGGTTCCTAGCCTTCAGTTAACTGATTTCTTTTTTCAACTATTGGAATTCCCAAATGCCTAGAGCCAGATGTATTAAGTAACAAGCACAAAAGTCTTCCTGTTTCCTGGTCATAAAACTACAGGGTTCATTTCATTTAAACCCAGTGACTTGCTTACTTTTCTAAGCACAGCCATCTCAATCATTTCTCCCCGCTCCTCGTTTTTCCACTATTGCCACGTGGCCAGGGAGGTCGATCGGGAAGCTCCTTCTGACGCTGCTTAAATTTTAGATGAGGTTAACTGCGGGAGAAAAAGGAAAATGTGCTGCCCGGTCACACTTTATACTTCAATACCAAATAAAGTATGGTGTGGAAAAAAAAGAATGCAATTACAGAATGTCAACTGGCGACCGGTCCGTCCTGTTTGTAAAGTGTATAATTACCTCCGGCCACACCAATAATCAATCTGATTGTTAAAACCTTCTGCAGAGTCACCGGGAGGAGAACTCAAAGCCTACAGCATGGGTTTCAAATAAGAACCAGTTGGCTGGTTCTGGAGCTGTGTCTCAGCCTTTCTGGGTCTTTCTTTTCTCAGCTATCAAATTCTAGTAAGTCTGTCTGCTCCCTCCGCTTCAAAGATCATTGGAAGGACCCAGTGGGTTAGTGAGTTCCTTTACCAAGTAGATAATTTTTCCCTCACACCACATTCTGGTTTATAGAAGGGTTACTGAATACCACAGGTGTTTTTCTTCCCCTCCTGTAAGCTCATCACAGGATTTTAAGCGGTTCTTCTAAGACAAGGAACTCTCAGAGAATTGGTTCAGCATTGGGCAGTCTCCATTTCCATTTTACAACCGGAAGCAGGTGGAAAGAATTCAAGGCAAGCAGCCTGATTAGTCATAAAGTCTAATTGCAAGGGAGGCTGGGAAGGGTAGTCTTTAGGTGGGTGGCCATGGGCAAAGCCATAAGTCAAGGTGTTCTTTTACTAAAAGGAAGGAGGAAAAAAAGATCCTGAGAGTGATAAGTAGTTTCTGTCACACTGTGTTTGTTTTCTCTGAAGTCTTTTCGGGGGATGGTTTGTGAGAAACTAATCAGTGAGCAAAGAAATAAAACATGGTGATAGATTTTTGAATGGTGGAAACAAATGAGATGGAGGGTCGGTAGTGGGATGGGTGGAGGACACTTAGTGGTGTCAGGGATGGCCTCTAAAGAAGGTGACATTTCAGCTAGGTCCTGAAGGGGGTGAAGGAGTCAGGCTATGAAGAATGGGATGGCATGTTCTGGTCAGAGAACAGTGTGTGCTGATGGGAAGGAGGTAGCGACACTATAAAACTGAGATCTTCAAGGCTTAGAGTTTTCTCTGTAAAAACAGAAGATGATGTGTGAAGAAGAGGAAATGGCTGGTGGACCAGCAAAACCATTAGATTTCATTACTTAATCTATTAGTTTGTATTTCTAGGCATTTACCAAGTGGCTGAGTTGTTGGTGCATGTAGAGAAATGAAACATAGCCCTTTAATAGAATTGACTCGTCCAAATGCCGAGAAAACAAATTAGTACATAGAGCATGGAGAAAAACAAAGTTCTCTGAAAGGGGATAAACAGGAAAGGCTTCTTTGCTTTGTACTTGTGACTAAACATTGGTTTGGTTTTAATTTGTTCATCCTTACGGAACAAATTTCTAATGAGAGTGCGGTGTACCCAGTTTTACATTTTAACAACAACAACAAAAAGAAATAAGCCCATGCTGTTTAGAAGGACCTTGAGCTAGTACTTTATATTCTTTATTCCTTTTAAGGAAAAAGCCAAGTCCCTGTCATTAAGGACATGATGGTCCATCTGGAAAGAGAATTATATTCAAAGTTGGGGATTTTACTGAAGTATTTAATACAGTTTACAACTGTATGCCAGGTGTGAACCTCCAAAAGAGCCATGCAGGTGCCCGTGAACAGCAGGTCAGCCCTGGTTGTATCATACACGTGCTGTGAGCACTCTATTGCATGTATTAACAGGAAGTCATTAGGTCAGTCCTGGGAGGTTAGACATTAAGCTGCAAAGGAAATCTGGGGAGATGACATCCTCTTGGATGGTCAGAGTTTTCTATTATGCATTTCCTGATGCCCAGAACTTCTTCATCTGAACTTTTCTAAAATACTCAGAATGTTGTTCTCTTTGCATTTAAGATGTGATGTTTTCTGTATGGAAGGTTATGATATCACATCTCAAAAGGTAATTTTTGTTGCCTGAGTGTGTCCCATTTGGGTGTGTTGCATAGTTTTTGTTCAGCACATGTGACACGGTTAGCATGGCCTCTTCTAGTCTGATCCGTTGTTTCCAGTCCTTCTGGTGGGTAACATTTCCATTTAGAAAATCTGAACAACCATTTGTCTCTAAAGGGATTACCTAACGGAGAAAAACAGAACCCCGATGTTCATTATCTTGGAGGAACATTTCATCTTCTTGAACACACTCTACCTGCCAAGTCATAGGCATATCACCAAAAATTCTCCTCTGGGTCAGACTTTCTCAGTTTTTGCACTGTTAACATTTTGGGCCAGATCATTTTGTCCTGAGCAGGGTACAATATTCAGCAGAATCCCCGGCTTCTATCACAAGATGCTAGTAGCACCTACCCCTGCCGTGCGATAACCAGAAATGTCTCCAGATATCACCAAGTGGTCTTTGTGTTGTGGATGAGAGTAGGGTGTGATGTAAACCGTTGTTGGCTTGAGAACCACTAGTCCAGTAAAATGTGAGGGCCCTAGAGTCCTTTCCTGCAAATGGCTGTCGTAATTGCTGGGTTCCCCCCACCCCACCCCATGAGGTAGATCTGAGAATTACTCCATATTTTTATAAACTCCATCAAGTCGTCTTCCCAGATGAGGGAGTCATGATGATGTGCTCTGATTGGGCACTGTGGTTTTTGAGGCTGGTTGTGCCATATCTGCTCCCATTTAGCTTTGTGACCTTGGCCAATTTATGTAAACCTCTCTGAGCGTCAGTTTTCTGTCTTGAAAAATAGGGGTAAAAGTAGTAACTCCCCATAGGGTTGTTGGGCAGACTCACTCTGGGTCACAAAAGCACTTGATGGATGGAAGGTTGGCTGGATAAAAGGTGGCCATTTGGCTTTCTTTTTTCTTTTTTTTTTTTCCATTTGATTTATTTTAGAGAGAGAAAGGATGGTGGAGAGAGGAAGGGGGAGGGAGAGAGAGAATCTTAAGCAGGCTCCATGCTTAGCGCAGAGCCTGACACGGAGCTCGATTCCACAATCCTGGGATCATGACCTGAGCTGAAACCAAGAGTCGGACACTCAACCAACTGAACCACCCAGGTGCCCCAATGGTCAGTTTGCCTTTCTAAAAGCCCATGATCCTGCAAAATTCTGGTTTTTTGTGGGACTCCAGAAGGCAAAACATATCCACTAGCTTGATCATGGGTACTCAGAGTATATTCATCAAGTATAACTTTTTTAAAATGAAAACAAGAATATATTACTAATACAGTGATTTGGTTTTGCTTCACATTACAGCAAGGGATCGCCCGATGTGAGTCATTGTTTGACGTACAGTCATACACTACGGCTGTGACTATCCCAAATTTAGTCATTTCCAGGTGAACCTGCAGTTAAATGATTAACCTATATTATAAGTGCTATTAAAAAAAAGCCTCTGATCATGTCTTTCCTATTCTTTCTTGGTGGTATACCTTTGGGTGACATCTAATTTTGATTTGGTAAGATTCAGAAAGGTAGTTTGTTCCTTTCTGTCCAAAGCTTTCCCGGAGTCTTTTATTACCCCGGGAGCTCCCCCTCGCCTGTGGCAGGTGCATACTCCTCAGCATTTTTGCACTTGCCAAGGCACGTTCCTTTTCTGGGTACCCCAGACAGGAGGGAGCTTGCTGCCGTGCGTCTTTCTGTGGGCGTGCCCCTGACCCGCCCCTCCCTCCTCCTCTGTGACCTCCGTGGTACAGGAGCAGTGAACAGATTTCCTACCTAGAGGGTGTATCAGGAAACCACCGATGAAATCAACAGAAATAACAGCAGTTTTGACAGAGGTTGAAACTCGCAGAATTGGAACCTGAGTGACACAAATGTGTCAACAGAAAAACTTGATTGTTTCTCATCAGTGGGAAGACAGATGGGGATCCACACGGCTGTTTCTACGTCTGTTTCTGCTGCTACATGGCTGTCCTCCACCTTCACAAAGACATGATAAAATTAGGGAATCGGGCTGAGAGTCCTTCATAGCAGTTGTAACTAGCTTTGTCACTCTGAATGTTTACTCTAAACCAGGCCCTGGGCTAAGTGCTTCATGAACATCTACTCACCCAATCCTTCCAACAGCCCCCTGAAGCAGGCGTTGCTCCCACTTTACAGAGGAGAAAACGGACACAGTAAAGTTAAGCAATTTACCACCATCCCCCCTCCAAATAAGTGATGGAACCGGAATGCAACCCGTCCATACACTCTACCATCCTGACCCTAGTGGCCATCACGAATTAAGTCTGCGTCATTCCAGCTCACCTATGCTGTTACAGGCACATGTATGGAGTCACATTTTCCGTGAACGTTTTAAGACTTCAGGTGGGGAAACGGCTTTGCCTTTTAGACTTGAAGATTCAGGCTCGGTCCCATAACTTCTTTTGCAAACCCAGTTGCCATTTAATTATTTCAAATTCTTTAAATAAACCGAAGCCCTTCACCTTTTATGTACGGTTTTTGCTTGCAGGCGGCACGTTTGCTCTCAGTGCAGGGACGTGCCGAATGAAGGCAAAAGCGCTAGTGTTTCACATTTGTAAGTGATAAGAGGGGGGAGGTGGTGGCTTTCAGAGATCATGTTTCAAGTCCAGCCCTGGTTTTTTTATGTGTGTGGGAATGGACGCAAAGAACAACACAGCTGAGCTGCATTGTGGCTCTTCCTGTAGAACCTGTTCATGCCCAGGGTGAGTAAACCCTGGTAGAAATGTCTCCCTCAGACAGCCTCCAGTGAAATCCAGTGCCTGGATTCAAAGCAACTTACTTCCCAGCAAGTAGCATCTGGATACGCACTACACCCCCTTGAAAAACGTGTGTCTCTCTTCTGGGAAGATCTGCCAGGGAAAACTTTGCTCTGTATCTCGCTGATCAGAGGAAGGAGTAGACGTGGGGAGGTGTCGCTGGGTAGGCTTGCTGATGTCAGCCGTGGGAGGCTCTGTTTGTGAAATTGAGTTACACCTAGGTGTCTTATGAAACTCCGTTCACAACTCACCGGAGCTGCTGTCTGGGAGAGGGGAGGTAGAGCCTTGGGGCTTTCCCTCAGATTTCTGTCCCATTTTTGGAATCTCTGGATTAAAAGAAATGAAAGCGTCTTGCCTATGGACATTTTAGGAAAGTGGTATGTAGCCTTAAACTTTCACTAATAACTCTCTCAGCCTCAGTGATTGTAGTTACGCTGTCTGTATGTCGGGCAAGAAAGGGCTGTGTTTTTAGTGCGTGCTGATTTATGTCACTGTGTTTGGGATTGGGGGTTCCAATTTGCATGCTTTTGTATCCTAGTTACCTGTGCGTAGGGACTTGAGGTTCACACATTCATGAAAAGTCTTGGCTCAAATGGTGGTGCTGAGGGTGTGTTGCAGAGAACTTATTATTATTATTTAGAAAATTGAAATGCTCCTCTGAGATTCTTTGAACATAATTTCAAACTCCAGCCAAAGTGTAATCATCATCAATGGTGGGACAAGCTCAACGATGAAGTCCGAGTGGAGACGAAAAGCTGAGGCTCGGGCTAGTACAAGAGGGTTGGGAATGATCCCAGAAAATACAGCAGGGCGTTCAATCTTGTTTGAGACATTTTTGGGTTTTCAGTCATTTGCACATTGCTAGTTAATTCTGTTTCTCCCAACCAATTGGCAAATGATACTGAGCGCAGCATTAGCGTGTCGGCAGTGGGAATATACAAGTGGGTTCTATTTACAAAAACTGGAGGCTCCAGTTCAGAAACCAAGAGGGCAATCTCTCATTTACCCCCACCCGACCTTTGTTCCAGTTCCTGGAGCTAAGTTTCCGTCACATTTAGGGGAACTCTTGCAGGCGGGAAACTGGTATCACAGAGAATCACCCCTGCTTGGGGTTCCGTTTTACTTTCACTTTGCCTCCTTTTGAAATTTAATCTGTGGTTCTACTAAAACACCCCCTTGAATATCTTTCCACTTAAATATGAAGTCAGCATCTTTGATCAGAAGGCATGTGCTTACTGGAATGTGTGAGGATTTCCTTACTAATTCTCTTTATTTAGTTGAGTCAGGGGGAAAAAATAGTATGCATGTTCCCTATACTTGCCTGGTTTTATAGTTCAAGGAAGATTTATTAGTGAGCTGCAGATTAGTCAGAGAAAGGAATAAAATGGTTTCAGGTTGATTTGTAAAAAGACTGTGTCACATATTCGTGCTTTGTCTTAGTGTACCTTCTTGATTATTTGGTGATTAAGATGGGTTTTAGGGGCGCCTGGGTGGCTCATTCAGTTAAGCATCCGACTTCAGCTCAGGTCATCATCTCACAGTTTGTGGGGTCCAGCCCCGCATCGGGCTCTCTGACAGCTCGGAGCCTGGAGCCTGCTTGGGATTCTGGGTCTCCCACTCTATCTGCCCCTCCCTGACTCACACTCTGTCTCTTTCTCTCTCTCTCAAAAACAAATAAACTTTAAAATTTTTTTTAAAAAAACAGATGGTCCTAGCTTTGGTAAAAATTAGTGTTCATTAAAGCTCTATGTTTTTGTTTTGTTTTTTTCTTAATTGCTTAGTTATTCCAATGGAAACAGCTCGAGAACTTGTATTTCCGTGAGAAAAAATTTGCCGTTGAAGTTCACGATCCACGGAGGTGAGGATGACAGCCTTTTCTTTGTTTGGTCCCGGTGACTATCTGAATAACACTACTGGGAACATTCATGTGCAATTTTTTGCGTGTGGATGTATGTTTTCATTTCTCCTGGATATACTGGCAGGGGAATTGCTGGGTCAAATGGTAATTCTTTCTTTAACCTTTTAAGAAACTGCCACACTGTTTTCCAAAGCGGCTACACCATTTTGCATTCCCACCAGCAATATGTATGGTTCCATTTTCTCCATATCTTCCCTGACACTTGTTATTTTTAGTTGTGTTTTGGTTGCTTTTTTAATAGCCATCCTGGTGATATATAGCGATAGCCTTTCTGGTTTGGATTTGCATTTCCCTCAATTCAAAATGGTGGCCAAGCATCTTTTCATGTACTTCTTGGCCGCTGGTGTGTCTTCTCTAGAGAAATCCCTTGTTCGTATCCCTTGCTCACTTTTTAACTGGGTCTTCCTGGGCACTTTAAAACAACAGTTGCCAGGTTATCAACATGGATTGAAGTCAGGATTGGAGGCGCTCCAAGCTCCTCAGAGGAATTCATTTTCAGTCCTCAGTGTTTGCCTTTCAGACATGTTGGTGGATGCTCGGAGGTTAGAGGGATGGGGGGAAACAGCTGTGACAAAAAGATGACCCCCAAGAGACAAGTCAGATTCCTGCACAGAACACTGTACCCTTGTCCCTTCTTCCCCGCAGCATCTGCCTGCCCTCCCCCACCTTCCTTCTCCTTTCACTCTCTCCTCCTCTCACCCTTTCTCCTCTTTTTATCTGGTGCATAAGCCCTACGCTGGACCAGTTTCAGACTTGCATATCTTCAGACAACATTATCATGTTCATCCTCTGATAATGTCATAGCTGGACGAGTCAACCTAGATCTGAGCTGTTCTTTTACCTTGAGGAAGGCGCTGACCCTCCCCTCTTGGCGGTTTTGTCTTTGAAGTATTACCACATTTATTCCCAGACTCTTCTGATGGCCACACATCCTGTGGTTTTTTAACCAAACATTTCTGGTACAGCCTCTAATTTGCCTAGTTCTTATCTGCTTTTGTGCATGTGTGTACACATTTTTGAACATGCTAGTTTTCTAAAAAAAAAAAGAGACTATCCAGGTGCAACTGGTTTTGTCATAAAAGGAGAAAATCAGAAGCGTGGCCCCTGTTGGCATCAGTAGAGCAGCAGAAAAACAATTAGGTAGATGCTTCGTGATAACATGACTCACTGGTTACATTTTGTGTTGTGCTGGGCCAGAGGTGAATAATTCAAATGCTTTCCTTCATCTTTCAGGATTTCTGTGTCAAGAAGAACCTTTGGGCAAAGTGGCCTCTTTGTGCAAACGTGGTATGCAAACCCTTCTCTCATCAAGTCCATCTGGGTAATGGCAATTAGTCAGCATCAGTTTTATTTGGACCGGAAGCAAAGCAAAGTAAGTAACAAGAGTGCTTCTTATGGGAGCCGACTTCCCTCCCTCGTTTGCTTTCTGTTCGGAAGATAAGCTTTCTCAGAAAAGATGCGAGCACGTGGGTTTTTGGTCTTTGAGTTTTAGTAAACTTTTTGACCTCCTGTTTTAATTTTTCTTACATTTAAAAGACGGGCGGGGCGCTGGGTGGCTCATTCGGTTAAGCATCCGACCTCAGCTCAGGTCATGATCTCGAAACTTGTGAGTTCGAGCCCCGCGTCGGGCTCTGTGCTGACAGCTAGGAGCCTGGAGCCTGCTTCGGATTCTGTGTCTCCTTCTCTCTCTGCCCCTCCCCTGCTTGTACTCTGTCTCTCTCTGTCTATCAAAAAAAAAAAAAAAAAAAAAAAAAAATTAAAAGACGGGCAATATATACCTGATTTAAAAGTTCTAAGACTCGCCAACTTTTTGGCATGTGGGCACGTGTCCACAGGTGATGTGTTCAGGTTAATGGTTGAACTATACCATGAGAGGGATTCATGCATAGTTATTTGAACATTTGAGCTGTAAGCTTAAGTCTCCTATGTTTTTCTTCTGAAGTGTCACGTTAGCATATAAAAATTCTGAGTTGTCCTTCGTGTGACATACTTATCCCATAGCAACTTAATCATTGTATCAGTTTGAAATAGGTTCAGTCGAGTGAATTCTGTTTCAATGTTGTATACCTCTTAGGCAAAAATTCCTTCAGCCAGGAGTTTGGATGATATCGCGATGGATTTGACAGACACAGGAACACCAAGGGTCTCCAAAATGGTGACACTGGAAGCAAAAAGTCAGTTCATCATGGCGAGCAATGGCAGCTTAATATCTTCAGGTAATGTTTTGGGAAAGTATGAGCAATCTTTATTTCACTGTTTTGTAGAGGTCAGCAGCCACTTAAATGCATTTTAGACCCATTATTTGGGGAATAAATAAGCATTTCAAAACCTGCAGCATTGCAGCATAAACCAATTTTTTTTTTAAGTATAAGGAAAGTTAAATTATAAAAAGCTTGTATAAATAACACTAGATACAACGATACTGAGTGCTCAGGGTAATTTGAAAGGACATTTTCTCCCCATACGTTCTATCAGCTTCTTCTCCCAATAATTAGTTTCTGTTCAGACACTCGGCTAATTCTCTACTTAATATATAGCCAAACGTGACTACAAGCTTCAAACTTGACCCCAGTCCCACCCCCCCAGTGTGATTGCTGCCGGAAGCCCTTCCTCTGTAGAAATTGTGGAATCTCTTATCACCAAGTATATGTAACTTAATTCAAATGAATTTTCCCATCTAAATCCTATTGTCAGCTCTTAATCTGAAGCACACACCATTCCTTTGCCTTGCTTGCTTGCTTTCTAAAAGGACATTCTAAACAATTATCTCCAGGAACATCTTACCTTCTCTCCTGCTCAGAAAACTGAAATTCTTCCTTGGGTGTGTCTGAAACATTAAGCATTTTATCATCGCTTCTAAACTGACTGAGCCAAAATACAGAAGGTATATATAATTACCAGGCTCTGTTGGATGCCCAGAAGCCTGAGAAAGTGTTCTCCAGTTTCCTTTTATTATGTTCAGAAACAAGGAGAAAAGAAATAAATTATGATTTAATAGCAGGTTTCACTTAGAAATCCTTTGTCCTTTAAAAAGGAAGGAAACATGCCTCGGATAAACCTTCCCTGCTCTCCCTCCCAATCCCTCCAGGTTCTCAAGACTCAGAAGTTAGTGAGGAGCAGAAGAGGGAGAAAATCCTCGAGCTCAGGAAGAAGGAGAAGCTCTTGCAAGAAAAACTCCTGAAGAAAGTCGAGGAGCTTAAGAAGATCTGTTTAAGGGAGGCTGTGAGTGTCTTCTCTGGTCTGGGGGACGCTTCACTTTGTGTTTGACAACCCCGGCCTGTGTCAGTTATCCCCCTCTCGATTCGGTCCTGTTTTACAGGAGCTCACGGGCAAAATGCCAAGGGAATATCCGCTGAACGTCGGTGAGAAACCGCCTCAGGTCAGAAGGCGTGTGGGTGCCGCGTTCAAACTGGATGACAACCTGCTGCCCAGCGAGGAGGTATGAGCATCAGCGCGAGCATTTCTACTCGCCACATGACAAAAGAGCTGTCAGCTGAATGTGGTTGACTTGTCCCTTTGGTGCTCGAGTCACCGCTGTACATTTTTATCTCGCGCTCGCCACTTGAACGTGACACGGTAGACCACACGATTCTTTCTTTCGTGCACCGTCTCTGTACGTTTGAGTTGTTTCTCGCTTTTTTACTCCTCCGCACACAGGGAGCTTGAAACAAACCCCAACTGTGGGTAAACTGAGGAACGTTATTATGAGAATTAAGAACTCTAGCGTTAGACTCTTCTGAGCAGAGAAACCTTTGACAAATAAGTTTGCCCATTCTGAAGTCTCATTTCTCAGACCTCAGTTTCTTCATCCATAAAGTGGGAGCAATCTTTGTTCTTCCCACTGAGGGATGCAAGGAGTTTCAATGAGATAATACGTGTGCAGCATTCGGGTATAATAAAGTTCCAGTATACAGTGTTTTCTCTCATCTGAGTCATCGGACAGTAGGACCCTACTCCTGCTTCTTGCCCAAATTTAGCTATCTTGGCTTTAGAAATGATAGCAGTTTCCATCATGATTAGAGTGAGCTTTGCAACTTATAGAGTATACCCAGCCCTGAGCTAAGTAATGCACATATATTATTCTCATGTAACCTTTGCCGTATTTTTATAAGGTAGATGTTATCTGCATTTGAAATGGAGATGCACAGGAAAAATAAAAAGGAAAGAAAGAAAGAAATGGAGATACAAAATGAGAAAAACCTGTAACATTAGAAAATTTCAGCAGTGTTTCCAGGGTCATGCAACCAGGAACCATTAGAAAGAGAAATCAAACTCAAATGTATCTGTCTCTAAAGCTATGTGTGTTAACATAACTGTCTACGTCTGTGAATCTTGGATTAAGAATCTCTCCTTGAAAAATATCATCATCACCCAACCAACTAACTGATTGCAGGGGCATTCCCTTCTTTAAAAGAAAAAAAGTCAGATTAGTGATAAGTTGAGGTAAATAGATGAGGGAGGTTTGTCTTCCAGGAAAGTGTTTGAAGTTACATATGCAGTAAACTTAGGAAGGTTTTATTCTCAAAGAGCACCTGATTTGAAAATGTACAAGAAACGGTATCATTGTATAAATGCAGGACCCTGCTCTACAAGAACTGGAGAGCAATTTCCTAATACAGCAAAAGCTGGTTGAAGCTGCGAAGAAACTTGCCAACGAGCCAGACCTTTGTAAAACCGTGAAGAAAAAACGAAAGCAGGATTACACGGATGCTGTGAAAAAGCTTCAGGACATTGAAAACGCGATTAATGAATACCGGATCAGATGTGGAAAGAAACCCAGCCAGAAAGCAACAGTGATTTTACCAGGTTCGTAAGAAGTGAGGTTCCTTGAGTCACGTAGTCGATATATCCTTGATGGTATCTAGCATTTCCAAATTAGTTCATTTGGTAAGAGATAAAAGAAAGAACACGATTAAAGGTAAGTTTCTTAGGGTAAAAATGGTTTCGGAATTCAGTGTTACAAGTATGTGAACTTGGTTTATGGTGACCTTCTCACTGTTGTAACACTACACTATTGCGTTGCTTAAATTTTCAGGATGAAACAGCATTCATGGCCATATTCGTTCATGATATGACAGATTCACCTTTAACTGGCCTGATGTCATTGCAAGAAATACACTCAACATCACGGAGTAGTAAGAGAGCTGGGCCTACCCAGTAGTTTCTGAAAGGTTTTTAATGCAGGGACCATACATTTTCTTAATACCTATGTAACATTTGTGAATAGAGCTTTTACAGTTCCTGCCATGTGTGGAGGCTATTTAAAGATAGGGACAAATGTGATATACCATGAAGTGCAGAAAGCGGGGTATAAAATTGTAACCACAATATGATCCTGACATTATATAAATATGCACTTACAATAGCTGGTTGGGAAATATTTCAAAATACTAGTAGCTGTGGAATTTCAAATAACTTAATTTTTTTAAGTAAATTTCTTTATCTTCAAAATTCTCAACATTATATGCCTAAGACTTTCATATTCAGGGAAAAAGTACACTGAAAATCTCATTTAGGTAGATTCCAAGTCCAGTTGGCCTTACTTTATCAGCATGGTTTTCAGCCTTGATCACTGGTTGAAATATGCTTATATTTCTTTGATCCCAAGACTATTTTTTCCACATTTCAACATCTGTGAAATTTGAATAATTTTTATACTAGATGGTGTATTACCATTGTAATTGGCAATACTTTTTCTTTTTTAACGGAGACATCAATAGTTATATATCTTAGATTTGATGAAATATAGTAACTAGGCTTATAGAATATATTTGGGTTTAGGGCCATATGATTTATGAAGCAGAGATACGGCTTTTGTGAATGCACAGACATCAACGCACAAATGTTAGTCAGCTACAGCTGGAGAATTTAGGATGGCTTTAACTCTGAATGAGAAGTCCAGTTGGCCTTGGAGGTGGTTACATTCTGGACCTACAGAGATAGGTGATTAGCAGTGTGCTTAACTTTCATAACCATTTGTTGTGGCCCATTCATCTCCAAACTGTGCAAGATTCAAGTGATCTCCTCTATAATGAGTGACATTTGGACAGCAGATTATTGGGTAGATTTTTTTTTTTTTTAATGTGCCTGACAGCTGACTGTATTGGCACCTTGCCTTCAAGCTCTACTACTGTGTGTCCAATTAAGAGATAGTCCGCCTGGCTCTGATGGAGATTAACATCATTTGAGATCAGATGGGAGAGATTTCCTTCATAATGGCAAAAAACTGAATACGAAGGTGCTGTATTTGCCTGTAATCACGCCAGTACTCATGCCAATACATGCCTGTGTATGGAATGTTTTGCCAAGGCAGATCAACACATCTGAGAAGATTTTTATTTCTAACCACATTTTTTAACATTTGATAGGCAGCGGTAACACTCAGGAGCATAATGGGCATTTCCCGCCACCAGAATGCTGTGTCTAGGTAATAAAAGCAAGAAGTGTAGCTAACATTTATTGAGCACTTGCCCTGTGCAAGGAGCCAGGCTAAGGGCTGTACATCCGTTACTTCACTTACTGCTCACCTCGGCACTGCGGACCACATACCAGTCATATTCCTGTTCCAGTTGACCCAAAGGATGCTCAGAGAGATTAAGTCATTTGCCCAAGGTCTCACAGCCAGTAAGTGACAAAACCAAGAATTAAACCCAGGTCTGTCTAATCTGTTGGTTCTCAACCAGGAGCAATTTTGCACCCCGGGGAAACCCTGGCAATGTCTGCAGGCATTTTTGGTTGACACAACCAAGTGTGGAGGTGCTGCTGAGAGAGAGTGGTGGAGGCTGAAGATCCTTCATTGCGAAGGACAGCTCCCGTCAGCGAAGAATTGTCTAGTCCAAAATGTCCGTAGTGCCACATAGACACCCGGGTCTAACTGAGAAGGTCATGCTCCACAAAGTGTTCACCTATTAAGAACAGTCCCTTTTCTTCAGGGAGGATTCAAAAATTAATTTACACTAACGGATTTTCACATGAAGGTTCAAGTGTATGTTACATAACGTTTAGTATTTATGACACGAATGGCATGATTTTTGTTTCCAGTTCGTTGGTTACAAGCCCTCAATGTATAGGGTACAGTTTTCGTCTCATGTAGAAGCTAGATTGGAAACTTGCTGCATACGAAAACTCCCTTGAAGTCGGTGCCATTTTAAGAAATAGTCCATATCTGTCCATATTTGTATGGACTATTTGTATATGACACATAGTCATATTTGTATGACATCTAAGATGTTTATATTTTTGTCAGGAAATTATTCCATGTTTATGATTGTTAATTATCCTCAATGCACTGTAATTAGTTACGCTTACTAAATAAAAATAAGATGCACTCCATTGAGAATTGCTTTATTAAACTCACTATAGGTATATAAAGGCCCAGTTATTCTAAAGGCACTTATTTTTATTCACAGAAGACATAATCCCATCAGAGAGCAGCTCCTTGTCTGACACTACCACCTATGATGATTGTAAGTATGTTATTTTGATTTAATATGTTATATATTTTGAACTACTAAGACAATTGCTTTAATTTGGTAAAGCCTACATGTTATTCTTTTGGGAAAAGTAGAATCAACTAACTTATGCCGAATGGTTAGGGAACAGTGACAATGATTAACTTCTATCCAGGTTAATTCAGCATTAAATAAAATACAGTACCATACAAATTGCATGACTATTACTCGCGTGATAGTCAGTTTCTCAGTAAGCATTTGTGAGGCTCTGTAGGATTTTTTTAATAGGATTTTTATTTTATTTTAATTTTTTTAATGTTTATTTATTTTTGAGAGAGACAGAGAGACAGTACGAGCAAGGGGAGGGTCAGAGAGAGGGAGACACAGAGTCCGAAGCAGGCTCCAGGCTCTGAGCTGTCAGCACAGAGCCTGATGCGGGGCTCGAACCCACGAACCATGAGATCATGACCTGAGCTGAAGTCAGACGCTTAACCAACTGAGCCACCCATTTTATTTTATTTTTATTTTATTTTTATTTTACTTTACTTTTTATTTTATTTTACTTTTAACTAAGCGCCATGCCCAATGTGGGGCTTGAACTTACGATCCTGAGGTTGAGAGTTGCACGCGCTACCTACTGGGCAAGCCAGCCTCCGCTCTATAGGATTTTTTTTTTTAATTTTTTTTTTAACGTTTATTTATTTTTGAGACAGAGAGACAGAGCATGAACGGGGGAGGGTCAGCGAGAGGGAGACACAGAATCTGAAACAGGCTCCAGGCTCTGAGCTGTGAGCACAGAGCCCAACGCGGGGCTCAAACTCATGGACCGCGAGATCATGACCTGAGTCGAAGTCGGCCGCTTAACCGACTGAGCCACCCAGGCACCCCTCTATAGGATTTTTTTAAACATTTATTTTATCTTGAAGTGATTACAGGTTCACAGGGATTTGTGTAAATAATACAGTCTTTCACTCACCTTTTCCCAATGGTGACATCTTATATATTTGGAGTCTAATCTCAAACCAAGAAATATAGTGTAAACTTCGATTATCACTGTATTCTGGATAGCTAGGAGTTTATTTTATTTTCCTTAGGAAGACATACACATTTTGGAAATTGGGTCACATGTCATTGTGTTGGTTTCATAGAGGAAGGCCATTAGTGTTGTGATGGCCTGTGTTCCACACATTTCCTGATGGAATGGATTTTGTATCAAGTGATAGAGTATTTCTTTGTAATCCTTTGTGCTTAGGCAGAGGAGTGGCTACCTGAATGACATGATTTAAAGAATTTTGGGGGGCGCCTGGGTGGCGCAGTCGGTTAAGCGTCCGACTTCAGCCAGGTCACGATCTCGCGGTCCGGGAGTTCGAGCCCCGCGTCGGGCTCTGGGCTGATGGCTCAGAGCCTGGAGCCTGTTTCCGATTCTGTGTCTCCCTCTCTCTCTGCCCCTCCCCCGTTCATGCTCTGTCTCTCTCCCAAAAATAAATAAAAAACGTTGAAAAAAAAAATTTTTTTTTTAAATAAAAAAAAAAAAAAGAATTTTGGGAAACTGCTACCCATACTGTTTTATCTCCCCCAGCCCCGCCCCACCCCAAGTGTTACGGTGCATGAAACTCCAGCATTCCCAAATTCTTTCCTTGAGCTGAAATTGGGTCATGCTTGCCATTCCTCTTTGAAAATGCACACGTCAGTGGGGAGGGCATAACAAGGCTCTCATGACTCAGCATCGATCAGTTATATTACTTTCAATGACAGGATGAGCCTCTCTGGTCAGTCAAAGAGGCCGAAGAACTTGAAAGGTGAACAAAGTGATCCACTCCAGCTTCATAGGATAGCTTCCCTTTGGCCTTTTACACACTAGGGTTTTTTGTTGTTTGTGGTGGAAGGAAGGGTCTTTTTTTTTTTTTTTTTAACGATTATTTATTTTTGATAGAGACAGAGCACAAGTGGGGGAGGGGCAGAGAGACGGAGACACAGAATCCGAAGCAGTCTCCAGGGTCTGAGCTGTCAGCACAGGGCCCGGTGCGGGGCTCGAACTCAGGAACTGTGAGATTGTGACCTGAGCTGAAGTTGGACGCTTAACTGACTAAGCCCCAGGAGCTCTTTAATATAACTCTCGAAAAGCTCTAGTATCACCCATTCCACCTGAGTAGTTTCTTTGCTCAGAGTGGCACCTACTGAATTGGCAAAAGTTGGATCAGGCCCCACACGAGTACAGTTGACCCTTGAACAATGTGGGGGTTGGGGTGGCCACATCCCCCATAGTTGAAAATCTAAGTATAACTTTTGACTCCCTCCCAAACTTAACTACTAACAGCCTACTGTTGGCAGAAGCCTTCCCATTAACTTAAACAGTCAATTAACACATATCTGTTACATGCATTAAATACTGTATTCTTACAGTTACGTAAGCTAGAGAAAGGAAAATGTTATGAAGAGAATCCTAAGGAAGAGAAAGTACATTTGCAGTGCTGTACTATATTTAAGAAAAAAAATTCGTGCTTATGTGGACTCATGCAGTTCAGACCTGAGTTGTTCAAGGGTCAGCAGTATTCAGTAATTTCTTTTTTCTAGTGTATAAAGTACAAAAATAAATTTCCTGAAAGTAATACACTTCCAAAACCATCTGTGGAAAAACTGTATGTTCACCAGGTCTTCTGATTTGGTTTTTGTTTTTTTGTTTTTGTTTTTTGAGTGCTGGCAAGCTTTCATTATCTATTTACCTACTTATTTATCCATTCATTAATTTACTTACTATAGCTGATGCCTTCACTCTTGCTGGGCAGCGACCAAGTTCAGTACCTCATTCTCCAAGAATTCTTCCCCCCAAGTCTCTCGGTATTGAGCGAATCCATTTCAGAAAGTCGTCTGTCAATGAACAGTTTGTGGATACCAGGCAGTCCAGGTGAGAAGTCACATCATCAGTATCCTCACAGCCATGAGATCTTACCTTCAAAATGGTTCAGCCTTTTTGACATTACCCTATTTGTCCTTTCAAAAGGGATTCTCTTTTAAAACCAAAGCCTAGAAACTAACCCCATCATTTGTTGTTGACAGCAAGTGCAAGTGTTTCTAAGAGATCTTTTCAAAGCATTTGGCAGTTTCCTATATTTTAAAGTCTGTTTGATTTATGTTAGGTTCTAGGGGACCTTATTTATAGTGTGGGTTTGGATATAATGTCCAAAGTTTAGTTTCATAACCCATGGTCTCAGGAAACCGTCATTAAATATCACTCCATCAGTGCAAGTGACAGAAATGACTTCTAATCTTTCAAATAGAAATGAGACTTCAACTCATTTTAATCTGTAAAATAGATGATATGAATTTTTTCTCAAATGTCTCAGGTAAATATTATTAGGCAGTAACACCAGCTTGTAAAAAGATGACGACAGGCCAGTGATTCTCAGAATTTGACTGTGTGGATCAATACTATTTAAAAAAGAAAAAATAAATAGGGCCCAAGATAGGATTACCAAATGTTTACTCTGGCTACTCAGAATGTTCAAATAACAATACTATGATTTCACGGGGGAACAAATGACATTAAATAAAAAATACAGCCATTGTCATAAAACTAAGATGATGAAGTTAACATTTTGGACACTTACGGTACGTCAGACACTGTCCAAAGTGTTTTAATATCATTACGTTTTACGGAGAAGCACACCAGGGACCAGAAAGCTTGAGTGACCTGTTGGGTTCATCAACTAGTAAATGTTGGAGTCAAGATTTGAACCTCAGCAGCGTCACTCCAAAGCCTGTGATGTGATTTTTAGCTAGCACGTGACACTGCATCTCAGCAAAGGTAGAAGTTTGTCTTAAAATATAGGAAGATTGTTTAGATTAAGTAATTCTTCCCTATGAAAATAAAGCTAGCGCTTTGTTGTATTTCTCATTTCTCAAAGACCAGTGACAGCTTTTATCACCTCTCAGCCCCAGTTGTCAGCATTTAGAACTGTTGCCTTAAGTAATAGAAATCCAAGTGTTTAGAGCTCTGCTGGCCAGTTGAATTAAAAGTAAATAAAATTAAAAATTCACTTCCTCAGTCATGCTAGCCATATGTCAAGTGCTAATAGGCACATGTGGGCTAATGGTAGAATATTGGACAGCACAGATACAACACATTTCCGTCATTGGATAGCAGTGGACAAGTGTATTTATTATATTAGGGAAAACAAAGCTATTGCAGCAAAAGGGAAAAAATTATAACCAGAAATCTTATCTTAAAAATTATTATACCTACTTCCTTAATAGCTTAAGATAGGTTTGCTCTTTGATCCAGCAATCTGACTTAGAGGAATTTTTCCTGTTGAATTAGTTAACTACAGGATGCTCATCACAGCACTGTTTACATCAGTGACAAACTGAAAATAACCCAAATGTTTAACTAGTAGATTGTTTAAATATGTTACAAGTCCTTACAGTGGAAGGCTAAACTGTCATTAAAATAACATTGTAGATGAATATTAACCAACAAAGAACATTAGATAGAGGTGTTTTGGGTTTTTTTTTTTTTAATGTTTATCTATTTTTGAGAGAGAGACAGAGCACCAGCAGGGAGGTGCAGAGAGAGAGAGAGGTGGGGAGACACAGAATCCAAAGCAGGCTCCAGGCTCTGAGCTGTCAGCACAGAGCCTGATGCGGGGCTCAAACTCGCGAACTGCAAGATCATGACCTGAGCTGATGTCGGACGCTTAACCGACTGAGCCACTCAGGTGCCCCATAGATAGAGTTCTTTTTAAATGTGGGCTTTGAAAGAGAATATACAGTAAGATCTTATTTTTTTATTGTTAAAAACTGTAAATGCTTGTAAGTAAATATGCTTAGTAAAAATATCTGAAAATATTCAGTGTTGACTGGCTATATCTGAGGTTCAAGATTATAGACATTTAAATTTTTCTTGTTTTTAATCTGTATTTTCAAAATTTTCTGCAATGAACTTGTGCTTTGGTGCTAGTAAAAATGTATTCAAAGTCATGTTTAATTAAAAAACTGACTTCAAGTTGTGCTCTCACCATGTTAGAAAGTGGACAGAGTGATTTGAGTATGTTGCCTTTTCATCCACGGGCCTGAAAACAACAACCCACTGGCCAAATTCATCCTGCCACCTGGTTTGTGTGGCCTGTGAGCTAAGAATGGTTTTTGTACTTTTAAATAGTTGGAGGGGAAGTCAAATGTGAAGATTATATGAAATTTGGCTTTTAGTATCCACAGCCAAGCTTTACCAGTACACAGCCACTCCCATTCACTTACATCTTGTCTACACTGCTTTTGTACTTCAGGGACAGAGTGAAGCAGTCAAGACAGGGCCATCTGACTGGCAAAGCCAAAAAAATTGACTATTACACTCTTTACAGAAAAAGGCTTTGCTGCCCCTGCTCTAGTTGGTTGATTTTTCTGTTTGTTGTTTGTTTGTTTGTTTGTTTGTTTGTTTGTTTGTTTGTTTGTTTGTTTTGAGAGAGAGAGGAGAGAGCATGAGCCGGGGAGGGGCAGAGGGAGAGAGAGGGAATCTTAAGCAGGCTCTGTGTTCAGCACAGAGCCGGACGCAGGACTCGATCCCATGACTATGAGCCGAAATCAAGAGTCTGATCCTTAACTGACTGAGCCACCCAGGCATCCCTCTAGTTGCTTCCAGTCTCTTTTATTCAGTATACTCTTTTAAAAAGTTTTTTAAATTATTTTCCTTCCTATTTATGACTCAGAGAGATCACTCATGTTTCCCCTCAAATTCACCTAGGACATAACAGGCTACTAAGACACCCTTCCCAGTTTCCTCCTATGCTCCCTTCCTTCAGCTTCCAGTAAGTTTCAAAGCACCTTATGATGTTTGCCAGAGATGTGGGGAGGCTCATCATTTCTGCAATTCTTCTCTTTACCATCACAGGGAAATGCTGTCGACACACAGCAGCCCTTACAGAACCCTGGAGAGGCGGCCCCAAGGAGGACGCAGCATGCCCACCACACCGGTTCTCACCCGCAACGCCTACAGCAGCAGCCACTTGGAGTAAGAGCGCTTCCTTCCAGTTACTTGGACTCTGCTGATTTTTGCTTCAAAGTTTTGCTTTACTTTCTTGTGTTTTTTAATCATTTTAAGGGACTTGAGGCAGCAAGACTATTTTACGGGTCTACATTTTCAATGTACTTTTTCTTTTAAGTTTACTTATATATTTTGAGATGGAGAAAGAGAGAGAGAACAAGCGGATGAGGGGCAGAGAGAGAGGGAGACAGAGGATCCAAGGCAGGCTCTGTGCTGACAGCAGAGAGCCCGACACCGGACTCGAACTCATGAACTGTGAGATTGTGACCTTAGCCGAAGTTGGATGCTTAACTCGCTGAGCCACCAGTCCCTACTGCGTGTACTTTCAAGTACAAAGGAAATGTACTTGAAAATATCCTTTGTTCGAATAGATATTATATTTTTGTAGGTATTATATTTTAATTGTAAATATCAGATACCATTTAACCCCCTCATTTTCCAGAGGCGGAAGCAAGGTTGAGAGAGGTTAAATGTCTTACCCAAGCTGGCACAGCTGGGAAATGGCAGAGCCATAACTCAGCCCAGTTATGTCTGGCATCAGAGCCAGACTCTCCCCCATGCCGTGCTGCCTTCACCTTAGTCTGTCTCCTGCTATCCCGTTGGAGGAGAGGAACCTCCCAAGACCCATTGGGTTTTTTTTTTTTTTAGGCTTTGATACAAGTTGCACATCATCAATTTATCTTCCCTACCCTCGAGTAAGGCTGTGGATTGCACAATTTATAGAACCTGGTTCTTTTCGCATTTGGACCGTGACAGTGAACTTGCATGGGAACCAATGGATTATGTGAACAAATGGATTCTCTTGTGCAGTCTGCTTTGGAAACCTTAAAAGTTTCCATTTGTTTGTTTTGAGAAGGGGGGCAGAGGGAGAGGGAGAAGGAGAGAGAGAATCTTAAGCAGGTTCCACCCCCATGGCAGACCCTGACACAGGGCTCGGTCTCACAACTGTGAGATCATGACCTGAGCTGAAATCAAGAGTTGGACACTCAGCTGACTGAGTCACCCAGGCGCCCATGGAAACCTTAAAAGTTTTATAGTAATTCAAGGGGTGATTAAATCCTTCAACCATGTCTTTGGGTTTTTAATTTCCATCCTCCTTTCCTTGATTCTCTGTTACAAGTTCGCCTTTCTCCTCTTGCAGACCGGAATCTTCTTCCCAACACTGCCGCCAGCGGAGTGGAAGCCTTGAGTCTCAGTCCCACCTGCTGTCTGAGATGGACAACGATAAGCCATTTTTCTCCCTCTCCAAATCCCAAAGAAGCAGTAGTACGGAAATCCTGGATGACGGGTCTTCCTACACCAGCCAATCAAGCACAGAGTATTACTGCGTGACGCCTGTTGCTGGCCCCTATTACACTACTCAGACTCTGGACACTCGTGCCAGGGGCCGGAGAAGGTCTAAGAAACAGAATGTTTCGACTTCAAATTCAGGAAGCATGCCCAACCTAGCACAAAAGGATAGTTTGAGGAATGGCGTCTACACAAACAGTCAGGAACAACCTTCTTCTAGTTACTATATTGCCGGGTACACACCATATGCAGAGTGTGACCTTTATTACAGTGGCGGCTATGTCTATGAGAATGACACTGAGGGACAGTACAGTGTCAATCCTTCCTACCGGTCCTCGGTCCACTATGGATACGAGCGCCAAAGGGACTATAGCAGGTCCTTTCATGAAGACGAGGTCGACCGGGTACCCCATAACCCATATGCAACTCTCCGGCTGCCCAGGAAGGCTGCAGCTAAGTCGGAGCACATCACCAAAAACATCCACAAGGCCTTAGTTGCCGAGCACCTGCGTGGCTGGTACCAGCGGGCCTCTGGACAGAAGGATCAGGGGCACAGCCCCCAGACTAGCTTTGACTCAGACAGGGGATCGCAGAGATGCCTGGGGTTTGCTGGGCTGCAAGTACCCTGCTCTCCCAGCAGTCGGACATCTTCCTACTCTTCAGGTAAGAATATGGCGGAGGCGCTTGATACCCAGATTGAATTTACCTCATGCCCACTGCCCACCCGCCCCCTAAACCACTCCCCTCAGGGATCATGGGACCAGTACCCAAGGTCATGAGCTGGGTAGCCGTTCTGTGGCACCACAGTAAGAATTGCCAACTTAAAAACAGTTCGTCTCTCTAGCTTTCCAAAGAACACAGCCCACAGGAGTCTGATGGAGCAAGTTGTAGATTCAAATGCAGCAGATACTCATTGAGCACTTACTCTATGCCTCTCGGTGTTGGGGGCTTTCAGATATTGTATCTTTTCTA
The DNA here is from genome assembly GCF_022837055.1 of Prionailurus viverrinus. NCBI lineage: Eukaryota > Metazoa > Chordata > Mammalia > Carnivora > Felidae > Prionailurus > Prionailurus viverrinus. The sequence continues at coordinate 35,687,512 of NC_062562.1, read as the reverse complement.
GGTCTTACCTTGATAGCCACATCTCATAAAAGTGTTCTGGTCACGGATGTTTGGTATATTCAAAAGCAGAGTAAACCCTTCGGGTAAGCAGAAAACATTAGGATTATACACCCTTCCCTGTTCACCAGCAGGAACTTGATCATCTAAAGGCAGTTTAGTTTGAATGTTCAGGTAGCTACGTGAGGCTCCTAATAATTACGAGGGGAGCCAGCATTTAATAAACACCGTTCCTGGCACTGTTCTAAGTACTTGCATGCCTTGACTCAATTCAGTAATCCTTTAGACTTTACTTTATGGCTGCTTTAAGGGATTCTCCAAGATAATTTTGATTAGAGATATTCCCTTCAGGCATTGACTTTGGCCCCTCCATCCACTAAAACCCGTGAAGAACTTTCTGCTTACCCCCATGCCCCCCAGCTGTGCGAGCTGTCCTCAGTAGAGAAGTGGGGAGAAAGAGGAGTATCTGCCTATGGTTTCGTTTATTCAGCAAACAAGCAGGCATATCGCAGATGCTGAGGAGACAACGTTGACACGGTTTCCAGCCTTGAGCACCCAGTCTAGTTAGCAGCCAGAGGAACGTATACAAAGAAAACACTTTTAAAGCTCTACAGCCCTGGACTGTGTGAAAACCTGAGGTCATGCATTCTTGCCCCTGCTTTCAAGCATGACCCCTTAGTAAGACAGCACAGGGATTCCCAACTCATTGAGTAATAAATCTGTGAAAACTGTGTCTTTAAAAGTTTCATAAGCTTGTTGACCAGAGGCATTTCCATGGAGATTTCTATTTGGGTTTAATGTCTCTTCTGTTTGCGTAGGACTTTGGACTTCCGTCAGGGCTTTCCCACTTATTACCATATCTAACATACAAAAAGCGTCCTGTCATGTATTCCTTGTTATTTATGGCTCACGTCTATACAGTGCCTTTCTTCACCCTACAGTTCAGGGCGTTGCATGAGGTTCTTTCAGAAACCAAACCCGGGGATAGTGTTAGAAAGAAAGAACCAAACAAGGAGGACTGAGATGCATAGAGAAGCCCATTGGGGCACAGGGCTGGGGTAATGCCTATTTAAATAGGCCAGAGAGAAGCAGGTGCACCTCCCAAACCACAGCGTTACTAGTGCTTGGCTCAGTGTCTCAGGCAAGGGTAAGAACGGAGTTAATGTTTCCTGATTCAGACCCAGTAGGAGGTTACCTAGTAGCAGCAGGATTCCGCCCCACAGACCAAAAAGCGTTACACTGTAGTAAGGAATCAGAGGGATAAAAGTAGACCTCCTAGAATTCCCTTTTGGAATTTTCTTCATTCCTGTCTACATTTAATAGCTGCAAAAATGTATTACAACAGACACGCACACACGCATCATGGAGAGTTTCCTATTATTTGCCAAATTAGGGGTTTTGTAATTCCTTCCAGCCAGCTGAAGACTCTGTTGATGACTCAGTTTTAGTAGAAATGACAGCCATCGTCTGTTGGCAACTTAACCCTGGGCCACACAGCATGCTCAGTGTTTTATGTGCACTATCCCATTTAATGTATGCAACACTTCTGTACAGTGAGTGCTGTTGTTGTTTATTATGAGTGTCCTAATCTTGCCATGGAGGCAGTTCTAGCTTAGCGAGTTCAAATGACCCTGCCTGAGCCCCAAAGCTAGTAAGTGCTGGAATGGGAATTCTGCCACACCTCTGACACCTTCACCACCAAGCCCGCCAGCCCCTGACTCAGAGTTATGAAACATTCGTGGAAGCTCAAAGTGAGAGAATTACATCTTTGAGTCAAAATCTCAGGGCATCCACGGCCACAGATGAGTTTTGAAATGTGGCTGTCCTACACTGGTCACAGGGGTTTTGTGGGTGTGAGAAAGAAGAGGCGGAGGGTGGCTGCCAGGAACCGAAATGGAGGGGAGCCGGAAGGATCCATGAGCAGTATGGGTCTTGGACCACCAGCCTGCCATTGTGGGCACCTTGTGCGTCCTCAGCATGCGGCAGGACTGGTTTTAGAGGGGGAACAACGAACACCAGTGCGACACATTCACTAGGCTTTGTTCCTGCATTGTGCCCTTGTCTTGCTCCAGTTCAGTCCCTCAGTAGAGCTAATTCTCTTCTTCCTGAAATGCCTCCTGTTCTAATTACCCTCCCCACCCCTTCCCATACACACACACACTTTTTTTTTTTAGGCAAAAAGTATGCATTGATTCTGCTAGTGGCTGATGTTGCCTTGGGCCGAGGAAGAGTCTTATCCCAACAGGTCAATTTATGGAGTGCTTTTCCACCAAAGGCCTCCAAGAGACTCAAACTCGTTGCCTTATCTTTACAAATAAAGCCTTCTATATATCTAGCCACCATAGCCCAAGTGGAAAGACTCTCTTCATATATGAGAATTTTTTTTCTACCTGCCTTTTAGGTTATTTTTTATAGCATGCCTTTCAATTAACTTTATTCTCGTTCGTAATGATATCAATAGTTACCATTTTGGGGTGCTTACTCTATACCAGGCAAAGTGTTAAATATTCTCATATATGACCTTATTTAATCATGATACCATCCCTATACAGGATGTATTTGTATTATCATCCCCGCTTTACAGGCGAAGAAACTAAGGCTTAATGAGAATAAACTATTTGTCCAAGGTCACATGGCCAGTAAGTGACTATACTTGAATAGAAAAGAACTCTGTTGATTATAACCATTGTCTCTTGATCTCTGCACACAGATAATTATAATGTACGTCTAAATGGCCTAAATAATCTTCACTTTGAATATTCTCACTAATTTTGTCTCTTTTCATTTTTATTTCCAGTATCTTCTACAAATGCTTCTGGGAGCTGGAGGACCCAGATAGCTGTAGGGCTATCTGAATACGAGACCCCGGCACATTCTTCCTACACCAGCTGCTATGGCAACATCTATAATCCTTTGCCCTCTCCAGGCAGGTGAGAAAGCAATGCTTCGAAATTCTACTAGCCTATCCCTGGTCAAAAGAATTCAGGAATTCTATGTTATTTTATGAATGCTCAAGGATCATAAGACCATAGCCTATAGGCCCAAACCAGCTGCCACCTGTTTTTGTAAATTAAGTTTTATTAGAAAATGGCCATGTTCATTCATGTACATATTGTCTATGTCTGTTTGTTTTTTTTTTTTTTTAATGATTATTTTTGGAAGAGAAAGAGACAGCATGAGCAGGGGAGGGGCAAAGAGAGAGGGAGACACAGAATCTGAAACAGGCTCCAAGCTCTGAGCCATCAGCACAGAGCCCAGTGCAGGGCTCAAACTCACAAACTGTGAGATCATGATGTGAGCCGAAGCCAAATGCAGAACCAACTGAGCCACCCAGGAGCCCCATATCTCTCTGGTTGTTTTTGTGTATCAGGCTTTTAAACAAAAGGTTTGTTCACTCCTAATCTAGATCATTCAAATTTGACTCTATTCCTAGACATGTGTACACTAAAATCTGTGTCTGAAGGGTTTTTTTTTAAATCGAAGTGCTTAAAACCATAGTATAGATAATATCCATTTAAGACTCTTCTGAAACCTTGTAGGAAAGATATCTCTACCCCAGAAAAAGTTGCTCACACCAAAATTCCTCATAGACAGTTGGTAGGCTTGATTTCAAACATTTGCTGCCTTTTTGTGTCTGACCCTGTGTTCATTAAGAAGCTACAGACACAGCCAGCTGTTCTATTTATAATCATGGTTCTTTGTAAACATTTGGAGGAAATGTACAAGAACAATTTGTTAAAATGCAGTTTTTAAAAAGATTGCAAACTCTGCATTACACGTTTTTCACTTCTTGGGATATGCATGATGAGTTAAGTTTGAAGAGGTCACGTCTCCCTGTCACTTTTCACAGAATATAATTCAAACCCATGGTGCCAAGAAATGAGCATTTTCTGTTTGTTTTTATTTAAATTTGCTTGAGGCCAAATTGCTTCAGGCATAGGGAGACTTCTACAGATAATAACTTATAAAAGTGTCTATCCTGTTGATTTTAAGAGTTTAGTTTCTTGCTTTCCTTTTTTTTAATTTCAATTTTTATTTAAATTCTAGTTAGTTAATATATATGGTAAAATTGGTTTCAGGTGTCCAATTTAGTGATTCATCACTTCCCTACAACACCCAGTGCTCATCACAACAAACACCCTCCTTAATATCCATCACCTATCTAGCCCATCCCCCACCCACCTTTCCTCCAGTAACCCTCAGTTTGTTCTCAGTAGTTAAGAGTCTCTTATGGTTTGCTTCCCTCTCTCTCTTTTTTTCCCCCCTTCCCCCTATGTTCATCTGTTTTGGTTCTTAAATTCCACAAATGAGTGAAATCATAATTTAATAAATTACTCAGTGTTATAAGCGAATTAGAGCTATTCAACCCCCAAAGCCTTTTTTTTCTTCTCCATGCTCAATGAGAGTTTTTCTTGGCTGGACCTGTTAGGTCAATTGTCTCAACTCAACAGAGGGTGTGCTCAAAATAGAATGTCAGTGAAAATACACCTCAGAGGACTTCATATATCTTGGGGTTTTGTAAATAATGCAAATGAGTTAGGAGCAAGAACTAAAATGGCTTTGGCCCAAAATTGGAGCTGAAGGTTTTCGATTCAGTTCTCATCATTTTGTATAGTTCATTTGCAAATTTTTTTCCTATTTATATACTTTTACTTTCCTTTTTTGTTGACTGAGTTAGACACAACAGAAAACAATCAGCACGTAAGACGGTTCTAAAATCCTTGACACCACTTTCACTGGACTCGGGAAGGTACTAAACATTTTTAGAGAAAATGTGTTTTTGCCAAATGTGCCTTTCTATTTCAGCCAGCCCAAGATGGCTTGACACGGGAGTCTGACGTCAGAGGGGCGGCGACGTACAGGAAATGAGAAACTATTTAAAGATCCCTATTGTGTGCATTATATGAGCTCACTATGGAAACTTAGGAAAATGATAAAGGGATAAATAAGTAGGAAATAATTTACTTATAATTCCACCATCTAGAGGTAGTCTCTGTTAGCATCTTGACACATTCCCCCATTTTTCTGTATCCATTTTTAACGTGGTTGTAATGATAAACTTATGTACGATTGTACATCTTTCATTGTCTATGAATCCCAGGTTTTTTACTTAATATCACAACATACACATGTGCTCATATTTTTTAAAACTTTTTTTTTTTAATTTTTTTTCAACGTTTTATTTATTTTTGGGACAGAGAGAGACAGAGCATGAACGGGGGAAGGGCAGAGAGAGAGGGAGACACAGAATCGGAAACAGGCTCCAGGCTCTGAGCCATCAGCCCAGAGCCTGACGCGGGGCTCGAACTCACAGACCGCGAGATCGTGACCTGGCTGAAGTCGGACGCTTAACCGACTGCGCCACCCAGGCACCCCTTTTTAAAACTCTTTAAGCCTTGTTTCATGGGAGCAACATGATATTCCCCTCATAAATATGCCATACTTTATTTCCTGTATTTTGAATTTTTAGATTTTTTGTTTCATTATGATTCATTGTAATGCTGCTGTTAACATCTTTCTACAAAATATTTGTCTCAATCTCAGATTATTGCCATAGGATACATTCCAATAAGTAGAATTAATGGGTTAACTTGAAAAATGTATTTTTTGAAGCCCTTGCTTTCCAGAAAGATTTGCCAGTTTACCCTCCCTACCCTCCCAGCAACAGAGGTACAGGTGTGCTTATTTCCATCTGTTTGCCTATTGAGGATTTTTTTTAATGTTTTTATTTCTTACTTTTGAGAGAGAAGGAGAGAGAGTGAGCGCATGCTCTGCGCAAGCGGGGGAGGGTCAGAGAGTGAGGGAGACAGAGGATCCGAAGCAGGCTCCATGCTGACAGGAGAGCTCGATGCATGGCTTTTTTTTTTTTTTTTTTTTTTTTTTTTTAAATTTTTTTTTCAACGTTTATTTATTTTTGGGACAGAGAGAGACAGAGCATGAACGGGGGAGGGGCAGAGAGAGAGGGAGACACAGAATCGGAAACAGGCTCCAGGCCCCGAGCCATCAGCCCAGAGCCCGACGCGGGGCTCGAACTCACAGACCGCGAGATCGTGACCTGGCTGAAGTCGGACGCTTAACCGACTGCGCCACCCAGGCGCCCCTCGATGCATGGCTTCAACTCATGAACCGTGAGATCATGACCTGAGCCAAAGTCAGATGCTTAACCCACTGAGCCACCCAGGTGCCCTGAGGATTTTTTATTACACCCCAGAATGATCAATTTAACTAGACCTGTTACCAAGGCAAGTATAATAACAGCCATCCACCAAATTTTAGGAATTTGCTGTAAAATTGTGTTTTTGATGGAAACATAATTTTTTTAAATAAGAGGGAAATTTGGTTTCAAGATAAAGATAAAAATAAGATCTGCCCTTAAGTTAAAGATTTGAGTATTTTTTTTTAAATAAATGAAGTATGTATTATTTAGAGATCCTTTCTCCCAGAGTGTCTGGCTCTTGATATTACAGAAAGCTATAAATTTTTACCAATAAGAGTTTGTTTCCAGGTCTGATTTGGTATAATTGTCAGTGGCATAAACTTTCCAGCATCACAAATGTAGATGTCTCTTATCCTACCTAGTATATAATACAGTCCAATTCTTGTCTCTGTGCTACAAACTGTGTTTTCAAATAACTGTTTTTCTTTCACTTCCGGTTTTCCATTGCCCATTCTCTTCCTTATCTAACTCTACCTAAACTAGGCAAAACCGAGGGCTTCTGTCCCGGAGAATGGTTGTGTCTCCAGAAATGAGATCAGTTTTAAATTCTCTTTTGCTAAGTGTAGCCAGCAGTAGTAAGTACAGCCCCTCAGATCTGTGTGTTGCTTCTTGCTTAGCAGGTGTTTTGCTCACTGACCGATGTGTGAAGCTGTGGAAATCTGACTTTGTGTTTATATTAGATGAAAACACTAAATACCTGTTTTCACGGAGCATTTCTTTCCAAAGCTCTTCTTCCAATGACTTTTTAATCCTTTTGACTAAAGAAATTTAAAATAAAAAGAAACCTACTAACTATCTAACCTATTCTAAACTACTACTGTAGGAATGAAGTTTTGCTGATTGGAATGGTTTGTATAATAGGATGCCTTCATTTGGATCTACCCTCCAAACATGCCTGTGATTTTTATATGTGATGCTGTTTCCAATTTACTCTTGACCAATACACCCTACGGGTGTAAAATGTGTCCCTAGGTGCCCCTGCCTCTAAATATATTCCTTTGTCCCTGAGGAAAGGATCTAGTATAGTCTCTTAATTTGAAGAATACTTAAAATGTGGCTGTCAGGAATACTTTTTAAAAAGTTAAAAATATGACTCTCCCACAAAGAGAAAATGGGCGTGTGTCAAAGATTTACTTAACCCATTAATGAGAGAACTAACAGAACGGTAAAGTTGCTTCTGAGACAATTCAAAAGACTGAATTCAATACACTGAAAGATAAAATGCTGGAATAAGATTACGAAATTAGATTAAAAAAAAAAAACAAAACAGTTAATGGCTCACAGGGCGATAAAATTTTAACCATAATCTTTTTATACTAGACAGAAGTTATTTGTATTTCTCCCAGAAAAAACCCTAAAAATTAACATGTAACTTACCACAATCTGGGTCCTTATCAATGGTAAATGAAAGTGAGACAAAGGAATATCTCCCTTGAGAATTAAGTACACCTTGCATGGGCCTTTTCAACAATGCTCCAGTAGGACAATGAGACAGCACACAGTCATGCTTTGCCTATTTCCAAGTGTTGGATATTTTCTTGACGGTGCTTTTTACTAATTCTTTGAGTAATCTTTGTACTCTGGGAATCAAAATGACCACAAGTAACAACTTTTCTGGTTTCCTTTAATAGACACTACACAGAGATCAGTCAACTGGACAGTACAGATGGAAACCGGTTGGAAGAAAGCCTGAAGAGTAGAGAGCAGAGGCTCTTTTGGCACGAAGATTCAAAGCCTGGAACATTAGTCTGAACTGCACTTGGACCTCTTGACCAAGCACCGCGTTCTCACACTAGTGTGCCTTGCAAAATGTGTTCGTCTTCCCAGAAAGCTATTTGGCTTTAGAAAGCTAAAGGCATCAAAGGTTGAAGAGAGGACTCTTGCTGCCCTGGAAGTGAATCACACTCTAAGGCCACGGAAAAGCCCCTGAACCACATGCCTTTCCAGCTCCGGGCACTAACCTAACAGCAAGGTGGAACCATTGCCAAGGACAGACTCAGCCTTTATCAGTAGCAAGCACTTGTTAAGGGAATAAAAGTTGTTGAAGGCAAACCGTAAAACTGTGAAAAGTGTGTTCAGGGTCTCCAATAGGAAGGAAGGTTGGGAAATTTCAGAGCACAGTTCAGCATGATGAGAAGAACAACAACGAGGAGCTCCTCAGTCACTGCTCACCATCAGAAAGTTTGGAGTTGTGAGCCGGCGAAGAATGACATGCTATTTCTACATGGACGTCAACAATTGAGACAGTATTGGAAAATTACTTGAAGAGAAGCTGGATTTTCATGAAGTTCTGAATGAGTGTAAATGTTTTTAGGATATTATAAAGAGTGATGGTTTTCATAAGCACCATAAAATGGGTTCCGGAAAGACTTACTGCCGGAGCATCCTGTAATATAACTTTATGGTAGCAGATTGGGGAAAACACAGCAGCCCACTGAATAATTGACAAACTCTGCTTGGAGAATCTTCTAAGGTCCAATATTATTGGGCTCCTTTTTTCTTTCTACACCAGTAGCCTGATGGGTTATTATTCAGGCTGGTAACTCTCCAATTTGGTTGTCATTTGAAATGGCAGACCTGACATGGAGAGTTTTTATAATCAAGAGTTTGCAAAACTATTTTAAGGTAATACAACACAAAGAACCCAAAACAAAACAAAAGCCACATCATTTTAGATGAATTGCGTGCCTTAAAATGGTGAACATTAAGAAAGTAAGCATATTGTCCAGATCCCACAGAGGGTTCTAAGTCACCAAGTGACAAAAACAAGATTAGTCATTAAAAAGGAAAAAACAAAAGCAAAACAAAACAAAAAACAAAAAACCAGAAAACTCCAAGCTGCAGATTTAATTATGAGGCTAAAACTACCTCATACTTCACTTGGAAGAACTAATTAGCTATGGTTTATGGTAGGGTTTTTAAAAAAAAAAAAAATTCCATATTCTAGATTGATCTTTTTTGTCATCTTCACTCTGCTTCAATATTCCATAAAAGGTGCTCCCTACCCCCCCTTTTATACAGGTTTCATGTTCCTATTGTGAAGAGAGAAGTTTCTGAACAACTTTTTTGGAACATTTTCTATCTATATTCCAAAGCATGTAATATATACATAAAGATGATTTGTTAAACTGGTCCTTAGTCATTTGTATCATTAAAAATGAAGTTTGGGGAACGAATTTGGAGCAAAACAGAAGACATGCAGAAAAATAATAACTTATTCCTTTTTGCATATTTGTATAGCCTTCTAGAAACAGAAATACTTTTGCATATTCTTTTACTGTTCTGACTTTTTAAGACCTATTATTTTTTTACATAGGTCAATAAACTGAAGGTGTGCTACTGAAAATGTTTACGTATTCTTCCATTATATTCAGGGTTCATCCAAAGCAGTTTGAAGTGTTCTACTTCATGTAATCCTCTTGGACAAGATTGCAGATTTTTAGTTGTAGTATTACCATATTTTACTGACGCCAAGGTGCCCATCTTTTCACATTTACATCCTTGAAATCAGGATGCATCTTTTGACTGATGGCATGCTCTAAAGGAATTGGCAGTGTTTTTTTCTTTCTTAGCGCTACATAAAATGATGCTGTGTCTCACAATAAAGTTGTCTTAGAACTGATGAAATACGGTAGTTTATTGCCTCGCTGAGGATGACAGATGTGAATTTTTAGGCTTCCCGATCTTGCGAATGTTGTTTGTTTGTAACAAGCCCTTCATCCTAGTTTTGCAGAGTCGCAAACTGGTCTTTTAAATTCAGGAAAATGTTTCATCTGGCATGTATTTGTCCTGCACAATGGGGAGAAGGGAATGGGAAATGAAATGTAGGAAGACCTTAATACTTCCGTGCAAGTGTCTTAAATGGAAATAGCCTTCTTCTGTTCAAGAAATGGAATGCTCAGAACTGCAAGTGGGCCTGGAAAGAACGCGTGGAACTTGGCCCCCAAATATTTAAAGAAGGTAAAGAAATAGAAGCACCGGGGGCTTGCTGTATGATTTTTTTTACGCGCTATCTTTTTAGGAAAACCTCTCTCAACTGCATTTTCGGTATATTTATTAATAACCAAAACATGACAGAGGCAAATTGTTCAACATCACACATCGATCTGCTTCATATTACGGTGTATCATATAGTCATGATAAAAATTTGAAGTTCATACACAAAGCAAATATATAACATGAGAACATAATCGCCCCTGGGAGCCTAACATTTCAGATGTAAGAACTGATTTTTTTTTCAGACTGGTTAATTTATATTAGTTCAGGCTTTCTTCTATGTATATAGTAATTTTTTTTAATACAGCATCATATTACAAGTACAGTTTACAACTTGTTTCTTCACTGAACATACCTTGGGCTTCTCTGTATCAGTATATATTTTGATCTACCTCATAAAAATGTATATTTTACAAGGTGGATTTTTTAAATTGCCTCACCTTCTTTGCTGTTTATATTTTTTTTCTATATTTCAGAAAATTCTTCAAAATCTTTCTTGTACTCATAAAAGCTTAATGTTATAAGCAATAAAGATTCCAGAATTGTCTCAAACTATAAGTTTGGCCTGTTCTTAGGAACAAAGGTTCAGACTAAAGAGTTCGTTCAAATGTTAGTCCTTAAGAGCATTCAGAAGTGGAATAATGACTATTGTCAGGACTGTAGAAAAATTTGGATTATTTTCTAGAGTAGTTATTTTCAAAGGACCAGTTGTGAAAGTCAAGTTTTTAAAATTTTGAACTATTGTGGGCCTATAGTCTTGTGAAGAAAAATAAAAATGAATTGCTAAGGAAAAAAGTTAATTGAAAAAATGAATTCCTAGAGATGTGGAAAAAAATAGACACAAAAATACACATTCCTCCTGCTCATTGTTACGTTCATCAGATAAAACGATTCTGTCAAGTTGCAGGGCACCTGGGTGGCTCAGTTAAGCATCTGACTCTTGATTTCAGCTCAGGTCATGATATCATGGTTGGTTAAGATCTGAGCTGTTCGCTCAGAGCCTGCTTGGGATTCTCTCCCTCTCCTCCCCTGCTCACTCTCTCTCTCTCTCAAAATAAATAAACATTAAAGAAAAAAAAAAAACTACTCTGTCAAGTTGCGATCACAGCTTCTAAACGCAGACTCGTAACTTTCTGTACTTACCTTGATCTACATTCCAGGAACAGAGCTTCTTAACTACCCTTTTAAAAAATTACCTTAGAGAGAGACAGTGAGAGTGGAAGGGGGCGCGGGGAGAGAGAAAATCCCAAGCAAACTCCATGCTCAGCGTGCAGCTGGATGCAGGACTCAAGCCTACAACCCTGGAATCATGACCTGAGCCGAAATCAAGGACTGGATGCTCAACCGACCGAGCCACCCAGGCGCCCCACTACCTACTTTTTTAATTGGACTATAGTTAATCTACAGTTTTTGTTAGTTTCAGGTGTACAATATGTGAACTCAGCAATTATATATGGTGACTCAGCATTCACCGTGGTAGATGTATCTAGACTACCCTTTGAGCACCATTAACCTGGAGTTCTGTCACGGGAGGTGCCCCATCCATTCACAGTCATAAGGAAAGTCATTCGTTGCCCCCTGTTACCTCACAGGGCATGGGGATGCAGTTCATTTTCAGTGAGAAAAAAGTTTTAACATATACACAGAGCCCAGAAAAGGATACAGAACTCGACTCCTCTTTCGGCTCAAAGTGTGTCAAGCCCCTTGTCTCCTGTGTTTCTCATGTTTCCTATTCTAGTCCAGTCCCCTCCTCTGGATCCTTATGGGACTTTTCTGCCTCCTCTCCACTCCCATTTTTGCGCCAACCCTGGAACAGCAGAAAGAAAAGCATGTCCTGCTGCAAAAAGGAGTTGACATTCATAGAATTCTAGTTCAATGTGTGCCAGGCTTGTGTGCTAAAATGCTTCGCATGTGTACCTACTGCTTTACTCCCCACAACAGCCCAGTGACTTGCTATTATCTCCATGGCACTGAATTTGAAAATTGGGAAGGTCAAGTAATTTGTCAAAAGTCATGCAGCTCTTAAGAGAAAAGCAGGAGATAGATTTTGACTTGGCAAACACTAAATCCTAACTACTGCAGCCTTGTTCCATGAACAATTTCTATACAGTCAGGGGAGCAAACAAGATTTTTTAAAAATATGTTAATGAAAATGGAGTGAACACATGCTAAGCTCAGCTGTTACTGGTTGTTTTGTTTTGTTTTGTTTTGTTGTTTTTTTCCATTACCAGTGGCAAAAAGGCAGAAGCAAGTCTCGGTCTGAACACAGTTGAAGATAACCCTTCTCTGGGTTACTACCCAGGCTTGCAGCCTACTGGACTGCATTATTTATTGCTGTGTGAGCTCATCAGTGGACCAAGTACATTTGTTAAATTCTTTTCAAGTCAATAAAATGTCTCACACCAGTGAATATACTTGTTACAATCACAGGTAACCATAATGAACTAAATATTGATCAGTAGCACTGAAAATATCTATTGATCTTTCCCCATTTCTGATGGTTCAGAACAGTATGATAATAAGAAGTTTATATGCTCTTCTAACATAACCCCAAGGACTCCTCTCTGAATAGACCTCTATCAGCTGTATGTGCTTGTGAGTTTTTACTCTTGATTCTCCTTGGAAAGAGCAAATCAGGGATTAGTCTCCTCTTAGAATCTGAGCCCAGTCCCAAAAAATCCTTCTAATACTTCCAACCTCTTCTACTTTTGATGATTCATGAATCTATCTCCCTGCAAAAGAAAATAGGAAATATGCAACAAGATTTATTTTGGCAATACTTAGCTGATTCTTTTAACATTTATCTATCTTCTATCTATCTATCTATCTATATGTCTATCTCTTTGAGAGAGAGAAAGCACAAGCAGGGAAGGGGCAGAGGGAGAAAGAGAGAGGGAGAGGGAGACAGAGAGAATCTTAAGCAGGCTCCAAGCCCAGCACAGAGCCCAACATGGGGCTCCATACCATGACCATGAGATCATGACTTGAACCAGAATCAGGGGTTGGACAGTTAACCAACTGAGCCACCCAGGCACTCCAATACTTAGCTGATTTTTAACGTTAGCACACACACAAACACGTTTTCTCCCTTTTGTTTTGTTTTTGAATAGTAGCTGTCTTGACGATAAGGGTGTATTGGGACCAGGGAAATGGGGGTGGAAGCTGACCTAACTGCTGAGTTTTAGATAATGATCTCTCCTTAAATGCTTGTTACACTTACGAAGTCCCAAAGGTTTACAAGTTCTGTGATTTTCAACTGGGGCTGTGCCACCTGCTGCGGGGCATTTGGAAATGTGTTGCTGCACTTTGGATCCCCCAATGATTTGGAAATACTACTGGCATTTAGGGACTATGGACATCAAACAGCTGTAAGATATGGGATGGTCCCACACAACAAACAGTGGTTCTATCCAAACCGCCCAAAGTGACCCCATTGAGAAACCCTGGGCATCTCACCTGGGAAAAGGTGTTAAATCCACTTTATGGGTGCTGCCTTCCAGTGTTCCAGCAGAGATGTCTCATTTTGAAGAGTCCAAAGGGAAAAGTATAGGAGATGATTGTTTCTTGACGGTGGGGGAGAGATGGTACGTGATTTGAAAAACCGTACATGCAGCAAATATTAGAACATCAACTATATGTCAGTCATTGTCCTAGGCAGTGAGGATAGAATGTTTTCCTGAAGCCAACAGTCCAATCAAGGAGGGAGAAACAGAAGTGACCAATGTGAGTAACTTGTCTTATGAAAGCCAAGTGTGGTGAGAAAAGAAAGGATGTAGAAAATACCAAACGTTGCTGGGACATAGTGGGGCGTTTGGGGCAGTGATGCTTCAGCCCAGACATGGGGGTTGGTAAGAGAAGGTCCAGTTAAACACGAAGGGAAAGAAGCTCTTCCAGGCTTAAGAGAATATCATCATGGCATTCGCCAAAGTCCTAAAGCTAAAACCAGCTTAGTTTCAGAAACTAAAAGAATAGGAGGATGTATTCCAGGATTGAAGAAACAGGAAAATAGAAAGAACGCTGCCATTTTTGAGCTCTTGCTATCGTCCCAACAACCGGGCTAAGTGCTGTCATTTGATTTAATCCTTCCTACAACTCTGTGACAAAGGTGGTCTTATCCCAGAAAAGAATGTAAAGAAAGCGGCTCAGAAAGGTTACCTCTGACCTCAGTTACATGGCCACGCAGTAAGTAAGTTGTAAAACCAAAATTCAAACCTGTTTGTCTGAGTCCAGACCTCATGTTCTTTATTAACCATGACATTATAAAAAGTAATTGCTCATCGGGGCGCCTGGGTGGCGCAGTCGGTTAAGCGTCCGACTTCAGCCAGGTCACGATCTCGCGGTCCGGGAGTTCGAGCCCCGCGTCGGGCTCTGGGCTGATGGCTCAGAGCCTGGAGCCTGTTTCTGATTCTGTGTCTCCCTCTCTCTCTGCCCCTCCCCCGTTCATGCTCTGTCTCTCTTTGTCCCAAAAATAAATAAACGTTGAAAAAAAAAAATTTAAAAAGTAATTGCTCATCAAGCACCTCTCTCAAATGGAAACCAAAGAAAATGAAAAGACGAAGGAACAAACAAAAGAGCTGCCCCAGAAGGAAGAAGGAGCAAAGGTCAAGGGGAGGGGTGGACATCTGATCAGCAAGAAGAAAATGGCCAAAAAGACAGTTCAGGGCAGGCTGCAGTGTTTGGGTTTTCAAGATAAGTGCTTCAGACACTTCTGATCGGAATGTAGCTTCAAGATGTTGCTAATGAATGGCCAACGGGGGGAAAATTCTCTTCGCAAAAAGATGGAGGAAAAGAGCCAATGCATTTGAGGAATGTACTCAAAAGGTTGTGAACAGTGAATTAAACTAGCCAGTGCAGCCTATCACCCCTGCTCCCTTGCAAAACGAATGCTTAACTTTCCCTAGAAAACCACGTTTTACGTTGTCCTCTCCTCATTTCGAAAGAGATTGGCTCCATAGGAGATTAAAGACTGGGAAGTCAGAGTGAGAAAGATCTCATCAGGCAAATTTCCCAGAGACTGGGAAGGGCATTCTCCACAGCCCTTCAATTATCAGAAGATACTGGGTGTCAGGGTAGACATCACCATCTTCATAAAGCAGTGGTTAAGTGCATGGGCTTTGAAGTCAGGCAGACCTGGAGACAGGAGGCGGGCTTGAAATCAATCCCAACCTCAGCACTTACTGGTCGTATGATCTAGAGTAAGTTTTCTAACCTCCCTGGCCTCAGTTTCCCCGCTAGTACCCATCACACAAGGATATTTGTGGGCTGAACAAGATATTGCATGTAAACGGAGAGGTATAACATCTAGTCTCTGGCAGGTGCTTTGTGAGATACATTATTTCCTGGAAGAAAAAGGTGATGTTTAATTTTACATGAGATCTAGAAAGTTGGGGTTTCTGAGGATTGGTACTGCCTTCGTTTAGCCACTGAAATGACAACACTCTTGAAAATATTCATCATTGTGGAGAGCCGATTACATCTCAGGCACTGTCCGGGACCTACTGGAAGACTGGAATATTTTTTTCCTGTTGAATCCTTACAGCAACTTTGCAAATGTTAATCCCCAACAAAAGCTCAGGGAGGTTAAGTGCTTTACCCAAGTTGCATATGTAGAAGGTACCCACGCCTAGACTGCAATTCACAAATGCGTAGAACAGAACCTTTGCAAAGAATGAATGTGCGTCACTCTGGAAGCTGCCATGGATGGAGGAGGCACCAAGGCTTATTTAACCCACGGAGTCAAGCTGAGTAAGGTGTTTTCCAGACCTGGGGGCCAGAGCTCTCCTGCAAGGCCTGAACTAGGGCAACAGGCACTTGCAAGAGCCTGAGAGTGAGAGCCTCCTTAAAGTGGGTACCCTAGAGGCCTCTCTTGCTTCCCTCTGGGCTTGGCCCCGGCTGCTGGCTCCAAGACGACACCTGCCTTTTTCTGTGCAGAAGAATGCAGAGGAGTGGCCAGATTCAACAAAGGAAAATCAAGGTGCTAGGTTAAGTACAAAAAACAGCTGTAACTGCCAAATTTTTTGTCATTAACTTGAAAAAAAAAAAAGTAGATACATTTAGGGCATCCTGGAAAAAAAATCTCCAAGCAACACCAAACGAAATCATGAAATTCAGAGCATGTACCATAGATACACAGGCCACCGCCCACTGGCAGGTAGGACAATAACAGACACCTGAGAACTTCTTGAAGCTGGTTCTCCAGAAAGGTAAATATCACACTCTCTGGGCCCATGAAGAGGTTTGCCCTGCTCAATCCGGAGTTTTTCTTCAGACCAGGCACCTTCCAGAGCACACCCAATTTGGTCTGAAAACATGCGCAAAATGTATGGAAGTTCTTCTGAAGAGCCTGGCTGAGAAACACCTTTCCTAAAAAGTGCTTTTCTCTGGCCTGCAAGTCCGGCTTTTACAAAATTGGTCAACGAGGACACCTAGAGGCCTTCTTGGGTTATCACAGGCAGGAGGTTTCTGATGGACCGCTTTGTGATAATTCAAATCCTATGTGTACAAATTTCAGTAACCCTACAAGGAAGAAAAAAAAAAATCAATTTTGAATGTCCAAGACCTTGATTTGTTAGCTCTGTCTTCTTGTGGAAATTGTTTAAATTTTTTAAAATTTCACTTTTCTGTAAAAGAGATAATAGTAATTTTAACAATCTCATAGTATTGTAAGAGTTCAATAAAAGTATGCACTTAAGGAGGTTAGCACAGTGCTGGGGACATAATAAGCTCTTATAAGTGTTTCTTGTCATTACTGTTTCTTTTTTAAAAAAAATTTTTTTTTCAACGTTTATTTATTTTTGGGACAGAGAGAGACAGAGCATGAACGGGGGAGGGGCAGAGAGAGAGGGAGACACAGAATCGGAAACAGGCTCCAGGCTCTGAGCCATCAGCCCAGAGCCCGACGCGGGGCTTGAACTCACAGACCGCGAGACCGTGACCTGGCTGAAGTCGGACGCTTAACCGACTGCGCCACCCAGGCGCCCCGTCATTACTGTTTCTAATGTGACACTACAAGGAAGTGTAATGTAAGAGAGGTGTTATTAATAATATTTAATGTTATTATTAAATTTAAATGTTAATACAATTAAAATACTAAATAGTAATATTTAATAGGCACTGAGTGCCAGGACCAGGATCGGTGTGATGTGATGAGCTTCCTTCTCAGGTGAAAAATATAAAGGGGCTTAAAAAATCAAGCCGAGAGGCACCTGGATGGCTCAGTCAGTTAAGCATCCAACTTCGTCTCAGGTCGTGATCTCGTGGTTCTTGGGTTCAAGCCCCTTATCAGGCTGTACGGTGACAGTGCGGAGCCTGCTTGGGATTTTCTCTCTCTCTCTCTCTCTCTCCCTCCCTCCCTCTCAGTGAATAAATAAACTTTAAAAAAAGAAAAAAGAAAACCCAGCTGACAAGGTAAACAATATTTTAAAGCAGTCTTTTTTTTAAAATAAAAACTTAGGCAAAGAAAATCGTGACGAACAAAATATTAAAATTTTAAATAAAGGCAGGTTCAGGAATCCTGGTTATATCTTTTTCCTCAGCCTCCATCATTGCTCTGCGCTACACTGAACTGGGCTAGAACTTAATCCTGACAAGCAGAAGAGGCAAGCGTTACATATACCCATGTTACAGATGAGAAAATAGAAACCCGGAGGGACTGCTCAGGTACATTGCCCAGAGCCACATAATCAGGTACAGGGCCAGAAATATCCCCCAGATTTGAATGATTCTAAAGCTCATGTCTTGCCTTTTCTTTGTTCATACTTTCCATTCAAGAAGGGATGCCGGGCTCAAGGCTCTCCACCCCACGGTGTAATTTCACTTGTGCTGTGTTTAGAGTTGCCAGATTGAACAAATAAAAGCGTGTCCAGTTAAATCTGAAGTTGAGCTAAATCGCAAATAATTTTTAGTATGTGTATGTTCCATTTCATATCCTTTATTTTATCTGGCAGCTCTCCTCCCCAGCCAATCACCAAAGAGACCAGACATTTTAATAAATAGAGCTCACAACTTCAAAATGGAAGAGATCTGCTGGGTTAATCTCACCATTTCTGTACCGAGCCCAGATCAGGAATGGCTTTTGTAGAGTTACAAGCCCTCTTCCCCCAATAAAATAGAAAACTGGCTTAGTGTTTTAGGCTTAAAGGCAAAGGTGCAATTGGAGCCTCATCTGGCCTTACAAAGCCCTTCTTTTGGTCTTTACTGAGATGTTCTGCGATGAGAAATTACAAGCCTGAGTTGAAATAAAATAAAGAAACTGCTTTAGGCATTCTTTGTTGCATGTCCTACAAATGTTATTTATTATTTTGAGATCTCTGGCTCCAGGCAACATAAATTATTTCCTTGGCAGAATAATATTCTGAACCCTAATGATTTGCTTCCATTCATGGCGCAATGAAGATGATTGAGAATGGATGAAATTTGTTCTTAAAAAAAAAAGGCAATGATGTTACCCACCTGGAGCTGAACCATTAGCAAATTTCAGCCCCTTAGAGCTCAGTAAATTGAATACATTGTCAGAAATTATTTCTTCTAATAATGCGACTGCATGCAGATGAAGAAGGAGAAAAATATTTCAAGGCTAACCTGATCTTTAAGCACTATTTGAATTATTAGGTTTTTAATTATGTAAGAGTGAATCATTAACACCTGTCAATGGATTTTTAGGCAGTGGCATGACTTGAACAAACATTTTAGTTTCTAATTCACACCCTACCTATTCAGTGAAAATGTCTTAGATCCCTCCCAGATTGATACCGGGTGTGTGTGTGTGTGTGTATGTGTGTGTGTGTGTGTGTGTGTGTGCCATTAGTCTGTGAGCTCTTAGAGAACAGGGACCATGTCTTATTTAAATATGTGTTCCATTTAGAATCCGAAACCAATTCTTTGTCTAGCAAGTGCTTGTGGAATTGCATGGTAGTTTTTCTAGGGCTGCATAAATAAAGAACCACAAACTGTGATTTAAATAACAGAAATGTGTTGCCTCAGCTTTCTGGAGTCCAGATCCGGTGATGGCAGAGCTGGTTCCTGCAGAGGCTGGGAGGGGGAGTCTGTTTCATGCCTCTCACCTGGTTTCTGGAAGTTTGCTATCAACCTTCAGCATTTTGTGGCTTGCAGACACATCACCGTGTCTTCTACCCCCCATCTTCATATGGCATTCTCCCTGTCTGGCATGTCCCCGTGCCCAAATTGACCCTTTAAATTTTTTAATTTTTTTTATTTATTCTTGAGAGAGACAGAGTGTGAGCAGGAGAGGGGCAGAGAGAGAGGGAGGCACAGAATCTGAAGCAGGTTCCAGGCTCCAAGCTGTCAGCACAGAGCCTGATGTGGGATGCAAACCCTCGAACCACTAAATCATAACCTGAGCCGATATCGGACTGAACTGCCTAGGTGCCCCCAAATTGCCATTTTTTATAAGGACACTAGTCATATCAGTACAGGGCCCGTCTAAACTCGACTTCACATCTCTAAAGAAAGACTCAATTTCCAAGTAAGGTTACCTTCTCAGGTACTGAGTATTACAATTCCACATATCTTTTGGGGGAGAGGCAAATTCAACCCATAACAAATACCAAATGAAGAAGAAAAATCACCTGACTCTGCAGGACGTGTTTTCCAGGTTCAGATAAGACAAAATTATAGACTAACAAGCTCTAGCTGTTTTAACATTTTAACAGTCTCAGCAGATTCTTGAGAGGATTTGGGGAGGTAAATTCTTTTTCAAAATTGCCCTGAATAATGATATTGAAGTAAAGATAACTCAACCAAGTCAGGATATGGACAGCTGAGAACAGATTATTGATCAGCACTGACCTACTGAATCAGAATCTGCATTTGCATGAGATCCTTAACTGATACTTAGGCACATTGAAAACTGAGGAGGAATGAAGCACCTAAATCAGAACACCTGAAGGTGAACCCAGTGGTTGTTTGTTCTAAATTGTCAGCTGATGCTCCTATACGTCGTGAGACACGAGAACAAGTGAGCTATGGCTGGCCCCTCCCCTGCGTGTTCCCTTCATCTGGGAATCCTCTTCCTCCTTTTTCAGTGTGCCTGCCTGTCTCTTGAAAGGGGGCATTTGGCCAGTTGTCCAGCCATGGGGTAGCCATAGCACACAGTTTCTCTGGGCTAGATCACCGTGAGACAGACCTCCGGACCTGCTTGTGGAACTTCAGGTAGGGTTGGCTGATCCGAACTCTATGCACCCCTGGGAGCTTCCTTAACGTGCAGGTTCTGATTGTCGTGAGTTCTGAGGCCCAGAGTCTGACAACTTGCATTTGTAACACATTCCCAGGGCATGCCTTTGTTTCTTGTCCCCGGCCCACACTTTAAGTAGCGAGATGGTGCCATCTTAAACTGTCCCCTCCGCACCAGCTTTTATCTGTTATACATGTATACCTTGCTTTCTTATATGGCACTGGTGTCCTTTTTCTGAACTTGAGTGGAAAAAGTTGTGGAATTTATTGGAAAATTACTAAAACTCCAGTAATCAAACTGGTCTCCACCTTGATAATGATTCATAAATACTAATGTAGTACCAATATATTAAATCTTATAGGGTGCAACTGCCCAGGTGACTGTGATTCTTCCTCTGGGATCTACCCTCCCTCCTTATCATGAGGGATCCCAGCTCCTCTGCTAAACTTTAAAGTTAATTAGAGATGGGGGCTCCACAGACAGGCAGTGTGAGTTCAAAGCCCAGCTGTGACACATGTTACCTCTGTGACCTTGAAAAAGTCACTGGGCTTGTCTAAGAATCTGTTTTTGTTCCCTCTCTTCCAAAGGCTGGTGTGCAGATTAAAGATGATACTTATAAATTGTATAGCACAGTGATAGGCTCGGAGTAAACATTCATTGTATGCTGGTGGTGGTGGTGTTTTTGCTATTTCATGACCTGACTCCCTAAGCTAGGGCATTCACACCCTCTCTTGGGAGTTTGAATCTAGGAAGTGAAAACGTCAGAGACCGGATGGTGTCAAAATTTGATAGTTGACATTTGAATTTTTCTACTAAAATAGCTGTCAGAGGAACAGCCGTATGAACATTACCTGGAAGCTTGTTACACGATACACAATCTCAGGCCCCAGCCTAGACCTACTGAATAAGGAGGCATTTTTAATAAGGTGCACATTACAGCTTGAGACGCACTTCGAGGAAAGTCTGCTATCCTCTCGGAAGGCATTTCTGTGTCCCTTGCATGTTCATACCTGAATGTACAAATCCACACCTTTATAAAATACTCTCAACTAATGCCTTACCTTTTTTAAGCCTGAGCTGGCTCTAAAAAGTAGTAAAGGCTATACAAGTTAGTAAACAGGCTCTAGTTCATTTCTGCTACCCAAAACCCCCACATCTCAATGGCACTGCCCACTATATTCAAGAAACCTTGCAGGATATTAGGGCTTTTCCACCATATCCTGTCATGAAGATGAATGAACCTAGAAGTGGAAGAGACATTATGTTCTAAAGTCAGCCCATAAGGCGAAACTTGTGTCTGGTCAAAATATGCCAGAAAATGTATTGGAGATGTGCCACATTAAAAAGTGATACACCCCCTTGCAGTAAGTCCCAAGAGGGCTGATTTTGAAAACACTGCTATTTCTTCACTTGAGCCACAGATGAAGAGAAGTAGTAGCTTCTCTTGCATGATGGCATTGGATGAAAAGTACTTACTTTTAAACTTTGGACTCACAATCTCAACAGGAAGATCACACTATGGAAACGGAAAAAAGAGATGCGTATCTCCCAGCTTCTATCCGTTCTGGAGCATAAGCCCATTGAGTGAAATGGCAATCAGTCACTTGCGTAATTTAAAATTGTTTTCCCTTTTTTCTCTCTTCCCCCCCTCTGTCTCTGTCTCTGTCTCTCCTGGGCATGTAAAGTTGACTTTTCACAAATTAAATGGGGGCACATTATGACTCTATGTTGGATCACGTATTTTTTGCATACATAGCACACTCTCAAATTCTAGCATTTTGGGCGGCCACTAAAAAGTATTAAAGGCTATACAAGTTAGTAAACAAGCCAGCAGTAATTAGCCCATAACCACTGCTGGAGCACAGTGGTGCTCATATCCCAAAGCATCCACAGCACACCCTTGGCTTGCTTTCCAACATGATGTCCACTACTCCTGTCCTTTCTCCCCATTGTATTGCACATTGGCCATGTCATTGTAACAGGTGTGACTGTCTGACAGGTTTCACTGTGTGTGTTAAACTATGTGTGCCCTCAGTCCAAGAAAACTTGAATTCTATATACTGATCAAGATTTGGTGACACACTTGTGAAATGTTTAGGTTTCTCACCACTTAAATGTATGGATATGCGCCTTCTCACGCTGTCTTTGCAAGATATTGCTGTCTCTCTTTAACTCCTCTGCTTAAAAATTGTCCTCCTGCCGCATTGTGAATAAACCTTGGAAGTGTTTTGCTAAGTAAAATAAGCCAGACACAAAAAGACAAATACTGTATGATTCCACTAGGAAATGTCTAGAATAGGCAACTGCATAGAGACAGGAAGTAGATGACAAGTCACCAGGGGCCAGGGGAAGAAGAGAATCAGGACTTCTTGCTTAAAGGTTACTGAGATTCTATTTGGCTTGAATAGTTTTGGAAATATATACTGGTGAATGCAGTTAATGCCCCTGAATTGTATATGCTTAACGCAAACTTTATATAATAGATGTTTTACAACAGTAAAAAATGTGGGGAAAAATGGTTCTGTCCACATTATGAGGTCTGCATACTTAAGGTTCTATATTCTAGCTACCCTCACTGCTTAATAAATCCAAGAACCACCATCTCCCACATTCAAAACTCTCTTCATTCTCTCCAATGCCAAATACATTATGTGTTGATTCTTATTTCCTTAGTTTTTCACATGCTTTTCATTTCTTTATTAAGTGAGTTATTTATAAATTATTAATTTATCAAGTTATTACCTGTAATGTGCCAGGTGATAGGAATACCAGAGTCTCAGACATGGACTCCATCCCCTGGAAGTTTGCAGTCAAATCAGGGAGTCGGTCAAGTTCATAGGTGATCGCAATAGTATGCAAAATGATATGACCAGGGGCCCATAGGGAATTGGGTGTGGGCAACCAATACAATTGGGTGCAGAGTGGAGTCAAGGAAGGCTTCCTGGAGGAAGTCTTCTGACTCCCAGAGTCTTGTGACTCTGTATTTGTGTGTGTGTGTGTGTGTGTGTGTGTGTGTGTGTGTCTCGAAGATTACTATTGTTAACTTTTTTTAAAGGCGGCATATCCTTTTTGTAATATTCAGCATCCGGCAACACTGGGAGTAGCCATTCTAGAGCAGAGTCAACAGCAAACTCTTTGTGGTATTATAGTTACAAGGCACCATCCAATAATGGATTCTTGTCCAGGTACTGTATCTACAGAATCAGCCTAACTATAATGGCTCCTTTGTCTTGCTCTAGTCCAAGCACGACAGACTAAACAATCATGATTTTCTAAAACTCTGAAGGAAAGAATACCTTAAGATTAGGGAATAGCATGCACATCTTACTTGGTCTAAGATTTTTTCCCCTTCTATTTTGAGGTCTCTGCCAGAGGGAGGGTTCTAGAAATTAAAAAATAAACTTGGGGATTAAGGAAAGTCCAATGCGTATCTGAGCCATCCCTAAGATTACATGTAAATAAATGGATAAAAAATGTGATTCCTGTTATTTGGCAGTCTTCTGGCATAGTGGGAAGAACAAAGACTTTGGGGTCACTAAGACCTAACAACAGTTAATGCTTTTGTCCTATAGTTAGGTTCCCATTCAATCCTCACAATATACACATGAGGTGGGTACTACCATTACTCCCATCCTATAGATAAATAAGCTGATGCTTTATTAGGTTACATACCCAACATCATTTTCCTCATCCCTCCAATGGGAATGAAGAAGTTGGTTTGTTTTGATAGAAGTGGATAGGAAATGTATAGTACCTAACAGAGTAGGTGATCTATACACATTGGTTCCTCTCCCTGGGATTACTGCCACTGGACCACTTTAGAAATGAGCTCTCTCTCTGCAACCATGCCCTTTGGTTTCTTAAGAAACCAATAGCCCTTGGCTAGAACCCCATTTGGAAAAGGCTCTTGGAATTCACGTCTTTAATAAGTTTAAAATTCTGGTTCCAGCTAACATAAGCACTTCCATAATCAAATGGTGATGTATAGATTTGATGAGTAAATAATGCTAGACTAACAGTGAAGGTCCAATCAAGCCTGCAAAAGCTATTGGCTTGTTAAGTACTGTAGATCTGGCAAGGTCTCAACAGAGCAAGAAGGTTTGGGCTGGAGATCTACCAAGAATCTCAAGGGATAGAGACACCTTTAGCCTGGTGTCTTTGTTCGGTCAGTATCAAAAATTACCATCCCATAAGACTAACAAGGTAATCGGATAAACCCTCCAAGAGAAAGAAACTGTGAGTTCAAAACTCACAGTGCCTAGATTCTGATCAACAATATATTTTTAACAAGTAGAAAAATAGCCTAACTCTAGCTCTCTGCTCTCAGTCATCCATTAGCCACATTAATAAAGCAAATGTTAGCCTTCTTTGGAGGTAATCTATGAAAGAGGATACATACATTAATTTAGATTGATCTATGAATCAACACATCAATAATCTTTCCTTGACAATAATCTTTCCTTGACACAGGCTGTTCCTCAATCCAAAACAAAGCCAATCTGGGAGGATCAAATTTGTGTACACTCTAATGTTCTAGATTCATTCCCCATATAGAGGACGGAGGTAGGGCAGGTGGGCCACAGAACCTAAGTAGAGTCTCTATTTGGTTTTATAAATATGGTTTTAAGTAGCATATTTACTTCTACTTATGCTTGGCTTTAGTGAAGAGTTAAACGATGTTAAATCATTTGGGTACATACTGCAATTTGTTTTAAATAGTTTCACAATGGTGCCAATAGCTGTTCTCACAATTGTAAATTCTAAAATCCCTTTATAGGGCTTGGTCTCTCTGGCTATAGGACATCTTCTCCTGGAATATTCTTTTACTACTGTGTCATAGGAAAAGTTAAAATATGCAAATGTGGGAAGGAAAATAGCATGTGACTGAGTCTATTCTAAGACCTAGATATAGGGGATTTCTCATGCTTGGGTCTTTGTCCAAGCTCCCTCTGTGCATTTGGGGGGTTTGTGGTAGGGAGTATGCTCATACTTCTTTCCTCCAGGACAGAATTTGCCAACCTCCACAGTATTGACCTTTTGGTCTAGATGCTTCTGGAGCAGGGGCTGTTTTGTGCAATGTAGGACATTTAGCACTATCCCTCTCCTCTTTGCTCTAGAGGCCAGTAGCATGCCTCCCCCAGTTGTGGCAACTAAAAGGGTCTCTAAACATGACGAAATGTCCCTTGCGGAGACACAGTCCCCCTTCAGTAGAGACCCACTGCTCTAAGAGGAGGAGTTGTTAATTTGATTGGTGACAATGTTACTTCCTTTGGGGCCACATTTCACTGGCGAGTTGGCCACTATGTTAAACAGCCCTTAACCTGACCTCTCTGTTGCTTTCTGAAACTTCTCAAGTCACAGTGGCCAATAACATAATGGCTAAATGACACTGTGTTTGTGGACACTGGAATCGAATCCAACTTTAGCACTTACTAGTTATTAACTTTATTCCTCCTTTTCTCTAAGCCTTAGCTTCTGATCTGTAAGGTGGGCATAATAGTATTTATCTGTGGCAGATGTCGTGCATCCCATACTCAATATTTGTATCGCCCTTCTTCTATACTGAAACCCTCAGTTTTGCCCAGGAGCAAGGTGTCCAAGTTAGAATGATCAGATTTAGCAAATAAAAATATAGTAGGTACAGTTACATTTTAATTTTAGATATTACAGGGTTTTTTGTGGTGGTGGTGGTGGTGGTGGTGGTAAAAGTATGTCCCGTTTACTAAAAATGTATTTGGTAGGGGAGCCTGGGTGGCTTAGTCGGTTGAGTGTCTGACTGGGGCTCGGGTCATGATCTTGCGGTTCATGAGTTTCAACATCAGGTGGGGCTTTGCGCTGGCAGGGCAGAGCCTGCTTCGGACTCTCTCTGCTCCTCCCCTGCTCACACACGGTCGGTCTCTCTCTCTCTCTCTCTCTCTCTCTCTCTCTCTCTCCAAAGTGAATAAACATTTTAATTTTTTTAATGTTTATTCATTTTGGAGAGAGAGAGAGGGAGAGCATGCATGCGCAAGAGTCGGGGAGGGGCAGAGACAGAGAGGGAGGCAAAGAATCTGAAGCAGGCTCCAGGCTCCTAGCTGTCAGCACAGAGCCTGGCATGGGGCTTGAACCCACAAACTGCGAGATCATGACCTGAGCCGAAACTGACTGAGCCACCCAGGAGCCCTCTAAAAAAATTGTTTTAATAGACATGGTATACTCAGGCCCCTCTTAGAGCTTGACCTGCCCTATTCATTCTTACCTTCTCTTTGATGGTCCTCTTGATCTCTTCATCTCGCGCCTTTACGCCCACGCTTTAGGTGGGTCCCGAGAAGTAGATTCTGCAAGAGAAAATAAGAAGGAGGAGTCTCACTTCATCTTTGAACATGGCCAGGTCCAGCATTTTGCATTAGAGTGTGTTACTCTTAGCAAGCATTGAACAATCTTGCACTTGGCTTTTATTTTTGCATCAACATCTCTATATGCTCCATGGATGAGAGCAGGGAAAGGGAGAAGAAGTAAATCGTCCCCCAAATCCCTAAGGGTACTTGCAAGAACAAAACCTAACTTCTGGATAAATGTGGGTTGTTTTTTTTTCAGTTTTATTGAGATATAATTGAAATGTAGCATTTTTTCAGTTAAATGATTACCACAATAAGGTTAGTTATCACATCCATCACTTCACATAATTATAATTTTTTTTGGTTGGGGGAAAACATTTAAGATCTAGTCTCAGTAATTTTCAGGTATAAAATATGGTATTGTCAACTAGAGTCACAATGCTACACATTAAATTCCCAGAATTTATTCATCTTATCACTTGTACCATTTGATCAACATCTCTCCATTTTCCCTTTCCCCAGCGCCTGGAAACCACGATTCTACTCTATTTCTATGAGTTTGGCTTTGTTGTTTGTTTTTTATTTGATTGATTTTTTTTTAAGTTTATTATTTCTGAGAGACAGAGGGGGGGGAACATCAGAGAGAAAGGAGAGAGAGAGAGAGTGAGAGAGAGAGAATCCCAAGTTGGCTCCATGCTATGAGGGCTGAGCCCAATACAGGGCTCAAACTCATGAACTGTGATATCATGACCTGAGTTGAACCAAGAGTCAGATGCTTAACTGACTGAACCACCCATGAGCCCCTTTGTTTGTTTTAGAAATAAGTGAAATAAGAAATAAGTTTGTCTTTCTCTGGTTTACTTCGCAGTGTAATGTCATCACGGTCCATCTACATTGTCACAAATGGCTGGATTTCCTTCTTTTTATGACTGAATAATATTGTATTTAGGCCATATTTTCTTTAACTGTTTATCCACAGATAGTCACTTAGGTTGTTGCCATGTTTGGCTCTTGTGAATAATGCTGCAGACGGTGCAGGTATCCCTTTGAGATCCTGATTTAAATTCTTTAAATTCTTTTAGCTATATACCCAGACATGGGATTGCTGGATCATATGGTAGTTTCTTTTTTTTTTTTTAAGATATTAAGTAATCTTTGTACCCAACATGGGACTATAACCCACAACTCTGAGATCAAGAATTGCATGCTCTACCAACTGAGCCAGAAGTTGCCCCCTATTTTTAATTTTTTGAGAAACTTCCATACTGTTCTCTGTAGTGGCTGTACCAATTTATATTCCCACACCGTGCACAGGGGTTCCTTTTTCCCATTTTTGCCGGTATTTATCTCTTGTCTTTTTTGTAATACCCATACTAACAGGTGGTTTTGATAGGCATTTCCCTGATAACTAGTGATGTTGAGCGTCTTTGCATGTACCTGTTGACCATTTGTAGGTCTTCTTTGGAAAAATGCCTATTCAGGTCTCGTGCCCGTTTTTTCATTGGATTATTTGTGGGTTTTCTTTGTCTTGAGTTGTATATGTTCCTTATATATTTTGGATATCAACCTTTTATGGTTGCAAATATTTTCTCATGTTTTGTAGTTTGCCTCTTTATTTTGTTTGTTACTTCTTGTGTTGTGTAGAAGCTTTTCATTTGATGTCATCCAACTTGTTTTTACATTTGTTATTTGGACTTTTGGTGTCACATCCAACAATTGTTACCAAGACTATGTCAAGAAGCTTGTGTTTTCTTCTAGGAACTTTACAGTTTCAGGTCTTATATTTAACTCTTCAATCTTTTTTAATTTTTTTGAATGGTGTAAGATAGGAGTCCACTTTAATTCTTTTGCATGGGACTATCTAGTTTTCCCCACACTATTTCGTGAGGAGACTATCTTTCTCCCATTGAATATTAGCCCCTTGTCAAGTATTAGTTGACCATATGCAGATGGGGTTTTTTCATGAGCTCCCAATTCTGTTCCATTGGTCTATGTGTTTATTTTTATGCCAGTAATATACTAATTTATTTTTACATCAGTAACAAACCATTTTGATTACTGTTTTGTATAGCTCAAAATCAGAAAGTATGTTTATTCCAGCTTTGTTCTTTTTCAAGATTGCTTTGCCTATTCAAGGATTTTTGTGGTTCCATCTGAATTTTAGGATTGTCTTTTTCTATACCTGTAAAAAATGCCATTGGGATTTTGATAGGGATCATATTAAACCTATTGATGACTTTGGATAGTATAAATATTTTAACAATATTCTTCTGATCCACAAACATGAGGTATCTTTCCATTTATTTGTGTCTTCTTCAGTTTCTTTTGTTAGTATGTTACAGTTTTCAGTGAAGAGATTTTTCACATCCTTGGTTAAGTTTATTCCTAAGAATTTTACAGTTTTGACGCTGTGATAAATGAGATTGTTTTCTTTACTTTTTTTAGATATTTCATTGTTTCTGTATAGAATCATAACTGATTTCTGTATGTTAATTTTGTATCATGTAACTGTTTTTGTGGAATGCTTAGGATTTTCTTTTTTTTTTTTTTTAATTTTTTTTTTCAACATTTATTTATTTTTGGGACAGAGAGAGACAGAGCATGAACGGGGGAGGGGCAGAGAGAGAGGGAGACACAGAATCGGAAACAGGCTCCAGGCTCTGAGCCATCAGCCCAGAGCCCGACGCGGGGCTCGAACTCACGGACCGCGAGATCGTGACCTGGCTGAAGTCGGATGCTTAACCGACTGCGCCACCCAGGCGCCCCAGGATTTTCTATATATAAAATCAGATCATCTGCACATGGAGATAATTTTACTTCTTTTTCAATTTTGATGCACACACGCTCTCTCCCTCCCTCTCTTAAGAATAAATAAATAATAAGTAAAGATTTGTCAATATCATTTACCTTTACAAAAAAACCACCCTTAGTTTTATTGATTTTTTCCTATTGTCATTCTAGTCTTTATTTCATTTATTTCTGCTCTAATCTTTATTATTACCATCCTTTCGCTAACTTTGGGCTTAGTGTGTTCTTTTTCTAATTCGGTGAGATGTAAAGTTAGGTTATTTGAGATCACTTTTTGTCTTAATATGGGCATTTATTGTTACCAGTATCCCTCTTAGAACTGCTTTCGATGCATCCCGTAAGTTTAAATATACTGTGTTTTCTTTTTCTTTCTCTCTCTCCATCTCTTTCTTTCTTTCTCTCTTTCTCTCTTTCTCTCTTTCTCTCTTTTCTTTCTGTCTTTCTGTCTTTCTGTCTTTCTGTCTTTCTGTCTTTCTGTCTTTCTGTCTTTCTGTCTTTCTGTCTTTCTGTCTTTCTGTCTTTCTGTCTTTCTGTCTTTCTTTCTGTCTTTCTGTCTTTCTGTCTTTCTGTCTTTCTGTCTTTCTGTCTTTCTGTCTGTCTGTCTGTCTGTCTGTCTTTCTGTCTGTCTGTCTTTCTGTCTGTCTGTCTTTCTGTCTTTCTTTCATTCTTTCTTTCTTTCTTTCTTTCTTTCTTTCTTTCTTGTAAGCTCTACACCCAACGTGGCGCTTGAACTCACGACCCTGAGTTCAAGTTCAGGAGTCACATTTTTAACTGTCTCAAGATACTTTCTGATTTCCCTTTTGATTTCTCCTTTGACCCATTGGTGGTTCTGGAGCGTGTTGTGTACTTTACATGTATTTGTGAAGTTTTCAGTTTTCCCCTGTGTTACTGATTTCTGATTTCACACCATTGTTGTCAGAAAAGAGAGTTGACATGATTTCAGTTTTCTTAAATTCATTAAGACTTGTTTTGTGGGCCAACCTATGATCTGTCCTGTAGAAAGTTCCATGTGTGATTGAGAAAAATGTGTATTCTGGTGCTGTTGAATGTTGCATATATGTCTCTTAGGTCCATTTGGTCTATAGTGTAATTGAGGTTTGCAATTTCCTTATTAATTTACTGTTTGGATGATCCTTCCAATTTTGAAAGTGGGGCATTGAAGTCCTCTGCTATTATTATATTGCTGTCTACTTCTTCCTTCAGTTCTGTTAATATTTGCTTTAAATATTTAGGTGCTCCAATGCTGGGTGCATCTATGTTTACAATTGTTATATCCTCCTGATGAATCAATACCTTTATCACTATATTGTGACCGATTTGTCTCTTATAGTTCATTTTGACTTTTGGAAGACGGTAGTTGGGGGATCGGCTAGAGCCAAGTATAGGGCTCTTCCAGGACCTCCAGTAACACAGGTAGGAATGTCTCCAGCGGGGTCCCTGTGCCAACGGACCTGCTCATGGACTATGGCTGAGACAGGCTGGGATGTCAGTTTCATGGCCCTTTCAGAATCTACCAAAGTTTGGCAGACTTATCTCCAGGGCCTCCCAGAGTGCAGCTGAGATGGGACAGAGCCAATTCTGGGTCCATTTCAGAGTCCACAACTGGGACTAAGATTTGTATACCTATTACCTGACGTATAGAGGGGCATTACTACTTCTGGGCCTCTTGGTATACAGTGCTGGTGACAGGACAATAGTCACATGGGGCTGTGGCTAAGTTCTTGAGATTATGGAGCTGTTTCTGGATTTGCAGCCAAGACCAGGTCTGAGAACCAGATGTGAACCTGCTCTACTCAGTCCTGGACTGCATGGTGTGGGTATGGGACAGGGGTTGCTCACAGTCTCCTACCTGGATTTCAAAGTATCTTTGATCCATGGATGAAAGTGCCAAAATATTATTGTTGAAGAGGGGGATACAAGTGAGGGACACCCTATTCAGCCATCTGACCCAATAAATGGTTTTAATTAGGGGCTGAATATAGATATCATCTCAGACACCACACTGATAACGGCTGTCTGGTTGGGGCTCTGGGAAGGTTTCTGAGGTTGTTTCTGGGCTTAGAGAGAGTGCCATGATCAGTTAGCAATGTCTGCCATGGACGTGACATAGGGGAGTGGCAATACAAGTGCCACGTATTTGTCATGCTGATCTGTAACATAAGCCTCAGCCAGTGGCAGTAGTTGTAATTTTCTGCTGGGTCATGCCCTCACATGGCCTTGGCAGGCTATTCAGATGTCTTGGTAGCAGTTGGGTAGTTTTGTTGTTTACTAAACTAACTTAGCACTAATTAAATTTGTATTTTAAATAACTAATTAATGAGCATTTTGTACGCATGTATTTGGAGCTCTCATGAAGTGTTTAACTTTTTTAAATATATTTTGATGCCAAGAAAGATGGGAAATCTATTAAGATCAATGCAAGATATACATTTCTTTTAGATCAAAATGTACTCCTGATTACCTTAGTTCTATTTTTTCATGAAACTGAGAACATTCTATCTCTTCAATCTTAAAACATTCATTTTGGGAAAAAAAAGGGAAAATCTTGGTAATAGAAAATACACATACCATGACATATAAAAAGCCTCACAATTATTTTTTTAAACACTACAGCAGAATGATTTCTCTGCTGAAATGAATGCCTCCATTAACATTAAACATTCAAAAACCATGTGCCGGTAGCCTTGCCTCTTTCCCAGAGCCTTGCCCTTTTATGCTTTCAATTTCTGGGTGGTTGTTAGCGTAAAGACACCATCTGACCCTCTATAATCCCCAGATTGCATTTCAGTGGATTGCAGTTGGGCAGAGGCAGAGAAATATTTTTTTCAATTTTAGAAGCCTCCATCATACCTACAAGTATTTTCTGAAGTGATGCTCGTTTGTGTTACATGGAAACATTTGCTGAGCCAAGTCAGGGACTGTCTGGCAACCAAAGACAGTGAGCAATGGCTAAATCGACCACTTGGTGTTGTTTATCAGGGGAAAAACTGAAGCCAATGGTGTGAAATTTGTTTTAAAGCATTTAGCATGTGACGCTTTCGTTAACTTAAAAATAGAACCCACAAAGCGTGTGAAGTATGTAAGGAATGGCATTGGTCATAGGATTAGGGAGCCAACCTCACTGTGACCAAAAAAACAATGGTGGTGGTCGGGAGACCACAAGTCAGTGCCCAGTTGTAATTCTCCTAATAGGTGGGTGGCTGTTTATCCTTTGTGGATGGGTTAAATTTATCTGAGCTCGTGGAAGAAAACATGTGTTTTCAAATAGGGAATTCTGTAGACAGTAAGAACTGTATTGCTAAAAAGATTTCATGGCCCAATGAAAATGGCTTACTGAGGAATGGAATATGAACCAGTGAAGCCAAAGAGCTCTGAAATTATCCTGGGTATCGGCTGTGCCTTAAAAACCGGGAAAACAGCACCTGACTCGCTTCTGGTCATCTGTAGCACTCTCGCACCTCTAATTCCCCGCTTTGGTCTCGAATCATAGCGCTCACCAAGGAGAATTGATGGGGACTTTGAGTCACAGCTTGAGCTATATACTACAGTATAGTTGGCTCTTTTGAACTACAATTGGTTCAAGTGTTTTCAAAGTTGTCACACAACCTCCAGCAGCCTTGCTATGCAAGCTGACACTCTGGTTTCTCTCCAGGCTGCATACAATTGCAAGGTGATGATATCTGTGTCCTGAGAGAGTGGGAGGCAAAATTCCCTTGTGTAAGCTCTGTTCCACACCAGAGACTCTGAAAGAAAGGTCTGGTCCAAACGTCAAGCCAGAGAGGGGGACACATGAGTTGTGGCTTTCTTTGTGTTCCTATTGACCTAATAAATTTAGGAAATTGTTATTGGTAAGCACTTTTGATACTTTTGATAAACATTATATGTATCTTCCTTTCCTCCCCAACCACGTAAGTGGCTCATAGGTTCACTTCTTAGTTCACTCAGACAAAATCCTTGATAACTTTGTGTGTGCACTGAACAATGGAAATACATAAAGAACGCTGATAGCCCTTGTTCTTACAAAGCTTTCTGATGCGTGAGACTTTGGCATATCTTACGCTAAAAAGAATGCAAAGGAAAAAAAGGAATGCAACAAACAACGAAGTAAACCTTTATTCTGTTTGCTTTTTTAAATTGAATTATAATTCACATACAATATTGGTTTCATGTGTATAACATACTCATTCTATATCTTATACATTATGAAATTATCACCTTCAGAGGTCTAGTTACCCTCTGTTGCTATACAAAATTATTTCATCCACCAAGTAAATTTTATATCATCTTACTAATAGTTATCTTTTTGATGTTAGGATGTCCTCTCCCTTTTACGCAGCAAAGAAAGAGAAAAAAATAGGTTGATGGAAAACATTAGTTTGGTTAACTAACTACTGGCATATCCTGCCCAGCAGCTTGCCAGCCCCTTACTGGTAATCCCTCTGGTCAGACTGCAGTAGCAGATGTTAGCATTCATGAGAGGTAACAGCGTATCTCAAATATAAAGATGAGCACACACACACACACAAAACACTGAACAGATGAGAAAACTAACAGAGGAAGACGAAATCATGAAATGGAGGAATTAATGCATGGAGAAATAGACTTAATAACAGAGAACCTTGCGTCCTTGAAAGAGTACAGTGTGACACGTGTTCTGATAGGGGTAGCACAGGTAGCTGAGGATCCAAAGAGGAAGCATCCTACACAGACAGAGGAACAGGTTCAGGTTCTTTGAAGAGATGATAATGAAGCTGGTTGGTTGGGGTTTTTTTGGTTTCTTGTTTTTTTAGATTGAGGGCAACTCAACTCAGAAAATAGGGCACAGAATGTATTTCAGGTCAAATGTGTAAATGAGGAAGGGTAAGACAGAGAACTTGATAGGAAATTCGAAGAGGTTAGGATTCCTGATTTTGAAATAATCTGCATGAATCATAATTGACATGTGTATAGTTCTTCACAATTTTCTCTGTGCCTTTCAACTGCAACCTGTTACTTGTACACATTTGATAACATTTAACAGATGAAAAAAACTTCACTTAAAGAGAAAAAGCAAGGGACACTCGGATTGTGCAGTCGATTAAGCATCTGATTCTTGATTTTGGCTCAAACCATGATCTCCCAGTTCATGGGTTCAAGCCCTGCATCAGGCTCTGCCCTGGCAGTGTGGATCCTCCTTGGGATTCTCTGTTTCTCTCTCCCTCTCTGCCCCTCCTCTGCTCACATACTCGGTCGGTCTCTCTCTGTCTCTCTCTCTCTCTCTCTCTCTCTCTCTCTCTCAAACTAAGTAAATAAACTTTAAAAAAAAGGGTAAATGATTTGTCCGTGGGAAAGAGCTTAGAAGAGATAAGCTGCAGCCTTTCGATACCCAACTAATTGTTTTTTCTACTTTACAGCTGTCTCCACCTTGTGTTAGCTGGCATAATAGAAAGTGTCATGTATAATGTTGGCTATGGAAATAGAATGAGATGGAGAAACCAACCGCTGGTGTGCTCTAAAGAAAACAGGATTTTATCATTGAACCTGGAGTTTTCATCTGAATTCTGGAACGCCTACTAGAATGTTTTCAAATGTAACGGAAGGGACTCAAAATTTTAAATGTTAGCAAAATCTTGCCAATTTGAAGTTGACTTGGGAGGAAGCACAGGTGTGAGAGAAAAACATTAATGTCCAAAGTTGTTTACACGGCTATTTTACTTGGATCTTGCACTGCTGCTTTCTTTATTAACTAGTATTAATATGTTCAGTAACATGCTATGACTTTGCTCAGCGAAGAATCATTGACGTGGTTATAAATCTAGCACCACATGTAGGGGATGTCTATTGCATTTTTGCCAATCCAGCCACTATGTCTTCTTCTCCAGATAGCAGCACCCCAGTAATTCTTGGGGCAACATCCTTTTCCTCACTGGATGTGACTTTTTGTGGAGTGCCCGGTCAAGGTGCCCCACCCTCCCCATGGCGTCTAAGCTAAGATAATCACGTGCCCATTCTCTGGAATTTTCATCTTAAGCTGAGAAATCAGAAGACTGAAATGGTAGGGATTCTTGTCTGCATAAAGGCATGTGAAAGACACTGCTGCTTCGTTCCTGCTGACTAGATTCCTGCAGCCCTGTCTGATCTCCCCCCGAAATGCGTTCAGAAACCATTCACTTCTCACCACTGATACGATGGCCTCTCTGGCTCACACTGCCATCTTCTCCCTTACGGGTTTCTGCAGCAGATTTTTCACTATCTCCCTGCTTCCACTTTTGCCCCCATAAAAATCTATTCTCCTTGTGTATTCAGAAGGATCTTCTAAAGACACAAATCATCTTATTCCCTTGCATTTCTCTTGCAGTGGCTCCCATTTGCATTTAGAGTAAAATGTGAACCCTTTACCATCTAGATGTTACCTGACCCCTGCCTACTTCCCCAGACCCACCCCTATCACCCTTACCCTTACTCATTAATCTCCAACCTCACTGAGAAAAGAGAGGGGAGGGGAGGGGTCCTCTTAGGAGACTATATATTATTGCGGCAATCAAGCAACCCTCAATCAATGAAAATTTGTTACCATTCATTCAACATACCAGTTCTGAGCTCTTCTAGGCAGTGGGGATAGCAAAGCAGATGAAACAGACATAGTCCCTGATTTTACATTGCTTGTATTCTAATGGAGAATAGTCAAATTGAAAATATTTAACAGAAGCCACCATAGGTTAATGGTTGCTCTCAAAGAGACATTGCAGAGATGCTTTGATGAATGGCAGAACCGTTTAAATAAGTATACATCCTACCGAAAAGACTGCAGATAAGAAAATGCTCATTTGGACTTGTAAACGTTAGCGTGTTCATTCAAAAAATCATGTTTTATAGCTATTTATAGTCACATTTCATACACAAGTATAGGTAATGGTGTTTTTATATTTGTGGGAAGAAATCACTCATGGAAAAATACCACTACTTTGAAAGTGGAGTATACATTCCAAGTATTAATGGTAACATTTGAAAGACAAACTTAATTTCTCTTAGAGGACAATAGACCCATTTAAAAAAAAGAAACTGAGAAAAACACTTTAAGAAAACACAGTGAGTGTAGGGGCAAATATGATTAATTACATGATCAAACTGTTGGGTTCTCCCCAATAAAGAAAGCCACAGGTTTTTGCAAAGTGGGCTTTGCAGAATCTCACTTACATGGCCAAAAAGATAGGAAACATTTTTTTTAATGTTTATCTCTTTTTGAAACCGAGCATGAACAGGGGAGGGATAGAAAGAGAGGGAGAGAGAGAATCCAAAGCAGGCTCCATGTTGTCAGCGAAAAGCCTGACGCAGGACTCAGACCCACAAACTGTGACATCATGACCTGAGATAAAGCGGGACACTCAACTGACTGAACCACCCATGGACCCTGAGATACAAAACAATATTAACAGAAAAAGTTACAGCATTTCAAACACACACACACACACACACACACACACACGATATGTTAAGAGTAGTTTTCTATTTCAATCTTTTTTATTTCTGTTGATCTGTAGTTCCATTTTTTTCTCTAATACATCTGTATGATTTATATAATTAAAATCAATTTAATTTTAAGCGAGGAAAAAAATTAATTTTATCCAATGACCATATTCTTTAGCCCTTTCTTTGGAGAGTCATGTAAGAGGAGGCTTGTTTGTACCTTAGTAAGATTTGGTAAAATTGTGGAGACACCGAACGTGGTTTCAGGTTATGCTTCTAAAGTTTCTTGAAGCTCTGGCCTTTTCTCCAATGTCCTGGATGCTTCTTGAGTAACAGAATTGTGATCTCTAAATTTCTCCTTGCATTTCAATCAACCCCAGTGCCCTTTGTCTCGTATCCTCAGGTGTTTGATGCCACCAATATTGTGGTTCTTTTCTCCACGTGTAAATGGCCTGGCTTCACCTTTTGTTTAAAGTTTTATTTATTCATACATTGAGGTGAAATGAGCATTGAGTGAAACGCTTAGATCTTAGATGTACAAATAGGTGAGCTGTGACAAATGTATTCCCCAGTGTCGGCAACGATGCAATCAAGATAAAGCTGTCACCCCAGAAACTCCCCTAGTGCCAACTTGCTGGTCAATCCCCACCCTCCAAAGCAAATGCTCTTTTGATTTCTGTCTCCAAGGGTTTGCTTTACTAGTTTTTGATCTTTTTAAAAAAGAATCTTCTCGCATGTATTCTTTGGTATCTGGCTTCTTTTGCTCACCTGATGTTCTTTTTTTTTTTTTTTTCTTTATTTTGAGAGAGAGAGAGAATGCTCACGCATGCACTCGAGCTAGGGAGGGGCAGAAACAGAGAGAGAGAGAATCCCAAGCAGGCTCACGCTGTCAGCACCGAGCCTGACTTGGGGTTTCATCCCACAAACCGTTAAGATCGTGACCTGAGCCAAAACCAAGAGCCAGATGCCTAACCAACTGAGCCACCAGCTGCCCCATTGATGTTCTTGAAATTTGGTCCTGTTGGTATGTCGATCAGCAGTGGATTTTTATTGTTTTGTGGTCTTCCCTTGTATCTATGTTTACACTACAATTTGTTCATCCATTCTTCTGGTAGACTTAATACCCTCAACTTTTTATTTATTATTATTTTTTTCAACGTTTATTTATTTTTGGGACAGAGAGAGACAGAGCATGAACGGGGGAGGGGCAGAGAGAGAGGGAGACACAGAATCGGAAACAGGCTCCAGGCTCTGAGCCATCAGCCCAGAGCCTGACGTGGGGCTCAAACTCACGGACTGCGAGATCGTGACCTGGCTGAAGTCGGACGCTTAACCGACTGCGCCACCCAGGCGCCCCTACCCTCAACTTTTTAAACAGGTGGCTTTTTATTTTGTAAAATGCAGAAAAAAAGAAATAAGATCTTTTTTTTCTTCCTGTATTGGATATGTTTATGTGAGATTCCAAGCGATCTTCATTTCTTTCCACTTGTATTTAAATTTCAGGTAGTTAACATACAGGGTAATATTAGTTTCATGTGTACACTATAGTGATTCCACACTTTCATAGAGTACCCCGTGCTCATCACCACACTCTTTAATCTTCGTCACCTATTTCACCCAATCTCTCAACCACTTCCCCTCTGCTAACCATCAGTTTGTTCCCTAACGTCAAGAGTCTGTTTCTTGGTTTGCCTCCCTCTGTCTCTCTCTCTCTCTCTCTCTTTTTCTAATCTTTGCTCATTTGTCTTGTCTTTTAAATTCCACACGTGAGTGAAATCGTACCGAGTTTGTGTTTCTCTAACTTATTTCACTTAGCATACTACGCTTTAGCTCTATCCACATGGTTGCAAATGGCAAGTTTTCTTTCTTTTTTATGGCTTACAATTCTAATCATGGAATAATATTCCATGGTAGGTATATGCCACACCTTCTGTATTCGTTCATCAGGCACTGGAAACTAGAGCTGAGTCCATAATTGGGCTGTTGTAGTTAAGGCTGCTATAAACATCGGGGTGCATGTATCCGTTTGAGTTAGTATTTTTGTATCCGTTTGAGTTAGTATTTTTGTATCCTTTGGCTAAATACCTAGAAATTCAATTGCTGGATCATAGGGTAGTTCGATTTGGAACTTTTTGAGGAAGCTTCATATTGTTTTTGGCAGTGGCTGCACCAGTTTGCGTTCCCACCAGCAGTCCAAGAAGCTTGCCCTTTCTCTTCTTACCAACATTTGTTGTTTCCCGTGTTGTTGCTTTTAGCCATTCTGAAAGGTGTAGGGTGGTATCTTACTGTAGTTTTGTTTACATTTCCCTGATGATGAGTGATGGTGAGCATCCTTTCATGTGTCTGTTGGCCATCTAGATGTCTTCTTTGGAAAAATAGCTATTCATGTTGCCTGCCCATTTTTTAACTGGATTATTCATTTTTGGGTGTTGAATTGTATAGGTTCTTTATATATTTTGGATACTCAACCTTTATCAGATATCTCACTTGCAAATATTTTCTTACTTAATAAACAATAGTGGGCACATCTTTATCATCAAGTTACTTGCTTTAAATATTTTTCACTCAACGTGTTTTCAGATAATTTTTAAATTGTGGTAATAAGCACATAACCTAAAATTTATGACCTTAATCATTTTTTATCACATTATTCATTTTAAAGTGTGCATTCAGTAGTGTTAAGTATTTTAACATATTTGTGTGGTCATCTCCAGAGTTTTTCATCTTACAAAACTGGAACTCAGTATACACCAAATAGCTCCCCACTTCCTGCTCTCCCCATTCCCTGGCAATGACCATTTTACTTGCTGACTCTATGAATATGACCACTGAAGATGCCTCCTATAAGTGCAATCATACAGTATTTGGGTTTTTTTGTGACTGGCTTTTTTTCACTCAGCATAATGTTTTCAAGTTTTATCTATGTTGCGGGACATGACTTTCCTTCTTTTTGGCTGAATAATAGTCCATTAGATGTATATACCACGTTTTGCTCATCTACTTATCTGTTGATAGACATTTGGGCTGGCTCAATAGCCCCCTTTGGGCTATTGTGAATATGCCTGCCATAAACACTGATGTGCAAATAACACTTTGAGATCCTGTTTTCAGTTCTGCGTATACATCCAAAAGTGGGATTGCTGGATCATACGGTAATTCCATTTCTCATGTGTTGAGAAACTGCCATTCTGTTTTCCATAGAGGCTGCGCCATTTTCCATGCCCATCAACATTGCTTCAAATATTTTTTGAACAAGTCAAACATCATAGTTGGCATTGAGGTCCCAGGTTACCTTTCCTTTTCACTCCTCTCTCTCTCTGCCCAAGGACAGCCACTCCCCTGAATTTGGTGCTTCTCTTGCCTGTGTATCTTTTGATATTACTCTATTGACTTTTTGCACCCATTAGTATGACTAAGATGTCTACTGTCACTCTGAGTCTTTGTTATTCTGTAGATAATGACTTTCCTCTCTCGTGGTTTCTTTGGAGTTCTCTAGTTTTACTAGTTGTCTAAGTATGGCCAGATGCAGATGTTTTAAAATTGCAGATGGTTTTAAATGTTTCAAAACCTATTTTGCTCAGTATTCAGAAAACACTTTTATGCAGAGGATGTAAGTCTTTCTTCAATTCTGGAAAATTAGCAATAATTTTCTTTCAGATGCTGCTTCTTCATCATTCTCTCCACTGTTTTATTCTGGAATTTCTGTTAAACAAATATGGGAGCCTTAGAATCATCCTCTGTACCTTAGCTCTTCTGTAATCCTACCATACTCTGAACATGTCAGTTCTATGTTCCCATTCATCCAGGTCGGCTTTATCCTACTCATTGTATGGTTTATTCCCATAACCATATTATTTATTTCCAAGATTTTTATTTTTTATATTTTATTGTTTGATAATTTATAATTATTTTGAAAAAAGTTCTATTTTCTTTCTCTAAACATATTAAATTGGATTATTTTAAAAGTTTGTCAAAATCTATAAATTAACTTAATCTGTAGTGAACAAATTTTCAAAATACTGATTTTGCTGAGGTCCCCCCCCCTATAATTTGACTCCCTGACCCATGTACTTATTGTCTTCCCCTTAAAAAATATTTCCTCCATTCTTTTTTTACACTTTATTTTTTTTATATAAGTATAATTAATCTAGAATGTTCTATCAGTTCCAGGTATAACCCACGCTTAAGTTTTCACTTAAACATAGTAAAACAGGGGGCATGCTAGCCCTTCCATGATCAGGCCTGTATAGAATAGTCTACATTTTATTTTATTTTTTTTTAATTTAATTTAATTTTTTTTAATTTACATACAAATTAGTTAGGATATAGTGCAACAGTGATTTCAGGAGTAGGTTCCTTAGTGCCCCTTACCCATTTAGCCCATCCCCCCTCCCACAACTCCTCCAGTAACCCTCAGTTTGTTCTCCATATTTATGAGTCTCTTCTGTTTTGTCCCCCTCCCTGTTTTTATATTATTTTTGTTTCCCTTCCCTATATTCACCCGTTTTGTCTCTTAAAGTCCTCATATGAGTGAAGTCATATGATTTTTATCTTTCTCTGACTAATTTCACTTAGCATAATACCCTCCAGTTCCATCCACGTAGCTGCAAATAGCAAGATTTCATTCTTTTTGATTGCCGAATAATACTCCATTGTATATATATATATACCACATCTTCTTTATCCATTCATCCATCGATGGACATTTGGGCTCTTTCCATACTTTGGCCATTGTTGATAGTGCTGCTATAAACATGGGGGGTGCGTGTGTCCCTTCGAAACAGCACACCTGTATCCCTTATATAAATGCCTAGTAGTGAAATTGCTGGGTCGTGAGGTAGTTCTATTTTTAGTTTTTTGAGGAACCTCCATACTGTTTTCCAGAGTGGTTGCACCAGCTTGCATTCCCACAGAATAGTCTACATTTTAGTGATAAAAATTGACCCCTATCAGGATATCATTAAAATAGGGTTTACTGTTTTTCTAATCATAAAAATACATGTATCCTTGCAAAATATTCAAATAATTTGGGCATGTTTATTTTATTTAAGTTTATGTATTTATTTAGGGAGAGAGGGGGAGCCAAAGCAGGGGAGGAACAGAGAGAGATGGAGAGAAAATCCCAGGCAGGGTCCGTGCTGTCGGCACAGACCCGGGCACAGTTGAACACAGGGCTCAATCTCATAAACTGTGAGATCATGACCTGAGCCAACATCAAGAGTCAGATGTTTAACCATCTGAGCCTCCCAGGTGCCCCTAATTTGGAAATGTTTAAAGAAGAAAATAAGGATCCCCGTTTCATATTGGTATAGATTCTGCCAGGCTTTTTTCTATGTTTATATATAAAATATATATGGATTATATTTACATGCTTTTTAAATTTAAAAAAATATTCCACTTAATATTAGGCAATTTCATTCAATAAACTGTAGACAAGATTCCATAGTAAAAAAGCTTTATATCAATTTTTTAAAACAGGTTTTGTGGTATTAAGTGGTAGGAATAGGATATAGTTTAATTAGCTCCCCATTGCTGGGCATTTAGGTTGTTTCCAGGTCACTGTGATAAATTTTGTGAACACATTTTTATTTTTTTTTTTTTAATTTTTTTTTCAACATTTATTTATTTTTGGGACAGAGAGAGACAGAGCATGAACGGGGGAGGGGCAGAGAGAGAGGGAGACACAGAATCGGAAACAGGCTCCAGGCTCTGAGCCATCAGCCCAGAGCCCGACGCGGGGCTCGAACTCACGGACCGCGAGATGGTGACCTGGCTGAAGTCGGACGCTTAACCAACTGCGCCACCCAGGCGCCCCATGAACACATTTTTAAATATCGAAAGTTGTAAGGATCTTTCAAAATAAAATATGCTACCTAAATGTATTGCACTACTCTTAATTTTTGTTACTTTGGGAAAGTACACGTAACATAAAATTTACCAGATTAGCCATTTTAAGTATATCGTTCAGTGGCATTATGTACAGTCACAATGTGGCACAATCACCCTTGCTTGGTGAATGTACATGAATGCGTGAATGTACTTAAATCTGCATTGTGAGTCTGCAGCTTGATTGGAGAAATCTTTTTACGGCAAAATGTGTTGTAGACATCTATCAAGAAATCTTAAGCCTGGGGCCCCGGGGTGGCTTAGTGGGTCAAGTAACTGACTCTTGGTTTTGGCTCAGGTCATGATCTCAGGGTCACCAGACTGAGTCCTACGCAGGCTGTGGTGGGCATACAGCCTGCTTAAGATTCTGTCTCTCTCCCTCTACCGTTTGCACTCTCTCTCACTCTAAAAAACAAAACAACCCAAAAGAAATCTTGAGCTTACTCTCAGTTTTTAATTTTTTTTTTTTTTTTTTTTTTTTTTACTAACTCTGCCTTTGAGAATGTGGACTTTAATCAAAGGAGTTGGGGAATGTCATGTTGGTGAAGCATCCAAAAAGAAAATCTTGACATTGCCTGTTGCATTTACACATGCCATAGAAAAGTATGAATGGGTTGTTTTAAAAGATGATGATGATTGAAGGGTTAAAGTATTTTGTTCTGCATGTCTGATCAGACCTGCATTTATTTTTTCCCTGTTTTAGCAGGATACTCATGGCCCAAATTAGAAGACTAAGGCAGTTGTTCTGAAACTGACTTAAAGATTATCTGGGGTTATTCCCTGTGTTTAAAATGTAAACGCAGCCATTTATTTGTTATTCTGGAAATGTGGAAAAGGCTGGATCAAAAAATGAAACATGGGCACCTGGGGGGCTCAGACGGTTAAGCTTCCGACTCTTGATTTCGGCTCATGTCATGATCTCACAGTTCCTGGGATTGAGCCCCGAGTCAGCACAGAGTCGGCTTGGGAT
Source organism: Prionailurus viverrinus (assembly GCF_022837055.1). NCBI lineage: Eukaryota > Metazoa > Chordata > Mammalia > Carnivora > Felidae > Prionailurus > Prionailurus viverrinus. The sequence goes on along the minus strand of NC_062562.1, from coordinate 35,643,683 downwards.
TCTCTCTCCCTCTGTCTCTGCCCCTCTCCTGCCCAAGTGCATGTGTGCTCTAGCATGTGTGGACTCTATCTCTGTCTCAAAAATAGATATTTTTTAAAAGATGAAACAAAAAGCATTGGTAATGCCTCCCCTTGGAGTTGGAACATTTTAAACAATTTTTTTCCGGCCTGTTTTCCTATGGAAACATGTATATCCTGTTTTCTTTATTTTATGTGACCTGGTTAGATCAACACGTCACAAAATGAATTCTGAGGAACATTACTCTTATAATATGTCCTGTGTTAGAAAGTTTTTTGTGGGCATCAGTTCAGAAAAGACAAATACCTTCTCAGTCGAGAGATTCACAATTCCCATTAGGGAACAACTTTGGGGCTAAGTAATCTCTCTGGCTTTCTTTAACCCAGCCTTCTCCAGACCAATTTGATCCAGGAAACCTTACAAAGTCAACATTCTGAATAAGTGTTTGGGTTGATGATGATAGCACTGCCGTTGATGGTTATATGGCTTGGAATGGACCAGTGGTCGCCATTTTTAATTTGCACCAACAAGCAGAACAATTGCTGTCTGTGTTGTGTGACTGCAGTCTACCATGAGATGTCACTTCTGCGGGACTGAATAAGGAAGTAACAGAGTACCAGAGGACACACTGCTTAAGAGCCCCGAGTTGAGAGGCAGTCAGTCTTTAGCTCAAGTGCCTATGCCTCGGTTTCAATATTCATAAAATGAGATTCACAAAAGTATCCATCTTGCATTAGTAGGAATCATGTCCTCACACCCTTCAGAGATAGAATTAAGTCATCACTGAAATTAAACCGAAATCCGATGAATTTCACAATTTTGAGATGGCTTATAAAAACAAGATAAAATAGTAAATACCCTCCCGTAACTCGAGCAACTCTGGGGACTGGTAAAAAGCAAGACAGGCTGGGTATTTTGGCTGTAGAGAAACAAGGGCCTCCCGAATCTGAGTCCATCCTGAGGCAATGCAACCGTGGGTCAGGGCAATTTGAGGAGAGTTCCAGCCATTTATTTCGCACTCGCAAAATCTTCAGGCAATTTGCAGCCAGCGAGCAGAATGTTGGCGATCCAGATGAAATTGCACAAGAGAATAGCCTGCCACAAACAGGACAGAACTGATTTATTTAGTAACATTTGGAAACCATTTATGGAAGTCAGGTTCATTGACACCTAGGGCCTGGGGCTGTGGGAGGATGCGCCTTATCCACGGTGTTCCCCATCCCCAATCAATGTGGGATGGAAAAATAAATGGATCAGAGGAAGTGCTTCCTCTTACCATCAGGACTTTTCATAAATGTAGCCAGCTTTACATCTTTCTTTTTTTTTAATTTTTTAATATTTTCATTTATTTTTGAGAGAGGGAGAGAGAGCAAGTCAGCAAGCACAAACAGGGGAAGGACAGAGAGACAGAGGGAGACACAGAATCCGAAGCAGGCTCCAGGCTCTGAGCTGTCAGCACACAGCCATGCGGGGCTCGAACCCACAAACAGTGAGATCCGTTGTCAGACACTTAACTCAGCCATCCCGACACCCCTACATCTTTCTTTTACATGTATTCTATATACTGTTTGGAAAGAATAAAACTGAAAGCCATTTATTTCTCAGTCTTGAACAATATTTCTTAGGGACTGGGCACTTTCTAGGCAGAAAAAAAAATCCATACAATTTATTTGTGAAAATGTAATCATAACTAATGTTAAATAAGTGTTTACCACGGATTGTGTCTTTCAGGTTTTTCAAAAATCCTAAAGTAGGTACCTTATATTATCCCACTTTTACAGATGAAATAACTGAAGCACAGTGGCCCCTGGGTGGCTCAGTTGGTTAAGCATCCAACTTCTGCTCAGGTCATGATCTCATGGCTCATGAGTTCGAGCCCCGCATCGGGCTCTGTGCTGACAGCTCGGAGCCTGGATCCTGCTTCACATTCTGTGTCTCCCTCTCTCTCTGCCCCCCTCCCCCACTTGTGCGCATGCTCCGCGCGCGCTCTCTCTCTCTCTCTCTCTCTACGATAAATAAAAAACATTTAAAAAAAGAGAGAGAGAGAAAAAAAACTGAAGCATAGAGCCGACATGACTAGTGTAAGTGAGGAAAAAAATATTTTCTTCCTACTTTCAAGGTTCTCCAGCTACAACCTTGTAAACTGACAAAAGACAGATTAACAAAAGAAAAGCATACAAATGTACTGAATATAAGTTTTACATGACGAGCCTACAAACGGAAATGAAGACCCCAAGAAACATTAAACCTGAGTGATTTTATGTTAACTTTAATGAAGAGTAGAAAATGAGGGAAAAACATCACCCGATCAAAGGATATGAGCTCAAGGTAGTAAACTGGGGGAAATCTAGCAAGTCTTGTCAGTTTGGATTCCTCTTGGAGTCCTTCTGTCTTCTGAGAGAAGGGTGCTCCTTCCCTTTGGGTAAAGGGAGATCACCTCTCATGGGAGGGACTTCTGACCTGTTGGGGGCAGGGAGGAGGTCAGAGAGTCCCTCCTACCCCTGTCTTTTCTTCGCAAGCACCTTCAGGTTAAACTATTCCATATTCCCAGGTGCTGTGTTTTGGGGTAGTGCGTTGTGAACTTCATCCAATGCAGTTCCTTAAGCTCTCTGAGCCTGATCTGTAAAATGGGTGGCTTGCAATAGCACCGTGATTCCCAGGCTTACTGACACATCACATTCACCTGGAGAGCTTTCAAAAAATACAGATTCCTGAACCCAAACCGGACAAGTCTGAATCAGTAGCTTCTCTGCGGGCCACAGGGCATCAGTGCAGTTAATAACCTCTGCCAGAGATTCTGATCTCCGATGCCCTACCTGACGATAAAACTGAGTTGTGGCACAGCTGGCTGCTCGCTTTTGGTATGGTGGTTGGATTCTGATGTGAGAAGCTGCTGAGGTGGCAGCCGGGCCACATCATTAAGAGAAAGCACGGCTACATCATCTGTGTGTCAAATGAGGCTAATTACACCAGCGAAACCCTCTCAGTCAGCATGTGAGTAAAATGCACACTGGAAGCAGCTGGGAAAGATGTACTCACTTCCTAAACTCATTCAGCGAGACTGGAGGTAGCTGAAACAGTACCCTTTACAGCAGTTCCTAAATCTGCTTTTGATCATCAAAAACGTTCGGTCACCAGAACGGAATTTCCATCTGAGAGCTTATAAGCCACAATTTCAGATCGTTTTCCTTGGGAGAGCTTTATATTTACATGCAGATGGTGTTTTTCTATTTTCCTTATACACAATCCCATCTAAAAGCCCTTTGCTTTCTGTAAAAGCAACAAGATGTTTTAAAGCCCTTTTGTTTATTGCCGTTAATATAATGGTTTCTGTCACGGAAATGGTTTATAAAATGGATTAAACTTATAATTGCCTTTGTTTTTCTTTAAATGTTTCTGTGGTGATCCATGAAAGATGAGACTAGTAATATTTAACACTTGTTGAGGGCTTGCTCTGTACCATGGACGATCCTACTTAATTTATGTATCCGTATTTAATCTCATTTGGTTCTCCCAATAATTGCATATGGTAACTATTTTCAGATCCTTTTCTTAATGTTTATGTATTTATTTTGAGAGAGACAGAGAGTGACAGCACACAAACGAGCAGAAGGGAAGGGCAGAGAGAGAGAGAGGAGAGAGAGAATCCCAAGCAGAGCTCAGAGCCCCATGCTGGGCTTGATCTCATGGACCGAGAGATCATGACCTGAGCCAAAACCAAGAGTTGGAACTCAACCAACTGTGCCACCCAGATGCCCCTCAGATCCTTTCTATATGATGAGGCAATTGGGCTAAGTAAGTTGTCCAAGAGCACATCGTTACTAAAGAGTTCAGCTGGAATGTGAATCCAGCAGGCTGTTGCCAGATCTTCCTCTTTCATATTTAGACCAGTATTCCCCAAAGTATGCATTTTAGAAAGTTATTTGCACAGGATATTAATAAATGATGCTTGGGGTGGTAGCATGAATTAGGTTGGGAAATACTGGGTTAAACAAATTGATTTATTTTGTGTGTGATTTCTCCGAGGCTTTAAAAACTCGGGTGCTGTACAAATCTCTAAAAGGCAAAAGCAGGATTTCACATTTCCCAAACTTCCTTGAGCACAAAACTCTTCTGGGTCAAGTGTCTTTAGACCACTGTCAAACTAAGTCTATGAAATAATGGTTTGCAAATCAGTTATGTGGAAGCTGGTCTACTTCCCTGCCCACTTAAGCTAAATGTATTGGTCCCTTTTATAGGGTTGATGGGAAGACCTGCAGGCAAGAGGCCAACAGTGTGTTGCCACTAAGTGCCTGTGTTCTTGACTTTACAAGTGATCATTCCAGTAAATTGGTAATACCTTTCTTGGGAGTAATATAGCCACGTCTATGAAAAGCTTCTCAACCTTGGGGGTTTCAAAATAAATCCCTGGGATGGGAAGAAAACATTAGAACATCCATTTAAAACTTCTCATGTTTGCCTTTTGTGCATATGTTTTGTTAAATAGTTGTATATGTGTGTGTATGTGTGTATATATGTATATGTCTGTGTATGTATATTATATACATGAAACATGCCAAAAATCAAGATTTAGAAATATGATAAATATATATATTTATATTTAAGAATATTTAATCGGGGGTGCCTGGGTGGCTCAGTCGGTTGAGCGTCCGACTGCAGCTCAGGTCATAATCTCGCGGTCCATGGTTTCGAGCCCTGCATCGGGCTCTGTGCTGACTGCTCAGAGCCTGGAGCCTGTTTCGGATTCTGTGTCTCCCTCTCTCTCTCACCCTCCCCCTTTTGTGCTCTGTCTCTCTCTGTCTCAAAAATAAATAAACGTTAAAAAAAAAAATTTTTTTAAAAGAGGTTAGAGTGGGAGAGAGCCAAAGCATAAGAGACTCTTAAAAACAGAACAAAATGAGGGTTGATGGGAGGTGGGAGGGAGGGGAGGGTGGGTGATGGGTATTGAGGAGGGCACCTTTTGGGATGAGCACTGGGTGTTGTATGGAAACCAATTTGACAATAAATTTCATATATTGAAAAAAAATTTAAAAATAAAAAAAATTTTTTTAAAGAATAATCATATATATTATAAATCGAATATCTATAAATGATATATTAGAATAGTAATATATATAACTGGCAAATAATGGAATATATATATGTACTGGAGATAATTTGAAAAATTATTGAGCAGATCACTTAGTCATATGAAAAGCCTTTCATTTCTTCGTATTCTTGGACCCAGCCATTTCATTTCTTAGAATGGATTCACCTTATCCTAAAGAAATAAACTTACATGTGTGTAATGATTTAACTATATGAGATGTTTACTAAAGAACTCCTGTGCTGTGAGCACTGAAAACAATCCAAACAGTGGTGCCTGGGTGGCTCAATCAGTTAAGTGCCCAACGTAAGCTCAGGTCGTGATCTCATGATTCATGGGTTCCAGCCCTGCGCCAGGCTCTGTGCTGACAGCTCAGAGCCTGGAGCCTGTTTCAGATTCTGTGTGTGTCTCTCTCTCTCTCTCTGCTCCTCCCCTGCTTGTGCTTACTCTCTCTCAAAAATAAATAAATAAACTTGAAAAAGAAAAGAAAACAGCCCAAATATTCGACAGGTGGGGATAGGTTACATAAAGTATGGTATATCCATATAAAAAGTCTTAACAGACTGCTATTCAAAATTATGGTAGCATGTAGGTGGTTCAGTCAGTTGAGCGTCTGAGTCTTGATTTCGTCTCCGGTCATGATCCCAGGGTCTTGAGATTGAGCCTCCTGTTGGGCATGGAGCCTGCTTAAGATTCTCTCCCTCTGGCCCTCTCTCCCACTCCCATGCACTAAATACATAAATAGATAAATAAAGTAGTAATAGTAGTAGAAAAAATCCTATGGAAGAAATCCTGATTTTGTAGGTTAAAAAAAAAAAGATGACAAAAGATTATTTAGTTCATATGCCTGGAAGAAAGGAGTGGGATGATGAACCAAAATGTTAATAGTGGTAGCTCTTAGTGATGCCCTAAGGGGAAAATTTTATTTTCTTTATACTTCCCTGTGTCATCTTAACTTTTGTACAAAAAATGCACAAATAAGCAACAAATAAGCATTAAAATAAGCATTAAATGCTTGACTAAGGATTCCATTCATAAAGTCCCAAAGTTGGCGATTGTAGAAGGGTATACAGTAGCAAAGTCTTTCCTAGCCCTGTCTCCCAGACAAGGAGCTCCTCTCTCCAAAAGTATGGAGGGTAATGGTTTCTTGTGTATCTTTCCAAGGATCTGTTATGGTGATAAAATGTGTATGTATGCATACTTTTTTTTTTACCCTTTATCATACAAATAACAGTATACAAAAGTTCTGTACTTTGCTATATTAAGTCTGTGCACCTGTCACTTCACCCACATCTACAGTCTATCTGTAGGATACAACTCCCAAGAGTGGAATTGCCGAGTCAAAAAAATGTGCATTTGTCATTTGGGTAACTATTGCCATATTGCCCTCTGAGATTTAGAAACAAAAAATCGTTTCATCGTTTCTTCCAGTACTGGAACGGTTTGGGTGTTGTTTTTGGTTTTTGTTTGTTTTGCTTGGTCTTTCATTTGTGATCCACTTTAATTTATCCCGGCTTGATGGATACTTAGTAAGAAAAACAAATCATGTAAAACATTAAACTCCTCACCTAGAGGTGGAAATTCAAGTGCTGGTTGCCCCCATCTGTTTGATCACAGGATCTAGATGCAAACAAGGACAGCTTGCGAAGGTTCAGCTTACGCAGAGAACGAGTAACACAGCCAGACCTCTTCTCTGTTGTGTGCAGGGTTGCATCCAGAGTCACACTGTAGCGAAGAGGGAAACCCTGAGAGCTCCCGTTCCACCTTCAAGTGAACTTTTCACTTCAACAGAACTCAAGTCACTCGTTGGATCTTCCTTCCAAAATACTGTAAGTTGCTTTCATCCTCTAAATACAAAGAAGCGGTCTCCCCCTGTGGGGTTGGGATATGTGTTTATGGGCTGGCGTGCGTTTGGGTATGACGGTGTAAGAGCACACGGGAAGAGCGCTAATTTGATTCCTGTAGAGGTTGTCTAGACCGGTTACTCACTGGCAAACCTAAGCAGCTGCACTGAAATGTCAGATGGATTTGCACAGCTGACTCAAGTTGCCAAAATGAGAGCGGCAGAGTAGTTCCATAAACTGACCCTATCCAGTCAAGCCCTGCTTAATATAGATACGCATAAGCTTAGCTCCAGTCACCCCTAGCTGCTCAGCACACGCTGCTGGGATTCTCAGGGGGGAAAAAAATCTCTCAAAGCAGCGTTAACCTGGATTGCTTGTTCACTGGGGGAACTCCTTGAGAGTCGATGATTTTGAGAGTCTTTGGTTATTTCTCCTTCTCTAGTAACACAGAGAAATATCGAGAAAAACAATCATGTCAGAACACAGCAGGAATTCAGATCAAGAGGAACTGTTTGATGAGGAGATTGATGAAGATGAAATCTTGGCCAACTTGTCCCCTGAAGAGCTAAAGAAACTGCAGTCGGAAATGGAAGTCATGGCCCCTGACCCCAGGCTTCCTGTGGGAATGATTCAGAAGGATCAGACCGACAAGCCACCCACGGGAGACTTTGACCATAAATCTCTTATGGATTATATGTATTGGCAAAAGGCATCGAGACGCATGCTGGAAGACGAACGTGTCCCTGTCACCTTTGTGCCATCCCAGGTAACCAGGGATTTGTGTACAACAGAGAAACGGCTGCCTGGGCCTGAGCGACAGGTGTCCGTGTTGCAACTGTCATTTCTCAAGACTCCATGGTTTTCTCTTGTTGTGTTGCCTCTTCTAGGTTAAATCCATAATGTTTAATCAGATGCCAGATTGAAACTTCCTGAAACACTTACATGGTAGAATTGGGAAGAAAAAGTGGTAATTGCTTGTCAATGTCTCTTTTTTTAAAAAAATTACTATGGGGTTCACCGTGTAGGAAAGCCTGTATTCTGCAGACATGATACTTAATGAATTAACTCATAACCCAGAAGCATTTGTCCTTGACTCCTTTTTTTTTTTTTTGGCTCACAAGCTGTTTTAAGAAGCTGATGAAAACTCTGTACCCCTCCTTCTGCATATGCATCCATATGCAGTATTTCACGTACAACGGTCAAGGTCTTAAACCCCCCTGAAGAGCCACCACACAACTTACAGTTAACCAAGTTAAATAACTAATTCAATATTAACACAGCTTATTGGCTATCAGTAATAAGTTTAGAGACTGATAGCTATGAAAGAGTTGTTTTAAGGATGGTTCTTTCTTAAATATGTTTTTTATATGAAAACTAGAATTTATGGTTGAATCTATGAGATGATTGTGTATTAGCATACTTTTTTAAATGTTCCACTTACAAATGACATAGAAAGAAGAAGACAGAGATCCCCACAGGTAAAGTCTCTTTTTGTTACGCCTGCTTATATAGATATCTTGTCTCATTGCTCTTATGCAGGCTGTAATTAAGGAAAGTTATAAATTATCTTCATGGTTAGGAGAGTTTAAACATGTACTAAACTTAAGAAAATAAATTGCTTGCTTGATCAGATTCCAGTTTCAGGTATAATCTCCAGATATTTTACAACTGGACTAGAAGACAATTCTATATGAATGTGAATTTCAGAAAAAGAAAAATAATTGAGTACTTTGAACACTTTGTTCCCTTGGTATAATTTAAACAGCTTGATGATTGGCTCCCCCTCCTGGGACAGATGAGAAATGCAGTGGTGAAGGCTTTAGGTGGTTTTAGGATAACTGTTGTCAGTTGTGACTTCCAACCTACAATGTTAGAAGCCATAAGAAAGTTACTGCTTGAAAATGCTACATGAGCTTTTGAAATGACACCAACGAGTTACACATGTGGTATAGGAAAGCACCCTGATTGTTGGGCAGGAATCTAATAAACATTATTGATTAAAGGCTGCCATTTTCTTTTCTACATTAAGCAATTGTTGCTAAATATCTAAATAATCCTGCCCTCTTTTGTAGCTGGCTCTGCCTCTAGATACTTTGTTTCAAAAGAAACTGACTAGCAAGCTTGTCCTTGGAGTAGCCAGGGCAGTTACAGAGGTGAGGAGACCAAAAAAGAAAAAAAAAAAAAACAAACCAAAAAACCCAAGTCTAGGTCTTTGATATATTTCAAAATACCAAGGTGCTCTCATTTTCCCTACAATATGTTACATTTTCAGGATAAGTATCGTGATGTACACATTATATTAGGTTAGCAAGAATTTAAGGAATGCAAATTTTGTTGAAGGCAATAAGTAAATTATTCTGTAACCCGGGACTATGAGTACAAAAATGCCTATTCAGCTATATATAAAACCAAGAGTTCAATGTATTGATAGATAAGCCTGCGAGGTTTTCACAGCAAATCATTTTTGGGTCACTTCCAGAATTGAATACCATTTTAAAAAACAGTACAGAATCTGAAAACAAAATTAGGTTTCAGTTTAATATATGGGATGAGATAAACACAACCGAAAAAAATGTGTGTTTGTGTGTGTAGTATGGCTATAAAAATTCATCTTTATTTAGGTTATATTTGCTTACAAAATGAGTATGCATACTTTGTTTTAAAAAGGAAACCACTCAAACACTTGAGAATTATAGAATGTAAAAAGTAAAAATCCCCCAAATGCTTCCCTTCCCCAGTTATCTTTTTTTTAATTTTTTTAAATGTTTATTTATTTTTGAGAGAGACAGAGACAGAGTGTGAGTTGGGGAGGGGCAGAGAGAAAGGGAGACAGAGTCCGGAGCAGGATCCAGGCTCTGAGCTGTCAGCACAGAGCTTGACGCAGGGCTTGAACTCACAAACCACGAGATCATGACCCGAGCCAAAGTTGGACGCTTAACCAACTGAGACTCCCATGTGTCCCTTTCTCAGTTATCTTTTTCTTTTTCTTTTTTTTTAAGATTTTATTGTTTGGGGCACCTGGGTGGCTCAGCTGGTTAGGTGTCCGACATTAGCTGAGGTCATGATCTCACAGGTCATGGGTTCAAGCCCCACATCAGGCTCTGTGCAGACAGCTCAGAGCCTGGAGCCTGCTTCAGATTCTGTATCTCCCTCTCTCTCTGCCCCTCCCCTGCTAGTGCTCTTTCTTTTTCAAAAACAAATAAAAACATTAAAAAAATATTTTATTGTTTAAGTAATCTCTACATCCAATGTGGGGCTCGAACTCACAACTCTGAGGTCAGGAGTCCTGTACCCGCCCCCCCTTGATGAACCAGCCAGGTGCTCTTCCCTTCCCAGTTAGCTCTCTTTCTAAGAGATAACTACTAATTTGGTAAACATTACAAGAGACTTTTTTCCCCAATATTTTATAAACTTGATATGTTGTATATGTGTTTATATACGTATACACATACAAACGGAATGCTATACATACAGTTCCTTTGGTTTTTTTTCCCCACTTCATAATAGACCTTTTTCTTATTTCTAGTAGCTACTGCTCTGCTTCATATCTCTCCACTGCCCTGTGTTCTAACCCTCCTAAAACTCTCTTTTAGGTGGGCACTCAAGAGCAGCATGAAGAAAGAGACACAGGTAATAGACACGTGTCCCACTATTTAAAAGAAAAGCTCAACAATGAAATCACAGCCAATAAAAGAGAATCGAAAGGCAGCGACGATGTCCAAGAACCAGATGAGGAGGATGGTGAAGAAGATGAAGGAGATGAAGATGATGAAGATGATGAGGAGGATGAGGAGGATGAGGAGGATGAGGATGAAGATGATGAGGATGGAGATGGCAGGGAAGATAAAAAGCCGCAAAGAGGAGAGGAAGGTGAGGGAAAGGAGCAAATCAGAAACGGCGAGAGCAGCTCCCCACAAGTAGCTAAGAAAGCATTCGAAGAACAGAAAGACAGGCCGGAGGTCCAAGAAAAGAGCGAGAAGAAAGTATCAAAATTAGATCCTAAGAAGTTAGCACTAGACACCAGTTTTTTAAAGGTAAGTGCAAGGCCTTCAGGAAACCAGACGGACCTGGATGGGAGCTTGCGGAGAGTTAGACAGAATGATCCCGATATGAAGGAGCTCAATTTGAACAACATTGAAAACATCCCCAAGGAAATGTTACTGGACTTTGTCAACGCAATGAAGAAAAACAAACACGTCAAAACCTTCAGTTTAGCAAACGTGGGCGCCGATGAGAACATCGCGTTTGCCTTGGCTAACATGTTGCGGGAAAATCGGAGCATCACCACTCTCAACATCGAGTCCAACTTCATCACAGGTAAAGGAATTGTGGCCATCATGAGGTGTCTCCAGTTCAACGAGACGCTCACTGAACTTCGGTTTCACAATCAAAGGCACATGCTGGGCCACCATGCCGAAATGGAAATATCCAGACTGTTGAAGGCCAACACCACCCTCCTGAAGATGGGCTACCATTTTGAGCTCCCGGGCCCCAGAATGGTGGTAACCAACCTGCTCACCAGGAATCAGGATAAACAAAGGCAGAAAAGACAAGAGGAACAAAGACAACAGCAACTGAAAGAGCAGAGGAAGTTGATAGCCATGCTGGAGAACGGGTTGGGGCTACCTCCCGGAATGTGGGAGAAGTTGGGAGGACCCATGCCGGATGCCAGGATGCAGGAGTTCCTCCAACCTCCTCCTCAGCCTCCCAACCCCCAGGCAGTCCCCTTCAGTCGGCCGAACGAAATGATGAAGAAGCCATCACAGCCTCCGAAGTACAGGACGGACCCTGACTCCTTCCGGGTGGTGAAGCTGAAGAGAATCCAGCGCAAATCTCGGATGCCAGAGGCCAGAGAACCCCCCGAGAAAACCAACCTCAAAGACGTCATCAGAACACTGAAGCCAGTGCCGAGAAATAGGCCGCCCCCGTTGGTGGAAATCACTCCCAGAGATCAGCTCTTGAATGACATTCGTCACAGCAATGTCGCCTACCTTAAACCCGTAAGTAGAGGGAAAGAGGAATGGGGAGCAAGCACCAGCCAGTGTATCCCACCTCTATTCCCTGTTCGTTTTTGTTTTTGTTTTTAATGTTTATTTTTTGAGAGAGAGACAGAGTGTGAGTAGGGGAGGGGAGGGGCAGGGGGAGAGGGAGACACAGAATCCGAAGCAGGCTCCAGGCTCTGAGCTGCCAGCACATAGCCCAATGTGGGGCTCGAACTCATGAAACATGAGATCGTGACCTGAGCCAAAGTCAAACACTTAACCGACTGAGCCACCCAGGCGCCCCTCCCTGCTTGTTTTAATGCGAGGATATTTTCGTAAGTGTGACTAACTGGAAGAAGCCCATCAACATTACCAGGGGACCTAAATTACTAGTTGTCCTCTTGGGCATACATACACCTGTACACCTTAGTAATAATAATACTAACAGCTAACATTTATTAGGTATTTACTATGGGCCAGATTGATGATATGAATTATCTTATAGGGCTAGCAACCCTATAAGGTGTTATTAGTCTCCACATGTTATTAAAAAGAAACTGAGGCTTAGAGAAGTTAAATACCAAGAATAGGAGATACAGGTAGAAAATGGTAGAATTGATGCAGATACTCAGTTCCAAGTTGAGGATCAAGCTTTTATTTGCCCCAGCCATAAAGTGGACCTTCAGAGATCTTGAGGAACCTGTTGCAGGAATAAGTAAGAACGAAGCCTAAATCAGGCCCCTTATTTGTGAATAACTGAGGGCTTCCAAAATGTTTAAAGATAGTTGGTATTTTTTAGTAGATGAAGAGAGACTACGTACAATTGCATTTATATATTCTTCACTTTTTAGACAGCCAGACAAATGGCAAACTTCAAGTTAGTGTCTCCATGAATTAATGGAGTTTTAACTACTATTTCAGTTTTAATATTTACAATGATTCACTATTGCTGCTGCTGATACATGAAAGTATTTTATTCCTTGCAGGTTAAGTTGAGGAAATAATTTTTTTTGGTCATTACTATGATAGCATTTATGGAATCTGAAAGGTGTGTGTCCCAAGGTCACAGGTAGCTGATAATTAACTGTATTATTTTAAAATTTTTCTTTTTTTTTAACATTTGTTTATTTTTGAAGGAAAGAGGCAGAGTGTGGGTGGGGGAGGGGCAGAGAGAGAGGAAGACACACAATCAGAAATGCACTCCAGGCTCTGAGCTGTCAGCGCAGAGCCCAACATGGAGCTTGAACTCACAAACCATGAGATCATGACGTGAACTTAAGTCGTTCGCTTCACCGACTGAGCCACCCAGGTGCCCCAGTTTTAAATCCTAGTGTGTAATTCAGCCAGAATAGTCTGTACATGATTTCATCATAGGGAGCCTCAATTTTTTCAAGATGTGTTCTACATATGTATGTTCCTTATTCCCATCTGCTAGTAATGCAGAATTGACAACATTCCATTCCTCCAAATCAAAGATGACTTTCCTCTGTGTGGTAGGATTCTGGTTCTTCCTAGAGCAGAAGCCAGGGTGAGAACACTAGAGGTCCCATGAGGTCAGGCAAGAGTTCTTTGCCTGCCCTTGGGTACTACTACATCACGACTTGCTGCACCTGCTCCTCTCCCCGGCAGCCAGACCTCTGTAGGGGGTGGATTGGACTGTTGTTTTGAGAGAAACTAGCTCTGTTACTGTGCAACCAATCATTGGTAAAGCATCTGGGAGCTGCCTGGGAGGCTGTACCATCAGAAAATAACAGTCTAAAAAGAATGAAGGGAAGTCTTTTTACAGTCTACATTAGAGGTGGCCTGTGGATTCAGAGTGGAAGAGATAAGCAAGTTCAGATGATCATCTGACCCAATTCCCTGCCTTCCCAGGGAGTGTTGTAGTGAGCGAGTCTGCTTTTCCTAGAGTCTGTTTCATTGTACCCATTCACTTATTCATTAATGCTACACATATTTACATAGTACTTTTTACATGTCAGGCACCATCCGAGGGGTCAGGAGTACTGTGGTGAATAAGACAGGTGCATTCTTGGCCTCATGGAGCTTAGGGTCTTGGTTTTGCAATTTCCATAGTCAGGACACTCTGCCTTTTGGTCAGCTGAAACCAATCCAACTCTGAGTTCAGATTCCAGAACAGAGGGCAATAAAATAAATTCCCAAGGATACTTATAAAAGTGCAATGCCCTGCTAAGTACTACATTTTCCCCTTTTGATCAATTCTAGGAAGTTACCAGTTTTAAGCTGTGTTTTGTTTTTACGGTCCACTGAGAAGGAAACATGCTTCAAAGTAAACTCTGACGTGATTTTTGAATGATGCCCTTGCACATTGGCCTCTGCTTTGAAATGTCTTTTATCTGTTCCAACAGATTGGCAATTCCGCCTGCTTTCCGCTGCCTGGTTTGGCCAGCAATAGGTATCTCTTTGCATATATTTAAGATACAGAATGTCACGCAACGTCATCCACATAGTCCTGGAAAATGCTCTGCAGAAATGTGAAAATGCATCATTCCACTGACAAACCTTCACTCCACTAATGTCCCTTTGCTCCCCGCTGATCAAATTTTGTGCTTTGCTACATGCACGATAAATCTCTGCTTTCATGATGAATCATAGCGTGATCTTAAAAGCTATTCTTGTCATTTTGAAATTATTTTAGGCTTGCGGAAGTTCAAAAATAGTGCAAAGAACTGGTACATACCCATCACATTTTGTCAACTTTGACATTCTTCAAAAGCTACTCTATTTATTTTCATTTGGGTAATCTACACCCAATGTGGGGCTTGGGCCCATGACCTCGAGATCAAGAGTTGCTTGCTATCCCCACTGAGCCAGCCAAGCACGCCCAAACAGTCTTTTGTTTAAACTAGGCTCCCCACCCAGTGTGGGGCTTGAACTCTCGACCCAGAGATCAAGAGTCGCATGCTCTACTAACCCAGCCAGCCCGTGTAGTTAATGGAAGCGCTAATAGGGTTCAAGGCCATGGTGTGTTTGTGCTTGTATGTGCAACCAGCTATCGTAAAACATCATGGCATGCAAGACGCTTTCTGGTCTGGGGACTGTGGAAATGTCACTGAAAACGCCCCTGGTGATGGTATCACAAAATCTGAGCAGAAAGGGATCTTTTCAGCCAGCCAAAGGAGACATCACAGCATTCATTTTGGAGAGCTTAAACTAAAGGTTTTTAGGTTTTTCTCCCCATGCTTGCGCTGGTAGATAGAGATGCCCTCCAAACCCCTGGGTTTTCGAATAGGAGGTTAAGATGAAAGAATAATTTTGAAATGTGATTTTTTTCCCCCGTGTTCCTCACTGGAATCTTGAGTGTCCAAAAGCATATGTACAAATTATTTAGTATTATTATTTAGGAAACTTGAAAGGGAAAAACAAGACTAGCTCTTTTCCTCTCGTAGACTTGGAAATCCTCTTTTTGCATTTGCCAGAGGCGATCTCATCAAGTAGTCAGTTTGTATTTTTTAATTGTATTTTTTCATTTCAATGCCTATTCTGTCCCCATGCTTGGGTCTGGCCTGGGAACTTTGAAATGAAGTTGCTAGCAAAGAATAAAAGAAAACCTGTACACTTGCTCGGCTTAAATGCTACCTCCTCCAAGAAGCCACCCATGTAATTCAGCTTAAGAGGAATGTATGTATTCTGTGGGCCAGGGATGGAGAACTGACAGATTGTCAGCCAAGGCTCCAGGCCTACATTGTTTGGCTTGAGTATTGTTGTACAAGATTTAAAATACCACGTAATAACATCGAGACATCTGGCACCCCTGGAAGCATCAGCTCTGGCCACAGTGGGCTCGCATTTGCATGTACTAACCAGGTGGATCTGGGATTGTCTTCTCCCTTGAGATAGATGATGGACTCTTGAGTCTTTCTGTCTCCACCATTCCCTACCGCCTAATACCTGGCCTGTTCCACTCATTTGCATGACTTAGTTGGCTCCAGTAGAGTTTTTTAGGTTCTTCTCTTCTTGTTTTTAGCTGTGCTTTTAAACTCTCTGTCTTGTCTAGCAAAGTGAATTTATTAATCACTAATTCCTTTCCCTATAAGTTAATAACTAGTCAGTGTGATACCAGCCCAGAACAAAGATGTTAGGCTTATACAGGCTTATCCTTCCCTGGCAAATGTATGATTTTTTTTTTTCATCTTGAAAATTTTGTGGGCCACTCACTGCCTACCATCCCAGATGGGTCTTTGTACTTCTCCCTGAAATAAAATTCCATCTGTGACAACAATTTAATTCACCGAGGCTAAATGCATTTATATCTTACACAAGCTTCAGTGCCAATCAGAAAAGGCGTTTTAACATTAACTCAGTTTCACTTTGGGCTCACCTATGTTTTCCTGGATTGCTTCCACTCAATTGCCTAAAAACACAGCTAAATTTCTCCTTCGGAAAGACTTCAGTTTAATAATATCCTAAGCAGCCTTGGTTAGCCAAAAGTCTCAATGATGCATTGGCAGTTGTTGTGATTATAAGATGCAACATTATAGATTCTTGAGTCTTTATCTTTATTTCTAGCCATTTCTTCTTTGCCTCATTAACAAGATCTTTCTCTTTAGGATTTCTGGATTCTCTCCTTTCACAATTTTCTCCTTCCTATTTTTATCTTTTCCCTTTGTTTCAATTGTCACATAATCTGGGACACTCCCTGGATTTCTCTTTCCCCTTAGATCACTGGGGTTTTCTTGACTACTTCGTTCAATTTGTCCCCAAGCCAACCTCTTGAGTTTAGATCTACTTGTGTTTCTGGTTCCCAGTGTTCCATGCTCTCTTCCTTCTCTCACGAGTTCAGGTCTAAAGCCCCAGCATTATCTTCAACAACTTTTTTTCCTGCCTTATTGTTTTGCTCCTTTAGAGGATATCTCTCTATAGGAAAAAGCTATGCCACATCTCAAACTCCCCTAGAAAGAGCATATGCTTACGGAATTACTTAGTCTAAGAGCTGCCATTTCCTAATACCTAGCGTAGAAAAGAATCTATGGTATACAACGTTTCTGAAGTCTGTGATAGTGATTTTAAATTTTAGCATGCATCAGAATCACCTAGAAGGCTAAATACGGATTGCTGAGCCCACCTCTAGAATGCCCCATTCCATAGGTTTTAGATGGTGCCTGAGAATTTGCATTTCTGTCAACTTCCTTGGCGATGCCGATGCTACTTTTTTGGATGCCACACTTTGATGGTCACAACTCCGTGACCTCCACGACAAACCACATCTTTTAACAGTTCCCCTAAAGGAACTTCCTTCCTTGCCTCTATACCCTCTACTCAAATGACCTTTAATTCTATTTCTATCTGTTGAAATCTATCCCAACAGGCTTGACTCAAATACGACTTCTTACAACAAAAGAAACCAAACAAGTTACCAGTAGTGAATACTTTCTATTTCCATTATCCTTAATCTGCACCTCTCTTACTGAATCTCCCACATTCTGCTTCAGGTTCAGCCCTCTTAAGGGTACAGTGTAGGTCTCCTAGGGGACTGTGAATTCCTCAAACTAGTCTTTCCTCTTCTCTGTCCTGGATACCCACTGAGGTGTTGACTGAGAGCAGGAATTCACATCCGTATGCCAAGTTAAATAACCCCTACTGAGATGGATCTTCTCTTCCCGGCCCAGTCTCTGTGAGTGTATGTATGTGTGTGCCTTATGTAATGCTCTCCACACATACTTTTCTTAAACTAGTTTTAACCAACAAGTAAAGGGGGGGGGGGGGGGGAACAGGACCCCTAACAGTAGTGCACGCTGATTCTCATGTGTTTGTAAGTTTTAGGTATTTATAACAGCGAGGCTAGCTATCTTTTCCTTTACAGTTTCTGTCTTTTGTGTTCTGCTTAGAAATGGCTTCTTTTGGAGATTACTATGATACTTGCCCATCTTTTATTCCTGCATTTGTAGTTGATTTTTTTTTAATTTTCTAATGTTTATTTTTGAGGGAGAGAGAGAGAGAGCACGTGCACGCGTGAGATGGGGGGGTGGGCAAAGAGAGAGGGAGACACAGATTCTGAAGTGGGCTCCAGGCTCTGAGCTGTCAGCACAGAGCTGACGCAGGGCTTGAACCCATAGACGGCAAGATCATGCCCTGAGTCAAAGTCAGACGCTTAACCAACTGAGCCACCCAGGTGCCCGTGTAGTTTTTGGTTTTAAAAAAAGATTCCATATTACAGATGAGTTAAAGGGTTAAATTTTAGAAGTAAATAGAGAGCAAAAAGCCTCCTTTGTTATTTCTTTTCCAAAGAGCTGACCAATGACAGCTAACCAATGACTCATTCTTTTTCACAGTGAATTGCCAACGTGGTCATATTTTAAATATATCAATATGTATCTGGGTTTACTCTGTTGGGCCAGTGTCACATTCTGCTTTTTAAAACATTTTTATTAATTTGGAACCCTCCCATGCATAACATTATATAACATTATGTAAATAATAACATTATGTAAAGTGATTTTTTTCCATTCAACAATACAAAGAACACACTGTTCTAGTTATTTGTTGCAACTTTGTAGTCTCTTTAAATACTGGGCAGTGCATTTTCTGCTCACTGGTGTTTACTGTCGGTGTCTCCATGGTTGAGCCCTACCAAAGTGCTGTCACAGCTGTCGCATCCTGAAAGTCTGACACCAGGAGGGAGAGGGCCAAAGCACATGGAGAACCCCTTGGTTTGAAGGCTGGGCAGGCAGCAGCAACCCATCAGAAGTCTCCCCAGGAGTCAGGATGTTGGGAAATTTCCAGCCAAAGGTCATGGGCAGAGAACTGCCTGTAGGAGGGGCCATAGCAGATGGCCAAGATGGCTCATCACGCTGGCAGGTGGACGTGGGGAATAGGAGGAGGAACATTCTTAGTCATTATCGTACAAACTCTGAGTGTCCTCTGGAAGGTACATGCATGCGAGGTAAGTAACCCTCCTAAGATGTAACACCACTTGAAAGTGTTTAACAACTTGCCTTATATTTAAGTTGTTCCTATGAAGCAAAACTAAAATAGCAGTCAGCCTTTTCCTATTCTTTTGTATTTTTTTTTTTTGCCTTAGGGCTTCTCCCAGTGATGTTTTATTTTTAAAATTTAATTGAGCTTCAAGTTAGAAATGCATTTCAAGAAGGAAAGACCAGTCTTTATTATTTTTTATTAGATTTTTTTAAATGTTATTTATTTATTTTTTTTTTTAATTTTTTTTTTCAACGTTTATTTATTTTTGGGACAGAGAGAGACAGAGCATGAACGGGGGAGGGGCAGAGAGAGAGGGAGACACAGTATCGGAAACAGGCTCCAGGCTCTGAGCCATCAGCCCAGAGCCCGACGCGGGGCTCGAACTCACGGACCGCGAGATCATGACCTGGCTGAAGTCGGACGCTTAACCGACTGCGCCACCCAGGCGCCCCTATTTATTTATTTTTATTTTTTTTTTCAACGTTTATTTATTTTTTTTGGGACAGAGAGAGACAGAGCATGAACGGGGGAGGGGCAGAGAGAGAGGGAGACAGAATCGGAAACAGGCTCCAGGCTCTGAGCCATCAGCCCAGAGCCTGACGCGGGGCTCGAACTCATGGACCGCAAGATCGTGACCTGGCTGAAGTCGGACACTTTACCGACTGCGCCACCCAGGCGCCCCTGTTATTTATTTTTGAGAGAGAGACAGAGACAGAGTGCCAGTGGCGTAGGGGCAGAGAGAGAGGGAGACACAGAATCTGAAGCAGGCTCCAGGCTCCAGGCTGTAAGCTGTCAGCACAGAGCCCGATGCAGGGCTTGACCCTGTGAACCGCAAGATCATGACCTGAGCCAAAGCCGGATGCCTAACTGACTGAGCCATCCAGGCGCCCCAGAAAGACCAGTTTTTAAAAGAATATATGCTTTATACTTTTGTGGTGGTATTTTTTTGTGGTTAAGGCTTGGGTACTGATATCAGGCAGATCTCGATTCAAATCCTGCTCTGTCACTTACTAGCTGCGAGGCAAATTGTTTCTCCTCTCTGAGCCTGTTCCCTCCTTACAAGGCTGTTGTATGATAGCCTTGCTTTTGAAGTGTTGATCTAGACTACTAGCTTGTATTATATCACTTCATCCTTAAAATAGCCTTGTCTGTTAGACACATACTGTCGTTTTACAGTGGAGAAAACTGATTTTTATTTAGCACCACACAGCTAGGAGTGCCAGTATCAGGATTTGAACCGGGCGGATTCCAACATCTGCCCTTTTGTTTTTATAATATGCTTCACCATGTGCTTCAAGCCCTTAGATCAGTCCCTGGTACAAGTAAATGCCCACTGAATGGTGATTGTGGTTGCTACTGTTGTTTTATTATAATGTGAGTGGCTCTCTGGCCCCAATTTCTCATCCATTCTGTAACTTTTCAGACACATAGTAAGTTTTTGTCATTTTTGCTGTAAAACTCTTGAATTTCCAAGATTAATTTTTTTTCCCTTTTCTTCAACTACTTTAATCCACAGGTGCAACTGCCAAAAGAGCTGGCATAAGTGGCAACAGAATCATCTGGAAGAGCAAGGATCTGAGATAATGACTCTTGTATCAGAGCTCGGAGACTCTTTGAGCAGCATACTTCTGGAGCCAGGTGGTGGAAGCGGGAATGGGCTGACATCTGATAGGAGAATTTTGTAAAGGCAGAGGCAAAATAGGGGCTGAAAAGGGAGGAGGAGATAAAAAAAATTACTATTCTGGGACACCATTCTCTATGTCCAATCAGTTTGCGTGACTGAGATAAAAATGCAGTCACGCTTCCAGCAACAGAAGTTTCAAAGAGATTTTTGTTTTCGTAAACGTTTGTTTTGCTTTCTTCTGGAAAATAACAATAAATACTATAGAAGTGTTAAGTATTTCTCCCTCCATCTCCTGCTGTAATTCATTGCATGGTATCTTAAAGGGCACAAATCATGTTTCACTCTCTGGATATGTGAAGGGTGAATTGGGCTCCAGGACCTGCTGATGCTTTGAAATGGAAGAATGGTGAATGAGCTCTTCTCTGGAGAATCATGTGAGGATTTTCAGTCCCCAGCCCTGTTTAGCTTGCTCTCTTGGTCATTCCCCTGGTGGATCGTACTTCAGAAAGGGATGTGTGTGTGTTTATCTGTGAGGAGCAGAGCAGTTAAGGCACAGGACATGGAGAAAATAGTGTTTCCAGGGAAAGTAATGGGAAAAACAAACCGTATATGTATATACACACATACATATACATATACATATATACTCATACATGCATATACTTCCCTGTTTCCATATATAGAGGGAGAAAGGCAGAGAGCATGTTAGTTTTGTTTTGTTAAAAGTTTTGTATAAATAATTATTGACAAATTTTTAGTTTTAGCTAATATATATAAAACATATACATACATACATACACACACACATATATGTGTTTAGTCTATGCATCTAATTTGATCTTGTTGCTCTCCTCAAAAATCTTCTAAAGGAAATTTGCTACAGGGTTAGCTTTTAATTTCTTACTGTATAGTCAAGGCCCTCCACTGTCTGTTTCCGATTTAGTCATATTTGCCACAGATTCTTTATGCTCCTCTTGATAAGACATCCTCATGCACAGCCTATGCCTTTGCTCTTGTTAGCCCTTCTGTAGAACACCTTCAAAACACTTCCCTCCTGCTCTCCATTACAAAAGGCCTACCCATCTTTAAAGACCAGATCAGGTCATAATCCTCCATGAAAATCTTCCAGACAACTCCAAACCCAGTATTCTTTCCTCTTTCCAAGTTCCTAGAGCCCTTAATTATCCATTCTAGTCACTAGATGCATAGAATCTAACTTCAAAACATTTTTTTAATGTTTTTTTTTATTTTTTGAAGGTGGGGGGGAGGGGCAGAGAGAGAGGGAGACACAGAACCCGAAGCATGCTCCAGGCTCCGAGCTGTCAGCACAGATCCCCATGCAGGGCTCAAACCCACCAACCATGAGATCGTTACCTGAGCTGAAGTCAGACCCTCAAACAACTGAGCCACCCAGGCACCCTTAGAATCTTTTATATAGAAGTGGCGTGAACATTAGAAATTAGAAAACCACACATTGATGCCTTTTCTCTCTTCTTTACCCAAGTGAATAGTTAGTTTTGCCTGCCTTCCTTCTCCTTTTATATAATCATAGGTGGTAGATAACAAGCAAAACAGGCTAGGAGAGAATAGGCCTAATTGGGAAAGTTAAAAAATATATTATTTAGAAGGACAGGCCATGGGAAAGAAATATGGTGTTTGCATTTTTTAAAGATAGTTTAGTGTGTGCAAAAGTATCCACATTTGAATGGCTGTAGTTTCTTTTTTTTTTTAATTTTTTTTTAATATTTGCTTATTTTTGAGGGGGGAGCAGGGGAGGGGCAGAGAGAGAGGGAGACACAGAATCCAAAGCAGGCTCCAGGCTCCGAGCTGTCAGCACGGAGCCCGACGCGGGGCTCGAACCCACGAACCGTGAGATCACGACCTGAGTTGAAGTCAGACGCTCAACCGACTGAGCCACCCAGGCGCCCCTGAATAGCTGTAGTTTCAATCAGGTTTTACAATAGCCAGTGGCTGAGAGGTTTTTTTCCTTCAATGTTACTGTTTCTATAAAACATCCTTGCATGCAAAGCAGGTTAAGAAAGGGCTGCTGTAAATAAAACTTTGTGTCTAGCATATTCTACATCGAGAGGCTAAATGCTCTAAACATGGGCAAAGTGCTCTAAACATGTTTAAAAGCTTACTGTTAGTAGTTGAAGCTCTTGAAAGCCCTGTGCCTTTGTTTGTATAGCCACAGTATTAATAAAGTCAGGAATTTAAACGAGTGCTAATAGTCCTAAAAGAGGTATTTATTCTTAGATGTGCAAAGGGAAAAGAGGATTCAAATTCATAGCTTACTGCTTCAGTGCACAGATTTTGTCAAGAGACAGGTAAAGCAGCTTACTTACGCTTTTTCCATCAACCGACTCCTACCCTAAAAATTAGGTGAAGATTTTAACTTCTTCAGTGTCCTCTGGAACGTATGCACATAGATAAGTCACCCTCCTAAGATGTAACATCACTTGAAACTTGGTTTTTTCAATTTCTAAAATTTTATTTTTAAATAATCTCTCCACCCAATGTCGGGCTCGAACTCACAACCTTGAGATCAAGAGTGGCATGGTCTACCAACAGAGCCAGCCAGGTACCCCTTAACTTGTTTTTATTTTATTTTTTTTAATGTTTTATTTATTTTTGAGACAGAGAGAGACAGAGCATGAAAGGGGGAGGGTCAGAGAGAGAGGGAGACACAGAATCCTAAGCAGGCTCCAGGCTTCGAGCTGTCAGCACAGAGCTTGACGCGGGGCTTGAACTCACAGACTGTGAGATCATGACCTGAGCCGAAGTCGGACGCTTAACCGACTGAGCCACCCAGGCACCCCTTTAATTTGTTTTTAAAATGCAATAATATATAGCACTTACATGCTACATGTGTATATCGTTATTATTCTAGAATTGATGACCAACCGTTAGTAATTGTAATGAGTATAGTTTTTATTTAAGTTGTCACTTTTCCCAAATAGATTGCATTCTTTCTACAGAATTCATGTAGAAAGTGGAAGGGGCTAAAGTGTGTCAGGTTTAGAACAGGATCCCACTGGAATTCAATGTTATTCGGCTGGAAATTAATAAAATGTTAAAGTTTTGTTAAACAGTACCATAGTCCCCACGTAATCCAGTGGGGATATGTCCTAAGACCCCCCCTTGGATGCCTGAAACCACAGATAGTACAGAACCCCCTATATATACTGTTTTTCTCCTGTACATACTAGGAGAATGTTTAGCTTCTAAACCAGGCACAGAGATTAACTACAAAAATCATAAACTAGAACAATGATGCTGTAATAAAAGTTACGTGAATGCAGTCTGTCTATCCAAATTACCTTATTGTACATACTCACCCCTCCTCTGTGATGACGTGGGATGAGATTCTACGCGATGAGATGAAGTGAGGGAATGTTGTAGGCGCTCTGATGTGTAGTGTTTAGCTACTGTGGACCTCCTGACGATGTGTCACAAGGAGGATCATCTGCTTCTGGACTGAGGCTGACAGCAGGTAACTGACGTGTGGTGGGGGGACCTAGTGTATCTGAAACACGAGCAGAGTGGGTCATGCAGTATAGCACACCCTTGTTGTTTCAAGGGTTGTCACCGAGTCTCCCAGATATTTAGCACAGATGTGCATTAATAAACAACGTCTCTCACACGCAGAAAATCTTTGATAAATTTTATTCTCCATATTTGGGTAAGGGTACAAACTCTAGACCGTGGCTGTGAAGTCACGGTGGTAATGCTGTGCTAGAGATGATGGCTGCGGGTTGGCTGAGGAATAAAAACGCAAGAAAGATGGGAGTGGCATATGCAGTTGCTTCTTATTTTAGGATGTACAGAGAGTCTCGCCGGTAAGTACCACTCCAGTTGTCTTCATAATTCAGTGTTAGGGAAACCCACGTGTTTTCTACTCATCTATGAAATCACCCAATTGGCAAGCAAAACATCTTTGTATAACCTATTTCTAAATACATGAGAAATAAAAGGAAGAAAGTAAAAGGATACATAAACTCATGCTGTCGTAATTCTAATGCCTATCTGTAAAAACATGTGGTCGTAACAATTGCTATCTAAAATTTTCATGATTTGCAGAAGCGGCTGATCACTCCCACGTTCATGTCTGTTTGCTTGGTCATCTAAAGATGCTTTTCAGATTTCAAGGGATTAGCCATTATTGTTCTCTTTGTGCCCCTAAGGAATTAATAAAATGCACATTGATTTCCTTCCTTCTCAATGTTCCAGTTAAAAGCTAAACAGTGAAAAAAATACAAGAAACATTATCTTGGACACCTTTTTGCCATAACAGCAAGAAATATGCAATATAAACAGAACTCAAGTTTTATTTTTTTGTTGTTGCTTTTTTTAACAAGACTGTCAAGAATAATACAGGTTCCGTAGCTCTAACCTCCTTAAAGAAGATGACATTTAATTTGCAACAAATACCTGCTAGCGAAAAGGCATTACTAGCATTTTAAAAATTTGTAAAAACTTGACAAAATATCTCCTAAACAGCAATCTTTCTATTTGTAAACAAAATAAAAACAACTGGTTTATCCAGTTTTCACTGCACGTCAAACGGGTGGTAAAGTGATACAGATCATCTTTGATTTTAAAAGAAGAATAATAAAAGCTAAACTAAATTAGACTCCACATATTACAGTCCCAGGGAATATTTTTGGAGGAGAATGATGCGGGTGGGGGCGGGGGGTGTGGGGTGGGGTGTGGGGGAGGGTGGTGCTTAAAACAGGCTAACACATGACATCTATTTTAACAGTCTTTTTTCATTTACTCATATTGCCTTGATACTTTACAATTATTTTTTTCCTACAAGTTAACAGTACTGTTGCTGTACAATCCATAATTGTTTTTATTTCTCTAAAGAAGTAAGTGTGATCCATTTCCTATCAGTTGCATAAACACACTTGAAACTTCAGGCATAATAGGAGGGTAGTTTCTTTCGGTTTCTGAGGGCTTCCCTCTGTCACATCAGACATGTTAACAGCTTGGCCTATACATGCATGCTGCCAGAGATAGTTGGGTGGTACAGGCACCTCCTATTTCAAGAACACAAATGGAAACTAGGTCTGCATGAGGACAAACCACACCTGGATGTCTGTGGCAGCCCTTATATTTATTCCTTCACTTTGCTGATATAGTCAGCGAATTTGGAGACATTTTCTTCCTGCTGTTCTAGGGCATCTAGGACAATGCCCATTGGTGTCCTCTTCAGGCCTATTCCCTCCATTTTATTCTCCAGTTTGTTCTTGAGGTTCCGAAGTCTCAATGACGCGTGGATAAACATCACTACGGAAAAGAGAAACGTGGTTAGCACGGAAGCAACGGCTCTTTGCCCATTGCAGCCTTAGGCTCCCCATCTTCACACTTTGGGTCGACTGCCACGGTCAGCTGTAGTCCAGTCTGGTTCTCCAATTTACCCAAGTCCTCACATGGATCCTTGGACTTGATAGAAAGGTGTTTAAGTCATATATTAAGTGTTCTTTGTGTGTGAAGGAAAACACAGCAGGCAGGACTGTCATCTGCCAACCACACCTTCTCTTTTTCACGTTGATATTGTTACCTTTTTAGCTGCCACTTAAATTAGCTGCCACTGAAATTCAAAGTGAACCAGTGTGATTCCAACTTACATAAAAACCTTACACAAAGTTTTCCAGAAAGGAATTCATGCTCAATTCAGGGATTTCAGGGATGATCAGGTGAAGTCCTCCTTGGAGGCACCTCTTGAGGCATTTTTCCAAAGTGATGGATATAGATGTATAGATAAAAACTAAAGGGGGCGCCTGGGTGGCTCAGTCGGTTGGGCGGCCGACTTCGGCTCAGGGTCATGATCTTGCGGTCCGTGAGTTCTAGCCCCGCGTCGGGCTCTGTGCTGACAGCTCAGAGCCTGGAGTCTGCTTCATATTCTGTGTCTCCCTCTCTCTGACCCTCCCCTGTTCATGCTCTGTCTCTCCCTGTCTCGTTAAAACGTTAAAAAAAAAAATTAAAAAAAAAATAGATAAAAACTAAAGGTTTTACACATGTCAGGTACCCTAAAGTTTCCCGAATTTGCTTGATCATTTAGAATTACTCATGTTGTTTATTGAGAAACATTCCCTGTCCCCTCTGCTGGACCTCCTGAACCAGAACCTTAGAGGGGTGGGCCTGGGATCTGTATTTTAAATAGGCATCCCACGTGATCTACCAGGAGCGATTTTTCAAACTGCTGTGTATGTATAAATTGCCTGCAGAGCTGTTACATAGGCAAATCCTAGGTCTCCACCACCCAAAATTCAGACCAGTAAGACTGAGGTAGGTTTCCACAATGTAAAATGCTAATATTCACTCTGGATGAATCTCATATAGGTGATCTTGGACCATCATTTTAAGAAACACTGGTGTGCATTTTATCTGGAGGCTCCCAATCTAGACTGGCCATTGGAAACATTTGAGGAGCTTCCTAAAAATACAGGTTTTGGGGAGGAGCACTGTCAACTCACAGACTCAAGATCTTTAAGGGATATGGCTGGGAAATTTGTGCTTTTTACAAGTGTCCTACATGATTCTCAAGATCATCAAGGTCTGGGAGTCACTAATCTTGTCTAACTTCCTTATTTTATAGATGAGTGAAGTACAGCCCATATAGGATACCTGGTCCAAAGCACACGGCTGGTTTCCAGCATGTCTAGGAAGAAAAATCTGGACCCTTGATCTCTACCTATGATACATTTCATTACACTGGCCTGTCTCAGGCCCTGATGTAGAAAGGCACTGAAGTTAACAAGCTGTGTGTCAAAGCAGAATCTTTGAAATACTGAGCCTCTAGTATATAGGGTAAATGTGAGGAATATTTTTAAAAGTCTTGACTTTGCTGATTGAAATATTTTGTCCAATAAGGTGTGGGATCCATCTATAAATATTCTGGGCTTAATCTCACATATCCCCAAACAAGCAACTGATTTTATTTAATGGAAAAAATACACATGTGAAATGCTATTAATAAGTTAAAAGACTGTTCCTGTCACTTAATATAATCGAATTTTAAGTAGATTTCTGCTGATGAGACTGGAACTATATCTGTTCTCTATTTCAGGTTTCAAGTGTTTGGGATCTCAGCAAACAATGCATGTAAAATTTAGAAAATATCTAGTTCTCTTCACCAGAACTGGAGTACTTGGTAACTATATTCTGGGCCAATTATTCTTACAGACTTAGGAAAGTTGGACACTAAACACGATATACTGAGTAACTAGAGAGTAACTAGTTTACTTCCCAATGAAATACATTCATTCTTGCATCAGTATGAATGCATCAGTATGAATGCATCAGTATGAATGGCACTTAAAGATTGAGAACGGACTTGAATATCAGACCAATCTGGAGGCCATTGCAGGCTGTACAGCTTTCTTGCTGTGCGACTTGGGATTTGTACTTCTTTTGTTTATTGTTGTAGCCTCAGAAGAGTGTCTGGCACAGAGCAGGCACCCAGTAGACCTAAATCTATGGACTTACTGCACCATTAGCCTTGATCTGCTGTTTCAGAAACTTGTGATAATTTTGCAGACATGTCAACATATGGAAGAAACAGGGTAGGATATTCCCAATGAACAATTGCTCCTACATGTTTTTTTAAGGCACAAGAAGACTGAGGTTCACTTACGCAACAAAGGAAAAGTGATGCCAAACACAAAGACCATGACTCCCCCGAACATGGATATGAGGAAGTAGCTGGCCAACATGACCACCATGACAAATGCTGTGGGGTACTGCTTCTTCATCCGGCGGAGGATGTCTTTGTTGTGTGCTGCCCACACAAACCCCGTGAACACCAGCACCACTACAATGCCTCCAAGGATCATGTTGAAGGGGCTCAGGAACCTGGAATGCGAAAAAACGAGGGAGCCTGGGTCAGCAGTCATGGGAGCAGGAAGGGAAGATCAGAAAGGTAAGGAAGAGCAAATCAGGTGTTGAGTACTTACTCGGCATTCTATCTAAACTGGCTCATTTAATCCTCATAACCCGATGAGGGAGATGCTATTAATTTATTTCTCAAATGAAGAAAGTGAGGCACAGAGGTGAGAAAACGGTGGAGCCAAGATTCACACTTGGGTAGTTTGACTCCCACCAAAGCGGTCAGTCCGTCTCATTAGAGGTCCACAATTTTCAAAGACTCCCCCCCCCCCCCCCGCCGGTGGCCCCAAATCCATACATGGCTTTTATTGCATCTGTAAAATATCACAGACAAGTCTGAGGACACTGTATGTCCCTGCAGCGTGATGTTGACATTTTCTGAAACGTCAACAGTCCTATGGCCGAGAGTGGTCCTCATTCTTATAGTAATGGTAGCGAAGAGCTAAAAGGCCTCTTAAAATTTAAAAGAGACCACCTCTTTTGAAGGGGCTTTTCACTTTCATTATCTCCTGGGCTCTGGTGCACATCCAGTACAGTGCTCACGTATTTTCTGAGCTCTGTAGGCTTATTCAAATCCTCATAGGAGTTGCCACAACAGATGCAAGTCACGTGACAGCCTCCGTGGGCCAGATCCAGCCTACTGTCACATATGTGTTTGCATTGAATGGTGTTTACAGAACTTTTATTTGAATCGCGCTGTTTAGAAAGTCCATAAAACTTGGGATTTCTAACTTCTCCTATAAACAAGAAAATCTAACAACAGTAGGCGTCAGCCACTGGCTGGAGCACCTTCTCTTTCAGATAGAACAAATGCTCTCCAATTAGCTCTTGTCCTGTCACCATCTCCTGCATCTCTGACACAGAGGCCCCCATTGAGCTGCCATTGATCGTTGTTTTCCTAACAGCTGCCCTGCATTCTCTCTTACATAACCTGCCTGGCCCATGGAGGCATTTGAGTATATGACTCTTGGCAGAGAGAATCCATTATAATTCTTTAAAAGGGCTGAGAGTATCATTAGGGGATGGGTTATCAATGGAGATTTCCAAGCACAGAGCCTCTGGCTTCATTGTTACGGGAGTCAAAGGTTACATTACTGTTGATAATAAAGAAGAAAACTTAGATCCAGTATTTCATAAGAGAGAATGACTGGGTGTTACAGCCCCCACTCTTACCCAAACCCACAGTGAATACAGAACCCTGAATGTGACATTTGTGATCAGCAAGTCCCATGAGCTACTAACTTCTTACCCTCACAATAGGCTTGACGCGTATTTTACTTGGGAAGGACAATGAGGGTCAGTGTGTTTTCATCATGCTCTGAATATCAACATGACAGATTTGGAAATGAGGGACAGAAGCAAACGGGGCAATGGAAAGTGAAGCCAAGAGCTTACTTTCACTGAAATAAAACAGACGAAGGATTCATACTCAGAGCAGGATTCATATTCAGGATAACTAAGATTCTTTTTTTTTTTTTAATCCCTTTAAATTGTAGCTCTGATTCTACCTTCTGAAACATAAAAGCTATCTGAAATAGTTTCAGATAAGAGTAAAAGTATCACATGC
Organism: Prionailurus viverrinus; assembly: GCF_022837055.1. Taxonomy (NCBI): domain Eukaryota; kingdom Metazoa; phylum Chordata; class Mammalia; order Carnivora; family Felidae; genus Prionailurus; species Prionailurus viverrinus. The sequence goes on along the minus strand of NC_062562.1, from coordinate 35,613,733 downwards.
CTTCATGGGTGAAATTGGGGGTATAATCAATGTGAAAGTGCTTTGGAAAAGTTAAAAAGGTCTATTAAAATGCATGCTATTAAACAATGGTAAGAATAGTATAGGAGTACATAATTTAAAGTTGAATCCCATAATAGTAAGTTGCTTATTTCATTCAAAACTCTTGCAAACACTTATCCTCCTACAGGCCATAAATCTCTTCCTCAGACTAGAGTCTACAGAAATAAACAAAAATGCCAAGATTGAGTTGTAACAATATTCACATGAGTAGCATATGATTAAAAAGTTTTAGAAATAACGTGTATGGCCAACAATTGCCTAGAGGTGGTATATACAGCTATTTTAAATACTTAATAATAAAAGAAGACACTAATAATATATTGAGTGGGCAAAAGCAACTGTAATTTTGTTAGGTGGAGATAGATACATACATGTGATAGATATATATACATATATAGATATATACATGTGATAGATATATATACATATATATGTGTGTATATATATATGTGTATATATATATGCATGTATATACATATAGTATAGCTCAGAAGTAGAAAGCTTCACAATTAGTATATTATTTTGTAATTAGAAATAAAATGAACATGCAACAAAGGAAAATATAAAAATATAAAAGCAACTGCTCCCTGATCCCAACCCAGGCTTGGCACAGGCTTGCTACAACAGCCTATCTTTACTTCCGTCATCTCTCCAATAACATGAATGCAATTTCAATTCATACTTCATGGCGAAGCTGTTCCTTCTCCGACCCAAACCTTGGTTCCCTACTCATTCTGCAGATCTTCTTCTGGCCAGGGTTCACCACCCCACTCCTCTAGGCTTTTCCAGTACCCAGAACATGAACTATTCTGTCTGTCCTTCACCACTTCTTTATCATCTGGGGGCCACAAGTCACTCTGTACTTTTCTCTCTTTTAAAATTTTATCTGGGTTATGCCCTATCCGCTGATTTAAGCCCAGAATCTGGGAAAGACAATTATAGGCCTGGAGAAAGGAAGAATTAGGACAAAAATAAAATCTTTTTCAGCAGGCGGTGAGGAAATGGAGTGGAGAGGCCCAGGAACTGTCACCGATTAATAAATCTCATTCCTAGCTCTCAAGAGATTCCAGAAGAAATTATCCTGAAAGACTACATTGGTTATACAGGGGTAGTAGCATCATGGGTAGCTTACCCCCATTTGTTTATTAGTTTCACCCAAATATTTTTCAGCTGTAAAGAAAAGCAAAGATCTACATTAACTCAAAAAACTACAGTGGAGGGTTCAAGTTAAAGGAAACACTTTGCATAAAGTGCAAATAAAAGATCGATGGTTGGATGGTTGGTAGCAAAGTGGCAAAGGTATCCTACTCAGTTCTTTACAGAACAGCTATTAAAATGATTCATGAAGTGAAGCATAAAATCAAGAGTATGCCAAGCTTTGTCTATTTTTCTCTGTTGAAGTAAAATAGGCATCTATGCTGAATGTCTAAATAAAACCCAGGACAAAGAACAACAAAAAATCCAAGCCTGACTCAAGCAATTCCAAATCTGCTTGTCACCTGTTCCTGTTCTTCATAGGCAAGGGAAAAGAACAGAGCACAGAGCCCTATAGAAGTGGTTTTAGCTTACAACACGCCCAGCCACACAGTCTATAATTAGAAAGTAACCAAGTTTCCAAGCTGGAAAAAAATGAACAAAGTTACTCGGAGCAGAAACGATTTCCCCCCTTCTTCTGAAGTGCCATTCCATTCTAACAAAGAGTAAAATTTGGACCGCTCCAATGCCTTGGCGCCTTCCTGCACTTGGAGGAAAATAAAACACCTACACCACCCTCTAGAGTTTAATTTCATTTTCCAATGAGTGCAGGAACTGGGGAGCCAGTTCTCGTCTGAGATGAGCAAAGCTTTTAGTCAATAGCGGGGCTCTTAGTCACAGCGACCCACAAGAAAGCCCAAGAACCTTTAGGAAAAAAAACTTCCATAAATATGCTACCCCAGCTTTCGTGGGCACAATTGCCACTGGGCTCTGATGGTGGAGTTTCACTTAAAGGTAATCCCTGAAGGAGGAAGGGAGGGAGGACGGAAGGCAGAGCGGTAGAAGGGGGGGAGAAGGGCAGAGAGGAGTGGAGAGGACAAAGGGAGAGGACAAATGTAACTTTCTGTCCCTGGTGGAAATGGGACCTAGTTTAACAAGTCAAAAGCATTCAGTATGTTTTCCTCTTGTGGGATAAAAATATATACCTATATGTATACACATCCTATTCCGTAAGTAAGTCAGTAAATAAATAAATAAAATGTAATGGTTAAAAATTCTAGTGGAAACATCCACGGTTGTAAAGAGGTTTACAGTCCCATCACAGAATCCTGTAGCAGCGCGTTCAAAAATAAATCAGTTCAGGGGCGCCTGGGTGGCGCAGTCGGTTAAGCGTCCGACTTCAGCCAGGTCACGATCTCGCGGTCCGTGAGTTCGAGCCCCGCGTCGGGCTCTGGGCTGATGGCTCGGAGCCTGGAGCCTGCTTCCGATTCTGTGTCTCCCTCTCTCTCTGCCCCTCCCCCATTCATGCTCTGTCTCTCTCTGTCCCAAAAATAAATAAACGTTGAAAAAAAATAAATTAAAAAAAAAATAATAAATCAGTTCAGTCCCACTGCACAGATGAGTAAACCAAGGCCCAGAGAAGCGAAGAAACCTTTTTCTAGGGGTTTAGGGGAGAGAAAAGGGTGCCAGCTGATGTAAGTGTGACAGCAATTCATACTATAACCCGTTGTGCATTGTTGAGCAGCTTCAGGAACCTCCCCCACGCCTTCTCAGTATTCTTCCAGTTGGGGTCAGCAATGAAGCATCGTTCTGGGAAATCCCATGGCATTCTCACTTCTCTCTGAAAGAAGGTTGCTGTAAGCAGATGTGGACACATGTCCTGAATGTACCAACATGAATCGGGTAGCTATAGCTATGGTTTTAGCACAAGTCCCTGAAGGGGGAAGAAAAATCTTGGCTGGTCACAGAACTTCAGAGCTAGGACACATCTTGAAAAATGCATCTCATTCTGCATATAAACAAGCTAACGAACGGACAGGTTAGTAAGTACGTCCTCAAACCCATCAACTATAGAGTTGGCGATAAAAGTTTACCGAAACAGAGGTTCTCAGATCAAGTCAAGGGCACACCTGGTAACTCCTGTCACACTACAATGCCAACAAGAGTCAAAAAGGCAGTGAAACACTTTCCGGGCAGGGGAAGGAGCTTCGCATCGAGTTCCAATTTTCTAACCCAAAAAGCTATTTTTGTAGTTTGGTTCCTGAGGAAGCCTGACTCACCAAGAAAGGGAGGGAACAATTTACTCACAGTGGATCTGTCTAAATTGGTTGATGTTTTGCTGTGGTCCTGAAACAGCCAGAGGAGTCACTGCAAATATGAATCCACCCATCCATTCTCTTGCTTCTCCTTGCTCTTAGAATAAAAACACAATTCGTTACACATTCTCCACGGCCCCACAGGGTCTGGCTCCTGCCTGCCTGTACCTCCAGGGCTGCTACAAACAGTTGTGTAGTTTGAACCCAGGACACGGAGGCGGAGGCCCAGCTGAGGTAAGCGGGGGGTGCCAGTCCAGGCCACAGTTCACTCACTACACAATCTAGCTTGGACTGCATCTGCCAGGAGTAAGGGGTAGTTTTATTTTTGTTTTATTTTTTATTATTTTTTTTTTTAATTTTTTTTTTTCAACATTTTTTATTTATTTTTGGGACAGAGAGAGACAGAGCATGAACGGGGGAGGCGCAGAGAGAGAGGGAGACACAGAATCGGAAACAGGTTCCAGGGTCCGAGCCATCAGCCCAGAGCCTGACGCGGGGCTCGAACTCCCGGACCGCGAGATCGTGACCTGGCTGAAGTCGGACGCTTAACCGACTGCGCCACCCAGGCGCCCCGTAAGGGGTGTTTTTAATAATGAGTATGAGGGGACTAAGGGCTGGTAGCCCAGCCTGTGCTCTCCACGTACATGGCCTCCTGATTCCACACCCCGTCCTCGGGGGTTTCTAGAACTCGCCCTGGGTCTGGCCCCCACAGGCCTGCACACAAGCCATTCTTTGCCTGAGTCACTCCTACTGCCTTCAACTCCCAGCCTAATCCATCTCTCTGACCACGTGATAGCACCATAGGCCTCACTTTCATTGCCCTGATCACAGAGGTGGTTTTACATTTACCTGACTGAGTGTTGGATGAATGTCTGTCTCACACTAGAGATGAAGCTCTCTAACGGCCGGGACTATAACATTGTCTCCCTGGCACCTGGTACAGGGCCTGGCATACAGTAGGTATTCAATACGTGTTTGTTGAAAGAAAGAAGAAAGTAAGGATCTAGCGTACTTTCATGTTATTTAAAAGAAGCCCAGGAACTTTCCATGGCCACAAGTGAAGCGATGGGAGATTTGTCTTGGACGAATCACTCTTACTCTCATTGTACACTAAATATCACTGGAGAAATAGTCCCTGTCTTTGTACCTTCACAGAGTTGTGATGAAACAAACAGAGGAAAAAGAAAAACAGGAAACTTTATGTGAATGCCCGTGCAGATGGGACTTCTAATGAACATGACATGTTCGGATGGGGTGAAAGGGCCCTTTGGCTGGCCGGCAGGAGGAACTTGGTAAGTCTTGCCACGAGTATGGCTGGGGGCCAGGAGGGAGAGTGGGGTGGCGCAGAGGGAGACTTGTACTCCTGCACACCTGTCTATATAGGCCCCTCTTGCTCTGTGACTCCTCTGATAACCCCGAGGGTCTCCCACGGTTGCTTTAGCTTCCCTACCTGGCTTCCATCTTGGCAGGAAATATTTCTGACTATAAAGTATAAATGGAAAGGTACAAATCAGTTTCAAGACAACACGATCAGTGTCGCCTAGGCCTAATAATCACCAGGCAAAGGAGCCTTCATGGCACTGAAAGTGGGATGGGAGCCTGTCTCTTTTGTCACAGAAAGGGCATAGTAACCTAACGTTGAGATTTTCTTAACCAACTGAAGTAGGAAGACCCATAGTATTTATTGCATTCTTGCTGTGTATGTATAGCTATTGCATCCTGGGTACTTGGCAACATGAAACTAAACATTCACATCCAAATGATCCATCGTCTTTGCAGCAGTTGGCAGGTCGAAAGTATTCACAATAAGACATATCTCATGAACCTCCATGTTTTCTTTTGTGTTTATGAAGCTAATGGCTTCTTTTATTTTTAATAAATAATAAATTGGGCCTGGTTTAGAAGCCATACATCTCATACTTCCGTCAGTGATGCAGCTTCAAATAACAGCGTACAAGGCTCTGATTAGATGGCAACTAATCCCTTTTAAAGGTTGCATCACGGCAAATTTCTAACATATACAATGGTAAAGAGAATAGTATAATGGACTCTTGTGTATACTAATCATTGCTTTCAGCAATTAGGAACCTATGGTTACCCTCACAACAAATAATGTTTTTAAGCTGCAGTAGAGAGATATTTGTTTACCAACTGTTCTTTCTGAATCCTTTTAGTAAAGTAAATTAAATCGCCTTCACATGGCAGGTTCTCACAGCGCTGGCTGAGGAGGCTGGGGTTGGGCAAATGCAAATGAGCCTGGTGACACATAATCTTCCATCTTACAAGTAGGCTCCTGTCCACCTCCCACCAACACCCAATTTCTGCCTTCCCTTCTGTTTCTCTGAGGGACGAGCCACACTCAGGGCACACTGAAGCAGGTAAGTAGAAGCAGGAACCAAAGCCTCAGTTTCCCACTCCGGATGGACTTTCTGCCATCTCGGTGTCCCCGTTAGTGAAGGCTCCATCTAAGAGCAGGCTGAGAAATCCTATTTATGGTAAACACTTGCAGAACAGAGAGGCAGCCTGCAGCTTTTGTCCAAGATCACAGGCTTGAAAGTGTTCTCTGAAGTAAGAGAACAAGCCCAACGCAACAGACAGAGGAGGATCTTTTGGGTATGTATTCTGAAGCTGAGTGATAAAGGAGAGAATTCATTTGCCCAAAAGAAAAAACAATAAGAAATTCCCAATAGTGCTGCACAAATTTGGTATTAAGTGGATAGGTCAAGTTCATCTTTTAGAACTCAATTTCTTATACAGAGGTCTTGGCCCCTACTAAGTAGATTGAGAGCTTTTGCCTTCTACAAAAGGGGCCAGGAATCCCAAATATGCTCATTTGCACACTTATCCAGAATCACTGTAAATCCTAAAGTAGGAAAAGGAGACAGAAACAACCAACCCCTGACTGATGGTGGTGGGAGTGTTTTTTTAAAAAAGCGTGTGGGGAGAAGCCAAGAACAAGGTTGCATAAATGGTGTCCAAGGATTTAATGAAAGACAACCCTTATTAGATGAAGAATTTTGAGATTAAAATTTTATTGGGTGTTGACAGACCTCGAAAAGTTCTGTACTCATAAGAAGCACATCACCCGTCAGGGAAAGACATGCCAACATTGCATGTGCATACCTCAAGTGTAGATAAAGAGGTATGGGAGAGCAGGAGAAGATGAATTCTGGGAGGATTAGGAAGGCAGGGTGGAGTTGTATTCCTGCTCATATCCTCAGGGCCTAGACACTGTATGACACGGAGTAGGTGCTCAGTAAATACTCGTTGAACTGAGTAAAAGACATGTCAGCTGCAGGTGAGGAAGAGAAAATTATAATTACCCTTTCCTCTGTCTACATACTCAATGCCTTCCCCATTTTTAATACCTGAGGTTTGAAATTTGGCATCGTAATGTACAGGAGAAATGAGATAAGTCGGGTTGAAAAGAATCTGTTTGGGGCACCTCGGTGGCTCAGGAGGTTAAGCTTCTGACTTCAGCTCAGGTCATGATCTCGCAGTTTGTGAGTTCGAGCCCCGGGTCGGGCTCTGTGCTGACAGCCTGGAGCCTGCTTCGGATTCTGTGTCTCCCTATCTCTCTCTGTCCCTCTCCCACTCGTGCTCTCTCAAAAATAAACATTACAAAAAGAAAAAAAAAAAAGGAAAGCATGTTTGTGTAGGTATTTCTGCACACTTGCTATGCTTGTATAAATATTAATTATTATGTGTGTAGTTTCATCTTGTAGCCTCTAGATACTACGCATGATGAAGGTAGGGATCACAGATTCTTATTCTGCGCTATATCTCCTAGCACAGTGCCTGAGAAGTCAGTAAATGCTTCGTACTCTGTGGAGTGAATGGATAAAACAACAAAAATAAGAGTAATATTGTAGCATTGGTGTTGAAGCTGATTAATCTCAAAAACCTTTCCACTAGGTTTTGGCATAAAAGCACTGCAATTGATTTCATCTACAAATGTTTTAATACATTCCGACTCAGAGCATCCCAGGGCTCTCTTACCCTGCTCTTCCTTTACCATCTAGAAACTTGGGGTTTTCATCCTTGCAGCATTAAAAGGTATAATCCATCTGACCATTTTTTAATACCAAAGGCTGTAGCCAGAAGGCTTAGAACATATTATAGGACCACACTCATTCCGAAGAGATTAAAGCAATGCTCTTTTCAAACAGAAGTACCAGCCTTCCAGAAATCCCTTGCCATTTCAAACAACGGGTAGCATAAAGTGGCAGCTGCAGGTTTCACCCTCTGGTAACACCTCCACAGGCCACATGGTGGAGAGGTGCTTCAGGAAAATACAGGCTCATTTGTTCAGCGGCTACACGGTGCTGTCTTAAAGGGGAGGCCTGAACGTACACAAATGAAAATAAATGAGCCTGTTGGCTACAGATGCACTGGAGTCATTTATATGTTTGAAAATTCTGTGTGTGGTTGGCGCTTCTGATGCCATGCCAGGAAATAAGAGTCCCGATGGCGGGGGGGGGGGGGGGGGGGTAATTTGTGAGAATAAGACGGGCCAATAATTACAAATGTATGAGAGTCGGCTGTTCAGATGAATTAGGTTAAATAGGAGATGCAGAATATTTGCAGGATGATTTAACAAAAAAAGTACTTCATATCAATAAAAGAAGCTACTATTTAATAGCAGTTTTTGGTTCTAAGTAGCCACACGAACTCCAGCCTTTACATTGGTGAAATTGGGGGTTCGATGGGATCAGTACTTCTCAACTTCCACTTGGGGATGTATATCAGAAACTACTTGGGGAGTTAAGATCCTGGACCATTCCAAAAATGATGTATGTAGAATTTCTGAAGTTAACACCTGCACATATGGGTACATTGATTTAAATTTTCTCAGTGTTTCTTTTGAACCAGACCAGACCAGACCAGTGCTTCTTAAATTTTAATGTGCCTATGAATCATCTGGGAGTCTTGTCAAAAAGCTGGCTCTGATTCAGTAGGTCCCAGCAGCTGGGAAGAGGCCTGAAATTCTGCATTTCCAAACTTCCAGGGTGAGAGAGGCTGCTGTTCCATGGCCCCGAACAGATTTAGATTTCTCCAGCTCCACTCTTTTGGCATTCTATTAAGCACAAAGCAATTTCCATCCACAATCAGACTGTATCCCATACTGAGCATTTAAACTTCAAGTGTAGTTAGGTGTTGCCTTTGTGTTTCACTTTGAAAATAGAGGCAGAGACTTGTATTGCTGTGTGTGAGGTAAGAAGAGTATCTAGGGGTTCCTGGCTGGCTCTGTCAGTGCGGCACTTGACTCGATCTTGGGATTGTGAGTTTGAGCCCCATCTTGAGCATAGAGATTACTTAAAAAAAAAAAAAAAAAAAAAAAAAAGAATATTTAGTGCCAAGACGTATCATGTCAAGGATGGAGACGGTAAGTTAGGTCCTCTTCAATCTTGATTTTAAAAATGCAAAGCCACTTTCAGCAAAACACACATTTCCCAGCTTGTTATTTACGCTATTCCTTTTAACCTCTTCTGAAGTGATGCCTGAATCTCAAAAGGAAACTGAAGTCTTCAAGGAAAGCAACCCAAGTGTTTACAAGAAGCACAAGTTGCAATTATGGCAAAACCACTGAAGTGTATTCATCCTCTAATACTTCTAAGAGAATACACAAGTTGTTAGAATTTCAAGTATACCTGTAACCTAGAAGTTAATATAATAACAGCAGCTAATGTTGAATTGTTATCACTTGCTAGGTTTTAATGTACTTTATATTAAGTCATACAATTCCTATTTTATAGGAATTCCAGAGCAAGTGAACTTTTGAGCAGAAAACTAAAAAAGCAACTGCCAGAATTCTGTCAAAAAATAAAAAGTCTGAGTCGGTGGAATCAGTACAGTCTTCCAGGCAGATTAATAAAAGAATGATCGCATAACAAATTTAATAAATCAAGGATAATCATCAAAGCCGTGTAAGTTTCAAATCTGCTCCATTCTTAGGTTTGAAAAGTCAGAAGCTGGGAGCTAAAACCAAACTGTTTTGCTAAGTAACTGCCAAGAACTCTGTTTTTGTAACTTGTTATAAACCAACTTATTTAGTGAAGGTGATCACTAAATTATCATGATTTTCCTGGCTACAGAAACTTGAGCAGGTGTAGTTCAAAGCCAAGGTTACCACCCCTGTGATTTCAACCAGGGGTGATTTTGACCCCCAGGGGACACCTGGAATGTCTGGAGGCATTTGTGACTGTCACAGCTGAGAGCCTGGTTGCTAGTGTCATTCAGAAGGTAGACAGCAGGGATGTTGCTAACTGTCCTACAATACACAGGACAGCTCTCTACAACACAGAATTATATGATCCAAATTGTCACAGTGTTGATGTTGAGAAAACTTGCGGGAGAGTATTTCACCGAAATTCGACAAGGGCAATAGGAATTAGTGAAGAGCTTGACTTCTGATCTTTTCTAAATTGAATGTTTTACATGACAGTAATCCTGACCAACGGGTAGCAAGTGCTGTCAGCAACGACCCAGTTGGAATCACTTTAGGAGCATCTCCTTGCTATGTACTAACTAACGTGCTGCTGTGTGCTTCAAAATAATTTGTTCCATTAGGTAGGTTAAAAGCTGCCCCCGTGATTACGTTGAGGCCTTCTGTTCATTTACTTACATTTGCATTCACCAACTAAGCATCTGCTATATAGTAGGCCTCAGGGATACAGCGAATAAAAATAATGATAACCGCAACAAGAAAAAGAAGAAATAATCACACACTAAACCCACGGTCTCTGACCTCAAGGAATTTATAGTCCAGAGTAGAGACAAGGAAACAGACAACTTAAAAGCCTGTGAGGTAACTACCAGGAAAGATAAAGGCACAGGTGTGTGGCCCAATTAACATAAGACAGTGAGGGGAAAAGGGAAAATGTTTCCTCAAAGACATGGTACCGACCCTGCATCTTGAAGGAGAAGCAGGAGTAGGTAAGTTGGCAGCTGGAGCTTGGGTGGATACAGCTGCTGGGGTAAAGATGCTGTCTACGTGTTTCAATAATCTCCATGATCATACCAAATGATGAAAAAAATAATAAGTAACATTTGTGGAACAAAAACTAAGAGCCGGACACTATTCTAAGAACCTTGTTTGTATTAACTCAGGTAATCTTCATAGAAGCTCCATGAGGGCGGGTATTATAATTAGTCTCATTGATAGATGAGGAGGCTGAGGACCAGGCGTAGTTCAAGTCCACGCTTACAGAGCTAATGACTGGCAGCTGGGATTTAAAATTCACTTAATCTGTTGCTTGCACTCTTAACCACTACTTTCTACTATTTGAAGAGCCAGGAGATAGGACGCCTTCAACAAGGGCTGTTAGCTAAGAAACTTACTCAAAACTAATGTGCTAGCTTAGTGCTAGAGTAGACCTACTGAGACGAAGTCACATGCCTGGTAAACCATGCTTTTAGAATGAAGACCGACCTTATTCTTTTTTTTTTTTTTTTTTCATATGGAACACTTAACAAATTTGCATGTCGTCCTTGCACAGGAGCTATGCTAATCTACATATCGTTCCCATTTTAGTATATATGTTGCTGAACTGAGCGTGAAGACCAAACTTCTACCCATGGATTATGAGGCCCTGCCTGATCAGCCCTCATGTTCAGATTTATCTTATCCTAATCCCTCTTACTGTCCATTTTTACCAAGGTAGCCCTTTGTGTCTTCTTTGGAGCTAGATGATAGGTGTTTGGTTTTCCTTCTTCCTTTCTGCAATCCGCAAGAACGGGCTCTCTCCATCGTCACCCAAGCCAGTTTTCAACACAGGAGCATTCACAGTTGAGGCTGGAGCCTTCTAACAATGCCCTGGAGGCCCCTCCTTACTATTAGGGGACAGAACACCCTTTGAACACGGTTTCTTATCCAGTAAACACCCAGGCAACATTTTCACACACACTGTACCAAGATGTCATAGGAAACTATCAGATGCCTGTAGAGGATCCAGATAAACAGCTTCTAATACTGCTCTGACCCACCCATCTACTGACATCATCAAGAGAGGAGAGTTCTCTTTAGAATGAGAAATGTTCCAAAATCAACTAAGCTCTCTGACCCTGAAGATACTTGGTTTCTTCCAGGTTTAAGAGATTATAATTCTAAACCTCATGACTCATAAGAAGATGGCATAGTAGTTAAGAGCACAAGACTGGGTCTGTGACTTTAAGCAAGTCATTTATACTCTTTGAGCCTCAGCAACAATAATAATAACAATGATGATAATATGTCATCTCACCTCATTGGGTTGTACAAAACAATACAGGTAAATTACTGAACAAAGTACCTGGTACACGGAGAGCTCGATAAATGATCGCTTTTGTTGTTATTAGATTATAAAGAAAGAAAAAAGCCGTTTGTGGAAAAATTACCGAATGTGTGTTTGTGGACACAGGAAACAGTCAAGGATCATGTACCAAATTCTTACTGCAGTATGGAGGAAATCTCCTATTTTACATGCATGTAATTTTCAAAACAATTTACTTCTGGCCTGTATCTTTTGTATGGCTCTAAAAATAAGGTCAATAAAAAATAAAGATGGCTCTTTTTCACTTTTATCTTCAAAAATGTCACTGCCAACCAACATCTCCTATTTGAAAAGGAGAATGGGAAGGCCAACACTCCAAACTGCCCGAATTAGTAGGCTAAGGCACCATAATGAGGGAGCTATATTTAGCCAGGGGGCTGGACCCTGACCTTCACAGTGAAAAATGGATTCCATCAAAGCCTGTGTCTGGTCTGGGCAGTACACCTCTCTGAAAAGCAACAGTTTCCTTGAACATTTGATGGGTCTGGGTCAAACTTTGCCTATTAACGAAGTTTGGGGGGCTACCTCAAAAAAGCCTCACCTCTAGATCACCAGACAAAATGTCTGGATTGCTTCTTTCCCAAGGGGGAGCAAAGAAAAAGAAAGCAAACCAACGGATACAATCCTATATACTATTTGGTTTTTGTTTTAAAGACATTTTTTAGCATTCTGGCAAAGGAGCCTCAAGCATAAGGTTAGGGGAAGGTTCTGGAGGCAGCTGCCTCAGGCCTCTTGGGAGCCACCCTCCCTCAAAGAGGGCTCGGAACCTGTGCCCTCCACACACTGAGCCATTCTCAGAGTTGGTGATTCCTCAAGCAACACAGAATGAGGGCCTGTGTCACTGTCTACCAAATCCCACCAATGAGCGTTCTCTTCCGCATGGGGGCAACTACTCTGAACCACACACATCTGGAAATTGCGAACTCTCTCTCTCCTCTGTGCTGGGTACTTGGTCCTACGGCTTCTCAACAACTGCCACATGTCCATCGGCTAGAATTCATGCCTGATTGATTCTGTTGTGTTCCGAGCCTGGCACAGAGAAGTGACTCGATAAGCCAAACACCAGCAAAGCAACTCAAGAAACCACCCTCTTTGGCCTTTCCCACCCCCTCCAAGTTTGGCTCTCTCCTCTTTCTCCCAGGCCAGCTTGCACTTCCCTCTGTAATGGCAAGCGCGTTCCTTTATAAAGTCTCAGGCTGCCTCTTTCTTTAGAGGGGCGTAGAATCAGCCAGATCTAGAATATCACCATCCTGCAAAAGTAAGAGAAGCATTTCTTAAGGGGTAAACTACAAGAAAACGTGGTTTCTAGTAAAGCAGGTGCGTCTGCTGGAAGCGGTGGAATCCTATGTAACACAGAACACTTTCAGATCAGGCACTGAAAAGGCCTTGAATACACCGACACCAGGAAGTGAAAGCAGCAAGAGTGACCACGCCTGACAACTCCTGGATGAAAAAGCAAGAGAACCCCATTCCTGGGGTCAGCGCAGCCGTCACCCCACACCGGGAGATGCGTCACCAGGGAACACCCACCCTCTTGCTCCCAAGCTCAGATTCCTTGTACAGTGTGGCGGGCACTACGCAGAGAGATCGACAAAACACGTCCCTCCTTAGGTACCCTTTTTACACTAACACCCCAGAATGCAGAATCCCGATCCACACCCCGTCGCCCAAGTCTCCCAGGGCGGCGCCCATTCCCGCCAGCCCCAGGATAGGGTTTCACCACCTCCCTCTTTCTTCTTATTTTTACAAGACAGGGGCACTGCGAACATCTCCTTCAGCAAGTGCCTAATCAGGGTACAGAGAGGGGGGGAAAAAAGTCATTTTTCTTGTCCGAAGCCGGCAAAATGTCCTCACCCCTAGGAATCCCCCCACTTCTGGGCCCGAGGCGCGGGATGGAAAAGGGGACCACAAGACGGCTGCGGCCTCGCCCTGACAAGTTTCCACTGGCTTGACCGCTTGCACTTGCCAGGGCGGAGGCTGGGTGTGGAGAGCTTTTCCACATCCCGGGATCTTGTGCACCGGAGCCCCACAGTACCGCCCTCGATCGGCGCCCCGGAGGGGGACCCCACTTACCCCACAACGGAAATCATCATGGCAGCCACCACCAGGTAGTTGGTCTGATAATAGAGCAGGTTGCTCACCACGCGGTTGTTCCATTTGGAAATGTCCCTGAAGTCCGGCCGGGCAAAGCGGTCAGAGCCAGGGAAGAAATCGTCCCAGGCACGGAGCGGAGCGAAATTCACGTCCATGTCTGTCTTGTCTCTCAGCTTCTTGTTCTTCCCCCTCTGGAATCTGGCGGCGGCGGCGGCGGCAACCGATCAGCTGAGCTGGGTTGGAGTTGACAGCCGCTCTGGCTCAGTCGGCTCTGAGGTTGGTGAGCAGCGGAGCGAAAGAAATTGGGAGCGGGCGGGCGTTTTTCCTCTTCTTTACTTCTTGATTGGCTCTGAGAGGTTGGTTACAGGAAAAGTGGGGCCTCGCGGCATAGCCAGGGACAGAGTGCAAAATAGAGATGAAATGATAGAAAGAAACCAGCGGAAGTCCCCAGGCTGTAGCGAGATGGCAATGACTTCCCTACCAGTCCGAATACACACAGCCTCCTTTAAAATATCCCTTTTGAGTCTTTAACCTAAGACTGTTCTAGACTTTAAGGAAATTTTTTGCAGCTGTTCAGATGCCAGTCTAAGAGAAATGGAATGGAAGGCAACTATAGTGTTACTGAAGATGAGCTGTTTTTGAAAACTAACTAGTTACTAACCTCTGCACATCTGAATGCAATTCTCATGCTTTCTGTTTCACCATGAGTCACTGAGTGAAATCAGATTGGCAAAATGGGAAAGAAGGACGTGTAGAATGGAAAGGCTGGCTTGTTTTTTCACTTCTCTCTCTTCTGCAACTCTGTCTTTTCTGGAAAAAATTATTGAACTACTGTGCTATTCTGATACTGCAGTCACTCGAGTCACATCAGCCTTGAGCTGGGAGGTCATTCACATTTGAAAGCAAACAATGGTCTGCAGTGACCAATAGTGTACAGTAATTGCTTACAATTAGATATTACTGCTATTGTTATTAATAATAGCACAGGCCATGATTCATATGTATGGTATTAATAGTGCTTTAACCTGATTTATTCTCGGTGCTTTATTATGAACATCCTCTGATTTTTCTCTATCTTGCAGTTTTATTGGTGTGGCTGTATCTGAGTAGGCTTGATAGGGCACTAAAAGTTTGAAAACTTCAGTAGGATGCCAACAGATATTTTAAGTCCTTTCAAGGCACTATAAAAACACTGTGGGGGATTTTTAAAAAGGTAAGAAGAATTCAGCCTTGCCCTGCCTTCAGCGATCTTGCAATGCAGTGGAAACTAACTTAAATATATTACAGTAAGAGGAGTGCTCCGGAGAGAAGTGCCAGACCTTGGTGATCAGTTACAGGAAGTAGGAGGGTGTGGAGGAATTCCCTGGGGCTTAAGAATTTCAAGAGGCAGCACTGTGGGCTAGCTGAAAAAATGATCTAGGTCGTGACCAGCATACCAGCCCCATTAGGACCCTGCACCTGTTGGAGAGATCAGTGAGCCTTAGGAGCTGCGACCAAGACCCTTCCAACTGCTCAGGACTGCATGACCATAAGCTGTCACATGTCTTTTAGTAATAGTATGATTCCTCATTGATCATAGGCAATTGATATGCAGTAAACGTTTGTTCAGCATATATTTATTTATTTGTTTAGGGGCACCTGGCTGACTCAGTTGGTGGAGCGTGTGACTCTTAATCTCAGGGTCTTTAGTTCAACCCCATCCCCCGCCCCCCGCCCCCCGACATTGGGCATGGAGCTTACTTTATTTATTTATTTATTTAATTTTTTAAGGTTTATTTATTTTTGAGAGAGAGAGAGAAAGAGACACAGTGCGAGTGCGGGAGGGGCAGAGAACGAGGGAGGCACAGAATCGGAAGCAGGCTCCAGGCTCTAAGCTGTCAGCACAGAGCCCTATGACAGACGACACGGGGCTCAAACTCACTAACCGTGAGACCATGACCTGAGCCAAAGTCGGACTCTTAACCGACTGAGCCACCCTGGCGCCCCAAGCATGGAGCTTACTTTAAAAAAAAAAAAAAGAATTTGTTTGTTTAAACCTCCAAAGAGGTTTAAAAATAAACATCAACAAAAAAAGCTGGATATAACTGTATTTACCATGATTTCCTTCTCCCTCTCTCATAAAATATTAATCATGCTTCTCTCTCTGGCTGCATATGAGAGAATTTTTTTTTCCACTACACATTTCTACCTTTGTCAAAATCATTTCAAATAAAAATGGACACATGTGGAATCCTTACTTTATGTCAGGTACTATTTGAAATGCTATTAGTAGCAGCTTTTTGCCACATTTCATTCAGGGGGTCAAATTCAATGTAAAGGTTTTCCTGGGGCTCTTACGTCCACACTTATGCTTCTAGACAGGGCCACCTGAGTATTTATCTGTCTGTATACAAACCACAGTGGATAGTCTAATAGTTTATGATATATTCCATTCCAATGAAAAAAAATCTGTTGCATGTCTGTTACTTTCATTGCTGGCTGTCTCTAATTGGTCAGTCTGAGCCAGTGGGAGTGCCTGGTGTCATCTACCAAAACACCACCACAGGAGTCTAGGTGTTAGATCCAAGGCACACGGATGCAGGGCTAGATGCCTCTGCAGACCTCTTCTCCATCCAGCAGCACCCTGTTCCTGGACCTCAGCTTCCTCCCTGTGAAACAGGTAGGTTTGGACTAGGTGATTTCCAAGGCACCTGTTGGTTTCTATCATCTGAGGGGGCCGTGGTGCTTGCTGCCACTAATCAAAAGATCTCCTGAAAGTAGCATTGCTGGGGTCCAGCCCACATGAGCCTGTTTTGAAAAGCACCGGTTTAATCTCAGTGGTTTCTACCTGTAGAGTAGTCTGGAGGGGGAAAAAAAGAGCTTTCTGGGTTGATGTTGAGACACCTGACCTGGGAAAGTGGCTGGTATCTCCTGCTACTGACTGTGGACTGTGAACTCTGTCCTCTCCCATTTACTGCCTGGCACTAATTTTCAGCTCAATGAATGCTATTAAACTCAACCTGATTGGGGAATAATAAAGGACAAAGAGGAGACAATATCATAATTTATTAACAGCAGCTACATTTACTGAGTACCCATTAGGCTATATGTATTCCACGTCAGTAGTTCTCAAACTTTATTTTGAATAGAATCATTCAGGGCCTTGCAGAAGGTTGGGGGTGGGTGTGAGAACTTGCATTTGTAACAAATTCCCAAGTGATGCTAATATGCCTGATCAGAGATTATATTTTGAGAACCATTGTGTTTTATCCAATTCTCAGTCTTACAAAGTAAATATTTTACAAATAAAGACCCAGAAGTGCCGAAGGTCTCATAGTTCATAAGTGAAGAGTTAAGGATTTATTATTTTTAAATGTTTATTTATTTTTGACAGAGAAATAGAGTGCAAGCAGGGAAGAGGCAGAGAGAGGGGGGACACAATCCGAAGCAGGCTCCAGGCTCTGAGCTGTCAGCACAGAGCCCAAGGCAGGGTTGGACCTCACAACCATGAGATCATGGCCTGAGCTCAATTGACTGAGCCACCCAGGAACCCTGAGAGTTAACGATTTAAACTGTATTCCTGAGTCTATATCTCATTTTTCCAACCTTTTGCTCCAAGAAAGGATACATATATGTATGTATATATACATATATACATACATACATATATGTATGTATACATACATATATGTATATTTTAATATAATCTTTTTGTATTGTCATTCAAACACACATGTGCGTGCATGCACACACATGCGTGCGCGCGCACACACACACACACACACACACACACACACAAATGTATCTATCCATCTATCAGTGTATGTCCGACTGTGGAAGAAAATAGCCCCAAATGTTATTACCGTTTATCTTCAGGTGATGAGATTATGGGTGTTCCAAAGTATTCATTAATTTTGTGGTTTTTTTCCTTTGTACTTTTCTTTTGTCTAAATATATATATTTTCCCCCAAAAAAGTGTTTTTCAATTCAGTTCCATTTCCGCTTAACTTCTTATCTGACAGAATGATGTGACATTAAAAGATTACCACTGATATTCACAAAGGAAGAAAATAATCTCTCCATCCCACCACTATAAACCGATTTAGATACGTTTTATTCTTACAGTGAGTACCCTTATGCAAAAATGTTTGCTGAAAAGTAAAAAGTGAAAATTACTCTGATGCTTTGGGTCAGGGAAAAGGTCAGGCGTATGAAGATGGCTCTTTCAAGGAGTTTTTTCATAGAATATACCATTTTATATAATTGTTTATTAACATAAATTGTACAAACATATAATGTATTATATGTATATTTTTACTCAGCATAACATTACACTCTGGGTAAGGTTTATGTAATTAAGTGTAATCAAGATTATAATTACAAGAAAAGGCTTTAAAACCCATCGTAGCCTCCGCTCAGTCAGCCCCACCCCTTCCTCTGGCCCCGCCCCAGTGCTCCTTTCCGCCCCATTTCGTTCGACCCCGTTGACCCCGCCCCTTCGCGTCGTCCCGCCCCTCCGCCCCGCCCGCCGTGGGGGCACCTGGGAAGAGGCGGAGAACAATATGGCGGATGGCGAGGAGCCGTAAGTACTCGGGCTCAGCAGGCGTGCCGGGCCGGGCTGGGTTGTGAGAGAGCGCGGCGGTGGGCGGTCACCGCCGCCACCCGGGGTCCCCCAGCCCCCCCCGCCCCGTCCCCTCGCCCCCCCATCCCCTCGCGGCGCCCAATGTGTAGCGTGATGCTGACCCTTCTTTTATTCTCTCTTTCTTTTAGGGAGAAGAAAAGAAGGAGAATAGAGGAGCTGCTGGCTGAGAAGTTAGTGCTGCCGGGAGGCCGGGGCCCTCTCCGGGGACCCCCGCCTCCCCCGACCCCAGGCCTAGGGGACCAGCCGCAGCGGGCCCGGGGGGCTGGGAGGGGGGCACCCGGAGCGCAGGCCGCGCGGCCTCATCCCCTGACCCCCATCCCGCAGCCCCAGGGGCCTGGCGGGCCGCTCCTCGTCTCAGTCTCGGGCGGGCGCCGGGCCCGGGGTCTACCGCAGCAGGTCCTGCACGGGCCCGCCGGGCTGGTACTTGACCAAAAGTCTTGCGGAAGGACCCTTGAGCCCCAACCCCTCCTCCACCCCAATTGTCAGAGCCGTGACCTTGTGAAAAGGGAATCTTTCTTAAACACGTGAAACGGACCGTAGGCCTGTTTGGCCTTTCGTAAATACTGAGACAGTAGTATTAATTGCAAACTTTTTATGAGAACTTTCTGCATAAGGTATTGCAGTAAGCACTTCAATCATTTTTGCAGAATAATTGGTTCTAAAAGGAGAGTGTTGACTCCAAAGAGCTTATTTTCCCCTGATAAGTTTTTATCAGATACTTAATTCTGTGCTGATGAGACAGATTTAAACAAAATGTTTTCCACCCTGGCCCACACCACTTAATGTTTCATCTCCCTACACGGGAGGGGAGGAACGTACTCTTGCAGTGGGTGTGGTGAGTTAGTAATTTCTGTGCCAGTTCCCGGTAGCAGTGCTTTAGAATCTACGAATCTCCTTCGGAGAGTTTAATTGCAATTGCAATTGCAAGAGGACTGGAATATCCAGCTTCATTTCACATTCCTTCCCATCTTTCATTTGCTTTCCACTTTTGCTTAAAATGATAGTTAAGATTTGAATGCTTACTATATGCCATGCATTTTACTAAGTCCTATATGTGGATTAT
Source organism: Prionailurus viverrinus (assembly GCF_022837055.1). Classification (NCBI taxonomy): domain Eukaryota; kingdom Metazoa; phylum Chordata; class Mammalia; order Carnivora; family Felidae; genus Prionailurus; species Prionailurus viverrinus. Next base: position 35,594,293 of record NC_062562.1, on the reverse strand, counting down.
CTCTTTATCCTCGTTCTGACCTTAAGATGTAGCTACCACCTACACATGAGGTTTATGGCTGTTAGGTAATCTGCTGAAGGTCACAATGTTGTGGAACCAGACCCAGCTGAGCTGTGACATCAAAACCTGTGGGCTTTATTGTTAGGCAGTACTTATTTGTCCCTTCGTAAAAGTTGGGTATTACTAATACATTTGAAGGTAGCAACTGTGGGTTTATAGGAAATTTGAAAATTAAAAATAATCAAAACCAAACATGTATCTTGCATAGAATAGGAAACACATTTTGTATTTTGTTAGAGGAGTCTCTCTCTACTCAGTTGTATGTTCTAAAAAGTTTTTAGATAGTAATGCATATCTGTAGTGTAGTTGTAACCCCAAACTTTTTTTGTGTTGAGTGGAAACAACACCTCATAGTTAAGAGATTCTTTCTTGAAAATTGGGACCTCTTTCAGAGAAAAATGTGTAACAGTTCCTCTCATCAGAAATAATAATTAAATCACACCTTTCAAACTTGGAAATGACACATGAATTATATTAGATTTGGAGCATCACACATCTGAAAGTGGAGTGTTTTTTTTTTTTTTTTTCATTTTCCTGGTATAAGTGTGTTGATGGAACAGACTTGAGGGGTTTGCAGTAATCTTTTATAAATTCCAAATGTAGAAAAGCCCTTTTCTCACCAATTGACCAAAATCCCAAATTTGATCTTGGTTTGCTTTAGGATCCCAGAAGCACGTAGAATGATACATTTCGTCAAAGATGATGTTCCTAGCTTGAAATAAACTATATAATAGCCAAGGGAAAATTTAAAAGCATAAGCCTAATCATACTGATACTTCCCTTTTTATTTGAGCAGGTCTGGTGTGGTTACTTTTTCATTTGGGGAAACCATAATAGTTGTAGGTGTGGCTTTTTCCTACTGATCTTTGCAGCTGAATTTACTGTGTTCTGTGCAGAATGGCTGTTGATGGTGGGTGTGGGGACACTGGAGACTGGGAAGGTCGCTGGAACCATGTAAAGAAGTTCCTCGAGCGATCTGGACCCTTCACACACCCCGATTTCGAACCAAGCACTGAAGTGAGAAACGTTTATTTTTAAATAACTCCTCTAATAGTTTTATGTTTCAAAAATAATAAAATGCTTTCTTTCTAATTTGCTCTTTCATAAAAAAATACTAATACAATTGTGTAAGTTATCTTGAAATACTAAATTGAATATTTGCAACTGATTTTATTTGAATGACAAATATTTAGTAGTTTTCACATTTCTCATGTAATGTGTTGAGAATTCTCAAGAATAAAATAACTTTATAATCTGAATTAAGATTCTAAGTTATACTTAAAATTACAGTTTAAAATGACTTCTGAGACACATTCCCCATTTTAGCCCTACTCTGAGGAATTAAATTTGATAGAGATATACATGTACTTGCTTAAATTTTGAAATTTAGTTGAAATGCGCATCTTAGAATTGAGTATAATTGCATGTTAAAAATTATGACTGCTCTATAATAGAGGAATAGAGTTTTGGACTGGGAGTGTTTAACTTAAGGCAAGTGTTCAACTAGATACAACTTATTTTTTACTACAAGGTAGAGAATATCTTCTTTATAGTTAGTTTTTATGTCCTTTGTGTTTATAAAGAGATGTTGAAATAGAAATATTATGCTATTCCTAAAATTAAGGTACAGACTCTTGGGTCTCAGTATAAATTTTCTCTCCTTTCATCTTGGACAGAATTGCAAGTATTTTGAATTTCTTTGGATAATCTACCATTTATTTATTTTTTTGCCTGATAATGTAAGATACTGGTGTTAAATGATTGTTTTAAATTGTATTTCTGCTGATGTACAGTTTTCTAAGAGTTTTATCCATTTTTTTCTTTCTGTTTTCTCTTGTTTTATAAATACCATTATTGTTGTTCTTACCTTTTTAAGACCTTTAAACACCTTGTGCAGTGCTTGATCCTCTGTTAAAGTTTTTACAAACTTTTCTTTTCTTAGGAAGTCAGTTAAATAAGTAAATTTGCTGTTTTCCATCCCCTTTCAGAGTTAAAAAAAAAAAAAAGATGAGTCTTAATTAACTAGGTATAGTAGTTTTTCTTGTTGGACATGAACTTAATTTCATAAAATGAAAATGAATTTAAAAACACTAAAATTGAAACCCGCTGAAATCATTGGGATTATAGAATTTCTGGTTCTACCTTGTTCATAAATTTAAAATAATTCATTGAATACAAAGTCTGCTCTTTATCTTCAATTGCTTTTTTTCACGGAAACATTAGAAACTTTTATGGCGATTGCTTTATTGATGGTACTTACAGTTATTATCAACCAGATTTTAATAATGCCTTTTCATTCTTTACAGTCTCTCCAGTTTTTGTTAGATACATGTAAAGTTCTAGTCATTGGAGCTGGCGGCTTAGGATGTGAGCTCCTGAAAAATCTGGTAATTTATACATATATGTATGTATATATGTGTATATATATATATAATGTATTTTTTTCCTCCTTGTGATAATTAGTCCTTTTTCTTTTTCTGTTCTATTACTAGAAAATTTCTTTATTATGATTGTTAATCTTTTCTCCTGAGACTTTGTTAGATAAATTTAGCAGGTCAGATTAGAGATAGTAATTAAAATGATGATATAACTGTGGAACTTTTTACAGTCTAAAGTTTTCAACTGTAAAGTCATTGATAGAAATTCTTCTGTTTTCTTCTCTGGTCTTTATTAAACAAATCTTTGTACTTCCTCTTGCATAGCAGTCATTAATTTCAGTGAAGTAAATAACGAAACTGGTAATTCCTGTTTTAACATGTAATTTCAAAGAATTATTTCTTCTGTTCCTCAAAATAACCCGTTAGGTGGATAGGATATTGTCCCATTTTACACATAGGGAGACACTGAGGTTCAGAGATGGTAAATGAATTGCCCAAGTTTTTCTGAAGAATAGTGATGTGCTTGGAACCTAATCCAGGTCATTAAATCTTAGTCAAGTGTGCTTTTCACTGAGCCATTAGGTCATTACAGGACTTAATCAAACAGTAATTTGTGATGGCCATAAAATAGTAAACTCATGAAATTTCAGAGAGCTAAGCCTTTTTTTTTTTTTTTTTTTTTTTTTTTTTTTTGTCAATTTGTTTTCACAGTATCATCTTAAAAGAGGGTACTCTGTAGTGAGGCTATTTCTGTATACTGGTTTGAAATCCATAATATGTGACTTAAGAGTTTCGTTGACTTTTAATAACCACAAAGTAGCTTTTTATAAGGCCTTATTGGCTTATTTAACAAAAATGGTGAGGGGAAGAAGTGATTTAAAGGTGTTGTATGTCAGGTGTTCGTTGGTGTGTCGAAAATTGGAAGTGCTAGAACAAACTCTTAGATGATGAGTAAAGTCACATTCACTGGCCAGATGAAGGACTTAAAAAGTTGGTCTTGGAGCTACAGTTTAAATGTAAACAGCCACATACATTTTGCTAAGAAAACACTAGTGTCACTCCTAGTGGAACTGCAGAAACTTAATGTGCTTCATGGTACTTACTCCTGTGCTCAGTTCTGAAGGGATTGTGGGTCATCATGGTCTATGTCCCTAATGAATTTGAAATTTCATTGGAGGTACAAGTCGTACACAAAATAAATAGCATTGTCTATGATACACTATGTGATGTGGTGCCAAAATGACGGTACTTTCTTAAACATAAAAACCCTATTGCAGTACCAAGGAGTTCTAGAAAGGAAGGATTTATGGAGGATGGGTAGTGGTTTTGGTAGGCATTGTATGCAAAAATCTCCTAATGCTTAACTTTTTCTCTAATGAAGCTATTACCTGCAAATGTGATATATGGTAATTTTAAATGTAAATTAATTGGAGATTAGATCTAAGGAAGTCACCAAACAACTTTGATGCCTTGTAATTTATTGTTGTAATAACCTCTTAATAGAAGAAAACTAAAGCTTTTCGATTACCACTTGTTACTTTGCTTATTTCAGACATAAATACCTAAGAGGTATACATGATTTTTTGAATTGACTATAAGCCCCCTAAAGACTCATTCTAAAAAAAAGGCTATGACATTAATAGTAATGATTGATCAATAGTTATTTAACCTCTTCACCCTCATATGCCAGGCATCATTTTGGAAGCTAAGGATACAGCCTTGAATAGTACTGACAGGTGTTTGTATTTGTGGGGCCTATGTTTTAGCGGAAGGAAAAAGACAAGTAAAATACATAATATATCAGATGGTAATAAAAGCTGTGGGGAAAGGAGGAATGCAAGATTGATAGCTTGGTAGATAGCCTGGTGAGAATGGAAGTGGTTTACAAAAAGGTGTTATTTGAGCAAAGGGGTGAGCAAGAATTCTTTAGGCAGAGAGAACATTTGGTGCAAAATCTGTCAAGTGGGAGCATGACCGTTACTTTTTAGGACAGCCAGGAGGTCATTATAGCTAAATCAGAAGTGGAAAAGGGGGAGCATTTTCCCACAGGGTATCAGAGAGGTAGTGGGAGGTGGAGGAGCTCAGAGTGAATATTACAAAAGGCTTTACAGGCTACTGTAAGAACTTTGCCTCTTACTATGCGTCAGGAAGTCATTGGATGGATTTAAGCAGATGAGTTGACTTGATCTGACTTTTAACCTGGTTCACTGTGTCTGATAGAGAAAAAAGTTCAAGGAAGAACAGAGCAGGAAGCTGAGAGGCTGGTTAGAAGGTTGTTGGAGTCACCTAGGCAAGAGATGACAATGACTTGGAACAAGATGGTAGCATTGGAAGTGGTAAGAGGTGGTCAGGATGATGAATATGTTTTGAGATTGGAGTCAACAGGGTTTGCTAGTGGATTAGTTTGGGGACATGAGTAAAGGAGAGTGAAGGATGACATGAAAAGCTTTTTCTCCTCAGCAACTGGGAGGATGGAGTTTGCATTCACTGAAATGGAAGACACTGGGAAAAGAATAGATTTAGTGGCGTTGGTGAGCAAGGATGAATGAGTTTGGTTTTGGAAACTGTTAAGTTTGACAGGTCTGTCAGATGATGCTTTATCTTCCAAAATTGCCTGGGATCACAAGCACTAACAAGAAGTAAGCACAAGGGCACTCCACCTTCTGGCCAGTAAAGTAGGGGGAAAGCTCCTGAGTGAGATGAACTGGAAACCAGTTTTTAGTGTTCAAATTTCTCATGAGTGTAGCAACCAAGTGGAGAACGTATTTTAAAGAGGAGGAATTGGTCCATACCCTGTCACATATCTCAGGTGGGTACGATTAGAGAGACTGAAAATTGTCATTGGAGGTAGCGACATAGGAGTCACTGGTTACCTTGACAAGGGCAGTTTTCTGTGAAGTGGTGGTAGTGAAAGCTTGTTTAGTGTAAGTGTGAGACAGGAATATGAGAAAGCAAGTATGGACAGCCCTGGAGGACATCTTGCTATCTAAGGAGGGGCCCAAAAGTAGGAGAATTATTGACACCTGATTTAATCTGTTTCGCTGACCAAGACCAGAAAAGCATGGTTAATTATTGAGACTTGTTTTTTTTCGTTCTGTTGCTTCTGCTGATAAATTTGAGCAGTGGTTGTACTGTTAGAATATGTGGCCTTATTGAAATCCAACCTTTTGTTGCTTTTCCTTAGCTTTTTTGATTGCTTGTTCTTGACTCAATACTTTAAGGACACTCCTTTTACATGTGCTGTGTGCGTATGTGTGTTGGTAATATGTAACTATGTAATAGTTATTTCTGAAGCAAGACATACTTAATGTTATGTAAACTAAGATAAAGCTTGTAGGAATATTATTAACAATATTCTGAAAAAGAACAGCAAATTCAGTTAATTAGTAAGACTAGTAAAATTAAAATAGCTGGCAACAGCAGCAAAGCAACAAACTTTACAAATGTGTTTACGGGATTATAAAACCGCTGCAGAAATGTCGAGTTGTTCTCTTTTGGTTGTAGACTATTTAAAGTTGAGTAGTTACACATTTTTGACCTTTACAAGAACTCTGAGTTTTATGTACCTTGTAAGACTCTTTAACCACTGAATACAATTATGTAGAATTTATTATTGAGCATTTATAAATTTAGAACTACATGAAAACAAATCTTAAAATTTCAAATGTGAGGAAACTTCTGCTTAATTGGATTTTTTTTATTCCCACAGGCATTGTCTGGTTTTAGACAGATTCATGTTATAGACATGGACACTATAGATGTTTCCAATCTAAATAGGCAGTTTTTATTTAGGTAAGTTTTAAGATCTTAGTGTAAAATGCTGATAATCACTTGAACTTGAGTACATTACAGTTTAATCATCTTTAAAAACTATGAGAGGGTAACACTCATTTTGTTTAAAAAATAACTACCACTCCCTTTTTAGGTAAGATTTTGCAAGAAAATTTGAGCGTTCTGGTGAAACTAGTTTTGTAAACAAATACATGATTTTGTTGTGTTTTTTTAAGAGATTTCCACATGGTTTATGTGATTCGGGAGGTGATTGTGTTCTGAAGACGTGGAGTGCAGCCTTTTTCCTCCTGTTGATTTCATGAGAGAATAGTAGCCGGAATATTAGGCCCTAATGACATACATTGGTGGGAATTTATAAGCCAAGAGTTGTATGGTGACTCTGGGGCAATGAAGTTGTGGAAGAGTTGGAACTTTGTTAATAGAAAGAAAAAGAAAATGGACAGTTAAGGAGAGAAGATCCCAGGAACAAAGGGATAATTACCTTCGACAAACATGAAATACAGAAAGCGTCTAGAAATGGATTGTTAGAAATGACTTTAAAAACTGGAAGTAGGCCATATATGCAGTCCTGAGGAAAGATTCATTAGTCAGTTTTACTATGTAGCATTTAGAGATTTGACTAGCTTAGATAGAAGTATCATTGATCAAAAAATTATACATATGGAGAGATAAGGACTTTTTATTTTTCTTTCTAGGGATTAGATTACTAGCATAGAGTGCTCAAATAGTTGTAGATATGCCATATAAGGTTAGGTTAGCAGAGAAGGTAAAATTAAATTTTTGGATAGGCATAAAACCTCTCTCTTTGTGGAAGATATTAAAGAGATTGAGGGATGGGTTAAAGTCAAGTTAAGGAAGTGCTGTAATTGCGATGTGAACTCTACATTTAACATTTAGGCCTTATCTTTTTGTTTATTTAGCCCTTGAAATTATCCTTCTTCACAGAAAACTTTGTGGATCCTTCCCGTGTGACACATTCTTAGTACATAAATGCTCTAAGAAAGATCCCATTGAATTCATTGGTTAATGATGATAGGCCATGCCCTTTAGTTTGTAGCTAAAATGATGATTGAAAATCATAATGATAGTTAATATTTGTTGAGTACTTACGATGTAGTAAACACTTTCTAAAGTCTTTATATTACCTCCTTTAATCTCAGGGCAGGTCATTGTTTTCCAGAATAAGCAATTAGGCCAGGTTGTCCTGCTAAATTGATACCTGTATAAAGCCTTTTTGTTCAGAGGGCAGTTATTAGGTGGAGCAATCTGATCCCCTAATTCTGGAAAGGTAGATTAGCAGTTTCTACAGAAACTGTCTAGGAGTTTTTTTATTTGGGTTCTACTGTGGAAGCGCATATAATCCACAACATTAAAGAATCAAGTCTCCTTTATCCCTTTTATCTAAAGAGCTCTGTCCAGAGTAGTTGAATACAGTACTGAAATCAGGTTCCTTGATTTGTACAGTCTAGTTCTAGGACAAAGTCAGAATAAAACTCTTACTAGAAGTTTTGAATCAAGAAAAGCACACTGCTTTATTGGAGAGGAAAAAAATGGCCTGTTAAATTATTTTTCTTTAAAATTCCCATTTTAGGGGCACCTGGGTGGCTCAGTCAGCTAAGCGTCTGACTCTTGATTTGGGCTCAGGTCATGATGTTAGGGTTTGTGAGATTGAGCCCTGCATTGGGGTCAGCATGGAGTCTGCTAAGGACTTTTTCTCTCACTCTCTTTCTCTGTCCCTCCCCCACTTGTGTTCTCTCTCAAAAATAAATAAACATGAAAAATTTAGACTTCTAAAAAGTAAATAATAAAAAGTAATTTTTATTAGGAACATTGATTTTTAAATTTTCATTTATTTTTAAAGTATTCTGTGCTTATATATGAAGGAAAACAAAGATATAAGAATATGGTCTCTTTCTTCCAGGTGTTCATAGTCTAATGGGTATGATAGATTTCTGTGTATAATGAAAAATATGTTGTGAAAAAGTAGTAACGAAGCTCTTACTATGTATGTGTGAGGGAGTGATTTATGTCTTTGAGGAGAATAAGGAAGTAGTAAAGAAAATACCATTCATACTGAGATTAGAAGAGAGAATTCTTTGTGTCCTTTTCTATCTATAGCTATGGTTCTTAACTAGGAGTGACCTTTTTAGGTCTTCTGTTTTTAGCTTCTTAAAAATGTTGGCAATATTTGCAATTTTAGATAATGGCTTTGGCATTGTGTCTTCTTCGAACACATGCATATGACTTCTTATGAGACATAAAATTTACTATTTAATCAGCACACATGGGAAGAAGGGGATAAATGAAGGTTCTTGTATCCCCAGAATAAATCTCATGTATATTTCAGCCACCACCTCCATAGTAGCACCTTGAGGTTCTGGGGTTCAGGGCAGATTTGGAATGCCTGAGTGTGGGATAATATTTTACATTAGGAAATGCCAGAGTGAAGAGTGGCCAGGAAACATGCCACTGTTATGCTTTATATGGAAAAAACAAAAATAAAAAACAAACACTTTCTATTTTCATTTAAGAAATATTTGATTAGACTTGTCAGTGCTTGTGAATTTTACAGTTTTACAGTTGTATTGTAAATACAATTTGGAACATCAGCAAGTGTTGCCATTTGGTGTTAGTGTTGAATGCCTAATCACTCATCAAAAGTACTTCGATAAAAGTATTCCTTCTAAATATCCTCTAAATAAACTCACCATGAATATTTTTTATGTCTGAAAGTAAATTATATAGATCATCTAGATTTATATGATGAATGATAATTTAAATATAATTTTTCCTGTAGGCCTAAAGATGTTGGAAGACCTAAGGCTGAAGTTGCTGCAGAATTTCTTAATGACAGAGTTCCTAATTGCAATGTAGTTCCGTATCCTTTTGACAAAAAAGTTAACTTTCAAAATCATTTGTTTTTTATTATAAAAGAGATGTTTAACATAGAGAATACAGATAAGCAAAAAAAAAAAAAAAAAAAATCAGCAGTAAGTTTATTACTGAGGTATCTGCTGGTGACGTTTTGTTTTATATTGCTTCCAATCTTTTCTTTAAGGTTATATAAATATTTTTTGCCCTAATTTTTAAATTAAGCTTTCACAGCCAGTGCCATTGTTTGTTTTGCATTATTGCCCTTGATTTCAGTTTGAATTACATATCTCTTTTGCTAGACTGTAAGTCCTTGTCTGGCTATAGTTAATGTTTATGTCTCCCTAGAGTAGCAGGCTGAATAGACAGTCACTGTATTATTAACCAAATGGAAGGTGTGTCGGAGTAAATTCATTCTTAGAAGAAATATCTTTTAAAAAAGTAGTGTTCTGTAGGTTTGAGGAGCGTTCAGTATTTTATAGAAATTCAGGAGGTAAGCTTTGCTATTTGAGAAATGCCACAGGATACAAAAAAAAAACAAAACAAATCTGTTTCTCTATACTAGCAGTGAAAATGTAGAAAGTGAAATTTAAAATACAGTGAATACCATTTATAGCCACTCAAAAGAAGGAAGAAATACTTAGGTATAAATCTAATAAAATAAGTATGTGACTTATATGCTGAATACTGCAAAATGCTGATGAAAAATCAAAGGTCTAAATGAAAGGAAAGGTGTTCCTTTTTCAAGAATTGGGTGATTTGACAGAGTAAGGGTGTCATGTCACCCTACATATGTACACAAGTTTAATACAATTTCTATCAAAATCCTGTATTGTTGGATTTTGTTGTTGATACAGACGAGATTCTAAAATGTATATGCACAGGTGACGGGACACTTAAAACAATTTTGAGAAAGAATACAGTGTGAGGAATCACTGTATCATTTCAAGACTCAATACAGCTACAATAATCAAGACTTTGTGGTGTTAGCAGAGAGAGACACACATTAGTAGAACACAGAAACCAGTAATAGCCAGAGGCAAATACGGCCAATTGGTATTTGACAAAAGTGCAAAACTAGTTTAGTGGAGGAAAGGATAATCTTTTCAACAAATTGTGGAGACTTTTGATAACCGTATGCAAAAAAATGAATCTCAACTCAAACCTCAAAATTGAAAAAAATAACTCAAGATGCATCATAGGTTTAAGTATACAATGTAAAACTAAAACTTTGATGGCAGTGTACGAGACAATCTTTGTGATGTAGGACTTGGTGAAGAGGCCTTAGACCACATCAAAAAAGTGTGATCCATAAAAGAAAAAAATTTGAACTATATCAAAATTAAAAACTTTGTTTTGTGAAGGGCCCTGTTAAGAAAATGAGATGTAATTATGAGAATGGGATATAATTATGAAGTAGGTATCTGACAAAGGACTTGTCCAGAATAAATAAAGAACTCTGAAAATTGAGCAGTAAAAAAACAATGCAATTAGGAAATGGACAAAAAATGTGAAGGGACATTTAACTAAAGAAGATAGTGCAAAAAGCACACGAGAGTATGTTCATCATTGCTAGCTATAAGAGAAATCCAAATTATGACCACAATGAAATATTACTACATACTTGACATAGCTAAAGGAGAAAATAATAAAATCAAATCCTGGCAAAGCTACAGAAAAATTGGATCACAGATACGTTGCTGGTGGGAAATGTAAAATGGTATAGCCATCTGGAAAATAGGCTGTTTCTTAAAAATGTGAATATATACTTTCCATATAACTCAGTAATTTCATTCCTCAGCATTTACCCTAGAGAGACAAATACTTAGGTCTACGTAAAAATTATTCTCGAATGTTCATAGCATCTTTATCTGCAGTCTCCAAAAACTGGAAACAATCCAAACATCTGTCAATAGGTGAATTGTTAATATAGGTATAACCATGCCGTGGAGTAATACTGAGCAATAAAAAGGAATTAAGGAAACATGCAACAAGTTAGGTGGATATCAAAGGCAGTATGCTGAGGGGCACCTGGAGGCTCAGTTGGTTGAGCATCAACTCCTGATTTCGGTTCAGGTCATGATCTTGCAGTTTGTGAGATCAAGCCCTGTGTCAGGCTCTGTGCTGACAGCAAAGAGCCTGCTTGGAATTCTCTCCCTCTCTCTGCTTCTCCCCTGCTCTCTCATGCACACCTTCTCTCAAAAAAAAAACAACAAAAGACCTGGTGAATGAAACATGCCAATCTCAAAACATCATATATTGTATGTTTCCATTTAAATAACATTCTTCAAATGACAAAACTACAGAAATGAAGAACAAATTCCTGATTGCCAGGGATTAGACACGGATTGGAGTGACTAAACGGTTAGCAGAAGGTAGAGCATTGCCTTGATGGAATAGTCACATGTCTTTATGGTGGCAGTTCCACAAATCTACACGTGTTTGAATGACAGCTGTACATACTCATTTTTATCAATGTCGTGTTTTTGGTTTGGATACTATGCTATAGTCTCTAAGAGATAACCACTAGGGGAAACTGGATGAAAAACACAGGACCTCTTTGTACTAGCTTTGCAACATTCTGTGGATCTGTAGTATTTCAAAATAAAAAGTTTAAAAAGGCAAATACAGGCCCCTATAGGGAAAAGGATGAAGAAGAATATGCATACTGTTAGATCTGTGAACTTTGAGTATTTTGTAGAAATCTAGGGCATAGAATTTCTTAGTGTGGATCCTGGGTCTCCCTATTGCTGTTTCTCCAGTGTGTGCTCTGGTTCTCTTATGACCTCCCTGTGCTAGCTGCAGTTTATGCCTCCTGTTTGCCGAGCATTTAGAAGGAATAGAGGCCTGAATGGGTGAGGGCTAGAATTGAATTCGTTTTTTATAGCTTTATTTATAGTCCAGAATAAAAAATCTAGGACAAACATAATTTATATTGTCCCGTTTTTCTCCATTTTGCTTTTTAAAAATATATGATGGATTATTATAATTTAGAGAAGTATAATATATATTATTAAATAGAAAATTGCTCCATTAGAAAAATTAAAATATTTTGTACACGTGTGCTGTTAAAATGCTACCTACTATGATTGATTAACACCAACAGCCATTTTTGAATAGGGTTCTCTTTGCAGCATCCAGACAGGGAAAGACTGCTGATAGAATTTTGTAGGGTAAAAAAGAGAGAGACTTGGAAAACTGACTTAAATGAGAGAAGAACAAGGATTTGTTCCTCCCTCCTCCCCTGCCCCACTTACTCCCAAAATAACAAATCACATTAGTACCTGAAAAAGCTATTGGAAACCTGGTTTTTTAAAATTAGCTTCGCAGCAGTAATTCCTATTTTTAATGGAAAATGTTTGATATTTAACTTCATATAAATTCAAGGTGTACAAGGTGTTCATTTGTCCTAAGTCTTGTAATCGTGTGCCTCAATGGGAACTGTAATGCGTGTTTCCTTCACTAAAATCCATATTGCCTCTTTGCTTAGGGCTAATGATGTGCTTAGGGCTAAAGCACACAGTCTGCTTTCCCGGGATGTATGGTTTGATATTAAAACTGAAGTCTAGTAGAGAGTATAACAGAGACATAAATATAATATGGGAGTTCAGAGATGAGAGAACTAAGTAGTTAAGGAGAGGAGTGTTTAGAAAAGAGGTGTTGTCATGAAATAGGATTGTGTTCATTTTGTCACATTCCCTGGAACACTGAAGACTTATGTCTTGTTAAATACATTTATAATTTGTTCCTTATGGCATTGTTAAATTCACTTTATAAATTAAAAACTTAACAGCTTAAGTTCCTTTACTTATATCCAGACATTTCAACAAGATTCAAGATTTTAATGACACTTTCTATCGACGTAAGTTGTCCACTTGAAATTAAATTCTCACTAAATTCTTCCTGTATTTTATTGCTGTCTATTTGAAGGTTGCTAGCTATTTGAGGGCTGTTTCTTCATTTGTTTTCATCTCTTGGTGTTTGCTTTTCAGTAAGGTTGACTGAACAGAGAATGCCACTGTTGTAGTTCTTAGTTGATATCATTAGCTGCATTTTTATTTGTTGTCCTGAGTAAAGATTACTCAAGAATTAGGAGCTGTGTGTGTTTGTGTTGTAATAAAAGATGGGGCTTTTTTGTTTCTTAGAAAGTGTGAATTATTTTGTGCAATGGCATTTTTAAAAGCTAAACTTGCTTTTTCTTCCATAGAATTTCATATAATTGTATGTGGACTGGACTCTATCATAGCCAGAAGATGGATAAATGGCATGCTGGTAAAAACTTTAGTGTTGTTACGATTCTTGGAAGTTCTTGCTGCTGCTTCTAACATACCAAAAATTAGAATACCATATCATATTTTTGAAAAATCATTTAATTTTCACTCAAGTAGTTGTGCTTCATTATTTATTACCAGTCATTAATTTTCAGGTGAGAATATAAATTGCTAATATCATAATCCCTTGATTTGATAATCTAGTACTCAGTAATGTGATTGACTTGTGAAATTACTTGACAGCATGTTATTTTTTTTTTTTAATTGTTATTCCCCTCTCTTACCTTCAAATAATTTTCCTAGATATCTCTTCTAAATTATGAAGATGGCGTATTAGATCCAAGCTCCATTGTCCCTTTGATAGATGGGGGGACAGAAGGTTTTAAAGGAAATGCCAGGGTGATTCTGCCTGGAATGACTGCTTGTATTGAATGCACACTAGAACTGTATCCTCCACAGGTAATCAAAAAAGCACCTGCATTTGTGTTTGTGTTATAGTCCCTTGGGGGGTAGAGTTAGGATTATTAAATCTAGTTCAGTATTTAGGATTTTTAATTACAGGTAACCATATTTTAAAAATCATGCTAAGAAGAAAGATAAGAAATTATGGTCTATTTCTGGAAACATAGGAACCAAATATCACAGTATGAAACTATTCTCTTTTCATAATTCCTTTGTATTCATTTTTTCTTTTGGAGAGTAGGGATCAAGGGCCAATTCTAAAGTTATATGTTGGGATAGAGCTATACTGTATTTTCTTTGGTTTTTGCCTGTGATTGTTTTGGGGAAATAAAGATACCAGGGATGAGAATGATCCTTCCAAAGATGGGCCTCTTTAAGCTACATACCCACTTGAAGGAACAGTTAGAATTTTGATTTAAAAGTAAAAATGATTTTAGGGGCATCTGGCTGACTCAGTCAGCAGAGCCTGTGACTCTTGATCTCAGGGCCGTGAGTTCCAGCCCCATGTTGGGTGTAGAGCCTACTTAAAATAAAGGTTAAAAAACAAAAAGAAAGAATTTTATTAGTGTTTACTTGGGATTGATTTAACTCTGTGAATTTGCTTTTGTTTTGGTTTGTTTTATACCGTCATATTTAAATAGGCAAACATAATGAAGTGCTCATATTTGAGAAATTACTTGGCACTTTTCTTCTCATGATCTAACAAAGCTTAAATTTTGTACATGTAGGGCAAACCTATTGTTATAGGAAGATGAATCTAAGGCAGGTGATTCAGATGCTCTTTTAGTTTTAGAATTATTAGTGGTATAAAATGTTTTGTTTTTATAAGAGGAAAGCTAAGATGAATTAAAACCTACTATCTACTTTTAGGGAGCAGTGCTAATTAGAAGTTACATTTTTAAAATAATTCATTGTTTAAAATCCACTAAAAAAGGTAAACTGTGCTTTCAGGTTAATTTTCCCATGTGCACCATTGCATCTATGCCCAGGCTACCAGAACACTGTATTGAGTATGTAAGGATATTACAGTGGCCTAAGGAGCAGCCTTTTGGAGGTAATAAACTGAATTTCATAATCCGGCATTATGTAAGATATATATTTGTTTATATTATCCGTTTGTGTAATTACATTAAAGACAAGTTGATTTAAGTTTACATGTTTCCGTCTTCCTCTCCTGCTTATTTTCTCTTTTTCTTTTCTTTTCTTTCTTTTTTTTTCCCCCTAACAGAAGGAGTTCCATTAGATGGAGATGATCCTGATCATATTCAGTGGATTTTCCAAAAATCCCTCGAGAGAGCATCACAATATAATATTAGGGGTGTTACCTATAGACTCACTCAAGGTAAGTCAGTGAATTGTCATGAATTATAACCTGGGGATGATCCCATTTTCAAGGGTTGGAATGCTCTGAAAAAAATAATGGATAAATGATTTCAGATAGTACCAGCCATTTGCGGCTCAAAGTACCATGGAAATAATAGTTTCCAGGTGTTCCAAATTTGGTTGGAGGGAACAGAGTTTGACAGAATCCATACTACTTCTTAGCTAGAGGAATTTAATAAAATCTTACTGGAATTGGAAGAGGTCCTGCATCATCCAATTTGAACCATTCATTTTATCTTTCACTAAAGAGGAATGTGTCACGTCCTGGGACCATCTATTTCACATTTGGATAAGACTGTCAAGACAATTATTTTGTGTATTGAGCAGAAATCTCCATCTTTAGTTTGGTCTGAGTATTGCCCCAGCATACACCATAGATAAATCAGTTCCCTTTTGAGTAATAGCCTTTAACATATTGACAACAGTTATCATATTGCCTGCAAATCACTGTCATCAGCCTTTCTAGTTCCTTCAAAGCTTTGACATGTTGCCTGATGTTAAGTTCCCATCATGTTGTTTTTTTCTAACCATGTTCCAGTTGTCCATATTTCTCTTAACTATCTAGGGTAGAATGCAGCATTCTAGGTTTGGTCTTATAATAAACTTGTGATAATTGGTGCAGTCTTAGAGGAGAGCAGGGTTTTTTGTTATTTCTTTGCTTGTTATTTATGTTGATGGTATACTTCTGGTTCTTTAAGGTTACTGTCTACTAAAATCTGAAAGTTTTCCTACATGGAGTTGCTAAGCCCCATCTTCCTACTACAGGTTTGGCAGTTTTTTGGGGTGGTAGTTTTGTATCTTAATACTCAAGTATAAGTCTTTACAAGTTTATTCTTTAAAAAATTTTCTTAATGTTTATTTATTTTTGAAAGAGAGACAAAGCATGAGCAGGGGAAGAGCAGATAGGGAGAGAGAGACACAGAATCTGAGGTAGGCTCCAGGCTCTGAGCTGTCAGCACAGAGCCCGACATGGGGCTCAAGCTCATGAATCATGAGATCATGACCTGAGCTGAAGTCAGGTGCTTAATCTACTGAGCCACCCAGGCACTCCTTTAGAAGTTTATTCTTAAACCTGCTGTTACCTCTCTATATGTGCTTTTATGCCTGCCAGGTTGTCTCTTTTTTTTTCCAGCATCTTTTCATCTATTGTTTTGATAATCATGCTCTATCTCTCTTCCAAATAGTTAAAAATTTTTACAAGACTTAAGACATCCAGGTGGCTAAAAGACACATGAAAAAATGCTCCACATTACCCATCATCAGGGAAATACAAATCAAAACCACAATGAGATACCACCTCACACCTGTCAGAATGGGTCAGATTAACAACTCAGACAACAGATGTTGGCAAGGATGCAGAGAAAGAGGATCTCTTTTGCACTGCTGTGGGAATGCAAACTGGTGCAGCCACTCTGGAAAACAGTATGGAGTTTCCTGAAAAAGTTAAAAATAGAACTACCCTACGACCCAGCAATGAATTGTGCTACTAGGTATTTATCCAAGGGATACACGTGTGATGTTTCGAAGGGGCACATGGACCCCAATGTTTATAGCATCACTGTTGACAATAGCCAAGTATGGAAAGAGCCCAAATTTCCATCAACAGATGAATGGATAAAGCACATGTGGCATATATATACGATGGAGTATTACTCGGCAATCATAAAGAATGAAATCTTGCCATTTGCAGCAATGTGGATGGAAGTAGAGTATTATGCTAAGTGAAATTAGAGAAAGACAAATATCATATGATTTCACTTGTAAGAGGACTTTAAGATACGAAACAGATGAACATAAGGGAAGGGAAGCAAAAATAACAGGGAGGGGGGACAAAACATAAGACACTCTTAAATACAGAGAACAAACTGAGGGTTGCAGGAGGGGTTGTGGGTGGGGGGACATTAAGGAAGACACTTGTTGGGATGAGCACTGGGTGTTATACGTAGGGGATGAATCACTGGAATCTACTGAAATCATTGTGCTATATGCTAACTGACTTGTATGTAAATTAAAAAAAAATTGTTTTTGGGCGCCTGGGTGGCGCAGTCAGTTAAGCGTCCGACTTCAGCCAGGTCATGATCTCGCGGTCCGTGAGTTCGAGCCCCGCGTCAGGCTCTGGGCTGATGGCTCGGAGCCTGGAGCCTGTTTCCGATTCTGTGTCTCCCTCTCTCTGACCCTCCCCTGTTCATGCTCTGTCTCTCTCTGTCCCAAAAATAAATAAACATTGAAAAAAAAAAATTGTTTTTAACAAGGCTCAAGTAGCTGAGAACAGACATTTGAATCATACTTCTGGTTAGGCCCTTTTAGGTTTATCTCATTCTTTTGATCAGGCTTTCTTGAGTACTTGTTATTTCTTTGTCTTATTCACCAGGATGTCATGAAAGACCTTTCCAACTGCTCTGCCGAATCCTGGATATACTATCTTCCATGTTTCCCTGGGTTACCTAGTTACTCGTCACAGTAACTGAGTCCAACATGACTTAACTCGGTGAACAATCTTAATGCTCAGTCTAGTGATCAATGCTTCCTAATGTAGGTACTCACAGTTCATCCTTCCAGAATTTTGTTCCAAGTTCATCACTTAGTTCACTAGAAAAAAGGCTTTGCCATCTTTTTGAAAATCTGCTGTTTCTCTTCTGTGATTACTTCCTTGTATTTACTGATGTCCTGGTAATGTCATTTAAAAATTCTATTCTTACATGCTCCTTAGTGCTTCCTGTACTCCCCCTACTCTAACCATTCCAACCTGCTTTGTGTTCTTTTTAAAAAAAAATTTTTAACATTTATTTATTTTTGAGAAGCAGAGACAAAGTGCATGTGGTGGGAGGGTCAGAGAGAGAGGAAGACACAGAATCTGAAGCTGCCTCCTGGCCCTCAGCTATCAGTACAGAGCCTGACATGGGGCTCGAACCCACGAACCATGAGATCTTCACCTGAGCCCCCCAGGCATCCCTGCTTTGTGTTCTTGAACACACCCAACTCATTCCCACCCTGGAGCTTTACTACTCCTAATTCTTCTTTTTTTCTTTCTTTCTTTCTTTTTTTTTTTTTTTTTTTTAATACTCCTGATTCTTACACCAGGAATGTTCTTTGGATCTCGTTAAGGTTGGCTGCTTATCCCTCAGGTACCAACTTAACCAGTTTACTCCATCATTCAACTGATAATGACTTCGGAGCCATTCACTATCAATGTTCATATAATTTCTCAGAGATAATGGTAGCCTTGTTTTCCTATGCAAAGAATATTTCATATTTAACACTTTGATACATCCTTGCCCTGGAGCCTTTGCCTTCCTGAGGAGGTCATTCCTGATCATCCACTTTAGTGGACCTCTTCCACCATTGTCAGCTCTACCATATACCTTGTTTTACTTTCTTCATAAAGCTCTTCAGTATATGAAAGCAGAAGGAAACTCTGTAAAAGCAAATACATGTTTTCACTGCTACTCGCGTAGAATGGTGTCTGGCATATAGTGCACATTTGGCAACAGTTTGAATTAAATGACTTAATTTTGTCCCGATCAGGAACTGTAAACTCATTTCAATATGCAGCCTCTTTCATCCTTCCATATTTAGCAAGGCTTGGTGTGTGCTTTTGAGCCTGATGATTGAGAGCCTTGACAAAGTACAGAATCAAAATTGGAAGTAAAGGGGGTGGGGACAAGAAGTGAGGAGTGGGCGATGAGAAGTCTTTATCATTTTGGCTCTTATTGGGCAATGTGTCTTACATTCCTCACTGTGCTACCTGTTCTTCCTTTCAGTACATCCTGCTGTATGTGGTTCACTGGAGAGCTTCTAGTTTAACCATCATGAAGTTAGTTCCTCCCTACTTCCCCTTCTCTGAAATTTTATGTATTCATACAATCAGAGTTAGCTTTTTAAAAATTAATTAATTTTAAATTTATGTCTTTTTAAAAGTTTATTTATTCTGAATGAGAGAGAAAGAGCACAGGAGAGGCAGAGAGGGAGAGAGAGAGAACCCCAAGCAGGCTCTGCGCTCACAGCACAGAGCCTGCTGTGGGGCTTGAACTCATGAACCATGAGATCATGACCTGAATCGAAACTAAGAGTCAGTCGCTTAACTAGCTGAGCCACCCAGGCACCCTAAGTTTAGCTGTTTATTTATTTTCAGAGTGACGGGGAGAACGTGTGAGTCAGGGAGAGGCAGAGAGAGGAGACACCAGATCCCAAGCAGGCTTTACACTGTCAGCACAGAACCTGATGTGGGGCTCAGTCTCACAAACCGTGAGATCATGACCTGCGCTGAAACCAAGAGGTCACTTAACTGATTGAGCCACCCAGGTGCCCCCAGAATTAACTTTTTAAAATAGGTTTCCAGACTTTTTCACTGTCTTTGTTCCATGTCTTAGATTATTTGGCCTTTTTCTCAGTTTTTTGAAACCTGCCTGCACCTAAAGTCTGGGAAGACATTTTTAAATTCTCCTTCAACTCCCAAGATAATATGGCTACTTTCTTCTGAAGTTTTTTTGTTCCAAAATGAACAATTCAGATATAGTTAGGGAATATTTCTTTTGTACTTAAAAAGATGGTGGAGGGTGGGGCTTTGTTCATTCCTAATCTGTGAATACTGATATGCAAAACATGAGATAGAAATAGAGTACAGTTAAATATTTTGAATAGTCCATATTATAGAGGGAAATGAGACGATGAGGGGCAGTTTTTCTGTTTGTTGTAAGTTTTGGGGAATCATTAAAACTATTATATGAGGAAAAATTAGTTAACTATTGTTCTTTATACTTTATTCACACTTCACTGAGGATAGTATAG
This sequence comes from Prionailurus viverrinus, assembly GCF_022837055.1. Lineage (NCBI taxonomy): Eukaryota > Metazoa > Chordata > Mammalia > Carnivora > Felidae > Prionailurus > Prionailurus viverrinus. Next base: position 35,574,288 of record NC_062562.1, on the reverse strand, counting down.
TAAACTGTAGCAGTTAAGATTATGCACTTGGGAGCAGATAAAGGTTCATATGCCACTCCTATCACTTTATTAGATGTATAGTTGTGGATATTTGTCTCAACTTCATTTTCCTTTCCTTTAAAATCAGAGTGATAAGACTAACAGGGATGTTATGAAAATTCTGTCGTATCTTAATCTTCATACTGTACCTGGAATACAATAAACACTCTAATTGTGAGCTGTATTACATTGTCTCTTTTTTATTTGAACCTTAGTAAAGAGTTTTCTTTGATACTGTAACTGGTTTAAGATTCTGAACATACAACAAAGTGATGGGAATGTGAAAGAAGATCATTTCATTGTTAAACTTAAGTCTATTTTCTGACTTGAACGCCTGAAAAATCAAGTTGTGGAAGATGATATTTAATAATCAGATTGTCTAAGACACTTTTTAGAAGAAATGACCCTGTCTTTTAATCAATATATTTTTCAGGAGTTGTAAAACGAATCATTCCTGCAGTAGCTTCTACAAATGCAGTCATTGCAGGTAGGGGAAAATGGCCATACATAATTTTGTTTTCTTTCCTTTAGTTTTGATTCATTAAATTGACATTTTTGCAGCTACTTGATTTCAGAAAACTAGTGTTCTAGAAATTTGGTATCTTCTTAGGTGGGGAGGGTGTAACAAAACTGCAAAAAAGAACAAGCTATTGGATCTGTATATATTTTGTTTTAGATTATGTCATAAAGTGCTCTGTAGTAAGGGGACATTATATACCTTTCCTTTTTTTTTTTAAATTTTATTATTATTTTTTAATGTTAATTTATTTTTGAGAGAGACAGAGACAGAATGCGAGTGGGTTAGGGGCAGAGAGAGAGGGAGACACAGAATCCGAAGCAGGCTCCAGGCTCTGAGCTGTCAGCACAGAGCCCGACGTGGGGCTCGAACTCACCAGCTGTGAGATCATGACCTGAGCCGAAGCTGGACACTCAACCAACTGAGCCACCCAGGCCCCCTATATACCTTTCCTTTTAATCAGTGTTAACAGATTGCTCATTAATCTAAAGAAGAGGAAGGAAAACATGCATTGCTACTCTCTTACTTGGATTATATAAAACAAATATAAAATTTGTTACTTTCTCAGTGTTTTAAAGAGTGTGTGTGTGTGTAAATCTATATCTGTTTTTTAATCAATAGCCTTAAAAGTTTATCTGTTCTGATTTATAACTGACTTTTTAAAAAACTTGTAATTTTAAATGTCTAATTTTCATTGAGTTGAGGCACCTTTATTTTCTCCCCTCTTCAGCTGTGTGTGCCACTGAGGTTTTTAAAATAGCCACAAGGTAATGGATTTCATTTTTTAATATCTGTGTAAATCTGTATTTTGACTTGGCTCAATTGTGTAAAGATGAACATTTTTTCATTACAGTGCATATATTCCTCTTAATAATTACTTGGTATTCAATGATGTAGATGGACTGTACACGTATACATTTGAAGCAGAGAGAAAGGTAAGTACTATTACACTAATGAAAACTTGTTTGATCATGCATAGTTTGATTTTTACGTATTAATTACTGGTTAGAAATATGAGTGAAATTGCCCACATCCTATGTATTCTTTAACTTCCAGAAACCTACTTACTATATATCTTTTGCAGTGTAGCCCAAAATAAATACTGTGTAGCAAAATAATTTAGGAAAACAGGTCTATTATGAAAAGCAGATTTTAAAGCATGAAAATTTATTTGTAGGAAATACGATTATAAAACAAGTTGATTTTCATTTCATATTTATAGACTATTATTGGTGTGTATGCCACTATTATATATTGTGTTTTATGTGTGTAGGAGAACTGCCCAGCATGTAGCCAGCTTCCTCAAAATATTCAGTTTTCTCCATCTGCTAAATTGCAGGAGGTTTTGGATTATTTAACCAATAGTGCATCTCTGTAAGTGTTCTGGATTTTTGTTTTATTGTAGAAATAATTTTTCTGATTTTAAAACTTTAAAAACTAGAATTGTTTTTTAAGAAGTGATCTTTGATTTTTTTTTAATTTTATTTTGTTTTCCCTATCATAATTTAGGCAGATGAAATCTCCAGCCATCACAGCTACATTAGAGGGAAGAAATAGAACACTTTACTTACAGGTAATCAGTGTTTGGTTGTTTTTTTGTTTTGTTTTGTTTTTTTGTTTTTCACAAAACTGTATTACAAGTCTTTTTTCTCATTATATTACAAGTTCAATTTCACTTAATGTGTTTTACATTAAAATAATTTTGTTTTCTAGTCAGTAACTTCTATTGAAGAACGAACAAGGCCAAATCTCTCCAAGACATTGAAAGGTATTTTAAAGATTAAAAAAAGAAAATGTATATTTATTTTGAGAGAGAGAGAATACATGAGCAGGGGAGGGACAGAGAGAGAGGGAGAGAGAAAATCTGAAGCAGGCTCCGTGCTGTCAGCACAGAGCCCAATGGGCTCAAACTTACGAACTATGAGATGACCTGAAACTAAATCAAGAGTCTGTCGCTTAACCAACTGAACCACCCAAGTGGTTTATTTTAAATGAATGAAAGCTATTTTAAATGAATATATTTACTAATCATTTTCTTCTTTTTTTCTCTTGGTAAAAGTAATGAATCCTTATTCTAGGTAATGCCTTTAAATGATGATTTCATTATAATTATATCTTTAGAAATGATAATAGAATTGTTCTTTCAGTAGAATATTAAAAAACTCAAAGAAATCAAAGATAGTATCACCTTGATTAAAGAGAATTGGGTTTTGATGTTTATCTAGACCTTAAATGTGTACTTTGTATGTGTGTGTGTGTGTGTTTTGCTTCTGTTGAGATTTTTTTGCTTGGGTTAATTATACTTTTTCTATTATAGAATTGGGACTCGTTGATGGGCAAGAACTGGCAGTTGCTGATGTCACCACACCACAGACTGTACTATTCAAACTTCATTTTACTTCTTAAGGAAAATAAATCTGCACATAATAGAAAACTGATGGAAATATTATACATTACGTGTATGCTAAGAAATTTAATGTCATTTTTAGCGTTAGTGTTGCTAGAATTTGACTTTTTTATATAAAGAACCACTCTTTTTTTAAATTTTTAACTTACCTTGAAGACAGAATTTTGGGGTTGGTATTTGTAAGCATTTTCATTAATAATACGGCAAATGATACCTGGAGAGAGAAATAATGAGCAAATGTATTTCTTTAGAGGAGGAGGCAAACACTCTGATGCGTGACTTCTGTTATTATGGTCACAGAACGCATTCCTCAGTTTTCATTTGAGCACCCACATATTAAAAAGATACCCCTTTAAAGAAAATTAGAAAATAAAGTTTTAAATAACATTAAACATTACAACCTGACATCTAGAGCATATTGAACATAGCCTACTTCTTGCTTGATTTAATATTCATTTAATTGTGGTTGTCCAAATGAATATTAATTATTGCAAAGGTTACCGTGTCCATAATAATTTGTAAATGGTGTTATAGCTGAATACCTGTGCATGGAAATGGGAACTATTTTCATGTTTACTTGTAGTGCCATAGAGGCCAATATGCACAATATTAAAGCCAAGACATGGATGTTTAAAAGAATCTAATGTTCAAACAGTTATCACTGATGCTTTCACACTATTTATTAATAAAATCATATATTGTCTACTTTTCTCACTGAAAATTTTTAAGGTATATTAAGGATAGTAAGTTCCATTGTAATGTACATTGGAATAATTTTTAAATGTGTAGCAGGATTACTAATACAAAACTTTTATGGTACCACAAGAAATAGCTACTGATTTAATTTGGTCTCACATAATAATGTAATGAAATGGAATCTTTTTATATTGTCCTTAAAATGCCTTTTTCTTCCCTAAAAAATTAAGCCTTAGACAAAATTAAGTGTAAGTATTGAAAAATTAGTTTTAGTGTCTCAATGTGGGAACATGCACTATGTGTTTTTCACTTAGATGGCAGTGTTCTATTCAAAAGCTTTATGATTACATGTCACTAGGTTAAATTTTTATTTATTCTTTTTAGCTCCATATCAACGTTTGTTTCATTATAAAATCATATAATGAGATACATAGTTATAGGTACTTAAAAAGTTACAGATTCAGGGGTACTTGGGTGGCTCAGTCAGTTAAAGCATCTAATTTCGGCTCAGGTCATGATCTCACGGTTCCTGAGTTTGAGCCCCACATCGGGCTCTGTGCTGGCAGAAATAAACATTTTTTAAAAAATTTAGAAAGTTACAGATAAAGTTTGAATTTTGGAATATGAAGGGACTAACATTTAGCACCTCCTTTACATGGGTGCTCTAATAATTCTCAGAGTAGCCTTGTGTGAGAAGGCAGTAATATCTCCATCAGAGAGCTCAATCCTTTTAGAAAGTTTACATCATTTATCCCAAATTGTACAATTAGAAATCTTGGAACAGGGATTCCAACACCAGTCTTCCCCCAACCTCCTTCTCAGTCCACTTGTTTAAGCTGTTTTAAGTTAGTAACCTGAATTATTTAGTACTACTTGTGTAGATCACTAAATATTACGAGTTTTAACATGTAAATTTTTACTGGTGAGATGAAACTATTGGAAAATCATAAACAACTTTTCAAGGGCAAAGTTTAATTTTGTTTTAAATTAAAAAAAAATGGCTTTAGGACATAGTTGCTTGCAGTAGGATAAAATATAGGCGGGAAACCTAAATAACCACAGCAGGGAGATAGAAGAGGTTTAATAGATTTGTGGCAAATTGGAGTGAAAATTACTTTTGTAAAGTGGCAAGTACCTCAGCTCACTGTTCACTGTTGGTATCCATATTTTTCAAAGTCATCTGGAAATCGGAATTTTTGTATGGAATCTGGCTTCAAATGTTGACAGAATTTTGCGTTTAACATTATGGAGTCTAAATCCCTTAGCCACTGACCGGGTTAGGTAGGCCACCAGTTTCATTTTTTCTCATAACGAAATGTTTGAAGAGTGAATGCAGAAAAAGTTGTATTTTAAATAGTATGCACAACACACGTTAACAGAGTAATAGTTTTAGTGCTTTTCAGGTTTGTTTTGAATGGGGCGAAGTGCGTACTTGTGAAGGGGAAGTTGTGCCTCAGAAATTCAGACTTGTAACACCTTGCAGATGATAGCTTTTTACTTACGTCATCAGGTGGGCTGGACCAGGCCTTTTATACAAAGTCCAGTATTTTCAGGCAAACCCAAACCCAGGGTTTCTCAGGTCCAGGTTAACACAGGACTGATTAAATATCTGAGACAAAGCGCTAATAGGAAGGCGAGAGCCAAAGTTTTCTTTGCAGTTTTTTTTTTTTAACGGTTTATTCATTTTTGAGAGACAGCGCAAGCGGGGGAGGGGCAGAGAGAGAGAGAGGGAGATACAGAATGCAAAGCAGGCTCCAGGCTCTGAAATGTCAGCACAGCGCCCCGGGCAGGTCTGGAACCCACTAGCCTAGAGATCATGTCCTGAACAGAAGTTGGTTGCTCAACCTACTGCGCCACTCAGGAGCCCCTGTTTGCAATCCTTACTGGCAAGACGCTTTTAGTACCTGAGCAATTTTCTAGGAGGGAAGCCACGTGAAAAGTAGCTTTTCCTCCCGGAAGAAGCTACCTCTGCTAGCAGCCACAGAGCTAGTGGCTTAGGATTTGCGCCTTACGCTCGTAAGCACTATCAACAGAAATAGTTCCGCGTTCTCCGTAACTAAAGGGAAGCTTCGGGTACCGGATGTGACGTCTAAGTTCCTCCTTTTCTTCCGTCTATTGACGGAACTCTGGGCTCCCGGATTTGGTGGTTGTGTACGTGGAAGAAGCCCGCGCATGCGCGGCTCGGGCCTTTTCGTCTCAGCTGTGCGCGAAGGGCTGAGGGTAACGTCCCGGACGGGCTCGGGGGGGATTGTCAGAGTCATGGCCCGCCGCTGACCGGGCCCGCCGTTTGAGGAAGGGGGCGAGGCCGTTCCGCAGCACCCCTCCCCGGGCCTCAGGCTGGTCGGCCTGGCCCTCCGCCTTCCCGCTTGGTGCTGCCGCCGCCACTGCCGGCTGAGGAGGGGAGATGAGTTGGTTCAACGCCTCCCAGCTTTCCAGCTTCGCGAAGCAGGCCCTGTCCCAGGCCCAGAAGTCTATCGACAGGGTCCTGGATATCCAGGAAGAGGAGCCGAGCGTCTGGGCCGAGACCATTCCGTACGGAGAGCCGGGTAAGGGAGAGAGGGGCGGGGGGTCCCGGGGGGCCTGGGCTCGCGGAGGCTTCTCTCCTGTGGCAGGCCAACGGACGAAGAGGTGTAGGCAGCGCTCCTTCCCCGCCGACGGCGTTCTGAGCGACTTCTCTCTCCGTAGCCCGTCCGCGAATGCTCGTTTGTCTCCAAGTGGGTCTCTGTTGTTTTCCGGAGGGAGATCCCAGCCCCGGTTCTTCCGTGCCCGGGGCCCCCGGTGCGGGTCCTGCCGGCCTCGGAGGCGCGGGTGGCGATTTGTTGGGCTTATTCTCCGCCCTCGCTCGACGTAGCTAGCTGCAAGCACGAGCAGTCCAGAAAACTGGGATTGCTGCGCGCTCCGGGCACTGGGGAGCCGCGACGTGAAGGAAATCAGCAGGGACGGGAGGCACCGTGCCCGACACTTAACGAGCGCTCCGTGCTCGGCAGCGCGGAATGTGCTTTTTTACGGCTTTCTCATCTCCCAGACAGCTCCTCGAGTTAGGTTTCTTGTTCTCGCCGTTTTACAGAAGGGGAAATCGAGGCCGGGTAACTTCCTCTGGGCCATCCCGCAGGTGAGGGGTGGAATATGTTGGAGATACCACCCGTGGAACCCAGCCCAGGAGTTTGGGGTTGCATCACGTTGTGTTTTCAGAGAGCTGCTCTCTCTCGGTTTCCTGGAGCCCGATCTTTTCAGGGATCTTTACTTGCTTTGGCTCTAAGCCTAAGGAAACAGTTGAGCATTTTAGTGCGGGGGGTAAAAATTTGTCTATTTGGGAGCTCTGAATCTGTGTGCAAAAAAGAAGGAAGTTTTTCTTGCCTACTTCTGTCTGGTTTCTTGTTTTAAATTTTACATCTTTGAAAAGGACCTAAGTTTGAGGTACTTCATTTTCAGATATTTTTGGCCCAGGCCTGTGTGTCAGGATCTTAGTACTTTTTACAAGATGCTATGGTGACCTTGTGGGAGTAGCTGAACTTCCTTTTTCTTAGATACCCCACATTTTGAATTACTAAACCTAGAGGAGACAGCAGATAAATTTTAAACATAAGGATACTCGTTTTTTGAAGTTTGGGGCTTGAGTCATGTATATAATTTTTTAAGATAGGTTATCCAGAATAGACAGATTAGTGAAATATTTACTTACTGAGTATTTATTGATTGCCTATGCTTTACATCGCCTCCCTCGAAGGTGACCAGCCTTTCGAATGGAGCAGTTGAGGGGGTTATCACATAACCTTGGGATTTGTGTAAAGCATTCTTCAGTTTCTTCTAGAGGGACATGTGACTTCTGTCATTCATTAATAGACCTACTAAATTCAACTAATTAGCGGACTTAATCTTGCTTGTTCATTTGTTCTTCTGGTTTTCTCCTTTTTTCATTGTTTTTATATACTGAACCGATAGATACACAACTGTGCCCCCAAACTGAAGTGTTGTACATACTTCTCAAGTCATATTATGGAATAGACTTCACTAGAGGACTAGGTAATTTTTCGGAGCTTTTAGGTGCTTGTTCTCGCCCCACCAACTTGTTTGTTTGTTTGCTTTTGTTAAAGTAGCCTTCACCCTGGGCATGAAGCCCAACACTGCGCTTGAGCTCAAGACCCTGAAATCAAGACCTGAGCTGAGATGAACAGTCAGAGGCTTAACTGACTGAGCTAACCAGGTGCTCCCATCCCTATCTGCGTAATTGTGCAGAATTTGTGATGATTCTGCTCAGCCACTTTTGAGTTTAGAAAAGGAAATTTTTTTTTAAAGAAATGCTTTAATATTTTAGCAAATAAGCCATTTTTTTTTTTTTGTTTATCATTGGGTTTTTTAGTATCATGTGTTTCTGTGACTGAATTACCTTTTTTACCCAGAAGATAGTTATTTTCTCTTTGGTGTTTTTTTTTTTTTTTTTTTAATTTTTTTTTTTTTTCCAACGTTTATTTATTTTTGGGACAGAGAGAGATAGAGCATGAACGGGGGAGGGGCAGAGAGAGAGGGAGGCACAGAATCGGAAACAGGCTCCAAGCTCTGAGCCATCAGCCCAGAGCCTGACGCGGGGCTCAAACTCCCGGACCGCGAGATCGTGACCTGGCTGAAGTCGGACGCTCAACCGACTGCGCCACCCAGGCGCCCCTCTTTGGTGTTTTTAAAAAGGCCTAGTGTAAACTACCATCGGTATAAAAACACAATAATTCTTAAAAAATGCCCATCTTTGAAATTCATAGCACTTTTTAAAAATTTTATATTTTATTTTATTAAAAAAATTTTTTTTAATGTTTATTTATTATTGAGAGACAGAGACAGAGCTTGAGCATGGGTGGGGCAGAGAGAGGAGGAGACACAGGATGCGAAGGAGGCTCCAGGTTCTGAGCTGTCAGCACAGAGCCCGACGTGGGGCTAGAACTCACATACTGCTGGATCATGACCCAAGCCAAAGTCAGATGCTCAACTGAATGAGCCACCCAGGTGCCCCTAGATTTTATTTTTAAGTAATCTCTACCCAACATGGAGCTTGAACCCACAACCTTGAGGCCAAGAGGTACATGCTCCAGTGACTGAGCCAGCCAGGCACCCGTGAATTTCATATGACCTTCTAATTGCTGACATAATTTGTAATTTAGGAAGGGAACAAAACTTTCTCATAGAGTGGGTTTGGATAATGACTCTTGGAGAATGAACTTGTCATTAAGTGCATGAAAATGAATGTGTCCTTTAGAAGTTACTGTTCCCATCAGTTTACTTTGATCTTTGGAAAAGAACATTTGTTGCCAGTATGTTGGGTTCAGTTTTTGAGTGTTACCCTCTTTCCGGCTCGTAAGTATGTTTTGTTACTGATATTACGAGGAGAATAATTAATAAGAAACTGAACAGAAGGTCAGGTTAGTTTGCTATGACTTCACACGATCTGTAAGTGAGGGTACTGCCTCTTGTTGTGAGATGCATCACAACATGTTGTGAGATGTGTATCTTAGACTGAGCATAAGTTATGTAACATATACCATTACTTTCTTAATTTGTTGTGGGAGGGAGTAACATATTTGCTTCTGGTAGGCCAGGCCCATTTTGATCTCTTACCTTTGTTCCTGGTTCCTAGTTTGGACAGATCTGTACCAGTTTTCCTCTTTAAGGCCTAAAGTTCAACAGTAAACTAGTTAATCATATAATAAGCAGGTAGCCTGATAGGTGCAAGTTATAGGTCGTATTCTATAGGTTTCCTGTTTTTAAACTATGTATTGACTTATAACAATTGTAATATTAACATAAAATGAATATATTTTTTCTTTTGTAACACACATATATATATATATATATATATATATTTTTTTTTTTTTTTTTTTTTTTTTTTTTTGTCAAAGGAATAAGTCCCCCTGTCAGTGGAGGATGGGATACTTCAACCTGGGGGTTAAAATCAAACAGTGAACCTCAGAGTCAGCCTGTAGCCTCTCCTAAAGCAATAACAAAGCCAGTTCGGAGAACTGTGGTAGATGAATCTGAAAATTTCTTCAGTGCCTTTCTCTCTCCAACGGACGTCCAGACCATTCAGAAGAGTCCAGTGGTATCAAAACCACCAGCTAAATCACAACGACCAGAAGAAGAAGTAAAAAGCACTTTACAGGAATCCTTGCCCACTGGACAGTCAAGAACCTCGGAAACAACTGAGTCACAAGTGAAAGACTCTACTCCATGTGTATCAGGGGAAACTCTGGCAGTAGATACTCCGTCGCCAAAAACTGAGGGCAAGCATGAAGAAACTGTTAATAAAGAATCTGATACGAAGGTATCAACTGTACGTTTGAAGGTATCCGAAAATGTAATTAATGTGAAAACAACTAGGGAAAACATACCTAATATGTCGACTGCAGAAACAAAGGACGTGGCTTTGGAACCTAAGGAACAAAAACATGAAGACAGACAGACTAACACACCTTCTCCTCCAGTTAGTACCTTCTCGTCTGGTACTTCTACCACCAGTGACATTGAAGTCTTAGATCATGAAAGTGTAATAAGTGAGAGCTCAGCAAGTTCGAGACAAGAGACTACAGATTCAAAATCAAGTCTTCACTTGATGCAGACATCTTTTCAGCTTCTCTCAGCATCTGCTTGTCCTGAATATAATCGTTTAGATGATTTCCAGAAACTCACTGAGAGTTGCTGTTCATCTGATGCTTTTGAAAGAATAGACTCGTTTAGTGTGCAGTCATTAGATAGTCGTAGTGTAAGTGAAATCAATTCAGATGATGAACTGTCAGGCAAGGGATATGCTTTAGTACCTATTATAGTTAATCCTTCAACTCCAAAGACTAAAGTAATTGAATCTGTTGAAAGAAAACCTGAAGAAGAAGTAAATGAAACATTAATTATACCCACTGAAGAAACAGAAATGGAAGAAAGTGGACGAAGTGCAACACCTGTTAATTGTGAACAGCCTGATATCTTGGTTTCTTCTACACCAGTAAGTGAAGGACATACTGTCTCAGACAAAGTGGCCGAGCCGCACGAAACTGCTGAAAGTAAGCCAGAAGCACATTCTGAGAAGGAAGATGTTTGCAAGGTAAATCTAGAAACTGCAAGGGGATTTTTGGATATGCTTTTCAGAAATGAAATGATTGTTTATTTATATTTTCATTGTTTATTTTTAACATTCCATGTTGCATAATGATTTGTGCTGATTAAAAAAGACAGGCATTTTGGCCTTTAGGTGTGGCATTAAGGATTTTAAAATTGAATTATTGATATTAAATTACTTGAAATTCCTCTGAGACATCTGTGATAACATAAGTTGATATTTCAGCATAACTAAGAATGAAAAGGTTATCTCGCGTCATTACTTTTGAGTCCTTTCACCTTACAGTTCTTGTATGCTGTGCTCATTTGTCTTTTTGCAAAGGATTGGCTTATGGTAACATACGTCTTAAAAGCCTTTGCAGGTAAAGGTGCTGAAACGAATATAAACACTATATGGGTTTTTTATATCAAAATTTGTTTTGCATGTTCACATTATTTGTAGCAAATCCTAAATGAAAAATTTAGTCTTTAATTATTGATGTCTTTCTGTTGTTATTAATTACTTGTTTTCTCTTTTATGTTACTTTGATATTTCCCTGCTAGCTCTCTTAACATGAATAAGAATGGGAAATGTCCAAGGAACAAAGGCATTGCTTAGGAATGACAAATTGCTTCTATCTAATACATATAAAAGGAAAGTGGTGTTAATTCTTTAACATTAAGTCACGGTTTTGATTTTTCCTATGATTTTTAGATATAGAAATTGAGTTGGATTTGGCATCTTTAATAGACTCCTCTGAGATATAGGATGTCTTGAAGAAATGTCCTGTAAGTGCCATGTATTGAATTATTTAATGTAAAAAAAAAAAAGTTCCAGATTCTGTTACCTAGGTTTAATATTATTCACAACACACAAAAATGCCATGCTATAGCTATAATAGCACTTTGAATTGCTGAAATCAGCACTGTTTCGTATCAATAAGATATTTTTGAGCTACTTTCAGAAGGTAAGTGATACCTAAATTAATCTAAACCTCAATCAGGTAAGTCTTTTTTTTTTTAAGTGCAAACAGCATCATTCCTCCCCTCATACACAAGTTTTTCACTGCTTCAGCAAGGCCTAAGGAGTAAGATACTGTTCTCATTCCTTTTTGTTTAGCTTTACACTGATACATCCTGGAGATTTTAAAGTTACATGCATATGAGTTTTTTTAAAATGTTTTTATTTTTTGAATGCAATGTATCATACTAAAAATAGTTACATGCTACATATTTGGATTAAAGAATAATATGGAAAAAGGGACACTTGCGTATCTACTACCCAGCGAAGATACAGGATATTACTAAAGGCTTTGAAGCCCCTGTGATCTTTTTAAAAAGTTTCTTTGTCTCCATTCCGCTTTTGTTGGACATGCACACCTTTTTTTAGATTTTGCTATAACAAACCGCTGTAAATATCCTTGTATAATAATGCAGGAGTTTTCTCCTCTAAAGTATATCTAAAATAACTTTCTGCATTCAATGGTGTGTAGATTTTCAACTAGATATTAAAGTGGTTTACTAATTTATACTCCCACCAACTCTGTGGTTGTACTGATTTATACTCTTCTACCAGCTATGTATGAGTTCTTGTTCTGAATCCACTATGTTCTCATTGTTGCTAAGTCTTTTTATGAGGTAATGCTGTTTTAGTTACTATATTGATTAGATTACCTTTACAATTCATCACCTGCATGTAAAAATGGTCTTTTCAGTTAAATGTTTGACTTTGTGTATTCTTCTTATTCAGAGAGTCGAATTTCTGAATGAGAAACTGGATAAAAGGGAGGCTCAGTTATTATCTCTTAGTAAAGAAAAAGCACTTTTAGAAGAAGCCTATGATAATCTGAAAGAGTAAGTATTTTACAAATGTGAATAATTGTATGTTTTGTAGAGGCCCAAATGGTTATTATTTAAGAATTTTTTTTAAACTAAAATGTCTAAAATTTAACTTGTTTACAATAATTGAAAGTGGAATAGCATTTCAGTTATAAACGTAGAGATTTTTTCCTCAAATTATCTGTACCATATTACCTTTGGCATTTGAAGAGAGTTGTTTTGCAAAAACAAAACAAAACAAAAAACCTTTTCCCTTTTAGTATTAGATATTTAAAACATATATTTAAAGAAAACTATGATATAAAAAAAAAACCCCGACAATATTTGTTTCCTTTAAGGAGGTGATTCGTAAAATGTAACACAGATTCAAAATTTAAAAATTTTACTGTTATTTTTATACATCAAATAGGGGTGACATTTTCGATTTCTAATTGGTTGTCATTGAGGTGTTTTAAATAAATTAAGCCTGTAATTTTTCTTTTAAATGTTAACAGGCATAAAACTAACCATTTTAGTAAGTTATGTGTTGAAGACAATGTTATTTTCCTTTTGCAAGCTGAACTCCTCTTGTTCCCCCAGGAACATGTAAACAAGTACCTCTCTATTATTTTTAATTTAGTGAAATGTTTAGAGTGAAAGAAGAAAGCAGCAGCATTTCTTCCTTGAAAGATGAATTTACTCAAAGAATTGCAGAAGCAGAAAAGAAAGTTCAGCTAGCCTGTAAAGAGAGAGATGCTGCTAAAAAGGTAATGGAAATTAAAAATAATATAAGTTCTATACAGACATAGATTTTGAGGAATGTATTCATAATATTTTGGTATGGAAAAAAAGAGAAGTAAGATTAAAGGATACCATACAGTAGGGGGCGCCTGGGTGGCTCAGTTGGTTGAACTTCTGACTCTTGATTTTAGCTCAGGTCATGAACTCAGGGTCATCAGATGGAACCCCACGTGGGGCCCTGTGCTGGGCATGGAGCCTGCTTAAGATTCTCTCCCTCTGCCCCTCTCCCCCACTTGTGTGCTCTCTCAAACAACTCTTTCTCTCTTTCTCAAAAATAAAAAGGGTACCATATAGTATATTAACACTTAAATTATAGACTTTTATTTAATACTTTTAGACTTAGATTTTTGAAACTTTAAAAAAAAAACTAAGCATATATTTGTATAATTTATCTATAAGTCCTTGTAAGATACATAGCAAGGATCATTAGAGTAATTTCATAAATGAAAATTTTGTCAAAATAAATAACAATTAAATCTAAATGGCACTTGGGGCACCTGGGTGGCTTAAGCCTCTTGGTTTCTGTTCAGGTCACGATTGCATGGTTTGTGAGTTCCAGCCCCATGTGAGGCTCTATGCTGAGCTTGGGATTCTCTCCCCCTCTCTCTCCCTCCACCTCTTCCACTCATACTAAATAAATAAACAAAATAAACTTTAAAAAAATCTAAATGACACTGCATACATTTTTTTTGAATTATTATTACCTTCATTTGTTACTTTCCAGCCACTTCAAACATATTACATGTACCTTTTCAAGTCAGAGTGATTTTAAAATAAAAAATTGTAGGGTCACTTGAGCGGCTCAGTTGGTTAAACGCCTGACTCCTGATTTTGGCTCAGGTCATGATCTCACAGGATTGTGAGTTCAAGCCCCTCATCCTGCTCCACACTGATGGTATGAGGCCTGCTTGAGATTCTCTTTCTCCCTATCTCTCTCCTCCTCCCCTGCTTGCTCTGTCTCTCTCAAAATAAACATTTAAGTAAAATAAAATATTGTAATGGTTAGCAAGTCTTGTGAGACATAACATTGACTTACTCTAATATAGGATTTCATAGCACGTTTCACATTTTGGGCTGCATAATTTTATGTTGTATGGGATTGTACTCTGCACTGTGAGATGTTTACCACTCTCTGGGCCCCTACCTACAAGACACCACTGTCAGCGTTATCTCCCTATCTCCCACTCTGCACCCACCACCCCATTCCTCGAGTTGTGATAATTAAAAATGTTGGCAGACATTGCCAAATGTCCCCTTGGGAGCAAGATCACTCCTGGTTGGGAACCATTGTTCTAATTCTTATAATTTGTAGCAATTGTGTATTTTAGAAATTGGTAACCAACTAAGGTTAGTAATTCTATCTAAACTATTATTAATAACGTCTCAGCATTTGCCCTTCTCAGTTAGGTTGGTCTTCTTGACCAGTGTTAATGTTAATCTTTATTTTTTGGTACACTGTTAAAGAGGAGAAATAAGTCATATACTTCCTTTGCTTATTTGCTTTAATTAGCTAGCTCATTTCAGACACTAACAATAACCTCAGACTACCTAACCAATTTACCTCTTCTTGTCCCTACTATATTCCATCTGGACAAGTTTAATTGAGAAATTAGATTTTAAGTAATGTAATGTTTATTTTCTGTAATGTAATTTGAATTATAGATCTAAAATAGACCCAAATTATTAACTATAGGTGGAAAAAGCTTGGACCCTAAGTTTTTTTATGTGTACTAGTACATATGAAGTTGGGATCCACAGGAAATTCAAAGCAAATTGGATTAACCTTAAGAGTTTGCTTTTCTAGTGATGGAAGATAGGTAATGTCAACACCTATATAGTACAAGGCAGAATGAAGTAAATTACAGATCAAGACGAATAAGCAGTTTGGAATGGTAACACAGAGGATGAATTCTGACCAGGGGAATTGAGGAAAGTTTCATGGAAGGCAGGATGGTCTTATTGGGCCCTGATGGATGAATCAAGTTTTGACAGTTGGAAGATGCAGAGTAATGTGGATGGCTCAGTGTATGGGCTTTGGGTACTCATAAACCTGGTTTTCAAGTTAAACTCCATCACTTAGTAGGTCTCTGACCTTCAAAGTTTATTCAGTCTTTAATTGTGTAGTTAAATAAAGTACCTCCTTCATAGGATTGTTGTGAAAATAAAATTATAATGGATACAAAGCATAGTTTAAATACCTAATGTTAGTTGTTTTTAGCTCTTGTTTCAGATCATTGCTTAAAACCAAATTTTAAATCCTAGAGCACTTTTCACATCACCATACTTCTCCATTGTGGTTTTAAAGGATAACTGTCTTGACATATTTCTGCTGAATCTCTGCTTTATTAAAGTAGATTGAACCTTATATAATCATGCTTTATTCATTTCACAATGCACTAGCAAGTGCAGCAAGTTTTAGATGAGGAATGGAAATAAAATAAAAAATGGAGACATATATTGTTTGAAATGTTCCAAATAAAATACTTGATCTGAAGAAAATGTGTATAGAGATAAGAAAGAAAGGTATTGAAAGTTAACTTATTCTCACTTGTATTACCATATTAAAACCTCTTTATTTCTGAATTCAGGTTTTTTATGTTGTTTCAAAGCTGTTTACTTAATTAACTGAGGTAGTAAACACAGGTTAACAATACAACTTAAGGATCTTTATTGAGAATTTGATTATTGACTTTGAATATGGAAAAAATTGAAAAATATGCCCAGAATGAAAGTAATTCGTTACGGTATTCACATTCCTTTTTTTTTTTTAATTAGGAAATCAAAAGTATAAAAGAAGAACTTGCTACTAGATTAAATAGTAGTGAAACTTCAGAACTTTTGAAAGAGAAAGATGAGCAGATCCGAGGGTTAATGGAAGAAGGTATGTAAAATATTTAGTTGATTATGAAAAATACTGTCAACACAGGAAAAATGCTTGCCACATGATTAGCTACTGCTTCCCAGTAAAAAATATTGGAAGCAAGAAGGCTTTGTGCTTAAACCTCAGAAATGGTAGGTGATAATTTATGGAAAACTGGGGAGTAATATGTATAGAGGCAGAGACATTTGCATGTAGCCTTTTATACTACATACACGTACTTGCTAAAATAACTTGCTGAACAATAAATGTTTGTGCTTCCATAAAAAAGTTTTTAACAGATTTTACAGCCTGTCATTTAAACCAAGATATTTGAGGTTATTATTTTGGAATTTATATAGTATCTCAGTCTCTAGCTTGGGTACTCTCTGGTATCATCATACTATTTGGGCATTTGATAGTGAATTTTTCATTACATTCTTATTTTAATTTTTCAGTTATTAAGTACTCTATGAAAAAACTTATTAGCAGGGTTATAGAAATAAATATTTTTCGTTAGATAAGTTATTACAAATTGACACTGGACTAATTTCTTTATGTAATTTCATAGGAAAGAGGTAGTTTTTGAAAAGGGGATTAAATGAATTTTTTTCCTGTTTAATTTATATATTTGTATTTTATTTTTGAGAGAGAGAGAGAGCGCGCGCGCGCAAGTGGGGGAGGGGCAGAGAGAGAGAGCGCGTGCGCAAGCAAAACCCAAGTAGGCTCCGTGCTGCCAGCACAGAGTCCCATGCGTGACTCCATCCCACGAAGCTGCAAGATCATGACCTGAGCCTAAACCAAGAGTTGTAGGCTCAACCTACAGAGCCACCCAGGCACCCCTCTTCTCCTCTTAATTAAAATTTTTCTAGTTGTAAAATTAGACTTGCTACTTGCAGAAATTTTTGAAGTTTTGGTAGGTGTAGGAAGAAAAAATACATCCTAATCGACTTTTACAAGAAACTGTTAATTTCTTCTAGTCCTTTTTTAGTGCATTTTTAATACATTGTTAAGCATAATTAAGATCACATACTTTATTTGTAATTTTCCTTCTTTTACAATTCCCTTGCTACTAAATAATTTTGCTAGCATTATTAATGGCCGTATTAAAGTCCCTTATAGGGGCACCTGGGTGGTTCAGTTGGTTAAGCATCCAACTCTTCACTTTGGCTCAGGTCATGATCTCATAGTTTGTGAATTCGAGCCTTGTATCCGGTTCCACACTGATAGTGCAAACCCTGCTTGGGATTCTTTCTCTCCTCTCTCTGCCCCTTTCTCTCCCTCAAATAAACTTAAAAAAAAAAAAAAAAAGTTTAAAGTCCATTATATGGCTATATATACCACTACTTATTTTACTGTTTTCCTCATATTGTGCATTTATTTCTAAAATGTTAATATTGTAAATGGTGGGATGAACATTTCTGTACTTAAATCATTGAACTTAAGAGGATTTCCAGAGGGCTTGTAAACAACATGGAACAGTCACTTCATTTCAAAAAATTAGTTTTATCCAGTTTTTCTTTTTCATTTATTCAGCTAATATTTAACAGTGTGTCAGATACTATATTTAGTATAGTAATACATTTGACATGCTCCCTATCCTTTAGGAGCTTACAGTTCAGTGAAAAGGAAATAGAAGTACTCAGATAATTGTAAAACACAGTCTAAGCACTACAATAGAAAATGGAGAATTGATAAATCACATAATCATTATGTCAAATCATCTTGAGGTCATGAACTGCCTTTATTACAGCACTAGAGATGGAGGGAAAGGCTGTGTGCATGGTTTCATAATTTTAAAAAATTATCTTAAATATTTATATCAAGGGGCATTTGGGTGGCTCAGTTGGTTGAGTGTCTGACTCTTGATTTCAGCTCAGGTCATGATCTTAGGGTTGTGGGATTGAGTCCTGCGTCGGGCTCTATGTTGATCATGGAGCCTGCTTAAGATTCTCTTTCTTCCACACCCTCCCCTGCTTGTTTTCTCTCTCTCTCTAAAAAAATAAAAAAATAAAAATATTTCTATCAGATGTCACTGTTTGGGTTTTATTAATTTATTGAGGGGGTGTTTTCTTTTGCTTAATGAAATTCTTTATACTGAAAATAGAATGATTTCATATGGGATCATTTATTCACTGCTTCTGTATCTTCCAGAAGTATTTTTAAATTCACAGTTAAAAAGCTGAAAGACTCAAAGCTGAAAGCACGCTACAGTAAATAGCAGATTACATTATTACTTCACTTCGTCATTTATTAACATCTAGGCACACCTGATTCATAGCTTTCTGCACACACATATACTTCCCTTTTGCCAAAGCATTTGAATGTAGGTGACAGATACGAGTCCACTCATAAATTCTTTTTTTCCTCAGTTTTATTGAGGTATAATTGGCTAATAAAAATTGTATATATTTAAGGTGCACAATGGGATTTTTTTTTTTGGATAACATATATATTGTGAAATGTTTACCACAGTCAAGCTAATTAACATATCAATCACCTCATGTACTTCACTTTTTCTTTTTTTTTTTTTTTTTTTTTACATTTTTTACATTATGTCTGAAGAACTTACCTCTGTAACTGAAACTTGGTCCCCTTTATCTCCATATTTCCCCTGGTAACTAGCATTGTGCTCTGTACTTCTATAAATTCAACTTTTTTATATTCCACATCAGAGTGAGATCATGTATGTAGTATCTGAATCTGACTTATTTCAGCCTCCAGGTTCATCCATGTTCTTACTAATGGCAGGATTTCCTTTTTCAAGGCTAAATAATATATAGCATGCTACTTTTTTCTTCTTTAAAAATTTTTAAATTTTTTTAATGTTTATTTATTTTTGAGAGAGAGACAGAGTACAGTGGGGGAGGAGCAGAGAGAGAGGGAGACACAGAATCTAAAGCAGGCTCCAGGCTCTGAGCTGTCAGCATAGAACCCGATGTGGGGCTTGAGCCCACAAACCATGAGATCATGACCAGAGCTGAAGTTGGATGCTTAACCAACTGAGCCATCCAGACACCCCTTCTTTTTTAGAATTTTTAATGAATTGGGAAAATATTCACAATTTTAGACAGCAAAAATAAATTATACATTTGTAATAATTGTACTAAATATTGTACTAAATAATTGTACTAAATATTGTAATAAATTACAATATTTTTTATTGAAGTATAATTGCATACAATGCTATATTCCAGGGGTACAAGCTGCGTAGTGATTCAAAAATTCTGTATATTATTCAGTGCTCACCATGAATACAGTCACCATACAACATTATTACTATATTATTGACTCTACATACTATATTGTAATTTTTATCCCCGTGACTTATTTTATAACTGGAAATTTACACCTTTTAATCCTCTTCACCTATTTCACCCCTCACACTCTCCCCATGTCATCTTTGGCAACCACCATTTTCTTTCTGTATTTGAGTGTGTTTTTATTTTCTTGTTTGTTTTGTGTTTTAGATTCCACATATTAGTGAAATCATATGGTATATCCCTTTCTTTTTCTGATTTATTTCACTTAGCATAATACCTTCTAGGTCCATCTATGTTGTCACAAATGGCAAGATCTCATTCTTTATTATGGCTGAGTAGTACTCCATTGTATGTATGTGTGTATATACACACACACCGTATTTGCTTTGTCCATTTATCATTGTATGCTTAGATTGTTTCCATATCTTGGCTGTTGTAAATAATGCTGCAATATACATAGAGCATTATATTTCTTGGAATTAGTGTTTTCTTTTTCTTTGGGTAGATACCTTGTAGGGGGATTGCTGGAACACATCGTATTTCTGCTTTTAAATTTTTGGAGAAGCTCCATGTTACTGGAGTTTTTAATACTTAAAATTTCTTGTCTTTTCGATAATAGCCATTCTGACATGTGAGGTAATATATCTCATGGTGGGTTTTCATTTGCATTTCCCTGATGATTAGTAATGATGATTAATGATGGTTAGTGACCTTTTTACGTTTCGGTTGGCCCTCTATATGTCTTCTTTGGAAAAATGTTTATTCATGTCCTTTTTCCATTTTTTTAATCAGATTGCTTTTGGGGGAAGGGTTGAAGTGTATGAGTTCTTTATATATTTTGGACATTCACCTCTTATTGGCTATGTCATTAAAATATGTCTTCAATTCAGTAGACTGTCTTCTTGTTTTGTTGATGGTTTCCTTTGCTATACAAAAGGTTTTTATTTTGTTGTAGTCCCAATAGTTTATTTTTGCTTTTGTTTTTCTTGCCTGAGGAGACATATTCATAAATATATTCTAAGGCTGATGTTCAGGGGATTACTGCCTGTGTTTTCTTTCTTAAAAAAAATTTTTTTTAATGTTTGTTTATTTTTGAGAGAGAGAGAGTAGGGAGTGTGTGTGTGCGTGCGGGGGAGGGGCAGAGAGAGCAGGAGACACAGAATCCGAAGCAGGCTCCAGTCTCTGAGCTGTCAGCACAGAACCCAGTGTGGGACTCGAACCCACGAACCATGAGATCATGACTTGAGCTGAAGTCGGATGTTTAACCGAAGTCGGATGCTTAACCAACTGAGCCACCCAAGGGCCCTGCTGCCTATGTTTTCTTTTAAGAGTTTTATAATTTCACATCTCACATTTTGGTCTTTAATCCATTTTGAATTTATTTTTGTGTATGGTGTAAGAAAGTGGTCCGGTTTCATTCTTGTTCATGTAGCTGTCCAGTTTTCCCAACACCACTTAACGAAAAGAATATCTTTTCCCCATTATATATTCTTGCCTCCTTTGTCATCATTTATTTGACCGTGTAAGTATGGGTTTATTTCTGGGCTCTCTATCCTGTTTTATTGATCTGTGTGTCTGTTTTTGTGCCAGTATCCTACTATTTTGATTACTGCAGTTGTAATCTAGGATTATGATACCTTCAAGCTTTGTTTTTCTTTCTCAAGATTGCTTTGGCTATTTGGGGTCTTTGTATTTCCATGAAAATTTTAGGCTTACTGTTTCTAGTTGTGTGAAAAATGCTCTTGGTATTTTGATAGGGATTGCATTGAATCTGTAGATTGCTTTGGGTAGTATGGACATTTTAACAGTATTAATTCTTCCAGTTCATGAGCATGGTATATCTCTCCATTTGTGTTGTTTTCAATTTTTTTCATTAGTATCAGAGTATAGGTCTTTGATTTTCTTGGTTAAATTTATTCCTAAGTATTTTATTTTATTTATTTTATTGGTGCACTTGTAAATGGGATTATTTCTTAATTGTACTTCCTACTATTTTATTATTAGCATATGGAAATGCAGCAGATTTTTGTATATTTTGTATCCTGCAATTTTACTGAATTCACTTATTCTAATAGTTCTTTGGATGGAGTCTTCAGGCTTTTCTAGCTATGGTATTATATCATCTCTAAATAGTGACAGTTTTACTTCTTCCTTACTACTTTGGGTGCCTTTTATTTATTTTTCTTGTCCATTTGCTGTAGTTGGTCTTCACTACAATATTATATTAAAGAGGTTAGAGTGCACATCTTTGTCTTCTTCCTGGTCTTAGACGAAAAGCTTGCAGTATTTTACCATCAAATATGATGTTAAGCTAAGAATTTTTTCTGTGTTGCCTTTATTATGTTATGTTCCCTTCTAGCCCACTTTGAGATTTTTATCATGCCCAGATACAGTATTTTATATAAAAATGCTTTTTCTGCTTCTATTGAGTTGACTTATGGTTTTTATCCTTTTATTAATGTGATATTTCATGTTGATTGATTTGCAAATATTGAACCATGTTTGTGTCCTTGGAATAAATCTCACTTGATCGTGGTGAATGATCCTTTTAATGTATTGTTGAATTCAGTTTGCTAATATTTTGTTGAGTATTTTTACACCTGTGTTTACCAGGGATATTGGCCTCTTGTTGTCTTTCTTTTTTTAAGGGTCTTTGGTTTTGGTGTCAGGGCAATACTAGTCTTATAGGATAAATTTGAAAAAGTTTTTTTCTATTTGTGGACCAGTTTGAGAAGAATAGGTATTAACTCTTCTTTAAATGGTAGAATTCACCTGTGAAGCCATCTGGTTCTGGGCTTTTGTTTGAGATGAGGAGTCTTGATTACTGATTCAATTTTGTTACTAGTAATCGATCTGTTCAAATTTTCTTGTTCTTTCTGATTTAGTTCTGGGAGATTGTTTCTAGGAATTTATCCATTTTTTTCCTAGGTTGTCCAGTTCACATATATGATCATCATAGTATTCTCTTAAAATTCTTTGCATTTCTGTGCACACCACATTTTCTTTATCCATTTATCCATTGATGGACACTTAGGGTATTTGTATAACTTGACTTTTGTGAGTAATGTTGCAGTACACATGGAAATGCACATGTCTCTGAGGTACTGATTTTATTTCCTTTGGATGTATTCCTAGAAGTGGGACTGTTGGATCATATAGTAGTTCTGTCTTTAATTTTTTGGGAATCTCCATGCTGTTTTCCATATTGGCTGTACCAGTTTACACTTCTGCCAATAGTATATACCAAGGTTCCCTTTTCACTACATCCTTGCCAATTCTTGTCTTTTGTCTTGTTGATAATAGGTATCCTGACAGTTGTGAGGTGATATCTCATATAGTTTTGATACGCATTTTTCTGATGATTAGTGATATTGAATACCTTTTTGTATACTTATTGGCCATTCTTTGTCTTCTTTTGAGAAAGTCTATTCACATCTTTTTTTAAAAAAAAATTTTTTTTAATGTTTATTCATTTGTGAGAGACAGACAGTGAGTGGGGGAGGGGCAGAGAAAGAGAAGGAGACACAGAATCCAAAGCATGCTCCAGGCTCTGAGCTGTCAGCACAGACCCAAAGTGGGGCTCGAACTCACCAACCATGAGATCATGACCTGAGCTGAAGCTAGACACTTAACCGACTGAGCCACCCAGGAGCCCCTCACATCTTTTACCCATTTCTTAATTGGCTTGTTTTTTGCTGTTGAGTTATTGGAGTTCTTTGTTTATTTTGGATATTAATCCCTTATCAAATACATGGCTTGCAAATATTTTCCTCCATTCTGCAGATTATCTCTTCAGTCTGTTGATTTGTTTCCTTTGCTATGCAGTAGTTTTTAGTTTGATGTAATCCCAGTTGTCTATTTTTGCTTTTGTAGTCTATGCTTTTGGAATCCATGCCCAAAAAATCATTGCCAATACCAATGTCAGAAGGTTTTTTTCCCTATTTTTTTTTTCCTAGTAATTTTACACTTTCAGGTATATTAAGTGTTTATTTTGAGTTGACTTTTGTATTTGGTGTGTGGTCCTATTTCATTCTGCCTATGATTATTCAGTTTTCCTGGTATAATTTATTGATGAGACTTCCTTTTCCCCATAGTGTGTTCTTGGTCTCTTTTTTGAAGATCACTTGGCTGTAAATGTATTTCTGAATTCTGTGTGGATTTTCTAGGCTGTTTTGCTCTGCTGGTCTACTATGTTTTTGGTTTTTTTTTTCTTTTAACGTTTATTTTTGAGACAGAGAGCATGAACAGGGGAGGGGCAGAGAGAGAGAGGGAGACACAGAATCCAAAACGGGCTCCAGGCTCTGAGCTGTCAGCACAGAGACCGATGCAGGGCTCGAACTCACGGACCGTGAGATCATGACCTGAACCGAAGTCGGATGCTTAACCGACCAAGCCACCCAGGCGCCCCTGGTCTACTGTTTTTATGCTAGTACCATACTGGTTTGATAACTCTAGCTTTGTATCATGTCTTAAAATGAGGAAATATGATACTTTCATCTTTGTTCTTGCTCAGGATTCCTTTGGCTATTTGAGGTCTTCTGTGGTTCCATATGAATTTTAGGATTTTTAAAAAACTTTGTGAAATTTGCCATTGGACTTTTGTTAGATATTGCATTGAATATGTAGTCTGCTCCTAAATTCATGAGGCTCCATTTCCCAGTAGCAAGTACATTTTGCTTCACAAGCACAACATCATAACCATATCTAAGAAAATCAATATTTATTCAGAAGTATACTCCAACATATATTTCATCATCCCACTGTCTCTAAAAAGGACTTTTATACCTGATACTTGTCCTGCCCCAAGATCCAGTCAAAGTTTGTGTATTGCATTTGGCCACTATGTCTTTTTGGTCTTTCATCAGTCTAGCGATAGGTCTCTCTTCATGACTTTAAAGACTTCGTAGAATCCAGGCCAGTTTTTCTATAGTATGCCCTATGTTCAGGAATTTGTCCTTCTCATGATTAGATTCAGATAAAATTTCTGGTAAGAAAGATCACTGGTGACTAACTAAATGGTTAAGATGGTAATAGCCAGATTTCTCCATTGTATTACAAGTAGATTTTTCCATTTGTAATTCGTAAGCAATATGTGGGAATGAATTTTAAAAAGATTATTTATTTAAATTCAAGTTAGTTAACATACATTGTAGTATTGGTTTCAGGAGTAGAACCCAGTGATTCATTACTTACATATAACACCCAGTGCTCATCCCAACAAGTGCCATCCTTAATGCCCATCACCCATTTAGCCCTTCCCCCCATTTACCTCCCTGCTAGCAACCCTCAGTTTGTTCTCTGTTATGTAAGAGTCTCTTATGGTTTGCCTGTGGGAATGATTTCTTAAGGCTAAAAATATTCTGTTACCTATCACCCTTCCATCTAGTAATTTTAGCATTTATTGATGGTTGTCCCAATCAATTTAATGTTCATGGTTATAATATTGTGATTTTAAAAATACTCTATCATTTTATGTCACTGGTTAGATCCAACACACTATCCAGATTCTTAAGGAATCATTATTTGAAAATTTTTTTTTTTTTTGCCATTGCTAGGAGAAAAACTTTCAAAACAGCAGCTGCATAATTCTAACATTATTAAGAAATTAAGAGCTAAAGACAAAGAAAATGAAAATATTATTGCAAAACTGAACAAAAAAGTTAAAGAGCTAGAAGAAGAGTTGCAACATTTAAAACAGGTGAATATTAACTATTATCTAAATATATATATTGTTATTACTTCCTATATGAACAATTAGCCATGGTTTATAAAACATTTAGAATAATTTATTGGGATATATCATGGGAAGAATTTGTCAAGCAATTTAATAGATGATAGTTAAGATTTTTCTTCATTACTGTAACACTCAAGATTCCTGGAATACAATTATTTACCATGGTGTTATTAATTGAAAAATACTTTTGTCTGTTTTATAGGTCCTTGATGGCAAAGAAGAGGTTGAGAAACAACATAGAGAAAACATTAAAAAACTAAATTCTGTGGTAGAACGCCAAGAGAAGGATCTTGGTCGACTTCAGGTAGACATGGATGAACTTGAAGAAAAGAACCGAAGTATTCAAGCTGCTCTGGATAGTGCATACAAGTAAGAAAATGAACAAATATACAACTCATTGAAAATCAATTATCAGAACAGGATGTTGAAGAAATACTTCTTCTGTTATTTGATCACTAACAATATTTATAAACTTGGCTATGTATGGACTTGTAGTTGGTCAGAGCAAGTTCAACAGAGAGTCCTTACTGTGGTCAGTGTTTATTATGGGGTGAACTCTCCCTTATTGTGTAGCTCCTAGGGAAATCTATATGCAAACTTCCTTAACTTGGTCATGTAATTAACTATTTTAAATAAAAATTATCAATCCAATTTTTTAAGAGAACTTACTGATCTCCACAAAGCCAATGCTGCAAAAGATAGCGAGGCACAGGAAGCTGCTCTGAGTCGTGAAATGAAAGCCAAAGAAGAACTTTCTGCAGCACTAGACAAGGCCCAAGAAGAAGCCCGTCAGCAGCAAGAAACGTTAGCGATTCAAGTAAGCAAGAGATAATAATTAAATTAGTCTTTAAAAACTTTGTGCTTTTACAAATTAAAGAATACATTAGCTGGTTTGAGTCAAACTTTATTTAGTGGTACAGGTGTTATATTTTGTTTCTAATCTTGTTGGACACTTTTTTCTAAGACTACTGTATTGTGCCAGTCTTGTGTTTTTTGTTGTTTTTTTTTTTTTTTTTTTTTTTAACATTTATTTATTTTTGAGACAGAGAGCATGAACAGGGGAGGATCAGAGAAAGAGGGAGACACAGAATCTGAAACAGGCTCCAGGCTCTGAGCTGTCAGCACAGAGCCGGACGTGGGGCTTGAACCCACGGACCGTGAGATCATGACCTGAGCCGAAGTCGGCTGCTTAACCGACTGAGCCACCCAGGCGCCCCCCCCCCCTTTTTTTAAAAAAATTTTTTTTTTAACATTGTGTGTTTTTTTAAACCATTGTTAAAGTGATACCTACATTATTCTAGTACTGCTTATTTTTGGTGAATTTCAGACTTACTACAGAATATTGTGAAAGGCAGACTGTGTTACTGCACCTATGCAGATAAATACTAGACATTGTGTATAATTTTAGGAGAATCCATATAACTCCTGAGCTTATTCATAACAACTGGGGGAGTCCATACAGTTCAGATAAGGGAGGAAAACCAAAATTTGTCAGGCTTTGTCTTACAAAATCATCAGTTGATGGATACTTGGGTTATTTTCACTTTTGGTTATTACAAATAATACTACTATAAACATTCACGTACACATTTTTGTGTAAACATTTATTTTAAATTCTCTTAGACATAGGGCACCTGGGTGGCTCATTCGGTTAAGCATCCGACTTCGGCTCAGGTCATGATCTTGCAGTTCGTGGGTTTAAGGCCTGTGTCGGGCTCTGTGCTGACAGCTCAGAGCCTGAAGCCTGCTTTGGATTCTGTGTCTCCCTCTGTCTCTGATGGCTTCATTCCCTGTGCTCTGTTTCTTTCTCAAAAATAAATAAACATTAAAAAAAATTATTAAAAAAAATTCTCTTTGACATATATCCTTAGGTTAGTTTGGTAATCCTATATATAACTTTGTGAAGAGCTGCCAGACTTTCCACAACACCTACACCATTTTACATTCTTATCAGCAATATGTGAGGGTTTTAGTTTCTATCTTTTGCCAGTGTTTGTTACCTTCTTTTTTTTTTTTTATTTTAAAAAATAATTTTTTTTTTAACGTTTATTTTTGAGACAGAGAGAGACAGAGCATGAACGGGGGAGGGTCAGAGAGAGGGAGACACAGAATCTGAAACAGGCTCCAGGCTCTGAGCTGTCAGCACAGAGCCCGACGCGGGGCTCGAACTCACGGACTGCGAGATTATGACCTGAGCCGAAGTCGGCCGCTTAACCGACTGAGCCACCCAGGCGCCCCTTCTTTTTTTTTTTTTAATAGCCCTTTTAGTGGGTATGAAATGGTATCTGATTGTGGTGTATTTGTTTATATTTCCTTAATGACTAATGATGTTGAGCATCTTTTTATGTGCTTACTGGCCATATATATATTTTTGCATCTTCTTTGGAGAAATTTATTCAAACACTCATATCCTTTGCTCATTTTTAAATTGTTGAGTTGTGAGAGTTGTTTATGTGTTCTGCATATTAGGTCTTTATCAAAGGTAGGATTTGCAAATATTTTTTCCCATTTTATAGGTTGTCTTTCATTTTCTCAATAGTGTCCTTTGATGTATAGGTTTTTTTAATTTTGGTGAAGTCCATCTTCTTTATTTTTTCTTTTGTTGCCTGTGCTTCAGGCATCGTATTTAAGACACCATTGCTTAGTCCAAGGTCATGCAGGTGTTCCCCTGTTTCCTTCTAAGAATTTTATAGTTTTAGCTCTTGCATTTAGGTTTTTTGCACATGAATGTCCAGCTGTCACAGGACCATTTATTGAAAAGATCATTCTTTCCTCATTGAGCGCAGTGCAATTTTGATTTAATTTTACATAAATATGTAGAACATTTACATGATTCCAAAGTGAGAACTATATAACCGTATATCGAGACAACATTTGTTTCCAACTTAGCTCCTCCCTGTCCTCTTTCTTTGCCTATAAGTAGCCATTTTACTAGTGTTTGGTTTGTTTTTTCAGTGTTTCTGTTTGTAAATGAAAGAAAATATACAGGTCTATAAATTTACCTATATACCTCTGCATATACACTAGCATAATAACAAAAAGTAGGGGAATGGGAGACAGAGAGCATATGGTGGTACTATTTATAAAATTATCACCTTTTATAAGTAATGTCAGTTTTGTGTATTAACTTCTTACCTTTCTATGTATTTTTAAGTAATTGATACCATATATATTAGTTTTTTCATTTAAGATTTAATTATAAATTTTTACATATTCTTCACATTCATCATAATTTTTTTTAAGTTTATTTATTTTGAGAGAGAGAGAGAGTATGCCCACACACGTATGTGGGAAAGAGGCAGAGAGGGAGAGAGAATGTATGCTGTCAGCTCAGAGCCTGACACAAGCTCAGTCTCATGGAACTGTGAGATCATGACCTGGGCCAGAATCAGGAGTCAGATGCTTAACTGACTGAACCACCCCGGCGCCCACATTCATCATAATTTTTAATGGGAATATTATATTCATGTATCAAACTTTGCAAAAATAGATTACTGGTGGATATGTGGAATATTTCCTGTTTTGTCTATTTTTGCTAGTCTAGCTAACAGCAAAGTGGGGAGTATCTTTTACATTTATATCTGCTTTTGTTGAGTCAATTCTCAAGACTAGATGACCAAGTGAAAAAGGTGAAAAATTTTATGATCCTTTAAACATGTCTTCATAATGTTTTACAGAAACACTGTAGCAGTTTACATCTGCAGTTGTGTATTAGGAATAGCAGCTTGCTTTTATAGCTATCACATTCTGCTTTACATTGCGAGTATTTATAGATGCATTGTCTCTCCTTCTGTATTGTACAGTGGCTGTGCCTTGTACCTATTTATATACTTTTTTTTTTGGCCTAACAGTGGTTTTCTGAGTATATATTGGGTACATATACAGTTTAGAATTGCTTGATGAATGGGCTGTGTGCTAATCATGTGAAAAAGCTCATTGGATAGTAGAAGTATTCTACATAAACAGCAAATGCGCACAACACAGTATGCAGGTAGGAAGTTGCGGGTAATGTTTTGTTACCGTCTGTGCTAGTGTGTACGGGTTCTCATACAGGTGGGAGACCTCAGGCTGGCACTGCAACGTGCAGAGCAAGCAGCTGCCAGAAGAGAGGATTATTTACGCCATGAGATCGGTGAACTCCAGCAGGTACTGTCACACTTTTCCTAAACACAAATCCAAGATGTGTTTTCCTAGAAATAAAAAATGGCTCGGTGGGGATACTGTTCATGGAATTGAGGTGATTACTACCATACTTAGCATTTGCTGTATTGTTTTGTGCCTTATATGAAAAAAATCAGAGGGGGCACCTTAAAAAAAAAGAAACATGAAAAGCCCTAGGTTTTTTTATGGAAAATAATTTGTGATAAATTTATTTCTCAGTATTGTCTTTTTGTTTGTTATAACTAGTTTATTATTATCAGTCTTTGATTACTGTTAGGTAGATAGGAGACCACTCTGTTAATTTTCAATAAGTGAACATGAATGGGAAAAGGGAGAGAAAATGCAACTCAGATTGATCTTTCTGTTTTTATAAATACTTAGAAATATTTGGGTGATGAGACAATTGCTGGGAGGTTTGGATGATAGTCTCTTTTACCTTCAGGTAATCAAAAGCTATCTTTATGTTTGAAAACCTTATAAAGAAGCACTTATTTACATACTGTTATGCTTCGTAACTCTAATTTAAAGATTGAATAATTGGAAAATAATGTAAATAATTTTTTCTTGGGGAAACAATATTGTCCAGAAATCTCTCATAAAGTTTGTTTGCTAGTGTTTTTAGAGCTTTTATTGCTTTTAGTGGTAATGACTTAAGAATTTCACCATTCAGAGACTTCAGGAAGCAGAGAATCGAAACCAAGAGCTGAGTCAAAGTGTTTCATCAACAACAAGACCATTGCTTCGACAGATAGAAAATTTGCAAGCAACTCTAGGGTCCCAGACATCATCGTGGGAGAAGTTAGAGAAGAATCTTTCTGATAGGCTTGGTAACTGATTTCTTTAGTTCTTAAGCTCAGTGTGGAAGCTTGTTTATAGAATTAGAATAATGATATAAAATTGAAATTCTTGATCTGATAGTTACAGCTTATGTCTAAGTTGTAGATTTTTACCTCTTCTCTTTTTTTACATTTATTTTCTAATATCCTAATTGACCCTTTCAAACCACTTGTTTTCCCTTACACAGTGTGTCAGATAATGTCCCAAATACTAGCATGCCATCCTTTCATTTTTACAGACTGCTGCACTCATTTTTTTCCTTGTCTCTTGCTAAATCTGTCCCCTTTCTAGCTTGTCTGCAATAATGTAGGATGTAGAAATCAGGATTCTAGTTGTTGGTAGAATTCCAGGAGCAGAGATAGATCTAAGGAGGATCCCGATCAAACTCTACTAGACAGATGATGCGGAGTCTTTAGAGTCTTTTTTATAGAAATGCCCCAGGTTGCCCTTCTGTGATGTTATTAAGAAAATTATTCTAAGATGTTTATGCAAGCATAGACTAGTACATATGCATATATATGTACATGTATATACATATACATATATTAGATATCCCAGAAGCTGGCAAGTTCATGAAAAATTCATGTGTCCCATTCTGTGCCTAAATATAACTGTCATTTGAGACACTGTGGTCTAGTGATAAAAGCAGGCCTGAATGGGTGTCCTTGTAAGCCATGAGGGGTAAACTAGATTAGTGGTTTTCAAACAGTATTTGCTAGATCCCTTAGATGTCTTAGGACTAGCTGTCATGGTGAGAGGGAAGCTCTGTAAATGAGAGGTGCTCGGTGTATCTCTCTAGGCTGCTGTAATGAGAGTAGTTCCTCCTTTGTCTTTTTTGTTTTTTTTTTTTTTTTTGAGTTCCATGTGAGACGATGTCTGGAAAAAGATTCATCTGCTTAAATAATCAGTGAACTTAATGAACCCTTATATGTTGTGTAATTTGTAGGTATAAGTTTTGGGGTCCATCAATTGTTATTGAGACCCATTTGTTATGAAAATAAGACATCTGAAAATGACACCTCATGAAAAGAATAATTATTTTGCAATAAATGAAAAGTAGAAGCTGTTATTTTTGTGGTTTTTAAACTGGAGTTTACATACACTCGAGGGTATGTGGTATTGTGCTGGAATGTAGGCAAAGCCAAGGGACAGATGTAGTAAATAGTATTTTTTTTTTTAAATGTTTGTTTATTTTTGAGACAGAGAGAGACAGAACATGAACGGGGGAGGAGCAGAGAGAGAGAGGGAGACACAGAATCCGAAGCAGGCTCCAGGCTCAGAGCTGTCAGCACAGAGCCTGATGCGGGGCTCGAACTCACGGACCATCGGATCGTGACCTGAGCCGAAGTCGGACGCTTAACCGACTGAGCCACCCAGGCGCCCGGTAAATAGTATTTTTAATAGGAGCACAGAGGGCCACCTGGGTGGCTCAGTTGGTTGAGCATCCAACTCTTGATTTTAGCTCAGGTCATGATCCCAGGGTTGTGGGATCGAGCCCCATGACCGGCTCTGCACTGAGCTTGGAGCTTGCTTTAAGGTTCTCTCTCTCTCCCTCAGCCCATCTACCCCTCTCACTCTATCTCTCTCAAATTAAAAAAAAGAAAAAGAAAGAAAATAGCACAGATACAGTATATAACAATATAAAGTGAAAAATAGAGATGGTGTTAAGTCTATTTTGGTGGGGGGGAGAAGTAGAATTTTTGGTTAAATCTTGAGTTGTATGCACTAATCTTTTTTTAATTGAAAATTTTTATCGAGATAATTGTAGATTCACTTGCAGTTATAAGAAATAATACAGTTGGTACTTTGCATGCTTTATCCAACATCCCCAAATGTTAACACTGCAAAATTAAAATATAATATCACAACCATTACATTGACTTGATACAATCTACTGATTTTAATCAGATTTTCCCAGTTTTAATGGTACTCATTTTTGTGTGTCTGTATTAAGTACTGCACAATTTTGTCATTTGTGTGGGTTCATGTCCCCATCTCTGCACTCAAGATGTTGAACACTTCTAACACCACAAAGATCCTTTACGTTGTCCTTTTAAAACCTCACTTTGCCATCCTCGTGGCCTTTCTCACCTGTCTCAAATCTTGGCAATCACTAATCTGTCCTCGGTCTAAAATTATGGAATTTCAAAATGTTACAGTAATAGAATTACATACTGTGTGTATCAGCGATTTAGTCTTTTCATTGCTCATTGTGTTTCCATGGTATGTGCATAGCGCATTTTCTTTAACCATCTACCTAATGAAGGATATCTGGGCTCATTCTAGATTTTTTCACACAAATAAAGCTCTGGTGAACATTCTTGTCCAGGTTTTAGAGTGAACATATTTTCATTTCTCTGGTGAATGCCTAAGTGTTCACTTACTGGGTTGTGTGGGTAGTTGTATGTTTAGTTTTTTTAAAAAATGCCAAACTGTTTTTCCAAAGTGGCTGTAGGTGTGACAGGAATCTAGTCGCTCCATATCCTTGCCAGCAAGGATGTTGTCTTTTCCCTGTTTTTTCTTAATAGTGGTTCAGACAGGTGTGTAGTGATATCTGACTGTGATTTTCATTTTCATTTCTCTAATGACTAATGTTGAATATTGTTTCATGTGCTTATTTTTCATTTCTATAGCCTCTTGAGTGAAATAACTTTTCATGTCTTGCCCATTTTCTAACTGGATTGTCTTTATTTTCGCTACTGAGTTTTGAGACTTTTTTTATATATTCTAGACACTAGACTTAGATAATGTGTTTTGCATTTTTTCCCTCCAACTCCGTAGCTTGTCTTTTTGTCCTATTTGCAAAAGCAAAAGTTTAAAATTTTGAAGGTGTCCAATTTATCTGTTTTTCTTTAATGGCTCTGCTTTTGGTGTCTAACAAATATTCCTTGCCTGTCCCTCGATGCTGAAGATTTCTCCTGTGGTTTTTTTTTTTTTTTTTTTTTATTGTTTTACAGTTTTGTTTTACGTTTAAGTTTATGATCCATTTTGAGTTAATTTTCATTTATGGTAGAAGTTTAGTTTGAGGTTCCTTTTTTTTCCTTTTTGCCTGTGGATATCCAGTTGCTCCAGCACCATTTGTTGATATTTTAAAATATGTGACTCCACATACAAATTGAAATATTTTGGGAAAAAGTAATAAAGCAGATAGAAGCTGAGATTTGTTCTTTTGTCTGTTGGAGGCAGTCCTGCTTTTGGCAATAAACTGATTTCAATATGGCTCCTTGAATCATTAACAGTTTGAAGTCAGAATCTACTTGATATTTTGGCCTCTTGGATATATGTGATTTTTCTTTTTTACCCTACAATCAGGTGAATCCCAGACCTTGTTGGCAGCAGCAGTTGAAAGAGAACGTGCAGCTACAGAAGAACTCCTTGCCAACAAAATTCAAATGTCCTCCATGGAGTCACAGAATTCTCTCTTAAGGCAGGAAAATAGTAGATTTCAGGCCCAGCTAGAATCAGAGAAAAATAAGCTAAGAAAACTGGAGGATGAAAATAGTAGGTGAGCATGTTTCTTGAGTGTTATTCTTGGTATTTTGTGCCATATTAAAGCATGTAAAAAAAAAAGAATGTTAAAGTGTTTCAAGTCAGAATCATTAGTAATAGAATATTATAGCCAGGTGGTTTGGGGATTCACTGAACTTTACATAGGTTCATGAAATTGTGTGGCATGTTCTGTATGTATTTGCATTTTCCAGGGGAAGGATTCATTAATCGGGTTTTTTAAAGGAATCTGTAAGTACAACATAGTTTGGAGACCACTCATTGGAGTTATTTTTATAGTTTTATATTTTACAAGGGTCTTAGCAGTATTCCAGTCTTTCTAAATAAATGTCTGGCTTCTTTGGAACCATAAGCTATAAAAGCCATCCTCTGAATTTTTATTAAGACTGTGATTAGTGTGGTTTTACTCTCTTTTTTCCTTAGAGATTTTAATTAGAAAAAAGTGGTGAAGTAAAAATGATTTATGAAATAAAATACCTGGGGGCGCCTGGGTGGCGCAGTCGGTTAAGCGTCCGACTTCAGCCAGGTCACGATCTCGCAGTCCGTGAGTTCGAGCCCCGCGTCAGGCTCTGGGCTGATGGCTCAGAGCCTGGAGCCTGTTTCCGATTCTGTGTCTCCCTCTCTCTCTGCCCCTCCCCCATTCATGCTCTGTCTCTCTCTGTCCCAAAAATAAATAAACGTTGAAAAAAAAAATAAAAAAAAAAAAAAAAAAAAGAAATAAAATACCTGAACTTCTATAAACATTTTCAAAGAACTCCCTAATAAGCTTTTGCAGAATCTGAACCTGTTATAGACTGGTGGTATTCAAAATTTTTTTTTTTTTAATTAAATCCTAGCATAGAGCAGCAATACACTAAAATGCACAAAAGTAGTAGCTTAGCTTCTGGATGTAAAACCCACATCATCTGGAAAATATGGTTGGGAAACCAAGCTGGAAATAGAAATTACTATTGAAGAGTTAATAAAGTAGTGAGTTTTCAGTAGTCTGTACTATCATCTCCTTTTTTTTGTTTACTTCTCTCTGGCTTACTAGGTACCAGGTTGAATTAGAAAACCTAAAAGATGAATATGTAAGAACACTTGAAGAGACAAGGAAAGAAAAGGTATTTAACTATGTTTGCTCAAAAAAAAAAAAGAAAAAAACCAATGTTTGCTCACCTCTAGGGCTTCCACCCGAGAATGGTTGGGGATGGTAAAGAACTAATGAGATGCCATGATGAAATGGGTCATAAGACTACTTTTGGAACTTGGTCTTTAGTAGTAAAACAAATGGGAATATATGTTTTATGTTCTTGACTTTAAAGTTGACTTACAATGATGATTTAGCTTCACAGAAATTACCTAACTATATTTTTCTCCATTAGACACTATTGAATAGTCAGTTAGAAATGGAGAAAATGAAAGTTGAACAAGAAAGGAAGAAAGCAGTTTTCACCCAAGAAGCAGTAAAAGAAAAGGTATTGAATTTTGGTTTTTGTTTTTGGTGTAACCAGTTAGTGGTGTTGTTATATAATTTTAGTTATACTTTATAAATACCATTTCTAATGTCTAACATCAATAGAGTGATAAATTCTAATATTCAGTAGCCTGTCAGGGTAGATCCAAAGTAACTTAAGTTTATCCAAAGAGATCTGTGATTTCTAGGATTTGAATCACAGAACCTCTTGCCCATTTTTAAATGAATTTTGTGTTCTCTCACTGAAACTAATATACCTCATTAGGCCCCTAGGCACTGTGGGAATAAAACTAGTTTATTCTCTTTATTTCTGGTTAATGAAAGTAATTTTTTAAAATGAGTTTCCTGTATAGGATTAGACTATACTTGATAGATAGCATGGTATGTTAAAACTACCTACATGTATATGGAGATTACCTTTTGAATTTATTTGGAATTTTATTTATTTATTTATTTATTTATTTATTTATTTATTTATTTATTTCAAATATTTTTTTTTATGTTTGTTTTTGAGAGAGAGAGAGAGAGAGAGAGAGAGCATGAGTGGGGGAGGAGCAGAGAGAGAGAGAGAGAGAGAGAGAGAGAGAGAGAATCTGAAGAAGGCTCCAGGCTCTGAGATGTCAGCACAGAGCCCGATGTGGGGCTCAAACTCTCAAACCGTGAGATCATGACCCGAGCCAAAGTCGGATGCTTAACCAACTGAGCCACCCAGGTGCCCCAAATTTATTTGGAATTTTAAAAATACATAATAAAAATAAAATGGGGAGGAACTGGGTGACTCATTCAGTTGAGCGACTGACTCCTGATTTCGGCTTGGGTCATGGTCTTAACCCCAATCGTGAGTTTGAGCCTTGCATTGGGCTCTGCACGGACAACATAGAGCCTGCTTGAGATTCTTACTCTCCCTCTTTCGCTGCCCTTTCCCTGCTTGCACTCTCCCTCTCTTTCCCTGTCAAAATAAATAAATAATCATTAAAAAAAATAAAATGGATAAGCCAGAAAATTTGTGGTTTGTAACACTCATTAGCAACCTGATTCTAAAGAATTAGGTTTAATTGGTGGTTATGTTATACGCATAATGTATAATCATATGAAGAAGTTCATGTACTTGCTAGAACAAAAACATTCTCATTCCATTAAAAGTAAATTATGTTGTAATATAAATGGTTCCTTAGATGATTTGACCAAGTCTGTCTAGTTTTTAAGTTACTAAGTATTTGTGCCTTTATTAAAGACTTCAGATATCCTATCTGTAACATTTTATGAGGAAATAAGAATGAGTCTTTGTTGTCATTTATCCTAAAAAAGTTTACTAGTTTTTTTTACCATTTTAGTCTTTAATGTGATCTGAATTTTTTTTTTTTTTTTTTTTTTTTACTCCCTAAGGAACGGAAGCCATTTTCTGTTTCTAGCACTCCCACAATGTCACGATCAAGTTCAATAAGTGGAGTTGATATGGCAGGGCTACAGACATCTTTTCTGTCTCAGGTGGTATTTTATTTCTTACATGTGCCTAGTTGTTAAACTGAACGATGATGGGATTCCTGGGTGGCTCAGTTGGTTGAGCGTCCAATTCTTAGTTTTGACTCAGGTCGTGATCTCAGAGTTTGTGGGTTGAGCCCCACGTGAGCTCCACACTGACACTGTGGAGGCTCTTTGGGACACTCTCTCTCTCTCTCTCTGGCTCTCTCCCCCAGCTTTCTCTGTCTCTGTCTCTCTCCCCCTCTCCCCCTTCCCCTCTCAAAAGAAATAATACAATTTAAAAAAATAAATAAACTGAATGATGGTAAAGGAAATTCAGGTAGCATTTTGGCTATCAACTATGACCTTGCCATTCCATAGGCAACTCATGTGAATATTCTTGAAGAAGTGCTAATTGGACTGAGGAACTGTAGATGATTTTCTGACTTTGAAAAAGTTACAGACATTTTAAAGCAAGAATTAACAACCATTTTGTTTTGGAACTCAGTCTGTAGTAACTGAAAAACTGTATATGGTTTGTTTAATATAGGATGAGCCTCATGATCATTCATTTGGACCAATGTCTGTATCAGCAAATGGAAACAATCTTTATGATGCTGTAAGAATGGGAGCAGGATCCAGCATTATTGAAAATCTACAGTCTCAGCTAAAGCTGAGAGAAGGAGAAATTACTCATTTACAGGTATTGGAAAAATTAAATGTGCTACTGAAGTCAATGAAATTTTGGGGCCCAATAAATAGCACCCTTCGTTTCCACCTCAAGTCTAAGCAGATTGAGAAATAAAGTGAAATGGTTGCATATGAAGTTTAAAACGTATCACATATATCTATAATACAGACTGGAGAAATTAGCCAAGGATAAGAGCCGAATGAGCCTGCTAATGGACTGCCAGAATTAGGAATGCTGACCTGCTCCACATAGCACAGCCAGTGCTGGACCGTAGTGGGCCTCCCCCTGTGCTGTAGCTTGCTGTAGCTAAGACTTGGAAGCATCTAGGAGAGCAGAGAGCTCCCTGCAGGCACCTTTTTCCAAACATTAAAAAGAGGGGAAGTTGCTTATCTGAACATCGTCATTTTATTCTTCCCAAATTTACCATTTAGTTTAATCGCTCCCCTTTGTGAGGAAGGAGTAGAGAATATGAGCGAGATGAGAACTATAACACCTGCACATGAAAGGAAACGTCATGAGTAGGGAAGGAGCACCCTCCCATCTTGCCTTGCTTTTTAAAAATTTAATATGGTGAGAGATGTATCTGATTTCAGTGTTAAACTTAATACACTCAGAAGTAAATCTTTCCTCTTTTATTTTCATTATATACTTTTAGGTAGTTGAAAATATTACTCCATTAAAGAAGAAGTGTTTGAATTGGGGGGAAAAATCAGAATAATTTTAATACATGTTATATTTGGGTAGCCCAGTGTGTTATGCTTGAGGGCCCATATTAACTTCTTTGGTAGTGATGATAGATTCT
This sequence comes from Prionailurus viverrinus, assembly GCF_022837055.1. NCBI lineage: Eukaryota > Metazoa > Chordata > Mammalia > Carnivora > Felidae > Prionailurus > Prionailurus viverrinus. The sequence continues at coordinate 35,536,167 of NC_062562.1, read as the reverse complement.
TTCAATATGACCTGCACAGCTGGGCCTGCATTAAAGTATGTTTTTATTTCTCTGAGTTTCTGTAGTAATTTAGAATAACTGAAATACATGCTGCTTTTCTAGAGAAAAATATAGGGCTGCATATTTCAAACAGTGAATTTTCTTTAGTTCTTTTTCTTTCATAGTAAGCCCTGTAAATGGTTACCTCTGAGGAAAGCAGAAAGCCTTATTTTTGCCACCATTTCCTTAAGAAAGTGTTATTTCATGGTTATTTGTTGACATGTCTATTTTTTCAAAAATAATATTGAATTTATATTAGTGGGACTATTAGACAAGATATATATTTATTTAAATTTGTTTCTGGTGATGTTTCTCAGCTGGAAATTGGCAATCTAGAAAAAACCCGCTCAATAATGGCTGAAGAGCTGGTTAAATTAACTAATCAAAATGATGAACTTGAAGAGAAAGTGAAGGAGATACCCAAACTTCGAACTCAGCTAAGAGTAAGTATTCTTCACTTAGGGATAAGTCTAAGATATTTTTATCCATTTGTACTAAATCTCATATTTTTAGCTTACATAAAATGCATATGTATAAGTTAATGATTTGTTTAAAAACTGGTATTAATATTTCAGTAAAGAAGTTTAAAGAATCTTCTAGCTTGTCACATTACACAAAGTATTTTTCATAATCATGTGTAGCCCTAATATAGGAAAATAACTAGATTTTATTTGACCATGGCTCATTTATAATATAGCTCTTTTACAAGATCTTACTAGTATTTTGTTCATTGATGTTATATGTATCATTGCAATTTGCATATTTGGCATAAGGGGTCACAGTTAGGCCATAGATGAGAATATATTTTCTTTCAGCTTTTTTTGTGGGGTAAATGCCAGGTAATAATTAAACTGCAATGAGCCAGAAAGACTAAAATTTGATCACATGTGTGTTAATGGGAGAAAAGACAGATTAAGCTTTATATAGGGAGAATTATAGAATGGTGGAGATATATGGCAAAATTGATAGCCATTTGGCTTAGGTTTTTTTCTTTCCTTTTTTTAATTCCTTTACTTGCTGCTTATTCCAATGGGTTGGAGTATCAGTTTAATTTTTATAAGAGATCACTATATACCTTTATTTAGATTGTAATGTGTTTACTGGTCAACTGGTGACTCATTTATAATAAAAATATAATATTAAAGATGTTTTATAAAGTTATTTTAAAAATTGTGAACACATTTTTTGTAGGATTTGGATCAGAGATACAACACTATTCTGCAGATGTATGGAGAGAAAGCAGAAGAGGCAGAAGAACTTCGATTAGATCTTGAAGATGTAAAAAATATGTATAAGACTCAAATAGATGAACTTTTAAGACAAAGACTCAGTTAACTTCTAAAAATTACATTCCCATCAGACTGAATGTAAACATTTAATATCTAAAATGTAGACTTCCAATAAATTCTTTTATAGAATTAGAAAGTGGAATTTACTGTAGAGTTCAAAAACTGAAAAAAATTTGTTTTATAGCATATAGTAATAATTGCAATTAAATTATTTTGTGCAATATTTGAACTTTATTTTTGAAACTATTCTTTAAAGATTTATTTTTTAAAGCACCCTTTTTTTTTCTTTTTCTTTTCTTTTTTTTTTTTTTTTGTCTTGAAAGCACAGAGATTAACTACTTTTCCTCATATCAATATGGTTAGGGAAAGAGAATGGTGTTCATATGGTGTTCATATGTGGTATTGTAAATATATAATTAATTGTCTCTAATTTATATGTGTTTGTATATATTAAGGACATTTAAAGAGTGGTATTAACATACTAAAACTTTGAAATCTTCCACAATTCAACATGTCTAATTATTACTTGCTGAAAATGAACATTTAGTCTTCAGGTAAAAAAAAAAAAATATATTAAACCTGCAATTACTAAATTTTGAGCTAATTTTTTTTTTTTTAAGTAGAAGTCATGCTGACACTGTCTGAAGTTTAAAGGGTGAATGATTTAAACTTAAAAATTTTTGTGGCCCGTGAAATTATTTCACCCAAATTCTATAATTAAGTCTGTGCAAAGTTTACCTCTCTGGTAAAAGCTATACCTATTCAGTTAGTTATATAGGCATGATTGGATAGTGGAAAAATTTTACTTACATTGATTTTTTGATGGTATCAGTGACATTTAAGTGATTTTGAAGAAGTATTGTTTTACTACCCTATAAAATGAATCAAAAGTGATAAAATAATAACATAATTTTCTCTTAAAAATTAATTGTTCACATTTTGTAAAGCCTTATTTTTTGGCACATTAAAAATCAATGTTTGATATTACAGAATATTCATAACAAAATAGAGAAGTTATAGGAGTTAATTTAAATTTGGCATTTTGCAGTTCTGTGTAATTTATCATTTTACTTTTTCTCAAAACTTAATTTAAACACAAAAATAGTGTGGAAAAAGCTTTAAAAACAGCTCTGCTTTCTTTCAAATGTTATTTTGTTTAAAAGTTATCTAGGCTGTGTTTTAGATTTGTGATATATTTTGATACATTTTATTACTCAAAGTCATTTAGCTGCCTTTAGGTGGGAATAAAAACTCGCATTTAAAATTTAGTTTAATTTTAAACACTAGAACTTGGGAGTATAGCTACAAGCAAGCCATGTTGAAGAATTTGGAATGCTTTTCAGGGCAATTCAAGTGACCTCATTTTTATTCTTTTTGTATTCCAGACAGTGTTTCTGTCATGGATCTCTGATTTGTAGCACTAATAAATACTCTTTCAGTGTGAACCAAACTCATAAAATTAATTTTCTATATATTAGTGGTAAGAAGCAGTGTAATAGCTTTTTGTCAGCTTGGATTTTTTTTTTTTTTTTTTTTAAATATTCAGGGGCTGACAAGGAATGACAAGACTGATAGCAATAAAAAAATGTACAGAATTAGAAAATATAGGAAACTTAAGTTGCAAAATTCTGTCAAGAATTTGAAACTAGAAGTTTAGAAATTACGAAACTATTCTTTTAAAATATCTATTAGTGAGAAAATAAAGTCTTCAGTTGTGGAGAAAAGATTGAAATAAAACCTATACCTTTCAATTTCAAAATAGTAAACATTCTCTTTTCTTAATTCTTATTAACATTAATAAAATCAATTCAACTTAAAATTTTAAAAGTGTTTTCAATTTATTTAACTCAAAAATGATAAGCATTTGTTTAAAGCCTTGGCTGTATATTACCCTATGTTCTTTATCCAAAAATTAATAACGTATAGTCATACATATTTTATTATACACTTAGATCTCTCAGTACATTTTTATAAGTTGAGAAGGTGTAGGGAATGAGTTTCTTGAAAAATTCCACTAAGTGGCAGAACACCTATAGAATTTTGGTTGCTGTATTTTGCTGTGTGTCATTAAAACTTCTCCATCCATATTCTAGTAAGGTAATGTTTATAATAGTTTGCAATCAGATGTTTCTAATCTTGAAAGAAAATAGATATTACAAATGATAATAATTTCAACAATATAAAAAAAGAGTAGAAGAGGTGTGAACCTTGTTGATATGTAGACAGCTGAATACAGACTAGGTGTTTTTCCAACTCCTGGGAAGCTAAATTGAGACTACCATTTCTTTCTTTTTCATTTCCTCTTTTTTGAGAAGTTCCAGTTGTGTATACTCCTTAGCATATGGGAATGTACCGAATGTATCTGTATTATGATTTGAGGTATTCTGAATATGAATAACTTCTGACCTGGGGAAACATGAGTTTTTGGAGTTAATTAAGTGAATTTTTTTTCGCATGATCCCTCAATTGGCATTTGATTTCTTAATTGAAAATTTATGCAGATGTGTATTAAAAGTATATGATTTGTAGTATTTAGAAAGTATCCACAAGAAAAAAAAGAAAGTGACTATAGATATCTTTATCTTGTTTTACTATTTGTCTAGTATATATACATTTTTTTCTAGTGTATCATAATTTTTTATTTTCCTTTAAAAATCTAATCGCCCGTATTTCATTCAGTTTTACACTGTAACTTTAATTTCGTATTTTGTAAAGGGCTAAAAGTATGATTTAAACTACAGATTGACATAATATTTTAATTCTAAATGAAAGGTAATGTAAATAAGCATGGATCTGATTTTAATAAAGATTTTAAAATATTAATAATTTATTTCATTGTTAACGTAATTTAGACTGGCCAATGACTAATAGTATTGTTTTATGAAGATAATATAACTTGTATAACTTTGGAGTTCGTTTTTTTTTAAGTTGATTTTTATCTATTTTGAGACAGAGAGAGAGAGTGGGGGAGGTGCAGAGAGAGAGAGGGAGGCAGAATCCCAAGCAGGTTCAGGCCTGTCAGTATGGAGCTGACTTGGGGCTTGAACTCCTGAACCTTGAGGTCATAACCTGGCCAAAACCAAGAGTCAGACACTTAGCTGACTGAGTCACCTAAGTACCCCTAAAATACATACTTTAAAATGAGGATGAGCCCAACTTTTCTGTAACTTATATTGTGAAGACTGTTAATAGTATTAAGGATAGTTTTTCTAATGAAGATATGTTTTTGGAAAACAATTCTGAGAATTTCCTTTTGCCACTAAATTACTGTAAGGATAATTAGTCTTTTAAAAATCACACTGTCGGGATATTCTTCTAAAAGTCTTAAAACAGTTATGTATTGAAATAATAGTAGATAAAATAAGTTGTCCTGTCTTCCTGAGTTACCTACCCTGAGTTCATACTGTTTGTACTATTGAACTTTGCAACTTTGATCCTTAGAAATACGAGCTTTTGCCCTAACATCTATCCATTCTACCTTTAGCAAATCAAGGTCTTTTAATAAGACAGAAGGGAAATTAGTGGTTTTTTCTTCTTAATACTAAATACTTCTCAAAACAAATAAAAGCCCCAAATTCTTCAGTGGTCCACGATTGCGGCACAGAGAATTTGCTATTGGTGCTATCCAGAATTTATTCCCCATTCTGCCCTGCTTCTAACTAAGCTAAGTTTAAATTTAGAAACTTCAAATAATACTAAGCAAGGGGTATTAAGAGGTGTTGCTGTTTGCTTAATATTGAGCTCTCTTGTTGCTTTTACATGTAGTGATGAACAGAGGTGTTCTTTCAGTTTTTTACAACACCATGCCCATTTGTCTCCTGAAATTTCAGTCTTCATTTTAAAAAATACATACTGTTCACAAATCTGTGGTCATGTTGATTATAGCAAACACAGTGCTTACTTACTTTGTTACTGTGGAAAGAATTAACTGAAATATGCTCATAATCCCTTATCCACTGTTATGAAGTCTAGAAAACTCTGAAAACTAATTGGTATTTTTATAAGTTTATTACCAGATCTGCTTTGGTGGTCAAGCCTGACCTTTACTGACATGGGGCTATTTAGAGGCTTTATCTCATTCGATGTGAGTAATCATGTATTTTCTGCAGAATTGTGTGGGATTATGGGGTGTTAACCCAGGGCACACTGAAGGTGTTAAGTAGTAAACTGTGTGCAACACCCTATTCTTTACAAAAAAAATTCAGGAACACATATGGTTCCAAGGATTTTGGAAGAGGGATTGTATACCTACCTGCACTGTTATCTTCAGAAAGTCCATACCATTATTTCCATTTATTTTTATTTTATTTTTTTAAATTTACATTCAAATTAGCATATAGTGCAACAATGATTTCAGGAGTAGATTCCTTGATGCCCCTTATCCATTTAGCCCACCCCCCCCCCCACAATCCCTCCACTAACCCTCAGTTCTCCATGTTTATGAGTCTACTTCTGTTTTGTCCCCCTCCCTGTTTTTATATTATTTTTGTTTCCCTTCACTTATGTTCATCTGTTTTGTCTCTTAAAGTCCTCATATGAGTGAAGTCATATGATATTTGTCTTTCTCTGACTAATTTCACTTAGCATAATACCCTCCAGTCCCATCCACGGAGTTGCAAATGGTCCATTTTTAAAATGAAGAATGGTCTACTTGCTTAGGGTCATATGGCAAGTAAGTGGCAATGATGTGGTTCTCATTTGTGCTGTTCGGCTCCAGAGAGCATGCTCTGAACCATTAAGTGCAGTGTCTTTCTCCTTTTCTGTAAAACCATAAGCATATAGATCACTTTAGCATAAGACCAACTTTTGTCAAAACTTCACTTAAAACTTCAACCTTTGAATTACAGTTTAAATTTTTTTTTTTTAACGTTTATTTATTTTCGAGACAGAGACAGAGCATGAATGGGGGAGGGTCAGAGAGAGAGGGAGACAAAGAATCTGAAACAGGCCCCAGGCTCTGAGCTGTCAGCACAGAGCCCGACGCAGGGCTCGAACTCACGGACCGTGAGATCATGACCTGAGCTGAAGTTGGACGCTTAACCGACCAAGCCACCCAGGCGCCCCTGAATTATAGTTTAAAGCAGCTGGATGTATCAGAGAGCCAATCAGCTATATGCTGATAGTTCAGCATTTTGCTGACACTATGAGCCAGCCAAGTGTCACTATGTGTGTAGCAAGCTTAAAACATATAATAAAATTGCAATGCACCGTAAAAATTATATAAAATTTCAAACCTGTACAAATGAGAGAACAGATTATGAATCCCCATACACTCGCTAACATACTCTTTAACAGGGTTCAACAGTTCATGGCCCATTTTGTTTCATTTATAGTCCATGTGTGCTTCCTCTCAATCCACACTTTAAAAAATTTTTTTTAATGTTTATTTTTGAGAGAGAGAGAGAGACTGTGAGCAGGGGAGGGACAGAGAGAGAGGGAGACACAGAATCTGAAGCAGGCTCCAGGCTTTCAACTGTCAGCACAGACCCACACGGGGCACGAACTCCCAAACCGCGAGATCATGACCTGAGCTGAAGTCGGGCGCTTAATCAACTGAGCCACCCAGGTGCCCCTCAATTCACACTATTTTGAAGCAAATTTCAGACATATGATTTGATTATCATATTTAAGTATGGAAAGTTTCTGTAAAAAGTACCTCATCATTTGATTACATGCAGCATGCATGACTCATATAGGAAAGATGGGATAAATATGTTTGATTTGTTTACTTCATTTACCAGTTTTCACATGAAGAGTTGGTTCCCTTCTGCCATCAGAGATGAACAGTGAGGTTTTGGCTTATGTATTTGGTTGATTGGCTAGAACTTTTTGAGTATAATATTTATAGATGCTTTAATCCATTACAGTTACCTTTATTGATGATTTAAATTCTTCTGTCTTTGGCCAGAGGGAGCCTTTTTAAATTGGTTCCTGACTCCTTTTGATATGGCCCTTATAAACTTTAATTACTTCCCTGCCCCCTCATGTAAGATCTTTCAGCTTCTTGTACATTTCCTGCCCCACATCTAAGATGATCCATTTTTCTTTGGAACCCATGTTCCTTTTAATGAGAAGAGGTTTGCAGAGATCACATTCTGGGTACAACAGGTGCTTCTTGCTACAGAGTTGGTTGTTCATAGGCCTTTTCAATGGATGATGGAGGAGAGATTTGTTTTCAGTAATAAAGTATGTTAATTTATATTATCATCTCCAAATTCGTAACTACAGGATTTTTATATAACCTTATCAGGCTTACATCTATACCACATGTCAAAAAATTCACCTTCCAAGATACTGTCTTAATTATTTCTATTTGGTTTATCCTAACCAATATTCCCACCAACAATTGGGTTCATGAAAACAGTTTATGATTTTAAAATTCTTTTAATCCTGAGGGTACATCTACTGGGATGTACTATGTTTCAAAGTCACTTGGGATAGTCCCTTCCTTGTGGACTACAGCACAACTGGACAGTGTTTAAATTCACTTAGTTTCATTTTACTTGTAATTTTGAAGGATTACTTTTAAAAATTTTAATTTTGTTTCATAATGTAAAATATCCACATTATTCTAAAGCCAATTCTATATAATGTACATCTAGGGAAGCTATTTTCTTTGTCCCTATACCCATATTCCCTCTTCCCCCCTATAGATAATCATTTTAAATGTTATGCTATTTGTAAAATAACATATATATCCTCTTTCCTGGATAAATAGTAGTATATTACCATCTTTTCCCCGCTCAATACACCCCGCAGTGTATTAAGGTATTTCTCGTTTCTTTTTTTTTTAGTTTTTTACACCTGCATAGTACCTTGTGTGGATATACCACAATGTAGTCAGTCAGTCCAACATTAATGGACATTTGAGTTTATTTTAATGTCCACTTAAAGAAAGTTCAAAATTAAATTTTAAGATTGGGGGCTCCTGGGTGGCTCAGTCAGTTGAGCGACAGACTTCGGCTCAGGTCACGATCTCACGGTTTGTGAGTTTGAGCCCCACTTTGGGCTCTGTGCTGACGGCTCAGAGCCTGGAGCCTGCTTCCAATTCTGTGTCTCCCTCTCTCTCTACCCCTCCCCACCTCATGCTCTGTCTCTGTCTAAGAAACAAATAAACATTTTTTGAAAAATTTAAGATTGGTATTTTGGGTAGAAATTCTATGTTACAAATAGCTGCTGCAGAATCACTCTCCCGTTCTTAAAGCTCTATCCTATCTTGTTTCCTCTGAGCCTGAATGACCACAACTTAATATTTAGCCATTTAAAATAGTACCATGTGTATGTGACACCAATTTAATTGACTTTATGTCCTTGCAATGAGATTAACTTATTTTTAGAAACTTTTCTCAGGTATTATGTTTAAAAACTATATAATAAATATAAATATATGTCACATGGCTTAGTGAGAAAAATTTATTTTAAATGATTACAGCTCATTTTGAATAACCTAACAGGAAAGCTCCATTTTCTGTACATGACAAAAATGGGATGGTGACAAGTAAGCTTAGAAGCACTTTTAAAAATTACTGCCTTTATTGGTATGGGGTGGGCAAAGTATGAAATTAGAGAGCAGTAGTTCCCTTAAAGGCACTCTTTAACATGAAGAGTGAAATGACTTGATAGTGTGAAGTGCTTTAGGATTATGCTTGGCACATGTCAAGTTAACTCTGTGTTTTAGCGGTGTTGTTATTTGGGGGAAAAATCCAGACAACATTCCTAATTTAGCAGATTACTAGTAGTACTTCTCATAACAGCGTCTTCAAAAAGTATTTAAAAAGCATGTAAACCTTTGGAAATAAACTGTCGTGTTTCTTTAAGGTCATAGGACTAGTGGTGACTGTGTCTGAGCGTAAATTTATTTTGATGGCATCAACCTTTAGTTAATCAGTTCAAGTTGAGTCCGTAATGCTCCTATGCTATACGAGATAGCATTCTAGAACCCAAGGTGTCCAAAGTGAAGACAGTGTGGGGGATGGGCATTCAAATAATTATGATAAAATAACCCATATAATTATAAAGGAATTCAAATAATTATAAAATAATCCAAGGATCAAACTTCAACTCCGCAGAAGAACATTTGAACTTGGCGAGTTGCCCCCAAGTACGGAGAGAAGCAAGTATCCCGGAATCCCCGCCGCCAGAAGGTGCCGCCAACTCCGTTCGCGCTCACGTTGCAAAGTGAAGGCGGCAACTTCTCTAATGAAGCAGACGGTAACCACCCGCGTCAGGAAGACGCAACCAGAATGAAGACCGGGAGAGTCAGGTGTGCCGAGTCCTCCGAGCGCCTTATCGCCTCCCCCCGAGGGGGCCGGTGCAGCTTCGAGACCCCGCTTCGCTCTCCGGCTCAGCTCGCGGGGCCGGCTCAGAGGCTGTCCCTCTCCGCCCGGTAGCGAGGGGCAGTGCAGACCGAGCCCCCGCCCCGCTGCCGTGCGTCCCGCGGGCGCGCGCCCGGCCCCGGCTCCTGCCCCTGCCCCACTGCGGGGCTCGGGCCCGCCTCCCGGCGCAGGCCGCCTCACTGTCCCGGCGGCTCCCTGGCGCCCCCTGGCCCGGCTCCGGCGCCCGAGGTTTCCGGTGAGCCGCAGTAGCCGGTTATGACGACTCCGTGCCCCCGAACGGCGGCCGTCTCCTCCTCCTCCTCCGCAGCCCCGGCTCCCCCGGCTCCAGGTGGGACTCGCTCGGCGATCCGCGGAGCCCTCACCCGCCGCCCTCCCGCGGCCGCCGTGCTGCGCGCGCTTCTCCCGCCGGGGCGCCCGGCACGCCTTCCCCGCGGGCTGCAACCTCTCCGCGGACTCCGCCGGCGCCTTCGCCGCCTGCGGGCCGGAGAGGCGGGCGCTCGGCCCCTTCACGGTGCCTGCAGCGGCGCGCGGGGCTCCCGGGAGCCCGCCGGCCAAGGGGAAGGATGCCCTTCTTCCCCGCCCGCGCCCCGTGGGTCGGGGTCCCAGACCCGGGCGAAGCCGCTTCCCCGGGCCCCTCCCCGGCACGCCGGGGGCCGGGTGGAGCGGGGGTGCGGTGCTGGGTGCGGGGATCCTCGCGGGTGCGGGGTGCGGGGATCCTCGCGTCCGAGAGGTGGCGGGGTGGGTGCGGAGCGCGGAGTGGGTGCGGAGCGCAGAGTGGGTCCGGAGCGCGGCGGGGTGGCTGCGGAAGCGCGCCCGCCGCCGACCCCGCCGCCGCACCGCTTCCCGTTCTCACGCACAGCTGGTGGACCTCCCCTGGGCATCTCAGGCAGCCGCCGAGCCCTCTCCGACCCCCTTGCCTCTACCCACCGTGGGACCTGTGGCCCCAGTGGGGGCCGAGCCATTTAGGAGTCCTTGTGAGCCTCAGATGCTTTCAACTTTTCGTGTGTCCACTGCCTTCTTTAGACTGCCCAAGCTCTGTCACAAGGCACTGCCCACTGTGTCACCCACTGTGGTCCCTGTCAGCCTCGGGCTTTAGCCTCTCATCGTCTTTCATGCTCTTACTTTTTTTTTTTTTTTTTTTTTTTCCCCCTCCTCCACCTTTTAGGCCTGAGGAAATCCGGTCCAGGAATACAGAAGAGGAGGGAGCCAGTTGCATTGCGCTGAAGGAAAGTAGCGCAGCGCTGAAGCTTTCATCTGCTGGAAAAGTGCAGACACCCTGCCCTGGGGGACCTTGCAAGACGACTGCGTGCAGACAGGCTTTCTGCCAGGCCCCGGGGTTGTGCTTTCATGCTCCAGCAGCCACCCCCTTCTAGCGTATGCAAGTGGGTACGTGCCCTTTGCAAAAGCCTGCTTTCTGGTCTGAGACTTCAGATTTTTCCCATGACTTAAGTTACTCCTTCTGCATGGATCAGTGGGTTTAGTTTTGGCTAGAGCTCAGTCAGGGACAGTGGACCTGAACACCGGAAGGTCAGGACTTAGTCATAGCAATGACTTCATCATTGGAAGGGATGAGCCAAAAAATAGGCCATCCTGCCTTTTGAAAGGTAAGGCCCGGAGCAGTAAATAGTAAGGTTCAAGTAGCAGTATGATTCAGTGCGCAGAATGAATAGGGTCAGAACCAGGAACATTGTTTGCCTCTAGGAAATGGTTAATCTACAAAGTGTCCCTTTGGCCTGTACCGGTTGGTGACTGTGTAAAGCAGGCTGTGTCCTTCTGCTTACCATTAGAATCTGGTTAAAGTTAGAGTGTTGAAGATGGTGTCTTTGACTTTGCTTTTAGCAGCATGGTGTTCATTAGGGAAAAGAAAACTCACTATGAGTCAGGCCCTTTGCTTACAGAGTGTCTCGCTAAATGCTTGGCCTTCCACTAAGACGTTATCTCACTACGTTGTTTTCTCTCTTAGTATTTCCTTGAATCCAAAATATCACCTATATGATAAGGTCTACGTTAGCATTCTTTTAAGGTAGTATGTTTCATTTCTGACAGATTTCAGATACCTAAAGCATGACAAAAGCTTCTGTGTGGTTCTGAGAATTCAAGAGGTCAATATTTCCCTGATAAGTACACTGTTAGTATTAATATGTATTTTTAAATTTTGTAAAATTGCTATCAACTCACTGTTGTATAAAAGTCATCACTAAAAATATTAATTCAGGTCACTTTATAACAGGTAACAGTATATTCTTCAGAGCCACGAAAGAACCCACCATATTTACTACTCCAGAGGGGAAAAGGATTCCTTTTCACTGTCCACACTCTTTGTTATGAAGCCTTGGCCTTGGAACTTGAAGCTGGATTGAACATTGAAGTTTGTTCCTAAAGGCCCTGTCCTTGTGACCCAGGGTCAATGAAGGCTGATTCTGAAAGCTGGGTTTTCCAACATGCCCTGATGACTGTGGATCTTGCTGGGGAGTGGTTATGTGTAATATAGCCCTATCATTCAGTGGGAAGAGCCCCCCCTTTTTTTTTTCACAGAGCAAAATATACTGCTAAAGTGAACAAGAAATGGTATCATTATGGTCTGGATACATAGGAGAATTCTGGTCCCTGAGATTTAATCCTTGTGGGGTGAGATAGACTTGCAGTAAGGTCCCATGATGGTTATTGTCTCTTTTCTTCTTGCTGATGCAAGATGGGGACAGAGTAATGGCACAATCTCTGAGACAGACTGCCTGGATTTCCCTCCTGGAGTTTTCTAAGTTGTAGTTACTATTATCATAGATCATTATGACACCCACTAGAATGTAAGCTTCACAAGGGTAAGGGGTTTTAGACCACATCTTCATTGCTACACCCTTGGTACTTTGGACAGTACCTGACACATAGTATGAACCCATATACAATTGTGATTATTAGGTGTTTTTTTTTTGTTTTTTTTTTCTTTTTTTTTTTAATTTCAGAGAGAGAGTGCAAGAGGGATAGAGGGGCAGAGGAAGAGAGAGAAAATCTAAGCAGGCTCCATTCTCAGTGTGGAGCTCGATGCGGGGCTCAATCCCACCATTTTGGGACTATGACCTGAGCTGAAACCAAGAGTCAGAACACTCAACTGTGTGAGCCACTCAGGCATCCTGTGATTATTAGTTTTTATTCAGCAGATGCACATATCCTCAGAGCTTTTGCATTTTCTTTTCTTCTCTCTCCCTGGCATGATTTCCTTGCTCAAAATTCTGGTCTAAGCTCAAATATTATTTAGCGACCTGTTCCTTCCCCCCACCATACCACATGGCTTTAAACATTTATTTCATAAACACCTATATAGCATTTAATGTGCCAGGTACATCTAAACATTTTACCAATATTTAAGTCACAACAGCCCTATGAGGAAGGTTTATTATTATTTCCATTTTACAGTTGGAAAAGCTGAAGCACAGAGAGATTAAATAGCTCAAGATCATACAGCCAGGAAACTGTAGCTGGATTCAAACCCAATTGGTCTAGTCTCAAAGTTCATATTCTTTTTTTTTTTTTTTAAAGTTTTATTTTATTTTTTTCAACGTTTATTTATTTTTTTGAGACAGAGAGAGACAGAGCATGAACGGGGTAGGGGCAGAGAGAGAGGGAGACACAGAATCGGAAACAGGCTCCAGGCTCTGAGCCATCAGCCCAGAGCCCGACGCGGGGCTCGAACTCCTGGACCGCGAGATCGTGACCTGGCTGAAGTCGGACGCTTAACCGACTGCGCCACCCAGGCGCCCCACAAAGTTCATATTCTTAACCACCATGCCGTGTTGTCTATCGTATTACCTACTTTCTAGCATCAGTAATATGTGAGTGGGGTCACATCGAATCCTTCATCCCGTTTTCACAAATAAAGTTTTATTAGAACACAACCACCCCTATTCTTTAGGATGAGCTGTGGGTTCTTTCATAGCAAAGGTACTGTGGCCTAGTGCCACAGAGATTGTAGGACCTCCCAAGCCAAAAATATTCACTATCTGGCTCTCTACTGAAAAAGTCTGAAAAAGGTTATAAGCTCCAACAGAGCAGGAGCCTTTCTTGTTTTGCTCAAGCCTGTGTACGGGGTGGCCCCTAACACAGTGCCTAGCACAGAACAGGTGCACAATAAATGTCAAATAGAGGGAATGTTACTCAGTAGAGTTCGGTGTCTTTATATTTAGCTCTTGATCTCTTTGACCTTTAAAGGATATGCCTTAACAAAAACCTTTCCAATTGGATCTCTAGGTTTGGAGGTTGCTATGTTAATGCTGCTTATTCTTGGAGTATTGCTTCATGGTGTTTCACTGAGTGGCCAAGAGGAGGCTTCTCCCAAGGCTGATGGCATTCCAGGCGAACCTCTGTTTAACTACGCCAGCATTCGCTTGCCCCAGGAACACATTCCCTTCTTTTTGCACAATAATAGGCACGTTGCCACGGTCTGTAAGAAAGACTCCCATTGTCCTTATAAGGTAGGACATCTTGTTTTTTCTCCTCTTAGTTCTTTTTAAAAGGATTTTAGTCCTGTTTTATAACCTGAACTTGATGGCTGCATTCTGTAAGGTAGTAGTAAGACTTTGTTTGCATTTCATCTAGTGCTGCTAAGTGACTAAACTTTGCTTTTTAAAATGATACCCCATTCATGAGAGTGGGATTTAAAGTCGAAATCACTAATGAAATTTAAAAGCTAAATCACTAATGAAATAAATAGGCAGCCGATACTATTGGTATTCTCTGTAAACAAAGTAAATTAGATTTCGGACAAAAGGTCTAGGTAAAAGCAACCAAAGAACTTCACACCTCTTCTTTCTTAAACTGCTCTTGAGAAGGTCTTTTTGCATTTAATTTCGGTAATAACACCTCTGCCTCTGTCTCCACCTAATTATGACTGTTACTATGGCCTTCCTTCTGTTTTAAGGTTGTTGGAAAGGCCTCAAATTGGAGCCCATTAAGACGTCTCACGAGGTCGCAGAGATCAAAGCTGGGCCTTGTGAAACGCTTCCTTTCCCATGGAGCCCACACAGGAAGCACATGGACAGGCAGACCTGGGAATGAGACCAGTCTTGTTTCTGGGCCTTGCAGACAAGCGGACTAAGCTCTCTGGCCAACAGGAGCTGCTGGGTCCCCCCAGGACTGCAGAACTGTCCCGTCTTGTGGCGTCTTGTGGCGTCTCTCCTTATCTTGATTGATGAGTAAAGTTGCTGATCCATCTAATTTGTGGTTCTTTTGATCATAGAAATTTCATTTTGTGACTCGTTAGGGACTGCTTTTAGAATCGCTTTGAGCACTGAGAAAGGCAGTTTCATTAGGCTACTTGAGGAAGTTCCAATGCAAGTGGTCTTTGGGAATGTAGGTAAAGCCTACACTTGGGTTGGGTCACAGACGGACATGGTGTTGGAGTTGTGATTAAAGACCATTGTTGTTAAGAACTTTGAGACTGCCATTCTTAGGATTTATTCTAATGATTTTTATTACACGAATATGTATTATAAGATGTAAGAGTGAAAGTTCTGTAAAGATTTGTTTTCTTCACAGAAGAAACTAGAGTCGTCTCTCAAAAAGGGAGACTAGTCTAAAAGTATGCGTTTGTTTTTTTAGAAACACTTAGAGAATCTAAAGTTCTGCTGGGGTTATGAGAAATCCTGCAAACCAGAGTTCAGGTTTGGCTACCCTCTTTGTACCTACGTCGACATGGGATGGTAAGCTTCTAGATGGAATCCTCCTCCCCTTTAAATTCTTTTTTTTTTTATGTCTATTTATTTTTGACAGAGAGAGGGCATGTGTGGCGGTGCACAGAGAGAGAGGGAGACAGAGGATCCCAAGCACACTCCACACTGGCAGCACAGAGCCCAATGTGGGGCTCGAACTCACAAACTGTGAGATGATGACCTGAGCCAAAGTCGGACACTTAACCGACTGAGCCACCCGGGCACCCCCTCCTTCCCTTTAAATTATCCTTCTCTGCATTGTATGCTGATGCCCCGCTTCCCAGACAAACTCTTTTGGTTTTAGATAGTAATTCTTTTAGATATTAATTTGCTTATACAGTGATGAATTCAAGTTGACTTGCCTCCCCTCCTTCTTGCCACCCTGTGCAGGAATATGTCTTTTTACCTCTACCAAGAGGGAAAAACAATATGGATCACTAGAAAATATTTTACCCCAACAAACACTAAAAAGATAAATTGATGGCTCCCTCTTGAGTGTGGAGGGGAGTGTGAAGTATATACAGTAGGTAAAGCCTACACTTTGGTTGGGGCACAGATGGACGTGGTGTTGGGGGAGTGGTGATTAAAGACCATTGTCGTTAAGAACTTTGAGACTGCCATTCTTAGGATTTATTCTAATGATTTTTATTATATGAATATATAATAAAATGATAAAATAATTTTTATCATATGAATATGTATTATAAGATATAAGAGTGAAAGTTCTTTAAAGATTTGTTTTCTTCACGGAAAAGGCTAGAGTCATCTCTCAACATCTGAGAAAGGGAGACCAGGCTAAAAGTACACGTTTTATGTTTTAGAGACCCTTAGAGAATCTAAAGTGCTGCTGGGGCACCAGTGCGTACCAGCTAAAGAAAATACAGTAATTAGCAGCTCGTTTTCTTGAGTTCCAGATGACCCTAACTTAATAAATTTCTGTTGTGTATTTTTAGTAAAAGAAAGTAAGTCTGTAAGTAACTTATTTTGGTATCTTGATGTCTCAAAGGAGTTACAGGAAGATTATGATAGTTCAAAAAAATTAATGGCAAACTTTTAGCAATTTCACCTTTAGAAAGGAAACTCAAGGCTCAGAAAAGTGAAAAAGAGAAAAATAATGGCATCTTTGTGATTGCGAATAGGACAGATACCCTTGAATCAGCCCAGGACATATTCTGGAAACAAGCTGACTTTGGATATGCCGGAGAGCGACTGGAAGAACTTCACGTGCTCTGCCAGCCTGAGGAAACGGTGCGTGTTTATTTTCAAATACTCGTTAGTGTTTGGGTTTTCATGTAAAAGCAAGGCTCCATGAGAGGAATCCATACTCACTTATTTATTGGCTTCAACTTGAAAAAAATTTTTTATGTTTATTTATTTTTTGAGAGAGAGAGAGAGAGGGAGTGGGGCAGGGGCAGAGAGAGAAGGAGCCACAGAATCTGAAGCAGGCTTCAGGCTCGAGCTGTCAGCACAGAGCCCAACAAGGGGCTCGATCCCAGGAACCATGAGATCATGACCAGAGCCTAAGTCGGACACTTAACCGACTGAAGCCCTGGCTTCAACTTTTATTTAACTTCTAAAACAAGTTGTTCTGTGTCATTTGGAAGCCATGTCCTCATTTTCACACATATCTCAGAAGGTCATATTTTGAGACAGTTAAAATATAACTAGGTTTAGAATTTTCCCCCAACATAGGCTAAAGAAGATAAATTGCTTCTTTCCAGATTCCCTCGCAAGTCGTTTGGGACGGATGATACACCCCCACCATACTGCTCTGTGTTTGTTTGGGACTTGATGGTTTGCGAAAGGCTTTTCTCCTTGTCAGCTAGCTTGACTTTCGCAAGCCTGAGAGCAGATAGACAGGGCAGGGATTACTGATGCCATTTGACCAGAGAGAAAAACAAAGTCCTCAGAGAGGTTAAGCAGCTTCTCCAGGACCACGCTTGTAGACTTGTATGTCTAGAACTCAGATACAGATCTCTTTCTGTGTGCTTTCAACCGTGCGCTGCCCTCAGTGGGTCAGCCATGCACGTTGCTAAGAGCCAGTTCTGGGTGGTCAGGAGAAGAGCAGTCTCCACAGGGCAGGGTTCAAAACCTGATTCTTAGAGCACCCAACCTTGCCATGTTTCAGTTTCTTTTCCTTTCAAGCCATGCTTGTGTCATAGCTTATGGTGGGGATAAAATGGAATTCTGCTTGTAAAAATGCTCAGTGTGGGACTGGGTTTCCAGGAAAGGGCTCAGGGTTAGTTTTTAAAGGTTCATGGGTTGTAAGTACTTACTATTATTCTAAATTTTTATTTATTTTGGGAAAGAGAGAGAGAGAGAAGGAACACAAACGAGGGAGGGGCAGAGAGAAGGAGAGACAGAATCCCAAGCAGGCTCTGCACCATCAGCGTAGAGCCCAGTGCAGGGCTGGCACTCACGAAGTGCAAGATCATGACCTGAGCTGAGATGGAGAGTTAGACGCTTAACCTACTGAGCCACCTGGGCACCCCTGTAAGCACTGATTATTATTTTTTTAATTTTATTTTATTTTATTATTATTTTCTTAATTTACATCCAAGTTAGCATATAGTGCAACAATGATTTCAGGGCTAGATTCCTTCATACCCCTTACCCCTTTGGCCCATCCCCCTTCCCACAACCCCTCCAGTAACCTTCTGTTTGTTCTCCATATTTAAGAGTCTCTTATGTTTTGTCCCCCTCCCTGTTTTTATATTATTTGTATTTCCCTTCCCTTATGTTCATCTGTTTTGTCTTTTAAAGTCCTCATATGAGTGAAGTCATACGATTTTTGTCTTTCTCTGACTGACTAATTTCACTTAGCATAATATCCTCCAGTTCCATCCACGTAGGTGCAAATGGCAAGATTTCATTCTTTTTGATTGCCGAGTAATACTCCATTGCATATATCTACCACATCTTCTTCATCCATTCATCCATTGATGGCCATTTGGGCTCTTTTCATACTTTGCCTATTGTTGATAGTGTAAGCACTTATTATTAGGGTCTCCTATCTGCCAGGGTTCTTGAACCCTGGCCATGTCTCTGACCTCTCAGGGGTCTCTGTTATCTCCAGGCAATCCAGAAAATTTTTAAAAAATTCTTAATTCACTTTCATTAAGAAATGGAATATGTGCTCTGTGGTGCTTTGGGAGATACCATGTAATAGAACTTGAAGCAACTGTAGGGAGGTGGATGGACCCCGAAGGAGGAATTTGTGGCTTTAACCTGCACTGCTGCTGACACCCTTACAAGACATTGTTTTGTGTATGCCACATAGTTTGGCTGGAGCCCAGAAGTTCTTGTGGCGGGCACAAAGGGAGAGCCATTCCACACCTCACACACCTCCTCAGAGGCAGTTTGTAGAATGCTTTCCTGGACAAGATCTACAGTGACACATTTTGTGCAATCTGAATATGATCTCTTACCAACTATGGATTCCAAAACACCATGTGGGTTAAGGTTAAGGCCTTGTGTTCATTGGGAATTACGGGAAAACAGTAAGATGGCATTTAAATCCATAAATAAAATCCAGAGCAGATAACAGTTTTTGAAACTGTCCCTATTTCAGCACAAACCAGATTGGTTAAAAAAAACAAAAAAAAAAAAACCAAAAAAAAACAGGCTCTGGTAGTTGACTCTTTTGCTCTTTTATTACAGTGATTTAAAAAACATTGCCCTTTTACTGCTGTTGAAAGAGAGACTCTGAGAAGTTTTATAGTTTGTAGAAAGCACCTCTTATTAAAATTGGCAACTGCCCTTCCAGCCTTCACTTTAATGTCTCTTAATGTGTGCATTCTTCTTTGTTGCATTTGGCTTGACTTTGAAAAATGCTTTTTCTCATAGCTGTGAGATACTGATGGCTCTGAGAGCTTTTTTTTTTTTTTTTTAGAGCACAGCAAAACCACACATAAAGCTCTTGGCCTTAAAATTTGAGATGATATAAATAGAACATTTGGGAGTTTTCCCAGTAACCTAAAAGTGTGCACACTGGCAAAACTATGCTTGACCAGAGTCTGCTGGGGAGGAGAAAAATGCATCAACAGAAGCAGGCTTTCAGAAGCTGTTCTCATCACGTGGTGTGGTTTCAGCCCGAACATGTACGTCCTGTCAATCTGTCTAGCAAGGCTGAGTGTGTCCTCGAAATGTTAATACCTGGAGTTCTTTTTTTTCTTTCTTTTCCACCTCGTTTCAGAATGACTCAAGTCTGGTATGTTCCCGTTATCTTCAGTACTGCAGAGCAACCAATCTCTATCTTGACTTAAGAAACATCAAGAGAGACCATGACAGGTATTTCAGTCGTTGATGTTAAAATCGAATAGAAATTTGGAAATATTTCCAGGTCCAGGGATGTGGCTTGGACTTGCTTCATAGTAATATGGCGATGAGGTAGGGGAATGGGTGGAGGATGGAAGCCCAGTCAAGCCACAAGCTGATTATTGTGAAGCTGGATTATGGGTCCATCAGGTTTCTATACCATTCTGCTACTTTTGTTTATGTTCGAAGCATTCTGTTATAAAGAGTTAAATTCTAACGAGGAACGGATTTTGTAAACCACATGAGTTACATCCTGTGTGCTTGAACAGTGATAAAATTTTTCAAACTCCGCTTAATTTTTTGTCATCCACCAGATTTAAGGAAGATTTTTTCCAGAGTGGCGAAATTGGAGGACACTGCACGCTTGACATTCATACATTGATGTCTCAAGGTCAGCGCAAAAGCCCTCTGCAGTCCTGGTAAGATTTAAAAAATATGTATATATATAAAACATATATATATGTATATATTTCTAAAATATTTGCTTTTATTTCTGGCACTTGCAGACCTTGGAAGGGACTTTTAAATGGAAAATGTTACTTTATTTGTAGAAAATTTGGCATGAGCCTCCAGGGAGTGATGGCTACAGAGTGAATCTGTCAGTTGTATTTGAATTAAATATATGTTTATAAAATATTAGGAAGTATGATACAGGATTTACTGACTGCCAATGAAAGAAAAAAAATCTGTTCAAAAATGAAATTTTATTAACTCTTCATAATTGTGCATGTGTTTGGCGAACACATTTTTTATGTTTAAAAAAATTTTTTCTTTTTACATTTATTCATTTTTGAGAGATAGAGACAGAGTGTGAGTGGGGGAGAGGCAGAGAGAGAGGGACACACACACAGAATCCAAAGCAGGTTCCAGGCTCCGAGCTATCAGCACAGAGCTCGACGCGGGGCTCGAACCCATGAAATACGACATCATGACCTAAGCCGAAGTCAGACACTCAACCACCTTACCTTCCAGGCGCCCCAGGGGAACACATTTTTTAAAGAAATAAGTATTTAATGAAGTACGTAACAAGCATATAGAGGAGGGTACAGTTTGGATGATGAAGAAGTGAACCTAGCTGTATAACTCTTACCCTGGTGAAACATAGACCATCACCAGCACCCAAGACTCCTCTTCAAAGGGAAACCCTGCCCCGACTTTCAACACTTCTGATCAGCTTTTTGAACTTTATATAAACTGGAGAAAATATTTTGATTTAAAACATATTTCTGAAGTTTATTTATCTACTTTGGGAGACAAAGAAAGACAGAGAGAGCGCGGCAGTATGAGCAGGGGAGGGGCAGAGAGAGGAGAGAGAGAATCCCAAGCAGGCTCTGCACTGTCAGTGCAGAGCTCAATGTGGGGCTTGAACCCAGGAACCATGAGATCATGACCTGAGCCGAAATCAAGGGTCGGATGCTCAACCGACTGAGCCACCCAGGTGCTCCTAAAACATTTTTACTAATTCTTTGGTCTAATTGACCGTATCTAGAAATTAACAAATTAGGGTACTTTAAAAAAACTTTTTTTAAAAACTTTGTATTTGGAAATAGTTGTAGACTTCCAGAAGTTTAGATAGCGCAAGGAGTTCCTTCCCATTGTACCCCTATCCCAGCTTCCTCTAATGATGACATCTAACATAACCACAATGATCCAAACCAGGAAATTGACATTGTTGCAATAATATTAAGTAAACATATTTGAATTTCACCAGTGCTTGCATGCACTCTTTTTTATTTTTTATTTTTGGATGCATAATTCTGTGAAATTTATATCCTACGTCTGTGTGCATGCGACCACTAACACAATCAGGACACAGAACTGTTCTGTCATCTCAAAGAAGCTCCTGTGCTACCCCTTTAGTCTAGCTGAGCACTCAGTCCCAGCGTATATGTTACATTTTCCACGTGCCACCGAGCAATTGTCCAGCAACAGCTGGCTGTCCTACAATTCAACTCAATTCTGACACCATCTACCCAGAGACAACATCAGATCCCACATAGGTTAAGAGCTCAGTCCCACAAGACTGTCCCCCCCGCCCATTTTAGACCCCAGTTACAAGCCCAGGGGATCACCTGTGCTTCTGACTGATCCATCGGCTGTAGATTGGGTTAGATTTTGCTAGAGTGGCTCAAGTAACTTAGAGAAATATTTTGCCTACTAGACTACCAGTTTATTCTAGAAGGATGTAGCTCAGGAACACCCAGATGGAAGAGTTGCATAGAGCAAGGTGTGGGGAAGGGGCGCAGAGCTTCTGTGCCTTCTCCAGGCACCCCACGTGTTCCCCAACCCAGAAACCTTCCAAGTCCTCTCCTGTTAGGTTTTCGTGGGGGCTTCATTACCTCCATGACAGTTGATTCAAACTCCAGCCCTTCTTTATTCCCCTAAGGTGTGGGGGTGGGACCGAAAGGTCCAACCCTCTAATAATGGTGATTCTGATTGGGTGATGTGGTGATTCTTCTGGCAGCCAGCCCCCAACCTTCGGGAGGTCGAAAAGTGCCTCATTAGCATAACAAAAGACACTTTCCTGGCTTTGAAATTCCAAGGGCTTTCTCCCTTGGCCAGAAATGGGGATGAAGACCAAATATGTATATATCTTATAATAAATCACAATATCACAAGTCACATAGCATAGTCTTATTTAATGTTAGTTTTTGAGGCCAAACATTCATGCTCAGCAAATCCTTCAGGATAATAATCCGCCATACATTTATAGGGCATTTTACAGTCTGCAATGCAGTGTCTTCCTTAACTGAGGTTAAAAATCAAAATTCGCCTGAGTTAACTTTGAAGATCCTAGTTGGCTTTATTCGGCGATTCATGAATTGGGCAGCCTCCCATCTAGCAAACAGAGAAGAGCTCCAAGAAGCTGTGCAAAATGCTTCTGCTTTTATAGGCAGAAGGGGGCAGGCACAAGAAAAAGAGCAGATCCCTTCATCTTCCTGTGGGGGAGCTGGACTCTGTGTGGTAGATAGCCTTGTTGGTGCTGACCAGAAAATTACGGACTGGCTGCTTAAGACTCCGTTCCTAGAGAAGTTGGAAAGTGTAATTAGGTTAGGTATTAAGCTTCGGTTTGGTGACGTGGGCTTAGCACAGGTGACTCCATTTTGGGCCTCTTTTTTCTTTTCAACACTTAATGTGACTTTTGCAGTAGGAGTTCCTCTACTGCAGTGAGCTGTTTGATTACCTAGTAGTTTCGATATCTGATTTCACATGGTGGTAGTTCCCTCTGGTGTATTTATATTAGTAATTTATTGCCATGTAACAAATTACTCCCAAATATGCACTAGGGTATATTTTCATTCATTATCTATTTGATAACAAACAACTCCAAGGTTTTACAGTTTAAGACAACAAACTTTATTATCTCATGAAGTTTCTGATGGTCAGGATTTGGAGGCAGCTTAGCCAGCCGGTTCTGGCTCAGGATCTCTCACAAGGTTGCAGTTCAGCTATTGACAAAGGCTTAGCCATCCCTAGGCTCAAGTCGGCTTGGAGACTCTGCTTCTAGGCTCCCTCATGTTGTGGTAAGTTTCACTTTCTCTGTGTCTGGTGCCATGTTTTTGCCACATGGACCTCTCCCTTAGTGCTACTCACAGCATGGTAGCCGGCTCTGAGAGACAGGGAGAGAGAGAGAGAGACTAAGCACGTGCCCTAGGATAGAGGCTTCGGTCTTTGTGTACTCTAATCTCAGAAGTCATGTACCATCATTTCTGCCATATTCTGTTCATTGGAAGTAAATCACCAAGTCCGGCCCACACTTAAGGGGAGGGAGTGAATCTCTACCTCTTGAAGGGAGAAGTATCAGAGAACTTGTGGACCTATTTTTGAAATCACCACAATAATTCGGCATTGTGTGTATTTTAACAGGATTTGTTTGATATTTGTTTTACATCAGTTGTCTCAAAAATGAAGAGTTACAATCTTTAGGTTAATTATCTTTTGGCACATGCCCGTGATTATCTTCTTTTGTAGGGAAGGAAACTGTGCCATATGGTCTCCAAAGACATTTTCTGAGAAAAAGGCTTTACTTTCTAACGGGAGGCTTAGCTGTCTGCTGTCTTTCTGAGGCACTCAATAATTTTTGGAATGCCATCTGTCTTAGAATCCTAAAGTCTACCACAAGATCACAAGAAGGCTTTTTGAATCTTCCCACTTTACTGGTAGATTATTTAGCCAATGCATTGTGGAGATTTCTTTTTTGTCTGGAAAATTCCTGCTTTATCTTGTACATGAAGCTGTCATCTTTCTTCCTTGTCTCAATCTTAAAATCATTATCAAGTTATATAAATGTTAGTAAGTTTGAGAAGTTCCACTTGTCTTCATAAGAGCATATTCTAGAAATAAAGTCCCCCTAATGAGCACATCCTGAGTTACAGTATTATAGTAGGAAGTTCAGGAGGATCCCTTTGAAACTATCTCCCAACTCTTAATTCCAGGTTTGCTGAGCTACAGAGCTATACTCAGCTCGCCTTCAGACCCATAGAAGCTGCTGAATGTGACGTTGTTATTGAAAAACCAACCTACTTCATGAAACTGGATGCAGGTGAGAAGTTAAACTTGCCTGTTATTTATTTATCAGTGAATAAGGCATTGTTCCTTCTTTGATATGTGTATGTAGTGATTTCCTGTGACTTTCTGGGAGGCTGTGTGGCATTAAATAGTGGGTTTGCTTTTTGAAGTGGGTTCCTTCTCTGAAGAAGGGAGCTAATTTGAACTTCCCATTATATGATACTTTTGGTATTTTATTTTATTTTTATTTTTATTTTTTTTAATTTTTTTTTTTAATTTATTTTTGAGACAGAGAGAGACAGAGCATGAACGGGGGAGGGTCAGAGAGAGAGGGAGACACAGAATCTGAAGCAGGCTCCAGGCTCTGAGCTGTCAGCACAGAGCCCGACGCGGGGCTCGAACCCACGGACCGTGAGATCATGACCTGAGCCGAAGTCGGACGCTTACTGACTGAGCCACCCAGGCGCCCCGATACTTTTGGTATTTCAGTGGAGACCTGGACATTCGTATCAGATGACTCTATCAGAATCAAAAGATGAGAGAAAAAGGTCTATGGACACCTTCTGTAGCTAAATTTACCCCATATGGTTTCTGCAATAACTTGATTTGTGTTGTGCTTCCTTAGAAAAAATTTAAAAGGAAAAGCCATGTATATATCGTGGGTAGGAGAGGAATGCCCTTGCTCTTCTGGCAGACTTTCTAAAATCCTTTCCATGACTGAAGGGAAATGAAAATTCGTCTGAAGTTAGCAGTGCAGTGTATTGTTAGGGGCAAAAAGTTAGTTACATTATTTTCCCATTTGTACCTATAGCTTCTGACTCTCAACTTTCAAGGACAGCTTTAACTTTGTGAACCAGTTGCCCCAGAGAGGAGAAACGTGGATCGTGCTATATTATGTGTCTTATTATGAGAGAAAAAGATCATGGAGTGCCTGGGTGGCTCAGTCAGTTAAGTGTCCGACTCTTCTGCTCAGGTCATGATCTCACAGTTCTTGAGTTCAAGCCCCGCATCCGGCTCTGTGTTGACGGCATGGACCCTGCTTGGGATGCTGTCTCTCCCTCTCTCTCTGCTCCTCACCACTTGCTCTCTCTTTCTCAAAATAAATAAAACACAAATTTTAAAAGAGATAAAGGTTATTCTGCCATGCCATATCAAAATGCATGAGGGGCCGGGCTTCCAGTGAAATATAGAGAGCTCTCTGTCACAAATATTTCAGAATTACTATAATGTATTGATCATATTTTTAATGCTTCTGTTTTCTGAAGCTGTAATTCTTATATAACAAAGCATTAGGTTCAGAAATCAGACCCGTTGTGGTTTTTGGAAGGAGAGGAAGTAAGAATGCTGTGTTCGAGGTCCTGACTCTTGTTTTAAATATGCAAATTGAAAAGGGGCAAAGAAAACTCTGTGATCTGCCTGAAAAGAGGTGGATGTGTATGAGCTGTTAAACGGATGCCCCTACTCAGGCAGTAAACTGGGTAAAGTAGGAATAATAGGCTAGCGTAGCCCCGGGCTGTTTCTTTTCCAAGGTTTCTAACTCTTTTTCTTCTGACTACACCCTCATCCCGTTTCCCTTTTCACATTGACTCTTACTGTCAGAGAATGAGCATTTTACAGAACACGACTCATTGGGGGCACATTTCTTGAGAATGGGACCCATGTTTTCTCCTTCCTTGGCCACACTGGTCTGTGCTGCGTCCCTCAGTACCTGTTACAAACTTGCCGGATGGTCCATGGGGGAGCTAATGTGTGCTGTGCGCTCATCTGGAAATAAGGATGTGTTGTCATAGAACCTTCTTTTTCTTAGTAATTTGAAAATGTGCTCTTTGCCAAATTGTTCTGAATACGTAAGGGAGTCTTTCCAAATATTCATCTAAGATTGCAGTCCAGGGGAGCCTGGGTGGTTCACTTGGTTGAGTGTCTGACTTTGTCATGATCTCACAGTTTGTGGGTTCAAGCCCCGCACCGGGCTCTGTGCTGACAGCTCAGAGCCTGGAGCCTGCTTCAGATTCTGTGTCTCCCTCTCTCTCTGACCCTCCCCAGCTCACACTCCGTTTCTCTCTCAAAAAATAAATAAACATTAAAAAAATAAAAAAAAAAATAGTTACCAGTCTAAAAATAATTTTTTTCTTTTTGTCTTATTGAGATGTAATTGACATAGAGCACTGTATAACTTCAAGATGTACAGCATAATGACCTGACTTCTATAAACTGAGTATTTTTTACTCTTATTTTCTGGCACACAACATTATTATTCACCGTGGGAATGAAGTCAGAATATTTTATGATTTCTGCTTTTCAGAGTCACTGTTTTTCTTTTCAAATGCATGTTTAAAATTTTTTTTTAATGTTTGCTTATTTTTGAGAGAGAGACAGAATGCCAGCAGGGGAGGGGCAGAGAGAGAGGGAGACACAAGAATCCAAAGCAGGCTCCAGGCTCTGAGCTGTCAGCCCAGAGTCCGACGTGGGGCTCAAACCCACGAACCGTGAGATCATGATCTGAGCCAAAGGCGGACACTTAACCCACTGAACCACCCAGGCGCCCCAAAGTGCATGTTTTGAATGTCAGTTCTTGGAATTTCGTCCCCTTTAGATTTGCGCGTTGCCAGTTTGGACACTGGGTCCTGCATACCTAAGTCGAAAGAGTGCATGTTTGGTTTCTTTTTAATGACTGACTTACAAATTTAGAAAGAGCTGCACACACACTCCCTTCACCCCTGTTGACCCGGCAGGATCCAGGTTGTCTTCATTACAGTTTCCCTCTGTGCCAGGCACAGGGCCGGGTACTTTTAGGTACATTTTCTTTGCATTCCTCCTAACAAAGCTGGCACCTAAGTATAAGGATTTCCTGTTTCTCCTAGAGAAGCTAAAGCGTGGGGACTTTATCACCTCTTGTGAAAACCTTGCTCCTGAATGGCTGAGCTGGGATTCAACATGGTTCTTCAGACTCCAAAGTTCATGCTGTTTCTATTAGAACATGAGACACTCAGCCCTTTCAAATGGTAGTTGGTTAATATTTTCCCCAGAAGCAATGCTATCAATAGCGATTAAAAAGGAATGAAAAATACCAAAATGTTAAAAGTGCCATCATTGTCCATACTTCTATGGTAAATACATATTGCTTGATTGATTTAAAAAAATAAATGATCATAAAAAATAAAATTACTCTTTTTGGCCTTATAGTTCTACTGCATTTTGAGCTAAATAGACTTCTCTTATTTTTTTCTTGGAATTTACTGTTCATTGGTTACTTAGTGTATATAGGGGAAAATGCATTCCTGATTTCTAAATGGACAATTTTAAAGTGATTTTTTTGAACCCAATCATCAGTTAATTGAGGACTTCCCAAGTACAGATCCTTTCGCGTTTGGAAAAACTCTTATGTTTTTCTCCCAATTATTTTCAGCTAAAAGTCTATCACACTATAAATAGGTGGGGTGAATAAAAATTGTTTAATCCTTTGCTCTTTGGGGTTAATTAACATCGATTTCCTTTTTTCCAATACCAGGTGTTAACATGTATCACCACTTCTGTGATTTTATCAATCTTTATATTACTCAGCACGTTAATAATTCATTCAGTACAGATGTGTACATCGTGATGTGGGACACCGTAAGTAAGAACATGTTCTTGGCTTCAGCTTTTTTTCAAAATTTTTAACGTTTATTTATTATTGAGAGACAGAGAGAGCCAGAGCATGAGCATGGGAGGGACAGAGAGAGAGAAAGACACAGAATCTGAAGCAGGCTCCAGGCTCCGAGCTGTCAGCACAGAGCCCGACGCAGGGCTCGAACTCACAAATTACGAGATCGTGACATGAGCCGAAGTCGGAAGCTTAACCGACTGAGCCACCCAGGTGCCCCCTTTGCTTCAGCTTTGCCTGGCTCAGTAAATGTGTGAAATGTGATGTGGTGAAATGGAGTTTTCTAACCCACACACATTTAAATATACACACATGTACACACCGATGCAGATGGGTGTGAATGTGTCTGTGCATATGCATTTACATGTATGCATACATATGGGTATGTATGCATTTGCGTGTATATATCTTTGTTCTTTGAATTTTGGAATGAAGCCATGGAAGATTTCTTTCCCCCTCTGGGAAGGTGAAGCCCCAGAGACCTGTGCTCAGTGTTTCTTTGAGAGAGACATGTGAGGACTGTCCTTTGCTTAACCTCTGTGACCTCCCACCTGACTCCCATGGGGAGATCTGGCCTCTGTTTTACCGTGTGGCCTCCTGTAATTACCAGCTACCTTTGCTTAACTGTAGCTTCCCTTTTCTACTTGACTGATGCTAGATTGTGCTGTATCAGGTCACTACCCAGGGCAAGTCTTAGGTATATTAGCACGGTCTTTTTTTCCCTTCTCCTTCTTCCCTTATCTAGCCCCCCACCTACCAAGGTAACCCCCAGAGTTGCCCCAGTACACTCAGCTGGGAAATGGGATGATTCTGGTATCTCCCTCAGTATCATGGATGAACCATACAGTATGCGAAGAGTCACAGTGCCTGGCTCTGTGTGTTGTGTGCTCTGTGTGTTGACTATGACCATGGCAATGATAGGGAGGACAAGTGGTTTATGGTGCACATGAGAGGCTGCCAGTAAGAGGTCATTAAAGTTCACCTAGACATTCCAACTCACAAGATGCTCGTAGACCCCCTCTTGGCACAAGTCTGTTGAGAACATTCTTGCAGGCAGGGCAACTTCAGGCATTCCTTCCAGGGAGAGTCCTTCCAGAAGCCTGAACAGCATAGCTCAGGTGCAAGGGGCGGGGATCTTCCTAGGGCAGGTACAGACACTTCATGTCCCACAGAGGCCACTATCTCCTGCACCAGCTGTGTTGGTAGAGCTCCCAGGATCCCCTGAAGAGACAGCCAGCTCCAAGAGTCATCGTGCCCTTTCCCAGTCCAGACACGTTGTACCCGTCAAGCCTCTTTTTAAATCGCAAACGGGGCGCCTGGGTGGCTCAGTCAGTTGAGCTTCTGACTCTTGATTTTGGCTCAAGTCGTGATCTCACAGGTTCGTGGGATCAAGCCCTGTGTTGGGCTCCATGCTGGGCTTATAGCCTGCGTAGGATTCTCTCTTTTCCTCTCCCTCTACCACTCCCCGGCTCATGTGTGCTCACATGCATGCTCTCTCTCTCTCTGAAAAAAAAATAAAAATTAAAAAAAATTTTTAGAAAAATCACAAGCAGTGTTACTTAGAAACACAGTTGGCCCCTGCCATCTTCATTTCCAGAGAGAAGAGCCAGACAGTTAAACGAAGGTTAGATTCTCATGCAGGATTTGGGGAAGTGTTTTGTTTTCACAGATACGAGGCTCATAGTGGAGCTGCGTAGAAAGGTTTCCTTTATCACTGCTCCTTAGACTTGTAGTTTGATTTGAAGTCTGGGGAGAATTGGTTGATAATTCTTGGCATGTGAATAATGCGGTCTTTTGATTTTCTTCTTTGCAAGTATGTGTTTCCCTCTTGAGTTCCAGTTTTGCTACCATGACGGTTTCATTTCTTGAAACTGTTTTTGTGAGCAAAGGACGCAACAGTTCCTTTCTCTTTTCTGTCAGTGCTTCTAGGCCACCGTCACCAGCTCTCAGAAGCCCTGATGATTAACTCAGGGTTGTTGTGCCTTTAAAAAAATTTTTTTTTAACATTTATTTATTTTTGAGAGAGAGAGAGAGAGAAAGCGAGAGCGAGTGAGTGGGGAGAGGCCGAGAGAGAGGGAGACACAGACTCCAAAGCAGGCTGCAGGTTTCAAGATGTCCACATAGAGCCTGCCATGGAGCTCGAACCCACGAACCGTGAGATCATGACTTGAGCCGAAGTCGGACCTTAATTGAGCCACCCAGGCGCCCCTTGTTGCGCCTTTTTTTAAAAAAAATTACACCCTATGTTATATCATTGAATGCTCAGAACCCTCCAGGGAGTAGGATTTTTATGAACTTGGTTTACAGATGAGGAAGCTGAAGCTGTGAGCAGCAGGCGGGTGTTCTAAGAGAGCACAGTCAGCGAGGGGTGGAGTCAGGGTTCCAGGCCAGGCAGTCGGACCCCATCCTGTGCACTGAAACCACAGTGTCCTGTGTCCTCCCTATGGTCCCCTGCACATCCTAGTACGTTGACGGAAAGTTTTCTAGACACTTTCCAGAAGCTTCCTTATATCTTGTTGCCTGCTTTTCCATGTTTTCCTCAAGTGGACTGAGTTAAACTGAGCACCTTCTGTAGCCCTCCCCTTCTCTGCACCTTCTGGAGAGTGTAAATAGGATGCACGGCCACCATGAAGTCCCAGGTTACTCACTTAACTGGTAACTGGGCACGTGATGTCAGGGCAGGCTGACCACGAGTGGCAGGGAGGGGCAGGATGCATTTAGCTGAGCAGGGTCACCACCCTCCTACTACCTCCCTCTTTTGGGGTTAAGCATCCGGCTTTGGCTCAAGTCGTGATCTCATGGTTCATGAGTTCGAGCCCCACACTGCAGCAGTTAGTGGCTTTGGATCCTCCGTGCTCCTCTCTCTCTGCCCCCTCCCTGCTTGCATATTCTCTCTCTCCTAAAATAAATAAACATTAAAAAATAAAATAAATTAAGTCATGGGAATGTAAAAGAAGGAAGGAAGGAAGGAAGGAAGGAAGGAAGGACAAAAGAAAGAGAGAGAGAGAGAGAAAGAAAGAAAAAGAAAGAAAGAAAGAAAGAAAGAAAGAAAGAAAGAAAGAAAGAAAGAAAAAGAAAGAAAGAAAAAGGTCTCTTCCCCTTCTTCTTCTTCTTCTCCAAGTTCATTTCCCTCAACAGTAACACACTGCAGTTAACATGTGGGAGTCCCTTATAAGACTTGACTTTAGCAAATATGAAGATATCCTCATACAAAATCTATGTAAGGATCTGTATAAGGATATAATAAAATTTATGTAGGGATGTGTTTGTTTATATCCTTTGAGAAAATATACTCTCTCATATCCTAGTTTAGTATTATATCAGGGGCATCTTTCCCAGTGGGTACATTTAGGGTTATTATTATTTTTTTGTGTGTATGGTTACATGATATTTGGTAGATGCTAGGGATAGCCAACACATGCCTCAGTGCATGTATCATGTCCTGCCACCCCCCAATCATATTTCATGTGTTGCCATTTTTTTTTTTGCTACTTACTGAAACGCATTGAACATCCCTCCCACATACATGTGTCTTTATACACTCATCCCAGCTTTTCTGTAGGATGTATTCCTGTAAATAGACTTTCTAAGTCATAGGTTATTTGCATGTTTAAATTGGAGACATACACAGGAGGAAATTTTATGGCGTCTTCAAGAATATCCAAATATTATTCAACCTGAGACTAGAAAGAAGTCCTTCCCCTGTGGCAGATAATTTGAAGTTGAGGGATGTGGAAAAGAACCTTTTGGAGGTGGTTGTTACTGAATAATACATGATTTCCCTGAAAAGTCAGGATTGCTGTATTTTATTATTAAATTTTCCTTTCAAAGGTATCTTATTTTATCTGAAGTATTTTATCTCAAGAAACTGTCTCGAATCACTCTTTTAATTGCCCTTTATTTATTATTGAGCCAGAATAGGGACATTTCATTTTTGATGGTGTTGAGAAGGGCCTTTATTAGAATGGCATTGGAGAAACATCGAAGGGGAAAATTTTTTTTTTATCACTACATCTAACAGTTCTCAATAACTTTGAAATAACTCTAATATGTGCAACATAAAAATTTCAAAATCTGAAAAAAGAATTGCTATAATGATAAAAAGACATGAGCATAATGTATAGCCAACTGTAGACCTTGCATCTAATCCTACAATACATAGTTCTTATTTCTTTTGGCTGAATTTTTCAATCTAAGTTATACCATTTTTAAAGAAACTGATCTCCTTCCTTTAGCTGAGGGAGCATGTAATTAATTTCTACTTTGCAAAAATGGAATGCATTTGGTAAATGTACTAGAAAGACCTATTTCCCTCTGAGAGGCAGTTGTGTGCAGAGGTTAAAAGCTTGGAATCTGGAAGCAAACCAACTGGATTTCATCTCAACCCTGCAAACATACCAGCACTGCCATTTATGCAAACTACTTAAATTTGTATCTCTGTTTCCTCATCTGTAAAATGGGGATAATGGTATCCCCTAGCTTATTAAGTTTGTGGGGTGTTAATAATTTTAAGTGCTTAAAAGCATGCCTGAGATGTAGGAAATATGCAAGATGCTATTATAATTATTACTCTTAATGTTAATGGGGAATTGTCACATGTTACTCTTTGGTCAATGAGGAGATCATTTCTTAGAAAAACGCTCATCAGGGTGGGGTGCCTGGGTGGCTCATTCGGTTAAGTGTCTGACTTCAGCTCAGGTCACGATCTTGCACTTTGTGTGTTCGAGCCCCGTGTCAGGCTCTGTGCTGTCAGCTTGGAGCCTGGAGCCTGCTTCAGAATCTGTGCCTCTCTCTTTACCCCTTCCCCTCTATCTGTCTCTCTCTCTCAAAAATAAACATTAAAAAAAAAAAAAAAAAAAAAAGAAAAGCATTCATCATAGTTTAATGTTAGGACTTCCAAAGCATTTTCTTGCTTTGAAATTTCTTCAGAAGTGTATTCCATTTACCCTGATTGTTTTTGCTTACTGAGCTATCCTAGTGTGTACAAATGGTGTCATATGTCTGTGATTTGGATAGAAGACTCACAGGGAAAAAACCCCACACCAACTACCATTCAGAGATGTGAGTATAAGAACAGATAGGGTAGAAAAACCAAATGTTTTCAGCAGACTAAGAGTATAATTGTGGTGATTACTTCTTTTTTAAATAAAAATTTTTAATGCTTATTTTATTTTTGAGAGTGAAAGAGAGCACATGCGGGAGAGGGGCAGAGAGAAAGGGAGACACAGAATCCTAAGCAGGCTCCAGGCTCTGAGCTGTCAGCACAGAGCCCGGTGCAGGGCTCGAACTCACAGAATTGTGAGATCATGACCTGAGCTGAAGTCGGACCCTTAACTGACTGAGCTACCCAGGCGCCCCTTGTGGTGATTATTTCTGATGACATTCCATCAAATTAGGTATTTGCTCAGGCCCAAGATGAAAATCCGTGTTTCTTCTATGGATTTTTTGAGCTGGTTTAGCATCATTAGTTCTTAAGACTAACAAGCTTATTCGAGTATTTTGTTGCATTTTTAAAAAGCCATATTGCATCCTTCCATGGCCCTAACCTATTTTGTTTTCACTTTCAGAGCTCCTATGGATATGGTGACCTATTCTCTGACACATGGAGAGCATTTACGGATTATGATGTTATACATTTGAAAACTTATGATTCCAAAAGGGTACTGGAAACTTTCCTGAAATGTCTCTAAATAACAGTCATTACAGATGACTCACTCATCGAATAAATATTTAATACGAGTTTCTATTAGCTATTACCATTGATTTTTGACTTCGTAGTTGCTTTTTTTTTAATGACTAGAATAATTGTTTTTAACTAGGTAGCATTAAAAAACTTTTCCCTTTAACTTTTCCAAAATTATGGTTTTCACTTGAGTGAAATAGTTTGCTGTTCCAAATATTTTAATGCAAAAAAGATTAATTAAAATTTATTTTCTGGAATTTTAAGTACTATTTTGGTGTGGAGTGTGCAAATTGTGTTCTCTTACCTTGTACAATACCTTCATTCTTAGGTGTGTTTTAAAGAAGCTATTTTTTCCCTACTCCCCCGGATGCGATACGGGCTGTTCTATAATACCCCTTTGGTAAGCATGTCAACGGGTGTTAATATTCATATTTATACACTTATTCTGGATAGATTTTAAGATAAACGTTTATTTGTAACTTGAGAACATCCTAAATAGTAAGGCCGAATGGCTCATTGTAACATGAATTATTGTTTTCATGTTAGATATCTGGCTGTCAGAACACGGGATTATTCAGGGCATTTTCCCAGCATGTGCTGCACAGACTGAACATCACACAGGAGGGCCCCAAGGTAAGGAGTACATTATAGGTTCTGACTTGGGCCTGACTTCACCCAAAATAAAAACCAATGGCACCTTTGCAGAAAAAGAAACCAGCGGGAGACAGTGTTTTCTGGGGTTAATAATTTCTTGCCTGGAGTGAGTGATCCAAAATCAGATGTCACCAGCCTATGACAGATAAATAAGGGACAGTGGAAGAATGTACTTTTTTCTCCATTCTCTTTCTCCTGTCTTTCTCCGTATCTGCTTGCTCTTCCCCCAGCCCCCACCTAACCCACAAACCCCTGCTAAAAATTCCACCCAGCCAATCAAACAGAAGTGTAGTAAACAAGTTTTGTCTTCTGTGGCTAAAATGGATGCAGTGTTATTTCCTGAGGGAAGTCTGAAGGAATCAGGCTAAACAAGTACTTGTTCCCTAAATATATCCTGATTGAGTTTCATCGCTTTGTGAAAATCACATTTTAGGTTCTAGTATTCATTCATCTGTGCAGGCATATACAGAATTATTTTGCCTTTTCTTTTTGATGACAGGATGGAAGAATCCGAGTCACCATTCTTGCACGGAGTACAGAGTACCGGAAAATTCTAAACCAAAACGAGGTTAGTTTTTGGTATGCGTTTTTAATACCATCATGTTGAATTTAACTTCTTATAACTAATGTGCTTAATTTTTTTTCACATTGCACTATATGCTTTGATTGGAAATTATTAGGTTTTAGCAAAGTTTGATGGCTATGCCCAGTTCACTTACTAGACTCCTACTGGGGGTCAGCAAACCACCAATTGCCCAAACTAGCTTCGCCTTACTATAAATGTTTACCTACCACAACTCAGAGTGGAAACAGAGGCAGTAACTATCTCTTGCATCCTGCCTTTACTGCCATAGATTGCCAGACATTCTGCCTCTGTACAAACTAGTGGCAAAAATGCAAGAGTATCTTTTGAGAGATGATTGATGGAGTGTGGCAATACTGTGGCATCCAGAGGCAGACTAAGTTAGAAGAGTCTCCATTCTTTTCATGACTGTGTGTCCTGGAAATTATTCACCTCTTAGGTTTTGTACTTTATTTGGACAGCATCAGCTCTTAAATTATATTTAACTGAGATAAGATCACCATGCAAGGCCCTTGCCTATAACAGCCTGGTTGGCAGGTGTTCTCACAATAGTATGACTGAGTCCACAAAAATGTCTTGAGCACCTGCTATGTGTTGGGCTGTACTGTAGGCCCTGGAGCTACCGCAGAGGGCAAGACAAGTGAGATCCCTGCCCTCATGGAACTTATGCTCTCTGGGTGAGACAGACAAGAAATAAGTAAACAAGTCCCTAAGTAAGGTGATTTCAGGTAGTAGTAAGTGCCACAAAAGAAGTAAAACAAGGTGATGGGGTAGAGGGGCCAGAGATGCAGGAGGAAGGGGAAGCAGTCAGGTGAGATATCTGAAGAGGTGCTGTTGGGCAGAGACCTGATCGCTAAGAAGCCAGCTAAAGAGAGAGCCTCCCAGGCAGAAGCAGATGGCCTGTGATGTCCGGGCTTTAGGTGCTCCAGGAATGGAGAGATCACCAGGCAGCTGTAGCACAGCAGGAAAGGTGGGGGCGACCCTAGAAGAGGTCAGAGAAGTTGGGCAGGCGGTAGGGAGGTCCTATATCCTCTTGGCCTCATAGGCCTAGCTGAGAAAATGAGCGGGTTCTATTCCGGTGTGGGAGAAACCACCGTGAAGTTTTGGGCAGGGTGTGGTAGGCAGAATACCGGGCCTCCTCCAGAAGATGCCCCCATCCGAATACCTAGAACCTGTGACAAGATTAGGTTACGTGGCAGAGGGATGCTGAGCTTGTAGGTGAAATTAAGGTCGCTCGTCAGCTGGCCTGAGAGTGGGGAGATTACCCTGGGTTATCCAGCAGGGCCTGATGGAATCACAAATGGGCTTTAAGCGTTCTCCACCGGAGAACCATTGCCTCTGCCTGAAAGCTCTCTGCTTAGCTGGATTCTTCTCACTGAGCACATTTTAGTTCTGCACGTCCTTGAAAGTGGAAGAAGGAGACAGAATCCAGAAGGGAGTCATGAGGACAGAAGCAGGGCCAGAGGGATGCCACATCCCTGGCCTTGAATATGGAGGAAGAGGCCCCGAGCCAAGGAATGCAATGGCTCTTAGAAGGTGGAAATGAATTCTTTCCTAGAGCCTCCAGAAGGAGCACAGCCCTGCAGACAGCCATCTGTCTCACTGTTGGACTGCTGTCCTGCACAACATTGAGTGGGTCAGTTGTGTGGCCGTGAGCAATCGAGTCTGTGGTAATTTGTTGTAGCAGCTAATAGAAAATAAATACACAGGCAGAGACACGAACTGGCTTATTCATTTATTTGTAAACCACTTTGGCTGCAAGAGTAGGAACAGGGGTATCATTCAGAGCTGTCACTGTGGCCCCGGAAAGAGTTTGGATGAAGGTGATGACAGCAGAGATGACAAAGTAAATGGATTTAAGATCTGTCTCGGAGATCGAGTCTGGGATACTCCCTGGCTGAATATGTAGGTGCTTGTTCGGTCAGGCCAGGCACTGAGGATCAAGGGTGAACTCCCGGGCTTTTAGCTTGATCGGGTCAGTGGAACTGAGTTGGGAAAAGCTCAGTAGGAGGGGGATGGGGCCAGGTTTGGATGGGTAAAATGTTTTACACAAATTAGTTTGGATGCCTAACAGGCTGATCAAAATTATGCAATTAGTGTCTTGAGATCCATATGGATTATGAACATACGCTGTAATGAGACATTGATTGTAAGTTGTGGGTGGAAGAAATGAGCAGTGTATGTGTGTGTGTGTGTGTGTGTGTGTGTGTGTGTGTTTTAAAGACCCGGAAATACAAATCTATCAAATGATGCCATGTTGGGGTTGATGGATGGAACCCTTATGGACAGGCAGACCAGTAGTATATATTGGTAGAGGTAACACATATTGAGTGCTAATTATATGCCAAGAATATTACTCTATGTTCCCCATTGCTTCCAGCAAACCTGTGAGGTACATATTTTGTTATTATCCTCTGTTTTAGAAAAGAACACTGAGGCTTAAGCGATAAAAAAAAACATGCTTGAGGTCATGCAGCTGGTGAGCAGAATAATGGAGGCGGGGGTGAGCTGAGGTGGTCAGAGTCTGAGCCTGCTTCTGAACCAGAGACTGCCACTGCTCTAACACAAATAGATGTGACAGGAGGCTGTGTCGGGAAGGCTGGCGAAGGAACATCATCCATCCAGTGGAAAGGGGTGGTGCTGGGTGCTGCCGGTCAGCCGCCGACATGTTCACATCCAGTCACACAGATCGCCCGCACCATGTTGCCCAGAGGTGAGATCTGGAAGTTCAGATCTGAACTCTAAGCCAACGAGCACCCACTGGCTGCTTTTGTCTCAGTAACTGGCATCACTTGAGAAGGTAGCTACCAAGCAGAGAGGAAAGCACGTTCGACTCTACCTTGATTCGTGAATACATAATAAAATCCCCCATGCTCTCATTGGATGGTGGTTCCTGCAGTCCTGCCCAACCTCAAGGTCGAGAGAGCTCTGGCCACCTCCATGGTGTGACTAGAAATTGTGAACAAGAGCCTGTTTGCCAGGGGACCCTCTGAAACAAGTGATGTGTTTTATGTGGACACATCTTATTACGGGACCCGGGCTCATGCCCTGGGATTAATTCCCTCCTGAAAAACGGATTCTAATCTATCCTCCCTCCTTCAGCTCCTTGACATAAGCAGCATATTTATGGGAGTTCAGGAGCTGTCTAGAGAGAGAAACTTCCATTCTATGTGTGTGTGTGCGTACTTAACAGGGGTGGGGACTGGATGTAAATCCCTGTCTGTTGCTTTTAATACATGGGAGAGTACAGGGTACT
This sequence comes from Prionailurus viverrinus, assembly GCF_022837055.1. NCBI lineage: Eukaryota > Metazoa > Chordata > Mammalia > Carnivora > Felidae > Prionailurus > Prionailurus viverrinus. The sequence goes on along the minus strand of NC_062562.1, from coordinate 35,498,156 downwards.
GGCTGAGAACACAGGTTTGGGGGTCAGATGACTTAGATTTAGTTTTGGCTGTGCCATTTGCTGGCTGGGAGATTCTGGGAAAGGTCCTTAACATCTTTCAGCCTCTGTTATATCATTTAAAAATAGGCATATGGGAGCACCTGGCTGGCTTGGTCGGTAGACCCTTAATCTCAGGGTTCTAAGTTTGGGCCCCATGCTGGATGTAGAAATTAATTAAAAATAAAATCTTTGGGGCGCCAGGGCGACTCAATTAAGCATCCAGCTTTTGATTTGGGCTCACGTCATGATCTCATGGTTCGTGAGATCAAGCCCCACATCAGGCTCTGTGCCAAGTGGAACCTGCTTGGCATTCTTTCTCTTCATCTGTCTCTCCCTCTCTCCCACTAGTGCTCACATGCTCGCTCGCTCTCTCTCTTTCAAATAAATAAACATTAAAAAAATAAAATCTTTAATAAAAATAGGCATAAGAATATTTACTCAGTATGAGACTGTATGAGGATTAAGTGACATTCACCAAAGTACCGAGCAATGCCAGCACAATTGAAGGGATACTTTGGTTACCATTGCTGTCATAGGTCGGTTCAAGACGGCTTAATTGTGAGGGACATAGAGAACCATGGCTGCGTTTCTGATAATAGGTTAATCGTGCTTTGTTACTTTGTTTGCTAAGAGAATAATTGTTTTTTCTGTGTAGAAATATTGAAAACATTTTTCTGCCAAGAATTTAGCATTTTCAGAAGATAAGGTCCAAAACACAAGTGGTTTGTCTGAAGTGAGATAATGGGTAGGGAGAAAACTCTTAACATAAAACCTGGAACAAGGTAGGTGCCCAGCAAATACACATTGAGAAACTGAAGGAATAACTAGCAAGTAGTAACCATGGCCGTTAACGCCTACTGGCTTCTGTGCCACTTTGCTCTCATGAACTTTTTTTTAATGTTTTGTATTTATTTTTGAGAAAGAGAGAGAGAGAGACAGAGTGCGAGCAGGGGAGGGGCAGAGAGAGAGGGAGACACAGAATCCAAAGCAGACTCCAGGCTCTGAGCTGTCAGCCCACAGCCTGATGAGGGCTCAAACTCAGAAACTGTGAGATCAGGACCTGAACCAAAGTCGGACACTTAACCTACTGAGACACCTAGGTTCCCCCCTCTCGTGAATTTTCCGCTCTCAGCCCAATGACAACCCAGCACAGCAGGATTTTAGGGTGGTAGAATAGTGTGACCAAGGGATGAAATCTGCATTTGAATTCAGTTAAGGGTTAAAACACTAAACCTGAATGATATGTAATACCTGAAAAGTATTTTGTATGAAAAACAGAAATTTTAAGACTCAGAGGAAAATAAAACAGAAGAAAAAGAAAAAAAGAAATTCTAAATGTTTCTGTTTTTTCCCTAGCTGGTAAATGCACTGAAAACAGTATCTACACTTGAGGTTCGGATTGTCGATTACAAGTATAAGTAAGTGATACCTCACCCTTGAGCAGACACTGTCATCTTTTGCTTGGATGCATTAACAGGGGTTGAAGGATTTTTTCAAATGGTAGCTTTTGGCGCTGATAGACCAGGGAGGGACAGGCAGAAGCATCAGTGAGTGTAGCCAGCAGGGAAGGGCCCCAGGGCAGGAGAGGGCCCCTGGTGGTGATGGGGGTTGCACCAGGGCACAGGGGCAGTCACTCTTCAGCTCTGTGGGGTCCAATATTTCAACCCCATCTCATTTTTCAAGAGAAGCGAGGAACCGAGATTTTCATTTGAAATTTCTGTGTGTTTATTTATTATTATTATTATTATTATTATTATTATTTTAAATGTTTATTTTTGAGAGAGAGAGAGAGGGACAGAGTGTGAGTGAGGGTGGGGCAGAGAGAGAGAGAGAGGGAGACAGAGAAGCCAAAGCAGGCTCCAGGCTCCAAGCTGTCAGCACAGAGCCTGACACGGTTCTTGAACCCACAAACTGTGAGATCATGACCTTAGCTGAAGTCGGATGCTTAGCCTACTGAGCCACTCAGGCGCCCCTGACATTTCTGGATTTTTTTTTTAAATTTTTTTTTTTTTTTCAACGTTTATTTATTTTTGGGACAGAGAGAGACAGAGCATGAACGGGCAAGGGGCAGAGAGAGAGGGAGACACAGAATCGGAAACAGGCTCCAGGCTCTGAGCCATCAGCCCAGAGCCCGACGCGGGACTCGAACCCACGGACCGCGAGATCGTGACCTGGCTGAAGTCGGACGCTTAACCGACTGCGCCACCCAGGCACCCCTATTTCTGGATTTTTAAAATTTGGCAACTAATCCTGAATTTAAAAAATATTACTGGCCTCATGTGTCCTGCTAGTTGCCACATTTCAACTCTTGACCTAAAATTAGTTATATGGGAATAATTTGAGTGTCGTAGAATAATATGAGGTTTCTAAAAAATCTTAAAAAGAATTTATACTTCTTTTAAAATTCCAACAGAAGTAAAAGGCTTAGACAGACACAATATGCCTCGCATCTACTGTCTAGGTAATCCCTGTTGATAGAAAAAACAATGATGCTGTAAAATAGATGTTCCTGGTTGGAAAAGTCAAGCAGTGTTGAAAAAAGCGCAAAAGGAAAGGTGAAAACTCTCCTCCATTTGCCCCACTCACAGTCACTGTCTTGTTTTCCAAATTAAACACTATAAAGACTTTCTATGTTAAAAAAAAAAAAAATACGTATACCAGCATATGAATGTCTATAATAGGTTCGAAGCCAGCAAGTGGCGCATCTGTCTGGCTCAGTCAGTAGAGCATGTGACTCTTGACTTCCAGGTCGTTGAGCTCAAGCTCCATGTTGGGTGTGGAGGAGACTACTTTAAAAAAAACAACAAACTTACCAGTGAGCATGGGATTTCCGCACCTTATTCACCATGCATGCGTTCACTGATACAATAAATCTTTATGGTGTGTCTGCCATGAGCTGGGCACATCCTATGAAGTAGGAATCCAGATATGGAGGATGGCATGGCTCTTGTCTTCAGCACCGTAGACAATGAATACAGATACACAGCAATCTTAAGAACAGCTACGATTTGTTGAGACTTACTGTTATGCTTCGCTTGCTTTATCTCCGTTCTCCCTCTGGTCTTACGAAGTTGGCGAAACTATTCCTGTTTTACAAATTACACTGCGCAGTGGTGACTACCATCATTGCCACAGGAAGGAAGAAGAGGGCCGGACGTCAGGCTGCAGGAACTGGGGAGGCTCCGTTGTTGACTGGCTTTTAAGAAACCGTGCCCCGCGCAGGTTTCCCAGCTGAAGGAGGAACGGCAGTACATTCAGACATTGCCAATCTGAGGGAAGCGTTACTAACATAATAGATGGAGCTTTGCCTCCTTGTCCTCAGACATTTTCCACACCGGGTGACTCCAGGGTCATTCCTACCTGGGCAAATACCCACCCTTCCTGTGGCATCAGTTGGCATTCCTTGAGAAACTGAGGCACGTGTACCTCGTGTGAAGCACACGCATGGTGCCCTTGTCTTCTTTCTCTGTGTGGAACGTGGGGTTTTCATTTACTTCGAGAGGAAGCTCTTTAAAGAGGAGAAGCTGGAAAAATAAAAATAAAAAAAAATAATAAAGAGGAGAAGCTGGGATTTCACATTCTCTTCTTAAATCCAAAATAATCTTGGTAATTTTTTTCTTTTCTTTTTTTTTTTTTTTTTTTACTTTGGGTAAGAGGGAATGGGAGGTCTAATTCCATTATGTATATTCAGAGTGTTATACTTACTGCAGCCTCACTTCAGTGGACTTTATTGGCACTGACTTTCAGTTCAGAGTTTGCATATCTTTTAGGGTCTGGAATTCCGAGGACACTTTAACGATCTTGATGTGCATAAAACTTGAGGATTAGTCTGTTGCAAAGGCAGGACAAGCCCTTGTGGTATCTCAGATAATTTTAGGTATACCCAGATGGCATTGAATGAACTCCAGTCTCACAAGGAGAATTTATTTTACAAAAAAAAGTCCTTTTGTTATCTTAAGGAACTAGTTTTCAGTTTGATGCTAGTACAACATAACATCTCTGTAGTGCCTGCTAATTTCCTTTTTTCTTAAAGAAAGAGCAGGCCTTAGGCTCACAGCTCTTCCTTCAGTAGTACCTACCTAGATTTGAAACTTTTTCATTTGATTGTATCTGTCTTTACAGTTTTGTTTGTTATGCACTACTGGTTTTTCATTCAAGCTCTCAAAGTTTCCTTCTAAAATAAATGCACTTAGGGGCTGCTGCCTGGTTCGGTGGGGAGAGCTTACGGCTCTTGATCTCAGGGTTGTGAGTTTGAGCCCCACGTTGTATAGAGATTACTTAAAAATAAAATCTTTTTTTTTTTTAATTTTTTTTTCAACGTTTTTTTATTTATTTTTGGGACAGAGAGAGACAGAGCATGAACGGGGGAGGGGCAGAGAGAGAGGGAGACACAGAATTGGAAACAGGCTCCAGGCTCTGAGCCATCAGCCCAGAGCCCGACGCGGGGCTCGAACTCACAGACCGCGAGATCGTGACCTGGCTGAAGTCAGACGCTTAACCGACTGCGCCACCCAGGCGCCCCAAAATAAAATCTTTTTAAAAAAAAATACATTTAAGTTTTTTTTTAAAGTGAGCTTACTTAGAAAACAATGTTAAATTATTAAATAATTAATTTATTAATTATTGGAGTAGGCTTGGACTTGGCAAAAAGCCATAGTGGCATGTGATTTAAATTGGGAAAGGCGCTTGTATGAATACTGTTACCATGAGTCAGGAGCTAACTCAACCCAACGGTCTCTCTCTTCTCCCCTCTGTCTTCTTTTGTTCTATGTGTTCACAGGGAACTTGGGTTTTTAGATCAGCTGAGGATCAGTCATAACACGGACATATTTATCGGAATGCATGGAGCTGGTCTTACCCATTTACTCTTCCTTCCAGACTGGGCTGCTGTCTTTGAACTGTAAGTGTTTGGAGACAACTTGTAGACTGAGGCCACAAATAATGCTTTTTGTGCATGGCTGAGACTGCCATTCAGAGCTTCAAAAGGTGGAATACTTTAAAAAAAAAAATTTTATGTTTATTTATTTTTGAGAGCAAGAGAGACAGAACGTGGGTTGGGGAGGGGCAGAGAGAGAGGGAGACCCAAAATCCGAAGCGGGCTCCAGGCTCCGAACTGTCAGCACCATGCCCAACACAAGGCTTGCACCCATGGATCTCAAGATCATGACCTGGGCTGAAGTCGGACACTCAAAGACTGAGCTACCCAGATGCCCCCAAAAGGCAAAATACTTAATCATTATCAGAAAGTCACATCATACAGGCATCTAGAGAGAAAACAGACCTAAAACTAAATATGTGAAGTCTGTAGCTGCCATTACAGTTAGCAAGCAAACACCCCTTTCTCCCTCCATCTCGGTATGATGTGGGAGATGGGAGTCTGTGACTTCCTTCCTGAAAGCTCGTTGCTGTGTCCTTCTCAGACTGGGACCATCTCTCTACACTCTGTGCCATCATGCTGATAAAAAGGAACCTGTATACTGCATACCTGTGTTCATGGCACCCTTATTCATGGCAGCCAAGATGTGGAAGCCACCGAAACGTCCATCAGCGGATGAATGCATAAACAAAATGTGGAAATGTGGGTATATCTGTATATCTCCAGTAGAGCATTATTCAGCCTTTAAAAAGAAGGAAATCCTGTCACGTGTTACAACACGGATGATCCTTGAGGACATTATGTTCAGCTAAATAAACCACTCCCTGAAGGACACATACGGTGTGATTTCACTTATGTGAGGTACCCAGAGTAGTGACATTCACAGAGACAGAGTAGAATGGTGGTTGCCTGGAGCCCACAGGGGAGAGAAAAATGAAGAGTTCGTATTGAATGGAGTCACGTTTCAGATTTGCAAGATGGGGAATTTCTGGAGAATGGTTGCATCGTGTGAGTGCAGTTAGCACTACTGAGCTGTGTGCTTAAAAATGGCTACGACGGTAAATTTCATGTTAAGTGTTTTCTACCACAGTTAAAAGGAGAGCGAGTTTAAGCACCTGTTTGTGTCATGAAGAGCACAGCTCCAAAGCACAGGCCTACCATGTTGCCTGCTGCTCACTGATTCTATACTCAGGGAAAGCGAGGCCTCAAGAGGACAGTGATTTTCCTGGGGTGCTCCTCTAACTGGGTGGGCGATGATAGAGACATGGCCTTCTCCCCCTTAGTGATTCTGCCGTAGACACCACGCCCCATCTTTAGTTCTGGGCATGCCAACAGTGGCTACTGTTCCCCCATTTCGCTCTTTGTGTCTGTATACCTAGATGTTACGGTTTCACTTTAAAAACCACTTCATTCAGTATTTGAATGAGAGACCATTTAGGAAAAAAAATTGTGAACTTCCAACAGTTTGCAAAAATATTTGAAATACATCTACATTAGAGAAATAGCCAGAGAATTATGGATTCTATCTCAATGCTTCATTTCTCCCAAAGAGAGGGAGAGAAGGAAGGAAGGAAGCCTGATAGTGTCCAGGCCTTGTTGCTCAGCTGACCAGGTTTCCATTTCTGCTTCCCTAGCTATGTGCCCTTGGATGTGTTACTCCCCTAAGTCCACTTCCATGTGTGTAGACTGGCTATTAGGAGATAATACCAAGTTCACAGTCAGTCGGCCCTCTTGATAGACTTTAGTTCCCTCCATTCCTTGATCCTCTTTGGATATTTTAAAGTTAAGGGGCACTGGGTAGCTCAGTCGGTTGAACGTCCGACTTTGGCTCAGGTCTCATGATTTCAGTTTGTGAGTTCGAGCCCCGCGTCGGGCTCTGTGCTGACAGCTTGGAGCCTGGAGCCTGCTTCGGATTCTGTGTCTCCTTCTCTCTCTGCCCCTCCCCAACTTGTGCTCTGTCTCTTCATGTCTCTCAAAAAATAAATAAATGTATAAAAAAATTTAAAAATAAAATAAAGTTAAAGTAGTTCACTTATGAAGATGTTTAAAAAATAATCTCCATCAATCTTGTGTACTGTTTACACGACCTTTTGCAGGAACATATTTGGGAGGTGTGTTATTCCCCAGACAGGTGTTGATTTGGCAAAACCCCTGGACACAAGTCTCACGTGTGGGTGCCCTTGTGCCCTTAGGTACAACTGTGGAGATGAGCGCTGCTACTTAGACCTGGCCAGGCTGAGAGGGATCCATTACATCACTTGGCGAAGGCAGAATAAAGTCTTTCCCCAGGATAAGGTAAAGTTCAGTGACAAAACTCACCTCTTTTTTTTCATTTTAATTGGTTTAAAGTGTCTGATTAATATGAAAAACTGTCCTTAAACTTCACTCCAGAGATAAACTGTCCTCCGAAAATAGTGAGTTGTATTTTATATTTGCAAGTTGGGAGAAGGGAAATTAATCACTCACTCCCTATCTTTATGTTGAGAAGACAACTTTGTGAAATTTGAGCCTCGAAAGATCTTTTAAATTATATACAGGAGAGATCAGCAAACTATAGACTGCTGGGGCCAAATCTAGCCCACCCCCTGTTTTTATAAATAAAGTTTTATTGGGACAGTCTCGCTTCTCTGTTTCCATGTCGTCTTTGGCTGCTTGTGCATTTCCCTGGTGGAGTTGAGTAATTGTAACAGATACTGTATGGCCCCCAGAGCTGGAAAGATGTGTTACCCGGCTCTGTACTGAAAAAAAATTGCCAGTTTCTGATGCAGAGCATAAATTAAAATAGTTGCCTTGGCGAAAGTAAAATAATTATGTTCCTATTCCGAAAACCACGTCATTAGTGACTTACAGCTCTGTGATTGTTTTTGCAGGGCCACCACCCGACTCTGGGGGAACATCCAAAGTTTACCAACTACTCTTTCGATGTAGAAGAATTCATGTACCTTGTCCTTCAGGCGGCAGACCACGTATTACAACACCCGAAGTGGCCGTTTAAGAAAAAACGTGATGAGCTATAAATGTGCCGAGTCCGTTTGTAAAAGTCTGTTTGTTTAAACATTCCACCACCCAGGCTCTCACAGTTAAATAAGCAAAACAACTAGTTATCTCCTAACCCCAAATTACCTTTTCTGGACCAAAACATGCCTTCAGGATATTACTTACATGTTTTAGAGTCTTTAACTGTTTCCCGTGATTTTCGTGTCATAGCTATTTATCAAGATACTATTTTTGCACTGAAAACTTCACTTTTTATAGTTTAAAAATAAGGCATGGGCTTGCTGATGTATTTGAGTTTCTTAGGTATACCAAAGTTGTCAACCTTCTTGGCTTTAGAATTTGTAAATGTTTTTGCAGATGACAATGGGATTATACTTCTAGTGGCTTCCAATGTGTTTCTGATGTATTTAAGTAAATTCACAGCAGCTTTTTTTTATTTGCCAAAATCTGTTCACGACACTTTGTGGTAGGAAAGGAAAACAACATACTACACACACACACACACACACACACACACACACACACACACCCCATTGTGATTCTCAGTACCAGGCTATAGGTAGCCTACTCCATGTCAGAGATCAAACAGTGTTCTACCCAGGTCTGTTTTACTCTCTCAGAGTCCAAAGTATCTCCCACAGAATTCTCTGCTCTATCTTTTTAGTAAACTCCAGGCTACATGCACCAAGAACCTCAATAAACCATGCCGTTGCATCAGTTTATATTCCCATATTTCATATGCAAATCATGTTTTCCTCAAATGCAACAGCTACATACGATAAAAATAAATTAGACCATCCGTTAGGACTGCTTTGGATACCTTCTAGCTGGTGGCCCCTAATTCCTTCTTAGCCCTGGAGAGCAGTTAGGTTGAATTTCTGTATCACATGGTGGCTTCGGTGCAGGTATTCGTGACTGCACACGCCTGTGTGATGCTTCTGTCTCCTTTTGCACGGGAGTGTTTCCCTTTGAGCTTGCAGACTCCAGATTAGCTACATGAAGAGACTTTTTCCCTATCAAAAACAAAAACCAAAAGAAAAAAAAAAAGTAAAGACATGTGAATTCTCCATTTCAAAATGAAAAAGCAGCCCATGAGAAAGTGCTGTTGATTAAAAAGAATATCTGAAATGCGGTCCCACTCTCTGGGATTAATTTCTTACTGTTTATGAACTTTCAATCCAGGGGTCAGAAACCGTGGATTTAATTTACTGCGAAATGTGAAGTTTACATTTTATTAACACTTGAGAAATCTAATTAAGAGATGGATGACTTCTGTTTTTTAAAGTAGATGATTAACAGGGCTGCAGATTTTTTTAAAAAACATTTTAGCATTGTAAAAAAAAAAAAAGGGAAGGCAGCAGAATAGTAACTTGAGAAACCCAAAGTATTTTTTTATATGGACCTTTACAGAACAAGTTTGCTGACCCCTGCTTTAAAGGTTTATGAACAGTCTTCCAGAGTTTAGGGATATTTATTAAGATCTCTGTAAAGAAAGTAGTGAAGGACTATAGTAATACTTTTGATTTCGATGTGAAAATTGTGTAAAAAGAATCACAACACATGAATATTTAAGTGAGTGGTATGGCTGTGCTTCGTGCAGAATAGAGTCACTCCCGGGAAAAGATTTCACTTTAAAAGAAATTTAAAGGCAGCATTATACTTTTAATCAGAGCAGTATAAACTTCTAGAAAAAGTATCTGAAAAAAATGTCAGCGTTGAGCTTACCTCATTTTAAGAAGTGTGTAGAAATACAATTCTACAGACTAGCAAGAATTCCAGAAATTGAGGACATTTTCATAATGCAACTATTATATTTAAATATTTTACATTTGTAGAGAGAATGCTTTTATATAAACACGAGTACATTTAACACTTTATGGAATTAACTTTTGTCAGACTTTTTCTATGGGAGCAAAAGACCTTCAAATGGTTATAAAATTTAAATGTAAAGAGTGCTTTTGAAAATTAAGTCTTGAAAAGAGATTTCATTGTTTGTACATTTTGGGTATGGCTTTGAAATAAATCGTTTTATATTTTATTTGAATACCAGAACAATTTTCAAGGTTTTCTGCGTCTTAATGCTACACCCTTACTTTTTGGCAATCTGGTAGCTCTAGATTATAAAAATAAGTAGCTCACTGATGAGGAATTCGGTTTAAGCAAAAATTATGCCTTACGTTTATTTAGCAGATGATTCTACGATGCTTTCCCAAATGTTGTATTGCATAACTTTTACAAAAATGACAGAAGAATCATTCCCATTTCTCACGTGAGGAAAATCAGACGCTGTTTAAGGGAGAGGACTTCCCTAAAGATCACAGTTCTTCTGGCCCCACATCCATAAGCTTCTGTCCTTTCACTTGCTTTGCTTGTTCAGCAAATAGTAACTACCATGTGCCAGTTACTGTTTTAGGTTCTGGGAAAAGAACAGAAAAATGTCCTTGCCCTCATGGAGCTTACGTTCCGGTGGAAGAGACAGACAGTAAACAATATAAATAAGTGAAATTACACTGTGTGCCAGATGCTGATACACGCTACGGAGAAAACTAAAGCCGGGAGGGGCAAGGAATGTAGATTTCTTGGGGGAGGCGGAGTCTGGTACACTTAAGTGGAGGGTCAGGGAAGGCCTTCCGATTTGGAATAGGTGACCCGGGAAGCGATGCAGGGAGATAACTGGGCCAAGAGCATTCCAGGAAGCCAAAAGAGTACGTGCAAAGGCCCTGAGGCAGGAGCATGCCTGGCAAGCTTGAGGAGACGCAAGGAAGCCAGTGCAGCTGGAGTGATTGAGGGGCAGAGGAGTAGGAGATGAAGTCAGAGAGGTTCTGGGACTGGGGTGCAAGTGGCAAGGCTCCCATCCTTTGTTTCTGATAAAAGGGGAGTTGCTGAGTTGCAAACAGGAGTAATGATCTTGCCTTGAACAGGGTGACTCTAGCGATGATGATAGGAGTAGACTGCAGAGGGATGTGTTAAGGTCTGCTCTCTGGGAAACAGACTCTGAGATGGAGATGTGTATGTTGTGTACTTCATATTGTAGAAGGCTGTGTGGACCATATGTCTTCTCTGCCCCATCAAGTTTGTTATTATTCGTTGGTTCCCCCTCAAGTTTTTAGAAATGTAAAAACCATTCTTTAGATGTTTAAAGAGAGCAGAGGGGTAAAGGAACTTACTTAAAGCCATACAGCTAGGAAATAACAGATAGATTGGATACTGGGCTTCATTTATGAAGGAATTTAAACAAGAAAGTTTACAGGTAATGAAGGAAGGAAAATAGGAAGGGAGGGAGGGAAAAAAGAGAAAAATTAGCTGGGAAAATAGAGAATCGAGAAAATAGTTCTGGATTTAGGCCCTTTCTTGCAATTACAAAATCGTTTTCTTTGAAACACAGCCAATGGAGAGAGAATTTGAAAAATACGTGCTTTTTCAAAACTAGGAGCATTTAAAATCATCTCAGGTATTATTGCCTTAGAGCAACCAGTTGTTTAAAACAACCTATTCCCATCCAAGGACTGTTGACAGACATTTTAACACCTTTCTTCTCTTTTAGCTTATTGGGGCATGTCAAAAGGTGTCATAAGCCTTCTTGTCATAAAAGTGGCTTAGAGCAGCGCATAGACCGCGTCGGCCCTCGCTTTGGGACGGTAACGCATGCATTGACCACGCGGTGGCAGTCAAGCCCTTCCAAGTGGTCTCTTTGTGGCCTGAGGCCCGGCGTTTTCATACCATTATAACATAGATTCCAGACACCTGAGTGACAAAGTAAGACCTTGTTTCTGCATATGGATACATTTGTTTCATTCCTTTGTGTTTTTTTTTTTCAATATTTATTTTTGACAGCCCGCGAGACAGAGCACGAGTGGGGTAGGGGCAGAGAGAGAGGGAGACACAGAATCAGAAGCAGGTTTCAGGCTCTGAGCTGTCACAGAGCCCGACATGGGGCTCAAACCCACTAACTGTGAGATCATGACCCGAGCCGAAGTCAGAGCCCTAGCCGACCGAGCCAGCCAGGAGCCTCGATTTGTTTCATTCCTGATTTGAGGGAAAGCGGGAACTTTTTCACAGATGGTTTCACACCTAAGTGTGGAATTTCTTAGTTGCAGCCAATAGCTTAGTCCTGTGTAATCACTCTTAACTTGCGTGAAAAGCATTTGGCCCTGGAAAGACGATGTCTAGTGACAGACACTATTTAGTGGAATGCGTTCTCAGTGATGTGCAGAGGAATTTACTTGGAATGCGAGGTCTATTTAAGGACCTGTAGCTGGCACATTAGCTCTTCGATTCTTATTAGGAGCTAATTCCTTTCTTCGAAAGGCTTTATGGGTGTTATCACATATACAATTGCTGTTATGACTTAGGTTGAGCAGAACCAGACTGTAAACAGAGGAGTTCACCGAAACCTAGACATGGAAGACAAGTGCTTAAAGCATAAACTAAAGAGTGTTGACAGTCGAGTCCTGACGTGACCTAACGTGGTTCTCAAAGTGTTTAGTATCATGTATTCTTAGCAACCTTGAATTGCAGAATTTGGGCATGTTTTGGCTGAGAGGGACCTTGGAGGTCCTTCATGGCATTTGTTCATTCCACAATGGTTTGTTGACTGCCCACCAGTAACAGGCGCTGGTAACAGACCAGTAACAGAAAGGTGGGCTCCTGGAAGAGGCAAGTTGTGTAGACCAAAGAATCCAGGCACAGAAGTCAGAAGACCCTGCCTTTTCAGCCTTGCGACAACAAAAGCTGCGTGTTCACGGCCTTGTTGCCCAGCTGCATGGCGCTTCAGTTTTCTTATAAATTGGTGGTAATACCTATCAGGCAGAGCAGATTTAAGGATACAATTTTAAAAACGTAGGCACACTTGTGTAGTCCCTGGCACCATAGGATACGTTCATTAAGTGCAATGATTGTGCTATGACATATAGAACTACTGTTATTTAAAGCTCTAGTATCTGGGGAGCACTTGTATTCTGATTTCCAGGCCTCTCCCCAGACACAAAAAAAATGGCTCGCTTGGTTAATGTCGCCACAAGCCTTGTTTAACAGAATTATTTATTGCAGGGCGTCTCCATGCCTTGGATACGCTCATGTGCGTTGTGAATATAGCTAAACAGGAAGAGGTAATATTTCACTGTTTCAACTTTATCTGACCACTGGATCTTTTTCTCAAGGAGTATGAGGGTCAGCGTTGCAAGAATCCCTCTCCAGGCACCTGGAAGCCCTTGCTACGGCCACAGGGCCCTTCTGGAGAAAGGGTACCGGGCAGTGCTTTGGGGATGAAGTTGCTTTGGTCAGTTGCACCATGTTTGTGAGTTGAATGAGTTGTACTACCTGATCACAGTTGATTGGACCAGGGATCAATAGCTGAACGAAAGTCTGTCCAGTCAGGAGGCTGCAAGATAAAGGGTTAAACAAACAACCCAGCCATTCAGAGGGGACATTCGGGACAAAGAGAATGCCAATTCCCTGGTACCAAGACACCAGATCTGAGTCCCTGCGTGGTTCCCGAAGCCACTTTTCAGTTACCCACGAGGCCACTTGGACATTAGGTCACGAATTGGATGATCTCTCTTCCTGACGGTCTGAAAGAACCTACATGATACAGCCATGCCTGCACTCTACGTATTGTTCTCCCCACCCTACCCCCTGGTGATGGAAGCGAACAGAGGTTAAAAGACTTGGACCCAGGTCTTCCCACTCCAACTTTAATGCCATCCAGCTGCGCTGACGTGTTGTCCCTTCTTGTGTTGAGGTCAATCAGCCAGACAAATATAGGGAGAAGCAATTGGAGTTTTCGGAAATAATCTGGAAAGTAAAGATTGTCAGGACACAGTTCTGTTGAAGTGCCTACCGCTTTGGGTGGAAATCTAAGCCGGGCGGAGTATTAAATAAAGGTGCCAGAGAGACCGGGCAGGTGTGATAGGAGGCAATTGGACGAGGAATCAGCAAGTGGGAGACGCAGCTAACGGGGGGTGTTGCCAAGTCCCAGGAGCAAACCCGTAGCTAACGTGATTTGGGCAAGTAACTAGAGCCAGGGACTAGAGTCAGATGAGGTTAGTCCTGGATGCATATTGAACTGACCTACAGAGAGGCTGGGAGAGGCTAGGATTACCGTTTGAAGGCCAGCTCCAAAGGAGGTAGTGGGAGGTGGAAAAAGGAAGAACTAAGGAAACACGCACGCACCAACCCTTCCAACTCTCGAGGCAGGTGGAAAACGAGGAGGAAGGCAATAAAGCCCCGCCTCGCAGTAAGAGTAATTCTACGCTGACAGACAAATGTAAATCCTCTAGAGAAACATCTTTGTCTACATTTCATTTTTCAAACATGCAGGGGATAGTCAGCAACATCAGGGAGAGAGTTTACACAGGTTGCTTTTGCAAGTGTTTATGGTTCACTCTGTGGAAACGGGACCAGAAGGTTTTCCTCCTCTGGTTGACACCGATGTCACCACATCTGCTTTTCTGTGAAATTAAAAGCAAGGTGTGATGATGGAGCATCTCACAGCACGCTCCCCAAACCCGAAGCGTGGGCGGAGACGGACCCTTGGTCCAGCCTGGCAGGTAGGTCTATGCAAATAAATCGCCTTTCGGAAATCGCTTTGTAATACTATCATTTTACTTTGTGCTAGATTATATGTTCCTGGAGAGTCGGGTTTTTGCAATTCAAATAGCGGTCTATTGAAAAGACGAGGTTTACGGTGGTGGTGACTTGGTGGGAGCGATAAATCTGGAGGACAAGGGCATAAAAGTAATAGGCAGGAAAAAGGTGCCCGTTCTTTCACAGCTCTGCTTGTACACCAGTGAAAAGGACCAACAGCTGGGAACGATGTGTTCCACTCCTGTCATTTTTCTTCTTCTCCTTCCTCTTCCTCCTCCTCCTTCTATCAATATTTGCATTTAAAAGTGTGCTTTCTTGGTGGAAAGTAAATTGCTCCCGTCAGCCAGGAATCCCGCACAAAAGTTCTGACTGGTTGGTGACTAGCATCAGCGTCCTGTTCCAAGGGCTCACCCATGCTGGTAAGGCGTTAGAGCAGATTTTGGATTCACCCAGCGTTAGGCCGTGGCCGTGGCCATCTCTTGGAAGGGAAGCCGTAGTCGCCTGCGGATAACGTCTGCTTTGCCCACTGAGACTTCCTGAGACCCACGGAAGGTCTTCTGTAGGGTAATGACATTTGGCCAGTGTGGGTACATGATGTCTCACAAGAAATTGGGGGGGGGCTTTGCAGAACTGTAATGACAGGGGCACCTGGGTGGCTCAGTTGGTTACACACCTAATTCTTGGTTTCGGTTCAGGTCAGGATCTCAAGGTTTTTGAGATTGAGGCCCACCCCACATCCCTGCTCTCTCTCTCTCTCTCTCTCTCTCTCTCTGCCCCTTCCCCCAAGATGCATGCTCTCTTTCTCTCTCAAAATAAATAAACCTTAAAAAAAAAAAAAAGAAAACAAGAGGGGGGCGCCTTGGGTGGCTCAGTCGGTTAAGCGTCCAACTTTGGCTCAGGTCATGATCTCGCAGTTTGTGAGTTCCAGCCCCGCATCGGGCTCCGTGCTGACAGCTCAGAGCCTGGAGCCTGCTTCAGATTCTGTGTCTCCCTCGCTCTCTGCCCCTCCCCTGCCCGTACTCAGTGTCTGTCTCTCAAAAATGAATCAGCGTTAAAAAAACAACAACAACAAAAACAACGTGATGACAGGCAGTGTGAACAGTGAAAATTACAGGCATACCCTGTGCTGCCACTTACTGCCTGGGTGACCTAGGCAAGTCACTAACACTCACAGAGCCTCAGTTTTCTCATCTGTCAAAGGGGCTACTGAGGTTGCAAGCCAACCTCAAAGTTACTGTGAGGTCATTGTACATGCAAGGTACTTTGCTGGGCAAGCAAGGGGTGAAGGGATAGGGGAGGCTGATATGAATCAGGTGAGGGTATTTGCCTTATACTGAGGTCAGTGCCCTGAAGGGCGGGAATGTGCTACAGCCGAGGGGAGGAAGGGAAGTGCAGTAACACAGTGTCTGCACAAGGTGAGGCCTCAACAAATAGGGAGGCGAGGAGGCAGGTGAAGAGGCGGAAGAAGATACAGACACACAGGGAGCCGGAGTCGTGTATCCCCAGCACCAGAGAAACCTTCATGTTGTGACCACTCGCCTCTGAAATGCCCCGGGAGAGCGGGCCCCGACGTCTGCAACCCTGGATGGCCCCCCGGGGGAGCGAATGTGGGGGAGGAGGCCAGCAAGAGTCCGCAGGGCCAAACACGCACCCGCACCCGCACCCGCTGTGGTGGAGGCCTCAGGCCTCTGGGCCTCGAAGGCGGCTTCCCACTGAGGGGGTTCGTCAGCGTCACCTGACGACCTCCCCGCCCGCCCGGGGGCTCCAGGCCGCAGCGCCGCCAGCTGGGAAGTGAGGAGTTCGGACGCCACGTCGTAACTGGTAACTGCTGCCGCTCGCTTGGTGAGTCTGCGACAAAATGGCAAACGGTGTGTGGAACTATGCAAATGTGTGCACTTAACGTAAACCCACGGTTCGGTTCTGTAAGGCCGCCAGGCCACTCCGGGGCTGTGAAAGGAGGGCCTCCTCCTCGAGGTTTTTTACAAAGCGCTCCTGGTCTTTGTCCTGAGGGGTCAGGGGGTGGGGTGGGGGGGGGGCAATCATTCACTTGCTAATGTGTTTAAGGAGGGGCTGAGACTTCTATTTTCCATTGTTGGTAGGCAATTGACTACTGGGATGGGGGGGGAACCAAAGCTGTTTTGGGGGGGGAGGTGGGGTGAGAGTTGGGTAAAATAAATAAAACGGATTGCTGCTCAGTAGAGGAGGAGGGACGTGCTTGAAGCAGGTGTTACTGCTTTTTGCCCAGGGCATGTGGTAGAGGAGACCGCTGACGGGGAGCCAGAGGTTGGTTTCAACGAAGGGCCAAGCCTGCCTTTTAAATCAGGGAGATAAGTTCTTTACGCGGGTGGGAAGCGCCTGGTGCTTCCAGGGCTGCTCTGGATGGTGACCTTCTGTCGACCTTCAGCATTTTGTGGATCGGGCCCTTCACAGCCCCTGGCAAGTTTGCCGGGCACATTCGGGCCGCCCTAGAGACGCCGTGGGGGATGAGGGTGTCTGAGGAGCAGAGTGAACTTGGGAATATAGATCTGACCCTTGCTGAAGACCATGCCTCTGTGCCTTTTATCTGGGAGCCTTCTTTAAAAAAAAAGAATGGTTTTTTGGTGCCTAGTTGGCACGCAATGTTGCATTAGTTGCAGGTGTGCAACATAGCGATTCCGAGTCTCTATACGTTATACTCCTCTCACCACAGGTGTAGCGACCATCTGTCATCATATCTTATTGCAGCATCACTGACTCTATTCCCTATGCTGTGCCCTTTATCCTTGTGACTTTGTCATCCCATAACTGGAAGCCTCTGCCTCCTTCTCCCTTCACCCATGCTGCCCGTCCCCCCCCCCCCCCCACCTCCTTCCCCGCTGGCAGACAGGAGTTTCTTCCCTGTATTTATGGACCTGTTTCTGCTTTTTGTTTGTTTTTCATTTGTTTTGGGTTTTTTTTTTTTCCTTTTAGTGAAATATGAGTGACATCATAGCCTTTTTGCCTTTCTTGTCTCTGAGTCAGAGCAGTTGAGTTTCTGAGTCGCATGCAGTGGCCACAAATAGCTTCCCAGTCGCAGGAAAAAAAACAACAACCCCCAAACGCTTCCCAAGTGAGAAAGCGGAATACTTGGATGGTGGTGTTTGGGTGGCGATCATGTCAAAATGTGAGCTCGTGTGTATTTTTAGTTCTGAAGTGTATGACAGGTACCACCGTTGTGGCTGACCTTTATGGTACCCTTGACCCTCACCCCCTTCTTTTATTTATTTATTTTAATGTTTATTTATTTTTGAGAGAGAGAGAGAGACAGAGCACGAGCAGGGGAGGGGCAGAGAGAGAGGCGGACACAGACTCCGAAGCAGGCTCCAGGCTCCGAGCTGTCAGCACAGAGCCCAACGCGGGGCTCGAACTCACGGACTGTAAGATCAGAACCTGAGCTGAAGTCGGACGCTTCACCGACTGAGCCACCCAGGCGCCCCAACCCCCACCCCATTCTTAAACCCCACCCCCTTTTTCAGCAAGTCCCTATACCTGACCTCACCCTCCTAGTTTTATACAGGAGGGAAAGAGAGCCGCGTTATTCATCACCCTCAAAAATGCTGCAGGGCCCAAAGGTTGTGTGAGATGGTGATGTCAGTGGGAACAATTCATTATTCCATCAAGCGCTTGGCATGCCAGTCAATGAAAAAATATGTGCTTTAGAACTGACAGCTCAAAATAGTCTTTTCAGCAATTGGCATGCCAAGATCTTGATAGTATAATGAATTATTCTTTAAACCTATCATTTCAGACCATCGGTTTGGCCATGTAGACTTCTTCGAGGGGTGGGGGGGCAGAACTAAATTGTAGAAGTGATCTAAAATAGCAAGCAAAATAACTTTGCGGCCTGGGAAGGGAAGACCAAAGCTTTAAGAGGTAGAATTAAAAAGAATGTTCCTCAGGGAAAATACTGAGGTAAACATACAATTACCAGTCGCGAAAGTGTAAGAAGAGCTCGCTGACTTTTCGTGACTCTTTTTTTTTTTTTTTTAAATTTTTTTTTTAACGTTTTTATTTATTTTTGAGACAAAGAGAGACAGAGCATGAACGGGGAGGGGCAGAGAGAGAGGGAGACACAGACTCGGAAGCAGGCTCCAGGCTCTGAGCCATCAGCCCAGAGCCCGACTCGGGGCTCGAACTCACGGACCGTGAGATCGTGACCTGAGCTGAAGTCGGACGCTTAACCGACTGAGCCACCCAGGCTCCCCTTTTCGTGACTCTTTAGGCAGGAAAAATACTTGATTCTTATTGGCCACCTGTGGAATTTCACTGAAATTTCATCCTCATTTTCTATAACACTGCCCTGGGAAAATACATAATTTATTTTTCTGTTTGTATTGTATGCAAGCTTACTGAGCAATATCGTTGCTGATTATTTAGGACACACAGGTGTTGAGAGTAGGTTTGGATTGGACTTCGAGTCTGGCTGGAAGACCAGTTTTTCCCAGTGAATCTCCATATGTAGATGACTTTTCCCACACTTGGTGTATGGCTTTTCTTATACTCATGTGGCTAATTAATTCTGTTCGTTCTGAAGTCCTTCCTCTTCAAAGATCCCTACCCATCTCTTCTCCGAGTGTTCTGAAACCAGGGTGAGAAATTGCACAGCTCGCTGGCTTTATGGAGGGTGTTAGCGTGTTGGCAGCATTTTGGGTGACTTTTGAACACGGCACAAAGCATGTTTAGGTTTTAGCTGGTCAAATTGCTTTCATCTGAAAATGTCAGCTTTATTTCTAGGAACAGCAGCTGCCACATACATTTTTTTTTTTCCTCTTGACTATCTCTGCCGAATTGCTGGATGTAAATGGTTATTTTCCATTCTGTTAAATAATGCCCTGTTGCTGCAGCAATGGTCATTTTAAATACCATCAGAAAATAACAGCGACACCAATTTGTTCCCAGGATTGGGTCTTAATTGTCTCCCCGTTGTTTGAAAATAGAGAACAGCCTCATTAATCCACTGCAGAATATTACGCATTTCATTAAAATATTGCCTGGAAAGGAGAGTTACTTCACATCCCCTTCATGCGTCCTTCACGGCCGGCAATATGATCTATTCTGCATTTTAACTATCAACCTGAAGAAAAATCTGGGCATCCATGACCTTTTAATTTGTGCTTCAAAGAAAACATTTCGTAATGTTATGTAATAAATCAATCGTTACTTGCTTAATAATCTTAATGCATGTCTTTGAAGTTAGCAATTCACAAGAGAGGCCGGGATTTTTAAAAATTGACAACTCTCTGGTCATTTGATGTAAACTGTGTTTTATTGATCAGCTGTAAAACAGTACTTGATATTAGCTGAATGTAAAGGCATGAAATCGTGGGGAACAATGAAAGATGAAGACTATTATACATATGGATATGGATATGTGCATATTTTTATATAGTCTCTGAACTACCCAGGAAATATGACTTTTTAGTGCATTGCTATTTGAAATTTGTGAGATAATAATAAATCCCCTTTAACTCTGTCTCATCTTTGTACATGAACATCCTGACATACATAGTACTTACATATTTTCTAGTTTTTTTAACCTTGAAATGGAAGTATTTGCAACTGTAGTTTCTATGTACTCTGTGGATCCATTATTAAAAATGCAAATTTACCCTTGTTTGTTCAATCCTCTGTTGTGTATTTGCCCTGATTTCTTTTGTTGTCTGAAGAATTTTTCACTTTCCAACTTAGAAACAATATCCCAGTTACTCATTATTAATGCTCTGTTTATCATACCAAAAAAACCCAAGCAAAGCCAATCCTGGATTTTTGCATTATTTTATAGATGAGCATCAGATAACAGTTGCAGATTCACTGCTACTTTAATGACTAACTGCTGAATTAGACGTTTCCTGATTTGTAGCGTATTTAGAAAAAGCAACAATGCAATTAATCTGATAGTAATAGGAACGGAAGTTAATATTGGCCTGAAGGTAAGCTGCTCACTGTAAACATCTAGCCTGAATAATTTACAGTCACAAAGGCTCAGTTCTGGTTCCTAAGAGTCCTCTCATCGCTGCCTGGCCAACTCAGCTTGACCCCATTTCTCTTCAGAGAATTCTATCCAGGTATTACCAAGGTCCTATCCTAGTCACTAACACAACAGTGACAATGCCTCTCTCTCAGTTTTCGTGGGGCCCTCTTTTTGTAATAGAGAGTCCCTGAAGCTTCGTAGTAAAGGGCACATCTGGACTCATAACCTCAGCTCCAGGATGTAGCTCTGACTTTGGGCAAGGCATAAAACCTCTGGGCCAACCCTTAGGAAGACCTACCTTCAGGGGTTGCTGTAAGGGTCAGGGAATAACGCCTGGCACTATATAGGAATTCCAAAAAGCTGTGGCATTCCAAGACAGGGAGGGAACTTGTGCTACAGAATGTCACTGGTCTGGGGTCCCACACCTCAGAGCTCTCAGCCTCAGGTTGGAATATTGTTACCAGTTGCAGACTGACTCTGACCTCTTCTCTACTCCTTTACCTGTTACCTTTTCCATCATTTCTATTCAATAATTAATGCTGAAAGGCTTTTCTCTATTGAAACAATGCTCCCAAAAGGTTTTTTACATCTTCTCCAGGTTTTTTTCATTTTCCTTTTATCTCAACACTTGAAACACATTTAGACAGAATAGGTTTTGTCTGTTATTTTTGTTTCCTCTAAAATGTCTTCGGTAGGTACTATGTTCACTGTAGAAATACCTGAAGATATAGAGAAGTGAAAAGAAATCATGTGAAGGAAGCCATATTTATCAAGTCAGATGTGGTTGTGAATATCCCCCACACTCCCTCAAACACGTACATACAGATTTGACACGCATGTGTATATGTATATAGGTAAAACTTTTTTCACGCCAGGCTTTATATGTATTCCTACTGTGCATAATTCTGGATAACCTGCTGTTTGCCAACAGGATTTAATGGTACCTCCTCATTACCATAAAAATATTTACATCCACATTTGTGATGTTTGCAGATAATTTCATCAAGCCAATCTCATATTGCTGGACTGTGGAGCTTTTTCCAACTACTTATTATTGTTAAGGAAGAAATGCCATGCCTCGAACATCCTTACACATACATCTTTGTGCATCTGTACAATTGCTTCCTTAGGATAAATTTCTAGATGTGACACTGCTGGGTCCCAGGGCGTGCGCACTTGTAGAGAACTGATTTCATCCTGATACATTTCTACCCAGAAATATGGTACTTTTCATCCAACCCTCGGGCAGATAAGCAAGAATCCAGCCACCTCACGTACTCACAACACTGGACATTGTAAGTTGGTGGAAGGGTTTAATTTTTAAAAAAAATTTTTAAAGTTTATTTTTATTTATTTTGAGAGAGAGCTAGAGAACAAGCAGGGGAGGAACAGTGAGAGCGAGGGAGGCAGAATCCCAAGCAGGCTCTGTGCTGTCAGCGCAGAGACTGACATAGCACACGAACTCATGACCCGTGAGATCACGACCTGAGCCAAAACCAAGAGCTGGATGCTTAACCAACCGAGCTACCCAGGCTCCCCCAAAGTAGAGTTCGGAATACCTTGAGAGAAGATGACATATTGGATCAATCTGTGTTTCATGTATTGAAACAATTCTAAGCAGTCTGGTTAGCAAGACAGGTTGCTGTACTGATGTCTGTGACAAGGATCATAACAGAATAGAAAGTATCACCGGGTCTGCAGAGCCGGACCCTACACAGGGAACTGTTGTTTTGATTGAAAAGACCCAATAAAGGAACAGCAGTGACCATTATTTGGCTGTCAGTTTTCAAACTAGGTTAAGTAAAAAAAAGGCTACCCAGGTTAATTAAAAGATAACACTTTGCAGTCGGAAACAGTGCCCTGGTAATTGTTTCTTCCATTAAGGCAAGTATGCAATGCATATTACAGAGATCTAGGAAAAAAAATAAACTTGGGTGACAAAGATGAGACATTTGTATCTAAACCTGGAGTGTTTGCCCCATATCCCGACATTAGGTGTTTATAAGCCTGGCTGCATAATGGGAACATTTTGAAATTATCTGTCAACACGGAAAGGCTATAATGATCCGTAGGCTTGGGCTATTTGTAATTGTCTGCAAAAAATGACAGTAAAAAAAAAAACCCACTTTTTTATTTGGTAAGTTTCAAACATAAACAGAAGTAGAATGAGTAGTACCATGAACGTCTGTGTACCCATCATCTACTTATAAAAATTGTCAATTCACGGAGACTCTTTTTTCATCCACACATCACTCCCTCCTGCCTCAGATTATCTTGGAGCAAATCTTTGACATCATATCATTTTACTCATGAAAATTTTAGTGTACAAAAAGATGATTTAAATTTTTGCTTCAGCATTGTTAGAATCTCTTTGTAAAATATCAATAAATTGTACGACCTTAGCAAAATTACTTAACTTCTCTGAGCCTCAGTTTCCTGTTCTGTAAAAGAGATACTAACAATACTTAGGTATATAGTGTTATTGTGAAGGTTAGAGGAGATGGTTCAAGATAACATCAAAGTGATGCCAAAAGAATGTTGACTAATCATGATTTCCATTATCATCACTGAAATTCAGATTTTAGAGGAGAATGATATATGGGGGCTTTGGAAAGTTAAGTAATAAGACGTAAGGCTGCTGGGGAAGAAGAAGATGGGAAAGGTGACAGGTGCATCAGAAATAAATGAGTAGAGCTAGAGATATTTGAGGAAGGTACATCAGCAGAAATAGCCAGGAGCCCGGGCATGTGGGAGGGTGGGGCTATGAGTGTTTTGACGCTGGCCACTGTCTATGTTCCATTTCTTGCCAATAGGATAGGAACTTGGAGAAGCAGAATATCAATGGAAGATGGACAAGGAGGAGACAGAGAACTCGAGTTTCAAAAATGTTAAAGTTCATTAAAGGTCAAATCCTATCATAGTAATAAATACTATTATAATACAGAAGTTGAGCTAAATATGGAAACAAGTTTTGAGTCTTGCTTAATGGGTCCCTAATATCCGAAAATGATCGATTCTGCAAATTTATCTGTGACCAATGCATGTAAGTCATCTCTTGGAATTTATTTTTTGGGGAATTCGATTCATTTCCAGCTATGGTAACCTTATCAAATGAGGACAGTTAGCTGATTTACCAAATGATTTTGAAATTTTGCATCTAAAGTGGCTTTTTCCACCATTCCATTCATTGGCTTCTTTTCTTTCTTTCTTTCTTTCTTTCTTTCTTTCTTTTCTTTCTATTAATATCAATCACTATCTAATATTTTAATCTAATAAAAGTGGCATATAGGATAATTTCACAGTACAGAATGTTTTATGAAATCAGGCCACAGAAATACTTTGATGAATGCACCTCAGTAAAGGACTTCATGGCTGATGAGGTGTTAATTGTGGCTACTCCTCTCAGTATCTATTTGCAGTTAACAGGGACTTCAGAAGCCATGACTGAAAGGAATGGATAATATAGATGTTTTAGTGGCAATGCCAGAGAGAGAGAAATCTGAGGCAGGGGAGCATTTGTGTCTTCAAATCAAATCATGTAAGAACAAAATTTGTAAATCACATTAAAGAATTTGGATTTTATTCTCAACAGTGTGCCTCCCAGCTACAATGGGAAGTGACATAATCATATCTGGACCTTTAGAAAGGTCACTCTGGATTGCATGGAAGCAGGACAGGAAGCAGAGGAAGTAGAAGATTGTAGAAGACGCATGACTGAGGACAGCGGGCAGTGAGGATGGAGAGATTTGGGTGGATATTAGGAGTTAGCATCTCTAGGCCATGATTATCAATTGAATGCAGAGTATGAGTGTGAAGGAGACATCAAGACTCGGTGCGGATATGGAAGAAAAGCTACATGGCTGTATCACAGCAAAGGGAAGGAGGGAGAGAGGCAGGCTTTAGAGGAAAGGCAGCGAGTTCCATTTTGTGTTAGAACTGAGGCGACTGAGAGGTATCCACTGGAGGTACCTGTTGGATGCAGGAGTCTGGGAGCCTAGGAAAGTAGATGCCACTGGCATGGAAATGATGGTTGACACCATTGGAATGGATAAGATCAGACAGTAGTCAGTCAGTGGACACTACAGGTGAACACACGGGTGCTGAGCCCCGCTTACTTCAGCCCTCTAGGATTTGCAGTTTCACCAGATAGAATTAGTTTCTTTGAGGAGAATAGCTCCTACTACCAGGGAAGGTGTCAGAGTCATTGGGCCATCTTTAAACATTTAAGTTGGAAGAGAGTCTCAAGATCTTATGGGAGACTGAAGATGGCCACGGACTTTTTGACAGTCTTTCCTTCTAGAGATGGGATCTCTTCCTCCCATCGATGCCCCTCATGTTTTAAGTCTGGGTGGTCTCTGTGACCACTTTGAACAATTAATTATGGTGGATGTAACCCTGTGCCAGTGTCTTGGCCCACACACTGAAAGATCAGCAGCTTCCAATTCCTGTCTTTCAGAATATGTGCTCTTGGACACCATGTAGGAAGTCTTACTACCCTTCTGGAGAGACCTTGAGACAGCATGGAAAAGGAGGGACCGGGCTGAGCCCAACCTCCCAGCTGGCCTCCACCAAGGCATGTGAGTGAAGCTATTCTGGACCCTCCACACCAGACACTAGCTGAATACCACAGAGTGACCCATGTGATCCCAGTCAGATTCATGTGGAGCAGAATTACTCAGCTAAGCTCTGCCTGAATTCCTGTCCCACTAAATTGTGAGATACAATGAAAGGTTTGTTGTTTTAAGTTACTGAGTTTTGGGGTTGTTTATTTAGCACTAAGGAATCTAAACCATTGTCTCTGCCGTATTCCCTCCTAATAAGATTTTGGAAAAACACGGTGTCATCAGTTGAATGTTCTCTTAAGTCAAAGAGACCCATATGTTGGACCAAAACCTATATTTGCATCTGTAAATCGAGGATGAAAATATCTGCTATTCCTTCTTAGAGTTGTTTTAGGACTCAAGAGAGATAATGTATATGAGTGCATTCTACAAATTGTGAACCACTCTCCAAATACAGATGAATTTAAATAGAATTTAAAGCACTCTACAAATACAGCTTAAATATAATTTTATTGTAAAAATAAGTTTTAGGGGTGCCTGGATGACTTAGTCAGACAAGCGTGTAATTCTTAATCTTGAGGTCATGAGTTTGAGCCCCAGGTTGGGTGTAGAGATTACTTAAATAAATAAATATATTAAAAAATGTTAAAAAAAATTTTTTTTAATGTTTTATTTATTGTTGAGAGAGAGGGAGAGAGATGGAGCATGAGCGAGGGAGGGGCAGAGAGAGGGAGGGACACAGAATCTGAAGCAGACTCCAGGCTCTGAGCTGTCAATACAGAACCCAACGTGGGACTCGAACTCACGAGCCGGAGCCGTGAGATCATGACCTGAGCCGAAGTCAGGCACTCAACTGACTGAGCCATCCAGGCACCCCTAAAAAAATAAAAAGTTTTAAACTGATATTACAAGTGTTTTTTAAAACAGCATTAAATATACAAAGTTAATTGATGTACTTACAATTTCAAGTTACATTGGATCAATCAGAATTACTTTGAGTCTTCGTAAACTGATTTGGAAGCTTTTTATCAGTTCTCCTTGCTGATTTAGTATTTTAGTATTTTGAATCTTTGTAAAAGGATGGAAGTTCATTTTTACCTCTTCTTTCACCATGTGTTGCTCTAAAAAGGGCCTTATTTACTTAAAGAAATCGAGCAGATTCATTTTGGTTGAGAACAAGGAGTAGAAATGGATCCAAATTGATACACAGCAGGTACTGACTGCCTTGGATGGCTTGGTGCTAGCTACAGATGACTAGCTTTTACACATTTGTCACATTACCTCTTTAGTAAATTGAATTACCAAATTAGCATCAGTTGCTCAGCAATCTGGTGATCTGGTACCAGTTTTCTTCAGGGTAATTGAATTAATTTGTGTAATTTAAATGAACACCAATCTTGCAATTTTTCCATCACGATGCTTTTGAAAAAGTGGAGGGAGGTAGAGTTCAAATGGAATCGGGGTCCTGAATAGAAACATCGGGAAGGATGCTGTCCAGGGTTTATGTTTAGTTGTTTGACACCTGCCTATCATATCCAACTCAAAGAAAAAGCAAGACAAGGTCAGGTGTGGGGTTGGGGTCAGTTAGGGTGGCTCTTGCAAACAAGGCCATTTGGAGCCAAAGAATTCTTTATTGTGTAGGACTGTGCTGTAGATTGTAGGCTATTTAGCTGCCTCTCTGGCTTCTACCCATTAGATGCCAGTAGCAACTCTCACCCCTCAACTCAGCTGGGGCAACCAAAAATGTCTATGGCTATTGCCAAACGTATCCTTGGGGCCCAAACTGACTCTTGCTGGGAACCATTGTTGTAGACAATTGAGTTTGTTTCTCATACTGGGGAGCAAACTAATTTTGCCTCACACTCTTCCCCACTTTTCATCTCCACCTCCCGAGCCCACAACCTTTATGCGTCACATACATTTGTGTTTAATCAGCTCATCCCTGGTGGTGTTTTCCAGGACAATGAGCTCTTGTTTATTCCCTTTGATATGTGATAGTGGGCCACTCTTTATTAGACTCATTCAGAAGCTGACATCCACATTTGAAGGTGATTTTTTTTTAAAGAAGTCATCCTTTAAGAGGTCATAAAACACTTGGCATTAGGTTCTTAGAGTGTGTGATGAATATTTTAATAGTTAAAAATGTAGCCAGGCAGCAAGGAAATGATTTAATGTTGTAAATAAATCTCTTTGTGGGATTTAATGTGCAAAAATGGACAGCAATGGCTTTAAAAAATCATTCCCCAAGTGATGGGATCTATACAATGGCGCACTCTGTATGTTGGATCCATATCTGGAGGCAGTGTTCACTATATTTTTTTAGATATTGGAGGAAGACACTAAGATCATTTTCTCTCTGAGGACCTCTATCTCTTTTTCTCAAAACTAGAAACCCATAAAGTCAACTTTCTGGGAAATCATACTAATACCAGACCCCTGGAAAGAGTAGCAGTCATCACCTTCCACTAGATAATAGTAACATGGATGTGGTGCTTATGATGTGTCAAGCACTGGTTTAAGAGCTTTGCATGTGTTAATACTTGACCTTGTGAGCTAATTCAGGAACTATGTACAGTGGGCCAAATTTGGCTGCTGCCTGTTTTTTATAGCCTGTGAGCTAAGAATGTTGTTTATAGTTTCTAAGAGTTGAAAAATAAAATCAAAACAAGAAGAATATTTCTTGACAATTACGTGAGATTCAGCAAAAGACCCATCTGATAAAGGACTGTTACCCACATATACAAAGAACTCTTATAATTAACAAGAAGGAAATAAACAACATGATCGAAAAATGGGCCAAGGACCTTAACGGAAACATCACCCAAGGTAGATGGCAAATAAAGCTCTGAGAAGATGCTCCACATCAGAGGCTGTCAGAGAAATGCAAATGAAAACAACAAGATACCACTACATACACGTTAGAATGGCCAAAATCCAGAACACTGACAAACGCCAAATGCCGACAAAGATGTGGATCAGGAGAACTCTCCTACTTTGCTGGTGGGAATGCACAATGGTGTAGTCACTTTGGAAGACAGTTTGGGTATTTCTTACAAAACTAACCATACTCTTACCATAAGATCCAGCAACTGTACTCCTTGGTATTTACCCAAAGGAGCTGAAAACCTATGTCCACACAAAAATCTACACAAAGATATTTAGAGTAGCTTTATGATTAATTTGCCAAAACTTGGAAGCAACCAAGATGTTCTTCAGCAGGTGGATGGATACGTAAACCGTGGAAGAACCAGACAATGGAATATTATTTGGCACTTATGAAAATGAGCTATCAAGCCATGAAAAGACACGGAGGAACTCTAAATGCATAGTACTAAGAAGCCAGTCTGAAAAGCTACAGATTGTATGATTCCAACTACATGACTTTATGGAAAAGGCAAAACTATGGACACAGTAAGATCAGCCATTGCAGATTGTGGGGGATGAATAGGTAGAACACAGAGGATTTTTAGGGCAGTAAAGATACTCTGTATGATATTATAATGATAGGTATATGTCATACATTTGTCCAAACCCATAGAATGTACAACACCAAGAGTGAACAGTAAGGTAAGTTATGGACTCTGAATGATTATGATATGTTACTGTAGGTTCATCCTTGGTAAGAAACAAACAAACAAACAAACAAACAAACAAGACCAAAACGAAAGCACATCGTTCTGGTGAGTGGTGAAGATAATGGAGAAGGCTATATATGTGTGAAGGGTGGAGGTATTTGGGAAATCTCTGTACCTTCCTCTCAATTTTGTTGTAAACATGACACTGCCCACATAAATAAATAAATAAATAGCCTTGGGGCGCCTGGCTGGCTCAGTCAGGGGAGCATATGACTCTTGATCATGGGGTGGTGAGTTCAAGCCCCACCTTTGTGTACAGATTATTTAAAAATAAAATCTTTAGGGGCGCCTGGGTGGCGCAGTCGGTTAAGCGTCCGACTTCAGCCAGGTCATGATCTCACGGTCCGTGAGTTCGAGCCCCGCGTCAGGCTCTGGGCTGATGGCTCGGAGCCTGGAGCCTGCTTCCGATTCTGTGTCTCCCTCTCTCTGCCCCTCCCCCGTTCATGCTCTGTCTCTCTCTGTCCCAAAAATAAATAAATGTTGAAAAAAAATTTAAAAATAAAAAAATAAAAAATAAATAAAAATAAAAATAAAATCTTTAAAAAAAGAAAGTCATATATATATGTATATATACAAATGGAAAGTATATATATATGGAAAGTATATATATACATATATATGGAAAGTGTATATCTATATATATGGAAAGTATATATGTATATATATATATAAAGTCTTATAAAAATTATATAAGATTCAAATTACAGGGTTCTTAAAGTTTTACCGGGAGAGGGCCACACCCATTAATTTACATACTGCCTGTTGTTGTTCTTATGCTACAATGATGGAACTGAGCAGTTGGGACTGAGACTGAGTGGCCCACAAAGCTTAAAGGATTTAGTATGTGGCTCTTAGAAAAAGTTAGCTGGCCCTGAGCTAGGTATTATTACTGTCCCCATTTTACAGAGGTGAGATGGAAGTACCAGGAAGTAAGTGGTTTGTTTAGTAACATATCAAATATGTGTCCAAGTCAGGATTTGAACTCAGAGTCTGGCTTCAGAGTCTTGGCTCTTCTGTGGTACCGCAGTACGGTGACAATAGGACTTGGCAGTACAGAACTCCTCACTTGAGGTTTATTTCTTTTTGACAGAGATAGAGTGTGAGCATGAGCTGGGGAGGGTCAGAGAGACAGGGAGATGCAGAATGTGAAGCAAGCTCCAGGCTCCGAGCTGTCAACACAGAGCCCGATGCAGGGCTCGAACTCACGAACCGTGAGATCATGACCTGGGCTGAAGTCGGACGCTTAACCGACTGAGCCACCCTGGCGCCCCAGAACTCCTCATTTAAAAAACAAACCAATAGAAGCAACTCCCCACAATGCAGCTTTTTTTTTATTATACTTTGCAGTCCGTTCATCCTTTATTTTTTGTACTTGGATCCCCTGGAAGCAATTACTGAATGAAGTGGAGAGCGGTTTGCACTCCTTAGGGTAGGTATCTATTCCCTTCAAGATTTCCAAGGATGAATGTTTGTAATTCTCCTTTTATTCTGCAGGATTCTTGCCATACAAGGAAGCAGCCCTGAGGTGCAGGATCCTGAAGGCCGAGAATATAGGTGGGTAACTGTTTTCATGCCACACAAGAACACGTGAGGAAGGAGGACATGTCAAGGACAGAAGGGCCATCTCTGGGTTTGCTGTAATTGGAGTTTTAATGTCTATGTAGAACAGTTAGGAACTTTACAAAATAAAAAAATTAAAAAACAAAACAAAACAAAACAGAATTTGATCCAACAGTCTGGCCCAGAATTGGCCAAGCTTCATTCAATTTATCCATTTCAGAAGATGAAAGGCTGCGTTGTCTGCCAGGATTTAGCGTCCAGTCCCAGGGAATCATTGTGTTTCTAATCTGATGTTTGGGTCATGATGCCATCCCCTCTGCCTGCCGGTCAAGATCAGTTCATTTTTCTGTTATGTTGTTAAAAGGCCCTGGCCATGGAATGGTTTCAAAGAAGCATTTGGCTCCATAGGGAACCCAGCTAACAGGTCTTTCGTTTTATTTTATTCCTTTTGGGATTTAGAGGGGCGTTCATTCCTAGTAGAAGAGGGCTATAATAATTTCCATTTTATTAAAAACAGCCACACCAAAAAAAATTAAGAGTATAGAATGTTCTAGATCTTGACTGGAGTGATGGTTCTATGAATAGATGCATTTGTCAAAGCTTATCCAATGGTATACTTAAGGTCTGAGCATTTTTACTTCCATTTAAAGGACCTTAGAGGGGGAAAAGTATGGAAACCAGATATTTTTTTAAGAGTAAGAACAGTTAATTATAGCACCTTTCTGAGGCTGGGTAAACCCAGAATTACTCTCTAGTAATCACTTCTAATTCTTTAGATTTCTTGAATCCCAGATCAAGGTATCTCCTTGCGGGAGGCTTAAATTCATTCCCTCTAATTTGTGTTCTGCATTCCTTTCAAAGCAGTCATTCTAAGGCCACATAAGGATAACTGATATTTATCCCTATAAATAGTCAGTGTCAGAAAGGTAATCTTTATCTTTGAGTCTCTTTATTATGCCACACTGGATTTACAATTAAATAAAGGTGGAAAATTTACCTGGGAGAGCGGGCAGTGAATGCACTTAGTGCCTTTTTCCTGTAGCTTGTAAGGAAAGTGAAGTGTGGAGATAAGAAATATGACTTTAAAATAAAAAATCTTTGGTTGCAATCGTTCATCATGCCTCCGATACAGATTTCCAGTCTTAGATATAAATATTTCAGGATCAAGATGCTTTCATCTTTCTCTGCCTTGCAAGAAGGGAAGATTGGAAACAATCTTCCTTAAAGTAAGCAGCTTTAATCATTGTTTCTAAATCAACTGAACTGTGTTGGAAAAAAAGAAGATGTAAGAATCCTATAATCCCTGGTTTAATGGTAATGAAATTGTCCAGGCCGAGAAGGGAACAGATGGATTTTGATTAATTTCTACTAAGACCAGCAAGTATCAACCTCAATATTCTTTATAAACTTGTCAGGGTAAATGTTTTATAGTCATAAGAGGATGAAGAAAAAAAGACGTAAAATAAACATGATTTATAACTGGGTTATGAATAGGTAAGGGAGATACATTTAAAAACACTATCCTCATGAACCTGTCAAAATTCAGATTCACTGAATCAGGACGTTTATTTTTTCAGAGACCTTTCAGATTTAATTTCTTAAAAGATGAAAGAATTTGTTTTTGTTGTTGTTGTCAAGAGAGGACCCATTGCCCTAAGTATCCGGTGAAGTGGGCCTTCACCTATCACGGCCTTAACAGTAAGAATACAAACAAGATTCACAGAGCTGAGAAGCTGTACCTCAGATTCGACATTTATGATTCCAGGATGATAATTGGAAACAAAGATGAACTTTACTGAGACATAATTTGGAATGAACTTAGACAATTCAGTTGCCACAGTTCATTAGTTTTATGGTTGATATTCAGGATGCTGAGGGGCAGATTTTCAGCTTCCTCTGTCCTTTTAGGGACCTCCCCCCTCCTCCAGTCAGTCAAAGAATAGACTGGGAAGGGGAATCAGAGGGATCCAGGGGCTTAGAGATTTAAATCT
Organism: Prionailurus viverrinus; assembly: GCF_022837055.1. Classification (NCBI taxonomy): domain Eukaryota; kingdom Metazoa; phylum Chordata; class Mammalia; order Carnivora; family Felidae; genus Prionailurus; species Prionailurus viverrinus. The sequence goes on along the minus strand of NC_062562.1, from coordinate 35,465,922 downwards.
GCCATTACCTTGAAATGAGAACTGAAGATTCAAAAAAGGCAAAGAGAGAATCTGAAGTGCATTGTGAATCTGGTCTGCATTGTGTAGGGTGTGAGGCGTGAAACTCCAAAAGAAAATCAATAACTGTTTGTTTTCCATTTAAAAATACTTCTGTTGCCTAGCTTGTCTTTTTCCCAGGATGGCTTCACATTGTCCACTTCCTTCCGCCTGGTCTCCGAGATGCTCACAGACCGAGAGCTGGCTGAGCAAGTAAAATCCTGAATATAACCTTCAAGATCATCAATACTTAACAGATTGCCAATTAAAGGCGGTATTCATCCTCAAAACACGCTCGGTTCTCATTTAAAAACAAAACAAAAAATGCTAAGTTGCTTTCCAATCCTGGAAGCAAAACTGTGATCTGAGAATATATAGAAAAGGTTCCCTCTTTCCCAGCTATGAAGTGATCTACTTACGTAGGGGAAAGTGAGTGTTATTAACGAAGTATGTGATTGTTGTGCCATCAGCCCCTGGAGTGTGGCGAGTAGTAAATGAATTGGGCATGAATTTAACACTAGATACTCCATTTTTCTTCCTTTATTATCTTGTCATCATAGCTGTGACTTGGAAACAGGATCTGCTTTAAGGGCAAGGATGCCGACGCCGGGTCCACCGTAATGGAAACGGGCTGTTTGGGAAATCTGACCTGAGGATCATGATCTTAACTTGATAGTACCCCACCTTTCTAGAAGTTTCTATGTTTTGTTTGTTAGGTATGCAGGTAGAAGGGACAGCATCTGGCAGAAAACAAGCAGGGCTGACCTCCATTTTGAGTAGCAAGTACAATGCCTAGGGCCCATGACACTTTTAGGAGCCCGTGAAAATGTTCTACTTTCTTTTAAAATCAGAAGAAAGGGGCACCTGGGTGCCTCAGTCAGTTGAGCGTCTGACTCTTGATTTCTGCTCAGGTCATGATCCCAGGGCCTTGGGGTCAAGTCCTGAATTGGGCTCCACGCTGAGCGTGGAGCCTGCTTAGGATTCTCTCTCTCCCTCTCCCTCTCCCTCTCCCTCTCCCTCTGCTTCTCCCCTGCTGGTGCATGTGTGTGCATGTGCTCTCTCTCTCCACAAATAAATAAATAAATAAATAAATAAATAAAATCAGAAGAGAAAAAGTAGATATAATGCAACCTGGATTACATTCATCTTTTTACCAATGCAGTCATAAAATATCATTTTAAATAGTTTTTTATAGAGGAAAGTGTTCATGAAAATAGCAATGCCAAGGGCCCGCAAAAGTCCTCATGTGGACCTACAGACCAATGACAAATTCAAAGATTTCAACTGAAGATAATGAAACAAAGGGGGCTCTGTGCAAAGGTACTTTTTGGGGTCAGAAAACCTACCAGGCGAAGCACCCAAGGACTAACAACTGTGGGAATTACCACTCCCTTTAGGCCTGAATTCACAAAGGCAGGTGACCAGTGGCCAAACCCACCCAGAAGCCGGGGCAGGGGGGAGAAGTTCAGAGGGTCTTTCCCTGTAGGTGAGCTTGTAGGGCGCAGAGCAGCAGACAAGAGCAGAAAATGGTTTGGGGACGGGAGATGGGGTTGTCAACAAAGAGCAACCGCTACTAGGACTCCTATTCCAACCCCTCCTGCCTCTAGACTTTTTAAATGAGTGTAACTACCGTCTTTGTGTAGGATTAATAGGATCTCTGCATGAGTTAAAAAAGGAGGAACTTATTTTCTGCTTCAAAAGAAAACACACAGATTTGAAAGGATAGTACCCTATCGAGTGGCAAGTGACCCAACCTTTCCTGCTCATTTGCTTTATTTTGGAAGCATCTGTCTTTTAGGTCTTATGTTTTCCACCCCTTCACAATCAGGGCTCAACCTCCTGTTCTGTCCCACTGAGGAGACAGTTGAGAGAAGTGGTCAAGAAAAGTTTTTTTGAAACTGCCTGGCCTGCGGGGACATTAAACACCTATACCACCTCCCTGTGCCTCAGTTTCTTGATCTGTAAAAGTAGGATAGTAGTAATATGTACCTAGTACTTATTGTGAGACAAGCACTATTCTAAGTACGTTATGTATATTGGTTAATTTTAGCACACACAGAAAACCAAAGATTAAAACATGAAGGGAGACCAATTTGCGATGGTATTATTTGGCTATCTGCATGCAGCTGTGCTTGAAGGTCAATTGCCACTCAAGATTTCATATATGTGAATCAATAAATGTTTCCTAAATTTTTGGAGGGGTTCTAAGCCAGTCAAATTGAAATTCTATCCCTTGCAACCAGGATAGCTCCAATAAAGTTAAGGCTCTATAGATACACATATATGTATACACACCTATATATATTGTATATATTTATAAATACATAAACATATCTTCATTAGCTAAATCAATCAAGAGGAAAATGATAGAATACATAGATAATGTCTCTAAACCTTGGGGAATGCTGCTCTAGAAAGTCTCCCGTTAAGAGAAGTAATGAAAATGACCTCAAATTTGTTCAGTACTAATTAGTGCCGGGAGACTGTGTGTATTTGATTTGAAATAGTCCTCACCACCACCCTATGAGAGCACTACTCATTATGCCCATTTTATAGAGGAGGATATGAAGCACCAGAGAGCTGGAATAACTTTCCCAAAGTCAATTAGCTGATGAGTTGATGGAGCTAGAATTCAAACCCAAAGCCCATCCTCTTTTTTAATAATAGGCTCCCTTCCCCTGTTGCACTCAGAATGCAGGGATGGGTGGACCATGGGTTTGAGCTGGTGTGGTTTTTGCCATCTTCTTTGGTTCCATCAGAGAAGGCTGGGGTAACCACAAGAACAAGATAAAGGATGATGGGGTCAGAACTGTGGCGATGCAAACAGTTCATAATAATAAATGAACTGGATGCATCGGCTTTGAAAAGGCAACCGTCTCTCCCGCAGAGTAACTGAATGGACAGAGGCTTTCCTCTACCTGTTGCCACACACTGTGTGCATTAATAGCAAAGCTTTCCGCGTTTACTTCTGCAGCAAACCAATAGAGCAACTGTCTTATTGTGTTATGTGCTTTGGCAACAACAGAAGAGTCTGAAGTGGCACCCGCTGGCCCAGATCCAGAAGTGAATGCCTTCCTAATGATTCCTATCTGTTAACAAGATTCCTGCCCTATTGAAACAAAGGCAGGTCTAACCCATGAGTGAAGGTGGGCGGATGGTAGGAGAATATTTCCTGGGCTGAGAGCTACAGCCTCTCACTTCTCCCAGAGGGGGCATGGGGAAGGGGTGGGGAGCTGGTGAGCCTTGAGGCTCACTCTGGTAGGCTGAAGGACCTGACCTTTATCATGTCCTTCAGATCAGGAATGAAGAATGGAGGAACATCCTTAGACTTTTTCAAGCCCAAGATTCCTAACTCTTGGGGCTAGTATCAAATAATTGTCAAGCTTTCTCTGGCCCTCCTGATACTCAACTCCTTTCTCCTTCCCGTTTGCTTCCAGAGCTTTAATATAGCACTTACTGTATTTTTTCTCCAATACCTTTTCCTTTTTTTATATAAAAAATTCATTTCCCTCTCTGTGCTATAAAGTCATTATATTCTAGAACCCTGGAAAAAAGAAAATACTCATAATTCCACACCCAAAGAGAATCATTCTAAACCTTTGTACTCTCTTCCTTTGTTTTATTTTATTTTTATTTTTAATATAATTTGTTGTCAAGTTAGCCAACATACAGTGTATACAGTGTTATTATTTTATTTTTAAAGAAGATTTTAAGTAACCTCTACACCCAACATGGGCCTTGAACTTAAAACCCTAAGATCAAGAGATGTGTGCTCTACTGACTGAGCCAGCCAGGTACCCCTCTTCTTTTATTTTAAAAGATATTTTATTTTCTGGTTAAAAGATTGTGACTCCAAAAGGGCAGCAATCTCTTTATATTTTAAGTGGCTAGCACATAGTTTGGGAAATGTTTGCTCAATCTACGTGGTTGAGGTGAGCACAGATTCAGGGTTGATTTTATCTTGCTTAAAAATATATATTTTTTTAATTAGTTATATCAGAGTTGCCTGGAAACTTCATCAGTCAAGTTAGACCAAGGAGAAAAGATGCTTCTCTTAGTAACTAAAGCCCCCGCACCTCAGGCTCTTCATTCTTTTCTTCTGACTCCTTTCTGTCTCTGCCTGTTTTGTTTTGTTTTGTTTTGTTTTGTTTTGTTTTTAAGCCTTATTGAGGTATAATTCACTTGCCACAAAATTAACCTCTTTAGAGCGCACAGTTCAGTGGTTTTAGTATGTTGACAGTGTTGTGTGGTCAGCACCACTACCTAATATTAGAACATTTTATTCCCCCCCAGAAGAAACCCTACACCCGTTCAGCAGTCAAGCCCTGGTCCCCCTTTCCCAGCTCCTGGCTATTAGTCTACTTTCTCTCTTTATGGATTTGCCTGTTCTGGACATTTTAGGTAAATGTAATCGTACAATATGAAGTCTTTTGTGACTGGATTCTTTCATTTAAAAAAAATTTTTTTAACATTTATTTATTTTTGAGAGACAGAGACAGAGCATGAGCAGGGGAGGGGGAGAGAGAGAGAGAGAGAGAGAGAGAGAGAGAGAGAGAATCTGAAACAGGCTCCAGGCTCTGAGCTGTTTGTTAGCACAGAGCCTGATGCGGGGCTCGAACTCACGAACTGCGACACCATGACCTGAGCCGAAGTTGGATGCTCAATCGATTGAGCCATCCAGGCGCCCCATGGATTCTTTCATTTAATAATGAAATGAAGCTTAATGTTCACAAGGTTCATCCATATTGTAGCTTGTACTTCTTTTTATTGTTTCTTTGCCTGTGTTTTGCTGTCTATGGCTTCTTCACATTCTGTGAGAGGTTTTAATGGTATATTTGTTCAAGTGGCTCCTGCCACTTGATATTTGCCTCCTTTACCCAAGCAGTGTTACATCTAACATATCCCTTTGCTTGGGGCCCCAAGGATCAAGTAACAAGTATCTCAGAATTTGCCAGATTCTAAGAAACTGTATTTCAGTTTTATGTGATGTACATTTACACAGTTGGATGTTCAACTATTAGAAAGCAAGTATGTTTGGAGGTAATAATCTTATACACAGAGAAAGACATGCACATACATAACAGTTCCAAAGACTAGGTAGACAATCAGGAAAAGTAAAGTAACATTTCTAGATGAATCTGTCAAATACTTTATTAAAAACCTGCCAACTTGCAAAGGAATTTTAATTAACTGGAGGAGGGATTGGAACCAACTGGGTTTTAGGAAATGGAAAAGTTATATGATCTTCTAAACTGTGCTCAGTTTTTGAGTAATATTAGGACGGGGAGAAATTGGCTCAAGGTTTATCTGGAGCTTTGAAGTCTGCCCTCAAATCAGTGAGTGTCAGTTACCTCAACGTATGCTGCCAGGAAGATCACTTATTATTAATGGATCGTGAAATGGATCGCTGGGATGTTCGGGTAATTCTTTGTCATGAGCTCTGTCTCTAAGTACAATGGAGTTGTTTTCCTAATCAGAGGTCTAGGATATTTCTGTATCTAATCAACTCATCGCTTTTTTCCTCTGCATATTATTAAAGCATTCATTAGCTTTCAGTAGCACTGCAGAAGTTGGCTTGGGTTTAAAATTGTGCCCATGGTAGAGGGAATGTTTCCACAAACCACTTAAAACATTATTAAGCGGTACTCCTTTCCCCCTCAGAATTTATTTAATCTCATTAAACCTAAAAAATGGCTAAGCAGCGGGTAGCATTTTCATTTTTTTCTTGGTGAATCAAAACATGAAAAAGAATGCAAACATTAAGAGGTAATGAACATTGGATGCAATCTCTATTCTAACTTTTCAGACTTAAAGCAATATAAAATACTTAGATGTTGTTATCTAAAATACTTATGACGGGGTTGTTTTTCCTCGATAAGAAATTAATTGGTAATAAATCTGTGTTAGAGTGTAACCGGAAGTAAAAGCAGACTGTACCGACTTAATTTGGCTTTAGGGATAAGATGGCAGCAGATGTTGGAATTAGCATTTTAAAATATTATCCCTCTAAGTCAGCATTTGGAGAGGAGATTGGTTGTGGAATTTTGCATGGAAAGTGGTAGATTCACTCATCCGAGGTCTCATGGCCTTGGACTATGTTTGGGGATCTCTGGAATGTACACAAATAGCACTTGGAGACAGGACTCATAACCAAGAGTTATCCTAACATCTTAGTGCCCACAAATTTGCACATCACCCATGAGCATGGGACATACTCATCTTCTCTGAATTATTTCAATCTTGGCAGCAAATATGGTACCAGTGTGAGCACGATTAGCCAAAAGCCCAGGTGACTCAGGGGAGATGGGTTTTAGTCTTCTGGTGCGACATAATTGTGTTGCCCTGGGCAAGTCATTTAACTTCTGGGATCACTTGTTTTCTTCTCAGTAAAAAGGGACAATTTGTAGCTGCCCTGCATACTTGACAAAGTGGAAAGCTCTGTGGGGGAGTAAGAAACACTAGAGAAATAGAAGGTATATTTTAAAATCAGCAAACTATGGCTTAAACCAATGAAAGTGTAAATGTTATAGAAACAACCCCCAAATATCAGTTTTCTCTAAGAACATTCCTTAGGAATTCATCCTAAGAAAACAGTCAAAGGAATATATAATGTTCATCAGAGCATTACCAGTAATGGCGAAATATTGGGAGTAACCTGAATGTCCAGCAATAGGGGATTGGCTAATTAAATTATGTTATGGCTATATTAAGGAATACCGTACCTTCATGAAAATCCACAACATGTTGTGAAGTAAAAAAATGGCAGGTTACAAAACTGTATAACCTATGGTTATATGGCCCCAATCTTTGGCTTTGTGAAAATAAAGTACATATATAGGAAAAATGTGTTCAGATAAAACATTAACGATGATTATTTCTGAGTGGGTAGAGTATAGATGATTTTTTGGGGGGTGATTTTTGTGTTCTTAAAGTTTGCTATATAAAGAACATATAACTTTTCATTAGAAAGAGATATTTGTGTAATCTCTCTTTCTCTTTCCCTCTTTCCCTCTTCCCATCTTGATTCTCAACCTGGGCATTTTTTCTCCACCTTCCCTTCTTCACCCTCCATCCCAGTGAATATTTGGCAATATCTGAAGTTATTTTTGGCTGTCATGACTTAGGAGTACTCTTGACATCTAGTAGGTACAGGCCAGCGATCCTGTTAAAAATCCTGCGATGCCCAGGGCGGTCCCTGGCCAAAATGATTATCTGGCGAAAATGTCAATAGCACCAAGGTTGAGAAGCCCTGTGCACATCCATCCTAGGTAGACTTCTGTTGTTGATCTCACATGACCCAGGAGAGCTGTCCATGGTGGTCTCTGTAGGTAATGCTCACTGGCCTCATACTTTCTTCTTTTCATCAGATCTTTTCCATCCAGCCTATGGAATCTTGCCTTGTCTGAAAGCTAGAGGGGAGGCTGTTTTTCCCAATCTATTGTTCGAGATATGCTGTGGCTTTTTGATATTCAAAACCTTGGCTTCTGGGGCTCAGAAACCCTTTCAAAACTATTATCTCCAGCATGGGTTTCAGCGGCCTATTTTGAAACTCATAAGCCATGGCTGTGTGTCTTTGTTCTCCGAGTTTTGCTTTGGTACATTTTTCCCTAGGGTTGTAAGCATACTGTCTAGCTGCTTGAATTTGTTGCGGGTGAGGATGGAAAGTAGGGTCATGGACTAAAAGGAAGTACAAGGGAATATTTAAAAAATCATCTCAGCACATGTATTTACTCCTTAAAATTTATGTCAGTGTGTGCTAATGTTACAGAATAAAGTGCTGACATGATGAATCATACGTTACTTTTTATTTGTTGCTCTTAAAAATCTTATTAAAATGTTAGAATGTTCTGAATTCACCAGGGGCAGAATCAACTCAGTGTGGAACCTTGTTTATCATGACTGGGTGGAGGTGTCGCCTTGGGGGTTGCCATATTCAACCTGACACCCACTTTTTGATATGCTCTGTCTCATTTTCTTCAGCCTGGCTCTATATGCCTGTGCTAATTTGCAAGATTTATTTATAAATTCATGTGTAAAAGGGAGATTCTCTTGAAGTTTTCAGGCTGGATAAAATGGGAGTATATGCAGCATAAGCATGGGAGGAAAATCACCAAGTCCTACAAAACAATTTGAAGTTTGCTTCATGTTGTGGCACCTAGAAGCATGATCACTGTCATCTCCACAAATTCTGCCCCAACCTCCCTTTTGCTGAGAGAGTACATAATGTGTGGAGTCTTGCTGAGAGTGAGCACTGATAAATGAGGAATATCACCACTCTTCCCTACCTGTGATCCTTCACTTGGCAGCCTCATGCCCTTCCACGGCTTTAGGGAATGCCTCTAGGAGTCTAAGTAGATAGATGATTTCCAAATCTATGCAGCCAGTACAGCTCTTTCTATGCTACTCAAGGTTCTGAGGCCTCTTGCAGTAGGGGGAAAGTGTATTCTTGACTTAGAGACTTTCTAGCTTGAAACATCACATTAAGAAAGATCAGATAAATTCTCTGAACCTCAATATTTCATCTGTAAAGTGGAGAGAGTGAAGACCATCTAATGAAGACTCCCAGTAAACTGAGCCAGCAAGTCCCTGAACCTCTCTTTCAGAGGTGGTATGGTCTCAGGGTCAATGTTTGTCTCTTCTTTGATCTCCAGTTATGTAGGTTGGCTTCTTTACAACTTCAGTTGCACGTTACCCACAAGTATTTGTCGTGTAATTTAGTTCAGCTGCCCCAAATCAATGGCTCAGTTTCTTGAGCTTCCATTTTCAAATTCCAGGGAGGAAAGTGTGATTGGTTCATGCCATTTTTCCAGCCAGACCACGCAAGTCAGAAATAGTGGATGGAAGGACAGTTTTAGGTTCCGGAGCCTAAACTAATCTAATTAGCTATTGTCGTATGGGTTGGTCAATCAGGGCATTGTATGTGGCACACTCCTGGCATGGACATTAGTTATTGTCCAACACTCCTTCTTTTGGAGGAATATAACTGTGTGATTATAGTGTGACTGCTATGCACCTCTTATACCCAGTGTGGGCATGAGGAGGTGCTTGTAAAACAAGCTGGCCTATATTTCTTTAATTTGAAGTGAGAGGAGAATTCTTTTTGCATCTAAGGTCATATGGCTGGAAGGAGATGGCTTGGAGTTTTTGAAGATTATCTTTCCTGCCTCTTGGAAGAAACCTCCTCTTAGTAAGAGAGAATGAGTCCAATGCAAACAAAAGAACACAGCCAAGAGACGGAGAAGAAACACATTCATGCCCTCCCTTGAATACCAGTATCTAGTTACATTTCTAGAGCATCTCAGTTACACAAGCAGTAGCCTCTTTTTGCCTATTTGTTTGTGTTGAGTTTCTGTCACTGGCAATCAAGGATTCTGCCTAGGATGCTTTCTCAGACGGGGGTGTTTGGCAGTGAGGCAAATGTTTAGTACTGCAACTTGTTTGAAATCCATGGGATTTGAGGTCCACTGATAGATTTGGCCTCCCTGGTGGGTAAGTCCCTGATCAAGAGTATTCCAAATGTCAGATGTCCAAGTGAAGCCTCTTAAATCCTACTTTAACATTTATGACCTTTGACTAAATAACGTCATTTCAAGGTAGAGCTGAAATGTTCAAGTCCAAAAATAAAGGCCGAATGGCAGGTGGTTTTTGTTGCCAGTATTAAAATAGAGCAGATGGAAAGAAAGTTGGAATAAAACCCCATACTTATTTTTCTGCTTTCTCCAAAACTTTCCACTATAAGTCTAGGAGAGTAAATAGCACAGTTATAGACTGGAAACGTGGTTACTATTTCCACCCTAAGTTTGCCATAATATCCACTTGCATGATACAAGCTCAGAACCCAAGTTCCAAAGATACTTGATGACCTTTGTCTCTTGACCATCATCCTCATCTAGATTGAGTCTTTTCAGAGCAAGCTGAGTTGGTGAACAGGGAAGGAAGGGATTCTTAGTACATGTAATCACTCTCTGTGATGTGGGATGGCTGTCCCAAAGAATACAGAGTTAGAAAGGCCCAGCTAGGCCCATGGTGGGATACAAATGTGACTACAAACCCTGTTTTCCCTCAGAATAGTATTCTTATTAGCCTATCACTGGTCAAGCATTTCTGCATTTCTGTCAACAGAGTCTCTCCTACTTTTAAAAATTTCAACGGGACTCCATGTTTGTTGGAGGAAGAAAGTATAAACTGAATGAGGATTCTATCTAGGTCGTCATGCTATGTTTTTGTTAAGTTCTGAGGGATTATGAATGTCTTTTACAACTGAATCTCAAGTGCCTATTACTATGTCTAGCATATACAAATAAAATTAAACAATTTTTTTTGTTTACATGAAAATGTGTTTAGTCTAAGTCTAGTAAGCTCTGATACAAATTGAATTACATCTGGGGCGCCTGGGTGGCTCAGTCAGTTAAGCGTCCATCTTCAGCTCAGGTCGTGATCTCGCACTCCGTGAGTTCGAGCCCCGCGTCGGGCTCTGTGCTGACAGCTCAGAGCCTGGAGCCTGCTTCGGATTCTCTGTCTCCCTCTCTCTCTGCCCTTCCCCACCCCCCCCCTCTTTCAAAAATAAACATTCAAAAAAAAAATTGAATTACGTCTCACATTTCAAGCTTTAAAATTTTGTCACTCTTGATTGATTTAGAAGAATGTTAGTTTCAAAAACTAACTAATGTGGTAAAGTACATATAAAGTTTACCACCTAACCATTTGTAGGGGTGCAGTTCCATGGTGTTAAGTACATTTGTGTTGTTCCATAACCATCACCATTGTCCATCTCTGGAAACCCTTCTCATCTAGCAAAACTGAAACTCTATGCCCATTAAACACTAAACTGCCCATTTTCCCCTGTCTCCATCCTTTGCAACTATCATTCTACCCTCTCTGTACAAATCTGACTAATGTAGATGCCCCATATAAGAGGAATTATACAGTAGATGTCTTTTTTTTCACTGGCTTGGTCCAGTTAGCGTGTCTTCGATGTTCATCCTTCTTCTAGCATGTATCAGAATATCCTTCTTTTTAAAGGCCAGATAATATGATACTGTATGTGCAGAGCACATTGTGTTTATCCATTCAAGGACACTTGAGTTGTTCCTATCTTTTGGCTGTGTGTCTCATACTGCTGTGAACATGGATGTGCAAATTTGACAAACAAAAATGTTAAATGACTTCATAAAAGAATCAATGAAAACATAAATTAATGAATGACAGTAGTGGTCTTCTGTGTAGCCACATTGGGAGACGGTGGGTGGAAGGGATGGGAAAAAGAGAGTACCAGTGGAGTGTTATTTCTTTGATGATTGTTTCTGAGGCTGGTCCTGCTTGGAACTGGCTCATACTGCTCCATGCAATAGCTCTTGTGTGATCTCTAAAAATGCCCTCCCACTGTGGTTCCATAAATCCTTCTTATGCTAATTTTCCCTGAAGTGCTCTTCTTTTCCAGGGCATAAATTATTGAAGCATTTGTGGTCAGTGAATGGAAGGAGAGTGAAACCCACCTGAGCCTTCCAAAGCGAATGGCCAGACACCTTGTCTGGGTTCCAGAAGTTTAAAGCAAGCCTGACCAAGCCATCCCAGGCAGGAAGTCATTTAACAGCTAAAACAGCTGCCCACTTCCTAAGCGAGGTGGGGGAATCCAGGATCCAACGAGAGATACCTCACATCTTGTCACCATTGCAAATTTCCCGGGCTTTTTCCCTGGCCAAGACTGTAGGGAAGCTACTAGAATAGAAAGTGATTCACAAAGATCAGCTGAAGCCATTTTTAGATGTTCACTCTCAGGCAGGAGGACCTATTAGTATCTGTGTAAAGAGGGCCAGAGCTGGCGTAGCGCGTCATGTAGGGCATTTGGTTTGGCACGGGTGTCTGGTCTTTAGTATCCGAGTGAGGGGAGGGGCCCCCCTTTGTGGTGAGAGTGTCTGCGTATGAGGCACGGATGTCTGACAAGACAGGCTGAGCTTAAGGAGCTTGACTCCCGTTTCCTCAGAGGATGCTGAAAAACAGGCCGAAAACAAAATATATATCAGTCATTTCATTTATCAAAATTCTTGCAGTTCCCAGTTTGAAGTGAAGGAAAGCAAAGCAAATATCTGCGTAGAAGAGTGAACTTGAAAGCTAGAGGGCTGGGGTTAAAAAAAAAAAGTTAGAAAACAGTGCTTTGAAAATTTCAAAGGCAAATGCAAAGGAAAACACACATGCTTTTTGCTTTGGGCTGGCCCATCCTGGCATAAGCCTCAGAGTGAAAGAGACTGGCTCAGGGTCTAAGTCGGCTGTCCAATAGTGGTCTTAACTCTGGGTGCATTATTTAGTCTTTTTTGAGCCTCAGTTTTCCCATCTGTGAAATGGATGTTATAAATAAGAGAACCTATCTAATAGGGTGGTGAGGATAACAATTCATGTGAAGTCTGCCGGATTAATGTTAATTGGCGTTCTTACTATTCTCCCAAGTAAAGATGACGTTCAAAATACATGAGCATTGCAAAATTTTAAAACTGAAGCTTCACTTGATAATATGAGGATTTTGTAAGTGGGCCTAAGAGAGTTGGAATGTTCCTTCTCAGGCACAGTTATCAGCCTATTGCTTAAGCACCAGGGCGTGTCCAACAGATGCTACAGGTAAGGAAAATAAACAGTGTCTCAGTCATGTGCTATCACCATCCACAAACACAGAACCACGTCAAAGGGTGTTTTGTGAGGCTGCTCATGCGTGTAAAACTGCATGCATACAGCCTTCACAGGTTCTTAAGAAGATAAAGAGTTTGACCCTATTTTTATGAGACAGGCATTAATTGATTTTGTACTACCTCACAGGAGGCACAATGGGTGGTAAAGAGCAAAAGGAAGAGTGTTATGGAATGCATGGCAGAGATATTTCTTTTCCAAGAGGGATTGTTCTCTTTGCCTAGAGCAGTTTCTGCCAGCTCTTTGCTTGGATGGCTTTCTGTCACTGAGGTCTTAGCTTATATGTCACCACCTCGTGGGGACCTTCCCTGGGCAGCCAATCTAAATTAAACCCATCCTCCATTCTTTTAATCCTCTAGTCTTCTTTTAAGCCCTTACTCGGTTCTGAAATTACCTTGTTCATATATTTGATGATTTGCTCACTGTCCAACTCTTCCTGTAATAAGACACACAGGTCACATGAAAGCAGGGCCTACATTTGCCTTGTCATCATATCGCAGAACCTGGTGCACAGCAGGCATTCAATAAATAGATGATGTAAAAATAATCGAATAATTGGGGCTCATTTGGCATTTTGTTTTTATTTTTTTTGTTATATATATATATATATATATATATATATTTAATTTTAGAAAGACAGCATGCGAGAGGAGGACATGGGGGGGGGGGAGAGAGAGAGAGAGAGACAGAGACAGAGACAGAGAGAATATTAAGCAGGCTCCACGCTTAGCGCAGAGCCCAACACTGGGCTCAATCCCATGACCCTGGGATCATGACCTGATCTGAAATCAAGAGTTGGACCCTCAACCAACTGAGCCACCCAGGTGCCCCTGGCTTTTTGTTTTTAAACATAATTTGCCTTTTCTTCTGATTTGGTTAGTAAATCTCAATTGATCAGACCATTTTGGGTTCTTGCCAAAGACATTGGAAAATTGAAGATGGTACCTAACTGTACCATCTTGCCTAAGAATCATACTTTTATTCATTTGGTAGGGCTGCTCTAGCAAAGCACTACAAATTAGGGGGCCAAAAGAACAGAAATTTTTTATCGCTCAGTCCTGGAGGCTAGACGTCTGAAATTAAGAAGCTGGTAGGGTTGGTTCCTTCTGAGGGCTGAGAGAGAGAGAGAGAGAGAGAGAGAGAGAGAGTCTGTTCTATGCCTCTTTCCTCTTCGCGTGGTTTGTCTGCAATCTTTGGCATTCCTAGCCTTGTAGATGCATCACCCTGATCTCCGCCTTCATCTTCATGTGACATTCTCCTTGTGTCTCTGTCTTCAGATTTTTCGTTTTTATAAGGATGCTAGTCACATTGGCTTGGGGTCTACCCTAATGACCTCTGTAAAGACTCTGTCTTCAAATAAGGTCACACTCCAACATCCTAGGGGTTAGGATATCAACATATGAATTTGAGGGACACAATTAAACCCCTAACAGTGTTGAACACCCAAGATGGGAGAATATGGTATTAGGTAGAGCCACACAATTGCTTACATTCCCCCCTCCCTGCCTGCCCCCCCGAAGGACAGGTAAACTTCAGTCTAGGGAAACTTGGAGATCTGAAAAACAGCAGAGCTTAAGTGAACACTCAGATGCATGGCATAACCATGCTTGACATAACGTGCTAAATCAATAAATATTTGGTGAATGAATGCATGTGGAGTTCTTCTAAATGACCTGCTCCCTCAGCCCTTCCAAGTCTTTGTTCCAAAGTTCAGGTGACAACTAGCCCTGACCACTCCATTCAATACCCCCACCTCTAGCACTCTGCTCCCTTTCTACACTTAATTTCTGTCTGTAACATACCTTCTACTCATCTGTACTTTACTTATTTATCATTTGTTGCCTGCTTCCCTTCACTAGAAGGTAAACTCCATAGGGGGAGTTTTTACTGTTTTATTTCTGCAGATACCAGCACCTGTTTACAGTGCCTGATACACAGTTGACCCTCAGTTGCTTTGAGTGAATGAATGAATGAATGAATGGTCTCGGGAGAGAGGTATGGCATCTCCTGGCATGTACTTACAGGTTTTCCTTGCATCTGCCCTCATTGTCCCTAGAATCTTAGCACAAAGGCACACTTCAGAGATGAAGTCCCTATCTCTGATGCTTGAATTCCCTCTAAGACTGGTGACTACTTTGTAACATGATGGCCCAGAGCCCCGATTTTGATAAGAACAAAGTGTTGAAAGTGTTAAATGATACGCAAAATAATATGGTATGGGGTACAGGTGTGCAAAGAACAGAGGTAGGGGGAAGGGAGGCAGGAAGCCTTCCATACATTGGCTCAAGCAGGAGGCTCAGAGAAGGGCAAATACACTTTGAAGTGCAGGATGGGGGTAGAGGCAGGGATAGCGCATTATTTCATATCAGTGCAGAGTAAGGCAAACCATTGACAGTGAACAGGATAGTGGTAGAGAGCAATGCCTCTCAAACTTTTGCATAAACTAACCACCTGGGGATCTTGTTAAAATGAAGTTTCTGATTCCAGTGTGGGGTCTCAAAGTCTGCATTTCTAACAAAGTCTCTGGGGATGCCTCTTCTGGATTACACTTCGAATATTAAAGAACGTGGACTCTGCAACCAGACTCCTTGGCTTCAAATTACACAGTTACCACTGATTAGCCGTAATCTTGAGCAAGTTATTTAACCTGTTGGCGCCTCAGTTTTCTTGCCTACAAAATGGAGATCCAATGAGGTATTCTCTGTAAAACGAATACTATTGACATGTGACAGATGGTTAGCGTTACTTCAGTCGGGGAAGGTTCAGCACGGAGTGCGAGTCAAAGAAGTCTTAGTCGTACTTTTGTAATTTTTAAAATAACAAAGTATTCCGTTATTGACATGTGCGCGGATTTTCCTCCTCTCCCACGCAAGCAAGTTACATAAGAAGCCGGATTAGTGATGCCTGCGCTACGCTCTGGGCCGCCAAGGAAGCCTGTCTGCGAAGTGTTTCGGGTCTCCGGACGCAGATACCGTGCGTGGGGATTGTTTTGCATTGGGAGCCGAACCCTAAAGTCCTCTCCCTCATGCAGGGCTCCCGCGGCTCCAGGTATTCGGAAAGAATACCTTTCCCCGGCACCCGCGGAGCGGTGGCCACAGCGAGGCGCTCAGGAGAGGCGCTGCGAGGCGAGCGGAGGCGAGTCGGGGGCGGTACGGGGCCGGGGGGGTGGGGGGGGGGGGACGAGGGCCGGCCCACGTGGACCACCGGGCCGGGCGGGGGAAGGGGCGGCCGCCGGCCCGGCCAATCAGCGCGGCCCGCGATGGGCCGGCCTCTCCCGGCCCGCGCGCCTGCCGGCTCCGCCCTGCACTGCTCTCTGCGCGCCGCCCGGACGGGGCGCACGGAGCCGGCGTGCGGTTGCTGCCGGACCCCAGGAGGGGAGTCGTGCCCGCGCTTCTACGGTCGCTGCTTTTCTGCGGCAGTTTCGGACTTGCCTTCGGAGAGACGTGGGAACTTTCACTGACAGCCTGCGGAGGTGCTGGGCCACTCCCTGGGCGCCCGCGGGGAAGTGGCGCGGTGAGCGTCCTCCGGCTTCTGTGCGGAGATCCGTGCCTCGTCCTGGGCCCGGCCGCCGGCCTTGGCTGCGGCTCTAGTCAAGTAAGAAGGTTTGGGAGCTGAAAGGACAGGGCGGGAAGGTGGGGTTGGGGTGGCTCTGGATCCAGTGCTCAGCCTCTGCCTCGTGGGTAGCAGCTGCCTCGGGCTGATACCGGCTTGACTCGGCTCCGGGCAGCACCCCGTCGCCCCCCCCCCCCCCCCCCGCTCCCAACCCCGATGCTCTTTAGTGCGGGAGTGACCTCCTGTGCGGTGCTTGCCGTGCACCTCGAAGTTGGAAGCCGCGCTCCTGAGTGAGGGGATGCATGGCTGGGGCTGGGCAGCTGCATCTTGCAACTTCAGGGTTCGTGTCTGCCACTCAAGAGATCCCCGGGGAGCTCCTTGGGTGCGGGAAAGGCCACTTACGGATCGGTATGAAGAGGGCGAGGGTGAACTCGTGGTGAGCAATTGTTTTGCAGAAGCCGGCCTTGGGGTTCAACCCTTGGGTCTGAGCCGGGATCCTTATAGGAGCCAACGGGAGAGAGCAGGTTAGCCTACACCTGAAATCTTGGCTGTGAGGCTTTTGCTGGAAGGACTCAGCGTGCACCTGGCACGCGTCTTCCGGCTGAAGCGCTAAGCTTCCCGCCCATGTGGAAGCACTAAAAGCGGGTCTGGAAGTTCCGTCCCTTCCCGCCTTAGGCACCTCGGATTAGCCACCAGGGCAGAGTGTGTGCATTGCCTCCCCGCTTTTTTAAACGTTGTCTTGCATCATTTGCCCTGTCAATCCGCTCCTGGAAGGGAGAGCATATTTAACCCTAAACTCATGGCTTGGGAAGGATGAGAAGTGAAAAGCCGGATATCCCACATCTATGGGCAGCTGAAGCTAGACACGGTGCCACTGGATTTTCTCCTGAATCAGTATTTTCTCCTGAATCAGTATTTTCTCCTGAATCAGTGTTGTTTAACGTCTGGGGGTTCCACGGATGCCAGTGACAGCCTTAGGCAAGTCATGAGGCAACTCGCAGCAAGATGTACACGTACAGATTCATGGACTCACTGAGACCTACTCAAGTGCCCAAACTCCCCCCCTCCCCTGCCCCCAACCAGGATTTAAGGACCCCCCTTGGTGAAGCATCTGCATCGCTGTACTCTCTTCCCCTTTAACTTTTCTATGGCCGTCCCTCCAAGGCTAGCAAGGTTGATGTGATGTGACAGGCAATCCCGGTGTGTGGGGATCGGTGTGTTCAAAGCCTTGGTCGGCTTCTTTCTCTAATACCCTTGGTATAGGGATTATCCACACCAACCTGAAAATTAAACCTGCACACCCAGACACCCACACTTGCCCAATCACAATATAATCAGTGTTTTACACTTGGTCATTCTTGAACAGATGTATGACTTAAAAAATTCAACAGCTCCCTGTGGGCTTTACAGTGAGAGGCATTTCTGCTAAGTTTGTAGTCATAAATCAGTGTGCAAGCCTAACACTTCCTTTGGATTGGAAATACAGATCTTAATAAGGCAGCAAGAGACAGTTTTCAGAATCATCATGACTAATAATGACTTATGTCCTCCCAAACTGACCGCGTGAGGAGGCATTGCTCATTTGTGCAAAAAGCTTTCTTCATATATGTGGACATTACTTGATCAATATTCTCATAAAGCTGTATTTCAGGGTTTCCTCCCTCAGTTCTGTCTCATTGTTCTGCTTTGCGTGACTTTTCTCTCTTCCCTCCGTGGCATCTTAACTACCCTTTGACGCTTTAAAATTTACTATAAGGTTTTAAGTCACGATTTGACTTGGCCAGTTTTCCCTGTTAAAGAAAGTTGCTGTTCCCAGAAAAGCAATACCTGCTTGTTCACTTATTTTTGAATGACTTTAATTTTTTAAAACTTCTCTCTCTCTCTCTCTCTCTCTCTCTCACACACACACACACAACTTATAAATGTTTTTACTTAATTACTGAATATTTTTCATTGGAAGCAACATTTTCATATTTCTAGTGCTAGAATGTTCTAGGTCACTTGAATTTCAATATTTATTTTTTGCTTTTTTTAGAGATGTGTATTGTTTGATGACCTAGTTCCATTTAATCTAAAAAAAAAGTCTTTGTCCCCCCACCTCCTTTTCAGTGTCACGTAACCTTTCTCTAATAGCTGCTTTTATCTGCACCTCCGTTTATTGTTACACTTAATATAATACTTTGTTATGTAAATGTTGTGTTGATGCATATGATATTAAAACTGCATTCACTGGGGATTAACCCATGGGGATGACATCATCACTAGCCAATCCTCTATCTGATTTGAACGTGCATTGACAAGAGTCACATTATCATATTGAGCCAGCGTTTGTACATCGTCTGTGATGAATAAGAGAAAGAGGGACATCATTTTGGCTCTTCCTAACTCTCAATTAGCTGCCCAGTTGGAGAGTTTTGGGGATTTCTATACTAAGAAGCTTAGCTTAATAAAATTAAGACTGCAGTTTATAGATCTCTTTACAATTTGCAGAGAAGTATGTTTCCCCCCCCTTCTGCCTTTTTCCTCTTTGGGAGTTTTTACCCTACATTTTGGCTCTAATTTCTGTACAGTAATGGAGAGACATCATGGTAACTGGCCTAGCCTGCTGAGATTTTTTATCCTCAAGATAGATGGAACATCTATCCAACATTTAGATGATGATGGACTTATTTGTATACATGTGTGCATTTCATCCGATGTTGGATAAATACATCTGCTAAGATTAGCAAAATGACTTCAAGTCCTGAAGCCAATCCTGGATGACTGGGAGATCATACAGCGTACTTTATCCTAACTTGTTAGGGAGATACAGGATTGAGGGTGAGGGACAGGCAGTAGGAGAAGCATGTCCACAAAGGGATTGGTGACGTGATCTTGGCCACATTAATCACTTCATAAATACTTGTTTTGAAAACATTACTAGAAAAAGCTCACTTCCTTCCTTGAAGTCCTTGCTTACAGACATAGGCTTGAATTACACTTTGTAATTAACTTTGGCTTTCCATCTTTCTGATAGCTATTAGAAAAAGAAGTAACTCTTCCTGCTTTAGAGTTACTATTCAAACTAAATCCCATTTCTTCCATAAAGTCAGTTAAAAGGGCTCTTGTGCTTTTTTTTTTTTTTTTTTTGCTTTTAAACATAAATTTAATTGCACCATCTGGTTTAAAGAAAGTCCCAAAAGCTCACAGAATTTTAAATCTGGAGAATACTTCAAGAGTTTAGTATTCTAAAAGATCAAGGCTACAAGGTGTTATGACTTCAGTCCACTACGGTGTAAAAAGAATTAGGATCCTAACTTCTGGCCCACTGTCCTTTCCTGACTTTTCCAATAAAGGCCTGCAGGGTGGTTGTGGGGATGGTGGAAGGACCCCTCATTTCCGCTGTGTCTGCAGAACCCAATCATGTCCCCTTCTTTCGCTTTCAAGGATCAGTTTGTTAGAATGTTATGCTGGTTGAGCCCAGCTCAAGAATTTGACAGCTGCAAGCTTGGGCCACTTTCAAGTAGCTGTCATGGTATCTGCGGTTACAAAAGAGACATTTAAGGGGAGGTGGCAGTGGAGGAAGATGGGGTAGCGTGACTCAATTTGGACCCGTTTGAGCACATAATAAGACACAGATGTTAAAATGACGACGAGCCATGATACAAGGCTTGAAAACTCAGAATATTAATTTATTGAGTGATAGTCTCCTCTTTCATAGTTTGTGCTTTTTAGTTGCTGTAAAACCAAACTGGTTATTTGGAATAAAACTCTGTTTTCTGGCATGGTTGTGAGTAATGATAATGGTGTTCTGCATTTGTGGAACACTTAATGTGTGTCAGGTGTAGAATGTTGATGGTAATGAAACATCCTGGTTAATAAATGGCTTTCTCTATATGGATGAACTACTGATTTTCAAAGAGTCATGAATCTAAAACCATGTTGAATATTTTTTTTGTCACTCTTTTTAATTCAAAAGGTGTCAGGATCTTACAAGTAGCAAGCAAGTCATTAGCATGAGCATAAATAATTTTAATTCAAAAGTATGGTGGTGTCAGATATTAGGGAGTTCTTGTTAATAAAATGTTAATGAAATGGCAAATAAAAATATGCTGTGTTTAGGAAGATAGATAGTAAAGATGTGGCTAATTTGTCTCCTTTCATAAGATTGTAGTATTGCTCATGCAGAAGAATAAAATATCTCCTTTAGAAAGACACTCTAGTATTTTTCTTTTTCTTTTTTTTTTTTAACATTTATTTATTTTTGAGAGACAGAGAGAGGCAGAGCATGAGCAGGGGAGGGAGAGAGAGAGAGGGAGACACAGAATCTGAAGCAGGCTCCAGGCTCTGAGCTCTTTGTTAGCACAGAGCCTGATGTGGGGCTTGAACCCATGAACCGCAAGACCATGACCTGAGCTGAAGTTGGATGCTCAACTGACTGAGCCACCCAGGTGCTCCATAGTATTTCTTATAAAATAGAAAAAAGAAAACAGTAGGCCTTTACAAATATTTATTTTTATTTTTTATTTTTTGAAGTCTATTTATTTATTTAGAGAGAGAGCAAGCAGGGGAGGGGCTGAGGGAGGGAGAGACAGAACCCCAAGCAGGCTCTGCACTGACAGTACAGAGCTGGACACAAGGCTTCAGCTCACGAACCGTGAGATCATGACCAGAGCTGAGACCAGAAGTCAGATACTTAATCAAGTGAGCCACCCAGGCACCCCCTAGGCTTTTTCGTCTTTTTTAATAAAAATATGGCATTGCAGAAAACAGTAGTCTATTTTGATTTTTTTTAGTGCTGTAAGTTCATTTCAAATTAGAAAGCAATTCAACATTTCTATAGCATTTTACTTGTCTTAACTAAAGGTGGAACTGTCCAAAGCCAGTTATTATTAGTTTTTTAAATGACAATTGCACCTGCTTGAATTCTGTTTCATATTTATGCCACATGTCCCAAAGTATTCTCTGAAAATTCACAGTTTTATTTCTTTTGCTTAATGAATCATGAAAACATCGATGAGACTTTGGTATATCGTGGGCACTTCCCTGTGCATCACGGGTCCTAAAACTGAGACTTTAGGCACAGAGTCTAAAATAATCCAAGAAAGTTTCCAGGAAGGAAGAAACTTAAAGACCATCTAGGGCAGTGGTTCTCAACTGGGGGCAATTCTGCTCCATCAGGGACATTTGCCAAGGTCTGGAGACATTTTTGGTTGCTACAACCAAATTAGATAGGTCTCTAGCAGGTAGAAGCCTGGGGTGCTGCTAAACTTCTGCTAATGAATGGGGCATTCCCACAACAAAGAACTCTCTGGCTCAAAATGTTGGTAGTGCTGAGGTGGAGAAACTCTGATCCAGGTCAAGTTTTGGGGCCCAGACCAGTGAAAGGGCTTATCCAATGTCCCTAGCTCCCTATTTCGGGCAGGGGACTGAGGTCTGAGGTGTCTAATGCAGAAGCTAGGATTCTTGCTGTTGCTCTAGCCTTCTGGTTTGAAGATGTCTTTTTGATTTAATTTGTAAAGATAATGCGTGTTTGGGGTAGAAAATTCAAACACTGTAAGAGAGTATAAAAAGGAAAGTGAAAAATGAACCCAGTTTTGCCATCGAGAAAATACCTTTTCATATTTCAATAAACCTATTTCCATTTCCCTCCTTGTGCCTTTATCCACATATAGACGTTTAGACCAAATCATTTTAGATAAATGAGGCCATATATCATATAATCTGTACTTGGCAAAGGGCCACTGGCAGGCCTTTGGTGAAACCATGGCGGGGGAAAGAGACTGTTGACATCCATGCAGTCAGGTGAAATGCCCTTGATTAGGAAGACTTTCTGTGCAGTGATGGCTGTTTATCTGCATTCGTGTAAGATTCAGATATACTCTGGAGCCATTCTGGGAAGGATGACAATTCAGTGAAGAGAGCTAGAGGACATTCTTTTTCATGGCTGTGTGTTTTTCTATGTAAAATTTCATCTTCCTCCTGGTCATAAAACACTCAGAGTCAAAAAGCAATTTTGAGTTTCTTTATAATGCATTCCTCTTCGTCAGAGACGGCAAGTTTCATAATGCGAGTGTTGGAAAAAGTCCTTCTGTTCAAATTTTTTTTTAATTGGTGTCTAGTTTAAGATTAAAAAAATTTTTTTTAAACATTCATTCACCTTTGAAAGAGAGAGAGGGAGAGGGTGCGCGAGCGTAAATGAGGGAGGGCAGAAAGAGAGGGAGACACAGAGTCCGAAGCAGGCTTCGGGCTCCGAGCTGTCAGCACAGAGCTTGACGCAGGGCTCGAACCCACGAACCACAAGATCATGCATGACCTGAGCTGAAGGCGGTCACTTAACCGACTGAGCCACCCAGGCACCCCTCAGTTTAATATTTTAAGTAGTTTGCAAGCCAGAAATTTTTTATACAGTGGGGCGTTTAATTAAGGCAGTCCCAAAATATATTATTGGGGTGAATTCTCTGCATGTATCAGTGGGGGCAACAATTCACTGGGGCCTGCAATCTCCGTGACTATTTAAATCATTTGGCAGCTCTTGCAGAAGCAGCCAGATTGTAATGTAAACATCTGTTACCTTTTCTCTGCTTTCAGAACTGATTATGCAACCCGGCTTCACATCGGAGACACACAGCTTTCTTCATCTATATTTTTGGATTAATTCCTTCTCGACACACACACACACACACACACACACACACACACACACACACATCCACGGACACAAATCAAAAGAGCCATAAAATTGGTTACCATGGACCCAGTCCTCCCAGGATAAAACTCACATCTTCACCCTCTGTCCTGCTCTTTGCAGACCCTTGGATCTGCTCGGGAGCACGGAGCTCCATTAAGCAAGCTGGGGGATGGCTATGAGTCTGTCCCCCGGTACCGGTCTCAGTCTCCTTGTGTGCTGAATTTCCACTCACCTCAGCTGAGGGGATTTGGGAAATGAACTGGTTAACATTTAAACCTCCCCAGCAAAGCCACGTGGTACCAGCTAGTGTAGGGGTGGGTGAGAGCGGGCAAGGAGGCATTTGAATGGAATTGGACGTTAGATAACAAATGTCTCTTTCGCTAAAGTTTTCTGCTGGTATTTGCCACTGCTACGTTAGGGAATGTTTGTCAAATATTTGCTTTGTTGACCTTTCAAAAAATGATAGTAGCTACAATAGCTATCATTTGTTGAATAAGGATGTTGCTGGGTACTGCGCTGTTTTAAGACATTGTGCTAAAATTGGGCCGCCTAGGTGGCGCAGTCAGTTAAGCATCTGACTTCGGCTCAGGTTATGATCTCATGGTTCGTGAGTTCGAGCCCTGTGTTGGGCTCTGTACTGACAGAGCCTGGAGCCTGCTTCGGATTCTGTGTCTCCCTCTCTCTCTCTGCCCCTCCCCTGCTCACAGCCTGTCGCTCTCTCTCTAAAATAAGTAAACATTTAACAAATTGTGCTTAAATACAAATTACATCAGTTCACCTACTTTACCATTTTAATTTTTTTCTTTTTATTAAGATTTTATGTTTAAGTAATCTCTACCCCTAACGCAGAGCTTGAACACATGACCCCGAGATCAAGAGTCTTATGTTCTACTGCCTGAGTCAGCCAGGCGCCCTGCTGCTTAACCATTTTTAAGCGTGTAGTCCGGTGGTATTAAACATACGCATTGTTTTACAGCTGTCCCCACCATCCATCCCGGAACTCTTTTCGTCCCGTAAAACTGAAACTCTGTGCCCCTTAAATAGTGGCTCCCCAGCTCTCTCCTCTCAGCCCCTAGCAGGTACATTCTACTTCCTACCTCTAGGAGTTTAACTGTCCCAGGTACCTCACTGAAGGAGAATCATGTATTTGTCTTTTTGGGCCTGACTTACTTCACTTTGCATTGTGTCTTCAAGGTTCATCCATGTTGTAATGTGTGTTGGAATTTCATTCCTTTTTAAGGCTGGGAAACATCACCTTTTGTTTATTCACCCATCGATGGATGTGTGGGTCACTGCTACCTTTCGGCCTCTGTGAATAACGCTCCCATGGACATGGCTCTACAGATATTTTTCTGAGTCTCTGTGTTCATTTCTTTTGGGTGTATATTCAGAAATGGAATTGGCGGATCATATGGTAATTCTATTCTTTTGTTTTTGAGGATCCGTCAGTATTGGTTTTCATAGAAGCAGTATCATTTTACTGCACTGAACATTTTTACTCACTATCTCATTTAATTCTCTCCCAAGCCCTCCATGGTAGAGAGCGTCATCATCTCCCTTCTGTGCACTAGGAAAGTGAAGTACATTGGACGAAACCACACAGGAAGCTTGTGGCAGAGCCACGGCGTGAACCCAGGCAGTGTGGGAGAGCCAAAGCTCTTTCTAGGTGATTCATTTTTTCACTTCAAGAAAGATGACCTGAACACCTCCTGTGCATGGCCTGGGTGTGGTGGGGGTCTAGGAGATAAATAACAAATGTGTTGATTGCAAGAAGAAGCTCTGAAAGTCCTGATCTTACCACACTAGGAATTTGATTGAACTGCGGTGTTCTGTGAGTCACGCTCATTGTGAAATTGGTGTTTGATCAAAATAATAAGAGGCCGATAAATATCTACTGTGGTTATTTTGGCTGTTCATATTAGTGCTGCCTCAACTCCTCTGGCGATTAATAACCATGCAGCTCAGGGTTTTTAACATGCCATGCCAGTTTTTGTTTTTCGTTGGAGGTGGGGGTAGCCATGGATATAGACATTACAAGGAAATAATGGAGATCAAGATAAGCCTTAGGTAGGATCTGAGTGATGATTGCATTTTTATTTTACGGAGACAGTAGGCAGAAGACATTGGCGTCTTCCCCACCAAAAATACAGCTAAATGGAGTTCTTGCAAAAGAAGGCACGTTTGTCACTTTATAGAATTAACAATTGATCAGTTTTGTGGTTCCCGAGTCCTTTATAAGCACCCCATGTTTATTCATTATTGTGATTACACAGTCCAAGCAGCTCTGCTTGATGTGATGAGCAAAAAGCAAGACACTAAGGCATTTAAATACACTTGAAATTAACGTTTGCACAAATAGGTGTCTGATGGGGTATTCTAATTTGATTCTAAAGGCCTAGAAATAAGTCTGTGTCTAGGGGTGTCCTCCTGGGAATCCTAAGTCAGATGTGCGCAGTTCATTTGCAAGGTTTCTGTATTGTTTAAAAGGAAAATGGCAGTGTTTGGAACCTATCAGCCCTACGTCCTTTGTGGGTGACTAGAGGGAGCAGAGAACCAGTAAACGTGGCTGTTGATACTGGCCTTGTATACTGGGTTACCCTTTAGGATGGAGAGGCAAGCTGTAGGTTCCTGGTAACAGGGGAAAAGTCAGCTTGTCTGGATATATACTCGAACAAAGTACACTAATCATCCTACAGAAGTATTAATCAGAGAAGGAAAATACTCCTCAAGTCTGAAAGTTAAGGTCACCCTGAGAAAAAGGACTGGCAGAATTCCTAGAAAGCTCTGTTTCTTCAAGACATTTTGGTTCCAAATTTACTCTCTTCACATTTACAAAAGACTCATGATCCCAAGTGTAAACTCCGTTTCTAGTTTGATGTGCAAATATTTCTGAACCATAGCATAAATAGACATGAACTTACAAGCAGTTGACTACATCCATATACAAGTTTCAAAGTCCTCATTTACTTAGAAGTAAGTAACTAGGAGAGAATATAGGGTTTATGCTGATGGCAAATTTTTTTTTGTCCTCTGAACATACTGGATTTAAGAAATCTATTTCATGTTATCAATCTTGTTTGGTATGCCAGTATCCCAATTCTAATCTTACTGCAATTCTTTTTATTAAAGTATAATAGACACACAATGTTACATTGGTTTTAGGTGTAAGACATAGTGATTTAATAAGTCTATGCCTTACGCTATGCTCATCACAAGTGTAGCTACCCTCTGTTACTATAAAAGTTACAGTAGCATTGACTATATTCCCTATGCTGTATCTTTTACCCAGTGACTTACTCCTTACAAAACTGGAAGCCTGGATTTCCCACTCCCCTTCATCCATTTTGCCCATCCCCCAAGCCCCCTACCCTCTGGCAGTCATCACTTTGTTCTCGGTATTTAGGGATCTCTTTCTGCTTTTTGTTTGTTTGTTTTTTAGATTCCACGTATAAGTGAAATCATATGGCATTTGTCTTTCTCTGTCTGACTTACTTCACTTAGCATAATACCCTTTTAGGTCCATCTGTGTTGTCACAAATGGCAAGATCTCATTTTTTTTTTTTATGGCTAAGTAATATTTCATTGTGTGTGTGTGTGTGAGAGAGAGAGAGACAGACAGACAGACAGACAGACAGACATCTTTATTCCTTCTTTAGTCATCCTATTGATGGACGCTTGGGTTGCTTCCATATCCTGGCTATTGTAAATAATGCTTCAATAAACATTAAACATAGAGGTGCATATATATTTTTGAATTAGTATTTTTGTTTTTTTTGGGTAAATACCCAGTCATGGAATTACCGGATTGTATGGTATTTCTATGTTTAATTTTTTGAGGAACCTTTATACTGTTTTCCACAGAAGCCGTACCAATTTATACTCTCACCAACATTGTGCAGGGGCTCCTTTTTCTCCTGCAGTTCCGTGTTTTCACTTAGACTAGTGTATAAGGAGAATTTTGTTCAAACACAGATTCCCAGGGCTTACCCTCAGAGCTACTGGTTCAGTAAGTCTAGGGCGGAGCCTGAGAATTTGCATTCCAACGAGTCCCACAGAGCGTTGATGCTGACAGGCTTGTGCTTTACCCTTCTCCAGTTCATCTTTCAGAGGTAAAAAAAATTTACAAAACAACAGGGTTGTTTTGATTAGGTTGTGAGCTTCTCATTTTGTGATACACTGGTTAAGTTTGTGTAACTAGTATAATTCTGAAGATCAATATAGATTACTGAGCCCAAAATACAAATTAGATATTGGTTGGATCAGTGTTACACATATGAGACACTGATTTTGATAATGTCTATAAGTTCCTTTTAGAGTATAAGATGTATTTTCTGTAGTTGAGGACTTCTAATGTTTATATATTTTTGAGAGACAGAGACAGAGCATGAACGGGAGAGGCACAGAGAGAGAGAGAGGGAGAGAGAGAGGAAGACACAGCATTGGAATCAGGTTCCAGGCTCTGAGCTGTCAGCACAGAGCCTGATGGAGAGCTTGAACTCACCAATTGTGAGATCATGACCTGAGCCAAAGTCGCATACTTAACGGACTGAGCCACCCAGGCCCCCCTGTAGTTGAGGCCTTTTAGAATAAGAATTGTATAGTTGTGTGAATGGGTATTGAGGCTGTTTTGCTGTATGTAGCATGTAACCAGCATATCACCTACTTCTGTCATCTGGCTGATGTCTATATTGATCAGGAAAAAAAAATGTGCCTTCTATTTTCTTCTATTTGCCTTTGAGTCTGATATAAATTGTAATCCTATCGGCAGGTGACATACAGGAATTTCGTTTTGGTTCCTGTATAGTTAAGACTCAGCAGATGTTAAAAGCTGATGTGGATTTAAGATTTCATCCATTCTGGGAATAATTGAAGATTTAGTTAGGACAAGAAGATGGAATTGTAGATAGAGTTAGAGGACTGAAGGGGGTATGGAAAGTTTTTGCACAGATGCCTGGCTTGGTGCATTCTCTTACCACTTGGAGGAATAAATTACTGTCCATGTTTGGTTAAATGAAAAGCTTTCAGTAGATTTTAATATGTCTTGCACTATTAACAAGAACTTGAAATTTGCAAACCACAGTCTCTCCTGAACGAGAAACAAATGTTGAAGAATTTGATTGCTTAAATCCTTATTCATTTTTTTTTTAAGTTGGGGTTTTGGGAGATTATTTTAGAGATAGTCTGACGTATAGAAATGTGTGGGTGTTGGCAGGAAGGTTGGAACTGGCAGCCACCAAGAAGAGTGGATGGGCTGGGTCAGAGTCGTTTAACCTCCTCTGTCTCCAGAGCTGTGTTTTAATTACATGGCTGGTTTGCGGAACTTTGGTGTTCTCTCGAAGGCTGTGGTGTGTTGTGGATGTTGTACTAACATTTCCTTGGGACCCATCAGTCACTGTTGTCCCTTTGGCACGTTTTCACTTTGGTCATCTTTGCCCAACTGTCAAGATGCTATAGCTCTCCTCCCTGGCTGCCTGCCATTTTGCCCTCTGTCCCCCTCTAGTTCTCAACTCCAGACAGTTCGAAGATGAGGCTTCCAGGTTGAGTGGCAGACTAGGGCACGGCAGAAGTTAGTTTACATGGAAGACAAAACGGCAGAGGCATCCAGACAACAAACTTGCCCTCATCTGCCCTAATCTTTTTTTTTTTTTTTTTTTTTTTTTAAAGAACAAATATCCAGTTAAAAAAAAAAGCATGGCATTTTATTTACTATAGAACCTAGAGAGTGTGGATGGAATTCTCTGTTGGCTGGGAATTGGCAGTGTAATTACAGCCGCAAGTTTTGTATCATATGGACAGTGATTCCACCAGTGATAATAAGCAACCAGTGACCTTGTGGAAGCCCTGCTGGTGACATGCAAGTTGTAAAAAAGATAAAAGTAAAATTGCAGTAAGATAAAAAGTAAAGATCACCTTTAACGACCCCTCCAACCCATTTCTAAAGCTCTCTCCCCACCAACTGTTAAGAATTTGGCTAATCTCTTTCTGCATATATTTACAATACGTTTTGTCTCAGTGAAATCCCAACGTGAGGAGGGAGAATGGCCTGATGGTATGCTGGTAGATTCTCCCTGACCATTTGCAGTTCATCTGTCAGTGCTCACTGGTCAGTAGAAGTAGGGAACATTTACGTTTATTTCAAAAGTATAATGTGGAAACATCAAAATATATTTAAACTTTTCTATTTATATTATTTAATTTACATATGTTTACTAAATAGGTAGTATTGTGTAGAATTTTTTCACTTAAATAGTAATTTATATACATCTGTTTCAATAATTTGCATTGTTCCCTTACCATTGTCTTGGAGAGTTCCCCATAACTCTTGTCCATTTCTTTAACTAACTTTCATTTGTTTCATCTGTTTCAGTAATTTGGATTGTTCCCTTACCATTGTCTTGGAGAGTGACCCATAGCTCTTGTCCCTTTCTTTAACTTTCATTAGGAACGTACTGCATTTTATTTAGTTGTTCCCCCTACAGGTCAAGCCTTTTACATTACAGATCGACAAAAGTTTCAGTAGAACTTCCTGCCATGAAAGAGAATATTCTAAAATCCGTGTCCTCCACTAACAGCAGCCACTGAGCCACATGCGACTGACTGTTGAGCACTTGAAATGCGGCTGTTGTCAAGGAGGAACTGAATTTTAAATTTTATTTATTTTCAATTAATTTAGCATTATTTAAATAGCTGCTCATGTCTAGTGGCTGCCTTTTTGGACATTGCATGTATAGGCATACCTCCCTCAGAAGGGGTACAGCTACTATTTTACTGTCAAAATGTTTTAGTAAGTGACTCATCAAGTGATGGAAGTGTAGGCTGTTTTGTTCAACAAGAGGATCAAGACTTTTTAGCTGAAAAGAGGGAGATAAATAATCTAATGAAAACAGGACGGAGTGGTTAAGATTTATCAGGCGTTTTCCTTCCCTCTTTCAGACTCCTGTCGGCTCTGCCGGGGCTGGGCTTCCTGATGGGAGCTGTATCATTCTACCAGGGCAGTTCTTTGTAAAGTGAATTGATGGCTATGTAAATACAGCCATTAACCTTAAGCACCTCAGACAGCTCCTTGGGCGCTGCAGTTCTCATGCCCTTGAAAATGCTGGTTGATGGATGCCAAGATATTAAAAAATTTTTTCTCCCTCTAACTGTTTGAAACACGGGATCTTCTAAGTGATAGGCCAAAGGAGCCAGTGAAATTGAGGGCCTACTAAGTGTAAATACTATAGCAGGGGTTTGGAATTCTCTCCTTGCAGAGGGATATTTTGTAGGTTTACTCTGGATAGATAAGCAATAGGATCCTGTGTATTTGTATGTATATCTTATTTTAAAAAATACACATATTGAGATAAAATTTGAAAGCGCAGAGAAAGCTTGTGGAAAGTTTGCTTTTAAAGCAAATGGAGTTTTATAATTCTGAAACTTTGTAGATACTTGAAAATGAATAGCATATGTTGCTATTAAAAGATACCTTCTCTTTCTTGAAAGTTAGAGAAGGAGTTTGAGTGGAGGTGGAGACAGACAGAAGATAGATAACATTTCCATGTTGAAAATGGATTTTGTTGGGGCTTCTGGCTGGCTCAGTCGATAGAGTATGCAATTCTTGATGTTGGGGTTGTGAGTTTGAGCCCCATGTTGGGCATGGAGCCTGCTTTAGAAAAAAGAAGTGGGGCACCTGGGTGGCTCATTTAAGAGTCCGACTCTTAATTTCAGCTCAGGTCTTGATCTCACGTTTCGTGAGTTTGAGCCCCACATCAGGCTCTGTGCTGACAGTGCAGAGCCTGCTTGGTATTCTTGATCTCCCTCTCTCTCTGCCCCTCCCCTGCTCATGCTCTCTCTCTCTCTCTTAAAAATAAATACATGTTAAAACCATTAAAAAAAGAAAGAAAATGCATGTGGTTGTAGGAAAAGTAGCAGTTGTGTAGAAGTAGGGCCAAAAGATGTCAGTTGCCAGTGTCTCAATTTTCTGATGTCATCTGAGACACCTTCCCCTTGCTTATTCCCCTAAAACCACTTTGGCCATCTCTCATTTCCTAGAATGCCTGAACTCATTTCTTCCTCACTGGCTTTGTACTTGACGTTCCTTTCCTTGGAACTTGCATCCTGTTTGTTTCCTTTTCTTTTTTGGCTGGCTCCTTATTCTTTAAATCGCGAATGTTACCTCAAGGCCATAAATCCCTTGCCTACTCAGAGCAACAGCAATCTGGCCTCCTATAAAGCATCGGTGGGTGTTTCCAATTGCTGAGTATGTGGAAATGCTTTGAAAACTGCAGCTTAGTGTATAAATGCACACTGTCATTATTCCTGAAGTCCTGCCAAAAGCCACATTGCCTCTGCCAAGCTTTAGTGATCTTCCATACGGCCGGGCACTGGTGTGAAAACGCAGAGCTGTGGAATTCAGAGTTTGGGCTTCTCCCTTTCCATCTGATCCTTGGTCAATGCCATCACTTCTCTCAGCTTTCAGTCCTGCCATGTTGACACACAGGGGAGTAAGACTGTGATCTTGCTCTTGGGTTTGGATGAGATAGAAACACACACGGTTTTATAATCAAATTTCACAGGAGACAAAACCTGAAAACTCAAACCATAGAACATGTTGGTGTCATAATAGAGTTGAGGTGCTGTTTACCTGTGAAATTTGCTACTTTGTTAACATGATGAGGGAATATGCACTACTGACCAATCCGAGAAGACATGTCCAGTCTGAGAATATTCACATCTATGGGTGAGTGTTGGCCTCCAGG
This sequence comes from Prionailurus viverrinus, assembly GCF_022837055.1. Taxonomy (NCBI): domain Eukaryota; kingdom Metazoa; phylum Chordata; class Mammalia; order Carnivora; family Felidae; genus Prionailurus; species Prionailurus viverrinus. The sequence goes on along the minus strand of NC_062562.1, from coordinate 35,434,248 downwards.
ATGATAGAATGGAATCTCCTGGGAGGTTCCCTGAGGTGACAAGAGGCACCATATTGGAGAATCTACATTTCTTTCTTTTATTTGGTCTTCGATGGTCCATCTGTATACATACAATACAGGGTTGTGGAAGAGATGCTTGTTGCCTACATAATATCCATTTCCCCCCATTCCTTCCTAATGGTGCTCTGATTTCTAGCTAAGCACATGCTGTACAGAATCATGACTGTTTCACAATCTTTCTGGCAGTAGGGTGGCCATGTGAGACACATGTAGAAATGACAGGTGGTATTTCTGTGGGAGTCTTCCTAACATTGAGAGTGGAGCCCTTTGGGGATATGTTAAGTACTGGAATGTCACGTGATAGTTGGTGCCCGAGCAGCCGTCTTGGTCCGTGAGGTGACCTTGAGGAAGAAAGACAGGTGGGAAGAAGGTAAAACAGATAAAAGCAGCAGGAGGCCTTGGTGATTGTGTGGTGCTAAAGTACCTGCCTTGGCCTGTGTACCAGGGGACTTAATTTTTGTAAAAGAGCAAGTCATTTTGTGTTGAAGCCTTTATTTTCTACGTCATCATTACATGTAGTGAAGCGATATGGTACAGGCAGAAGGTTAACACCTCACCCTTAATGAGTTCATAACATGGTAGAAGGATTTATAGCTCATAAATCCAGAATGCCCTTTCAAGTTATGTGTAGACATAGCTTTAGTTCTGGAAGATCTGAGTGATGGGAACAGACACGCTCCACGGCAGATTTAGATCTGGAGGGGTGCATTTTACATCCCTCCCACACTACATAGACACTGAGAACCATTTCTGGGGAGGGTCAGACAGAGATCCTCTGTGGTGTGGGGGCGAGAAGTGAAGAGAAAACTGCCACAGCTATTAAAAGCCATCAGAGCATTCTCCAAATTGCCAATATTGAAGTTAGTTACAACTCATTCTCCAATAGATTGAAGTCTTACCCATTTGATGTGTCTTGACAGGAAATGTATATTTACTGCCTGAAATGATTCCAATTGCTGAGCTTTGAACCACAGTATATCATAAATGATTAACATTAGAGCCAGTAGGAACCTCACACCTTTTCTTAAACAGCATTCTATACGAAACAATTTCTCACAACTGTAAGATATTTACCCTATTTCCAAAAGTACACATTCACGGCAGTAGGTTTTGATTTTGAACTTGTCTGTCAAAAACAGTTATTGCTTTTGCAGAGATAGAGTCACTTAAAATCTGAGGAAATGAGCACATAAACTCAGTGTGTCTTAATCAGTACCATATGTATTGGATGAGGACTAGAACTTCCTGTTTCTTCCTTCTTCCATGTATTTCTCAAATGCCCATTTTGCATAAGGTGGTGAGCAGGGTACCATTCTTGATTCCAATATGGTTTTCATATTCAGGGAACTTTCAGTCTGGTAGCTACACTGAAGATAGGAGGAAAGATATTTCATGTGGAAGAGATAGTCTATTGAACGTTCAGAGGTAGGAAAATTCATCTTCCATCACTGTTTGACAGTTAAATTCTCTTATCAGCCAATTGGCACTCCAATTATTTTCTCTTGGCACATTTCCATCAATAGCCTTAAGTGCTGATGCTCTGAAGATACGCTAATGCTGGGGCGGGCACCTGGGTGGCTCAGCTGGTTAAGCTTCCGACTCTTGATTTCGGCTCAGGTCATGATTTTGTGGTTGGTGGGATTGAGCCCCATGTGGGGCTCTACACTGATAGGTCGGACTCTGCTTGGGATTCTCTCTCCCTCTCTCTCTCTCTGCTCCCCCCCACCCCCCGCTCCCCTCAAAATAAATACATAAATATTAAAAAAAAATGAAGATGCACCAATGCCTTGAAAACAGAAGAGGACTCTAAAGTGGGTTGGTTTTTAAGCAAGAACTAACCTGAGGGCTCAGTAACATTCCAGAAAAAAAAAAAAGGGAAAATTTTATAATGTATTACGAGAAACCCATCAGTTCCCTTGCAACGGTTTGTTTTCTGCATTGTCTTGTGGAAGCGACTTCTGATGGTGCTCTGATTGCCACTGGGTCAGAACTCAGGGCTTGCACACATCCTGTGAGCTTTATAAAGTCAGACTCTGGAGCAAAAGAGCTAATTATGGTGGTTACTTGTGAACACCTCAGTGAGCAGGGATCTCAGGAACCCTGAGATCAGGACCTGAGCCGAAATCAAGAGTCAGATGCTCAACTGACTGAGCCACCCAGGAGTCCCGAAATTGGAATGTCAAGAAATAGCATTTTGATTCCCCCTCCCCCACCCATGCTATTTAAAAATGCAAAAACCATTCTTAGTTTATAGGTTGTATAGGAACAGGCTGATTCAGTCCTTCCACCCTTGGACTAGAATAAAGGCCCATTTGACTCCCATCCATAGCTGCCTCATAATCTGGTGATTTCTGAATTTCTAAGTTTCAGTCATTTGCACATTGCCTTCATGTTTTTTTCCCCAAATTTTCCCATAGTTTTATTGAAATAGACTTATATTCAGTCTCATTTAACGAGACTGTGAAATAACGAGTTTGATCTTTCAGTTAATGAAACACAGGCTAAATGCCTCAGTGCTTAAATAATGTTTGAAACTATTAATTATTAAAACAAAAAATTTAACTTTGTACGTGTAATCACATGTACCATACTGACCCAGTGGCTTTTGTTCATTTTTGAAACTTGAGGTGTAACTTATAATAAAGTACCCAAATCTTAGCTGTGCGAATATGCACATATATGCAGCATGCCCACAAAACCGCTAATCAGAATGCAGAATGGGTCCCTTATACCCACCCCACTTAGGTGACCATGAATCTCTCTCTTAGCTTTCCTTTTTCTATGGCTTCATGTATGTGGGAACATGTGTGTGTACTCTTTCCTGAGTTTTCTGGGCAATATGATGTCTGATCTTGCACATAACAGTTTTTCACTGCTGTGTAGTATTTCATCACACAGATAGACCACTCTATACTTATCCATCCCGGTATTAAACATTTGAATTTTTTCTAGGTTTTGGCTGCTGTGAACACTCTCATACGTGGTTTCAGTGGACATACAATGGTTGTTTCTTTTGCATAGCTTATTTTTTTTCAGACTAATGTTTGAGCCCGGGCTGTTCTTGCCAGAATTGTTAGTTAAAATAAAACACTTATGTAGCGTTGTCGTGTGCCAAGCACTATTCCAAATCGTTTGAACATATTAGCCCATTTAATTGGGGTGAGTAGGACTATTGTCTTCATTCTACAGAGGAGGAAACTGGAAAAGAGAGTGTGGAGCCTCTTGTCAGCATCACTCAACTAGTAGCTCAGAGCTTGAATTTCTCCCTGTCTCTCTCTTTCTGTCTTTCTCTGTCTCTAATTGAGAATGTCTTTCCAACATTGATCAGATTAGTAACATTGATTTCTCCAAATGGTTACCCTTCTGCAGGACCTTGTGCCCGACAGAGAGGCAGCAAGGAACAGCACTATAAATTGAACGCTAGCAGCTAGTGATTTGAGCTGGAATTTGAACCCAGGTGGCCTGCCTTCAAAGGCTCTGCTCATAACCGTTCTGCTGAATAAAACAAGCTTTGTCTTTGGCAGCCTTTCCCTGTCCCTTCCAGCACGTCTTTCCCCCCTCTTCCTGGACTCTTTGGTGTTCCAGCTGGCCATGCTGCCTCCCCTGTGCCCTCTTTTCTGCTCCCTGGTGGTTAGCTTTATTTTGCAACCCCAACCAGCCACTAGGTGTGAATGGGGCAGAACTAGGTGGCCCTCAGAAAACCATGCTCTACTGTCCCTCTACCCGGATTTCAATCTTGGCTTCAGTCCTGACTCTGTGCAACCCTGGGCAAATAATGTTAATCAGGTGTCCTCATCTTTAAAAAGAAAATAGCAGGTGTGAATTGGATAGGAAATACCCGCACAGCACACAGCACAGTGTTTGACACGCAGGAAGTTTTCATTAAATATAAGCCCCCGCTGTATTTATTATTATTTAGTTTCACTGGTGTTATTCAAAAGGATTGTCATTAGGGCATTTTAGTGAAAGACTGAGTAGCCTAAAGTCTTCCCATGTTAATTCCTCCAGGACAGACAATTCCTTAATAACCCCAAGCATTGATCTCTAGCAAGATAACCTGGCTGGGGAAATATTTTGGGGCAGGATTCCTTCCCCCAGTGCCTTCACGGTGGTGCTTTCTCAACAGACACCTGCATTAGGAACCTGTGTAAATGCCGTGAACCCCTAAAGTGAGATCCCCAAGTGGTTTAACAAACACCCAGAGGAAAATATCAGAGAACTCAGCACCTTTTCTTTTCATTTTGTTAATCTCTAGTGGTTTTCTGAAGCCCAGGGAGAGTAGTCTTAGGACTTTGCAATGTTCTGGCTGAAGCAGAAGAACCGAGTTTGATCTCTTGGGGCTTAAGAGAACAGCCAGAAATCCAGGAGCACTTGAGTGGGAGCCAACAGCACCTTGGTCCGCCTGGTTTTCAGCTACACCCGTCATTAATTCTCTCTGAATGCAGCGTCACATGCAGATGAGGAAGAGTTGATTAACGGTATGCTGCTCGGTTTCTCATCTGGTCCCCCGCACTTTGAAAATGCAGCGGGATGGAGTGTGGGGGGGGGGGGGAACCAGGGGTGTTCCCTGTTCGGAAAAAAAGAAAAGCCCAATATAGTGTTGCTCATCCCCTTTTGCATTAATGCTACTGTTTTGCATTTAATTAGTGGCCAGTAGTTAAGTCAGGCATCTAACATTTTGGTTGTGTCCTTGAGCTATGGCAGTCTTTTAATCAACCAGTACCCGCCCCCCCCTTCTTTTGATGTAGTGTCTGCAGGCAAATAAAAAGACCCAGCTTCGATGGGACTGGTAAAAATGGAAGGGAGATTTTGGTTTGCAGGTTTTTCCTGATGTTTCATGATTAAAGGGGCCCTGCCAGGTGTTAGGAAAGGAAATTGCTCATACACCCTTTAGGGGCAGGCTTCCCTTTAATGTCTTGGGAAGTGGGAAACAGACAAGGGGGAAAATAATAGAATGGAAATAATGGAATAAAGGTGTGGGAAATATTCTGTGAGCCTAGAGTCAAAGAATGAAGGGGTAGGATCAGTGATTCGTTCGAACGTAGCGGATGAAACATTGATCCAAGGGGGCTTAGGGGAGGGGTGATGCCTCAGAGGTGAGGTGCGGAGAATTGAAATGATTTCACACCACTTGGGCTGATGATCTGGGCGCCAGAGCCCTCTGTGTGGGCAAGAAACATATTACTACTAATACGGGTTTTGAGCCAAGACAGCCCCACCTGCTGACACATACATCACAACATACACATAAGCTTTCCTGGAGGCTTTACGGCTTTTTATTTTTCTGTCTAACCTTTCTGACATACTGATATAAATTAAACAATCTTCTTTCCCTGTCCCCTACCTGCTACCCCAAAATTACAAGTGAATTTGTATTTTTGTGTCTTTCCTGCTTATTGGTGCTCTGGCTTATTTATAAGCCATCCAGTGCCCACGACATAAACTTTCAAATATTTGTTGATTGGCTTTGGTGATTCTGCTATGCTGGAGAGATGCTGTATATTAGGGGATCCTCTTCTGAGGGTCTAGCTTCCAATTCCATGTTGGGGGTGTGTGTGTGTGTGTGTGTGTGCGTGCGTGTGCGCATGTGTGTGTGTGTGTGGCTTTGGGCAAACCGTGTAACCTTTCCCGGAGCTTCTGTTTCTCCATATGTAAAACAGAGTCGATCGTACCCATCAGTTAGGAGGGATGTGTGATACAAATGAGCTAGCATGGGGACCTTGTCCAGCACAGTGCCCAAGACATAATGTCTCTGTTACCGTCCCCTTTCTCTTTACCCTCGCAGTCCACATCTGCAGGGAGTGTAAATCTTGTAGAGAAGAACATTTGGGTCTCATTGGAAAGCACCTTTTAATTGTCTGTGTTTTGTCCTTGTCTTCTGAGAAGATGATAGAGACATAGGGTAGAGGAGTGAGAAATCGCCGTGCTCAGTCCTCTATAGGAAAAAAAATGGATTATGGAGGATTAATCTTTACAGTTCGTTTTATTGATCAGCTTGGCATAATTGCTCTCCTCTCGAACGTCGGCAGCGTCTTCGGTTTTAGCAGCAAGCTGCCCAGAATGTGACCGGGCCCTTAACATGTTTTGTGGCTACAGTTATTGAAATGTAAATTCCACAGAAGAGAAAGATACAGAGCCTAACCCTGTTTTGGGGAAAGTGACATCAAAATGAGCAAATATTCCAGGCACAATCTATCATCAAATCTTTTTTGTGTGTGTTTAGTAATTTAATAGATAGGAGCTGATATTTATCGAACACTTAATTAAGTACCAAACATTGTGTCACCCTTTTAATGATGTTTTATCAGGACAAGCCTATGAGGTTGGGACAATGGAGTCAGACTGCCCCTGGGATTTCGTGCTGAATTAAGTGTCTAAAAGAAAAATCGTGTATAGTCAGAATTCTTTCCTGAAACATCCCATAAAATATTTTTGGGTACAACCCTGTACAAGAGTTCTTATACCTTACGTTTGAGAACTGCTGAGCTAGTCCACAGGAAGGAACAAAGGGAATGCAGAAGTCTGGGTGTTCAAATGCATTGAATAAATGAATGCTGAATGAATTTTGCTTGTAACTACCAAACTTCCATAGATGGGTGATGGGTTGAGAATTCTTAAGTATTTCTCTGGCTTAAAGGGTTGGCTTACTTCTCTTTTAATCTTAAATCTCTTTAACCTAAATCTATTCTATGAAATCTGTTGTTGTGACGTTTAAACACTGCTTTGGAGACAAACTTGACCCTGGTTACATTCTAAAGTGAGTTTGTATATTAAATGTGCCAATAATGACTCCATTGTGCTATTAGTGCTTTCTTTCTTTTCTTTTCCTTTCTTTCTTTCTTTCTTTCTTTCTTTCTTTCTTTCTTTCTTTCTTTCTTTCTTTTTAAAGTTTATGTATTTATTTTGAGAGAGAGAGTGAGAGCGAGAGCAAGCAGGGGAGGAGCAGAGGGAGAGAGGGAGAGAGAGAGAATCCCAAGCAGGCTCCGTGCTGTTAGCACAGAGCCCAACATGGGGCTCCAGTTCACAAACCATGAGATCATGACCTGAGCCAAAATTAAGAGTCTGATGCTTAACCAGCTGAGTCACCCAGGTGCCCCTATTGGTGCCTCATTTCTATGGAGGAGAAGCTGGAGTGTGCTGACTTGCCAAGGTCACTGTCAGACACTGCAGTAGGTAGCCTTGTGTGATCCCTGCCTCCTAGAATTCACACCTTTGTGGGCCAGGTGTGACTTGCTTCTAACCAATGGAATACAGCAGAGATGATGGGATGTCATAGCTATGATTGTTAAATTATGTACACTCTGGTTGCTAGTAGCCTTGCCCTAGAGATTCTCTTTGGTAGCTTGGAGATGTAAGCAGGCATCTTGGGAAAGCCCATGTGGCAAAGAAATGCAGTTGACCTCTAGGAACTGAGAGCCAGCAAAAAGCCTTGAAGCTTTCAGTCCTGCAACCTCAAGGATGAAGGACAGTATTGCCAACATCCGCGTGAGTGGGAAAGTGGGGTCTTCTCCAGTTGAACCTTCAGGTGAGAACCCGGCCCTGGCTGACATCTTGCATGCAGCTTCATGAGACCCTGAGGAAGCACACAGCTAAGTTGTGTCCAGATTCCCCATCTACAGAAAGTGTGAGATAATAAATGCGTGCTGTGCTGTGCGAAGTCATCAAGTGTGTAGTTAATCTGTTATGCAGCAGTAGATGTATCATCACAGAAATAGTGTCAGGGTTTGAATCCCATCCCATTGATAGCAGATGTGAGGCTGTGAGCAGATTTGGAAGGATGTTGAAGGCGATCTAGTCCAGCAGCCTTTTGGTGGGTGCCTGTCCCGGCCAGTGGTCAGCCAGCTACTTGGGGACTCCCACACACTGGGGGAATTCGTTGTGTCTTGACACATTTGTATTCCATTTGGACAGGTTCCTATTTCATTGATTGGTTCACTCACTTAATATATATATGTATTTTTTAATTTTTATTTTATTTTTTTATGTTTATTTATTTTTGAGACAGAGAGAGACAAAGCATGAACAGGGAGAGTCAGAGAGAGAGGGAGACACGGAATCTGAAACAGGCTTCAGGCTCTGAGCTGTCAGCACAGAGCCCGATGTGGGGCTTGAACTCACAGACCGCGAGATCATGACCTGAGCTTAAGTCGGATGCTTAACCGACTGAGCCACCCAGGCACCCCCTTATACACACACACACACACACACACACACACACATATAAACATATATATATATATATATATATATATATTTTTTTTTTTTTTAAGTTTAATTATTTTGAGCGAGAGAGAGAGAGATAGAAGAGGAGAGGAGAGGAGAGACAGAGGATCCCAAGCAAGCTCTGTGCTGTCAGTGCAGAGCCCAGTGTGGCTCTGGGAGATCATGACCTGAGCTGAAATCAAGAGTTGGATGCTTAACCAACAGAACCACCAAGGTGCCCCAGTTCATTTACTTATTAAATAGAAGTATTTCTTGAGGGTCTCCTCAGTGCCAGGCACTCTGCTAGGGGTTAGGCTATGGTCTTGCTTTACGGAACTGACACTGTCATTATTAAACACTTATTTCTACACAGCCATGATTGTTTTTTAATTTTACTCTAATTTCTCTAAGTCCTAGTTCTGTTCAGTGGGCTCCAAAGAATATTTCTAACCCTTTTTCCACAAGACAGCACTTCAGATAGTAAATACTGTTGCCATTTTGTCTCCCCGAGTCTTTTTTTTTTTTTTTTTTCAGGCTTGCTCTCCTCCCGGCTTTCTTCACCATTTGGCGTATGGCTTGGTCTGGAGCGGTGCAGCTCAATAAGTACCTATGAGCCATAAGCAGCTACATAAATTTAAATTGATTAGAGTGACATGAAACTAAAAATTCAGTTCCTCAGCCATACTAGCCACATATCGAGAGCTCAGTAGCCACATATGGGGATGACTGTTGCATTGGAGATACAGAACATGTCATCGCGGCAGAAGTGCTATGGGGCAGGACTGAATCTTAAATTGGACTGAATAATATGAGATCTTTCATTCTGGTCTAATTCAGAGTATAACCGAATTACCCTTCTCTAGTTGTAAGTAATATACTTTCATTAATGAAACGTAATATCAAAATAACATTTTTAGCAGCCATATTGTATTCCCCGGTTTAAATTCAGCATTTTAAATTCAAAGTCATTTGAGACATCTCTGAGCAATTTTTCCTCCATGTGCTACATGAGAGCGGTGTTTCTTCCATCCTCTGCTTTCTACTTAGGTTTTTAGCCCCAACCTTCATAACCTGCATTTGCCTCCAGAGAATTTAACTCTGTTAGCTTTCAATGGATTGGGCACCTTACTGGAGTTTTTTCAGTTTTGCTTTTGACATATCAAAACTGTTGTTTTTCTTCCTGGGTTCAGATCATCCCCAAATTTGAGTGGGATGCTGGCAATGTCAGCATCTAAATTAATGATAAGAAGATGACCAGGACGGGGGCCCTGGACGGAGCCCAGCGCCATTCCTCTAGAGAATACACTCTGAATTGACATAGATGTAATTAATCAGCAGCAAGGAAAACTTTTGATGGGTTATTCAGCCTATTTATTTTCATTATGTCTGGACTGTATTTCTTTATAGTTTTGCTTGGAGTTTTATGAAAAACTTAGAACATGTTGCTGAATTCTGGAATTGGTGATCATAACAGCCTTTGATCGTCAACTGCTATGAGTATGAAAAAGGGAATGAGCATTGCCTGGCATGGGTTATTCCTTGTTGAATCCATACAGATTCCAAGGAATCCTTGCTGCTCCTGGCCACGCATGTTAATAATGGCATTCTAAGTGTTTTTTGGGAGGTTGGCCCGTGCTTACCGATAACGCGATTGGCAGAACCTCTGTTTTCACTCCTTTTCATTTGCTGGTACGTCTCCTGTTTCCCAGATTTTTCAGTTTGCCAGTAATATTTTTGCCACCTCACATCCCACGCCATCAGAGGTATGGGATTTAATTCATCAGGGCGAGGAGCCTTGGACTCATTTAGAGAGGGCAGGTACTCTGACAATCGCAACACCTATTTTGGACCACACTTCCCTCTAACCTGTGTTCCCTCTACCCCTTATGGAAAGCATCTCATCCTTCTTAACAGAACACAGGCACAGACTGGAGGTTGAGTAATTCCACTCGCTGTCACCCGTTAGCATCATGCCACTGTCTCCAAGCAAGAGACCCATGTCTTGTTGTTCTCCTTGCCCTGAGCATGACAAAAATAGCCCTTTTGTAGTTCTGTGCGTTTTCTGCTGGGCTCAGCTCATTCCAGCCTTTTGCCTTCTTGACACTCGTATCAGAAGCTGGGAGATTTTTCATTTGAGGATCGAGGCATTCTCCAAAGCAGGTGACTTTCCAGGAGCCAGCTAGATAGAAAGCTATTATCTTGAGAATGACAGTTGGTGCATATCTTTGCCTCCACCTTCTGTTTGGACAATGGGCGTTAATTTCTTCGACTACTTTGGGTATTACTGGAGGATCAATTTCTCTAAACCTTCTTTTTCTTTCCTTTTTTTCTCTCTCTTGGCTAAAATCATTTTTACTGAGACCCTTTCATGATGGATGTAACATACTGTGGAAACTGGTTTTCAGATGGCAGGACTTGTGTGCGAGATGTGGGCTCTCTTTTCCAGGCAGGCTTCCAACCTTCACGACACCGTCACCACGGCAAGTCAGCTGTGCGGTTAACACGGATTTAACAAAGCCCTTAGAGCTTGTATTAAGAGAAGGACTCTGGAGTCAGACCCTTGCTGGTTCAAATCCCGGCTTCCCCACTTACCAGCTTTATGACCTTGGCCAAAGTATTAACCTTGCTGTGTTTTTTTTTTTTTTTTTTTTTAATTTTTTTTTTCAACGTTTATTTATTTATTTTTGGGACAGAGAGAGACAGAGCATGAACGGGGGAGGGGCAGAGAGAGAGGGAGACCCAGAATCGGAAACAGGCTCCAGGCTCTGAGCCATCAGCCCAGAGCCTGACGCGGGGCTCGAACTCACGGACCGCAAGATCGTGACCTGGCTGAAGTCGGACGCTTAACCGACTGCGCCACCCAGGCGCCCCAACCTTGCTGTGTTTGAATTTCCTCTAATAAGGTCCGTGCCTCGGAAAGCCGTTGCAAGACTTGAATGAGTTAATATATACAACAAGTTTTCAGCATAACATTTGGCAACTAGTTAGTGCTAAATAAAAGGTTTCTGATAGCAGTGATTATTATTTGTGGACTGAGACTCTCAAGGCTGAGAGGCTTCAAATAATTGAAATTAGAGGGCAGTCAGCTGGCAAGATTCTCAATTCTGATGTCCAGGGAGGGATATATGAAATCGATACCTGATTTTCTGTTGTGCCAATCAATGTATCATCACCCACGACATGAGAAAGGAGCGGGATGCAGAACAAGCTTTGCCATTTTGAGGAAGGACCCTTCACCTTTTGAGGAGCCCCGAGGCTGCACCCCGCTTCCTTAGCTGGCCTGTGTGCACAGGACACTGTTCACCTGTGCCTCCTGCCGCTTGCTCCTTACCTTGTCTCCCTCAGATGTGAAATTACTTTATGGTTTAGTTTTGTTTTCTCCTTTCCAAATGCCCTGGGACTACAGGCAGTTGGGAAGTTTTCCTTTGGGTTCAAGCCTCGTTAACCCTGGGAACCTCCCCAGTTCAGTGATCTGTGGGTGAAAATGTGGAAAGCAAAAAAACCCCCAAAAAAAAAAAAAACCCAAAACCAAAACCAAGCAAACAAACAAATAAAAATGAAAACAAAACAAAACAAAAAAGCAGGAAAAGAAATCCTTTGGTTTCGTTGGAAATCTACTTGAAGACAGGACTGTGTATACTTTTCAGAATTTGTCATTATCTGAAAATGAATTTCCACAGTGCACTTTCTCTCTCTGACCAATGAGAACTGCTGCTTATAATAAAAGCCCTCTTGCACCCACCCTAGGGGAGACTGTTCTCACTAGCGCTCTAGCTGGTCTCTTTGCACCTCAGGGCCTTTGAACATGCTGTTCCCGTTGTTTAAAAGTCCTTCTTCCATCTATTCCACAGCTGGCTCCTCTCACCTTTTAGTCTCTAACTCCAACAAGTTTCGACTGCCCTTGCTAAATTATCCTCTCTGCCCTCTCCCCTTCCTTGCCACTTTCTGCTGTCATCTTTTTTTTTTTTTTTTAACCAATGTCTGGAATACTCCTTTTTCAGATGGCTGATAACAGAATACAAGGCAGAGACCTCACGTGTCCCCTTTGCTGCTTGTCCCCATACCTTGAGGCAGTGCCTGTCACATAGTGGGGGCTCAGATACATTTGGTGAGTGAATGAATTTTGAAATTCAATGCAGGAAAAGCTGCTCTGGAAGAAAAAAGCCCACATTCCCCATTCGCCGTGGGTAGCAGATACCTCTGGTATCTTATGACATATTCCTCATCCCCCGGCAGCTGCCGAGGACCATTCTGAGCAAGTCCAGAGGTGAACTTCTGGGGAGCTGAGGGAAATAACACAAGGTAGCAAGTTGCATGAGCAGCCCAAGCTGCTCACGTTCTGTCCCTTGTGTTTGTCAGGTATTCTACCTTCCTCACAGGGCCTTCTCCAATCCAGTGTGTAGAAGCCAAGGCGGCCCGCACGAAAATGGGAGGTAATACCCCTGATGAAAACCCAGTGGAGAGATGCTTTCACCAGCGGACGATTCTGGGAGCCGTTCTCTCCAATTCTGGGGAGGCCCTATGGAATCTGCCTGCCACCATACATGGCAGCAACCTCAGTCATGCACCTCATGTCCTTGTCTTGGGCTCTGCTTGGGTGGGGGGCTCTCACCCCGAGACCCCATTCATATTGATAACTTCACTTCCTTGTCTCCTGCCTTCTGTCACAGCCTGCACAGGCACTTGCGATATAAATCGGGAAAGCTTTTATGAACCTCTTTGTTAGTGTTTGCTTGCATGTGTATTTTATCTCTTTCAGGGTGACAGGGGTCTCTTTGCCCTTGGACTTCTGACACTTGTTACCCTAAAGATCTTTGACAGTTCATCTCCCTTTCCTCTCAGCTGCTCACTGAGCAATCTGCTGGCCTCCAGCTCTGCCAGTTTCTTCCTTGAAGATGCAATCATGGAATCCAGCTTGCTCTTGCTTTCTTTCCCAGGCCATGCGTATTTATAGCTCTGGCTTTTAGATTGCGGGCTAACTTTCAAATGTGCTTGCTTTGAAATAGACTTTCTGAAGGACCTCTGTGGGGATAATGAGGCCATTTCTACACTTGCAAGTTGGAATACATTACAAATAGTGGTTGCAAGAAGTACTTGAAACGATGGTACTTTCTATACAGGGCAGATTTTTTTTTTTTTTTTTTTTTTTTTTTTTTTTTTTAACCTTGCAAAACTCATTCTGCAACTCTCGCCTGGTGCTTTTGTGAGTGGTTTATGCCTTACACAGAAGTCAGCTGCATCATCTGTGAGTTTTCTTTCCAACTTGTGGTGTCATTACTGGCAGAATTGATGGGTGCTGGGTTCAGCTTCCATAGGGTGGGAAGGGGAAGGAGGGAGAAGGTAGCTGTGATATTATATCACATGTTTTGCCACGTCTTGGGAGGTAGATTCTTTAACTTTTTCTGTGCCGTAGTTACTTTTGGAGGTTTGGTGAGGCCAGTGGATCCTGTCTCAGAATAATACCTTAAAACACATGAAAGAAAGTTTATACAATTACAAAGGAAGCCAGCTATACTGAAATGTAGTGGTCAGGGGCGCCTGGGTGGCTCAGTCGGTTAAGCATCCCACTCTTTTTTTTTTTTTTAATTTTTTTTCAACGTTTATTTATTTTTTTGGGGACAGAGAGAGACAGAGCATGAACGGGGGAGGGGCAGAGAGAGAGGGAGACACAGAATCGGAAACAGGCTCCAGGCTCTGAGCCATCAGCCCAGAGCCTGACGTGGGGCTTGAACTCACGGACCGCGAGATCGTGACCTGAGCTGAAGTCGGACGCTTAACCGACTGCGCCACCCAGGCACCCCTAAGCATCCCACTCTTGATTTCGGCTCAGGTCATGATCTCATGGTTCATGAGGTCGAGCCCCACATCAGGTTCTGTGCTGACAAGTGGAGACTGCTTGGGATTCTCTGTCTCTCCATCTTTCTCTGTCTGCCCCTCCCCTGCTTGCACTCAGTCTCCCTCTCAAAAAAAAAATATGCAGTGACCAAAACATTACGGCAATTTGTGATCAAGAGCATGCACTTTTGTATTAATGCATTAAACAGCATGCTCTACAGGCAGATCCATTAACTACATAATTGTGGAGTGGTGATGGATACATATTCTGAGGTATGCACCACAAACTGTAATGTAACTTGAAAATACCTGTGGTTTCTCTTTGTGACCAAGTCATAGGAACTGTTATAAACTTGTGTCGTTTGTTGCTGACTTTGATAATTGAAGGAAATGCTGAGTTTCAAATAGAGGTTAGTGCAAATAAAGATGTCATTGTTTTTCTTCATCCCAGTTCATGGACCCTTGAATTCTACCCAAGGACCCCAGATTCAGAACCCCCATTTCCAGGATTGACAGTTTGCTTTACGGCCTGTGCTAAAGCTCCTGTTTGGCTAGGCCACTGGTGACCATCTGCTCTACTGTCTCCTCACGGATGAGATGCTCGGCAAGTGTTGGTTGAAGGAAAGTGTTGCCAGCACTGTACCTGCCGTTATTATAGGTCAGACCCATGTTAATGACGAGAGCCACGACCCTGGGATGCTACTTCGCGGGATTCCTGTGTCTGCCTTTTTTTTTTTTTTTTTTTTGGTTTCATCTGTTATAGAAATAGCCATTGATCGGGAGAACCAACGATGTCTGAAATTACTTATTAGATTGAAAATACTTTGGAATGTGGTTTTACTAACTTGGTTTGTCAGGTTTTCTCAGGCAGGATCCATTTGCTGATTACTACTTTGCATAACGCTGTGGCGTGAACAAGGCCGATTTCGGTTATGACATCAAGTGGTTTTATGTCCAGTAAGGTTTCGTACCCATACACGAAAATATATGCACACAAGGGGAAAATGTTCGGAGCGAAAGCCCGAGAGTGTGTATCCACAAAGTGAACGATCCAGGTATTGGTTGAAAAAAAGGGGTGGTAGGGGTAGGAGAAAAGGGAGGCCTGAACACTCATTTGTAGACATTGGAAAGACAGTGTTGCACAGTGGTTAGGAGGGCAGAGGCTGGGACCTGGGTCCATATCCCAGCTCTGCCACTTGGTAGCTGAACTTGAGCAAGTTACATTTGGATGCCCTGCTTCCAAATTCCTCCTCCTTGAATGGGGATAAAGACAGCACCTGCCTCAAATCGTGGGGAGGATTAAATGAATTCATGCAGAGGAAAGCTTTAGGGCAGCGTGGGGCATTTACAGGGGTTCTGGAAGTCACAGTGAGCTGTTATTACTCATTACAACAACTCATATTAGCATGGTTGCAGTTTACTCAGCCTTTCCCTATACCATGTCTCATTTCAACTTTACAGTAGCCCAAGTAGCTATTTTAAAATCCATTTTTGGGGTGCCTGGGTGGCTCAGTCGGTTAAGCGTCCAGCTTCAGTTCAGGTCATGATCTTGCGGTCCGTGAGTTCGAGCCCCGCGTCGGGCTCTGTGCTGACAGCTCAGAGCATGGAGCCTTCTTCAGATTCTGTGTCTCCCTCTCTCTCTGTCCCTCCCCTGCTCATGCTCTGAGCATGAATAAATAAACTTAAAAAAAAAAAAGTAAACTCTGAAATCCATTTTTAAGATGAAGAACTTGAGTTTCAGGGAGGTCTGATGATTTGCCTGTTGAACAGATGTGATGCTTTGGGAATGAGAGCCCATGTCTTGGGTTGGCAAGACCTGTTCATGTTCCAGTGCCTTCTGCTGCATTTAGTGTATCGGCTGAAGAGAGCTTCTGCAGTTTATTTTACTTTACTTTTCTTGGTGAGAAATGAACTTTTATTATGTTTGAGCCATTGAATTTTTGGGTCTTTTTTTTAAAACGGCTTGCATTCTTTTGCACCGGTGCTGGATATCATGGTTTCCTGCATCCTGCATAGGAAGACTTTCTTAGCTTATTCCTTTATTTGGTGAGCACCCCCTCCAATTGCTTTCTTAGAAGGTATGCTTGAGCAGTAAATACCTTGGGAGCTGGGTTCTTTTGCATTTGACCTGTTTTTTATCCTTGATAAAATCCTGGATCCTGGAACCTTTAAGGATCTTCTTTTTGTCTCCAGCGTTCTGGTGTATGTTGTTTTCCACTATCATGCTGGGTACTAAACCCTTTCAATCTGGACACTTGTATCCTTCATTTCTGTGAATAAAATTTTTTCTTTGATTATCCCCCCCTCCCCACCCTTGCATTTTCTCTTTGTTCTTAGCGGAACTCTTAATACTCAGGTACTGGACTTCCTTGTCTGGCACTCTAATTTTCTTATGTTTCTCTCCTAGCTCCCCTCCATTTCTTTCTGCTTTACTTTTTGGGAAATGTCGTCATCTTCCTTCTACTGATTTTCTGGTTTGTTCCCTGAATATTTCTTTTTTTTTCTTAAATATTTACTTACTTAAGTCATCTCTACAGCCAGCGTAGGGCTCAAACTCATGACCCCGAGAGATCGGGAATTGTTTGCTCTTCTGACTTAACCAGCCAGGTGCTCCCTCTTTTGTTTTTAAAATAACCCCTTGATCTTGTTTCTTGATTACAGACCCTCCTGTCCCTCTGAGGATATTACTGACAGATTTGTGTCAGTTTTTTTTTCTTCCTCTGTGGTTTGTTGCTTCTGAGTTGCCATTTCCTGTTTCTTGAGTTCATTTTAGGTTTTTCAAATGAAGGGGACTGACCCTTCATGGATCCAATGCTGTCCCATAGAACTCTCTGCAGTGATGGACATGTTCTATAGCTGTGCTCTTTAATATACCATTTGCCAGGTGGAGCTGTTGAGCAGTTGAAATGTGGCTAGTGCCACTGATGAACTCAGTTTAAAATTTTATTTCATGTAAGTTCATTTCAATTTAATGGCTCACGTGGCTAGAAGCTATCACTTGGACGGGGCAGACGGAGTTACTCTTGCGTTAGAAGGTGTGAGTAAGAGGCCTGCCTGTACCACCAATTAGCTTTGTAACCTAGGGAAGCTAACATCTTGGGTCTCAGTTTCGCCATCAATGAAACGGGGGCAATTCTATTTGGATTCAACAACAACAACAAAAAAATCACTCCAGCTAGACCAAAGGTGAAAATTACTATTTTAAAAAAATTCTTAGAAGTTCTTATGTAATGAAGAGAGGCCAAGGAAAGGCTAAAAATAGACCAACCTTCTGGAACCTGGATCAGACTCTTGTATCTCATTTCTGCTCTTTGAGTATCTGTGTCAATCTTGTGTCTGTGCAGATTGGCTTGCCTTTTTTTTTTTTTTTTTTTTGGTGCCTCTACATGTACTGAGAGAAAGATGGCCACTCCACAACTCCCAAATTTATGTTTCTCCCCTTCAGTAGCTTAGTCTCAAATGACTAGCTATCTCTCCGTTTCTTTCTTTCTTTCTTTTTTTTTTTTTTTTAAATAATTTTTTTTTAACGTTTATTTATTTTTGGGACAGAGAGAGACAGAGCATGAACGGGGGAGGGGCAGAGAGAGAGGGAGACCCAGAATCGGAAACAGGCTCCAGGCTCTGAGCCATCAGCCCAGAGCCTGACGCGGGGCTTGAACTCACGGACTGCGAGATCGTGACCTGGCTGAAGTCAGACGCTTAACCGACTGCGCCACCCAGGCGCCCCTCTTTCTTTTTTTTAAAGTTTATTTATTTTGAGAGCGAGAGAGCAAGCCAGCGAGGCGCAGAGAGAGAGGGAAAGAGAATCCCCAGCAGGCTCTGCACTATCAGCTTCTGACGCGGGGCTTGAACTCAAAAAGTGTGAGATCATGACCTAAGCTGAAGCCAAGAGTTGGACACTTAACCGACTGAGCCCTCCAGGCGCCCCATCTTGGTTTCAAGTCTAAGTCCCAGGAAGCAGAAGCTTTACCTGGTGTGGCTTGAGTGAGCCATGGGCGGCCGAACAACACAACAAACGATATTGCCATGCATCTCATAAGAGGTTTGGTGGGGGCTGGGATGTTCTCAGGGAAAGCCGTAGTTCTAGTTGCTTCCACACCTAAAAAAGTGTCTGTAGTTAAAAATTTTGCCACAAGGTGAGTACTGTGATTGAAAACCCAGATTTGTTGGGGAAAGGAGACTGGATATCCTGCTTCAGTTTAGGTTTTCAGATTCATTTATTGATTCAACAGATATTTGTTGAATGCTTGGTACATGCCAGGTCCAGTAGCAAGGGCTAGAGATGAGATTCAGTGCTGAGAGAAGAAACCTGTCTCTTGCCTACATGGAACTTCCAGTCTTATGGGGGAGACTCCCGTGAGTATAACAATGCAATTCTGAATAATCAAGAAGGAAAGGCTAAAATTTAGAGATTTTATTTAGTAATTAGGAAAGTGCCTCCATCAGGGTGGTTGTCCTGAGAAATGAAGATGAAGCAGGAAGTAACTAAGTGGAGAAGGACAGTACAGTATGTTTGTCTATGAACAAAAGGAATGACATGTGCAGAGGTCCTGAGGCAGGAAGCCTATGAAGGACTGGAAAAAAGAGCTGGATCATATTGGAATTTCATTGTTTCTGCTCCCTCTGGTCCCTGTTTACAAAAGTACTTTGGAACTGGTTACAATGGACGGGGTTTCAGGGGACTCTGTTATTGTAATGAAAGGTTAAAGGTCTGGTAGGTGACAAAGGTAAATCTACATCTTACGTATTTTTATGTTACGCAGCAGATTATGACAATCTTAGTTTTTATATTCATTTCTTCCTTTTGGGGATGAATGCTGCATTTATTACCTTGAGGGCATAAACTCCTAAGAATAAGAGGTTATTGTTGCCAGCCTCTTGTGTTTTTCTGCTTTAGAAGTCTTGTCAAGTTTGTAGCACATCTCTTCTGTGCTGGAATTACGAGATCATGACCCCATGATTTCCTTATATTTCCTTATATGGGCCTACTTGCTGCCAGAATATTTCCCTGATGCCCCAAAGAAACATGACTAGTGAATTCTTGTGTGAAAATGTGGACTCGGCACAGAAATTTCTTAAAACTCAGTTTCTGGTTGTAATGCGTTATAAATATTAGCTGGTTTTGTTTTTGTTTTTGTTTTTGTTCTTTTGGAGGGGAGTCTTGAATACAGAAGAATGGCCTCACAGGCCTTTGTCTGAGTCGATGCTATCAAATCAGGAGGAGATTAAGACAATTGCTGTGAGTGCCACAGGTTCTTTCCAAATGAAGAGAAAAAAAAATAATCGGGAGTGTATTGTTGTCTGTGAATCACAACTTACGGTTTTACTGATAGGCCTGCATTTTGTTTTTCACTTTCATAATATATTTTGTTTAACCCTCATGTCTACACTGTTGCCATTTCCTCGTATAATGAGTCTTAAAGATGATTGGTGGGGCGGGTCTTTCTTTTGTACTCAGGCCCAGTGTGCCTTGTACTCGCAGAGCCCGTCTCATCTACTGAGATGTACTGAGACGTGTTCACTGAAATACTGGATAGGTGTTTCCTAGTGTTCACACATGAGGAAGTAGACATGTGGCAGGAATTTATGCGACGGGTTCCTTCCTCAGCTGCGGCCGGGTGTTAGGAGAGCTCCGTCCTTGTCATCACCTCCATCCTCGGACTGGGAGGCCTTTTGAGTGGGACTTTGTGCACACCGCACTCTGCAGTCTTGACTGAGCATGTACTACGTCCAGCCCCCCTCTCTGGTTTCTCCAGACTTTTCTGTTTTAAACGCCCCTTTCCTCCCAGAGGGTGGACTCTCTCAGCCTAGTTTGGAATCCCGAGTCCCCCATTTCCTTGTCTTGTGCTATTGGGTAAGTAAGTGGAATGATTTCTCTTCTGTACGGATTGAAAGCAAAATAAAACAGAACCGCGTTCTCAGATGATTTCGAGGAGTAAATGAGATGAGAAGTGAACCGACGGGTCCAGTGTTGGGCCCTGGGTATCCATCTGTTAGGTTATTACCACGATGGCCAGATTCTTCAGTTGTCTTCTCCTGAGTTTAGATACAAAGCAATCGGATGTGGCTTTCCATTGCTTTCCAGGGCCCATGAACATTCTTCTAGATTCTCAGATCACACAATGCCTGATCTTAATTTCATATGGCATGATTGGTTATGAATCACTGTGAGCCAAGGCTGATCTTTTCTTAAAGCTGTAAAACATAGGCCTTTGGGGTCCCTTGCCATCCCATCCCTTGCTCCTTGTCTTCTTCCGGGTCCCCTGACTGCTTACTTCCCTATATTACATGCAATAAACTTTGGGCCTCACATAAACCAGACCCTAAAAGTCCTTTGACCCCTTCCCTAACGACTTACAATCTACCAGGAAACCCATCCTCGAATGGCATTGTGATTCATTGCCTGTTAATTCCTGTATCATGTGGTCTGGGTTACGTTTTTCATTTTATTCTTGGGAAATAATGTTTTACCCTTAGGTGACTGTCACAAGGTGGGAATTTTGAGTTCTGGTCTGGTGAGTGGCATGGGTTGGCAAAAGGGGAGTGGACAAAGAGACAGGGCGAGTTGAACTTTGGATCCGTTAAGGCATATTAGATAAGGTGGTCTTGTTCATATACTCATGTATTTGTATCTGTCCCCATCAAAACAGATTTGAGAACGTCTTTAAAAATATTCAGTGAAGTGAAAGATAAAGGGAAGATAAAGAAAACTAAGTGTAAATTAGGCATATAAAACGCATGGTGAAGAGTTCTATTTGCTTATTGGAGGTAGGCTATAAATTTGGCTCGGAGCTTCCTAGTTAGCTAAAGGGAAGAGTGAAATAGAATACACTCTCGGGTGTGCAATGTCCGTAAGATAAGAACCAGTGTTTTTGGTGCCAAGACCCGAGACTTCGACCTTGCAAGTTAGTTCATTAGTTTGCCCCCACACGGAGTGCCTGAGGTAACCCGGTGTTGTGTGTGAGAGGACTTCTTTGGAAAGAGGCCCGACTTCATTGGTGCTCTATTCTCGAGATAGCTGGACAAATTTCATTCTTTGTCTCTCTCGCTCTCTTTTTAAGTTGAAGTGTGCTCGCCACACCGCGTTACATTAATTTCAAGCCTAGATTCATTCTCTTGCCCTTCTAGGTTGAGACCTTCATGTGTACCAAACAAGCAGTTGATAAAATGTTTTGCTAGTTTTTCTTCACTTGAGGGTATAGATAAGGCAATAATTTTCTTGGACCCACAGGTAAGATAGACGCCAGCCCTAGAGAGAATTAATGAAGGGGAAAGGGGAGTTTACCCCCCTTGCTCCCTTAGGCACCAGCTCATTGGTTTGCAAACATTTATTGGTAGCTTGCTGTATGCAGTTGCTGCCTTAGGCTTCAGAACATGAGTTTTTCTTTGGCTCTTTTTTCACCATCCTGCTTCAAGCCGTCACCCTCTCTTGCTTGGACTCCTACAGTAGTCTCTCAGCATCCCCCCCTCCCCCACCACAGGGTGCAGTCTCTACCCAGCAGCTGGAGGGCTCTTTTCCCTAACCCATCTCCTTTTCCTGTCCTGTTTAAAACTCTCACATCGCGTGTGTGGAATCAAATCCCAGCTGCACACTATGATTTGCAAGCTCCCTCATCATTTGCCCCCGGGACTTCTGTGATATCATCTCCAACCCCTCCCTCCCCTAGCTTATTACCCGCCCCCCCCCCCCCCCCCATTCCCGCCACTCCGACTGCTGCTCTGCTGCTGACTACACCAGGTTCCTGCAAGCACATGCTGGTTCTCTATGTAGGATGCGCTTGAAGCCCACATTTTGTCGCTCACCATTGTATCAGAGTCCCCTTCTCAGCAGGCCTTCTCTGGGCACCCAGTCCAGGTAGCTGTGCATCCTCCAAGCCCAGCCAGTCTCTGTAACACTGTTCGCTTTTGTGTTCTTGGTTATACTTACTCCAGTCCACAGTTACCTTATTCACGCTCGTTTGCCTGTTTGTCTCTCTCCCGTGCTGGAACACTAGCTCCAGGACCTTAGCCATCCTCTGTGCACAGTGCCCAACACATGGCCTGCTGCGGGAGAGTTGATCAGAAGTGCTGGTTGGGGTGCCTGGGTGGCTCAGTCGGTTAAGCTCCGACTTCCAGCTCAGGTCATGATCTCGTGGTTCGTGGGTTCCAGCCCTGCTTTGGGCTCTGTGCTGACAGCTCAGAGCCTGGCACCCACTTCGGATTCTGTGTCTCCCTCTTTGCGCCTTCCCCGCTCGTGCTCTGTCTCTTTTTGTCTCTCAAAAATCAATAAAAATGTTAAAAAAATAAAAATAAAATATGTAGAATCTTATGTTTATTTAAGGACATCTTATATTCTGTTTATAAATATGGCTTTATTAAAAAATTAAAACATCTTATTTAACAAAAATGTGGGTCAGTTAACATTAGCACTGTCAAAAGACTTTTTCTTTTCTGCCACAGGAGGGCACTGTTGGCAAACATAAGATGATTTTTAGGTTGAAATTTAATAAAGGTTTAGATTAAGCTCTTAAGAAGCATTTGTCCCACTAATAGATTAAAATGGCCAATATTGTCGGCAGTGGGCATTGCCTTGCCATTAATCCTGTCACGGCTGAGTTTACTGTGTATATATGTCCATGAACTGCATGTTATCTATATCAGAATCGTACTGTGTTTCACCTAGAATGCTCTGTGAGTCATTTTCACATATGGAAGTCACCTTGGCGGGTCTTCTAGTTAAACTCTATTAGTTCACAGGTTCATTTAGGGTCATAGAAGTTAGATGACCGTTCATTTGGGAGTGAAACTAAAGACTTACATTTATTCATTTATTTAACAGAGCATATTTAACACCCATGATGCACTGGACATTATGGTAGAGATTAGGGTACAGGAGAAATACAACATCATCCTTCCCCTCAAGAGGTTTATTCTGGTTGTAAGTGAACAGACCCTGACCCCCACCCCCATCCCCAACCCGTAACCCCACGCCCCAGCCAGGAGTGCAATCGTTAACATAGTAGAGGCACTGTTACCCATCTTTATGTACAACTTATATTATGAATATTCTTTATGTAGACATTAGATCACATCACATAAAAACTTTTACGGTAAAAATTCAAGTGCTTGGCAACTTGTGGGTAGCCTTCACATATTATGTTGGTTATTTATTATGTTAAAATCCTTGGACACTGTTTTGATGATTTGAAAAATGAGAAATGAAAGGAAAATTTCCAATTAAAAAACTGGTCTAATTAAAAGAAATAAACCCTCTGCAGTAAGGATAATTAGGCCTTGAGAGATTTATGGCTAAATTGCCATTACTGTTCCCATTGGTTCAGCCCCAGACCTGGGCGATTTCCCTCGGACAATAAGCTGTAGAGTCATGCTGGGTGTGCCTGAATTCGGTGAGTGCATTTCATTTCATGTAACTTGCCAGTTTGTTTTCTCCGTTTCCTGTATACCGGCTCTGGATGAAACCATTGTCACTTACTGATGATTGCTTTTGTGCTTCTCGTGGTCACTGGAAGGCTGGATTTTTCTTCATTAACAAAATGCACTGTTTGCTCATAATTCTACTAGAAAGGATTGTGTCACTGCCCTTAAGTAAGGATGCTGTGTGGTTTTAAGGAATTTCTCGGTTCTTAAAATGACAGTGTGTGAACCTTATAAAAACACAGCATGTCTGTTTAATTTATTTAAATCATCGCCAACTGGAAGAGCCTTTTTAAAGAACTCTCCACCACCTAATTTAGATGAGATAGTACTGGTAACACTTGAAATTAAAAGGCCGTTTATAAAATGTTTAATATTTAATAGACACAGTTATTGTCTTTAATGGCTCATTTACAACATGCTTTAATATGTTCTAAAATGGTTCAGTAGTAAATTCTTCATAGATGTTTTTAAGCAGGCAATAAAAAAGCAATTTATGACATGTATATACCACATTCTGGCAGAAAAAACGCGCCCACTCTAACATATGACGGTGAACATGCTCTAAATTACTAAGTAATTCCATGCATCGTGTGATAATTATAAATGATAGCCCAGTGGAGGCATCGGACATGTATCCATGTTTGAAATATATTCATGTAAGCATCAATAACCTATTAGATACATTTACCTTCATCAGCACACTCTTAAAAATAGGAAACTCATTAATACTTGTTTCAGAATAAATTTGTCAAGAGAAGGTTTACATCGGCTTTTATGTATTTTTGTGGAAAAGCTGCTTGAAAATTTCTAGAAGACAATTCAATGCGGCTTTGTTATTTAAGCAACTGGAAATGGAAACATCTTTCCTCATTTCTGTCTGAAGAAATGATGAATGAATTTATGTAGGCAACTTCCATTTCAAAATTTCCATTGTTTATCAGACAAGACATCCCTTAGTGGGATCATCTTTTCTCATGTTTTTCACTTACGAAACTGCTCCCCCCCCCTTTTTTAACTCCCCAAACCCAGGTTGCTAATTTATGATGCATTTGTCATTTACATCATCTGCTGTCTTGAATGAGTAGAAATTAGTGTGGTAAAATGATTTATTACAACGTCCAAACTTCTAAGGGTGTCACCTCTTTTATTAGTTGTTGGGAGAATTATGCTAACCTGTTCCCTGATACGGGGGTGGGGGGCTGAGAACCAGAGTTGCCAGGCCCTCCTAGTAGATCCCACCCTGGGAGGTCAGACGAACTGAAGGTGAGTCTGGAAATAGCCAGTTATTGGAAAGTGGCCACTGTGCAGGTGATGCAAGGCAGAACTTGTAACACCATTGGCCAGGCGGGAAAGGGCAGTGCCGTTTGGGACCATTTGCTTTATTATTTTTTTAAATTTAATTATTATTATTTTTTTATTTTAGAGACAGAGAATGAGAGTCAGCAGGGGAGAGGGGCAAGGGGGGAGAGAGAATCCAAAACAGGCTCCGCGCTTAGCGTGAAGCCGACATGGGGCTCGATCCCATGACTCTGTGATCGTGACTTGAGCCGAAATCAAGAGCGAGTTGCTTAACCGACTGAGCCATCCAGGCGCCCCCTGTTTGCTTTGTTATTAAGCGAGAATCTGCTCTGCTGTGTTGTTGCAAAAATGCTTCCAAATTGGAGTTTGTCAGGAAATGAGTCTGGGAGGGTGCATAGACAAAAATCCTCTTTTTTTTCCTTTGGTTTTGTTTCAATGCCGAATTCCTTCATTGAAATCCACAAAAGTAATTTAGCCTTCATGCGGTATGTTCTGGCTCTGGTGTATTTTCTCTGCAATGTTTTAGACAAGTTGTGATCTGCAGTGTGGTTGTCTCCCATCTGTTTGAAAAATGGCAGCTTAAGCATTCAAGGACTTTAGAATTCTTGCATGTTTGGTCTTAATTTGGAAAATGACATAAGACTTTAATAAATCTGCAGCAAATCAGAAGCCTGCAGCAATTCTGAATCTCTGTTTTTCCGCAGCTTTTCCGAGATGAAGCAACATTTATTTAGGGGTTAATAGCAAACACCTTTGGCTCCAAGCCTGGATCTGCTTGCACATTTAGTCCAGTTGCCTACACACATTTTTCCAGGCAGAATTCTCATCTTTAGGATGCTGATCAAGGTCTTGAGTCCCTAAAGAAGATAGATTTATTTTCAGTCTATTTACTAAAGCATGAAAAGAGACTAACACGTTTTGGAAATAATTTCACAGGAACTGGAACAGTAGGTGCCTTGGTACCAGATGGCTTGAATTTGAATCCTAACGTAGCTGCTTGTTGGCTGGGTGACCTTGGGCAAGTCACTTACTGTCTTTATGCCTTACTTTGCTCATCTGTATATCAGGGTATAAATAAATCCTACTAATATTTTATTTGTTAAAAAAATTTTTTTAGTGTTTATTTTCAAGAGAGAGAGAGAGTGACAGAGCGAGCAGGGGAGGGGCAGAGAGAGAGGGAAACACAGAATCCAAAGCAGGCTCCAGGCTCTGAGCTGTCAGCATAGGGCCTGACGTGGGGCTTGAACTCACCAACCGTGAGATCATGACCTGAGCCAAAGTTGGACGCTTAACCAACTGAGCCACCCTGGTGCTCCAATCCTACAAATATTTTATTTTATTTTATTTTTATTTTTATTTTTTTTATTTTTTCAACGTTTTTTTATTTATTTTTGGGACAGAGAGAGACAGAGCATGAACGGGGGAGGGGCAGAGAGAGAGGGAGACACAGAATCGGAAACAGGCTCCAGGCTCTGAGCCATCAGCCCAGAGCCCGACGCGGGGCTCAAACTCACGGACCGTGAGATTGCGACCTGAGCTGAAGTTGGACGCTTAACCAATTGCGCCACCCAGGCGCCCCCCCCAATCCTACAAATATTTTAAAGTGCTTTAACATAGGGCCTGGCACTATGTGAGTGCTTCTGTGGGGGCTTGAGCGGATGCTCAGAGAATTGAATTAACCAGAACATTCCAACTACCAACTCTCCGTGTTGTTTAGGATTGGTAATAAATTCTAAACCACTTTTGTATATCTTATGAATGGAAGGCTTTTAATTAGATATGTCACTTCTTGTGGGCTATGGGCATTGAGGAAGGCACCTGTTGGGATGAGCGCTGGGTGTTGTATGGAAACCAATTTGACAATAAATTATATATACGTATAAAGACATGTAACTTCTTATTTTGACATCATTTCTGACTTAATGAAAAGTTGAAAGAATAGTACAAAGAATGCCTATGTGCCCTTTACCCGGATTCACCAATTGCTTACATTATGCTCATTATTTTTTATATTCATACATTCAGTCTTCTGTGTCTCCCTTCCTTTGCCCTTCCCTCCTTCCCCCTCCCCCCCAGAATCATTTGAAAATGAGGTAGAGGCATTTGCTTTTTATTCTTAAATATTTTAAGGTTTTTTTTTTTAATTTAATTTAATTTAATTTTATTATTATTTTTTTAACGTTTATTTTTGCGACAGAGAGAGACAGAGCATGAACGGGGGAGGGGCAGAGAGAGAGGGAGACACAGAATCGGAAGCAGGCTCCAGGCTCTGAGCCATCAGCCCAGAGCCTGACGCGGGGCTCGAACTCACGGACCGCGAGATCGTGACCTGAGCTGAAGTCGGACGCTTAACCGACTGAGCCACCCAGGCGCCCCAAGGTGTATTTTTTTTAGTAATGACATTCTCTTTCTTATTTATAGTATGATCAAAATCAGGAAACTTAAGGGCTACAACCCTCTAATCTGCAGGCTACATTTAGAAATTGTTAATTGTCGCAATAATGTCATTTATAGCAGTATGTGTGTATGTTGTGTGTATGTGTGTGTAGGCACTTCATCCTGAGGATAGCTTTGTGTGTGTATGTGTGTGTTTCTGGTCCCAAGATCCAGTCAGTGCACCATCAGAATTGCATTTTGTTGCCATGTGCCTCTCCTTTATTTGAAACAATTCCTTAGAATTTTTTTTTTTTTTTTTTGGTCTTTCATGACCTTGATACTTTCAAAAGCAATTACATTTTAGAGTGTCCCTCAAATTTGAGTTAGTCTGATTTTGCGTCGTGATTAGATCTTGCTGTAAGGTCATTGTGTCTTCCAATTCTAAAAGGAACTGTGATATATCATCCCTGTAAATTTGTAGACTGGAAAGCTGAGAAGGAACTTGATGCTATCCAGATTGACATGTGTGGAGTGAGGCGGGTGTAGCAAAACCAACACAGATATTCTGAGGCTGCTTATCTACAAGTAAATGACTATTTCAAAAGAATAATCCCCTTAGGGAATTCGCCCTACTCATGGTGGGGGCAAATAGATCCAGAGAAAAGAGAAAGGGAAAACCTCACTATTTCCTTGATAAGAAATCAAGTGTAGGCAGAATTTTTTCCTGTGTACAACAGAAATAAATTAAACATCTGAAGAATGGTCTCCTGTGGCTGGAAACCTCCAAGTTTCTTGGTACCAGGAAGCATAAATAGGCACTCTCTGCTCCTTTGTTGGAAGAGAGTGACTATCCCTACGCAGTACTAACACATGAGGGAAAAGATGAAAAATGTACCCGACATCTAAATGCCAAGTGTTTTAAGTTCATTCTGAGAATGATGGGGCGCACGAAAACATTTTTTTTTTTTAAGTCAAGACATGGGCAGTGTCTTTCATCATGGAAAACATGGAATCTCTTTAAAAACAAACACGTTTGGAAGCAGATGGGTAGAAAGGACTGTACTATGGCTGGAAAACAACAGAGAAAAGAAATGACTAGAAGTAAATGCTTTTGGTGCCATGTGCGAAATTATTCATGCTCTTGATTGCACTCAAGTTTGGAAGTAACAAGAAAGAGTTAATCCTTTGAAGCCAGCGCCTAGGGTACACCCTGGGAAAATCTGACTGAATGAGTTACTGTCCAGCCTAAAATTAAACTCCTGGCTCCTTGTCTGGCATACGAACGATGAGATCACATTTCTTTTCACTGATGGGTCCATTTTTTAATGAATTGAAAAGAAGAATCCCCAGTGGTTCCTTTTGTGTGAAGAAAACAAGATAAATATTAGCTAGGAAAGGTCATTTTGGTTTCCAATATGTGCGAAGTTCATTATGATGGATTCTGATAAATTATACTGTGTATTTCTTTCCGATAACAGAAGGTCACACTGTGCCCTTGGGTGGACATCAGGACAAACATACTTAATAAAGTTGGAGGATGTGGGACATGAACAGTTTCCAGGATTTTTTCCCCCAAATACCTTATATTTGTGCAGTTATTCAAAGTCTCTTTCCTCTTGTTGAGCTGTTCACTCAAGGCCGACTCTCTTTCCTTAAGCCCCAAAGGGGTGGGTCTGTGTTCTTCAGTCAAACATGTAATTACCGTTAGGGGCGTCTAAAGAAGAGAAAAGGCTCACTTGTGCTTTGTGGCGGGTTTGTAACAGGTTCAGTGTGATTCTAAAGTAACTAGACTGTGTTGCAGTGAACATTTTTATCTCATGTTTGCAACTGTAATATTTACTGATGCACATCGTCATTTTTCTCTGATCTCCACCACTGGAAGGGATGCCTTTAACTTAGCAATGTTAAATATGGTGTAGTTTTGGGGCGCCTGGGTGGCTTACTTGGTTGAGCATCCGACTGTTGATTTCAGCTCAGGTCATGATCTCATGGTTCGTGGGACTGATCTGCTTTGGGATCTGTGCTGACAGTGTGGATCCTGCTTGAGATTCTCCCTCTCACTCTGCCCCTCTCCTGTACTCGCTCTCTCTCTCAAAATGAATAAATAAACTTAAAAAAAAAATGGCGTAGTTTCAAGGTCCACTTCCCCCCCCACCCCTTTGACATGTCTTTGGTTTGGGATCATCTGAATCCTTGCAAAAATGTTTCGCTGAGTGGAAAAGTCCTTTGAGGTCTGTGCATTAAAGGACCGTGTTGGATGTCAATTAGGGAATTAACAAGTGTTCTTTGTATTTTGGTGTAATGGTTTATTTTGGAAAGACGTTTACCCTCTTCCTCCCGTTAACATTTTTCGAAAAGGATCCTCACAGATTGTCTAGCAACATTTTTAGGTTTATGCCACACAAAGCTAGGAATTCAGATCTTCATGCTGGCTTTTCTTTCTTTCTTTTTTTTTTTTTTTTTTTTTTTTGGCATTTTTTTTTAATAAGAAAT
Source organism: Prionailurus viverrinus (assembly GCF_022837055.1). NCBI lineage: Eukaryota > Metazoa > Chordata > Mammalia > Carnivora > Felidae > Prionailurus > Prionailurus viverrinus. The sequence continues at coordinate 35,404,566 of NC_062562.1, read as the reverse complement.
TTATTGTCAAATTGGTTTCCATACAACACCTAGTGCTCATCCCAACAGGTGCCCTCCTCAGTACTCATCACCCACCCTCCCCACCCTCCCACCCCCCATCAACCCTCAGTTTGTTCTCCGTTTTTAAGAGTCTCTTATGTTTTGGCTCCCTCTCTCTCTAACTTTTTTTTTTTTTTCCTTCCCCTCCCCCCATGGTCTTCTGTTAAGTTTCTCAGGATCCACAGAAGAGTGAAAACATATGGTATCTGTCTTTCTCTGTATGACTTATTTCAGTTAGCATAACACTCTCCAGTTCCATCCACATTGCTACAAAAGGCGATATTTCATTCTTTCTCATTGCCACATAGTATTCCGTTGTGTATATAAACCACAATTTCTTTATCCATTCATCAGTTGATGGACGTGCTGGCTTTTCCACTGCACTGTGAGCTTGGGCAAGTTGTGGAACTCTTGGAATGGGCCATCTCCCACTTCATTTTCATCCCAATGTTAAAGAAATGGGGAGAATGGAATTTTGCATCATGAATGGTTTGGGATCCTCCATCAAATTTTGAATGCCTTTGCTGCTGAGAGAACTTTTCCTTTAAAATTGTGTTCTGGTAACCACATCTGTGGCTAGTGAGTGTAGGATTCTGTATCCTTTCCCCCTTGTGTGTTAGGACACTTTACAAATATAGATGCATTCCGTTGCCTACCACAGTCCTGCAACTGCAGATTTCACTGTAGAAAACAGTATTTTGCTACCGGAAATCTGTATCCTTTCAACATTAGAATGCTAATGCCTTGCCATCTTTTTTGTTTCTTAAATAGGTCTTCCCAAGCTAAGATAATTTTTTGGAACTGCAGAAATTGTTGGCGATAGCTACAAATGGGAATTTGGAGTTGGTCTGAAATTCATCTTGAAATAATTGTGTTTGACTGGAACCATATCTTATGAAGTCACCAAGGTAAAATGATTTTAACAGACACCTAGAGATGGTTTCTTTATGAAGCATTGAGGATTTAGCGAAACGGAGTATCTGAGAGTTGATGATCCTTTATAAAAGGTTTCTTTTACATTGAATTTTTGGGTATTTTGGGAATCCAAGTTTTTCAAATTTTAGCTCTCATTTTTGAAACCATTTCCATCTCTAAAGCAGTGTCTTGGCTACTTGGTAGGGTGACAGGCGAAATTTTAAAGATAAGCCAATTTTGTTATACTTTTGAACAAAATGTTCAATGTGGAAGAAATTGAAGTTGAAATATTAGGGTAGATGTAGTAGGTCAGAAATCTTTTTACTGGGGGTCTGGTTTATTGACTAAAATAAAGAAAGACTGTTGAATGTTCACTCATCCCCAGGCCTTTTTCCAGACAGCGACAGCTGTTGTTAAGTAAATACCTGTTCTAGGCACCGAAACGTCTCCCAGGAACCTGCTACATAGAATTGTCCTTATAAGAAAATGGATCAGGGATCATCCCCTAGGATTGGAGTGGGTGCCCTTGAGGCTTTGGCATTGGGGTCTGTTGTTGGGATCCAACCAGGTAAACAGAAAAGGCATTCTGATAATGTTGGACAGAGGGAATTGAATTCAGGGAATATATGTAAAGGGGGAGTCAGAGAAGTCAAGCAGAAGGTGTGGAGGCAGCCCAGGGATAGGGAACAGTGGGAAGCTACTACCATCCAAGGCTCGTAGAACAGGAAGGAAGTCGTGTTTGCCAGCACCTGGGAAGGAAGTTGTGTTTGCCAGCACCTGGGGGAAGGGACCCTCGGTGGGAGCTAGAACCATAATGGGCCTTCTGGCAGGAACTGGCACCATGGAAGAGAAATGACCCCTCCATAGATCCTGCCCAAATTGGAGAAGGTGGGGAGAAATACCCCTATCCTTTTTTTTCACTCTCCAGGCTCTAGGTACCATCTCCTATTGGTTAAAGCCAGCTGATTCAGGGGCCTGGAAATCGCATCCGGTAGGAGTGACCCAGTGGAAGGGAAGAGAATGGATCTTAGGTCAAAACAGGCTCTGGCAGGGAGAGCCTTCATGTATGAAACCACTTCCTGTGACATTTAAACAAGCATGGTGTTGTCTCTTTATAGCTCTGAGGATGAGTCTTCTCTTGAGGATGACTCCCCAGCCCCACAAAGTAAATGAGGTATATTCCATGTGCTGTCTTCTGTTTGAAGACGGATAGTAGTGGACACTACAATGCCCCCCCAGATCCCCCTTTAGGAATGAAGGATTTATTCCCTCACTGTTGGGAGTGCTGCGGAAGGTGGCCTACAGCTTCTTTGAATTATCCTCAATTCAAAGAGCCCCCTTGCCTAAAATTACCCCCCTTTTTAGGGGTGGCTCATATCCAGTGATGGACCAACATGGAAAAGGTGTGGCCCTTCATGCCAGCTTGGGACCACTGAGAACGGGCATCTCAGCTGTGGAATTCTCTACTGGGTTATCTGAGGCCTTTTCCTCCTTCTGTCCTGCCTTCTCCCCTCCCTTTGCCTTCCTCCTCTGTAGGTGATAACCCTAGAGCACCCCTCAATTAATTCTCTGCTCAAGCAATTCCCAACCTTGATACTCAGAGAATCTCAAATATACTCTCCAAATTTGGTAAGACCCATTCAGACAAGTTTAGGTGATAAAGAGACTGATAAACAGATGGAAACCAGATTTCACTTGTACATTAGGTAGGAGAGGTTATAGTTCACCTGAAAGACCCAATCTGAATTTGGAGACTGAATTGGGTGGGACTTAGTGGTTAGAGACAGGGGAGCCAAGCCACAAAGCCGAAGAAAAGTCTTTAATGATACTGAGTGGAAGGTAAAGAATTAAGAAGCCAACGGGCATCTGGAAATTGGATTAAGAATAAGAAGGTAGGGAGGTGGGGCGCCTGGGTGGCTCAGTCGGTTAAGTGTCCCACTTCAGCTCAGTTCCTGATCTCACAGTTTATGAGTTTGAGCCCCGCGTCGGGCTCTGTGCTGACCTCTCAGAGCCTGGAGCCTGCTTCAGATTCTGTGTCTCCCTCTCTCTCTCTGCCCCTCCCCTGCTCACACTCTGTCTCTTTCTGTCTCTCAAAAATAAGTAAACATTAAAATTAAAGAAGAAAAAAGAATAAGAAGGTGAGTTTCAGAACCAGGTTGACTCTGATGGGTTTATTTACAAGGAGAGAGAGCAGTTCATACTTGAAATTCTCAGCAATGTGACTCACATCTCAGAGAATGGATCGTGGATACACAGACTGGGCAGGGGGGGATTCTGGTCTTCAGGTCAGTCTGGTACCTCTGAGGAATGCCAGCTGAAGGAAAGGATAGTGAGGGAGAGCACGTTCCCTTTGGGTAACATTTTCCTCGGAGTTGAGAGCAGGTCCTGGCTGTTAGCAAGAACACAAGGACCTCAATTATATGGGCCCAGGGAAATGGATTTTGCTGATAACACACAGTTGCTTGGACATCATGCTTTCCCCAGTTGAGCCTCTAGGTGAGGACATGCCCAGAAGACATTTTGATTTCTGTCCTGTGAGTCCCTGGGCCGAGGACCTGGCTAGCATGTGCCAGACTTCTGACTTAAGTGCCCTGTGAGATAATAGGTCCAGTGTCATTTTAAACTGCAGAGTGTAGCAGTTTGTTATGCAGAAACAGAACACTAATACCCCATTTATCTGATTCCTTAAAATTCTCCCTTTTGGGGTCACTAATTGCTGCCAACTGGAAGCCAAAGTGCCTGATCCAGCCTGCAAATGTGTTTTACTTGGTCTGTTCTGCACTCTGTGTTTAAAATAAGACAAATGGAGTTAGTTGCCAACATATAAAACGTGCTGATCGCATACCAGAGTCCATCTTCTCTTGAAAAGTTAGTCCTGGCCTCCCTGGGCTCACATTTCTGGGCTACAGTAACAGTCCGGGGTGGCAGCTGCTGTCCCTAGCTAGGCCTCCCCACTCTCTGCCACTCCCAGTGCCTCGGGTCTCGCCAGCCTACGCCCTCACTTGCAGGCATTTGAATTGTTGACACTTGGGTTAGAGCTTTTGTAACAATTAGGTCAGTAACTAATATTGGAGTTAGCAACTGGAATTAAAAAAAAAATTTAATGTTTATTGTATTTTATTTTTTTATTAAACAAAATTTTTTAAACATGTATTTATTTTTTGAGAGACAGAGACAGAGAATGAGCAGCGGAGGGACAGAGAGAGAGACACAGATTCTGAAGCAGGCTCCAGGCTCTGAGCTGTAAGCACAGAGCCTGATGCGGGCCTCAAACTCACAAACTGTGAGATCAGGAACTGACCTGAAGTGGGACACTTAACCGACTGAGCCACCCAGGCGCCCCTGTTTATTTTATTTTTGAGACAGAGCATGAGCAGGGGAGGGGCAGAGAGAGAGACACAGAATCTGAAGCAGGCTCCAGGCACTGAGCTGTCAGCATGGAGCTCGACACGGGGCTGAAACTTGTCAACCACAAGATCATGACCTGAGCCAAAGTCAGACACTCAACTGACTAAGCCCTCCAGGCACCCCACAACTGGAATTTTAAAACACGATGGGTTGGGACAGAGCACTTTGCCCACAAATTCCACAAATACGGAATTTTGAAACTACATGCTTTCCCCAGTTAGTAATAAATTAATAATCAATTCCCTAAAATGATAATGTAATTAATTACAGTTGATTCTTGAACAACACGAGGGTTGGGGCACTCGAGCCCTCCAAAAGTTAACTACTAAGAGCTTGCTGTTGACTGGGGCACCTGGCTGGCTCAGTTCGTTAACAGTCCGACCTCAGCTCAGGTCATGATCTCATAGCTTGTGAGTTCAAGCTCCATGTTAGGCCCTGTGCCGACAGCTCAGAGCCTGGAGCCTGCTTCGGAATCTGTGTCTCCCTCTCTCTCTCTGCCCCTCCCCTGTTCGTGCGCTCTCTCTCCCTCTCCCTCTCTCTCTCTGTCTCAAACATAAGTAATAAAACATTAAAAAAAAAAAAAAGAGCCTATTGTTGACTGGAACACTTACAATAAACAGATGGGAGAGATAGGAGATGGGGCTTTGAGAAATGAAGGCATGTGTAGGGCCTTTACAGCAGAGAGACTTGATGTCCCCATGTTAGTTTAGAATGCTCAGGATTTCCAAGGCGACGGGCAAAACAAAGTCAACACTTGGTGCCTTTTTAATGCCGAGTTGTTCAAAGATGATACTGGAACCTTGCCTTCCCCTGGCTGCTTCAAAGGCAGACGGTGTCTCCTGTCAATGAGGAGGATGATACCTTTTCAACAAGATCTGTGTGGCTGAACTGGGAGACGCCAAGAGAGAAGGGTGGGGATAGAACCTGTTCTCTGGAGTATGATTTGGATGCTAGGTGCCCAAGGCGGTGCTTTCCCTCAAGCACAGACTCGGAGCTCTGGCTGAGGTGATGCTGGTGGTCATGGGATCTTGACCCTTCCTTCCAGAGCTTCAGGAATTTCATCTCTAGTGAGGCAAACCGGAAGCCAAGCCCATGGGCCTGTCTTTACTGTCTGTCCGTGAGTGTTGATACATGAACTATGTATATGAAGGGGATTCCTTTGATCCACTCCAGTGAATGATATCAGGGACAACATGACTCATGTGCCTAATACCACTGGAGTTTCACATGCCAACCTCTCTGACTTTTGCTTGAAAAAGTTAATTAAAAAAATTTGAAACAAGTCGATCATGTTCTATCTAATGTCCTCGTCATGTCAAAAAGGGCAGGAAATTAGGGAGATGTCAGCCATCCTTCAATTAAAAAGAAAATTGGGGGATGGGGCACCTGGGTGGCTCATTTGGTTGAGCATTACACTCTTGATTTAGGCTCTGGTCATGATCCCAGTGTCCCAGGGTCATGGGATTGAACCTTGTGTTGGGCTCTGTGCTGAGTGTGGAGCCTCTTAAGATATTTTCTCTCTCTCTCTCTCTCTCTCTCTCTCTGCCCCTTTCCCCCAGCTTATGTGTATGCTCTCTCTTTCTCGAAAGAAAGAAAAGAAAAGAACATTGTGGGGGGAGAATGCATTTTTGATACCTTCTTTTAATTTCTTCTGGGTTTTTTTTTTGAGAATAGTAGACTATACATCCGCATGAACTTGTCTTTGAGCAACTGTTTTGATATTGTCCATTCATATGAACCTAGGTTTATTTATCTTCCCAGCTTTATTGAAATATAATTGATACATAACCTTGTATGTGTTTAAGGTATACAGTGTGTTGATTTGATAAATATATATAAATTGCAAAATGGTGACCACCATAGTATTGGCTATCATCTCCATCCTGTCACATAATTACCATTTCTTTTTTGTAATGAGAACATTTAAGATCTACTCTTAGCAACGTTTAAGTATATGATAAAGTATTGTTAGCTGTAATCACCATGCTGTACCTTAGGCCCCTGAACTTACTAATCTTGTAACTGAAAAATTGTACCATTTGAACAATATCACTCCCATTTTTCTGCCCTCCCAACCTTTGCTAACTACAATGTTTCTCTGAGTGGCTTTTTTAGATTCCATATATAAGTGTTATCAAATAGGATTGGCCTTTTTCTGTGTGACTTATTTCCCTTAGCATAATGTCCTCAAAATCGATCTGAATTGTTGCAAATGACAGGATTCCGTTTTTTTTCATGGCTGAATAATATGCCATCATACATATATACCACATCTTCTTTATCTTTTCATCTGTTTTTATTTTATATGTACCTATTCTTGCCCATATTCCCACCAAACTTTGAGGCTGATAATCATATATTAATATGTATATATAGTATGTAGCCAGGAGAGAACTCTCAGGCTGAGTATGACAATTTCCGTGGTTTCTTTGAAATGCAGAAACCGTGGCTATTTTATTGGAATCCACCTTTAAGTATGTCACTTTCTCATTTCATGATATAAAATAGTATATATACCCCCATGTTCTATCAGGACAAGTCAAGCTATACACTGGGGCTTCATAAATAGACTTAGCAGTTGTGAAAGTTTTTTTTTAAAATGGTTAGTTTTGCAAGACAGAGCGTGAGCGGGGTAGGCGGGGGTAGAGAGAGCAGGAGACCCAGAATCTGGAGCAGGCTCCAGGCTCTGAGCTGCCAGCACAGAGACTGATGCAGGGCTCGAACCCATATGCTGTGAGATGGTGGCCTGAGCCACTTAACCGACTGAGCCACCCAGGTGGCCCTAAATAGACTTCTCACTGAAGCACATTGCTAACATGAAAACTTGTAATTACAAAAAGTGTTCATTGCACATTGAGTTAATATGTGGTGCAAATCAGATGTAATTGGCCTTCACTTTCCTTGGGGGGAGAAGAAGTCCAGCACTGAATATGTCCTGCAGCTTTCTCCCAGTTCCCTCCAGAGCCTGTTGGCATGTTTGCCCCAGGGCCTCACCTCACTGAGCTCTCGCTGACTTTGTGTCCTGCTTTCTCTCCAGGATGAGAGTCTATGCTAAGTCAGTGTTACTGTCACACTGGCTCTTTCTGGCCTATGTGTTAATGGTGTGCTGTAAGCTGATGTCCGCCTCGAGCCAGCACCTCCGGGGACACGCAGGTAAGCCCTTTAAGCTCATGATATGCCACTGAGATCAATTAATAAAACCCTTGCAAACGTCAGAGCCCATGTTTGAGACACAGGTAATTGACAAGAGCTTTTGATGGTGTATAAATAACGGGAGAAAGCATGAAATAATCAGAGCAAAGCAGTTCAGTGGTGTGGTGTTTAAAGAATGTTGTTGCAGACATTTTTTAAAGATGTTTTCCAGGTTTGTTCCTTTTCCTTTCTTGAGTACATTTCCATTCTTACAGTGGTTTTTCTCAAAGAATCCCAGAGAGCCAGCAGCACTTTCTTTGTGCATGTATTACTGCTGTAGCTTCCTTTGAAGGCGGAACATCTTTATTGGTAAACTTAAACACTTCCAGGGCTAGAGCGAAGCTTTCAGATAATCTAAGACCTTTTCAACATGTGTGGAGAAACGATGGTGAAGGGTTTAAAAAAATGAAGAAGAAAGGAAAGAAAAAAGCAGTGGTAGCTTTTGTATGGGACCTAAAATAAAACGTGTCTAAAGTTTTAGAGTATCATCCTCATAATTTCTAGTGAGACCCTGGTCTATACTTTGCTTATTTCTAAAAAAAGATGAAAATAATCAGTTAAGTATCTGTGTGTGGCTGTGCAGGTGCATGTGTGTGTTTGTGTGTTTGCCCCCATTCCCCTTTCCTTGTTACATCTACATTGAAAGGGGTACATACTTGGAAAGCCCACAGTGAATTGTGTTTTCCTGAGTAATTCACGTTTGTGGACTTATTGCCAGGTAATTAATTTACTGTCTTTGCTTCCATAGTTTGAGGCGTGGCAATGCCAGGCTTGCTTTGACGGCTTAGTGAAAAAGTGAATATTGAACCCTTAAACCACGTATAGGTCAGAATCGTGAATTCTCTCCCACAGGTCTTGTGTGTAGAGTTTATCAGATATCCCTACCTTCATATGTGTAACAGGTTGTGCGTTCCACTCTGTTATTCTGGTATTTAAAGGTTAAGACATAATTTTAGGCTTCAGATGAGTTTAAAAATCTCTCACGACTCAATTTTCCCTTCTCAAGTGAGAGTTCAGAGAAGAAGGGAAAAATAATTGAAATTTTAATGAATCAGCATAAAATCAATACCATTTGGCTGCTGTGAAGTGCCTACAGCTAGCTGGTCATTGCACTGTGTGTCTTTTGATGAGCTTGTTCTCAGGGATAGAGTGTGTGAAGTCATTAGTCTTATCTGTTTAATTCGTATCTCTTTTCTTGGGTGGAGGTTGAGAGGGTAGCAGTCAGGCAAACCTTTCAATAGGGCAGGTTATCAAGAACAGATTTCCAGACATCCAGGAACTCAGCTTGCGACACTGTGTTGGAAAGTGATTAAAAGTTGAAGGAAACAGAGGATGTGACAGAACCTTCAGTTTTTATCCATGTGGCAATCCTCATGTCTTTGAATTTAGAAAAGGTGCAACCATAGGGATACATATAAATTAAGATTAGAATTATATACACAAGAAGTAGGGACAGGATCTTCCATATGAGCAAAGACTCAACAGCAATCAGGACAGCAAGAAGTCAGAGCAAAGCCTTGGCAAATTCTGCTAAGGAAATGAAATTTTCTTTTTTTAAAAAAAATTTTTTTTTCAACGTTTATTTATTTTTGGGACAGAGAGAGACAGAGCATGAACGGGGGAGGGGCAGAGAGAGAGGGAGACACAGAATCGGAAACAGGCTCCAGGCTCTGAGCCATCAGCCCAGAGCCCGACGCGGGGCTCGAACTCCCGGACCGCGAGATCGTGACCTGGCTGAAGTCGGACGCTTAACCGACTGCGCCACCCAGGCGCCCCTAAGGAAATGAAATTTTCATTCCTAGGTGATTTTATTTGGATTCTCAGAACGTGCTTCTTGGCTTTTGGGGGCTTCCTCCATCTTTGTGACTTAAATCCCTCTCACCACTTGTCTAAACAACCATCAAAGGAGCCAGGACTGGTTCCCTCCTGCAGGGGGCTCTGTTCTCTTATTCTTTTACCGTGTGTGTGTGTGTGTGTGTGTGTGTGTGTGTGTGTGTGTGTGTGTGTGTGTGTTAGTGCACGCACGTGCGTGTGTGTTAGATATAGAAAGAGATTTCTTATGATGTATTGGCTCACATAACTGTGTAGGCTGAAATGTTCCATGATCTGTAAGGTGGAGGGATTGGATGAGGCTCTGACACATTGGGCAGTGGCATCTACTCAGTCCGCCAATTTAAATGCTAATCGCTTCCAGAAACACCTTTACAGACACACCCAGAAATAATATTTTTTAAAAACTATTTATTTTGAGAGAGAGCGAGTGAGTGTAAGCAAGTGGGGGAGGGGCAGAGAGAGAGAGAGAAAGAGAGAAAATCCCAAGTAGGCTCTGTGCTGTCATCATGGAGCCCAACCACGAGACCAACCATGAGACCATGACCTGGCCCGAAATCGAGAGTTGGGGGCTTACCCATCTGAGCCACCCATGTGCTTCAAGACACGCCCAGAAATAATGTTTAATCAGGTGTCTGGGCATCCCGTGGCCCAATCCAGCTGATACATAAAATTAATCATTAACAACTATCCTTCCGGAAAAAAAAGAATGTGTATACCAGTATGTGTGTATGCACTTACATATTATTGTGCTCCTTGTTTTGATTTTTTCCCCATTTAACAATAGAGTTTGTAGATTTTTTTACGTGAGTGCTTATAGATCTATTACTCTCTGTCACACTGCTTAGTCCTCTATGGTATGGATGTGCCATAAATGATTTGACCACTCCCAATTTTGTGGACACTTGGCTTCTTACCATATTTATACAACTGTGTATGTTCCAACTTCAGATGAATTCCTAGTAGTGAGATATTGAGTTAAAGTGCATGTAAATGCATTAGTGAGAGTAGCCTAATTGCTGTAACCAAAAGACCAAGTACACAGAATGGCTCAACAAATGGAAGTTTGGTTTTTGCTTATAAGTCTTGGGGGTAGGAGGTAACTACGTCAGCTGGGTGATCATTCTGCACTGCAGTCTCTTTAGAACCGACAGTGGATGGAAGTACTATCATTTTCAAATTGTGGCATCCCAGGTTGTCCTAGAGTGGCCTCTATTCCAGTCACCTGGGAAGGGAGATGTGCAGGGAAAATTCACCTGAGAGGTGTTAATGGGGTGGCCTAGAGGAGGGCTGCATCACTTGCACCGTCCTGCCATTGGCTAGAGCAAGTGGGGGAGGGGCAGAGAAAAAAAGAGAGAAAATCCCAAGTAGGCTCTATGCTGTCGTCATGGAGCCCAACTCTTACTCTATCTCACCAACCATGAGACCATGACCTGGCCCGAAATCGAGAGTTGGGGGCTTACCCGACTGAGCCACCCGTATGCTTCAAGACACGCCCAGAAATAATGCTTAATCAGGTATCTGGGCATCCCATGGCCCAATCCAGCTGATACATAAAATTAATCATTAACAACTATACTTCCAGAAAAAAAAGACTGTGTATACCAGTATGTGTGTATACCAGAGGCCCATAACCACACCTTACTGCAGAGCAACTGGGAAACACTTTAGCTGCGGGTGCAGGGAGACTAGCAGAACCTGAATTTTGGTGAGTATTCAGCTTTTGACCCAGCACGTTAATGTTTTAGTAGTGCCAAAGTGCCCTTCGAAACTTTTGGACTTATTTATACTTCCACTAACAGTAATTGTGTGGTCATGCCCATTTCCCCAAACCCTTGTCAGCACTTGGTGCTTCAAGTTTTTTTTTTTTTTTTACATTTATTTATTATTGAGAGAGAGTCACAGAGCGTGAGCATAGGAGTGGTAGAGAGAGGGGGAGACACAGAATCTGAAGCAGGCTCCAGACTCTGAGCTGTCAGCACAGAGCTCGGGGCTCAAACTCACTAACTGCGAGATCATGACCTGAGCCGAAGTCAGTCGCTTAACCAACTGAGCCACCCAGGCGCCCCATTGGTGCTATGAGGTTTTAATTTTTCACCAACTTGTGGGTTGTATGGGCTTGCATCTGTTTTTGACTGACAACTCAGTGTGCTGGTGAACTGTTTGTTTTTATTTGAGCTACTGTATTCTTTTTCCACTTTTCTTTTGGCTCTCGTGATTGTTTACTCATTGGTTTGCAAAAGCTTTTTGTAGACTGGGCACTTTGATAATCCCCTCCCTCATCCCTTCACTGTTCTCCCTTTTCCCTCCCATTCCAGTGAGGCTGTGTGTGTGTGTGTGTGTGTGTGTGTGTGTGTGTGTGTGATGGGGAGGGGTTGGGGACTGGTAGAAATTTTCACTAATGACCTTCAGGAGAAGCAGTCTGTGGTTTTCTTCCTAGCATAAGAGCTCCGCTGATAGAAAACTCAGAGTCAGAATCAACAGGAGTGGGGTGGGGGTGGGGGAGGCTGTCTGTACTGAGAGGCTGAGAAGCTCTAGTCAGATTTTTACTCTGCTCTGGATGTAGGCAACTCCAGAGCAGGAACAAGCTGCAGAGGGTTAACTGCAGAAGCCTGTGCGTGAGTGTCCAGAAGGACTCCTGACACTGTCCCAAGGGCTTTGTGTTTGGTGCTGGCCAATTAAAGGAGCTGTGGCCCCGGGAAACCCTAGTTAGAAGTTTATTGGATGCTTTTAATGGCTTGGATTAGGAGAGTGGCTCATTGATGGTTGTGTATAAATAAGGAGAGTTCTTTTTTTTTTTTTTTTAACATTTTTTTAATGTTTATTTTTGAGAGAGCATGAGTGCGGGAGGGGCAGAGAGAGGGAGACACAGAGTCCGAAGCAGGCCCTAGGCTCTGAACTGTCAGCACAGAGCCCGACGTGGGGCTTGAGTTAACGAACCACGAGATTGTGACCTGAGTCGAAGTCAGATGCTTAACCTACTGAACTGCCCAGGCGCCCCTAAACAAGGAGAGTTCTTACAACGACTCTCTAAGATGGTGGGGAAGAAGGTGCGACTCACCCCACTTTTGCAAGATGAGGTGTTAGGTGTGGCTTGTGGTTTTCATTTCAGTTCAAGCATTAAGAAGCCAAACCTAATAAAACCCCACCTACTTTTCCTAGGATAGGTGGTGGGAGTCTTTCTTTAAGGCACATGGCATTCATTCATGGAAAGAAGTCCACAAGTGGTGTTTCTAAGGGATTAGAAAACACAAAAGACCATCCTTCTTTGTTTTCTAAGGTCTTACTTGATGTAATGATGGAGTGTGAGACCACATGGACTTGTGTAGCCTCAAGCAATAGAAAAGGTGAAAGGGTCAACTGCTAGGTCAGTTTCTTTTAAAGATTTTATTTTTTTCAACGTTTATTTATTTTTGGGACAGAGAGAGACAGAGCATGAACGGGGGAGGGGCAGAGAGAGAGGGAGACACAGAATCGGAAACAGGTTCCAGGCTCCGAGCCATCAGCCCAGAGCCTGACGCGGGGCTCGAACTCCAGGACCACGAGATCGTGACCTGGCTGAAGTCGGACGCTTAACCGACTGCGCCACCCAGGCGCCCCAGGTCTGTTTCTTTTAAAAGAAGTCAGAGTTAACTCTGTTATTTCTTCAACTAGCGATTTGTCTTTTTCTTCTTTTTCCTCTTTTTTTCCTGTCAGTAGCACCATTTCCCCACAAGAGGGCAGCAGACAACATGGTGGAAAGGTGCTGCCAGCTTCAGAAACTTGAGAAGCTTGTGGAATTAGTACTGGGGGAAGCTTTGCAAAAGTTTCGTCCAGTGTAGACATGATGAGTTTGGGATGCTAAACACCCTACGACCGTGAGATTGATTCCTAGGAGAAATTGGACACTTCAAAGAAATTTACAATTCCCCTTAGAAGTTGGATGCTTCTTCTCTGATGTAACATCATAGCTTCTTTTCTGATGTAACAGTTAGGAACGTAGGTGCTGCTGATTTGCAGATTCATTTCAGTGGCTCTGTTTCCCCAGGGAGCTTTAAGTATGACCTGTTCTGGGGTTTTAAATGACAGCAGATTCTGTGGTGCTTAGCTGCTATTTAATATAATCTGCTTTGGTGTAAAGCCTCCTATGTGCTATACTGTGTCCAGGTGTAAATAGGCCCTGACTAATTGGAACACACGTGAGAATGAAGCCATAAAGGGAACCAAGTATTTGGACTCTCAAGTCAAATATAATCCTGATTCTGCACGTATGGCTGTGTGGCTTTGTCAAGACCACTTAACCATTCTGAACCTACTTCATCGTCTGTGAAAATGGAACGTTCTTTGTATTTACCTTACGAGTTTATGGGGATGACAGAATGAGAAAAAGTAGGCAGATGGATTAGCACATAGTAAACACTCAATAAATGGTAGCTATGTATGTATTTAGAGGCATCCAGAATGAGAGCCAGTCTGGAAACTTTCATCTTTGAGGAACGGCTGGGAATTGTGTCGGTACAAGGAGATAGATCAGTGCCTTGAGAGGTCAAAGCTTTATCATGTACAAGAGAAAAAGGCTTGTTTTTCATGGTTCTAAAAGGCTGACCGTGATGAAGAGCATTGCTTTATGAAGACTGACGTTTCGCTTCAACTTGAAGAAAGCAGGGAAAAAGGTATTTCTAACAAGGCTGCAGGAAGCTGGGGACAGAGTGAACTGGAGGTGCTCGAAGCTGGTCGGGTGATGAGAATTGTGACAGGTCTGAGATCTCCCTCTACTTGCCAGCTAATGAGTCCGCCAGTCACAGTTTCCTGGGTGCTGGCAGAAGACATGAAATGCCTGGGTCAGATACAAGGGATTGTACTGTTCGTGGTGCAGTGAGCTGTGGGAGTTTCACGTGTGCTTGGTTCCCCCTTCTGTACTTGGGCGGATTATCAATTCGGTTTGGGACTTAGTCTCCTCTGTAAAGTGGAGATAATAAAATATAAAAAAAGAGTCCCGTTAGGTTTGTAACTAGTGGTCCACCACAGGCATACCCTGTTTGATTGTACTTGGTTTTCTTGTGCTTTACTGAATTGTTTTTTCTTCGTTCCTGTTCTTTCTTTTTATCTTTTCTTTCCAATTGGATGTCGTAATCTTGTGCAAGGAAGTGTACTGGCACCATTTTTGCAATAGCATTGGCTCATGTCACATCTTTGTGTCACATTTGGGTAATTCTTGCAATATTTAAAACCACGTCTTTATCGTATTATGGTGATCTGCAGTCAATCAGTGATTATGACTCACTGAAAGCCTGGATGATGGTTAGCAATTTTTGTAATAAAGTATTTTTAAGGTATGTACGTTGTTTTTTAGACCTAATGATAATGTGCCCTTCATAGACTATAGTGTGTTGTACGCATAATTTTTATATGCACTGGGAAACAAAATCCTTTTGTCTTTATTGTGTCGTTGACTTTATTGCAGTGGTCTAGAACTGCCCCTGCAGTATCTCCGAGGTATGCCTGTATTCACGTCTTGAAAGTGCTAAGAATTGTGTTCCACAGTTAGTGCTCAATGAATGTTAGTTGTCTTTATTGCAACCTGCCTTCTCCTTTTAAATGTATTCTATTTTATAGCTATCTGTATTGTCGAAATTTATGGTAATTTAGGTGTCCTGTTTTCCGTATTATAAATGATGATGAAAATTTGAATGTTGCGGTTCTGTGATTTGGTGTGTCAGGGAGCAAGAATATCTGGTCCCCTCAAGGTCCTTCTAGCTGGGTTAAGAATCAGACTGACACGAGACAGATAAACAGGAGAAAATAAAATTTAATAGGCTATGTACGGGGAATCCATACAGACATGGAAGTTACAAAGCCAGGCAAAATGAGGTATGTCCATCATTCTGAACTAAGAAGTGGGTAAAGAGGGTAGGGGTCTGGGCCTTCAAAGAGAAGGAATGCAATCCTTAGGAAGAATGAAGCAGTAAATGTGCGGTAAACAGATGTTTGCTGGGATACTCAGGAACAGTGGGTTATAGACATTGTTCATGGACCAGGCCTATTCTCCCTCTCTACCATACCTGGTTCATATCATAACGTAGTTACTTCTGGTGATAGCTCTCTTCCTGGATCAGGTCTTCTATCAAAAATCGTTTTACACAGTTTTCACGGGGAGTTCAAGAGCTTTACTTAATCCACTGGGTCTTGATTGCTTTCAACTCAAAATAACCTTTATGCCAACGTGGCCCATCTTGGGGGTGGCCAGCCCTTAGCCCCTACAGGTGCCTTGTGTTATTTTTAACTTAGGATAAATCGAAGAGTAGTTATTGAATCTAAGTTTGAGCTCATGTTTCTGGCTCCTATAATGGCTGAAGTTTTACAGGAACTCTGCAGGTACTTTTGATTGGAATGACTATTTTCGCCCTAATTTTCTGTAAGAAATGTCTTTCTTTCCAAGATAACAACTAAGTGGGGAATGCAACTTCTACTACAGGAGTTATTTTGATGAGGCTCAAATGCAACTTATTTGTGAAAACTGCAAATAATAAAGCTGCATATGTAAGCTACTATTGTTTACTTTGCAGACTAAAATGAATAGTACTTATACAGATGTTTGGAAAATGATTTGCCTGTGTTGCCGGAGTTCTGACACTAGGGGGCAGGCAAGGCTCAGAAGAGCTCAATAGCAGAAAGCCAGCCTGGTCTACTGCATGGTGGTCCAGTAGAAATATGAGAGCTGCATATGTAATTTTAAATGGTCTATAACCGTGTTTAAAAAGTTGAGGGAAATAGGTGAAATTAATTTTATGAATACGTTTTATGTAACCTAATATATCCAAAATATTATTTCTACCTGTGGCCTTGGCCACATTTCAAGTGCTCCATAGCCACATGTATTATGATAAACAACACAAGCTAACACATTGGGTCTGAACAGTACTTCCTGAAAGATGAGAATTATGAGTTATTTGCATTTTCATGGGTCAGTTGTAGGGCACAATGTTTTATCTGTGTTTTTACTTAATTTGTTTTTATGTTGTATTTAGTCACCCCTCCCCCCCCCCCTTGACTACTTCTAGGTTTAGGGAAGATGCTAGGTAAGTGGGGTTTGTGACCTCTGTTCATAAAGAGTGGGGAAGATCGTTCCATTTCCTCATCACTGCCTATGTGACCATTCTTTGCAAGAGAGTACTTTTAGGAAGAGTGAAGTCTCAAAATAATTTGAGATAGAGTGAGTGAGTGAGTGAGTGAGTGAGTGTGTGTGTGTGTGTGTGTGTGTGTGTGTGATGGCTCCAGCCAGTCAGTCTTGAAGTTACTCCACGGACAGCTTCTTTTGACCAATACTGGGCATTTACCCCCTCAGGTGCAATCTCATGATGCAGTTTCAGTACAGTTTCTTCCATAATTTCCCTGTCCTCCTCCTGCCCCACCTCCAGCGAATGGTTTCTTTATGTACGCAGCTCCACAGGCAAATCCTTTGTTTTATCAACAAGAAGAAGGATTGTGGAATGGTCAAAAAGCCTCTGTTTGGGCGGTGATTGATAAGGGTGTCTGTATGATGATGCCTACTTAATTCTCTCTCTGAGGAGCTATTACACGATCAAAGGCAGAGGCTTTTCACCACAGCTGCGTTGCGTCTGAATCTTGCCAGGTGGAGCCCAGGCAACTGTATTAGCTAATAGCTACCTGGTGAGTGTTCAGGCCTGGGGCCAGAGATGAGAATCACTGATTTGGAAGGAAAAACAAAGTGAGACTCTCGCTCTTACCAAGCTCTGGTTTCATCCAGGCCTGCTGAGTCTCCATTTTAGCTTTAATGTGCCACAGCCAGGCTGATAGAGGGATATTTTGCCTCTAAAAAGGTGACTTCCATCTCCACTTTTCCGAAGGACTGTGAATAAATACTCATTTTGCACCGGCACGGTCATTCCTGGATGCCGAAAGCCTCTAGCGTCCATTCGCCTACCTTGTACCCTACATTGTTTTCCTCCAGCGCCATCTTGATGGGCTTTTCAGAACCTTGGCATTTAATAAGAAGGGAAAGGAACAGATTACATGAGGTGTTAATCTCCGGCTTCTTCTGACGTCCTCAGCTCTAAGTTCAAGTCCCAGTGCTGTCGGCAAGGTCAGCCTTGCAAAATGCCTGACAAATGAGCAGGCTTCACATCGTTTTTCGAGGGAAGGAAGGGTTGTTTCACTGACTGGAGAGAAAAGGATTTCAGTTCCTTAAATGAGCTGGGGAGTCACCCTACTTGGCAAAGCAGGCTTTTCCTTCTGCCCCCTTTTGAGTCTTTGAGGCAGAGCAGGCAAAGATCCCGCCTTTGAAGAGTTCTCTGGGTAGTTAGGAAAAAGATTCTCCTCACCCTTGAGAAGAAAGTTCCTCTTTCCTCTTTCAAGCCATGCAGTTAAACTCATCTAAACAAAGCCTACAATTTGGGGTTTAAAAGCTACAGGTCAGTATCTCCTCTGGATGTCAGTGCTATATAAGGAAATCAGAATCTTTTGTCCCATATAAAGAAAATGAAATCATTGGTAAAAAGAGTCAGGAAGGGTAGAGATGGGACAGGAAGAAAAAGGTTTTGTGTTTTCTTAGGTGTAGTTTGGATGCTTGAAATATTTTGCCCCATATGGTGGTCTCAGAATAGCACACTGGAAATAATGTTATTGAAGAGATGTTCAAAAAGCCACTAGAAATGATTGGTTGTTTATGAGAAGGCTATGTGTGTATACAGAGTTAAACAAAATTTCACTCCGGGGAGCCTGGGTGGCTCAGTCGGCTGAGCGTCTGACTTCTGCTCAGGTCATGATTTCACAGTTTGTGAGTTTGAGCCCCGCGTTGGGCTCTGTGCCGATAGCTCAGAGCCTGAAGCCTGCTTGGGATTCATTCGCTCTCTCTCTCTCTCTCTCTCTCTCTCTCTCTCTCTCTCTCCCTCCCTCCCTCCCTCCCTCTCCCTCTCCCTCCCTCCCTCTCCCTCTCCCTCCCTCTCCCTCTCCCTCCCTCCCTCTCCCTCTCCCTCCCTCCCTCCCTCTCCCTCTCCCTCCCTCTCTCCGCCCCTCCCCTGTTCACACTCTGTTTCTCCATCTCTCTCAAAGATATATAAACATTTAAAAATTTTTAAAAACCCAATTTCACTCCTAATGTCATGTGCCATCAGTATTTCTGTTTTAGGGAATGTAGGAAATCACGTGAGAACTGTAACCCATTTAAACAAGACTAGGAGAGCTTGAAGGTGGTGACGTCTCCAATTGGGTTTCCTGTTTCTTACCTGTTTGATGTGAGTTACGGGATCTCAAGGTCAGAAGGGAAAATAATAGAGAACTTTGTTTCAGGAAAAAGATATTATGAGCACGAAATGAATAAAATGGGAGTATCCAGAGTGTTACTAGAAGCAGGTAATTTTTTTCTGATTCGTCACTGACCTTTGCTACCTGCTAAAGGACTAGAAACAAATACCTGAAGTCTGGGGGTGGAGGACTTGAGCGACCTGAACTTGGTGATGGATGAAGGAGAACATAGTTGTGTGTCTTCTTCCTCCAAATGAAGCACAATCACGGAAGTTGTTGTTTGGAAAGCATTTGCAAGGGATGGTGGAAGGCACTTCTTCCAACAGGAGCTTTGAGAGCCTGGGTAGATTTGAGTCAGGGAAGTGAATATGATTCTGTTTTCTCTACCCCTTCGCCAGATGTCCTGCAGTGTCATCCTAAAGACTTCCAAGTAGTGTTGACCAGTGGACGATGGGGAATTCCAATTGGCAGTATTACTTGGGCTTAAGCTGTTGCTGGCCAGTCGTATCCTGTAGGAAATAACGCCTGTATGTAAAGAGAGAGGGCAGCTTATTATTTTCCTAGTTAGCGTACTTTTAGGGCACTACCTAGACATTTGAAACATCCACAGAATGGCTAGATCAGCGTTTGGTTGCCAGGGGTGTGTGTGTGTGTGTGTGTGTGTGTGCATGTGTGTCTGCTCCTGGAGAAAAATTCAGGGGTTTGATCTCTCCAGGTGGGAGCAAGAAGGTTATTAGCCTGTCCTTTCCACCCTGTGTTGTGCTGATGTTGAATTTATTTTACAGTGAGCCTCACTTGCAACTCTCAGGGGGTGTGTCACACGTCAGAACCTGGATTGTTTCTGAGTCACTGAAACCTTAATTTGAACCCTATTAATTTTAGAGTTTGTGATGATCCTGGAATGATAGGGATGACATTTACCCATGTGCTGTCTATGAAAAGAGATTTGCTAAGCAAATAAATAGTGTAAATATATTTGCCTGGGAGCTGTTGAAGTTATCTTAAAAAATTGTCAAGTTCTTTGGAAGCATTTATTTAACGTGAAATCAAAATGCTTGTGCCTTTGCTCTGTAAAGTCCTAGCTATGTGAGTTCCTGAATAGCAAACTTATTCATTCTCTTGGAGCCTCAGTTTCTTTTTCCTGGAAATGGGCCTAGCAACGTGCCACATTTCAAAGTGTTTTTGTGAGGTTTTAAATTAAATAGTTCATATAAAGAGTTTTGGTCTTATGTTTGGAATGTAAAGCCCTTCTTTTAATTGCATTTCTTCTTAACAGCTTTATTGACGTGTAACTGACAACGCGAATGGCACATTTAAAAGTGTATAATTTGATAAGTTTTCTCTTTTTTGAGAGAGAGCGCGCGCTGCATGGGTGTGAGCTGGGGAGGGGTGGTGGGGGGAGAGAACCTTAAGCAGACTCCATACCCAGTGCACAGCCCCACATAGGGCTCCATCTCCGGACCATGAGCTCATGACTAGAGCCAAAATCAAGAGGCAAATGCTCAACCGACCGAGCCACCCAGACACCCAAGTTTGTTAAGTTTTAGCACATATATGTACATCATGAAACCATCTGCACGATCAAAATGATGAATATTATGTGTCACCCCTGAAAGAGGTTTGCCCCTCATGATAACCGGTACCTCTTGCCCCCGCCCCCACCATCCCTAGGTAAACTACTGATCTTTCTGTCATTAGAGATGAGTTTGCATTTTGTAGAATTGTGTTTAAGTGGAATCATGCAGTATATATTTTTTTCTTCTTTGATTTCTTTGGGCATAATTGTTTTAAGTTTACTTATTTTTTGAGAGAGTGCATGTATGTGCGGGGGAGGGACAGAGGATCTGAGGTGGGCTTTGTGCTGACAGCAGAGAAGCCCCATGGGGAGCTCCAACTCACGAACCAACCGTGAGATCATGACCTGAGCTGAAGTCAGACGCTTAACTGACTGACCCATCCAGGTGCCCCTCCGTGTGCATAATTTTTCTATGATTCTTCCGTGATGTCATGTGTATCAGCTCATTTAAAAAAATTGCTGAGTAATTCCATTGTTGGCCACACAGTTTATCCATTCACCTGTTGATGGACATTTGGGGTGTTTTGCAGTTTGGGCCATTTCAGAGAGAGGCCTTATGAACATTTTGTACAAGAGCTTATGTGGACCTAAGCTTTCGTTACTCTTAAGCAAATACCAGGGAGCACAATGATTGGTTCGTGTGGTGGATGTATGTTTGACATTTTAAGAAATTGTCAAACTGTTTTCCAAAGTGGTTGGACTAGCCCCCCACTCCCACCAGCAGTGAATGAGAGTCTCAGTGCCTCATGTTGTTGTGCACGCCGGGTAGGCTCTGTGTTTTTATTGGTGGGCTTTTCACTAAGTGTGCAGTGATACCCTACGGTGGCTCTCATTTGCTTTTCCCTAATGACTGATGATGTCGCACTTGATTTCCATTGCTGTGTGTATCTATGGCAAAGCGTGGATTCCAGTAATTTGTCCCTTTTTCAAAAGTAGGGTTTGTTTTTGCATACTGAGTTTTGAGAGTTTTTTATGTATCCTTGATATAATTCCTTCACCAGGTAAGTAAATTGCAAATAATTTCTGTCAGTTGGTTCATCCTCTTAGTAGTGTCTTTTGAAGAGCATATTTTTTTTGTTGTTTTGATGAAGTCCAGTTTCCCAGTGTGCGCTTTTCTGTATTGTGCTTTTGATGTCTTAGGAATGGTTGTCTCTAACCCAAGGTCACAGAGGTGGTTTTCTAGAAAATGTTTTAGCTTTAGGCTTACATTTAGGTCTGTGATTCATGTGGAGTTAATTTTTGTAAATAATGCACCTAATGCATTTTTAGCAGGTAAAATAAAAATATTGCCAATTATAAATTCTCCTCTTGTTACCTAGGTGAGGTTGCTGAGAGTACTTGAAAATAATAAAATCATAGATTTATTTTTAAATTACTTAGGCATGTTAATAAGCCAGACTAATATGACCACTCTAATTAGTCTGAATTAGTAAGTTAAAATAACGGTGTGTCATAATTTAAACCATACAACTTTTTGGATAAAAATATTTTAAATCACATCTGTGTAGTTCTAATGCCTGAGAACGCCTGCCAGGAGACCCGCCTTTCTTCCAGGTTTAGACAGTAACTAGTTTTGTAGACCATGAAATATTACTAGGATAAATTTCTGAATATCTTGGCCTCAGTTTCTACAGCTGTAAAACACAGAAGTTAGATGAGTTTTTAAATTGACAATGTGTAGATCTGACTAGGAGAGGGGCAGGTTCTTATGGGTCCTTCTATCCATCTTGGTAGCAATTACAACATTAGATAGATGTCCCCCATCTGTACGTATCTCATTTTTCAAGCGTGTGCTGATGGCATTTTAATGGAGAAAAAAGAAATTGACTTAAAAGGGCTTTGATTTTCTATTAATGCTGTGTCATGGGTGCCTTTTTGTAGTCAGAGTGCAACAATGCACCTACTGTCTCATTGGAAGTAGATTGTGACCTTTATTTTTAGGAGTAAAATGTATTCTCACTCAATGTAGCTTGAACCCTCCAGCTAAATGATCTATTGCTAAGGTGCTCGTGAGCATTGAGCTGTAGTGAGGGCGTGGCCACAGATAGGTCAGCAATTGTGGCCAGTGGGTTTCATCATCGCTGAGATGCCAGTTCAGATGGTTCCAATCCAGGATGACTAAATACCTGCATTCTGCTCCCTGGCCCCTGACAGTGTCCCTTATCCTGCTTGATCCACGTTGCTGATGGCTCATAAGGGGGCATGTGTGGCAGATAGAGTGATGCATTTCACAATTAGAAGATATTTATAGCTTGAGCGTTCCTGAAGGATAGAATTAGAATCTCTATGAATATTGTGTAATAATATGTACTAGTTTGGAAACCCTCAGGAACACGTTAATCAACAGGTTAATTAGGGTAAAAGTAAACATCCTTGTAATGACTGTCGTGTGGTCCACGTGCCACTCTATGCCTATTTTTACTAACAGCGACATGTGGATGTGCATGTGTCCTAAACACTGTTTAAAAATGTAGCTATCTTACTTTGCAATCCCATGAGTTTTATTTTATCCATTTCCAGTATTTGTTTTGAGAGGAAGTTTGCAGGTTTCACCGTGGCCTGAAAAAGAGGAAGATTTGCTGTGTTTACAGCCACATCCTTGTCTCCCTGCCCTTGTTAACAAGCCCAGGGTCTTGGTAAGGGGTGTTGGAAACACAGGCAACTAGTGGCTTCCACGGAGAGCTGTTTCCCTCCAGGGCAATTACTTGATGGTTGTGTGGCAGGCTGGCCTGTCACCACCTCAGGTGTCAGCAAAGATAAGCTTACCCTTGGACCAGCTGGGAAAGGCCGTAGGGGATACGTCAGTCAGCACCGTCCTAGGGGAAAGCTCCGGTGGCATACTGCAATATTGGCACATGGAGCTTGTGTGTGACCCATTTGGGGGGACATCGGTGGAGTTTATTGGCCCTCATCAGGTATCCAGTAAGTTGAATCTCCTCGGCTCCCATTCGTGTTCTCAATTTGCAGTTCCAGCAGGTGGGAGTCAAGATGACAGGTCACAGGTGGCTTGAGTTTCTGGTGATTCCTAGTGTCCCTTCCTGCCCATTTGTGGAGAGAGAAATAAGGGAATGCTTGAAAACTTGCAGGGCCATGGCCTTGCCGCAGAGGGTGTAGAGCTGAGCCCAGGGGAGGTGGGCTCATGCCCCTGCATGGCTGCCTAGAGCAGCGTGTCCTTTCGTCTCCCGGCATCCCGTGGTGGTGCCAGTGCCTTCAATGTTTTTCATTGCATGGGTGTGCACGTCTTTTGTGGCCTTTATCACTGGGGATGAAAAGGATTTGTGTCTTTCTCCTTTCCAAGGCAAAGAATTCCGAAAGGATGGGCACAGGTATCTTATTTTTGTTTCACAGGGTACCTGGCACAATATGATTTGTTTTAAAAAATGGAGCGAATATTGAATACAATAGGCTATTTTCTCATGTAAAGTAAAATTTCTCAAGGCTTGTCATCTCGGCTTTTCAGGATGTAAGTGGGAAAGATTTTCCCGAGTTAGTTCCTGAGAGTGAGTAAAGAACAGGCCCAAGATTCGAATTGTGGCCGAACATCCCATAGCGAGCGGACACCCTCCACAGGTGACTTCATTCTCTTCGCAGTGGACATTGGGTTGCTCCAGTTCTCCACTATCCCAGAGCCAAACGAGAACAACACCAACAAAAGTGCATTGGTGAGCCGTGTATGTGTCCCTGTATGGACCTGTTCAGAAATTTCCCTGGGATATATGGACAGCTGGGAGGAATTGCTGGGTTGTGTATGTGTGGGGTGCAGATGCCACATTACAAAATATTAATTGGTGGCAGGTCACGGTGGCCATTCTCTTTTCTAGTCCCAGAGGCTGTGGTTGAGATGTCTTCTTTGAAAGGGAGGAATTTGAAGGCAAAGATTGTGGAAAAATAATTTCTGGGCTTCCCTTGATCCGTTTCAGGGTCACAGCCCAGTGATGAGTGTACATGATTAGCATATTGGGTTAGAGACCTAAATGGACTAGAACTACCTTTTAGAAAACCCTTTGCAACCACTGGATTTAAACATTCTGCACACCCAGTAGATATTCAGTTTTAATTGTGTAGTATTCTAAGAAAATCTGGTTCTAGGAGTATCTGCAAAGTGGGCAGTGGCTGCTTGGGACTGAAATATTAGATGGTCCTTTTGTCAGAGTGACAGGTGTCCACACGGATTGGTGAACTCTCATCGCCAAACCTGTGTGATAGGCTATCGTCTCGGCGCTGCTTTCGCTGCTTGGATGCAGTGCAGTTCAAGGTTGGCGCATGGTTGGGAAGTTCTCTGCCTAAATCATTTCCATTATTTCCCGGGTCTCAGCCCATTAACCAATTTGGTCCAAAGGCCAGGAAGAGAAATGGCATTCTCGAAATATTATTAGCATTTTGCGGTGAATGCTAACTACTGTACATTTACAGCCGATTAAGTTTTGCTCTCTCTATTTTATTATGGATTATGACAGGGATTTTGAGACTGAGTTCTGTTAAATAATAAATAGAAGCAGCAAGGTCATTTTCTACCTGAGCAAAGGAAAACTTTGCAGCAGGAAGACATGAATTAAGAAACAAGTTTAGTTAACTGTCTCAGGAGGAAGGAGGGATTCACGTTTTCCAGAGTTAAACAGATATCAGATATTTTCTAGGAAATGTGAACATCACCAATTATTTATTTCCAGTGATTGGATATATTTTTCCCCCACCAAAATTTGGTTAAGTTATCGTTGGAAGCAGAGGTTTCAAAGTGGTGGACCACATAATGTTTTGTTTGGCCCAGATAATATTTAAAAGTGTTTTTTTAAATTGGTTGAATTTTTTGAAAATCACAGGATTTGACATAAAAATTCAGATTTCGGGAAACAGATTTTTGTTTCTTCTTTGTAACAGTTTGCTGTAGCTGACTGCTAGCTGCCCCAGCCTTTGGGGCATTTTTCATTTTCTATGCCACCTGCTTCCCTCATTTATGTTGACTTTCTTGACCCTGCAGTGTCATCAACGGAGTCTGAGAGCCTTGATTCACGTGTTCAAGAATAAAGATAAAAATAAGTAGAAGATTTTTATTTCAGGTTGCATGCGTTGTCGTCATTCATAGCCCATTGGTTAAGAGTTTCGGCTCCAGGATCAAAACCGCGTGGAAATAAATGCCGGTTTCTTCAAGATGAGCTGTGTGACCTTAAGCAGATTACTTAATCTCTCTGAACACTAGTGTGCTCAGTCAAATGAAATAGCAATTGTACGTACCTTGTAAAGTTGCTGTGAGGATTCCACCTGGATCTGTGTGGATGTGTGTCCATTAAACACTGACACTCAGACACACCCACACCACTTAGAATAGTTCCCGCTAACCCATCAAATATTTTTATGTACAATTTTGTTGAAAAAGAAGACTTAATGGATAAATAAAAAACATAATTTCTCTTTTCCCATCAACTAAGAAAGTCAAGAAGTAATACTTGTGCTTCCCACAGGCGTTCCTTAAAATGATGGCTTGCTAGGGGCGCCTGGGTGGCGCAGTCGGTTAAGCGTCAGACTTCAGCCAGGTCACGATCTCGCGGTCCGTGAGTTCGAGCCCCGCGTCAGGCTCTGGGCTGATGGCTCGGAGCCTGGAGCCTGTTTCCGATTCTGTGTCTCCCTCTCTCTCTGCCCCTCCCCTGTTCATGCTCTGTCTCTCTCTGTCCCAAAAATAAATAAAAACGTTGAAAAAAAAATTTTTAATATTAAAAAAAAAAAAGAAAAAAAATGATGGCTTGCTAGGTTGATAGTATTATAATTTCACTGTAGCATAACTACAAGAAGGATATTGTGAAAGCGGATGGACGTTTTGCTGTTCCTGATAGCCTTCCAAGCACTGAGACTTAAGGGGATGGTGCATGTGTAGGGGATGGCAAGCATTTCCATGAAGTATTATCTGTGGGCGAGCCTTGTTCCTCATACGGGAACAGGTGGCTTTATGTGATGGCTTCCTTGCTCCACGTGAGGACTTAGAGGTAATGCCATACTGATTGATAAAGTGAGCAGGATCCGGCAGTCCACAGAGGGGAGGAAAAACAGGATGACTCTCAGTGAAGACAGCATCTTGTCGTGATATTTGGTGTTTGATAAGCAGATGGAGAATCAGAAATCAGATTTACATGACTGGATGATGGAATGAGATGGAGATAAATGGGTCTGCTCTAGTCCTTACCTCCTCTCTTGACTACAGTCAGAGCTTAATATATTGTATTGCTTCAGATAATAGGGCTTTTTCCTGCCCCACTCCCCCTTTAAAAAAATGTTGGTTTCAGGGGCTTTTTGGTGCTAAAACTAAGTGCTATTTCTGAGTGGTTTTTGTCTTTGGAGCTCTAACAAGGAGAATTAACATTTTACTATATATATACATATACATACATATATATGTATATGTAAATATATTTAACTATGGTTATATATATAAATAAGTGTATATGCATTTATGTTTCACAGTGTACTTCTACATAACTTATTTTTAGATAACGATACATTAGGAAAGCAGTCATAGGATGTAAAAACCATTTTCCATTTCAATGATTTGAAATCATTTTGATGGCAATTAAGAGCATTACCTGAGTGGTTAAAGGTTGACATCCATGGGTTCTTGTTAGCTAACATCTAACATTATTTCCTCTTTAACCCTCTTTCCAAATTAGTCCCATAGTTTAGGGTACAGGCATTGTTTTTCCATCTGTGCAATGCTCTCTGTATGCTTAATGTGCTTAGCAAATTGACAGGCCATGATGTTCCTTTATTGAGAGGGACTTTGTCTTTTAGATGTACTGTATCACTTAACAATTGTGCCACCAGTATATCTTTGAGCTTTCAGAAGTAGCTGTGTGGCAACATGTGGACACTTTGCGTGAAGTGGGAGGAATCATTGAATGCCATTGTGACAGGGAATCTGATTGCCACATTTGGAACCTGGAACAGGTGCATGGAAGCTGATTATAAGAATGCTCTGGGAATTTAAGTTTAATTCAAGAAGAATGTTATGTACATGATGATGAGTTTAGTTGACAGTAGTAATTATTACGATGTTATTAACCGGAGCTGAGCCAAATCATCTACCGCACGCACATCCCATTTGACTTCCACCCTGGTCCTGGAAGTCTGTGTTGTTATCCCCTCATGTTTGTGCTGAGGCTCAGATCCTTTCAGTGACCTGAGGTGTAATTATTATTTATTCCGTCCGTAGGAGTGCTGAAAACCGTATCTTGGGGTGAGTGCCTTTCCTAGTATCGATTAGTCCTAGTAGAAGGGGAATCATAATACCTAGTTTGCAGCTCAGGATTCCTACCTGAGACTACTCTTAGGAGTTAATTTAAAAATCATGTGAAGGTTACTGCTACATATGGAGCTTATAAAGTTTGTTACCCCAAGAGGCTGCTTAGTGGGTTGAAATCTAGGTCAAGAGAAGCTTCCATGAGACTCTGGGAGAATGGAATAGTCAGACAAGTTAGGTGTGTTTGGGAACGTGTTAATCTTCAGAGAGGGACATTGTGTAAGCCAACATGCTCGCCCATTCCTTTGTGCAATATTATCTATGGACTCTTAGAATGATCCTCTTTTGTCTTTTTGTTTTTGACTAAGTGGACACAAATAATAAAGCAATGTTCTTTTAAAACATTCAGAAAGACAAAATTAGAGCTTCCAGGCCTCTTTGCCCATGTTTTGACCTCAGAGATAACCAGAGCTGTTAGTTTGGTGTATTAGTCAGTTTGGATTGTGTTCACCTGCACATAATCAACTAAATGTAACCAAATCAACTTACTTTTCTTCCCCCTTAACGAGAAGCCTAGAGGTGGATAGTCCAGAGTGGTACACTGTTTAAAAATCCAGGTATCTTTTTTCCTTTCTGCCTCACTGTCCTTATTGTGTGACTTTTGTGGTTATGGTGGCAAGGTGGCCGCTCTAATCCTAGATAGCTCGTGTTCATTTCGGGCAGGAAAAACAGGAAAGGGCAAAGGGAAACATGTACATGGCACCTGACTCCCATCCTCTTTGTCAGGAGTGCAATAGGTTTTCTGGAAAATGTGTCCAGTACAATGTGCTTGCATTCATTGGTCACAACGTTGTCACGTGACCACTTTGGAACCCAATCATTTTGCTGATGGTAAGGAAGATGGGGCAAAGGGATGTTGGGTTGGTACTTAGCACTGTCTGCTTATCCACTCATTCTTTTTCAGGATGTTTAGGTACATGTGTAAGTACATACAAAACCCTTGCTCTCTTTTTTTCCCTAACCTAAATGACACCTACTCTAAATAATCTTCTGCAACTTCATTTCCCCTACTTGGCAGTTTCTAATGTCAGCAATTTATTGGGCTTCATTACAGAAATCAAATTTTCTTCTCATTATATATAAAGTACAAGAGCAAATCAGTCTTCACCTACTGTATGCCGAAACTTGGCTTGAATTCGACGAATCTAGATTTCTATTTTACTGTTTACTTTTTGTAAATTAAAAGATACAGAATGTAAGTGAACTCTTTGGTGTCAACTACTTTAGGAGCGTTTAGTTTTGAGTTTTGTAGTAGCACTCTGCATAGTTTGTGATTTAGATTTTTTTTTTTTTAACTTTCATATAATGATCTGTTATCACAGTCAATATTCTGGTCCCTAAGAACTCCACCATCCTGTATTAGAATTTTTATTCTGCTGTGCATTTGAGACCAAGGGTTAGGATTATAGGTTAAGTAAGAGTGTGTTGGGAAGTTATGACTGATTCTTTTTTCTTTTTTTAATGGTTATTTTTGAGAGAGGGACAGAGTGCGAGTGGGGGAGGGGCAGAGAGAGAGAGAGACAGAGAGACAGAATTGGAAGCAGGCTCCAGGCTCTGAGCTGCTAGCACAGAGCCTGACTTGGGGCTCAAACCCATGAGCAGTGAGATCATGATCTGAGCCGAAGTCAGACACTTAACTGACTGAGCCACCCCGGTGCCACGAGTTATGACCAATTCTTGCAGAGCTCCATAGAATGTTTTGTGTTCTTTCAGGGCTGTGCTCCAGCTGCTTGAGGTTGTTGGAATGTGGACTTCTATGGAGGAGAAATTGTTGTTCACTTTTCTTTGAAAGGTGGATAGGAAAGGAAACAAACCAGCTTCTCCACCCCCCCCCCCCCAAAAAAAAAACAAAACCCGAGAAAAGAGCTTATTAGAAGATACTTGGTGATTTTTTTTTTTTTAATGAAGTCAAATGAGAAGCAAAGATCATTCATTCAGTCAGAAAGCTTTGATCATATATCTGTTCCTTGCTCCAGAGAAACTGGGTGAGATTCCAAGAATTGCAGGACTTGGTGTCTGCCCACAAGGAGCTCAGAGAACTCACAAGAGCACCTAGTGAATGGATAGCATGTTGACAATTAGTGAAAATGTATGTGATTCTAGTATATTCTCCACACTGCACATCATGTCACTTCCTTACTTGTAACCGTGTAGTGGTTTCCAGTGACCTTAGAATAAAGCCCGTAGCCCTTCCCGTGACCTCCACGGCCCTCATTAGATCGATCCCTGACAATCATCTCTTGCCATTGTCTTCCTTACTGACTTTGCTGCAGCCACACTGGCCTCCTTGCTGTTCTTATAAAAGAATGCTCTCATCTCAGACTTGTGTTCTCTCTGCCTTGAACTCTCTTTCATGTTCACTCCTGTATTTCACTGAGGACTTTGCTTTAGCGCTGTCTCTTCAGGTGCCCCCTGTCCCACCATATTACTCTCTCACCCTTTATCCTGCTTTATAATTCTTGATGGAACTCACAATTATCTGACATCCTAGTAGATTTTCGTTTGTTTTTCTCTCTCAATGAAAGAGGGTTCACAATGATATCCCCTGAATAGTGTCTGGTACATAGCAGGTGTTCAGTTAGTATTTGTTAAATCGGGGAGTGAATTCTAAAATATGAAACTGTCACTGTACCCTGTTTATTTCCATCTTCCCTGAGCCCAGGAATATGTTTAGAAATAGTGTTAGCAGTCAAAGCTAATACTTACTGAGGCCTGCCACACTCGAGGCAGTGTTGTATATTATACTGTTAGCTCTGTTTGTACAGATAGGGGAACTGAGGCACAGCAGTTAAGCAGCTAGCCCAAAGTCACGCACGTAGTAAGTAGAGGATCCAGAATGCCTCAGACTTGGGCATTTTTCCATCCATTACCTGTTTGGCTGTGCTGTCTTTGTCTAGAGTAGGCCTTCAATAAATATTTATTGCATTGAAGTGAATAATTAATAAAGGGCCATATCACAGAAAACAGATGAGTTAGAGAGTATAGGAAAATATAGAGGGGTGCTGATTGCATTGTACAAATTAAAAGAAGTAAAATAGGAATTAGTAAAGGGAGTGACCCAGAAAAAGTTAGAGGTCCCAGTCCCACCCCACGTCACAGGACAGTTGGGACTACTTGGATTTTAAGAACAAGTTCCTTCTAGTAGGCAGAGAGGAGGTAAGGTGGAATTAATAAATGGTAAATCATGCATTTAAAACATTAAAATAAGCTTGAAGTTAATAGAAGGAAGATGAATGTTAAAGAGTCACACTTTCTCATATTAAAAACACAACTGACTCATATCTGTTAACACTTGAGTTATTTTTAGAACACTAGCAGGGGAAAAATGTGTTTTTTTCCCCCTTAGTTCTGTAGTAGATAATAATAATAATTAAGGCTAATAGATATGTAAACATTGTGACACTCCAACTTTATATCTATTTGACATTATAAATTAAAGTATATTTTACTTATTCAGAAATGACATTGCTTTGTACATTATTACCATGTTCTTGCAAAAGATTCAAGTGAATCACAACTGAACTTTTGCAATTCTGGTTTAAGAACCCTCAGTTTTCCTTTGAAGGGAGCTGAGTTTATTAAGGAGGAATTATTTCAGAACACTGTAGGGGAAACACAGAGGGTTTTTAGATCCAAAAGGATTATCTAGTCTGATCATGAATATGAGATGAGGGATTTTCCCCCCCGACCCCAGAGCTCATGAGAGCTGAGGGCTCAGTCTTGGTAGTTTACTTTCCTTTTGGTGGGTGACAGTGCTAAATTGAGGGTGGTCTGGTAATGTTTGGGAACTTGGTTAGTGAATTTCAATGAGTAAGGATTCAGGCCTAGTGAATCTGAAAAGAAATTGGTCGTGGGTGTGCATTGACTTTTATGCCAAGCTGAAGCTTGGCCATTTCAATTCAGTTCAATTCTGTAGCCAGTGGGGCTTGGTAATGCTTCTCCTTGGAATTAGATGGACTTCTGTATTCTATTGCTGGCAGATGTGGACAACCATAGGTCGGTTGCACAGAAGTGGCCCTCACGTGGCTCAGAGCTGGCCAAATACAAGTGTCCTGCAGGCATGGAAGTCCCGAAGGAGAAGGAAGGGGCTGGGTCCAGTTTATCCTCCCAAACTCCCGAATGCAGTTAGTAAGATGCCTGGTTCTTCCTAACACTAGTGGGCTTGGAACAGTCATCTCCCTGCAAATGAGCCCCTCCTGATCTCCCTTTTTCTGTCTTGGCCTTGTATGTCTTGAGACTGAAGAGTTCGTGCTGATTCATCATGTCTTCTCATGTTTCTCGCTCATCATGTGCTAAGACCCCAAGTAGGGCCTCTCAAAGAGTGGTCTGTGGCTGCTTGCATCAGAATCAGAAGCTATTAGAACACATGTTCCTGGGCTCCCACTCAGATGTACTCAGTTAGTGTCTCTTGGTCTGAGCCTAGGAAGCTGGATTTTTAAGAAGGTCGTTCTGAGGTGTGCTCAACTTTGCTCAACCCAGTCCTAGAGGTTTGACCTTAATCTCGCCCTTGAAACTATCTCCATTTCTGCTGCCACCATCCAGGTTCCAGCCCCATTTATCTCTCCCCCAGGTTGTTTTCCCCCTCTAGTCTTGCCTACCTTTGATCTTCCATACCTACTAGACCATATCAGTAAATTTTGAAATTAGATAACCCAATTAGTAGCTTACGCCTAAGTGTTTAGTATAGCATGTTGCATTTATTTGAAGGTATAAGAGCCTTTGGTGACCAGATGGAATTTGAAAAGGAGGGCAAAGATGCTGGTTGCTCTATGGGGAAAGTGGGAAAGTGGCAATTTTGTGGCATCTTGGTAAATGGCAACCAGCAAGCCAAAGGCCCTTTAGAGAGACTGAAGTATGGGGAGGGTAGTGCAAATAGATGAACCTGTTGAGGAATGGCAAATAAGCTGTTCAATAGTGGATCCTTTGGGAGAGAAGATGGTGAGTGAGACAATGTGATTAAAAGTTGGGGTTTTGAGGCAGGACTGGTTATTATTTGAAGCTTGTAAGAGATGACTCCCAAAATGCAATGATTTCAAATGGCATTTTATTAGGTCGTGATTACAGATCAGGAATATGGCACACTTGGCGAGGGGGTGGTTCTCCACGTGGATTGGGTTGCTTAATGGCATTGAGATGACATCTGGGCTAGTGTGAGGGATTTAAGGTAGCTTCACTCAGGTTTATGCCACTTTGGCTGGCGTGGGAAGCCTGAACTCAGCTGTGTTTCTTTGCATGTAGTTTCAGGGTCTCTCCAAACGGTCTCTCTAGCAGCGTTATGGAACCTCTTACTACTGGCTCAGGGCTCAAGAGCACGCTTTCCAAAAGCTATGGAGTAGAAGTTGTCAGTCTTTGGAGGCCTGGGCCCAGAAATCGGCTCAGCATGATTTCTGAATATTCTAATATTTGCAGTGGTCACACAGCACATTCATATTCAAAGGGAGGGGACACCCACCCCATCTCTCCCTCGGCTGAGTGTCAAAGCATTTGTGGCTATCTTTAATAATGTCACACCGAGTTACCATCACATTTTAGATCAATCGATTGAGCAAAAAGAACCTAAGAAATCTGAGAAGAGGGAAATATGGATTTTTAAGTGAGACTGCTACTCGAATAGCTAAATAAAGATAAATAATGGAAAAACTATGTTGCATTATGTTCATCAGCTGGAGTTTTTATTGCTCCTTTTCCCTGGAAGGATAGCTTGTGCTAGAGGTAGGAAATTTATTTAAGGGAGAACTTTTAGAGGACTGTTTTTATTTTATTTTTCCCTAGGCGTTTTTTGGTTTTGTTTGTTTGTTTGTTTGTTTGTTTTAGTTGGCATTCTCCCTGACACACTGTTCCAGTGAATCCAGTTGGTTTTTGTTAGGTGAGCTTACGAAATAGAAAAAGACAGTGTGCCACATTCCACGTACTACGAACTGTGCATGTTCCCACCCTAAGGCAGTCATGCCTAAGAATGTGGTACGGGGGCTAGGACCTCTGTCTCGAGGTAGGGAGGGGTGTCATGCAGGCTTCACTGCCTCTGGAGGTAGTAATAGATAGTATTCCCTGAGCCGCTGGCCCTGGATGTGGGAGCTGTTAAAAGGGCATAGGGATCATCGAGGGGATGAGGAAGTAGGACAGAATAGGCTAGCCCCTATTTACCTTTAATCCACGTTCACGGATCCATTGCCACCAAGGTGAGTTGACCAACCATGGTCCATGGAGAGGCCGAATAGGAGGACAAAAAGACCATTACATTTTCTACCTTACTGACTGAAGACCTTACACGGGTCACAGTAAACTCCAGTTAAATTTCATGCCCACAGGACTAGAGACTACAAGTGGAGACCATGATTTTTATTTGCAGATAGAGGGCTAACAGCAGAGAGAGGATGCTATTAGCATTGTCTTCCGTGCCTTATATGCCTCAGGAGTTCCCTGCAGGGTAGAGCCTCGGAAAATGCTGGACAGGTTCATTTTGTGTGTGTTCCAGTTACAGATGGAGAAGGCCGATGCCCACAGGTGTTGCAAGGTGGCAGTTAATGGTGCAGGCACTGGAGCCAGACTGGCTGTGTTCAAATTTTGGTTCTGCCACTGAATGGCCGTGGAAACTAAGACTCGTTTGTCTCCCTTTCCTCAACGATAAAATGGGGCTGATAATAACATCTACCTTTTAGGGTAGATGTGAAGATAGAATACATTATTGCATAGGAAGTTGGCATAGTGCTATAAAAGGAATAGGTATTAGTAGCGGTAGTCTTTAGCTTTCCTAGAGAAATTCCTAGCATTAATTCTTGACACAAGGCGGGGACTTAAAAATACTTGGTGAGTGCCATTTGTGAGATGGAGCTGCACGTCAGGTTTTGCGTGGACAGTGCAGAGCCTTGTTGGGGTTCGCTCTCTTCCTCTCTGCTCCTTCCCCCCAATAAATAAAATAAGCATTTCTTTTTTTTTAATATTTATTTTTGAGAGAGAGCTTAAGTGGGGGAGGGGCAGAGAGAAAGGGAGACAGAGGATCCGAAGTGGGCTCGGCACTGACAGCAGAGAGCCCTGTGTGGGGTTCAAACCTGTGTTCCATGAGTTCA
This sequence comes from Prionailurus viverrinus, assembly GCF_022837055.1. NCBI lineage: Eukaryota > Metazoa > Chordata > Mammalia > Carnivora > Felidae > Prionailurus > Prionailurus viverrinus. The sequence continues at coordinate 35,370,011 of NC_062562.1, read as the reverse complement.
TGACCTGACCTGAAGTCAGACACTTACTGAGCCACCCAGGTGCCCCTAAAATAAACGTTAAAAAAATACTTGGTGAGTGAATTATGAATATGTTTCGCTTAACCTGTGGAGGACAAGTTCAAGACAGGAACTGCATACAAAGGTGGCAAATGTTTCCAAAATATGTTATGTATCTGGGATATTAATGTGGATTTTATGACCAAGTGATTTCATACCTGATTGTGTCCAAATCTACCAAGGTGGAACTGGTAGCCTTTGAGAAGCTCTCACGCCCCTCTAGTAGATCAATTGAAGGTGACAGTGCATGAATTGTGGAGGGTGATAGTCACGCCTTGTGATTTAGCTCAGGGGCTGATAGCCTTGTGCTGTCAGGGAAGAGAGGCAAGAACAAAGTCTGACCGTTGTGGAACCACAGAGACTTAATGCAAATTAAAAGTTGTGTGCGTGCTTGTGTGTGTGTGTGTGTGTGTGTGTGTGTGTGTGTGTGTGTGTGTTATTCTTTAAGGTAACCTTCTATTTAGACTTGTGAAAAGGAAGCCTTTGAATGGTGTTAGATTTTTGCATGTAATACAGCGTTACTGTCTTGACAGCAAAGGTGCGGAATGTGAGACAGGGCAAGCCCAGGATTAGAAAGAAACTCCGCTTAGCTCAGTATTTTAGGAGATACTAGTAACTGAGGCAAGAATGGCAATGTTGGGGCGCTTGGGTGGCTCATTTGGTTAAGCGTCTGACTTCGGCTCAGGTCACGATCTCGTGGTTCGTGGGTGTGAGCCCCGTGTTGGGGTCTGTGCTGACAGCTCAGAGACTGGAGTCTGCTTCGGATTCTGGGTCTCCCATCTCCCTCTCTCTGCCCTCCCCCCTCTCCCCTGACTCCTACTGTGTCTCTCTCTCAAAAAATAAACAAACATAAAGAATGGCAATTGTTGGTCAGTCTAGCCATGGTTGGTGAAGGGTTTGGCAGGTATGGTGTCTCCCAGAGGGAAACCATGAAAGCCTCCTCATGCAGGAAGGGTGTTTGCTAATAACCTGTGGAACCATGGGGAAGGGCCAGGACTCGGTTTTCCCTTCTCCATGACCACACTGGGTATGTGACAAGGTCATCAGCTGACTTCTTTAGCTCCTGTCTTTGGGTATTAAAGGAAACAGAATTAAAGAATTTTATTTTTAAAAGCCATGTGTTTCATATCTCTGGAGCATTTCTTGGAGAGATTACTTACCTAGGCTTACAAATGGTCTTTCTGCAACCTGTAAGTGGTGAGAATAAGTTAAGTCCCGGGGGGTTTCCTGATACAGTCCACATTTGCCACAGGGTCCTTTTGTCTTACAATCTCTATCTTTTCTTGAGAGTTTAGCCTATGGGAGCAAAGCGTCTCTTTGGAGAAAAGATCTTGTCCTTTCACAGCTTCTATCAGAAATGAAAGGAGGTTGGGGCGCCTGGGTGGCGCAGTCAGTTGAGCGTCCGACTTCGGCCAGGTCACGATCTCGCGGTCCGTGAGTTCGAGCCCCGCGTCAGGCTCTGGGCTGATGGCTCGGAGCCTGGAGCCTGTTTCCGATTCTGTGTCTCCCTCTCTCTCTGCCCCTCCCCCGTTCATGCTCTGTCTCTCTCTGTCCCAAAAATAAATAAACGTTGAAAAAAAAATTAAAAAAAAAAAAGAAATGAAAGGAGGTAAACTACAGAGTCTAATAAAGTTATTTCTTCCTCTAGCTTTCTGCCTATAGAATATTAAATTTGTGGGCACAGCTTGGTTTTCATGGTGGACCCATCATGGTTCTCTTCCATTTTCCTCACATCCCAGCACCTCTGTGGCTGTCGCTGATGGTCTCTATGATCATCAGTTTACAGAGTTGGTGTCCTCAGATTCCCCCCCCCCCTTAACTGTAAATCCAAAGACCAAATACTCTTTTGCAACAGACTTCGGTAGTGAGGATTGGCTGATCTCAAACTTAATGCTTCTAATGGATTAATGTGAGGTTGGAAGGCAGAGTGGCAGGCCATATGTCAGGGAAAGAAGGCATTAAAATGATTTTTTAAGAGGCAGGGGAACATTTTTCAATATGAAAAGGTTGTGAATTGCATCGGAGTGTTAATGAAGCTTGAGTTGGTGCGGAGTTTTCTGGGACCTGTTTAAAATATTTGCATTTACATCATGTAGTAAAATTTTCACTTCTCTCTTGACCATTAATATTTGTGGCCTGAAGCCATTTTTATTAATGACTTCTGTTTGTTTTGGACATTGTTTCCTATGTTTCCTTATGGTGTTTGCATTATTCACCACGGTGATCATGGTTGTTTTTTTTTTTTCTTTCTCAAAGCCTGTGTTTTATTTATTTGTATTTTTAAATTCCAGGGAGATTAATATACAATGTTATATTGGTTTCAGGTGTACAATAGTGATTCAACAATTCTGTACCTTTCTCAGTGCTCATCAAGAGAAGTGAAACCATTGTTGCACTGTATGCTAACTAACTTGGATGTAAATTTAAAAAATTAGAAAGAAAGCAGTGAAGTTTTGATCCCCATTATCTATTTCCTCAGGCCCCATCCATCTCCCCTTTGACAACCACCAGTTTGTTCTCTGTGTTTCAGAGTCTGGTTTTTGTCTCTTTTTTTCCTTTGTTTTTTTTTTTTTTTTTTGTTTATTTTGAGGGACAGCTAGAGCACAAGCAGGGGAGGGGCAGAGAGACATGGAGAGAGAGAATCCCAAACAGGCTCTGCAGTGTCAGCACAGAGCCTGACACAGGGCTCAAACCCATGAATCATGAGATCATGACTGGAGCAGAAAGCGAGAGTCGGAAGCTTAACTGACTGAGTTATCCAGGCACTCCCATTTATTTTGTTTCTTAAATTCCACATTTGAGTAAAATCATGTGGTGTTTGCCTTTCTCTGACTTATTTCACTTAGCATTATGCCCTCTATGTGCCCTTGTTTACCGCAGCAAGATTTACAAAAGCCAAGATATGGGAGCAGCCCAGGTGCCCACTGATAGATGAGTGGATAAAGAAGATGTGGTATTTATATACAGTGGAGTATTAGCCATAACAAAGAATGCGATCTTGCCATTTGCAACAGCATGGAGGGACCCATGTGATAATTTAACTTTGGCGGGCTATGCTGTATCTGCGAGAGGAATATTCATTTCTCTGTTTCATTCAGAATTCTGCTTACATGTAAGCTTCCTTGGCCACCCTCTATGAAAAGTCCTCTTCTGCTGTCACTCTTTATCTCATTATTTGTCTTCATAGAACTTAATTGCTCTCTACATTTTACTGTATTTGTTTACTACATGTGTCCTGCTAGAGTATGGTCTCTCAGTGGGCAGGGGCTCTTACCTGTTTTTATTCACTGCCATAGTCCTATCACCTAGAGAAGGGATCCGTAAACTGTAACTCAGTGGCCCAATCTGGCCCAGAGCTAGTTCTGGTATTGCATGAGAACCAAGAATGATTTTTACATTTTAAAGGGTTAAAAGGGGGGGGGTGTTAAAACTTGAAGAAATAATAGGGGGCCCACAAAGCCTTAAAAAACAGTGCCTGGGGGCGCCTGGGTGGCGCAGTCGGTTAAGCGTCCGACTTCAGCCGGGTCATGATCTCGCGGTCCGTGAGTTCGAGCCCTGCGTCAGGCTCTGGGCTGATGGCTCAGAGCCTGGAGCCTGTTTCCGATTCTGTGTCTCCCTCTCTCTCTGCCCCTCCCCTGTTCATGCTCTGTCTCTCTCTGTCCCCAAAATAAATAAACGTTGAAAAAAAAATTTTTTTTAAACATTAAAAAAACAAACAAACAACAACAACAACAACAACAACAACAAAACAGTGCCTGGCTGTGGAACAGGCTCTCGACAAATATTTGGGCAATGAATGAATGTTACATGGATCACTCAGTGTTGGACTCTCCATCTACCTACAGTGATGCCTTATAAACCTCTGGTGTTCAGTAAAGTTCCTTGATTAAGGTCATGAAGATATAAAAATGGATTCTTGTCACTGAAAACAGTAATTCTGGTAAAGTATTTTTTGTAGCTCAGAGTTATAGCACTTAACCCATGTACAGCCGTGGAGTCATCACTTTGTGATAAACTACTAACAAATCTCCCGGTGACATTTTCAGTATTACAAGAAAAATGTTAATAACACTCGACACAAATGATGCTTTTGATTTGTGCCCCAATTCTATAGGATATAAAAGCATACTTTTCAATGTTTCCAAAGTGATGTTCCAGGATCCCTTGTGTCTGAATATCCTCAGGGGGTGATAGTTTAAAAATTGTGAATTGTTTGACCCCATCTCAGGCTCATTGAATCAGAATCACTAGAGTGAGGCCTCAGGAGTTTATATTTTCACCAAGCTATATGTGTGATTCTGATGTTCACTAAGGTATAAAATCATTGGTCTTAATTCATCTTTTGGCTGGAGAAGTAGGAAGGAGAAAGTTGGAATGTACCCATTCATTGTAGAGCAAGAATGCACGTATCATCATGGGCTCACTCCCCAGCTGGGTTTCCCAACCTTCCGTGTCAAATGAATCACACTTGGAGATCTTGCTAAAATGTGGATGGACTCAGGCCTCAGATTCTACTCTTCAAACCCGCTAGTGGGAGATGCTCTTGGTACCTGTTCTTGGATCATTTAGTGTAACTCTGGGATTGCACCAGGAGTTGGCATTTTTTTTTTCTCCAAAGAGTCAGAGAGTGAATGTATTAGGCCTTGTGAGTCATACAGCCTCTGTCACAACTACTCAGATCTGGTGTTGTCATGTGAAAGCAGCCACAAATTATGCATAAATGAATGGGTCTGTCTGTGTCCTAATAAAACCTTGTTTACAAAAACATGTGGCCAGTTGGATTTGGCCTCAGGGTCATAAAATTTTCCAGCTCTGGGTTGGAGAATCATACCGATTATGACCACTGTTCTTTAGGAATTTTGAACACCTTCCATATGCCAGGTAATTTGCTAGGTGCTTTCTTTCATCCTTTGCATCCTGATATAATACACAAAACTAAAGAGCTGGAAAGTTAATTAAGGAGCTTTCTCAAGGAAGCACAGCAAGCAGTCAACATGGTGAAATCTTGAACCCTGACCTCTGGATTCCAATTTGAGTGTTTTTTTTCTTCCATACAAAGTGAGTTCCATACTAGCAATGACTTTTGCTTTGGAAATAACTTTTCTTTTTGAAGGACTAGTAGAAAGTAAACTCCATCAGGGCAGGAATTTTTTTGTTTTGTTCTCTCTTCCCTGCCTAGAAGGGTACCTGGAACATAGTAGGTGCTCAAGAGACATTTATTGAATGAATGACTAGTTTCTGATTTGCCACTCCTAATGTTGGTGTTTTTATTTTTTTAAGTTTATTTTGAGTGAGAGAGAGAAAGAGAGAGCAGGTGGGAGGGGCAGAGAGAGAGGGAGAGAGAGAATCTTCAACAGGCTCCCCACTCTCAGTGCAGAGCCCTATGTGGGGCTTGAACTCAGGAACTATGAGATCATGACCTCAGCCAAAATCAAGAGTCAGACGCTTAACCTCCTGAGCCACCCAGGTGCCCCTATAGAAACTGATTTTAAAGGTAAAGTAATTCAGTCGATGAATTGCTGTGTAAGTGTCAGTCCTAGAATCCAGATTTTTGTACATAGAGGCTCCTTGGTTCTCAAGCTTCTTGATACTCAGGCTGTTTCATATGTAGCAGTTGATTTAAATTTGATAAGTACCATTTGCAGGGACCTAAATTGTTCCCTGCGGCTTAAATAGATATGAACCCCTTTTAATTTTGAGCCTTCAATTTCTTAGTATTGGGAATAAAGTTGTGTTTTGACAAAACATCCTGGTGGATGGAGGAATCAGGATTATTTCTGGGGCAAGAGATTTGAGACAAAACCCCCATCCTCTTGTGATGGGGGTGTTCCTACAAAACATAGTGGTCCATTCTCATGCCAACAATCAGAAGAGGTAAGAGGCTTTGATGGAGGGTCGTACACCCATTTCTTCTTTCTTCTCTGTAGTTTCTCATTTTAGAGCACTTAATAAGGTTTTAAGAATAAAACGTCCAGATCTTGCTGGAATGGGTTTTTTTTTTTGGTAACTATATTGCATATTATTGGAAAATACACCATGATTTGCACAGGGTTCTTCTGACTCAAAGGGAAGGGCAATTTTGTAGGCGTGCTTGAAGAATCCCAAGTGATTTTAAAGAGGGGTATGCAAAGATGAATAAAATGGCCGCCCTGAAGTGGAATGTACTAAAGTAAAGATGGTATGGAATGGCTGAGAGTCTGGCTTTTGTTCCTGAGGAGGGAAGTGGAAAGGCGCAGCTGTGGAAGCGACCGGGAGACTGACTTGAGGAGACATACAGATTTTTTTTATCGTTTCTAAGCAATTCCTGCCCCCAGTGACCTAATTATGTCACCTGCAAGCCAACTTTGTACCTTTGCAAGACAGCCACGCGACATCGGAGCTTTGTAGTGAGATTTCCCACAAAAATACTCTCTCTGTGCTGCGCTTGAGTGGCTAACTTCACGAGTTTACCTTAGTTGGAGAAATTGCAACTTTGCAGTTTGGGGGCTTATTTTTTCAAGATAGTTATTATTATCAAGTCTTCTAGAAGCCGCAGGCAAGGAAGAAAGACCTTTGTTTGTATCCTGTGCCTTCACCTCGCTCATTTATTCCTTTAACAAATACCTGGGTATTATTAACTGGGTATCAGCCTGAGTTCTCATTTCAGGGAAACGAAGTCTTTTTTTTTTTTTTTTTTTTTTTTAATTTTTTTTTTTTCAACGTTTATTTATTTTTGGGACAGAGAGAGACAGAGCATGAACGGGGGAGGGGCAGAGAGAGAGGGAGACACAGAATCGGAAACAGGCTCCAGGCTCCGAGCCATCAGCCCAGAGCCCGACGCGGGGCTCGAACTCACGGACCGCGAGATCGTGACCTGGCTGAAGTCGGACGCTTAACCGACTGCGCCACCCAGGCGCCCCGGAAACGAAGTCTTTGTCTTCAACGAACTTTTAATGCTAATGAGTGGAGATACACGATAAACAGAAAAAACAAATATCAGATGGTGATGCGTTCTAAGGAGAAAAATAATGGAGTCAAGGGACTGGAGGAACAGGGTGGGTGTGGGCGATGTAGCTGTTCAGAAAGGGTCATCGGGACAGGCTTTCCTGGGAGGTGCCATTTAGACAAAGACCTGAGGATAACGGGGAGCAGGTGTTCTGGGCGGAGGGCAGAGCAAGTGCCAAGGCTGTGAGGGAAGTAGGTGGTCAGATCAGGGAGTTAAGTGGAGTGAGTACTGCAGGGAGTGGGGCTGTAGACCATATTGGGCTTTGTGGGCCCCTGGGAAGACTTTGGTTTCTACCCTGAATGAGCTGCAAGAGCTTGGTGGGTTTTGAGCAGGGGGAGACATTGCCTGACTTGCAGTTTAGAAGAATCACTCTGTTGGGGTGTTGAAACTTAGGAAGGAGTGAACAGAAGCATGGAGGCCACTTAGGAGGCTGTTGAAATAATTTCTGGCAAGAAACAGCAGTGGCTTGGATGAGGGTGGTAGCAGGAGAGGTGGCGAGAATGGAGTAGACTCTGAAAATGTTGTGGAATGGAGCCAACACGACTTGGCTGACAGATGGAATGTGGATTGAGAGAGAATGAGAGGGATCAAGGATGATGCCAATATTTTTGGCTTGATCAGCCAGAAGGAAGGGGGTACTATTTCTGAGATGAGGAAGTGTATGGGAGGAACAGGTGTGTGTGTGGAGTGGAAGTGGATGTGGGATATATTGAGTTGAAATGCTTATTAGCTACTCACATGAAGTTGTCAAGAAGGCACTTGGATATAAGGTAGTGAACCTCAGGTAGGAAGATTTAGGTGATGATGCTAGTAATAGGTATTAGTGTTATGTGCCTATTAATTGAGGTAGAGAACGTTCTTTACCACGTGTCTGAATTCAGAACCAAGTGATAAAAATCAAACAGGTGGAGAATTAAAATTTCAACGTTACTGCCAATAACGGCAAGATTAGAGAATGTAGCCTTGGGTTTATGGCAAAGGGGACTTGCCCATACTTTAGTCTTAAATCAGATGGCTTCTTTACCATGCATGGTTGGCGTAGGTTCCTTACTGCACAGAGCCAAGCAGATCAGAATGTTAGTGTCCTCCGTTCAGGTAAGCAGATTATAAAAGGGCTCGTACCACAGATGGACCTTGGAATGGCCACTTCCTTCTGCCTACACTTGCCAATCCACCAATTATGTAAGTCTTTGTTTCTCCTCTCTATAGAGGGGTTCTTCCAACTTGGAGAGAGAAGCCAGGGTGAGTGTTACCCTGGCTATTGAGGTATATGAAATGGGGAATGAATGTCTCTGCTAGCCATGTAACTGAGTGTTCGAAACTTTACAATAATTGTTTCAGGTAATGGTCACATTTTTATCATTCTTACATACATGAGGCAGCTCAGACTTGAGGCTGCTACTTTACCTTAGATCTCCCAGCTCACCGTGGGAATACCTTGGTATGCATCTGACACTAGACTTTTATTCCTCTGTTTTGTAAAGACAGGAACTTTGAAAGCGGTTAGATTTTATATATTTTTTTAACTGTATACCTGAAAATGTTTGATTTTTGTCATTGTTGATGACGTTTTAGGAGTGGATCTCAGTTAAGGGAAACTTTCATTCAAAGTTTATAAAAGAATTAAGAAAAATAGTTCCTCCAAATTAAATATTTACACACAATTTAAATAAAAAAAGTTTGTGGAGTGTTCATTCTTAACAGACTTATTTTTAGGAAAAGTTCTTGATTTCACTTCTATTTCTACTAGTTCTATTTCTTCTAGTTCTATTTCACGACTAACCTGAATGCTTTCGATACTCACGATAATCTTTACACTGATGTTTTTGTTTGTTTGTTGGTTTGGTTTTTTTACTGGGGCTTCCTAGACAGACATGCTAATATAACCTTGGGTGCTATATTTCATATGAAGTTATGTTGCAGTTATGGAAAATCCTAGGCTCTGTGTCTGTGTATTACATATGCTGAATCTGTTATTATTCCAAAGTCTTTGGAGCAACAGGTAACTTCCTTTAAAATGGAAATCTGAAATAGTACACGACCTCTTATTTTATCTTACATCTGGTTGTCCTCATAACGTTACCGGGTAAGAAAGGTTGGAGTAGACAAGTATCGATGTTCAGAAGGAATGTGTTTTCATTATTCTTGAGCGTCCTCAGACCATTGATGATACTGTACAGATCTTCCTTGATTTATGATCAGGTTACGTCCTGATAAACCCATGATAAGTTGAAAATAATAGCATAAACCAAACAGGTACTTAATAGACATAGCCTTTGAATATCATAGCTTAGCCTTGGGTCCCTTAAATGTGCTCAGAGAACTTAAGTTAACCTACGGTTGAGCCAAATCAAGTAACACAAAGCCTATTTTGGAATCAAGTGTTGAGTATCCCATGTGATTTATTGAGTACTGTTCTGAAAGTGAAAAACCAAATGACTCTGTGGGTACAGAATGGTTGGAAATGTGTTGGTGGTGACCCTCGGGAATGCGTGGCCGACTGGAGCGGTGGCTGCCACTTCCCAGCAGCACCAGAGAGCATTCTCTCATATATTGCTAGCCTGGGAAAAGATCCAGATTCGATAATTCCGTATGGTTTCTCCTGAATGTGTACGGCTGCTGCATCATCTCCAAGTCACAAACTCGTTAAGTCCAACCATCGTGAGTCGGGGACCATCTGCACTATGTCTGTCTCCTCTTCCCCTTCCTTTCCAGGTAGTGCTTCTTTACTGCGACTGTACCCTCAAATGCAGATAAACACTGTGGTGGGTGGTTTTGCATCATTTTGTTTATCTGCATAACACGCCTCTGAATTAACCTTCTTCTTATCCTTTTTTTTATGGACAAGAAAACTTGGCATGGTCAAGGAATTGTGGTTACGCAGATAGTGGCAGAACTGGCTCCTCAAAAAGTAGGCTTTCTGGTTCCAGGTCCAGTGTCCTGTTACTATCTTATTACCTCTTCTCTTTAGCTCAAATAAACTTCCCTCAACTCTGCCATGATTCCTGGCCTCTGCGCTCTGTTTCTGTCCAGCAGCACTCTCTCACCCTTCAGAACCCTCTTTTCTTGCAGAGCTCCCTGCCTGTTCTGAAGGTCCTTCTGATTTGATTTCTTACTAAAAACCTCTTTGTGATGTTGACCACCAGCCTGGGTTACTGGCCGTGTCCCTCCCCGTCCAACAGGTTTGCACTGTTGATTTCTGCTTACTCCCTCTCACATCCATTAGGTTGTCAACTGTTTGAGAGCAGGGATGGACACTTCACTGTGTTGCCCATAGAATGCAAAAGAAAGCCTTGCACAGAAGGGCAGAAATGGTCATTGAATGGGCCTGAGATATCCTGAACGGGACTCACAGGTCGCGAAAGGCTTTCCCTTCAAAGGTTGTGTTTTCATTCTTACAAGTTACGAGAGTTACGAGTTACGGCGGGGATAAAGAAGGTGCTAAGTGAGCCTCTCCTTTTTGCTTTCCCCTCCTCTGAAGTATGTCATTTAAGGTAAGGTTAATACTGGATAAATAAAAATAAAATTCTAAACTGATCGGGGTCATCGCAGTGACAGCACTAGGCTCTCAAAAGCCCTGAAGGAAAGCATTAAAACTCTTTGTTCAAGAGTAAGTGAGAGTGGGTCTAGAAAAGATAGGGCAGCAAGTCTGGAGGAAAAAGGACAGGGAAATACCAAACAGGTAAAGCAGCTCATTCATGGTAGGTGTCCCAAGGGAGCTCTCGTTAAGAGTCTGGTGGCTAAGAGGAGCAAATCCTGGTTGTGCCCCTTGCTGGCCATGTGACCTTGAACTCCGAACTTAAAACCTCAAAATTCTCCTCTATTACACTGAAGATGATATTTTCAAACTCATTGGATTGTTTTGTCATGCTAAACATAATGAAGAAATATGGTTAGAATGGTAGGCAGAGTAAGGTTTCCCAAAGAGATCCATATCTGAATCCCTGGAACCTGTGAATGGGTTATTTTACATGACACAAGGGACACTGCAGGTGTGATTAAAAGTTAAGTGTTTTGAGGTATTGGAGATGGTCCTGGATGAATCAGGTAGGCCCCATGTAATCACAAGGGTCCTTTTGAGTAAAAGGGAGTGGGGGTGTAGGGGTGTCAGAGTGAGAAAGAGATGCGATGTTAGAGGTAGAGTGATGTGGTTGCTAGTTGTGGAGATGAATGAGCCAGGAACCAAGCAATGTGGGCATCTCGTAGAATCTGAAAAGGCAAAGAAATAGCTTCTCCCTGGAGCCTCCAGAAGGAATGTGGCCCTGTCAATGCAGATTATAATGCAATTACACCCGTTTTGGACTTCCAACATGCAGAACGATAAAAATAATGTTGGTATTGTTTTAAGCCACTGAATTTGAAGTAATTTGTTACAACAGTAATAGGAAAGAGATACAGTTAAGTATTAAAAAATGATCTTTGTTGTCGTCACTTTTTTTGGGAATAACTTAGAGTAGCCACTTAGTCTCTCCAGGCCTTAGCTTCCTCACTGGTCCTGGGCACTGTCCCTGAACCACACCACCAGCGTTCATCCTCCGAGTCATGAACTCTTTTTGTCAGAAAAGAGTTACGTATGGATTATGTTTGTTTTTTTAAACAGTTTTTTAGACGTTTACTTTTGGGAGAGAGAGAAAGAAGATAGAGACAGTGTGAGCGGTGGGGGTGGGGGCAGAGAGAGAGAGGGAGACACAGAATCTGAAGCAGGCTCTAAGCACAGAGCCTGACTCGGGGCTCGAACTCAGGGGCTTGAACTCACAGCTCATGACCTGAGCCGAAGCCAGATGCTCAACCCACCGAGCCACCCAGGGACCCCTGGATTGTGGTTTTAGTTGACGAAATTAAAATCATTACTACAACAAAGGAAACCCATTATGTTTTTTTTTTTTTTTTTTTTAACACATACCACTTACCATCTTCACCATTTTTTTAAAATCCTGATTTTATTTTTTTTAAAGGAAGCTCTAGGCCCAGTGTGGGGCTTGAACTCATGACTCCTAGATCGAGAGTCGCATGCTGTACCGACTGAGCCAGCCAGGTGCCCCCAGGAAATTTATTATGGTTTTAATTCATAAAATAAAGTTCAATACTACAACTAAGAAAACCCATTATACTGAAATACAGTTATCAGATATCCAAACAACTGAGAGTTAAGCTGATATTTGAACTTTAGTAACACACTTAAAAAGATCATGTAGCAGGCCTAATAACTACTGTAATTTTACAGCAGAAGTGAACAGAAAGGACTTTTTAGCACGTCTGACACAACTGAAATGTGAGACGAAAATATCCACGATTGCTTTGGGTGACAAAATCTCAGGTAAAGCTGATAGTATTGGATTTCATTGACTATATTCATCATTGAAGGAACTGCTGGATTCACTGGGAGGTCAGGGGAATAAAGATATAACTTGTTTTCCCCATTTAACTTCACTTTCCCTGTATCCCCTCCCCCACAAGTTTTGACTGTGGGCCCCTTGATGCCTGAGGACCTCAGGTATGCATCCCTGGCAGGGGCATTACGAAAAGACAACAGGTAGTATGGTGAAACCCCAGGATATCTCTATCTCTCTCTCTCTCTCTCTCTCTCTCTCTCTCTCTCTCTCTCTCTCTCTCTTTTTAAGTTTATTAGAGTGAGTGGGAGAGGGGGAGAGAGAATATCCCAAGCAGGTTCTACCCTGACAGCACAGAGCCCAATGTGGGCTTGAACTCATGAACTGTGAGATCTCGACCTGTGCCGAAATCAAGAGTTGGATGCTTAACCACCTGAGCCACCCAGGAGCCCTGAAACCCCAGGGTTCTCATACTTAAAAGCCAGTGAATATCTTCTATATATTCTCTGGGGTGGAAGAGGTGGTAAGTCCGTGAGGACTAGGAAATGAGTACGTTCCTTCTTTTAGAAAAGGTGAATGCAATTCTGGTAAATCCGTGTGAGTTGATGTAGGCCTCATGGTTTTGAAACATTATTGGAACAAAACTAATGTACCAGGAGAGAAGAGCTAGCAAATAAACAGTTTTACAGTAGGGTTAAAGAGGTGAATATGATATTAATTCCATATTAGCAAAGTTTTGAACACTGCAAAAGGAATGAAACGTGTCGCAAGAATTTCAGTGAAGTCTCTTAGAGGTATTTTGGATAACTAGCAGTGGCTAGCAGTATTGTCTTGACTGAGAATGAATAAGAAGGTCCAGTAAATGGTGCTGATGGTTGTCCCTGAGAGGTATACGCAGATGAGCTTCAGTTGAAATTCATAAGAGAGTCGCTTATTTGATAGCATATTAAATAGCTCCTTGGGTGAGAATTTTAGGCTTACATCTGGCACATTGCTTTGCACGTAGTAGGCATGCAGATGTTAGTGACATTGACCCGATTCAGTATTTTACATCCTACTCATCCTCGGGATTACATTTTTTTTTTTTCTTCAAAAGTCAGTATTTGTTTTCACTGGATAATTGAGAAAGACAGCTATGCCAGCCACAAGTAAACAAGTAGCTTTTCAAAGCTTTCCACACCTGCCACAGAAATAGAGTGAGCATAATACATTTTTATTTTGTTAACATGAGGCTCAGTAGGATTGCAAAAATTAATACCAGTAGAGGTTTTCTACAGGCGGTTTTCCTTGCAGATTTACTGGAGGAGCACTCGCAAATATCTCTGTAAGTGATGGATTTGACAGCCATGTGTGTCTTTAAATAGAAGACAGAGCGCTGTTAGGTACTTATCATGGTTTAAGCATGTCAATATTTTCTCATTTTTCTTTTGGATAAGAAGTTGGATATGGGCAAAACACCTGAAAGAAGCATAGTTATTGCGAATGGGCCCTCATGGCCTTACTCTTTGTGGCAAGACTTAAAATTGAGGGGGGCAGTGGGGTTTATTGTTGGAGTGATATGTAAGAACTCGTGTAATTCGTAATGCGTGTCTCTTTGAGGACTTGTTTTCTCCTGGAGAAAAAAGAACCAGAAAAACAAAGTTAACTTCATGGCTCGTAAATCTACAGTCATCATATCTTATTGTTGCCTTGATGCTGTGTTTATTTCCTCCGTATTACCTCTAATAGCTCTGAGTTTGTTCCTAAATTAAGAGCTTGGTATATATTTTGGAGGTGGTTCAAAAGCTATGGATGTTTGGCCACGTTTTTCAGCATCATTGAATGTATGGATGACATTATTATAGAACTAAAAATAATTTGTAAGTGGTGACTGTTAAAACAACAGCACAATAGTAAGATAATTGGCAGAATCGGTTTCCACGGTACTAACGAAGTCACTGGGCGTCCGCATACCAGCTATATGGGCACCTTCCTGTGGCATAGCATGACCAGTTTGTAGTTTCCATGGCTCACCCACTTTGAAATGAAGTTTTTCACATTTTGTTTAATTGTGGAGGATTTCATTTTTCCTAACTTTTTGCATGTAGTAAGATTGTAGTTTTTCTATCTCCCTATTATAAATTTGTATATTTTAAAAATGCAAAAAAAAACCCCACCCAGTCATATGATGTTGGTAACAAATCATGTTTCTACACAAATAACTATAATCTCCATACTGTTAAAGTGCACTATAAATTCATGTCTACCGTATTTTATTGTAGTAGAACTTAATTGCATTGGTTAACTAAATTCACAAAATGGCAATCCAAGAGATATTATTGGTTTTGATTTATATTGATCACTGTTCTTTCAGGGCTTCGACTTACACTTTAAATGTTCAAATCTGGAGCCCCTGGGTGGCTCCATTGGTTAAGCATCCAACTCTTGATTTCAGCTCAGGTCATGGTCTCACAGTTCATGAGTTTGACCCCCCATAGCAGGCTCTATGCTTACGGTGTGGAGCCTGCTTGGGATTCTCTATTCCTCTCTCTCTGCCCCTACCCACGCTCTCTCTCTCTCAAATAAATAAACTTAAAAAAATTAATTAAAAATGTTCAAACCCACTGCTATCATCATATTAGAATAGAATACCAATGAATGATTTGTTGCTGAGCATGAACCCTGTAAACTAGAGGTATGAAAGTATTGCTAGGAAGTGTTCACTAACTATGCAAGCTGATTCACTTATTAAAGATTTTAATATTCTTTGAAACTATTTGTTGCCCTTTCCTTCCCTGCGTCTATGACATCATGTTTGGTCATATGGTTTGCTTTAGCCAGTGAAATCTGAGTGGAAGTGACATGCACCTTCTGAGTAAAAATCTTAAGAATTATTAAGAATTCCCATGTTCTAGGGGCGCCTGCGTGGCTCAGTCGGTTAAGCGTCCAACTTCGGCTTAGGTCATGATCTCGCGGTCCGTGAGTTCGAGCCCCGCATTGGGCTCTGTGCTGACAGCTCAGAGTCTGGAGCCTGTTTCAGATTCTGTGTCTCCCTCTTTCTCTCTCCTCCCCCACTCATGCTTTGTCTCTCTCTTCTCAAAAATAAACGTTAAAAAAAAATTAAAAAAAAAAAGAATTCCCATGTTCTTTGTTCTCTCTGTCATGAAGAGCAGCCATGTTTAAGATAAAGGCTGCTCCCTTAATTTGTGTTCTAGAATGAAAATGACACGGAGCAGAAGCATTGTTGATCTACATCGGATGTTTAACATAAGTGAGAAGCAAACTATTGTGGTAAGCCCATGAGATTTGGGGGCAGGTTGTTATTGTACTGTCACATACCCTATTTGGCCTGCTGTGTCATACCTCGTGGCTCCCTCTAGATATTTAGAAGACAAAATGATCACTTAGGGCTCCTGTATATGGGATTTGTATTGAAACATAAGGGAAAGATAAAGGGTTTAGAATTAGCTGAGAATAGGCTTTGCCATAGGGAAACCAGAAGGTATGAAGATGGTTTTGAGACAGCTTGTGATCTATTTAGGGAAAAGTGTACGGCTCATTGAGAGGGCTTGAGTAGGCAGTAAGTTATTTTAGGAAGATTTGTTGGGTCTAGATTGTGAACACTTTAAGATAACTTGGAACTTTGGAAAGAAAGACATTAGTAATGATCCTTTTAGGATGATTGTTATGGTGGCTGGATAAATATTCGGGTCATGGGACAGGGGGCAAGAGGTATTTGCGATGGCCTGACCTGGGTGGGGGAGTTGAAGGTCCAGGGCCAGCTGGAAGCCTTGAAAGGGCCATTTTTAGAGGCTTGCTCATGGATGTGAGTGCCTGTGTCTTAGAACACTCCCTTTCTCCTGTATCTTCCTCCTCCTCTGTTCTGACTGGTTTCAACCCCATCTCAATTCTTTTTTTTTTTTCCAAGAAATAT
This sequence comes from Prionailurus viverrinus, assembly GCF_022837055.1. Lineage (NCBI taxonomy): Eukaryota > Metazoa > Chordata > Mammalia > Carnivora > Felidae > Prionailurus > Prionailurus viverrinus. Next base: position 35,353,726 of record NC_062562.1, on the reverse strand, counting down.
TTTTCAGTACCTCCTTTACTGACTTAAGCCAAAGTTCACCAAGAGTACAATCTACTTATACACACAACTAAAGACAAACTCTCTAGTACTATGCCTTACCCTATTATAAAGGAGAAACCAAAAGGAATAGAATGATCTGTATTCAATATGTAAATGCTCAGGCCTGACAGCATCAGAGGGCATGATGTTATCAGATACTTTAACACTCTGTAGAATCTCTGAATGTAACAGCTTCAGATGCAAACCAGCAGAGGTGTATTAGGTTGGAGAACGTGACACAAAGCAGTCCTGTGTGGGTGGTAGGTCTACCTGACATGGTGAGCGTCTCTTTGCAAAGCTCTGGACAAAAGAAAACGGTCCTCCCTACATTTACTTGTTAGTGCACTCCACCTTTATATGCAATGTAGATGAAGGTACTGCAGGATATTAAAACTCAAGTAGATCTCTCGAGAGTTCTTCACTGTGCAAGACTTTGGGAGTACTGCAAGATGCCTTTGTCCACCCAATTCCTGAGACGACCTGAGCTGCCCTATATATTTCCAAAATGTCTATGTGTGGGCAGTCTGGCTCTGAGTTGGGGATTACTGCTCTTCGTCATTGCTTCTGCTTGCTCCCTGTTTCTGCTGCGCTGTAACGTTAGCTAGCATTTGCCTTTAACAAGGCCTTGCTGTCCTCCTTACAGAAAGACAGACTTCATGAACTCCTGGCTTCAAGTGCCCTTGCTAACTACCTTATCTCTTGGCAGTCCTTTGTTCAAGTTTGGGAGTGGAAGGAGATCAACTCCGTCTGGTGTTTTTTTAATGTCAGACCAAAGGTCTTAGTCACTAGACAGCCTATGGATTAGCTACGCTAGACCATTCGGTTGTAGGAAATGAGGCATAAGATGATTGAGAATTGAATGTGAGCAGAGAGAGCAAGTCAGTAGATGTTGTGATTGACATGTCTGATGTACTCAGCATTTCTTGTCCCTCGCTAAAGTCGTTGTAGAGTGATTTTATTCACTCTTCTATTCACAGCTTCTAGAATAGTTTCTGGCACTTGCTAGCATTCATTAAACAACTCTTTATGACACTTGTATATCATCAGTCTGTGCATTCTTGGCCAAATCCTACATGTAAGGCTTATATCTTCTTGGCCAAGTCCTGGGTGGTAAGCTTTTTATAATAAAAGCTTAACCACTGTATATAATACATGCTTTAGATAAATAAGACTGGCAAAGTAAATGATTAGGGCTTATTTGTCCTTCCTTAGAAATGTCACTTAAAGTAAAATATTTTCTTATTTGATGCCTTTGACAGTTTTTAAATCAGACAATTATAATGCGTGAGAACCAGTAGAATAGTGTCATCTACTGACTAGTGAATTTGAGGATAGCCATTTTTCTCTTAGAAAGAAAATACCGTGTCACAGACTTCAGTGGAAGTGTTTTTCTCTGTCCCCTGATTGCCAGGGCATAAACTGTAAAATAAAATACTGTCCAGGTCACTGGCATATTGCTTTTCTGCAATGTTCAAAATGTTATCATGTACTTACAGCCATCCAAATTCAAGATACCGTGTACCCGACTGGTTGTTTGTGAGTTGTTTTCAAATAATTATATTATCTTACATGTACCTAATGCCCTTTATGTATTGACTTGTCCAGAGACTACATTTTTAGGTGCCTTGAAATATGGGTCAGTAGTTTCTTCAAATGGATACTTTCAGTTCATGTTTCTTGAAGAAGTGGGCTAGACATTGTTTTCTACTCATGGTCTAAATATATAAAGAATGTTTGCAAAACACCAAAAGGTAAAGGCTCTCAGCTTCTTGAGGGCAGGCATCTTAATCTGTTGCTACAATGAGTCCTATCCCTCTTTTTTCCACTTACTGAACCTAATGAAAAACAAGAGAAAACAAGAGAAAAATCAAAACATGAGTAAAATAGGGTTAGAGACTGAGGTTCAGACCTCCAGCCCAGCCAGACTTGTTGATGCTTCCCTCCCCACCCTAGTCTTCTTCTTGGGACTCACCCTTGGCAGAGTAGTTGCCAGTCACTCTTTTATCCACATAAATCATCATGGCAGGTCTCGGCCTTCGTCATACCCCTTGAATGGGTGATGGCCACATCCCCATGGCACTTGTGAACAAAGGAACCTTGCCCAGGACGGAGTTGCGGGTCAGGGACGTTGTGCTCCTCATTTTACCATTCAGATCGAGAGAAGGTAGCAGTCTCAAACCAATTCTGTAGAAACACAGGGAAAGGAGTATGGTTCTACGTTATGCATTTCTGTATCTCCGGTTAGTTAGTACGGTAAATAGTAGGCATGAACAAGTAGATGGATGTGGCTCTCACATGTATTTATTTGCTGAAGCCTGGTAACTACAGAATATTGTGACAGCTGCAGTACGTAGAAAATGAACTCCCTTTGTAATTTCAGCAACAAAGAACTTTTTGGATGGCATTTCAGGTATCCAGCTAGGTAGATACAAGCAAGGAAAAAAGTCACAGTATCTAGAGAATGGTGGAAAGTTACACATAAGCTAAAGCAAACCAACCCATTAGAATTGTCCATTGCAGTGTACAGCTTTTCATCTTAAGAGTAAGACGGGATTTTGACAGCAAGTTGCCAGAGAATGCCCTTGAAATTCTCTTTCCGGTTTTGTAGTGCGAAAATGTGGTAATTTAATTGAAAGAAAGAAAGGCTAACTTCCTCGTCATGTAACCTTTAAGAATGAGGCTTCCACATGCTGCGTCACTGCTGCATGGAAAAGCTGGGTGATGTCTCGGGTGTTCTACTGTACTTAGAAATCTTGTGCTGTGGAGAAGGGATTCTCATTCTTCTGCATGTGTCAGACGGTTCTCTGTGTGCTCTGTGTTGTTCAACATTGTTGTGTTTTGGCTGCTCTTCAAAGCAGAGTACTTCTAGAGCTTCCATATTTATGGTAACTTCAGGCCATCTGCTGCTCCGCTACTATTGGAATGAAGGACAATTTTCAACTGAAACACAGTCATACTCATTGTACCAAAGCACTTTCCACAGTATTTATTTTCTAATGACTAGATTTTGTTGTCCTAAACCTCCATTGTTATCAATTGCTCCTTTTTTTAAGAAAAGATTTTCCTTCCTGCCAGCAAAAGAAAAAAAAAAAAAGAATCACCAGACTGCCTTTTATTTCTGGGCCAATGTTCAGGGCTCTAAACATGAGAAAGATTCATTTTGACCTTCTGATTAGCATGTAAATTAAGATACTTGAAGCAGAAGGCTCCATATTTTCTTCCAGTTCATGTGCAATGTCAACAGATTGGTACAAATCAAAATGGAACACTTACGAAGCAGCTTCCATTTATAAAATGTCAATTAGAGAAGGAGAAAGTGCCTATAAAAGTTAGCTAACTGGTGATATCCATTAGAATAGTTTTCTCTGTTGCTTAATACCACTATTATCATTTTGTAACAGGGTAAGAATACAATGTAATCTCCCTCCTGTCATTTTGAAATATCTCTTGTAGTAAATATCTAAAGCAGGCTCCAGGCTCTGAGCTGTCAGCATAGAGTCTGACGCGGGGCTCAAACTCATCTGGTGAGATCATGAATGGAGCCAAAGGCAGACGCTTAACCGACTGAGCCACCCAGACACCCTCATACTTTATAAATTTTTAAAAGGTCAATTTAAATGGTTATTTAGGCATGGGAATATCCTTTATCCTGCTTCTTGGCCCTCAAAGTCTAAATATTTACTGTTTGGTCTTTTGAGAAAAAGGTTGCCAGCTTCTGGTCTGGATCATGGAATTAAGACTTGACCTAATTGAATTGGTGTGATAGATGGGTGGGAAGTAAAAAATGGTTTTAGGGGCCACATTCTTGTTGCTATCAACAGATACTTACAGCAAGCAAAGCACCACCATGGCTTGTGCTGTGAATGGAGAAGTATAAAGAACTAAGAAGCTTGTTAATCTAAGATTCTAAGAAGCTTCTTAATACACTTTTCACATAAGCCACAAACAGCTATTAGTGGAAAAGAGATTTAATTGGTTTCCAACCTGTACGTGTATATTGCCCAAAACACTGCAGCAAAATTCATAGGGATTCCAGAGCTCATTCATAACTACAAGGTGATGGTCAATTAGATAAATTGACACAATAAAACAGGGATGCCTCAGCAAAACAGTAAGTCTTCTTAATATTTTTGTTGAGAGGGATATGGGTGTGCGTTTCACCTGGAAATCGACATGTCCCATGATTAAAAAAATAAATGATTAATAAATACCATTTTCATGTACTGTCTCCATAAAAGTAAAATTAATGACCCTGGGATGATGGGTGACCTTTTCTGGAACTTAAGTGCACAACAGTTCTGGCTTTGCAACTCTGGCATCCTAAGAGAGTGGCCACCCAAATTAATGGTGGGCTCTTTTGTGCCAGGCTGCGGTGGCCATTCAACACGTGAAAGCCCAATTAGTTTTGCAACTGTCAAAAGGTAGGCATCTGTGCTCTTCCCCTCGGATGCCTGCCACATACCTACGGCTTTGGTGACAAAGCTGATGTCCCGTGTTTTTGATCTTATAACTTTGCCCTCTCCTTAGCCTCTTTTCAATTCCACGTCTCATTAATGATGATTCCAACACACTTTTTTCATGCGCTCTGGTTCTCATTAAATTTGTGGAATATGTACCTGGCAGAAGAACTTGCTTTTCTTCTGCTCTTTAAGTTTTGACAAGCTTTCAAACGCACCTTAATGAAATTCTTCAAAAGGCAGCCTCCCCATTCTGGTGCCAGGCCTTGGAGAGCTGAGAAACAAGCATGGGGCACACCTGTTAGAGGGGAGTGTGAACAGCGAGGCAGGGAAGTCACTCTTTCTGAGGTTGGGCAGGTTGCCTAGCCGCTCCGTGGCTCCATTTTTTCCTATTGGCAGAACTGCTGGGCTGTGCAAGAATCACTCCGTGCTTCCTTCTGTTTTGAAAAGCCTGGCTCTGTGATGCCAGGATAGAGTGTCTGTAAGACCACTGGCTTTATACCACAAACATAATTGCTCCAAACAACACACATGTATCATTTCACAGTTCTGGAGATAAGAGGTCCTAAAATCAAGGTGTTGTCAGGGCTGGTTGTTTCTGGAGGCTTGGGAGGTAAATCTGTTTCTTTGTCCTTTCTCTGTCTCATTCCTTGGCCATGGCCTCTCATGACTTGGCCTCTTCTGCCTCTTCTTCCCTCGTCACATCGCCTTCTCTCTGACTCTGAGCCTCCTGCCTCCCTCTTAGAATGACCCTGTGACCCTATTGAGCCCACCAGAATAATCCAGACCTTTCTCCCCATTTCAAGATACTTATTCACACATGCAAAGTCCCTTGGCCAGGTAAGGTTACCTATTCACAGGTTCTGAGAATTAGGATGTGGACATTTGTTGGGTGGAGTGGGGCAAGGGGAAGGTTTGGTTTTATTCTGCCTACCAAGTATTCCTAACATGTCTCTGTTCAAAAATCCTTTGATGGATGATTCCCTGTTGTCTAGAACATAAACGTTTACCCTGATTACCAGGAGTCTCAGCTCTTATTTATTTATTTATTTATTTAAGTTTATTTATTTATTTTGAGAGAGAGAGAGAGAGAGAGTGTGGGAGTTGGGGAGGGACGAGAGAGAGCATCCCAAGCAGGCTCTTGACGGGCAGCCCGATGTGGGGCTCAAACCCACGAACCACGAGATCATGACCTGAGCCAAAACCAAGAGTTGGACGCTCAACTGACTGAGTCACCCCGGCGCCCCAGCTCAGCTCCTATTTAAACTTAATTACAATAACTTTACTGATACTTATATGTTTTATGATTTTTCTTGGTCCCATTTTACTTTGTGTGACTTCATTTTATTAGTTTTGCTTTTCTGAAAAAGGCAATATACAATTTTATTCTGTATATAGATATTTTTAAAATACTGTGTAGCACCCTTCTTTTTGGAACTAGTAAGGTGTCTGATTCCTATAATCAGGTCTTTGTCTATAGTTTGGCCATTTTTTTTTCTTTTTCAGCCTCATCCCCTCATCATTGACTATAAACCCCCTGCAACGAGCATGTGGTTTATTCAGGGTCTTGAGCTTTTATAACATTGGTCATAAGGATCCTTTTTTTACTTAGCTTTCTTTCCAAGTGGCAGTAAGTTATCCAGTGTGTCTGAAGCCAACAACAAATCATGGATGGAAGGTACCCTTGTGAAGGCAGAGCTTGCTGTCATTATAGCCTGATTGGCCTTCCAACAAGAGCTCCAGAATTCACCTTTTGTCTGTCTTTTGCCTCTGCTCTCCTGTGGATTTTACCTTTATTTTCTGGTTCCATGTGGTGGCAAGATGACAGCAGTAGCTCAAACCTTCTGTCCTTAGGAGTTTCAGTGTTCTGGGACAGAGCAATAAACTCATCGGTTGGGTGTAAGACCAGGTTAGCTCTAACTGGGCCTTCTTTAGGTAGGACTGAGTCATGAACTTGACTAAAGGCAAGGCACTGACCTCTTAGATCTGGGTCGTAAGGTCTGTACATGGAGCTGGAAGGTAGGATCCTACCTGAGTCACCATGTTGAGCCTGAGAAAGGAAGGGCCTTTCACCAAAGGAAGATCAGGGTGTTACTGGCATTGAGATGCTGGGCGGTCCAAAGCTCACAACTGTAGAAGCTGTTCCCATCTAGAATGCTTTCTGCCCTCTGTGCTGTTTGTATCTACAGCTATTCTTAAATATCTAGCTAATTTTTTTTTTTACCTTTTTTCTAAGTGCTTCCTGTGGGAATCTCTGCACAAAATCATGTTTAATTTATCTGATTATCTGTGGAATCTATTCTTTTACTTAATGAACATTTAAAGTATATTTGTCTCTCAGACCATGTGTGCTGAGTACTGAAGTGTTGATCATTGCTCTCAGGGACTTAAAATGTAGAGGGGGACACTGGCATTTCACAGGTCGCTGTAAGCACGACGAATGTTAACAATAAAGAAGGAATGGGAGAGTGTAACAGGAACGTTTAGTCCGGGGGTTCTGCAAGGTCTTCATGAGGAGCTGTTATTTAACATCAGTCCTGGAATTACCTACACATAGATGTGGAGAATTTAGAATAAGCTGAATGGAATATTGCCTATTGAAGGATGTAGAAAGGCCCAGAAAGTTTTATACACCATATTCAAACTCCTGTGTCTAGGAGGATGCATAATCAAAAGAAGTGAGCCAGAATTGGTACAAGCTGTGGGGGCAGGGATTATGAATCAAAACACTCAAACCGGTTTCAAGTGTCTTTGTCCTCTGAGCTCCAATCTACGATGCTAGATTGTCTGGTCTTTCAAGAGTTTCTCATTTCATACTTGGGGAATTAAAAATGTTGGCAATAGATTAAAATTTAATTGTATGGGCAAAATAAAATTCTGACTGAAGTGTTTCTCTGTCTATTTTGTGATTTCTAGGACACATGAATTTGTTCGGGTAGCTAAGAATTGTAATCTGTAGATTTTGGATTTTATCCATTAAAAGTTTTAAAGAGCGTGCACCTGGATGGCTCAGTCAGTTAAACGCTTGACTTTTTTTTTTTTTTAAAGGAATGGAGTAAACCATTGAATTTTGACATACTGTGTGGTTTTTTGTTGTGTTTTTTTTTTTTCCTTTATTTTGAGAGAGTGAGAATGCAAGCAGAGGAGGGGCAGAAAGAGAGGGAGAATCTCAAGCAGGCTCTGTGCTGTCAGTGCAGAGCCTGATGCGGGGCTCAAACTCATGAAACTGTGAGATCATGACCTGAGCTGAAATCGGGAGTGGAACGCTTAAGCGACTGAGTCACCCAGGCACCCCAGGCGTCTGACTCTCACTCTTGATCTCAGCTCAGGTCTTGAACTCAGAGTCATGAGTTCAAGCCTACATTGGGCTTTGCGCTGGGCATGAAGCCTACTTAAAAAAAAAATTTTTTTTTTCTTTAAGGAGGGAAGAATGAGTGTTGTACAAGACCGGGGTGTATACCGGCTTTGAAAACTGGTGATTTACTTTCTAAGACTTTGGCAAACAAGTTATTAAACCCTGGTAGCTTGAAATCCACCATGGAGGACTGGTTACACCATGGAAATTAGCAAATGCCACAAATCATCCACCTTTCCTGCCTCTGAGATGGTTGTTAAACATTTGCAACACACCATTCTGTTCATCAAATACATACATATATTGTATATGTGTATGTGTGTATATGTATCTATTTTTTAAGGTTTCATTTGTAAGCAATCTCTACATCCAGTGTAGAGCTTGAACTCACAACCTCGAGATCAAGAGTTGCACGTTCCACTGACTGACCCAGACAGTTGCCTCATATACATGTAGTTTATATAATACACATTCATTTGTATAGTTTGAAAGATTGTTCTGGCCATATCACGGAGAATGGTTGGAGAGAGCAAAATGGAAGATAATACTGTAGGCGAGAAATTATGATGGCCGTAAGGAGATGAGTAAGTCAGTGTAGAAGCTTTTGCCTCAAAACATACGGCTTAAAACAACAGCCATTGTTTACCCTGAAATTCTTGGCAGTTGTCTTGGTTTGTGCCAGGCTCAACAGAGTATGATTGGGGTGCCTGTGTGTTCACCTGCTTGTGTGTCTGTGGTCATTTAGCAGGTCTCCTAGGGGCTGAATGATCAGGATGGCTCCACGTAGATGTCTGAGGTTGGTTGGCTTTGAGTGATAATAGGGCGGCTGGACTTGTTCACATGTTGATTGTGTTAAAAGAACAGCAAGAAGGGAAGTCTCAATGTGCAAGTCCCACTCAAATGCTTGCTAATGTCCCAGTGGCCAAAGTAAGTCATAGATATGTATCCTGGATTCAGAGATAGAAACAGATACCTCTTGCTGGGAGAAGCTACAAAGTCCATTGCAAGGGCATAAATAAAAGGAGGGGAGAAATCTGTGGCCAATTTTTCAGTCTGTCATGATGGATTTAGGAGGTAGCTGGGAAATAGTATTGTCAGGTCTGGTGACCGAGTGTGGAAGAGTGCGCATGATTGGCTTGTGTGTGCATGTAATCTCCCTCCCAGAATATACACGTAGGACAGAGAGTGTCATGAAATAGAGGAAACGATTGCCCAATACCATGGTCAACTTATCTGTTGTCCCAGTTAAGTAAAATTATTCTCTTGTCAATTTTGCCACCTGAGTTTGACTAAATCACAGCACCAGTTTGCCACACACAGAATAGTATTCCATGTTCATTTCCTTCCCAATAAACCTTGCTCAAAACTTCCCTATTTCAGAAAGCACCCCCCCCCCCCCCCCCCCCCCGCCGAAAAATAGAATCTGCATACCCTGGTTCTTTCTGCCATGATGCATTTAATAGTCTCATGTGTTGAGGCCTTACTATTTGGCCTCAGCCCTTGAAGTGTGTATGCACATTGGTAAAAATGGTTTGTAATTCTACTGACAATACACAGTGGTGTGATGTCTCTTGTTACTGTCAGATTCATCCAGTGAATGGAGTAGAAAAGATTGTGTGCTCCGTGGGGATGGGGACCAGGTCTTTGTTGCTCAGAGCTATATCCCGAGTGTTAAAACAGCATCTGATGCACAGTAGGCTTCAAATACCTATTGTTGAAAAAGGGAGCCTTTGGAATTTATTTTGTAGTTCGTGGACTGACACACCTGTCTTTATTCTCTAAAATAGAGATGCAAAAGCACATCAGAAAACCAGCTTCTGCTATAAGTTCACTACCTTCAGCTCCTTGTTGTAATTCCTCAGTAACCTACACATCCAAAGAAACACTTGTGCCGGAAAAGTGTGTTTATGCTTATTCTTTTTCTTACCTGTGGTTCTTGACTGAATCACTGTGAAAACCCAAGTATGTCTTTCAATGCTAGTAAAGCAATTATAGCAATTTAAGGTTTCAAAATTAATGGTGATTTTGCTAGTGAAGCATAAACATGATTCAAAAGCAAAGGCTTAGTTTAGGCTTTATAACTCTTAGTAGAGTATGTTTTTTCAACTGTATCTGCCCTTAATTCTGCAGTAACTGTATTGTTTTTCATCTTTGTGTTATGATGGAGCTAATTTCAACTACTCTTTGCCTTGGTGGTGTTAAGTGGGTGATTATTAATAATAATGAAGGGAATCAGAATTGCTGGGTCACATTCATTAATGGGGTTGCATCATGCTTTCTGCACTGTGGAGTGTACATACCAACCCCTCGCCCTCCACCTGCCATGATTGACAGATATTCTTGGCACTGATATTTGCAGAGAGGCCTAAGCTATTTACTATTGAGATCATTACTTAGTGTGGCATTTTGAAAGAAGTGTGAGGGAAGGAGGGAGCCAAGGAAAATGGAAAGAAGTGATTTGGAAGGGTTAACAAAGCTGGAGAGCAGACCTGTGGTCATCTGGGCAGGGGGGGAAAGGAGAAAATCATCTGAAGACCAGAGCTGTCCCTGTTACTTGTATTAACTGACAGTGAGGGCCTTTAAAGTCATTTTTGGTTACTCTGTATTAACAGCATATATTTAACATGAGTAACATACGGCCATGTTTATATTAACCTATGGCTTTTAAAATGACCAAGGAAGAAGTGAAAACAGCCAGGGCAGAAAACAAAGGGTAAATAGAGAGTAAAGAAAATGAAGCAAATTAATCCCCTTAGCTTATATTCATGGTCATTGACTCCTTATAACATGAGTTCCATATTCTCATCGATGACAAAATAAATAATCATAGGCCTACCAAAGCTTGGTAAAAGATACTAGAATTTTTAAGAAAACCTTGTATTACAAAGAGAGGAGTTTAAAAAAATAGGGGGTGGCACGGGTCAGGATCCTAGCAGCTCCTCAGGGAATGAAAGGTGTTTATGTCCCATCGATTCTGACAACCTGCCCACTTTTAAATGAGTCATCGGGGACAGGGTGTAAAGCGAAGCAGCTTTGCAATTCCAGTGTCCTGACACATTTTTTGATTATGCCATTAAACACAGTAAGGCTACATCTTGAGTTATTTTATAGATCGGCAGGTAAAGAGATGGCGTTTTCTGAATTTCACTTTATCTGATTTGGAATCCCTCTGTCTATGCCTACATTTGATTCATTGTTACAAGAGTGAATTAAACTTGCATGCGTGATGCAGTTTTTAAAATCCACAACTCAAGCACGGCAATAAAAATGGCAGCTCCCTTTTTTAAAGAACTGGCTCACAGTCTCATTCCTTTTGCAAAAGATTGTAACTGTTACTCTCCATGAAGTTCAGCTAACTCTTACAGTAGAGAGCATTTTGGTGTATGTTAAATGTTTTTAATGTTCTCTTGCTCAAATATCAGCTCAAAATTAACATGCCATTTTTGCCATTTAGCTTTATGACTAATCATTGTATAAGTGGCAGTTGGATTTCCGAATTGGGCTGCCTAGCTACGAACCACCAAATAGGATTGCTTATCTGAAACAGTGTGCTGCAAAACCAAACCCTGAAACGAATGACAAGAGAGCAATTAAAACAGAGGGCGTTTTTCAGTAGACCGATGATCATCTTGGTGCAGTTACTGGCCCAGTATTCCTTAATTACACAATCCGCTTAGTGGAATTTAAAAATAATACTTTTTTTTTTTTTTTTTTTTTTTTAGTAAGTGTTGGGGGAATGTGTCTTTTTCTGAATTGAATCACATAATCTCATCCGCAGATCTGTCTCCCAGTGTAGGATTTGGATAAGTTGGTTTCCACTTCCCTCAAATGAGAGAGAGATAAAACTGCCTGTATTTGCCTGCCAAAGTTTGAGATGCTTTGCGAAGTCAAGAATAACAACAGCAGAAATATAGGAAAGATGTAATCCCGCTCTTAAGAGACACTATAACCCGTTGATCTCCCAGAAGCAGTAGTGCAGCTGTACAGGGATAATGAAGAGAATGAGGAGGCTTTTTACCTGTGTGTAGATGGCCATCAATTTAATAGAAATAGGAAAATAGCAAACTCATTTCATTTTAGTGTTTGAGATTCTGCTTGAATTTGAGATGAAAGGTCTCAGTTTCATTAGGAGTAGAAGCAAAGTTGTATCCATCCTCTGAACACATACTGTGCACAGTTAATTGGTATTCTTTTAATCTGGTTAATTTGAAAACACCTAAGATGGAAATTATTGCCTGTGCAAAGAAAAATAATTACACAATGACATGGGAAACTTTAGACCACTTTAGTAACCCAGAAGATTTTTTTTTATCAGCTAAAACAGGGCAAGAGACAGCATAAATCAATCTGATTGTTTTCCTGAGAAGTTGAAAGCTTTGAGGAGATTATCTTTGGGGTATAAGTACATTATAATTTGAATTTGAAACAAAAACTACCCAAGTGTTAGAAAAAGTCTTTCATTCTATTTTCTATTGTACAAGTTTGCAAACTTTGCTCCATACTAGGACCACCTGGTGAGCTTTTAAAAATCTTGATATCCAGGCCATGTACCAGACCACGACATCAGGGTATGTGCCATCAACTTTGAAATTTCAGTTCTCTCTCAGAAAAATTTCCTCAACTCATTGATTGAAACAATGATTGTCAGTGGGTGAGTCCGTATATGTAATCATAGCTCATGTTCTCAATCAAAAAACAGAAATAAGATTAATAATTTATAATTTCCCTCTACTAATGATGATGAGTTAAGGGTTTTTTGTCCATTAACCTCGTAACCTTCGTAAGTGCTGTTTAATAATGTGGTATCAGTCCAGCATTTCATTTTATGAGTGAAATGAGCTTGCACGGATGGATATTGATGGGATGTTTCTAAGAAAAATTAAGAGTGTTTAATAACTTCAAAAAATCCAGACAACTAGTGAAATCCACGGGTAGGCTCTTAAGTATTGAAAGTACTATGACTTTTCTGCCAGATCCAGGATTTTGTTAGAATCTTAGTCTCTGCCTTGGGGTACAGGGTGTGATTGACAGAAGGGATTGTAGGCTCACAGCTTGTGGGCTGTGTTTGGCCCAAATAGGTGCTGTATTCAGCCTGCACAGTGTTTCACTGTCTGAAAATAATACACATCAGGATCTTAATTTCTGGTTTCTAACAGAAGTTTAGTATATGCAGAGCTGAGAAGCTGCCACTACCCCAGATGCAGGACTTTCATTTGTTTTTGTACCTATTTAGGTTATATGGCTGCTCTTCTCATTTACTTCGTAGGCTTTTAAAAAGCCTGAGATGCCTGCATCAGGCAAAGGTGTGAGGCAGGGAATGATTTATTTCTTGGGTGTTCTTCTAATGGAAACAAAACCTTATCTTTTCTTCTTGAAGTGATTATATATATTCCAAAGAGAAATGTTGCCCTTTGCTGTCTTAGTTTCCTAGGACTGCCCTAACAAAGTACCATAAACTAGATGGCTGCCAATAGAAAGTTTTTCTCTCACAGTTCTGGAGGCTAGAAGTCCAAAATCAGCTTGTTCATAGGGCCATACTCCCTCTGAAGGCTCTCGGGGAGGATCATTCCTTGCCTCTTCCACCTTCTCATAGCCCCAAGTGTTCCTTGAATAACTGCAGCACTGCAGTCTTGCCCTCCATTGTTACACTCTGTGTGTCTGTCTTCACTTGGCATTTTCCTCCTCTTGTAAGGACACGGGTCTTTTAGATTAGACTTGATCTTAACTTGATTATATCTGCAAAGGTCTTATTTCCAAACAAGCACACATTCTTAGGTACTGACTTCAGTATATCTTTTTGGAGGACACAACTCAACCTGTAACACTTTGATTGAACAGAGAGCAAGACCGTTGTGACCAGTGGCCCTTGGGCCATGTATAGTCAGGTCTTTAGGGTGGAGCCCTTTATTGGGCCCTGTGGCCTAAGATCAGTCCATAGTACCGAGATGCCTCCAGCCACCATGACCTTGTTTTACCATGTTCCTTCCTCTTTGAGTCACGTGTCTCTGATAACAGTCTCCATCTGTTACACACCTGACTTACTCTCCTACTAAGCTAATACCCACATTGGCATTGCCCATAAATACTTAAAAGTAAATCAGTGTGTTTGTTGGTAGTGGGCATGGATATTAGAGCCAAAACTTGCCAGAGTAGGGTTCCTGAGTCTTTCTTTCTTAGTTTCTTAATGCTAAGCTAGTACAAAAGGTGGGAGAGATCCTTTAAATTTATTGCTATTTCTGGCTTATACTCTCCCCACTTTGCCCCAAGTTTGCAGATCCAATGGTTGCAGCCATTTTACTTTACTTCTTTGGCATTGTAACAATTTGTTCCCTGGTTGCAGTGCTTCTGGACTCATGTCTAATTTAAGGTCATTTGTACTAGGGGATTCAGGGGATTTCCATCTCCCTATGAATGGGATGCTGAACTTCCATCTCAGAATTGACTGTGTAACGCACATCACCTGAGTATACTTAGCATGGCCTTTTCCCTTAGCATATGAAGGGTTCTTACTGCATTAAACTACAAGTAGTGTTATTTTATTCAATCTGATAATCTTTGTCTTTGAATTAGTTGTTTAGATCATTTACATTTAATGTGATGATATATTTGGACTTAAGTCTATCATTTAATTATTTGGGTTTTTTTTTATTTTTTGTTTTTGGTAGGTTACTACTTTTTCCTCCTTTGTTCTCCTTTATTCTTTTGGGTTGAGTGAATTTTGATACTTTATGTTATCATCTTTTTGGCTATATCTCTTTGTATTATTTTTTTTTAATGGTTGATCTAGGGCTTAAAATGCACATATCTAATCTTTCACAATCTACTTTAAAGTTGCTATTTGGACTCACTGAGCAAAATATAGAAGCCTTCAAGCATATAAATCTGTTTATTCTCCCTCCTTTATATTATAGCTGCCAGATGTATTATAGATGTGTACATTAAAAACCCCACCAAGTAATGTGATAATTTTTCCCTTCAATAGCCATACACATTTTTTTTAATGTAAGAGGAGAAAAATAGACAATATGTATGTAGTTATTTACCACTTAAATTGCTCTTCCTTTATTGATAAAGTTGCAAATTTCTTTCTGTTAGGATTTCCCTTCAGCATGAAAAATATCCTTTAGCATTTCTTTGGGGCTATGATACATTGTACTCTCATTCTAGAGGTGTGGAGTAATCATGGTTTCATTATTACATACGTGTATGTGTTAAGTGTGTGCTTTTTGTTTTCTGAGGAGAAACATTTAATTCATTGAATGACCGTTTTCTTTCAGTGCTTTCTATGTGCCAGGCACTGTTATTCACCAGACAATTGATGATAGAGCAGTAGACAAAAGAAAAAAAATTGCCCTCTTGAGGCTAACATCATAGGTGGGAGAAAATAGACAATAAATAAGCAAATAAACTATGGCATGTGTCATGAGTTCTCCAGGAAGAAATAAAGCTGGGATCAGAGTTGGACTTTTAAATTGGGTTGTCAAGGATGACCTCTCTTGGAAGGCAACGTGGGAGTAAAGACGTGAATCAGGTGAAGGAGCCAGCACCGATGAATTCTGGGGGGAAGAATGTTCCAGGTGAGGGAACAGCAAGTGCAGATGTCCTGACTCAGAAGGTGACTGGCATGTTTGAGGAGGAGCAAGGTGGCCAGGTGGTGAGAGAGAAGAAATGTAGGCATTCAGCCAGATAGGTGAGGCTAGGATCATAGAGAGGCTATATAGTGAAAAAGAGCTGGGAAAAAGGATCCATCTGTTACACCATAGCATGACATTTATATACGGAAGGTTTATTTTTAAGTCTTTCTGCTTCTGGGACTCTAACAAGGGTCAAAAAAACCTCAAACATCTAAGACTTGTTTCTAACTGAAATAGGCAAATGTAGGCCTAGCATTGCAGTCTTCCAATTTTGTCAGGCAAGCTGGAGATAGACCATTGAATTAAATCTCTTGACTTTTAAATACTGACAACTAAGAAATTAAATTCCTTTAGGATCCTTGAGCCAAACACAATACCTGTGGGCTGGAATCATTTTACAAGCTGTCAGATTTTGAGCCCTGGCCTAGAAGCCTTATCAACAAGAAGCAGCTCCATTCCATCCCTCTTTAAGGACAGATGGCTTTAAATTTGATTTGTGTTCCTGTGCCCTCTTTTAATTTAATGTTGTAGTCAAAGACTGTGTCCCATAGTGAATAGCTTGGTGAAAAATACTTCATTTGCAGGTATTGCTGCTTGTAGTACAGATTAGATGTGACCTGTTGGGGTAAGTCATGGGGATCTGGTTTCTGAAAGGCTCAAGGACGAGACCCATGATGCCAGTGGGCATCATCCAACTTCTGCCCTTCTTCTTTACATGACAGACTTTGGACATTATCTGACTTTATTGCCTGAGAGGTTTATTGTACTTAGCACAGCTTTCTCCACAGCCTGGTGAGATAATTATGATTGTTATCTTCTCCTTATCTTCCCTCTCTCTCCTTTTTATGAGATGAAAACCTCTGGTATAAATATGTGACAGCTAGGGCATGCGCTTTTTCTTCTTCTCAGCCTAATGGATGAACAGCTGGGAGTTAATGAGCTTTTAATAGTGAGTGTAGGGGGTTAGTTTGTTGCAATTTCAGTCTCTGCTGAATACTCTGAGGTCTCGTTGTTTTTCTATTTCCTCTTAACATTAGCTTTATTGATACCTGCAAACACCTGTTTAAAATTCACTCAGCATGGAGGGAACATATTTCTCTTTGGATCACCTTGGCCTCGACTGACTCTCCTTTAATTACGAGGCTCCTGTGGAACTTCATGTGATGTTTTTCTCTTCGTTTTTAAGGACCTCAAAAATGTTAGAGATGAAATTTTTATTTAGCACAGAGATTTTTCAAAAAGCCTTTTGCATGAGTATTTGTATGTTTTCCTTGACCCTTTTAATTTTTCTACTCTGTCCTTAAAAGCAAAACAATACAAAATTCTTCCGCTAGTACATTTTATAGCTACTTTCTTAGCATTTATTTCTCATTTATCTTTTCACCTTAAATTAAATTTTCTCAAATCTATATCATGTAAATCCTGGGCCATAAAATGATTACCTCTAGCTTAGAAAAAATCATGATTAGCAATAATATATGACTTTAATGCAGTTTATGCAACATTCTCTAAAGGTTACAAATCACCTCCATGCATCTGTATTTCCTCATTAAGTTTTCACAATTACCTTCTGAGATGAGCTGGACACGTATTACCATTTTACAAAGTAGAAAACCAAGGTACGGTATGTTATTATTCAAGGTTAAGTGGTTATAAAAGTTAATACATGTACATGGTAAAATTTGAAACAGTGCAAAGGATGTACAAAAGTTTTTCTACCTAGAGGTAGCCAGAGTTAGCCATTTTCTTGTGTTTCTTCCAATAACTGTCCATGCATGTTTACACTTGTGTCTCCTTTTTTCTTTTTTTAAACACAGGAGGAGAATGGTCTCCATACTGTCCTGAAACTTGACTTATTTATTTAATTGTGGAAATTGAACATGTGTGATAGTAATCCCTGCAGATCTCTCTCCTGTATTGTGTGGACTTAACATAATTTGCTTAACTAGTCCCCTATTGATGGACATTAAGTTTGTTTATGCTTTTTCGTACTGAAGAGCCTGATACATGATACTGTGTAGATATTACAAATATTTCTGTACCTAGACAAACACAAATCCCTAGAATTAGAATTGCTGAATTATTGGGTATGTGCATTCAAAATTTTGATGCGTATTTCTAAAAGTGTCCTAAATACATCATTACAATATTTACACAATGTAACAATTTACACAAAAGATTGTGTCATCCCTCACAATGACTCTAATTATGTAGATTCTAAAACTTTTTTTTAGTGTTTATTTTTGAGAGAGAGACAGAGCACGAGATGGGGAGGAGCAGAGAGAGAGGGAGACACAGAATCCGAAGCAGGCTCCAGGCTCTGAGCTGTCAGCACAGAGCCTGATGTGGGGCTTGAACCTACAAACTGTGAGATCATGACCTGAGCCAAAGTCGGATGCTTAACCCACTGAGCCACTCAGGCGCCCCTAAATCCTGAAACTTTAAATTGCCAGTCTAGGTTGGTTTAATTTGCACATTTTAAATTATTAGTGAGGTTGAACATCTTTTCATATGGTTAGAAGCAGTTTGTATTTTATTTCTATGTCTGGTCTATTTGTGATTCTTTGGATACTCCATAATCTTTTGTTATTGATTGTAAGCATTTTTGACATATTGAAGAACATAGTTCCATCTGTCCTGTTACAAATATTTTTCTAATTTATCATTTGTGTTTTGACCTTTTTTTCATTATTGCAAGAGCAAACAGGATCATTAGAATAACTCGGGAAAATCTGACAAGTGAAACAAAATTAACGTCTCCATAATCTTGTTATTTAGTGACAACCACTTTTGTTGTATTTGGTATATGTTCTTTCCAACTTTTGTTTCTGTGTGTGAGTGTGAGTGTGAGTGAGTCAGGGAGAGAGGGAGAAAGAGGAAGAGAGAGAATTGTTTTTTCAAAGTTTATTTCATCTTGCAAATTCTGGAATCATCTGGGGTGTCAGAGAACTAGGTGGGGAGCTCTGAAAAAGATCCAGCACCCTTTTTGCATCACCAGCCTCTTTGTATTGTATTTTAGAAGGAAAATCCTCAGTGCTTGCCAGGATCCTTTGTTGTTGTTTATCTAAGAACACTCCTAGGAAGTGGTAGATGGGCCTCTCCTGTTTGGACTTGGGGCACAGCACTGAAGCTCCTAAGCTGGTTAGAACTTTTTGTCTATGTTTGTCTGATTCTGACACTGTCCACTTTTGTTTTGGTTTATTGCTAGGGATGTAGTTATAGTATTTGAAGACCAATTACAGTGTTACACATCCTGCATTTAAAAAAAGGCAGGTCGGAGGGTTTGGGGGGAGGGGCCAATATGGGGGAGCAGCATGGAAGCACCAAACCATTTTGCACACCTAGAAAACTGATCTGAGGACTAACACAACTGTTAGTTGTGAGCCACATGACTCAGCAGGTATGCAGCATGGAGAGGTGAACTAGGGGAGAGAGAAGCCACGGGGAGTAGGGAGCTGTTTTTGTTGGTGGAGAGAGGACAGAGATGGGAGAGAGTATAGGAAAAGCACTCCCCCTGAAAGCAGCTGGAGAGAAAGAGTGGAAACTCCCACAAGGAACTGAACGAGAAAGGGAAAAAGGAGAAAGAAGAGGGTTTCAATACCATTAGGACTCTATTAATAGGGGAGCACAGAATCGGAAACTCTGCAGCTCAATACCTGGCAGTGCTCGGGTGGGAAGGGCGTATCCCCAGGAGCAGACAGGGAGGTCTGAGGAGTCCTCGGGTCACGTGGGGAGAGGTGGTTCCCCTGCCGGGAGGACATTTGGTGGAGGCCATGCAACCTCCCCAAAGGCAAAGGTCCCAGCGGATCCCAGATTATAGCCATGTTTGCTGGTGTGGGAACAAGGACGCTAGGGTGCAGCAAAGCCTGGCACCACATGTGTGTTGTGATTTACCATAGTCCCTGAACTGCTGCTGCTACACAATCATGGAAAATTTTTCTGGGGCAGGCTGGCACCTGGGCACAGTCTCCAGGCCTCTGCGGGAGCACGGTTGTGCATTCCCGGGGTTGGGCGTTCCCGGGGTTGGGCTGACCCTTGGCCATTGCTTGGGGAGACCCTCCCCAGAGGGTTGGAGTAGGTTCAAGCTGCAGGGTCCTCAGAAGTGAGGGGTTGGGAAACACAGCCCCATGTGACATACAATTCGGGAGAGAGGTGCCACTTGGCAGGCTGATGGCTTGGTCTCAGACACTGCAGAAGCAGGGAGTGGACGGAAGCTGCAGACGAAGGATGCATGATTGCCTGTTGGCGAGAGCACAGAGTTCTGATGCTAGAGACTGGGAAGCTGAGTGATGCCATTTTCACCTCTCCCATGCATGCGCGTAGACCTGTGTGTGGGCCACACGGATCCACCCCAGTGAGATAAGCAGTGCCACCTAGTGGGGAACAGAGCCGTTACATCAAGCCCCATCCCAACTGTGCCAACCAAGCCTTAGAGGACCGCCACAAGTCTCTCCCTCTGCTTAGTGTACAGGCTATAGAGTGCTTCATTGTTTGACTTCTAGGGCAAACTGGATGTAATTTCATTTGAATTACAGATGCATAACCTATAAGGGAAGACAGATAAGGTTCGCAGCAGTCTTACCCACAGAAATTTGGCAGGCCAGAAAGGAGTGGCAGGATATATTCAACATGCCAAAGTGGAAAAATATGCAGCCAAGAATTCTTTATCCAGCAAGGCTATCATTCATAATAGAAGGAGATATAAAGAGTTTCCTAGACAAAACCTAAACGAGTTTGTAACCACTAAAGCAGCCCTGCAGGAAATTTTAAGGGAGACTCTCTGAGGGGAGAAAGGATGAAACAAAACAAAAAAGACCCAAAGCAACAAAGCCTAGAAAGGACCCGAGAACACCATTAGAAACTCCAACTCTACAGGCAACACAGTGGCAATAAGTTCATTTCTTTCAGTATTCTCTAAATGCTCCAATCAAAAGACATAGGGTAACAGAATGGATATCAGACCCAAAGACACCTTCAGATTGAAAGTAAGGGGTTTTAGAATCATCTGTCATGTGAATGGTTGCCAAAAGAAAGCTGGACATACTTATATCAGACAATCTAGATTTTAAAATAAAGACTGTAACAATAGATGAAGAAGGGCATTATATCATAATTAAGGGGTCTGTCCATCAAGAAGATGTAACAATTGTAAACATTTATGTCCCCAACGTGAGAGCATCCAAATATATAAATCAATTAATCATGACCATAAAGAAACTCATTGGCAATAATACCATAAGAGCAGGGGACTCCAACACCCCACTTACAGCATTGGACAGATCATCTAAACAGAAAATCAACAAGGAAACAATGGCTTTGAATGACACACTGGACCAGATGGACTTAACAGATATATTCAGAACATTTCATCCTAAAGCAGCAGAATATACATTCTTCTCCAGTGTGCATGGAACGTTCTCCAGAATAGATCACATACTGGGGTACACATCATCTCTCAATAAGTACAAAAAGATTGAGATCATACCGTGCATATTTTCAGACCACGATGCTATGAAATTTGAAATCAACCACAAGAAAAAATGTGGAAAGACAACAAATACTTGGAGAGTAAAGATTATCCTACTAAAGAATGAATGGGTTAACCAAGAAGTTAAAGACAAAATTAAAAAGTACATGGAAACCAATGAAAATAATAACACCACAGCCCCACACCTCTGGGATGCAGCAGAAGGCAGTCATAAGAGGGAAGTGTATAGCAATCTACACTTCCTAAAAAAGGAACAAAGGGATCCAAATCAGCAAGGAGGAAGTCAAAACTTCACTGTTTGCAGACGACATGATAGTCTATATGGAAAACCCAAAAGATTCCACCAAAAAACTGCTGGAACTTATCCACAAATTCAGCAAAGTGGCAAGATATAAAATCAGTGCACAGAAATCGGTTGCATTTCTATACACCAATGATGAAGCAACAGAAAGAGAAATTGAGGAATCGATCCCATTTATAATTGCACCAAAACCCATAAAATACCTAGGAATAAACCTAACCAAAGAGGTGGAAAATCTATACACTGAAAACTATAGAAAGCTTATGAAAGAAAGTGAAGAAGACACACCAAAAAAATGGAAAAATATTCCATACTCATGGATTGGAAGAACAAATATTGTTAAAATGTTGATAGTACCCGAAGCAATCTACATATTTAATAAAATCCCTATCACAATAACACCGACATTGTTCACAGAGCTAGAACAAACAATAAAATTTGTATGGAACCAGAGAAGACCCAGAGTAGCCAAAGCAATCCTGGAAAAGAAAACCAAAGCTGGAGGCATCATAATCCCAGACTTCAAGCTGTATTACAAAGCTGTAATCATCAAGCCAGTATGGTACTGGCACAAAAACGGACACTCAGATCAATGGAACAGAATAGAGAACCCAGAAATGGACCCACAAATGTATGGCCAAATAATCTTTTGACAACGCAGGAAAGAATATCCATTGGAATAAAGACAGTCTCTTCAGCAAATGGTGTTGGGAAAACTGGACAGCAACATGCAAAAGGATGAGCCTGGACCACTTTCTAACATCATACAGAAAAATAAACTCAATATGGATGAAAGACCTAAATGTAAGACAGGAAGCCATCAAAATCCTAGAGTAGAAAATAGGCAAAAACCTCTTTGACCTCGGCTACAGCAACTTCTTACTCAACACTTCTTGGGAGTCAAGAGAAACAAAAGCAACTATGAACTATTGGGATCTCATCAAGATACAAAGCTTCTGCACCACAAAGGAAACAGTCAGCAAATCTAAAAGACAACCCATGGAATGGGAAAAGGTATTTACAAGTGACATATCCGATAAAGGGTTAGTATTTAAAATCTATAAAGAATTATCAAACTCAGCACCCCAAAAACAAATAATCCAGTAGAGAAATGGGCAAAAGACATGAATACTTTTTCAAAGAAGACATCCAGGTGGCTAGCAGACCCATGAAAAAATGCTCAACAGCATTCATCATCAGAGAAAAACAAATCAAAACCACAAAGAGATACCACCTCACACCAGTCAGAATGGCTAAAATTAACAGCTCAGGGAACAACAGATATTGGTGAGGATGCAGAGAAGGGGGAATTCTTTTTGCATTGCTGATGGGAATGCAAACTGGTGCAGCCACTCTGGAAAACAGTGTGGAGTTTCCTCAAAAAAATAAAAATAGAACTACCCTCCCACCGAGCAATTGCACTACTAGGTATTTATCCAAAGGATACAGGTGTGCTGTTTCAATGGGGCACATGCATTCCAGTGTTTATAGCACGCTATTGACAACAGCCAAAGAATGGAAGGAGCCCAAATGCCCATCGATGGATGAATGGATAAAGAAGATGTGGTATATATATATATATACAATGGAGTATTACTCAGCAATCAGAAAGAATGAAATCTTGCTGTTGGCCACAACATGGATGGAACTAGAGGGTATTATGTTAAGCGAAATTAGCCAGATAAAGACAAATATCATGTGCATTCACTCATATGTGGAATTTAAGATACAAAACAGATGAACATAAGGGAAGGGAAACAAAAATAATATAAAAACAGGGAGGGGGACAAAACATAGGAGACTCTTAAATTTAGAGAACTGAGGGCTGCTGGAGGGGTTGTGGGTAGAGGGATGACTAAATAGGCAAAGGGCTTTAAGGAAGACACTTGTTGGGATGAGCACTGGGTATGTATGTAGGGGATGAAACACTGTATTCTACTCCTGAAATCGTTATTATACTATATGCTAACTTGGATGTAAATTAAGAAATAAAAATAAATAAATAAGAATGAAAAAATGGCAGTTTTTTAAAGACATAATTTACATATGCAAAAATCATCTCTTTTGGAATCCTCATGCATTGTTGGCAGGAATACATGTTGGTACAGTCATTATAGAACACAGTATGGCGACTCCTCAAAAATTGAAAATTGAAATATCATTAATTCTACTTCTCCAAATTTCCTCAAAGAAAACAAGAACACTAAATCAAAAACATATATGCACTCTTACGTTTACTGCAGCATTGTTAATAATAGCCAAGGTATGGAAGCAACTTAAGTGTCCATCAAAAGATAAATGGATAAAGAAGGTGTGGTGTATATTCACAATGGAAAATTACACAGCCATAAAGAAAAAAATGAAATCTTGCTACTAACAAAAGCAGGTACGGACCTAGAGGGTATTGTGCCAAGTGAAATAAGTCAGATAAAAACAAATGTGGAATATAAGAAGCAAAACATACAAACAAACAAAAAACCAGAAACAGATTCATAAATACAGAGAAGAAAATGGTGGGGCGCCTGGGTGGCTCAGTCGGTTAAGCGGCCGACTTCAGCTCAGGTCACGATCTCATAGTCCGTGAGTTCGAGCCCCGCGTCGGGCTCTGGGCTGATGGCTCAGAGCCTGGAGCCTGCTTCCGATTCTGTGTGTCTCTCTCTCTCTCTGCCCCTCCCCCATTCATGCTCTGTCTCTCTCTGTCTCAAAAAAAAAAAAACACACACACACACAAAAAACAACACATTAAAAAAAAAAAAAAGAAAAAGAAAATGGTGACTGCCAGAGGGGAGGGGGTTGTGGGGATGGTGAAAATAAATGTAGAGGATTAAGTGGCATAAACTTCTAGTTATAAAATATGTAACTCAGGGATTTAATGTATAGCATAGGGAATATAGTCAACATTGTGATGAACTTGGGTGAGAGGTTGTAACTCTAGTTATTGTGGTGATCATTTTGTAATGTATATAATTGTCAAATCAGTATGTTGGATACCTGAAACTGAGATAATATTACATATCAACTATACTTCAGTAAGAAAAAGGACCACTTTTAAGTGCATACATTTGATTAATTTTGATAAATACATACAAGTAGGTGTAATAATCACAATCAAACTACAGAAAATTTCCGTCATTCCTGAAAGTTGCCTTGGGTATGTTTGCCTTCCTGTTCCTTAATACCCAGCTCCTGGCAACCACTGATCTGATTTCTTTCCTTAGGATTTCTCTGTTTTCTTGATTGAGATATAAATACAATGATACAATATATTGGCTTCTTTCAGTTACCATAATTCATTTGAGAATCCTCCACATTGTTGTGTATGTCAGTCATTTGTTCATTTCTACCGTGGAGTAGTATTCACTTGTATGGATTTCCCATAATTTTCTTATCTATTCACCAAGTGATGGACACTGGGATGTTTCTAGCTTTTAATTTTTGTTATTTTTTTTTTTAAAGAACTTTTTTTTTTTTAATTTTTTTTTTTCAACGTTTATTTATTTTTGGGAAGAGAGAGACAGAGCATGAACGGGGGAGGGGCAGAGAGAGAAGGAGACACAGAATCGGAAACAGGCTCCAGGCTCTGAGCCATCAGCCCAGAGCCCGACGCGGGGCTCGAACTCACGGACCGCGAGATCGTGACCTGGCTGAAGTCGGACGCTTAACCGACTGCGCCACCCAGGCGCCCCCATTAATGTGTATTTATTTTGCGAGAGAACATGTGCACATACACATGATCAGGGAATAGGCAGAAAGAGAGGGAGAAAGAGAGAATACCAAGCAGGCTCCACACTCACTGCAGAGCTGGACGTGGACTTGAGCTCACAACTGTAAGATCATGACCGGAGCTGAAATCAAGAGTTGGATGCTCAACCAGCTGAGCCACCCATGTGCCCTGGGATGTTTCCAGTTTTTGCCCATTAAGAAAAAAGCTGTTATAACCAGTGTTTACATACAAGTCCATCTGGGGAAATAAGTTGTCATTTCCCTTGGGAAATGGGTTACTGGGTTGTATGGTAGTTGCCTGGTTAACTTTGTAATAAACTGCAAATTTGCTTTCATAAGTGTCTATACAATTTTGCATTCCC
The DNA here is from genome assembly GCF_022837055.1 of Prionailurus viverrinus. Classification (NCBI taxonomy): domain Eukaryota; kingdom Metazoa; phylum Chordata; class Mammalia; order Carnivora; family Felidae; genus Prionailurus; species Prionailurus viverrinus. The sequence continues at coordinate 35,328,367 of NC_062562.1, read as the reverse complement.
ACCAGCAGTGTATGAGAATTCCAATTTGTCTACATTCTCATCAGATTTGGTTTTGTCAGTTTTATGATTATAATTATTTTAATAGGCACCTACTGCACCTTATTAAAGTTTCAAATTGCATTTCTCTAGTATATGTTGATGTTGTTGAATGTTATTGGAGAAGGAGCTATATATCCATTAGTTTGTTCTCTTACTGAGTTACAAGAGTTCTTTATATTCTGGATACAAGTCCTTTATCAGGTGAGTTTTACAAATTATTTTTCCTACACTGTGTATTAAAATTTCTTCTTTTCTTAAACAGTGTCTTTTTAAAAAAGTTTATTCACTTATTGAGAGAGAGAGAGCGAGAGAGAGAGAGAGAGAGAGCATGCAAGTGGGGTAAGGGGCAAAGAGAGAGGGAGAGAGAGAATCCTAAGCAGACTCTGCACTCACGGTGGGGAGCTTAGACTTAGGAACTGTGAGATCATGATCTGAGCCAAAATGAAGAATTGGAAGCTCAACTTATCCACCCAGGCACTCCTTAAACAGTGTCTTTTGGGCAAAAGTTTTTAATTCTAATGAAGTTGAGTTTATCTAATTTTGTTTTCTTGCTTGTACTTTTAATGTCTTATACATATCTAAGTATCCACTGCTAAATCCAAGTTGTGATATTTTCTTCTTTGAAACATATTGGTATTGCTTTCAAGTGTACAACAGAATGATTCAATATTTGTGTATACTGCAGTGATCACAGTAAGTTTAGTTTCCAACACCTTATAAAGCTACATAATGTACAATACAACATTGCTAACCAGTCACCATGCTGTGCATTACATCCTCATTACCCATTCATTGTATGACTGGACGTTTGTACCTCGTGACCCCTTTCCTCCCTTGTTATCCACCATCAACCCCCTTTCCCTCTGGCAACCACCACTCTGTTCTCTGCATTGGTGAATTTTGTTCCTTTATTTGTTTCGCCTTTTAGATTCCACATACAAGTGAAATCATACGGTATTTTTCTTTTTCTGTCTGACTCCTTTTGCTTATCACAATACCCTTAAAAGTCCATCCTTGTTACAAATGACAAGATTTTGTTCTGTTCTTCTGGCTAAGTAATACTCCGTTGTATACAAATACTACAATTTTTTTATTCATTTATTCACTCATCTTTTGTGGACACTTGGGTGTCCTTATCTTGGCTATTGTAAATAATCTTTCAGTGAATATGGGTGTATATATCTGCTCAAGTAGACATTTTTCTTTGCTTTAGATAAATACTCAGAAGTGGAATTACTGGATCATATGTTCTGTTTTTCAATTTTTGAGGAGTCTCCAGACTCCATATTTTCCCATAATGACCGCACCAGTTTGCATTCCCACCAACAGTGCAAAAGTGTTCCCTTTTCTTCACATTCTTGCCAACCTTGTTATTTCTTATCTTTTTGATCATAATCATCCCGAGAGGTATAAGATGGTGTCTCCTTATGGTTTTGACTTACATTTCCCTGATGATTAATGATGTTGAGTGTCTTTTCATGTGCTGTTGGCCATCTGTATGTCTTCTTTGGAAAAATGTCTAGTTAGATCACCTGCCCATTTTTTTTTATTAGGTTGTTTTTTGTGAGTTGTATGCATTCTTGATATATTTTAGATATTTAGTGGATATATTGTTTGGAGCTATCTTCTACTTTTCTAAAATAGCTTTCTGTTTTGTTGATGGTTTCCTTCACTGTACAAAAACTTGGTAGTTTGTTGCAGTTCTTTTTCTTTCTGCTGGTGCCTTTGCCAGAGAAGAAATATTCCAAAAAATACCCCTTAGACTGATGTCAGAGGGCTTAGTGCCTGTGTATTCTTGAAAGAGTTGTATGGTTTTAGGTTTTACACTTAAGTCTTTTATCCATTTTGAGTTTATTTTTGTGTACAGTGTAAGAAAGTCCACTTTCATTCTTTTGCATGTGGCTGTCCAGTTTTTCCCAACACCATTTGTTGAAGCAATTGTCTTTTTCTACATTGATTCTTCTTGCCTCCTGTTTTATTTTTTATTTTTTTATTTTTTTTAATTTTTTTTTCAACGTTTATTTATTTTTGGGACAGAGAGAGACAGAGCATGAACGGGGGAGGGGCAGAGAGAGAGGGAGACACAGAATCGGAAACAATTGCCTCCTGTTTTATAGATTAACTGACTACATAAATATGGATTTATATTTGGGCTCTCTATTCAGTTCCATTGATCTTTGTGTCTGTTTTTTGTACCAGTACCATACTGTTTGTTTGTTTGTTTTTTTAACTGTAGCTTCACAGTGTAGTTTAAAATCAGGGAGCACTGTACTGCCAGCTTTGTTCTTTCTCAGGATTTCTTTGGCTCTTCGGGGTCTTTTGTGGTTCCATACAAATTTTAGGACAATTTGTTCCAGTTCTGTGAAAATGCTTTTGGGATTTCATAGGGATTACATTGCTTTGGGTAACATGTAACAGTATTAATTTTTCCAATCCATGAACACAGGGTATTTTTCTATTTATTTGTGTTATCTTTAATTTCTGCCATTAGTGTGAAATAGTTTTTAAAGTACAGGTCTTTTACCTCCTCTGTTAAATATATTTCTAGGTATTTTATTCTTTTTGTTGCACTTGTAAATGGGAGTGTTTTCTTAATTTCTCTGTCTGCTACTTCATTATCAGTATATAAAAACATCACAGATTTCTGTGTGTGAATTTTGTATCTTGCAGCTTGACTGAATCCATTTATTCTAATATTTTCTTTCTCTCTCTCTCTCTCTCTCTCTTTCTCTTTCTTTCTGGAGTCTTTATGGTTTTCTATATGTAGTATGCCACCTGCACATAGTGACAATTTTGCTTCTTCTTTACCAATTTGGATGCCTCTGTTTTCCTCTTATTTATGTGGCTAGCACTTCCGATACTTTGTTGACTGTAAATGGTAAGAGTGGGTATCCTTGCTTTGTTCCTGATCTTAGAGGAAAAGCTTTTAGCTCTTCAGCTTTGAATGTGATGTTAGCCGTGGGTTTTTCATGTATGTCCTTTATTATGTTGAGGTGTGTTCCCTCTGAACCAACTTTGATTTTGTTATCAGGGTAATGCTAACCTTGTAAAATGAGGTTGGAATCATTCCTTCCTCTTCAAATTTTGGGAATAACTTGAGGATAGGTATTAAGTTTTTAAATATTTTGTAGAATTTGCTTGTGAAGTCATCTGACACTGGACTTTGGTTTGTTGGTTATTTTTTTTTAATTACTGATTTAATTCATTACTAGTAATTAATCTGTTATTTCTTTCTCAGTCTTGTAAGGGTGTGTGTTTCAAGGAATATATCCATTTCTTCTAGGCTAATTTTTTGCACAGTATTTATCTCTGTATATGCTAATTGTTCACAGTATTCTCTTCTGACCCTTTGTATTTCTGTTGCATTGGTTAAAATTTCTCCTCTTTCATTTCTGATTTTATTTAGGCTCCCTCTTTCTTTTTCTTGATGAGTTGGGCCAAAGGTTTGTCAATTTTGTTTATCTTTTCAGGGTACCTGCTCTTAATACTCTTAGATCCTTCGTCTTTTTTCAGTCTCTATTTCATTTATTTCTACTCTGATCTTTTTTATTCTTTCTTCTAACTTGGGACATTTTTGTCTTTTTCTGTTTTCTTTAAATGTAAAGTTAGATTGTTTATCTGAGGTTTTTCTTGAAGTAAGCCTGTAGTGCTGTAAACTTCTCTCTTAGAATTGCTTTTGCTCTCTCAACAATTTTGGAACTTTGCCTTTCAATTTCCACTTGTCTCAAGATATTTTTTTGCTGTCCTCTTTGATGTCTTCATTGACTCACTGGTTGTTTAAAAGCATGTTGTTCAATCTCCACATTTATTTTTTTTTAATTTTTTCTTTGTTTTTTCCAGCTTTCTTCCCACAGTTGATTTGTAGTTCAGTCCCCTTGTGGGAAGAAAAAATGCTTTGAAATATTTCAGTGTTCTTGGATTTATTGAGACTTGTTTTATGGCCAAATATGTAATCTATCCTGGAGAATATAAATAATGTGTATTCTGCCTTTTTTTGGATGGAATATTCTGTATATATCTGCATATATCTATTAAGTTCAGCTGGGCTAATGTGATATTTAAAGCTAATGTTTCCATATTGATTTTCTGTTTGAATGATCTGTTCATTGATGGAAGTGGTATATTAAAGTCCTGTGCTATTATTGTATTACTGTCTGTTTCTCCCTTTACTTTCGTTAGAATTTGGTTTGTATATTTAGGTGCTCTCATGTTGGATGTATAAATATTGACAAATGTTACATACTCTTGTTAAATTGAGCCCCTATCATTTTGTAATGCCCTTCTTTGTTTTGTTTGTGGTTTTTTTTTTTTTTTTTGGTAACAGTTTCTTTTAAAGTTTATTTTTTCTGATACAAGTATTATTCCCCCGTTTTGTTTTCATTTCTATTTGCCTGATACATTTTTTTTCTAACCCTTTAAATTCCATCCGTGTCTTTAGGTTTGAAGTGAGTCTTTTGTAGGCAGCACATAGAAAAAAACTGTTGTTTGTTTGTTTGTTTGTTTGAATTCATTCAACCACGCTGTGTCTTTTAATTGGAGCATTTAGTCCATTTACATTTAAAGTAATAATTGATACGTATGTACTTACTGCCATTTTGTTCATTTATTTCTGGCTGTTGTTTTAGTGCTTTGTACCTTTCTTTGTTTCTTTTGTTCTTTGAATGTTTTCTTTAGTGTTTTGTTTAGATTCTTGGCTCCTTTTGTGCATTTACTGTAAGATTTTTTTTCTTTGTGGTTACTCTTTTTTTTTTTAATTTTTTTTTCAACGTTTATTTATTTTTGGGACAGAGAGAGACAGAGCATGAACGGGGGAGGGGCAGAGAGAGAGGGAGACACAGAATCGGAAGCAGGCTCTAGGCTCTGAGCCATCAGCCCAGAGCCTGACGCGGGGCTCAAACTCACGGACCGCGAGATCGTGACCTGGCTGAAGTCGGACACTTAACCGACTGCGCCACCCAGGCGCCCCTGTTACTCTTTTTTTTAACGTTTATTTATTTTTGAGACAGAGAGAGACAGAGCATGAACGCGGGAGGGGCAGAAAGAGTGAGGGAGACACAGAATTGGAAGCAGGCTCCAGGCTCTGAGCCATCAGCCCAGAGCCCGACGCGGGGCTCAAACTCTCGGAGTGTGAGATCATGACCTGAGCTAAAGTCAGACGCTTAACCGACTGAGCCACCCAGGTGCCCCTCGGTTACTCTTTTTTTTTAAATGTGCATTTATTTTTGAGGGATAGAATGTGCTTGAGTGGGGGAGGTGCAGAAGGAGAGGGGACAGAGGATCCAAAGTGGATTCTGTGCTGACAGCAGAGATCCTAATGTGGGGCTTGAACTCATGAGCCATGACTCATGACCTGAGCCTAAGTCAGATATTCAGCTGACTGAACCACCCAGGTGCTCTGGTTACTCTTCAGTTTACATAAAATAGGTTATATGGATGTAACAGTCTCTTTTGAATTAATAATAACTTAAATTTGAACACAGTCCAAAACTTTACATTTTAATATTTTTGGTGATACATTTTACTATTTTTTTTTTATGTATTCTCTACATAATGAACTTTACTCATAAATGAACTTTACCAATTTTTTTTCAGTGGCTACGCCGCCTTCTTTGGTTTGGAGCATATTCCTCTCTCTCCTCATTTTGCCTGTCTCTCTTTGTTAATCTGTATATAGTAAGCTAAACAGCTACCTCCCTCAGTCTTGCATAACTCAACTTCTGTAGGAGCTATTCCTTGTGGCCCAGAGTGCAGTCTCTCTTCTCCATCAGAGTCTGGCACTCTGTGGTGTCTTTCCTGTGAATTGTGTTGTGTTTGGGCCTTGGCTTCTGTAAGGGAAGGGCCGGGCTCTGGGTATTAACTTGTAACAGGTTGCTGCTTGGTTACTGAGTGGTTTGAGCTGTGTTAGAGTTGATTGCCCATTCTGGTTGTGGCTCAGTCTCTGTGTGGGGGTCAGCAGCACTGGGGCACTCCTTTGCTGCTTGGGAAGGTCATTAGTTGGGGCACTTACCCTGCTGGTTGCTCTTTAGTTTCTGGTGGGGTTGGTGGAGCTCCAGGAACTTACTCGGACTTGTTGAGGATTGGCTACTACATAGGGAGGATGGGGTTCAAGGTGCTTACTCTTCCTGCTTTGGAGTTGATCTTTCTGTGGGATGGGCTCTGCTCAGGGCAGTTGCTGGGCCCAGTTGTTGGTTAGCTGCAGTACTGGGATGTCACGGCTCTGGGCCCTTTTGTGGCTCAGTTTCATAGCTGGATGAGTGAGGCTTGGGGCACTCCTTGGTCCATGTGTGTCCCCATCCATTGCCTGGGGAGGGTGGGACTGGGATACTTGCATGGCCTGGTTTTGCTTGGCTGCTGCTGACTGGGGTGGGTAGGGCTCAGGGTGCCTGCCGTTCCCAGTTCTGTACTAGGAGGGCAGGATCAGGTTGTTTGCCTGATAGAGCTGTGGCCCAGTATTTGCAAGGGTTGGGCAGTGCTGGGGTGTTTTTGTTTTAAAAAAAAATTTTTTTTAACATTTATTTATTTTTGAGAGGCGAACCGACCATGAGCGGGAGATTGGCAGAGAGAAGGGAAGACACAGAATCCAAGTAGGCTCCAGGCTCTGAGCTGTCAGCACAGAGCTTGACATAGGCTCGAACCCACTAACTGTGAGATCATGACCTGAGCCAAAGTCGGATGCCCAACTGACTGAGCCACTCAGGTGCCCCAGTGCTGGGGTGTTTTTGCCCAGCCTTTTTGCAACTCTGAACTGTAGGTGGTGGGTAGGGTGTGGGTATGGAAAGGACACCATATGGTACTAGCAATTTAGAAGGAGGACACCAAAAATGGCACCTATCAGCTCTGTCACCAACAAGTTAGGATGATTTTGCAAAAATAGCGTCTACCCACACTTCCTTCCTAGGTGGAGTCTCTGCAGGTTCTTGCCTCTCTAATAGCTGCTTTAGAATTAATAAGTTGTGTTCTCTATTGGTCTAGGTACTTTCAAACTTTTATTTTTGCCCTGGATATCAGGGTGAGTGGGTTTGTGCATGAGCTTGTTAAGACTGAGATCTCCATTACCTGTAATTCTGTTATCCTCCTCGTCTTACTCCCCATTAATTTTCAAAGCCATATATTTTGGGTACTTATCTTTCTGTTGCTGGCCCCCGGAGATTAGGGTGCCTGGTGTAAGTAAGCTGTAAATTTATTGTGTTCACGAGAGGAGAGGAGTTCAGGGTCTTCTGGCTGACACCTTGAGCCCTCCTTCCATTTTCCCTTTAAATCAGTCATTTCGCTTTATGTATTTTTAAGCTCTGTTGTATATAGTGTAATGATGTCTATATCTTCCTGTTAAACTGACCTTTTTATTCTAATGAAATGTTCATCTTTATCCATCGTCGTGCATTGTATCTTGAAATATATTCTGTCTACTCCTAATACAGCTGTTTTGGTCTTTTTGTGCTTGCTCTTGCATAGTATATCTTTCTTCCATTCATTTACTTTTCACCTTTCTGTTTCAAAAGTGTATATCCTGAAAAAAATTAAAATTAAAAAATAATTTAAAAAGTGTATGCCCTGTAGCTAGCCTATATTTGGGTTAAGTTTTTGTTTTGTCTATTCTGACAGTCTCTGCCTTTCAACTGAATTGTATAGTCCATTATTATTTACTATAATAATTTATATGTTTGGATTTGAGACCACTGGTTTATTTATTTATTTTGCTTGTTGCTTTTTTTTTGTCCCTTCATCCTCCCATTCCTGCCATTTTGAATAGTTTTTGGAATTATACTTTAATTTTCCTGTTGTATTTTGCCTTCATTTTTGAACATAAATTTCTGGGTTGGCAGGTTTTTTCCTTCAATACTTTAAAACCGGTGTTCCCTTGTTTTCTGGGTCATTTTTTTCTTGGTTTCTTGTGTATGTCTCATAATTGTCATTTAATGCAAGACAGTGTGTATGGAAGAGGAAACTGAGATAAATATTATTTATGATCAGGAATAGGCCCATCTCTTTTTTTCCATGAGGCCATGAGTTAAGTCAGTCTAGTCTGTAGTTAAGCTGAATTTGTTTTGATGTTGTTCTTGCCTTCATTACCGTCAGTGCCCCTGCAGCTTTCCCATCCCTTCAGTAGTGGACTGGTGCTACCTTGTGCTTAGTGTTGGACCTGTGTAGAGGTGGTCTTTCTCGTTGCTTTTGTCCTTTCCCCAGTGGTAGACTGATAGTGCTCTTTTTTCAGCGCAAGTCTCGTGAAGGAAGCAGGGATGTTGATGGCTCTTCTCTTCCAGTATCAGTCTTAGGCAACCCTGTATGTCTGAGCTTCAAGGACAGGGCCTTTTCAATGCTTTTTCTTCTGCCTCTCCCTCCTTGGTGGCTGAACTTGCCCTCGCATCTATAGAGGGAAGGCAGTGTGGGAGGGAGTTGGTTTCCTACCCATCTCCTCTCTCCCCACCCACAATGGCAGCACAGTTCTGCTTTTTATCATTGTAGGATCCCAGGATTGTTCTTGTTCTTACCTCTCTTTAAGCTGCCCTGCTCTTGGTTCTCTCAACCCAAAAGTTCATTAAAAATTTAACAAAATCTTTTCACAATTTTTTAATGTTTATTTATTTTTGAGTGAGAGAGAGAGAGAGTGTAAGTGGGATAGAGGCAGAGAGAGAGGGAGACAAAGAATCTGAAGCAGGCTTCAGGCTCTGAGCTGTCAGCACAGAGCCCATCGTGGGGCTCAAGCTCACCACGAGATCATGACCCAAGCCGAAGTTGGCGCTTAACCAACTGAGCCACCCAGGTGCCCCAAAATCTTTCCACAATTTTGATTTATCTCTTGTGATATAATAAAGAACATTTCTGGTGTTTGCCCCTTCCTGGCACAGCACTTTAAAAAACTTTGAAATTTCCTGAGTGGATAGTACTGTCTTTGTCATGCTAATGCAGCCACTTCGTCATGCTAATGCAGTCATGCTAATGCAGCTAATGCAGGGACTCAGGCTGGGTCCCCAGATAGCTTTGGATGGGGAGGTAGGGGATGGCCACAAGAAAGACCCAGCTGTGATTAAACGTTAGGAACTTGCAGCCTTCCAACCTCTGGGTGGAGGAGGAGGGCTGGAGACTGAGTTCAGTCACGTGGCCAGTGACTTAATCAGTCACGACTATGTAATGGTAGTTCTGTAAAATCTTGGGACACAAGTTCCATTGACCTTAAGGTTGGTAAACAAAACCTCGATACGCTAGGAGAATGACATGCATTTAATCCAAGGGAAGGGGGCATGGGAGCTCTGTGTCCAGGACCCTTCCAGACCTTACCCTGTGTATATCCTTAACAAAAATATAAGTGTAGTGTTTCCTTGAGTTGTGTGAGCTGTTCTAGTGACTTATCAAAGCTGATGGGCTTGTGGGAACCCCTGAATGTGTCGCCAAGGTGGTCAGAACTGCAGGTGACTTGGCATCTGAAGTGGGAGCAGTCTTGTCGAGGATGTAACCCTTAATCTCTGAAACTGCGGTAATTCTAGGTAGCTTGAGGATTACACTGTAGTATTGCAGTACACCCTAGTTAGGGTAGAAACAGAACACCTAATGTTAAAGGGGATAATATGTCCTCTTTTAGGAATGACTGTTGCAATTAACTGTGACCTTTTCTTTTAGTAGATGCTCTCATCTAGGTGATAGAGAGCAGTAGTTGCCTGGTTAACTGAAAAAATCCTTTAGAGAAGGCGTTATTTTTTTAAAAAAAGATAAAACTTGCCTTAAATATTTTATTTGAACTTAGTGTCTGTAAATGTGCACCCATTTCCCAATCAATTGATTTGTCATACGAAGGTTATTTCTTTCAGCATGGATCTGATGTTCTGAATTCCATATGGTCTTTTTTTGTGTAAAGCTTGCCTATTTGTCACTTTGGAATTGGAGATTCTTTGGAAAAGTAGAGGGTGGTTCTGAGACCCTTGTGAAGCCTTTAGGTTGACATCTAAAATTCTTCCTCATTAGTGAAATTGTTTTGGGATTTCATCTCTTAATGAGATGAAAGTTGGGGAGGATGCCTTCTGTGACACCAAATTTCAAACTCTTCTTTTTTGGGGTATTAACCCAGAAATATTTATTCCTAGCACCACAGCGAAATATGGGTTGCACAAAAGTTTCTCTTCATAAAATGAGAGAAAGTGAGCCGGGACTGGAGAGCAGGCATATTTGTGCTTCCATCCGAGCACATCCTATATGTTAAGGCAAAATAACAATGTATGGAGAATTAGCTGGAAACCACTTTTCTTAATTGTGAGTATACCTCTTCAAAAATCTTTCTGTATTTCTAGAGTTGGCATAACCTCCTTTGAAAACTGCTGTTGCAGAACATTGGTTAAGAGAACATCTGCTTTATTTACTCCTATTTTTATAGTGCTTTTCTTTAATTATAAAATCAATTCTTGTTTATTCCAAAAATTGTCTTCCTTGGTGTCATTTTTCAGAGATGATCACTATTATCAGCAGTGGTATATTGTACTAGATTTGTTTCTGGCAGCTCAAAACATGTTATCACCCACTTGTCCTGGATACTCAAAAACTTTACTGTCCTTACAGCATTTAAATTGTATAACCCACACAAGAAACTCTATTTTTACCCCTCTTTGGGCATCATTCTTAAGGCCATCATGTTTTTAGGAGGGAGGCATTTTTTTAATGTGTTTATCTGAAAAGTTTTATTAAAAGCAAACAAAACAAAACTGAAAAGTAAAAATGAACTAACTGATAAAAATCTAGGAAAAACAAGGTTTGGCATGTGAATAGGATTATATTTGAATTCCTCCTCCTCCTTCCCCCCCTTCCTCTTTCTCTTCCTCTTCCTTTTCCTCTTCCTTTTCCTCTTCCTCTTCTTCTTTTAATGAGTCTGAGTTCCCAGCTAGCCCAGAGGATGAGCATACAGTCTCCTGCAGGGAAATCTTCCTTGGTTTTCTGTGGTATTAAAGTTTTACTGGCTCGAGTTCACAGGCTATTGATGGACCTTTGATGTAGCTGTTGTCTTCTAGTATTAATGTGGGCTGGTATGTGAAAAAAGAGGACTAACAGGCCTAATTCCTTAATTCCAAAAGAATTTATTGAATGTTTATTGTGGGGATCTAATCATGAATACAAGTTGTATTCTCTGCCTTCATGAACCTTATAGTCTAAGAGAAGGTGCTCAGGAAAAAAATTAACTATCATGAGCCCATCCTTCATTGAGATTACCCCTTTTGTCTTGGAAGTTTTAAAAAGAGTTTTTAGCCAATATTCTTGTAAGGAATTACGGTGCTATTGTGTGACTACTTAAGTATATCTGAAAAATGCAGCACATAAAGATAGATTTTTTTTTTTACTTGAACCTTAGTGTCATAGAAAAAAAACTTACTTAAAATAGCAAACTATACTTAGGCATAGTTACCACTGCAAAGGAGCCACTTCTTATGTGTGCATACATCTGTGTTATGTGTATATGAATATATATATACACACATATACATATGTGTGTGTGCGTGTGTGTGCGTGCACGCGTGTGTATCAACATATATATATGCATATCAACATATATGCATATCAACATATATGCATATATATATATGCATGCCTGTAAAGATTTCAGCTATGAATATAAGATAGGATGGCTTTGAAAATCATCTGGCTGGTTACGATTAAATTTACCAAATTAAGATTGGTATATTATTGAAAATAAACTCCCTCCTCTCACTGTATTTCCAATTCTCTCCAGCTGAAACTATTTTTTTATATCTTAGGTTTTTATTTGTACCATGTTTCTAAACATAGGCATATACTGTGATTTCTTGATTCATCAATTTTAGACATTATTAATCTTCTGTTATGACAGGTAAAGATTACATTGCTTTTCTTGGACAGTTTTACTGTTCCTAACTGTTTTATTTGCATGTATATATGTTTTTTGGGTTAGGCATCATATCAGAGTCTCTTGTTCCAGAATTATCCATTCTGGCTAGCTGAAACACTGACCCTTTGGTTTTGTTTCACCGATCTTTTAGATTGAATTTCTTGTTTTCCCATATCTCTCTCTTTCTCACTTTGCTCCTTTATTTTGCTGTAGCATATCCTCCTCTAAGTTTTTAAATAGTTGGGTTCATGAAAATAAAAGTTTTGAAGCAATGCCTGAAAAATGTTTTGTTTCACACTTTATTGATAGTTTGGTTGGATATAGAAATTTTCCTTTAGAATTTGAAAAGCATGACTCCATTGATATTTAGCATACTGTGGTGGTTTTGAGAAGCCTAATAAAATGGTTTTGTTTCCTTTTCTCTCTATTAATATTTCCTACCCTGGCATTTCCAAGTTTTTACCTTTTTTGGGGGTATGTTTTTGTTGTTGTTATCCTAAAAAGTTTGTTTCTTGATTATGTGTATTGTGGTGTTGGTCTGCTCTTCATGCTGTGTTTCTGCAAACTGGATTGAAGTTACTCATTGTTCTGATCTTGGACATGTATTTTTTCTTTGGTGATATTCTCACCATGCTTTGTGCTTTTGTTGTCCTCTATCTCTAGAATAGGATTTTGGGCCATCTGGATTGTTTCTCGAAGTATTTCCTGTTTGGTTTCATTCTTTACATCTCTTTATGTTTTTTGAAATCTGAGAGATTTTCTTGGGGGCGAACTCTTGATTTTGCTATTAAAAAAATTCTTAACGGTATTTTCTTTTTGCTGACATTATTATCGTACGGTTTTCAGTAACCTATTATGGGGATTTGAAATGTGGTTTCATTTTGTATTTTGAATATTTGATGGATGATTTTGTGAAACTGTGTTATTCCCCTGTCTTACCTATTGTCAAAGATTTAATGCATGTGTGTGTGTGTGTGTGTGTGTGTGTATGTATTCCATAACTATGGGAATTGATAAAGTTATATATGAAACTAATAAGGGGATATGTATAAAGGCAAATATATAGGCATATGTGTATATACACATACATGTATAATGACACACAGTCAAAGTTCATCATCTCCTTTTCTTCCTTCTCCTCTTCCTCATTTTTTTTTTTGAGTCCTACAACCACTGTTAGCACTCTTAAGTCTTTGTCTGTTCCTTGCATTAATTCTCTATCCTCTAGTTTTATTTTTTCACTTTGTTTATTTTAATCTTTTTCATATTAGAAAATTTCTCCAAATGTTGTACTCTTTCTTGAACAGTACAAAAGTTAGCACCAACCCCTGTGCCATGTATAACTTTTAACTCCCACAAAACCTTAACTACTAATAGCCTACTGTTGACTGGAAGCCTTACTGATAACATAGTCAATTAACACATTTTGGGGGCACCTGTGTGGCTCAGTCTGTTAAGTGTCTGACTCTTGATTTTGCCTCAGGTCATGATCTCATGGTTCCTGGGATTGAGACCTGCATCTGGCTCTGTGCTGACAGCGCCGAGCCTGCTTGGGATTCTCTCTCTCCCTCTCTCTCTGCCCCTCCCCTGCTCATGCTCTCTCAAAACAAATAAATATTTTTAAAAAAACCCACTTACATTGTATGTTCTCCATATTATATATTGCATTGTTACAATAAAGGAAGCAAGAGAAAAGAAAATCTTACTAACAAAATCATGAGAGAAAATACATTTACAGTACCATACTATATTTATTGAATCCAGCCATGCGTGGACCCGTACTGTCAAACCTGTGTTGTTCAAAGGTCAACTGTGCTTTCTTAGGGAATGGTGACATCTCTGAATATAGATAGGATTTAGTGACTAGTAGATTTTAATTTTGAGTATACTGATGCTTTCAGCCCCATGCCTTGAGGCCCATTGAGGGCCTTGGAATTGAATCAGTCTCATTGCCTCAGTATCCACTTCTCTGTGTCTCTGTCACTTACTCCTAATCCACCTACTTTCCATCTTCCCAGAGACTATTAAAGGTGTCTCGGCTGTTGGTACCTCCACTTTGCTCTCTTTGCTTTAGTGGGTTTGGATCTTTTGTCTTACTTTACTGGAGTTTTAGTGAAGTCTTAGGAAAGAGAGACAAACAAAGCTGGTTCTTTGACCATCTTTAACTGGAATTTAGAAATTACAACATCTCTTGAAAATTGGTTCTGCTATGTGCTGTTAAAGACACATTGATAATGCCACGTCAGGGTAATTTTCTGTTTGAATTCTAGACCTAGGTACTTCGTGCCATGTATCATATGTCAAGAAAAATCATAGTTAGAGTGTTTAAGTAACACCTAAAATATTGTTTAGGGTATGATGAAAAACATTATGCAGTTTCTTGCTAGAGTCTATTTCCATTAGAAAGTAAAAGAGAACAAAATTTCCTAAGGGAGAATGTTAAAAATACATACATACTTTTTGTATTTTAAATGTACAAATAGAAGCGTATCGCCAATTTCTGTATTATATGTGCATACATTTATTTTTGTCTACTGAGATGGTTGTGCATACAAATTTAGTAGAACAAATAAATCTATCCAGCTATGTATGAAATGTTACTGAAATCACAAATGCAGATATTGAAAGGTATTTGCAGGGACTAAAACAAGCCTTGTTTATTTTATCTTTAATTCTCATTTGCTTTTATTTTGTACGTATCGCTTTTTAAACATGTTCTTTGAACACAGCAATTTCACTTGTCCTTCTTTTTGTTTTTTAAATAAACCTTACATTTAATCGTCCCCCTCCTTTTTTTGTGTGCTAGGAAAGAGGGGGAGGCAGACTGGGACTCAGAGGGGAGGCATGGGTGAAGTGTAATGTGGGCTCTCTACTTCATCAGTTGCCTCTAAATGGAGAGGCTTTTTGCAGTCTCTTCTATGTCTCTGCAGTTATGTTCCCCTTTCAGAGGAAGGGTGCTCAGTCTCATCCACTGGCATGGGGAGGCACTTCATTTGATTTCCTGTCCCCTGGTGATCCTGCTGATTTTGAAACCAGTAAAAGTATTAGGCAGTAGTAAAACCAGGAGCCAGAGAAATAGGAACTGGAGTGTCCAGGATGGATAGGAGTCAAGACTCACGTCATTGGAAATGCCTAAGTTTGTTATCATCTGGTTTTTGATCAGAGAGCTCAGGGTTTGAGGAGGTACTGGATGAAAACTTGGGAGGAAGTAAATGGATTCATGTGCCATGTTGGAAAAAATTAAAACAAAGATGGCTGACTATCTCTGATCTCAGAAACAATGAATATCAGTTGGCTAAGGGGCCTTTTGCAATGCTGATTTCTTGCTCCTAGAAGGCATTTACTTTTTCCTTATTGTGAGAAGTATAATTTTTTGGAAAATGAATTGAATCTAGTTTTTTGTATTTCTTCCTAGATCTTCCCAGTTTACTAGTTGTTTAAATAGTTTATAACAGGGGCGCCTGGGTGGTGCAATTGGTTGAATATTCAACTCTTGACCCTACGTCATGATCCCAGGGTCGTGGGATCAAGCCCCACATCGGGCTCTGCACTGCTTGGGATTCACTCTCTTCCTCTCTTAGCTCTTCCACTACTTGCTCATTCTCTCTCAAAATAAATAAATAAGCATTAAAAAAATTAATAGTTTCTAATAATAGAGTAATAGTTACGACCATACATAGTATATTATTACTAGTATTACTAATATTTATTGAGCAGCTACTATATGCCATGTGGTACTCTCTATATTAGCTTTATGCTCACATCAAACCTCTGAAGGTTTATTATTTTGCAGATACGGAAACCAAGGCAAAGAGAAGTGAAGCCCCTTGTTGGAAACCTCACAGAAGTAGAGAGATGGCAGATTGGTTTTTTAAACAGAGGCATCTGGGGTCTATAGCTCTATAATGCCTTCTAGTTATTTCTTGTAATGTTAGCTTGCCTCCATCTACACCCCCCAATTTCATATTTGCACACATAGGAAACCTAAAGAAGGGTTGGAAGGAAAGTAGAATGAACATCTTTATATCTCTTACAAGAGTTATCACATTATACCCTATCATATTGGAACTACCGGTAAAAAATCTGTCTGCCTATCTTGCCATTTTTTTCTGAATTGTTTATAAGTAAGTGGCAAGCTACATATATTTCCTAAGGACCAGACCATTCTCCAGTACAATTTGGCATTGTAGTAGTCTTTGTTGCTGTAAACTAAGGCAGGCAGAATCCAGACCACCAGCAGGTAAAGACAAAAATCATGCCTTTTACTTGGTATTTCCCAATACTCTGTAATGAATTGTAAAAGCAGTTTCACGGACACACACCTGTACCCATGCACACATGGAGAGACTTTTTCAGAAACGTGAGTGATCCCCAAAGATTTGTTTTGCCCAGTCATGTTATTAGTGTGATACCCCTTGATCTGAAGTATGTCACCTTTACTCATTCTCTAAAGTTAGAATTAATAAGTAACAGTGTATATTAGTCACCTCGGCCTGCCATTACAAAAAAGGAGAGGTAGGTGGCTTAAACATCAAAAAGTTATTTTCTCATAGCTTTAGAAGCTAGAAGTCCAACATCCATGTGTTAGCAAATTCATATTCTGGTGGAGACTTGATTCCTGGTGTGCAGATGGCTACCTTCTCACTGTGACATCATGTAGCCTTACCACTGTGCCTGTATGGAGAGAAGGGACACCAGTCTTGCTGGATTAGGGCCCTGCCCTTAAGATCTCACTTAACCTTAATTACCTTGAAAAGGCCTTATCTACAACTGTGGTCACTTGGAGTTTAGGGCTTCAACAGGTGAATTTGGGGATGGGGGCTGTGCAGAGTCCATAACAGACAGTTTGATGGACTGCTTGTGAAATAATGGAGGATTCGTTCCACTAAAATGTTAAGTGGTATTTCAACATAACATTGAAAAGTTATGTGTTGTTAATTAAAGCCAGCTTTTGTATTATAATTAAAGTGGGAGCTATTGTGTGTGTGTGTGTGTGTGTGTTGATATGTGTGTATTTGCACTTGTGTGTATTTGACATACAGTATTGTTAGAGTTTTAGTTTCACACCATAGTGATTTGATATTTTTATACATGATAAAATGATCCCCATGACAAGTTGTTACCATCTGTCATCATACAAAAATTATTCTAGGATTACTGCCTATATTCCCCATGGTGTGTATTACATCCCTGTGACTCATATATTAGTTCTTAATCCCCTTCACCTATTTACGTCACTTGCCCTCTAATACCTTCCACCTTGAGTAACCTGTAGTTTATTTGATGTTTCCATGAGTCTGTTTCTGGTTTGTTTATCTATTTTGTTTTTTACATTCCACAGGTGAGTGGAATCATACAGTATTTATCTTTCTCTGACTTATTGCATTTAGCTTAATACCCTCAGAATCCCATCTGTATTGTCCAAATGACAAGATTTCATTTTTTCTGGCTCAGTAGTATTCCATGCATGTTGATGTGTCTGTGTGTTCACATCTTTATTCATTTATTGATGGATACTTAGTTTGTTTCCATATCTTGACTATTTTAAATAAATGCTGCAGTGAACATAAGGGTACATATATCTTTTTGAATTAGTGTGTTTGTATTATTTGGATAAATATCCAGAAATGGAACAGCTGGGTCATATGTTAGTTGTATTCTTAATTTTTTGAGAAATTTGCGCACTGTTTTAGATAGTGACTACGCCAGTTTACAATGTGACCAACAGTGTGTGAAGGTTTTCTTTTTTCCACATCCTTGCCTTGTTAAACTCGTTATTCCTTGTCTTTTTGGTAAGAGCTACCCGGACAGGTATAAGGTGTTACCTTATTCTGTTTTCGTTTGCATTTACCTAATAATTAGTGATGTTGAGCATCTTTTCATGTGTCTGTTGGCAATCTGTATATTTTCTTTGAAGAAATGTATACTCCGATCCTCTGCCCGTTTTTTAAGTGTTTTTATTTTTGTTGTTGTTGAGCCCTAGGAGCTCTTTATGTATTTTGCATATTTGCACCTGATCACGTAGATAGTTTGCAAATATCTTTGCACATTCCTTTAGATTGCCTTAACATTTAATGATGGTCTACTTTGCAGAAGCTGTTTATTTGATGTGGTCTCATTTGTTTATTTTCTCCTTGCCTTTGGAGTCACAAAGATGTTGCTGAGACTGATGAATTTACTGCCCATTTTTTCTTACAAGAATTTTATGGTTTCGAGTCTTCCATTCAAGTCCATCTATTTTAAATTAATTTTGTGTATGATGTAAATACGGTCTACTTTCATTCTTACATTTGTGTCAGTTTTTCCAACACCATTTATTGAACCGACCTTTCTTCCTTGTATGTTCTTGGCTCCTTCTTACAGATTGTCCCTATATATGTTTGTGTTTTTATAGGCTTTCAGTTCTGTTCTGTTGATCATTTGTTTCTGTTGTCAATACCATACTGCTTTGGTTAGTATAGCTTTGTAGTGTAGTTTAAAATCAGGGAGCCTGATACCTCCAGTTTTGGTCTTCTTTCTCCAGGTTGCTTGCTTTGGCTGCTTGAGGTCTTTGGTAGTTCCATACAAATTTTAGAATAATTTGTTCTGCTTCTGTGAAAAATGCCATTGTCTCCTTGGTTAAATTTATTCCTAGGAATTATACTCTTTTTGATACAATTGTAAATGGTATTGTTTTCTTAATTTCTTTCTGCTAGTTGTTTGTTTTTTAGTGGATCGGAATGCCCAAATTTCTGTATATTGATTTTGTATCTTGTGAATTCAATGAATTCATTTACCCCAGTAGTTTTTTGGTGTTTTCTAAATATAGTATGTCATTTGCAAATGGTAAGTTTTCTTTTTTCCTTTCTGATTTGGACGCTTCTTATTTATTTTTCTTGCCTAATCACTGTAGCTAGAATTTACAGTACTGGGTTGAATAAAAGTGGAAAAGTAGGCATCCTTGTCTTCTGGATTTTTGAGGAAAGGCTTTCATCTTTTCATCATTGAGTTGAGGTTAGCTGTAGGATTGTTATATATGGCTTTTATTATGTTGATGTATATCCCCTCTAAGCCCACTTGGTTGAGACTTTATATCATAAATGGATGTTGAATTTTGTTAAGTGCTCTTCTGTATCTTGGGAGATGATTGTATAGTTTTATCTTTCATTTTATTAATGTGATATATTATGTAGATTGATTTGCAGATGTTGAACCTTCCCTGCTCTCTGGAATAAATCCCACTTGATTGTGATGTGTGATGCTTTTAATGTATTGTTGAATTAAGCATTCTAGTAATTTGGTGAGGATTTTTGCATCCATATACATCAAGAATATTGGCCTGTAATTTTTGTGAGTGTGGTATCCTTGTTTGGTTTTGGTATCATGGTATTGCTGGCCTCATAAAATGTGTTTGGACGTTTTACCCACTGTTAGTTTTTGGAAGAGTTTGAGATGGATAGGTATTAATTCTTTTTTGGATGGATGGTAGAACTTACCAGTGAAGACATCTAGTCCTGGTCTGTTGTTGGTTGGGAGGTATTTGATTAGTATTTTAATATCCTTACTAGTAAATGGTCCTTTTAGATTTTCTGTTTCTTCCTGAATCAGTCTTGGAAGATCGTATGTTTCTTGGAATTTATCCATTCCTTCTTGGTTATCCAGTTTGAAGGCATATAATTGTTTGTAGTAGTCTCTTGATACTTGTATTTCTATGCTATCAGTTATAACTTTGCCTCTTTCATTTCAAATTTTATTTATTTGAGTCCTCTATTTTATTTATTTATTTATTTATTTATTTATTTATTTATTTAGGCTAGTTTGTCTATGTGTTTGTCAATGAACCAGCTTAGTTTCACTGATCTTTTAAATGATCTTTTTAATAGTTTCAAACAGAGAGGGAGGCAAATCATGAGACTCTTAAATACAGAGAACAAACTGAGGGTTGATGGGAGGTGTGGTGGGGGGGAATGGGTGATGGGGATTGAGGAGGGCAAATGGTGGGACAGCACTGGGTGTATGTATGTAAGTGATGAATCATGGGAATTTACTCCCAAAGCCAAGAGGACACTATACCCTGTATGTTAGCTAACTTGACAATAATGTATTTTTTTAAGTATAATTTATCTTTTTAGTCTCAATTTCATTTCTCTTCACTTTGATCTTTATTATTTCCATCCCTCTACTAATTTGGGGCTTTACCTATTCTTTTTTTGTCTAGGTTCTTTACATGTAAAGGGAGATTTTTTATTTGATATTTTTCTTATTTCTTAAGGTAGGCCTGCATTGCTATGAACTTCCCTCTTAGAAACCACTTTTGCTGCATCCTGTAGATTTTGTTTGATCATATTTTTGTTTTCAGTTGTCTCTAGGTATTTTTTTAATTTATTTTTTGTCCAAAGACCCACTGGGTTTTCAGCAGCATGTTGTTTAATCTCCATGTTTTGGTGTTTTTTCCAGTTTTCTTTTTGTATTTAATTTCTAGTTTTATACCATTGTGGTTAAATAAGATGCTTGATATTATTTCGGTTTTCTTGAATTATTGAGACTTATTCTGTGGCCTAAAATGGAATATATCTTGGAGAATGTTCCATGGGCACTTGAGTAGAATGTGTATTCTGCTGCTTTTCTATGGATGATTCTGTATATATCTGCTAAGTCCATCTGTTCTGATGTGTCATTTAAGGCTAATGTTTGCCTCCTAATTTTTTGTCTGGATGATCTGTGCATTGATGTAAGTGAGGTGTTCACATTCTCAACTATTATTGTATTACTGCCTATTTTTTCCCTTTATGCCTGTTAATATTTGCTGTAATATTTTGGTCCTCCTGTGTTAGGTGGGTGGGTCTGGCCCCTGGTCCAGGGTTGGGGTTCATCAGCAACTGCTTCTGTGCATTTGTGGGCAGAGCTCTCAGTGGTACCATCCACTGG
The DNA here is from genome assembly GCF_022837055.1 of Prionailurus viverrinus. Classification (NCBI taxonomy): domain Eukaryota; kingdom Metazoa; phylum Chordata; class Mammalia; order Carnivora; family Felidae; genus Prionailurus; species Prionailurus viverrinus. The sequence continues at coordinate 35,307,579 of NC_062562.1, read as the reverse complement.
TGCTAGCAAGTTAGGGGGAAGAATTCTGAAATGACACCCATTCGGTGCCAGTATTAATAAGGTAGACTGAGATCACAAAAATGGCTCCCACCAGTGTCTTATTTTCTGTGGAGAGTCTCTGCTGTCTGCTGCCTTTGTAACAGACACTGTACAATTGGTAAGTGGATCTCTGTGGTCTAGGGTGTATGTGCTTTTCAGATTGGTATTATTGAGCTGGTTTCTAGGTCAAGTGATTGTGCACATGAGCCCCTTTACACTGTGTCTCCAGTCCCCACAGTTTGATAGTTCTCCTGAACATAATCCTCATCAGTTTTCAAAGCCTGGTATTTGGGGGCTTGTCTATCCTGTGCAGGGTTGGTGTCTGATGAGATCGAATCCCTTGCTTCTCAAGGAAAGGTTCTGTACCGTTGTAATGTCTTCTGGTTGTGAGGCACTGAGGCTGGGATGATTTTTTTCCTGGTGAGTTCATGTCTCTGCCTCTTCCTGTCTCAATGCTGTCCTTTTATCCTTTGTTGTGGACGTTCTCTGAAGTGATTTTTCAGGTCCCTTTTAGAGGGAATTATTCCATACGTAGTTGTAGATTTGTTGTGTCTGTGAGAGGAGGTGAGTTCAAGATCTTGCTCTGTAACCATCTTGAACCCACCTCTTTGACCTTATGCATTCACTTTTGGTTCTTGTAAGGCCACTGGCTATTTTTTCTCTTCTTCCAAACTCAACACATAAATAATTTTTTTTTTCCTCTGGCTACAATTACTCTTTTGGAGATTTTATCCAGTGTGCCATGACTTTAAATACTATCCTATATTCCAGTGGTAAGTAACTGTGCATCTGAAAACCAGACTTCTCTCTTGAATTCCAGACTCAAATGTCTTACTGCCTATTTGACCTTCCTCAGTTAAATATCTAATTGGCATTTAAAACTTAATAACCAAGCTCCTATTTTTTCACTCACTTATTTAAGGGACAGCCCACTATTCTTATTGTTCAGGTCTATAATTTTGGAGTCAGCATTGACTCCTCTCTTCCTCTCACATCTTAAATTTAAGCCATCAACAAATCCTGTCCCTTCTACTTTCGAAATAAATCCAGAACCTGACATTTTCTTATCATTTCCACTGCTATGATGGTCCAAGCTATTATCACCTCTCCTTGGATTACTATGGGCAGGTGCTATGTCTCTGCTTTCATCCTTACTCTTCTGCTCATAGTAGATCTTTAAAAAATATATGTCCGATCAGGTCATTCTAAGTTCATAATTTCCAGCGACTTCCCACCCCATTGTAAGTAAAAGCCCAAGCCCCCAGTGACCCATGAGGCCCTCTATAATGTGCCCATTCACCCTCCATTATTTCTCTGGCATCTACTATTAATTTTTCCTTCTTTCACATACCTCTAGCTTTAAGGGCCTCTTTCCCTCTGATATCTTCAGGACTTACTCTCTTACTGCTTTAATTTCTCGCTCAAATGTTAGTTTCTGAGGCCCTCCCCATTTTAAATTGTATCTTTCCTGCTTTGTGTTTCTTTCATTACTAAAATATGAAAAGTCCTTGAGGAAGAGGATATTTGGGGGCCTGTTTTGTTCAGCATTGTTTGCATGTGCCAGCACGGAGTAAATGCTCAACAAATATTTATTGAATAAATGTGTCAACAAAAACAAGTCATTTATTCAACATCCATGGTTTTTCAAGTAGTTCACTGTGTTCATTAAGCAGTTTAAGATTTATAACCATCATGTGATGTAGATAATAAATTCCTTGTGTCTGAGCAAATGAGAGTGAGAGCCTCCTTGGAATTACCCAAGTCCGCAAGGTAGCATCCTAGCTCAGCGATTCTGACTGCGAGGCCATGGCTCCCTCTGTCGTTACCAGAAGCTAAAGAGAAGGCCATTTCCTCCTTGGGAGTCTTGTGAGATATTTTCTTCAAGTCTCTCTACTTGTTAAAACCACAGGCCATGTGGCTTCTTTATTGTTCTGTCGTCATTGCCAGCAGGGGGCCTGATGCCTAGTGTGAGCTCAGAAGATACTTGTCTCCACAAGTAAGTTACCAAACTTGCCCAGCTAGTCCCATGGCTACCATTGTTTTACATCGGTACTATGACGTATCCCTTTGTGACTGAAAGCCAAGCTGGGGCAGGCACAGGGGGAGAAAGTTGAGAAATGTAGGAGAGCCACAATCAGAAATACTAAGCATGTTTTCCAAAGGCAGTGACTAGCCACTGCCTCGTTGTCTGCTTTCTTTTCATGAATTCTTCTTTTCAGCATCCTCTTTCCTCTGTCGTGCTTTCGTGGAGAGAAAGGATGAGAATGCCACAGAGAAAACCACACTCAAATAAATGCCTTCTAAGAAGATCACTGGAGTGTGAGGCTTCCTTTTAAGGGTGTATGTTCTTGTGCTAGGCAGGAGAAGGAAGGGGGAAAAGGGATTTGAACAAAAGGAAAAGGATCCAAGGGAAATAATAGCAGGAAGCACATCACTCTCATCTGATGCCTCCTGTGTCTCTATTGGCTTTCAAATAGTTTCAGCGTAAGAACTTCTGTTGCAAATGAAATTTTGTAGTTTCTCTCCTGAACAGCGGAAGGGCCGTCACTGCATTGAGACAAATGAACATTTCCTTTGTTGTTCGCAACGTCTCTAAAAAGCATACTTAATAAGGAAAAAAAGATAAGCATTTAAACAGTTTACTCTCCACATAAGTTTAATCCATCTTCTATAGCACTTGCGTAGTAGTAAATTAATGTTTTAAGAATGATCATAATACTTGGGATGATGTCCACATTAACTTCAGGTGAATGAAGAATTGCGTATCTTAGATTTTATGGTCTTGCTAATATCTTAAGTCACCTTTTATTTTCCCCCCAAAAAGAAAGTATGCCACCCCACCTGGTTGCAAGGTCAGAAGTGTGGAAAGGCATCAAGGAACAATGTCAAGTTTCCACATTTATTTATTTTTTTTTTTTTTTAAATTTTTTTTTTTCAACGTTTATTTATTTTTGGGACAGAGAGAGACAGAGCATGAACGGGGGAAGGGCAGAGAGAGAGGGAGACACAGAATCGGAAACAGGCTCCAGGCTCTGAGCCATCAGCCCAGAGCCCGATGTGGGGCTCGAATTCATGGACCGCGAGATCGTGACCTGGCTGAAGTCGGACGCTTAACCGACCGCGCCACCCAGGCGCCCCTCAAGTTTCCACATTTAGAAGATATGTCTTCAAGAGCACTGAGAACAGTGTCTAGTCTGTAGCATATTGTATCCAAGTGTTGGTTAAATAAATAGAAATAAATATCTTCCCTTCTACCTACCCAGACAAAACTGGCAGGGAAATGGCCTAGCAGCTCACAGGGATTAAGAGACAGCATCAAGACAATAGAGTTTTGTTTTTTCTTCAGCCAGTTTTTCTTCAGAGAACAGCTCTACTCCTGGATAACTTAGTCTTACCTGTCCCAGTTCATACCTTGAAACGGTAAGGTAAATCCCATATGGAAAGTTTCAGCTGCAACCTCTCTTATGTATACATATTTACTTTAGTTTTCAAGATGGATCCCCAACCAAAATGTTTCCTGTTGCTGAAGAGGGAGGTGTATCTTTAAGTGAATTTATTGGTAGTGGCCACTCGTTGGTACCAATCTTATTGTGCAAGGCATCCCTCCTGTACTTTTCTAGAAAAGTGAGTTTACCATGAAAATTTCTTGTCTGTTTTAAAAGCTTTCATTTCCCCCCCCAAGTAACAGGACTACACTACGTAGTTGTGTGATGTTTATGGTGGCTAATTTTATATAACTACTTGACTGGGCCATGGGGTGCCCAGGTACTTGGTCACACTTTATTTTGTGTGTTTTTTGAGGGTGTTTTGGAGGAGTTTTGCTTTCAAATTGATAGATTGAGTAAAGATTTCCCTCCTTAATGTGGGTGGGCCTTATCCAATCAGTTGAAGGCCTAAGTAGAACAAAAAGGCTGATTTTCCCCTGAGTAAGAGGGAATTATTCCTGACTATGGATTGGGACATTAATCTTTTCCTGCCATTGCAAGCTGAAACATCAGCTCTTGCTGAGTTTTGAGCCTTCCATTTGTTGAGCTGGAATGCCAACATGGGTTCTCTTGGGTCTCATCAAGCCCTTGGGCTCAGACTTGAACTGAACTTTTGGCTCCCGGGAATCTCCATCTTAGTGCCTTTACCCTAAAGATCTTAGGAATTTTCAGCTTCCGTAAGCATGTGAGCCAGTTTCTTAGAGCCCTGGCTAATACAAGATGAACTGCTCAAGCAAGTACAATCTGTGGTTTTTGTGCATCCAGCTCACAATGGATTCCTGTCTTCTGCTCTCGTTCCTTAAGCACTTTTAAGAACTCGTTTCTGAAGACTTATCGCCTCCGCCAGAAACTGTAGGTTATAAAGAAATGAGGGCTATTCTTACTCCAAGACCACAGTCCAGTGTTATCAGTACACAGACGACTAGACCTAGTGACTGTATAGAGTCCCACAGACACTGTCCTCATGGAGGAAAGATGTTTTCAGTGGGAGACTGAGCCATTTCTTGTGATTGGCTGAGGTGGAGATGCCGTTTTGGCGCCACTTAGTGGAATAGTAGTTAACTACAGCTCCTACCTTTCCCCTGCACACTTTGACAGTCCAGACACTGCCTGGGTTTACGTCTCTCTATTTTTCAATTTCTAGTTGTGTGACCTTGGGCAAATTAATGTCTGAACATTTTGTTAAACGTGCAAAAGGAATGAAAATAGTACCCGCATCATAGCATTTTTGTAAGATTACATAGGAAAGTATTTCTAAAGAATTTAAAACAGTGCCTGCAAACTACCCTATTTTATCAAATCTAAGACCATCAATTGTGAGACAGACTGCTGTTTTATGTATTTCTAAGAAAGAAAAGCATTGCCAATTACAGTGATAAGATGCTATCAGTTGTGATAGCTCCTGAAATGTTAAAGATGAGAAAAATATGTATCTTAAAAATCAATGAAGTACAATAGTCAGTGGTCTGTATAAGTGAATAAAATCCTAGACCAGCAAGCTGATTATTCAGAGACAAGTTTGTGAAAAGGAAAAAAAAAATCTGTTTGTATTTGTGGATGGTTATCTAACTAGCAGCAAAATTCTAAGCAACTATATTAGTAAATGTCCAAATCACTTCTCAACTATTTTAAGTTGCTAAAACACATTTCCTTTATTTTCTTAAGGAGGTTAAATGCTATCTTCATGGCTCTCTAGGGTCATTTAAAATCTAATTACTGTGGGGCGCCTGGGTGGCTCAGTCAGTTAAGCCTCTGACTCTTGATATTGGCTCAGATCATGCTCTCACGGTTTGTGAGATCGAGCCCTGCATGGGACTCTGCACTGACAGAGCGGAGCCTGCTCGGGATTGTCTCTCTTCCCTTCCCCTGCTCATGCTCACTCTCACTCTCTCTCTCTTAAAATAAATACATAAACTTTAAAAAAATCTAATTAATGCATGATGGCTGTTATATAGATGGGATATTTGTGGCCCCCCCCCCCCACCCAATTCATATGTCGAAGCGCTAATGCCCAAACGTGACTATATTTGGAGACAGAGTCTATCAGGAGGTAATAAAGGTTAAGTGAGGTCATAAGGGAGAGTTGGTGTTTTTATGGGAAGGAAAAAAAAAAAAAAAGGAAGAGACAGCCGAGCACTGTCTTTGCCGCATGAGCGCGTAGTGAGAAGGCAGCTGGTTGCCGGAAGCCAGGAAGAAAGCTGTCACCAGGAACTGAATTGGCCAGCATCTTGATCTGTTACTTAAGCCCCCCAGCCTGTGGTACTTTGTGGTGGCAGCTGAGCAAATGGCAACACTGGCCAACAGGGAGGGGAAGACACTGTTGGAGGACTGAGGATAAATTCACCTTGGCCCCCCCAACTACATGGCTAGCCATTCAGGGAATGTTTGACCTGACTGTGTTTGCTTGCAATTGGAAACCAGAGACAGGATCTCCTCATGAACTCTTCGAAGTCCTTACTTTTCTGCTCACTCAGCACTAAATTCCCATGCTACTTTCCTCACATTGTAATTACGATTTATTTTTACTTAATTTTTACACTTTGTGTGTAACTACCTATGGGAAATCCGCATTCTTGTTGTATACATTTACTTAGGTTTATAGTTGTAATCACTTGATGTTTTCTTCTGTAGTAGATTGAAAACTCTCTCTCATGATGGTGGTTTGATTCTCTGGGAACTGGTTCTGCTTTTATGTGTTTTACAAATGAAACTTGGCCTTAGTATTTGTTCTTGCCAGTAATTTTGAAGTTTGCTTCCACCGACAGTTAGCACAGTATGCAGAGGAAGGGTGAGAAACTTGTCAGAATAATATAGAGGTTGTTTTGTGGAAGGGCTAACTTTATCGATTAAAAACATTGCCTAATTCAGATTTTTAAACTAGTTTTGTGATTTGAAGGCCATGTACCAAACAACAGAAAGCAAGCAGAGCATTAGCCCCTGACAATCTTTGGGGAAACCTGTCTTAATGAGTAGATGAGATTGCTTGTAATTCACGGAACAATTTATATGTAAATAGTACGTGTGAAAATTGAGAGTGCTCAAGGGGGCTTGAAAAGGTTGTCTTTTATTAATAATTTCTACACATTGCCTCCACAATCTTGTTTACATTGTTTTTATCAGAGCAGAGGTAAGTCTCTCCAATCCTGGTATAGCCAGAATTAGTGTATTAGTTATCTATTGCTCTGTAACAAATTAGCCTAAACCCTAGAAGCATAAAACAACCCACAAATATTATTTCATACAGTCTCTTCTCTCATCATCAGAAATGTGGGTGTGACTTTGCTGGGTGGTCTTGCTTCAGGGTTGTCTGATTGCAGTTAGCTGTCGGCTGGGGTTGGAATCTTTGAAGACTTGACCAGGGCCATAGGAACCATTGCGGGACAGTCTACAAAATAACTGGCATGTATTCTTTAAAAATGTCAAGGTTAGGGAAGATAAAGGCTGAAAAGTATTAGCTGATTAAAGAAGGCTAAAGAAATGTGAGAACGAAATACATCATAGGTCCCTGGGTTGGATCCTGAACAGGGAGAATAATGGCTATAAAGGACATTATTAGGACACCTGGAAAACCTGTAGATTATATAATAGCATTATGTAGTAGCATTGTATCAGCGTCAAATGTCCTGATTTTGATAATTATGTAAGAGAATGTCTTTGTTCTTAGAAAACACACTCTCAGGTGTTATTTAAGGGTAAAGGGGTATCGTGTCTGCAACTGACTCTCAAATGGTTCAGAAAGATACATGAAAGAGAGGCAATGACAAGGCAAATAGCGTTGCATGTTAACAATGGTGAACCTACATATAAGGTCTTATATTCTGCTATTGCTGCTGTGACCAGTGACCACAAGTTTAGGGGCTTATTTCTGTAGGACAGAAGTTTGGCACACTAGCTGGTTCCTCTGCTCAGAGTCTGACCTCTGGGTTAAAATCAAAGTATCAGCAGGACTGTTTTACTTATGGAGGCTCTGAGGAAGAATCTGCTTCCACATGTATTCAGTTTGTTGTCCGAACTCAGTTCCTTGTGGTTGTAGGACTGAAGTCACCATTTCCTTGCCTTTTGACCCCTCCATCTTTAAGGCAGCAATGGTGCTTTGAGTGTTTCTGTTTTCAACCTGACTTCCCCTTCTGCTTCATTTGTCTGCTTTCATGGGCTCACGTGATCACATCAGCCCTATCTGGACAATCCAGGGTAATTTCCTTCTCTTAAGATCAACCAGTTAGTGATTTAAAAAAAAAATTTAGGGGCGCCTGGGTGGCTCAGTCTGGTAAGTGTCTGACTTTGGCTCAGGTCATGATCTCACCACTGGTGAGTTTGAGCTCCACATTGGGCTCTGTGCTGACAGCTCAGAGCCTGGAGCCTGCTTTGGATTTTGTGTCTCCCTCTCTCTCTGCCCCTCTCCTGCTCATGCTCATGCTCGTGCTCTGTGTCTCAGAAATAAATCAATGTTAAAAAAGTTTTTTTTTAATTTTTAAATGTTTATTTTTGAGGGGGAGAGGGGAGAGAGCGTGCATGTACAAGTGGGAGAAGAGCAGAGAGAGGGAGAGACAGAATCCCAAGCAGGTTCTGAGCCATCGGTGCAGAGCCCAATGGGAGGCTTGAACTCACTGACCGGGATCATGATCTGAGCCAAGTTCAAGAGTTAGACGCTTAACAGACTGCACCACCCAGGTGCCGCTAACCAGCTAGTGATTTAAATTATATCTGCAAAATCTCTTTTGCCATGTAAATAGCATAATTTAGCTGTGGCTGTGATACTAGGAGTTGAAGGTCCTGGGGGCTGAATTTCTGACTACCACAGGTTCATAGGAGTTTTGTTTTTTTTTTTTTACATTATTCATACCACCTTTATATATATTTGAAATTATATGAAAGGGAAAAGTTATAAAGATTCCTAAGCATAGAACAGGAAGTTAGAAAATGTAGTCATGGCATCATTCGTCTATGTGGTAGCTTCATTTTTTCCTCACAGGGCCGGGTTTGTTTGTCTCCCCCTTTATCCATCAGGTCACCACCAAATCAAGCAAGGGACCTGTGAGGTGGTCGCTGTGCACAGGTGCTGTAATAAGAACCGCATAGAAGAGCGATCGCAAACAGTCAAGTGTTCCTGCTTCCCAGGACAGGTTGCTGGCACAACTCGGGCTCAGCCTTCTTGCGTTGAAGGTAAGACCTTTCTGGTCCATTTTCTCCATTCCTGCAAAAAGTGCCTAAAACTACCAAGAACCTCCTTGCTTTACAGCCCTTGCAACTCAAGGAATATGAGGCTGATGATTCTAGGTTAGTGCTGCTCTGGAAATGAACATAATTGTAACTCCACAAATTGCTTGGTGGATAAGGGAAGTTAATTAATGATATTTCCCAAGAGGTACTAGTGGGGAATTCTGTTACTGGACAATCAGGGAGATAGGCTTTGATTTTTTTTTTTTTTCCAACTGTCTATCCAAATCGTGTGCATTAAAGCAGTTGCTTCCTGGGGCACCTGGGTGGTTCAGTCGGTTGACCGTCTGACTTCAGCTCAGGTCACGATCTCAGTTGTGAGTTTGAGCCCCGCGTCAGGCTCTGTGCTGACAGCTCAGAGCCTGGAGCCTGCTTCGGATTCTGCGTCTCCATCTCTGTCCCTCCCCTGCTTATGCCTGTCTCTCTCTCTTTCTCTCAAAAGTAAATAAACATTAAAAAAAAAAATTTAAAAAAAAAATCAGTTGCTTCCCTAGACACAATTTTCTCCCTGATCTCAAACTCTCGATTCCAAAGCGATTAGCACCCTGATTTTCTCAACTCATATTTAATGTTACTGACTTATATTCTCTTTATATCTAGTTTACTATTTTAACAAACATTTATGAAACATCTTCTTTGGAACAACTTCCTTGAGAAAAGTTTGGAATCACATGTCATTTATTTGTTGTCTCCAAATCCCCTAGCAGAGTGCTGTGCCAATGAATATTTTTAAAAAATGAATGAATGTTGATAGAGGCCTGGGACTGATTCCTTTTGATGCCTCTGGCCGCTTCTAGCAGACAGCTTGTTAGAAACAAGTATCATTCCCCAGGGGAATGGATACATGAGGTTAAGCCTTGTAGCACTTGATCTATAGTGGCAAGAAAACTCCCTGAAAGTGAATGCTTCTACTCTTACTTGATGCGTGTCTAAAGGTCAGCCATTAAAATGCACATATGCATTCTTTACTCCAGAATCACACAATCAAGAATAATAATTGACTTTCCCATATCCCACCTCCCCTACCAAACACGGGTACAAATTTATGGTCTGTATGGTCACTAGAGTTGGGTATCAGCATGATCTCAGCGACCGTTAAATCTGGAAAGTGAATATGGCCAACTTACCATCTGCAATTCTTCATAGAAACCCTGGGGCCAAATGTGTTGCTGAATTCAGATTTTTTAAAGGCAGCATAGTACATACAGCATCTGCTACCTAACGAACCTACTGTCTTTTCCAGTTGTACCCCATATTCACAGATGCTGGTATTTCTATAGTGCAGTATATAGAATATTCTTTCGGAACAGGATAGGGCAAGATGACCAACCTCCTGTTAATTCAAATCAGGTTTTGTTGCCATTGTACAGAACTCCTGTCCATTTTCAGAGCTTTTTGGGTTTGGGGATACAGATAAAGGATTGTAATCTATAAAAGAAGATGGTTAACATTAAAACAAGAGACACTTAAAAGAAATTTGCAAAGTTCTTCTCTCCAGCCGGGACAGCTGAACATATTTATTTTCTCCATCAATTGAATCCAAACCATACCTGTTTTGTCTCCAATTCTCTGTGCCGCTGTCACCTCCACAGTGTAGGAGCCCAGATTACATTTTGACAAGCTTACTACTCCTATCTCCCATTTTCCGCCCTGCAGTCAGAAGATCCTTCTGCAAAAACAGAACCTATCATGTCAGTCCTGTGTTTAAAACCACATTTTCATGACCTCCCAGTATCTTTAAAATAAAATCCAAATTCTTTACCCTGGCTTTTGAAGCCTGGCGTAGTCTGGCTCTGTCTCCCTCCTCTCTTTCAACTATACTACCCACATCCAAGTGGGGTCCTTTATGTTCCCTTTTTATTTTTGAGGGGGTGGGTGGGGAAGGGACAGGGAGAGAGGAGGAGGACAGAGGATCCGAAGTGGGCTCTGTGCTGACAGCTGAGAGCCTGATATAGGGCTCAAACTCACAAACTCTGAGATCATGAACTGAACCAAAGTTGGATGCTTAACCAACTGTGCCCCTAGGTGCCTTACTTTATGTTCCCTTTTATCCTGCACTTGTACCTGTATCCTTGGCCTGGATCATTGCCTTCTTCCCCACAACACACATTCTGTCTACTTAATTCCTCCTTTCCTTCCATATCTCCTGTATGCTCTTGTGTCTCCCTGTATATCCAGTTCATGACATGTATCCTGTTATGTTTTCAGATCTGAATGTGTGCGTTCCATTAATCTCTAGGTTGCTTGAAGATGGGAGCTGTCTCTCTTTCTTCTTTCTACCCACCCTCGCATTGGCTGGTGCATGAATGATTTGGGCACAATGGAGAACATAATCATTTTCAGTAATCATAGATTGTTTTCAAATGAATGTGTTTGTTTACTGTGTGGATTTTAAACTTCAAGAATTTTGAATTATAGCATAAACTCTATTCTATCCAGCATAGAATCTTTAGATATAAGAAGTCTTCTACATTTCTCTCAAAGCATCAGGATCTGGAAAATACAGTTAGGATGGCAATCATATTTAATCTTTCCCTTACTAAAGAAAATATTAATACCTTATTCTGCAGTAGCTTATTTTACTCTTTATATACATTTATTATTTGGGCTAAATCCCTGTTGGCCACCACTGTAAGAATAACTGCATTTATCTGTTTGGTCAATACATTTTTTTTTTTTTGGCCTATTTGTGTATTTGAGATAGTTCTCCAGAAAAAGTGGTATATTGCAGTATGAATGCATGTTTTACCCAAATGGTATCATATTGTGTGTGTGTGTGTGTGTGTGTGTGTGTGTGTGTGTGTGTGTGTTTAAATTTACATCCAAGTTAGCATATAGTGCAACAGTGATTTCAGGAGTAGATTCCTTAATGCCCCTTACCCATTTAGCCCATCCCCGCTCCCACAACCCCTCCAGCAACCCTCTGTTTGTTCTCCATATTTAAGAGTCTCATATGTTTTGTCCCTCTCCCTGTTTTTGTATTATTTTTGCTTCCCTTCCTTTAGGTTCATCTCTTTTTTATCTTAAAGTCCTCGTATGAATGAAGTCCTATGATACTTGTGTTTCTATGACTAATTTTGCTTAGCATAATACCCTCTAGTTGCATCCACATAGCTGCAAACAGCAAGATTTCATTCTTTTTGATTGCCGAGTAATACTCCAATGTTTGTGTGTGTGTGTGTGTGTGTGTGTGACACACACACACACACACACACACACACACACACACCACATCTTCTTTATCCATTCATCCATTGATGGACATTGGGCTCTTTCCATGCTTTGGCTATTGTTGATAGTGCTGCTATAAATATTGGGGTGCATGTGCCCCTTTGAAATATCATACCCGTATCCCTTGGATAAATACCTAGTACTCCAATTGCTGGGTTGGAGGGTAGTTCTATTTTTTAATTTTTTGAGTGAGTTCCATAGTTTTTTCCAGAGGGGCTGCACCAGCTTGCATTGCCACCAACAATGCAAAAGAGATCCTCTTTCTCTGCATCCTCGCCAACATCTGTCGTTGCCTGAGTTGTTAATGTTAGCCACTCTGACGGTGTGAAGTGGTATCTCATTGTGGTTTTGATTTCTATTTCCTTAGTGAGTGATGTTGAGCATTTTTTCATGTGTTGGTTGGCCATCTGGATGTCTTCTTTGGAGAACTGTCTATTCATGTCTTTTGCCCATTTCTTCACTGGATGATTTGTTTTTTGGGTGTTGAGTTTGATAAGTTCTTTATACATTTTGGATACTAACCCTTTATCTGATAATGTCATTTGAAAATATCTTGTCCCATTCCGTCGGTTGCCTTTTAGTTTTGCCGATTATTTCCTTCGCTGTGCAGAAGCTTTATTTTGATGAGGTCCCAATAGTTCATTTTTGCTTTTGTTTCCCTTGCCTCCAGAGACGTGTTGAGTAAGAAGTTGCTGCAGTCAAGGTCAAAGAGGTTTTTCCCTGCTTTCTCCTCGAGGATTGTGATGGCTTCCTGTCTTATATTTAGGTCTTTCATTGATTTTGAGTTTATTCTTGTCTGTGGTGTAAGAAAGTGGTCCAGGTTCATTCTTCTGCATGTCGCTGTCCAGTTTTCCCAGCACCACTTGCTGAAGAGACTGTCTTTATTCCATTGGATATTCTTTCCTACTTTGTCAGATTAGTTGGCTATGCATTTGTGGGTCCCTTTCTGGGTTCTCTTTTGTGTTCAACTGATCTGAGTGTCTTTTATTGTGCCAGTACCATACTGTCTTGATGGTCTTGATGATTACAGCTTTGTAATACAGTTTGAAGTCTGGGATTGTCATGCCTCCAGCTTTGGTTTTCTTTTTCAGGATTGCTTTGGCTATTTGGGGTCTTTTCTGGTTCCATACAAATTTTAGGATTGTGTTTCTAGCTCTGTGAAGAATGCTGGTGGTATTTTGATAGTATTGCGTTGAATATGTAGATTGCTTTGGGTAGTATTGACATTTTAACAATATTTGTTCTTCCTATTCAGGAGCACTGAATATTTTTCTGCTTTCTTCTGTCTTCTTCAATTTCTTTCATAAGCTTTCTATAGTTTTCAGTGTATAGATTTTTCACCTCTTTGATTAGGTTTATTCCTAGGCATTTTATGGGTTTTTGTGCAATTGTAAATGGGATTGATTCCTTGATTTCTCTTTTGTTGCTTCATTATTGGTATATAGAAATGCATCTGATTTCTGTGCATTGATTTTATATCCTGTGACTTTGCTGAATTCATGAATCAATTCTAGCAGTTTTTTTGGTGGAATATTTTGGGTTTTCCATACAGAACATCATGTCATCTGAGAAGAGTGAAAGTTTGACCTCCTCTTGGCCGATTTGGATGCCTTTTATTTCTTTGTGTTGTCTGATTGCTGACGCTAAGATTTCCAGTACTATGTTGAATAACAGTGGCAAGAGTGGACATCCCTGTCTTGTTCCTGACCTTGGAGGGGAAAGCTCTCAGCTTTTCCCCATTGAGGATAATATTAGCATTGGATCTTTTGTAGATGGTTTTTATGATCTCGAGGTATGATTCTTCTATCCCTCCATTCTTGAGGGTTTTTATCAAGAAAGGATGCTGTATTTTGTCACATGCTTTCTTTGTATAGATTGAGAGGATAATGTGGTTCTTGTCCTTTCTTTTATTGATATGATGAATCACATTATTTTGCAGGTATTGAACCAGCCTTGCATCCCAGGTAAAAATCCCACTTGGTCATGGTGAATAATTTTTTAATGTATTGTTGGATCCAATTGGCTAATATCTTGTTGAGCATTTTTGCATCCATGTTCATCAGGGAAGTTGGTAGATAGTTCTCCTTTTTTAGTGGGGTCTTTGTATGGTCTTGGAATCAAGGTAATGCTGGCTTCATAGAAAAAGTTTGGATGTTTTCCTTCCATTTCTATTTTTTCAGAACAGCTTCAAAAGAGCTTCTTAACATCTTCTTTAAATGTTTGGTAGAATTCCCCTGGAAAGGCATCTTGGCCCTGAACTCTTGTTTTTTGGGAGATTTTTGATTGCTGATTCAATTTCTTTACTGGTTATAGGTTTGTTCAAATTTTCTATTTCTTCCTGTTTCATTTTTGGTAGTTTATATGTTTCTAGAAATTTGTCCATTTCTTCCAGATTGCCTATTTTACTGGCATATAATTGCTGATAATATTCTCTTATTGTTATTTGTATTTCTGCTGTGTTGGTTGTGATTTCTCCTCTTTCATTCTTGATTTTATTTATTTGGTTCCTTTCCTCTTTCTTTTTGATCAAACTGGCTAGTGGTTTATCAATTTTGTTAATTCTTTCAAAGAATTGGCTTCTGGTTTCAATGATCTTTTCTGTTTTTTTTGGGGGGGGGTTGTTAGCTTTGATTTTTGCTCTAATCTTTATTATTTCCTGTCTTCTGCTGGTTTGGGGTTTTATTTGCTGTTTATTTCACAACTCTTTAAGATGTAAGATTAGGTTGTGTATCTGAGACATTTCTTTGTTCTTCAGGAAGGCCTGGATGGCTATATTTTTTCCTTTTATTACCACCTTTGCTGCATCCCAGAGGTTTTGGGCTGTGGTGTTATCATTTTCATTGCCTTCCATGTACTTTTTAATTTCCTCTTTAACTTCATGGTTAGCCCATTCATTCTTCAGTAGGATGGTCTTTAGTCTCCAAGTATTTGTTATATTTCCATATTTTTTCTTGTGGTTGATTTCGAGTTTCATAGCATTGTGGTCTGAAAATATGCATGGGATAATCTTGGTCTTTTTGTACTTGTTGAGGGCTGATGTGTGTCCCAGTGTGATCTATTCTGGAGAGCGTTCCATGCGCACTGATGAAGAATGTATATCCTGCTGCTTTAGGATGAAGTATTCTGAATATATCTGTTAAGTCCATCTGGTCCAGTGTGTCATTCAAGTCCATTGTTTCCTTGTTGATTTTCTGTTTAGATGATCTGTCCAGTGTTGTAAGTGGGGTGTTGAAGTCCCCTACTATTATGGTATTATTGCCAATGAGTTTCTTTATGTTCATGATTAATTGATTTATATATTTGGATGCTCTCACGTTGGAGGCATAAATTTTTACAATTGTTACATCTTCTTGATGGACAGACCACTTAATTATGATATAATGCCCTTCTTCATCTATTGTTACAGCCTTTATTTTAAAATCTAGATTGTCTGATATAAGTATGGCTACTCCAGCTTTCTTTTGTCAACTATTAGCATGGTAGATGGTTCTCCATCCCCTTACTTGCAATCTGAAGGTGTCTTTAGGTCCCAAGTGGGTCTCTTGTAAACAGCATATAGATAGATCTTGTGTTCTCATCCATTTTGTTACCATATGTCTTTTGATTGGAGTGTTTAGTCCATTGACATTGATAGTACTGAAAGATATGAATTTATTGCCATTATGTTGCCTGCAGAGCTGGAGTTTCTGGTGGTTCTTTCTAGTTTTTGTTGCTTTTGGTCTTTTTTTTTTTTTCCTCCCATCTTTTCTTTCCTCAGAGAGTCCCCCTTAAATTTCTTTCAGGGCTGGTTTAGTAGTCACGAACTCCTTTAATTTTTGTCTGGGGAACTTTTAATCTCACCTTCTACTTTGAATGACAGTCTTGTGGGATAAAACATTCTTGGCTGCATATTTTCCTGATACAGCACATTAAATATATCCTGCCACTCCTTTCTGGCATTAAATGTATCCTGCCACTCCTGCCAAGTTTTTGTGGATAGGTCTGCTTCAAACCTGATCTCTCTTCCCTTGTGAGTTAAGGACTTTTTTCCCTTGCTGCTTTCATGATTCTTTCCTTGCCTGAGTATTTTGTGAATTTAACTATGATATGTCTTGTTGATGGTCAGTTTTTGTTGAATCTAATGGGAGCCCTCTGTGCTTCCTGGGTTTTGATGTCTGTGTCTTTCCCCAGGTTAGGAAAGTTTTCTGCTGTGATTTGGTCACAACACCCTTCTACCCCTTTTTCTCTGTCTTCATCTTCTGGGACCCCTATGATTCTGATGTTGTTCCTTTTTAATGAGTCATTGGTTTCCCTAATTCTTAAATCGTCTCTTTTGCTACTTTCCCTCTTTTTTTTGTGCTTCATTATTCTCCATAAGTTTGTCCTCTGTATTGCTGATTTGCTGCTCTGCCTCATCCATTCTTGCCGCCATGGCATCCCTTTGAGATTGCAGCTCAGTTATAGCTTTTATTAATTCATCTGGACTAGCTTTTACTTCTTTTATCTCCACAGAAAGGGATTCTAATATATTTTCAAACCTAGTTAGTAGTCTTAATATCGTGATTCAGAATTCTGGTTCAGACGTATTGCTTGTATCTGTGTTAAGTCCCAGTCTGTCCTTTCTTCCTGCTGTTTCTTTTGTGGTGAATTCCTTTGTTTTGTCATTTTGAAAGAAGAAACGGAATTAATAACGTAAAAAAATTGAAATTTAAAAATTAAAAACAACACACACAGATCAAATAAATGATGCTATATCCTAGGTGTGTTTTGGTGTGGGTGTTGAAAGGAGCTTAACAGGTTAGAGAAAAAACAGAAAGATAAGAAAGGAAAAAAAAAAGGAAAACGTTTAAAATTTGAAAAAAAATGAATACAGTGAAATAGAATAAAATGAAATGATGGAAGTAAAATATAATTTGAAAAATTTACAAAAATAAAATATATAGTGGAAAAAATTAAAAATATTTTTAATAAAAATACAAAATAAAAATATTTTATTTCTCTGTATTGAAGAAAAAGAAAAAAAATTGAATAGATGGATCAGTGTATAGACTGAAATACGATTGTAATTACACAGGTTTCCCCTAGAAGTCAAACTATGAAGCACTTTATAGTCCATAAATTAAGCAGGCAGAGCGATTTGTGGTGTTCCTGAAGAGTGAGGATGGCCCAGTTGGCCAGGGCTTAGTGTAATGGCTCCATTCTCCACTAGATGGCGCTGCTTAGCTCATGGGGTGTTTTGTGGTGCTTGTAGGGGTGTATGCGCATGTGCAGGAGGGGTGAAAAGGGTGTCACCCAGCTACCCAGTCTCTGGTATCAGAACTCTGTTCTGCCTGATCAGCAATCGCACACCCATCCTTTGTCTCTGCTTCCATCCACTCCCCACTTTTACGTTGTGCATGACCAAGCTGTTAGGCTGCCAGGCAGTACCTACCTCCTGAGTTTTATCTCAGATGCAGCTTTGTTTCCCAACCCTTTACTTCTGAGAAACTGCAGTTTGACCCACTCAGACCTTCTGGGGGAGGGTCTCACTGAGCAACAGCCAGGTGCCAGCCACACTACACGACGTGCTGCTGCCAATGCCCAGAGACTGTGGCTGGGTGCCAGCCCACCCCAGAAAAAATTCACGCAATAGTGTAGCAGTGTTTCAGGGATTATGGAAAATCACAACACACATCTGGCACCAGGCTTCACCCTTAATGTCCTTGTTCCAGCACCAGCGAATGTGGTTGTTCTTCGGGGTCTGCTGGGACCTTTGCCTGTGGAGTAGCTGCACAGCCTCTACCAAATGTCCTCCCAGCAGGGGAACCACCTTTCCCTCTGTGGCCCAAGGACCCCTCGGACCTCACTCTCTGCCCCTGGGGATTTGCCCTTCCCACCAGAGTCCTGCTAGGTATAGAGCTACAGAGTTTCAGACTCTGTGCTCCCCTTGTTTATAGAGTCGTAATAGAATTTAAACCCTTTCCTTTCTCCCTTTTTTGTTCAGTCCCTGTGGCTGTTTCCACTTTTCCACTTTCCACTTTCCACTTTCTCTCCAGATGCTTTTCCTGTACTCTCCCCACCCCTCTCTGTCCTCTCTCTGCAAGCAGAAGCAGCTCCCTGCCCTCTGTCGCTTCTCTCTCCCCCAGTTCACCTTGTTGTGCCGTATACCTGCTGAGTTCTGTGGTTCAGGTTGTGCATATTGTGTTAATCTTCAAATCAGTTTTCTAGGTGTGCAACGTGGTTTAGTGTTGATCTGGCTGTATTTCATGGATGAGAGATGCAAAAAAAAACAAACCCAAAAACAAAAAAAAAACCTTCCATGCTGTTCTGCCATCTTGGTCCCTCCACCAATATTGTGTACTTCTTTTTTTTTTTTTTTTTTTAATTTTTTTTTCAACGTTTATTTATTTTTGGGACAGAGAGAGACAGAGCATGAACAGGGGAGGGGCAGAGAGAGAGAGGGAGACACAGAATCGGAAACAGGCTCCAGGCTCTGAGCCATCAGCCCAGAGCCCGACACGGGGCTCGAACCCACGGACCGCGAGATCGTGACCTGGCTGAAGTCGGACGCTCAACCGACTGCGCCACCCAGGCGCCCCATGTACTTCTTAATCCAACTTGTTATTATTATGTTGATGAGATCTTTGTGTGCTGGTACCTATTGACCTGTTTTTTGTTTTGTTTTGCTGTTTTTCTTTTATTATTATTTTTTTTTTACTCGCTTGATTAGCATTTCATTGAATGGCTGGGTAATAATTTGTTTAGCTGTTCATCTACTGCAGGACATTTTAGTTGTGTCTGTGTCAAGACAAAGAGACTCATATGCTAACTAAATGATTTCCTTAGTGTCATACGATGAGTAAGTAATAGAGATCAATTATTTGGTATCTGAGCAGAGTTGGTTCAGTAGAACATTCTGTGATGATGTATATATTTTTTCTGTATATCTCAGCTAGATGTGTTGATGCACGTATGTCCACTAACATTGGTAACCACTAACCACATGTGGCTATTGAGCATTTGAGATGTTACTGGTATGGATTTAAATTTAAATTGGAACTTGTAACTAGAAGCTTCTCTATTGAACATTGCAGGATTAGCTGTATGTACATATGTAGCTCATGAATACAACATTTGTATCCAGAGAATAACCAAATTCTGAAGGATAGGATTATGATTGTGTGTTAATATTTGTGTCCCCTGCACCTAGCCTAGCCTGGCAAACAGTCAGTGTTCAATAAATGTTTATTGGATCAAAGTCACAGAGGAGATGTTGGAAAGTCGTAGTTTAGGCTCTAGTTAGAATATGTGTCTGTTTTCATATCCCCCTGATCTTCTATTCATTATTTGAATGCTTCCATTAGGGCTTTTTAGCTTTATCCCATAATAATCTTTATCCCACAATAATTATGCAGGATCATGCTGCTAGTTGGTTTGTGGAAGACCTAGTCTCTGCTGATCCGTTCCTCTTTTCATATTTGTCAATAAGAATGTGGAGAGGATCTAAAATATAAAATTCACTTGAATTTACATTTAAATTAAAACAAAAGCGAGAAGACATTGGAGCAGGGCATTAATTAATGTTGACATAGAAAGTGGAATCTCCTTACGCATTTCTGTTAATCTAGAGCACAGATACTTACCTTGTGTTTCCATTGCTTTTCCATAAAATCATAGCTTTTATTAGTTAAAAAGGGAGAAAAATTAGCTGTTGTTTTTCCTCCAATAAGTTCTTTTTTTTCTTAGTTATAATTAACTTATAAAATCCTGTATTGTTGAAATGTGTCTGCCCCACACATTGGGGATTTGGGCAGAGGGGTGGGAAATTACTTGATTATAGCCAAGGTTACTTGGTTCCTACAGCAAACAACTATGTGGTTGGTGAGCATGTTTCCATTTGAATCTTCAACTGCCAAATATACGAAGCTGTTTAATGACGGGAACTGTATTCTTCACTTTTATCAAAATACCACTCTACAGAGATAATGCTGAATGCTTTATGATAAAACGGGATAAATGTGTACTATGGTGAAGCATCATTTATTTTGTAAGAGTGAATGCTTTCTAAACATTGGGTTCAAAAAAGACTAATAAAAGCTGAGAAATGGGAGGCAGCTATTTTTTTTCTTCTTCTGATGCCCCAGTTTGTTTTCTGAGATGTCACAGATTACTTAGTTAAGGCCTAGAATTCCTGTTCATATTGTAGACAACTTGCTTGGCTTTATGGACTGTGTGATAAGTTACAGAGTCTGTCTTCAAGATGTGATTTCACAAGGTTTTGTGACTGGCTGTGTTCCATGATGCCACCTGAAAGACAAAGTGGGTTTCTGAGTTTTTCCCAGTGGCGGTAGGGTGAATGACAACAAGGTGTACTTTACAGAAGCACTGGGGGAGGTTGGAAGGATGTGCACGCTGCATACATTGGTTCATTATATTTTAACTTAGCACATTGTACCTGGCATGTCCTAGGTGCTGGGGGATAGCATGTTAATGGGACCCTGGCCCTGCTTTCAAGGAGCTCAGTTTATGGGTAAAGAGAGACAAACTCTAGGAAATAAGGTACTTGAAGAGTAAGCAGATGTGGGGTCAGGGATGACATCCAGTGAGAAGCACTGGGTCTGATTTCACCAGGCAGGAGGGGAACTAAGTGGTGTAGCAGGGTAAAGCATGTCAGGATGAGCAGGGTGACCATGGGAACTAGAAGCAGCTCGTTTGGGCTCTGAGGTGGTCATAGTTGAGGCTGGAGATGCAGGCAGAGCCTTTGCTATTAGAGACCTGCCGTCAACGCAAATTTTAGGATTTAATTCCTGCCTTTGGGGAATTTGTATTCAAGGAGCAAGGTTGATCTCAAATACCCTAAAATTCAGGAAAAGGAACGATGTGATCTCTGAATTTGACGGGTCAGATAGGTTGTCAGCATAGGTTTCAGGGTGAGCCCTGGAGTAGCCAGGATTTGTGTGTGGGAGAGAGAGCAGTGAGAGTGAGCCAGAGAAACAGATTCAGAGAGAGATGATGCAAATTTTCGTCTTGGGGGATTGGCCACAGTGGAGGCAGGAGGGAAGATAAGGAGTAGAGATGGCATTGTATTTACCATGTATTGGGATTATTTTCACCAGCCAAAGCTTTAATGAAGTCTCATGAACCAGCTCAGCTTCTCATCATGGGCTGAGTACATCTCCGTAACCAGAGTTAAAAATTTTTTTTTCATGTTTATTATTTTGCAAGAGAGAGAAACCGTGCAAGTTGGGTGGACGGGCAGAGAGAGGGAGACACAATCCGAAGCAGGCTTCAGACTCCGAGCTGTCTGCACAGAACTGGACTGGGGCTCGAACCCGTGGACGGTGGACCGCAGCATGATGACCTGAGCTGAAATTGGATGCTTAGCTGACTGAACCACCCAGGCGCCCCTTTATTTTTGAGAGAGAGAGAGTGCGTGCAAGTGGGGGAGGGGCAGAGAAGGGGAGAGACCGAATCCCAAGCAGGCTCTGCACTGTCAGTGCAGAGACCCTTGCATGGCTCACACTCAACCAATGGTGAGAAAGAGTCAGACCTTTAACCGACCCACCCAGGCACCCCACCTCGATCAATGTTTCTTAACCAGGGGTAATTTTGGCCATCCTAGGGATATTTGATGATGTCTGGAAATACTTTGGGTTGTATACTGGGGGAGAGCGTGCTACTGGCATCTCGTGGGTTGAGGCCAGGGATGCTGGTGACAGCGTTATCATTTGCACGTATACCCCATACAATCGAGAATTATGGGGTCTCTAAAGGGCTACGATCAAGTAACTCTGCCTTAGAGGCAGGTCCCTGCCGTACATGGTTGTACTGTGTGAGCTTGCACGTAGTTTAGAAGACAAACCTAGATCCCAAAAGATCGTTCTGTACATATTTATCCACAGCTTCAGTCAGTACTCTGTGTACTTTGCGGAAAAAACAGTACCTTGTTATATGTGAAGTGTGTGAACAAGTGAAAGGTTCTTGAACAAAAAATCGTGTTCTTAGCACTGCCTTTTTGCATGTTACCTGGGTCAGGTTGGAATGGCTTCTTTTCTTGAAATAACAAATCTAAATTGGCAGGTCTTCCCACCTGCCTACCTTTAAAGTTAACCAACGGCTTAAAGTTAATAAACCTTTGTTTAAGGTTAATTCGCCAAGAGCATCTTGAAATGACAATGTTAAGAACAAAGTAGCTAAGTATATTAGACACTCAGAGCATATTTTTGTGATCGTTTCTATTTTTAAGACATCCGTATTCTAGGAAGATGTGTTCTTCACCTTTCTGTCTGTAGTTTCAGCGTCAAAGTGCCCTTTTCTTTAGAAAAGCTTAACTGGGCGTAAATACAACTGAACTAAGACAAAAAATGGAAGACCACCTCCTGAGAAGTGAGCCTGTTTGTTGGTAGTCTTACTCAAAGGTGGGTTTATGTAAATAGCTATATGAATACATATTGTGTTTTATGTCATGGAGTAAAATTTAATTGGGACAAGGAATAGAAAAAAATCTCAATCTACTTTATGCAACAGAGAGGACAGGAAATGTACCAGGAACGAAATAGCTAATTGGTCCCATTATATTTTCACCTAGAAAACAGCATTACAGAAAACACTAGTCACTACCATGAAAGCAGAGCTTCAGAGTTTTTTGTTTTGTTTTGGTTTGCGTTTTTTTTGTCTTCTTTCTGCATAAAACTAGAAATTCATTACAGGTTGGCAGCTTGAAGATAGGGATGTTTTGTATTTTCATAAGTCAGGAAGGCATGGGGCTTTCTAAAGAATTTTATTTTAAAAATAGAAGTGACAAGACACTTTCTCATTATGAAATTTTATAACAGGATAAAATAGATACCTCCTACAAACTTATTTTCCTATGGAGACAAGGCTCAGTTAAGTGGGCAGATGTTCTCAAGAGTTATTTTAACAAAATCCTGCTCCTGGGTCCTTTGTTTCCACCCAAAGCTGAGCTCAGTACGCACTCAGAGCTTGACCTTCTGGGCTTTTTTCTAAAGATTTTTTTTAATGTTTGTTTATTTTTGAGAGAGAGAGCACCAGCAGGGGGAGGGGCAGAGGGAGCCACAGAATCCCAGGTGGGCTCCAGGCTCTGAGCTGTCAGCACATAGCCGGACAGGGGGCTTGAAGCCATGAGCTGTGAGATCATGACCTGAGCTGAAGTTGGATGCTCAACCCACTGAGACACCCAGATGCCCGGACTTCTGGACTTTTTAATCACCTTATTCACTGGTGGGTGAAACCCTTAAATGGTCCTCACTTTAGCTGTGAGTTCTTTAGTCAGTCTTTAACCCATTAAGGAACTGGAAACTTTTCTTGTGGCTACTCTGGTGCTTCTTGTGAAGGTTTCCTTTCTGAAAGAGTATTTGTTGTTAAGTAAGTCTTTAACACACTTTTAGGGTCCCACGTATTCACTAAGATATGAAAATGATTTTTTTTCAAGCAAATAGCAACCTATCCTGAAATTTAAAGTCTATTTTAAGGAACCTACTGTGAATCTGTCTTCAGAAAAATCACATTTTCCAGTTAAATGAAAGAAAACTGGTAAATAATTTCACAAGAGCTCGATCTTCCATGCTTTGTTATTTTATTTCAATAAATTTACATTTTTAAAGTATTCTGAAACTATTTTACTCTTTTCTATAGTTAAGAATTGACATTTTTTTAAATCCCCTCAAGCTCCTTTTCTAGATTTGGCATCAGAATTATCTTGGGACCCCATGAGGCCAATAAGGGCTTGTATTTCTCTGCTGTGAAGTTGAGATAGAAAGAATCAAATTATTTCCTCTGTAGGGAATTTATGCCCAGATTTCTCAACTTATGCCTCACTTTGTCTCTTTCAGACTCCTTTTTGTCCCCAATGGTTTATCACCTGCCAGACTAGCTCTCCTGGGCACACAGTTTTCCCTTGGTTGTGGAACCACCTTACTAGAAACTTTCCATAGCTCCCTTCTGCTTGGGAAATCAAGTCTAATCTGGAATTGACATTAAGAGCCCCTGAAGGTTGCTTCTCAGACCACCTTGCTCAGCTGACTGTCCTTTGCTTTTCTGCTGACCCCTCACTGCAGCCACATGGACCTCCTCCTGGCTTTCTGGTGGGCCACTCCCTGTCTCAAAGCGCCAAGTGTCTTCACTTCCACAAATCACTTGTCATCTGTCTGGGCCTCTTTGGAATCCTCCATGAAGCCCTGACACCTGTCAGGTTGCCACTGCTGAGTGACAGAGAATCTGCCTAAGAAAACTGTTTTAAAGATAAAAAAAAGTATTTTAAATTCAGCTGTAACTCTGTGTAAATATAACTAAGCTCTGTCAACATTTATATAACTTTTGCAGTCCTGCAGATGGAATTTTCAAATTGAGGGTTGGGAACCATCTCTTATTTATCTTTATATCCACTTGGGACCAACCTGAGGTATTCAGAAAATAATGAAGGACTGGTCAGCACACTGAATCTGGTCAAACTCTGTGTAGCCTATGGTAACCTAAACTATTATTGTAAATTGTGGTACAGTCGAAAGACTTACAGATCAAGAGGAAGAAGCCTAGGTTCTCATACCTCCTCTCTCATTTTACTTGCTTTGTGGAAGGCTCTTGTTTTTATTTCCGGAACCATCTGCCTCTTCTTCCTGCTGCTGAAGGTTGTTGGGACAATCAAAAGAGCAACGGTATAGAAAGGGGCTTTGCAAATAACAAAGCTCCACCCAGTTTTAAGGTGAGATTTCTATAATGTTTGTGACTGAAGAGCATACAGCTTTCTGCAACTTCACCCGACTGTCTCTGTCTACTCAAGTTCATTGGCAGTTTCTGCCAAAATAAGTAACCCATAGAGCTATATTCCTTTCTCAGTGTTGGCACCTTCTAACGTATGGTTTTTCTAGATCACAATTGTGCCTCATTTAGGGATTATTGGTTTTAATGGGACTCTAATCTGATAGTAGCACAGTATTGGGCCAGAATAAGGAATGGTGGTTTCGTGTAGAGTAAACACAGTGTCTGGCCATTTCAGCTGATAATGAAATGGTCCTGTGCCCTAATCCTGCCATAGTGCTGTTGCCTGACAGGAGAAGAGTTTTTAATGCATGAGCTTGCTGTATTATCTACTGTTGTTACTGCCTGTATACCTCTAATTGTTTCTACTACAGCTCACTGGTGTGCGAGAGGGGTATGAATACAACAAGGGTTGATGAGGGGGCTCCAGTGGTCGAATGCCTCTGTTGCAGTGCTGTTTGCCCAGTGTGACTTTGAGCCTCAGCCTTTTCTTCTCCATAAAATGAAGGAAATACATTTAGCAGGATGACTGACCCTCAGTAAAAACTAGCTATTAGGAATTCTCAAGATTTGCTTGAAATTGAGTTCATACTTCCCAAGACATGGTAGTTTAAGTCACATCCATTGAGGTATGTTTTTTTACCTAAGTGCTGCTATTTCAACAGAAAAACAGAGCTCTGCGTGCCTGGGTGGCTCTGTCAGTTAAGTGTCTGACTCTTGGTTTCAGCTCAGGTTACGATCTCACAGTTTCATGAGTTCCAGCTTTACATTAGGCTCTGCGGTGGCAGCATGGAGCCTGCTTGGGATTCTCTCTCTCCACCCCTCCTCCACTCACACTGTCTCTGTCTCTCTCAAAAATAAACAAACTTTAAAAAAAAATAAAAACAAGAGAGAAACAGGGCTCAGCCACCCCATCTCCCTTAATCCACACACCCTACCTGCAGCCCTAGATCTTTGATCCATACCAGCCTTCTGGCTGGGCCCACCTTTAAATATGAATCACATTCCCTTTTGTCCTTTGACTCTGTGAGAATACCTGGCCAAGTTGATGGAGTTTCCTTAACTTCTCGTAGTCTGCGTCCACACCTAGAGAATTCTTACTGGTAGATGTCAGCAGGGATGATGGGGTAAGGAGGAAAGAGAATTCCCAGGTGAGAGAACAAGCCTAGGATGTGGGCATGTGAGGGAGTACCAGGCTCGCCAACTTTTACTTGGCTTCCAGCTGTTGAGTTGAAGGAGTTATTCCACCACTTGCTGGACTGGCATGGAGAGATGAACCCCTCTGTGATGGAAACATTTACTGTTTTTAATCTGTGCCACTGGCAACAAAGCCCGTCAAATGTACTGACTTTGCCAGCTCAGTATGCACTGTTGTAACCTACAAAATGATGACCACACCAGTAGCTAACATTTTCTGACAACCCAGTGACTGGTCCATGGTTAGCCAAGACTTTGCTGTGGATTACCTTTATCTTCTTGACATCTGTGGTGAGGTTCTATTTTTATCCCCATGTTACAGATGAAGAAAGTGAGTCCAAGAGGAGTTAAATAGCCTAAGGTCATGGGCGGGGAAAAAAAAAAAAGCCCAGCCAAATTCATACCCAGGCATGTTGTAAAGCTTGGGATCTCACTGTTTTCTAGAGCATGTGGCTGAGCTTCATGTCGTCCCTATTTGGAGGAAGAAACACCTTCACAAACACTGGCCTTTGTTTTCCAGCTTCCATCGTGATTCAGAAGTGGTGGTGCCACATGAATCCTTGCTTGGAAGGAGAGGATTGTAAAGTGCTGCCAGATTACTCAGGTTGGTCCTGTAGCAGTGGCAATAAAGTCAAAACTACAAAGGCAAGTATAGACAAACACAACTCTCATTTAAAACTTCCCCAGGTTATTAACTATGTGGTGTCCCCCCTTCAGTTTTTCCTGGCACCACCAGCGACGCTATTTTATGTTGATAAACCTCCCTGGCTGGTACCGTCCCATTACTTTGGCCTTTTGAAAAGCCCATTGCCTAATATCACCCTTTATGTCAGATCATATGGAACAGGGACTTGCTGGATGAGTCACTCAATTCATTGCAGCTCCTTCGGGAGCCCACTTTAAAATAAAGGAATCAGAGTCGACAGCCAGCAGTATCCAAACAGCATGGTGAGATTCCACATCCAGATGATTTGCTCAAGGAGGGATACTTCCTGTGAGGAGTAAGACTTATATAACACTTGGATTTAAGTCAAGAGTTGTCTCTTCCAAGGATGTGCTTTCTAGTCCCCACACTTTCAGAAGTCTACCAGTGTCTACCCAGTTCTTGAGCCCAAAATCTTACTTCTTCCTTACCTCTCTATGTCCAGTCCGTTACTAGTCCCTGCGCTTGTTATTTCCACCTCCCTCCTTGAGCGTTGGTCACCATCCTTACAACAGTGGTCCTGTCCCCACTGTGTCTCATGTTGATACCTCACATCCACTCACGCTCCCTTTTTAGGTCATTCTCCATATGATGACCACAATCACATTTGTGAAATGCAGATATTCCTAGCTAGTCTGCCTGCCTGCCTATCTGGGTCTTAATAAATAACCTGGCAAGCCACATCCCATCATTCTTTTGTTTGTTTGTTTGTTTCAGTCTTCTGTTAGTACCTCTTACCATGGTGCCTTTGCAATTGCAGAGAAAGGTGTTCTTCATGGAATGTGCTTCCCTCCCTTCTTTACTCCTTAACCATTATTTCTTTAGAATCCATCACTGACAGGATTCATGTCTCCTCTATCTTTCAACATTTACTATGGTTATACTTTCCATGGAAAGGTATAGTTAGGTTTTTAGTACCTAGAGTGTTCTAAGAACAGACCTGTGAAGTCAGGGCTCATGTCGGTTTTCAGCTACCTTCATAGTCCCAATAACTTTTTTGAATAGAAAGTAATAAAATTGAAAAAAAGTAATAAAATTGGTCATTCTAATGAAAGAATAAATTTAGAACAATGATAACCTTTTATAAACAACTATAAAGATAAATTTTAGCTGGCATCAAATACAAGATCAGCAGTAGTATAATTGTCAACTTTTGTTAGTAATATAAAGGTGACTAAATGACCTGATAAAGACATATCTCGTTTTATTGTGCTTTGCACATACTGTTTTTATGGTTTGTTGTTGTTTGTACAAATTGAAGATTAGTGACAACCTCGTGTCAAGCAAGTCTGTTGGCATCATTTTTTCCAATAGCACTGGCTCACTTGGTGTCTCTCTGTCACATTTTGGTAATTCTCACAGTATTTCAAATCCTTTCATTATTTGCTATGGTTATCAGTGATCACTGATGGTACTATTGTAAGTTTAGGGTGGCACCCCTTTGTGTGTTCAGTTCCCCTCTCTTCCTCTCCTTGGCCCTCCTTATTTCCCAACACACAACGATATTGAAAGTGGGCCAATTAATAACCCTACAGGGGCCTCGAAGTGTTCCAGTGAGGGGAAGAATCACATGTTTCTGACTGTAAGTCAGAAGCTAGAAGTGATTAAGCTTAGTCGGGAGGCCTAACACAGGTAGCCAAACTGTGAATACAAAGGCAAAACTCATGAAGGACATTTAAAAAAACTACTCCAGTGAACCCCTTCCATGGAGACAGTTTTAGTGATCTGAATAAAACCTCCATCTAGCCACAATATTCCCTTAAACCAAAGTCTGATCCTGACCAAGGTCCTAACTCTTTAATTCTATGAAGGTACAGAAGAAAAGTCTGCAGCTAACAGATGTTGGTCAATGAGGTTTAGCAAAGAAGCCATCTCCATAACATACAAGTGCAAGGTGAAGCAGCAAGTTATCTAGAAGTTGTAGCTAAGACAATGAAGGTGGCTACTCAAAACAGCCGATTTTCATTGTAGACAAAACAGCCTTCTGTTGAAAGGAGATGCCATCTAGAACTTTCATAGCTAGAGAGGAGAAGTCAGTGCCTAGACAGGCTGACTGTCTTGTTAGGGGGCTAATGCAGCTGGTAACTTTAGGCTACAGACAGGGCTCATTTACCATTCCAAAAACTCCTAGGGTCCTTAAGAATTAGGCTCAATCTACTCTGTCTGCTCTACAAGCGGAACAAAGCCTAGATGACAGCCCGTCAGTTTACAACTTGGTTTACTGAATATTTAAAACCCACTATTGAGACCTCTTGTTTATAAAAAAGATTCCTTTCGGAACAATCTACCTCGTCACCCAAGAGCTCTGATGGAGATAGACTATGAGATTAATGTTTTCATGCCTGCGAAAATGACTTCTTGATCCATGGGCTGCAGAATGGATGTTATTTTGACTTTCATCAGGCTATAGCTGCCACAGGTAGTGATTCCTGTGATTGATCTGGGCATTCTAGATGCCATGAAGAACATTTCTCATTCCTGGAAAGAGGTCAGAATTAACAGGAATTTGGAAGAAGTTGCTTTTAACACACATGGACAGCTTTGGGGGGTTCACGTCTTCAGTAGAGGAAGTAACTGTGGATGTGGCAGAAACAGCAAAAGAACTAGAAATGGAGCCTGAAGATGGGACTGAATTGCTGCCATGTCATGAGAAATCTTAAGAGATGAAGACGTGCTTCTTAGGGTGGAGCAAAGAAGGTAGTTTCTTGAGATGGAACCTACTCCTAACGAAGATGCTCTGAAGATTGTTGACCTAACAACAAAAGACTTAGAATACGACATCAACTTAGTTGAGAAAGGCAATGGCAGGGTTTTAGAGGCTTGACTCCCATGTTGAAAGAAGTTTTGTGGGTAAAATGCTATCAAACAGCATGGCGTGCTCTAGAGAAAGCATTCATGAAAGGAAGAGTCCGTCAACATCACCCCAACCCTTAGCAACCGCCACCCTGATTAGTCAGTGCCATCAACACAGAGGGCAAGGCCCTCCACGGTTAAAAAGATTATGACTGGCTGAAAGCTCAGATGATAGCATTTTTTAGCAATGAAGTATTTTTAAACTAAGGCTGGTACATTGCTTTTTTAGACCAAATGTTGCACACTTAACATACTACAGTGTTGTGTAAACATAACTCTTACATGCACTGGGAAACCAAAAAATTAATTTGGCATGCTTTCTGGTGATACTCATTTTGTTGTGCTATTTGCTTTATGGCAATACTTGCTTTACTGGGGTGGTCTGGAGCCAAACCTGCTGTATCTCTGAGGTATGCCCGTGTATGCTTTTATATCCACAGCAGTGGACGTTCATGGAGTCCCTTGTTGGTGGACAAAAGAGGTTAGCATTCCCCATCATTTCTAATTAACTTCCAGTCTATATACACCCAAGTGTGCTTGCTAAGCAAACCCTGCCTTAAAATAATAACACTATCCTTCCCCCCACCCTGGCCCTTTTCAGCCCCTTTTCCCCCTTCCCTTCCTGAATAAAAATGTTGGAGCTGCCAAGGAGCTAGCATATTAGATCCATCAATGATAAAAATGTCTTCTTATCCTATTTCTTGTGGACAAAGAAATAACATTTGGAAGATTATTCTTGTATTGATTCTTATACGTAAATATAAAACAAGACCATGAACACAAGCCAACTATGTTCCGGAAAAGAATGTGTCTAAGTAGTCTCTTGCTGGGGAGGCTCCCTCTCTATTTGTGTGCAGTTAGAGCATTTGCAGGAAGCAGACCTTTAGGGGCATTTTAGCTCCGTCTGCTGGGAATATAAGTTTGCTCTAGCTAAAACCTCAACAGTAGTGACATTTCATTTGGAAATTCTAAAAGTTGTAGAAACACAATACAGTTCCCTAAGCCATAATGACACTTAGCTGCTTTTTTTTTTTTTTAGTGATATGACACTTGAGAATAATCTCAAAGTAGTAAAACTTTGTTTCCTTTATTAATCCAACTCATTGTGGCTTGAACTGCATAAAACATTTTATGTCTTTTATGGTTCTTATGAACATAGAGCAGATTCATTTGTGGAGGTGTGACTGGCTTCTGGGAAGAACTTGGTGCCCTGAGATTCTCTTTTTCATAAAATAGATACTAACCTTACCCATAAGTGAGACAGCAGTCCTACACCGGTTGAGGGATTACAGTTCTAGGGGGGATATTAACTGTATGACAAAATAGTTTTCATTTTCCTTAAATAGTTCCTGCACACCAACATCAACACGTGGAAAGGCTAAAAAGATGATCTGCAGTAAGAGACCTATGTCAGAATTTTATTTTTCATTTAAATGCAAATATGAAGAGAGCAGTCAAGTTGAGAGATTAACAGATTTAGATGAAGATCAGAAAACAAGGGGGACAGTTTCCTAGGAAGCCATGCTGTCTGTTCCAGGTGTAAAAGGTTGGCAGTGAGTTTATTGTGCCTGGATAGCTTTTGGTGTTCGCAGAGAGCATTCACCTACCAGTTCTTCTGGAAAAATACAACTTTCACTGTCATTCTGCCTCAGTTTTCCTCGTCTTCATTTGGAGTCGTTCGTGTTAAAGCTCCGAACAATTGCACACAATGTTGTCTCAGCACTAAAGCCAGCCACTGTCCAGGGCTATTTGATGTTTGGAAATAAATCGTAGTGAATTTCAAGAAATTTTAGATGTTTAAGGTTTTTATTTTTCCAACATCTAAGGGCTATGCCTTTGGAGCCGTTCTCAACCGGGGGCAGTTTTTCCATCAAGGGTCATTTTTAGTTGCCACACGTTGTGGGAATGGGGGTTGTTCAGACAGGTTGTAAAAATCTTAAAACGCATAGGAGGGGTCCCCCATAGCAAAGAATTAACTGGATCCAAATGTATTTTTTTCTGGTAGCTCTTGGCAAGCATCCTACCTGATTCTCTTACTGCATTTACTTCTTCTAAGTTTGCATTCTCTGCATGCTTCTAGTATTTCATATTAGAAAATGAGAGAGAAGAGTTAAATGAGGCTTTCTCTGCTATACCATCTCTTACCCTTAAGATCTAAGATGACCCGTTCTTATGGTATCTGCCTGAAAACACCCTGTGAACGGTACCTTTCTCTGTTTCTTAGGCTACCGCTATGAATCATCTTCATTCTCTTTTGCTGCATTATCATAATAATTATTTAATGGTAACAGTAGCTTCAGAAAACTCATCCTAGGAGGTCCTCGTACCCACTGTTTTGAGCCACACTCCTTGGATAGTCTGGTATAGTAAGTCTGGGATGGGGCAAACCATTCTTAAAAAGTGCTTCATCCATTGATTGTCATTTAACCGGGCCCCACACCTGCTCTGTTTTTGCTGTAGTGCTGTTTTCTGTGTTTCCAGGGTAAATTCCTTGCCCAGGTTTCTCCTTGGTGAGAGACCATCAATGGATCCCCATGGGTAACAGAAAATAGAGTGTAAGCATCTTGAGGTCAACCCCTAAATGTGACTCCCCCAATAGACCATGTATTTCCATACCCCCACTGCTACCTCATTCATCACTTCTCTTTTCTAAAGTTCTAGTTGTCTTTTAAGTTCCAGCCGAGATGGTTCCTTTCCCCTGAGGTCTTGTCTTTCCTGATCCCTGTGGAGTAGAGCTAGTATTGGCATGTTAGCAGTGTGGTATCCACCGAATTTCAAAGTGACAATGAACCTTACATATACAATTAGCAAAAAGAAAACTTTACAGGAAAAGAAATGCTAAAGAATCTGGTCATTGAACTTGAGATTGGCTCCACAATGAGCTGGGCATGGAAAGTAAGCTTCCTTAAATAAGATGCATTGAGAATTACATCCTCCATCTATACTTAGATCCAGAAAGAGCTAATGTGGCAGTACCCACCATTTTATGAGGTTAATCACAGGACAAGCACCGGGTCATGGCATTCACGGTTCACTCACTCTTCACTATAAATGGAGGGAGAAGATGCTACTTAAACATTTAGCAGCCGAAGAAGCTCAGGCAGTGATACTCCTCCCCATCAGAAAAAGACCGGTATTCAAGAGTAAGACTCTGGAGTAGTTCCTGAATCCTCATTCTCTCCATCCTTTGTCCTGTTGGCTTTGCCTTTCAGCACTTCTACCAAACTGATCCTCTTAAGTTGACAGTCCAGCCATGCACCCCTTGTCTCACTTTTGTACCTGAGGTGGAGAAAGGCCTAAGTTTTTCCCCCTAGGTAGTCAGGACTCCCTCTCATCACTCCAGATTCTCCTCATCTGACAATCCTCTAGAAATCACAAGACTTCTACCCACCTGGCCTTAGTATCTTTTTTTTTTCTCCCTAGCGTATATCACGTTCTGACATATCCTTTCTTTGTGTCTTCATCCTCCCTTTCCTCTAGAATAAGAATTACCAAGCTGTGGCTTGCAAAGCCACATCCAGCCCTTGGCCTGTTTTCCTAAGGTCTGTGAGCTAAGAATGCTCTGTACACTTTTAAATGGTTGGAAAAAAAATTCATAACATGAAAATTACATGAAATCCTAACTTCAGTGTCTACAGCTCACATTTTATTGGGATAAAACAGTGCCCATTAGTTTACATTGCTGTCTTGTCTATGCTCCTTTTGTGCTATAAAGGCTGAGTTAAGTAGTTGTGACAATGACTATATGGCCTACCAAGGTGAATGTATTTACTATCTGGTCCTTTATAGAAAAAGTATGCTAGCCCTATTCTAGATAAACTCCATGAGGACAGGTTTTTGTTGTGTTTGCTCTAGTATTCCCAGCACAAACAAAAGAACAACTCTTTTGTAAAATGTATAAAATAAAGGCTTTATGTCAATTGACAGCAAATCTGAGGTTTGAATAAATAATTGATTGGGTCTAAAGACCAGGCAGGATGACTCTGTCATCAAGTAATATCTTTTTATGTTATAGGCAGGTTCACATCTCAAGCTTTTGGTTTTTTTTCCCTCTAGCTTGTGTATGGATTATCTAACCTGTAGAATACACTACCAAATAAAACGATAGAAACTGCTGATTTATTCTAAGTATTTAAAAGTAGAGAAAATAGTAAACTTCTTAATGAAGATCTGTCTGCAGTCATTATGGCAGTTTTCTAAAATAACCTATTTTTTAAAATAAAAGTTAACTACATTAAAAAGTAACAAAGGTAGCATTTTGATCTTGACATACACAGATCTTAACTGGCATTCATTTGAAAAAATTTAGTGCCTTCAAGAAAGCATGCTCAACATGCGTGAGTTAACTTGATGGGCAATGAACGTACCTAATCTGATGGGGTTTTGAGAACTCTACCAAGCTAACGTACATAATATCGTGTTGTGCAAGTCTTTGTGCATGTTTTCTTTGCAACCTGAAAGTAAGAACTGTAAAGGATTTGAACAGGTGATTTGGTGAGGTGGGTTACAAATAAAGGAACAATGTGCCCAACGGTGCACAAATGACATAGACAGGGACTTACGGGTCTGGTAGTAGAAGGGACCTTTTTTGGTGGGGCTGAAATACTGAATGCTCACTTACTTGTTTTAGGTAACACGGTAGCAAAGACAGATGTGCTTAACGTGGGAGGAGCGACAGGATGCAGAAGTCTCCTATTTGGATTACCATCCTGGCTGGTTTGTGGAAAATCGTCTTGGATTTCAGCAACATCACATTTGTATAAGTATGCTGTACGGAGTGTCATTCACTTAACTGTCCCAGCCCTCTCGGCTTCATGATTTTATTACATTGAATTATAGCCACGGGCTGCCACACAATTCACATCCTATCTGGATCCCAAGGACCAAACCTCCAAGAAACCCTGGAGGAACAAAGCAGAGACTTCAAAGTGGATCTTCACTGGGTCTTCTGTTTCTTTCTGCCTTCACAAAGGAGCGTGGACCGGTTCACAGGGTTCTTATTCCTGTCTTCTTTTGAACTTTTCCTTTAGTCCTTGCATTAAAGTGGTTTCAAAGGGGTCTAAGTATCAAAATGCTTTGGCAAAACATATTTGCAGGTGTAGCTCAATGAAAACTCTGATTAGGGAAGAAAATTTATTTTCTAAATCTTAATGAATAGACTTGGTGGGGTTCTTGTGTGTGCATTTGTATTTTTGCTTTAGAGCGTTTCAATGTTTGCACTTTAAGTTCTGTTGTCAGGTTAGCAGAAATAAAATAACATTTTAACATCAGTACACCATTTTACTGAGTGCTAAGGAAGTGTGTCAGCTCCAATATTTTATAACCAAAGCTTGATCATGACATATTCACAAAAGAAATAACACCTGTGGGGATTTTTATGGCTTAAGGTATAGTCATAGAAGTAAATTATTTAAAATCTGAAACAGTCTCTGTTTAGATCAAGGGTGATTTCTGAGATCCAGCTTATGTCACTTAAAATACTTTGTTAACCCTTAGAAGTCTTGAAATGTTTGATTTTTAGACTGTAAATGATTTATTCACTTAGCACTTGTCTCATTTGTTATTTTATTTTTTTAAATGTAAGTAAAATCTGAGTCATTTTCTCTTGGTTTAATGATTTTGCAGCAGACGTGTGTCTGCATAGTCTCAGATGCTGTCATGGAGAAATATATTACAGATGAAAAGTGACCCAGATTTTAAATGCATAATGTCATTGAAACACCTACTACTGTAATAACTGATAGATTTTATAAAGAAATGCCAAAAACATCCTTTCTGCACTATTAATTATCCTTGTCCTTTCACAGTCATTGGGGAAAACATTACTGTAACATTTATAGGAGCAACAAGTATGTCTATTTTAGTCTTGCAAAAAGAATGGAAATGGCTGACATGCACTTGTTGGCTAACTTTGAATTTGGACGCTTACCAGAATTATTACTGTCCTATGAGTAAGTAAAAAAGTCACTCTGCTGATGGCACACAAATTTTTGTGATTTTATTGCCTTAAATGCAAATGTGAAAAATCACTTAAAATTACATTTAATTGTGGGCATGTCAACTGTATGGCAAACTTGAGACCTATACACGTTGCATTCAAGATCGTTTAAAACCTAGGGAAATTTGATTAAGTGTAGGGCCCCACGTGATGTTTTAGGCATTCTCTGCTGCCTTTAGTATAGGACCCTCCATGGTAAGAACAGAGAGTTTAAAAAGTCAATTTTATGGCACATGAAAGAATGTGTCTTTTGCACACACATCTGATCTTGTACACCAAATAAGATCAAGTACAAATGACACTGCTTCACCTTGAGATACATTTCTACTACTTTGGGGGGGAATAAATGGTCCATTAGGGAAAATGGTGGGTATTAGAGCTGTCATTCTCATCCATTATTGCTTCAAAGTGTACTTTTTATTGAGTTCAAAAGTTAGTTCTGAAATGAAGCCTACTTGGAGAAGCATTTTAATGTTATCAGCCCTATACCATTCCTGTAAGGAGGTGCATAAGATAGGTTTGCTTTGAATCCTAGAATACATAGAAAACTATTGATGGAATTGTGAGAACATGATTAATGGCAGCATTAAGCCCTCTGATTGTGGCACTTGTGATCTCAACACCTGCAGACTTTCAATTCTTAGATCTAAAAACCTGAAGCTGCCCTGCAAGGTTGTAGACTTAGCCTGTGACTCTGCAAAGGCAGCAGCAACCTAGATTTTCTAGCTCTTCTTCAGATCCAGATGTGTGGCTCTGAAGTGTATGGACCTCAACTCTACACAGGTAGAACTCCATTCATAAGCTAAATTCAACAAACATTTAAAGAACCTTCCCAAGACCCCCAAATCATCTACCCTTATACACACAAATCCATTTTTTCTTTTCAACTTGGCAGGTCTTTATGAATATTCCCATTGTATAGAATTTAAGACCCAATAAAATTAAACTTACCCACACTCACATAGTTACTACTAGGAATTTTATGAGAGCTTTTCAGATAACATACTAACCCTGTGTCCTAGGGTGTCAGGGACATGGGTGAGTCTTAGAATCTGGCTAGTAGCTGACCTAGTTTATCAGGGTCCAGCACCACACTGTTTGCCACAGTCTTATAATGTGCCAGTACACTGATGAAAAATCGTACTGCTGGCCTTTTTGAATTGGGTGAAAGGAG
Source organism: Prionailurus viverrinus (assembly GCF_022837055.1). Classification (NCBI taxonomy): domain Eukaryota; kingdom Metazoa; phylum Chordata; class Mammalia; order Carnivora; family Felidae; genus Prionailurus; species Prionailurus viverrinus. The sequence goes on along the minus strand of NC_062562.1, from coordinate 35,270,947 downwards.
ATGGTCCTCTAAGCCTACGAAGTCTCAGAACTCACTTCCTCCTATGGACACACCACATCTACAATTAAATGTAGAGCAATTTCTACTGAAGAAGAACCGAAGGTTCATTGAACAGCTTTGGCATAAGCAATGACAGGGGGACCACCTAAAGTAGGCTAGGACAGATGGACACATGGTAATGATGGGAACACCACCCCTGATGTGATGATCTCCTCTAGGGAGGGCTATCACTGAGAGACGTATACACACACTCACCTGCCCCAGGCACTGCCATTTAAAATGCAACTACACCGGAAGTGAAGGAAAGCCATTTACAACCCTACAGCATAAACCAGAGTGTGGGAACTCTGAGGTTTTAGGTGCCACCAGGCACTACTGTTTATGTAACCCCCTACCTTCATAGTACCCTGAGCCTGCACCACCCATTCCACCAAGGTGGCCTCAGTGTATGCTCTGGGCCTCCCCTGGCCTGTGCTCAAACCAGCCATCCTGCCAGGGCAGCCCTAGCACAGAACACCCAAGAACCCCCTCAGGCCTGCACCACTTGAGCCATCCTTCAAGGGTGGCCCCATCAAAGAGCCATCAGGCAGAGTGCCCACTTCTGCTTCAGTTCCAGCTATCCCTCCAGGGCAGCCTTGGGGACATGCCCTGAGAAGCCCAGCCCATGGTTATAGTTCCAGCTGTCCTGCCAAGGTTGATCCAGTTCACAGCACCCTGGGACCTTGCAGTCCATGTCCACTCCAGCTGCAGTTATCCTGCCAGGGTGGCCCTGGTGGAGCACCACCTGGAGCCCTCCAGCCTGCACCTGATTCAGCTTAGACTGCTCAGTCAAAGCCACCAGGCACAGATAGCACCTACACTGGGGATGCTCCAATGCAAGGTGACTCTTTCAAGATTGGGAGAGATGGGTGTTCTCCATAATAAGTGTTCACAGATACAAACACAGAAAGTTCAAAAAAAAAAATAATAATGAGACTGAGGAATACATTATAAGCCAAAGAACAATATAACCCCTGCCCCCCAAAACTCTAATGAAACAGAGGTAAGTAATTTACCTGATAAAGAATTCAAAGTAATGGTCATAAAGATGCCCATTCAACACACAACTCCAGAGAAGAATGGAAGAACAGAGTGAAAGACTTAGTATAAGAACGTAACAAGTCACAAAGTTGAAGAACATAATAACTGATATGAAAAATATACTAGAGGGAATCAACTACAGATTAGATGATAAAGGTCAGTAATCTGGAAAAGAGAACATTGGATATTACTCAGTGAGAAGACCTAAAAGAATTAAAAAATGAGACTAGTTGGACCTCTGGGACAACATCCAGCATATCAACATTTACATTATATTAATCCCAGCAGAAGAATAGAGATAAAGGGACTAAAAACCTTTTTTTGAAGAAATAATGGGTGAAAAGTTCGCTAACCTGGGGAAGGAAACCAACATCTGGGTCCAGAAAGCAGTCTCAAGAACCCAAAGAGATCCAAACCAAAACATAATATAAAAGCACAAGTTAAAGAGAAAACCTTAACACAGCAAGAGAAAAACAAATAGTTGCATGTAAGGGAAACCTTGTAAGACTATCAGCTGATTTTTCAGTGGACACTTTGAGGCCAGAAAGAAATGGCATACTACATCCAAAGTGCTGAAGGGAAAACTTAAAACCAAGAATACTCCACCTGGTAAAATCACCATTCAGAATTTAAGGTGAGATAAAGAGTTTCCCAGAGAACCAAACCAGCTTTACGACAAATGTTAAAGGGTCTTCTTTAATCAGGAAAAGGCTTAACTAGAAATTAGAAAATACATAAAAGAAAAAAATCTAAATGGTAAAATGAAATATATAGTAAACAGTATTATCAGTCCCTTGAAAAGTTAGTATAAAGGTTAAAAGACAAAAAGTAAAACCAACTCTAATAATAAATAGTTAAGGGATGTACAAAATAAAATGAAGTAAAATAAGACATCAAAGTATAGAGATTAAAAATGTGGAGTATTGGGACACCGAGGTAGCTCCGTTGGTTGTCTGACTTTGGCTCAGGTCATCATCTTGCAGTTCATGAGTTCAAGCCTCACATCTGGCTCACTGCTGGCATTGCAGAGCCCACTTCAGATCCTCTGTCCCTCTCTGTCTCTGCCCCTCCCATGCTTGCACTCTCTCAAAAAAAAATGTGGGGTATTAAAATGAATTTGAACTTAAGCAACTACCAGCTTAAAATAGACTGCTACGTATGTAAATCACTATGTTCCTCATGATAGACACAGGCCAAACACCTACAGTAGATATACAAAATATAAAGAGAAAGGAACCCAAACATAACACTAAAAAATACCATCAGGGGCGCCTGGGTGGCTCAGTTGGTTGAGCGTCCGACTTCTGCTCAGGTCATGATCTCACAGTTTGTGGGTTCGAGCCCCACGTTGGGCTCTGTGCTGACAGCTCAGAGCCTGGAGCCTGCTTCGGATTCTCTGTCCCTCTTTCTCTCTGCTCCTCCCCTGCTCATGCTCTGTCTCTGTCTCTCTCTCTCACAAGAATAAATAAAACATTAAAATTTTTTTTAAATACCATCAAATCCCAAGGGAAGAGAATGAAAGAAGGAAGAACTGCAAAAACAACCAGAAAACAAAATATCAATAAGTATATACCTTTTAATAATTACTTTAAAATAAATGGACTAAATGCTCCAATCAAAAGGCATGAAGTGGCAAAATGGATAAAATCAAAACAAAACCTATCAATATGCTGCCTACAAGAGACTCACTTCAGATTTACAGACATACACAGACTCAAAGTAAAAAGACAGATAAGGGATTCCAAGGAAAGGGAAATAGAAAGAAAGCTAGAGTAGCAATACTTCTATCAGACAAAGCAGACTTTAAAACAAAAACCGTAACAAAAGACAAGGGCAATACATAATGATAAAGGAGTCAATCCAAGAAAACGATATAACATTTATATATTTATGTACCCAACATAATACATATTTTAAATATAAAAAGCAAATGTTAACAGACATAAAGGGAGAAATTGAGAGTAATAAAGGAATAGTAAGGGACTTTAACACTCCACTTACTTCGATGTAGAGATCATCTAGACAGAATCAATAAGGAAACATTGGCCTTCAGTGATACTTTAGATCAGATGGACTTAATAGATATATATAGAACATTCCATCCCCGAACAGCAGAAGACACATTCTATTCGAGTGCATGTGGACATTCTCCAGGACAGAGTGCATATTACACCACAAAACAACTCTCAATGAATTTAAGATTTAAAAAAAGGTCACTTATTCTAATCACTTTTTTAGCTTCTATGAAACTAGAAATCAATTACAACAAGAAAAAGTGGGGAAAATGCACAAACACATGGACACTAATATGTTATTAAACAACCAAAAGGTCAATGAAGAAATCAAAGGGGAAATTAAAAAATAACTTGACACAACTAAAAATGGAAACATGGCTTTCTTAAGGGTATGGGATACAGCATAAGCAATTCTAAGAGGGAAGTTCATAGTGATGCAGGTGTACCTCAACAAACAAGAAAAATCCCAAATAAACAATCTAACTTTATACCTATAAAGAACTAGAAAAAGAGGAAACAAAAGCCTAAGTTAGTAGAAGGAAGGAAATAATAAAGATCAAAATGAGAATAAGTGAAAGAGACCAAAAACATACTAAGAAAAGATCAACAGACCAAATAGGTTCTTTGAAAAGATATACAAAATGAATAAACCTCTAGCCAGACTAATCAAGAGAAAAAAAACAAGGTTGAGGGCCAAGATATTTCAGAAATGAAAGAGAAGCTACAACTACCACCACAGATAACAAGAGTGAACGAGATTACTACAGTTATTTGCCATAAACTGAAAAACCTAGAAGAAATAGACAAATTCCTTGAAACATACAACTTTCCAAGACTGAATCATGAATACTCTCTGAACAGATTGATTACAAGTAATGAAATTGAATTAGTAATTTAAGAACTCCTCAAAACCAAATGTCCACTACCAGTTGAGTTCTACCAAATATTTAAAGCCATTCAATTAGTAATTTAAGAACTTGCTAAAACCCAAAGTCTAGTACAGTTGAGTTCTACCAAATATTTAAAGAAGACTTAATATCTATCGTCAATTTTTTCAAAAATTTGAGAGAAAAGAATATTTCCAAATTCATTTAATGAGGCCAGCATTACCTGATACCAAATCCAGACAATGACACTCCAAGAAAAGAAAATCACAGACCAATATCCCTGATGAACAAAGATGGAAAAATCCTCAACATAATATTAAACAAACTGAATTCAAAATGCACTGAAAGGATAATACACCATAATCAAGTGGGATTTATTCCAGTGATGCAAGAATGATTCATTGTGTGAAAATCAATTAGCATGATACACCACATTAATGAAGCAAAGGATACAAATCAATTGATCATCTAAAAAGCATTTAACAGAATTCAACAAAGCAGGTAAGGAAGAAACTTGGCTCAATAATAAAGGTCATATGTGAAAACTGACAGCTAACATCGTACTTAATGGTAAAAAGCTGAAGCTTTTCTCTAGGATCAGGAACAAGAAAAGCATATCCACTCTTGCCATTTTTATTCAACATATAATTAGAAGTTTTTGCCATGGAAATAAGAAAAAGGAAGCATCCAAATCAGAAAGTAGTAAAGGTGTCTGCAGATGCCATGATACTATTTATTAAAAAACCCGAAAGGCTTCACCAAAAAACAATCAGAATAAATGAATTGTGTGAAGTGATCAGATACAAAGTAACATACAGAAATAGGTTTTGTTTAAATACACTAATAATGAAACAGGAAGCTTAAAAAAATACCACTTACAATTGGATCACAACAAACAAAATACCTAGGAATAAATTTAACCAAGGAGGTTCAGAAACTGTACTCTGAAAACTCTAAGACATTAATGAAAGAAATTGAAAGTGACACAAATAAATGGAACAATAATCTGTGCTCATGGATTGGAAGAATATTATTAAATGTCCATATGACCCAATAAAATCCGTATCAAAGTCCCAATGATTTTTTTTTTCACAAAACTGGAACAAAGAATGCTAAAATTTGTACAGAATCACTAAGGACCCTGATAGCAAAACAATTTTGAGAAAGAACTAAGCTTTAGGTACCATGCTCCCTGATTTCAAACTATATTACAAAGCTATAGCAATCAAAACAGTGTGGTGTGGACATTAAAACAGATGTGTAGGTCAATGGAATAGAATGGAGTCCCCCTCTCTCTACAAAAAGACCTCAATATATGTATGATCAAAAATGACAAAGGAGGCAAGAATATACAATGGAGAAAAGACAGTCTCTTCAATAAGTGGTGCTGGGAAAATTGGACAGCTACATGCAAAAGAATAAAACTAGACTACTATTTTATACCATTATACAAAAATAAAATCAAAATGGATTAAAGACAAATATAAGAAACCAAGAATTTCATGAAACCATGAAAATTCTAGAAGAAAACACAAGCAGTAAGTTGACATTAGTCTTACTAATATGTTTTTGGACCAGTTGCTTCAAGCAAGGACAACAAAAGCTAAAATATATATAAAAATATATGAAGCTTTTGCACAGCAAAGGAAACCATCAAGAAAATGGAAGGACAACCTACAGAGTAGGAGACAATATTTGCAAACCACAAGTCTGATAAAGGGTTACTATCCTTAAGAAATAAGGAACTCAGACAACTTAATAGCAGAAATACAAATAATCCAATTTAAAAAAGAGCAGAGGACCTGAATAGATGACATACAGTTGGCCAACAAGCACATGAACCTCAACATGAATCATTATCAGGGGTATGCAATGGAAAGCACAAGGAGATATCATCTCATACCTGTCAAATGGCTATTATCCAGAAGACAAGAGGGGCACCTGGGTGACGGAATGCGAATTGGTACACCCACTATGGAAAATAGTATGGTGGTTTACCAAAAAATTAAAAACAGAACTACCATATAATCCAGCAATCCACTTCTAAGTATTTTTTCAAAGAAAATGAAAACAGAAGAAGAGATATGTGCACCACTTTGTTCATTGCAGCATTACAATAGCCAAAATATGGAAGCAACCGAACTGTCCACTGATACATGAGTGGATAAAGAAGATGTGGTATGCTTGTATACAATATTACTCAGCCATGAAAAAATGAAATCTTGCCATTTGTGACACCACGGATTAACCTAGAAGGTATTAGGCTAAGTGAAATAAGTCAGAAAAAAATAAGTATCATGATTTCACATCCATGTTCATTCTAAAAAACAAATGAGCAAATAAAACAAAACAGAAACAGACTCATAGGAAATAAGCTGTTGGCTACCAGAGGGGTGGAGGGATTGAGAGGTTGGCAAAATAGGTGAAGGGGATTAAGGAGTAGAAGCTTCCACTTATAATTTAAAGGAAGTCATGTATATAGGCAATAAGATCATACCCACTTTGTATGGTGACACGTGGTAACTAGAATTATCGTGGGGATCATTTTGCAACTTCTAACAATATTGAATTACAATGATACACACCTGAAACACAGGCTATTGTATGTCAACTGTACTTCAATTAAAAATATTAAAATAAAATAGGGTGAAACATTCATTAGCAAATGTCTACTTGAGTTTAAAACAGTGACTGTGGTCTCTTTTACTTATTGAAGGAGCACTATGGGACTTAGGTAATATAGAACAAAAACTGATAACTTCCAACTACTATCCAGTAGTTGGACTTAGACTATAAGCAGCTAGAATTTTATAGATACCACCGTGTAAACTGGCAGAAAACCACCCTTCTCCATGTAATCTTTAGTCAGAGGCTGCAGGCAGGCAGGTATCTGCAGCCCCAGCATGTTTCATGGCTTCCCAAGGTTTTTTCTCAAGATGATGCAGTAACACTGAGTCCCTAATCCTCCACAGCTGTTGGATGGATGAAGACAGTGGCCCCTTTGACATGTGCTCCCTACTTAATCCAACCCCATGACTTGGTCTGCTTCCCTCGGCTGAATTGTTGCCCATACTAAGGAATTTCTGGAAAAAAAAAATTGTTGATGCACAGGCTGGGTATTGACTCCTGAAAGTGTCAATGGAAACAACCTTACCAAAATGACTAGTTCACAGACAAATTTCCCAAGATTGGAAGAAATTTCTGAACAAAAATCTTTGTCATGCGCTATTAAGGACTCACTGGTGATGAATCCAATGCTAACTAACTTTACCATTTAGGGTGTTCGTGAAATAGGCCAGGCATTATTAAGGGTTGTACCTAAAAGCATGTGGATTCTTCTGTAGGGGTTGGGCAACTGCAGCCTGTAGGGTCAAAATCAGCGTGGCTATTGTTGTAAATAAAGATTTATTGGAACACAGCCATGGCATTTGTTCATGTATCATCTCTGGCTGTTTTTGCACTAAAACAGCAGAGTCACATGGTTGTTACAGACAACCATGGTCCACAAAGCCTAAAATACTTGGTCTTTGGACCTTTACAGAAACATTTCTTAGTTCCTGTTCAATACAAAGGAAGAACATGATTTTTTTGGCTTTTTGTTTGTTTGTTTTGTTTGTTTTTTAAGGAGTTCATTCCAACATGTCGTACAAGATAATGGCAAAGAGTTCGGGTGCTGAAGGCAAACAAAACAAAGTTTGATTATCAACTCTGCTATTTACCTTTTTCAGCTATTTTAAGTTTCATTTTCTTTACCTATAAAATGGTTATAATAATAAACACACCTCACAGGAAATGTTAAAAAGCATTTCGTATCACAACATGCTTAGCATGTTGATTAACAAATAGTTCTTGATGAAGGTGTTTCTCTTTTATGAGTAATTTGTAGCCCACGTAGTGGCCTCATACAAAAAAAGACTGAAACAGCCAGCCCTCACTTCAAGACTGAACCTAAGGTTTAAGCAGACATAACCGACAGAAAATTAGGACCAAGTAAGAATAGATGTTCAAGTGTGTTCCCTTTGTTTCCGAGTCCGTTGGAACTTTGAGAAAGCAGATCAAGGACAAATGTGGAAAACAATTCAAAGAGCATTGCTTTCCCTTGACCTTGGCTGTCAATTAGGTAGGATACGGAAAATACTTGTGCTTTCTTCGTGGACAGGTCAATGTCTTGGACCTGTAATACTACTCTGGTAGAAGCTGAAGCACTGCTAGGCAGAAGGATGTGGCACACAGGTACCTTGATTTGAATCTGCCACCTGAGATGGCAAATACAGCCCATACATACAAACAGCGTTCTTTCAAGTTCATCTTCCAGTAATCTTGTAAACACAAAGTTTGAACAAAAGAGCTCTGTAAATAATTGATGAACAGTTACTGAAGCATGTTGGGCAGTCTTTGTGGTATTGATTTTGGACTGTGAACAAAGCAGACCTCTGCAAGCCCAGACTTTAGTCCCTTTCTCTCCTTTTTGGTGCTATCAATATTCATAGCCTGCTCACATGTTGGGAATGTGAAATGATGCTTCTTTCATGTTGCTCATTTGGGCCTTTGCTCTCTGTGGATAGGGTCTCTGACCCATCCTTTAATTATCAGCTTTGATCCCCTTAATGAGGCGTTATCAAAATAGTTCAGGACACTGAATTATTAATTGAATAACTGTAATTAACGATCAAGGAATGGAAGCAAGCAAATGAACTTTGGTCTTCTACTTCCAAATTCGAAATCCTACTCTCGGTAGTTCAGCTCGGGTCTCGGAACTTCTCTGCCCTCTTTTTGAATTGCATCTTCACCCTTACTTTGTTACATATATTAAGTTCAAAATTCGGTGTTTTATAGACCATTCACAGACATCATAGAAAATAAAATCATGTCCTTGCAATTTTAGCATTGCTAAAAACTGAAAAGAAAACATAAAAAATAATCCATCATTTTTCTCTCAAACTCTCTCACACACAAATCAATAGAGCAGAATGCTTAGGTCAGCTCAATGGGGGCATGGGTTGAAATAGGAATCAGGACAATACTTTGGAATATTTAAATATTTATGAGTGCTGTATATCTCACAGAGGACTGAAACAGATTCTTAATGCCACAGTAAAGAAACTGGAGTAAAACCATCAAGTCTCAGCTTGAGAAAAAGTTAGTGACAACTCTTGAAACTGTCACAGTCAGAAAAACTGGTATTGGATGCCGCCATATGCTATCGCAATCACTGTCTTTCCTGATTCGCCAGTAGAGCACAAAGAATGGCAATAGGGAAGGGGATCTCTAAAACATGCAGTGTCTGACATTCTCAAGGGAAAGGGACTTTGTCGAAAATCAGTACAGATGACTGTTCTGGTGATGTAGGCACTTGGGCTGTGGTGAGAGGAAAATAGAAAGAAATTTGAGTGTGTTTTTGGAAGGCTCTTATTTCACTTCTGGTTAGACAAAAAAGTAGTGTAGAAGGTCTTCCTCACTTGTTACTCCATTCTTCTGGTGGTTTAAAGAGCTATATTCATTTTTCTTTTCCCTCCTGACATCTCAAATGCAAGAAGGGGTGAGAGGTGGGTAAAAGGCTTTTTCAGGCTCAGGGTAGGGCCTGGAAGCTATCCATTTTCAATAGGAAAATATTTGTAAAAACTGATAGAATTGACTACATAAAAAACAAAATCTTTCACATGGCAAAATTCTGTAAACCAATCTAAAACTCAGACTAGAAATCCTATTTACAGCTTATATGTCAGGCAAAATGTTAGTAGCCATACATACAAAATTTTTACAAATCAGGAAGCAAAATATGAACACCTGAAGAGTGAAGTTAATAGACAGTATAATAATTCATAAAAGAAATACTAAATGACAATGGTTTGCAATTTTTGATAAATAGTTGAGACAAAACAGTCTTTCATGTATCAGTTTGGACAATATTAAAAAGAAAGAACATTTAACAAGGGTTGCAGGGGTGCAGTGATATACTGTACATATTGCATATCAAAAGGCCTAGCGGTATAATACCTCTTGACTCAAGATTTCTACTTAGAGGAATAATTACCAAACGGAGCTATACTTTTGGTTCTGGGCAAGATGCATTCCATTTTACTTCTGCAAATTGCAACAAAAATCCCTGGACAAAACACATAAGTCACTTCGCAGAGCACTCAAAGATAGAGGAAGGTCAGACCTGCTAGGCACATTGAGACTCAAAGAACAACCTAACAGTGAGGTCCTGGGTTCCTTTACTTCCTTTGTTTCCCTTTTTCCTCTCGTTCCCTTCTCCCTCATTTGCTTCCTTCCTGTCTCCCTTCCTTCCTTGTGTCCTGTGTGTCCTGACTGAGGCACTGGAGAGGCCTTCAACCCAGAAATGCCAAAGAGGTCAGAAAAAAATAGGCCCCCTATAGAACTTATCTTCTTTTGTGCAAACAGCTGGGAAGGAAGCAGTTCCACAATGCATAGATTTTTAACCCTATCTACCTTTTTTAATAAGTTGATTGATTTATTTTGAGAGAGAGAGTGTGTGTTTGAGTGAGAGTGGGGGAGGGGCAGAGAGACAGGGGGAGAGAGAAGGGTCTCAAGCAGGCTCCACACTGTCAGTGCAGAGCCTGATGCAGGGCTCAAACTTACCAACCACTAGATCATGACCTGAGCTGAAATCAAGAGTCAGATGCTTAATTGAGCCAGTTAGGTGCCCTATCCTATCTACCTATCTTGAGTGAGCACCGTACAAACCATGTACAGCCATACACATCCCCACCCAGGGCTGAGAATACTACAGTTGATGACATTTTGTCATCAACATACAAGTAAAATAGAAGGAAATAGCCCTGCAAAGGCTTTATGGCTAAATTGACATTTGAACCACCACCCACAAGAGTGAGCCAAGACATACATTTTGAACGTAATAGGTTGACCAGCCATCAAAACAGAAGATTTAAATGGGACCTAGAGTTTGATAACATAATATTCAAAATGTCCAGGATGCAGACCAAAGTTACTCATCAGTAACAGGAAAATCTTAACTCAAATAAGAAACTATCATTAGCAGATGCCAACAATGACAAAGTTGCTGCAATTTTCAGACAAGGATTTTCTAACAAGTGCCATAAAAATGGTCCAAGAGGCAGTTATGACACTCTTGAAACAAAAAATAGACTATCTCAACAACAAAATGGAAGATGTAAAGAAGAACTAAATGGAAATTTTATAATTTTTTAATGCTTATTTTTGAGAGAGAGAGAGAGGAGAGAGGGAGGGAGGGCAGGGAAGGGAAGGGAGAGAGAGGGACAAAGAGTCCAAAGGAGGCTCCAGGCTCTGAGCTGTCAGCACAGAGCCCAACATGGGGCTTGAACCCATGAATGTTGAGATCATGACCTGAGCCTAAGTTGGATGTTTAACTGACTGAACCACCCAGGCGCCCCAGAACTAAACTGAAATTTTAGAACTGAAAAGTGAAGTAAGTGAAATTTTAAAAAAGCTTCCATGGATGGGTTTCATAGCAGAAATGAAATGAGATAGGAAAAAAAAAATCAGTAAACATGCAGATAGACCAATCAAAATCACCCGGTCTGAGCCACAGAGAGGAAACAGACTGAAATAAACTGAGCCTCAGGGGCCTGTGATAAAATAATGAGATTTAATAATCATCTCCTCAAAGTCCCACAAGGAGAGGAGAAAGACTATGGTGCTCAAAAAAGTGGCTAAAGGCCTCCCAAATTTGGCAAAAGATATAAACCTACAAATTCGAGGATGCATGTACAAACTTAAGTTTTCACTTCTCCGGGATAAAGACCCAGGAATACAGTTCGTGGGTTGTATGGTAAGTGTATGTTTATAAGAAAGATTGCCAAATGTTTTCAGAATTGTGGTACCATTTTACATTCCAACAGCAATGTGTGAGAGATCCAGTTACTCAACATCCTCACCAGCATTGTACAGGTGATTATTGTTATTCATGGTAGTTATTATCTATAAAGTCACCATGAGCACTAAATTAATGAATACTGAATCATTGTTCCTATAGCTTATACAAGCTTCTGTTCCTGCAGGCCTCTGGTCACATTTTCATCAACCAATCAACAGAGTACCTTATTTTATATGTGTTTCTGTTCAAAGACACCTTATCTAATACAATAATGTTGACTAACATTGAACTCCTGGACAAAAGCCCTAAAACTCATGGAACAAAGCTTATTTAACACATGCATTTTCTCCAGGGTAAATTGCAGCCTTCTTATCTTAGAAACACTAGCCAGCACTCAGCACTACCCTTGGAGTCCATCTCAAATGGTGCAGTGACCACAAAAAGCTCAGAAATGCAAGAGAATGTGGTGCTAAGGAGACTGCCTGAAGAATCTCATTTACACTATGGGAGCTGAAACAAAAAGGCAGAGTGTCCCTGTATTTAACATCAACTGCAGACATTTGTATTGGATGACCCAAATTTTTATTGCTCTATGTAGGCACATGTCCAAATGACTGTGAAAGCTCTCTGAGTATTGATTTTGGGGTTACAAATAAATTTTAGCAAGTAGACAAATTCACAAATAACCCATGAATAAATAAGGACAAATTGTACCACCATCAATATTCTGGTTTCAACACTGTGCATAAGGTACACGTAAACTACGAATTTTCTAACTTCTTGTGAGTCTTAAAATATTTCAAAATAAAACCTTATTGTAAGGAGGTGTGGCTAAATATGTTATCATATCTCGAAGCAATAAAGTATTATAGAACCATTAAAAGAGTACTGATTTATTTCTTGTATAATCCCATTCAATTAAAATATACACATAGATCTCATATATAAAATGTTAAGAGGGAGGACATTGTGTAGTTTTAACTTCCTCTTTCTCAATGTCCTTTTTTGAGACAGGTTCGCTAACATGTTTAATCTCCAACTGGGCTCCCTTCAGATATTCCCTTGGCTCCCTTGGTCATTCTAACTTAAACTGAATTATTATTCCACAGCAAGGAAGAGAATCCAGATAGCTAGAAGTGACATCTTGTTTAAGTGTCAAAACTCTCTAAGATGATCACTCTTTCGACTTGATCTCTCATAAAAGTCCCACCAACCCAGAGATGTCGTCTATCAGAATGTTTGGAGTGCTGTGTAGCTGTCGGAATTCATCTATTGCCTTTCTGTCTGATCCTCCAGATTCTAGGTTTTGATACAAGTCTAAGAAATCTTTGGATCCATTGTACAGAAATTGCTAGAAAAAGAAAGGAAACTGATGTTAACAAGCACCCACAATGACTGAGGCAGATGAACAGAATAAGTCTTAGAAAAAAAATGAAAAGCCACTGTGAATACTCAGAGATGTTAAGTATCAGAGCCTGTCATGTTCCTACCTAACCTTTTTCAGAGGACTGTAATTTGAGTCAATGTTAGTGAATAATAATGTCAGAAACCCCAACTCATTCTCATGGCTTCAAAGGCTTCAAGTACCCCCAGAGAAGGCAATGTAAAAATGAAGCTATATCAGGGTGGTGATACTAAAAATCAAAAGGAAAGAAGATTTGGAGCCTCATGCTATAATTAATTTTGTAATTACATAAGACTGTCCAGAACTGGGAATTTGAGTTCTTAGAAAGTAAATAAATTTAAATGAGAATTACTTAACTAAAAATTTGATAAGACACTAATTGATTTTAGTAAAAAGACATTACGCGAAGTATAGTCAGCAAGACTGGTAAAATAAGGAAGTACGTGCCTTGGAGTTTAATGGAACTTCATCCCAATTGCCAAGACGCTGTCTCAGCAGAAAACAGGAGCCCACAGGATGCTATTAGATAGGAAGAGGTTGTTTTCATGGCTAAAAGGAAGAGTAGGCAGGGCCTGGGGGGAAATCTCTTCTGGTTATGCAGCTCTGCATGTGATAACCAAATGCCTGTGGCAAAAAACACAAGATTTCCTTGGCCAGTCCAAGGTTTCTTCAGGTTAGAGAAAGGTATCTCTTCAATCTGGGCCACTTAGTCCAGAAGAACAATGATGAAATTAAGGCCTGAGAGAAGAAGAGGCGTATCTTCATTTGGTCTCCAGTGAAGCCACATATATTTTTCAGTAAGTATCCTCATTCTACTTTGTCACAATCTAACAAAAGAGAATTCCCTTTAAGTTTCTGTCTAAAAAGTTCTCTTTGTCAGAAAGAGAGCAAGTAGTGTGTTATCACGAGCAATATCAAATCAGTGCTAATGACTGCATTTGGAATAAAATGCAGATAGCAGGAAAGACAAATTATAAAACCAATCTCTCTGGTCCCCATGGAGGGACCATAGCGGATGTTGATTTATTGAATCAAAGGAAAGCCTTTGTTGGTAAAAGTGCCTAATGACATAATTAAACCTTTGATCATATGTGATGTTTGAGCCCTGCTTTAGTTTGTCACTCAACATGTAAAAGCTATAATAACCCTTTGGTTCACAGTTAAAAAGGGGGAAGAATCAAGAAACAAACAAAAAGTTTTCTTCTGGTTTTTTTTGTTTTTTGTTTTTTTTTTCCTGATCATTGAAAGAGCTGTGGTGTGGTACAGATCAATTGCTAGAGATGCCTCTATACATCAGATGTATTCAAGAGACACATTGATTCAATCGCTCAGAATAATTCAGAGTTCATCTAATGGGAGGTTAAGATACTAAAGCACCTCAGGTTCAATTTTCCTGCAGTTTCATCCTCCAATTGTATCTGAAATTTAGTCGTCCAGACAGTCCCAAGACACTGACAGAGACATGTAGTTAATTTGTCCATTAGAATCTAAGATGCTTTGAAAGGTAGGCAGATCATTCTCAGGAAACTTGACTCTTTAAATAACAGACTTGTTAGCAAAATGGCATGTTGAAAATCTAGGCCCACCAGGGTGAATGGTTCCCCTCAGATTTACTTTTTAAGTTTGTATTTAGAAATAGGACTTGCAGGGATTATTATACAGAGATGGTCCCTTGTCTCTTTCACCAAGATCACCCACTGGTTCCATCGGACCTAATTACAGCATAGTGTCAACACCAGGAATCCAACACTGGTACAATGCGTATGTGCAGTTTTAGACATAAAATTATTGCATTACCACCCAGATCTCCTTCATGTTACCCTTTTAAGTCACACCCGACCACCCCCACCCACCATTCCTAACCCTTGACCACCACTATTTTCCATCTCTATAAAAAGGCAGCTCAATGCCCTTGAGATCCGTCCAGGTTATACATATCAATGGCTTGTTCTTTTTAATTGGTGAGTAGTAGTCCATGGTATGAATGGACCACAATTAGATTAGCCATTTACCAACTAAGGCATATTTTGATTGTTTCCAGCTTTTAGATATTATAAATAAGGTTGCTATGAACAATTATATACAAATTTTTGGTGTGAACATTAGGTTTTCATTTCTCTGTGACAAATGCCCAGGAGTGCAATTGCTGGGTCTTATGATAAATGTATGTTTTTTTTTTTTATTGTTGTTGTTTTTTAAGAAACTGCCAAATTATTTTTCAAGAGTGGCTCTACCATTTTACATTCCACTAGTAATGTATGCGTGGACTGGTCTTTCAACATCCTCACCAATACTTTACCAGTGTTTGTTTTTAATCAGGAGTTTTGAGAGTTTCTTCCATATTGTAGATACAAATCCTTTGTCAGATTTGTAGTTTGTACCTATTTTCTCCCAGTCTGTAGCTAGCCTTTTCTGAACTGGTTATTTTGAAGAGTAAAAGTGTTCAATTTTAACAAGGTCCCATTTATCAGTTATTTTGTGGATGGTCATGTTTTTAGTATCCTAACAGCCTTTCATTAAGCTGCTGGTCCTAAAGATGTACTCTGTTGTTGTCTTCTGTAAGTTTATCTTTGTTTTTCTTTCTAGGTGTAATTTTTCTGGTAAATTTTATAGTTTTTCATTTTACACTTAAACCTATGATCCATTTTCAGTTATCTTTCCTACGAGTGGAGTTTAGGTCAAAGTTCTTTCCCACCCCCCCACCCCCCCATGGATGTCCACTTGCTCCAGCACTATTTGTTGTAAAGACTACATTTTCTCTACTAAATTGCTTTGGTGCTAAGCAGGAAAGAGTATCCAATGGAAAAAATTCTCTTTAGCAAATAGTGCTGTGAGAACTGGACAGCAACATGCAGAAGAATGAAACTGGACCACTTTCTTATACCATACACAAACTGGACCATGTTTCTTATACCATACACAAAAATAAACTCAAAATGGATGAAAGAACTAAGTGTAACACAGGAAACCATCAAAACCATAGAGGAGAAAAGTGGCAGCGACCTCTTTGACCTCAGCTGCACTGATTTCTTGCTCTACACATCTCCAAAAGCAAAAATTAACTATTGGGACCTCATCAAAATAAAAAGCTTCTGCACTGCAAAGGAAACAATAAACAAAACTAAAAGGCAGCCAATGGAATGGGAAAAGATATTTGCAAATGACCTATCAGATAAAGGGTTAGTATCCTAAGTCTATAAAGAACTTACCTAACTCAACACCCAAAAATCAAATAATCCAGTGAAGAGATCCAGGAAGAAGACATGAATAGATAGTTTTCCAAAGAAGACATCCAGATGGCCAACAGACACATGAATAGATGCTCAATGTCACCCATCATCAGGGAAATACAAATCAAAACCACACTGAGATACCACCTCACAGTGGTCAGAGTGGCTAACATTAACAACTCCGGCAACAACAGATGCTGGTGAGGATGTGGAGAAACGGGAACCCTCTTGCACTGTTGGTAGGAATGCAAACTGGTGCAGCCACTCTGGAAAACAATGTGGAGGTTCCTCAAAAAATTAAAAATAGAACTACCCTATGACCCAGCAATACTACTGCTAGGAATTTAGCCAAAGGATACAGGAGTGTTGATGCATAGGGGCACATGCACCTCGATGTTTATAGCAGCGCTTTCAACAATAGCCAAATTAAGGAAAGAGCCTAAATGTCCATCAGCTGATGAGTGGATAAAGAAGATGTGGTTTTTATGTACAATGGAATACTATTTGGTAATGAGAAAGAATGAAATCCTGCCATTGCAACCTTGTGGATCGAACTGGAGAGTATCATGCTAAGTGAAATAAGTCAGAGAAAAACAAATACCATGTTTTCACTCATATGTGCATCTTGAGAAACTTAACAGAAGACTATGGGGGAAGGGAGGGGGAAAAAAGGTGTCAAACAAAGAGGAAGGCAAAACGTAACACACTCTTAAATATGGGGAAAAACTGAGAATTGATGGGGGTGGTGCGGGGGAGAGGGAAAAATGGGTGATGGGCACTGAGGAGGGCACTTGTTGGGATGAACACTGGGTATTGTATGTGATGGATCATGGGAAACCACCCCCAAAACCAAGAACATACTGTATACACTGTGTATTACCTAACTTGACAATAAATTCTATTAAAAAAGAAGAAAAATATCCTATAAGCCAGCAATTACACTAATAGGTATTTACTCCAAAGATATAACAATACTCATTTGAAGGGGTGCATGCACCCTGATGTTTATAACAGTGTTATCAACAGTAGCCAAACTATGGAAAGAGCCCAAATGTCAAATTTCCACCAATTGGTGAATGGATAAAGAAGATGTGTCTCATATATGTAAATATATATGGTATATATACATAATGGAATATTAGCCATCAAAAAGAATGACATCTTGCCATTTGCAACGACGTGGATGGAGCTAGAGTATACTATGCTAAGTGAAGTAAGTCAGAGAAAGACAAATACTATATGATTTCACTCATATGTAGAATGTAAGAAACAAAACAGATGAATATAGGGGAACCAGGAAAAAAAACAGAGAGGGAAGCAAACCATAAGAGATTCTATATCTATATCTATAGGAAACAACCTAAGGTTTGATGGAGGGAGCTGGGCGGGGGATGGACTAAATGGGTGATGGGCTAAATGGGTAATGTGTATCAACAAGGGCACTTGCTAGGATGAGCACTGGGTGTTATATGTAAGTGATGAACCACTAAATTGTATTCCTGCAACCAATATGACACTACCTGTTAGCTAACTAGAATTTAAATACACATCTGAAACAAACAAAATAATACCAAAAAAAAATTGCTTTTGCACTATTGTCAAAAATCACTTGGCCATACTTGTATGAATCTATTTCTGGATTCTCTATCTTGTTTCATTTATCTATGTGTCTATCCCTCCACCAAATATACAGTCATGATTAGTATATAATAAATCTTAAAATTGATAAAGTGACTCCTCTGACTTTATTCTTATTTTTCAGAATTATTTTTAGGTATTTTAGTTCCACTGTCTTTCCATATAAATTTTAGAGTAGTCTTGCTTATATAGAAAAATATAATTGTGGTGCCCGGGTGGCTCAGTTGGTTAAGCATCCAGCTTTGGCTCAGGTCATGATCTTGCAACTTGTGGGTTCTAGTCCCATGTCAGGCTGTGTTGACAGCTCAGAGTCTGGAGCCTGCTTTGGATTCTGTGTCTCCCTCTTCCTCTCCCCTGCTTGCACACTGTCTCTCCTTCAAAAATAAATAAACATTACAAAAAATGTTTTTTAATGAAAAATATGATTGCATTAAATCTCTTTATTAATTTATGGAGAATTTTACTAAATGGAGACTTCCAATTCATGAACATGAACATGGAATATCTCTACACTTCTTTACATCTTTGAATTTTATTCCATCAGTACTGTGCAATTTTCAGCATGTAAGTCCTACACAGGTTTTGGTAGATCTGCAACTAAGTATTTCATATTTTTGGAATAAATGTAAATAGCATTTATTTTTTAAATTTCATTTTCCATGTGTTCGTTGCTAGTATATACAAATACTTTTCCCTTTTAACTTCAAAGTTCTAGGAGGTTTTTTTTTCTTCTTTTTATATATTCTTTGGGATTTTTTTTGTATAAAATTTCAGGCCATCTGAAACAAGTGTGTTTTATTTCTTCCTTTCTGATCATGTGCCTTTTCTTTTCTTTCCTCATTGTGCTAGTTAAAACTTCCAGTACCATGTAGAATCAGAGTGGTGAGAGCAGGCATCCTTGATTTGTTCTTGATCTTAGGGGAGAAGCATTTAGTCTTTTACCATAGAGTAAAATGTTAGATTCAGGGCTGTTGTAGGTATTGTTTATCCATTTGAAGAAATTCATCTCTATTTCCTTTTTTCTCAGAGTTTTTATCCCAAATAGGTACTGAATGTTGTCAAATGCTTTTTCCTACATCGAATGATATGATCTTTGTCATTTGTCTTCTTTAGCCTGTTATATAGTGAGTGATATCAATTGATATCTGAATATCATAACTTTGCATCCCTGGAATAAACCTTCCTTGCTCATGGTGTATATTTCTTTTCGTATATTACTCGGTTGTATTTATAAGAATTTTGTTAGTTATTTCTATATTTATATTCATGAGGGATGTTGGTGCACAGTTTTCCTTTTTTGTATGGCCTTTGCCTGGTTTAGTATTAGAATAATAGCAGCTATACAGAATGAATTGGGAAATGCTCCCTCCTCTTCTGTTTTCTGGGAGACACTGTTTACAGTTGGTATTAATTATGCTTTAAATGTTAGACAGACTTCTCTAGTAAAACCATGTGGGCCTTGAGATTTTCTGGTCTATGCACATTGGTGTTGCCAGGTTACTGGTTTCTCCAGCACCCAGTCTGAGACAGAAGTGAGGCAGAAAAAAAGCCCAGGTAATTCAGTATCATATTGTTCCCTGGATCCTAGGTTTCCTAGTTAGTCTACCTTCTTGTTTCCACCTTTTAGACTTCCGTTATATTTGTTCAGAGATTTTACTTGCACTCAGTGGGAGAAAGAATGAAAGGTACATATACTCCATGTTCCCAGAAGTGTAAGTTTCCCAAAGGAGTTTAACCTGGTGGGTAGCCAAGAGGAAAAATATTTAGGACCAAGGAGAAAAGAGGGGAAATTTTGGTGAACTGTTCTGTCTTGGACATATATGGATAATGATGATTTGTGTCTACTGATGAACAACCTCCTTCACCTCCTTGTTTTGTTTTCTATAGAGCTATAATTCACATACCGTAAAATCTATGCTTTTCAAGTGTACCATTCAGTGAATTATTAGTATATTCAAAAAGTTTTATAGACACCAGCACTGTACACTTTCAAAACAATTTTATCACTCCAGAATGAAATCTCATACCCATTCCTCCCACTCCACATTCCTTTCTCCCCAAAGCCCTTCATTGATCTACTGTCTCCATTTGCCTATTTGAATATCTCATATATGTGGAATCATGCAATACGTTTTCCTTTGGGTCTGGGTTATCTAACTTAGCATAATTTTTTAGGTTCACCCGTGTTGTAGCATATATCAACACTTTATAGCTGATTGATATTCTATTGTATGCACAGACGAGATTTTATTTATTCATTCAGTGGTTGATGGGCATTTTGTTTGTTCCTACTTTTTAACTATTAGGAATAACGCTGCTATAAACATTTGTTTATGTGTGTTTTTGTGGAAATATGTTTACAATTCTCTTGGGTATAGATCTAGTAGTAGAACTGCTGGGTCATATAGTAGGTCTATTTTCAACTTTTTGAGAGATTGTCAAAGTGTTTTCCAAAGTGGCTGCATTTTACATTCCGATTGGTGATGTGTGTGGGTTCCAATTTCTCTACATTCTCATTTTCCATTTAAAAAAAAATTACAGTAATCCTAAGGAGTGTTAAGTGTTATCACATCACCTACTGGTATTATTTTCATTTCCCTATTTATTTTTATTTCTCTGTTGACTAATGATGTGATTACCTTTTCACGTGTTTTTTGGCTTTTTGTATAATTTCTTTGGATATGCACCTTTCCAAATCATGGCCTATTTTAAAATTGGATTGTATTTTATTAATGGAATATAGGAGTTCTTTATATGTTTGGATACTGGATCCTAATCAGATAAATAATTTGCAAATACATTCTCCCATTTTGTAGGTCGTCTTTACGTACTCCTGACAGTGTCCTATGATATATATATTTTTTAAAAAATTATTCTTAAGTTAGTGAACATATAGTGTAGTCTTGCCTTCAGGAGTAGAATTCAGTGATTCATCACTTACATCTAACAGCCAGGGCTCATCCCAACAAGTGCCTTCCTTAATGCCCATCACTCATTTTCCCCACCCCATCAACTGTTTGCTCTCTGTATTTAAGAGCCTTTTATGGTTTGCCTCCCTGTTTTTATCTTATTTTTCCTTTCCTTCCACTATGATAGTCTGTTAAGTTTCTCAAATTCTACATATGAGTGAAATCATGTGATCTGTCTTTCTGTGACTGACTTGTTTTGCTTAGCACAATACCCTCCAGTCCCTTCTACGTTGTTACAAACGGCAAGATTTCATTCTTTTTCATTGTTAATATTCCATTGTACATACATACATACACACATACACCACATCTTCTTAATCCATTCATCAGGTGATGGACATTTGGGCTCTTTCCATACTTTGGCTATTGTGGATAGTGCTGCTATTAAACATTGTTGTGCATGTGCCCCTTTGAATCGGCACTCCTGTATCCTTTGGATAAATTCCTAGTAGTGCAGGTACTGGGTTGTAGGGCAATTCTATTTTTAATTTTTTGAGGAACCTCCATACTATTTTCCAGGGTGGCTGCTGCACCAGTGTGCATTCCCACCAACAGTGCAAGAGATTCCCCTTTCTCCACATCCTTGCCAATATCCGTTTTTGTCCGAGGTGTTCATTTTAGCCACTCTGACCCATATGAGGTGATATCTCAGTGTGGTTTTGATTTGTATTTCTCTGATGATGAGTGATGCTGAGCATTTTTTCATGTGGAAATGCCATCTGGATGTCTTCTTTGGAAAAATGTCTATTCACATCTTTTGCCCATTTCTTCACTGGATTATTTGTTTCCTGGGTGTTGAGTTTGGTAAGTTCTTTATGGATTTTTGATACTAACCCTTTATCTGATATATCATTTGCAAATATTTTCTACCATTCCATTGGTTGCCTTTTAGTTTTGTTGACTGTTTCCTTTGCTGGATGCACAAAATTTTTAATTTTGATCAATTTTATTTTTTCTTTTATTCATTGTGCTTTAGATATCTTGCCTAAGAAACCACTATCTACTCAAAGGTCACTAAAATTTATACTTAAGTGTTAAAAAGTAAATAATTTGGACACTTGAATTTTAGTCTTTGGTACATTTTAAGCTAATTTTTATATATGATGTGAGGTAGACATATTAGGTTGATATGGCTTTTTAATAATTGGCTTAAAACAACAGAAATTCATTATCTCACAGTTTTTGAGTCCAGATGTCTGAAATTCGTTTCACTGGGCCACAAGCAAGGTGTCAGCAGCATTGTGTTCCCTCCAGAAGGACAAGGGGAAAATGTATTATTACCTCTTCTAGCTTCTGGAATGCTGCTGACATTCCTTGGCTTAGGACTACATCAGTCCATTCTCTACCTTTGTGATCACATGCCTTCAATTCCTCTGTGTGGAGTCTCCGTTTCCTCCTTATAAAGGATACTTCTGATGGCATTGTGGGCCCATCCTGATAATCTGGAATCATCTCCACATCTCAAAATTCTTAATATAATCACATTTGCAAAGACCCTTTTTCCCAATCAAGCAACATTTACAGATCCCAGAGGACAGAAACCGATACCTTTGGGAATCCTAATTAAAACTGTTACACAAGGTGTGCAACCTTTCTTGTTTTTGCTTATGGATATCCAATTGTCTCACCACTTATTTTTGAAAAGTTTGTTCTTTCCCCACTGAATTGCCTTGTCGTAGTTGCTGAAAATAAGTTGACCATAAATTTACGTTTTTTTTCTGGTTCCACAATTCTATTCCATTGATCTGTATGTCTGTCTGTTTTTTTTTTTTTAAGGTTTATTTATTTTTGACGGAGAGAGAGAACATGAGTGGGGGAGGGGCAGAGAGAGGGAGACACAGAATCTGAAGCAGGCTTCAGGCTCTGAGCTGTCAGCACAGAGCCCGATGCAGGGCTCGAACTCACCTACCGTGAGATGGTGACGTGAGCCGAAGTCGGTCGCTCAACTGACTGAGCCACCTGGGTGCCCCTCTCTATGTCTGTCTTTACAGCAACACCACAATGCCTTGATTACTGTAGCTTGGTACGAAGTTTTGAAATTTGCAAATGTGAGTCTTATAATTCTTTTCTTTTTCAAGATAGATTATAGGAGGTCTTTTGTATTTTCTTATGAGTTTTTGGGCCAGCCTACACATTTTTGTACAATAGTCAGCTTCAATTTTGATAGACAATGCGTGGTATCAGTATATCAATTTGGAGAGCATTGGTATGTGTTAACAATATTAAGTCTCTCAATGATATTGTGTAGTTTTCAGTGTAATAACCTTATACTACTTTTGTTACATTTACTCCTAAGTATTCATTTTGATATGGTTGAAAATGGAATTGTTTTAATTTTTTATTTCTCATGACTGAAGTATAGAAGTACAAGTGACTTTTTAATCATGATCATGTAACCTGAAACCTTCATTAATTTATTAGCTTTAATACTTTATTTTTGGTGGATGTCTTAAAATTTTCATTATACAAGAGCATGCTACCTGACAATAGAGGTAATTTTACTTCCTTCTTTTCAATCTGGTTACATTTTATTTTTATTTTCTTGCCTAATTACTCTGGCTAAAATCTCTAAGACATTGTTGAATAGAAGTGGCAAGAGTAGGCATGTACATCTTGTTCCTGATCTTAGTGAAAAATCTTTCATAGTTTTAACATTGAGTATGTGTTAGTTATGGATTTTTCAAGTGTGTCCTAAACAGGTTGAGGAAGTTTCCTTCTATTTTTAGTATGTTATTAGTTTTTTGATCATGAACTGATGTCGGACTTTATCAAGTGCTTTCTCTTTCTATATTCATATAATCATGTGTTTTTGTCATTTCTTCTATTAATGTGGTGAATTACAATGATTCTCATATGCTATACCAATCTTGCATTCCTGGAATGAATCTTTCTGGGTCATCATATGTAACTGTTTTTACATATTGGTGGATTTGGGTGGTTAAAGCTTTTAAGAGATTTTTCCATCAATACTCTTAAGAGACTTTGATCTGTAGTTTTAATTTCCTGTGATATTTTTGCTTAATTTGGGTATCAGGATAATTCTCACCTGATAGAAGGAGTTGGGAAGTGTTTCCTTCTTTCCTATTTATGGGAAGATTTTAAGAAGTTTTAGTGTTAATTATTCTTAAAACTTTGATAGTATTCACCAGTGAAGTCATTTGCATCTTGGCATTTTATTGTCCAAAGTGTTCCTGAATACTACATCTCTTTGCTTTTTATAGACCTAATGAGGTCTATATTCTATTTTTTCTTCAGTTAATTCCACTGAAATGTTTCTTTCCAGGAATTTTTCTATATAATGTAAGTTATCTAATACATTGGCATATGAAAGTTCATAATATTCTGTTCTAATTCTTTTTATTTCCATAAAGTTCATCGTAATGTTCCTTCCTTTTGTGATAATTTTTAATACTCTTTTTTTTCTTGGTCAGTTTAAAGATTTATCAACTTTGCTGACTTTCCAAAGAATTAACTTTTAGTCTTATTGATTTCCTCTATTTTTTTCCCTACTATTTCATTTGTTTTGGCTCTCATATTTATTGTTTCCTTTCCTCTGGTTGTATACAGCGTAGTTTGTTCTTTTTTTCATATCTTAAGGTATAAGTTTAGCTTACTAATTTGAGATTTTTTTTAACGTTTATTTATTTTTGAGACAGAGAAAGACAGAGCATGAATAGGGGAGGGTCAGAGAGAGGGAGACACAGAATCTGAAGCAGGCTCCAGGCTGTCAGCACAGAGCCCGACGCGGGGCTCGAACTCATGGACTGCGAGATCATGACCTGAGCCGAAGTTGGCCGCTTAACCGACTGAGCCACCCAGGGGCCCCGAGATTTTTTTTTAACATAGGTGTTTACAGCTAATAATTTTCCTCTAATCACTCTGTTAGTTGTACCAAGTTTTGGTATGCTTTGCTTTCATTTTCATTCACCTCAAACTAGTTTCTAATTTCCCTTGTGGTTTCATCTCTGATCTCTGAGTTATTTAGAAGCATGCTTCATAATATCCACATTTCCCCCCAAAATTTCCTTCTGCTAATGATTTGTAATTTCTTTCAGTTGCACTTAGGGAACATGGCTTATATGATCTCAATTCTTTTAACATTTTCAAGACTTATTTTATTGCCTAGCATATAATCTACACTGGAGGTGTCTTCATGTACACTTTATTTTTTTTTTTATTTTTTTTTCAACGTTTATTTATTTTTGGGACAGAGAGAGACAGAGCATGAACGGGGGAGGGGCAGAGAGAGAGGGAGACACAGAATCGGAAACAGGCTCCAGGCTCTGAGCCATCAGCCCAGAGCCCGACGCGGGGCTCGAACTCCCTGACCGCGAGATGGTGACCTGGCTGAAGTCGGACGCTTAACCGACTGCGCCACCCAGGCGCCCCTTCATGTACACTTTAAGTGTATTCTGTTGTTGGGTAGTGTTCTATAGATGTCTATTAGTTTGGTTGATTCATAGTGTTGTTCCATTCTTCTATTTCCTTGTTCAGCTTCTAGTTGTTTTCTCCATTATGGAAAGTAGGGTATTTAAGTCTCCAACTATTGTTGAATTATATTTGGTCCTTCAATTCGCCAATTTTGGCTTAATATATTTTGGGACTCTCTTGTCAGGTGCACCTGCCTCCTGTTGACACACTTCCTATGTGAATTGACTCTTTTGGGGCTCAAGTATAGATAAAGCAATATTCTAAATATATTTCGTATGTAACAAAAGTAATTGAATAACGAATGTTCTCGATCGGTGGCCAGAAAACATTTTCAGCAAAGGGCCAAATACTGTTTTAGGTTTCTGCAGGACATACAGTCTCTGTCACAACTACTCAATGCTGCTTTCGAAGTGAGAAAGCAGCCACAGAAAACATGAAAGCCAATGAGTGTGACTATGTTCCAGTAAAACTTTATTTACAAAAACAGTCAGTGGACTGGACCACGTTTACCAACCCCGGCCCAGATGATTGCTTTTTGGAAGTGTGATTTATTAACAGGGTATGTTTATCAATACTATTCTCTGTACTCTTTTGGACTATTTCCTCTGCATAATTCCAGAACATAATTTGATTTTATGCACTTTACTCAGAGAACATAATTGACCAACTTGTAATGAGTTTATTTGCAAGAAACAATTCTTCCTTCTTTAATGTCTTCAGTTCTGAAACGTGGATATGAAAATGCATTCCTGTGTTTGTTTGTTTGTTTGTTTTACCAGCCATGTCTACATTAGTAGCATCTTGAATATTGACATTTGATATATAATCAATCTGAGACAACATAATATTCTCATCCTATATTCTCCATCCTTATGCATGGATTTGAATGAGTTGCATCTGTGTTCAGAGTAAACCCCTGCAAATCAATTACAAAAGAGCAAACTGAGGTATATCGTATTTAGCTGAGAAGGCATGAAACTTTGTGTTTGAAAATATTTGGCAACTATTGAGATTTCAAGATTCCAAGAATACTCCAGGGGTTTCAGAGATGCAGGGCAGGGAAACTGTGCCCATTCCAACATACAGGTGTGACAACAGGAAAATTGAGTGCTAATTGATTACTTGCTGCTCAGCGGCATGAAGCAGAGTCCAAATGAATAAATAATCAAATCCCAGCTATAAAGTAATGGAATGATAGATTGCTCAGGAAGGCTCTGTTACCAAGACATGTTAGAGCTGCAAGAATACCTTTATACTGTGGGAGGAAACAAGAGACATGATGCACGGTATTTATCACTCTATGATTATCCTATAGAGAGTTTTTTTTTTCCCCAGGAGCCTTTGAGTTGCTGCCACAAACTTCATCAGTGAAAGGGGACAGAGGGGAAGTTATCTTGGTTTAACAGACTTGGAAATGAGGGCCCACAATGGCTTAGTGACATGCCAGTGCGCTTGTTCGCTTCGGCTCTGGAACCCCTCCTGGGATGAAACCTGGACAGCATCCCAAGCTGCCAGCCTTCAACTGCATTACAGCAACAAGTACTTATCTGGCTTTGGCTGTGTCTGGTGAGGAGGATAAGAGGATAATGGTTGTTGCAAGCTTCTCTGGCGCCTGGTCCAGTGGTAAGGGTTTGACACATGTTATCTCATTTATTCCTCACGGATGATGCCACGTAGTGATTTAAATGACCCTTATTCTAAAGATGAAGAAACTAAATCTGAGCGCAAAGAACTTGACATATTTCAACGTTGTCTCTCTGATTCCCAAACTCTCTTTAAGCACTTTCTGTAGTTTCTTTGGGCAACACACCTGTTCTTGTTTGCTTGGCAGCTACACCGTGTGCTAAATGATAGTGATGTCATTCTGGCGTTCTGAGCAGTCTCTTGTGAATCTGGGCAGGCTAAATTAGTCTGTCAGAAGTGAATAGGTGATCAAATGAAGTTGCCCCAAAATGACAGACCCACATGAATGAACTGGTTCTTGGGAGGCAATAGCTGCCTACTTCTTGCCCCCTTTTCCCTTACCTACAGGCAACTGTAGTGGGAGGTTCTGGGGGGCTAAAAGCTGTGTAGGTGCTCCCCCTCCACCCCAAGATTTCTGCTCCCTGGTGAACACACCCTGTGTAATTCTCTTCCCTGGTGTATAAACAGGCCCTGTGACTATGACAGGACATCACTCCTATGATTAAATCGTATACCAGAAAAAAAGAAAAGGAAACAAACCACCAGAGACTCTTAAGGATAGAGAACAAATTGAGGGTTGATGGAGGAGAGGTGGGTGGGCGACGGGCTAGATGGGGGATGGATATCGAGGCAGGCGCTTGTTGGGATGAGCACTAGGTGTTGAATGTAAATGATGAATCACTGAATTCTACTTCTGAAACCAATATTACACTGTATATTAACTAAAATTTAATTTAAACAATTTAAAAATAGATTACATGTCAGGTAAAGACATTTTGCAGATGTAATCAAGACTCCAATTCTATTGGTTATGAATTAATCCAAAGGGAGATTATCCTGGGCGGGCCTGACTTAATTAGGTACTAGAGTGGACTGTTTTGAAGAGATTTGTTCTCAAGCTCACCTTGAAGAAACAAGACGGCACTTTGTGAGAGGGCCACATAGCAAGGACTGCAGGCATTCAGAATCACCCCCAGCTAACATCTATTAAGAAAATGGGATCTTAATTCTACAATTACAAAGAACTGAATTTTGCTAACAACCACATGAGGTTGCAAGAGGACTCCGATTTCTAGAAGATACAGACTGGCCAACACGTGAATTGCAGTTTTGTTAGATCGTGAGCAGGGGCCTCAGTTAAGCCATGCAGGGACTCTTGACTCACTGGAACTGAGATCATAAATGAGCGTTGTTTAGAACCCTATGTTTCCATCTTTTTTGCTACATAGCAACAGATAACTAATCCAGAATCCTTTCTCGAGGAGGGATTTCTTAGGATTCCCTAGGGAAAGTCCCACTGTCTGTTCTCTGCAAGCTGGAGAACCAGAAAGCCAATGGTGTTATTTAGTCTGTGACTTTCAGAGCCCAAAGCGATGGTGCAAGGCAGGAGAAGATCAAGGTGTTAGCTCAAACAGAAAGCAGTCTGCTCTTCCTCCACTTCTTTGTTCTATTCAGTTCCTTTAACAGATTGGATGATGCCCACCCATAGTGGTGAGGACAATCTTTATTCATTCTACTGATTCAAGTGCTAACGTGTCCTGGAAACGTCAAAGACACACCCAGAAATGTATTACCTGCTATCTGGACGTCCTTTAGCCCAGTAAGATTGACAAATAAAATTAACCAACACAATGGGCTTTCCCACTTCTTTTCTCTTGTCCCTCTCTACACCCACTGTCCAAAGAGCAGCTCAAGTGACCTTTCAAAACTGTACAGCAGATCATGTCTTTCCTTGCAGGAAACTCCTTAGTGTCTTTCCTCCTGACAAAAGTCTACTCTAAACTACCTCAGCCTACAACACCGTGTATGACATGCCCTTGCTCTTTCCATGTTCACGGTGCCATTTCCTCCCTAGGCTTACACTCCAGCCTCACAAGCCTTCCTTCACTTCTGAGGGGGTACCACCAACCACTTTTTAAATCTAGAGCCTTCACACATGCTGTGTCTGACATTCTTCACCACACTCCGAAGAACTTTATACTCATTGCTCAGGTTACTTTTTCAAAGAAGACCTTCCTCCTACCCTATATAAATTACAAGTATTTATTTACAATTAGTTATTCTGTCCCAAGGACATGTAACTGTGTATTTGTGTATTTTTAATCATCTCCATCCTCCCTGCCTCATTAAATTGTAAACTCCATGAGGGCAAGGCACATATGGATTTCATTTTGCACTGAATATCCAGATTGCTAAACACCGGTGCTATGCAATTCATTAGAGCTACTCACTGATAGTTTTTTTTCTGTCTTCCAAAGAGCACAAGGTGGAATAGCTCTTTGGGGTCCCTGGAAGCTAGAGGCGAACATGGGACTAACTTTGGCTGATTGAATGCAAAAGGGCATGATGATTATTACTTCTGAGAAGAAGAATCGAAGGACTACTACGTAAGTGTCCATGTTTCTCCCACTCCTAGCCACACATGATATTCTGGCCCTGTATTCTATACTACAGTGACCGGTGGCCAAATGTGGCTATTAAAATTTAAATTCATTGAAAGTAAATAAAAGCACACATTTAGTTCCTTGGTCACATTCACCACATTTCAAGTATTCATGCGCAACCTGTGAGTAGTGGGTACCATTTTGGCAGTGCTGACATTGACCATTTCTTTCACCATATAAAGAGCCACTGGACAGAGCTGCTGTAGATGCTGGAGACTCTGTGCCTCTAACTGAAGAAAGTATGAAGCACAGCCATCAGCCACCTAAGATACACGTATTATACGAGTGTAAAGTAACCTGTGTTATCAGCAACTTGTATTGCAGGTTTGTTTCTGCAGCTTGTTTCCCAGCCTATCCTAACCGCTAAAAGTCGTCACTAAGTACTTGCTAAGTAGCTTAATGATCGAATGTCATCTGAGGTAAGTGGCTAAAGAAGGGGGATGGAAGAGCTTTGAAGAGTAGTGAACAGCATTAGCAAACGTTTAAACCGGAGAAGTAACCAGATCTCTGGGGTAGTATGGTTTATGCGATGAAGCTTCAGACAAGGGAGAGACCAGGAGAGAAGTAGTAAAAACTAAGAATTGGTACACAAAACATGAGAAGGTCAACGGTAGATGCCAAACTTGCATCTGACCCTTAGATCCACTCAACAGTTAAAATCTACAGAACCTATAACTTGAGCCCATGACTGATATTGCCTTGCCAATTTAACCACCATAGTATGCCACCTTCACAAACCACCACGTCCTTCAAATGGAGATGACAAACCTACTTCAGAACATCATCAGTGATTTGCTGAGAACATGTGTAAAGAACCTGGATGATGATTGGTACCCAGGAGGATGTCCTTTTGGTTACAAAATTGTGGCTTCAGCCCACAGCTGAAGAAGAGCGGAGAAATACAGGATGTTCCCAAGTCAGAATGAAGAGGGCAGCTACTTTCCTGGAGCACTTGCTCAAAGGCGCCATTAACTAGCCCCATCTCCCCCACTCAGCCTTGTCACCGCATTAAGAGAAGTACAGTAGGAAGAGCTACTGCCTCTATTTCTCCCAGTGGGTGACTGGTGAGAGGTACCTCCTCTCCTTGGAGTCAGCAGTCCTCCAGGAAAGTCACTTCTAAAGCTTGTGAGTGACTGAACTACTTTGCTCATGGGGTGGGGACAGGTCGGAGACAGGAGATTCTTTCTCAAGGTTGGCAAGATTCAGGATTGGACACAATGGGGCAAAAGGGAGAAAAGATAAGAATAACATTCAAAAACAACCGGGACTGAATCTCGGTACAATCCTAAAGACACCACTGGATCAAGTGAAAAATAAGACAAAACAAACAAACAAAAACACCTAAAAGTTGTGGAATTGAGCTGAGATGCTAAGGATGATGTTACTCAGCTGGGAAAGAGTGGGGGCAATTTTACACATGCTTCTTTAAAAACATTTTTTTAGTGTTTATTCATTTTAGAGAGAGAGAGAAAGAGAGAGAGAGAGAGAGAGAGAGAGAGAGAGAGAGAGAGAGTGAGTGAGAGAGGGCATGAGCAGGGGAGGGGCAGAGAGAGAGGGAGACACAGAATCTGAAGCAGGCTCCAGGCTCTGAGCTGTCAGCACAGAGCCCAATGCAGGGCTCGAACCCATGAAATGAGAGATTATGACCAGAGCCGAAGCCAGACGCTCAACTGACTGAGCCTCCCAGGTGCCCCCATATGCTTCTTGAAGCCTATTATTAGAAAAGTTTTTCCCTAAAAGTTATTCTAATAATTTGAGATGCTTCAATGAGCCAATTATACGAGGATGATGCTGGGGACATAGCAAGCCCTTGATGATCTTTCCAGGTGTGACAGCTGGTGAGATGTTTTTAAAAATTGGCTCTTGAAGGCTCTTCACTTCTATCCCTTAAGCTCTGAGTTGATGAAACATAAAGTTATCATTAAAAGAAAGTGTGGGGATACAATCTGATATTCTTAGAGTATTGCTAGTTTTATAATTAATTCATGGATGAGAGAGCCATTATCCGATAGCATCCAGAAATGGGGAAATCATTCGTTTCAGACAAGCACCCCTGGTCCTGTTATAATTTTTGATTAAAATGAAAACTTACCAAGTTTTATTCTTCAAAATGTGATAGCTTCATGGGCAATTGCAATCAGCTAGTTCCATTGTTGGGTTTCTAATTCCAGGGCTTATAATAATATTTTTTTTTTTTTTGGAGTCAAACATGACATAATGCTCGAACTCCTGGAGCTAGCAAAGACGATAAAATGTTTTTGCCGCAGCAGGTGCTCTGCAAAATCCTTTATTAAAAAGCACTGCCACACACAGGCTCCGAGTGTGATGGATTGTACAGAAATTAAGAGTGACATACTATGAATTTACAACATCAAAAATTTCCCCTAATTAAAGCAATGGGAATGGCCCCCAAACAGAATCTGGCTGGAGCTGGACGAGAATGATTATATTCCCCCAGGAGTCCAGAAGGATTCTTGACCCACTGTCCTCACAACAACTTAGTACTTGAATTAAGCTATAAGCTGATGGTAAAAGGCAACTGACGTTATTTCACCAAAAGCCTTTCTTTTCTGCTATACTTTGACTTCTATGTCCAGCATGTGATGCGGACATTTCCTTTTTTTAAAAAAAAAATGTGTGCAATTAGACTTGGTAATGTAGCTGTCCTGTTGACAGAGTAAACCCTCCTGACAGTACGAGCGTTCTACTTCCAGACATCAGAAGGGCTCACAGAGTCGTTCAAACTGTGACAGAGTGTCTTGGCAGTGACTGAGGAAAGCTTGACAAGCGGTAGCTACTAACAAGTCCATGATTGCCGGGGAAGGTGTTGAGTGACTTTTCCTTACCTGCACGTTCGTTCTCGTTCATTCTCGCACAGAGGGAAAGGAAGGTATGTGTACGTCTCCTGCAGGAGGTATTTAATGAGCCACAACTATGACACAAAAACAGACGGATACCGTGTCTTTCCCAGCCTTTGGAAGAGAAAGGATAGGTGGCCAGGATCATGCCTGGAACAGAGCTTTTCAGAAATAATAATGTACCCACACAGATAATGGACTCTGGCGCTAAACGAGCTCACTTCTCCCCGGATGTATATTCATCTCCTAATTGTCAGGTAGGTGTTTCCCATACTGATCCAGACAGGGACACCCTAGTGTTTCCTTCATCCAGCAGATTTTATGGCTTTTTTCCCCCCTTTAGAACTCTGAGGAGGACATGAATAGCGACACACATATTCTCTCTCTCCCTCCCTCTCCATCTCCCTCGCTCTCTCTCTCCCCTGTCATACGTTATTTCCATACGTTACCATAAACATACACAAAGGACTTCAATTTCTCACTGTTTCTTAAATACATGTGTATTTCTCATCCTGATAAATCGTTTATTTTAATAACTTTTCTTCACTGGTGTGAAAAAGCATTATTATTATTATTATTATTATTATTATTATATTATTATTATTTAATGTTTATTTATCTTTGAGGGAGAGAAAGAGTGTGAGCAGGAGAGGGGCAGAGACAGAAGGAGACACAGAATCTGAAGCAGGCTCTGTGCTCTGAGTTGTCAGCACAGAGCCCGATGTGGGGCTTGAACTCATGAACCATGAGATCGTGACCTGAGATGAAGTCAGCCGTTCATGTGACTGGGCCACCCAGGTGCCCCAAAGCATTATTTTTAATAGTTTGGACTTCAGCGCCAAGCAGCTCCATGGTTTCTCCTGGCTGGCTAGTGTTGGGCAAGTTACCTAACTAAATCTCTTTTGCAAATGGAGGATGTTAATAGTATCTATTCTCAAAGAGTTGTTCTGAAGAAGAAATGAAATTATGCATGTATATCCAGCATATGGGGTGCACCCACTAAATGTTAGCTATGAATATTTACCACCATTATAATTATTATCAACGAACTGAGACCTAAAAATCACTCGAGCTGGTAAAAAATTGCATTTGCAGAAGCTGAAACTGGTAATAAATTACAAAACCATTTCAGGAAGGCAAGGAGAGGCCTCTGCCTTTATTCATATACTCCTATTTTCATTATTCTCAGTGTCAGACATGGGTGATGTCAGAAAGAGGGTAAGAAAAATGTGAGGACAGGCAAGGGGGAAGAAGTGAAAAAGTGAGAAATTGAAATGGAGGAAAATTCCAGAATGTGGAGAATATGAAAGATGTAATGGTACATAATTCTAAGACGGCATTTTTCTCTCTTTTCCACAAACCAGCAGCTTCTCTGACTGTTCCACTTATTTTAATGAAGCCCCATATTCCAGCTCACATGCGTTTGAAATCTTCTCTAAATACTTTCCTAACACGATGATTTTAATGGTGTCAGGGCCAGATCAAAAATACCCTCACTATCAAAATCGCATCTACCCGCTAGTCTATTCTATCCAAACCACGGTGACTTAGAATCCACGGTCCCAGGATGGCAAATAGACTTCAACTCAGATACCATCTCCCACTGAGTGGTTATGGCCACTTGCATGGCTGTGCTGAAACTATTTCTGAGTCTAGTCTGGCTACAGCAGCAAAGAAGGGCACAACTCATGTCTGCCTCAAGCATGGGAGTGCGGAGTGGAGGCAAGATGCTCACGTATTAGCCCCTCTTGTGATCTTTAGCATCGTATCATTACCTTAATTGGTTATGAATCTTATCCTTCCTTGAATTCACTCATATGTACCATCATTTCACCTATCCCCTATTTTTTTTTTTTTAGGAATTCAGAAAACAGGAGGTCTTTTTTTCCCCTCTTAACAGTTCCACATGAATGCTTTGCATGCTGGAAATACTTGGTAATTATATGTTGACTGATTGACACCCGGGAGCAGAAATTAAGGTGTTTGAGTGAGTACAGGCAACCACACAACAACAGCTCTTCCTTTCTGCTGGCATTTTTTTTCCCCTAAGCTCCCAGACTGTAACACCTTACAAGCTCCCTTGGTGCTTTTGAAAGGAAGATACAAATATGCTGTATGTGGAAAGGAAGACGTGCCTGCCACGGTCTGCAGGATTAGTCTCTGCAACACAGAATTACTGAATCTGTAAAGTTCAGTATCATTTTCTCCGTCCTGCACGCCGTTGGGAATGGCAGGCTACAGAAAGCAGATCTCTTGAAAGGGAATGCACATCCACTCATCTCCACAGGAACCACAGTGAAAAGGGTGTTCAAAGCTAGGGCACACAGCTTAGGTTTGGCAAGAATCACGGCTAGCTTGGAGAGCAAGCGCCTACTCACAGTGGTGCCGTTTAGCTTCTCCCGTTCCCCATTGCGCCTCTCAATGGGTTCAAGAAAAAGCCACAATGAACCGACCACGGCAGGGACGTGCTGTCAGCAAGTCAGAATAATTATGGCACCTTTCAGGCTGTCAAGATGTAGGCGCAAGAGACAGTCTTTATATTTGAGTTCACAAAGTGAGGGTGTGTAGGTACGCACGCACACACATAATAACAGGTACACATGGATCAGCTCAACCACTGCGATTTCTCGGGAAATTGATCTAGCTAGATCAAGCCAGAGAGATACGTGCTGTCTTGTGCATCACAGAACGCTGAGTGCATCCCTGGCCTCTCTACCCGCTGGATACCCTTAGTTAGTGTCCACTCCTGAGCTGTGATACAAGGGTCTCTAGATATTGCTAAATCCTCTGGGGAAATATCATCCACGGCTGAGAACTGCTGGACAAGACCTTTCTTTTTCAGTTTCCTGAGGGTGAAAGAGACATCACATACACACAGGATTTACTGGTGATATAGTTTGACAAATTATATACATGTACCATTTATTTTATCACTCAGAATTGCCTTGAAGGAAAGTCGTATTTGTCCCAAGCAGCAGTTGTGTTAAAAATGTCTTTAGTGTATTCAATACTTGCAAAGAACACGGGATTTTGATTTTGAAACACATCACCCTACATTAATCAGAGTATTTTCGTGGAGACAGAAATATACCATCCAAACACAAAGAAGTTAAAACTACAAATCATGGCAAAGCTGGCAGTATAACTAAATTGGAAATGAGGTGACAAAATAAATGAAAACACAAAACATTATAGAATAAGCATGTCCCTCACTGCATCTTTTTTTTTTGTTATAAATTGAAGAGAAACATATACAATAGGAGTTAAATACACAATACTTTCCACCTATCAGAACACACTAATGCAAATAGATTTCTGAGCAGTTGTATCTAAATGCTGTAGTCATTAATCTGGATTTGCAAACATCTTGACTTTCCAATGACAAGGTGGGGAAAAGTAAGTGAAATCCTCATCAGCATTAATTGAATGATGAAACAGCGCTCAAGATACACCGTATCACAAGTTTTCAATGAGATTTTATACCTTTTGTTAGTAGGCATTCCTTCTATTTGTTTCTAGTCCTTCTATCTGTAGAGTTGGCTGCTGCTAATTAACTTATTAGACAGTGATGATATGAAAAGAGGACAAAGACTGGGACAAGTGACTTTTAGGAAGCTTTCTACTTCACGGTCATATTTTCTCCAGGACAAAGGAAAGCATTTAGTCAAATTGCTTTCACCAAGTAAAATGT
The DNA here is from genome assembly GCF_022837055.1 of Prionailurus viverrinus. Lineage (NCBI taxonomy): Eukaryota > Metazoa > Chordata > Mammalia > Carnivora > Felidae > Prionailurus > Prionailurus viverrinus. Next base: position 35,234,776 of record NC_062562.1, on the reverse strand, counting down.
AATTGTTAATTCAGCAGATCTAGGGATTGAGTAAAGATTGTTTTAAATATAGTTTTTTATCACCAGAAAAAAAAAGGATTAGAAACACACAGTCACCTCAACATTATGTTCACATTGGATAATATAACTGAGTAATAATTCTGTCAAACTGATTCATCACACCATTCCTTCCCGTTCTAAAAACAAGGATATTTTCCATCCAACTTAAATTTATTCTCTGTCAACAGCCGGCTTGTGCGCACAGCTGAAGTCACTACTTCTTTGTCACTGTAAGGAAAAGCCTTTCTATTTCATCGGGTCAAACTGTAAATTGTTTCATTCTTACTGTATTTGGTTTCTGGCTTGACAATTAGGCACCCGCCATTGACAAACTTAATTCCTGCACTGAATTGGCACTTCTATTGTGAAAGACAATCCCTTGCTTGCTGAAGTATCTCCCCCATGCCTCCATTCTGACTATCAGGAACTGAAAACTCTTGGAGCTTGCTTCCCTTCCAGAACACAACTAGGGAGTCCAAATCAACCGCTAGTGAACTTGTGAAAATGCAAGGCATTTTCTTTTGACGACGGAGGTTAAATGCCTTCTGTGAATTTATACACGTGATCAAATGATGGAAGTGAAAAACAAGAAGTCACCCCTCCAGACTCAGCTCAGAGAATCCTGCCTCTATAAACCACCATGATCAGTCAGTCTATTTTTACTCTGTGCTGCATCGTTTTGAACCTAATTCCTGTTAGCATTTAGCTCATAGTACTAGGATTATTTATTTTAAGGTCATTCTCCCCTAATAGACTGTGAGCTACTTGAGGGCAACAAGCACATCTTATTTACTGGTTTGTCTCTCAGAATGTGTCCTTTTGTAATACTCAGCATAATTATGCAAACTTGCCTAATGCCTGTCTTCTCTGCTGGACTGTTACGAGGTGGCACACATTGATGATGGTAACTTGTGCTTACAGATGTGGTTCTTAAAATGTGTGAGCCACTGTTCAAAATGGTTAATAGTATTAGTTACCTCCTATTTCATTCTCAGAACTATATAGGAGGTCAATATAGCATCAAATATCATGTTATAATTGTTTCAAGTTTATTTATTTTGAGAGAGTGAGAGAAAGTACGCGTGTGCACGTGAGCAGGGGAGAGGCAGAGAGAGAATCCCAAGCGAGCTCTGAGGTGTCAGCATGGAGCCCGACGTGGGGCTCAAATTCATGAACTGTGAGATTATAACCTGAGCCAAAACCTAGAGGTGGTTGCTTAACCAACTGAGCCACCCAGGCGCCCCCAGCATGTTATAATTGAGAAACCTCCCATCAGAGAAGTGAAGTGACTTACCTAAAGCAATCAGCTACTAAGTGACTGGGCTTGGATTTGAACCCATGCAGTCTGGCCGAAAGGCAATCACTCTTCAGTTCCATTATGCTGCCTATCAGGGACCCTGACAATGTTTGGTAAATGAATACAAGAAAGAAAAAGGATGAAAAAGATTGAATAAAATGAAAAAAGGAGCAAATGAACAAGGAACTGTTGGTCATTATTAAATGTTTGCTAAGTAACAGAAGAGTAGAATCTAATTGCCACAGCAAGAAAACTGAGATCCATAGGAGGGGAAAAAAGGTTTTTATACTATATTCAAATAATGAAAAATGGAATTGACGTTAAAAATGATAATCTTGTGGGGTGCCTGGGTGGCGCAGTCGGTTAAGCGTCCGACTTCAGCCAGGTCACGATCTCGCGGTCCGTGGGTTCGAGCCCCGCGTCGGGCTCTGGGCTGATGGCTCAGAGCCTGGAGCCTGTTTCCGATTCTGTGTCTCCCTCTCTCTCTGCCCCTCCCCCATTCATGCTCTGTCTCTCTCTGTCCCAAAAATAAATAAACGTTGAAAAAAAAATTTAAAAAAAAATGATAATCTTGAGATTAAGTTAAGATGGCAGAGCAACTGGAGACCCTGAGCTTGTCTCATCCCTGAAACGCAGCTAGATCAGCACCAAACCATTTTGAACACCCAGGAAATTGATCTGAGGATTAACACAACAATCTGCATTACCTGAGCCATAGAAATCTGCAGGCATACCACGAGGAGAGGTGAACTGAGGGAGAGAAAAGCTGCAGAGGGTACTGAGTTGTTTTTGCGCAGAGAGGACAGAAAAAGAGAAAGAAAGAGAGTGGTGCACTGGGAGTGCAAGAAAAGCACTCTCCTGAAAGTACCTGGAGATAAAGACAAAGAGTGAAAACACTCTCATGGGACTGAACGAGAAATCTGTTCCCCAAAACCACTCATGGAAAGAAAGGGGAGGGTTTCAATACCACCAGGATTCTATAAACAGTGGAGGACAGAGTCTTAAGTTCTGGGGATCAGTGCCTGGCAGTGCTCTGGTGAGGGAGCAGGGCCAATCCCCAGAAGCAGGCAGCGGGGTCTGACGGGTCCATGTGCCACATGGGGAGAAGTGGTTCCCCTTCCTGGAGTGCATTTGGTAGAGCCTATATGGCCTCCCCAGAGGCAGAGGTCCCCGCAGACCCTGGAGAGCGGCCCCATTTGTTGGTATTGGGACAAAGACACCAGAATGCAGTGAAACCTCGTGCTGGCTGTGTGTTGTTGTTTGTCATAATCTCTGAACCTCTGCCACTATGCAATCCCACCAATGTTTTCTGGGGCAAATGGTTTCGGGCCAGCACCTGGCCATTGCTCAGCAAGACCCTCCCCCAGAGGGTTGACACAGGTCCAAACCACAGGGGTCTCTGAAGCATGGGGTTCTGACACAACCCCATCTGAGATCAAACTCTGGAGGGAGGTCCTGCCCAGGAGGCAGGCAGCTTGGATGTACAGGGTAGAGGTGGTAGTGGACAGAAGCACTCTCCTGAAAGTATCTGGAGGGGTGCTGAGAAAATGGAGGGGTGAGAGCCCGAATTTCCTGTGCTAGAGCCTAGGGAGCTGGGTGAAGCCGTTTCCACCTCTGCCACACATGCACATGTGTGCCACACTGATCCACTCCAGTAAGTTAAGCAGTGCCACCTAGTGGAGAACAGAGCCATTACACCATGCCCTGCCCAACTGTGCCCTCCAAGCACATCACCTAGAAGACTAGCACAAGTCACTCCATCTGTTTAGTGTAAGGATTATGGAAGGCTTCACAGTTTCAGTCATAGGGAAAACCAGATATAACTTCATTCAGGTTTCATTCTGTTTGCTGGTTCCTTTATCTGTTTGTTTTCTTTGCTTCTGTTTTTGTGTAAATCGCTTTCTTTTTTTCCTTCCTTTTCCCCCTTGTCTTTTTTGTTGTTGTTGTTCCTCATTTTTGGATACAGAAAGAGAAAAATTAATGTTTTTTACTTTATTTTTTATTTAAAAATTTTAAATTCTATTTCATTTTCTTTATTTCATTTTATTCTATATGTATTTTTCATTTTTAAATTTTTCTTACCTTTTACTTTTCTTTCCCTTTTTTCCTCTATCAAGCTTCTTTCAATAAGCAGACCAAAACACACCTAGAATCTAGCTTCCTTTATTCAATTTTTTGTTGTTTTTAATTAATTAATTTTTATTTTTTATTTTATTATTTTTTCCCCTCCAAAATGACAAAAAAGAAGGAATTCACCCCAGAAGAAAGAATAGGAAGAAACAACAGCCAGGGATTTAATCAACACAGATATAAGCAAGATGTCTAAACTAGAACTTAGAACCATGATACTAAGAATACCAGCTGGGGCTGAAAAAAGCTTAGAATCCCTCTCTGCAGAGACGAAAGAATTAAAATCTAATCAGGACAAAATTAAAAATGGTATAACTGAGATGCAATCTCGAATGGATACCACAATGGCAAGGAGATGAATCAGAACAGCGAATCAGTGGTTTAGAACATAAAATTATGGAGAATAATGAAGCAGAAAAAAGAGGGAAGTTAAGGCAAAAGATCATGATACAAGACTTACAGAACTCAGTGACTTATTAAAAAGGGGCAACATCCAAATTATAGGAGTCCCAGAAGATGGAGAGAGAGAAAAAGGGGCAGAGGGTTTATGTGAGCAAATTATAGTAGAAAACTTTCCTAATCTGAGGAAGGACACAGACATCAAAACCAAGAGGCACAGTGAACTCCCATTAGATTCAACAAAAACCGACCATCAACAAGTCATATCATAGTCAAATTCACAAAATAAACAGACAAGGAAAGAGTTATGAAAGCGGCAAGGGCAAAAAAGTCCTTAACCTAAAAGGGAAGACAAATCAGGTTTGCAGCAGACCACAGAAACTTGGCAGGCCAGAACGGAGTGGTGGGATATATTCAAAGAGCTGAACTCGAAAAATATACAGCTAAGAATTCTTTCCCAGCAAGGCTGTCATTCAAAATAGAAGGAGAGATAAAAAGATACCCAGACAAACAAACAAACAAAAAAGAGTTCATGACCACTAAACCAGACCTACAAGAAATTTTAAGGGGGACGCTTTGAGTGGAGCAAAGACAAAACAAGCAACAAACTTTAGAAAGGAACAGAGAACATCACTAGAAACACCAACTCAACAGGCAACCCAATGGTGCTAAATTATTATCTACCATTCTCTCTAAATGGACGAAATGATCCAATCAAAAGACATAGGTTATCAACTGTTATTCAACATAGTATTGGAAATCCTAGCCTCAGCAATCAGACAACACAAAGAAATAAAAGGCATCCAAATCAGCAAGGAGAAGTCAAACTCTCACTCTTTGCAATCAACATGATACTCTATGTGGAAAACCCAAAGTATTCCACAAAAAAACTGCCAGAACTGATCCTTGTATTCAGCAAAGTTGCAGGACATAAAAATCAATGCACAGAAATCGGTTGCATGTCTACACAACAATATGAAGCAGAAGAAAGAGAAATCAAGGAATTGATTCCATTTAAAATCACACCAAAACCCATAAAATACCCAGGAATAAACCTAACCAAAGAGGTTAAAAATCTATACACTAAAAACTATAGAAAGCCTATGAAAGAAAATGAACAAGACACACACACACACAAAGGAAAACATTCATGCTCATGGATTGGAAGAACAAATTTTGTTAAAATGTCAATACTACCCAAAGCAATCTACATATTCAATCCAATAGCTATCAAAATAACACCAGCATTCCTCACAGAGCTAGAAACAAACAATCCTAAAATCTGTATGGAGCCAGAAAAGACCCTGAATTGCCAAAGCAATCCTGAAAAAGAAAACCTATCCTGGAGGTACCACAATTTCTGGACTTCAAGCTGTATTACAAAGCTGTAATCATCAAGACACTATGGTGCTGGCACAAAAACAGACACTCAAATCAATGGAACAGAATAGACAACCCAGAAATGGACCCACAAACGTATGGCCAACTAATCTTTGACAAAGCACGAAAGAATATCCAGTGAAAAAAAGGATAGTTTCTTCAAAAAATGGTGCTGGGAAAACTGGACAGTGACATGTTGAAGAATGAAACTGGACCATTTTCTTATACCATACACAAAAATAACTCAAAATGGATAAAAAAACCTAAATGTAAGAGAGGAAGCCATCAAAATCCTAGAGGAGAAAACACGAACAATCTCATTGACTTTGGCCACAGCAACTTTTTACTCAACACATCTCTGGAGACAAGGGAAATGAAAGCAAAAATGAATTATTGGGACCTCATCAAGATAAAAAGCTTCTGCATGGAGAAGGAAACAATCAACAAAACTGAAAGGTAACTGACAGAATGGGAGATGCTATTTGCAAATGACATATCACATAAAGGGTTAGTATCCAAAATCTATGTAGTTTGGTGGTTCTGAGAAAAATTAAACATTCTATTCTATTGCCATAGAATTACCATATGATATGGCAATTCTATTCCTATATACCCAAAAGAATTGGAAACAGGGAACTGAACAGTTATTTATACATTTATGGTTATAGCAGGTTTTTTTTTTCTTGGCAAAAGCCAAAAGCTGGAAACAACCCAACTGTGCATCAGTGGAAGAATCGACAAAAAATATGTAGAATATGCATACAATAGAATATTTCAGCTAAAGAAGAACAAATGAAATTCTGATATATACTACAGTGCAGATGACCCTTGAAAACGTTATGCTAAATGACATAATCTAGACACATAAGAACAAATATTGTAAGTTTCTACTTATGTAAGCTACCTAGAATAAGCACATTCAAAGTAAGAGAAGGTAGAAAAGAGGATATAAAGGTCTAGAGGGGATGGAAAATGAGGAATAATTGTTTGATGGGTATAGGGTTTGTGATGACGTTCTGAATACAAATAGAAGTGATGATTATTCAACATTATAAATATATTTCATGTCATTGAACTATACACATAAAATGGTTAAAATGATAAATTCTGTATATTTTACCCCAATATATGTAAGTAAATTAAAAAACATAGCTAATAATCTCATCTAAAGGTAAAAAAAACTTAATGCTCCCTTAAATTTGCAAAAAGAGGGGCATCTGGATGGCTCCGTCAGTTGAGCATCTGACTTTAGCTTGGGTCATGATCTCATGGTTCATGGGTTTGAGCCCCGTGTCGGGCTCTGTGCTGGCAGCTCGGAGCCTGGAGCCTGCTTCAAATTCCTTGTTTCCCTCTCTCTCTACTCCTCTTTCGTTCATACGCTGTCTCTCTCTCTCTCAAGAATAAAATAAACATTAAGAAGATTAAAAAAAATAAATTTGCAAAAAGAAAAAGATGACTCCTTTCAACATTTAATTAAATATTGTAGTGGAGGTCATAGCCAAAGCTATATAAAGCTAGAAAATAGAATAAAAGCCATAGATATAAAAAAAGAACAAGTAAAAATGTCTATTGGCAGATCACATGATCGATGTGTAGAAAATTCTAAAGAATCTAAATAAAGTTACTAAAACTAGCAAGTAAATTTAACAAGTTCACAAGATCCAGAAACAAGGTCAATGTGCAAAAATGAAATGTATTTCAATTTAATAGCTAGAAATAATTAAATATAAAATTTAAAAATACCATTTACTGTAGCATCAAAAAACCGTGAAACACATGGAGATATGTTTATTAAAATTCGACAAGACTCAGAACCTTAAGATATCAATTCTTAGCAAACAAATCAATAGATGCAGTCAACCTCAATCAAAATGCAGTCCTTTGAGTCTAGGTTGTATTAGTCAGTACAATATTTGTAAGATGTCTCCATGTTGCAGCCAGGCATTATTATTTGGTACCATTTTATTGCTGAGCAGTATTCCACTGTATGTGTATCTGTTTTCTATCCATCCATTCATTCCACAACCTTTGATCCATTTTTTGTTGTTAGACAATGTATTATCTCAAAGTTTGGGGATAATAGTGAATAAAACTATGAATATTGACGTATAAGTGTATGACTATATATTTTCATTTTTTCTTGGGTAAACAATTAGGAACGGAAATGCTGCCTCATATGGTGTGTATATATTCGTCTTTGTAAGACAATGCTCAACTGTTTTCCCAAGTGATTTTACCACTTTGCTTTTCCCTAAGAAATATTTCAGAATTCTAGCTGCTCTGTATTTCTGCCAACACTTGATACGTATGAAAATTTTTTGCATGAACATTTTTGGAAAGATAGTTTTAACGGTGACAGAAAACACAAATGACTGTTTAAAGAGGTGGGGGTTGACTGCAAAGGGACAGAAACATTTTGAGGTAAAGGAAATAGCTTTTAGCTTGATGGTCTTGGTCATTACATGGGTCGTGGAGTTGTCAAATCTCACCAGAGTGTACGCTTTAAATAGGTGCGTTGCATTGTATATAAATTTACTTCAACAATGATAGTTTAAAACTAACTCAGAATGTTTTTTAATCTAAGTACTGTATTCCAGAGTAGGGTAGTATTTTGACAGATATTTGTGAGTAATGTGGCTACAAATAAGTAAATCCCTTTTCAAAGTTTCGGAAATTCCTCCACTTGGTAAAACAGAGCTCCTTTTCTACTACAAAACATTCTCGCTGGTAGCCAGGGAATGCGCCTATGACCTCGGTTTAGCCCAGTATATAAAACCCCTAACCACATGCTTTTCCGCTTTGAATGACAAACGGGTCCCATGATGAAGTCAAAACTGCAGAAATCCTTGTGCGACAGGTGGTGGCAGCAAGAACTGTGGATCCAGGAGCTCTCGGTGTCTGGCACTAATTTGGTGACCGGTATCAATTGTGGTGCCTGCGCCTGGTATTGGAAGCACTAGAATGTTTGTGTTACAACCAGTCTGGCAACAGAAGGGAGCCAGGTAGGTTCACTGTCTCCTGGATTCAAAGGGAATCTCTCTGACCACAGCAGGAGATTCCAGTACCATTACTAAGGTAGAGCCAACTGGGATCCCTATCAACAAGTGTCCAGGGGAATTGCTTTTCTTTCCCACTGAGCTGGAGATTTCTTTTCTCTGCCCAAACTCCAGGCAGACTGGGAAGAGGATTTCAGCCACCATAAGCATTCAGCTTGGGAAGGACTATCCCCCACAGGCAAAGAAGATTCCACTATAGTAAGTATCTTTAAAGACTGGCTAAAGGAAGTTCTTTAAATATAACATTTGAAAATAAAAAATCTTACAAAGTGAAGGAAGACTATTAATAATGTTAAAGGCAGAAGTAAAGGTACATAGAATACATGCTCTTTTTCTAATTAGTTGTATAAATCAAATTTGAATATTGCAACAAAAATTATGACGTCATCTGATCTAACAATGATAGTGAAAAACAGGAAGGGACAAGGACCTAAATGGAAGTGAGTTTTCCACAATTCACATGCAGTGGTAAAATGTTCGTAGTCGTAGACTTTGATAACTCACAGAATGCAATTGGAATACTTGGCCGCTACAAAAATTACATAAAGAGATATACTCAAAAGCACTATAAGTGAATCAAGATGAAATTTAAATAGAAAATGTTCAGTAACCCAGAGAAGGCAAGAAAAGAGAAACCAAGAAATGAAAGAGGATAAAAATATAAAACAAATAATAGAATGGCAGGCTTACGTGTTAGCAAATCAATTATTACTTTAAATGCAAATAGTCTGAATATAACAATGAAAAGACAGAACGGCAGAGTACATTTTAAAGCTACATGGTTCAATTATATGTTGTAAGAAACCCAAATTCAATGACATAGTTAGGTTGAAAAGAAAAGGATAGAAAAAGATATAACCCGCAAGATTTTACAAGAAGTATTGTGGCTATATTAATAACTGATACTGTAGAATTTAGCACAAAGAAAATTACTAGAGGCAAAGAGGGATATTGCAAAATGAGAAAAGGATTAATCCACCAGGACGATATAACAATCCTAACTGTTTATGCACCAGACAAACAGTGCCTCTGTGGGGAGTTAGTTTAGGAATTCCCTGAGCTTGCACCAATGGGTTAACAAGGCTTAAAGCAGAAAGCAGCCACAGGGTGAAAATGACCCCAGCACAGAACAAAGCGTCAAGTGGGAAGCCACTTCCACAGGATCAAAGCATCTGAGAACAGGTAAACAGGATGAAAACACTGAGCGTAGAACAAAGTGTAGGGCGGGAAGCCACTTCCACAGGACGAAAGTGTCTGAAAATAGGTAAACAGCGCAAGACAGCCACAGCAGGGTGAAATTGCCCAGAGCTAATTAGCAGAAAAAAAAATGCCTTGTTGACCCTGAGGTAACTTTCTCTGTCTTATCCCCTAGACAAGTTAAGATAAACAGACAAGGCTCCTGGTACCTGCCGTAAACAGCTATCTGCTTGGTGCTGGGATTTTGTTTTGTATTGACCCAAACCCCTAACATGGCATATCTTCAAAACCCCTTTCTTTCACACACATAAGTTAATGATCCCTGTTTCATTGTCTCTTTCTGCACGTCCATCACACTTGTAAGCCTTCTGATCCTAATAAATGCAGAGTAAAGACCCTTACTTGGGGCTCTTGTCTCCTCCCGGACATTAGCCTCTCTTGTATTCAATTTCTGCATCCACTCTCTTCCTGGACAAGAGAGAACTCCAGACTCACAGTCTGCGACATGCCTCAAAATACTTGAAACAGTAACTGATAGGACTGAAGGGGAACAAGACATATTAACATATTTGGACACTTCAACATCCCTCTCTCAAAAACTGAAAGGATTACTAGACAGAAAATCAACAAAAATATAGAGGATTTGAAAAACATAATCAATATGATCTAATGACACAAATAGAACATTTCACCCAACATCAGCAGACCATCTATGTTTTCAAGTTCCATGGAGAATTCATGGAGATACACCATAACCTGAACCATAAACAAACTTCTACAATTTTGAAAAATTTTAAATCATATAGAGTGTGCTTTCTGTCCATAATGGGCTCATACCAGAAAATCATTAACAGAAAGACAATAGTAAGACTTCTAAATATGTAAAAATCAATCAACACATTTCTAAATAATGTGTGGATCAGAAAGTCGCAACGGAAATTACAAATTACAGCCAAATGAGTTAATATCAAAATTTAATCTATCAAAGTATGTGATATACAACTAAACCAGTGCTTAGGGGGAAATTTTTAGCACCAAGTGGGTACACAAGAAATGAGGAAAGGTCTCAAATCAATAATCTAATTACATACCTCAAAAGCTAGAAAAAGAAGAACTAACCAAACTCAAAGCCAGCAGAAGGAAGGAAACAGTAAGAAAAGAAGTCAAATGGAAGTGAGAATACAAAAATAATACAAAATAAATCAATCTGAATCAATCAAGCTGGTTCTTTGGGAAAAAAAAATCATTAAAATTGATAAACCCCTCATAAGACTAACAAAAATAAAAGGGAAGAGGGCACAATAATATCAGAAAAGAAATAGGCAATTTCACTGCAGATCCTGCAGTCATTAAAAATTTAACAAAGAGATATTATCAACAATTTTATGCTCATAAATTTGACAATTTAAAAGAAAGGGCTCACTTTCTCACAAACCACAAACTACCCAAACTTAATCTAGAAGAAACAGAAATTCTGGAGAGCTATATAATTCTTAAACAAGTTCGATGTGTACTGTAAAAACTCCCCAAAATGAAATTTCTGGACCTACATTGTTTCCCTAGGGAATTTATCCAGAGATTTAAAAACAAAATCAACAATTTTATACAACACTTTCAGAAAATAGAAGTCTCATTCTATGAGGCCAGTGTTATCTTGGATATTAAAGCCAGACAACAGTAGTACAAATACAGAAAAATGCAGACCAGTATCTCTCAAGAACTTAGGTTAAAAAAAATCTCTAATATTAACAAATTGATCCAAAATGTCTTAAAAGATTATACACCATGAGTAATTTAGAATTATTTCAGGTATGCAAGGATTGTTGAAGACTTGAAAAAATCAATACAATCTACCATATCAATAAGCTAAAGAAGAAAATTCATACTATTTGACAGAAGCAACATTTGGCAAAACCCAATAGTTATTGTGATAACAACACTCAGCAAGTTAGGCATAGAAAGGAATTGCTTTAAGTGATAAAGCACATCCACAAAAAAATTACAACTCGTGTCGTACTTAATTCTGTCCACCTTGTCTTTCTAATATCAGAAAACAAGCAAGATTTTCTGCTGTTACCACTCATTCAACCTAATACTGAAAACTGAAGCCACTGCAATAAGCAAGAAAAAGAAATAAAAGGCATATATATGGTAAATGAAGATACAAAATTATCATTATTGCAGATGACATGATAGTCTATATCGAAAACCAAGTAATGTACAACAGCAAAAAATCAGGGCTATAATTAATAATTGCCTTCATCAAGGCTAAGGTATAGAAGATCAACACACAAAAATCAGTTTCATTTTCTTTTTCTTTTATTTTTTTTTATTTTTTTTTTTTTAATTTTTTTTTTTTTCAACGTTTATTTATTTTTGGGACAGAGAGAGGCAGAGTATGAACGGGGGAGGGGCAGAGAGAGAGAGGGAGACACAGAATCGGAAACAGGCTCCAGGCTCTGAGCCATCAGCCCAGAGCCTGACGCGGGGCTCGAACTCACGGACCGCGAGATCGTGACCTGGCTGAAGTCGGAAGCTTAACCGACTGTGCCACCCAGGCGCCCCTCTTTTTCTTTTAAGTAGGCTCCATGCCAAGTGTGGAGCCTCATGTGGGGTCTGAACTCACAACCTAACGATCAAAACCTGAGCTGAGCTCAAGAATTGAATATTTAACTGACACTCAGGTGTCTCAAAAATCAGTTGCATTTTTCAATACTAAAAATAAATGTGTAGGAAGTGGAATTAAAAATACAATACCATTAACGGTAGCAAAAAAGAAACAAAGAAATAAAAGTAAGAAAAAAATACTTAGGTATAAATCTAACCAAACATGTACAGGATTTGTGGGCTGAAAATAACAAAATATTGATGAAATAAAGACGATCTAAATAAATGCAGAGACATACCATGTTAATGGATTGGGAAGTTCAATAGAATAGCAATACCATCTATCATTCTCAAGTTGATCTATACATTTAATGCAATTTCTGTCAAAATCTCAGAAATGATTTTGTAGACCCAGACAACACCCTTGTGAAATTTGTACAGAAAGTTAAAGAAACTAGAATTTTAAAACAATTTTGAAAAAGAAGTATAAAGTAGGAGGAATCACTCTAATATTAAAGCTCATTACATGGTGAGAGTAATAAAAAGTATATGGTTTCACAAAGGGCTAGACACATATATCAATGGAATAAAAAAGAGAAACTCCAAATACCCCTTTGCAAGTACAGACAAGTGGTTTTGAACATAGGTTTCCAAGTGATTCGATGCAAGAATGTTGGCCTTTCAACAAATAGTGCTGGAGCAACTGGGCATCCATAAACAAAAAAATAAACCTCAATTTAAACTTGATGTTTTATTTAAAATTAACTCAAGATGGATCACAGACTTAAATTTAACGTGTAAAACTATAAAACTTAAAAAAGACATAGGTGAAAAATCTTTGCAATATAGAGCTATGCAAAGAACTTTTCAACTTGACATCAAAAACAATTTCTAAGAGGATACATAAATTGGACTTACTTCATCAAAAGTCAAAAAAGCCCCTATGAAAAGGATAAAAAGACAACCTATACACTGGGAAAAATATGTGCTAATGATCCATATGACAAAGGCCTAGAGTTTAGGACATATTAAAAAAATTTTGAAAACTCAACAATGAAAAGCAAACACACCAAGTAGAAAATGGGCAAAAGACATAAAGAGACATTTCACTAAAGAAGATATAAAGATAGCAAATAAGCACATGAAAAGATGTTCAACATCATTAGCCACCAGGGAAATGTAAATTAAAATGACCATGAGCTGTCACTGTCAGCCTATCAGAATGGATAAAATAAAAAATAGTGATTATACCAAATGTCGGTGAGGATGGAGAGAGAGTGGATCATTCATACAAGCTGGTGAGAATGTAAACTGGTACAGCTATTTCAGGAAGCATTTATGTAGTTTTTACTTATTTATTTATTTAATTATTTATTTTAAATAAAACCCAACATATAGGGATACCTAGCTGGCTCAGAGAGCTGAGGGTCAGACTCTTGATTCTGGATCAGGTCATGATCCCAGGGTTGTGGGATCGAGCCCCATGTTGGGCTCTGTGCCAGGCATGGAGCCTGCTTGAATCTTTCTTTCTCTCTCTCTGTCTCTCCCTCTGCCCCTCTGGCTCTCTTCCCTACTCATGCACTCTCTCTCTAAAACATATAAAACAAACCGGCAAACAAAACAAAACAAAACCCTCCAATATGCAATTACCATTTGACTCAACAAGTATACTTGGAAATTTATCCCAGAAAAATTAAATGCAGGTTCACACAAAAGCCTGTACATGAGTGCTTATAGCCATTTTCACAGGAGCCCCAACTAGAAACACTGCAGATGATCTTCAACAAAAGAATGGTTAAACAAAGTGTGGTACAGAAATGCCATGGAAGACTACTCAGTAACAAAAAAGAACAAATTACTGATATTCACAATACCTGGATTGGATTATGCTGAGTAAAAAAAAAAAAAAAAAGCCAATTCTAAAAGTCCAATACTATATGATTCTAACTTATGTAGTATATGCTAATGTCAAAATTTTTAGAATTGGAGAGCAAATTCAAGGTTTTGTGCTGTTAGGGATGTTGAAGGTGGGGAGGGAGATGGGTATCGTCATAAAAGGTCAACCTGGGTGAACCTCATAATGTTCAAACTGTTGATTATTTTTTTTTTTTATTAATTTTTAACGTTTATTTGTTTATTTTGAGAAAGAGAGAATTCCAACCAAGCTCCATGCAGTAAGTGCAGAGCCTGATGTGGGGCTCAAATTTACAAACCCTGAGATCAAGACCTGAGCTGAGATCAAGAGTTGGACGCTTAACTGACTGGGCCACCTACGCACCCTTTAAGTGTTCATTATTTTGACTGTGGTGGCAGATACACATACATATCCATTTGGTAAAACTATATAGAAATACACACACACACACACACACACACACACACAAATACATGTAAAAGTAAGGGAATCTGAATAAATGTAGTGGTTGTTTCAATGTCAATATTCTGGTTGTGAAATTATACTACAGTTTTGCAAAAAAAAGGCTACCAATGGGAGAAAAGGTACGTGAGAATCTCTGCATTAATTCTTATACAGAGAACTGTAGATTCAGTTATCTACAATTATCTCAATGAAAATTTTATTTAAATTTTGTCTTTACTATTTTTGAGAGAAAAATAGCTAACAGTATAAAAACACACAGACTTTTAGAAAAAGAGATATAAAATTTGAGAAATGAATAAAAGATAAAGGGTATTATGTATGAAATGTTGATTAAAAGTGTAAATTTACTGGGTACCTGGGTGGCTCAGTCACTTAAGCATCCAACTTTGGCTGAGGTCATGATCTCATGGTTCGTGTGTTCAAGCCCCATGTTGGGCTCTGTGCTGACAGCTCAGAGCCTGGAGCCTGCTTTGGATTCTGTGTCTCCCTCCCTCTCTGCCCCTCTCCCACTCATGCTCTGTCGCTCTCTCAAAAATAAATAAACATTTTAAAAAGTGTATATTTATTGTCCTTTTGGGAGAAGGCCAATTTTGTAGGAAAAAAAATGAATTGCAAGATGTTACTATTGACGGAAACAGGGTAATTACACAAAGAGACTCTGCATGATTTCTTACAACTGCATGTGAATCCATAATTATTTCCAAATTAACAGTTTAATTTCAAATTAGTGACAAATTCCGAAAAGATGAGAGGTTATGGAGAAGGAGGGAAAAAAGGGAGATAATGACAAGAGAATTTCCACATATTTTAAATGATGGGAAAAAAGAGAGAAGTCAGGTCTGCAACTTGACCAAATAGAGAGTTTCAATAAAACTAGAGTGCATATTTCATTGTCAGTTACCTTTGATAGGGCCCATACTTAATGATAGTGATAAAGGAAATGATAATGATTAAAAGGGAAAGTCATGGGCAAGGAGAAAAAAATCAAAATGAGCACCAATCAGATTCTTACTACCAGGAATTATTATTGCCAGTAATTGAAGGTGGAGGAACCCCTATGATGCCACACCTTGGACTAAAATGAGGACTTGCAGAGGCCTAAGGGTTGCATACAAAGGAATAATTTGGGTTGGTAAACATATTCTATTGATATGATATGTCTAAATATTTCTGCATATTTCATATACCTGTTTCCCTCACTGGTTCAGCCACAACCAGAGACAAAAAACTAAACAGCTGTAAAGCTATCCTGTCACAATTCTACTAGTAGCCATCATAGCAAGAAGATATTTGGACTGAGGGATGGAAACACTCACTGTCCAGGTGGACGTGCAAACTGCCTAGAAAAAAGGGAGGATACGAGAATAAAAAAGTCAATAGAAAATCTCAAAAATGTTCCTAAAGCAGACACACTACAAGGAATATAGGAGTATAACACAATAAAAGTTGAACGAACTGGATATTCAACATTCTAACGATTCGTAGGTGAAAGAGGAAACAAAGAGTGAAATTACACACTTGTGGAAAGTATTGTCAATGACACTTGTATTTATTAAAGTGTATAGGGGGCGCCTGGGTGGCTCAGTTGGTTAGGCGGCCGACTTCGGCTCAGGTCATGATCTTGCGGTCCGTGAGTTCGAGCCCCGCGTCGGGCTCTGTGCTGACAGCTCAGAGCCTGGAGCCTGTTTCAGATTCTGTGTCTCCCTCTCTCTGACCCTCCCCCGTTCATGCTCTGTCTCTCTCTGTCTCAAAAATAAAGAAACGTTAAAAAAAATTAAAAAAAAATAAATAAAGTGTATAGGATGTAGCAAAAAAAAAAAAAAACAAAACTTGAAAAAAATTCCCACTCTTTAATAGTTCCACTGAGAAAAAACACAGCATCAAAAAAACATTCAGTTCAATAATATAAAAGGAATAAAGTAACTAACAAGAAATCTGAAAGAATTAAGATTAAGGCAAAAATTAATAGATTTGAAAGCAAAAAGGGAAATGAAAGATATCTGCAAGAACAAGATATGTAAAAGTACCAATAAAATAGATCAGATTTTCACTGATTTGAATTAAAAGAAAAAAAAAAAAGAAAAAGAACAACTTTGGAAAGAATAACAGTTAATAGTCATTCCTGGAAGATTTTTTTTTTAATAACAAAACAATTCCAGGTAAAGTTTGTCCATTTAAAAATCTAAGTTGAATAGTTGATTAAAGAAATACTTAACAAAATGGATTCCAAATCAGCATATCCACAAGTTTAATTGAAAAGAGTACCAAAGATCTATGTCTTCCAAAAAAAAAAAAAAAAAAGCAGGAGAAAAAACTTTGTTGGCGAGTCTATAAATTTATTTAATATTTTTTTATTTTTCATAGCACAGAAAAAGATGGTGTTACAGGTTGACTTGTAAACCCCCTCAAATTCTTAACCTCCAAAGTGAATGTATTTGGAGATAGAACATTTAGGAGGTAAATAGGGTTACGTAAGTTCATAAAAGTAGGCCCCAATCTGATAGAGGCCATGACTTTACAACAAGAGACAATGCTCTCTCTCCCAGCCAGGTGAACACAGGAAGAAGGTGGCCATCTGTAAGAGAATCTGTTATCAGAAACCTGTTTGGCCTCACCTTGGTCTTGGCTTTGAGAACCGTAAGAAAGAAAAGAAGAGAAAAGAAAAGCAAAGAAAAAAGAAAAGAGAAGAAAATTTCTGCAGTTTTAGCCAACCACTCTGTGGTAATCTGTTATGTCAGCCCCAGGATGAAAACCTTCCCAACTTATTTTTACCAAAGTAACAATACTGATTTAAGACCTGACGGACAAGAGTACCAAAAACTAACAGCCCAATCTCCTTCAAGGTCTAAAAAGCAAATCTTTCAGGCTTTGTGAGAAAATCCATGTGTGTTACTACAAGGATTCAACTCTGCCAATGTAGCACAAAATTATCCATAGATAATATGTATATTATGTAAAAATTATGTTAAAAAAGGTCAGAGAGACAGAGGAAGGGAGAATCCCAAGCAGGCTCTGCACTGTCAGTGTGAAGCCCAATGTGGGGCTCAAACTCAAAGTGTGAGATCATGACCTGAGCTGAAATCAAGAGTTGGGTGCTTAACCAACTAAGCCACCCAGGTGCCCCAGAAAGCAGTCATCTTTTTTTTTTCTTTCTTTCTTTTATTTCCATAGGGAAATACAAAAAGTACAGCTATTCAAGTTAGGAAAAAGTTTACTAATGCCTGGTATTATTGCTTTCACTCAGTTATATTGGATATCTTTGCCAATGCATAGGCAAAAGAAACCCAAACCCAAAAACAAAACAAAACATAAATATTCTAGTAAAGAAGGTAATGTTTAGGCAGTATTTTTTTCTATTCTAAAATAGATGATCAACTGAAAAATTATTATAATAGACACAGATTTGAATTGTGTGGTTGGAGACAAGATAAATATACCAAAAAATCAAGTGTTCTTTACAAAAGTTGGCATACGACAACTCCCCAACATCATTATTCTTCTAAACAATTCACCGTGCACAATTATGACAGGCCCTACTGAAGGGAAACACAGCTGCTGTGAGTCACTGTTAGGAATAAGAGTCACCTGCATCCTTTAGGTGAGCTAAATAAAGAACCAACTATTGAAAATTACTGAAGAATGTGAAGAAGCCAATCATCAAGTTTTCCGAGATGAAACATTTGCCACTGTAAGAATACTTAGTCTCCAGTAAAATCACACAAGCATGCTTTTGAACTAGAAAAACTATTTTGTCATGCACGTATTCATTCATCAAATGATTATGCTAGTCATTCTTCTTGCCTGAATTCATTAAAGAATAAAACAGGCAAAGGTTCCTGCCTTTGTGGAGATTATATTCCAGCCAGGCAAGAGAGGGCTTCGACAAAATTCTAGTAAATAATGTAGATTAGGAGGCAATGAATATAGTAAAAGAGAGATCAACAACGTAGGGACAGGCACGTGAGCGGTGAGTTGCAATTTTAAATGGGGGTGGGGGGGGGTGGTTGGCTCTACCCTTACTGAAGAGGCACATTTTAGCAGAAATCGGCAGCAAGTGAAGGAGGGAGCCATGATGATATCTGATGGGAGGAACATTCCAGATGGAAGGATCAATTAATGCCAAGGCTCTAAGGCAGGAATGAGAGCACGAACCACTAGAGAGAGCAGGGGGAAGCCTGACTGCAGTGGAATGAGCACTAAGGGGAAGAAAAGTAACAGATGATGTCTGAGAGGCAAGAGGAAGGGATCATGTACATCTTTTTTTTTTTTTTTAATTTATTTTTGGGACAGAGAGAGACAGAGCATGAACGGGGGAGGGGCAGAGAGAGACAGCAAAGAAATTGGGATTTCAATCTTAGCATTTCAAGGAACTGAACTCTGCCAACAGCCCAAATGCACAAGGAAAGAGATTATCCCTTTGAGCCCTGACAAAATTTGATTTTAGCCTCATGCAGCCCATGTCAATTTTCCGCCCATGTAACTGTATGCTTCATAAATCTATGTTGTTTTAAGTAACAAAGGATAAAGAAAAGCATTAATTACATCTGAGTTAAAGAATTAAAGATTATATAATTTCTAGGAGAAAATGTATGAAAATATATTCCTAGTGTTGGTAATGGAAGATCTTTCTTGGAGTAAAAATAAGCCTAGAAATTTTGAGGCAAAGGATTTTTGGTTATAGTGTATTTTAATTAAAAATTTTTGATATAGCAAATGGTATGACACCCATAAAGTTAAAAGAGAAAGAAGAACCTAGAGAAATTATTGTAACATATTACCACTATGTATTAATATTCTTAAACATGAAGAACAGTAAATAATCAAAGAGCAGCCTCCTAATAACAAAATGCACAAAGGTAGAGACCAAAAGTTACAAAAAATACAAATAGTCACCCGCAACCAATAATGAAAGAAAGTTTACCAATAATGAAAGAAATGCAAATTAAGTAATAAGTTTGATTTTCCTATCGATGGGAAAGGATTTGGGCTGCCAAAAATGCTCAGGAATGGAGAAGGGAAAAAGAGATGGGCTCTCTCACAAACTGGTAAGCTGGTGGGTACTTAAATTGTTACTTTCTCGAGATCATGATGGCAAGGATATCAAGATTCTTTTTTCATTATTAATTAATTTTCAGATTACTTAACATACAGTGTAGTCTTGGCTTCACGAGCAGAACTCAGTGATTCATCCCTTACATATGATACCCAGTGCCCATCCTGAAAAGTGCCCTCCTTAATGTCCATCCCCCTTCTAACACCCACCCCCAACCTCCTCCCTCCAGCAACCTTCAGTTTCTTCTCTGTATTTAAGTCTCTCATGCTTTGTTTCCCTCTCTGTTTTTACTTTATTTTTGCTTCCCTTCCCCTAGGTTCATCTGTTGTGTTTCTTAAATTCCATACATGAGTGAAAACATATGATGGCTGTCTTTCTCTGACTGCCTTATTTTGCTTGGCATAATACCCTCCAGTTCATCCATGTTGTTGCAAATGCAACGTTTCATTCCTTTTCACTGGTGAGTGGTACTTCGTTGTGTTGATGGATATTTGGGCTCTTTGCATACTTTGGCTATTGTTGATAGTGCTGCTATAAATACTGGGATGCATATGTCCCTCTGAATCAGCATTTTTGCATCCTTTGGATAAACTGTTATTAGTGCAACTGCTGGGTCATAGGGTAGTTCTATTTTTAATTTTTTGAGGAACCTTCATACCGTTTTTGCAGAGTGGCTGCACCAGTTTGCATTCCCACAAACAGTATAAAAGTATCCCTCTTTCTCCACAAGAGAGAACAAAATTTTAAATGTGGAGCGGATTTAGCAATTTCACCTCTGTAAGGTGATCTTAAGGATCAAATATGTAACTCTGTGAAGATATGTAAAGTTACATATACTATACCACTGTGAATAATAGTAAAATCCTGGCAAAATGCTAAATATTAATTGCATAATAGATAATGAAATTATGGAGCATTCATATAATTTAGATTAATATGAAGCTGTTAACAATGATGAATTAATTTATACACATCATCAGGGTAAGTTTTCCTCTCTATGTTAAGCTAAAAAATCAGGTAGCAAGTAATATGGGCACACTTATGAAACAAGATAAATGTTATGCAAGTGATCACCTATGTATACAAAATATGAAAAGGAACATTTCTCAAATAGAAGAAATATTTAGAGTTGGGAAAAATGCATACCGACAATAATAATGATCTCTATGTGCCTTCACACGAGTACTTTCTTTTTTCTTTTCTTGTATTTTTGGATTGTTCCTTAATGAAATATGTAGTGTTTATAAAAGTTATTTTATACAAAAATATATTAAACAGTAAGGAAGACAGTAGATAGATGGTCAAGTATCTAGGGAATCAATTCAATAAATACATTCAGAATTCAGGCAAAACAAACAGATAAAAATAAAGGGACAGAAGGTTGGAAACGTGAAGAAATACATACAAGGAATCCCTGAAAGACCAGAGAACTGTCAGAACAGAATGAGTAACATAGACAAGTACAGAATAGTCAATTCTTCTGTCTTTAAGAAAAGTTGTAAGAAAATATTAATGAAAAGGGCTAAATGTCTAGGCTTACCCAGTGACATCTTTTGAATTTTAGGAAATTAAAATCCATCTTAGGGGCACCTGGGTGGCTCAGTTGGTTGAGCATCAGACTCTTGATTTCAGCTCAGGTCATGATCCCAGGGTTGTGGGATCAAGCCCCGTGTTGGGCTCTGTGCTGAACGGTATCCTGCTTAAGTGTCCCTCTCTCTCTCTCTCTCTCTCTAAAAAAAAGCATCTTATGAATAATCAGGAAAAATGTCACAAAGGAACAAAACCCTAGCTGTAGGTAGATACTGTAATACTAAGCCAAGAAAATAAGCAAATCACAAACCACATTTGAGAAAAAGTGCCTATCTGTGCAATAGACTAACACAAAGAAATATACATTTAGAACAGCAATAAATGAAGAGGCTGTCTGGATGAAATTTGCTTTCTTAGACTCTTGAGACCAAAGAGCAGGTATTTCCGAAATGGCTAGGTAGAAGACCCAGCGATGGCTTTTGAGACAATCCCTCTCAATTTCTAGTGCTTTTCAAGGAGACAGCTCTTTCAAGGGAAGCAATTTCCATTTCCATTGATGCAAACTTCTGACAGGTATTTTTTAAAAATACAGAGAGCCATTATGTTGAGTTCATATAAGAAAGAACATCACTTAGAAAAGCGTGGCTTATCCTCTAAAGAGTAGAAATTACTCCCAATTATAGGAACGGCAATTAAATGCTTGAGTAGGCTTATGTAAATGACAAGGGGCATTGAAAAAATCCTGCACTGTGGGCATTCCAAACTCCAAGACCTGGCTGAGAAGACCTGGGAACCCCACTGGCAGGAATCAGAAGGCTGGCCTCAGTTTCAGTGCTGTCACTGGGAGGTCCTGTGAAAGGTACAGAGCCTCTCACAGCCCTGGTTTCTTCAATCCCGGTCAATGCCTCATTTCCAAACACTCCAGAACAAGCCACTGGGCACACATTAGTGCATGGTACTGGATAAGAGCCCAGAGGTTCAAGGTCCAACAACTGGAGTTCAAATCCTGATTTGACCACATAGTCGTGGTGAGGCTGTGGGCATTCTTGCTTTTACTCGTTCTCATCGGCAAAGAGGAACATAATCCCTCATCTTCTAGGTACATATGGAATATATATTATACCTTACATAGTCTGAAAGTGTTCCGTAATTCCTTTTATCAGAGGGAAAATATTCGTGAAATAAGAGAACGATAGCAATAAAAGCTTGCTTCTTCTATGCCAAGAACTTAATTATTACCTACAACAATTCCACGAGAAAGCCTTTATTATTCCCATTTTACTGATCAAAGAACAGGCTGGTGGGGATAAGAAACCTGCTCAAATAATAAACAGAAGCGCAGAACTTGTACTATACTTCAGGTGTAACTAATTCCAGAGCTCAACTTTCAGCCACGACCATTTAATGCCTGAATAACTGTCTACACACTGAGGACATTTTGCATCCATTACACATTTTACCTAAAAAGGACTCCATTAAGATAAAGTATCCATTTTCCTCTCCTGATCTTAAATTGAGGTGACTAGCTTCGTAGCTTGCAAGCTGGTTCATTAGACAGAACAATTATAAGCACCGGAGGAATCAGTAAATGGTGAAGTTTGTCACAAAGTAAAATATTAACAAAGGCAGTTGCGATTAATTTTGAAATAATTGCTGGATCCTACTCCCACCAACACGAAGCTACATATATATTCCAACTAATTTGATGGGGCTGAACTTCAAAAACAGATTAAGTCTTTTTAGATTTTTACCTCAAAGATAATTAGCTTGAAATACAGGAGATGAGAATAAATCACAAATACTGTTATTTCAAAGACATTTCCTTTCGCTCGATCCTGATTTGCCTGACATCTTGATGCATAAAAAGTAATATTCCATCTGTGCAAAAGCTTTGCACATTTTGCTCAGAAATACCATTTTTATACTTTAGCCCCTGGATGGCGATTTGCACGGTTTCATCTCCTCTTGCTTGACAGTTATTCTGTGATTGCTTAGAACCTCCTGAGTATACACAGCAAATAAGGAAAGGTGGTAAAAGTGAGAAATCTCAGGAAGGTAAAGATGAAGTGAGAGAAGTGTACTGGAGAAGCTTGAGAAAAATAGCTCAATGCTTGCTGCTTTGGAAGACCAGAAGCCACTCCTAAGCCCTTCTCCTGTGTCTGGGTTAGGTCAGCTGGAGCTCTCACACTGGTCTAGAAGGAACCTCAAGATATTTCTGTCTGCCTGACAGTTTCAAGCAAGGTTTTACCCGATATAGCAACATGGACATCTGGGCAGTGTTTGGGAAGCTGAAATAAACATTTGCCAACACAAAGCCCCAAGTTTGTTTTATTGCCTTAAAGGACTTTTTTTTTTTTTAAGTGTTGTCTCATTTTTAGCAAAACCTCTACACTGTCAAGGGGACCCTAGACAAAGTCCAATTTGATTTCTCTCCTGTGGCTTTGCCTGATGTATCGTGCATCGTGCTCTCTAACTTGTTTACCGGGACTTAACATTTATGTTTGCCTTCTAAAGAATAGCTCCTAACACCACTCATGTATCTGATTCTATGGATCACTGTCAATAACAAAATACTGAATGGAGTCATATTCTGTTTTTCATTCCTGTTGGATTCACCGGCCACCTCCAGAGGAAAGTGTTGCTATTTGGTTGCTATGGTGGCCAAGGAAGGGAAATAGTGGCGTATATTTACCTTGGAAAATTATCTGCCCTTTTCAAACCATGCACTCTGACTGCCTATCTTTAAAAATAACATTTCAAAGCCTGACCAAGGTGTTGGAAATAAATTTGTACTAAAAGCTTGCCTTTTCTATCACTTCCCATTTTTTACTTCATTACTATGAGAAAAAGTGTATTAGTGTCTGAACGTCTCATCAGTTCTGAGAACGGGAGCTGTAGGCAGTTCATAAAATGGAAATTGTTAACTGGTTGGATCCCTATTTGCAAGGGTACTGCACGCACAACTGTTTGATTTGCAACAAATTTGCATACTTTGGGCTCCAATCTTATACATGTGTATTGCGCTGGGAATAGGGGCTTGGTTGATGGTGGTGGACGAAGTTGTAACACAGTTTGAGAGCTGAATTAGGGTTGTTTGTGCAGTAGGCAAAAACCTGAAACATTATAAAATATTCTGTTATTCTAAAATAGTACCTTACATGTCTTCCCTTTAAAATTGAGGTGTAATTGATATATAACACTGTGTTAGTTGCAGGTGTACAACAATGGGACCAATATTTGTATACATTGCAAATGATCACCATAGAAGTCTACTCAACATCTGTCACCATACCTGGTCACAGCACTTTTTTTTTCTTGTGATCTACATATCTTCTTCTGCTATCGCTGGTATTTATAGGCTACCTCCCAAAATTCATTCTAGGGCTACAATGAGTCAATTATTGCCCCTGACCCTGTATGGATCAGATAACAGAATCACTGCCTAACTGGCTTTTGAAGTGTTTGTGTGAGAAACAAAATTGACCAGGGTAAAATTGATCCGTGCAAATCACCGTGGCAACTCCAAAACAACTCAGTTTTTTTTTTTTTCTGTCGAGGCTTTAAGCAGACAGGGGCCACAAGGACCTGTGTGAGTCCCTCCTAAGACAAGGCATTTTCTTGGCAAACATTTTTCTGTAGGATGGGCGAAGATCATTTTGATACCCACTGTGTCCTACGTGGGAGAGGCTTTGCAGACTGCTAACATTACAAACACACACATATCCAAACACGAGCTTCAGCATGACTGTTCTGAGGGCCCAGGATGGAGTGTTCACCCCAACTTGTATACTAATAAGTGGACCTGTAACCAAAATGATACCTGATAAAGGGCAAGTGATTATGGAGCAGGGTTTCAGAACACGGAAGTGTTTCCCAAGATCTCTATTCTTTGACTTCAAACTCAGGGCGCCTCCTTGGGCTCTCTAAGGTCACATGGGCAAAGTTTACAAGGGCGGTAGTCAATCTCAGCTGTTGCCAATCTCTCATGCTCTCCTTGCAGTTAAAGGTGATTGATTAAAAGGATGCACGGCCAGCTCCCAGACCAACCCAATGATAGGTTTGGGGAAGGTACCCCTGGGGGATCAGGAGCCATTTTGAACACCAAAGCGAATTCTCCAAATTTAAGAAGAAACTGTAATTACCTGGAGAAACCATAGGCAGGGATGGGTCCCCTAGAAGCCAGGTGTCCTCTGCTTCTCAGGAACAGCTCAGGAAGGTTCACCATCGGACCACAGATGACAGTGACAGAGAGGGGAGCTCTGAGTAGCTGGTATCTTTGCTATGACGGGTAAAGACAAGATTGACAGAGGGTAATCAATCTTCCACGGAAGAGAGTGTTGATTGATTCTATTTTTTTTAACTTTTAAAAAATGTTTATTTTTGAGAGAGATTGTGCATAGGGGAGGGGCAGAGAAAAAGAGGGACAAAAGATCTGAAGTCGGCCCTACACTGACAGCACAGAGCCCAGTGCCAGGCTGGAACTCATGCACCGCAAGATCGTGACTGGATTGGAAGTTGGATGCTCACCTGACTGAACTACTCAGGGGCCTTGGTTCTGCTATTTTTGGTTTACAGATCCTGAAAAGAAGAAAAATCTACCCAAATAAAAGGACTTCTTGGGGTGCTGGGCTGACTCAGTTGGTGACACATGTGAGTCTTGATTTTGAGGTTGTGAGGTCGAGCCCCACCCTGGGTGCAGAGATGACTTAAAACTAAAATCTTGAAAAATAAAAAAGGACTTCTTAAATATTACAATTGAGCTAATTGCCTTGAGGGGGTTGGGCCAGGTGGACTCAGGTTTTAGATAGACACCAACTTACAATTTACTTTGGTGTTTAGAAAATAATTTGTTAAGTTCTATCTTGATTTCTTCCCCCCTGTACCTTGACAAAACCAGTAAACTTCTTTAAGTAGTCAAATGACCCACAATTACTGGTTGAGTGAGCCTCCGAAAATCAGTGTAGTCACTCTGGGAAATACAAAACCATGATTCTCTAAAGGATGTTACCTGACAAAAAAGGAAAAACCTTACTTACACTAAAAAAGAATTCGAGAATAGTTTCATTTTACGAATATCTTAGAAAGTCATTGCATTCCGAAGCAGCCAAAACTGCTTCACAGAGTACAAAGAATTGAGCTTTGAAAGCTAAATAGAATGTAAATAGGCATTTTATTTATCTATCGATTTTCACAGTTGGCTGGTTACACCGTAATTTTCCTGGTTGCATGTTCCTGTCTCGTCCAGGAAAAGTGAGCCTCAAACTTTTTGAGCATGAGAATCATGTACTGTTTGGGCCACTTTCTCGGCTCTGTCTGTGCCTTCTCACGTTCTGAACTGGCTCTGAGCCTCTCTTTAGGTTATATCCTCTTTTTTTTTTTTTAATTTTTTTTTTTCAACGTTTATTTATTTTTGGGACAGAGAGAGACAGAGCATGAACGGGGGAGGGGCAGAGAGAGAGGGAGACACAGAATCAGAAACAGGCTCCAGGCTCTGAGCCATCAGCCCAGAGCCCGACGCGGGGCTCGAACTCACAGACCGCAAGATCGTGACCTGGCTGAAGTCGGACGCTTAACCGACTGCGCCACCCAGGTGCCCCAGGTTATATCCTCTTAAGAAGATAGTCCAGAATTGTCAAGAGCCATAATTTCTCCTTATAAGTATTAATTTATCGCCACTTACAACAAATGGATTAGAAATCTATTATTCAGATAAAGATCCTGACTCTGGGTTGCTGACTGTAAGTAGCTGGCATAGGGCTGGGGAGGGGTCTGCGGATGGGATGCTGCTGGACAGCTGGTCAAAGGGAGAAGGGAAGGGACCAGGGGAACTTGATGGGACAAACATATGCAGCCCAGTGTGACTATTGTAGTCCCTGGGCGGTTTGAGTCCTGGCTTTGCCACATCCTAGCTGCATGACTGTGCTCAGATTTCTCAGCTTTTCTGGGTGTCAGTTCCTTAGGTAAGTGGATCTCGATGCTGCTGATCTGAAAATGGTATGAATATGAGCAACATTTGCTCAAACGGGTTACTGTGGGTGTTAAATAATTTAACATTTAGGAAGCTTGGTGGAATGAAAGTAAAGTAGATTTATTTTGTGTATTTAGTTTATTTTTTTTAACTTTTTAATGTTTGTTTATTTTTGAGAGAGAGAGAGAGAGAGAGAGAGAGAGAGAGAGAGAGAGAGAAACAGAGAGAAATAAAGAATATCCCAAGCAGGCTCCAGGCTCTGAGCTATCAGCACAGAGCCAGGCGAGGGACCCGAACTCATGATATCATGACCTAAGCCAAAGCCGGACACCCAACCGACTGAGTCACCCAGGCACCCGTATTTATTTTTAACTTTTCAAATATTCCCTATCATTGTTTACATTTCATTGTATCAATGTTTATACGGCATGAATACATGTGTTACATTTTCAATAGCTGAAGTTCATAAACTTTAAAATGGGGTGAGAAAAGAGTACCATTTCTTGCATTTTTTAAAAATTTTAAATGTTTATGTATTTTGAGGGAGAGAGAGGAGGACGGGGAGCAAGCAGGGAGGGGCAGAGAGAAAGAGAGAGAATCCCACGCAGCCTCTGTGCTGTCAGAGCAGAGCCCAATGTGGCTCTCGATCTTAAGAACTGTGAGATCATGACCTGAGCCAAAATCAAGAGTCAGATGCTTAACTGAGCCCCCCAGGTGCCTCTCGCTTCTGCAATTTCATGGATCCTAACCTAAGAGATGAGAATCTGCAGGGCAGTACCCAGAACTCTGCATTTTGAAAGTCAGTCCAGCTATTTATAACACAGATGACACCCGAGCTACCTTTGAAAAACCATACATATACTCCAAATGTCTTCTTGCGGAGACAGCACCTCTGGATATCTTCAGCAGCTAGTACAGAGCATGACACATAGTAGCTACTCAATAAACATCTGATGGATGAGTAAAAGAATCAACTATTGGATGAAAAGAAATACTAATCCAGACTTTCTCAACCTCAGTGTAACTGATTCCGGGCCAAATAACTCTTTGTTGCTGGCACTGTCCTGAGCATGATCGGATGTTTAGAAACAACCCTTACTCATTCCCACTGGATGCCAGTAGCACTCCCTCCAGTCGTGACAACCCCAAATGTCACCAGACGTTACCATTTATCTCATGGGGGCCAAACGAGGCCCAGCTTCAAACTACTGTCCTAGACAGAGGCACCGGTAGAAGGGGAAAGCCCTCACACACTGTGTGGCACACAATAAACATGGGCCCAACATTGCTGCTATTGCTTTAAACCATTTGGGATGCTGAATCACTGCAGATGAAGCGGAGGAAGCACCCAATCAAAGGGTTGTACTAGAGTTCTGTGAGCCTTCTTGTAGGATTAGATAATTACTTTCTCCTTCCGAATGCTTATCTGAGTATGCTCGTAAGAAAAAAAATTAATTTGATTTTGAGCACCCCTAGCAGATGTCTGGCCCTTAATTTAAAAAAAAAATGTTATGTGTTGTAATTGATCAGTGTGATTCCTATTAAGTCAGTGGGGAGTCAAGGAATAAATCCATATACAAGGCTTCAAAGTGTAACCTTGAGTGTGATCCACTTGTTATATTCATGAGAATTATAATCGATTGCCTATATAGGGACACATTTATTTTATTCCCCCACCCTTTAAAAATTTAAAGCCACACACACACTTTGTAAAAGGAACTCACTTTGTCAAGAAAGCAAGCAGGAAAATGAAATGTAAAAGATCAGTGTCCTAAACACCATTTTCACCTTATTCTTTAAACACGTGGCCACTCGTACAGCTTCAGACCAAACTTTTGAATCTCCCTCAGGCAACTGACAATTACAGTTTGAAGTACAAGGAGGTGTGATTTTGTGCTCTCCTCCAACAAAGGTAAAAGTGAGGATTAATGGCCTCATGGAAGCACACGTGGGTACGTGGGTACGTAGCTCAGATGGAATTCTGCGTTTCGCTTGGGGTTCAAAATAATGACTTGGGAACTTCAGTAAGACAGGTAAAATGAAAGAAATGATAGAGAAATCCAGCCTGAGTTCTGCTCAGATTTCTACCACAACAGCAGTTACTGCTACAACAACAACAACAGACACAGACCACAAGACAATATGCATCTGAACTGCAAACTTTTGTTCTACACCTGCTGTTACTAGCCAATCATGGCAAGTGCTATTCCTACGCATGCCCGCGTCTGGAACAAGGTATGACAACAACCCTAACTAATATTTTTCCTACCGCTCCTCCACTGCTGCCAGGAAATAACTCTACTGAGACCTCTCTACAGTCCATAAGCTTCAAACCATCCGATGAGGTAGGAATTTAGTTCCGTGTTCCCAAACGGAGGCTTAGGGTTTGTCTGATGTGCTCACCAAAGGCAGGAAGACCACTCAAGGCGTGAGTCCTCGTCTCCAGTTCAGTGATGTGCTACTCGACACCGTGGCCAGATGGCCCTACCTTCCTGGAACTGGGCCATCTAGTTTGTTGAATGCCGGGAATGGATTAGGTAACATGTAAGCAGTTCCTCTATTCCTTCTCAGATGAACTCTATCACTCTATTACATTAGCCCAGAGCAGCATGGCCCCACACAGTGACCCGGAACTGAATGTTCAGATGTGTCCTCCAGGTTCCCATGGGGGCAGCTAGCTAGAGCTGTGGCTCAAGCCAACAGGTGTTAATTGAATTTGTTATCTGCTGGCCAATAGGGCAATGTTGAGATCAGGAACCTCCCCTCCCCCCATGTCCACACCAACGCTGACCATGAAATAAGCCATTTGTATTTGAACTTTGAGGTCCAAACAGTGAGGACTATGGAAACCCCATAAGTTAACCATCCTTTAAGAACATGTTCCTTCAAGAAGAAAGACTAAGGGAGGATTTGAGAGTAGGAAGGACAAGTTCTGGCCTGTTTGTAAGTGACAGCATTGTCGATGACAGCAATGTTCCTAGTACTGTTTATAATAGCAAAAAGTTGGATACCACTTACAAGCCCATCAGGAGGGGGCTGGCTACATTAATTATGAGACTTCT
The DNA here is from genome assembly GCF_022837055.1 of Prionailurus viverrinus. Lineage (NCBI taxonomy): Eukaryota > Metazoa > Chordata > Mammalia > Carnivora > Felidae > Prionailurus > Prionailurus viverrinus. The sequence continues at coordinate 35,204,678 of NC_062562.1, read as the reverse complement.
CTACAGCACAGTACTGCAAAGCCATTAAAAGTGATGTGTAATTCTATATGTGACACAAAATTAACACCCATTTTATGTAAATGACAGGATAAATAGTCATCATATTCCCACTTACAAAAGACAACTCATTTCTTTTTTTTTAATTACTCTTTTTTTTTTTTTAATGTTTATTTACTTTTGAGAGGGAGGGAGAGAGAGAGATAACAGTGCGAGTGGGGAAAGGACAAAGAGAGGAAGACAAAGAATCCGAAGCAGGCTCCAGGCTCTGAGCTGTCAGCATAGAGCTCCACGTTGGGGCTCAAACTCACGGATGGTAAGATCACAACCTGAGCCAAAGTCAGACGCTTAACCGACGGCGCCACCCAGGGGCCCTCATTTCAAACTGTGTTAACAACGAAAATTGTATATATATATATATATATATATATATAATATATATTATATATATAATATATATACTATATATATAATATATATAATATATATAATATATATAATATATAATATATATAATATATATAATATATATAATATATATAATATATAATATATATAATATATATAATATATATAATATATATACTATATATATATTATATATATAATATATAATATATATAATATATATATTATATATATAATATATATAATATATATTATATATATAATATATATTATATATATATTATATATAATATATATTATATATATTATATATAGTATATATATTATATATATTATATATATTATATATATATATAAAACCACTACCTCTTTGGGGCGCCTGGGTGGCGCCGTCGGTTAAGCGTCCGACTTCAGCCAGGTCACGATCTCGCGGTCCGGGAGTTCGAGCCCCGCGTCAGGCTCTGGGCTGATGGCTCAGAGCCTGGAGCCTATTTCCGATTCTGTCTCCCTCTCTCTCTGCCCCTCCCCCGTTCATGCTCTGTCTCTCTCTGTCCCAAAAATAAATAAAAACGTTAAAAAAAAAATTAAAAAAAAAAACAAACCACTACCTCTTGGCAGTGGATTAAACTCGATCTTTATTTTTGCCTGTATAAATTTTAAATAATATGCAGAAAAAAGATACAAAGCTATTTCTAAAGACAGGGAAATCTAGACGTAGGAGGCTACACTTATATTCTGGTGACAATTTTCTATCACATCCCAACTTGGTAAACAGCCTATCGGTTTTGTTTATATACTGTATGAGAAAATCAGACCTCTCCTCTTTAAAAACCCACACCTCCTATCTGATCAGCCATGTTATTTGTTAGCTTTGATTCTGAACAACTGGTAGCCTCTCGTGAAAGTCAAATCCCCCCAGCAGGAGATGGACTAATACTGGCAGGTGCAGGTTATGACAGTAGCTCATGTGAACACCATTAGAATAAATACGAAGCTTCAAAGTCAACTGCAGGGAAGGAAACAATGCTAATCTGAACACATCCATTATAAAGTGTGAGGAAGGAAGAGCACTTTTTTACGGCACGTAAGCCAACACATAGAGAGATACAATCAGCTCCCTTTAGCATAAGTTTTATATGATTTTCAAATGAAGCCTTTCCCCCTCTCCCATCGTGCTTCCCAGACCCAATTTGGTTTGCTGATCTATTTCCATCCGTCAATTTTCTCCTTGAGTACAGTGCATTTTGGGCTCCTCTTTTCCTCCAGGCCTGGAGGCATGTTAATAGGATGAGTCAACAAATGAGCTTAATTGATCCTGTTGGGCCTTTGTTTATGCAAGGATGGAGAGGAGCTGTTGGCTCAGTTCTCTTCTGAAAATTTTAACTTGGGAAAAATGCATTTCCATCTAATTTTACTTGCTGAAAGGATAGTCACCTATCTATTATTCAACACATATTGACCACTAGATTACAAGCGTCCTCACTTTAAAAGACACGTTTCTCCAACACCGCTGGTACGATTTACAGCATCTGTTCTCCAAAGAATTCAGGGGCTTTCAAATACCTTCTCACGGCTACCCCCTGCCCCCACCCTCCCTTGGCAGTGTGTAGGTGAGGAGGAAACCTTATTTACCAGAGGATGAGGAACCAGCCCAAGGCCGCTATCAAATTTACACCAAAGAGCACAGCAGGACATTTTTCTCAGGTGCTTCCCACCTCCCATGACCACCACCTCCCATGACCCTGCCCCCACCCTCCCTTGGCAGTGTGTAGGTGAGGAGGAAACCTTATTTACCAGAGGATGAGGAACCAGCCCAAGGCCGCTATCAAATTTACACCAAAGAGCACAGCAGGACATTTTTCTCAGGTGCTTCCCACCTCCCATGACCACCACCAGGGTTTGCCTCCCTGCCATTTTCTTAGGCTGCCAAGACGCAGTGAATTCCTTGATGTGCCCTGAGCACATTCCTCAAAAATAGAAAAAAAAAAAAAAAAGCCCAGTACTGGAGATGTTGTCCTGTCCCCTCTGCCCGCCGCCCCCCCCCCCCCACAATCACAGAAGCAAATGACTTGATCTTTTGCTTATCCCTTGACCCATCGTCTGGTGGTAAGCCATGCTTCCTGGCGTAAGTACCTTGGTTCCCTCCCCGGTTGTCTCCTGACACCTCCTCCCTTCTCAAAATGCTAACATCTCCTTCTGCTCAACATTCTTAGCTGACCAGCTTGCCGTTTCCTTCTTTGAGAAAATTCAAGCAATAACACGAGAACTTCCACAATCTCCCATGTCCGCATCAACTCACCTTTCCACAGGCTCTGTCTCCCTTCTTGTCCCTGCCGGTAAACCACCTCTGCTCCTCTCCGAGGACATTACCTTACCTTGTGCCCACCCTCCTTCCCTCTCCTGCTCAAACCACCCCTCTGCCTCCCACGTCATCAATTCTCCCCTGTCTGCAAGATTGTTCCCAGCTGTGTGAAAGCACAGACGTCTCTCTAGCCTTACAACAGTCCCCATTCATTCCATCGCTTCTTTCTCCCAGAGCCTCATTTTCCTCCTCTCCTTTAGCGAACCTCCCCTAAGAACTGTTTAGGCTAATGGTCTTCACTTTGACCTCAAGCTTAGTCAACCATTCTTTTCCACGCTTCTCTCCATAGCACTGTGTTGAAGCCACTCTGTAATCTCACCGGTGAATTCCTTGCAACTACTTCCGGTGACCTCCTAACTTAGTCTCCCTTTTCCCATCTTTGCCTCCCATGCAATATGATAACCCAGCAGTAAAAGTCAAACCGTGTCATGCTTGTGCTCAAGACATGTTCATGGCTTCCCATTATATGAAGTCCCTATAATTTTATGCAATGTCTTATGTCATATCACTGTCTCTCAACATTTACTCTCAATCCTCATCCCCTCTACTCTGCCTCAGCCATGTCATCTTCTTAGTCCACCTTGAAGAAATCAGGCACACACCCACCTCAGGGCCTTTGCACTGACGACTCTCCCTCTGATATGCTCTTCCTTCAGTTGCGTGCTGGCATACTTCCTTACATTCTCCCTGTACCTGCTTAAATATCACTCTCTCATTTCAGTCACCCTGTCTATTCTATTTACAAATATACTTTTCATCTCCGTGCCTGGGACTGCCCCACTACCACCCCCAACAATTAGGTTTGGTTTTTCTCGACATCACTTACGTTTTATTATTAATTATTTATTTTTTATGGTGTTTATTGCTTATCTCCTTCGGTGGAATGAAAGCCAGTTGAAGGAAGTGATATTGTATTCTACCTTTTAAAACAATTATTATTTTTAAAATTTTTATTTACTTATTTTTGAGAGAAAGAGAGAGTGAGAGAGACAGACAGACAGACAGAGAGACAGAGAGAATGCAAGCTTGTACCAGCAGAGGAGGGGCAGAGAGAGGGAGAGAGAATCCCAAGCAGGCTCTACACTGTCAGCACAGAGCCCAATGTGGGGGGCGCAGACTCATGAATCGTGAGATCATGACTTGAGCTGAAGTCAAGAGTCTGGTGCTTACCAGACTGAGCCACCCACGTGCCCCTAGAACAATTCCTGGCACAGCACACGCTCGGTAGATCTTGAATAAAGGAGTTAGTGGCAAGATGACCACTGGTACTCTAAGGAACTGGTCGCAAGGTACTTATAAAACATGCAATACATATGACTCCATACCTAACTATTTAATTACAGTCTCTGTGGGTAGGGCCCAAGAATGGAACTGATTCTTTTTTTTTTTTTTTAATGTTTATTTATTTTTGAGACAGAGAGAGACAAAGCATGAACAGGGGAGGGTCAGAGAGAGAGGGAGACAAAAATCCGAAGCAGGCTCCAGGCTCTGAGCTATCAGCACAGAGCCCGATGCAGGGCTCAAACTCACGGACTGTGAGATCATGACCTGAGCCAAAGTCGGACGCTCAACCGAATGAGCCACCCAGGTGCCCCGAATCGAACTGATTCTTATTCACAGTGATTTCTGACAGCGATGATTTGAAGAAGGTTAAAGAGCTAGAGCTACAGAATTCTGAATGGCTCTTTGGTAGCAAGCCAGGGGGAGGTAGTCACTCAAAAGGCTTGAATAGGCCGATGATTCTGATCCAGGGTTGTGTGCTCTCCATCGGACAATGTCTAGAGCCATTTTACTCGTCCATACGGAGTACTACTGGCATCTAATGAATAGAGGCTAGGGACCCTTGTAGACATCCTACAATGCACAGGAAGGCTCCCAATCATCAATAATTATCTGAGCCAAAAAAGTTAATAGTGGTGAGGTTAACCTTGGACTAACCTAGTTTCATATCCTGCGCTGTTCACTTGCACAATTTCTGATCCCTAGCTCCCAACAAGAAGTGTGGCAGAGATTTACAGAGAGAGAGACCAAAGGACAATCAGGCAAAGGGAACATTGCTTTTGGAGGAGTTATCTGACTTCCAGCCTCAGCCCTGTTTTTAACTGTATGATCTTGATTATCACAACTATTCATTCTGTTTGGATCATGTTATGGACTGAATCGTCCCTCTCAAATATCATACGTCAAATGCCCTAAAACATGATGTGGCTGCATTTGCAGATAGGGCTGTAAGGAGGTAGTTTAGGTGAAATGAAGTCATAAGGGTGGGGCTCTAATCCAGCAGAACAGATGGGATTCCCTTATAAGAAGAAGAAGAGACACCAACAGTGTGTCAGTACAGAGGAAAGGCCACGTGAAGACACAGGGAAAAAGTGGTCCTCCATAAACCAGGAGGAGAGGCCTCATCAGAAACTAACCCTTTCAGCACTTTCATTAAAAAAAATTTTTTTTTAACGTTTATTAATTTCTGAGAGATGGAGACAGAGCACCAATGGGGCAGGGGCAGAGAGAGAGAGAGAGGGAGACCCAGAATCCGAAGCAGGCTCTAGGCTCCAGGCCGTCGGCACAGAGCCTGATGTGGGGCTCAAACCCACAAACTGTGAGATTACGACCTGAGCTGAAGTTGGATGTCCAATCGTCTGAGCCACCCGGGGAACCCCTAACACTTCCAGCCTGCAGAACTGTGAGCAAATAAAATTGAGTGTTTGGTGTTTAAGCTCCCCAGTCAGCGGTATTCTGTATGGCAGCCCGAGATGACAGGTGCAGAATGCAAATAAACTTTGGGTTTATGCTGCCCAGCATACACTCCCCTTTCTTCTTAGGGCAGCATCTTGATTTTGCCTTTGGAGCACCGGCTCACCTTTTACATCACTCCCTATAGTTCAAGTAGGGTTGACCTCACCCTCTGGCTCCAAGGGCTGACCTGGGAACTCGGCTTGGCTAATCGGAGTGTTTGTTCTCTTGACCACAGTGATTGAAACCGGGGCAAAAGCAAGTATGGGATTTTTGTTGGATTTCTTGGAAAATTCTGCCGGCTTGCAGCTGGGAACATGGGCTACTGTAACCGTCAGGTGTCTCTGCAGCATACGAAGACAGAGCCAAGAAAAGGAGAGACAGAAAGTTCTAGCCACTTGCAACCAAGGAAGTCCTGACTCAAATTTCCTTGAATGTTAAATAAAAAGGTAGATTTACATTACAGCCAAAAAGTGATAAGATGCAGTAAACGAGACCGAGGAGCCAATGTTTTTATATCTTTGACAATTATCAATACTAATCACATGCAAGGTGAGCCTCTGACCCTGCCCCCACCCGCAACCAAAAGCGGACTGTGAATCGAGTTTGAGGCATATGGTAGGGATGAGAAGAGACCCCAGGTCTCTCCCCTGGGGTGAAGATTAAATTGGAAACAGGAGAAAGCCTTGTAACATTTGTGAGACATTAAAGTTCAAGTGGTAAGGCGAGCCAACTCTGGCCTAGTGGAAGGGGAGAGAGAGGAGAAGAAATACAACAGTAAATTAGTATTAAATGTGTGCACGCCAACTGGCTTTGCTGATAAGTCTTCATGTATTACATACATCCCATGATGTACCTAGTGTGGAAACCGGGTTTATCGTCCCTCAGAAAAGACAGTCATAATTCAGAGCTATTAACAAAAATAATAGGGCTGGGGCCCCGAGGAGCTTTTCTTAGAATGCCTACACACATTCTACCTAACCTAATTTAAGCGATGTCATGAGTCAGAACAGATCCCCATCAAGCCTGTCATGCTTGTCATAACATAGCATTTGAACAGAAGACATCCCTTCCCAGGAGATATTCCTGCTAAGGAACTGTGTTATTTAATGGGGTTTAAAGATTCCTTTTAAGTTGCAGGGCCTGTTTGTAGGAAATTTGCATTGGAGAAAGCAACTGCTGGCTGAGCTCCACTTAAAGGGAACCAGGCTTTCTCCAGGCTCGGATTTGGAGGGCAGGCTCCACAGCTGTAATTAGCTAATGATGGCAGGAGAGCATCGAGGACAGAGGGATTGGGAGGGAGCGGTTGGGGGGAGGGGGGCTTTGGTTTGAATTTGAAATGACGGGCACGGTTTTTTAAGAGCTACCGTCTGGGATTCTGACTCACCTCCAAAATAGCCCTGTGGGTCATTCATGATGATGTTTGCGTTTCATGGTGTCGCCTCTCTGCATGAGGTGATTGGACCAGAGTTGGACACCTGGCCCAGTTTTGGCCATCGTATCCTCTTGGGGGTTGGAAATGAGACACAAAAGTAATCTACTCTGTTTGTCCCAAACTTTTTTTCTTGAACTTGGGACATACACATTTCAAGAGACATAGGATGATGGAGGCCACAATTTCCACTTAGTTTGGAGGAAGGAAGAGCATTAGCTTTGAAGCCTTTGGACGAAGCCTTGGTAAAAGCAGAAAGGGACCCAGAAAGAGAGAGAGAGAGAGAGAGAGAGAGAGAGAGAGAGAGATCTAGAGCACTTAGAACCTTCAGTCTAGTTCTGAGACATGGCAGATTCCTTACCAGGTGAGTGATTTCAAGACTAGTAGGGGTTAAGAGAAAAGAGTGTGTTTAATTACCAAAACCTCTTTATAATTTTATTTCAAAAGTAGCACTTCAAACTCCGAGGTTCTACTGGTATAAAAGTGACAGAGTAATAACGTTGCTGGAGTTATTTAAACAGAGAGTTACTAAAGCGTCTTACTCTTACCCATCTTTAAATTCTTTCCTTCTGGCACTCTCCACCTTTTCGAAGGATATTTTTGACTGGAAATGAACAAAAATGGTACCTGAGTAAGGAACACGGTCAAAACGGCACAGTAGGATTCACCCTGTATAATTCAGAGAAGGATATCTGCTCATGGAAAGGTAGACACAGACTGCAGATACAAAAAGGCCAGCTTGGTAGGTCAATCGAGTGCCCAGATATTGCCAGTTCCTAAATATCTGCACTCATCTTTAATGTTAGGGGCTGGGTCAGTATTCAAGTGATTCATTATTCCTCTGGATGTGTTTTTCAGAGTTTGTTTGGCAGTTAAGCAGCAGGAAAAAGTTCCATTTTTCACATCAGGAAAAATTCGCGAATAAAATGAAGCCTCTCATTAGTGCCTCTCCTTTCTAAATGCTGTGTTGCCGTATTTATCACAAGTCATGACAGCACCTTATTCGAACCTCACACTTCTATTTCAGCTTTCCTTGCTTTCTTTTCTTATCTATTGTTTTCTGTCTCTTTTACCTCCCCGGTTAGAAAAACCTCTCAAACTCTAGTTCAGTAAAAGTGTCAGCTAGGCTTTCTGGAAGAGAACATGGTTGGAGCAGAGGGGAGAACCCTAGCCCTGAATGGTTCATGTTTTGGGGACTTTGGGCAGGAAATAACAGCTAGCACATTTGTTGCTAAATAAAATTGTTATTTTTATGTCCCTTACTCAGCGAGCATCACGAAGAGAATGCTCCTTGTCTGTCAGAAAGGAATGGTTTAGCTCTCATAGTCTCTGGATGATTGGGGCAGAGGAGGCTGACAGTGAAAACCTCCTTACAACCGGCACTGAGACAGTAGCTGTGGTCAGGCTACTAAGTTGGTGGTGGCAGCGTGGCTATCACTAAACATTCCCAACCAATTAGTCCTGGGGTGGATCCAGGAGCCTTTGAACTGCAGCTACAATATCAGTTTGGCTAAGAAAGCTAACTCATGAACCACAGGTAATTTCACCCCAAGGCGAAAGCCTGAAACATTTGTGGGAGAGCAAATTCGTCAGGCGTCTCTCTGTAGGGATACTGAATTCATTCTGGCATAAACATAAATTGACTTCTGGGAAGTCAAAGGAGCGGAGAGCTTCAGGAATGGCTGTATCCAGGGGACCTGTTGTTATCCGTCTCTCTCCATCTTTCAGCTCTGCTTTATTCTGGATTGACTTTTTAGTCTTATACAGGCCTTCTCATCGTGGTGGCCCTAACAGGTCCAGCTTACACTACAGTTAAGGCCAGAAGGAATCCAAAAATTCCAGTAGAAAGAGATCTTTCTCCTTTATTGTCCCCCTTTTCCTCCCTAATATGCTCACAGTATTCCTGAGATTGATTCACTCTGGTCTGGGTGGGTAATGAAACTCCCTGACCAGACCAAGGAAGTGCTCTTTTCTGGAGACAGGTGCGTGTGTGCATGTGTGTGTGTGTGTGTGTGTGTGTGTGTGTGAATGGGACAGGGTGTTGTCACCTTGCACTAAAACCCATAAATGAAGAGTGAGAAAGACGTGACTTTCCACAGAGAACCTAGGTACAATTTCCAGAAGAATGGGGGCTAGAAGACGGGTTTACAGAAACCAGTTTGCAGATATTTTGCAGATATCCACCCTAAGGAAACCCTTACAAGGACTGCACTTCATCCCTGAGTGCACAAGGATTGGTAATTATCCACACTGTGCATAAACGTTCACATACCTTCATTCACACTCACAGGTTGGCAAAACCCAGCTCATTTAGGTTTGACCTGTTTTAAATTGACCAGGATGTGTCCGCATGGGAGGGGACCCCTTAACCTTTACCGAGTACCTGCCACATACTGAGCACTTGCGTATATATGATTTCACTCTCTTCTCATGATGTTCTTTCAAGGCAGGTGTTGTTAGCCACATTTTCATACGGAAGCCAAAACGTAAAGCAACAAAGAGGCCCGTCCACAATCATACAGCTAGTGGGAGAATCTAGCACTTGCCTTCAACCTAGCACAGTACTTTTATGTTTACATAATTCACAACATTAATTAATAAGCCAGAGGTCTCATGGTTGGTGGTGATGGTGGGGGTCACTCCCAGAACCTCAAATGTGTTATCTTTCTAGCCCTTGATACAATTTCTGTGGTTCTACTGCTTGTCTGTCTTAGTGCTCACACTGCTGTGACAAAACACCATGGATCTGGTGGCTTACGCATTAGGTATTTATTTCTTACAGTTCAGGAGTCTGGAAGTTTAAGATCAGAGTGACAACATGGTTGGTTTCTTGGGGAGGACTCTCTTCTTGGCTTTTAGACAGTCACCTCATTGCTGTGTCCTTGCATGTTGGAGAGAGAGCAAGAGCTCTGCTCTCTTCTTCTTATAAGGACACTAGTCTCAGCAGGGGCCCCTGCTCTCATGACCTCATCTAAACTTAATTACCTCCCAGAGGCTCCATCTCCAAAAACCACCACAATGGGGGTTGGAGCTTCAACAAATGAATTCTGCGGGGGCAGAAGCACTCAGTGTATAACATCATCCTATCTTCCATTCTAGCTGAACTTAACTCATAGAGTTATTTATTCTCATATTCCTTTCCTCAGTTCTGACTTCCTGCCATATCTCTCTGCTAAACCCATCTACGCCACAATAGGAACTGCTTTTGGAAAATGAGATAGAGTCTCTCTCCCTCTCTCTCTCTCTCTCTCTCTATTTCTCTCTCATACTCTTCTGACATCGGGCATCCTTTAGCAGGCATGTTAATGCAGAGAAGGGAGAACTGGCTTTGTAGAGGCCACTTTTGCTTCTGTGTTCAATAATGCACACATCTTAGAGCCAGAGGAATCACTTTGATTCTTTTACTCAGGCTTTACCATATTTCATTCCAATACAATTTGGGATTTTTGAACCAGTAACAGTTATGAGTTGGATTCTCAATTAACTTTCCCAAATAAAAAGGGGGGGGGGGTACAGTGCCACCCCACTCATTTTGATAAAACACTTTATTTGGCATCTACTGAGAGTAACAGCCTTAAGGTGTTAGCTGGCTGAGCTGAGTAGATTAATAACTTGCCTTGGGTTATCAGCTGAGTTTTATCCGCAAATAAATCCTGTCTGATCACTTGGTACAAGCCATGAGATTATTCCATCTAGTCCAGAGGCAAGGATTTTTTGCCTTGTAATTGAGCGGCAAAATGATTCTGAATAAAGCATTATTTTGTGTGTCTCAGGGTTTGGCTACTTTATGAACTATGATCATGGAAGAAAGATGGTTTGCTCCCTGTCATCAGAAATTATATAGTCAAAGAGCATATACTTAAGCTAGAACAGTGGTTCTCAGCCTGGGGGAAATTTTGTCGCCTTCCTTCCCCCAGCAGACATTTGGTAATGTCTGGAGATATTTTTGATTTGTCACAATTGAAGAGAAGGGTACCACTGGCCACCAGTAGGTAGAAGGCAAGGATGCTGCTAAGCATCCCGCAATGGTCAGGGCATCCTCCTCAACAAGGGATCATCCAGCCAAAATGTTAATAGTGTTGAGGCTGAGAAACCTTACGGTAAATCGTAAGTAGCCAAAATGACCCTTGGATTTCTTGTTGCATAGGCTATTTTCTAATTTTTTTTTTCAATGTTTATTTATTTGTGGGACAGAGAGAGACAGAGCATGAACGGGGGAGGGGCAGAGAGAGAGGGAGACACAGAATCGGAAACAGGCTCCAGGCTCTGAGCCATCAGCCCAGAGCCCGACGCGGGGCTCGAACCCACGGACCGTGAGATCGTGACCTGGCTGAAGTCAGACGCTTAACCGACTGTGCCACCCAGGCGCCCCTGGATAGGCTATTTTCTTAAGCTCAAACAGGAAACACCTTTCTCTTTTGCAGATGCTGCTGGTAAGGAATGTAGTCCTTGTATTAGTTTCCAATGGCTTCTGTAGTGAATGACCACATGCAAGGTGGCTTAAAAAATACAAATGCATTATGTTCCACTTTGGGAGGTCAGCAGTCTCACTATGTCCCTTCTGGAGACTCTAGGAGGAGAATTAATTCCTTGCCTGTTTCAGCTTCTAGAGGATACCTGCTTTCCTTGGTTTGTGGCTCTCTTCTACCTTAAAAGTGAGCAATCCCTTCTCTCTGACCTCTGCTCCATTATTCTCTCTCCTTCTCTGACTCCTTAGAACACCCTACCTCCATCTTGGAAAGATCCTTGCGATTACGCTGAGCTCACTGGATAATCCACGAACGTGTTCCCACTTCAAGACCCTTAACAATATCTGAAAAATCTCCTTTGCCATATAAAGGCAACACATTCACAGGTTTTGGGGATTAGGAGATGGATGTCTTTGGGTAACCATTATTTCGCCTATCATGGTTCCATTCCTTTGATACAAGTACCTGTAGGCTACCCCTAAGTTCTGAGATACCTCTGCCCCAAATGCACATACATTACTAGAATCCTGAGACTGCAGAAAAATAAAAAGCAGTTCTAGAAAAACAAATCAAAACAACAACATCCCTAACAACACACGAAAGACAATTCTTTTAAAGGAGCTTCTGGCCACTTGTTCAAGCTACTAAACTAATGACACGTAAGACTGAATACAATAATGATTATAACTTCAAGATTTCAAGAAGATAGGAGAATTGAACCATTCTTGGGACTTGCATCATTTCTTCTTTCCGCATAGAGATTTATAGTAAATAGAGTCTTCTTTTTAAAATTTGAATCTCTAGTATTCTTTATTCTATCACTGACTCAAAATTCAAGAATCAAAATTTCAAGAACACAGCTACTATTTTAATCCAGGTGGCTGTTAATATTCAACTCAGTCCTTCATGGCCTCCCAAAAGGCAGATACTGAACTTGAAGCTTACCATAACAGAACTGCCTGTAGGGTCTTTATTAACTGCGTGGACTGGAGCATCTACATGCTTATCACTGTGCTTTGGAGGGCCAAAACGGGTACTGGAGAAAAGCCAGGCATCCTTCAAGGGTTCAAGGAACTTAAATCATGTTTGCCTTTGCTTGAGTCGTTTGGGAACTAGAAGAATAAAATTCCAGACAACTGAGTAAACGTTTATAGAGCATGTACTCTACACTACCTTGGCATAAAATGTTAGGATATAAAGATAAATACACAAATGCTTCTCTTGAACTCAGGACCCGGAAGGAATGCCTTAATCTTTCTCATCAGGCTGTGTTATCATAGGCATTTCTGTAATAGCGAGTCTTCAATTTGTCCCCATCTATAAAATTGTGTATCAATAAACGTGACACTGTGCAAAGAAAAATAAAGTCATTGCCTCCAAAAACTAAGCTTTCAAATCCTAGAATTTCTCTTGGGGTCTCTTCTTAAAGAGGCAATATGACATGGTAGAAAGCACAGTAGCTCTCAAGTACGCGAACGTCAGTATGAACCCCGGTGTGGCCCCTGACCAGGAAGTAGGACCTTGGAAAAGTCACTTACTAGTCTTTGTTTCAGTTTCCTTATTTGTAAAATGGGGCTAATAAGGGTTCCAACTAAAACACCATAGGAAGGGCCACCAAAAATGGTGGAAGGACTTCACACAGGAGCATAGTGGGTGGTGGATGAGTGATGTCTACAATCCTCACTCTCTCTGTCTCTGGTGATGGACCCCCTGCTTCCATTCAGCCTTACCAAGTTTGCCTCAGTTGCACACTCATCCTTTATGGCTCCCCCACAGCCCCCATGGCCTTGGAAAGAGCTTAATATGCAGACCAGTTACAACTGTTCATACTCCTCTGTTCACATTTTTTAAACACCTTTAAATGTAACTCACTTGTCCCATAATTGGATGCTATAAAAGCCTACACCTTTTTTTTTTTTTTTTATTACACAACTGAGTATCTTCTAGAAGGTGCTGACTTTACACTTTTTAAAACTGGTTACTTAATGGAGTCATTTTTCATGTTGGAAATAATCTCTCATTTTCACGGAGCACACAGGGCTGGCCACACAGCCAACTGGGAGCTTTTACAATTCTCCATTCCATTCATCTGTCTCCCATTTGGTATAATTTTGCCTGGAGAAAAAAAAATGCTATTGGCATTTTTGATCCATTCCCTGCTTCTAGGAAATTTGAACATTGACATCTTCATTTTATGATGCAATATTTATGTGGTTTTGAAGTGGTGAGCAGTTGAGATCTTGGGATCTGTAGTCAGGGAGGATGTAATTTCAATTCCAACTCTGCTACTTACGAGTTACGTGGCTTTGGGCAGGATACTTCCCTTTCTGTCTCTCAGTTTACCCGTCTCCAGAATGGAAACTGTAATAGAACCCCATAATGAGGTTCGCTGAGATTAGGCATAGTACTATAGTGCCTAGTGCATACATTATTATTATTACTGCTGCCATTATTATTAACGATACCATCACTTTGATTTATTATTACCATTGTACTATTATACTTCACTGATTGACGGTTGGGATAAATTTAGATGTTACGTGTAAAGTACTTAGCATAAAGTCTGGCATGAAAAGTTCTTAGTGAATGGCAAATATTATTTATTATTCTTTATTTTTACTTATGGAAGGGTTTTATAGACCATAACTTAATCATTATCCTATGTGTAATTTCCATTATTCCCATTCCAAAGGTAGATAAACTGAGGTACCAAATGGCTAAAAATTCTGCTCAAAAAATACAGATATTAAATGGTAAAGCTGGGGTTTGAACCCAGGCACTTATTAAACACAGCTCCATTTTATTCATTTGGCTGTAAGATGCTGCTCCATCTAAAATGTGTCATCAAAATGCCCCTCGCATGTCATTAAAGTCATGGCCATGCCGAAAGGTCAGTTAAATTATCCTGAACTAGACAAGATAAATGAGATTATAAAAATATTACTGGGCTTAGTGTTGTCCCTCCCTTTCCAGGGCAGCACACCATCTGGATGGCCCAGAGAAGGCAGGGAGTCAAAATCATTAATAAACTGGCTCCCTCAGTGTGGAGAGGCCATGAATCCAGCATCCATGAAAAGAAGCGAGGCGCCCGCTGATTCAAGCAGACTGGTTCTTTAGTAAGAATAACTGAACCTTTTCGTTGTCTTGATGGCAATTGACACAGCTTCTCATCAGCAGCTGCCTCACTCCCTTAAGAAGAAAGGTCTTAAATGGGGATGTGGTTTAGGAACACTGCTTCTGGTAGGAAGCCAAAGGGAGAGATTACATTATAATGCTGATTAGAGCCCATTGAGTAGGGTGATTGGCTGGGAGAATTCAGAGGGTCCCAGGAAATCAGTGGGTTGGATTACTCAGTGCCCAACAGAGACGCTGCTTGTCCTAGAGAACACTCCTTGGCTCATTGCCATCTGGTGTGCAGGGAGCCACTGCATTTTACAGCACAGGGGCAGTGATGGATTTGACAATACTATTCTTAGTGGAGACCATTTACTGAGCATTCATCAAGGGTGTGGCCCTTTCCATACTAATTCTCACTGAATCCTCACACGAGCCAGCTAAAGAAGGTAGAACCGTTTTTCCCATTTCACAGATGAGGAAACTGAGACTCAAAAGCTTGAATGCACCCATGTGGGCACAGTCAGAATTTAAACCCAGGTTGGGCTGACGCCATCACCTACTGGTTTAATTACTCAGCCACATGTACAGAGCTGAAGGTGGTGGAAAGGGCCAGATCGGAAGAATTTTAGCTAGCCGGGAAGTATAAGGGACAGCACATTGTTTTCTCATCCTTATAATAGGGAGTTTGTACACAAAACACCCTTGGCGAGTCTCTGTCGTTCACAAAGACAACCTGAGGAACAAATATCATATAACTTCAGTATGTTTTGAAAAGTTTAGGAGGCAGCTCATTTGATTTTCCACTGTTAGAACAAAAAGATATAGCTGAATATAGCTGAATATAGAAGCCAAATTTTGGAGACTTTCCTAAGAAAGGTACAGATTCATTTGTGGCACTGAAAACTCGAGCATAATTGTACTTGAGTTATCCCAGCTGATTTTCTATCCATTCTCTGGATCACTCAAGAGCAGCACTTCTCAAACTTTAGTGTGTATCAAATCACCCAGAGGGCTATGACAATGGAAACTGCAGGGCCCCACCCACGCTCAGGAAGTCTGGACTGGGGACACAGCAGTTTGCGTTTCTAAGTCGCAAGCTAATGCTGGCTCTGCTGGTCCAGAGACCACACACTGGAAACCACTGATCTAGACGCTAGTATATTTCATGGAGGTTTCATTCAAAGGCATACACAATATCACCAACACCCAAATGGCTCTCCTCTCTCTGCCCTCTGCAGAATTTCCTTCATCTTAGCCTCTGCACTTGCCTTTAGCAATTCCTCATTGTAATGGCATCAGTATTTCTGTAGAAGAGCTAGATTCTATTTCCTCAGACCTCACTTTATAAGGGTGAGAAAGCCAGGAGACCCGGGTGGCTAGGTCGGTTAGGCATCTGACTTCGGTTCAGGTCTTGATCTCGAAGTTCATGAGTTCGGAGAGGGGGGGGGGGGGGAGGGCGGGGGAGGGCGGGGCCCGTTGGGCTCTGTGCTGACAGCTCAGTCTGGAGCCTGCTTCGGATTCTGTGTCTCCCTCTCTGCCCCTCCCCCACTCG
Organism: Prionailurus viverrinus; assembly: GCF_022837055.1. Classification (NCBI taxonomy): domain Eukaryota; kingdom Metazoa; phylum Chordata; class Mammalia; order Carnivora; family Felidae; genus Prionailurus; species Prionailurus viverrinus. The sequence continues at coordinate 35,188,608 of NC_062562.1, read as the reverse complement.
CACTCTGTCTCTCTCTCTCTCAAAAATAAAGATTAAAAAAGAAAAACATTATAAGGCTGAGAAAGCCAGAGTTCCTCATCCCTGGGAACACCATCTCTTTCTCCACAATGTTTCGTGGATCTTCTTGGTTCTGATCTGTTCAGGTGCTTGTTTTTGAGCCAATCCCTTGGGGATGGAGGTTGACCAGGCTAATCAGAAACTCTGGAAATATAAGTGGGAAGTGAACCCCACCTGAAACACACGGCTGAGAAGGACTGAGGAGGAATCCCCCAAAGAAAAATCAGGGACCTGACCTTTCATGGGGTGGAGTGGAGATAGATACTGGAGAGATAAACAACATATTCTCATAATTTTATAATACGTGAGATCCCTCGATAAAGCCAGGGCTGAGGTCAGAGCTAGTCCTGGCCATGCAGGCAATTTCAGAACAGGAACTCCTTCAGGAGGTAGCCTGACTCCTCAGAATACTTAGCCATGCTTGTGTGGGGTTCGGCCCCATTTTCTCTTATTAGGTAGGTATCAGGTGTTCAAGATAAACGTTATCTCTTCCTGCTTACATGGCTTGATAGCACTAAGGAAGAAAGAGATCTTATAGTCAGAAGATACCAGTTTCCAGTTACGGAATAAGTAAGTGCAGGGGATGCAATGCACAACATGGTGACTACAGTTAATATTGTACTGTACATTTGAAAGTTACTAAGAGATAGATCTTGAAGGCTCTTGTCACAAGAAATAAGAAAAAAAAATATCAAGGACGTTTGGGTGACTCAGTTAAGCATCTGACTCTTGATCTCAGCTCAGGTCTTGGCCTCAGGGTTTTGAGTGCAAGCCCCATGTTGGGCTCCACGCTAGATGTGGATAAATAAATAAATAAATAAAAACAAAAACTGAGTGCTGGTGGATGTTAACTGTACTTTCTGTGGTGATCATTTTACAACATATACATGTATCAACTCACTGTGTTGTACAACTAAAACTAATACAATGTTATATTGCAAAGAAAAACAGAGACCCTGAAAACTGGCAGTGTGACCAATTTTTAAGCCTGCCAAAAAATCTCAAAGTCTTAAAGCTGTAACCATTAGCCCTAATGACGACTGGGGTCTCTAGAGAACCCATTTCTCAGTCCCAGGCGATTATTTAGGCAATAAGTATCCTTATCATGTAGCTCAGGGTGGGGTCCACAGACCTTTGATCCATTGTCTAGACAACAGGGAAAATGCTCCGCTCAAGACAATGCTTTGGTAAAGGAAAGGATTGCGGCTCATTTCACCTAAGGTCAGCTTTGTTCATTGCACCTAAGTGGGAGGGGGCCCGGGGAGAAATAGCTCCCCGGAGAAATAGCTCTGGCACAGAAGTCCTCATACATACGGCTTCTTACAGAGAGTCAGGCTTTTGTCCCTTATGTCACCCAGTTTCTAGGTCTCTTAGGCTGACCCAGACCAGTATTGGGAATTCTCGACATCATTCCTGATTCCCCAGCACGAAACACTGCTTGATAAAAATGAGAAGCCCAAATGAAAAACGTTTAAGACTATTTGGCCATTTTGGCTAGACTTGGGTTTCTGGTTGGCACTCTTTTCTGTACAGAAAGGGTTCGGCCCATCTTTCGGCAGCTGCCGGGGTCGGTGTCCACCAGATCTTAGAAAGCATTCCTGGGACCTTGGAATGATTATGGAGGGGAACAGCCCCAGGGAGGGAAAAAAGACATTTTTTCAGTAGGAAGTCTTGTGACTGAGTCATTTCATTTGCATTTTCGACCACAAACTGGTAAAATTATAGGCCAGTAAAATAAAGATGACAAGAGCAACAGTTACATTTAGTATATTTTTGAGTGCTCACTAAATGCAAGGCATTTTTCAAAAGCACTTTATGCATGTTAGCTCTTTCCATGCTCATTTTAACAGTGATAAACACTATTACTGTCACCATTTCCCAGATGGAGAAATTAAGGCGAAGGGTTTAGGTTACTTGCCTAAAGTCACGTTAGCTACTAAGCGGCACGTGCTGCTTTTGGTCTTAGATTGGTGGCTGTCAAATATTAACAAGTAACAAATCCTTTTCCGGCATTTGTTAAAACACCAGTTGGCTAGGCCACGCCCCCAGAGTCTCTGATCCTGTATGTCTGGGATGGGCCTAAGAATGTGTATTTCTAAGTGTGCAGGAGGTGCCGATGGTGTTTTTTCCAAGGGCCACACGTTGAGAACCATGATTGTAGAGAGACAGATTCTGGAGTTTACACACCTAACAAATTTGGGGTGAAAGGGACAGTCATTGAGAAATTGTGGCACTGGCTGCTTTGACTGTTTCACTTTTTACTCCTGGTAAAAGTTTGCATTTCTGTGCCCAAGTACGAGTCATCACTTTCTTATGTCCAGGACCGTGAGCATTCACACTGAGCACTTCCGAAGCACGTTGTGTAGAGTTCCCACAGCTGTAGTGTGAGGTTGACTTTTCTTCTGCGGACCGTTCACTCTCAGACCAGCCTGCTACACTGGCCTAAGTAGCCCTATGTCTGGTGACCATCATTTAGTGATAAACTAAATAAAAGTCTGTACATCTAAACAAAGGAATACTACAAACCTGGAGAAGAATGGTGGTCCTCCTAACATCTGTTTTCTGCTTTTGTTGGCTACATGGCCGGTCAGCTAGAGAAATCATCTCCCAGATTTCCTTGAAATGAGGGGTAGCCATGTGATTAAGTGCTCCCCAAATGACGTGGATTCAGCTCTCACTTTATAGGAAACTTGTTTTTTCTTGTTTTTTTTTTTTTTTTCCTTTCTGCAAGTTGGAGTATAGATAGGATAGCAACCCAGCTTTGATCTTACAGATGATGACAGGACCCTAGGGGTAAGAGAACAACAAGATAGGAGGAACCTGGGTCCCTGAAAGACCGTGTGGAGCACAGCTTCCCTACCAGCCTGGGCCTCACATCTCCAAACTATTTTATGGGAAGCATAATAAACTTATACTTATTTAAGTCATTGTATTTTAGGATTGCTGTTTCTTTATTAGCCTTTGCAATAACTAACAAAAATGACATATGATGGTATGTTTTAGTTATCTAAAATTATCCCCAAACTTAGTGGCTTTGAAGAAACAAATGTTAATGATCTCCCAGTATCTGTTGATCATGAATTTGGGAGCAGGCTAGCTGGATGATTCGGACTCAAAGTCTCTCATGAGGTTGTAGGTAAGATGTTGAATGAAAGCCTTACTTGGACTGGAAGATCCATTTCCAAAGTGACTTGTTCACACTGTATTGGCAAGATGCCTCAGTTCTTTGCCCCTCCATAGGGCTACTTGAGGACTCTCCCAATATGGCAGTTGGCTTCCTCTACGGTGAGTGACCCAAGAAGGAACAAGGAGGAAACCACAATGCTTTTCATGACCTAGTTTTGGAAATCATACTTCATTCCTTCTGCAGTGTCCTATTTGAACACATGTCAGCCCTATTCAATGTGGGATGGGACTATACAATTAGGAGGGGGTCACTGTGGTCATCTTAGAAGAGTTCCACTGTATCATATGAAACTATATCCAAGATAAACTCTCAGCCACTAGGGGGTGAAAGGTAGGCACAGTATGCTCTCATGTGTATTGATTTTATGGATATACATAATACCTGTGCTTATATACACATATGTGCCTGGAGATTGTTTGAGGGGACACCTAACAAACTCCTAACAGAGAATGCCTCTGGAGTAAGAGTTAGGGGACTAGGGGCATAGAGTAGAATAGTAATATCGTTTATGGCACATCATTTTGTGCTGTTTGATCTATATATTTACTTGTAGCCAATATTTAGTGAAAACACTTTTTGTTAAAAGCCAAACCAAAAAAAAATGACAATAATGCAAACAAAAATTGTAATCCAAACTTGACTCCAATATACAACCATCCCTAAAGAAGCAAGTTAGTATTAGAATTTGATGTTGCTCCTTTTCTTCCCCTCAGATTAACTCACTATCATTTAATAGTGATTTTTTTTTGCAGAGTTAATATCTTTGCTGTAATGCATAAATATTTGGAAGGCGAAGTTGAAAGTGCTGGAAAACACAAAGTATCATCAATAGCAAATGTGTTCAGTAGGCAGAAATAACAAAGAAACGTAATGAACTCCATATTTCACTTTTAGAAGTACAACTTCTTTTATGTCACCAAAGGCATTTAAAATGCTCCTAATTGATATGGTTTATGTCTTGAAACAAAGAAGCCCATGTCTACAGAATTGCAAAGTTATTTGCAAACAACGAACAAACTCTGTCCCCTGGAAGGCTTTACAGAAAGTTTATTTTTGATTGTGTTCTTCAAAAGAAAAAGAGGGATTTTTGAATTAGCTAGAACAATAAGTTGGCAGAAATAATAACAATCTTTTGTCTAGGACCCCAGGGTTGGAATGGTGAATGGGGTTTACGTAACTAACTATGGAAAAGTGAAAAACTTTTTTTCCATTCCCAGCCTGTGAGCTACATCAGTGGATCTCAGTGGATTTGTAGTGAGCAAAACTTTTAAAACTTTGCAATACATGGTATGACCAATATAGGGCTCATGCCCTGTGTGACTCACCAGATGAGCTAGACAACATGCAAACTAGCCTATTTCCTTTAAAAAAATTTTTTTTTAACGTTTACTTATTTTTGAGACAGAGCATGAACGGGGGAGGGTCAGAGAGAGGGAGACACAGAATCGGAAGCAGGCTCCAGACTCCGAGCTGTCAGCACAGAGCCCGACGTGGGGCTTGAACTCATGGACCACAAGATCATGACCTGAGCCGAAGTTGGACGCTCAACCGACTGAGCCACGCAGGCGCCCCAAGCCTATTTCCTTTAAAAGAGGCTAAGTTCAGTGAGCACAGGCTTGAGTGGCATGGCAATGTAAAATTACTATGGACATATCTAAAACTTACTCTCTATTTCTATATTTACTTCCTCTCAGACCTAGTCAGGCAGGTCACAAAAGGTGCCAATCACTGAGCCAGACATTAAACAATACTGAGTTAGATCAGTGTTTACGGGTGGGAAGTGATTTGGCCAATAAAGTATGATTGGACATGTTTGTCTCACACATACTGCTGTGGGTTGAACTGTGCTTCTTGAAAAGATATGTTCCAGTCTTAACCCCTGGTGCTTGTGAATAGGACCTTATTTGGAAGTAGCCTTTGCAGAGGATGCAGTCAAGTTAAGATGAGGTCACACTGGATTAGGGTGAGCTTGAAATCAAATGACTTGGTGTCCTTCGAAAGAGAAAGCGAGCTGAAGACCAAAAGAGCCACAGGGAAGAAGGCCGTGTGAAGAATGAGGCAGAGTTGAATTACATGGCCACAAGTCAAGGTACACAAAGGGTTGCTGGCAGTTATGGAGGACAGGAAAAGGCGAGGTCACTCTAATTCTCCAATGGCGTCAGAGAGTATAGCCCTGCTGTCATAGACATAGATTTTGGTCTTCTAGCTTCTAGACTATAGGAGAATAGATCTCTGAGTTTTTTGATATCCAGCTTGTGTTACTTTGTTACCATAGCTTTAGCAAACAAGTACATACACTAGTAGTGAATTCTGTGGAAAAAAGTATAAAACAGGTTTTTACGGCCAAATAAGTGTAACAAGAAGAAAGTTAAACAAAGCTAAAGATTTAATCTCAGTACCATTTCTCAGGCCTTTGACATAAAATCAGCAGCGACTATTGACTAAAAACTGTCCCGAAGATGTGTCAAAAATGTTAGGCACCCTAATGTACTTGGTTGACACGACAACTCTATGAAGTTGAATGTGTTCCTCTCCTCATTTTGGAGATGATAGAACGGAGGCACAGAATGGTAGGACGACCCACATAACTGGTAAGAGGGTGGAGCCAAGATTCAAAGCCCGGAAGTCTGAGTCTGGAGCTTGGACTCTTCCTGGCATGTGAGGAGCACTGAGGATCTCTGAAGTCTCCCCTGGTGACAGTGGGATCCTTTTTTTTTGTACAGAGATTCATAGGATGAATGTTCAGTGGGTAATGACTGTGGACCTGTTCTAGTACTGAGATTATCTCAGGATTCAGGCAGTTCAGAATCTCTGAGAAACTAACTGAAGCGAATACCCATGGCTTCCAGTGGCTCAGACATTTTCAAAGAGCTGAACGAATTATTTTTATGTCTAAACATTCCCATTTGGAAGCAACTTCTTTTTTATCTTCCACAGGTTCTGGGATTTGCACAGGGAGGCACATCTTGGCTAGTAACGAGTACAGCCTGACAAAAGCACAAGAAAAAACCCACCCTGGCAAATGGAAGAAGGAGCTAAATTGACGGGCCATAGAGTTGAAGGGAGACAGACCCAGGTGTAAAGAAATGGGCATGGATGGGGCGCCTGGGTGGCGCAGTCGGTTAAGCGTCCGACTTCAGCCAGGTCACGATCTCACGGTCTGGGAGTTCGAGCCCCGCGTCAGGCTCTGGGCTGATGGCTCAGAGCCTGGAGCCTGTTTCCGATTCTGGGTCTCCCTCTCTCTCTGCCCCTCCCCCATTCATGCTCTGTCTCTCTCTGTCCCAAAAATAAATAAAAATGTTGAAAAAAAAATTAAAAAAAAAAAAAAAAAGAAATGGGCATGGATGTGAGTCACGCCATGTTGCTAAGAGAATGAGGTCGTAAAAAAAAAAAATGAACAACACAAAAGGGATCAGGGAGACTCGGACAGAGAACCAGGGGGATATGGCTATTGGCAAACAGAAGGAAAGGGAGACATGGTCGGTCAGAAGCATTTCAAAATGCACACACATTGAGAGGAGAGGTCAGGCAGGAGGATGACTACAAAGGAGTAGAAGATGATGCTACTGGCAGAAAGTCAAGCTCTGTTTTCCCACGCAGATAATGACTTTCCTTCTTATTTCGTTGAGAACACAGGAGCAATCAGAAAACAATTTTCTCATGTTTCCATCACCAAATCTACCACCCACCCGCATCTGTACCCATTTCTTTTCTTTTGCTCCTGATACATGGCATCATCTATCCCTTCCGGTCCTGCCACCATGCACTGGATGACTTTCCTTCTCACCCACTCTGGGACTTTATCCTGCAGTCTTCCTCTTTCCCTCTGGTGTCATTACTTGTTCTTTCTCTACAGGATCATATCAATCAGTTTATAACCATACCGAAATGATTCCCTCCTTAAAGGGGTTTCCTCCACCCCATTTCTCCCTCCAGCTACAACCCCATTTCTTCCCTTCCCCTCTCATAGTGAAACTGAAGAATTCTTCATACTCCTCTTTTCCACTCTTTAGCTCAATCTGTCTTGCAAACACTCCAATCAGGCTTTTTATCTGGACCACTCCACTGAATCATTCTTGTTAAATCTGCAATGACTCTGTGTTGCCAAAACAATTCTCTCTGTCCTCATCGTACTCAACCTCGCCGCATATTGACATGGCTAATCGCTTCTTTGAAACTCTTTCTTTGCTGGGTTTCCAGAGTACCAAACGCACCTGGTGTTTCTTCTATTTCACTAGCTGCTTCTTTTCAGTCTTGGTTGGATTCTCTTCTTTCTGACCTCTAAATGTTGGGACTCAGTCCTTAGATCTCTTCCCCATCTATACTTGCTCAGCAAGAGCTCTCATTCAGTCCCATGGCTTTAAATACCATCTATGAGCGGTCTTCTCCCAAGTGTGCATCTCCATTCCTGACCTTTCCCCTGAGCTCTAGGCTCATACATACAATGGCTTCCTTGACATCTCTCTTTAGCTGTCTAACGGATAACTGACACACATTCTGTTTAAAACAGAACTCTTAATTTCCTTCCCTCTCTGCCTTCAAACATGCATATACAGGTTGGGTTCTTTGGAAATAAATGTTGAGACGGAGTTCGGTGAGCAGGTATTTAGTACGGATAAGCATCTGTGGATAGGAAGGTAGAGAGGGGGAGAGAAGCAAGATCGAGTACAGAAAGGAGTTTCATTGTGAGGCAGAACCAACAAAACGTTGGCTTACTCCCTGGAGAGTTCTGGATTGCAAACGACCCATTAGAGTTGTGCCTTCTTGGGCCAGGCCTTTCTGCTCCGTCTTCACCAATCACTGAATGTGGGCTTCCCTCAGAAGGGTGTACTCTCAGATGGGGCAGCTCTGTGCAGCTGAGCAAACCATGAAGGCACTGACAGTTGGAGGTGAGTATCTCTGACTGGAAGGAAGTCTTTGTCATCACTAGAACCACGTTGGGTTCTACCTAACCATCTTGTAGAGCAGACCACCTCTGAGTTTTAAACAAGCAGCGCATTGTGAATACAGGCATTTTGCTAATTGTTGGCATTTTATCCCCGGCTACGAGTATTTTTTGCATAACATCAGGACCCCGATGCATTCACTCTATGATGATTACAATGGTGATCTCCCCAAAGCCGCTACCCACTTTATTTTATTTTAAAGAGATTTTTCAAAGGCACAATTATGACGACGAAATGCTGAAATTGTGAGGCTCGTATCTCCAGAAATAATGAATCTCTACACAAAGACCAGCAGAAACTAAGTGTAAGGAATTAATTCTGTACAGGGGTCTCTGTAAGTATCTCAAACTAGAATGGATTGAGAGTCTTTCAGGCTAGGTTTTTTCCAAATTTCTACGTAGTTGTTGAAAATGAAGTAATTGAGTAAGTCTGTAAAGACTTGTGTGTGAGGTGAGTCCCTATTTTCTGAACGATGAATTTTGAGGCAAATATCTTGCCTTATATCCAGGCATTACGCTATTCAAGATGACGTAAAAACCAGATAGATAGATCTGTCACAGTGGTTGAAGTAAACCTGACTCTATATACCGAAGTAAATTCCTCACGGGCCCAAGCAACAAAACTACTTTTCTTCAAAGCGACACATCTCGAAAAAATCCTGCATTCATGTTTCACCTCCATTTAATTTTCTACCTACAACTCCTCTTGAAAACACAAGCGCCTCATGGAACAGGTAAGAGACCCTCAATTCAAGGCACAGACTTTACTATTCCACAACACGTGGGCCCAAGACGCCAATTTCAAATTTTATAATCTGCTTTTAGAAAACTTGGCCTGTCCTCTTCTCCCCTGGGGTTCGCTTCCTCATCCGGGACATTCGGGTTGTCTGCTAAAGTCAAGAAATAGGAAAGAGTGCCTGTGGGGACAGGTCTCAGAAGCCCACGCGTAGCGCCTTTGTGTTTCAGTGAAATTTGTGGATATTTCTGTCACCTCACAATGTGTCAAGGCCTCAGACACATGACTACAGAAGTCAGAAATGAAATGGAGAGTAGACATGTTCCTGATCAATACGTTTTATTTTTAAAAAGTTTAACAAATAACAAGCTTTTATGCCACTCTCTATGTCTATCAAAAGAGATGCTATTTGCTGTTTATTCCTGCTCTTTCCCCACCTTCACTCTGCTGTTACTAAAAACCCGAAGAGTTGCATCACGAAAGGGACTTGGTACTATGGTTTAACTGTATTCTGTGATCTCCCAACATGGCCTGAGGTTACGTGGACCGCGACACGGGCTACCACATGGCATGACTGGGAGTCACCACTGCACAGCCTCCTTTTCTTTCGGCTTATCTTCTCCTTCATTTCTCTCCCACAACATCCTTTGGCTTAAAAAAATTTAAACCAGTCATTGTTACAAAACAATCCAAGGAAACCAGCTAGTATTTATGGACTGTGTGTTTCAGGGTGATTCATCTCAACTCTCTCCTTGAGAGCGAGACATTATCTCTCAAAGCGGCCATTATCAAGCCCATTTTGCAGATGAGAAAACTGAGACCAAAGAAGTGAAGAAACTTCATAGACAAACATATTTAAGTGGGGGGTTTGGCCTACCTGCCAAAACTTATCCTCTTAACCCCAGCTTATCTCCTTGTGCTCAGAGTTTAAACGCATCCAGCAAATTCTCTGTTCCAATCACCTCATTTTCAGGACAGGAGAGTGACTCATTTGAAATTACACAATAGCTAAGCCAGATTATAGCTTGGATCTTTTTCATTTAAATCTGATGGTCCTGGTACACTATGGTGCTGCCTCCAACATGATGAGGATTCTAGGAAATAAGAGACTCAATGCTCATACTGGTTTTGGCACAAAGAAAATGCACTTGAAATTCTAAGAGTTATATAAGGGCAAACACTTAGGACAGAAAGTAGTGTCTCTTTACTTCCACTTACTTTTCAGCTTCTTGTAATTCATGCCCATCATGCTAAATTGGCACCCTTCAGTGATGCCAATATAAAGTGCTCTCATTGATTTGGTGTCTGCCTGTGTGGATGTTTGGGTATGACTGGGAGGAAATCATTTTGCTCATCTGATTTTCTAGGACTTTGCTCTAACTTTACTCATCTTGCTTGTTTAAAAGCGAGACCAACAGAATCACTAACATGAATCTTTGAGATATTCTGCATGCTGTATCTTAGTGCTAGTTTTTAAAGGATTTACGGAATATTTTCTCCCTCCAAGCTTTATCACTTCTCTATCCATTATCTATCTATCTACCTACCTACATATCGACCTACGTGTGATTATATTTTTATTTCTTTAGTGGCCAGATGAGAAAACAGATTCACACACCGAACCAAGTATGATAATAGAACTCCTCATAGAGTTAAGAGTTGGCTTTCTATACATTCTGGTTTAACTATGTTTTTGTTAGTTTTTTTTTTTTTTTTTTTGTGAAAACATTTCATGGAGACTGATACAGAGTTTCAGAACCACTTCTGAGTTGACTGCCAAACCTATTTATTAATTAACAAGGACAGTGACTCCATGCAGGGGTAGCGCTAAGAGAGGCAGTTTCATAAAGTATGGCACAGATTTTGATCTACAAAACTCTTCTAACAGATTTCCTGGCTAGACTTTCAATTCTTATTTGCCATGGTACTGATGCACACTACTTTTCATGGATTAAAACAAATGATCGTGTTGAAGAATAATTTACCACCCCTTATACTGGAGTTTGATAGAACTATTCAAAGCCATGTGATCAATGAATTATTTATAAACTACAGTACTGACGTTGGGCAGCAAGGCTATTGTTAAGGCTCTGTCGGCCTTTCCGATAGATCTCAGCCTTTGTTTCTCCCTCACTGTGGATCACTTGCCCATTTTAAATTGTAGCAAGTAGACACTTGGTGGAGAGAATGACATTTTATAACGAAAATCACCAATGGCTCAGTAGATAGCAAAGAAAATTGCCTTCTTCTCAGTCACATTTAAATCCCCAGGCACACAAAGTTTGCAGGTAAGAGAGTTGGAATAAGCATACATTTTTTTTTTCTCAAAACAAAACCAAGGTGGGTTATTATCGAAGAGCACAATACACTATGTTTTTATATAAGATTTGAGATAGGGTGAACATACAAATAAATTACCGGGCAAACTCACACTACCATTTCCCCATTTATGGGGATCATTGTCCCCTGTCACAATTAGACCTACCCCCTAAATTCTCTCAAGGCAGCATTTCCCAACATCTTCAACTCCCCATCATTAGCATAGGGGAAATGCGGTGCTCATGGACATGACAGACATCACTAATCAACTGCAACACTATTACAGCCCTCTTTGCTGCTGAACTTGGCTTGGCCAAAATGTAATTAACCTTTGCTAGTTGTCTACACACTCATATCCACTGAGAATGCACTCCACCACTCCCATTCAGTGGGAAGAGCAAACACAGTTTTGAAAGGTCTAAATTCTACTTCAAATCAATTTCACAACAGTTGGAGGCACTGTGGAGATAGTGGGAGAGGAATCAGATGTGACTTCAGGGCACAATTAGCTCACTAGACCACCCTGTGTATGAGTGTTGGTATAAAATCTCCCCTACCTCACTGAGTAAAAGTGCCTCCTTCATGACCTTAAAGCCACACATGCTCAATAAATAATAGGAATGAAAAGGAATTGCACAGACAGGCCATGCCCTGGTTGTTTGATCTAAAAAAGTAGCCACTATGCATTAGAATGAATGCGGTTTCCCTCACTGACCCATCTCCTCAAATCCCATCAAGTTTACCATAATCTAAATTATCACCATCTCCTACCTGGAATAATGCAATAGCATTTTAAGTCATCAATTCTTAACTTGGGTCCCTGCACAGAGTTTGGGGAGGGGGGTGTCCTTGAAATACAATGGGAAAAAATATATCATTTCCACTAACCTCTAATTTCCTCCTGGTTTCCCTGTTTTCATTTGCGGTTCATTCTCCACGCTGCAGTCTCAGGGATTCCTGTCAGAGCTTAGCACTATCATGTCTCTGACCTTCTTCTGCCCTCCAGTGGCTTCCCAGTAGAGAATGAAATCTAGACTCCGTGCTGTGGTCTATATAGAACCCTCTGTGACCTACCCACCACCTTCCCCATTTCCTCAGGTCCCATCTGCTATGTCTCTTGCCCACCCTGACTCCTTTGCTCTTCTTTTGAGCTTACTCATCCGTCTGGCTGGAAACCTTGTCCCCTGGTTATCCTCATGGTTCCCTTCTTACTTCTTCAGGTTTCTGCTCAAATGTATCTATCGGAAAAGCCTTCCCTAACTACTCTATTTAAAGCAGCTCCACGGGCTCTGGGCTGATGGCTCAGAGCCTGGAGCCTGCTTCCGATTCTGTGTCTCCCTCTCTCTCTGCCCCTCCCCCGTTCATGCTCTGTCTCTCCCTGTCTCAAAAATAAATAAAACGTTAGAAAAAAAAATTTAAAGCAGCTCCAACGTCACCGCTCTTCCCTCATTTTGCCTAATTTTCCTCATTGTTTTATCACCCCAAACATAGTATATACTGTTTTTTCCTCCACCGGATGCTTAGGTTTGTGTCAAAACAAAAAATGGGTAAATAATGTGAGGAAAATGCACAGGTAAGTAATGCCCAGGTGAGACAAAGCAAAAGGATGCCCAAGGGCCAAACTGAAGAGTCCCACTATTTCTCCAGAGTCCCCTCCTGCCAGGGGGATGATTCAGGTGATTTTCATGGGTTTACAAGAGGTCAGGTGATTTTACCCTAATCCTCAGCAAGGGGAATTCTGGGAAGGCCATGCAAGATCAGCGTGTGGCCTGGGACTGAGGCCTAAAGTTCTTGAACTGGGGCGAGCTACATAACGTCTCCAAAATCTATCTTTCTCAGCTGTGGAAGGAGAAAATATTTGTGTTCATTGGGTCAAATATACGGTAGTACAGAAGACTAAATATTCATGAGCTTTAGAGAGAAAATACTACAGGTCAAAGACATTTCCTACCATGGAGGCTTAGGACGTTGCCCCCATATCTCCAGAGGGTAGAGCACCACTTATGGCTGCTGATAGGTGCTGGTGATGGGTGCAATTTAGCACAAGCATGGGAGAAGCAACAGAGGTGCTTACATTTTACTGCGAAATCAAAATTCTCTGCAATGTGCATTAAAATGCCCTAGGTTTTAATTCACTGGCTGAGAGGTGAGACCCAAGGATGTGCATATGTAAAAAGCATACTAAGGAGTTTTGATACAAGTGGTCCAAGGCCCACTCTAAAAAAGATGTACTGAAAGGAAAGAAGTAAAAAAGAAGGCCTTTCAACATATATTAGCTTAGGGTCAGAGTGCATAATGGTTTAGGGCAAACTCTATAGGTAACAACAAAAAGATGCATTTGCATGGTGGGCCCTTTGTATCTGTAGTATTGGAACCCATGCGGTGATGGGGGGCTGGTTGAGGCTTAGAGATCTTTACCATCTTCTCCTTGGGGACCTAGCTCACATCCACTGCATTTTCTGATTCATTTATAGTCCTTTTTATCCTGGAACAGCTTTTACTCTGTCCAGTAGTCCAAGGGTAAGTTCCGATTATCTCCTGGAGTCCTAGATTTAGAAGGAAGATCTGGTGTGCAAATACTAGCAAAGAAAGAAGACAGAGTACGGTAAATTAGGTTGTTATTAGGCAAAAGAAATTATTTGCTTTCACTTCTCCCCGACCTCCATGGGAGGAGTATACTTCCCAGCCCTGTTAATTTTGCGTTTGATATGGTAACTTCCTTTGGCTGATGGAAATTGAGATGGGACAGTGTGTGAATTCCAAGCCCAGACCATAAGATTCTGTATGTTTCTACTCATTGCTTTGTGTATTAGTTTTCTGCAGTTGGTGTAACAAATTGCCACAAACCAAGTGGTTTAAAATAAATTTTTTCTTTCACTGTTCTGGAGGCCAGAAGTCTGCAATAACGGTGTCAGCAGGGCTAGCTACACTCCCGGTCAAGACTCTAAAGGAAAATGCTTCCTTGCCTCTTTCAGCTTCTTGTGGCCCCAGGCGCTCCTTGTTTGTGTCTGATTCACTCCGTGTTCTCTTATCTTCACGTGACCTTCTCTTCTATGTCTGTGTCTTCTGCTTCTTATAAGGACATTGGGTCACTGGATTTAGGGCTCATTGGGATTACAAATCATCGTATCTCGAGCACCTTAATTACATCAGCAAAGATACTTTTTCCAAGTAAGGTCACCTTGATAAGTTCAAGGGTCAGGACAGGAACATTCCATTTTGGAGGCCAACATTTAACTGAATACACTCTGGGAGCTTGTGGCTTCTACAGTGAGAACATGCCTTAGTTCTCCAGTCTGGGCCTTGACAGAATTTAGCCCAACCCATTGCCTGAAGCAGAGCACATCAGGTGACCTGCCAAAATTTGAACAAGAGATAATTGCTGATTTCAGTGTGCCACTGAGACGTTGTGGTAGCTTGTCATGCAGCAAAAGCTGACTGATACACCAGGTGTGAAGAACATACTCCTTTATTTCTGTCCTGGTGAACAAGAGTTTGTAAACTATGTCACAGACACATCAATGGTAAGCAATAGTAAGAAGTGACTTTCTTAACATGGAAGTTACTAGAAAATCTGGTTTTGGGGTCTTATTCCAGATAATTTACCCCTATATTGGACTGGCAATATTCATTCTGCCTCAGGACTCACATAAAGTAATATAGCTGCCAATAGGGTGGGTGGGGAGAGGAAATTATTTTAGCACTTCTTACTTGCTTACTTCTCAATAATGCAACCCACAGTTGCAAACAGTGATAAGGCTCCTTTGGATAATTTGCATTTTTCTTACAGAGAGAAACTAGCTTTTTGAAATCTGATTAAATGTATCTTGCTACACCACACTGTTAGCTGAATATATACCAGTCTTTGTTCAGCTTTAAGAAAGGAGTTATTAGTCAGATTAGAGAAAGTAATGGATGAGACTGTGAAAAATGTGTTTGCCACCAAGCAAACAGAAGGCAATATATAGGAATGGGGAGGCACTCAGCAGTGGAAAAAAATTACAGCCTCACTTACAACCCGTGGTCTTTGCCCATGGACTGAATTTAATAGGACATTTACTCATTTTCATAGCAACCTGTACAAACAGCGGCTGCAGTCTGTGAATTGAAAGAAGGGACTAGATTTTGCTCAATTTTGTGTCCCCAGTACCTGGCCTCAAGACTGACACTAATATATGCTCACTAAGTGTTT
The DNA here is from genome assembly GCF_022837055.1 of Prionailurus viverrinus. Taxonomy (NCBI): domain Eukaryota; kingdom Metazoa; phylum Chordata; class Mammalia; order Carnivora; family Felidae; genus Prionailurus; species Prionailurus viverrinus. The sequence continues at coordinate 35,173,172 of NC_062562.1, read as the reverse complement.
GTTAAATGAACATGCAGGAGCCAGAGTGAGACTCTTAAAAGTGTAAGACCCGTCATGTCACTCTTCTGCTCAAAACCTTTCAGTGGCTCCCATGTCATCCAGAGAAAACTGCAAAGTCCCCTTGATGACTCTCAAAGCCCTACATTGTCTGACCCTAACGCCCGTGTAACCTCATCTATCTTCTCGTTCTCTATAACTCACTCATTCTTTCTCAGCAAGACAGCCCTCCCTCTGTTTCTCGAACTCAACAAGCATGCTCCTACTTCAGGACCTTTGCATTTCTTAACCCCTCTACCTGTATTGTTCTTCCTGGGTGTCTGCATGGCTCACCTCCCCATATCCTTGAAGTCATTATTCAAATGTTTCGATCTCCAACTGGCCTTCCGTGACCACCACACATGCAACTACAACTCCCAACCTTATTCCTCAACACTTCCTGCTTCCACTTACTGTTTTATCAATTTAATTTTTCTTTGTTTTTAACCCAATATAACAATGGATCCCAATATATTTTTTTTCTCTTTCCAACTAGGCTGTGAGCTTGCCCGAATGAAGAGATTTATATATGTATCTATATTTTTATTTATTGCAATATCCTAACATAGTGCTTGGCACAGAGTAGTAACATGATATAATTTGTTGAACAAGTGATAGAGTGCCAATATGTGCTTCACAGAGGGTGATTCCAAGAACAAAGAAATACACTTTGGCAATGAATGCTGTTGCCCCAGCTTAGGACCATGACTGTCTCTGTAGAACTCACTTGAAAGGAATGCTGCTCTTAAGACAGATAGAAAGTGTGTAGGAGATAATTCTTCAAGTTGTTTGTGCTTATCTAACCTTGACAGCTGGAATAATAAGCCAGCTTGGTGCTAACGTGCCATGTAGGGGCAGCAAGTGTATTTTAGTTCAAGATTACGAATCAGTCTACAGCTTTGTAGTGGTCAACAGGAAACAGCCAGACGAATACTGTGATTTATTAAATATGTCTCCCTAATTAAGCTAAAATAGTTGATGCATTAGTATTTCCCTTGCCTGCTGCCTGAGTCTAAGGAAGAATAAATCTCCTAAGAGATAAGTCCCTCAGATTATGATGTATCGCCTTGGGGGAGGGACTTTTGAAAAGCTGGCTTTTTCTGATGAAAAGTAAAAGGGAGAGGCACCCTAAAAGTTGTGAGTTCTGGAACAGACTGTGGCTGCCTCTCTGCCATTACAGCCAGTCATTAGGGTGGGGCTCTAAGAACCAATGCTACCTCTCTGGCTCTCCCTGGACTGGAAAAGATGGGGGCCCCAGTCAATGGCTCAGAAAGTGTCATGAATACAGCATTTTCTACAAGTGAAACCAATTTCTAGGGGGAGGAACCTCAGACCTTGTTTACCTTGAGTGTGTTCTATCTTGGGGTCAGGGTAGGAGAAGAGAGGAGGGAACGGAGATACCCATTTCAACTTTATCTTGTCCTGCTATACACACAGGCACACATCTCTTCAGAAGGCTTTCTTGAATACTAGGATTAAAGAATGTTTAAACCCGGTAAACCACACTGACAGTCTCAAGAGAACTCAAATACACTCCAAATTACTTTTTAAATAATCCAAATGACGGTGTATAAAACGAATAGGGCTGTACTGTGCAAAGGGAAAATTCCAATCTATCAAGTCCCAGGGCATAGATAGAAGGCTGCTGTGGAATCCAGGGCAGTGACTATCTTGAATGTTGACAATATATGTGGCAAGGTGTAGCCACATTATCTAGTAGAATTCTCATCACAACCTTATTAAGGTGATAATACCATCCTAGTTTTTTGTAGGTATTAGAAGGTTAATATAATTTGACTAAATAATACATTATTATTTAAAAATTTTTTCTAAACATTTATTCATTTTTGAGAGACAGAGAGAGACAGAATATGAGTGGGGCAGGGGCAGAGAGCGAGAGAGACACAGAATCTGAAGCAGGCTTCAGGCTCTGAGCTGTCAGCACAGAGCTTGACGTGGGGCTCAAACCCATGAACCATGAGATCATAACCTGAGCTGAAGTCGGATGCTCAACTGACTGAACCACCCAGGCACCCCAATAATACATGATTATTATTATTGCCCAAACAGGAAACAGTTGTAGTGAAGTTAGGTGACTTATCAAAAGTCAAACAGAAGCAACAGAGTCATAAGATAAAGCTGGGTCTTTCTCTTCCCAAGTCCTCGTCACTATACCCCACTATTTCACCAGAAGCAGGAGAGGATCGGACTGTCAGCACCTCAAAGAAATACAATATTATGCAGAAAATAGTTTCATCTAAAACTAGTTTACCAAAAATGGCATTCTTGGAAAGCTCAAAGTTTGAAAAAAATTTTTAAATGTTTTTATTTATTTATTTTGAGAGAGAGAGAGAGTGCGAGCTTGTGAGAGCAAGAGTAGGGGAGGGGCAGAGAGGGAAGGGGAGAGAGAGAATCCCAAGCAGGCTCTGCACTGTCAGCGGCACAGCCTGCTGCGGGGCTCCAACACTTGAAGAACCACGAGATCGTGACCTGAAACCAAGAGTTGGATGCTTAACCGACTGAGCCACCCAGGCACCCCAGAAAGCTCAAAGCTTCAAAAGGGCTCTGCACAAGTTCAACTCTTAACCACACCTTTGACTATCATATTTTATTTAACTCTCCAGCTGAACATGATTGCTCACAAGATTTCTCGTCTCCACGTCTTTGCAGGAACATTGTTCTTTCCCACAGAAGGCTTCAACCTTCAAAACAAACGCCACATACCTATTCCCCCAAACCTGTATGAAACGCCTTCCATCTTGGGAGCCTCCATCTTTGGAACCTAGGTACTTGCCTCTTTACACCCCTCCTTGGGAGCCAGGCTTGTCTCCGATTTATTGCTACGATGTATAGTAGTCACTTAGAACACACTTATAAAATGACGAGATGAAATGAAAATAGACTAAAACTCCATACTCTGCACGAAACGTGGCCCAGAGCTCCTTTTGCAGACATCACCAAGCATCACAGATTAGCACCTTGAAGAGAAGCCAGGCCATTAAAAATCTGGCCACATGTGGTCCACCAACTTTGTCCCTTTTGACGTCTGTGCATTCCCTTCTAAAAACCCTCCCACTTGTTATCAAGGAAGAACAGGTCAAATAGAGAAGCTAATTTACAGAGCTGTACTTTTTTTACCTATTGCAAAACTTCACGTGCATTGAGCAGTGTTTTGTCTGTCATGGCTCACAACAGCACATGATAGGGAATTCAGAGAAATGCTCCTGTCCTCAAAGCAGATGAGGTGATTTGGTATAAGGAAAATAACACAGGCATACATAAGAGTCAGGAGATCTGGGTTATAATCTCAGATATGCTACTTTGGGTAATCACTTAATCCCACTAAGCTCAAATTCCTCATTTGCAAACAAAATTAATCACATTTTTTTTCTGCCTGCTTTGGAGGGAGATTCTGGCAATAATTTAAGAAAATATGATTTCTGGTCACTGTAAAAGCATAATTACAAGTTTCCTAAGTAACAAAAACCCATAGCTTTTGTTAAGACAATCTTTATTCCGTATACCCCCATGTGGACTGGCCAACCTAGCAAAGTGTGGGCAGAGGATATTGAAATCTACCATCACTCACATTTCTTTTAAATAAGTTATTGTCTTATTTCTGGTGCTGCCTATGTACTAGCAATACTATGAGATTAAAATTCACAGTTTCTTTTTTCTTTTTTTAGGATTTAACTATCTCACAGGTTAACTGACAAGAAAAACAACTCCATGTTTAATGTGGTTACTGCTCCTTGAGGTTCCAAATCAGCACTTAAGATCCCATCTTGAAAACCTCAATAGAAGGTGAAACCATGCTAATTAGGATAATGGGAATTTATGTATCGAAGTATAAGCATCCATCGGGGCAGCTCCTCACTCAGGTGGAAGTGAAGAAAATATACTGGGAAGGTGATAAATATTTACTACCCAATGGAAATATATCTAGAAGACGCTATCTTCTTCTCTGCTTGGGGCAGATTTAATGCTGTGACACAGACTCAGAAGGAATTCTCTGGTGTCTGAGATCTATAGATACTTCCCTATCCCTCAGTCTCTTGTGTAAATCTATACACACACACACACACACACACACACATGCATACACTGCAGTGCCTTTTCAAATTCATTTTCCCCTTTAAGCCTGCCTTAAGGCTTCCAACGCTTATTAGTTCTCTTCAGTATCATTTTTGTTGCCTCTCCCAAGAAAAGGGGATACTAATTCTATTGGTCAGATTCTAGGATGCCTTAGGGAAAATTTACTAGTGGATGGAGTCATTGCAAATGATTAAAAGATTAAAAATATGGTATTTAGGGACAGAGTCAAAACTCTTTAAGAAAGTTCAGTGTTAAAATAGACTTTGAATGAACTAATGCACATTTGATACCTAGAATTCTTCCCCTAATATCTGTCTCACATCTACAAAACTGGATCCCTGTGGATAGTCAGATAAGAGCGTGAATTTTCTTGTCTTTCTTTTCCTCCCAGATAACTGAGTGTGATTTTCCCCTTCATTCAGACTTCCAGTTCGGAGAATCAGTTATATCCCAGTGTCAACAAGGGTATAGATGTGAAAGGTGACTAAAAGTAAGTTTTCTTGCCTAGGGATTTATATTTTTGAAATTCTGTTATTGGGTTCCAAGGAGTTTATTCTTGTATCTTTGAAATATGAAGTGACAAGCTTCCTCACACCTCCACCTCCTCCCATTCTGTCTCAGAGACACGGGCATTTATGGTCTTTGGCTGAAGGAATTAGTGGGAGCGAGTTTGTCACCGGGTATCATTTGGGAGTTTATAAAATCCTCGTGAAAGCCTGTCTCTCTGAGTCAGCCTGGGATGGGGACTTTGCTTGACTCTCATGACACTGAGTACACCACACCGGAAGAACAAATTCCAAGTTTTGCCAACCTAATTGTCTCTTTCTCCGTGACACTCACGAGACAGGAGCCAGTGGCACATGCACACACATGAGACACAGCAGTTGGATATAGCACGCTCTCTCTCTCTCTCTCTGCTTTTCTCTCTTCTTTATCTTATTTCTAAGACAAAGGTACACACAGTCACTGGAGGAATCTTGTTAACATTTAGATTCTGATTCAGTAGTTTTGGGGGAGGGCAGACATTCTGCATTTCTAACAGGCTCTCTAGTGATGCTGCTGGTCTGCAGACCATAAACAAGGACATCCCCAAGCTTTAGCTCGGCTTGCCAGAGGGCGGCAAGGGTAGGGTGGTAGCCACGGATCCACTTAACAGTCCATTGGTATTTTGCTTTCCCTCACTTCTATCCCTTGTAGGTGCAATTCCCTTAAACTCTTTTATTTATTTATTTTTTTTTTTTGTGGAGAGACAATTGGGAAGGTAGGTAGGATCGTCTGGTGCAAATATTGCACTGATATCTCCAGGATGTTACCACTATTCCTGTATCCCACTATTCCATCGAAAAGTCTAGATTTAAAACTGTCATCGGTTCGATTGCTGATATTTTTGCAGACGCCTGCGCAGGGGCTAGTAAGAGCTTTTCTAAACCAATGACACCTGAATTAAAATAACGTTCGCAAACACAGCTTTCAACATAAATGAAGACTCAGCACAGCTACAGAGGCACATTAGCTTGCTTAACGAGGCAGGCAGGGAGATGGAGAATTATTCTTGTTGGATTGAGGACCTTAGCAGCCTCTGCAGAATAGCTGTTCCTTGGTATCGGTAATAATCCTGAATTCTATTCCTTTATGGGAGTGTTCTTCTATAAACATTATTGAACATTTGCTTCGTGTCGGGGACCCCTGTGAAGTACTGTGGGAGAAACAAAGATGAATAAGACAAGCGCCTGGTTTTCAGAGATCTAAATGCAGGCTAGACCTAACACATTTAGTCGCACGAGATTTGCAAGGATTTAGTAGGCCATTAATGTGTTCATCTAACGGATCTTTGTCACATCACCACCACGTGCCAGGACATAGTGGTGAAAAGAATACATACGGTCCCTCATACAGCAGAACTTATTAAATAGCCAACCACAAAAATAAATATGTGATGGCAAGTTGATATAGGTGTGATACAGGGGAGACGGGCGGTAAAGGAAGAAGGACCTGGTTGAGAAGGGAATCAGAAAGCTGTTGAAAAGATGAGCTGCTCTGCTCATTTCTCCTGAGCTCTTGAAGGATGAGGAAGCGTTTGCTAGGTAAAAGGATGTCCTGACCAGTCCAGGAAGAAAGAAAGGTGTATCCTGAGGCCCCAAGGCAGGAAAGAGCTGGTGCATCCCAGAACTGACAGGGGGCCAGTGTGGCCAGATGGCTGTGAGGGAGGCGATGCGGGCAGTACGACGATGCGGGACCAATGAGCAGAGCAAGCTCACCTTACGGCAAATGCAGGACCTCTTATGGAGTCTGCATTTTCTTCTGTGTGCACTGGGACACCTAATAATCCAACCTGCATTTTGAGAAGCTGCCTCTGACTGCAGGCAAACAGAAGAGAGGCAAAAGGCGATGCCAAGGGACCCACGGGGGTCACTAGCCGGGTCATGCTCATCACCTTCTTCAAGAAGCTTCCACGCTGACTCAAGTGCCTGAAGTCAACTTGGACACAAGTCTGGCCACAGTGTTTCATTCACTCATTTGATAATTATTTGCTAATTATCTCTTATATGCTGGGCACTGGGGGAAAAGAAGTTAATAAGATAGAAAAAAAAAATCCTAGCCTCTCCCCTTCCCCCCCCTTTCTTCCTCCCTCCCTCCTCTCTCCCTCCCTCTGTCCTGTTTTCTCTCCTTTGTTCTTTTCCTCCCTAAAATGTGGATTAAGTGGCTTCTGTGTGCCAGGCCTTCTATAACAAGCTTGTGAATACTTCTTTGCACAGAGGTCCTTTAACCACTCATACCTTTGGGTGGATCAGATCTATTAGTTATTAAGATCTGCGTTGGGATAAAATAAGAAGGTACTTCCTATTAATGTTTATCATCATTATCCATTATCATCTATTCCCTTGCTTTCCTCTATATTGTAAGATCAGGCCCTCTGAGGGGTGTGAATTAGAGAAAGAATTTTAGAACATGTCCTCCGGTGAAGAACGTGGGTTTGAGAAATGACCTAAAAACACACATTAAATCTTAAATTATTCTTGTGGGTAAGAGCCGTGTACTGGGTGCTGAGGGACATGGGTTCCCATTCCCATTCAACTCTTTGTAAATTGTAACCTTGGGCAGAATGCTTATTTTTCTCATGTACAAAGTAAAAACACTGAATTGTGTAATCTCCAAGGCCCCCCTCAGCTACAAGTTTCTTCTGTGGAAATCAACATGGGATTTGCAATCGGAGGACCTAATAGTTGTGCTCATTCATTTGTGACCTTGGCAAAGTCACTTGATATCCCTGAAGCCAGATTCCTCGTCTGGAATGAAGAGAGAAATGACACCATCTCAACCCAGTATGCTAATGCAATGCCTAGTACTTAGTAGAAACTAAAAAGCTATTTTTCAGTGGATGATGGATACTTTCTACCTTATAAAAATTAAATGAGATCAGGCATATAAGAAAGGTCTGGACTATGTGGCACTCTTTCAATAATAGTTCACATACTTCTTATGAACTGAGTTTATATTACACATTTAAAAAACCCTTTGCTGTGGTTTGGGCAGGGCATGACTCGTTATCCAGCATTATTTGTTAAATTGAGGATACATCTCCAAATTCTTCGGGGCACATTAAAACAGCAGAAAGTAAGGTTGGGAAAAATGAGTAGGTATGCCACTTAATGAGCTATTAAACTTCCCATCAGAAAGCCAGAAACTCAGAGGCAGTCCAAAATAGCAACTCTGCATAACCACCCAAATAATAAGCTACACTCGAGAGCGAGTGATCCATTCTTAACACGCCTACAAGATAAACTAAACAGGAAGAAAAAGATGCCAGCCTTGGCTCAGAGACTTCATTGTAAGGTAACTTTATTCATCATCTTGAACCCTTCCGATTTCCAGGCAACCATCTCTTAACATGGGCTTGCAGGTTTCACATGAGGGTGACAAGGAGTCTGAAGTATGAAAAGTTACCTCCGCTGCAGTGTGTTTGTCTTAGGTTGGAATTTCTTGATTTCAACCTGTCAATGCTATTTGAATGCCAGGGTGGTTATCCACCCTGGTCCCCACCCTATGTTCCAATACTCCAGCTTGTCCACCACTGCTTTCCCATTCTGGAAAGAGTTGTAGGGGGACCGGCTGTAGTTTGGTTTGGCTTTGATGTCCAGGAGCCTTCCCATCCTTCCCATGAATGATTTCTGTTGCTGAGACTCACTTTGAGCTTGAGGTAGAGTTCAACGTTCATTAAAGATTAAAAAAAAAAATTCCCTTTGGTACGTATTGTAAAGAAAAAATACTGCTTCCTTTTTTCTGCTCCAGTTCATCTCTGGAAGGCAGGCTGGTGGGAAGGCTGGAACAAAGGCTAGGCTAAATTAACATTCTGGTTCCAGCACTCACTACTGATCTATTGCACCAGGAAGCCTGCTGGTGGCCTCCTTGAGTGATTTGGGAAGAGGATAAGGCAGGGATGGCTGTGACTGTAAGGGGCAGAAGAGACAGGAGCCAGTAGTTCCCCAGGGGTAGTGTGGTTGCCTATCTTATTAGTAAGAACCGCAGCAAAAAGAGAAGGAACGCCAGTAACAAAACAACTACCATTTAACTGAGTGTCTATTACGTGTCAGGTACCATGCCTTGTTTACTCCTTTCAAAAACCATGTAAGATTTCCACAGATGAGAAAATGGAGGGAAGGGGAGGTTAAGTGATTTACCCAAAGTTATGCGGCTTGGGTGATAAGAGCTGGGAGTCAACGCCAAGTCCATCAGGGTCTACAGCCCAGGCTTTCACACTTCATCACACGATGGAGTGCCAAGGAGGGTCTCAAGGACTTGCGAAGGATGGCCTTCTCTTTCTAGCTCTCCTGATTTCCAAGGCTTATGTGAGGGAGATGGAGTTGGCTCCGGGCTAACAGAGTGATTCTTTTTTGATGAGAGAATGAGAGCTTTGATTTTATTTTTTCTTCTTAAAGCTAACAATAATCTGAATTTTGAGGTGTTGGCAAAAGGAAAGAGGGGTGGTACAAAAGGTAAAGAGCATTCTGGTGATGTCTGCAAACTAGTAGCAGGTGGATATATACCCAAAGGGGAAACTACAAAGCCCAGGAGGGCCTTACGGCAGAGATAAAGTATATCTAATTAGGCGGCAGTGACAGACTCCCAAAAGGCTTCATCGAGGAGGTGGCTTTTGAAAGACAGGAAGAGTGCTTTGAAAGAGAGGAAGAGTGATGGGAGGCAGAAATGGGTATATTCCAAAGTTAAAAATAGAATCCTTATTAATTGCATCCCAGACAAAAGCGTGATCTTAGGTAGGAGAAACTCACACCGTGAAGGCAAGCATCTTCTGGCCAATAAAAATGTTGACCCCAGAAGTTTGCTAGAGTGGATATGAGTGCACTCAAGTGGAAAGATCATTTACTTGGCTAGAAGGTCTGCTTTCAAATTCTAACTCTGGCACTGAGGTAGGAGGTAACCACTCTGGGACTTAATTCCTTCAGCTATAAAGCTGTTATGGTCTCTGCCTACCCGCCTCCCAGGTTTTGGAAAGTTTCAGGTAAGATAAAGTAGATGAGAGGTTGCAAGTTAAAAGAATTATCATTTCCTTTGAAGGACTTTTTTTCCCCTAGTACCTTCTGGATATTTCTGGGGATAGTGGCTTCCACTGGAAAGTTCCTTCGAGTTCCCCCGGCTAACTGATTGGCCTACACCTTTTTTTTTTTTTAATTTTTTTTTCAACGTTTATTTATTTTTTTGGGGGGACAGAGAGAGACAGAGCATGAACGGGGGAGGGGCAGAGAGAGAGGGAGACACAGAATCGGAAACAGGCTCCAGGCTCTGAGCCATCTGCCCAGAGCCCGACGCGGGGCTCGAACTCACGGACCGCGAGATCGTGAGCAGGCTGAAGTCGGACGCTTAACCGACTGCGCCACCCAGGCGCCCCTGGCCTACACCTTTTAACAGTCTAAGTCAAAGCTTGCGAGGTGTTTGAATTTCTCAAACAAGTAAATGATCAAGATACATTTTTGACACAGCTTTCCACGCATCAAAGTCGGTCATAAAGAAATCCATCACATTTGCACACACAGCACATATACATGTGCAAATACAAACACACACTACCATCTGTTCTCACCAGCCTTCTCTTGAAGAAAGACACTTGGATGACAAAAAGTAGGAAGGATAGAACTTCAGTAAAATGTCCTTTAAATGGAATAAGTGTGGCTTTAGGAGAAATTCACTGTAGCATCCCTCTGCTGTGAAGATTAAAGCATCATACTGTCATGACATCAAGCCACAGGGGGCCCCATTTAAAATTTGCCAGATGTTTGCTGGGGACAGTTTATTTATTTATTAAAAAAAATTTTTTTTTAACCTTTATTTGTGAGACAGAGAGAGACAGAGCATGAACGGGGGAGGGTCAGAGAGAGGGAGACACAGAATCGGAAACAGGCTCCAGGCTCTGAGCTGTCAGCACAGAGCCTGACGCGGGGCTCGAACCCACAGACTGCGAGATCACAACCTGAGCCGAAGTCGGGCGCTTAACTGACTGAGCCACCCAGGCGCCCCGGGGAAAGTTTATTTTATTTATTGACTGGTTTATGTGGATGGTCATTCCATACGCTTGAGGAGAGAATTTCTAGGTACTGCACTTCTGTAGGTTGAGACGAAGTTTAAGACTCTACGTATCCCTTTAAGGCGTCTACACTCCTAGCCCCGCCACAGTACCTGAGATGGAGGACTGAAGACGGTGCTGGGGCGTAGGAAATATGAAAGGAAATTAGTTTATTTACTCTTTGAAGTTTCTAGGGGCTTATCAGGTAAAAGAGAAATTATGTTGGCGATGGAGCATGAGTGCATTTAATCTACAAGATGAATATAGACCTAAAAGTTTCCCAACCTCACCAGCCAGAATCTTACACCCAGATTCTACTGTATCATCTCCTCTACTAGGTGAGTGTTAAGAGAGTTTTAATGGGAAAGTGGCATAAACTCTGAACAATCAGGGGCATTTTATAGTTTTTCCACATATCTCACTTTCTGCTAAAGATTTTCTAGTTATGTTACATGCTGAAACGTTCAAATGTCCAGGTATCTACATAGGGACTTCCCTCTTGTTTCTTTCTTTCAGGGCTTCTCAAACTCTGATGGGCATAGAATGATAGAAGAATGTACACAAAATCACGGACCTGAACTTTGGGATAATCTATATATAACCTTTTCAAGGTTATTTTTGATCAGTCATAATTTCTGCCTTAACACAATGACATTCCCTTTGAACTGAACGATGGACCAATACCATGAATCACTGGGCCAAACCTCCCAGAACTTGGAATTTTGCTGGCAAGTAGAGAAATTGTTAGCACTGTGGTTAAGTGACCCAGCAAGTTCAGGAGAATGCTGAAACACTGCCAAAGAATTTGCATGAAAACTAAGAAAAAGCTTCTAGTTTGTGTCTGTGATGTTGTATTAGTCGGCTATGGCCACAATAATACCATATAACAAATGAACTCCGAGCTCAGTAATTGAAAATAACAATTGTGTATTATCAGGCACTTGGGTCAGTGACTCAGGTTCTAGGCTGTAATCCTCTGGGCAGCTCTGCATTCAGCTGTGGGTCAGCTATACATGGCTCTAGGCTTGGGGTTCGGCTCAGTTTGTTCTGTGGTCCGGGAGGAAAGGGCAGGAGCTACCTAGAGCATGCTCTTTTCAACCTTGAAAGTACAGTTCAAGTTGATGCTTGTATTGTCACTAACTGCCTATTATCAAAACAGGCCACATGATTTGCAATCAATCATGAATGTGACCCCAAGTGAGGAAGTCCAGCTACACCATGGGAGGAAGGGTTCTGGAGGCTAAAAGGACCAAATCTTGCTTGGTGAGTTAAATTCTCCTTCAGGCTGCTAATTAAGCACCCCTTCCCAAGGAAGTGACTTGATTTTCCTATCAGGCTTTATTTCTGTTGCCAGATCCAGGCTCTGGTGGCTATGATTGATTTCCCCAGAGCTAGTATATGGCACTTAGGTGAACATGGAATAAAGGTTCACCAGTCAAACTGTGGAAAGCTCAATCCTTGATTTCTGTGACCTAATCCTTAGCCCCAAAATAGAGCAGTGGTAACCTGAGACAAGTTACTTAACCTTTCTTTGCCTCAGTTTCTTTACTTATAAAGTGGATCCAAAAACGTATCTGCTTCATAGGATTATTGAGAAGAAATATAAGATAATGTGGATGAATTATTTGTTATAATAACGTCTCAGTAAATGCTTTCCTTGCTACTTAAATGAAAACAACTCTCAGAAAGTACATCCTATAGAAGGACAAAGAAGGATTTCTCAGAACATGTTATATTAAGTTCTTCTCAAGATGACTGGAGAAGGAAGAATACTGTAATGGTACTTTTAAGTGACTTTGACAAGAGAACAAAAATGGATATCTAAATCCAAGAACTCCGATCAATGTGACTGCTAAAAATCAGCAGCTCCTCATTTCTGCATTGCCTTGTTATCTTACATTCTGGCTTCATGGTCACTTCAGGAAACATTTGCTGAACATACTGTCAGGATTTTCACTGGAAGAACAAAGTCGTGTCTGGAAACACTGTTCATAGGACCTCTCAACTCATACTTTATTTTGCCATGCTCTGAGCATTAGGGCTCTGGAATGTGTTTATTATTCTGAATTTGTAAGAAGTATCATTCTGAGAAATCTTTTCATAACTTACACACTTGTCTAGACGCAATGACTTAGGACACAGACAACTTTCAGGAAATAACAGAGCTTTATTTGACTTTGCAAAATTTTGATCAAATGCCAGGCTGGGAGTTTTGTGGGCTGACAATGTCAGAGTCTATGTGGTATTATCCCAGGAGCGGTTATTGCTGTTTGAGATGAAAATCAGGAGTCCGGTGACAATTCTTATTTTAGTGATTCTCAAAAGGAACGTCACAATATTACTGGAGTGCCATGAATCCTTTGCATGTTTGCTTTCTAGTTTTGATGAATGTGTCCAATTAATTTCTTTTTCAACTGAGGGTATATATTATTATAATTTCTGTCTGATACAGGGTTGTGCAGAGTGAGACTTAGGAAGCCCTGTAGAGCAGAGAAATGTTGACATTAAGAAGAGGCTAATCATGATATCAAGTCAGCATGAAGAAAGAGTCGGGTTTCTCGGAATACTCAAGAACTCTGCCTTGTGGGTATGTTAGGGGAACTTAGGAAAGTAAACCATTCGTCATCTAAAACAGTCTACATAGTCTTCATTGTGTTGAAAGACAATCAACGAAGATGATAAGACGATGTTTTTTTTTGTGTGTGTGTGTACTATGTGGTATCATCCCATTGTAATAGAATTGTACCATAATTATTACAGACTGATTTATTGTTGCTTTCAATCTCTTAAGGGCTTTAATGTGTGGCCAAAATTTCTGTTATTATAAAGGTAGAGAATCACTAACTTACCACCACAAAACCCTATCCTTTAAACACTGTAGGGAGAGGGGGGCCTGGGTGGCTCAGTCAGTAAGCATCCGACTTCAGCTCAGGTCATGATCTCACGGTTCTTGAGTTCAAGCCCCTGTGCTGATAGCTCAGAGCCTGGAGCCTGCTTTGGATTCTGTGTCTCCCTCTCTCTCTGCTCCTACCCCACTCACACTCTGTCTCTCAAAAATAAATATACAGTAAATTTTTTTTTTTTTAAATGCTGTAGGGAGAGAAGCTCAGTATTAACCCAGTGAATGGAAATCTGGGATCTAATGTTCCAGGTTCTCAGGAGGGCTGTGGGATTTGAGGAAGCACAAAAATATCTGAGTGGCAAGATTGGAACCTCCCATATTAAAAAGATGGAGAGAGTGATGATGGGGAATCAAATGCCCTAAAAATAATGAATAATAAAATGAAGCTAATAAAAAATTGCTACATGCAGGACTTTGAAGGAACAGAATACTAGTGACTGAATACCTACTGGCTGACTAGACAAATGAATAAATTAGTCAATGAATAAATAACCTTTACCATATATTATAGATTTACTATATATTATACACGTATATGATCTTATACAAGAAGGCAGATATTCTTTTTTTTTTTTTTTTTTTTTTTATTTTTTTTTCTGAAATTTATTGACAAATTGGTTTCCATACAACACCCAGTGCTCATCCCAAAAGGTGCCCTCCTCAATACCCATCACCCACCCTCTCCTCCCTCCCACCCCCCATCAACCCTCAGTTTGTTCTCAGTTTTTAACAGTCTCTTATGCTTTGGCTCTCTCCCTTTCTAACCTCTTTTTTTTTTTTTCCTTCCCCTCCCCCATGGGTTCCTGTTAAGTTTCTCAGGATCCACATAAGAGTGAGACCATATGGTATCTGTCTTTCTCTGTATGGCTTATTTCACTTAGCATCACACTCTCCAGTTCCATCCACGTTGCTACAAAAGGCCATATTTCATTTTTTCTCATTGCCATGTAATATTCCATTGTGTATATAAACCACAATTTCTTTATCCATTCATCAGTTGATGGACATTTAGGCTCTTTCCATAATTTGGCTATTGTTGAGAGTGCTGCTATGAACATTGGGGTACAAGTGGCCCTATGCATCAGTGCTCCTGTATCCCTTGGATAAATTCCTAGCAGTGCTATTGCTGGGTCATAGGGTAGGTCTATTTTTAATTTTCTGAGGAACCTCCACACTGCTTTCCAGAGCGGCTGCACCAATTTGCATTCCCACCAACAGTGCAAGAGGGTTCCCGTTTCTCCACATCCTCTCCAGCATCTATAGTCTCCTGATTTGTTCATTTTGGCCACTCTGACTGGCGTGAGGTGATACCTGAGTGTGGTTTTGATTTGTATTTCCCTGATAAGGAGCGACGCTGAACATCTTTTCATGTGTCTGTTGGCCATCCAGATGTCTTCTTTAGAGAAGTGTCTATTCATGTTTTCTGCCCATTTCTTCACTGGGTTATTTGTTTTTCGGGTGTGGAGTTTGGTGAGCTCTTTATAGATTTTGGATACTAGCCCTTTGTCCGATATGTCATTTGCAAATATCTTTTCCCATTCCGTTGGTTGCCTTTTAGTTTTGTTGGTTGTTTCCTTTGCTGTGCAGAAGCTTTTTATCTTCATAAGGTCCCAGTAATTCACTTTTGCTTTTAATTCCCTTGCCTTTGGGGATGTGTCGAGTAAGAGATTGCTACGGCTGAGGTCAGAGAGGTCTTTTCCTGCTTTCTCCTCTAAGGTTTTGATGGTTTCCTGTCTCACATTTAGGTCCTTTATCCATTTTGAGTTTATTTTTGTGAATGGTGTGAGAAAGTGGTCTAGTTTCAACCTTCTGCATGTTGCTGTCCAGTTCTCCCAGCACCATTTGTTAAAGAGGCTGTCTTTTTTCCATTGGATGTTCTTTCCTGCTTTGTCAAAGATGAGTTGGCCATACGTTTGTGGGTCTAGTTCTGGGGTTTCTATTCTATTCCATTGGTCTATGTGTCTGTTTTGGTGCCAATACCATGCTGTCTTGATGATGACAGCTTTGTAGTAGAGGCTAAAGTCTGGGATTGTGATGCCTCCTGCTTTGGTCTTCTTCTTCAAAATTCCTTTGGCTATTCGGGGCCTTTTGTGGTTCCATATGAATTTTAGGATTGCTTGTTCTAGTATCGAGAAGAATGCTGGTGCAATTTTGATTGGGATTGCATTGAATGTGTAGATAGCTTTGGGTAGTATTGACATTTTGACAATATTTATTTTTCCAATCCATGAGCAGGGAATGTCTTTCCATTTCTTTAAATCTTCTTCAATTTCCTTCAGAAGCTTTCTATAGTTTTCAGCATACAGATCCTTTACATCTTTGGTTAGATTTATTCCTAGGTATTTTATGCTTGTTGGTGCAATTGTGAATGGGATCAGTTTCTTTATTTGTCTTTCTGTTGCTTCATTGTTAGTGTATAAGAATGCAACTGATTTCTGTACATTGATTTTGTAGCCTGCAACTTTGCTGAATTCCTGTATCAGTTCTAGCAGACTTTTGGTGGAGTCTATCGGATTTTCCATGTATAATATCATGTCATCTGCAAAAAGCGAAAGCTTGACTTCATCTTTGCCAATTTTGATGCCTTTGATTTCCTTTTGTTGTCTGATAAGAAGGCAGATATTCTTATGCCCATTTTGCCCTTAATGGTTTAAAGTGAGAAATTCACTTGTCCAGGATGAGCTAGTCCATGATAAAGCTGGGATTTGAACTCAGAACTATCTAATTACCAAAACCTATTCTATCAAGCTGTTATCATTAAACAAAAAGCTGTAGATCTATTCACTACAGATGAGCCCAATTAATCATATAAAGCTTCAATGTGATCATATCCTTCTCCTATTAAAACCCCAGGACGGTTTTCTGTCACTCAGAAAACAAAGCCCCAACTCCTGACCCTTGGGCAACAAGGTGTCACACCATCTGGCCCCCGCCCACCTATGGCCCATCTTTTTGCACCGGGCTCTTCTTGCTGTTCTACTCAACCAAACTTGATCCTCCCTCCAAAGGCTTGCCTTTACTGTTTCATCTTCCTGGAATATTCTTCCCCCCAATCTTTTTAGATCTGTGCACAAATGCCGCCTCTTAGAAAGCCATTCAATGGTCACCCTGTCCACTCGTATGCTCGATTTCTTTAACTTACTGTTTAAACCATTACCTGAAATTAGATGTTTTGTTTATGGATTTACTGTTTCTCATTTCCAGTAGTATGTGAGCTCCAAAGATCCCTTCAATATTATCACTGTAGCCCTAGGCCCTCAATCAATGCCTGGAAACAGCAGATCCTCAACTAATGTTTATTAAATGAGTGAACAAATTCATTCTCTGAAGCAAAGACTGAGCACTGCTTGCAATGATGAAAACATTTCTTTTTTCCAGAAGATAGATAATACCTTGTAGGATTAGGTAGGTGAAAAATAATGTCTAGGTAAAATATTGTCACTTTAAGAAAGCACAAGATTGATTAAGGGACACAATCCCCCAGCCTGTAAGAACAAGGCAGCATAAAGGTGAAGGTGAAACATAGAATTGAAAGGGTTGAAAATTTGTGGTTATATTCTCACTGGTCAGGTTAAACTTTATGACCTCAAAATGGTGCAGGTAAAAATGAATTTTGGCCAAAGTTAGCTGAGGACAAATTTGGCCTCAGGGTCACAAGGCAGACATAATTTTAACGTAAACCACCTTCTGTAGCAAGGGCAGTGTCCTATTTGTGAGTGTGATTCTAATGTAATATTTTAACGGGCTGCAGCAGTTTTGGCCAGGCACAGGACTATACAAGTCTCCAGTTAAGTTTCAATGACTGCAGAATTCAGAATATGCCATCTGAGTGTCAAACTGTGAACTCTTAGCTCTAGCAAGTTTTAGAAGGTGACAAATCAATTCCCATTCAGCTACCCTTCCCAAGGTTAAGGTATCTCTGAGGCACGATCTCCAAGACTCAGATGTAGTTTGGAATTTAACAGTTATTGTTTCAGGTTAGAAGTATAATCTAATGAAGTGTGCAGTAATATCCTGTGGTGAGCACTTGAACGTTAATCTGCTTGGAATAAGGCAGTGGATCTCATCCGACCTTGTCATCTATATTGAATTTAACACTCCCAGTGAACGCATTTCGAGCAGCCCATGTCAAATGGATGCGATCTATTTCGATTTTCATTCTTCCCCCTAATAGTTTAATACAGCTGAGTAACTCCTGGGGCCTCGGTACAAATCAGCAGTAGCTCCTGCTGCCAGTTACGGGCTGGTGCATGACGTAGCCAGAAACTGACCTTCATACAACACCTCTCTATTTTCCTTCACTGGTCCTGATTCTAGGAGGTGATTGCAAAACCCAACAGCTAATTCTCCCCGAAGCGCTAATTCTCCCCTGAAGCTCTCCCCTCAACTAGCTCTTGGAGAGCCCTGGTAGATGCAGAAAGTGTGAGAGATGGGAATGTCTTTTTTTTTTTTTTTTTTTCATATTTAGAGCTAAACCTCTTTGAGCAGTAGTTTACTGCTGGGGGGTAACATTATGCAGCAGCTGCTAGTTTCCATATTTGATAGAGAACGGTGAGTATGGCATTATTCAACACTGATCGATTCCATTTTCCCACAGAAAAGAATAGCCTTTTTCTACCCCCATCCAAGCAAACAATGGATAATTATTTAACTAACATTATTGTATAGGCAATTGGAGAATCCAGGTCTCAGGAAAGGGGCTGCTTATGTAATAAGCTATGTTGAGAATGTGTTCGACCTCGTCTGATCTCGGAAGCTAAGCAGGGTCGGGCCTGGTTAATACTTGGATGGGAGAATGAATGTGTTAATCTGGAAATCGGTAACTGTGGGCAAAACACACCCTTTGGATTATAAGGGAATATGATATTTATTCCCTTTGTGTAAATCAGATTAAACTAGGTAGACTTTAAAAACCTCTGTTACTCCTTGACGTAGGTTACACGTCAAGGAGAGGTTTACTCTCCTCAGGAAAACAACTACAGTTTATGTACTCAGAAAGACAACAAAAATGGGTCAAAATGTCACCTTAATCATTTACGAAGAGCCTACTAGATATTACAGCTGAGTTTCATAAAATCAAGTCATTTTAAAGATGAAAAAACTGGGGCGCCTGGGTGGCGCAGTCGGTTAAGCGTCCGACTTCAGCCAGGTCACGATCTCGCGGTCCGTGAGTTCGAGCCCCGCGTCGGGCTCCGGGCTGATGGCTCGGAGCCTGGAGCCTGCTTCCGATTCTGTGTCTCCCTCTCTCTCTGCCCCTCCCCCGTTCACGCTCTGTCTCTCTCTGTCCCCAAATAAAAACGTTGAAAAAAAAAAATTTAAAAAAAAAAAAAAAAAAAAAAAAAAGATGAAAAAACTAAGGCTCGGAGAGGTTAAGTGATTTTGCCAAGGTCTCACAGCTGGTTGCGGGCAGCCCTGGGATTTGTAATCAAGTTCTTTCTGATTCTAAAGTCCAGTGTTGCCACAACATCCATCTGCAATCCAGTTTTGAGGTTCTATCTACCAGCAACGGGCTGACTCCCTAAAGAGATAAGCTCTGAAGGAGCTGAGATAGAAGCTCTGAAGGGTCCTTCTGAGACAGTACTACCAGCTGGTGCATTAGTTGAAATACTTGGAGGATTATATCTGCACAGTTTCCACGAGGAAATATTCATGTCTGTTGTCTTCGTTAGTTATTCCTAGTATCTGGCAAGTAGTAGGAGCTTCATAAGTAATTAGGTGCAAAAGGGAATGCATGAACAAGTAAATGAATGGCATACTCAAGAAGAGTCTAAAATACTTTCCTAAGTAGAAAGAAGTTAGATTATCAGCTCTGGGTAAGACACACGTAAGTCAAAAGCAAGAAGCAATCAAGGATACCCTTAGTTTAGGCTACCAACTCTGCCTGAATAATCCCATAAATCTTTGTGCGTTTGGCTCTTTCTTTTCCCTGAGGGCTCATTTCCAAAGTCATCTCCCGAGAGATGCTTTCCTCAACCCTGGCTGGGGTTTGCCTCAAATCTAGTCACTTCGTGTTCCCTGACCCTGTTTGATTGATTGATGTTCACGTAGGCTTCGCTCTCAGTGTGGAGCCCAATGCAGGGCTTGAACTCATGACTCTGAGATGAAGACCTTAGCTGAGATCAAGACCTTAGCTGAGATCAAGAGTCTGACGCTTAACTGACTGAGCCACTCAAGTGGCCCTGATTTATTTTCTTTATAGAACTTGTCATCCAAGATGTCTTCATTATTCATTTGTTTGTTTCTTATCTTGCATATTGTGGGCTTCCCACCTTTAGAATGCTAGCTGGCAACTTGCTTGTTTTCACTAAAGTATCCTCAGTGCCTAGGCACACAGAAAGCACTTTATAATTATTTCCTGAATGAATGAAGCCAAATTCTAGAAAATGGGTTCAAATCAGGATTTCAGAGGTCAAGGTCTAAGAGAAGGGTCAAGGTCCAAGAAGCTGGACCTTAGTTAACACAACAGCACATAGCTGATCCCCCTGAAACCCTACATGTCATCTCTTTCGGAGCTGGCCTGCTTTCCAGGACATTCTCCCTGCAAAGACTGCATGGACTGAAATTTTTGAATCCCTTGGCCTTTCCAATTATTCCTCAGTAACCAACACAGGAAATAGGTGATCGAACAGATTTCAGTCTATGACATCAACATTCCTGACCTCATTTCAAAGGCCATAAGGGGTCCAAATGGTCCCTTGCTGGAGAGAACTCAGAATCTCTTAGGAGATACAGTACGTTGTCCCTGTGTCCCTGAACTCCAGGAAGGTACCATTCTCCAGGATCAGCCCATCCAGGATTATCATCTTCTCTATGAACACTGTTAGCATTTGGACCTCTTGGTTTTCTTTTATAAAAATCCTCTCATTTATGCTTGGGGTGCCTGCATGGCTCAGTCGGTTAAGTGCTGATTCTTGATTTCAGCTCAGGTCATGATCTTACAGTTCATGAGCTCAAGCCCTACATCAGGCTCTGTGCTGACAGTGCAGAGCCAGCTTGGGATTCTCTCTCGCCCTCTCTCTGTTCCCTGTCTCCACTCATGCTCTCTTTCTCTCAAAATAAATAAATAAACATTAAAAAAAAAAAGCTTCAAAAATCTTTTCATCTAGGCTCCACAGTTATCCCCGTCTTATATACGAAGAAATGGAGGCTCAGAGAGGTAGGGTAGCCTGGCCCACAGATAACCCAGCTGGAAAGTCATGCTGGAGAAGTTAAAATACAAGTTAATCTGATTTTATTTTATTTATTTAAAAAAAATTTTTTTTTTCAACGTTTATTTATTTTTGGGACAGAGAGAGACAGAGCATGAACGGGGGAGGGGCAGAGAGAGAGGGAGACACAGAATCGGAAACAGGCTCCAGGCTCTGAGCCATCAGCCCAGAGCCTGATGCAGGGCTCGAACTCACGGACCGTGAGATCGTGACCTGGCTGAAGTCGGACGCTCAACCGACTGCGCCACCCAGGCGCCCCGGAAGTTAATCTGATTTTAAAGATTATACTTTTCTATAGCAACATGGAAGTGAAAAGCTGCATGTCTCTGCCTGATGCTGAACTCTTCATTTTGGCCACGGTTATGACAAGGGGCTGGAGGGATAGCCTTCAGCCTCTTTCCGTCTCTGTCCTATTGAAATTGTATGTATTTTTCCTTTTTCTTTTAATGTTTTTTAAAAAATTTTTTTTTAACGTTTATTTATTTTAGAGACAGAGAGAGACAGAGCATGAATGGGAGAGGGTCAGAGAGAGGGAGACACAGAATCTGAAACAGGCTCCAGGCTCTGAGCTGTCAGCACAGAGCCCGACGCGGGGCTCGAACTCACAGACCGCGAGATCATGACCTGAGCCGAAGTCAGACGCCCAACCGACTGAGCCACCCAGGTGCCCCTCTTTTAATGTTTTTTAATGTTTATTTTTGAGAAAGAGAGAACGAGTGGGGGTGGGGGAGCGAGAGAGAATGGGGGAAGGGCAGGGAGGGAGACAGAATCCAAAGCAGACTCCAGGCTCTAAACTGTCAGTACAGAGACAAACGCAGGGCTTGAACTCATGAACGGTGAGATCATGACCTGAGCCGAAGTCAGACACTCAACCGGCTGAGTCACCCAGGCACCTGTCCTTTTTCTTTTAGCCTTAAGCTCTCCAACAGCATAGCTGATTACATCTAACTAGTTTTGAAGCCAGGACATGTAAAGTAAGGGTTAAATGACTTAAAAGGCACCAGTATTGAGCAGTCAAAAGGTAGTTTGGAAATGTTCCCCGGGGATGGTTCACCTGAACAGATCTAGCATCAGGGGCTGGCTCCTTACACGGTGATGTCTTGATGTCCTCCCTTCTCGCTCCCCCTACCCTTGGTCTCCAGCCAGACAGGCAGCTTCATCTTCCTGCCATCGTGCTGCATTTCTCACCCTGAGATTCAATATATGAGTCTTACCAAAGTAAATCTCATGCAGGCTGCCTGGGCGGCCTTAATATTAGGGCAGGAAATGCTGCTGTCCATCACTGTTTGGGCTTTTCCTGAGAAAGCCTGCAGGTTCAGGGAGGTCTGTCATTGTCCAAAAGGCACATTCTTTTCCTCAAGGCAAGAGAGGAGATTTGTCTAATCCCAGATTGCACTCAAAATCATTTTATTTTCCTGGAGGTTGATGGGCTAGAAACAAATAGGAACATGTTAGTGGTGCACCACTCACACAAGGTGAATTGCTAATAATGATCGTCCATAGTGTTATTATGACTGAAATTTATCAAGTATTTGTTAAGTGCCAGCCTGCATGTTGCATTACCTGATCCTCATACCAATCTTCTGAGGTAGTATTGTGATTATTCCCATTTTCTGGAGGCTCAGAGATGCTAAGAAATTTTCCCAAGGCCGCACAGCTAGAAAGTGCTCGAGGTAGGACTTGAACCCAGATACTCTACAGCAATGGTTCTCAGTTGGGGTTGATTTTTCTTCCAAGGGGACATTTGCCAAAATCCAGAAACACTGTTTTAAATTAGCTTTTTTATTTTACAAGAGTTTCACAGTTACAGAAAAGATCTGAAGGTAGTGAGTTTCCATATACCTCATATTGAGTTTCTCCTCTTAAAAACATCTCTTGTGCTAATCATTTACATAGTACATTTGTAACAATTGAGAGCCAATATCAATACAACATTAAATAAAGTCTGAACCTTCTTCAAATTTCATTTGCTGTTATGTGATGTCTCTTTTCTGTTCGAGGATCCCATCCAGGGTACCATGCAAGGTTTAATCATCTGACTTGTTAGTTTCCTCTTGGCTGTGACAGTTTCTTGGACTTTCTTTGTTTTTGATAACCTTGACAATTTTGAAGAGTGCTGGTCAGATATTTTGTAGAACATCCCTCATTTTGGACTAGTCTGTGTTTGTCTGATGAGTAGAACAGGGTTATAGGTTTTGGAAGGAAGATCACAGAAGTAAAGGGTGATTTTCATCACATTATATCAAGGGTACATCGTGTCAACATGACTTATCACTGTTGATGTTCACCTTGATCACCTGGCTGAGTAGTGTTTGTCAGGTTTCTTCACTATAAAGTCACTTTTTAAATCACCCATACTGTAATTTTCAGAAGGAAGTCACTACATGCAGCCCACACTTGATGAGTGTGGAGCTAAATACCACCTCCTTGGAGGCAAGTATCTACATAAATCACTTCGAATTCTTCTGTAGAGAAGATGTTATTATCCCATTTAATTGTTTGATAATTTATTTAGATCAGTATAAACTCCTGAAT
The DNA here is from genome assembly GCF_022837055.1 of Prionailurus viverrinus. Classification (NCBI taxonomy): domain Eukaryota; kingdom Metazoa; phylum Chordata; class Mammalia; order Carnivora; family Felidae; genus Prionailurus; species Prionailurus viverrinus. The sequence goes on along the minus strand of NC_062562.1, from coordinate 35,149,819 downwards.
ATATATTTTATACTTGGGGTGAAAATCCAATGCTACTTTATTTTGTCGCTCAAATTGTCCCCAGGTTTGGCCATTGAGGGCTCTTCGTTTGGTTACGGGGGTCCCTTTGACATCCTCCCATCCTTGATTTTGTGTGTGTGTGTGTTTGTAACTTCCTTTTTTTTTTTTTTTTTGATACTGTGAGATGCCCTAGGCTCATCTTATGTATTCTTACCCCCGCCACAGAATCAGCCATTTCTCCAGAAACATTTTTAATTCTCATGATGGGGGTGGGGGGGGGGTGGGGGCGGGTGCTACTGGCATCTAGTATATAGAGGCCGGGGATGCGGCTAAACATGGTGTGATGCACAGGACAGCCCTGCAACAAAGAACGATCTTGTTGAAAATGTCAAGAGTGTCAAGGATGAGACACCCAGAAGTGTTATCTTGACAATTACTGCCTTCTCTTTATCTAAACCTTCCGAGTGAAAACATTGGAAAGGTGGGGACCCAATCTTTGGGTGCCACACGCTGTTCCAACCAACATGAAGACATCAGGCTGGTGAAAAGATTCTTTTTGCATTTGCACACATTTTCCTTGCCTGGATGCTTGTCTTGAAGAATGAGATATATTTGACAAAAGGAGGAAGAGTTTTTAAAGTAGAGCACATAAAACAGAAGGAGCAATAAATGAAGACATGAGGTTAGCATCTGCTAAATTAAAAATAAAAGTTTGCATCCCTGGAGAAAGCTCTGGTACCTTTCCCTCTTTTCTCCTAGCAAATTCTCCTTAGTAAGAAGAACTAAGACTCCTCTCCTACTCTCTTCTATATGAGGATATTTTAGAATCCACCCTGGGAGACATTATGTGGCCAGAAAATACAACACAGTACATGGTAAGAAGAATGGACTTGTGGCTTGTTTGTGTCTTCTCTTGATTTCAGTAGAGTTAGTTTAGAATCAGCAAAAATTACTGCCTTCTGTTTGGTTATCACAACTTCCCAACACCTGTTCGTGTCAAAGTCACATTTGTCATAGGTTTTCATGTTGTAACGCCGTGGGCTAATAGAGCGCGCATGTTCTCTCTTATGTGCGTACTTTCTCTCTGTCTTTAGAACAGATCCCATTCCCACTTATACGACCTGCCAACACTTGCAAACAAACTGATAAAAGAACAACACTATTCATGAAGACAAAGCCAGGTCATTCAGAGAAAGTCAAAGCTTATGAAGTATGCCAGGTCAATCTCTGGGACACCCAGATATGTCCTTAGCAGATTGAAACAGATTGAGAGAGACCAAATTACCATCTAATGTGGATTATCCTTAGCCCTTACCCTCAGCCCAACACATACAATGATCCATGATTGAAGGGTACTTCTGTGCAGGGAAAGACACTAGTCCTGGCTCCATCACTGCCCAGCCAGGTGAAAGGCCAGACATTGAACCTTTTTGAGCCTTCTGGGTAATCATTTGTAAAAGTGGGATAATTTAACTACCTCAAAGAATTATGAGGATTCAGTGAAATGGTGAATAGAAAGCACTTTTCATAACGCTGTTTTCAAAAAGCTACATGTCTTAGACGTTCCATAAATTATGTGAATTAGACTCACCTATTTATAAGAATTATACTGATATGGTAATTCATAGAAGAATAGCTTTCTGAGAAAAAGTGAAGCTCAGCCAAGTTAGTTCACTGCTATTGATCTTGGTTTCTTCATTTAGAAAAGACAGGGTGGGACAAAATGATCTTTGAACTTCCAGAGTTGATAAAATTCTAGAATTCTATGATTCTATTAAATTAGCATTGAAATAATGAATATTAGCCAATTATGACTGATATACATACACACATATTTTTGTTGCTATTATTTATCATAGGAGGTCCCTACATCCTGTTTTCATAGACCCCTGAAAAGAAAGGGCAATTTTCAGCCCAAATTCTCTCTTCATCCCCCTACCTTGTAATCCATTCCTTGCCTTTCCCCAGCCAGGAGATGTAAGGAGACAGATCCGATAAATGGCAGAGAAAGGCAGACCCAGAAGGGCATTGGTAGAGTAAGACTTCAACTGGTACAGTAGAGAGGTTCATTACATCTTCACAATGAAGCCATGGAGAAGAGGGGATGATGGGCATGTAGAGGATGGGGCAGGGGTGGACAGTGGGCAAACAAGGACTCCAAAGAGTCTCCAGCATGTGGAGAGAAGAGGAAAGGGGATATAGTAAATGTTGAAACTTTTCAATTGGATCTCTCGAATTATCTCATGAATTCAGGTAAGGAGGGACTTTTCCCTTTGAACTTCAAACAAGTACACACCCCTGCCTGCTCGACTCTCTTCATCCATTCAGACTGCTATAATAAGATACTACAGACCAGGTTGCTTATAAAGCAACAGTTCCTACAGTTCTGGAGGCTGGAAGTCTAAGATCAAGGGGCCAGCATGGTCGCTTTCTGCCGAGAGCCCTCTTCCTGGTTCATAGCTAGTACATTCTTGCTGAATTCCCACATGGCAGAACGAGTGAGGGGTCTCTATGGGTCTATCTTGTAAGAGAACTAAATCCCATTCATGAGGGCTCCGCCCTCGCGACCTAAGCACCTGCCAGAAACCCTAACTCCTAATACCATCAAATTAGGGGTGAGAATTTCAGAATGAGAATTTGGCAGGGGTGGTGATGGTGGGAGGGGACACACAAACATTCAGATCGTTACATCTACTTTGCCACTTGGATACCTAACCAGCATTTTAACATCGCCTGTTCAAAACTGAATTCCTAATCTTTTCCCCAAACCAGCTTTTCTTATCATCTTTCCTATCGCAGCTGAGGACACTGTGATCCTTTAAATTGCTCAGGACAAAGTCTGAGAGCCCACCCTACTGGAGTCTTCTCACACACTCATATCACATAATCAGTCAGTTCAGTAAGGGCTACTGTCAAAAACCAATCTGATTACTTCTCACCACTTACATTGCTACCACCCTGTTCAAAGCATTATTATCTCTTGCCTAAAATATCGACATAGCCTCCTGGTTGGTTGCCCTATGTCTGCCCAACACACCAGCTAGAGTGATACGGCTACCATGTAATCAAATCATGCCATTACACTGCCCAAATCCTTTAAGAGCCCTCTATCCCATATACAATGTGATGGTGATGATTAATTCTATGTGTCCACTTGACTGGGCTACAGTGCACCCACATATATTGGTCAAATATAATTCTGGGTGTTTCTGTGAGGGTATTTTTGAGGGTTTAACATATAAATTGGTAGACTGGGGAAACCAGATCTCCTTTCCTAATGTGGGTGGGCCTCATATAATCAGTTGAAGGCATGAATAGCTCAAAATACTGGATTTTGAGCCTACTGGTCTTCAGAGTGGAACTATACCATCAGCTCTTCTGGGTCTCTAGCTTGGCAACTGCACATCTTGGTACTGGTCAGCGTCTATAATCTTGTGAGCCAATTCCTTATAATCTCTCTCTCCATCTCTCCCCCCCGCCCACACACACATGCACACACATGCACACACACACACATACACATCCTGTTGGTTCTGTTTCCCTGGGGAACCCCGACTAATATCCAAAGTAACATCCAAAGTTGTTGCAATGATATATAAGACCCTACACATTCATATATCACTACACCTGCTCATTCTTTTAGACCAGAGGTCAGTAACTGATGGCCTGTTGTCTGTAGCAGTCTTCACACCACAGTGGCAGAGCTGAGTGGTTGTTATGGAGACTGTATGGACCCCAAAGCTGAAATCTTTTACTATCTTGTCTTCACACACAAAGTTTGCTGATCCTGGTTCTAGTCTCTTATGGGCCTCCTCGTAATTCTAAGAAAGGCCTAGCATTCTCCCACCTCAGGCCTTTACACTTGCTGTTCTCCCTACCCGGAATGTTCTTTCCTCAGACAACTGCCTCTCTCCTGGCTTCCTTCATACTTTGGGACAAAAGTCACCATCTCAAGGAAGCTCTCTGCTCCCAGTGCTCCCAATCGTCTTTTGCTGCGCTTTGTTCCATATCGCTTTTCATCATCTAACTTGTCACTCATTTTATTTTGATTGACATATGTTTTCCTCCCCTCAGTGTAAAATCAATGCGAGAATACTTTTTGTTTAGTTTGTTCACTGTTGAATCACTAGTGGCATGAACACGGCTGGCACAGAAGATATTCAACAGAAATATTAAATAGGCAAATGGAGCCCATCTTAATCTATATCGGGGTGTTGAACTATGCCTCCCGAATGAGATACCATAGACTGACCACATGGGTCACAGATGCCATAGGGTTTCACACGCTTATTTAGCTTGTGTACGTGTGGATCAGCCCAGAATCACATAGAATGAAACAGCAGCCTGCGCAAAAATACAACAGAAAAGGATTCCCTTCATCCGAGAACACAGTGTATGCTTTAGGCATTACAAAAAATTTCTTTTAATCTTTTTTCCGACCCTTCTCTTGCACTTATAAGCATGTGTTGTCCTCTGCTTACTTCCTTGACTCCCTGACTTTCCCTGAAATGACTACATTTGGTTTTCCTGTTCTTATTATCTTCTGATCCTCTTCTATTTGTCCAGATCATCTCAGCTCTAATCCTTTAATTCCATTTAGCAAATAAGAGTGGAAAGAATGAAAAAGAGAGATAAACCACAAGCACAGAGATTGTGGACCAAAAGAAGTTGTTATGAGGAATAGATATCTGCCTCTTATTAAATAGCTCCAGGAAGTCTCCTGGGCAACTTTGCACACTTACTTCTTTTCATAGAAGCAGATATTCCTGGGCTTATATTTTGTTGGTGGATGGACGGGTTGTGGGGATCTGGTGACTTTGTGTACTATTCAAACACCAACACATTTATGAATCTTTCCCCTGAATGCAGTTTTAGACTCCTACATAGAAGTATAGACAGACATATAGATGATATCATATGATATAGATGATCTGTATCTATAATAATAGATAATATCTATATCCATACCTATTATCCTTTTGGAATTCTCTATGCCTCAAAATATTTATCAGATTTTAAGATGAATCACTATGAGTGGAAAAAGAATTCTAACTTCCCATTTTTAGTCCTTGTTGATTCATATGGTAAGAAACTTAACTCAATCTGGTTTAAGTGAAAAGGAAATTTTTGGGCTCCCATAACGAAAATGCCTGTGGGGTGATTTCAGGCGTAGTATAATGCAAGGGCTCAAACTGAGTCAAATAAGCCCCACTTTCTTCAGAACCCTAATAGGGAGACTAACAACATTCCGTGCTAGCAAAAGCTAAAGGTGCCTTACCCATATCCTCCTTAGGTCTTATTTCAGGGCAGCAGGATCTAACTTCCAAATTCTAGCATCTGTATCTCTTTGCTTGATGTTACCCTTTGGTGACTAAAACTTCTACTCTGCTTGTGCTCAGGGTGGGCCAGAGGTAGGAGGGATGAACACGCCCAGGAGCAGCCCTTTACCAGTGACTGACCGGGATAAATGTGCACCCCTCTGGCGGCTCCTGTTCTACACTGACTCCTCGTCCCCCAAGATGAAGCTCCAATTCCCCTCCCTTATAATTTACCTGATAATGTCAACCAATATTTCCTGAGATCATTTGTCAGGTAAACGATTCATACTCAAGTCCTAATCTCTAGATGTGCTTCTGGGGGATTCTTTCTGATTGAACATACCACAAACCTTACCCCGGTTGGACAGTTTGGGACCACACCCCATCCCTGCACCAGTCACTGTGGCTTGGGGAATTGGTGTGTTCATTGGTTAGATTTTGGTCACATTCTCTACTCATGGAGCCAGAAGCCCAGACAAAGCAAAAGCACGTGAACAGAGGGTCGGGTGACAGTGGTTCCCAAATGACGCGAAGGGAAATAGATCCTAAGTAACCCAGAAAATAAAACCAAGAATGACCACTATTACTTATGTCGGCTATATCCAATAGGAAAGTCCATTTGTATCTCCACATTTTATGCCCCGGGTGTCATATCTAGTCGGAAGGTGGACTTGCTTTGGCACAGATAAACTCGATTAGAGGTTGGGCTGAGTCTAGCTGCTCACTGTTGTATGTAAGTAAAGTTTTATTGGAACGTAGCCACACCCCTTTGTTTATGTATTGCCTATGGCCACTTTCAAGCTGTAACAGTGGCGTTGAGTAGTTGCAGCTGAGATTTTATTGCTCACAAAACCTAAAACATTTACTATCTCGCCTGCTATAGTCTGAATATTGGTGCTTCCCCAATATTCACCTGTTGAAATCCCAATTCTCTTATAAAAGAAGTCCCAGGGAGCTTCCTAGCCTCTTCAGCTAGACAAGATAAAAGAAGATGTCTGCCATCTTGAAGAGAGCCCTCATTCTACTATGCTGGCACCCTGAGCTTAGATTTCTTGCCTCCCAAACTGTGACAAATAAATACCTGTTGTTTATAAGCCACCAATCTATCGTATTTTGTTATCGCAGCCTGAACTAGGACATGACATTTGCAGAAAGAAATTTGCTAACCCTTGAGCTACACAGTAACCACTCTGACTTCAAGATGTCTCTTAGGTTCCAAGACAGCACATGAAGAAACGTTATTCTCAACTCTTTTGTTTCCTTTTCTGTTCTTTTGCAGAGACCTCCATGTGAGGAGGAGCACGTGAACAAATGGCGATTAAATTAGCAGATTCAACTTGTCATACTTCCTTAACCAAGAACTTTGTATTAAATCACACAGCTCTGCAGCGAATCTTGTCAGCAGCTCCGTGCCCATGTTCCTGGTAATGGAATACACTTAATATATAACGCAACCTGAGCACTTCTAAACACAGTTGTCACAAGTATGATTAATTCAGTCACGTTCCCCATATTCAGCCTGAGAGGATGAGTTACTGAAAGGTAAAAGTTGGTGGGTTATGAACCCAAGGTGACAATCTCGGGTGTGTAAAAATTAACTCTATTTGGATGAAACCTGTTGATTTCATGAGTCAAGAATTCCCCAGAGAGAAAAATTAACCTAGCCCTTTCTAGGACTAGTCCAGAAATTCAGTCCCCTCCAGAGATTGTGACTTGTTACTTCTAGGTTAAAACTCAGGCTCATTCAGAAGATCTCACACAATCATCTTGAGGTTCTCTGCTTCCCCCTAAACCAATCCTGATTTTACATGCTCCAGGGCTAAGACAATTGCTACAAGATGCCACTGGGGAGACAAGTACAGATTTTGGTCTTACTCTGTCTTCATACTTGGAATTTTGGGGGGAAGGGACACAGATTTTTTAATATCTGCAAAACTTGTCTTGCCTGAGTCTTGAGGGTACTATCCCGTCTACTATGGCATTTTACCCTTTACAGCTTAGAGTCATTGGATCCTAGCTACTCTTTGGGCACATCCTTTGAGCCATATTAATGTATTTGTTGAAAATGACCAATGATGCCATCATCTCTGAATAGGGATAGCAATGATTTTGAAACATTTCACCCTTCTAACCACCCACCCAACTTTTTCAGTGAATGCCTGCTATATACATGATTCTGGGCTGGACTTTGGGGACATAAAACTTGCCCTTGAGAAGCTCTCATTCAACTAGGGGGGCCAGAAAGTAAAGAGGTAATTTTAATGCAATATGATAAGCACAAAAGGAGAAGCATGAATACAAGGCTGTGGGAACCCAAGAAGGTAGTTTCTCACCCACGGAAATATTCAAGGAATAGTTAAAGAGGGTAACTTTCCAGAGGGAGATGACAAAAATAATACAGAAGTTAAGAACACTACTGTAGTAGGCTTTGCACGATAGCCATTTCTAATCATCAGAACCTGTGGATATGTTTCCTTAGGCAGAGGGGACTTTGAAGATGTGATAAATTAAGAACTGAGATGGAGAGATTATCCTGGATTATCCAGGTGAACCCAATGTAATAACAAGGGTTCTTTTAAGAGAAAGGCAAGAAGGTAAAAGAGGAGATGTAAATGGGGAAGCAAAGTCCCCCCAAAGAGAGGGGGAGACAGAGACAGAGACTGAGAGAGAAAGAAGGAGGGAGGGATAAAGAGAGGGGAGGGAGAGAGATAGGGAGACAGAGAGTGATTTCAAGATGCGACACTCCTGGCTCAGAAGACAGGGGAAGGGGCCATGAACCAAGGGATGCAGACAGCCTCTAGAAGCTGGAAATATCAAGGAAACAGAATCTCCCCTAGAGCTTCCAGAAGCAATGCAGCCTTCTGACACCTTAATTTTATCCCAGTAGAATTCATTTTAAACTTCTGTCCTCCAGAACTATACAACAGTACATTTGTGTTGGTCTCTTTTCACAGCAATAGAAGACTGATACAACACTGTGGAGTCAGGATGTCCTGATTTGAATTCTCACTCTGCCAGTTCTGAGACATGTATCCTTGGATAGGTGTCACTTTGCTGATGATGGACATGTATCCTTGGAATGGTGTCACTTTGCTGATGGACATGTATCCGTGGAATGGTGTCACTTTGCTGAGCTCCACTTTGCTTTTCAGATTCCTTCTTACGCCTAATAATGGTAACACATCACAGGGTGTTGATCATCACAGTGCTGGATATGCAACATGCACTGAAGACATATGACTTACTAAGGTGATCCTTGGTTAAAGACTTGAGGCCTCCAGAGGAACGTTCCAGGCAAAAGGCAGAGAATATACAAGGACCACATCGTGATCAGTTGGGAGACAGTGAAAACTCTGCTATGGCTGCAGTAAAACATACAGCGTGGAAGAAGCCAGATACGAGGCTGAAGGGGTAAGAGAAAGACAAATTGTGAATGTCTTGCATGGTATGTTAAAAAGTTTCAATTTTACCTAGTCGACTAGGAGTAATCTTTTATTTTTAATGTTTATTTTTTATTAAAAAAATTTTTTTTTCAACGTTTATTTTATTTTTTGGGACAGAGAGAGACAGAGCATGAACGGGGGAGGGGCAGAGAGAGAGGGAGACACAGAATCGGAAACAGGCTCCAGGCTCCGAACCATCAGCCCAGAGCCTGATGCGGGGCTCGAACTCACGGACCGCGAGATTGTGACCTGGCTGAAGTCGGACGCTTAACCGACTGCGCCACCCAGGCGCCCCAATTTTTTATTTTTGAGAGAGAGAGAGAGAGAGTGACAGAGAGCATGTGCAGAAGTTGGGGAAGGGCAGAGAGAAAAAGACAGAGGATCAGAAGTGGGCTCGGAGCTGGCAGCAGAGAGCCTGATGTGGGGCTCAAACTCACGAACCGTGAGATCATGACTCGAGCCAAAGTATTATGACCTGAGCTGAAGTCTGATGCTTAACAGACTGAGCCAAACAGGTCCCCATTCAGAGTGATCTTTAAGGGAAGGAGGGCCTTGATGAACTGGGTATTTAGAGAGAGAACTCTTTTGTTGGTAATAATATATATGTATTGCTACAATATATATATCTATATTCATAAAAGAGGAAGAAAGAGAGGGAGAGAAGATCTGTTTGAGGGAAATAAAAATGCAAAATGCCCCACAGTTTGACAAATAATGATGATAATTACTGTCATCATAACCATCAAAATCCAAGTATTTCTTGAATACTTACTTTATGCCAGGCACTATGCTAATTACTTACCAAAGTTATTTAATTTAAGGATCCCAATAACCCTATAACTTGGCAAATCATTAACATCAATAGACAAGGGAAACACGTACGCTCAGAAAGTTAAGTGACTTGCCTAGTGTTACCCAGGAAGCAAGGAGCAGAGAGAGAATTCAAGTCCAAGCCATTCAGATGCCAAAGGCTGTCGTTTTACCTGCTGGGTAGTTTTTCACTTCTATCTTTCCGGCGCAATCTCATAAGTAAAGCCCTCTTTTTTTTTTTTTTTAATTTTTTTTTTCTTAATGTTTTTATTTATTTTGAGACAGAGAGAGACAGAGCATGAACGGGGGAGGGGCAGAGAGAGAGGGAGACACAGAATCCGAAGCAGCCTCCAGGCTCTGAGCCATTAGCACAGAGACCGATGCGGGGCTCGAACCCACAGACCGTGAGATCGTGACCTGAGCTGAAGTCGGACGCTCAACCGACTGAGCCACCCGGGCGCCCCAGTAAAGCCCTCTTTTGAGGAAATCCTTGGGTCTTTGAAAACTAAAATAGGCCTCCATGAAGGACCCTCACTTGTAGCTATCTGATCTCATTCTTTGGAGATCCATACCAGAGCCAGTTTCCACTATAGTAGTTCTCTATGAGCTCACTCTTCAATCTAGCCCTCATGTATGCTAGAGACTGTTGAACCACTGAACATCTTTATGGCTATGGATTTATGCCCTTCTCTGTGTTCGGCAGATGAAATAACAGCTATTGATGAACCAGCGAAGCACTGCTGATGCTGGCATTCTAGAAATATAGCCAATTAAATTCATCGGGTAGAAGTGAACCCTATCATAATGGTTGCCGGTGAAAGAGACAGCTGTTTGTCTTGGTATAGGAACTAAATATAATCAGTTTTTGCTTTCTGAAAGTGCATCAGAGACCATAGCTGCCTTTCTGGGTACAGAAGATGCTGTGATAGCAATTGAATACCTTTCCTTATGTGGAATGGGTGAGAAGATGGATGGAAGGTAGCTCAGGTAGAGGAGTCATATGAGATGTCCTTTATTAGGGATTGTTAGGGAGAGCTTGACCAGCCTCAGTGACATACCTTTAAACACCAAACGCGCCCAAAACCCAGAGAGTGGGATCGAGAAAGGGCAGTGTGGAATCTGACGTTGCAAACTTAAGGCCGAATGAAACTGAAGAGCAGCTTGAAAGGCAAAGGAAGACACTTGTGGTTCCTAATACCAAAATAAGTAAGGTAAGTCAAAAAGGAGGAATAGAAAGAGAGAAAGGAGAAATATGGAATTATGGATTTTAAGAGATAGGAAATTGTAGCTTCTCTAGTTCAGGGTTAGCAAACAGGTGATGTTTGGTCCGTTATATCGCATGCACTCCTGCAGGGATTATTCCCTGACCTCAGTGTTCTCCTGCCTAACAGTCCCCTGTTGGTTGAACAAAATGACAGCTGGGAAATACGGGAACCTGTGACGTCATACCTAAAGGTCAGCCTGGAGGCAGAGATGTGGTGAAAAGTAGGTAAAGAAGGGCAAAAGTGAGGTATCTACAACACTGTGGGTAAAACTTAGTCTTAGTTTAACAATTAGAAATGACTCCCAAGTCCCTAGAGTAGTGAAAGTGCTGGAAGAAGCCATGTGATAGCCTGTGAATCACACCAGGGTGGATACTTAGCTCCTTGGTGGCATCTCCTTCTACTTGTAGAGAATCAGGCAGTGGTCTCTCATTAAAAGACATAATAGGGGCGCCTGGGTGGCTCAGTCAGTTGAGCGTCCGACTTCAGCTCAGGTCACGATCTTGCGGTCCGTGAGTTCGAGCCCCGCATCAGGCTCTGGGCTGATGGCTCAGAGCCTTGAGCCTGCTTCCGATTCTGTGTCTCCCTCTCTCTCTGCCCCTCCCCTGTTCATGCTCTGTCATGCACACATGTGGGAGGGGCTTGATCTTATGAACTTATGAACTGTGAGATCATGAGCTGAACCAATATCAAGAGTCACCAATTAAGTGACTGAGCCACCGAGGCGCCCTTCTCTTCTCTCTTATTGAGCCAATAGTTCATCCTAAGAAATACTTGGTGACAAAGAGTTTACTGTTGTACATGAGGTAGACCGAAGGTCAGATCCAGCTGGTGGAAAATCACGCTGAGTAACTTACAGGGCCTACTTGCCTTCAACAGGTGGCTGTCCTTGCTTCCACCTCCTGTCTGCCCTACCTTCTGGAATATTTCCCCAGCACATTTCTACTATACTCTTCACTCCTTAGGCTAAGCTGTATAGCTGTTTTTGAACATGGGAAACACTCTTCAACCTTATGAGGAGAAAACGAAATGCCACCACATGATTCATGAAGCTGAACACTCACAAAAGGCGTACTTTTCGATATATACACATACATATTCCACTTCAGCGAAAAGTTAACATTTGTTGAAAAAAGTGACGTTTCCTCCTAAAATGTATGCACACATTGTTTTCAAACATTCAAATATGGTTATTTTAATATAAGTCATTGAAAATTATGTTTCTGTTAGAATAAAAAAGTATGGCTTTTCAGAATGTTTAGTATGTTTCTGTTAGAATGAAAAAGTGTGTCTAGTGGACACAGAGATCTGTTTTCCTCCTCAGCTCTACTTTCTTTGTGGGATCATTTCTCCCACTGTCCATACGATTTTGTGTATGGTGGCCCCCGCTCCCTGAACCTACAGATGATCATGTAATTCACTTGTGGCCAAAGTACTCCCTTCCTCTGGCTGCACAGACTGATGTGAGAATGGATACTCAACTCAAGGAGGCCAATCACAGTCCTCCTTGTTATATCTGCTGGAAATCTGAAGAAGATGCATCTTCTTATGCTTAAATACTAAGTTGCAAGAAGGACTGAATACACATGGGACTGCTGGCTGTCGTCTATCCAATTACATGACAGGAGGACGAAAATGAGGCCGACGCATATTGGAAATGAAAGAGAAGGACACATAGTGATGAACAGAGAAAAGCAGCCAGACATCATCTGAGGCCCTGGAATCCGCTATGCCCCGCATGTCAACATCTGTGCTTGACTCCACTCCTGGACTTCACCGCTAGATGAGCCAAAATATTCTGTTTCTACTAGTTTGAGTAATGATTCTGTCTTTTTTTAAAAATATTTTTTATTTATTTTTGAGAGAGAGAGAGAGAGACAGTGTGCCAGCGGGGCAGAGGCAGAGAGAGAGAGGGAGACACAGAATCAGAAGCAGGCTCTAGGCTCCAAGCTGTCAGCACAGAGCCGGAGGTGGGGCTTAAACTCACTAAACCCGAGATCATGACCCAAGCTGAAGTCAGACCCTTGACCAACTGAACCACCCAGGTGCCCCTATTTCTGCCATTTGTAACCCAAAGAATTCCATCAATACAAGGGTGTTAGTAGTGTTTCTATATTTAAAATTATTATTAGGTTTCTTTTCTTCCAAAGGTTGAAACACATTATGGGCCTCTCCTTTGGAAGGAGAAATTAAATAATAATTGTTTTGTTATTTTCCAATCTCATTGTGCCTCACATTAAAGGTAAAACGATCTTATATGCATCAGCATGCATAAGCCCTGTTTCCATATTCAAGGATCATTATTGTTTAAAAGGTAGATAAAACCCTGATGAAATCACAAAATCTTCTGGATTGTATATTCCCCCCACACAGTGGTCTTGAGATTCTTGACTTTGAACTTGCCTCTGAGCCTACATTTATGCGAAAGCATTCCAATTCAGTAGAACTCACCTCAGCTTTCTGGGATTTGTAGGAAGAAAGAGAGAGGCAACGACCCCTTCATTTGGAGAAGCAGAGAAAGGCTAGTGTATGGCCTCTACCGAGAGCTTGAGAAAGTCAAGCCCGCAAGAAGAGAAGGCTCAGCGACCAGCAGAACTGTCCCAGACTGTTCAAAAATACCCCCAGGGTCATTTAGAGCCTGCCAGGACCATAGCTGTTAGGTTTGTCCTCATTCACCTACTTTCTGGGAACTTCCATGTGCTTTGGCCTACAGTCAGACTCTTTCCATATTTCAGTTTTAAAGCAATTGCACATATTATTACATTCTTTCTTGGAACAGTTGCAAAGACAAACCTTGTTGCCTTCTCTCAGGTTGACTGGTTTCACAACAGACCCTACAACTAATCTTCTACAATGACACTTAATGAGAACATGGCCTTGATCTTAAAATAACTAATAAACCCTAACTTTAAGGATGTGTAGCCCATATAAGATGTGATCTCAGACATTAAGATTTATTTTCTAGGCTGACCCTGGCCTTTCCTTGAAATCTGAAGTTTTGTCCTATAACACAAGGTCATCATTTTTGGAATGAGAGGGATTTACCTACTGATCAAGGTACTAGAGTCTCAAAGCTGGTTTTCCCTTCTTCTGGCTGTTTAAACCATCCATTTCTTACCACCTTGTCTCAATCAGTTCAGGCTGCTGTAATGAAATGTCATAGACTGAGGTGCTTAAACAATAAACATTTATTTCTCACAGCTCTGGAGGCTGGGAAGTCCAAGATCAAGGTGCCAGCAGATCTGGTGCTTGGTGAAGGTCCTCTCCCTAAGTTGCACATGGCTGTCTTCTCATCGAATCTCAGATGGTGGAGAGCAGGGAGAGAGAGATCCTGAATCTCCTCCTCTTTATATAGGGACATTAATCTCATCATGAGCCCCTCACCCTCATGACCTCATCTAACCCTAATTACCTCCCAAAGGCCAAATACCATCACATTGGGGGTTAAGATTTCAAAATATGGGAGTGCCAGGGTGGCTCAGTCGGTTAAGCATCTGACTCTTGGTCTTGGCTCAAGTCATGATCTCAATGTCTGTGAGTTCGAGCCCTGCAACAGGCTCTACATTGGCAGTGTGGAGTGTACTTGGGATTCTTGCTCTTTCTCTCTCTGTCCCTGCCCCACTCATTCTCTCTCCCCCCCCTCAAAAAAAAAGATTTCAACCTATGAATTTAGGAGGATATAAACGTTCACTCCACAATACACCCTCACTTCCACCCCCATTCTGGGCTGCCATTATATCTCGCCTAGATTGTGATCACAGTCTCCCAACTGGTCCAGCGGCTTCTATATTTGTATTTCCACCTCTACAATTTGTTTTCAAGAAGCAACCAGAATTATTTTATTAAAAGAAAATTAGACCATGTCACTCTTGTGCCCAATACCCTACCGTGGTTCCCATCTTACTTAGATTAAAAGCCCAAGTCCTTACTATAGCCCAGAAGTCCCACACAATACAGGTCCTTATGACTTTTCTGATGTCATTGCTACCTCTCTCTTCCTCGTTCACTTTGCTTCTGCCCTTCTGATCTTCCTGCTATCTTTGATCTTCCTCAGATTCACCACACATGAGCCCACCTCAGGGCCTTTCTACTCATTGCTCCTTCTGTCCAAAATGCCTCCCTTCAGATATTCTCCTGGCTAGCACCCTCATTTTCTAAGGGTCTGTTCTCAAGAGTCACTTTCTCACGGAGGCCATCTAGGACCACTTGATCTCAATTTCAAGCCCCATCCTCTAACATTTCATCTTGTCCTTCCTTGCTTCGTATTTTATTTCACCAACTGGTTCCGTTCCTTCTAGTAGAACGTATGTTTTCTGAGGCAGGAAGTTTGGTCTGTTTATTTCACTATTGAGTCCTTAGGGGCTTGGCGAGTACCCAACATAGAGTAGGTGTCAAAAAAAGTTTTGTAGAATGAATAAATGAAAGGATGCATATTTAAAATGGATGACAGGGACACGTGGTTGAGGGTTAAAATGAAGATACATCGGGGAGCCTTTTCAGAGAAGGGTTGCTCCCAACGGAAGAGAGGGCAATGGCTTTCTAGAAGCAGGGAATACACAACGTATATGAAATGCTATTAGAAGTTAAAAAAGATGAAGTTGAGGCAAACATATTGACACAGAACAATCTTCAAGATACACTAGAAAGCAGAAAACAACAACAAAAAGGAAGTTGCACAGCCATGAACAAATAAAAATATGCAACACTGTAGATTTCTGTCTATTTGTGTGTTTATATATGTACAGACATAGATACATACCTAGCAAAAGGTCTGGAAGTCTATCCCAGTAGTCAAACATTTTTTTGTCTCTCAAGGACCAGACTGGAAATATTTTAGGCTTTGCAGGCCCTAAAACTGTTGCTGCTACATATTATTCATGTTTTTATTTTTAAATAACCCTTTCAAAATGTAAAAAGAGGCTTAGCTCATGGAATGTACAAAAATAAAATCTAGCCTGTGGGCTCACTGCCTGTTGACTCCTAATCTGGGGCTTGGTTCGTTATGGTGAAGGCATTGGGAAGAGTGAAGTGAGAGTTTAGATTTTTTTTTCCTTTGTATGCTTGCTATTGTTTGAATTGCTTTTTTTCCCCTCAGGGAACGTATTCCTGAAATGCATGGGCAAAAAATAATATGTGATAAAATAAACGAATGGGAAAAAGCCTGGCGCATAGTAGGTATTCAAGATCATTTGCTGAATAACCGAATGGATTTTAAATGGATGAATAATTAAATCTTCAAAGGAACAGATGAATGCATGGATTCATGTGCTCCCAGTCTTTTGGCTAGGTTTTGTGTGGAAGCAAGGAAGTTGTTTCTGAAGTCCTAGAGCTAACAGAGCACGCCCTGAAAAAGATCACATAAGCTACTAATTTTACATTTTCATCATTATCAGTTTCTTAATATTAGTACAGGAAAACCTGTTAAAAAGTCAATTCTTTGCAATAAAAACCCTTTTACCTAATGCATTCATCTTTGATTTGTATCAGGTTCTGCTATAATACACCAGAGGAAAGCTTAAAAGAATATTTGGTTACTTCACATTTTATTCCAGGCTTAAGTGGGCACTGGGCCACGAATATTTATTCATATTAAACCCACTTTTCTAAGTATGAGCTGCTTTGCAGGCTCAACATATCAGACAGTTTTTAGAATAAGCACTTTAAACCTTCTTGGATTGTTGCTAAAAACCTGTTGTTCAATGGCCTCTTTGCAAAGAAGGAAAAAAAACATGCATGTCTGTGTCCTTGTGGAGAAAGGAGACTATCTGTGCTTTTGCTTTAAAATGCTATTTTCATATTAATAATGTAAATTTCAAATTGTCCTTGAGATTAGTATCTAAATTGCTAACAATTGTTTAAAACATCCCTTCACCATGCTTTAGTACCTATCCCATGTGGTTTCACAAAATAGCATATTTATCATCATCAACATAAATCTCATTAAAAACACACATTAGGCACCCATCTGTACTGTTCTGGTGCCATACCGAAGGATTTTTGGGAAAACGAAAACCAACAGTACAAGTCTGGGGAGTCCTTTAAAAGTCGCTATCAGGGGGCGCCTGGGTGGCGCAGTCGGTTAAGCGTCCGACTTCAGCCAGGTCACGAACTCGCGGTCCGTGAGTTCGAGCCCCGCGTCAGGCTCTGGGCTGATGGCTCAGAGTCTGGAGCCTGTTTCCGATTCTGTGTCTCCCTCTCTCTCTGCCCCTCCCCCGTTCATGCTCTGTCTCTCTCTGTCCCAAAAAAAATAAATAAAAACGTTGAAAAAAAAATTAAAAAAAAAAAAAGTCGCTATCAGGAATGATTTTAATCCTGTAAGATTTTTGTCTCTTAAATATCTAGATTTTCTCCCAGCGCTATCGAGATACAAATGACAAATAACAGTGTGTCAGTTTAAGGTGTATAAATGTAAGGATCTGATCATTAAATACCTAGATTTCCACCCCCCACCCCCACTTTGTTTGCAGGAAGTTTTCACTACTCAGTTGATTTCCTAATTTTATTTTCAAAAAAGTATTTGATTGAGGTCCACATTTCACTGTTTTAGGCTAGAATTACCATCATCACACAAGAGTTTCTTTCGGCTTTAACTGATGCTGTCAAATTTACTGCACTGAATGCCATTTAAAATAAATGCTAAAATACAGTATTAACTATCCGTGAGCAAATATCCGACTACAATATGTGAACTACCTAATATTTTCTTATCGTCCCCAAAAGTGTGAATTAAATTATAATATAATGAGAAACGAGCACTTTGTAGTAATTCCAAATGCGGCAAATCTTCACCAGTGCGTAAAAAATTTTCAGTGACTGTGAAAAACAGCTGACTGATTTGAGCCTTGAAGCTTTCTCCCAACGACCAAAAAGGACCCAAAACAAACAAGCATAGCTAAGCATTTCACCCTGGAAGCGGCTTATTGAATTAATAAGACAAGTCAATTAATGTAATGCTCTGTTGCTTTGGGATAAAACATGAAAATGGAAAAATGTGGAGCTGTTTACCATATTAGGATCAAGCAACCAGTAAGTCTCTGAAAAAAACATCCTCCTTTCTCCAAGTCTTAGAGAGGAACTTGACACATGGCTTCTGCTGTCGACTGATACGTGTTCTCCCCAAATTCATTTGTTAAAGGACTAACCCCCAGTGTGGCTGCATTTGGAGACACGGTGTAACGGCGTATAAGGAGTAATTAAGTTTATAGAAGGTCATAAGAGGTGGGCCCTGATCCCATAGGATTATCATCCTTACAAGAAGCGACACCAGAGAGCTCACTCTCTCTCTCTCCACAGTGTGAGACCGCAGTGAGAAGGCAGTCATCTATGAGCTACAAGGTGGGCCCTCCCCAGGAGTCGAATTGGTAGCAGCTTGATCCTGGCATTCCGGCCTCCAGAACTGTAAGAAAACAAATTTCTCTTATTTGAGCTACTCAGTCTGTGGTGTTTTGTTATGGCAGTCAAAGCAGACCAATGCCGCTTCCACAGGCATTCTGTGTAGCGCTCTGGAGAGAAGTCTGTGGTGAGACCAGCCAGAGGTTCACCATGTGGGTCTCTCAGCCTTCCCAGGCACACAGTGGACTGCATTTCCCAGGCTCCCTTGCAGTTATGTGGGGCCATAACCTGGATTTCTACTTAATGGAATGTGGGCTCTTGTACTGTATTACCACTTCCAGGGCTGTCCCTTAATTCCAGAATGATCCTCTCTCTTCTCTGTCTACTGATGGGAAGCAGAGGCTCAAAGGGAACTGTCCATGGGCCCAGAAGTGACAGAGACTCTCACGAATTTTTAGCCTTGAGTCCATGAATGCTGGCCTATGAATAAAGTGTGAGGAGTCCACTAACTTGGTTAGAAGAACATCGTATCTTTGTTTTCATGAAACTCTGCTTGGTTAGAAAAACATTGATCTCTATTTGCATCAAACTCGAACTTAAATTTAGCATTTTCTTCTATTATGAATGTGGGCAAATAACCACAGTGGTTTAAGCCCTACCTCCGACTTTGTTACCTAGAGAAATCACAGGTATTTCATGTCACATTACAGTTACAGATATTTCAAAATATTTTACACTTACCACTGCTTTACAGTTATGATAGTTAATTACCTGCCGTGAGATTTTATTATTTAATGCTTTAATAAAGAGGCACAGATATTACTATATCACATTAAAGAATATTTTGATAACTGAATTTTAATATAATTTTCTTTAAATCCTGTGTATTTTATTTTATGCATTTGAAAACTATGATGCTGGAAAAGAGTTGACAGACATCTCCAGACTGCCCAAAGGGTCCAAGGCACAAAACGATTCAGAATCTCAGCGCCCCATGGAAGGAGCCTGTGACACGAGGGGGACATAATCATTTGTTGGGTTAGCACACAGGCTTTGTAATTGTTCATTATATTTGTCAGTCTCTGCAAATAAAAGGGTCTACACCCTCCCAGACATGGGTCAGCAACGTTTTTCTGTAAAGGGTCAGACAGTAAACATTTTGGGCTTTGTAGGCCACACATTCCCTTTGCAATTATTCAACTCAGCCATTGCAGTATAAAAGCAGCCACAGACTACGTATGAATGAACAGGCATGGCTAGCTTCCGATAAAACTTTATTTATAGGCACTGGGATTTGAGTTTCTTATCATTTTGATTTGCCACCAATATTATTCTTGAACATTCTTTTTCAGTCATTTAAATACATAAAAGCCATTCTTAGTTCACAGGCTATACAAAAGCAGGCAGCGAACTAAGTTTGCCAACCCCTGGTCTAAGACATGGGTCAGGTGGTAGTTTGGGGCAAGATTAGGGAGGGTTATTGTGTGAACCGTTCAACTAGCGGGGATGAGTCAATGCAACATTGCATGAGTTATTGGAGACATCACTCAATGGCCATCTGAAGCAATTCTTTATTGTCTATTCTTCGTAAATCTAAATATCATCCTGATATCATCACCACCTATGTCCTTCATGTTGAGGTTAGTGGTTCCCCAGTCTGGCTGTGTTTTATGATACCATGGAGAGAACTAAGAAGCAAAAAACATCAAGGCCTTGGGCTTCACGCTGGACCCATTAAATCAGAATCTGAGAAGCTCTGAGAGCGTGCACTGGCATCCTTACAAAGCTCCCAGATGTTACCACATACAGTGAGGGAGGGATCGCTACTGCTCATGCAGTGAGGCTGGACATGAGCACTGCCTGCCTTCCACAATGGGGGGCTTGAATGAAAATCAAGATTTCTTTCTCCAGGCCTTCACTTTGTTTCATTTCTGTTAGGTCGCAAATGGCACGTATCATTTTGGCTGAATAAATACAGAACATCTCCTCTCTTCTAATACATACCACATCATGAGAGCAGTGCTGAATGAACAGATGTAGTCTTTTGCTTGGAGTTTGAAAACTGGTGGTTTATGGAACGACTTTGACCATTTGCTTCTTTTTCCTTTTTTTTTTTTTTTGACTTTGACCTTTTCTTTTTGGTTTCCTCTCAGCCTCTCTGCCTCCATCCCTCTCTCTTTCCCTTATTCCCTTTCCTCTTCCTTTCTAACATATGTTTATTGAGAACCTATTGTGTACTTGACGCATACTTTTCTGGACACCTTGAGATTTGTTTTGGTTTTCCTGTGCATTGTCTTAAACACTTTTCAATTATTTCCCAATCTTTAAAAATAGGGAGATTTCATCGCATCATTAGAGGAGATGGAAGACACTGGACATTTCCATATGGTGACAGTCAGGTATGGCTGAGTACCAGGATCCCTTTACATTGGGAGGGCAGGTTCTTTCTGCTGAACTCTAACCTCACCACTTCCAAAATCTTACACACACGTATATCTCTCATGTAACTGAAAGTTTTCACCCTGCAGAAATTTGATCTGTGACCTTCTACCAGAGCCACACTGTCTTTAAAACAGTTTTACAACAAAAATAAATAAATATAACAACAACAACAACAACAACAAAAATATTCTATAATCCACACCTTTCCTCTCACATCTGCCACTAAGTGTCAAATTCTCACATGAAAGCAAAATATTCTGTCCCCGTCTATATCGGAGGTGTGCAAACTATGGCTCAAACACCAAATCTAGCCTGTTACTTGCTCTTGCAAATAACTTTGTAAATAAATTTCATCAGAATACAGCCCTATCCATTTGTATATGTATTGTCTATGCTTTCTTGCAAGTGGTGATGGCAGGTTCAGTAGTCCCCTGCAAAGTCTAAAACAATTACTTCCCGACCGTCTACACAAAAAAAGATTGCTAACCCATGATTTAACTATTTGGTTTAAGAAACTTGTATACCTAGACATCTGTTAGAAGCAGACTGATTTCATTTTTAGCTTTTCATTCAGACGTTTCATATTGTTGTGGCATCCACTTACTTCTGCATAATCCATTGAGCAACCCGGAGGGCCCTGCTCATCTCTGAGAACATAGAAATTTCAGTAACAGAGAACACAGATGAAAAGATGTTAGGAGGTTAGTAACATCTATGGTTGTTCTTTAGCTGAAAGTCTTTGCCTTCGTATGAATTTGAGTCACAGTTATTGTTTTTTTCAGTCAACTGCTTAAAGAGTCATTAAGAAAATTTTATTTTATCTTATTACCTAGGAGAACAAAACCCGCGCCCGAATTTTCAGCAAATTCCCATTTACTCCCAACCTGTAATGGACAAAAACACTAATGGTTGGAGATCATTAGACCATTTAAAACACTACGGTTGAAGCTAATCGACTTGAAACATGCTTAAGAAAATATGCTTATGTCAGATCTCTAGGCAGCAGGAAAATGATCCAGTTTCCCAGGTTACAGCAAAATGCTTGACAGTAGTAAGATACTTATCACAAGTCTTCATCCTTTCCCAGGAAAAGCTAGTCCAACCTGAAATTCTTTTTTTTTTTTTTGAGTTTCCTCTTGTAACTCCAACTTCTCCCTACCCCTGCTCAACTAAGAAGGACTTGTTAAAAAAAGCTTCATTCTTTACAAAGTGCTTACTTGGAAACACTTTCTCAATCTTCCTTCATCCTGGGATATGGACGTTTTGATGAACTTCATGGACTGTGAATCACATCAAGAGAAAATAGAACATGGTATAATTCACTGTGTTGGCTCATAACATTCCAATGTTCTGTGGGAATGGGTAACTGTGGATTTAATCACACACTTGTGTCTTCAAGTATCTTAGAAGGTGTCTAAGGTTGTTCTCAAGACTGGGATGGGAATAACCATAAGAAGGATAAATAGGGTTTAGCTTTATTAAGACACAGTGTTAAGAGCCCTGATATCAGAAGATCTGATATTCATCACAGCTCCACAATCAAGGAGGCTTGTTTACCCTGGCAGAGTTGTTTCATTCAGCTGGGCTATGTGTCCTCTACTATTCAACATGGGTGCCATCAGGTACTGTCTGAGAGCCCAAACCCAACACTGCTAAAATGATGGGTGAGTCCAAATGAGACAAAAGAGTGTTAGCATTTTGTAAAGCACTCTACAAAGGGAACTCTCTCTCTCTCTCTTTAAAGTTTATTCATTAATTATTTCTGAGACAGAGAGAGAGAGAGCGAGAGCAAGTTGAGGACTAAGAGAGAGAGAAAGAGAGACACATAGAATGTGAAGCAGGCTCCAGGCTCTGAGCTGTCAGCACAGAGCCCAATGCAGGGCTCAAACTCACGAACCGTGAGATCATGTCCTGAGCTGAAGTCAGACACTTAACCGACTGAGACCCCAGGCACCCCAACAAGAGGGAAGGGGCTCTTAATCGCTGCTCAGGAAGCCCTTTCAATTCCTAAGGAAATTCCTTTCTGGTTTGCCTTTAAAAGTCCCTGGAAAGCCCTCAATAAGTTTCAAACGGCAGAAGAGGAGGCAATTTGAGCTTCAGTAAGGATGAGACATGCAAAGAAACAAAAGACATCAAATATATTGACCTCCACAAAGTCACAACAATACTAAAAAAGTCACTGATTACATTGGAGGATGCTGATGAAACATCTCAATATTTTGAAAGCTGACAAATGAAGAGAAGCAAGCATTTATTATGCCTTCTTATAAAATCTGTACCTCTAGATAATGATGAGGAGAAAATTTCCTTTTTAGACAAGTATTCCAGTTAATAAACAAAGAAGGAATGAGAGAATTAAAAATATCACTATTTCTTTTTTTTTTTTAAATACCTTCTATAATTTTCTGTAATGATTGTATCGTTATCTAGCAATAGTATCTCAACATTTAGAGCAAGGCATTTTTTTTTTTAATTTTTTTTCTCAACGTTTATTTATTTTTGGGACAGAGAGAGACAGAGCATGAACAGGGGAGAGGCAGAGAGAGAGGGAGACATAGAATTGGAAACAGGCTCCAGGCTCTGAGCCATCAGCCCAGAGCCCGACGCGGGGCTCAAACTCACGGACCGCGAGATCGTGACCTGGCTGAAGTCGGACGCTTAACCGACTGCGCCACCCAGGCGCCCCTCACTATTTCTTTTTTTAAAAGTTTGTTCAATATTTATTTTTGAAGGAGAGAGAGGGAGAGCAAGGGGGGGGGGCATGAGTGGGGGAGGGTCAGAGAGAAAGGGAGACACAGAATCCAAAGCAGGCTCCAGGCTCTGAGCTATCAGCACAGAGCACTATGTGGGCTTGAACTCACGAGCCTTGAGATCATGATTTGAGCTGAAGTCAGACAACCAACTGACTGAGCCACTCAGGCGTCCCCCAAATATCACTATTTCTAACTTCTAAGAAATCAGTGAATCTGAGTAGTGATCATCAATGACTGGTAATCAATCACTGATGATCAATGACATCACAAAAAGAGGCAACCAGACATTATGTACCTCCTAATGAAAGTATAAATCTTTGTCGGAGAAGTCTTACCTGAAGAAAGAAAGAACAAAAAAATACAACATGAATCTCATCCAGCCTCTTGATCTCATTACTGCTATATAGGAAATTCAAGGGACAGGATTGTTTTAAACAATACTATGGAGATCTAATCCACAAAGTGAAGACTTTGGGAAAATTCTACAGGACAGAGGCAATTGACCGTTTCAATTTTTTTTTTTTCAGATGGAAAAAACCCAAGCAAGATAGAAGGGAAACCCACAAGATTTAGGAAACATATCGATCCATTGTTGCATATGGAACTTGCATCCATATTTGGATCTTGCAACTTACTGAAAAATCATAAGATAATCAGAAGAGCACAAATAGCACTGATCTGGCATTTGGTGATATTAATGATCCATTAATTGTTTATTAGTTTTGGTAATCATAATCGTGATTATGTTTTCTTAAAAGGTGCCTTACCTTTTACAGCCTGAAAGATGGACAGTTGAGATGATAAGAGTTGCTTCAAAATAATCTGGGGTGGGGGATCTTGGTGGGCATGTGGAGAATAAAAAAAAGTTGGGCTACGTACTACCATTTGTTTAAGCTGGGTTTTGGGTAAACAAGTGTTCATTATACTATATCATCCACTTTTGTTTTATGCTTGAAATTTGCTACAGTAAAAAGTTAAAAAAGAAAAAAACAATTGCTCCAACATGGAACAAGTAATGGACATATACGTCCTCATGTGTGTTCAGGAACTTTGGCCTTAGAGCTGGAAGTTCTCCAAGCAGAGAGGGTAGGATGAGGGCCCCAAAGACTCACTTTTCTATCAAACGCTTAAACTAGGCTTTGAGTTGCCAACCCTGAAATTTCATGGAAATTCAAAGCCCCCGCTGTCAAATCCATGTCTTACATATGCACACATGTCACATGTCACTGACATCTGTTAAATACCTCAGAAGGTAGAAAACCAACATAATGACCACTGTTTCCCAGCTAATTGAAAGGCTATCCCTGAGAGACTTTTAGCTGGTCTTGAGTTTTTCTAATAATGTGTTTGATCTGACCCAAATCCATTATGCTTTTTACATGCAATCTGGAATAAATGTGAAATGTGAGCAATTTGAAATGTAGGGTTTACCTTATGCAAAGAGAGCATTAATTTTATGTTTAGACTACAGTATTTGACACAAAGAGTTTTTATATCCAGTTGTAGAATTTGCAGTGTTTATGTCGGAGGCCAAATGGAATTATCATGAAAAATATAAATCTATCTCTAATTCTTCTCTGGGATTTAAAAATCCTCAGTTGGTGCACCTGGTTTGTCGGTTAAGCAATCATCTCTTGGTTTAGGCTCAGGCCATGATCTTACGGTCATGAGGTCAAGCCCCACATGGGGCCCCTTGGGATTCTCACTCTCCCTCTCTCTCCTTCAAAATAAATAAATAAACATAAAAAAATACTCTGTGGTGTTTAGGAAGAGAATGACATTTTGAAATCAATGCCTTCTTTTCTCCTCTCTTTGGAACTATAGTCAATGTTTAAGCTGAATAATTATTTCATCAAAATCCTATCCCACAAATGGCAATCGTCCACAGGAGGCTGCAGAAAGCATGCTCCCAGTGATGTTGGCCAGTGACCAGCAGGCCGAGATAGTATTTTTGAGAAAGTGTGAGTTGCATTATCCATCTTTTCTAAGTTACTCTCAGGGCATAGTCTATTTTGAAAAAGACTATAAATAAAAATAAAGTATTTTGAGACTTTTAGACTCTCTTTGAAGCCATTAGAGACATCTTTGTGTGCACCAAAACTTGGTTTAGGAATCAATGACTTAGATCTTGGTTTGAAGCCTTCAGCATTTGGAAGGGAACGATTCATTAAAAGAAAAACTGAAAAGATTCTTAGTTGCTTTTTGTGATGCCAAGCAGCCTACAGTGCAGCTTCAACCCTGCAAGCCATCAGTCAGTTACTCAGTTTCACATTTGAAGCCCTTCCCATGCCTTGAGGCTCTCTTAACTGCTGTTTTAAATGAAAAAAGAAAAAAAAAAAACCCAAGCAAGAATGAAAAAGCTTTGAGAAACATTAAAAAAATTCCTAAATAGTTTGGAAGCTTTGTGTGTGTGTTTTTAATGCACCCTCTACCTCAAAGCACTACTGAACTATAAAGTTGTTAAGCTCCTTCTAAGAAACATATCATTATTGAATCTTAAGAGAGGCTGTAAATTCTGAGGAATACCGCACATCTTAATAATTTTTATTTTGGAAAAAATCCAAACAGAAACCTGCAATCATCTCATGGATCACGGGATAAGAATATATTCTGCATTGCTGTCTTAAAAATTGGATGGGGAGGGAAAGGCAGATGAAGGAACCAACAGACACAGCTTGAACAGTCCTTGAAATCCCTAAGGGTGGTAAGTGCTGATGGAAATCCAGCAAAGTATAGTGCCAAGTATTGATACGTCTTAATTATTTTTGCATGCTGTTATGACTGTAGTTCTTAACAAGAGCAAAACCTTACCCTTATGGGCCATGTGGAAATTTGTGCAGCGATTTATTGTTGCTACAGGGGTTATGGGCTGCTACTGCTATGTGGTGAGAAGAAAAAGATGCTGTATGCCTGAAGTACGCGACATAATGCTGCTCAAGGCAGAGTCATTGTCCCAAAGAATAATTAATGTCACAGTGAACGTTAGTGTAAGTGAAAACCTGTTTTAAGTGATCTGAGCCCAGAAGTGAACTCAGACACAAAAGAGAAATTTTGCATGTTTTTTAAAAAACTGAGGCATAATTAACGTTCTATAAAATTCACCCTTCCTCCTTTGATTTATTTATTTTTGAGAGAGAGAGAGAGAGAGAGAGAGAGAGACAGCACAAGCAGGAGAGGAGCAGAGAGAGAATCTGAAGCAGGCTCCAGGCTCTGAGATGTCAGCACAGAGTCCGACACCGGGCTAGAACCCATGAATCACAAGATCATGACCTGAGCCAAGGTCAGATGCTTAACCAACTGAGCTATCCGGGCACGCCTAAGTTCACCCTTTAAAGTAGCATACAAATCAATGGTTTTTAGTATATTCAAAAGGTTGTATATCTAGATGGCAACTACACTTGTGGCGAATGGAGCATAATATATCAAGATGTTGAATCACTATGTTGTACACCTGAAACTAATGGAACATTGTGGGCCAACTATACTTAACAAAACAAAAACCAAAAACCAAAAACCAAAACAAAACAAAACAAAACAGAAAAGGGAAAAAAAAAAGAAAAGGAAAAAGGAAGGTTGTGTATCACCATTATCTAATTCCAGACCATTTCCGTTAGTCCCAAACAACAACTAGCGGTCACTCTCCCATTCCCCCTTCCCTCCAGCTCCCGGACACCAACCAATCTACTTGCCTATTCTGGACATTTCATTTAAATGGAATCATATAATATGTGACCTTTTGTGTCTGGTTTCTTTCACATTTTGTTTAATCTGTTCGTCAATCGATGGACATTCGTGCTGGCATGACTTTGATATAGTAAATTTACTCAGGAGCGTGGCTAACATGTACATGGGGAAAGACTGTCCTTCTTTGTCCTGAACTTTACCGAGAATTAGTCACCATTTTAGAAACAGCACATTAGCAATAGGAACGTGGATTGTGGATTTGAGTCAGCAATAAACCTAACTCTTTCAGTTTTTATTTACAGATGCTGCATTGTTGGCTTTAGGTAAACACACCTTCTCTGTTACTTTGTCTATATTTTCTTTTTCTTTTCTTTTCTTTTTTTTACATGAAATTTATTGTCAAATTGGCTTCCAAACAACACCCAGTGCTCATCCCGACGGGTGCCCTCCTCAATGCCCATCATCCACTTTCTCCTCCCTCCCACCTCCCATCAACCCTCAGTTTATTCTCAGTGTTTTTTTTTAAAGGTTTTTTCTTTCCTTTTTTTTTTTTAATTTTTTTCAACGTTTATTTATTTATTTATTTGGGACAGAGAGGGACAGAGCATGAACGGGGGAGGGGCAGAGAGAGAGGGAGACACAGAATCGGAAACAGGCTCCAGGCTCTGAGCCATCAGCCCAGAGCCCACGCAGGACTCGAACTCCCGGACCGCGAGATCGTGACCTGGCTGAAGTCGGACGCTTAACCGACTGCGCCACCCAGGCGCCCCTATTCTCAGTTTTTAAGAGTCTCTTATGGTTTGACTCTCTCCCTCTCTAATTTTTTTCCCTTCCCCTCCCCCATGGTCTTCTGTTAAGTTTCTCAGGATCCACATAAGAGTGAACACATATGGTATCTGTCTGTCTCTGTAATACTTTGTCTACATTTTAAAGCATTTGTACACACATTCACAAAATTTTTCTTAATCTGTAATTTAAAATATAATACGTCAGCAGTATCTGAATAAATTTTATTTCTCTTAAATCTAAACTTAGTCATTATACACGTGCTCAAGTCTCTAAGTTTTTCATTACGTTTTCTGGCATTATGTGCCAGAGCACTTACACGTCAGAATAAATATTATTTTTAGTATACATCAATTTTCTTGCATTTCTCTTTTATATTATACTTGCAAACTACATTAAGTTTTTGGAAACACATCTATAGAGAAGTTGTAGTATCCATGAATTTCATTACAGGAGGCTTAGGTGATGTCGAAAGGAGGCAGTGCATCTTTCAGGGTTGACAATCACCGCATTAGGGCAGGATTATAAAGAGATTATTTTGTAGGGTGATGCTCCTCTGACATAGGCCACACATTTCTTTGATGGCATTTGCATGCAGGCAGGCATTGTTCAGCACTAGTATTTGGCACTTTGTTGTTGAAGTCAGGGTAAATGTACCACAATGAAAAATTAATTAACAATGAACGTGGCACCCCTGAGTGTTTCCATTCAACAGTTTTCTCCCCAAACAAAACTTTCTCCCAGGGCAAAGGAATATCTGGTGGTCTTTTATTTAGCTATGCCTGGAAACAATGCTGAGATCATAATGGGCATGTTAAGACAGGAAAGTGAAATAGAGTTGAGGTTTTGGTCCAGGTGAATTTTCATTTATGGAGTATCCCACTAATTATGTTACTGTCTTTAATGATAACTATAACTTTAATGATAACTATAATCTGATAAACCATTGGAAAGGTAGTGGAGACATCCCTGGGTAAAATATTTAGTGAGGTGTTCAGTTTTACATTTTTGAACCAAGTCTTGCCTTCAGCCATTTTGGTTTTGACCTATGTGTTTCTGGGCTGCTTCCCTGTTACCAAACTTCTGATTGGTTCATCCTTGCAGTTGAAGTAATACCTGATCAAACATCCCGGAAATCTTTTGTCCCATCTCCATAACAAAGGGCTGCCGGTTTCCTGTAAAATTCCTGTGACCCCAAGTCACTCCCGTCATCATCTCATTATTGCTGTAACTGGCTGATGAGCAATGGAGCTGGCTTGCTCCCGGTGTGGCCAACTTGCTTTGAAGAAACTGATGGCCAGTGAACAATACTTCTGGGTCAGTTAAGGGATATCTGGACATCTGAACGAGGCAACTTGGATACAGGCAGATTCAGTTGCTCTTCAGGGTTTAAGAATGTCTTGCACCATAAGAATCTGACAGTACAAATTATCTCTAATTTTATTTCTACTCTACTGGTAAGAAATCAGGCTCAGCACATCACAAATTCTGGGAAGTACAAAGTTGTGTAGGCATGAATCCTCCTAAAGAACTCCTAAGAGTTCTCTTCTGTGTGAACACCATTCACAGCAAGAAAATAAGTAACTCCTATGAAAAGCCTATTGGGTACGTTGTTCTTACCTTAACTGAAATGTATTTAGTTATAAATTCCATACACTCTTTAGAAAACTAATTTAGTCCCTCTTCTAAACGACAAAACCTCCAATATTTAAATATCCTTAAATATCCTTCTCCTTCTTGATCTGTTTATTCTTTTTCACAAATCTAAACATCATGTCCTTCAACTATTCATAACCATCAAAACTACTTTCTTCTGCCTGCCTGTTCGGTTGAACTTGATTTCACCATCTTATATTCTCAATGACCACTTTGACTGTAGACCATCTCCAAGATTTGTCTGCATACGATGTGAATACCCTCTTTCACATGGTTAGTAATAAGACAATGCACTGGACACAGCCAGGACAGAACTCAGGTTTCTGCTACTAGGAACCTTCCTCCAGAATACAATCATTCCATGATTTAGAAACATTTGAATATGGCTATTCATTATGGTTATGAGCCCACACAAGTTTTTTTAAATTTTTAAAAATTTATTTATTTTTGAGAGACAGAGCATGAGCAGGGGAGGGGCAGAGAGAGAAGCAGGCTCCAGGCTCTGAGCTGTCAGCACAGAGCCCGATGCGGAGCTCGAACCCACGAACTGTGAGATCATGACCCGAGCTGAAGCTGGATGCTCACCGACTGAGCCACCCAGGCGCCCTGCCCACACGAATTTTTACTATCATCCAGCCTTTTCCATAATAGACCAGGGGTCAGCAAGCTTTATAAAGGGCCCACTGCTAAATATTTTAGGCTTTCTGAGCCATCAGATCTCTGCTGTAGCCATTATCCAACGGCTGTTATAGTGCAAGTGCAGCTATAGCCAATATGTAAACAATTGGCTGTGTCACAATAGAACTTTATTTATAAAAACAGACAGCAGGACAGGTTTACTGTAAGGGCCATAGTTTGCCAGTCCTTGGCCAAGGACACCTACCTTGCTAAAGTCTAGACATATCATATTCATCAATTTCTTCTATTTTCTTATTTTTTAATGCTTATTTATTTCTCAGAGAGACAGAGAGAGAGAGAGACAGAGAGACAGAGCATGAGGAGGAAAGGGGCAGAGACAGACAGAGACACAGAATTCGAAGCAGGCGCCGGGCTCTGAGCTGTCAGCACAAAGCCTGATGTGGGGCTTCAACTCCCAAGCCATGAGATCATGACCTGAGCTGAAGTCAAATGCTTAACCGACTGAGCCACCCACGCGCCCCCATATTCATCAATTTCTTAAAGTCTTCCGGACTAGTTAAAGAAAATAGGCCAATGAAAAAAAGGTGTCTGGCATGACTTTTTTCTTCTCAGTGAACACCAGTTGGCTCCTGGTGATCACTATTTTCCCAATTATTCACAGAAATTCCTTAAATGATCTACTGCAGCATCTTGCCCTAGGCTGGCTTCAGGGTCACTGGTCTATAATTTTAAAAATTCACTTCCTCTTTTTTAACAATTGTAGCTATACTTAACCAATATTAGACTTCAGGTGTCTTTTCCAGATATCTCAAAATTTCCCGTCAGGAGTGTAGTCATTTTTTGATCGTTTTGTGATTTTTTTTCACACAGGTGGTTATACACTGGAGCTGGCTCTTACTGGCTTGTGGGGGTCAATCACGCACATCTCTTCCCTACTTCACATTCGTAGCTTGAAATCGGCCATGACGCGAGTATTTACAGCGCAGAAATCAATGGATAGTACAAAGCAGGGCTTCCCCCCTCCCCCCATCACTGCACAGGGTGCTTGAATCATTGAGGAGAGCTAGATGCTGTCTTACAAACCTCTTCTTCTATGTGATATATACATTATATTACTCAGCCATCAAAAGGAGTGAGATCGTGCTATTTGCAGTGATGTGGTTAGAACTAGAGTGTATTATACTAAAGCAAAATAAGTCAGTCAGAGAAAGACAAATATATGATTTCACTCGTGTGGAATTTAAGAAATAAAACAGATGAACGTACGAGAGGGGGGAAAAATAAAGAGGGAAAAAAAGCACAAGAGACTCTTAGAGATAGAGAACAAACTGACGGTGGATGGAGGGAGATGGGTGGGGAATGGGTTAGATGGTGATGGGTATTAAAGAGGGGATTTGGTATGATGAGCACCAGGTGTTGTATGTAAGCGATGAATTACTGAATTCTACTCCTGAAACCAATATTGCACTGTATGTCAACTAACTAGAATTTAAACGAAAATTGGAAAAGAAAAAAAAAGGGAAACCACCCCCACAAATTTCTTCTTCTATCTTGAGTTTCTCTCTTAACAATATATTCCTTTCAGATGTTTTAGGCAGAAGATAATTTTACTGACAAAAAAGAAAATAGAAACAAAATAGTTGGCTTGAGAAAAATCTGAATTTCTATCACTTTCCTGGATTTAGGCAGTAGATTTGTCCCATTTGCTTTGAACATAGCTACAAGAAGTTTTTTTTAGCATGATCTTACTATTCCTGGAAGTCAATTTTAGTCGTAAATTCATTTACCTTTGTAACGATATTCTTAGAGGTCTCTGTCACTCTAATATACATATAATCTTTCCTGAGTATGTGACTGTGCCAATTTTTCACTTACGTGCTTTAAAATTCCACACTGGAACTTTAGGCCAACATTTTCTCCTGTTGGGATGATTTGGTATCGCCTGCACAGGATGTCATTTCTGAGAACCCCTTCAAGAAGTGTAAATGATTCCTTAAGTTAGGCCTAGAGATTTGGGTTCTTCACCGCATTTTCTAGAATGCCATACTTGTTTTACCATTTGGTGAAAGAAAATACCAGGATTAGAGACAGATTTGAAATTTTCTCGTTAATAATTCACTTGAAACTTTGCTCATTGATGATGAGGCTAGGTCGAATCACAAGGGACTAAAAGCTTTCTCACTATGATTCACTTTTATGAGATGTGGCACAGCCTTATTGGCTAATCAAGATGGCCTTGGATAACTAAGCCTATTAAATGGAATCTACAGATGTAGTTGAGATGTGAACGCAAGGTCTTAGCTTCTCCATAAAAGGAAAAGCATGACTTGTTGATTTGCGCCCGGTTTTGACAGGAAAATTCTTCATATATGTTTACTAAATAGTATAAAAACCTCCTTACCGGTACCTTCAGTTCCACTTGTGTGCCCTTCCCATCTTTTTCCCTTTTTGGACTACAGTGGTCACTTTAAGATTGCCTTAGGTGGGTCTCTCCATAGGAAGGCTGGGAGACAGAGATTTCAATGCAAATAGTATAGATGAGAAATGCAAGTATGCAGCACTGGCAAGGAAATGAGGCAGCGAGACAGGAAATGAGAGGAACCCAATTAAATGCATCTTTATGAGCAGGTTTGGGGCAGCTGGGGATCAATCCCACTTGGTTGTCCAATACAATAGCCATTAGCCACAGCTGGCTATTTAATTACTAAAATTAAATAAAAATTGAAATAATTTCTTATGTCACAGTTGACACACTTCCAATGCTCAATGGTCACAGGTCATGATAGAGAATATGACTCTGAGTTGTGCCACCTGCGCGAGAGAAAACTGGGAAATTTGTACATCGAGTCCCATCTGCCAATGGTTGATGGTTGCTCTCCTTCTTGCCTGATACATCTGGTCTACCGTGCATGTGTATGGGACCAAGGAGACGATATGGATGGACACTAATAACGTCAAGTGTAAGTATAAATGAGATTGTGTCACTCCGTGGTTAAAAACCTTTTTACTAACATCTCTTCCTGGCACAATATAGATTAAACTCAAACTCTGTATAGCCTCATTATCTGACTCCAAGTTTACCTCCCCAAACTCAGGTCACTGTGCTTTAACTACTTCTGTGACAGCAAAATGAAAGAGACTTTATCTCAGTTTTGCAAATACAATGAAGTCCTCCGTGGCTAAGGCCTTGGTACATACTAATCTGCTCACCTCCTGTCCTCTTCATGTCCTCAACAGCATGGCTGTTGCCTGCTACCCTCTAGTTCTTAGCCTAAATTTCACCTCCGTGAAGACAGGCTCCCTCACAACCCTTCTTCCTAAAGTTCATGTTTCCTTCCCATTATTTACTTTATCGGCTCCTTTTGCATTTATTTTATCATGATTTATGATTATTTGTTAATTTTTTGGCTTGTTTCCCCCAGAATAATATAACTTCTGAAGTTATCTCCAGTATCTAGTATTGTGTCTGACACGCAGTAACTACTCAACAGACACTTGCTAACTGAATGACGACTGACTGAAAGCAATCTTTACCAGTTTAGCAGCTGTAAGAGTGGACAATGAAAGGTCATACCTCTGCAGTAACAAGGGTTTTATGGGAACCTGCTTGGACAGTTAGCCCGAGGGACAAGAGGCTGGATGTGGGGAAAAAAGTAGCCAGGTAATAACATCGTGTGTAGTTGCTGAAAACTGTCTTATGTACCAGATGGCTCAGATCGTTATCAACTGGATAAACATTCTGGACACCAGCAAGGTGCCTTCTCCAACCCGCAATTGCTTGCTTGTATCAATGGCATTGCTCGAATGTAAGTTACATTGACATTTTCCAGTGGTTTAAGAACAGCAGCCAGTGGTAATGGCAAATGGCAAATCCTACAAAGTGGAGCAAGATCGGTCTAGACATTTAACTTTCTAGAAAGAGAATATGAAATAACATTTTGGCTGTTTTACCTAAGTTTGTTCTTTGGTTTACCTTGAGTGGGGCTAGCATTGACACAGGTAGCATCTAGGTGACACATAATCATAGGAATCTGAAAGAAGAACAAAACAATCATGCTTACGTACTGATTTCCACTTATAAAACATTTCCATCTTCTCCATTTCCCTGGTCCTCCCATAACCTTTAAACTTTGTGCACAGCCTCTGCTTTATAGACATGAAAACTCAGAGAGAGAGGGTATAGGATTTTCTAGGTTGTAAGTGGGGAACAAGGACTTAAATCTTTGGGGGGGACTTTTCTGGCTTACATTTTAGGGCTTCCCCCCCCCCCCCAAAAACAGTGCCCTATCAGCCTGAAATGTGAAAGAGAGGAGAAAAGTAGCCATGCTGAAGTAGGCGGCAGGTGGGAGGGGCAAGAAACCTTGAGAGTTTCTAAATCTGGGGGAGGATCCAGATCAGGGGCAAAGAACTCAAGAACCCACATGTGTGGCAGCGGTATGTGGAACACGGAAGCAGAGAGAAGAGGCCATTCTGACTGGGCACCCAATTTGTAACGTTCTTCAAATTAAACGCGCAAGCTTCTCACATCTCTTACCACCAGCAGCTGGGATCTGCTGAGCTTGCACTGCCCTCTTCCAGTCCCTAAAGTTTACTCCCACACCAGCTCGTGGCCCCCAAGCTGAAATCTACAGATTAATCAATTTACTCCATTCTAGACAGCTGATGACCTCTTTGTGTGACCACGGCATGATCCCGATCAAGGATAGTTGCTGTCTATTGCTGCACCCACAGTATTTTCCATAGAAAAGTAAAGCAGTCGGCAAGTTAAGCGCAGTGATCTTCACACAAGCTCTATCTCCGTTGCTTTCTCTACCACCGGAGGAGGCACATGATAATGCCAATCCATGGGAATCATGTAATTTTAGGCCAGATTTGCAGACTGTTATTTCATGGACAGAACAGAGTATTCAGCCACTTTCTTTTAATGCAAATCCAATATGTTATAAATTTCTGAAATTTAGAGAATTCATACAACCCTCTGAGTTTCTGGATTTTCGCAAAACCACAACAAACAGAAGAACTGGGCCACCCCGGCTCCCTACTGCTGCGTGGCAACAATAGTCTGGGACCAAATGCTGGCTGCTGGAACCGTGGTGTCCCATCGCCAGTCTCGTCACTGTGGCCCTACGCGTTAACAGGTGACCCTTGTTAATTAACTTGTGTTTACTGACTAGCTCCCGTAGGCACATATGCCTCTTAGGCCTTGTTTGAGAACTACCCTTGAGCCAATTATAATTCCTTCCAAGACATATTTGCAGACTTTATTAATACTAAGAAGCCACTTCCGGCCAACTTCATGAGGTATGACCACGCATCCATGTAACTTGGTGACACGGCTGACAACCACTGACTTATGGCAAGTCTGGCCTCAGGTTTTCCTCAGCACATTCATGCGAGCCTATTCTTGGGTTAGCGCCTCTCAACAGGTGGGAATTAGGGCTACAGATGCAGTGCCTAGTCTATAAATATAGTCAGTTATGTCTGGGGTCCTGGCTTTCCTGTGTAAGGACTGGCTATTATTATTTTTAAAAATAATGCAACTAGCTGCCAAAACAAATAAAGGAGGGCTTAACACTTTCCAAAAAAGTGAAACAAACTAAATAACAAACAGACAGATGAGAGCCATTCACTGACCAATGATGTGAGCATGCCAGACTTCCATTGATACGCCTCCGAGAAGTTTTACAAGGAAAAAAAAACACCTGGCTTATTCAACCTAAAAGTTTTAAATGTTAAAAAAAAATTATTTAATTCCTTTTAGTTTTGAAGGAGAGACAGAGTGTGAGCTGGGGAGGGACAGAGAGAGAGGGAGACACAGAATCCGAAGCAGGGTCCAGGCTCTGAGCTGTCAGCACAGAGCCCGACGCGGGGCTCGAACTCACAAAGTGTGAGATCATGACCTGAGCTGAAGTCAGACACTTAACTGACTGAGCCACCCAGGTGCCCCTAAAAGTTTTAAATCTTTAACATGAGATGGGTGTGTGTCTGTGTGTGTGTGTGTGTGTGTGTGTGTGCGCGCGCGCGTGTGTGTGTCTTTCTTTTTAATTTACTTTTAAGTGTGAACATGACTCTATTTTAAACAGTTTGTCTGAGGTCCACGGGCACTAGGATATCTGATTCGATCACTGCTGCCATTAGTCCTGAGTCCTCCCTTTCCTTAGTACATCTTTTATCTTATTTTCTCACATTTATAAACTAGATGGAGGTGGGTTAGCCCTAGAATTTGGTAGACACTAAACCTTTTATTTAGAAGACAGACAGCTCATCAAAAGGAATACGCTACATTTCTTTGTCAAGGAAACCTTAAGAGATCTTGAAATGAAAGTGTCAAGCTTAATTAAAAGAAAAACTCATATTATGGCATGCTATTTAACCTTCCGGGACGCAGTGCATATCCCACGTGAGGAATGTGTGGATCTCCTCATGTAAACAATTTTTATACCTTTCGTAACTTATATCAGTGACAATGACAAGGTAGCATAAGATGCCACACTATAAAATCACCATACTCTTTTGTGAAAGTTACACTGGATTTCACCAGAAAAAGGATGTTGGATTGTGTGTTGGTGAAAACATTCTTCATCATTCGATAATGGAATAGAGCCAAGTAGCAAAACTTCTCGGTGTGCTTGCCAAATCCATTAATAGATAAATCTAATCAGGCAAAAAAAGTCAACAAATAAGCTCTACCTAACTGGCAAATCTGTCTTATGAAATGAGCCATATTTTCTTTTTTACCAAGAAACGGGGTCTGGATGAAACCCTTTCCATTTGCTCTAATTGTGTTATGACATTATTCATCATCCTTGGTGCACAAGCTCAAAATCATTATTAGTCATACCACACTGAGCTCTTTATTACCAGCAATACATGATAAAAGTTTTTAAACCACACATGTAGGCATGGGGTAGCTACTGAATCCCCCCCTAACTGGGGTGGGTCCAATTTAAACACAACGTGACGGTTCACACATTTGTATAAGGGACTTGATAAATCCAAATTGAATTTGATGACATTTACAAATATTTGCACGGTTTTACCGGACGGTTGCCTGATTCTGATGTGGTCTTTTTTTCTCCTTCTCTCTTCTTCCAGGCCTTTCCAAGGGAGGCTAATGCATCAAGTAACCACTACGAAATGAACTGACAGACTCTAGACTAATTCTTTCATTGACTTACAGGCTCTGGCTACAGAAGAGGAGAAGCTGTGAGTTCCTCATATCATAAATTATGAGAAGGGTCTGTATGCGCGAGGCCAAACTTCACATTGAGTTTCCATTCAGGACCAACGCTGTTAACAGGGTATTCCAGGAAACAGTAATCTCATAGAAAAGACTACATGATCACAGAATTTGGGGCAATAACAATGCTTGCAGAGTTTTTAATAGCAAACATCTCAGATTAGTTCCTCTTATTTAAGAATGTTAGGAGATGTTACATAAAAATCCAGATTGCTGGTGCTCTTGGAAAAAATTGAAGATGTAACAAGGCAGTGAATATATCCTCACAGAGAAATAATTTCTTGTACCTTCTTACTAGGCAGGGATATGCTGTCCATTAGTCAAGTATCCACCTAACATGCCTGGATTTGGGAAGATTTTTACTTTGCTCCCCGTGTTTTAGTCTTTCCTGAAGACATACAACACTTTTTGTGCATTAAAGGTTCTGAAAATTTCCTCAGTAAATATCTCTGTTTATTTTATTAAAAATGTTCCCCCAATATATTTGATTAGGGAGGTTTTTTCCTCCCCATCTTGGGATGTACCGTTCTAGGTCACTCTTTGCGTTTAGGATCTCAGTTGTTACTCTGAAAATTATAGGTGAAAGTTGATTGCCAATATATTACTCGGTACACGGAAAGGGACCATAAATTCAAGAGACTGTGATTTGGTTGTATGAATCTTAAGCTATCTTCTGGCAAATATCTGTGAAAGTATTTGGAAAGCCTAGATTTTGTAGTTAGGATTCCATTTCCATTTCTGGATTGCTTTTATAGGCATTCAAGATGGAGAACCCATCTATCTGATTAGAGTATCTACATATTCAATCAGACTTCAAGTTATACTGGTAGGCATTAAGGAGCCTCTGGATATTACCTGAGGTTTAACTTTAAAACTCCAAACTAGGCGGCCCAATGTGCTGGTGATCTAATACAAAGCCCTAAAACATGTATTCTAGAGGGAAGGCTTTGGAGAAAAAGTAGATATCCTTGCAATATGATAGGTTAAGCAACAGGAATGTATAATACTATTACACTATCCCAGGTAGATAACAAGTAGTTATTTCCTTTTTATAATCATTATCTGAGTAACTTTTAGAAAGAGAAGATGGACAAGAATTTCTTTTTTCGGGATGGGAGCCCCATATGTATTGTCCAAGTGACCGGTACAGAAACCCAATAATGGGATTTGACATTTAATCTTGCTGGCTGAGAACACAGCAGTCATAGTAATGAATTTCTGATTTTCAGAATACTGGGGTTGGAAATATTGGCTGCGATTGTAGCAAATACGTCATGGAAAAATTCTGGGTGACTACGAGTCTCTAAGCAGGGTGTTCTGTGGATTTGGCTAAAACTGACTCAGGAAAAATAAATGGCAAATAAAGAGGACAAGTAGGTTTAGAAAGAAGTTATTTACCACTTTAATAGGGCTGTCCAGCATTTGGTCACATAGATCATTTTGAAACCTAATTGCTTTAATGGTCTTCCTATCTCACCAGAAGAGATTTGAATACTCATGAAAAAAGCAAATCAAACATAGAAAGAGGTACCATGATAAGACTTGTTGCTACAGCACTATGTACTTAATGATGCCAGACTTTGGATTTCATTGGAGGACATTTCTGCAGTCTAGGACAGCTATACAAAGCCTTAAGACATTGTATTTACAGAACTTATTAATACAGGGATCCGTATTCTACCATAATTTTGCCAGAGTCTTAATAGCACGGTGGAGCAGCTCCCTCAAGAATTCTTATTTTTCTTATCTGTGGAAAAGCTAGTAGTTCTAAAAATACTTTCCTGGAAGAGGTTAGGATGGTTATTATAGATCAATTGAATATAAAGTATGGTTATGTAAGCCAAGCTTGCATGCTAATATTGCACAGGGTAGAAAGCAATAAAACAGGACGATGTGCTTCCTTGGGCCATCTGGTAGAAACAGAAGGAAGCTCTCGATTCAGTATTGTTACGATGCCTCAGATTCCAGGAGTCCACCTGTAGCTGGCCTTCCAGCGTGAGTGCCATGTTGAAATTTCAGAAGGGCACATGTCTTCCTCGCCAAGAGAAAAAGAAATGCAACAAAACAAAACAAGACATCCAAACTCAAAGAGGTATACCAGCCGCCTCAAACTGTGGTATTGTTCATTTCTTGAAGAGAATATATAATATTTCAAAATATTATATATATACATATATTTAAAATGGTACAAAGTAACTATAGATCCAAATTAGAAGATAGTTGATCGTTCTTCGTAATCCCAAAAATTTTCACGGAGAAAACCCTTTTTTTAAACCCACTTTCCATGGTGTTGCCAAAAATGCAGGGTCTTCTCACTATAGGATACTTCATGACACACAGTAAAAGCACTGTGATTTTCTGGTAACCAGTCAAAGTGCAAATAAGAAATCCATTTGGCTTGTAATGTGTAAGATGTTTTAAATTCTTAAAATGTATTTTCTGCAGAGGTGGTTTTCCTTTGCTACTATAACAAATGCTTCCATTAGGTTCTTGGGTGAATCTGAAACCAAAGAAAGAAAGAAATTTCAGGGAGAAAAGAACAAAATGAAGGCATAAAGAAAGGTGACTAGGCAGAAAATGAGGACATCTTGAATTTTTAGTATGTGGCTTCTTTCAAGTGATCTGAAGCCAAAAATGTTAGTCTACAACTGTAGTTCTCAAATGGTGATAAAAAAGCACACTGACAGGCCATCATATTTTTATCAGTTCATTAAAGGTATTTTGCCACAACCGAGGAAATGGACTCTTGGAGCAATGAATAACGATGATTGGCTTCATGAGCATGTCACATATGCAGTTGCACAGAGCCCTGTGCTGGAAAGGGCCCCACACTTCATTTAATGATCTTCTATTGAAGTCTTGAAATTATTACTAATTTTTAAATGAGAGACGCCATGTTTTCATTTTTGTACTGGGCCCTTCAAATTATGTAGTTAGTCCTACGTCTGATGAGAATTTGAACTGAGTAGGTCATTCCATGACCTTGTCAAGCTGGCTTGCTGTGACAGGTAGAGGGGTGGCCATAAGGTAAAGTCAAGGTGCCATAAAGTAAAGTCAACCTGCCAAGGTTCCAACACATTTTCTTAGGAACACAGGAGGGCTTTGCAGGTTGAGGAACTCTCCCTCTCAGTGACATAGTATTCAAGAGTAACCAAGAGCATACTCCTATAACTAATGATGCCATTTAATCTATTTGAATATGGCCCAAAGACTCTAACATTCAACAGGATACATGCACAGAGTGTCACTGGTTTAGGGCAGAAATGATGATTCTAATAGAGTTGAAGGTTCTACTTTAGAGTTCTAGGAATAGGCATTTTTCTTCATAATCTCTTGGTTCTTTATAGTCTTAGAAATTGAGTGTTCTGGGTCCAGGGGTGGAGTCCATTAAAAGATTTTAAGGTTGGATAGGAATAGTAATAAAGTTGCCTTTCAAAAGTTGGTTGTGCCATGGGCAGCATGTGTAAGAAATCTTCACACACTTATTATTTTTTTTATCCTCTCCTTAGAAATGACAGATTCTTCCAAACCTTGGTTTCCTCCATTCTGATAATGTGTATCACCTCCTGTTTCCACTGTCTTATTTTTCACCAAAAGGAGGGAGAAAGTGACATTTACAAAACTGAAATGGGTTGCCTTTCTTTTATCTCTATCAACTTACCATCTCTACCCCGCGCTACCCAACTTTAGGCCCTATCCTCCATGTAAGAACAGGAGGTTGGTCATCACATCCCAAGACCTTCACACATTAACTTTACAGAGCAGAGGCTTAAATATATTTATTGGCCAAAGAAATGGATGAGTTCACTTGGACCCAGGGGCAATTGTGACGGCATAAAGTGATTTGTTTTTCCTTCTGGAAATTTCCAAATCCACACTCTCCCTCCTACACTTCTCTCTTAAAGCTAGTTCATACAAAATGGTCTGAACATCAGGATTGTAAAGGCTTTTATAACCCTTGACACCTGATGGAATTTTGAGTGATGAAGCTGGGATGTGTCACAGCTGGAAGTTTGCCCTTCTGTAATATAAAAAACACTAGCTGATGAGAATGGATGGAGATATGTGAGGTCAGAGTCACCGTTAGGAGAATGGGCCCAGGTGAGTGTGGGCAAATGACACTAGTGCATTTGTGTGAAACATCAATTTGGCTGGACAGCCATTGTGGTGAGATGGGCAGTCTAACGTGGCCTTTTAGGGAATGGAACTTGAACTCTGTGTTGTGTATATCTAACTGTTCATTTTCCCAGGAGTCTGAAAGACACTAACATATTGGGTTGAAGGAAATCCAAAGTTGCTTGATAAGTTCCCAGGTATTATACCAGATTATGTTCTACTATTTTAACCTGTTAATTTTGCCTTCCTAGTGACTTTGGTTTTCTCCTCATTTCCTTCCCTGCCTTGTTATGTCCCCCAAAGCCAATGTTCCCTTTTTATATGTGAATTATTACAGCATTGTCAAACAACTTATTTCCTCTGGGGCAAAGTCTGTCTTTATAAATTAAAGCATTATTCTTGAATGCACAGAGTATATACATTTCTTCCTGAATGCATTATATACAGCATCCCCAGCTTATTTTTTTTAAATATGTACTATATTATAGCATATTATGTATTATTATTTCATATACATTAAATATAATATTGATTATAGGGAATTAGCTCATCTTATTATGGAGAGTGGCAAATTCAAAATCTGCAGAGCCAATTTCCCAACAGCGCCCCCAGCTTTCAAACTTATGTGTTTTTTTTTGTTTGTTTGTTTTTAGAAATGTTTTTATTTTTATTTCTATTTTTGAGGGAGAGAACATGCGAGCAGGGGACAGGGGCAGAAGGAGAGAGAGAGAGAGAGAGAGAGTCTTAAGCAGGCTCCACGCCCTGCATGGAGGTTGCCATGGGGCTGGATCCCATGACCTGAGCCACCAGGGGCCCCTCAAACTTATGTTACGTTTAAAGAAAAAAAATAAACCAATATTTATGTAAAACCATAGGAAACTACCTCTTGTGAATATCTGGATTGGTTTGTCTTGCCACAAACTACCAACAAAGTAATTCAATGAAACAACTGAAGCAATGGTCGAGCAGGTGTAGTTTAAAATTTAGCCATGAAACTTCACCCAGGGGCGCCTGGGTGGCGCAGTCGGTTAAGCGTCCGACTTCAGCCAGGTCACGATCTCGCGGTCCGTGAGTTCGAGCCCCGCGTCGGGCTCTGGGCTGATGGCTCAGAGCCTGGAGCCTGCTTCCGATTCTGTGTCTCCCTCTCTCTCTGCCCCTCCCCCGTTCATGCTCTGTCTCTCTCTGTCCCAAAAATACATAAACGTTGAAAAAAAAAAAAGTTAAAAAAAAAAAAAAAGAAACTTCACCCAGATGTACCAGGCTTCTTCCCAGGAGGGTTTCTGGCACCAGCTTTATTGTACCCCATGCTGGGTTTTGGAAAACTTCTCAAGGGTGACTACCTTCTCTCCGTAAAATGACATTCAGGAAGCTTCCTCTTTCCTAAGACTTATTCTCTCCAGTCTCCTGAAAGGGAAGCCTGTGCCTCATTCTACTTATCTTTTCTCCTTCCTTCTGCAGGTTATACTGTCACCCAGATCTAGTTTCCCCAAGGTTCTCCTTCAGACTGTGGCCTGTTGTCCTGGCTAGTTCATATTCTGGGGTGCCTGGTCCTTTAAATCAAACAATGAATTTCTACTCTCCACCATCCTTAAAAAATGAGCACCATGCAACTTTGAATTAGATCACACTTTGAAACATCTTTTGTTTATCTACATTGCACAGACTGCTGAGAATTTTGACTCAGGGTGATTATTTGGGAAGTAATTCATAATAGGAAGGTTTTGAAAAAACCTATATAGGGAAAATGACATCTTAGGACTCTATCTTGCAAATATCTTCATATTGGCGTTACTTTTAAAAAATAACAGTATGACGGAAACTCGCAGTTGCCATTAACAATCTGGGGATGTTTCTTCTGTGGTTTTTTTTTGTTATTGTTTTCTTTTTTTTTTTTTTTTTTTTACTGAGACCACTCTCTTTGAATCGGTCTTATATGTAAGAACCAAAGAGGTGATTTTAAAAATTTTTCCTCTTTGAGAAGAACTTGAATTTTTTATCCTAAAGATTACCTCTTAAATAAGAGTAGAACATTGAAAACCTATGACTCACAATTAAAGTATATCTGTTTATTAAACTGTTTTGAAAGTTA
The DNA here is from genome assembly GCF_022837055.1 of Prionailurus viverrinus. Classification (NCBI taxonomy): domain Eukaryota; kingdom Metazoa; phylum Chordata; class Mammalia; order Carnivora; family Felidae; genus Prionailurus; species Prionailurus viverrinus. The sequence goes on along the minus strand of NC_062562.1, from coordinate 35,106,249 downwards.
AACTGCCAGAGTCAATACTTGAAGTGTACAGGCATATTTATACTGTGACAGGGAAAAACACATAGGTCATACTAGAAAAATTAATATAAAACCTATTTGGGAGCCTATGATCTAAGGACTGGTGTTGGCCTGCCATTTATACAGAATGGAAAGCTCCTGTATGTATCAGCTGAAGTTAATTGGTGCCTTTGTGTTTAAAAGTGCTTATTTCACTGTGAATTTCTTTGTAAGGAAGTGGGGAGAAAATTTAAGTCAGTAGTAATGTCTGAGTCCTCTCAAGGTGTAAAAAGTACAGCTTAGTGTTTTCTTTTCCTTCTCTAAAGACAGAGTTGAGATTTATTAGTTGAGTGATGTGTTGCTCACACGACTGTAGAGCAACCTCTTATTTCCTCGCTTGAAATGGATGCACATATCAGAACAGGTACATCCTCTGCTTTCAAACCAACTGCATGGGTGATTTATTTCTCTTGTACACTCAACTGTCGGGTTGTATTCAGCCCACCCAGGACAGTAGCAGACACAGAGGCTGTGCTCCAGCCTCTATTATTGTGATCAGACCTGCACTGTACTTCTGTGAGGAAAGAAAATGTCTAGGATGTATTTACAGTGTTTTAAAATATACTCTACAGAGGCCAAAAAAAAAAAAAAAGAGTGTTACACAGTCATAAAAAGTAGCATTAACAATTTCTGTGCTTTGTTTATTTATATTCTATTTTCCAAAGAGTCTCCTAGTTGGTACCCTTGGAATCTCACATACTCAAATCCTGATGTAATTTGACTTGTATTCTTATTCTTGACTGAGTTTCAGGTCTGGAGGAACCATAAGAGCAGGGTTTATATTCAATAAAGGGAGATCAGTTATCATTTGGAAGAGGAAATAGAGTTTTGGCAGAAAATACATCAGCAACCTGTTTTAAACAATGGTGATCGAATTCCAATCATACTGATGATAATTCAGAGTATCTGAAAACTGACTTGGAGGGGTGTCTTCAGATTGTTTCGTAAAATTAGTTTCAGGCAAAATGTAACCAAAGGGAAATATGAAATCCACTCTCCATCAGTTAATGAAGATGGTTTCTGGAGGTAAGTGTCATGAACTGGGTTAATTTTTGAATAATCTCTCCTGAGGCTGTTTCTTTGAAGTGAAATATGATAATCCAAGCTGAGCATCTCAGGTGCATGAATGCATGTTAACAAGCTAGGATGGTTCAGGAACCTCTCTTGGCTACAAGCCAATGAGGTATAACAATTTACTGCTTAATGCAGTCAATATAGGCAATGAAATTGGATATGCAGAAGAGTCTCCACTTATCTTATGTATGAAAGATATGTTTTATAAGATACTATGTTTTCTGTATCACGAGGCTGCCAGTACCAATGTTATTTCTTGAGAAGATAATGCTGAGAACAAAGATCAATTTAAGACTCATTATATAGGGGTGGGAATTAGAGATGACCTTTTAAATTTGAGTCACCCTTTTGGAAGGCTACAAGTTCAGCATGTTGGGATTTGTAACTGGTGGATCTGGCTTTCAACAATACCCCAGTACATTAAAACACATATACACACAACAGGGCTGAGAGCCACATGATATACATACATAAAACCACACTAGTTATTAAAATATTGACATGATTGTAATTATGTAATTAAAATATTGTACTACATTTGAATAAATACTGTCTTAAGTGCTCTGAGCTACCCTTTCTACCCTGCCCTCTTTAGGACTCCCCTACTTTCCCATGATCTATTATCTACAGGGCCAATGGCTATCCTACCTGGGCTTTTCCAAACCGCTCTGGCAACATGACACCAATTCTCATGGGTTGGATGGCCTCACCATATAGGTTGTTATGTATTTTGAAGATAGCTCCTTATTTTACCACAGAAACCAAGGAATGATAATTCACATCACAAAAACTTTTCACTCATTTAAAAGATCATCAAATAATTCTTGTAAAGAACATGTAGAAAATGGCTGTACTTAAACGCAGCCCTCTTCCGCAAACCATCTGGACGAATTAGGCAGGACTCTTATTTTCTTATCTATTTTGAGCACCGTAGTAGTTGGCTGAATTATGCGACTAATTGCTTTACTGTTCTTCTTCCTTTTGGCTATGCTAATCCAGCTTTATTTGTGACCCAGTCACACAAACGCTAAACTGCTCAGCAGGGAAAAGTCAAGTTCCATGTCTAACTTCTTGTTGCTGGATGGACACCGATATGAACAGTTAAGAATGTTTTCTGTCAGGGAAAAGGTCTTCTTATCTCCTGTTCAAAGCTTCCCTGGATGCTGTTGTACAACTCAAAGGCAACGCGGTATGGTTGGTAACATGCATGAGATATTTGAAAGAAATGCACTTACTCTTGTGGTCTTAATTTTATTGCCTGTAGCGCACATCCAACCGGAATTATCAGGTAGCGTTTTACATTCTTCTCCTTCTAGACAAGGCTCCATCTCACACCACCATTTCCCAATCACTATGGAGGCTGTGCAAAAACAGGAAACAAGTGTGTTTGCAATTCATCCAAACAACGTGGGCACCAATGACGTGACCCTCTGTAGGTGCTCATTCTCTTTGAAGCACGCTACTTTCTCTTGAACCTTCTAGGGCCGGCTAAGAATTCGCTATGAAGAAAAGTAATATTGTCATTGACCGGTCTTACAGAGCAAATCCAATTTTCTACTTTTATGGTTTTATCAAGCAACAGTTTGTCAAAAATCACCCTCGTACCCTGAAAGATGAAAATCTATGCATTGGGAGGTATACTCTCTGGAGAAAACTTTATGTTTTCACAATCCGAGGACCTTTTACTCTTTCTTTTCAGGGAAGGGGACAAAAGTAGTAACTGCCCTTCAGAATGATAGAGCTATTCCTTCAGAAAGGCAAGTTTATCCACCCAGCATTAGGGCTCATCTCCCCCCCCCCCCCCCCCCCCCCCCCCCCCCCGCCTCAGGCCTTCTTTGAGAATTTCAAAGGCCTACCAACAGGAAAAAAAAAAAAAAAGAAATGACTGGAACCATAAAAGAAAGCCTGCAAAATAAAAACCAATAAAAACCAAGGGTGTTAATAAATAGAAGTATTTGTTTACAATCACAGGTATATTCATGTCAGCTGCATTTCCTGTTGATGTTTGATATGAGGTGGGTCGAACTTTCCCAAGTTGAGCCTCTGATAAAAAAAGCCCTATTTTGCAGGGTGATATCAAAGATGACCACAACGGGAAGCTGGCGATGAACTGAGTGGATGTATTTATAGCACAGTCTGGTTTTTGTTTTAAGATTTTATAAAATAGCGATTGGATGCACTCCACCCAAGTCAAGGAGCTCCACATCTTCCTTACTGCCTTCATGAGCGAAGAATTATTTCTGCCATTCGAAATTCTCAAAACGTCTGCCAGTGGTTCTTGTGTCGTGCTTTCTGATTGCCTGTTTTCACACTGGACTAGAACCCTAGTTCTAGAGATACTCGCCTTCAGCCTCTGACACCTGCCGGAGGGGAGTCCCCACCTTGATGTTTCCTTCTCACAATGACAAAGAGGCCAGATGACAGCTGTTAACATCACAGAGGATTCTTATTAAAATGGAACGAAGTAAATCCCGAAACAAAGCAGGAGTACATTATAAGTTCCCCAGCCGGAGAGAGGAATTAGATTGCTAATTTAAACACAGAATGGTTTAAACATCCGGATGTCTGCCCATATTCAAGCTTTCTTCTTTCTACACTACCCTTACTTTGGACTTTCCTTCCTCTGGAAGCCAGCGTATGGAATGCAAAATTTGATCTTATATGCAAAATCACGTCTACTCCATTATCGGGTCAATTTAAGGAATTTTTCGGGGGTAATTTTGCCTCTGCTTGATTTATACCTTATGTGCGGACCAGAATGAACCACATAAAATGCATCTCCATTGGAATATAGCACGCAAGTATAGGAAGTAAAATCTCCTAAATAGTCCATCCGTATGCAAGACAACGTGATATTTTGGTAAAACATGGAGTAGTAACAGAAGACACAAATTCTCCACAGGGTACAAAATGATTATGAGAGTTAAGAGCGTCTTTCTTTTCAATAGCAGGGTTCTCTATGAGCATGTGGAATAAGGGAAGATTCCAGTCACAGGTAAAAGAGACCCGATTTAGGTGAATTAATAGGTGACGATGTTACATGAGAGAAGCATGTACTTTGGCAGCACGAAAAACACATGCAGCGTTGAAAAGGGAACAAAAATAAATTGCAAAGCTTCCAGTAACCTAAGATAAAAGCCAGGGTTTGGCAGTGTTTATTGAGAGCCTAGAATCGGAAGCGTCCTTTCGGTTAGCACTCAGGCAGCAACAGGCTGGTGACATTTGCCACACTTGTCCCCTGAAATCCCACCTAATATTTCACTATTGCTGCCCTGAATCGACACCAACAAGAATGGAAAGCCTCTGATCTTAGCTCCGAGGGGGAATTGCCTTTCCAGACAGTCTTCCATTTAGGGTTTGTGACTTTCTTTTTTTTTCCCCACAGAGGCACACAAATAATGAACAACTGCCAGCGGGGTCAGCTTTAGCATCTCTACTTTCTTCTAAAGGACGCTGTTCCTTCTTCTTGAGGTTGCTCTCTGCCCTCTCAGAGCTGACCTACTCTGTTGTTAGCTAACAAAGCAGTTTCTTTCTCTTAAGCATTAATGTCTTCTAAATGAAAATGTAGACAATAGGAAAAAGAATGCATCTCAAAACCCAGAGATCACCTTTAATTCAAGGGAGTAAAGGTCCACTGACTCAAAGGGAAAAAGGAAAGCCTTTCTAAGAATAAAAAACATCCCCAGACTGGCCTGTAATCTCTAAAAATTCCTATTACACTTGCTTCTCCTTAACAGAGTTGGATGCTTTGACGTTACCCTCTGGTTTATTGGCATCTAGTTCATTCTTCCAGGGTTGCTTTTCTAAAGATGCTATTAGACTGATTTTGCTTTTGATTTATGCATTACATGGTCATTTTAATATCTTTCACATCATCTTGTAGGTCAAACTATAGTCTTTTCCCCTAATTTTTTCATATACTCGTATTTCCTGCAATATTTTCAAAAAAAAATTCACAGAGAGGATTTACAAATTGTGCTCTCTCCTCCCATACTGGAAGTCACCTAAAACCTTCAGATTATTGAAAGAGGAATGATCGATTAGATTTAATCAATAAATGCAATATTAATGCAACTTAACTGGCTTCATAATTTTTCTTATGGAGATACCTGTAATAAGAAAAATGCAGGCACAAATAATTCTCAATATCTTGAATTACAACGGTCAGTGCAATAATAAAAATGATAATGGACATTTTTGATGGCCTCTTCTGGGTTTCTGTGTTAGGTACTTCAAAATGTATGATCTTAGGGGCGCCTGGGTGGGTCATTCGGTTGAGCTGAGCGACCGACTTGGCTCAGGTCATGATCTCACGATTTGTGACTTCGGGCCTGTGTCGGGCTCTGTGCTGACAGCTTGGAGCCTGCAGCCTGCTTCCAATTCTGTGTCTCCCTCTCTCTCTGCCCCTCCCCTGCTCATACTCTGCCTCTCTCTGTTTCTCAAAAATAAATAAATGTTAAAAAAAAATTTTAAATGTATTACCTTAATCTTCAGAGCAATCCTAACGGTGGGTATTATTATGAACCCATTGTATGGATGAAAAAAAAAAATGAAGCTCAGAGAAGTTAAAAAACTTGGCCAAGCTTACACAAGTAGGAAGTGTAGGAATTAACACTACGTACAGGCCTGCTTAATGACAAAATCCTTGTTTTTCATCATTATAGTGCTAACTTATGATAGTTTTGTGTTCAGGATTCAGAGAACTCCTAAGAAACATATGATTGCTGAGCGAAGGAATGAATTCTCTCTGATGTCTTATTATTGAAAAAAAATTCATATAAATACAAACGCTTGAGGAAAATACAAAACATGTAGTTTCTCATAAAATTAAGTTAACATAAAAATAAGTTGCGTAATAGCTAGTTTATATATTTGTTTCTTCCTAGACAGAGCTCCATATTGCTTGATTTTATTACTTACAGCATTTTAACAGAAAGTCTCAGTAGTGAATAATTTTTGAAGCCACAAGAAACTTGTGAGGTAGACATATAACTTCTGTGAGGACTTTTTATCCCCTAGAAGAACAGAGTTAATTAAATATCAGCTGCAAAAACCAACTCTCTCTTATCTATGATGATTAGGAGAGAGGCTCTTAAAGGTCCCTTTTAACCCTGGGGTTTGGAATTCGCTC